>NC_137151.1:101041840-103639708 GCF_951394435.1 Stenella coeruleoalba | reverse complement strand
GTAATGTGCAGCATAGGGAATATAGTAAATAATATTGTAATAACTTTGTATGGTGACAGATGGTAACGAGACATCGTAGTGATCATTTCATAATGTTTATTTTTTTAACATCTTTATTGGAGTATAATTGCTTTACAATAGTGTGTTAGTTTCTGCTTTACAACAAAATGAATCAGTTATATATATACAATAATGTTTAAATATATCAGATTACTATGTTGTGCATCTGAAAATAATATGTCAGTTTTACTTCAAAAAATAAATAATTTAAAAAATAATAAACAAAAAGGAAGCATATCCCCTGAAATAAGCCTCCAATCTAGTGTGCTTCTTATTTTAATAGACATGGCAGTACCACTATCTGAGTAGGAATAGTCCCTTTGGAGCAGTTATTGTAATGGGTTTATGTAATATGTCCCTTAACTGACTTAGTCAAGGATAGTTTCTTGTTAGGAATAAAGATGATGAACCCAGGACCAGTGGTTCCAAAGCTCTGGTCCACAAACAAACTGCATTAAAATGACTGAAGGGGTTAAAAACAACAGCAAAAACAACTACCCATTTGCCATCCCCTAAAACTGGAATTCTGACTAAATAGATGTATGGGTGGGCCTCAGAAGCAATATATATTTTTAAAGCTACCCAGATTATGTTATTGTATGGACGAATGTTGGAACTATTACTGAAGATTTGTTATGACCACCCAGATTCAGAAATTTCAGACTGAATAAGAAATGAATAAGATCATATACTGGTACTCCAAAATCTAGCAATTAGAATGCATTTTAACCAGATTTTCCCAGGTTATAGCCTGGTGTATGGTAGGCACTAAATTATTTGTTGAATGAATGAGCAAACTTTGAGTATACTTTACTATGATGTACTAAATTTAAGTGTGTGTGTAAGTATATACATGTGTAGTCTGTATTTTAATCACCTAGCAGGAATCGTCTCTGGGGATTGTTAGAATTTCTTTATCTAAGGAAATAGATAAAGATCATTGATAAAGATCATGATCTCATGCTGATCAGTATCCTATTCTATATCCATTTCTTTCTAGACTTATGTCCTCCTCTTCTTTAGCTGTAGAATCCCTGAGAAGGAAAAAAAAATCACCACCTGCCTTTCAATGGTTTACATAGCTCCAGAGATTTTTGGCAGGGAGAATTCAAATTTCCTTTTGGACCTTATCACAAAGAAACCCAAATAGACATTCTTTTCATTCACCCATTTTTTAAACTTTAAATTGTTCCCCTAAGTGTCAAGATCAAAAAGATCACCAATCTTTGGAACTGAGGAGACCATTTGTATTCCAACCCAGAGAAAAATTGAACTCTTTTCATCTTTCTCAGTGTGGATCACAGGAATAATGCCAGAAATCTTAGAAAGGGTCTAAGAATAATAAAATAATAATGAAGGCATTAATTATATTAACTAATTATAGAGTTAAAAAAATAAGACAGATAAGATAAATTTAGAATAAGCTGTATTTGGTTTGAAAGAGCAAAGGCAGAGTGGTGGCATGATTTTTGCCTTCAGGCGTAGAGAGGCATACTTTCAGAACAATTTAAATAGTCTCTTCTAAAGAAACAAATTTATGCTTACATTTATTAGTTAATTTGTCTTGAAAATGCCTTAGGTAGTTTAAAACTAATTATATATGGATGACCTGAGGCAATAGGATGCATGATCGGGTGGGTCTTCTGCAGCTGTTCTTTAACACAATATAGACTCATTTGTGCTTAAGTATTGCACTGGTGTTTGTCATTGAGTTTAACACTGTTATTAGTCAAATAAATGCTTCTTTAGCACTAACTGTAGATAAGTCACTATGCAAAAAGGGCAAAAAACACATGAAACATTAATTCCTGTCCTCGAGAAAGTTTATAAATAACAAAAGGAGAGTTGTATTCAAAAATGTATATTTCTCAGAGAGGGTTAAGATCTCACCAGTGGTACACACTACTTTGATTTAGTTTAATAAAATTATCTCTAACCACAATGTATAATGGATAGAAGCTCTAGATTGGCATCTGTTATTTACTTTAAAATATTACAATTTTTCCATCTCTCTGGGTGACACTTTTGTAATCTAAAAAATAAAGGAGTGAGGAATAGGTTTTCTCTAAGTTGCTTTCTTACTTTAATAGTTTGTCCTGTAGCATGTTCATGTTAGTGTGTGTACAGTCTTGGTTTGCAAGATTCCCTTAACTGGAGGATGTCAGCGTTGAGAAATTCTAGGTTCAGCCCACATATGAACTAGTTGTGTGACTGTGGTTGAGTCAATGAAAAGTTGAACCAGTTGCTATACAAGGTCATTTCTAGTTTTAAATAGTCTCATAGGTTAAAGGGATGGAAAGCCTAGATCATTAGCAAAACATACAAGAAGACACATATAGGATCCTGCAAAACTAGGGGTACAAAGATTCTCACCCTTTCTCTACTAGGTAGAGAAGAATACACACACCTACGCACACATTCCTGTGCGTATGTCTGCCATTAGTTATGGCTATAGATGGCTCATAACCAGAGGCAGCTTATGTGATTAGGTATAAATATGTACATCATTCCCCCCACATTTATTTTCTAATCATAGGGGTTTTCATCAAATCAGGAGGAAAAAAGGAAGAGAGAGAGGGGCAAGATGGAAGCTTGAAGCCTAACTACCTTTCCATCCCTCCTTTCTCCAAACACTATCCACTGCATCATTTCCTTGGAATATGGGGCACTTGATCCTCAGTTTTGACACCATCCCAGCTCAGTGTCAGGGACTAAGCCCCAACCCATTCTTCAGGAGAAAGCCCCAAACCACTTGCTCCTTGGAGCAACCACTCACAGAGACAGGAAACCTACTGATACAACGGGGGAAAAACAAACAAACATTTACTCTGGCTTAAGATCATTCCACATTCAAACATTGTGTCTACCCCTTTCTAGCTGTTGACCCCATGCGAGTTGCTAAACCTTCCCAAGCTTATTTCCTCATGTGAAAAAAATGAAACTGGTAACTGTGTTTAAGATTGCTTTGAGATGGTAGATAACCTTAATACTTCATTAGGTACTCTCTCACTACCTAATGATAGAGAGATACTATCTCCTAGATAGTAGTTGCTTTTATTATATATCTAAAATTATATATTCGCACAGAAAATCAAATGCATAGACTCATTTATTGTTAAGGGCATGTTTATGAATACACATGTATATCCATGGTCCTACCCATTAGGGTAATCACATTTGTTATATAAAAATTTACCCAGTAGTTACTCTTCTAGCTCCTAAGAGTATTTGCTCTTCAAGGAGGATCCTTTAGAGACCATCTAATCTCGTGACTTTCAAATTTTATGTTTTAGAGATAGGATTCCATGATAGTTATTTAGAAAAAAAAAAAAGCTGGTATAGGGGTTAGCGGCAGAGGAGCTGGTGATTAGGGGAGGTTGAGTGGGTTGGTCTCCAGATGACCTCACCCACTTTTCAACCAGAATAACTCCAATCATGTATGTTTAGCTTTAAAGTATTTTTTCTGGAAGTGCTTTTTATTGTTTAAGTCACACCTCCATCACCAAAAGCAACAACAACAACAACAACAACAACAACAACAACAACAGAAAACACATAGATTCAGTCCAGCTCCTCATTGGCATACAAGGACTGAACCCAGCAGGCCTTAAGTGACTTGTGGAAGGTAACATAATGGTTGTTAATGGCCAAACCAGAGATTAAAACCACTTTTTCTGCCCTTTGTTTAATTGTTTGGTTTATTTTTTTCCTCCCTTTCTCTTCATTTCCTTCACCTAACTCACTTTTTTGAAAAGTTTCTGGGTTGGAACTTCAGAGGTTGATGTATAGGAAACAGAAGGGGTTTTAAATTAAACCTGTTTTTAGTATAATATGTTTCTGTCATATGCTCTAAAATGTTTATTAAAACATAGGATAAATGTAATGCATTTGTGCCTGTAATTTAAAAATTGGTTATTTTGGGGGCTTCCCTGGTGGCGCAGTGGTTGAGAGTCCGCCTGCCGATGCAGGGAACACGGGTTCGTGCCCCGGTCCGGGAAGATCCCACATGCCGTGGAGCGGCTGGGCCCATGAGCTATGGCCACTGAGCCTGCGCGTCCGGAGCCTGTGCTCCGCAACGGGAGAGGCACCAACAGTGAAAGGACCGCATACCAAAAAAAAAAAAAAAAAAATGGTTATTTTGGGCAAAAGTCATCAAATGTCATATTCCATCTAGGAAATGCATGAATAAAAATGGCCATAGTCAGCATTAAATATTTTATAAGGAGACAGTTTACAGCTGTATTCAGCTACTGTATCAGAATCTCAAACTAAAAGGAAATTAAACTAATTTTTTATGTAAACGAATTGTTTTCATAAGGAAGCACAAGGGAAATTAAGTGTATAATCATGCCTGAAAGTCAGGATTTTTCCAGGAAGCAAGTTTCTTGTGTGAATTTCTTGAGGTATTTGGGAATATCACCATGAACCCTCCAAATTCCTTCTAATTTACATATCATGATGTGTGATAGCCTCAAAGTTACAGACATTTGAAGTTTTGAAGAATTAACAGACTTTTCTGAACCCTCTATTAATAGTGATTATTGTTGTAAACTATTATGACAATGGACTATAGTTTTAAATGATGACCATAACAATATCTCCAGTCTCACATGTTCCTCTGCAATGTGACCTTATTCTTCACCAACAAGAAGTGAATTCTATTTCCCCTCTTCTTGAATCTAGGAAGGCTGTGACTGCTTTGCCTGATAGACTACACACAAGAAGTAGTGTGTGATTTCCAAGCCTGGGTCATAAAACTGATGCAGCTTCCATTGTGTTCACTAAGAGCTTTGAGCCACCATGTTAGAAGTTCGACTATTCTGAAGCCATTATCTTGTGACATGCTAAGCTACATGGAAAGGCCACATGAGGCGCCTCTGGTTGGCAGGCAGTCTTATTCTTTGACTCATTCAACCCCAGACTCCAGCCATGTGATTGAAACCATCTTGGACCCACCAGACCATCCCATCTACCAGAAGAGTACCACTGAGTTTCCTCAATGACTAGAGAAGCAAAGGCCCACCCATCTGAGCCCTGCTCATATTTCTCACCTACAGTATTGTGGTATTAATAAAATGAAAAAGTTGTCTTACACCACTAGTTTTTAGGGTCATTTATTTCACAGTAGTGAAAAACTATTATAGATTTAGTTAACAAGTATCAATTCATTAGGCCCAACTTGGAGATTCAGGGTTGATTAGAGCAGAAACATAATATCTATATGTTTTATTAGTTTGTTTAAAATTTTTATTTATTTTATTTTAATTTTATTTTTTAAATTTATATAATTTAATATGCTAAAAATGAGAAAATAAACCAGGGTACGGGGACACAGAGTACATTAAGGAAAAGTAATTTCAGGATTCTCTTCATTTTGATTGTATTGCTTTCTTGCCTTCAGGGGGTAAGATTTTTGACTTCAAAAGTTATGAAATATTTAAGAAGAAAATTTACATCTTGCTATTTTTCTCAGCAGTCCATGTGTCTGGATAAAGTTTATGATTATTGAGAAGTGTCAGTGCCTCTACAATGGAAATTTTGCCTTTGGGAATGTTCTTAATATTCATCATGTCAGCATGATGGTTTTCCAGCAAGCTGAACTCCTTTGGCTTCTGACGTTTTCCACCATCCTTTACCTGCACAGAAGACACGGGATCTTTGGAATCGACATACACATCTTTTAGTAATGACAGCAGTTTGTCATTTTTTCTAGCAACTTCTCCCTTAATTTCTGGATGGCTGCTCATCTGCTTTCGCAGGAGGTTCTTGGTGGAGGGGTGCCTGGGAGCGGGGAAGGGCTTCATCTTGCTGATTTCCCATTGCGCCCGGTTCTCTAGGTTGAAATTCCTGATTGCGTGAGTCACCGCAGCCCCCATCTTTTCACAACATGATGCCTGTAAGTTCACACCACACATGTGGTTAAACACTGTCATGGGCAACCTCCAGGGTGCACTGGGCTAAAAAATTGTTTTAAATAATAGCTTTCTTGAGGTATAATGTATATACATACCATAAAACCACCCATTTTAAGTGTACAATACAATGATTTTTAGTAAATTTACTGAGTTGTGTGGAATTAACATCATCTAAAATTAACCAAATTTTAGAACATTCCTTCCCACCCACCCCCAAAAAAAGCCTTACAGAGGAATTTTAGAATATTTTCCATAAGTAGGTCCCTTGTGCCCAACTGCAGACAGTCCCTCTTCCTACCCCCAAAGCCACTTAAGTTTAACTTTTCTGCCTCTGTAGAACTGATGATGTGTCTTTGATCTGGTTTTGGACTCCCAGGGAGTTCAAGTCCAGAAGATCAAGCAAAACGTGTGAATCTGGAGCTTCCTTGAATACTGGGTCTGAGTTATTTTCCTGTTAGACTCTGCCTTGTTCTCCAAGAGCTCTTTAGTTTCTGAGTCCGTAACGTAGTTTTTAAGAGCGTGAACCTTGGATTGTCTCAGTTCAAATTGTATTTTCAACACATAATAGTTGTGTGTCATTGGACAAGTTACTTAATTTTTCTAATTCATAGTTTACTAATTATAAAAAGGGAATGATGTTATCTACCACATGAAGCTATTGTGAAGATCAAATTAAATAATGTACTTAAAGTACTTAGAATAGTACCCAGCATGGTAATAACAATAATAGTAGCTGTTATTTAATGAGTACTTATCAATTTAGCTGGCACTATACTTTACATATATTAACTCATTTAATTTTCTCCCAAACTCCATGAATCAGGTGACATTACTGTTCATATATGAGAAACTGTGTACCCATGGGCAAATTACTTAATTTCTGCTTTTCTACTAGAAAGTACCAAAGCTATTAACACCCAATGAATAATTGTTTTATTTAGCATGGGACTTACTAGGAACTTGCTTGAGTCATAGCTATTAGAATTCCCTCATTTCTGTCTTTGGAGTCTTAAAACCTGTGAATTTTTCTGTCTTCTCGGCCAAACATATTCCAACACACACACACACACACCACTTCTTTTGGATTGCAAATGTCAATCTTAAACATGGTAGTTTCTTTTTTTTTTTTTTTTTTTTTTTGCGGTATGTGGGCCTCTCACTGTTGTGGCCTCTCCCGTTGCGGAGCACAGGCTCCGGACGCGCAGGCTCAACGGCCATGGCTCACGGACCCAGCCGCTCCGCGGCATGTGAGATCTTCCCGGACCGGGGCACAAACCCATGTCACCTGCTTCAGCAGGTGGACTCTCAACCACTGCGCCACCAGGGAAGCCCCATGGTAGTTTCTTAATAAACACTAACTAAAAGAATGGATGAAAGAACAGATGCATCTGTGTCTTGAGGATGTCTGCAGCCAACTTTGGGAAGGGGTAGAAATCAAAGATCAGATGGCTATAGAGGCTCGGGAGATGTCTTTGGTCATGTAAAACATCATTACTCCAAAGATCCCAAAATATAAAAGTCAGTGTAATCTCAGACATTGTCTCCTTTAGTGACGCAAGAATGTTTTAAAGAGTTTTTGTGACAACATATGGAAGTACTTTTTTGTTTTTAAGTTAAGGAGCCTAATCACTTAATCATTGTAAGCAATTCACCAAATATTTGGTCATGAGAAAGAAAAACATTTAAATTACTATATCCAATGAGCATATTTTTGATGTTTGTTATAAAACTTGTGTATGCTTGAAGACAAAGGACTTTAGAACACTCCTTTAGCTTTAAAATGTATTATATTTCAGAATGATTTGTCAGATAAAGATAACAGTGATCTTAATTCCAATGCAAGATGATAAATATGATTTAAAAGTAAGACTCATAGTATATATACTATGTATATGTAGTTTACATATGAACTTGCTTTTTGACCTGAAATATTTTATGGACATATTTCTTCGTCAGTATTTGTCATAAAATGCATACAAGCAACTACTTTGGATACTAAAAACATCCTAATTTGGGGTCCATAGTCCCTGGATTATATTACCATAGGTAAAGCCAGTAAGATATTAACATTTAAAAGCTTTCGGTTCTTCTGTTCTCTTCAAGAGTCTATCAGAGACTCTTATTTATCACCTTGTGTAAGATATACAGGCAGAACTCTTCATCTGGCATGCCATTATTGCCAGATAATTAGGCTGATGAGATCATGGACAAACAATTTTATTTGGAAAATAATAGGGAAAATATTTCTTATAAATATTTGTCGATATCTATCTCCCAAAGAAATGTGTGCTTTTAGTTAGTGATGATACTTTGTTTCACACTTTTATCTCTGTGCTGCAGTTTAACTCAGTTTTGGTAACATGGCTTTTGCTTACCACCTCTCCTAAGCAGCTAGTCATAGAACTTTAATACACAGGAATGATAAATTATAAAAACACATTTGCTGCTCACTCTCTGTTAAACTTAGCAACAAAGAAGCAGCTGGTACTTTATTGCCTATAACTTCCTACATATTTCCCCAAAGTTCCAGCTAAACAAGAATACATTTGTGTTTTATTTTCTTCTAATTAAGTTGAAGAGAAAAACAGAGTCAGGGATTGATGGCTTTCAGATTTAAAGCATTTCTGTTATAATTGTCAGGCAATCAATTAACCAATTTCTGAAGGACTTAATCTTTTTTTTATTGTTATGTTTCTCATTTCCTTCAGTTTTATCCTTCTAAAAGGAAAGTTTTTTTTTTCTTCTTCACTTTTCAGAGAGAGAATTCATCAACTATAGGAATGAGCAAGACAGATCAATGGCAAATTTTAAATATAGTCCATATGAGATTGTTTTCCAGATGTAAACTCTACAAATCTCTTTTTATGAACTATCTTTAGATTCATTTACTCTACCAAGAATCACTACAGGTTAAGGGCTCGAAGGGATTAAACAGGAGAAAGTACATTAAGAATGATTAACATGTCTCCTTCCAAAGTGAATAAAGTTTTTAACATGGAATAGCTATTCATGAATCATTCATTATTTACTTTCAGTAATTTTGGAACTAAATTGGTCTAAGCACTGCAGATGTTATTATTACGTTATTCTAAAGATTGGGGCCTAAGATGGGCTTTTGGTGTGCTAATACAATTTTGCTTTTTAGATAGGTAGTGGTTACATAGGTGTGGTCACTCTGTGTTTATTCATTAAGCTGTACAATTATTATTTGCATACTTTTCTGGATGAATGTTATACCAGAACTTCAGAGGGAAAAAGAATTCCTGAGCCATGACTGAATGTTAAAGATTGGACACCTCCTCAAGTTGTGAAAGATCATCTTCCAGAATTTTGTAAAATTGAATGCAATATTCCTCATCCCATCACATGCAAATAACTAATATTACCTCAGAAAACCTGATATAAACATTATTTGCTATTGCTCTTTTATGAAGAATTCTATACTAATCTTCTCATAGCAAGGAAATAGAGTTTGTACTAAAATTCTAGTTATAGGATTCAGAAAAATGTAAGCAGGATCCACCTACTTTTTTTCCATTCATGTCTTTTAAAACTGTATTCTGGTGTTCATTAATTCACAAAAAAATGTACAATGCCTATTATGTGGCAGACACAGTTCTGTGAATGCAATAATATAATGAATCAAACAAAGGAAAAAAAAAAACTCTGCCCTTAAGCTGTTCAAGTTTTTCTTATAATACTGATGTTAATCACTGTGATTGAGTTAAATGATAAAGCTCTATGTACATTAGATGTTTTGAGAGTGAGGGCCTGATGGACTGGTCCTGCTTGGTTTAGTCTGAGACATCATCACCAAGCAAATGATATCTGAACTGAGACTTCAAGGATGTGTAAGTAAAGTTTATTATTTGCTATAACAGGAAGTTCAGAGTACAGCAGGTTATTTTTCCGCAGGCTTAACGGTATTATTTGCCATTCACAGTGCTGGCTTCATCTTAGATCTGGTTACCCTTGTCCTCATGAGACAGCTGCCAAAAGCAACTATGGAAGCATACTTCTTTTTCATGTCCAGCAGGAGAGGGAAAAATGTTACAATTCACTAATTCATTGAGGAGTGTCGTACGCTTTTAGACTTAGGTCATTCTGGAGATTCATATGGGTTAATGCATACTTGAACATTTCAGAATTTTGTGATGAAGGTAGAAGAAGTCAGGTGTGAGGTATGTGAGGGGTTGACTCCTGACCAGGCAACCAAGGACTTCCACCACAACGGGGACCTTAAACAGGGTAGTCAATGAATAGGCCTAAGAAAGGCAAAGGTTTCCTGAAATTTTACTGACATTTAAAAAATCTGTGCACATATATTCATTTTGCTGGGGAAAGGGAGAAAATCTTTCAGTATATTTTCTATGTGGTACATGACTCTAAAAAAATAATTAATGCTCCAAAAAATTGATGCTCAGAATAATCATGATAATCTCTCACAACACTTTTACCTTATAAAAACTGCCTTATTTTATGCTAATGATGTTTCCGGTAGGCTAGCATTGCCTACATTATCATCATCATCAATATCATCATCATCATCACCATCATCATCATCATGCTATACTATTACACTTTGAGTGGTGAAGTGAGTTCCCCAAGGCCACACAGCTGATGACTACTAGGTTTATTAGGAATTATCACTCACTATTGAATGATTTTTCTTTACTGCTTGCCTTGGAAGAGAGCAGAGGAAGAACAATAAACATACCAGTCTCAACCCATTTCCTACACTACCTTTCCTAATTCAGATGCTTTTAAAAAGACACTATAGCAAAGTTCTTAAAATAGTCTTTGCTTTAACTCTTAGATAAAAATCAGAATTAGAAAAAATAATTTTCATCAAAAGCATCTGGATGATGCATAATTTGTAGAAAATAAAAGTATGATTAAAATTATTAAATGAGTAAAAACACAGCACATGGATCTATACGTAATCATTTAGTCAAAAGAGGGCCTTTTGGTGGTGGAATGATTAAAATGCAATAATGAAAGTATTTAAGTAGTTTCTAATATGGAAATATGTAGAAATCAATTCTTATACTTGTGTTCATTGGATAATTATTTCTAGGCTATAAAAGATTGCTCTATCTCAAGTAGAAAAATTAGAATTGTTTATTTTAAATGTGAGTTAACAATCCAATTTTTATTCAATCAAGCAATCAGCTCCCTATTTTTTTTAAAGTACTGATTTCAAGGTTGATATTATTTCTTTTCTCAGCAAGGCAGAATAACATTTAACAGAGATGTTAGCAAGCAGCTCGTTCAGTTTACCACATGTATAGAATGTGATGCCCTTTCTACTGCTACATGTCCAAGTGTTTGTACTGAATGCTTCCATAATGTCAATAATGATCCACTATTCAAAATTAGATGTAGCTCCGGTTTCTCAAATGCTTGAGTGATCATTTTCTTTAGTAATTGAGTTCCTCATAGAATTCCACTGCTTGATTACTTGCTCAGTAATCTAAGCATATTAATTTGAAAAGCTCCATAAGCATGTGGCCAGGATAATGGCAGTGAAGTAATTGCAAGGAAATCTTTTACAACAGGCTTATTTTCATCTAATAAACTCTTTCCTGATGGTTAACCGGCATGCAGTGAATGTGATATGAGTTCTAAAATGTATGTGCATTAATGTATCTGTTGAGATGGTTGAAGATTAGATATTCTAGAAGGCACTTAATAAGCACTTTGAAAAGATGTTTTTAAAGTAGTGTGTGTGTGTGTGTGTGTGTGTTAGTTTATTAGGAGATATGGATTGTAAGAGGAAGACAAGGTCACTGAAATTATGCTAGATGCCTTTCCTATGTTGTCACAGGTAATCCTCACATTAACACTGTATAAGAATCTACTATCCCTGTTATGCATATAAGGATAAGGGAACTCAGATTGGTGAGTTTATTTGCCCAAAGTCACAAGTCTAGACCACAAGTCAGTTCTGCCTGATTCTAAACCAGTCCATTCTTCAGTTCCTGCCTCATCACAAAAGGTTAGCTATAATTTTAGAGGTATATTCTAGCACTTTACACTAAGTATAAGGGCTCAAGTTTCAAAGCCCAGAGTTATATTAGATAATGCCTCCTAAATGGAAAGGAGGACCATAAATGTTGAATCTATTCTGGGGCACTTATAAACAAGCATTGTACAAAAATATCATATTATTATATTTACTAGTTTGTTGTATCTTTTAGATGCCACATGTAAGTGATATCATACAGTATTTATCTTTCTCTGTCTGACATTTCAATTAACATAATGCTCTCCAGTAGGGAGAGGGAAGAGGGGAAGGGTAATATAGGGGAAGGGGATTAAGAGGCACAAACTGTTAGGTATAAAATAATCTACAGAACCGATAGCTAGTGGGAAGCAGCTGCATAGCACAGGGAGATCAGCTTGGTGCTTTGTGACCACCTAGCGGGGTGGGATAGGGAGGGTGGGAGGGAGATGCAAGAGGGAAGAGATATGGGGATATATGTATATGTATAGCTGATTCACTTTGTTATAAAGCAGAAACTAACACACCATTTTAAAGCAATTATACTCCGATAAGGATGTTAAAAAAAAAAAAGCTACAAGGATATATTGTACAACACAGGGAATATAGTCAATGTTTTATAATAACTACAAATGGAGTATAACCTTTAAAAACTGTGAATCACTATATTGTACACCTATTAGTTATATAATATTGTACATCGAATATACTTCAATAAAAAATTGCATTATATTTCAACTGTCAACCACAAGAAGGCAAAACTCCATATTTGTATCTATTTTTATAACAAGTACAAAGTCAGCTGACTATTAGCATTTTAGAGAAGTGATGAAGAATAGATTTCTTGGTTGCTATTCTATGAATGATACCACCAACAAATCTAATTCACTGTGAATAATTCCAAAGGCATTTCTAATACCTTATTATGCTTGAAAGATTCTGAAATTTAAGCTGAGCTGTTAGCAAGAACACAACTTTTGTTGTTTTTATTCTAAATTCTGTCCTATAAGCTGTTCAGTACCTTAAATTTCATCAGATTCTGGTTAAGTGAAGCCCTTATCAACTTCTATAGAAACAGATTTATTTGGTAGGCATTTGCTTGACTTTATTACCTTAATTTGTAGCTCCTCAATTAATCTATTAATTAATTGAGTGGCTGTTTACTTCAAACACAAGGCCTTAATATGTCAAATCATACAATAGTAAAACAAAACATTGTGATAAAATAGCACATGCATAGTATCAGTAAAAGAGCACATGCTTGTAGTAGCCCACAGACTTTATGAAACGTGGATTACCATATCAGTCTATATTATATTCTAATTATCTCATATTAAAATTCTATAATGGGAATTTTTGATATAGCTTCTGGTAACAGGGCCTATTGCTGCCTTTCATATCTGGGTTTAAAAAATACAAATGCACATACAAAAAAACCAAAATGAGTTTTTCATTTTATTTTGTTTTGTTACGGAGCAAGATTTTGGAGATAATAATAATTATTATTATAGTAATGTTTTGGCACTGCACTGTACAATTTTCACATCACTTTATGGTGATCATTGTATTTGATTCCCACAACAGCAGAGGTTATATAGGGCAGGTAATCGTCATCTACCTGTGACTAAAAAGCAACCCCCAGCCCCCCACCCCTGCCCAGGGCTGGCAAAAGGTCGAAGAGAATAAAGAATCAGGCCTAAGAAGGATAATGACTTCTTTGCTTGTTTTTAACCCTGGTTTTCTGTGTCCCAATAATTGTCTCCTTGGTAGAATTCTCAAACCTTTTCTCTATTCTTACTCCTACCCCCAAAGACTCTTACCTTTTCTTCCCCTCAAGCTCGTGGGACTTAGGATATAATAGCCTAAATCTTGTTTTCTCTGACATGTAGATACATTTTCCTTTAGTCCTTTCCATGCAAAAATCCTACTGTTAAAAATTATTTTAGTTTTTCCTTTCCTGTGCAGCTTTAGGAACAAATGAGGTGAGGGACTGGAGAATCGAGTACGTTTTCGCTAACTGCCCTATTTCTTATTGGTTCACTATTACTAAGGGTGGGAAAAAAGTCTAAACTTGAAACTGCATTTTATTCCTCTGAGACAGTTGGTAAGGAATTTGGTAGGCTAATTCCTGACAGCCACAGGAGAAAAAAAGAAACGAGAAAGAAAGAAATGTGTGACTGGGAAATCTGCCAGGCAGATTTACCCAATCAGGAGATACCAGGCTTTCTTCATCCCACACAGCTGAATCCTAATCCCTAACTGCCCCCCTCACCTCAGTATACAACTCCATCACTTTCACTTGCTCAGACCAGCTCATTCATGCAGCTTGCTCATGCAGCTCATTCAGCTGCATTTGTAGGATGCAGAAACAACAGCTTTGGGGCTGTATTGGAGGGAAATCCCAACGCACCTGTCTAAAGGGGACATTGAGGTTGCTGGGATTCCTAAACAGATCTTGAGAAGGTGAGAATATATGGTGTTCTAGCCCTTAGCTTTGCAACTCCAGATGAATTTATCCTGGTCACATAGTTCTTTAGTGTTCTTACAGACAAGTATGTGTTGAATGTTGTGGCTTGAGAAAAGGACTGGCATTGTTTACATAAAGAGATAAATTCTAACTTACTGTTTATTGACTTGGAAATCAATCTTTGGAAGAAAACAGGAGGCATATTACTTGAGCAGTAACATAGGCATTTGAGCTTCAGTCTTCTCAATCATAAACTGAAAGTATTGGATAAAATGTACTTAGGTGCTTCGAATTTAAAATACACAGCTTCTTGTGACAAGTAACGTACCACTTATGCTAAGTTGTTTCACCATTGGCCATGTTATATTCAGTTATAGCTAGATTCAATTTTTACATGGATTTAAGTGCTTGGGGTTGCTACAGAGATCTCTTTGAGAAAGGTTGCATTTTAAACTTGCTTGGAAATTTTGAGAAAGCTGGGCAAGTACTTATTTTAAATTAAACAAGATGAACCACAAAGCAAGATGAAAAACAAACACAAAAATGACAGTCACAGTGATTAAAAAAAAAAAAAAAACAAAAAACAAAAAAACAGGCCAGAAGAAATGAAAGGTGAATTGAAGCGCCAGGGAATGTTTAATGTGGAACGTACCTGAAGAGGAGGAAGTCTCTTGCTTTGTTACTATTAATCATTTGAAGGCTCTGATGTATGAAAAATGAAACAGATTTGTGTTTGGTTAAGCAGAAGTGAAACTAACAAGTAGAAATTATTACAAGTAGCTAGATTTTTGACCCTAAAAGAGGAAGAAGTTTCTAGCAGTTAGACTTGTCCCACAAAATAAACTTCCTGGAGTGGTAGTGAGTTTAACACCTGAGGTACTGGAGGTAACAAACATCACAGTGACATTACAGCTAGAATCATTGCATTTGGATAAGTCTGAAATGTCTATAATCCCATAACCCTGATGCTAAGAGAACACTGAAGCATTACAGGGATTCGTTTCCTTGGCTTCGGTTAGCCTTGGCATGTGGCAAAATGCCAGCAACTAGCAAAGCTGTGAGTATTTTTACTTCGGCTTTCTCCTTCTCCATTCTATACTGTTGTGGGTAAGAGGCCCAGAAGTTTCAGCTTCCAGAGAGGAATATCCTGGCAAGACTTATATGATTAAAAAAAAAAAAAAAAGTCTTTTAAGTAGAACCTTAAAAAACACGTTTCTGTTCAGTAGATTTACTTATTATAATGTAATAACAGTCTACTTGTGTTTAAGGCAACTCTTTTCAACTCCAATCAAGTAAGTTAGTTTCAGTTTTCCCACAAACCAAACAACTATTGTCTTGTTCCAGCCTGTCAAAATGTTCTAGGTAAAATCAAATTTACAAGAAAGATATCTTGTTATGTATTGTTTTTCTTTCCTTTCTGAATTTTTTTGGTCTTTTTTCTGTCTCTTTTTATAGAGACTAACTCAGTTTATTTCTTACAACATTTATTTTCAGAAAAGAGATAACTAACTCAAAATAATCCCTTTGAGGAGGAAAAAAAATCAAATTCGTAAACAATAGACTAAGGAGAAGTTCTTTCCTCATTATGCTATTTCCACATTATGCTATTAATTTTGCAAAACAAGCAAATGAAAGAAATGCCCGATTACAACAGTAATTATATCAGAGAAATTTAAATACCCTCAATTTTAAAATGCAGCCTAAACTGAGCAGGTTTGTTGGTAGGCTGTTGAATACTTCAAGCATAAAGACTTCTTGTCATGTAGACCTGTATTTGAGTGCCGCCTGTACCATTTACTAGTTGCGTGATTTTGGACAACTTACGTACTCCTTCTGAGCTTCAGTTTACTGAATTTGTAATTTAGGAATAATAAAAATACCTACTTCAAAGGATTTAATGATAATACAAATAAATAACTTAGCCTAGAGATACCTGGATCAAGTTTAAGTATTCATTGAATGTTGGTCATTATTTTAATTAACTTGAGGAGGATAAAGCCCATAGTTTTACTAACATCTCTTTCTTGGATAGGTCCTTGTATGTGGACTTTGAAAGATAAGTGGGGAACATTATTTTAAAATGATATTGTGGCTTATATTTGTTAAAGCTCTTTTTTTTTTTTAATGAGTCACCTTATTCAAGGGTTTTTTGTTTTCCTTGTAGAGAAGCACAGAAGGAGACTAAACAGGAAAAAAAAAAAAAAAAAATGAAAAGGATGTTGGAAAAGCCCAACTGCCTTTTAAATATTTTTGATTCCTGTTCACCGGAGATTTTAAAGGAAAATAGGGCAGAGTGGGGCAGTGAATATAGTCATTAATAAGATAGATACCGGTCAGTATAAATATGTGGATCTGTTGGTTATGGAAGATTGAACCCTTGTGAGGAACAATACACATTTAAGAAAAAGTATGCTTTTTTTTTTTTTAATTTGTGGTTCAGTCATGATTTTAACTCAAAATTTTTAAAAAAAATCTTTTTTTTTTCTTTAAATAGCGTTGATGATGATCTGAAGATACAGAATTCCATGTAGCATGTTCCCATTCTAGCGAAAAGAGTGAATTTACTAGAATTTTGGGTCCTTTGACACTAATCAGTCTTTAAAATACTAAGTTCTGACATAGAAAATGAGAATAGTTTTTTCATGGTCAAGAATGTTGAGTAGGATCAAGAAAGAATAAGTTCTAGCCCTAGTCTTACTGCTTTATATCTGTGTGTTTTGAGACATGACATTTACATTTTAGATCTCATTTCCCTCATCTGTAAAGCATGAGCCTGGACTGGATATGCTCTTGAACTTCTTTTCATTTAGAAATGTCTGCCATTCTAAGAATTCTTTGTAATTATATTTTTAAGGCTAGATATATATTTTGGCCATATACCATCATACAAAAATGACTAATTTCTCAAAATGTATTTTAAGGACCACTTGAATTAAAATCACCTGAGCTGATTGTTAGGCATACTGATTTGGGAGTAACAACCTCAGTCCCAAAGCATCATTCTTGAATGTGGTGTTTACAATCTGTGTTTTTAACAAGCTGTTCAAACAACCTATATTCCAGGTGGCTGTTAAAATGTGAGAACAATTATTTTAGAATTAAATATCAAATATGGTTTATGATCAGTGTAATATCTTTAGGTAAGAGTTTTTAATTTATCACAAAGCTGTTTTATTCTGCTGCTTGAAGATTCTGAAAAGAAAATAATGAGAATAGGGAATTTCTAATAGCTTTTTTAATCTATGTTTTTGACTGTGTTGCGTTATCCACTGGGGAAAAGCAGTTAATAAAAACAAATGTAAGTAAGTGACTGAAATATTAGTTATTTTAGTACATTAAAATACTTACAAAATGTGAATTGGAACATAGAAAAACTTTCTCAGGCACTCAGTAATTACTTAAAAAAATGTAAAATGCACTAACTCTAGATTTTTGAAAATATTGAATAAAGAAAATACTATAAATGGGTAAGGAAACAAAAACAATCTAGATTTTAATCTAATTATCTTCAGTATAGCTGCTCCCAAATAACGTTCTCAAACCCGTAGCTGAGTCAAATAGATTAATGATAAAAAAGATCATTTATTCACAAACTACTAAAATAAACAAGTAGCTTTTTAAAAATAAACAGCTTTATTGAGATACAATTTCATACCATAAATGCATCCACTTAAAGTAAGTGTTTTTTAATCACTTAGAAGTCTTTCTATTTTTAGGAAGATGCTTGCTCAGCTACCAGTCTCTCAGCTGACACCATACATTCCAAACAAGCAATTTCACTGGGCATTTTATTGACAAACCACTTTTCTAAGAATGCCAGGGGCTATCTGGGTGCAATTCTGTAAAAGAGTGATTTTGAACTTTCACTGGGTCATTCAGGATTCTAAAGTAAATTCACCTGAAAGCTTATTTAGTGTGAATGAGAGTTGCCATGCAGCTTGATGAATGTGAAGCTGAAGAAGATTGATGATAGGAAAGGGGCATGGGGGTGGACTTCAGATGGACTTGCTGCAAGGGCATAGCCATCAGATTTGATTAAGGACTAATTTGCAGGGTTAGTCCTTGCATCTCTTTGATGCTAGATTATCAAGCAGTTCCCACCTCCCCAAAAGGAAGTTTAAGTTTCCATAGAGTCCAGAAAAGCATCCTTATATGTGTGTACGTGTGTGTGTGTGTGTGTGTGTGTGTGTCTGTTTGAGATTCTTACAGTGCATCATTCTACACTAGGTAACAGAAAAAAAAGTCAATAAAGTTTCTCTTATTTATGAGGATACTATTGGGATAAAAATCATAAAAGGTACAAAGGAAAGAAGATGGTTTGTGATAGTTTCTTCAAGGAATAATTGTCATTTAAATCTATAGATTTGTTATACATTCTTCTGGTCAGTAGCTCACATAATTTCTTGGAACTTTTTTTTTTTTTAATTTGTACTAGTAGGAATCAATATTTGGCTTCTTACTTCCTCATCTAATTAATATTTGGAGATACATTTATTAAAAGATTAAGATGGATCTCATGATGCAACTGCTCTGTTAAGTCTTTGTGAGTGACTGTAAGTTTATATTTAGCTCCATATTGTACATGTGTCCTCTGTGAATTCAATTATTGCCTTTAGAAAATAATTAGCTCTATGTAATGTCAGGAATTTTTTGTATTGTATAATATGTTTCTCTCCTTTGACATCAAAGTTCAAAACAGAGAATCCATGTGTCAACAAAATATCTGAAATCTGACCATTGTATTTTGTACTAAAGAAAACTAAGTATAACTGTGTGTGAGCTGGCAAAGCGGCACAGACCATTTGGAACATCAAAACAACTGTGGTTTCTACCCATACATGGGAGGATCTTTGCATAACTCTGCAAAAAGTTTCAGACACCATGGCTGTAACATCAGACTCTTTAGAATTCTTTCATGATATTATTTATTTTGCCAACATAGAATCTATAACAAATCAAAGCTATGTGTTGCAATATTCTGTTTTTAAAGTAAATTTTAAGAAAGTTAGTAGAAGTGAGAAGTAATAATTTTATGTGTGATGTATGTGTGTCTGTGTGTATGTGTGCGTGTCTGTGTGTCTGTGCATACCTGTGTGTATTTTACGTAGAAACCTAGAAGCCACCTCTTGGGTTCCCATTCTTAAATTGCTAATCTTTCTGAGACTAATCTAATTAAGAGAAACCAAATTTCTAACCCAGATACTCAAAATGATGTAAGACTTGCTATTTGTTATTTCTTGAGTTATTTTCTCCCAAAATGAATGTGCAAATTGAGATGAGAGGAGTGTAATGATATTATATTCTTTTTTATTCTTGCAGTCTTATGTGCAATGATAGTAAAGTAGGATCAAATATTAAAAGAACTACAGGCTTGTAATTAATAAGGATTTTCTACAATTCTTACCTATGATTCTTAGAATTTATTTTATTTTAGTTTGTAATGTATAATGTGTACTGTGTAATGGTCAATGCTCCTGTTTTTTTCATAACTTGAGAAATCTCAAATTACCTAAAGTTACCTCAAACCATGGGCAGACTTTTTTTTTAAGACAAAATAAATTAGTTTAAATTCTCCCACAGAAGCAACTGACAAAGTATTAATCTCCAAAACATAGAAACAACTCATGCAGCTCAATATGAAAAAAACAAACAACCCAATCCAAAAATGAGCAGAAGATGTAAATAGACATTTCTCCAAAGAAGATATACAGATTGCCAACAAACACATGAAAGAATGCTCAACATCATTAATCATTAGAGAAATGCAAATCAAAACTACAATGAGATATCATCTCACACCAGAATGGCCATCATCAAAAAATCTACAAACAATAAATGCTGGAGAGGGTGTGAAGAAAAGGGGACCCTCTTGCACTGTTGGTGGGAATGTAAATTGATACAGCCACTATGGAGAACAGTATGGAGGTTCCTTAAAAAACTAAAAATAGAACTACCATACGACCCAGCAGTCCCACTACTGGGCATATACTCTGAGAAAACCATAATTCAAAAAGAGTCATGTACCAAAATGTTCATTGCAGCTCTATTTACAATAGCCAGGACATGGAAGCAACCTAAGTGTCCATCAACAGATGAATGGATAACGAAGATGTGGCACATATATACAATGGAATATTACTCAGCCATAAAAAGGAATGAAACTGAGTTATTTGTAGTGAGGTGGATGGACCTAGAGACTGTCATACAGAGTGAAGTAAGTCAGAAAGAGAAAAACAAATACCGTATGCTAACACATATATATGGAATCTAAAAAAAGAAAAAAAAATGATCAGAAGAACCTAGGGGCAAGATGGGAATAAAGAGGCATACCTACTAGAGAACAGACTTGAGGATATGGGGAGGGGGAAGGGTAAGCTGGGACAAAGTGAGACAGTGGCATGGACATATATACACTACCAAACGTGAAAGAGATAGCTAGTGGGAAGCAGCCACAAAGCACGAGGAGATCAGCTCGGTGCTTTGTGACCACCTAGAGGTGTGGGATAGGGAGGGTGGGAGGGAGGGAGATGCAAGAGGGAAGAAATATGGGGACATATGTATAACTGATTCACTTTGTTATAAAGCAGAAACTAACACACCATTGTAAAGCAATTATACTCCAATAAAGATGTTAAAAAAATAGCACAGGGGATGTTAGAAATAAAGTTTCATTGCTAAAATAAATAAATAAATAAATAAATTCTCCCACAAACTTGGGATTGTTAATTAATTCAGCCTCACTCCATTATACAATTAGAATTTAAACTCTTGGTCTCTATGTCTGTTAACAATGGAAAGTAATGAAAGAAATAATGTTGATGATTTATAATGACTTGGCCATAGTAAAATAGTAAAGGGAAGGGAAAGGCTCTTTCTGGATTAAAAGACCTGGATGGAGGTCACAATTAAGTAGTTGTCTCAAATATTTTTCATTCTTAATTGACACTTTCCTTTAATTCCCTTCTTAATGAGGTAAAAGTAGTAAATGAATTCACATGCTAATTAGTTGTTTATACTAAATATCTTTCAAAAGTTTCAAAAGTTGATCCGTCATGAAAGGAGGTCACCAAAATATTGTTAATATTCTTTTTTCTCCATTCTACACTGTTAAGTAAAATAGAAATTTTGTTGATACATAAGTAAACTTACAAAATAACCACATTTTTCAAATGAATTACTCGAACTGTTTAGTTTTTTAAAAAGTATAATACCACAAATTTTGATCTCAACTTCTTGGCATCCACTTTGGGATGCTACAAGTCACCAAAGATGCTGTTTGAAGAAGGAGTCCTTGCAAATGTATTCAGAAAAAAAAAAAAAAAAAGTGCTAGGAAAACCCCCAAAAACCCCGAAAAAACCAAAAAAAACAAAAAACTTAAAAATCAACCAAACTGAAACAAGGATAGACAAAGACAGCTTCAAAAACCTTTTATTCATGTGAACCTAGGTGCAATGTTTTCAATTCAATACTTTTCAAAACATTCTTGGCAAAACTGATTTGTTGAGTTTGAAAATAATTTGATAACCCAGTGTTTTAGGAAATTCATCATTTTAAGAAAAGAGCTAATTTAACCAGCTGATTTTAAAGTGTGATTTTACTTTTTTTAGTGAAAGGCCTTTCTGGTCTTACAACTGATCTAACTGTATTTTCATTGGTAAGCTAGGTATCTGGAAGTTGAAGATAGTTTAAATTGGGGTGGGGGTAGATAATCACAAAGGGAAATTGATTCATGCTGAAAAGTACCTCAAGAACTTTGAGATTCAATCTCATTTACCACTGTGATAATTTAGTACAAGAGAATAAACAGTTGTTAAATTTGTAAGTGGGTCCACATTGGTAAATGTTACCCAAGTTTATTAAGAATAAAGTAATTTTTAAAAAATGAGAAACTAAGAAAGATAATTAGAAAATCCGTTAAATGAATAATCCTAGAAAATGAAACTAAATTGTGATGTGTAAAATTGGTGGTAATACTGCCATTCTAAGAGATTTCATGATATTCATAAAATGACACATGAATTATGCTTCTACACAGGTGGAAGAGAAGAAAAGAGCATTGAATCACATTCTGATTTATTATTTTGAATTGGGGTATGTTAATATCAAATTATAAATGTTGCATATCAATAAAATGGAGTATTGATAGTTAACAGTGAAAAAAATGATAGTGGGGTTAGAGTATATTTATTCACACAAGTGGAATACTTAGAGTATTCTGAGGTATACAAAATAATATGATGAAGTACACAAGGTAAAAGCTAAGTGTCACAAAATAAGCCCACAGGGGTAGAATAATATTTCTCAAAAGTTAGTTGTAAGAGTTCTAGTTTGATATCATTCACTTGCTGTGTTTGATAGAAAAGTGATATTACATTGGTATAATCTGAAATGTTTATCAGCTCTTTCCAGTTTCTAAACGGTGTCAGCAATAACATTTAAGCATAAACTCAAAAAATGTATCATAAACTGTAAATTGAACACTTTGGTATATAAAATTAATCAAAATAATTGTTGTCCAACAGAGATATATTTCCTTAACGTATTTTCATTAATTTCTAAATTGTCTAGATTCTCCTGCCCATATGAAGAGACTTACCAAATGTTTCCAGAATTCTTCACTGTACTTGGAAGGTTGAAAAAACTCACTAATTTCTCATTAATGAATGCTTTTGTAATTTTTAGGTACAATATTTACTTATAATAACTTTCAGAACCTGTTCATTGATTTTTTAAACTTTCACAATTGGAATAATTTTAGTAATTTTTTTCTTATAAACTCCATATGGCTCACTTTCTTATAAACTCATATTGCTGTTTTGGTTTCCATTGTTTTACATTTCAGTTGATTATTGGGTGAGTTGGAAATGAGAAAGAAGTAGTGTGTTTAATTCATTTGTTGGAAAGATCTATATCTATGCAATTTTTAGAAAGATCTTTGCTCCTGCATTGAGCTTGGGATGCCTGATAAGAATTGGTGTTATCTTCTTCCTTAGAAACAACTTTCTGCCTCAGATTTAATTAAAAACAAAAAAAAAATAGAAGAAGGAGGAGTAGGCAGAAGGTGGAAGGAAAGGAGGAAGAAGAAAAGAAAAGAAAAAAATGAAGTAAGAACAGAAAGAGGGGAGAAGGGCAGGGAGGAAGAGATGAAGAAAGCAGTTTGGGATCCTCTACTTTAGAGCTGTTCAGTTTGACATATTCACATATATTTCTGCTGTTTGGAGTCTTAATCAAGCACTTCAATAAAAAGAAGATATAAGGATTATTTCTGTGTATAACTGAGTTCTATCTTTAAAAAATACTACATATAGTACTTACATACTTAAAAATAATATAGAATGAGTTTACTCTTTGAATGTGATCCATTTAATTTTATATAATTTGGAACATTACCTGGCAACAATGATATCAGTAATTTTTTCCCAACAAATATTTATTGAGCACCGAGTTAATGAATTTGTGGGTAAAACAGACGTTCTTATTTTCGTCACTTTGTAATCCAGTTGGGAGACAGATATTAGATAAATTCATAGACAAATAAATATATAATCTCTAATTCAGTGAGTCATGGAAATTTTACCACCAGACCCCCACTAAATAAAAATAATTATTCAAGGTTATAAGGCAGTAAACAAGAATTGCCTCACCTCACAGTGCGTATATTGAGAAGGCAGGCAAATTATGAATCCTCCAGTTTCAAAGAGAAGCAGGGTCTTTCTCTGACTAGGGCTACTCCAGTGCAATTCCTCTTCTGCTTGCTTTCTCTATTCTCCCCCTCTTTCTCACCCCCCAACTGAGCTTACAATGTGAAATATAAGACTGAGAAAGACTTCAAAACACTGTCTGTCCAAGAAGGATCTTCACTTTCTTTAGGGTCCAACTATGTTTGTTACCTCAAGGCAAAATCTGATAAATGGGCTGAAGAGCTGAACTGTTTCCAGCGTTGGTCTGAAAGTCTTTAAATAGTGCTCAACAGTTGCCCCAGGGAGTCCTCTGCCTTTCTGTACCTGTTTACCAGGGCTTTAACTTTCTGAGTCTATAGATTAGGATGTGGATGTTACTTTCTCTGCATTTGTCAGTTTTGTCCCATCGAATTTCTCCCAGTAAGGAATTCTTTGCTGCTTGTTTAACTGGTAGAATCCTTTTATTTGCCAAATTTGTTATGAATACATTCTTTAAAACCTGTCCTATTTGTGTTTTTTAAAAGATTTAGAACTTGAGGAAAGGTGGATGCATATGACAGTTCACTTGAATGATATACTTTGGATCCTCTCCCTTCCTAAGAACTTCATACTAGATCGTGCAAACAAATCTGAGAGTGTGTTTAAGTAGAGAGAAGAAAAAAAAAAAAATCTCTGGTTTGTAACTGTGCTTGGTACATTTAATTTTGGTGCCTATAGTTCTCCTTAATTGCTTGTGAAGGAGATATTGCACTGCTCTTGTGAAGCAGATGAATTTAAACCACCCAGTGTGGAAGAGGAGACTCTGAAATTGATAATATGGAAAAGACTGTAGTCCAAAAGTTGATGGTTAAAGAAACAAATTCACTTTGTCTCTATAAGTAAAAATGACCAGTAGTAAACATAGTGAGAAATTAAGATTTATAGCTGTAGTGGACATTCAGCTGCATTCCCTAAAAATGCAACAATGTGAGAATAATCATTTAAAAACTGAACATGAGTGCTATTAACAGTTGGTGGCATTCTGCTTTATCCCTCCATAACTACTTTTTTTTTTTCTATCCTGTTCCATACCTCCTTTGTTTTGCTCTCTTTCCCTTTTATTATCTCATCCTCTATTCTCTTTATTTCTATTTTCCCATTTATTTATTCTTTATTCTGCCAATATTATTGAGTTACATATATAAATATATAAATATATATATATATAAAGCACCTCTGATTGGAACTAAAAAGAATGATGACTCCATCTCAATCTAAACTATTAATTAAAAAAAATTATTTAACAAATATTTATTGGATTTCTACTGTATGTTCAGTAGTATCCTAGGCGCTATAGGTAGAGAAGTATACAAAGTAAAGTCCTACCCACAGAAGCTTATATTATCTACACCTGTCCTGATAGCATAGCCACTAGCCATATGTAGCTATTCAGCACTTGAAATGTGGCCAAAATGAGGTGTGCTTTAAGTATAAAATACACGCCAAAATTTAAAGACAGTACAAAGAAAATAATATAAAAAATTCTTTAATAATTTTATACTGTTATACATTTTACATAATATTTTTGATATATTGGGTTAAATATATATTATTTTAAACAATTTTGCCTGTTTCTTTTTACATTTTAACTGTGGCTGCTAGAAAAATTAAATTACATATGTGCCTCATATTGTATTTTTATTGGACGTTGCTGCTCTATAAGCTGAAAAGCAAATGGATATTTGCTGATTTTCATGATGAAAAAGTGAACTATCTAGTTTCTTTTTTGAAAATGAAGTAATTTTCACTTAATCTTTCTCTCAATTTTTTGTTCAGTTTGCAAGAAACTTTAGAACTATATTTTTCGGGGGAGAAACTCAAATGCAGAGGCATTGGGTAGTTTGTCTAAGATAACTTAGGTAATCGATGTTACAAATAGTAAATAAATTGAAATTGCATGACTTTTTCATTTATTTTTACGGTCTTAACCATTTTTTTTTAACATCTTTATTGGAGTATAATTGCTTTACGATGGTGGGTTAGTTTCTGCTTTATAACAATGTGAATCAGCTATACATATACATATATCCCCATATCTCCTAATTCTTGCGTCTCCCTCCCACCCTCCCTATCCCACCCTTCTAGGTGGTCACAGAGCACCAAGCTGATCTCCCTGTGCTATGTGGCTGCTTCCTACTGGCTATCGTTTTATGTTTGGTAGTATATATAAGTCCATGCCACTCTCTCACTTCGTCCCAGCTTATGCTTCACCTTCTCTGGGTCCTCAAGTCCATTCTGTACGTCTGCATCTTTATTCTTGTCCTGCTCCTAGGTTGTTCAGAACCTTTTTTTTTTTTTTTTTCCGGATTCCATATATATGTGTTAGCATACGGTATTTATTTTTCTCTTGCTGACTTACTTCACTCTGTATGACAGTCTCTAGGTCCATCCACCTCACTACAAATAACTCAATTTCGTTTCTTTTATGGCTGAGTAATATTCCATTGTATATATGTGCCACATCGTCGTTATCCATTCGTCTGTTGATGGACACTTAGGTTGGTTCCATGCCCTGGCTATTGTAAATAGAGCTGCAATGAACATTGTGGTACATGACTCTTTTTGAATTATGGTTTTCTCAGGGTATATGCCCAGTAGTGGGATTGCTGGGTCATATGGTAGTTCAATTTTTAGTTTTTTGAAGAAACCTCCATACTGTTCTCCATAGTGGCTGTATCAATTTACATTCCCACCAACACTGCAAGAGGGTTCCCTTTTCTCCACACCCTCTCCAGCATTTATTGTTTGTAGATTTTTTGATGATGGCCATTCTGACTGGTGTGAGATGATATCTCATTGTAGTTTTGATTTTCATTTCTCTAATGATTAGTGATGTTGAGCATTGTTTCATGTGTTTGTTGGCAATCTGTATATCTTCATGGAGAAATGTCTATTTAGGTCTTCTGCTCATATTTGGATTGAGTTGTTTGTTTTTTTGATATTGGGCTGCATGAGCTGCTTGTAAATTTTGGAGATTAATCCTTTGTCAATTGTTTCATTTGCAAATATTTTCTCCCATTCTCAGGGTTGTCTTTCATCTTGTTTATGGTTTCCTTTGCTGTGCGAAAGCTTTGAAGTTTCATTAGGTCCCATTTATTTATTTTTGTTTTTATTTCTATTTGTGTAGGAGGTGGGTCAAAAAGGATCTTGCTGTGATTTATGTCATAGATTGTTCTGCCTATGTTTTCTGGCCTTAAATTTAGGTCTTTAATCCATTTTGAGTATAGTTTTGTGTATGGTGTTAGGGAATGTTTTAATTTCATTCTTTTACATGCAGCTGTCCAGTTTTCCCAGCACCACGTATTGAAGAGGCTGTCTTTTCTCCATTGTATATTCTTGCCTGCTTTATCAAAGATATGGTGACCATATGTGCGTGGGTTTATCTCTGGGCTTTCTATACTGTTCCATTGATCTATATTACTGTTTTTGTGCCAGTACCATATTGTCTTGATTACTGTAGCTTTGTAGTATAGTCTTAAGTCCAGGAGCCTAATTCCTCCAGTTCTGTTTTTCTTTCTCAAGATTGCTTTGGCTATTCAGGGTCTTTTGGGTTTCCATACAAATTGTGAAATCTTTGTTTCAGTTCTGTGAAAAATGCAAGTGGTAGTTTGATAGAGATTGCACTGAATCTGTAGATTGCTTTGTGTAGTATAGTCATTTTCACAATTTTGGTTCTTCCACCCCAAGAACATGGTATATCTCTTCATCTGTTTGTATCATCTTTAATTTCTTTCATTAGTGTCTTATAGTGTTCTGCATACAAGTTTTTTGTCTCTTTAGGTAGGTTTATTCCTAGGTGTTTTATTCTTTTTGTTGTAATGGTAAATGGGAGTGTTTCCTTAATTTCTCTTTCAGACTTTTCATGATGAGTGTATAGGAATGCAAGAGATTTCTGTGCATTAATTTTGTATCCTGCAACATTACCACATTCATTGATTAGCTCTAGTAGTTTTCTGGTAGCATCTTTTGGATTCTCTATGTATAGTATCTTGTCATCTGCAAACAGTGACAGCTTTACTTCTTTTCCAATTTGATTCCTTTTATTTCTTTTTCTTCTCTGACTACTGTGTCTAAAACTTCCAAAACTATGTTGAATAATAGTGGTGAGTGTGGACAACCTTGTCTTTTTCCTGATCTTAGAGGAATGGTTTCAGTTTTTCACCATTGAGAACTATTTTGGCTGTGGGTTTTTCATATATGACCTTTATTATGTTGAGGAACGTTCCCTCTATGCCTACTTTTTGGAGGGTTTTTATCATAAATAGGTGTTGAATTTTGTCAAAAGCTTTTTCTGCATCTATTGAGATGATCATATGTTTTTTGTCCTTCAATTTGTTAATATGGTTTATCACATTGATTGATTTGCGTATATTGAAGAATCCTTGCATTCCTGGGATAAACCCCACTTGAACATGGTGTATGATCCTTTTAATGTGCTGTTGGATTCTGCTTGCTAGTATTTTGTTGAGGAATTTTGCATCTACATTCATCAGTGATATTGGCCTGTAGTTTTCTTTCTTTGTGACATCTTTGTCTGGTTTTGGTATCAGGGTGATGGTGGCCTCATAGAATGAGTTTGGGCCTGTGCCTCCTTCTGCTATATTTTGTAAGAGTTTAAGAAGGATAGGTGTTAGCTCTTGCCTAAATGTTTCATAGAATTCACCTGGGAAGCCATCTGGTCCTAGGATTTTGTTTATTGGAAGAGTTTTAATCACAGTCTCAATTTCATACTTGTGATTGGTTTGTTCATATTTTCTGTTTCTTCCTGGTCCAGTCTCAAAAGGTTGTGCTTTTCTAAGACTTTGTCCATTTCTTCCAGGTTGTCCATTTTATTTACATATAGTTGCTTGTAGTAATCTCTCGTCATCCTTTTTATGTCTGCAGTGTCAGTTGTTACTTCTCCTTTTTCATTTCTAATTCTATTGATTTGAATCTTCTCCCTTTTTTTCTTGATGAGTCTAGCTAATGGTTTATCAATTTTGTTTGTCTTCTCAAAGAAACAGATTTTACTTTTATTGATCTTTGCTATTGTTTCCTTCATTTCTTTCTGATCTGATCTTTATGATTTCTTTCCTTCTGCTAACTTTGGAGTTTTTTTGTTCTTCTCTCTCTAATTGCTTTAGGTGTAAAATTATATTGTTTATTTGAGATGTTTCTTGTTTCTTGAGGTAGGATTTTATCGCCTAAACTTACCTCTTAGAACTGCTTTTGCTACATCCCATAGATTTTGGGTTGTTGTGTTTTCATTGTCATTTGTTTCTAGGTATTTTTTGATTTCCTTTTTGATTTCTTCAGTGATCTCGTGGTTATTATGTAGTGTATTTATCTGCCTCCTTGTGTTTGTATTTTTTACAGATTTTTCCTGTATTTGATATCTAGTCTCATAGCATTGTGGTCAGTAAAGATACTTGATATGATTTCAATTTTCTTAAATTTACCAAGGCTTGATTTTTATCCCAGGATATGATCTATCCTGGAGAATGTTCCATGAACACTTGAGAAGAAAGTGCATTCTGTGTTTTGCGGATGGAATGTCCTATAAATAACAATTAAGTCCATCTTGTTTAATGTATCATTTAAAGCTTGTGTTTCCTTATTTATTTTCCTTTTGGATGATGTGTCCATTGGTGAAAGTTGGGTGTTACAAGTCCCCTACTATGATTGTGTTACTGTCGATCTCCTCTTTTATGGCTGTTAGCATTTGCCTTATGTATTGAGGTGCTCCTATGTTAGATGCATAAATATTTACAATTGTTATATCTTCTTCTTTGATCCCTTGATCACTATGTAGTGTCCTTCTTTGTCTCTTGTAATAGTCTTTATTTTAAAGTCAGTTTTGTCTGATATGAGAATTGCTATTCCAGGTTTCTTTTGATTTCCATTTTCATGGAATATCTTTTTGCATCCCCTCACTTTCTGTCTGTATGTGTCCCTAGGTCTGAAGGGAGTCTGTTGTAGATGGCATATATATGGGTCTTGTTTTTGAATCCATTCAGCCAGTCTGTGGCTTTTGGTGGGAGCATTTAATCCATTTACATTTAAGGTAGTTATCGATATGTATGTTCCTATTACCATTTTCTTTATTGTTTTGGGTTTGTTATTGTAGGTCTTTTCCTTCTCTTGTGTTTCCTGCCTAGAGAAGTTCCTTTAGCATTTGTTGTAAAGTGGTTTGGTGGTGCTGAATTCTCTTAGCTTTTGCTTGTCTCTAAAGGTTTTCATTTCTCCGTTGAATCTGAATGAGATCCTTGCTCTGTAGAGTAATCCTGGTTTTAGGTTTTTCCCTTTCGTCACTTTAAATATGTCTTGCCACCCCCATCTGGCTTGAAGATTTTCTGCTGAAAGATTAGCTGTTAACCTTAAGGGGATTCCCTTGTATGTTAATTGTTGTTTTTCCCTTTCTGCTTTTAATATTTTTTCTTTGTATTTAATTTTTGATAGTTTCATTAATGTGTGTCTTGGTGTGGTTCTTAGATTTATCCTGTATGGGACTCTCTGTGCTTCCTGGACTTGACTATTTCCTTTCCCATATTAGGGAAGTTTTCAACTGTAATCTCTTCAAATATTTTCTCAGTCCCTTTCTTTTTCTCTTCTTCTTCTGGGAGCCCTATAATTCGAATGTTGGTGCATTTAATGTTGTCCCAGAGGTGTCTGAGACTGTCCTTGATTCTTTTCATTCTTTTTTCTTTATTCTGCTCTGCAGTTGTTATTTCCACTATTTTGTCTTCTAGGTCACTTATCCATTCTTCTTCCTCAATTATTCTGCTATTGATTCCTTCCTGAGAATTTTTAATTTCATTTATTGTGTTGTTCATCATTGTCTGTTTGTTCTTAGCTCTTCTACTTCCTTGTTAAACAGTTCTTGTATTTTCTCCATTCTATTTCCATGATTTTGGATCATCTTTGCTATCATTACTCTGAATTCTTTTTCATGTAGACTGCCTATTTCCTCTTCATTTGTTTGTTCTGATGGGTTTTTATCTTGCTCCTTCATCTGCTTTGTGTTTCTCTGTCTTCTCATTTTGCTTAACTTACTGTGTTTTGGGTCTCCTTTTCACAGGCTGCAGGTTCATTGTTCTGATTGTTTTTGGTGTCGGTCCCCAGTGTCTAAGGTTGGTTCAGTGGGTTGTGTAGGCTTCCTGGTGGAGGGGGCTGGTGCCTGTGTTCTGGTGAATGAGGCTGGATCTTGTCTTTCTGGTGGGCAGGACTGAATCTTCTGGTGTGTTTTTGGGTGTCTGTGATCTTATTATGAATTTAGGCAGCATCTCTGCTAATGATTCGTGTTGTGTTCCTGTCTTGCTAGTTGTTTGGCATAGGGTGTCCAGCACTGTAGATTTCTGGTCATTGAGTGGAGCTGGGTCTTAGTATTGAGATGGAGATCTCTGGGAGAGCTTTCACCGTTTGATATTACATGGAGCTGGGAGGTCTCTGGTGGACCAATGTCCTGAACTTGGCTCTGCCACCTCAGAGGCACAGGTCTCACACCCAACTGGAGCACCAAGACCCTGTCAGCCACATGGCTCAGAAGAAAAGGAAGAAGAAAAGAAAGAAAGAGAGACAGGATGGAAGGAAGGAAGGAAAAAAGGAAGGAAGGAAGGAAGAAAGAAAGAAAGAAAGAAAGTGAAAGAAAGAAAAAGAAAGTGAAAGAAAGAAAGAATAAAGAGAAATAAAGTTATTAAAATAAAAAATTTAAAAAAAATATTAAAAAAATTAAAAAGTAATAAAAAAGGAAAAAAAGAAAGAAAGAAGAGAGCAACCAAACCAAAAAAAAAACAAATCCACCAATGATAACAAGTGCTAAAATCTATACTTTAAAAAAAAAAAAAGACAGACAGAACCCTGGGAGAAATTGTAAAAGCAAATCTATACAGACAAAATCACTCAAAGAAGCATACACACTCACAAAAAGAGAAAAAGGAAAAAAGTATATATATATTAAAACAAAAAGGAAGAGAGCAACGAAATCAGTAAACAAATCTACCAATGATAATAAACTCTAAATACTAAACTAAGATAAACAAAACCAGAAACCAGTCAGGCACATACAGCAGACCCCATGTCTACAGTTGCTCCCAAGTCCACCGCCTCAGTTTTGGGATGATTCGTTGTCTATTCAGGTATTCCAGAGATGCAGGGTACATCAAGTTGATTGTGGAGATTTAATCCGCTGCTCCTGAGGCTGCTGGGAGAGATTTCCCTTTCTCTTCTTTGTTCGCACGGCTCCTGGGTTTCAGCTTTGGATTTGGCCCCACCTCTGCATGTAGGTCACCTGAGGGCATCTGTTCTTCGCTCAGACAGGACGGGGTTAAAGTAGCAGCTGATTAGGGGGCTCTGGCTCACTCAGGCCGGGGGGAGGGAGGGGTACGGATGCGGGGAAGCCTGCGGCGGCAGAGGCCAGCAGGACTTTGCAGCAGCCTGAGGCACGCCGTGCGTTCTCCCGGGGAAGTTGTCCGTGGATCACGGGACCCTGGCAGTGGCGGGCTGCACAGGCTCCCGGGAGTGCCGGTGTGGAGAGTGAGCTGTGCTCACACACAGGCTTCTTGGTGGCGGCAGCAGCAGCCTTAGCATCTCATGCCTGTCTCTGGGGTCTGTGCTGATAGCTGGGGCTCGTGCCCGTCTCTGGAGCTCGTTTAGGCGGTGCTCTGAATCCCCTCTCCTCATGAACCCGAAACAATTGTCTCTTGTCTCTTCGGCAGGTCCAGACTTTTCCCCAGGCTCCCTCCCGGCTAGCCGTGGCGCACTAGCCCCCTTCAGGCTGTGTTCACACTGCCAACCCCAGTCCTCTCCCTGCGCTCTGACCGAAGCCCAAGCCTCAGCTCCCAGTCCCGCCCGCCCCGGCGGGTGAGCAGACAAGCCTCTCGGGCTGGTGAGTGCTGGTCGGCACCGATCCTCTGTGCGGGAATCTCTCTGCTTTGCCCTCCGCACCCCTGTTGCTGCGCTCTCTTCCGTGGCTCCTAAGCTTCCACCTTCCGCCACCCGCAGTCTCAGCCCGCGAAGGGGCTCCTAGTGTGTGGAAACCTTTCCTCCTTCTCGGCTTCCTCCCACTGGTGCAAGTCCTGTCCCTATTCTTTTGTCTCTGTTTTTTCTTTTGCCCTACCCAGGTATGTGGTGAGTTTCTTGCCTTTTGGGAAGTCTGAGGTTTTCTGCCAGCGTTCAGTAGGTCTTCTGTAGGAGTTGTTCCACATTTAGATGTGTTTCTAATGTATTTGTGGGCAGGAAGGTGATCTCCACGTCTTACTCCTCCGCCACCTTAACCATTTTTTTCCACATGAGTTTTAAACACATGCCTATGTATAATAAGGTACAAGGAGTAACAAATATTTGTTTTTATGAAAAACAAAAACAAATCCTTACTGAAGTTTTCAGAGAAGTAACCTAGGTTAATTAGGTGAATGTTTTAGCCTCCCTCCCCAAACCCTTCCACTAAGGCAGGCTGAATATTGCTTATGTCAGTCTCTCTTCTGCTGCCACCACTAACTGGCATAAATGTGATGTCCTGAACAATAGAATGTAATTAACAGTGTTCAAGGTGATGATATTTAAAGAAATGAACATGCAAATTTAAATTAAAATAGTGTCAGTATTAATAATTGTGGTTATAAAAGGGAGAATGGTGAATTTTAATTTTGCATATGATAAAATAATTAAAAATATATATAGTGTGAGACTTCAAGACAATAAGCTGACATTTAACTGAGAGGAAGTTTATTATAGAAAACAGTTTGCTGACCTAGAAAAATGTATCCACTTCTGTGCAATCAGTCACATTATGCCTTAACATTTGGAGAGTTAGATCCTTAAGTTTTACTTCAGATATGGAACTCTAACAATTAAAACACTGCTCAACATATGATGTACAATTTTAGTATTTTATAAGTTTTTTTTCTCTATTATATAGTATGCTAAAATATTCTGAGATTAAATATGCAAGTTTTTAGATTTCTCACTTTTCATCATTAACAACAATACAACTGTCATAATTTTATTCTGAAAAGCAAAGCATTAAAGGTCTCTGATTCCTTGAAAAAATACCCTCAAAGTTAATAATGGCATTAAAAGTTATGACACAGATTGCCACTTAATAAAGAAGATGAGTTGCAAGTATCTATAAGTAATAATCTGAAGTGCCTTTCACTGCTCTTTCATTATTGAATTAGTTAACTCATCTTAAAGTTACTATTTAAGGAGTACTCATTCACTTCCTATACCAGGGAATGGCAACAAATATTTACTGAGTGCCTCCTATGCCCAGTCACTGTACTGGATGCTTTTTGTAAACATCTCATTCTAGTCATTTAGTCTCATGATAATTTCACAAAGTAATTGTCACTGTCTTTATTTTAAAGTTGAAAAAGAACTAAAACTGAAGCTGTCTGATTCATCTTTGCTAAAATTCCTAGCCAAATCCTTATTTTATAAGTATTCAAGAAATATTTATTGAATAAATATGCTGAGTACATTATACATTTCTTAAGGATTATATCTTCAATGTGTTTACAGTCTTAAATGATTGGAAAAATAACACTAAAATAACTTGATTGTTTGTATTTTTCCTTGGATTGTGACAATAATAAAGTTCTTATATCAGAGGGCATTAAGTTGGGTATTAGGAAATAAATTTTAAATGGTCATAGTTTTTTTTTCTTCATATGCTGTTGCTGCATTTTCAAATTTGAAGTTTACATTGATGGTTAAGTGAGCTCTCTTATAATTTAATTTTCTGTGGTTCTTATCCTAAATTTGTAGACCAGAGTATTCTCCTTCAGATAGAGCAATTTTTACAATTTTGCATATGTTAAATTGAAAAGAACCTCAGGTAGATTACTATGTCTTTTTTCTGCTGGAGTGATTTATAACCAGTGTGGGGTTACAGACCCAAATCCTACAAAAATATTTCCTCTAAGTAACTCTTCTAATGTAATTCCCCCAGTATGCCTACAGATTGCAATTTACTTTGTCTACCAAAATTATGGTGCTCTAAGTTGGCCAAATTATAGAGCTATAATTCTGTTGAATATTGCTTCAAAGCATTTCATCAACTTGACCCTCAAGGAAATGCATGGCCGATTTTTTTTTTTTTTTTTCCGTACGCGGGCCTCTCACTGCTGTGGCCTCTCCCGTTGTGGAGCACAGGCTCCAGACGCAAAGGCTCAGCGGCCATGGCCCACGGGCCCAGCCGCTCCGCAGCATGTGGGATCCTCCCAGACCGGGATGAACCCGCGTCCCCTGCATCGGCAGATGGACTCCCAACCACCACGCCACCAGGGAAGCCCTGCATGCCCAATTTTTATGACGCAGGATCCTACATGGAGAACTGGCAGGAATTTGGCTCACAGCTTTATTTCTACTCATCATTGAAACCTTTATTCTCTTGTATTGAGGTGGGAAAAAGTTAAGGGCAAGATATTTTATCAATATATATTGATCACCCTTTGATACCTTAGACTGAAGATGTCTAGGGGGTCAAACTATATGACTTCAAAATAACTTCTGGTCTTTTCATGCTCTTTCAGAGTGTTTTATGGAAATGTCATTTGGAGAATGAATGTAGGTAGGGATGAGATGTTTGACCGAGAGAATGCTAACTCTAAATGTTATAAACAAAACTTGTTTCCTCAGACTAATTATTTATAACTAGTGCCTAAAATATGATATAGTTTTAGATTTTCAGGACTTTTGTTCTTTTCTGTAATGACAGGATGAATGAATGAAGGAGAAAAGAAAATTTCTCTGGTATGCTTTATAACTTTTATTTATGCAAAAAATCGTGGGTATAATGTAATTTGGCTAGTAAAATCCAGAAAGAGGAGTTCCACATGAATTCAGATTCAGTTAACATTCAGTGCTTATTATTTGCCAGAGAGTTTGCTTATGTTTTCTCAACTATTTTCTTTTATGTCAAAATCAACAACCAAGTATTTTTATTAAGCAACTCTCATCTGAACCCATTCATATCTGTATCCATTATTCTATTGGAATTGTGGATCATTTTCTTTAGAGTGGTGGGTAGGATAGATAGAAAAAACAGGAACTGCTTTCTCAAAAATTCAGAGCAAAGTTATCTCTTCCTTGGTTATGATTCATGGTTTGGGGACTTCAGTCCATTATTTATTTGAATATTTGAGAGCAAGTAAAGCAACTGGTCAAAAGCCTTAACCAGCCTTTGACTACTCCCTGAGAACACTTTGATTCAAAGTGTGGTTTGGGGCCTGTTTTGGGGCAAGGAGATAAATTAAGTCTTTTTATTTTCAAAGGAAAATAATAACTTTGTTTCATATCACCGGCTATTAAAACAACTATGTAGGGCTTCCCTGGTGGTGCAGTGGTTGAGAGTCTGCCTGCCGAGGCAGGGGACACGGGTTCGTGCCCCGGTCCGGGATGATCCCACATACCGCGGAGCGGCTGGGCCCGTGAGCCATGGCCGCTGAGCCTGCGCATCCGGAGCCTGTCCTCTGCAATGGGAGAGGCAACAACAGTGTAAAATTCCTGTATTTTAGACAGACTTCAATATCATATTATGTATGTAATAGCAAAATTTCCCAAAGAAAAGTTATTTGAAAGAACCAGTCCCAGAAACTTACTATGCATTTATTTCCTTCAATTCTCTAAGATCTTCACTTAGATAAATGATCAGAAAGATACAAACTTGGGCTATATTACTTAAATCCTTCATGAAGAGCCTTTTAGAATAATAATTTAACATTGTCTTCTTAGTGTACTTAAGAAAAGGCTACATGGTAACTATTTCTGCATGCTTCTTATAACTTGCATTGAAAAGATTTTATTATGTAGTTCATAGTATTATTATGATATATTAGCAAATGTTTAGCTTTTAAAATGTTTGTTTCTGCCAGTAATTAGCACAATTTATTTATTTAACATCTTTGTTGGAGTATAATTGCTTTACAATGTTGTGTTAGTTTCTGCTGTATAACAAAGTGAATCAGCTATATGTATACATATATCCCCGTATCCGTATCCCCTCCCTCTTGCGTCTTCCTCCCACCCTCCCTATCCCACCCCTCTAGGTGGTCACAAAGCACCGAGCTGATCTCTCCGTGTCATGCAGCTGCTTCCCACTAGCTATCTATTTCACAGTTGGTAGTATATATATATGTCAATGCTACTGTCTCACTTCATCCCAGCTTACCCTTCCAGCACGATTTATTTTTCAGTGAACTGTTTCCTTTTTTGCCTGGGATTCTAAGAGCTGTTTGTACTTAGAGAATCTACTCTTTCAGTTGGACTATATGCTCTCCTCATCTTTTCTTCCTTTATCATTGGAATAACAGAGATTTTAGAACTATTTTGGACCTGGAAGGCCATCTAATCTGATGCCTTAGTTAGCAAAAGGAGAAACTGAGGCTTTGGAAGATTAAGTGACTGAGCCAAGAACGTATAGGTTATAAGTGACAGAGCTCAGATTGTAATGTAGGCCTTTTGTCTATATTCAAGTTTTATATGCATTTTATTGTCAAGTCTGTTCTCTTATTCACTTTAGTGATTTAATGATATTTAGATTTTTCATCTTAAAATATCTCACATGGATTTTGGAGGTATATCAGGACTAACAAAGTGTGGAAACCAAAATATATTTTAGTCAACTGAAAATGCCACCCAGAAATCTGTACAATTAAACCTTATAGTCACAGATGACATAAAAAATTATAATTGACTTTTGCTTTATTTAAATCACTCTTTTCTTCCAAGTATCAAATCATAGTTGTTGGGTAAGTAAATTTGTAAACAAATATTCATAATTAATTTCCCAAAAGCGATATGAACAAATGCATCTAAACTTTAAGCATTAAATTAGAACGTTAGTAAAACAAAATGTGGCTGCACTGACTCTGAGGATATAAATTTATTCAGAGAGTGGGCTGCTTGTACCAGTCAGGCAAGTTAGTACATGGAGTTTAATAAATATTGAATAAAATAAGGGAGAAATGTGAATTTGATGAAGTTTGCTGGCAATTAGAGCAATTTATTTCACTATTAACATGACAAGCTCTAAATGGAAATCAGTTACGGATGAAAATGCAATTTTATTGCCTGGTATTCCCAGTGTCATGTAATTAAATAAAGAAATGGGCTGGAGGGCCAAGGGGTGTCCATGGCTGACAGTTCTGGGAAAACAACCATCCCTCATGCACGAACGTGCTGCCATCACAGTGCTGAGATGGGGAGATGGGGTTTATTTGTGCATTTGTGTATTCTCAGGGAGACTTTTATTTATAGAGTTCCTCTCCTATTTGAAATACTGTATCTCAAATGGAAGGAAGACAATAGTCTTGCTAGATTAAAAATACCAAGTACAATTAAACAGTGCATTTTGTGGGGGGAAGCAGATATGAGAGTTTTTACTTCTTGATATGAAAATAAAATAAGAACACATATAACAAATTTTAAACTATTATCTTTTTAAAGCATTGTATTGGGAGGTAGTGTGTGTGTGTGTGTGTGCGTATGAATGAATAAATGAATATACACTCACAAATTAAATAGCTGTTTATGTATAAGCAGCCAAGGTAAATATTTCATGTTTGGCAAATGTACTTAAATATCAGTCGGTCCAGCTGAAGTATTTTAGGATGTCTAAAGACAATACAGGCTGTTAAAAAAAAAAAAAAATATATATATATATATATATATATTTCAGGAAACCATTCTGATTTTTGAATATGTGTCTTTAAAATTCATTAAGTATATGTCTTGATTTAACATATATTTCTCTTGATGTTCAGGTACATAATTAGGAACATAATATATAATTATGTAAATAATTAAGTTGCTCATGTTTTATTTTTATTTAGTTTCAAAATTTATTTTTGTCACGTGCTGGTATATAGTTATTGTGGTAATATTTTAATGAATAAAATCAGCAAATTAAGTCAATATTTTATATTTAAATTTTTACTATCGTGAAGCATATTGAGATGTTTTCAAAATAATAAAGGGTCATTGTTTTTTTGCTTAGGTTGGTCTCATCATAGCTTCCCTTGCCAGGAAAAGTGCGTGGCTATATTATGAATGTGAAGAGTAATGCTAACCATATTTTAGGTGGTATAAAAGGAATCAAAAAACTCTGCAGTCCATTTGTCTATATAATTTTGGCCAATTAAATCTTATTGATTGTTATAAGAATATTAATAAAAAGTAGATAAAAAGCATGAAAAGTATTAAATGAGATGATTTATGTAAATAATTTGAAAATGTATATTGCTCAGAGTAGGCATTCTCTAGCATATGTTAATACTGATACTAGGAGACAAATTAGTTTTTCTTTATTATTTTTGGTGCAGGCTCTCCAAAAAGAGTAATGCCTTAGGAAATTGGGTTTGTTCTATTAAGTGTATCAAATTGAAAAGCCTTAGTTGTTACTTTATCTAATTTCAAAAGGAAAAGTGAATGGATTAGCCATTATAAAATAATTAAACTTGTTAATTTGGCATTCATAAGTTGGGCATTCATAAATTTGAATATATATGTTACTTTTTATATGAAGAAAACATTTTAAATGCCTTATTAATGTTTTAATGTTAGATTTATGTTTCTTTTTATTGCCTTAATTATGAATATATGTATATTATATACATACATGATTCATTATACATAGACGCATACATACTGACATATACACATGACATAAAATGAAGTAACGTAATTTGGAATTTTTTATAGGTTCTGATATTTCTCTGATTACATAAAATTTGGAGTTCGTCAGATTGCTTATCTTTCATTGTAGGCTCTAATGGTCTTAACATATAAACTATTATCGTGATTTCTTCTGTATTGAAGATGTTCTAAAGAACCTTAGCTTTTCTAGTTAGTAAGAGAGCTCAGATTCTTGAGTAGTGAATCTGGAAATCTTACAATATGTAAAATGGCCATGTGAATTTTGCTTCAACCCTCTGCTACTGTGGCATCATTAGTTCAAGGGAGGATTCTGGTCCAGTTCTGATTTACGTCTAGTATAAAGAACCAGAAGTTGATTGATGTTTTATCAACAATTTGGCACATCTTGTGCACTTTCTGTGGGGCTGGCTTGGAATATATTTGGACACCTAGATTGAATCGTGGAAATATGTCTCTGGATATTCTGGATGTCTTTAGATCAAAGTGAGCATTCTGTGCCCGACCAGCCCAGACGTGGATGTAACTTTTCCAGATGCATACTGACTTTAGTGAGTGGAAGAAATTTTCCAGGGTATCCAACAAAGGAAATTAAATTTTTTTCTGTTGTTGGTTTATTAGAAAATTTTTTTCAAAATTCAGGAATAGTTCAGAATGGCAGCGGGAATTGGGAGAGAATGAGTTTTACTGGCTTTACATGATTGACACTAAAGCTAAAATGTAAATTGCCAAACAACCCTCCCCCGACCAATTGTACGGAAAACTTTAATGATTTCCCCTTCCAGACCCTTCTCTTTTCAAAAATGTTTATTGTGCATGTTCTTTGTGTCTGTATTGTGTTATGTGCTGGGAATATCATAAATAAGATGAATCTGTACTATCAAGAAACTTAAAATCTAAAGTGGAAATAAATACATGGGAGCAAACAAATGCAATAACACAGAATAAGTATTATGCTAGACATTTTTAGGGGTCCCTACTTAGGCACAATGAAGGAATGGTCAGTATTCTCTGGGTTTAGGTTTCCAGGAGGGATTCATAGAGTATGTATATTTAAAATGAGACTTGAAATGTCAGTAGATTTAATGCTGGAAGAGCTTTTCCAGTATGACAGTTAAGGCCATGGATGTTTGAAATAACATGATCATTTTCAGGAGCTGAAAATGGTTCATTAATGCTGGAGTATGCAGGACACTGGGCTTTGGCCTAGCTTCTAAAGAGAAATGAGGCTGAGAATGAGCCCTAGGGAGGAATATGCCCATTTCTCTCACTGAAGACTGAGTGGATGGAGGTGCCATTTATGGAGCTAAGAAATATAGGAGGAGAAACCAGCTTAAGGAGAAAAAATAGTGATTCAATTTTGGATGTATAGTTCCAGTTGCCTTTAGAACATAGGTGGAGGTACTATGTAATCATGTCTAGAGATCAGAGGAAGAGTTGAGGCTGAAAATATAGATTTTAGTATCATCACCTTATGGATGGAATGATGGAACTCTGGGGATCAGCAAGAATACCCTGGAAGAATGGAAAATAATTTCAAGGGCAGAATTCTGGGGCCTTAACATTTGCAGGGTAAACAGATTGAAAAGGTGTCTGGAAAGAAGGCCAAGAAAGCACAACTGGAGCTATAGGATTTTGTCAAAACTATTCAAGGGAGAGAGTGATTCTGAAGGAAAGAACTGAAGAATACACATATATTGGCTTTGGAAGCAGTTGATGTCCTTCACAAGATAAGCTTCAGTGGCTTGAGAGGGCTGGGGGAGGGGCAGCAGAGAGCGTGTATAGATTATTCTATTAAGATTTCCTATGAAAGAAGGATATGGAAACTGAGTGTTCCCTTGAGGGGGATTTTGTATTGAGCAAGTTGGTTTTGTTTTTTTTGTTCTACTGGAAAAAAAGGACCTAAGGATGCAGGGCGTATAACTAGAAGAAAAGGTTTGAAAACTTTGGAGAGAGAGGGTAAACTTATGGTGCAATATATTTTTGATCCTGAAAAGGATGAGAGGGGATGGGTAAAAAAATGTAAGAGGAAAAATTAACTTTGAACTGGAAAAAGGTCCCTTTTCACTGTGACTTGGGAAAGAAGGGTGAGTACAGGCATTAAAAATTGATGGAGTTATAAGCTAGTGGCTTTTGTTTCTTCAGTAAAGGAGGCTGCCAAGGTCATGTGTTGAGAGAGAAAAATGACAAAGTTGAAGGAAGTTTGTGGAACGTGAAGAAATGTGGAGATAGCTCTATGGAGATTGAGAAGGATGGCTTATCAGGCTACATGTAGTGTAAACAGCACCACTGAGCTAAATATTGCTGAGGAATAGAGCTGCATGTGTCTGAACTGCAGAGTTGCTGGTGTGTATGTCATGGAAGGATGGCTAGGGTTTAAAGGAATAGATTCAGGGTTGGTTGCCTAGCATTTAAGTAGAGGCTTGGAATTCTTAAAAATAGATAAGGCTTATATTTCTTAGTCATTCCCTCCTTCCTCAATCCCAGACAATACTTTAGTATTCATTAATTTTAAGAACTTTCATGAGGAAGTTCTCTTAAAGTTTAGTCTTCATGTTCTCTAACTTATCATACCTCTCTCAGGACATTAACACCATATTCTATCAATGTCTACAGGTTTTAGGCACTACTCAGCCAGAATCTTTTATAAAGGAATTTTCTATGGTGCCTGTATGTATATTTCCCATTTATATTTTCCTGTTTTTTTATTTTATTTTATGGTTTTAGTTAATACTACGTATACACATCCTACTAAGCTATGGAAATGAATACCCACGCTATTAATGTTTAATTTGCACAGACTTTTCATTCCTTCTCTTTTGTTTTTGGACACATTTTTCTTTAAGGCTACCTGTTTCTGATAAGTTGTTCTAGTTCCTCTCCTCGGGAACTTTCATTTTTACCATCTTCAAATTTTTTCTCTCTAATCATTGTACTTTCTGACATCTTTTTCTGTCACTCTACTGAATATTTTGAGTTCATAGTAGATAGAAAATTCTTGACTTTCTAAACATCCTCGAATTTTTATTCTGTTGGAAGCATCTTTGGCCAAGTCACATTCTCAATAACAATAGTGCTGGTACCTGTATGGTTTGAAATCTCCATTTCTGATATCACTTATCAAGTCTCCATAGAGACCAAAGTATAAATATAAAAACAAGAAAGGCAAGTAATATATTTTCTATTGTTTATATTAGGAAATTAGGAAAGTTCTTTATTTTAGAATCATTTTGTGTACTTGATTTCGTCCTATTTCAACAGATTGTTCTTCTCTGCACTTCTACACTAAATTAAATATTTGTAAGGCTAGCTTACTGACTCAGGGAAAACATGGCTTCCTGAAATAAGAACATGGCTAGTAGCAAAGGCTGGCTCTGATTTCAAGCATTTGTCCTTATATTAAAGCTACTAAGTTTACTTTTCAGTTACTGATCAATAATAATTGCTTTGAACTCATCAAAACTAATGGTACTTTGGGAAATGTAGTCGCAAATTAAAAATATGGTGGCCTAACTATGAAGTCTATTACAAATTTAAACTGGAATTCTAAGATATATTTAAAATTCAGGAAGATCTCCATGAGACTTGTTTCCTTTACAACCATCAGGGCTTAGGCAATATTAAACATGTGCTAGGTAAATAGAGCCTGTCCGCAGGACTTAACAAAAATCAAATGTCAATTGGACAGAGTTTCTCCCAATTTGTGAACTGAAGCCTGGTTGAAAGGAAAAAAAAAATTCTTTATAGCTGCAGATAAAGAACGATTACTATACTTACATGATCAAGCAGAGGGTACAATCAAGTATAAATAATTGGAGTGTTTTGTCAAAGAGGAGAAATAGGGAGAAATCCTGACCATCTCTCCTGTCTGAAGCCCTACATAAACATACAATTGTTTTTGTACATGAATGGACATAATAGCTTCAAAATCAAGGGAGAGGATTCATTTAAGTGGAAATAAAATAGCATACTCACATACTCATGTCTGTTTTCTTAGCAATAACAATAAGTGCCATCTGTAAAAAAATCCCACTAATTACTAAGGCAAAGCTAAAATATTTATTCATGTTTTATAGGGGATCATAATGTTTTATCCTTTTGGAAATTCACAAGAGCCATTCATCTCTTTCTTCAATTACACAAATTATTTGACTTTTGAGATACTACTTACCTAATAAAAATAGAGAAAGTGATTGCTTAGAAAATCCAGAAACTCATATTTTGCTAATCCTTTATTGTACTGCAATTATATGGGGTAATAAAATGGAATCTAATTCACCCTTTATTTTGATGGCTCATAAATCCAAACGTGGAGTCGTGGAATAAAAGCCGTTATGTTGCAACTTTGATTTGTTTGTACTGAATAGAGCTAAAGTAAGGATTCTGAAGAGGGAAGATTTTGTACAAATAGTTTACATCTATTTAAATACAAGTATATTATTTAAATATTTGTGTTAAATATATTATCTTCTTGTCAGCATATATTTAATCACTCCACAGTAGGGTAAAAAGAATCGGTGGCTCTTCTATTTCCTGTATGTCAGGTGATTTATATATTATATCCCTTGAAGTAGGTGGTGGCGCCCTCCTATTACAAATGGGGAAACTGAGGTTCACAGCATATGTAATATGCCCCAAGTCACATGTCCACCATGTGGTGGAATCAGCGTGTCCAAATTCAAATCAGGTGCTTCTTCAACTGCCCTACATTAGCTAATGGTGATAATGAGAGGATTATCAAAAGCAACAAGAAACAATTCTGCTCTAATGTGTCTACTCTCCTCTCATATCCCTGGTGACAGAGGATAGAGAAATAGTATCCTTGCTGAGAACATTACATTTTCTTAAAGTCTTATATTTTATCTTAAAAGTTGTGTGTGGATTTTTAATTTTATGTGTTTATATAAAGCAAACAGGATGTAATATAATTTACCAAACCTCAAAATCATGTTTACCCTGTGATTTCAAACACCTCCTGGCCCACAATATCCATATTTGAAAAGCAAAGAATTATGATGACATGTAGTATTAGGAGTTTTGAGGGAAGTTTTACAAGGGGACCCATTAATTATTATTGTCTGTAGAATTGGTAATGCCTGGAGTTGTGTGGCACATAACCCCTGAATCCATGTTAATTATCCCTGAGTATGTAAGAATTTTTATTACAAAAGTTACTGGCAGGAGTTCTAAATTAGTTATGTTTACTGAGGTATACCCAACATCTAGCATGATGCCTGGTCAAAATGAATGTTTAATTAATATTAGTTGTATGAATGAACCACTTCTGAGACACATAATATAGTACAGACTAAGAAGTTTGTGAGATATAGTACATATATTACATATCTCACAAACATTTCTTTAGCATAACTTTAAAAACATTTATCACATTTCTTTAGATGGAATATATTGGTCTCTGACTGATCTTTAATCAGTTCATCTTAGTTTTTAGTCACTATAAAACAGTTTTCTAGAGCAATGTGTCAACCTTTTTGTGTGTGTGTGTGTGGACTGGGATACTTTATACTTATGATCAAAGCTTTGGACATTCTTACAAGAAAAATACAGATATACTCATATCATTTTCAATCAATTTCATGAAGCTTCTGGTTAAAAAACAAAAGACAAGCAAACACTATATAACAACATAAATGTTTTATTTAAGTATCTTATTTATATTAGACTGCTTACATTGCTTTTATGAAATTATTAAGTGAAATTGAGAGTGTTTTAAAATGTTAAAACCAAGAGCATGTGAATATGGGTCATGCAAAAAAAGTGAAACAAAGCATAATATGCAAGTAGATAGTCTCAGGAGACCTGTTCAGCAGAAGGCCACAGTGTTAGATGTAATTTGTTTATCGACAATCTCTGACAATGGTGCAATGAACCAGCAAACACCACAAAAGTAATGAATCTTTTCCTTTTTAAGTAATTATATTTGAACAGTTCAAATTAACCTGTGGTTTGAGGCTACTGCTTGGGTGAACTAATTCGCTGATGTAATGACTTTTCTCATTTTTGCTCCAGTGATTTAAGTAAGAAAGGAGGAGAAATGAAAATACGAGGCCATAAGTTTATAGCTTAGTGAAAAATTAAACCTGCTGTTTTCTGCAAGTCACATTTGGAAACTATCTTCGACTGATCTAATGTAAGACATGGTAGTTAAAATGTCAAACTAAAAAGAAATGGAATTTCTGCCATGCTATGTGGCAGCACTATGAATAAAACGAGCTGAATTGAAAGAGACAGATAGTTTGTGAAAATTATTATAAAGATTCAGCAACCTTTTCAAACAACAGAACACTGTTCTCTTGGCTATCACTGCTCATTAGTGCTTGAAATCTAAGTTTTCAGGAGCCTGCTGCTTATCCTGATGCCTAGGACGATGGTGATACCATGTTGACGTTATTGGGCTATTATTTTTAAATAATGCTATATCATTGCCTCTGTGTCCCTGCCATTATTGTACATAGATATTCAGTAATGAGACTCAAAGTAAAATCTCAGGGGAGGTTAGGCAAGATTTAACAGCACCTAGGACAGTTCCTTGCAAATGGTTGGCACTCAGTAAATATTAGAGGAGAGAATAAGTGACCTAAGAATGTATAAAGTAGATCCTCCATATCCGTGGGTTTTGCATCCATGGGTTCAACTTGGATTGGCAGTAGATTGAGTCTTTGGATGTGAAAACCACAGATATGGAAGACTGACTGCATTCATTGGACTAAGCCATTTTATATAAGGGAATTGAGTATCTGCAGATTTGGTGTGTGTCGGGGAGCTCCTGAAACCAATCCCCAGTGGATCTTGAAGGGTTGTTTATTACACGTTTTCTAAAACAATGAAGAATGTTTTGTACACTATTTTTTCATATCATATTTTTGTAAGCAACTTAGACTTTTCCCATAAATTCTGTATCTTAACATTGAGAAGTTAGTCATTTGCATTCTTCAAAGAGACTGGCTAGCATTAATGCCAATATTAGGATTTCATTGTCCATAAATGATTCCGAAATTTATGGAAAAAATAACTGATGTCATTGTGAACTCTATTGGGCTGCCTCTTTTGTAATAGTGAAGCAGGGTAGCAGAGTGGTTTGACTTGTTAGGGTTATTTGCTTCATTATTAGGGATGTATGATCTGGGAAATGTTAATTTTGTGTTACTTCCTGGATTTGTAAAATGGGATCAATAATTATAATAGCTACCTCACAGATTGCTATGAGGGTTAAATGAGATAATCTATGTAAAGCCTTTACATTTTACTCAAGTGTGGTTGGCACTTAGAAAACTGAGCTCAGAATAAATGTTACCTATTATTAGGATAATTATTATTATCATGTGGAGAAAAGCATTTCACAATGAAATGGGAAGTTGCTACAGAATGAATAAAGACTAATATATGTTATTTCTAGAATGAAGAAAATGACATATACTCTTTAAAAGCAATCATTTAGGACTTGGCATCCCAATTTCTAAAACTTCCTTTAGCATTGGTTGATCTGACATTTACTATATCCATTAGGTGCTTCTCATGTAATTTCTGTCTCAATAGAAACATCATTTTGCTATATGTCTGATTTGCTGTATGTTGTGAAGGTAGCTGTGCAAAAGAGCATGTTCTTTGATCCTTTATTGAAGCTTTTAGTAACTGTCTTATGTATTGAAAGGATTCATTGAGGATCATGAGCAAGATTAAGGATGGTAGAATACTAGACACAGGAGGGAGTGGGTTCCAAGGGTAAAAAGGAAAGAAGAACCCTTATTTTACCTACATAGAGGTTCTTTAAAGGACCTTGTAGGCTTGGCAGGGGCTGAGAAACTAGTTATGATGGTTTCTTAAAGGAAACCTACTCTCCAATAAGGAAAACTACTCTCAAGTTTCTCTTTCTACAAAGAAAACTATTTTATCATAGATATAGAATATGGGTTTCTCATTTCTGACAGGAAAGGTAGAGTATAGCAAATTTTCAGGGTTTTCTTTTCAAATTTTATTTTATCTTTTTATACAGCAGGTTCTTACTAGTTATCCATTTTATACATATTAGTGTATATATGTCAATCCCAATCTCCCAATTCATCACACCACCACTCCCACCACCACTTTCTCCCCTTGGTGTCCATATGTTTGTTGTCTACATCTGTGTCTCTATTTCTGCCCTGTGAACCAGTTCATCTGTACCATTTTTCTAGATTCCACATATATGCGTTAATATATGATATTTGTTTTTCTCTTTCTGACTTAGTTCACTCTGTATGACAGTCTCTAAATCCATCCACATCTCTACAAATGACCTAATTTCGTTCCTTTTTATGGCTGAGTAATATTCCATTGTATATATGTACCACATCTTCTTTATACATTCATCTGTCAATGGGCATTTAGGTTGCTCCATGACCTGGCTATTGTCAATAGTACTGCAATGAACATTGGGATGCAGGTATCTTTTTGAATTATGGTTTTCTCTGGGTATATGTCCAGTAGTGGGATTGCTGGGTCATATGGTAATTCTATTTTTAGTTTCTTAAGGAAGCTCCATACTGTTCCCCATAGTGACTGTATCAATTTACATTCCCACTAACAGTGCAAGACGGTTCCCTTTTCTGCACACCCTCTCCAGCATTTCTTGTTTGTAGATTTTCTGATGATGCCCATTCTAACTGATGTGACATGATATCTCATTGTAGTTTTGATTTGCATTTCTCTAATAATTAGTTACGTTGAGCAGCTTTTCATGTGTTTCTTGGCGATCTGTAGGTCTTCTTTGGAGGAATGTCTATGTGGGTCTTCTGCCCATTTTTTGATAGGATTGTTTGTTTCTTTAATATTGAGCTGCATGAGCTGTTTATATATTTTGGAGATTAATCCAAGTTTGTCCATTGATTTGTTTGCAAATATTTTCTCCAATTCAGAGGGCTGTCTTTTCATCTTGTTTGTAGTTTCCTTTGCTTTGCAAAAGCTTTGAAGTTTCATTACGTCCCATTTGTTTATTTTTGTTTTAATATCCATTACTCTAGGAGGTGGATCAAAAAAGATCTTGCTGTGATTTATGTCAAAGTGTGTTCTTCCTATGTTTTCCTCTAAGAGTTTTATACTGTCCAATCTTATATTTAGGTCTCTAATCCATTTTGAGTTTATTTTTGTGTATGGTGTTAGGGAGTGTTCTAATTTCATTCTTTTACATGTAGCTGTCCAGTTTACCCAGCACCACTTATTGAAGAGACTGTCTTTTCTCCATTGTATATCCTTGCCTCTTTGTCATAGATTAGTTGACCATAGGTGCGTGCGTTTATCTCTGGGCTTTCTATCCTGTTTCATTGATCTATGTTTCTGTTTTTGTGCCAGTACCATATTGTCTTGATTACTGTAGCTTTGTAGTATAGTCTGAAGTCAGGGAATCTGATTCCTCCAGCTCCGTTTTTTTCCCTCATGATTGCTTTGGCTCTTTGGGGTCTTTTGTGTCTCCATACAAATTTGAAGATTTTATGTTCTAGTTCTGTGAAAAATGCCATTGGTAGTTTGATAGGGATTGCATTGAATCTGTAGATTGCTTTGGGTAGTATGGTCATTTTCACAATGTTGATTCTTCCAATCCAAGAACATGGTATATCTCTCCATCTGTTTGTGTCATCTTTGATTTCTTTCATCGCTGTCTTATAGTTTTCTGAGTACAGGTATTTAACTTCCTTAGGTAGATTTATTCCTAGGTAGTTTATTCTTTTTGTTGCAGTAGTGAATGGGATTATTTCCTTCATTTCTCCTGCTGATCTTTAGTTGTTAGTGTACAGAAATGCAAGACATTGCTGTGCATTAATTTCGTTTCCTGCAACTTTACCAAATTCATTGATTAGCTCTACTAGTTTTCTGGTAGCATCTTTAGGATTCTCTATGGTATAGTATCATGTCATCTGCAAAGAGTAACAGCTTTATTTCTTCTTTTCCGATTTGGATTCGTTTTATTTCTTTTTCTTCTGTGGTTACCCTGACTAGGACTTCCAAAGCTATGTTGAATAACAACGGAGAGAGTTGACATCCTTGTGTTGCTCCTGACCTGAGAGGAAATACTTTCAGTACTCACCATTGAGAATGATGTTTGCTGTGGGTTTGTCGTATATGGCCTTCATTATGTTGAGGTAGGTTCCCTTTGTGCCCACTTTCGGGAGAGTTTTTATCATTAATGCATGTTGTATTTTGTCAAAAGTTTTTTCTGTATGTATTGAGATGATCATATGATTTTTATTCTTCAGTTTGTTAATATGGTGTATCACACTGATTGATTTGTGTATACTGCATCCCTGGGATAAATCCCACTTGATCATGGTGTATGATGCTTTTAATGTGTTGTTGGATTCTGTTTGCTAGTGTTTTGTTGAGGATTTTTGCATCTATATTCATCAGTGATATTGGTCTGTAATTTTCTTTTTTTGTAGTATCTTTGGTTGTGGTATCAGGGTGATGGTGGGCTTGAAGAATGAGTTTGGGTGTGTTCCTTCCTGTGCAGTTTTTTGGAAGAGTTTGAGAAGAATGGGTGTTAGCTGTTCTGTAAATGAATTCACCTGTGAAGACATCTGGTCCTCGACTTTTGTTTGTTGGAAGGTTTTTATTTTAAATTTCTTTACTTGTGATTGGTCTGTTCATACTTTCTATTTCTTCCTGGTTCAGTCTTGGAAGGTTATACCTTTCTAAGAATTTGTTCATTTCTTCCAGGTTGTCCATTTTATTGGCATAGAGTTGCTTGTAGTAGTCTGTTAGGATGCTTTGTATTTCTGCAGTGTCCGTTGTAACTTCTCCTTTTTCGTTTCTAATTTTATTGATTTCAATCTTCTCCCTATTTTTCTTGATGAGTCTGGCTAATGGTTTATCAATTTTGTTTATCTTCTCAAAGAATCCACCTCTAGTTTTAATTATCTTTGCTATTGTTTTCTTTGTTTCTATTTCATGTATTTCCACTCTGATCTTTATTATTTCTTTCCTTTTATTAACTTTGGGTTTTGTTTATTCTTCTTTCTCTAGTTCCTTTAGGTGTAAGGTTAGATTGTTTGAGATTTTTCTTGTTTCTTGAAGTAGGCTTGTATTGCTATAGACGTCCCTCTTAGAACTCTTTTTGCTGCATCCCATAGGTTTAGGATTGTCATAATTTTATTGTCATTTGTCTCTAGGTATGTTTTGATTTCCTCTTTGATTTCATCAGTGATGTCTTGGTTATTTAGTAACATATTGTTTAGCTTTCATGTGTTTGTATTTTTTACTTATTTTTCCCCTGTAATTTATTTCTAATCTCATAGCATTGTGGTCGGAAAAGATTCTTGATATGATTTCAGTTTTCCTAAATTCACCAAGGCTTGATTTGTGACCTACGTGCACTTTAGAAGAAAGTGTAGTCTGCTGTCCTATAAATATCAATTAAATCTGTCTGATCTATTGTGTCATTTAAAGCTTGTCTTTCCTTATTAATTTTCTGCCTGGATGATCTGTCCATTGGTGTAAGTGAGATGTTCAAGTCCCCCACTGTTGTGTTACTGTCGATTTCCTCTTTCATAGTTGTTAGCATTTGCCTTATTATTGAGGTGCTCTGATGTTGGGTGCATATATATCTATAATTGTTCTATCTTCTTTTTGGATTGATCCCTTGATCGTTATGTAGTGTCCTTCCTTGTCTCTTGTAACATTTTTATTTTAAAGTCTATTTTATCTGATAGGACTATTGCTACTCCAGCTTTCTTCTGATATCCATTTGCATGGAATATCTTTTTCCATCCCCTCACTTTCAGGTCTGAGGTATATCTCTTGTAGACAGCATATTTATGGGTCTTGTTTTTGTATCCATTCAGCAAGCCTGTGTCGGAGCATTTAATCCATTCACGTTTAAGGTAATTATCTATATGTATGTTCCTATTACCATTTTCTTAATTGTTTGGGGTTTGTTTTTGTAGGTCCTTTTCTTCTCTTGTGTTTCCCGCTTAGAGAAGGTCCTTTAGCATTTGTTGCAGAGCTGGTTTGGTGGTGCTGAATTCTCTTAGTTTTTGCTTGTCTGTAAAGCTTTTACTTTCTCCATCAAATCTGAATGAGATCCTTGCCGGGTAGAGTAATATTGGTTGTAGGTTCTTCCCTTTCATCACTTTAAATATATCATGCCACTCCTTTCTGGTTCATAGAGTTTCTGCTGAGAAATCAGCTGTTAACCTTATGAGAGTTCCCTTGTATGTTATTTGTCATTTTTCCTTTGTTGCTTTCAATAATTTTTCTTTTTGTCAATTTGATTACTATGTGTCTCGGCGTGTTTCTCCTTGGGTTTATCCTGCCTGGGACTCTCTGCACTTCCTGGACTTGGGTGGCTGTTTCCTTTCCCATGTTAGGGAAGTTTTCAATATAATTTCTTCAAATATTTTCTCTGGTCCTTTCTCTCTCTCTTCTCCTCAGGGACCCCTATAAGGCAAATGTTGTTGTGTTTAATGTTGTCCCAGAGGTCTCTTAGGCTGTCTTCGTTTCTTTTCATTCTTTTTTCTTTATTCTGTTCCGCGGCAGTGAATTCCACCATTCTGTCTTCCAGGTCACTTATCCATTCTTCTGCCTCAGTTATTCTGCTACTGATTCCTTCTAGTGTATTTTTCGTTTCAGTTATTGTATTTTTCATCTCCGTTTGTTTGTTCTTTAATTCTTCTAGGTGTTTGTTCTTTAATTCTTCTAGGTGTTTGTTCTTTAATACTTCTAGGTCTTTGTTAAACATTTCTTGCATCTTCTCGATCTTTGCCTCCATTGTTTTTCCGAGGTCCTGGATCATCTTCACTATCATTATTCTGAAATCTTTTTTGGAAGTTTGCCTATCTCCACTTCATTTAGTTGTTTTTCTGGGGTTTTGTCTTGTTCCTTCATCTGGTACATAGCCCTCTGTGTTTTCATCTTGTCTATCTTTCTGTGAATGTGGTTTTTGTTCCACAGGCTGTAGGATTTTCGTTCTTCTTTCTTCTGCTGTTTGCCCTCTGGTGGATGAGGCTATCTAAGAGGCTTGTGTAAATTTCCTAATGGGAGGGATTGGTGTTAGGCAGAGCTGGGTGTTTCTCTGTTGGGTAGAGGTCAGTAAAACTTTAATCTGGTTGTCTTCTATGAGTGGGGCTGGGTTCCCTCCCTGTCGGTTTGGCCTGAGGCGACCCAACACTGGAGCTTATGTGGACTCTTTGGTGGGGCTAATGGCAGACTCTGTGAGCACTCACGCCAAGGAGTACTTCCAAGAATGTCTGCTGCCAGTGTCTTGTCCTCATGGTGAGACACAGCCACCCCCTGCCTCTGCAGGAGACCCTGCAACACTGGCAGGTAGGTCTGGTTCAGTGTCCTGTGGGGTCACTGCTCCTTCCCCTGGGTCCCAATTTTCACACTACTGTGTGTGTGCCCTCCAAGAGTGGAGTCTCTGTTTCCCCAGTCCTTTCAAAGTCCCGCCTCTGCAGGAGACCTTCCAACACTAGCAGGTACGTCTGGTTCAGTCTCACCTGGGGTCACTGCTCATTCCCTGTGTCCCAATGTGCACACTACTTTGTGTGTGCCCTCCAACAGTGGAGTCTCTGTTTTCCCCAGTCCTGTCCAAGTCCTGTAATCAAATCCCACTAGCCTTCAAAGTCTGATTCTCTAGGAATTCCTCCTCCCATTGACAGACCCCCAGATTGGGAAGCCTGACATGGGGGTCAGAACCTCCACTCCAGTGGGTGGACTTCTATGGTATAAGTGTTTTCCGGTTTGTGAGTCACCCACCCAACAGTTATGGGATTTGATTTTATTGTGATTACACCTCTCCTACCATGTCATTGAAGCTTCTCCTTTGTCTTTAAATGTGGGGTATCTTTTTTGGTGAGTTCCAGTGTCTTCCTGTTGATGATTGTTCAGCAGTTAGTTGTGATTCTGGTGCTCTTGCAAGAGGGAGTGAGTGCACCTCCTTCTACTCTGCCATCTTGAACCAATCTAAATTTTCAGTTTTTATCTTCTGAATTAGATTACATAGAAAGATTAGCAAACCTGTGATTTGCCCATATAAAACATTTTGCTCTATGTAGAAAATGATCTCTTTTACCAAGTGGTATAGGATATGATTGATCTTCAAGCACAAAAGAAGTGAATATCAATAAAATTGACAGTGTCCTATCTAGAGAGGTCAAAAATCCAAAACTATATCTAGATTCAGGAAACTAGACCAAATCATCTTTTAATTAAGTTATTTATAAAATGTTCAGTTCCCCAAAGATTCTCCTTTTAAAAATCTGTTAGTGAGAATGAATTACACTAAGATAATGATACATTTTCCCCAATCAATTACATTTCAAACAAACATCTAATTAAAGCACCAGACTTCACCGCTGTTTTCTGTCTTCAAATAAGGATATATTTTTATTTACTTGCTAATTTATTGTTTTTTTGTGAATGGGCTGAAAGTACTTTATTTCAAAATTCAAATATTTTCACATTGCATTTACATTGATCTGTTTTTATATAGTATTTTAAGAATCTTTGGTCACAGATATCTTGAAGATAAATAATAGAATTATTTCTAATGACCACTGCATATATATTACATATAAATATATATACCTATATATAATAACATTTACATTTAATTTAAAATTATACTTGAGTGCACATTATATACACCTTTGTTTCATCATCTTTTAAGTTCTTCTGGAAACATTTCCCACTTTATTTGAGATATTACAATATTTAACACATTTATCAAAAAGCCATAAATAAAAGGTTATTTTTAAATATCCAGTGATAAATCATATAATGTTTTGTTTGATATGTCAAGTGTCTTTTATGTCTGTTATACTCAGGTTTGTCTTTTACAAAATGAAAATATCAGCTCTCTATATATGATTCTTTAACCAAAACATGTATATTTTAGGGTTATAAGATTTGTGACAAAATGAATTATAAATTGTTAGCTGTTAAGAAACAAGCAAAATGGTATCACGCTTCTACTATAGAGTGGATTTGTTTTGATCGCAAAGGTTTCATTAATGTTTTAAAATGTCATTTCGGGTAGGGATGAAGAAGAGTGAGAAATCAAATCCAACAACAGATTGATTTTTGTTTCAATAAAATGATTTTGGGGGCACATATGTATCATACACACACATTAATTTTAAGTGAAACCTAAAACAGGTTTATTCAATAATCTAAAGTGTATTATGTATTGCTACCAATTAATTTTAAGGCCACTTCTTATATATAAATGGTGATGCTTACAAATATTTATTTACTCAAGAAATTATAGTAGTCCTAAATTTGTACTTAGATGTGAATAACAGCATATTTGTAGGTTGACTTAAAACTCTGAAATGATGCTTTATCAGAGCTACTGAAGGGAAGAGAATTTAACAAGAGGTATGAGCCAGGAAGAAAATAAATAAAGGATGGTGAGGCAAAGATTAGCAACATTATTAGTGAGTTATTACCACCTTTAGGGCTGACCAGTGCTGCGGGAGTCTAATGAGAGTTGGAATCATACAGGAGAATATATTTTGAGGGAGTTATAGTTGTTGAGGGATGCAGATTTGTTACAAAGATGGGGTAAATGAATGTGGTTAGTACCTGAGAGTGAATTCCTCCTTAAATTTTACACTTTGGGCTCCTCCCTTGCTTCACCCTGGTCCCAGTCCTAGTGAATACTTGGAAGTCTCCGTCCTCTTGCTCTCCAAACTCCTCCTGAAGGTTTCCTCAGATTGTTCACATACAGATGGAAGCCAGTTGGCAGACAAGCCTCTTGAGGTAGACAGTAGTGTAGAAAATAGGTTGGGGGAGGTGATGAGGGGGCAGATTGTCTAGTACAGAGGCAGAGGGAAAGAGAATAAGGAAGGTATACTAATTTAATTTTGTTCCTTTGAATACATTTATTTTGATATTCCTCTAAATGCTAGTATATGACCTTAAAATATTTATGCACATTACTGAAAAAAACCTGTTATATATAGCATTTCAAGTTCAATATAGCAATGCCTTTTTCTGGATTAGAAGCAGATAGGATTCCCTTATTGGAAAGCATCAGTCCTGTGCTTTATACTTGATTAGATTCCTTGTTTCATTCTAAAATTATCCTACTTTGTCCCAGGGATATATATTGATGAATAGAAATTGGTGGAAAGCTGCAAAGGGTCTGTGTCATATCTATCTAGTCCTTTCTGATGCTTTAGCCTTAATCAAATATAACCGTAGTCTGAATGCTGACCATCATGGTGATCCCTGTAGTTCCCAGTATATCATTATAGCTTAAATTTGAAATAGCATTGATAAAGTACCTAATATAGAGCTGTTCACATATTGAGTGCTCAATGAATAGTAGCTATTGTTTGAGTTGTCTTGTCTAGTGATTATCCCAGAAGTTTTTATAGACTAGCAACAGAGCTTGATCAATCCTAGGGTCATCCGACTGAGATAACCTCAAAAAATAAATTTAAAAAATAAAACCATTAAGAGTTGACTGCATGGAGTCTAGTGATGAATTTGATGAATGCCTGGCAAAAATTTTAGGGCTAATCAATTTGAATTTTATGTTCTCTGCTTTCTGACTATAATTCATGTATTTACTCTGATTAGAAATAACACAAAACATGTAAATCAAAGACTGTGAAAATATATCATTTCCCTGCATCACAGTAATACAGCTATCATTTACTGCACAACTACTATGTCCTAGTTACTTTATATATATTATTGTTAACCCTTCCCATATCACTGCAGCATCACTGTGACTTACAGATTAATTTGCACAATGCCATAGAGCTAGTAAGCAACAGAACAGAGATTTGAGCTCAGGTTTTACCTAAACCCCAAACTATGATCTTTTTACTAGCCCATAATGTTGTGGTGAACAATAATTTGTGTGTGTGTGTGTATATATGAATAAATAAGGACTAATATATGGATTTTCTTCTCTTTTGAGACAGAGAAATGCATGAAGATAATACATTCAGCAAACATTCTCTCAATTTAAGTTTTAAATTTTAAAGTTAAAATCTATGTCATTAGGATACTCAGGAATTCCGCCACAGTTGTGTGATCAGCCAATCTGTCTTTTCTTGATTTTTTTTTTTTTTTAATTTTCTAAGTCACATATCTTAATGTGCTGATTTGTTTCTTATGGGTGTTTTGAGTAATTTTTTATTAGGTAAAGACATATTTAAAAGGGTTTTATTATGTAAATAGTGATATTTAAAAAGCAAGAAGTCACCCATGCATTGAGGATATCAATATATCAGACTTCTAATTGACAACTTGCAAGACCTGCTTGTGATTTATAGCTCGATTACAAATTCACTCTTTCCCCTCTGCCAATGGAATTGGCAATATTTTTTCAGCCCAGATGGTGCATTAGCCTTGGCCAGCTGGTTCTCCCCATGCTGCCTCATCACAAGACCATACAGCAAATATCGCCATGTATGACCCAGTTCAGTAGGTAACACTCGAAGTCTTCATGCCTGGCTTTGCCCTCAGGGCATATGGAAGTGAACCTGAATGAGATTTATGCATCCAAATTTTTATATTCTATCAAGCTCCCTACAGTCATTCATTTTCCTGACGTCATTTGAAGCTGTTTAGAGTAGGCAAATAGAACTATACTTTATATATATATATATATATATATATACATATATATATATAAAATTTGGTTTTATTATACTGTTCTTAATTCTCATAATTCAGTATTTTGCTAACCTTCAGACAATTTTAAGGATTCTAGGCAGTATGAAGTATTTTTGAATTTTAAAAAGTATATTTTTAAGGATTTTGTAATATTCTAAGTACAGTTTCAATAGAACCTATATAAATAGTTATAAAAGTGGATGTCTGACAAATTTCAAAATCAGAGCTTTTAATAAAGAGATGGGGTAAAATACCAATAGCTAACATGTATTATACTTTACAGGTTGAAACAAATTTATATATATAATTTAAGTAAATAATAACTATAATTTTAAGGCTTAACATTATGAATGAAATGAGAGAAAGGGAAAATAAAGCAGCTTATTGCCAAAATCATCATCCTCTGAATATACTATAGATTGGGTAAGAATGAAACACAAATTTACACTTTTAGTGTACTTTTAGTTTTCTGTCTAATAATTGTTTTCTATTTCAAATAAAATGTATAGGTAATCCATAAATTATTTTGCATGGTAGATAGTTCTGCATAGTTTTCCCATTAGATTGAATTAGATAATAAAACCTTGTATATGTTCCATGTTTGTATATTTGCAATAGCAAAATAAAAGTAGAATACAAATGATATCCTCAGACATGTAGTGTTTATTTTATTTAGTTTATTTATATAGTGTTATAGTGACAATGATTATGAGATGATTCCTGTATTACTTGGTCAATTTGGTTAGTACTGTTGAAGGAAATGCATTTCTTTGTGCATTCAGAAAAAATTCTGAGTCTGATTTTCTAAGGGAACTGGAAGAGGAAAATACTTTTTAGTATCTGGAATAAAATATGTATGTGTATGTGTTTGTGTGGGTGTGTGGATGTGTACACACATCATCGTATATATTGATATATCATGTATTATACATATATGTCATTACATGACTTTCTTAACCCATTTAGTTAATATTAATTGAAATGTGAAAATTACATACGATAATGGTTGCTTTGCATAAATTTTTAGGAAAGTTTTTTTTGGTCTGTGTCAGTTTCAATACTTTTTTAAAAAGTTATTTGGAATTATTTTCCAATATTGAGAGCAACATTAGATTATGAAATGATTAGCTTTTTATCATGAAATGATTTTTTAAAGTAAATTTTTTCTGGAATTCTTTTTATTATTTTTATACAATCTGTAACTTCAATATCATAAGTTTAAAAATAATATTTATGTGTTTATAAGTGTGTTTAAGTCGACTTTTGACTCCATAGGTTTTTATTCAGGATTTTTTTCCAGATAGTACTTCAGATTTTTTTTTTCCTAGGTTATTATCTGGAGCCACTGTCAATAGATTGATATTTATTTCTTGTTTAGATTGCTTTATGTTTTTAGCTTCTTCTCATCTATACCCATTGTTAAAAGATAATCTGAGGTATATTAAAATTTTTAAGAGCTCATTTGAGCAAAAAATCGATTGCCATGGGGCAGCACCAAACCAAAAGTGCTTGAGAAAGCTCTCTTACAGGAGCCAGGGGAAAGACTTATATAAAGAAGGTGGGGAAGCGAAGAAAGGAAATTATTTGATTGGCTCTAGCTTAGAGCCTAGTTGGCTATTTGTGACTGGCTGTCTTTACTGTTTGGATTTCATAACCTTGAGGCATTTATAGGCTTAGATTTTGGTCTGCCTACATAGGTCATCACAGCATTAGAGGCCACCTCAGTTTAATGGCCCCCTTGTTTAATTAATTTAACACCATTTACATTTTCATTTTCTAGAGTTATAATAAGAATTCTTGGAGTCCTTTCTAGTTCGTTGATTTGATTTGAGTTCACTACCTTGTATTGAAAAATGAAGTTGAAGGCAATCTCTTCTTGTTGAGTTTTTGACATATTTTTACTTAATCTATTCATTACATTTGTAGATAACATAAAATTTAAATCCTCAGGTTAACCTTTTAGTTTCATACAGAAAGGGTCAAAATCTAGTTTTTGTTACTAGTTTTCAAACTAGTTACTAGTTTTCAAAACTTTTCACAACCTTTCTTTTTTCTTTCTACAAACACCATTATAATCCTGTTGCATTAATGGTCATTGAAAGCATCCAAAAATCTAAACTTGTTCACTACTGTGTATTTACAATTAAATATAAATTTTTTTTGTTACTCAACTGTATTTGTCAATTTTTTTTTTTCCAGGTTGGCTGATTTTGGGTCTAAACTCATTGGAATAGGGGATATTATTATGCTTGATTATATCATTACTATTTTTATCTATGATATTATATCTAATAGAAATTATCATCACAATTAATAATAATACTGGTAATTGGTGGAATGATCAGAGATCATTGAACATAGTGGTAAGAATTAAGTTCTAGTCACATTTCTGCCACTAACAAATTCTAATATTAAGCAAACTATTTCACTTCCCTGAACCTTGTTCTTTATTTACAAAATTGAAGATTTGGAGAAGATATTTTCTAAATTTCTTTCCAATTGTAAAATAAAAGTATGATTTTAAACTATACTTTAAAATGTATACAGAAATCTTTACGTTAAAGACAGTTTTTAGTAGCTGGAAATCATGAATAGAAGGCCAAAGAGGTGCTTTGTAATTGAAAAAGTTGGATTTTTTGAGTTCAAAATTGTTTTTCAGACACAAGAAAAAAGAAAAATTGCTTTTGTCAGAAATATAGTTTGAGTTATAGCCAAAGATATTAAAGATTATAGTTAGTTAATCTCAGTTCCCTCATCTGTACATGCAGATACATATTATCTATTTTATAAAGTATTATGATGAATTCTATGACACAAGTAAAATATTTGTCCTCAATAAATTTTAGATCTGTTAGCATTTGGGGGGGAATAAAATAATCATAACTATATATATACATATATATTCCAGAAGACACAGAAAGTTAATTAATTGTAACAGCCCACAGACAAACTACAAACTATTCTCCTTTTCTCTGCCCTTTTCCCTTCACTACAGTTGTTCTGAAGGAACCTGATGAAATACTTTTGAAAATTAGAGTTAAACATCCTGAAAATCTTTATGCTGTTGTGAGGAGAACGCTTATTAGGAACTTGCTATATAGTCTGTTAAACTTGATTTCTCTAGTTAATGAAGTATTTAAATGTTACCACATGGTTAAAAATATTCAGACTTTGTAACCCAGAATAAAAGCAAATATATGTAATGTTAATCAAATGATGATTTTCGAGCACCTGTTTTGTGTCCAGCACTATGCTGTTTACTACATCTAATTAATTGACCTTCATATAAAAGAAAAAAATATATATGTATATATGTATATACATATATATGAGTGTATAATATTTGAAAGAACAAACTAAATGGCGCCTGTGATGCCACCACAGATTTAAAGCATTTTTTATCATCCTTGCACAAATGGGCCTAATTTGCCATTATCAATGAAATTAACTTAATTTTAATGCAAATTGTTCACTTTCCATGAAAAAAAAACCAGTATAAAGCTTTTTTAAAACACATGATAAGATTACCCCAAAGCTAATTAAAGTATATACAGGACTATCAATTTATACTCAGAAGAGTTCCTTAGAATCATCTGTACCTCTCTGTTCTCTTTAATTAATTATTACAGTCTACAGGAAATAATGTTGTCATGGGCTGTGTAAAAGCTATTTCAATCTTAATCATGCTTGTGCAGATAAGGGTATTATGACTCTACTACTCAGATCTAAATGGCTGAAGCAGAACTTTCTTTCCCATAATAAATTTCCTGCTTTATAAGGCAGTGTAGGTTGGTAGAGGTAATATTTGGAAGAAGGAGCCATAGAAAACACCCAAAGGTATGGAAACACTTACCTTTTCTCTGGGGTCTCTTATAACCTTCAACTTGAGTGATCATTTTTACGCACTCAAATTCAAACACACACAATCATTGTGGTTGTGTTTTTTTTTTTTTTTTGCGGTACATGGGCCTCTCCCTGTTGTGGCCTCTCCCATTGCGGAGCGCAGGCTCCGGACGCGCAGGCTCAGTGGCCATGGCTCACGGGCCCAGCCGCTCCGCGGCATGTGGGATCTTCCGGGGCGGGGCACGAACCCGTGTCCCCTGCATCAGCAGGCAGACTCTCAACTACTGCACCAACAGGGAAGCCCTATGGTTCTGTTTTTCAGTCTTGTTCGGTTAGACTAAGCTCCATGATAACAGTTTTTTCTTTGTTCTTTGTGTTTACATTGCCTGGCATAATGCCTACTATGTGGTACATGCTGAGTATTTGTCACACTGAACAGAATGTCACTGATATTTTCTATTTGTCAACTTTATTAGTCCATTAGTATGCTTTCACTCCTCACACATAACACAGACACAGACACACACATGCATACACATACACGGAAAGAAACAGCATAGCACGTGATATGTGACTGTTAACAACTGGTAACCTGTCATTATGGAGGAAGCATCTTAATAGAAAGTAAGAAATCTTGCCTCATTGGAAGTCTTCCATTAATCAGTTATGTGCCCTAAGGAGCCTCTCTTCCATGGGGCACAGAATCCATAGCTATTAAACAATAGAGGTGATTTCTAGGATATACTCCTATTGAAGTATATGAGTATAGAATTTTTAATTTACATTCTGGATTTTACATTTACATTTGTCTCAATCATTTTACATGGTAAAGACTATTGCACTCATATCAAACAACATCTGTACTATTATGCATATATATATATATATATACGTGTATATATAAGGGTAGCTGGAAGGGTACCAGTCAGACTTACAGTGGTGACTTTGGGGATATTGGGGGATGGAAGGAGAGGGAAACAGGATTATGTGTGGTTGTCAAAATGGACTTTGTTTTATTTCTTTTTCCCCTAACTTTAGAAAAAATATATATATACAGTTTGTATTTATACAAGTGTATGTATACATATATATGACTTGTGTCATTTAAAAAGATACAAACATAGGAATAAAAAGTCTGAAACAGATGCTATTATCATGTAGTAAAAATAGGTATTTGTCATATTTCTTTTTTCTAATCTAAAAACGACTGCTACTTTGGTTATAGGAATTATTGGCTCTTGAACTTATATGACATTTTAATTAGTTTTTTATATGACATTTTTATAGTTAAGGATTTGGATACATGCTAGAAATAGGGAAGAGATTTACTTCATATTTTCATACCGATTTTTGTAAGACTGACAGGTTAAAACTTCTCAGGTCTTCTATAGAATTCATATGACAGAGAATCTGAATGATATTCAAGACTCACAGATTGAAACTCTAATTTCAAGATGCCAAAATTTAGAGCTAGTCTATCCAATTAAGGTTTTGTTTTGTTTTTTTTTTTTAATCAAAATAACTCCTCTTGGGAAAAGTGAGGGAACAAAAAAGCCCCTATCATATTGCCACTTACTTTCTTCCTTAAAACTTTGCTGTAGTAGTTAAATCCCTAGCTGGTTACTGCCCTTCCAGTAGACTAAATTCTGCCCTCAGATATTCAGATAGAACTCCCATTGAGCCCAATTCTTCTGTCCTCCTTCAGGCAAAAACTCCCTTTGAATTTAAACAATCTCACTCAGGCACTATATTACTAGGCACCATAGATACACAACGAAAGAGTAAAGGTAAGTTTGCTTGTGTAAGCATGGCTGACTCAGGATCTTGAGGTATGGTAACAAATAAACTGTAAAGAATTTTGGCAATTATAAATTCTCTCTATCATAAATCTACTAACTCAGAGAATTTCTCATGAAGCCCTTCTATTTTGCTGAATGTAACTTCTGTTAGTCAAAGTAACTGTCAGCTATCCAAAGATACTCTAATTATCAGGTTTCAAGAATTCAAGAGTTCTTTACTTAGAAAGAACACCATCTATCAGGCTGTCTTATAACTACTTACTCTAAAACAATCAGAATAAACAAATGAAGGCGGATTTCAAAGTTACTAAATTTATTCTTTTCAAAAAAAACAAGTTTTTCAAATTAATATTAGTGGAAAGAAATATTTCAAACCACCTTATTTCATTTAAAGCATATGATGAATTACATAGCCAGGGCTGGCCTTAGGCAAAATTGGGGAATAGGTAGTTTCTGTCTTCAGTTTCTTTTCTTTCCTATGTTCTGATCTGCTATGTCAGGAGGCTCTTTTTTACTACACTATCCTTGAATTTCCCAAGGCTCTCAACCTAGTTGCTTGCCAAGGCCTCCCACTCTCTATCCTTTCCCATGTCTAAGCCTTTCTGTCTGCTACCTTTCTATATAACACCTGCATTTAGAAAAAAATCCTTCCGTTTGATAGCCCAATAGAATAAATAAAATACAAGTTACCAATGAAAAGGTAGTCTGTTGGAAGCCACTTTTTTGGTAGGAGTATCATTCCCAGGGCCTCAAATCAAGACCTAGAAGCTATAAAATTTATAGTTACGGTGACAGTGATAACACTATTATGTTCACAGTTCCTCAAATACACTGACATCTTCCTTATCACGTACAGAACCTTCATGATATTTTCTCTGCTTGAAACGCTATGTTATCCTCATTTTACTCTGCTCTTGTCCTCTGTACCTGTAATTATAGCCCATTTGGTTGTAGATGATTGAAACCTAGCCTGAAACTAGCTTAAACAAAGGGATTCTGTTGGCTCACAAAAATGGAAAGTCCAGGAATGTTTTGGGCTTTAAACATACATAGGTCTGGGGGTGAGACTGTGTTATTAGGATACCATCTCACTGTCTTAATATCTCGACTCTACTTCTCTCTCTTTTGGCTTCATCCTTAGCCAGACTTTTCCCAAATCATGACAAAAAGGGCCCGAAGCAGTTCTGTTCTCATATTATCTTCACAGTTGTGTTCTTACTGCAAAGAAGACCTTTTCCCCTGTGAACAGGGAAAAAGGTCACCTCATTGACTAGGGATGAATCTTGTGATTGGTTACTCAGTTCATAGATATGCAGAGGGATCAGTTTACAAGAGTTTCTGGTAATAGATTCACTTTAAAAATGAAAAATTCCATTAATATAAGGGTGAACAGAAAAACATGTTAAAAATGCAAAACTGGCCATCACTGTCCATTATAGAGCTGATCAAACTCTGATGACTTCTTCAATACAGCGCTGTGAGAAATAGAGTTGTCCACTACTATATACCCAGTGCTTACTACAGCTTGTTATTTGCATTAAGAAGTTAGCAAATGTTTGTTTATGTAATGGTCCCATTTAATCTTAACAATTTAGATTTTTTTTTTTTCACTTTAAAGACGAACCTGAGGCTCAGAGGAGGTTTTGTAACCTATCAATAGTCATACAGATTATACGCTGTGACCTGATATAACATACAGATATTTGTTTTCAAAAGTCACTAAGGTTACTTTTATAAATGTTATAGGTAGTACAGAGACCTATGTGGATCTAGAAACCTTCATGTGTTTAGTGACTTACAAATTCCATCAATATACTTATTATGAATCTCTTATGTTGCTTCTAGGCCCACTTAAAATATTTGAACAGTGTTAAAAATTTCCTTTAGAAATTAGTCACATTTTACAATATAATGTTAATATTTCAGAAAAAAACTTTAGTAAACCACAAGAACCAAAGTAGTAGGTCAGTTGCCGACTTTGGGAACAAGTAACACTAAACTAACATGTACCTCTCCCTTTGAAATCTTGGTCTCCATTAAGTTTTTTTTTATTTTTATTTTTTATTTTTTGTGGTATGTGGGCCTCTCACTGTTGTGACCTCTCCCATTGCGGAGCACAGGCTCCGGATGCGCAGGCTCAGCGGCCATGGCTCACGGGCCCAGCCGCTCCGCGGCATGTGGGATCTTCCTGGACCTGGGCACGAACCCATGTCCCCTGCATAAGCAGGCAGACTCTCAACCACTGTGCCACCAGGGAAGCCCTCCATTAAGTTTGAAGTGATGATGAGGGAACAACCAAGGGGACCAGCATGAAACTCATGGTAGCCATTATGAATTATCTGAATATATCAAAGCTGATATTAGTGTTGTCCTTAAAACTATGTAATGGTCAGAAAGATAAGCAACCATGTCAAATTCATACATATAACATCTAATCATTAACCCAAATGGAAACATACATAGAGAGAAGTAAGGAGAAAATTGCTTTTACATATACTCCTCCAAGAAAGTATCCAAGAAAATTGCTTTTACATATATTCCTCAGTATTTCTGGGCCTGAGCATTCAAGAGTTTAGATTTATGTAATATTTACCCGAAAAGCTGCATATTGTAAATATGGGTAGGTACTGATGCAAACTCTTACGTTGTAAATCCATTTCTGATGCCCAATTGTTTTGTAATTTTATGCTTTTTTTAAATTGAAGTATAGTTGATTTACAGCATTATATTAGTTTCAGATGTAAGCATAATGATTCAATATTTTTATAGATTATACTCCATTTAAAGTTATTACAAAACAATGGCTGTATTTCCCTGTATTGTACGCTATATCCTTGTTGCTCATCTATTTTAAACATAGTATTTTGTATCTTTCCCCTCCTCTTCCCTTTATGCTATTAAAATAACATAAACCATCCACTTTAAGTACTTCACTGATCTTCTTTTATGTTTATTACAACAAACTGAATGTCTATTAATAATAATTCACTTTACAGTCCATATTTTTGTCAAAATCCTATCCATGATTGTTTAAGTTCTTAATCCAGGTTGACTCCATAACTAGCATTTGATACCATACATATTTTTATTCCTAAACAAATAGCTGTGACTTAACACCAAACCCATTACCTATTTAGTCTTCTTGTGGATTTTGTCATCATGGCAAAAGCACTGTGTGAAGTTATTAACAATTTTGGCTACAGTCTCTTTTGGAATGTTTGTAGTCCTTAGAGACTCACAGCAGGCAAAAAATCACAGTCCCCTTCAGCAACCTGTGCTTTCCTGAAATATTGGCTTTGACAAGACTGCAGGAGTGAGAAATAATTTTGTGCATGAGGGTTTGCACTTCATGGGTGTATTTCTGAGTTTATTACCAGAAGGAAATGGAAAGAAAGCCATTCTCACCCTTACTTTAAACCATACAATGATGTGACCATAGTGCTGAATGATTCACTGGGCTTTGGGGAAAGTCTATACTGAGCCCTCACTTAGATAGAAACCAGTACCTGGCACTAATCTGATTGAGTATATTGGTATAAATATCACTAACCCTGATAATTGGCTACTACTGTGTCTTTCCAGAACTTTTAATGATCTCTGAAATCTTGTTTCTCTTGTTTTGGGCTATCAAATTGCATTCAAGTTATGAGAGGAAGCTGTCTCTGATGCCAGCATCTGCTTGCCTTTGGATGGACTGCATCTTAGAATGCTGTCTTATCCCTCTTCAGAAAACTCATCAGAAAACACCTTTTCTGAACAGTTATTTAATATTTAAGAGGAGCTCTTTCCAGAGGGATCTGCAAGCCAGCCTGATATTTGTAAACATCATCATGAAATCTTTTGAAAATAATAGAGTCATATTACCAAGGGGAAAATAAAATAACTAAAAGGCGAAAGATACATCTTTAACATATGTTTAGGTATAAGTAAATATATATTTTTTCTAAAGCCAGCAAACAACCGATGTTTATTAGATTATGCTATGGAATCTACAATTTGAAAGATACTCAAATACTCTGTCAAATACTTTGAAAAAAATGAGCTGCCTAAACTTAAAGCAGACAGAATATTTGAAGTCGATCACAAATTGAAATATCCCAGAAATCTTTTATCAGTTGGGCCTTAAGTGAAACTCTTGTAATAAAGAGGCCTTTGGAGTTTATATGCCACAGTCTAATAGGTGACTGTTTAATGGGATTTACATTCACTCAAACAAAATTAGGCTGGTAAAAGACAATGCAACATGCTGTAATGTAAATGGCACTGATGGCAGAATTAAATGTTTGTGGAAACAGGGCAGTAGATCTATCAAGAGCTAATTAGACAGAGAGCTCAGAGGCAGGCCTGGAAGTAAACAGTATCAACAAAGAAGGAAGGAGAGCAAGAAACGAGGGGAAATAAAGACCTTTTGTGCAGGGAAGAAAAGGAACTATACAAAAGTTATTTAATTAGAAACTCAGATGGAGTGTCTCTCATGAGAAAAACTTATATTGTTTCTGAATCTGTTGATAGTATGAAGTTGAATAATAACTTTGATAAATTATTGTGTGCCTAAGTAGTTCTTTGTTGTAATTGGTATTTGAATATTTGGCTTTAATAGTGTTCTCTTCACATGGTAACTTTCCTAGCTATGCTCACTTTATCTAGAAAAAAAATTGTTTTTGAAGTTTATGTTTGAAGTCCTTCTAACAGAAAAAGTAATACTGAGACAATGTTAGAAATTTGGGATTTTAGTAAGGAAGGATAAAGGGTAAAATTGCCGGTGAACAAAAACAATAAAAAAAGCAACTTTGGATTTGAGTTTTAATTAACCTGTAGAAAAATATTAATTTAAAAAAATTCAAAATTTTCATGAACAAAATATTCACTGTACTCTTTCACTATAGTCACTATTCTTTAGCTGAGCCATTGTATAGGGAAAAGGACCTAGCCTTTGGTAGAGCTGAGAAACTGTTTTGATGAAATAAATCAGGATCTATATGCTTGATATTTAAAGTAGTAAAGCCTGGTTACTTGATTCACTTTCTTTTTTAAACTCAAATTCAGCATTTACATCAGCATTGCATAAATCATTTTCCATTTAAGAAGAAGAATTTAATGAATATTTTAGAGTTGAAAATTGTTTTTCACAGAGTGTAAGGGGTGATATATATCTTGTTTTGCATGAAACCAAAAGTAAATCAGATACACCTCAGGACATTTGCATTCTGCTAAGAATACATTTTAATTATAATAATCCTTTCAATTTGTTGAGGCTTCCTATCCACTTCACAGCTCTATTGTAAGGATAAAGTGTGCTAATATATGTGAAAGTGCTTCAACAGCGGTGGAGTACTGTTCACATTATGTGCTATCATAACAGAGAACGTCTAAGCATTTATGAGAGACTGTTGCTATGCTGATGGGCATATGAATTCTTAAATGACAAATGTTATATTGAGTAACTAAACCCAACAGTTCAACTCAGACTGATTACTTTTTTGCCTCCTGTACTACACAAAGAATTGTTCTGTGGACATGTTCTAGATTGTTTGTGCTTTGGTTAATCCGTGAAATCCATGATCTGCATTACTGTCAGCAGTTAATGCCCTGAGATTGCTTTATTCTTTAATGAAAAGATCCGTGAGATTAGAATTGTTTTGTCCCTGCCATGGAAATAGACCAAGTATGAATGCCCAGTTTCTCTTGGTGGAGTTCCAATCTGTCTCTGACCCAGAAATATAGGTAGTATTTGGCAGTTTGTCTACTCACTTGTGACAAGTACATCTATCTTGCCTGTTTGTGAAAGAGAGAAACTGGATTGGGTTAATTTTATAATAGATGCATTTTGCTTTTAAACATTCTAAACTTATAAGACAGCATCCTCTTAATTTTCAGTTGTACTACTAGGGTCTCCAGAACTTGGCTACTTACCAAAATCACCTGGGGAGACACTTAAAAATACAAATTCCCAGGCGCCTTCCCTGGAGATTCTGATTCAGTGGGTCTGGGGTGGAGCCAGAAAAATCTCAAGTGACTCTAATGATTCCAGAAGTTAGTCAAGTTGGGAAAACAATGTTCAGTGGTATAAAATAGATTCTATTACTTTTGTCCATAGTGAATAGCAAACATATCATTTACCCTTACTTGTTTTGAAGTGTTTCTGAAATAAATGTGATGGACAGTCTCCAGTTACGTATGTGACTTCAGACGAGTCACAACATCTCTCAGAGCCTGTGTCCTTCTGTAATAAATTAGGGTGATAACACCGTATCACAGGTTGTTGTGATGATAAAGACAGATATTGGGGGAAAAAGTGATTTCAAGAGTTCAATGAGCTACTTTAGCCTGATCATTATTAACAGCTGTGACTGGTATTTGGGAAAAAGGATAACCATGAATTTCTTAAAATTTTTATTTGTATTAGTCACACTTATCCATTTCACTTGTATCACTTGCCCAAGCTCTCTGTGTTCCAGCCATCTGGGTAACTCTGGTTTCTTTCAGTTCTTTACCATCTTGTTCTCGCCTTACAAGGCAGTGCATTGTTTCTAGAAAATTTCTTCATTTAAAGCCCCGAAGTCTCTGTGGCACACTATGTGGTGAATTAAATACCACAAAGCTTAAATTATTATATTATTTTTCTATCATTTCCTAAACAGCATCTGTCTGTTCATTCAAATTTTGTGCCTATATGTGTGACGTAGTAGAATTTTAGGCCTATTTACCTTTCAAGATAGTAACCAGGATAATTTGTGCAACTCTGCTTCAATGTGTTATAAAGTACTATATTAAAATCATTGTTTAAACCAGGCTGCAAAATCTATGCCATTGAACACATGATGAATTTATAAAACTAATATATATATATATATATATATATATATATATATATACATGTATATCTTGGGTGCCAGGGTGTAAACATATATTTTAAAATTATTTCATGTCATACATACCCAACATTGCAATAAATAATTTGATCATTTAGAAGTTTTATTTAAGAAAATGCCCAAATTCTCATTATCATAATGTTCATAAGGTTATCATAATGTTCTCTGATGTTCTGAAATAGACTATTGTAATAGACTATTACAATTAATAGTCTAGTATTATAATAGACTATGTAATCTTGAAATAGGCTATTCTGCTATTTAGACCATGTCATATAATGCAGCTCTGTCCATTTAAAGATTAATGTGGCAGGATTGCGGGTGTAACTTTTTTCCAGCTTCCTCATTTTATAGGTAAGGGAAATTAAATCCAGAAAGCTAAAGTGAATATAAACTTGGTCATAAAGTGACTCAGTGACAGAGCTGGGACAAGAACCTGTGGTAAGCCTGACTAATACAAATACAATTTTAAAGAAATTCATGGTTACAAAGGAATCAGTGGTGAGGTGGATGATTTCCATTTCCCAAATATCTGTATTTGACTAGGTGTGGCATTAATTTAGAAGAAAGTCTTTTAGTCTGATAAGAGGTTATAATTTTAGAGAACAGTTTTTTACCTACTGCATGCCTTTTAAATGATACACTAATTTTTACAACATCTAACTATTATATTTTACAAATACAATAATTTACGTCCTGTTTTAAATATTATGTATAGAAAGAGGCAAATTCATCAGGGTCTTTTAAAGAAAATCAGCTATATAATATTGATGAAACTAGTAAACTAATTAGAGTAAGGAGAAGAGAAAATTTAGATCTGTGACCCTTTCAAATTATTTTTAAAATTATAATTGTGATGTTTAGAACAAGAAAAATGAGGGGCTATTTATACTACTTAGGGCAAATGGGAAGAATAGTTTTAGTAAGTAATTCCTATAGGAATGTGATTTCACCCCCATTTTTTGTTACCATTTCCCCCCCTCAAATCCATTGTTTTTGTGTCAAAAAATGAAGAGTATAGAGAGTACAGAACCAAGTGAGTCAAGTCCACTGATCCAGTTCTGATTCTTTTGGTCATGTGCAAGCCACTTAACCTTCTCTGACCCTCAGTTTCTGATATCTGCAATGGAAGCTTTGAGTCAATAGATTTCCACCTGGTTCTAATGGTCTGGTTCCAAGTCTTCAGTCCTTCTTTAAGTTTAATTCCATTCCTCATGCTTTCATTACAAGTTCTACATGTTTTTTTCACTGTGGCTTCCTTCTTTCTAACACCTAATTCCATTGCTCTGGAATCAACTTTGGAGTGAATAATATTATCCGACTACAACATTCCAAATAAAAAATATTGCTCACTTCAGAAAAAAAATGTATGAAAGACATTTAAGACATGTTTGTGAGCAACTGCTTTTAACTTTAAAAAGTGACTGGTCAAGCTTTAGCTTGATTTATTATTAAAAAGTTAAGATATTTAATATTGATTTTTTTTCACACTTGTCATTGGGGAAACTATTTATTAACCACTTCATTCTTCATTAACGTTCCAGCATGTGTTAAAGATTTTTGGTTTCTTTTGAACATTTAAAATGAATTAACCATTCTCACTTCAGGTGCCCTGATGTAAGGCGCCTGGTTTTGACAGAACTGATTTTCATGTCTTACCTTAAAAAATATATATATTGGTTGCCATAGGAACAAATTGATGAGCATGTGCTACTAGTAAAAACTGCCTGTATAGCTGACAACTACTGCATTTGTGAGAGCAAACTGGATGGGCTGGTGTTCAAACAGGTAGTGAGCTACCACCCCTCATTGTTTATTCAGTGTATGTTGGCATCACATTGTGATTTAGGATCTTGTTTTATTTTCAAGCAATTTATTTGACATCAGTTCTTTTTAGGAAAAATTTCTCTCCATTGTAATTCAGTTATGAAGACCAAAATTATTCTGTACGTTGTTTGAGCTTTGTTAAAAATGAATGGATGAAGGGAGTCAGAAGGTAAACCAACCAACCAAAATCTGTTAAATGAATGAATATGCTGCTTGAACTGCCATCTGAATCATGTCTTATAAAAAAAAAAAAAGGAAGAACACAGAATTGACTTTTCTCACTCAAGTTTCACTCAGTAAATATTACTTAATAATTTTAACAGAAAAAATATAAATAGTAAAACTGTTCAATTAGGTGTGGGTGAGATACAATTAAAAATTTGCATAAAGGCCTAGAAAGACTTCACACTCAGATTGCTTTTTATAAGAGTCTTTGTCCACTTTAAACAATAACTGGAAATCATAGGTGATGCCTTATGGGTGTGATTTAGTCAAGAAAGTGCAGATCTTGGCCTTTCACTCATTCATTTATCTCTCCATTCATTTAATAATGAATGTAGGGCCAATAACTGTTGTTATGTGCCAGGGACTACTCTAGGAGGATGTAGAAGTGAACAAAACTGACAGAATTCCTGATCCGCATGGAACATATTCAAGTACTGTGGTAGGGAGAGACAATTAGAGAAAAAAAAAAGAAAAAGAATTGAGTTCTGAGTTCTGTTAGGAAAAATACTTCTTTTCTAAAACTTTAGACTGTAATCACATTTATCTTTTACTATTAAGCATTTTTAGCCTATTTATGCAAGGAATTTTTGTGCCGTTTCCTAGATTAAAGTACTGTCCTTAAATTAAGTACTCTCTCTAGAAGCTAATGACCTGTGCATTCTTGAGATTCCAATTTAATTTTAAAGGGAAAAGTTTGTATTTCAACACAAACAATGAAAATGATCAAGTTTCACCAACTTTTGAAAGAATAGTAAGTCTGTTACATTGGCATATTTTTGAGGGAGAATGATCCCACTGGTCCTTTGACTAATTAGAAAAGCAAAAGTTATCTCATTAAATTAATATGAAGACAGAGTTAGAGAAAATTGATGGGATTAGGATGAACAGAAATAAGATGGTCGTTGAATTAGCCTTTGAATCATTATGAACAGTTATTGCTTTGATGATGATAATTATGTGTGCAGCTGATTGTCTTTAATAAAGTAGGATCGTTACGTTACAGAATTATGAAATATAAACTATCTCCCCTTTTACGCTCTCTCAACATTCCCATTGCAAATAGAAATCAGCAACATTCTACTATTTGCAGGCAGTTTAAATATTTTCCTTATGGAATTTTAATAATGCTAAGAAGTAGATTTAAGTGGAGAGCTGACAGAACTATATAAGTTCAACAAATGTTAAATCTAATATTTTATAGATCATTATATTATTGTCTGCAAAAGTTCTAGAAAGCAAAAGAAATTCAATTCAAATGGAGCCATTCAGTGTAGTAATTCTCTCACTCTCTTCTACCCCCACAGCTTATTATTATTTATAAAATGTTTATTTAATAATCAATGATGTTATGTTGCATTAAAATGTGCACAAATTCACATGAAATGAACAATGTTTAATTATTCTTATATAGTTAATTTTAAAATACTTCTCTCACAAGTGTGAATTTTATAATCTGCAATGAACATGCAAAGGAAACAATCCAAAACTTTTATGATCCCTGAGGTATTGTTATATCCTGCACCTCTGACATAGATCCAGAATGGAGCTCCAGAATCCAAACAAATATTATAAGTGATTAATTTTCTGTATGATTATGAATGTTAATTGGATTTTTAAAGTGACCAATTATGCGAGGAAGTGGGGCAAGTCAAGTTTTCTTTCAAATATTGTTTTATTCATTTAAATAATATGGGCATTTTTTAAAGTAAATATTGCTTCTCTGCTTTCATTTTAAATTAACCACTGCCAAATATACCTAACTTTTAAAACTATGGTTTTAAGGTATAATGAAAGTCTAGAAAGTTTGTTTTGTGTGATTTACTGATTTTTAGCTATTCTGTGCTTTTGCATAGAAGAATTATGAAATATGAGATGATAGAGAAGCAGAATTTAAATGTACAAATCCATTTTGATATTGGTGTGGCCTAAAAACATTCAGGTCTACTTGACCCAATGTGGTTTTCCTATGTGAAACTCTAAAGCTGTGTTGCTGTTCCCCCTCACTGAAAAGGCCATAAGGCTTTCATTGTATAAAGACAGAATTTTATCCATCCATCTCTGTTTTAGTAGAAGTATAAATTCAATTACATTTGATAAAACTAAAAAGAAATCTTCAAATTGTCCATTACACAAAAATAAAATAAAGGACCCTTGTGCTGAATAGTTGGCCCATGAACAGAAATAAAATGTCATGAATATTATGGCGATTTCTATGGATTACAGCTACAATGATTATATGTGGTACATTTTATATGGAAGTAGAATAAACAAAATTCCAACAACAACAAAAAGTACTTTGTTTCCCTCCTTATTTCTTGTTGAAATATTTGAATTACAAAACTGGTTATGACCTAAGAAGTCTTGTCGTATTTGACAACACTAGTGACCGCTGCTGAAAAGGTCTGAGAATTTTTTAAATAAATAATCAAGAATAGATTAATTTGATACTAATTTTTATCACAATGAAGTTTCAGTGAAGGATTGCCATGATCAGATTTTTAAAGTTTGTTATTATTGATAACACAATGGTTTAAAATAAAAGTATATACTTTTCAAAATATATTTTTAAGCATAATAATTATTCTCCTGTTTTAAAATATCCACCATTTATTTAATAAACACCCTTTCATTCATTTGACATATATTTATTAAGCACCTATCATGTCCTTTTCTAGGTTTTGGATCTATATTGGCATATAAAGGTGAATAGGAAAGACGGGACCTTGAGTCCAGAGAGGAAAAGAAAATAATAAATGTATAAGCAATACAAAAGCTATTTCCATATAGTGGTAAGTCTTTTTGATGGGTAGTCAGGGAAGACCTCTCTTTGGAGGTGATATGTGAACTGAGACTTGAAGAACAGGAAGCAGCCAGCCATAGAAAGATCTGGTGATTTATTAGGACCCAAATATTCCGGGCTCTATACTAGGCCATGGAAATACAATGATAAATAAGATGAGACAGCACCATCAAAGAACTCACAGTGAATATATTTTACTTACTTATTTGGGTGTGAAATCACTTGGAATCCATTGTAGTCACAAAGTCTCATGAGTTCAATAAACAAATATTTAAAAGAATATTAAATGAATGAACTGGCATGATTTAAAACTTGGCGTTTACTGTTACCCCTTCTCATATATATTGCTTATTGACATGATGCATTATTTTATGTTTTACTTATCAAGGATGCTTAAAGTTCATAGTACTGAAAATACCTGATCTTTTCGGTCAAAGTGTCTTGCAGCCCACTGCCCTTAAATCTCTCTGCCAACTTGTTTCTAATATACCTCATTCTCCCTAGCTTGCTGACTATTCTCTCACGTGATAAATAACTCTGCCTTATCAAGGTCAGTTGGAAAGGCCCCTTTTACATATCTCATAAATTTTAGCCAGGTGCCACTGATGTGAGATTAATGTAATGGCACCATGGCAAGCACTCAGGCTTGTCTTAATTATGCTAAGGTTGCCGGTTCACCGTTTCTCTTCATCTGTCTCCTGCTTTTGGGAACACTAAACACTATGTCATTAGAGTGTCTTTTCCACAACATTGGATCTTTGCATTTACAAAGTCATCAGATGGCTTATGACATAGCTTTTCTAAGAAATTAAATTAAACAAATAATGAAAACAAAAATTAGGGGTAAAGTGACCGAAAAATAAAAGGTGTGACATTGTAATCACAGAAGAAAAGAACCCTCTGTGTTTCATGGTGATTTTCCTCTGACCAATGAGTTACTTACCCAATCACAGGGAACACTTTGGCTCTGGGTGATCTCAGGTATGAATAATTATGAGGTTTCTTTACTTTTAAGAATAAAGACCCTTCATGTACGCTATTGGCCACGATCCATGGGCACATTCTCAGAAACCTTTCTTCACATCCTCCCTTCCCTTTGCGAATGACTAGTTTCCAGGGGGAGGCTATCTCTAAGCCATATGTCCTACATGGGTGTTTAATTACCTCATCTATTTTTGCTTAAATTCCCCATCTACTTTCCAAAAGGCATGCCAGCTTAGTATCTTGTTGAATTTTGGAATAAAAACAGATTACTGCCATGGGTTTTCAAATTTGTGAAGATTTTTTTTGATTCTGCTCTGCAGATATTAATATGCTTTTTTATGAGGGAACAGATATCTGAAGTGTCATCTTCCCTTAATTCCTTAATTCAAGTCAAAATCCTTTTTGAATGACTGCTGTGTTCCAGGGGCTCTGCTCAGCCATGGGGAGACATATAAATAAAAAGCAGTCAAACTCAAGGCCCTTGGGATAAAGATAATCTTTTGTCTGTGCTGAAATAATTTGAGAGAATAATGCTTTGATTAATTATATGAACCCTGGGACCACATTTCTTAAGTTTAAAACCTGCCTCCACCACATACTAGTTATGTGACCTCCGACAAATTAGTTAACATTTTTGTGCTTCGTTTTCTCATCTTCAGTATATGAGTAATACTATTACTAACCTGCTAAAGTTATTTTAAGGACACAGGAAGAATGGAAAAGCACATGTATCCGTGGCTGACTCAGTAAGTGCTATAGGGTGTTTGCTATTACTATGTGGACTCCTCTTAAGCCACTGTTTCACAGTGCACCTCTGTGTGTTTGCTTCTGCAAGCATTTGAATGTTATTTATTAGTCAGAACTTAAAAAAAAAAAACCCACAAAACTCAATGTATTCAATAGGTATCACTGCAGATTTTCTATTTATTTTATGAAAGAATGAAAACTATAAGATTAGATATCATTATAAGCACAACTGGAAAGTAAAAATAGAATTTTTATTTCATGTAATGGTCTTGCAACTAGGTGAAAACTAATAATAATAACGAGAACTTTCTTATATTTCCATAATGTCAGCCATTGGGCAATGTGTCTGGAGTGGAGAATCATATTTTTCTTTCTCTTTTCAGAAAAGATAAATGGATATTGTGAAGTTATACTGTATTGGTCAGGAAATGCACATACTTAAACTTGTAATAATGATCCTCACTATTCAGTGAACATATGTAAGTATTTCAATAAACAACATACATATTTATATAAATATTTTGGCCATCTTAACTTGCCAAATAAGTCAAATATATGACTTTTATGGTGGGGACTTTATTTAATAATTTAGGAAACTATATTTGACAGCTGATATGAATAAAAGCATGTTATTTTCAAATAGTCTCATTTACTATTTTTAAAACAAATCATGAATTCTAAGTTCAATGGATTTTTTTCTTAGCTTCACATAGAGGAGTGAAAAATATTGATATGTAATTCTAAAAACAGAATCATTTCTACCCAACCCAAAAAGGATTTGATTTCATAATGTTATAGACTGTAGAATCAAATATTAAAACTTAAATTACTGGTATTATTCTTGGTAATTACTGCAAGATGACCTGTTAGTGAACTCATGTACTCCTAGTGACTTAACTCAAAATGTAATTTTACTCTTGTTTACTTTATAGTCTTATGCTAGTCAGGTGACTCTGTTTCAACCTGGTACTACGCCAAATGGATCAGATGACTCTAAGGTCACTATAGGAGGGAAAAGGTAGGAGCATGGGGGGGGGCCACTTCTTTGGGCCTGGAAGTGACCACATCACATCGCTCTCAATTCATTGGCCACAACTTAATTATATGGTCCTACCTAACTGTACAGAAGAGTAAAAGAAAAAGTCTTTTTTTTTGTCTCTTAGTTTTGTCTCTATTTCAGAATCCTTTAACTTCTGTCCATTACTATTTTTTTTATGATCCAGATACTTTGGCTATATGTCAGAACTAAATTCAACACCATTTTGGCAAAGTGTGTGTGTGTGTGTTTGTGTGTGTGGGTGTGTATACATTTTACCGTTGCAAAAAGATAAAATATTTCTATGATACCAATTGATATATCTATTTTTTATATTTATTGCAGTTCAGTTAAATTAATAAATACTATAACATAGATTTAAAGCTTCAACAAATTTTGATCTATGTGTTGCTAGGAGTGGAAATTATTTTATTCACAAAATTCAACTTTAGTTATCTACACAATGTTTACTTCTCATCAGTGGAAGCCTCTTCTCACTTGTCTTTGAAAAGTTTCCCCAAAAAAGTGGAGATATTATTGTATCACTTAAAAACAAAAAAAGGCTTCAGTGTCTCCTATTATAATATCTCTTAATGCACACCACCTTGATTAGTTCTATTTCCTACTCTTTTGGCCTTCCGTGATAGCTTCTGCTTCCCATAAGAATATATCTGACCTGTGTCTCATTATTTTTGGTCCCTCTTGGGTGATTTAAACGAACCTGATAATCTAATTTATTTTAAAAACTATTAATAAATTAACTCACTGTCTGAAGAAGTATATCATGTAGCTGAAAGCCTAGTACAGTATGAAAAATCTTACTAAATCCATCCACTTACATACCAAGTCTTTATCGAGTACCTCTTACTGGGTATTACATGCTATGTAGTGTTGAACACAAATGTAAAGAAAAAAAAAAGACCCTTTGCTCAAGGAGTTTATAATTTCCTTGCAAAATAGGGTGCTTTTCAATTAATTATAACAAAAGCAGAGTCTGGATAAGTATGACAGTAGCATAGATAAAATACAGTTGAAGTTCTGAGAAGGAACAAAATACTTCTCATTGAGGTAATGAGACAAGGCTTCATGGGAAAGGAAACATGAGATGGATGTCCATTGATGGGTGTTATTTAACATATAGAACATTTCTAAGTAAAGAAATACCATGGTTAGCAGCTTAAAGACATACGAATATTTCCCATATATCAAGAACAGTTGCATATATATGTTCAGCTTTTTGAATAATGGGATATAGGAACATGGTGATGAAAGATATGTGTCACAAAATTTGGTTGAGTCCAATCATAGAAACATTTCCTGAGTGTCAATTCAGATTTTATAAATGGTACACTTTCAACACTGGGTCACTACTGATTTTTTACCATAATCTTATATTTGCCCTATGAACACATAGATAAATCAAGGATATTGGAGAATACTGTGGTTGCGTGGGATAAAACCTGTGTGAAGCTCTGCTTTGCACATTCCAAAGTTTTCGTGCCAAGCTTAGGTCTTTTAAAAAATGGTAATGAGGAATTAATCTCAATCCTTATAAAAAATTGGCCTCTTAAATTTGGCATATGACCTCATTTTTACTATATGAAAAATATTGAGAAATTTATCTGAGCTAAACTTTTAGAGCATCTGGCTTTTGCTTCTCTTGTTTTGCCTTCTGCTCCCTCTAAAGCAGAGTGTGGCAATGTATAAACCTGACAGCACTCTCCTCAAACATTTGTTGGTATTATTACTAAATCTACCTGGAGGAATTCCAGATTTAAATGTAGAGTTCATACTTGTGAACTTTTATCAAGAAATGTCTATTGGTAAGTGACTCTGGTTCTTCACTTGCTGATTAGAACAAGAGAGACTACTAAAGGAAAGAAAGTGCATTGACAATTGTAAAAAATACCATTTTAGAAGAAATACATAGCTCACGGTGATATTTTCCAGTCACTGAGATCATGATGTTGCTTTGTGATTTGGGGGAAATTAATTTTAACCAGTAGGAAAACATTAAAGATATCGTGAGACATCTTTAAATTTGTAACCATAAAATAGAATTCTGATAACTTTTGGAACCACTTTGGAAAAAGATATTCTAAAAGTTGCAGATGAAAGTTCTGTCCACATAATTTAGAAAACAATATCAAACATGAAAAAATACTTTTCTATCCTATTTTCTACCAACCTGAGTATCACTTATATATTTAAGCATGGTAAAATGTTGGATTAATTTTTAAAAGCTGCTATTACTAACAATTAAATCACCTCCCTCTTTTCCTTCCTTTAACAGATAACTAACTCATCAAGCATCATGACAGTGCCGAAAGTCTAAGAGAGGTAGTGCCTCTGCCTTTATAGATTTTTTTTGTTCCATAGACAAATAGGTACTAAATAAGTAAATTAAAAAATTTTTAAATGTTAATCACATATTATATTAACTACTCAAGGAAATAAACAGGATATTGGAATATAGAGAGAATTCTGGTTATCAATTGCTTCCTAGCAAATTACTGCAAAACTCTTTGTCTTAAAACAGTTTATCATAATAGAAGATTGTAATATTATTACCTGGGACAAGATATTCGACAGGACAGTGAGGATGGCTTTTCTGCTTTGCAATGCCTAGGGCCTCAGCTGGACGACTCTTCCTCCCTCCCTCCCTCCCTTCTTTCCTTCCTTCCTTCCTTCCTTCCTTCCCAATGCCTCTCTACATGGTTAACTTGAGCTTCCTTAAAACATGGTAGCTTCAGGAATATCAGACTTCTTACATGATGGTTCAGGGCTTCAAGACCAAATATTTCAAGAGAAAGAAAAATGGGCATTTTCACTCCTATTAAAGGTTAGGGAAGAACTGGCAGAGTGCCATTTTTGGCTGCTCGCTATTAGTCAAGGTGAACACAGTACAGTCCAGATTCACTGACACAAAAATATCTTGAAATTTCTGGGCCCGTGTTTATTTGTATAGCCATATCTATCTCCAAGTACTTAATGTGACCATCACTTTGAGTTAAATTGAGTACATATACTAATTAAATGCACAAATAATCTCTAAGGGCAGAGTCTAAACCGGAATTATTATGAGACCCATTGATATCAGTTGATAGCAAATCCATATGCTCTTATGGATCTGGTTCATGCAAATCACCTGTCTTTTCCCACTTATGAATAAGTGTGAACATGTACGGCTAGAGTTGCATCCCAATTTTCTATTTCTTGAAGGTGTGAATTAAGCATAACTGTCATAAAGCATGCTCATTGGTCTACTCTCCTAGCTCAGCCTCTGATTTCTCCCTGACATTCTGTTTTCTGGAGACGTGGGTAAATAGCATTAAGATGAATAAGCAATGAGTGTACTTTCCAACTGTACAGCTGACTACAATAATATTAAAAGGGCAAGTGACTTTTTTGAACTTTAGAAATTCATGCAGTGGTATGGTAACATATCCTTATAGTTTTCTGGGCATTTATGCTCTCCCCTTTGAGTACCCCATTTGTGTTGATTTTGCATATTAATCATGTACCTTATGTAACAGAAATAATTTTTCAAACACATGTACTTTTTTTTTTTTTACCACACTTTAAATGATTATATTATTGCAAAAACAAAAGTGCTAATGGCTTGTTGAATGCATGTTTCAACCTTTGAATAAAACCTTCAAAAAACAGAAAGGTCAATATAAATTAGGTAAACCGAACTAATTCCTTCTTTGAATGAAAGATTAAGACAAAAGTTAGGCTTTCTAGAATTCTTTTAATTGACTGCCATTGTTTCTTTCTAATATTATTGTTCAATAAAAAAGGGTCAAAATGTGACAATGTGAATAATTTATAATGCTTTACAGAAAAAATTTTCAACTCAGTATCACTTCTAGCTATGGAAATAGAATAGGGCTTGACATGCTATATAACCTAAGGATCAAATCTACCTGCCACCTGTTTTTGTAAATAAAGTTTTTTTAATTGTAATTTACCCTTTAAAAATTAATTTATTTTTATTTAGGTATAATTGACATACACCATTATTAGTTTTAGGTGTGTAACATAATGATATATATTTGTATATACTGCAAAATGATCACCACAATAAGTCTAGTTAACATCTGTCCCTGTACATAGTTACAGATTTCTTTTTCTTGTGATGAGAACTTTTACTCTCTTAGCAACTTTCAAATACGAACTACAGTGTCATTAACTGTGGTTGTCATGTTGTACCTTACATCCCTTAGACGTATTTATTTTATAACTGGAGGTTTGTAACTTTTGATTCACTTTGCCCATTTTGCTCATTCCTCACCTCCTGCCTCTGGCACCCACCAATCTGTTCTCTGTGTCTATGAACTTTCTTGTTTTGTTTTGGTTTTGGTTTTGGTTTATATCCCACTTATAAGTGAAATGATATGGTATTTGTCTTTGTCTGTCTTACTTCACTTAGCATAATGCCCTCAAGATTCATCCATGTTGTGACAAATGACAAGATTTCATTCTGTTTTATGGCTAAAAAATATTCCACTGTATATATACACCACATCTTCTTTATCCATTCATTTGTCCCTGGACACTTAGGTTGTTTCCATATCTTGGCTATTGTAAATAATGCTGCAGTGAACAAGATACATGCTGGGGTTGCATGTATCTTTTCAAGTTAGTGTTTCATTTTCTTTGGCTAAATACCCAGAAGTAGAATTGCTGGCTTATATGGTAGTTCTATTTTTAATTTTTTTGTTCAACTTCTGTACTTATTTTCCATGGTGACTGCATGATTTACATTCACACCAACAGTGCAGAAGAGTTCCTTTTTCTCCACATCCTCACCGACACTTGTTATTTCTTGTCTTTTTGAAAATAGCCATTCTGACAAGTGTGAGGTGATATCTCATTGTGGTTTTGATTTGCATTTACCTGATGATAGTGATGTTGGACATCTTTTCACATACCTGTTGACCATCTCTATGTCTTCTTTAGAACATGTTATTCAGATCCTCTTCCCATTTTGCAATCAGATTATTTGTTTTTGCTGTTGAGTTGTATGAGTTCCTTATATATTTTGGATATTAACCCCTTATTAGATATATGATTTGCAAATATTTTTTTTCCCAGTCAGTAGGTTGCATTTTCATTTTGTTGATGATTTTCTTTGTTGTGCAGAAGATTTATAGCATGAAGTAGTCAAACTTGTTTATTGTTGCCTTTGCTCTTGGTATCAAATCCAAAAAGAAATCATTGCTAAGACCTCTATCAAGGAGTTTACTGCCTATGTTTTCTTCTAGAAGTTTTATGGTTTCATGTCTTACATGCAAGTCTTTAATCCATTTTGAGTTAATTTTTGTGTATGGTATAAGATAAAGGTTCAGTTTCATTATTTTGCATGTGGCTGTGCAGCTTCCACTTATTGAAGGCACTACTGTTTCCCTATCATACATTCTTGATTCTTTTGTGGTAAATTAACTGATTATGTATGTATGGGTTTGTATCTGGCCTCTATTATGTTCCATTGACCTATGTGTCTTTTTTGTGCCAATACCATACTGTTTTTGATTACTATAGCTTTGTAATATAGTTCAAAAACAGGGCGTGTGATGCCTCCAGCTTAGTTCTTCTTTCTCAAGATTGTTTTGGCTATTCAAGGTCTTTTTTGATTCCATACATACTTCAGAATTGTTTATTTCTTTGAAAAATGCCACTGCAATTTATTTTTAATTTTTGAATTTTATTTTATTTATTTATTTTTTATACAGCAGGTTCTTATTAGTCATCATTTTTACACACATCAGTGTATACATGTCAATCCCAATTGCCCAATTCATCACACCCACACCCCCACCCCCTGCAGCTTTCCCCCCTTGGTGTCCATATGTTTCTTCTCTACATCTGTGTCTCAGTTTCTGCCCTGCAAACCAGTTTCTCTGTACCATTTCTCTAGGTTCCATATATATGCGTTAATATACGATATTTGTTTTTCTCTTTCTGACTTACTTCATTCTGTATGACAGTCTCTAGATCCATCCATGTCTCAACAAATGACCCAATTTCGTTCCTTTTATGGCTGAGTAATATTCCATTGTACATATGTACCACATCTTCTTTATCCATTCATCTCTCGATGGGCATTTAGGTTGCTTCCATGATGTGTCTTTTGTAAATAGTGCTGCAGTGAACATTGGGGTGCATGTGTCTTTTTGAATCATGGTTTTCCCTGGGTATATGCCCAGTAGTGGGATTGGTGGATCATATGGTAATTCTATTTTTAGTTTTTTTAAGGAACCTCCATACTGTTCTCCATAGTGGCTATATCAATTTACATTCCCGCTAACAGTGCAAGAGGGTTCCCTTTTCTCCACACCCTCTCCAGCATCTATGGTTTGTAGATTTTCTGATGATGCCCATTCTACCTGGTGTGAGGTGATATCTCATTGTAGTTTTGATTTGCATTTCTCTTATAATTAGTGACATTGAGCACCTTTTTATGTGCTTCTTGGCCAACTGTATGTCTTCTTCAGAGAAATGTCTATTTAGGTCTTCTGCCCATTTTTTTATTGCATTGTCTGTTTCTTTAATATTGAGCTGCACGAGCTGTTTATATATTTTGGAGAGTAATTCTTTGTGCATTGATTCGTTTGCAAATATTTTCTCCCATTCTGAGGGTTGTCTTTTCGTCTTGTTTATGGTTTCCTTTGCTGTGCAAAAGCTTTGAAGTTTCATTAGGTCCCATTTGTTTATTTTTGTTTTTATTTCCATTACTCTAGGAGATGGATCAAAAAAGATCTTGCTGTGATTTATGTCAAAGAGTGTTCTTCCTATGTTTTCCTCTAAGAGTTTTATACTGTCCGGTGTTACATTTAGGTCTCTAATCCATTTTGATTTATTTTTGTGTATGGTGTTAGGGAGTGTTCTAATTTCATTCTTTTACATGTAGCTGTCCAGTTTTCCCAGCACCACTTATTGAAGAGACTGTCTTTTCTCCATTGTATATCTTTTTGCCTCCTTTGTCATAGATTAGTTGACCATAGGTGCATGGGTTTATCTCTGGGCTCTCTATCTTGTTCCGTTGATCTATGTTTCTGTTTTTGTGCCTGTACCATATTGTCTCCATTACTGTAGCATTGTAGTATAGTCTGAAGTCAGGGAGTCTGATTCCTCCAGCTCCGTTTTTTTCCCTCCAGATTGCTTTGGCTATTCAGGGTCTTTTGTGTCTCCATACAAATTTTAAGATGATTTGTTCTAGTTCTGTAAAAAATGCCATTGGTAATTTGATAGGGATTACATTGAATCTGTAGATTGCTTTGGGTAGTACAGTCATTTTCACAATATTTGTTCTTCCAATCCATGAACATGGTATATCTCACCATCTGTTGTTATCATATTTAATTCCTTTCATCAGTGTCTTATAGTTTTCTGCATACAGGTCTTTTGTCTCCCTAGGTGGGTTTATTCCTTGGTATTTCATTCTTTTTGTTGCAGTGGTAAATGGGAGTGTCTCCTCACTTTCTCTTTCAGGTTTTTCATCATTAGTTTATAGGAATGCAACGAATTTCTATGCATTAATTTTGTATCCTGCAACTTTACCAAATTCATTGATTAGCTCTAGTAGTTTTCTGGTGGCGTCTTTAGGATTCTTTATGTATGGTATCATGTCATCTGCCAACAGTGACAGTTTTACTTCTTCTTTTCCAATTTGTATTCCTTTTTTTCTTTTTCTTGTCTGATTGCCATGGCTAGGACTTCCAAAACTATGTTTAATAATAGTGGCGAGAATGGACATCCTTGTCTTGTTCCTGATCTTAGAGGAAATGCTTTCAGTTTTTCACCATTGAGAATGATGTTTGCTGTGGGTTTGTTGTATATGGCTTTTATGATGTTGAGGTGGTTTCCCTCTATGCCCACTTTCTGGAGAGTTTTTTTTTTTTTTTTTTTTTTAAATATGGAATGCTTCACGAACTTGAATGTCATCTTTGCACAGGGGCTGTGCTCATCTTCTCTGTATCATTCTAATCTCAGTATATGTGCTACCAAAGTGAGTACTGGAGAGTTTTTATCATAAATGGGTGTTGAATTTTGTCAAAAGCTTTTTATGCATCTATTGAGATGATCATATGGTTTTTATTCTTCAATTTTTTAATATGGTGTATCACATTGATTGATTTTGCATATATTGAAGAATCCTTGCATCCCTGGGATAAATCCCACTTAATCATGGTGTATGATCCTTTTAATGTATTGTTGGATTGTGTTTGCTAGTATTTTGTTGAGGATTTTTGCATCTATATTCATCAGTGATATTGGTCTTTTATTTTCTTTTTTTTGTAGTGTCTTGTCTGGTTTTGGTATCAGGGTGATGGTGGCCTCATAGAATGAGTTTGGAGTATTCCTTCCTCCACAATTTTTTGGAAGAGTCTGAGAAGGATGGGTGTTAGGTCTTCTCTAAATATTTGATAGGATTCATCTGTGACGCCATCTGGCCCTGGGCTTTTGTTTGTTGGAAGATTTTTAATCACAGTTTCAATTTCATTACTTGTGATTGCTCTGTTCATACTTTCTATTTCTTCCTGGTTCAGTCTTGGAATGTTATACCTTTCTAAGCATTTTTCCATTTCTTCCAGGTTGTCCATTTTATTGACATAGAGTTGCTTGTAGTAGTCTCTTAGGATGCTATATATTTCTGCTGTGTCCATTGTAACTTCTCCATTTTCATTTCTAATTTTATTGGTTTGAGTCCTCTCCCTCTTTTTTTTTGATGAATCTGGCTAATGGTTTATCAATTTTGTTTATCTTCTCAAATAACGAGCTTTTAGTTTTATTGATCTTTGCTATTGTTTTTTGTGTTTCTATTTCATTTATATCTGTTCTGATCTTTTTGATTTCTTTCCTTCTGCTACCTTTGGGTTTTGTTTGTTCTTCTTTATCTAGTTCCTTTAGGTGTAAGGTTAGATGGTATATTTGATATTTTTCTTGTTTCTTGAGGTAGGCTTGTATAGCTATAAACTTCCCTCTTAGAGCTGCTTTTGCTGCATTCCATAGGTTTTGGATCGTCGTGTTTTGTCATTTGTCTCTAGGTATTTTTTTATTTCCTCTTTGATTTCTTCAGTGATGTCTTGATTATTTAGTAACGTATTGTTTAGCCTCCATGTGTTTGTGTTTTTTACATTTTTTTCCCTGTAATTGATTTCTAATCTCATAGCCTTGTGGTCAGAAAAGATGTTTGATATGATTTCAGTTTTCTTAAGTTTACTGAGGCTTGATTTGTGACCCAAGATGTGATCTCTCCTGGAGAATGTTCTGTGCACACTTAAGAAGAAAGTGTAATCTGCTGTTTTTGGATGGAATGTTCTATAAATATCAATTAAATCTATCTGGCCTATTGTGTCATTTAAAGCTTCTGTTTGCTTATTTAATTTCATTTTGGATGATCTGTTCATTGGTGTAAGTGAGGTGTTAAAGTCCCCCACTATTATTGTGTTACTGTCAATTTCCTCTTTTATAGCTGTTAGCAGTTGCCTTATGTATTGAGGTGCTCCAATGTTGGGTACATATATGTTTATAATTGTTATATCTTCTTGTTGGATTGATCCCTTGAACATTATGTCGTGTCCTTCCTTGTCTCTTCTAATAGTCTTTATTTTAAAGTCTATTTTATCTGATATGAGAATTGCTACTCCAGCTTTCTTCTGATTTCCATTTGCATGGAATAGCCTTTTCCATCCCCTCATTTTCAGTCTGTATGTGTTCCTAGGTCTGAAGTGGGTCTCATGTAGACAGCATATATATGAGTCTTGTTTTTGTCTTCATTCAGCAAGCCTGTGTCTTTTGTTTGGAGCATTTAATCCATTCACGTTTAAGTTGATTATCGATATGTATGTTCCTATGACCATTTTCTGAATTGTTTTGGGTTTGTTTTTGTAGACCCTTTTCTTCTCTTGTGTTTCCCACTTAGAGAATTTCCTTTAGCATTTGTTGTACAGCTGGTTTGGTGGTGCTGAATTCTCTTAGCTTTTGCTTGTCTGTAAAGCTTTTAATTTCTCCATTGAATCTGAATGAGATCCTTGCCGGGTAGAGTAATATTGGTTGTAGGTTCTTCCCTTTCATCACTTTAAATATATCATGCCACTCCATTTTGGTTCGTAGAGTTTCCACTGAGAAATCAGCTGTTAACCTTATGGGAGTTCCCTTATATGTTATTTGTCATTTTTCCCTTGCTTCTTTCAATAATTTTTCTTTGTTTTAATTTTTGCCACTTTGATTACTATGTGTCTCGGCGTGTTTCTCCTTGGGTTTATGCTGTATGGGATTCTCTGCACTTCCTGGACTTGGTTGGCTATTTCCTTTCCTATATTAAGGAAGTTTTCACCTATAATCTCTTCAAATTTTTTCTTGGGTTCTTTCTCTCTTTCTTCTCCTTCTGGGACCCCTATAATGCGAATGTTGTAGTGTTTAATGTTGTCCCAGAAGTCTCTTAGGCTGTCTTCTTTTCTTTTCATTCTTTTTTTCTTTATTCTGTTCTGCAGCAGTGAATTCCACTATTCTGTTTTCCAGTTCACTTATGTGTTCTTCTGCCTCAGTTATCCTGCTATTGATTCCTTCTAGTGTAGTTTTCATTTCAGTTATTGTATTGTTCATCTCTGTTTGTTTGTTCTTTAGTTCTTCTAGGTCTTTGTTAAACATTTCTTGCATCTTCTTGATCTTTGCCTCCATTCTTTTTCCGAGGGTCTGTATCATCTTCACTATCATTATTCTGAATTATTTTTCTGTAAGTTTGCCTAGCTCCACTCACTTCATTTATTTGTTTTTCTGGGGTTTTATCTTGTTCCTTCATCTAGTACATAGCCCTCTGCCTTTTCATCTTGTCTATCTTTCAGTGAATGTGGTTTTTGTTCCACAGGCTGCAGGATTGTAGTTCTTCTTGCTTCTGCTCTCTGTCCTCTGGTGAATGAGGCTATCTAAGAGGCTTTTGCAAGTTTCCTTATGGGTGGGACTAGTGGTGGGTAGAGCTGAGTGTTGCTCTGGTGGGCAGAGCTCAGTAAAACTTTAATCCACTTGATTGCTGATGGGTGGGGCTGGGTTTCCTCCCTCTTGGTTGTTTGGCCTGAGGCAACCCAACCCTGGAGCCTACCTGGGCTCTTTGGTGGGGTAATGGCAGACTCTGGGAGGGCTCACTACAAGTATTTCCCAGAACTTCTGCTGCCAGTGTCCTTGTCCCCACAGTGAGCCCCAGCCACCCCCCACCTCTGCAGGAGACCTTCCAACACTAGCACGTAGGTCTGGTTCAGTCTCACCTGGGGTCACTGCTCCTTCCCCGTGTCGCGATGTGCACATTACTTTGCGTGTGCCCTCCAAGAGTGGAGTCTCTGTTTCCCCCAGTCCTGTCCAAGTCCTGTAATCAAATCCCACTATCCTTCAATGTCTGATTCTCTAGAAATTCCTCCTCCTGTTGCCGGACCCCCAGGTTGGGAAGCCTGACGTGGGGCTCAGAACCTTCACTCCAGTGGGTGGACTTCTGTGGTATAAGTGTTCTGCAGTCTGTGAATCACCCACCCAGCAGTTATGGGATTTGATTTTACTGTGATTGCGCCCCTCCTACCATCTCATTGTGACTTCTCCTTTGTCTTTGGATGTGAGGTATCTTTTGTGGTGAGTTCCAGTGTCTTCCTGTCAATGATTGTCCAGCAGCTAGTTGTGATTCTGGTGTTCACACAAGAGGGAGTGAGAGCACGTCCTTCTACTCCACCATCTTGGTTCAGGGCCACAAATTTTGCTGCCACTGCAATTTTGATAGGGATTATATTGAATCTGTAGATTGCTTCAGTTAGTATGGACATTTTAACAATATTAATTATTCCAGTCCATGAGCATGAAATATCTTTATATCTCTTTGTGTCTCCTTTCTTTCTTGCCTCAATGTCTTATAATTTTCAGAGTAGAGGTATTTCACCTCCTTGGTTAAATTTATTCCTAGGAATTTTAATTTTTTTGATGCAATTGTAAATGGGATTGTTTTATTTTTTATTTATTTTTTTGAGGTACGCTGGCCTCTCACTGCTATGGCCTCTCCTGCTGTGGAGCACAGGCTCTGGACACACAGACCCAGTGGCCATGGCTCATGGGCCCAGCCACTCCGCGGCTTGTGGGATCTTCCCGGACAGGGGCACCAACCCGTGTCCCTTGCATCAGCTGGCGGACTCCCAACCACTGTGCCACCAGGGAAGCCTGGGATTGTTTTCTTAATTTCTCTTTCTGATAATTTGTTACTAGTGAATAGAAACACAAAAGGTTTTTGTGTATTGATTTTGTATGTTACAACTTTACTGAATTTGTTTTTTATGTCTAACAGGGTTTTTTTCTGGAGTCTTTGTGTTTTTCTCTATATAATATCATGTCATCTGCAAACAGTGACAGTTTTACTTCTTCCTTTTAGTTTGGATTGCTTTTACTTCTTTTTCTTGTCTGATTGCTCTGGCTACAAAGAGCTATCAATAGTTTGACATTACTTTGTTCCCAATGAGATCTTGATTTTTGTGATATCAAATAGTATGCCATTGTTTTGAAAATATGTCTTATTTATCTTATTAAATCAGAGGATCTAATTTGGAAGTATAATCAAAACAATTTCTTTTCTTGAAAATTTTAGGGTATTATACCAAGAATTACAGTGAAATTCCTTGGCTAGATGATAACCTTAGGCACTTTCCTGCCCACCTTCTAACACCAGCTTTTGTGAGATAACGTTTATGGTTACCACTATGCTAACTAGAAACTGCATTGGACAGTTGATATGGTGGTGATGGTTAAGCCTTCTGTGCTGGAAAGATTTGTTTTATATTGGCCATGACACACTATTGATATTCATATAATTGTAAATAATAATTATTCTGTATTGATGTGGTTATCCCAAAATGTATTCTTGACCTACTAACAGTTCTCTAAGATGATAATTAAATTGCTATTGGGCTCTACAGTTATTACCTTGTGCCAGATCTAATGGTGCCAGTTATAGAAATGAGAATTTTGTGGGTTTTTTGGAAGGGGTGGTGCATTTTATTGAAGTGTATCACTGAAACATCTTATTTAAATCCTGAGTTTCTCTACTAAAGCAGTCACCTGACATGTATACATTGAAATAAGCTAAGATAAACTGGCAACCTAGACCTACTCAAATATGTGTTACTGGGATATTTTTTACCTATGAGCTTGCCTCTATTATTATGTATCAGTATGTAGTTATATTCCCTAAATTTGTACTTGAAATATGCTAAATGGGTAATTTTCATGGGGAATTATTTTCTTTTTATTGATATCTTCTTTTCCCATGTTCTGATTTCATAAACATTATGGTTTATTGAAATGCATGTTCACAAAGCAGCTCTTCAATTTAGCTTTTCCCATTTGATTAAAGCTTGTTGAGCAAGAGGCAACTGAATTTGGTTGTATGTAATATATTGACATTTGTATACTCTGTGTATGCACAGCTGTAATTTAGAATAGCTCTGACTAGCATTTAATCATCTATACTGAATATTTAGATATTTGTTTACCTGCTAAATCTAGATTTCAAAGCCCCCAAACTTTAGGTACATACTAGGTACAAAATTATGTGTTAGTGTAGGTTCTTTTTATTAAGTTTGATAGAAATAAATTAAAATTAAGAACATTATTGGAATAATATCTGATGCTGTGTGAACAAAACTGAATATAATCTCATTTTTTTAAATTTTTACTTTTTAAAAATCTTTTGTGTAATTTCTACTTAGGTCTACTTTAGTTGTGGTTTTAATTTCAAACTTAGTTGGAAGGTAGTCTCTTTACTTTTAAATATTTTATTAGCTTGGAGAAATATTCTGAGAATATTCCACTAGTAATAATAATCCTGTCACCGATTTTACTCTTCAGTTGAAATAGGAAGCTTTTTCTTTTCAGCACTTCATCTGTAGGATGATCTCCTGGTGAGGGAGGCCATGCAGTTCCATTTGGAAACATTCTTCTCAGCAGCAGTAGTCAAAGATTAGTAGCTTCAATAGGTAACTTCCTCGAGGTCTCACTTTAAAAAAATTAAAAGTTTCTTTAGAATCCACTAAGACAGGTCCAAGAAAGAGCCAGCAAGTTACCCTGAAACTGCTGCCAGAGTTCTCTTTTGTAACAAGAGTTCTTGTTTGATTTTTGATGGAGACCTTCCTTATGGAATGTGTTTCCTTTCAAAGGGAAAGCTCTTCTGACTCAGGACAGAAATCTGTGATGAAAAGTCATTCCCTTTGGATGATTATCTTTTATTCTTAAAGGAAAGGTAATTGAGAAATATTTTTTTAATGTCTCATATAACAATATCCCTCATCCTTGTATTAGTTTTCAAAAAATAATGAAAGGAGTTTCATCTCTAGGCATAAAGTTAAGGGCAAAGAAAGGGGGAAGGAGAGACAGAGTAGAGGAGGGGTGCATGCAGTTGAAACCGAGCCTCTAAGTCACTCTAACCATGATGTGATTATTTTTGAAGCACTGGCGTTCTATTAAAGGGTATTGGAGTTCAAAATTAAAATTGCTTTTGCAGCAGAGTGCACCATCAGGTCTGTGGGGACCGATTAGCAGAGTGGCTCTCTGTGTCCCATATACTATATGCCGCTTCAGTGGTTACAGTAACATATAGGACATGGAGAAGTGAAACCTTTGTTTCATAAAAGAACCCCATGTGACTCTCTGCTTGCTTTGGATTTAAAATGTGTTTGATCATTCACCACCTAGTTTTAAACTAATTCACAAAAACAAAGTAATTGATGGATTAGATCCAGTCTGTTTGTTTGAAGTTTCAGCAGAGAAGAGTTTTCCTGCATCATGGAGGGTATTTTGCAAATTCAGTTTCCAATCTCCCTTTCCTGTCTTTTAAGTTATATTAATAAGTTTTAAGATCTACTCATTGTAATTCTTATGCTGAATGGGACTCAGAGGATGGTGTCATCTTTCACTAGTGAAGAGAGGAACTGAAATATATAATTACATTTTAAAGAAACATTAGACACCCTAAAGCCAATGGGATAGACCCCACTTGTCTCTTACTCTACCTGGCAAGTAAGCTGCTTGGAATAGGACACAGAAATGTAGTTCTTAGGATTTGGATTCTCCATTTTACTATTATTAAATTAAATCTAAAAAAAATGATAATTGATATCCTGATACCAACTCAGATTACTTTCTTTAGAATCCCTAAGATTTTTATTGATTAATTTATTCATGTATCATCTGGTACTGGTTGTTCTAGTAGAAAAGTGACTACAATTGTAGGTCTGTATTCACAATTAATATGAAAAGGATTTTAAAGGGAAAGTAAGAAAATGGATTACTAAGCTTAAATGAAAGATAAAGCAAAAAATACAGCCTAGTCATTTTTTAAATTACAAAACCAGGATGAGGGAAAATGTTTTAATTAGCTAACTCTTGTGATGAGATCCTCTGCTTGGAACAACAACAAAACCATTTTCCTTCTACAAGAACATTGGGTTGAGCTTTCAACATATAGCTCTTTTGATTAACACAGGTAATGAGAAATCAAGTGTATGACTCTCCAGGCTAGCTCAAGCAACGGTAAGGCCTGAATCCCTGGCCCAATTTCTTTCCTAAATATGAACATACCACAGTCACTCCTTATGTCTTGTTGTGTCCTGGTAGTTAATGGGAGAGCAAGAGAACCCATGTGTCACTGTACATATCTGTACCTTGGAATATGAGTTCTTAAATCTACCTGCCAAAATATATATGAAAGTGTTACACTATTATATCACAGCATTTTGCTAGTGAAATTTCCTTAAAAAATGATGTTACCAACAGGTTTGTGCCTGTTAATCTGCATATCATTATTATAGAAAGCAACATTAAAAAATTTGAAGTAGACATATCATATAAGATGCCTCTATACGTATGATAGTTCACCTCCTTGATTACAGTTCTCATGACTTTCAGACAGCAAAAAATGATTGCCTGTGTCATTTGTTCATCTCTACCATGCTCCCCTGGTGCCATGTATATGCATGTATCATGGCACTGAGACCCATAGAAAATATGTATAATAGATATTAGGTCTTGTCGTCTAGATTGTGAGCTTCTTAAGGGCAGGGGGGCCTAGTTCTATTGGTCTTTGTTTTCCTGACCTAAATGAACTGCCCTGAACAGTGAATATGTGTTGACAGAATGAACAATGATAGCACATATTTACCCTTGTGCCTCTTCTGCAGCATGCTAGAATCAACCTGCATGGGACCCTCCCAAGAAGGGGTTCCTCAGGGGAAGTATCGAGCTGTTAGGTGTCAGCCAACAGCCATCCAGTTCCACTTCTATCACTAAGTGGAAACATGATGAAGGGAACATTACCCACCAGGAGCCACCCAGAGTTTATTTGAGACAAAGAGTTTATAATGAGACACTTTTTTTTTATTGTTCATTCACATAGTCATTTACTGAGGCTGCTTTTCTGATGCCTATCTATTTTTGTTTAATAGACTAAAGATTTGAATGTGAAAAATTTCTGTATATAATATTCAGAGGTCTTTTCTTTCATCTCAGATTGATACATAAAATGTAACATGAAAGTTAGTTCCTATTTTATAGTATTTATGAATTTAATAATTTAAAGTATTATTTTGTTAAAATAGTATCCTTAATATAATTATGATATTTTAAAGCAGAATGAAAATGCCTAGTGGTAAACCAGTCTCAGTCATTTTGACCAGGGACTCTGTGAAAATTGTCCATGGGAGAGTTGCTAAGGTATGCAGACTCCTTGTCTATAGAGCACACTGTGTGATTCTCCTTCCAGGTATATACAGTTCATGTGCTTGGGACAGTTCCACTTGGCCCAATCCCATTTTCCAGTCCAGTGAGCATAATGGCAGGTAGAAATGAGATGTGTCTATGTGCCTTTGGTAATTACTGAGTACATGTTAATGAAGAGCTTTTTCTTGGCCTTCCACCAGCACAGTTAAATATGACCAACCAGAGCTTTTCCTTGATGAAAGAAAACCCACCAGTACAGCTACAGAACCCTATATAAACAGATTGCATTTGGATTTAATTTTGAACTAATATGAATGCAAATATTCTTAAATGGATTACTCTGTAGATCTTTACAGTTGAAGGGATTCTGAAACTGAATGCCTTTCTGTGGAGACATCAACATTATTGTTGGTGTAACAAATTCACCTCAAGTGGATAAACATCTACAGTATATTTAAGATATATCCAGCTCTGTGCCTGGCATTGTGACTACTATACTCTAGGATCTTGAGCATTTAGTGCAATGGGCAAGCCATAGATACTTTTGAACCAATAAAACGGTCTAACAATTACAATGGCATCTCAGAAGTGATTATCAAGACACTGTTAAAATCTTGAAATGCAAAGTAAATACAGAATGTGAGGGAATTTAATTATGGAAAAAAAAAAAGATGGAGTGGTGATTCTGGTGGTCAAGCAATATTTTTATTGGTTTCTCTCCTCAAGAGAGGCAATTAACATGGTCTTTGGAACTTGTTATAGGACATTAAAATATTTTGAAAATTAGAGAATAATATCAAATCAAGCATAACATTCTATTGTAATGTTTTTATATTATTGCTCATGGAAAGGGAACTTACCTTACAGAATTGTTATCTGTCCCCAGAAATAATACATCACTTATTTTCCTTTTTGATCCTCAGTTGCTTAAACATTTAATACACTCTTAGTTTTAGAGGGACTACAGAAACGTAAGTTAGGGCATAACTGTCCTTGGTGAAAATGTTTTTGCTATATCCTGAGAGGAACCTCTTTATTCCATGGATCTTTAGGCATACATATAAACATACTGTTCACAAATCCAGTGTCATGGTAACCATTTTGGAGATGCTTCTACGTAGAGATAGTATATTAGTTTCCTAGTGCTGCCATAACAAATTACCACAAACTGGGTGGCTTGAAACAACAGACATTTGTTCTCTTGGTTCTGCAAGCCTGAAATAAAAAATCAGCATGTCAGCAGGGTTGATTCCTCTGGAAGCTCTAGGGTAGGTACTACTCTGTGTTTCTCTCCTAGTTTCTGGTGGTTGCTGGTAATCCTTGGTATCATTTGGCTTATAGATACATCACTCTAATCTCTGCCTCCATCTTCACATCACTTTCTTCTCTATGTCTTTGTCTTCTTCTTTTTTCTTTCTTATAAGGGCACTCTCACTGGATTTAAGGCCCATCTTAATCCATTATGGTCTTGTCTTGATCCTTTCCATACTAAAATCTGCAAAAACCCTTATTCCAAATAAGGTCACATAGATTTGGAAGGGACACTATTCAACCCATTATAGATAGTAAGTGTAAATTACTGTTTGTAGTGATTAACCAGGAGATTCCTGGAGTATTAGTTTATTCCTTATTTGTTGAGAATATGCAGTTTCAGACATGTCTTTAGATATATATAATTAACAGATTCTCCTTTATGTCATTTGTGTTCTGTAGAGTTACAGAGAGAAAACAGAATGTCAACATATGTTTCTATGGATCCAACTTCACACTGCACTTCACATTTACCCTCATATGGCTCTAAAATGAATTTGTTCTTTACTCTATTTCTTATCTTACCCCAAGCTATTTGTATCCATAGGCAGGCTGATTGTGAGACTAAACTGTTCAGTCTACTTTCTTTCAAAGCCTTGGTAAATTTTTAAAATTTTCAATAGAAAGATATTTTAACCACAGTTAGTTAATATTGCTTTCATTTTCCATTCTGATTTTCCCTCTATAAAACTTCCCTTCATAATACAAAAGTGCAGGGCCAAAGGTGGTAAATGATTATTCATATGCTTGATGGTGCCTGGCTATTGATGTCTGTGGGTAGTGGAAGAGAAACAAAGCTTGAAATATGTGGAGCTAGAAGCTAGTCTGTGGAAAGTTCTGGATCATACAGCTCATATGAAAAAAAAAAGCTTGATAGATGTTTTCCCAAGTTTGACAGCAATTCTAACAATTAACATGGTCTTACCACTAGTAGGTTGTGAAGGTAAAAGAAACTTTTAAAAACTATCTACATGAGAAAGGAAAGTCTGAATTGTCACTCTATATTTTCTATAGAAAATGATTTTGTTAAATCTTTGTCATATGAAGCGGTTATCAGAGTACACAGACACACAGACACACACACACACATACACACACACACATATATATATATATAGAGAGAGAGAGAGAGAGAGAGAGAGAGAAAGAGAGAGAGAGGGTTGTATCAGTCAATAATTAAAGATTTTATACTATTTTTGTGGAATGTATGTTGTTTTGGGTATTTGTCAGATTTATAAAAATAAGTTGTTTGTTGGAATGTACATTCTCATTAAAACTAAATATTTACATTTGTACCTCATTTTATAAATTTAATTTTATATTCTTTTCTCAAAGAGATCCCCCACCCCAGTTTTTGTAAGCTTCAAATCCCACAAAAACAGAATCCATTCCTGCTTTTATATTTTATTCTTCTATAAAACAAAACAAAACAAAAAAATCCCACTTACAAAATACAAAGAGTTTTTATTTTTAACTTTGTCTCTTGCAAAATAAGATCAAAAGACAGAGTTCTTATGAAGCTGTGCTTTTATAACTACCTTCTTAACATCTCTAAGTCATAAAAACATCTGAACAGATTTTTATCCCTGACAAATTAAATCATCATATGTGAATTGTCTTTGCCTCTCTCTCTTATTTCTCCTTTTCCTTAGAGTCTTTGACTGGTATTATTGGATAGTATTTCAGTTTATTTAAAAAAAAAATAGTTTGGATTATTCTATTTGGGAATTTCCTTTTGTCAAAGTCAATACCTAATTCCTGCCTGAATCCTCATTTTTATAGATTGATTTTTTTAGGTATACATAGATGACACAGATGTTAACATTTTTTGCTCTTATCTTTCTGTTTAAACTTCCTTTTACTCAGTCCTACCTAAGAATGATCTTCATAAATTGCTTGTTATCAAAGTCAGAATTAGAACTCAGGGTTTCTCATTCTGAGTCCAAACTGAGTTTTTTTTTCATTACATATACTTGGAGTTTATTCATATCAAAGACTTAATTTACAACTTTCATTTCTTCTAAAATAATAATTTCCCATTTCTCCATCACTACTTTTTTCAAATAACTACTTAAATCTGTTATATAAACATTTAAAAATAGAAAACCTACTTTCTTAATCCCCATCACCCTTGGTAAGCAAACTGTTGATGGATTATGAACATGTTAAAGTAAGCTAATGCTATAGACTGAATTTTTGTCCTCTATGAATTTGTAGGAAACTTTCATTTAAAATTTGATCATAATTTTTCCTAACTCCAATAATCTATAGTTCTTCAAGTATAAAGGCCTCACGAATTTCAAATAGCAGGACCTAACTTTTATTATTCAATAGCAGCTTGACTTTTATTTTCTCTAGTTCTCTGTTCTTTTGTTTCTCATTTCCTGCTCTTCAAGTATCCTTTTGGTCTTTTAATTTTCTATTTTTCCCTAGCATACCATATTCACACGTTCCATTTGTCGGATAGATTCATTTAAAAATAAAAATTTTAATTTTCTCTCATCTCTTTTAACATGGACATTCTGTAAGGCACATTTTTTTCATACATCTGTATAAGAAGTAGATTTCTTACTCTGTTACTCTTCCCATTGATTTAAATCATATCACTTAACAATAAATACTTACAACAAAGGAGTAGTACTATTGATTTTGTACAATTGAACAAAATTGCAAATAACAAATTAAAAATCCTGGAATACTGTCTTCCTCTTTTTTTATCAACAAATAATTTCTAGAAGTTGGAACTCACTAAATATTTAGATTGTTAATCAATGAAAATGTTTCAGATGAATTTGTTTTTGTTCAGTTATACAATGTATATTGTATTTGTGTCCTTATTTATTCTTTCCAATAAATATATCCTCATGGTTGACTCATTAATTTTCAGCAATAGGAATGCAAGTCATTGTTTAAACAGGTGCTGCTTTCTTAGATATGGGTCAGAGCATTTAATGGACTGTACCTGGAATTTCTCAACTTAAAGTGTGTGTGTGTGTGTGTGTGTGTGTGTGTGTGTGTGTGTGTTGGGAGGTGGCCCATTGTCCCAGAATAGATTTTGAAGTATAATCTATGAGGTGGAAAGAGAAAATATTTGTTAATGGAGTTTTAAATCCTTTTTTTAGTTTGTTATTTTAATATCCCATGTTCAAAGAAAGTGACAAACACTAAAGATAGTATTTTAATTCATGTATGGCATAAAGTTTAATGATTTGATAAAGAGCATTAATTAGGTTCTACTTTCCAGCATTTTATTAAAATTCTCAAATATACAAAGTTGAAAGAATTTACAGTAAACATTCATATAACCACTTCCTAAATGCTATAACTGGCATTTTACTATCCATCTATAAATTCATCTTTCTCCTCTTTTTTAATACATTTCATGAGAAGCTGAAGATATCAGCAGATTTCAAGTCCCATTTTGTTTCTTGACTTTTTTTGAGACTTTTCTTATGGCTTTCCTTAGATATTAATTGTTTGAAGCATAGGCAAGGCATGTAATAAATGGAAGATATAAAAGCAATTAGTATTAATCAAAATTGTATTAATATACGCCAATTCATGAGTCTTAGATGCACTGAAAAAAAGTTGCTAGAAATGCAAGTTGTAACATTATTTGTGTACCAGCTAAATAATTTCCAGAAACACATTTCATTTCTTGACCTAGATTATACTACTTAGTCAGTTTTAACTGGATAGTCCCAATGTTCTATTCAAATCTAATTTCTTTTGAAGGAAAAATAATGAGTATTTTCCCTGGCTTGTTGTAATGAATTTTTTAAAACTTACCTTTTATTATCTATCCATCCATCTGTTCCAAAGTTTTGGAAATAAAGTGGTATGATTCAAGGGGGAAAAAGAAATATTCAGGACACTGAGGACTATAGTTTTTCAATTACTAAATAATCTACAAACACAGACAATATGAAGATCTTTAGAATTTATAACTCAGATAATAAATTAAGATTTATTTTTACCCCTTTAAAATGTAAACTATTTATCATTTGCTGCTCAATTCTTTCTGACATGGTGTATGTTAATTTTGTTATCACTGTTATTAAAATTGTATGATACAGTTTTAAGTAAACAAATGTTGACTTTTTAACAGATATTTATAGATACAAGTTCTCTTCCTTGGCTTCTGCTAATGTAACTAAGGAAAACTCTTTCATGAGAAGGTTTTGAAAGGAGTAAAATATAAAAATATTGTTTTGTAGATAATATATGAAATTATCCAAGACATGGTATTCAAAACCCTTAAAGTTTAAAAGAAATCTTTTTTTTTGCTAAGAATAGGGAAAGAATCGTAAGTGTACACTTAATTTTCAAGTATATTAATACTAATATCCCTATAAACAGTTTTGTATACAAGCAATAATTCATACACTAGGGCTTTGAAATATTTTCAAGCACATTCTAAACATCAGAATTATTTGTTAAATATCTTTTAATAGCAGGATGAATGAGGAATTGTGAAGTAGTGAGGATATTTTCTCAAGGACAAATACTTGAGTTAGTGACAAATTGGGGACCATTTTTATTGATTGACCATCCCAGTCACTTAACCACCAGACCATGCTTTTTTCGCATTTCTTCCACATATTCATGCATTTAATGAGATTCTGTTTATTTCTCCTTAGATTACCACAGTAGGTGATATATACATTTTACAAAGTACAAAGAAGTTTGTTTGCTTTATTAAGAGAATTGAATTTTATGTGTGAAGCATGACACTGCATTTAGAAGTGAATTCCTAACAATTCCTTGATTGTTTATGCAACTTGGCGCAAGGTGGTTAAACTTTCTGGGTCTTGGTGCTTATGGTACTAAAGTTTTAGTAAATTTTATTTCTTGGTTAAAAGCTCCTTTCAGAGATATGTAAATACAAACTTTTGAAGAACCTAAAAATGGGAGTTGCAATTTGGTTTCTAAAATTATAGAAACTAAATACTACATAATAGAAGCACTAAAAATAGAGGATCTGAGTTGCTGATTGATGATTGTTCATCAGAATTCTATCAGCTATTGAAAAATCTTGACCTCCACTGAAAAAAGTGAACACTAATTACTTCAGAATTACAAAACATTGTAAGCAAAGTGATCATGGAGTCCAAACTTATTTAAAGTTCATATAAAATTCATATTATTTAAGATATCATATAAAGGATAACAAAAATCAAACCAGATCTTCAACTAACTGGAAACAAAATTCTTCAGCTTTAGTCTTTCTGGAATCTACAAGTTTTGGATTTAAGTAGTTAGAATACTGATTACTACAGATTCCCTTTCCATGCAAATATTATAATATTTTTTGGTATCTGTTTAGGATATGACAAGGTTTTATCTGGGAAATTTGCTAACTTTACTAGATCATTCATTCATCATCATGTTGTGAGAAATGCTTAAGTTTTGGAGTCATGTGGATCCAGGTTGGAGTCCTGGTTCTGCCACTCATTAACCCAGAAGATATTAGGCTGCTGATTTACCCTCTCCTGTTTTCATTAACGATGTGAGGATAACAATAACTACCTCAGGGCATTATTAGGTAAACTGAATGAAGCCTATAGTGTAGTGCTTAATACATATAGGTCCTCAATAAGTAATAACTCACTTCCTTTCCATCTGTGGAAGAGATTTCCAAAGGAATGCACAAAACTTTCTTCTCTTTCTTATTCCCTTACACCCTCATCTACAATCGTTCTTTGTTTCTGACGAACTAACTAATTTTCTCTTGACCTAACTCACTATCACCCAACAACAAGAAGCAACTGATATCATTCCTTACATAATAAAATGATGTTGTTGATAAGGGTGATGATGATGATGATTAGACAAATTATTCGACTCAGCAGACCAAAAAGAGTAATGCTTTATATGTTAATAGAAATTACTAGCTAAGAAAGCAATTTTTCATTTATTATCTTATAAAGGTTGTTGTGAGAATCAAATGAGATAGTATATGGAAAAAATCAATTTTCACTCTAGAAAAATAAACATTATCTATATTAAATGACACAAAATATTCTATATGTCCATACTCAATGATTTTGAAGTGTTATGTTCTTAAATACTTCTTGCACCGAGAGCTGATACATATTTTGGCTTAAGGTAAAAAAGTATTTTATTCATATATTTGCCCTAGGTTTCTTATATGTACAATAGAAATAATTGACTGATTAAGTAAACTGTGTCCTTTGTAGCATAATATTATGGGGAAAAACTGGAGTTGTATTAGTTAGAAAAAGAAAATTTGCTGAATTAGCCACTTTTTGGTCATTGTGGCAAAGCATTACTTTTATTTCAGTTCATCTTAATGGTGGTAATTAGTGATATAATTATTTTTATGAGTACACTGTAATGTAAAACAATGAGAAGGATGCCATTGATGTAAACTATTGTTATAAAATATTGAACTCTATTTTACCTCACTTAATGCCATGGACACATACACATATACATATATATAAAATTCATTAGATAGATAAATGTGGGTATATCTGTGTCTGTGTATGTTAAGGTAGATTAAGATGTAGCCCTATAACCATTAAATGATCTAAGGTAGAATGATTTACTCTTTCCTGGGCTCTTAAATAGCATCTGAATGTCCTAATAAAATTAGACTTTTTCAGAGAACAGCTCACTCACAAAAAAAATGTGACAATATATTTACTGTACAATCGAAATTTTTTTTAAACATCTTTATTGGAGTATAATTGCTTTACAATGGTATGTTAGTTTCTGCTTTATAGCAAAGTGAATCAGCTATACATATACATATATCCCCATATCTCCTCCTACTTGTGTCTCCCTCCCACCCTCCCTATCCCACCCATCTAGGTGGTCACAAAGCACTGAGCTGATCTCCCTGTGCTATGCGGCTGCTTCCCACTAGCTATCTATTTTACATTTGGTAGTATATATAAGTCCATGCCACTTTCTCACTTCATCCCAGCTTACCCTTCCCCCTCCCCATGTCCTCAAGTCTCAAGTCCATTCTCTACGTCTGCTTCTTTATTTCTATCCTGCTCCTAGGTTCTTCATAACCTTTTTTTTTTTTTTTAGATTCCATATATATGTGTTAGCATACGGTATTTGTTTTTCTTTTTCTGACTTACTTCACTCTGTATATCTTCTTTGGAGAAATGTCTATTTAGGTCTTCTGCCCATTTTTGGATTGGGTTGTTTGTTTTTTTGATATTGAGCTGCCTTGTAAATTTTGGAGATTAATCCTTTGTCAGTTGCTTCATTTGCAAATATTTTCTCCCATTCTGAGGGTTGTCTTTTCGTCGTGTTTATGGTTTCCTTTGCTGTGCAAAAGCTTTGAAGTTTCATTAGGTCCTATTTGTTTATATTTCCATTTCTCTAGGAGGTGGGTCAAAAAGGATCTTGCTGTGATTTATGTCATACAGTGTTCTGCCTATGTTTTCCTCTAAGAGTTTTATAGTGTCTGGCCTTACATTTAGGTCTTTATCCATTTTGAGTTTATTTTTGTGTATGGTGTTAGAGAGTGTTCTAATTTCATTCTTTTACATGTAGCTGTCCAGTTATCCCAGAACCACTTATTGAAGAGGCTGTCTTTTCTCCATTGTATATTCTTGCCTCCTTTATAAAAAATAAGGTGACCATATGTGTGGGGGGTTATCTCTGGGTTTTCTATCCTAGTCTATTGATCTGTATTTCTGTTTTTGTGCCAGTACCATACTGTCTTGATTACTGTAGCTTTGTAGTATAATCTGAAGTCCAGGAGTCTGATTCCTTCAGCTGCATTTTTCTTTCTCAAGATTGCTTTGGCTATTTGGGGTCTTTTGTGTTTCCATACAAATTGTGAAATTTTTTGTTCTAGTTCTGTGAAAAATGTCATTGGTAGTTTGATAGGGATTGCACTGAATCTGTAGATTGCTTTGGGTAGTATAGTCATTTTCACAATGTTGATTCTTCCAATCCAAGAACATGGTATATCTCTCCATCTGTTTGTATCATCTTTAATTTCTTTCATCAGTGTCTTATAGTTTTCTGCATACAGGTCTTTTGACTCCTTAGGTAGGTTTATTCCTAGGTATTTTATTCTTTTTGTTGCAGTGGTAAATGGGAGTGTTTCCTTAATTTCTCTTTCAGATTTTTTGTCATTAGTGTGTAGGAATGCAATGGATTTCTGTGCATTTATTTGGTATCCTGCTACTTTACAAAATTCATTGATTAGCTCTAGTAGTTTTCTGGAAGACTCTTTAGGATTCTCTATGTATAGTATCATGTCATCTACAAACAGTGACAGTTTTACTTCTTCTTTTCGGATTTGGGTTCCTTTTTTTTCTTTTTCTTCTCTGGTTGCTGTGGCTAAACTTCCAAAACTATGTTGAATAATAGTGGTGAGAGAGGGAAACCTTGTCTTGTTCCTGATCTTAGTGAAAATGGTTTCAGTTTTTCACCATTGAGAATGATGTTGGCTGTGGGTTTGTCATATATAGCCTTTATTATGTTGAGGTAAGTTCCCTCTATGCCTACTTTCCAGAGGGTGGGAAGTTTTTATTTTTATTTATTTTATTTATTTTCATAAATGGGTGTTGAATTTTGTCAAAAGCTTTTTCTACATTTATTGAGATAATCGTATAGTTTTTATCCTTCAGTTTGTTAATATGGTGTATCACATTGATTGATTTGTGTATATTGAAGAATCCTTGCATTCCTGGGATAACCCCCACTTGATCATGGTGTATGATCCTTTTAATGTGCTGTAATTTAAGTCTTAAACCAGGATAGTAGTTTGTAGGAAGCAGCCCTTCAGAATGACAGTTCTTTTGAAATTGGACCTTTACAGCATGCCCCTTATCCTTTTTTAATACATAAACATTGTGAGCCCTGGATTTTTGCAATATTACGGAGAGATCTTATTACTTTATGAAAGCAGTTTAGAAACTTTTCTCATCAGTGGTATGCTATATTTTTCTTATGCCATGCTTTTAATATACATAAACAAAATTAAAAATTCATGGGGAAATATGTCAGGAGCTCTTCTGAGCCAGCAATAGAGCCTGGATATTGCTGCCCTGAGGGGGTTTGTTCAAATGATTGTGATCCCCCAGTAGAGCAGATTAAGCCATTCTAACCTGGCAAGTGAGAGCAGGTGTGGGAAAAACAGCACAGCAGAGTCATAGCAAAACGTTTATTGCCACTTACTGCAGTTTTAAATAATGCTATTTGTTTTGTTTGTTCTCTTTGCAGTGTAATCAGTGTGTCAGATCCAACATAGATGTTTCCATTTTTACTTAACCTCTATTCCTTTAATTTTTGTTATTTAATTAGTGGATTGGTGTGAAATTAAGCTCTGTGCTGTAGGTGATATCTGGTGAATAAAATAAGGAGTAAATCTTTTGGCACTGAGTAATTGTTATGGATTTTGTTTGTTTTAATGAGAGACTTTAACATTTTAAGGAGGTTTTAAAATTGTATATATATTTATATGCTCTTATAGGAATATACATATCTATAATCAACTAAAATATTTTAAAAATTCTACTTACCTCTATTTTTTTAAAAGAAAACCTAAACAATTAGGCATGAATAACTAATTTATTATCTTAACTTCTGTGCAAATGCTAAAAGACACAGTGATTAGGACTTGTTACTTCAAGTATGCTCTGCTAACCAGCAGCATGGGTATAACCTGAGACCCTGTTTGAAATGCAAAATTATAAACCTCACTTCAGACCTAGTGAATCAGAATCTGCATTTTTAGCAAGATCTCAGGTGATTTTTATGAAAATGAAATTTTGAAATACTTTGGTTTTGATGGAGAAGAGGGGCAAATTTACTTATTCTGGCTGCTTTTTAAAAAAATGTATATATATAAATGGAAAAACTGATGAGGTGAAAAATGCACTAGAATTCACAGTCATATCACAAACAACTACCTGCACCTAATTTGCAGATGTTCATTCACTTTTTATTTACTTCAGCGTTGTTAAATATTTAATTTTTCTTTGAAGTTACAGCTCCCATCCTGACTCACTTTTTTTTGTTTTCTTGGATCCAGATACAAAATAAGAGGGTTAATGGAAGTTTATACCCAGTTTTAATTTAACATATTCGTAAATGGGCCCTGGACCTGTTACAGATTATGTAGTATCACTTTGGCAACTCCTATCACAGGGTGTTTATCCATATTAAATAGAGTAAATCTGCAGACATTTAGATTCTAAGAAAAGTAAGCTAATGAAGCATGTAGTATATAACTGGAGAGTTTTTCCAATGAAAACATAGGATGTAGATGTCAACCTGTCATGGTATTAGAAGAAATGCAAATGATATTATTCAAATTGTCTCACAAGACACTCACTCATATTAATGTAGTCTTTGATTACATGTCTGAGTGTGTAGTATCTTTAGTTGATGCCCTAAGGAAATGTGGCACTTAACTTTTCAGTTTTTACAATACATATGCCTGTATCAGAAAATAAGCTCTGTCACACCTACACAGTGTCATCTGTGCCTCTACTTGCTGTCTTCTATCCTGTTATAGATGAACTTTCCATGCTTTTGATTTAGGTCTTCCCCTCTGTAGCATAGAAGGATATTGTTATTCCTCCTATCTTTAAAAAAACTTTCTTCGTATCCCACTTCTCCCTTTGGCTATCACCCTGTTTTCTCTTTCCTTTACAGGAAAAAAAAAAAAAAACAACAACTTTGAAGTATGGCTAAATTTTGCTATCTTTAAATTTTCTCCTTCATCTTTTCCTGAAACTACCCCCGTTAGACATTTGACCTTAGTCATACCAAAAACAGCTCTTACCGAGGTCAAAAAGTGATCACCATGTTGCATGCTCAAATTTTACTTAATTTATCATTTATATCATTTTACTTAATTTATCAGCAGCATTCCACATAGAGGTCGTTCTCTTCTTGAAACACTTTAAATTGGCTTTCATGACACCTTAATTCTTCCTACCTTTCTGTTCTTCTCAGAGTACTTTATTATTCTCTTGTCCTCACCTCCTCTACCTCTAAATGTTGGAGTACCCCATGGGGCTGAGTTTTAGGACATCTTTTTTTCTATGATCATATCCATCCTCATGATTTATTTAATGCTATATGTTGAAGTCACCCAAATGTATACCTTATCTTAGTAAATAGGAACCAGATTCTCCCAGTTGCTCAAGCCAAATATCTGGGTGTTATCCTTGACATCTTTCTGTCACAGCCCACATCCGAATGTCAAAAGTTCTGAAGTTCTATCTTCAAAAGGTATCTAGAATCCAACCACACCTCATCACCTCCACTCTTATAAGATGATACTCTCGTTAGAGCCATTCCTCTCTCTTCCTTGGATTATGCAGTGAGCTTTCATCTGAAAGAAGGAAGGGTCTCCTTTCTTCCACCCTTGCCCCACATTCTTTTTTTTTTTTTGCGGTACATGGGCCTCTCACTGTTGTGGCCTCTCCCACTGCGGAGCACAGGCTCCCGACGCGCAGGCTCAGCGGCCATGGCTCACGGGCCCAGCTGCTCCGCGGCATGTGGGATCCTCCCGGACAGGGGCACGAACCCGTGTCCCCTGCATCGGCAGGCGGACTCTCAACCACTGCGCCACCAGGGAAGCCCCTGTTCCATTCTTAATACAAAAATCAGAGTATTAAAATAAATCAGATCAGGACATTCCTCTGCTCAAAACTTTCAGTGGCTTCCTATACATCTTACACTAAAGCCAAAAATGGACCTACAAGGAACTACATGGTCTAATTACCATCACTTTTCTAACCTTATCTCCTACCATTTCCCCCTTGCTTGCTTCTATTCTGCAACACTGACCTTCTTTTCATACCTGGAACATATCAGGCACACCCCTGCCTCAGGACCTCTGTATTCGCTGTACCTTCTGCCTGTATAGGTTGCTCCTACGTGGCTCCCTCTCTCACTTTCTTCATGTAGTTTCTCAAAAATACTCCAAGCCAGTCCTGGTGTTGACTATCCAATCAAAAATTGTAACTTCTTTGCCACTATCCTCTTTGCATTTTATTTTTCCCCTATTCCTTACTACTGTCAAACATATTACATATTTTACTGGCTTATCTTGTCTGTTTTCTCTCCCCACTAGGATATGTAGTATTTGGAGGCAGGGACTTTTTTTTTTTTTTAAATTCTGTTTCTAGCTGTTTTTTTAAGTGTCTAGAATACGGCCTGGTGCAAAGTAAATACACAATATATATTTATCAAATGAATAAATGAACAAACAAGTAAATAAATATTGAATGCTTTTAGCTTCATAGGCATGTATGCTAGTTTTTAGTAAACTTCTACTGAAAGCACTTTTGGAAATGAAACAGCAAACTGTATATGTAATTCTTCCTTAAGAGAAATTGAGTTTCTTATTGGAATTCACAATGTAGAGAAATTTAAAATTGAGTCACACATATCCTCTACAGAATAACAATACTTGAACTTAGAAAATTTGGAAGAACTGTCTACCCACCAATTTGAAGCTGAGTTGCTATTGCCAGTCGTAAGCTATATTTAATAAATAAACTCGAGTCGTAAGCTATATTTAATAAATAAACTAAGTCCATGCTTGTAGGCCATAGTTTTAAAACTTCTTCAAAATCTCTAAAAGTTATAGAACTATTTGATTATCAAGATCTTTTAAAAAATAAATTTGTGTTAATAATATTTAATTTTGAGAAATGGAAATAAGAAAGCAAGGGGACAGGACTTTTCCTCTTTTACTTTATACCTCTCTGAACTGATAGTTTTTTGGGTTTTGTTTTTTTTTTAACACCATAAGCTTATTAGTCTTTTGAATAAAAACAGACAAAAACAACAGGGCTGCTTGTGTTTGCTTTGGCTAGAGCATAAAGAGAAGATTATTGACTTCATTCATTCAGATATTGCTTGTTTAATAACTAAGAATAAATGAATGCATGAATTTAGATTGGATGTTATTTGAATATTATCATTTCAGATTGTATCATTTTAACATTTGTTTAATATTTCCTGAAACTAATCATGGTGTGCCAAATTCAATATATAATTTTGCTACCCAATGGACTGGTATTTAAATATCTGGCGATCTCAAACACCTAAAACAGAATATAAATAAGGAAGCAAATAAGTAGGTTTCTGAGTGGCCAAAGTTGATATCAGAAAGTCACTGAGGGAAATGTCAAGCTCTCTACAGTTCCAGCAGTTCCCTTAGAGCTAATTTACACATTTTCCACAATTATGTAAGGTTTCAACTCTATACCCAGTTGGAAGAGTAAATTAATAGACATGTAAAAGATTACTTTTTGTAGGTAGCTGAGAAATATCAACTGGCAGCCAATGATGAAATAGAAAACCCATAACAAATGTACTTGTAGGAATTGAAAAAAACTAATTTTAGAATCACTGTGTGGGAAAAATGACTCCATATCTTCAGAAACTCAAAGGATATCATTGTGTTACTGCAGGATATAATTATTCCTGTTCTTTATGATTGCCTTCAGTTATCAAGAAGTTAGATTGTGTTCAATACATTATGTTTAAGAAGGCAGGAAAGAATCCCAAATATTTTTCTTAAAAAAATTATGTGACATTGAAAGAATTAAATCCCTACCAATTAAGTAGTTTATTGTTTGTAATTATTGAACAAAGATTAGGTGCGATGATTTAACAGATAGTAATATGCATATTTATCTTGAACTACATATACACAGTAATAGGTGAGTATACATAACATGGACCTTTAGGTTATACAACTGATTTTGATTGCCTGTTAATTGCATGTAAGCTTTTTGAAATTGTCAGATTTCTTTGCTATATACATATGCATAAATCTGTATCTAATTTTCTGTAAATAAAAAAATATATATATCATAGCAAACTGATATCCTTTCATATGCAGTGGCCCTGTATTTGTTCACAAACACAATGAAATGCATAATCTCTTTAGTTTGTGGGTTAAACCATAAATGGGTTCTGAGATTCTTGAATTTTACAAATATAGAGAAAGCTGTGAGTTGTGAAACTTCTGTTGTTCCATGCCCAGGTGAATCAGCTCTATGTACACATATATCCCCTCTTTTTTGGATTTCTTTCCCATTTATGTCACCACAGAGCACTGAGTAGAGTTCCCTGTGTTATACAGTTGGCTCTCATTATCTATTTTATACATAGTACTGTATATATGTCAATCCCAATCTCCCAATCTGTCCCATCCCCTCTTTCCTCCTTGGTATCCACACATTTGTTCTCTATGTCTGTGTCTTTATTTCTGCTTTGCAAATAAGATCATCTGTACTGTTTTTCTAGATTCCACATATATGTGTTAATATATGATATTTGTTTTTCTCTTTCTGACTTACTTCACTCTGTATGACGGTCCATCCACGTCTCTGCAAATGGCACAATTTCGTTCCTTTTTATGGCTGAGTAATATTCCATTGTATATATGTACCACATATTCTTTATCCATTTCTCTGCTGATGGATATTTAGGTTGATTCCATGTCCTGGCTATTGTAAATAGTGTGGCAATGGACATTGGAGTGCATATATATCTTTTTGAATTATGGTTTTCTTTGGGTATATGCCCAGTAGTGGGATTGCTGGGTCATATGATAGTTCTATTTTTCAGTTTTTTAAGGAACCCCCATACTGTTCTCCGTAGTGGCTATATCAATTTACATTCCCACCAGTAATGTAAGAGGGTTCCCTTTTCTCCACACCCTCTCCAGCATTTATTGTTTGTAAAAGCACTGACAAGGGATTAATCTACAAAATATACAAACAGCTCATGCAGCTCAATATCAAAAAAAAAACAAGCAACCCAATAAAAAAATGGGCAGAAGACCTAAACTGGTATTTCTCCAAACAAGACATCTAGATGGCCAAAAAACACATGAAAAGATGCTTAACATCACTAATTATTAGAGAAATGCAAATCGAAACTACAATGAGGTATCACCTCACACCAGTTGGAATGGTCATCATCAAAAATCTGCAATCAGTAACTTTCTCTTGATTAAAACATTCTTGTTCCACCTAAGCTTCTGTTGTGCTTTAGTCAAGTTTGCTCCCTAGCAACGTCATCAATTTTGTTGTTGCCTTACTCTTCTCAACCTAAAATGACAGGAAGCTAAAAAAAGAGAAACAAAAACTGCCTGCTTTCCCTCTCTAGCTAAATGTATGTTCCAACCTCTCTTTTCTATGTCATGAATCATGTTTCCCTTTTTATGGTCAGAATGTCTTTCAAAATATAAATTCAATTTTAAGGAGTTTTTCCAGTACTTAAGTTCTTTCCAGTTTCCATTATTATATAAATATACACACATATACATGTATGTGTATGGGTGTATACATATATGTATATATAACCTATTTTACAGAATTACCTTAGTAACGTGTGATAGATTTGTATTTAACTTGCTTTTCTAAAAATAAGATGACAGTACACTGATATTCTTATGGTTATCAAGATTGCAATGGATTTTAATTACTATGTTTCATTGTAAACAGTAAGCTATGTCAATGAGTGTTAACAGACTGAATGAGTCATTTGCTGGTTTAGTCTCTGTAAAAATAGCACCTCATCCAATTAGTTATTGTATAATCACATTGTAGAAATCAGGTATTAGACTATGAAATAGAATACCTCACTCTCAAATTATGTGCGTAGTTCATCTAACTTCAAAAGAAAAGACAAATATATGTAAAAGATTCTGGAGAAACTATAAAAGTAATTAATAGGTTGCAGCAGAGATCACAACCCCTATAGGTCGGCAAGAAGGGACTCAGTTACCTAAAGATGCGTACTAAGAAGTAACCAGTGTATCTAAACCTGGAATAGTTGGCATTTTGATAATTCTCTTAGTAGTAGTCCAAGTTTAATGACTGTGCTGAGCACCTATAACCTTTCTAGATAGACCTTACTTATTTCCCTCACATCTTAAATTTTCTCTTTAAGTGGACAATTGAATTTGCAGTGACCTGGGGTAGGATTGGACTGTAACCCCAACATTGTAGTCTAGACTTGGGAAAAGATTCTGACATTGAGGCATCAGTAGATAACATATGTTTAATTATATCACAATCAGGGATCATATATGTTATAACCACTATAACAATGTGATGAGATCAATTTTTATAATTGACAATATAAAATCTCACCATTTATTACAGCTGTGTCACAAACCAATTACATACTCTTTCTAGAGGACAAAAACAGTTGTGCTTAGTAAAGCCCAAATTAACAAAAAGTCCTATAGTTGCTTATAAAGCTGTAGTACAGGGGCTTTTAAATGGTTGTACATAATTCAAAAACTGGGCATTGGTTCAAAGTTTATCCAATCAATTCCTTTTTATCATAAAGTAGAAACTAAAATAATTTTTATTGAATTGTTGATTTATGCTTTAAAATGTTTTAAGTATTATATGTATTTTATGTATTTTTAATCACAAAAGTAAAAAACAAAATTCAAGTCATGCAGAAAAGTAAAAATTTCAAAGTTAACACCTCCAACATTACTTAAATCTCAAACTCCAGTGATAACCACTGTAAAGAATTTTCTTTAGTACACCATTAATTTTTAAAGTGCTATGATTGAATGTTACTTGAGAAAACAGACTAATTTATGATGCTTTATTTTTAATTGCTTTCTAGACAAGGAGATCTTAGAACTTATATCCAAGGCCCCTGCAAGTAGGCATATCCAAATTTTTTGACCAATTCTAATAATATGAAATAAATGTAATTGCATTTGGCGGGTTTTCTATTTGAAGAAATCCTTACATTATATTTTCTTTAAGTGGGGGAGCCCTGTATTATTTACAGCTTTATTGATGTATAATTTACAAATGATGAAATACACCCCTTTTAAGTATACAATAAATAAAATAAATTTTAATAAACTTGTAGAGTTATGCTACCATTACCATAATCTTGTCTTGGAACATTTCCTTCACTCTAAAATTTTGTTTATGCTCTATCACAATCAGTCTGCCCTACATCCAGCCCCAGGCAGCCACTTATCTGCCTTCTGTCTCTATAGATTTGCCTATTCTGGAAATTTCACATAGATGGAATTATACAATAACTTGGTGTGGTTTTTGTGTCTAGCTTTTCTTAAAGTTTAGGATATTGTTTTTGAGGTTTACCCACTTAATGGCTTGTTATATTACTAGATTGTTTCTTTTTATTGTTGACCAGTTGGTGGATATTTTTATTGTTTCCAAATGGAGCTATTATAATTAAAGCTATGAACATTCTTCCCAAATCTGGTCATTCCTGAGTTCTTCCCATCTCAACAAATGTCACCACACTTTATCTGGTGCCCGGGCTGAAAACCTGAGATTCTCCTTGATTCCACCTGTCTCAGCCCACTAATACTAGCTATACTCTTTGTCTAGGACACTTTCACTCCTGATCATCCCAAGGCTGGATCTTTCTTATTATTTAGGTCTCAGCTTAAATGTCACCCCCTCAGTACAAGTTAGTTCTCTCTCATTTATCTTTACCTGATATTGATTTTTAATGTTGTCTTTATTTGTTGTAGTATCCCCATAATTTTCAGAGTAGGTGCCCAGTATTGTGTCAGATAAAGAAATACAGCTATTGTTCTTGGCCTTAAATCTAGGGCTTAAAAAGATACATTATATTTATTAGTTAACTTCATTTCTTGCAATTACACATTATTAGTATAGTTTTCTGTGTATCTGTTTTCCCTATTATATTTTCTTTTTTCTTTTTTGAAATTTCCAGTCTGTTTATTAAAATATAAATTTGTGGCTGTCTATAAGTTGTTTTTTTAAATTAATTTTATTGGAGTATAGTTGCCTTACAAAGTTGTGTTAGTTTCTACTGTACAGCAAAATGAATCAGCTATACGTATGCATATATCCCATCTTTTTTGGATTTCCTTTTAGGTCACCACAGTGCATTAAGTAGAGTTCCCTGTGCTATACAGTATGTTCTCATTAGTTGTCTATTTTATACATAGTATCAATAGTGTATATGTGTCAATCCCAATCTCCCAATTCCTCCCAGCACACCCCTTCCTGCTTGGTATCCATACATTTGTTCTCTACGTCTGTGTCTCTATTTCTGCTTTGCAAATAAGATCATCTATACCATTTTTCTAGATTCCACACATATGTGTTAATATATGATATTTGTTTTTTCTCTTTCTGACTTACTTCATTCTGTATGACAATCTTTATGTCCATCCACGTCTCTACAAATGACCCAATTTCATTCCTTTTTATGGCTGAGTAATATTCCATTGTATATATGTACCACAACTTCTTTATCCATTACTCTGTTGATGGACGTTTAGGTTGCTTCCATGTCCTGGCTATTGTAAATAGTGCTGCAATGAACATTGGTGTGCATGTGTCTTTTCGAATTATGGTTTTCTCTGGGTGTATGCCCAGTAGTGGGATTGCTAGGTCATATGGTAATTCTATTTTTAGTTTTTTAAGGAACCTCGATGCTGTTTTCTATAGTGGCTGTATCAGTTTACATTCCCACCAACAGTGCATGAGGGTTCCCTTTTTTCCACACCCTCTCCAGCATTTAGCATTTGTAGATTTTTTGTTGATGGCCATTCTGACCTGTGTGAGATAATACCTCACTATTATATTTTCTTCATGACATTTTTGAAACTCAGTTTGACCTTCATAGATTTAAGGAAAATAAGAGGAGAATATAATTTTACCACCTGAATTTCTATTTCTTTAAATGAAAATATTCTAGAAATAATGACAACATTAATTAGAAACTTTCAACCATAAACCTCTTAACCCCCAGAATGGGAGAAACACATTAAAAATTTTTTTGAAATGTTAATAGTTTAATCATAAAACACTAATTTTTTTGACAAAAGAAACACAAGCAGCATCCCATTAGAAGTAACAACTATGGCATACAGGTGCAATTCCAAGGCATCATAGCTGTTTAGAGTTTAAATGGATAATAATGGCACAATAATTATCTCTTTATTTTGTCTTTACACAAACTATGAATAATTTGATTTATAGGAATTTATTGGTATCTAAAATTATTTAAATACTTGCTATGCATTTAATCAAAGTGATTTTTTAAAATTTATTTTATATTGGGGTACAGTTGATTAACAATTTTGTGTTAGTTTCTGGTGTACAGCATTGTGATTCAGTTATACATATACATATATCTATTATTTTTCAAAGTCTTTTCCCATTTAGGTTATTACAAAATATTGAGCAGAGTTCCCTGTGCTATACAATAGGTTCTTGTTGGTTATCTATTCTAAATACAGTAGTATGTATGTGTCATTCCCAAACTTACAATTTATCCCTCCTCTTCACCTTGATTTTTAAATGACTTATTAGATTTTCAGGGTTTTGAGCCAGAAGAAACTTTGTAAATCATCAAATCCTATAGTTTTTTTTTTTTTGTTTTTGAGGAAACTGAGGCTTAAGTTTAGGTGGTAAATCCTGTGAGAATTTACTGAGCACCTGCAGAAATCGTCTCATAGAAAGTAAGGAAACTGTGCTGCTGTTTACATTTATACTAAAGATTTCCTTGTTTTTCTTCTTACTTTTTTCTCTTCTTGAATTCTTTTCTCTCATCTTCACATTTCTAATTCCATTCAAGACCCTACCTCAAATATCACTTTCTTCAAAAGAAAGTGCTTCCCTTTCTGATTCCAGAGATGTCAATTATTTCTCATCCTCTGCACACCAATAACTTTCTAGCTACATCCCTTATGACATCTCTATCTTGTATTTTATCTATATTCTCACACTAACTTGAAGCTACTCGAAGGCAGTGATTCTATCATTATATCTCATTCATCTTTTCATCTCCTATAAACTCAACTGTGTCTTTCATTTAATTGTGTTCAATACATATTTGTTGAATAAGTGAATGGAATGCAATATTGATTTCTGTTATTAAAATGTAGATAACATCCTCGTTATTTCTTTCCTAAGGAGGAATAGCACACTCAATGAACATTTTCACCTCGTGCACATTCATTTCAAGCTGCTTAAAATGAAATAATCCAGTTAATTTGAGTTTTTAAAACAAAGCAGTTTGTGGTTCTCTTCTTTGCTAAAATTGTCTTATTAGCATAAATTAGTCCTTTTGTGTTAAACTTCTTTGAGTAGTGTATTGCAGATACATGTCAACTGTCATTTCCATATTCAGACCATGGGATTCAGAGAAGGACCTGGAGAGGTCAGTTAATCTACATTTACAGAGCTCTCAGAGACAGTGTATATCCAAGCCAGTTCTGATAGAGCGTCATTTATCTAATCTTAAAGGCTCTCCTGAGGTTTGCAAAAGAACACTGACAGATGCAAAACCTGTTGACTCAGGATTCCTGTATCCTATGAAAGTCACAACCAAACAACATTTAGCTCAGCCATAGAAAACATTTAATATATTATCTTCCTTTGAATTTTTCTCCTCTCTCCCTTTTCTAAGTAGTCCAGAGGGAGTAAAAGTATCTCAGAGAGTGCAAGAAGAAGAGGAGAAGGCTTTCTGAGCTGTTTCTTTTTTCTTGACAAGCTGGTTTTATAAGGTTGAGGTGAGGGTACAGGTAAGGGCCTGATTATAAGGTTGACATCACCATACAGATTTGTCTTTCCATAGTGGTGGTGGTTTTCTTAAATCCTTGGAAACAACTATCGAAGTCAGGCTTCATGCCATCCTCAGGATATTTTTGCATAGTAAGAAACTTACTTGTGTTTCCACAGTATAATTTTTCATTTTACAGCAGGATTAAATCTAATGTAAAAATCACAAGAAAAGAAATGGAAATAATACTACCAGGTATATGGTTACCTGAAAGAGATTTTTAAGGCTCAGGCAAGATTTGTTTAAATTGTTGCTGTTGTCATACATAGTAAGTTATAAGAAATTATACCCGATATGGACTTTATTATTATTGATATTGTCAGTGAAATATTCCAAACCATATTTCAGTAATACTGGGATCAAATTGTCGAGAAAAACTATTTATGATTTTTGATTGTTAATTTTCCATTATGGTTGGATAACTTCTATGCAATTATTAAAAATATTTTTCAAAACTATTAAAAAGCAAAAAGGAAATATTAATGATATAATGATAAGAGAATATGCAAGATACCAATTTATACGTTCAATGCAATCAATATTTTTAAAAGTTTTTGGCACATACACATTCACACCAAAAACACACCCAAAAGGTAATACACTGGCATAGTACGAGTGGAAGGATTTATAAATACATTTACTTTTAAAGCTTTTTTGCAGACTTTTTCAAATTTTCTATAATAAGCATGTATCCATTTAATAAGAAGAAAATGTTCTTTTAAAAGATAGTAAGGTAACTCTTTTTAAAATCATACTTTCACTGAAATAACTTATAGACTTCTGAAGTGTCAGTGGATGTTTTACATATGACGAGTGTGGCAATGCTCAATGAACAATTGAAGCCATTTTAATGCATTTAATAATAGCATACACAAATATGCATATACAGAATGCTTAATAATTTATGTCTTTTACTTTTTATCCTTACATTACTCTTACCAGGCAGTAAGAAAGGGAAATAGATTAAGAAGAAACTGAGTTTCAGAGAAATTAGGTCACTTGACAAATGCTATACCAACAGCAGTCAACACAAATCAGTCTAACTACCATCCTTCCTGCACAGCGATAGTTTTTCTTGTACCCAGGCATAAAAGCTGAATTTAGTAGTTGCATAAAAACTTTACCTGATTCCTCAAAATCGAATGAGTACCTGATTACATTTAAGTTTTAAAATTTAAAATTCCTGATTACATTTAAGTTTTAGATAATACTTCGATGTTTTCAAGAATTTATTCATTTTCTTTCAATTTACTTTTGTCCCTTCTACATTAAGCTTAAGTATTGTGACTATTTGGTTGAGGCTATAATTGCTGCTTTCAGCCACTCTAATAATTTTCATCTTTGTTTCCCTATGTAAACTTTAGATTTACAAGTCTTATCACTTGTATTAGGTTTTCTATTTTGATGAAATAGGAAATAATAATATTCAAATAATTGAATCATTACTATGTAGTAAATATTTCTTAACTCCCCAAACTGTACAGTTGACAGGCAGGCAGCAACTTCATGTGAGAGTTCCAAATGCTGGTTTGCTAGCTGATGTAAGAAAGTATAGTTTTGGAGTATGAAAGTGGTGAGGGGTGTTAACGTCACAGGTACAAAAGTACAAGTTGTATGAAAGTTGAGCATAATGAAGTCAACAATTTCCTTCATGCCATGTTATGAACTTTCCTTAATAAAGAGTTTTTATTACTATAGCTTAAGCCCTTGAATTATCAACTCTGTGTAGCTGACAGGGAGAGTAAACTATTCCAGTTTAATAAACTCTAGTTTCTTGACAAATATTTCCAATTGAATTCCAGACAACTTAACTGAGCTCCTAGTTTGTCGTTGTACTGTGTAGGCCATTTTAAACATGCAAAAGATACCAGTTTTGGTGGGGCTTTTTTTGCGGTGTAGTAAAGACTTCATGATGGCTCTGGAATCAGATGACCTCAGTTCAATTCCTGGCTCCAGCACTCAATATATAACCTTGGGTAAGTCCCTTAACATCTGTAAAAGTGAGCTAATAGCAATATAACTGTACTGGGTTGTTGTGAGGATTAAATGAGGAAAAAGTATGTAAACCACTTGTAAAAGTGAGTGGCTAATGCATATTAAGTAATTAATGTTAGCTAGAACATATTGATTATGGCAATATAGAGGAGAGAAAGCACAGATATTTGAAGCACTCATGTTAGAATACAAGCATGCAAATGATTAAGCAGTAACAATAAACAGTGCTATAGGTGTAGGAAGCCAACTGGAGAGGTCATTGATATCTTCAGAGAAGGTTTTGGAATAGTTAAAATTTGAACTACATTGTAAAAGAGGTAAAGTTTGAAAATATATTTTCTGTGACTTTGGCTCAAGGTAAGAGAAGTGGTAAAGCCTGAATGAAGTGATACAATGTGAGAAAGGGAAATTACCGTGGTTAAATAAAAGACATTAGGGTGAAATATAAGATTGTCAGGGGAACACCTTTTCTCCTAGTCTTCTCCTTTTTCAGAGCTTGAAAGTGAGAACAGGTGAGGATGAGTGTGGTTGCTGTAAAGCAGAAATTAAGCAGAAATTATTTTCTCAATGCCCTCTTCCCTACTTGTTATCGTTTAGTACATTTTCACCTCAAATTCTGCCTTGTGGAGTTTTCAAAGGCAAGATCACAGTTGTATGTCTTGTCAGAATGCTTCAGACTTGACCTCTGGATTCATTCTAGGTCAGATTCCAGAGTAAAACCCACAGACTTTTGTTGGAGACTTCTTCTGTGTTGCTTTGGAACTAGTGAAAAAAACATGGATTTGTGATGTTGATGTACATTGAAAAAACAGGTGTTTTGTAATTTAATTATTTTCTTCCACCTACCTCATAAACTTCTAATGTATAATGAAAAATTATTTTTATTAATGTGCTGCTTATTTATGAATTATACTATTCTCCTTGTGCCCACCTACATTTATTTTATCATTTTGTTAGAACCATAAGCTTTTTACATTGTTAGCACCTCCCTGTAGATTGAATACATGATACAAATTAAGCAGATAGTGCAAAATACTGATTTTAGAATGCTTACACTAAATTAACTTGAATTATGTTCCATTCTAATGTTTTCAAATCACACCTTTCATTATACATAGATGGCTTTTGCTAACTGTAATGGGTCGATAAAGAAGCTACTTGAAGGAAGCAGAGATCATTAAGTCCATTTTTTAAATTGCTTATTGAATCCCAATTACTAATGACTAGTCCTGGGCTTTTTTTTTCTTTTTCTTCTTCTTCTTGCTTGTATCTGGAGTGTCCGGTTCTACAGCTGTTATTTCACTCCATATGTAGTGGCATCATTTGATGTCTATAGTATTGTTGCCTTAATTCCAGAGCCCAGAGGTAAGTGATTTTAGTATGACTACTACTAACTCACCAGAACTAAAATTCATAGATTGACTATTACAGTAATCTCAGATGCCTGCAAACTAAAATATTCTATAACAGAAAAATAATAATCTTAGAAATATATTCATTGTGGTGAGACTTGAAGAGACCTGAATAACTCTGGTTCATCCTATGAATTGATTCTGATGGATACAATTTAATCTATCTCAGACTTTCAACTTGCATTTAAACATCACTTTATATTTATTTTCATTTTTAAAATAAAATTTGAAACATTGTACTTATTTATGAGTATATGAGTATTTGTTGCCAATATCAAGGTTTGTTACTTTACCAGGCAAGTCCTATTCTGTAGCATATTTACTCTAAAACAATTGCCTAGTTATAAAGTGTAACTGTGGTAGATTTGGTTCCTTTCATAGATCTTTTTTATATTAACATTGATGCCACTAAGACTAAAATAAACATAAACATTCACAAATGTGATAGGTTTTTTCCTCCCTTACATGGTGTTAAAAGGTCATTAAGACAGACATGAGTTTGCTATGCCAAAAAATTAAATTTCCTCTTATCTCACAGAATTACCCTTTCTCTCCTGCTAGAAATCATAACATCCATATATGGTTCTTAATCTTTTTTTTTTTTTGAAATAAACACTTTCACCTTTACATCAGTTGAATGCCTCCTAAGTGGCCACAGTCTGCCAGATGTATGACTTGCCAATCTGGTCACTGCTCTTTTAATTTTTTTTTGAATATTAAAAAAAGAAACTACATTAGCTGCTAACGAAGAGCCCGTTCTGTGCCATTGATTAATTGGCATTGATAAATAAGCCACATTAGTATTACCAGAAAATGGCATAACAGATTGATATTGACTCGAGCTCTCTAGGAATAAAGCTGAAGAGAACTCAGCACACCATCTGGAAGAGACAATGAGAGGTGGCGAATTTCATGCAACGGGGAAAAGGGGAGGGTGTTTTCAGATGCCACATATCTGAACTGACACTTTGATGTGTTCAAGTGCAATCTCCCCTGTCAAAATATTTCTTTCTTTAGCCGTATTCAATCTAATGCAATCAGACCGCAGTGTGGAAGGCTGCCATATCCTCTTAGGTGAGATTTGTCTTGGAGTAACAAGCTGCAAAGCTTCTAAATTATAGTGCAACAATTTAAATGATAAAAAGAAAAAAAAACATGCAACACCAGCTTCTGTTAAAATTTACAACTTGCTGTGCCGCCTTTAATAAGAATTTGAGAGTTCAAGTATAAACCACTCACTTTTTTTACAAATTATAGTAACACTATATAACTGAATGGAGATTATCTATTATTTTAAATTTATAAAACTTATAAATACATGTTCATTTAATTTACCCTGCTTAAATGAACCTATCCTTTCCACTGGAAATTTCTACTAATAAGAACACATTTATGGGCTAATTGTCTTGACTGATTTATGGGGAAATTATCATCTTGAGATGAGGTGAGAGATCATGTATTAATATCTTTGCGATGCCTCCAAAGTTTCTTTTATAGGGATTAAGTAACTTGTATTTATTTTAATAAAAGTTAGTATCTTTATTTTCATGTACATATACTAAATAAAATTTTATAAAAAGTTATTAAAATATTTTAAAATTACAAATGGGCCATAATTATTTGGTCAGGTCAATAAAATATTGTAGATACCATATTTATCAATGCTTTCTATTCTTTAACAAAATGAATGTTTTATTTAATGTAATGGGAAAAGAAGTGTCTACTTCAAATCTAATCCAAATAAGGTATGCACAATTTTAATTTGGGGGCTAAAACATTAATTACTCAATTAATTAGTCTTATTAAATTTAGATCAAAGTTTGTTTGCTTTAGAAGTTTAAAATCAATACAATGGTAATTTATATTTTAATCTATAGCATATAAAATTTCTTGGCATGAAACTGTTTATAGCTTGATAGTCATATTCAAACAATTTTTCTATCCGTTCACAAAATTATGATTTCTATTTCTATTAGACTCATTTGTATTGATCAAATTTTAACCTTTTATTGTTTATACAATATCTTTAGATTATTTTATTTTTACTAGTGTGTTTAGTCTATTCACACAAAAAACATGCAAACATATATACATATTAAATTAAAACATGATAAAATGACTTGCTCCAGGCCCTATAATCATTTTCTTTGTGAAGATTTACATGGAAAGTAGAAATAACAGGTAGATTCACCAATGCAATGCAGTTATTTTGCTGACTTACTTTACACAATATCTCCAATACCTAAAAGGTATGGTTGTAAATATTGAAAATACCATAGTGAGAAAATTAACAAGGGGAAACATCCCACACCAAAGCAAATGGTGGAGAAAACAATAGAATTTATACTGAAATTTGCCACATTTCTCTGTGGATAGAAAGTTTTTAAGATATCAGTTTCTAAGACAATAGCTAATACTAATAACCGGATAAAATTAGACAATGTGGATATTACCTGTGTTAAATGTTTCTTAATAAAATTTAGGTAAGTTAGTGAAATCTTGGAACTGTTCATATACATACCTATACAATGTAAGATCATTTTTGTGATGTAATTATCTGTTTATATATAATTCGGTGAAAAGATGCAGACGGGTATGAAACCTGTCTTATATTTGGTGGGTATACACAGTGAAAGGCTGGCACTTTACAAAGTTGCACTATGATAAAAGTCACCAGTGTAATATAAAGATTTGAAAAATTTAGTGTTTAAAAATGTGATCATTCAAATCTGCTCTGGACTGGTCAACTCATTTTTTTAAATCACTTTATTGATATATGATTGACATACAAAAAGATGTACACATTTTATATATACAAGTTGGTAAGTTTTGAGATAAGCATAGATTATATATAGATAGATAGCATAGATTATATATATAGCATAGATTATACTATGCCATAAACGTATCCATCATCTCCAAAATTTCCTTGATATTTATTATTTTTCCTTAATTTTATTATTATTTTTTGATAAGAATACTTTATATAATATCTGTCCTCTTATAACATTTTTAAGTGTATAATACAGTATTGTTAGCTAGAGGCTATACTGTACAGTAGATCTCTAGGACTTTTTCATCTTGTATAACTGAAATTTTGCACCCTTTGAATAATAGCTCCTTGTTTCTCCCTCCCACTAGACTGCTTTTTGACTTTGACTATTTTATATTCCTCATATGTCGTATCATGTAGTATTTGTTCTTCTGTGTCTTACTTAGTTCACTTAGCAAATTGTCCTCCATGTTCATTCATATTGTCTCAAATAGCAAGATTACCTTCTTTTTTAAGCCTGAATAATTTTTTTATTTTATGTATATACCACATTTTCTTTATTCATTCATCTATCAACAGTCACTTAGGTCGCTTCCATGTCTGCAGTGAACAAGGGGATGCAGATATCTCTATGATATCCTGATTTCAATTCCTTTGGGTATATACCCAGAGTAGATTACTGGATCATAATGGTAGTTCTATTTTTTTTTTTTACTGAGGAACATCAATTCCATTTTCCATAGTGCCTGTACCGATTTATGTTTCCACCAGTAGTGTATATGGTTCCCTTTTCTCCACATCCTTGTTGAGAACCCTTGTTATTTTTTGTTATTTTGATAATAGCCATACTAACAAGTGTGAGGTGATACTTCATTGTGGATTTGGACTTGCATTTCCCTGATGATTAGTGGTGTTGAATATCTTTTCGTTTACCTGTTGACCATGTCTATGTCTTCTTTGTAGAAATGTCTACTCAGTTCCTTTGCTAATTTTTAAATTGGGTTGCTTGGGTATTTTTTGTTGTTGTTCCCTATAATTTTGGATATTAACCCCTTATCAAATATATGGTTTACAAATATTTTCTCCTATTCTGTAGGTTTCTCCTATTATGTAGGTTTTGTTGATTGTTTCTTTTGTTGCAAAGAAGTTTTTAGTTTGATGTAGTCCCAGATGTTGATTTTTGCTTTTGTTGCCTATGCTTTTGTTTTCATAACCAAGAAATCATTGCCAAGGCCGAAGTTAAGAAGATTTTTTTTTTTCTTATAGAGTTTTTACAGTTTCAGATCTTATGTTCTTGACATGTTCTACTGACCTCTGGCTACTGCTTTTAAAAGACATTTTGACACTGGAATTTTTTCAAAGATAAGTGTCTGGGATGGTACAGGCTCCTGATACCAAGTCATACGAAGGATAATTTTTAAAACATGAAATATTTAGCTTTGAGAGATAAAAATCCAGGAAGAAGAAGATATCTTCGAAATATAAAGCCTGTCATATGCAAGAGGGAAGGGAAATTTCTCTGAAAATTTAAAGGGCAGCAAGGGTGGAAGTTGTGGAGAAACAAGATTTTTTCGACTAATAGGAAGGACTTAATGACATCTGACTGAAAATAAAATGACCTCCCTTGAGAAGTGGTAAATTTCCTATCATTGAAGATGGTTGTGCAAAGGTGGGATGATATCTTGTTAGGCACATTGTAGGTTAGATAGGTGAATTCCCCCGCCAAACCTAGAATCTACTTCTCCAAAAATGTTACAGTAATCTGTGTATTTGTCATAAATGGTGAACATATACATTTTTAGATTTTCTTCAAAAATATTTCTACTCTTTGATAGCATTATGAAATCCCAAGGATTCTGTCCCCTAGTGTTTGAATAAATTTATTAATTATCTGGAACTAAATTTAATTGCTAATAATTTTCTGGAAATAAAATTATATTTTTGTATATGATTTCAGGAAAGCATTCAAATTCCCATTGCTAATTTTCTTAATGGTTAGGTTATAGTTTAAAACAAACATTCATGACCTGTTCTAGTTTATTCTTACCTTACCTTCATAGAAGATCAAATTAGACTTGTTTAATTTGCCAAAAGCATCAATTCAAGATTTCATAATAAGCAATTTAGAAAAACTGAACTATCTGATCATGGTCACAAGATATACATTTTTATCTAAAATTTGGATTTTAGAATATCCAGTTAGATGATCTTGCTGCTTCCCCATTTTACTTCTTTTTGTATTATTTGGATTGGCCAAAAGGTAAACCTGAATGAACTTTTTGGACAACCCAATACTTTGCCTCTTAATGTTTAACAGTATGTTCCATTTAACTTGATTTTCCTCCTCTGAAAACCTTGCTATTCAGTCCCTTTAGGATTAGAGTTCTGGCAGATAAAAACATTCTGTCTTTCACTTGTTTTTTGTATTTATATAATAGCATAATTTTCTATTTCATACCACTTTATGTTTGAAGAAGTGTACCACATTATCATTATAAAGACCTCCTGTTAAAGTTGAATTGTGTTTTCAAGTGGAGAGAAAACCTGAGGTTATGGGTAAAAACAAGCCTCCCAAGAAAAGAAATACTTTGAATGGGGTTTAGCTGTGACAGATAACTTGAAAATAACCAGCAGCAGAGGGATAGGAAGAGACATTTATGATAGCTCACTAGTTAAGATGAACATGATGAAAACTGCCTTCCACCCTGAGTGGAAATAACCATCTTGATAATATTTTGGATGGTGATTTATTCCATACAAAGCACTTTGATATAAATTGTAACATGTAATCCTCATATAACCTTGTCAGAAATGTAGGGCATTTGTGTAGTATTTCTATTTACGTGTGAAGAAATTAAATCTTAAAGTGTTTAAGTGATTTAATAAAGACCATTAATTAATAAGTGCTTGAACTGATAAAACCCTCGAAATCCAGACCCCAAATTCAGTTTTCTTTTCATTGCTCTTCTTATAGAGATTTTTGGGAGTGATTGTACTTAGCACTTTTCACAAGACTGAAATATTACATTTTGGTTCTTTAAGCCATTACATTTCACAGGAATTATGGGAAGACTAGAAAACAAAATAAAATTTTAATACTGCTGCCAATGTAACAGTCTGGCTCATAGATATGTGATATAACATTAAAATTATTAAAATCCTTGCTTAAAATTCTCTCAAAAAAGAGATTGAAGAATGAACTAAATTTTTAAATAAAGACAAATAAATAGAAAAATGAACCAAATTATTTCGTATCTTAGTTGACTGCAAGATTTTGTCCAAATAAATAAATAAATGCATGCCAGGGTTAGTTGTATTGGCACAGGAGGAGTAAAAATATGAGGAAAATAAACAGCAGCATGTGTTGTACTGGATTGTATCTATTTAATTTTTATCATATGTTTCTATGAGAACTAATATGTATGAAGTGTGAATAAATGTAAGGAAAATATCCACACTATGGAACATTTCCCTTTTCTAGAATAAACCTTGGCAGGCCATATTATCCATGTAATTGCCATTTCCTGATGAAAACGAGGTTTCTTTGAAGGCATTTAACAAGAGCCAAATTTTTAATGCTGCTTCTGGCACTTACGTATGATATCGAGGCACTTTGCCATTTCAATCTGAAATAATGAAAGATGGAAGGAAAATATCCTCCTCTTTTTTAAGTTCCAGGCCTCTCTAGGTATAAGCCCATCAGATGCCCAGACAAATAATTTAAAACGGGTTGAAGAGCAAAGATAAAATGTTTTAAAACTTGTTTGTTCTGTGGGACACCCTAAGGTTTTGTCTGTTTGGAATGTCTGAATTTTTTTCTTGATTCTTAGTGTGAAATCATTTCTTCAAAACCTGTCTATAATCTAATGCTCAGCTATCTCTGGTTTTCTGTAAAACTAGATGAAAAAAATTGCAGAAATAGCAAATGGAAATTAGTTTTCTAAGATCAAATCGTTGAAATTAGGTGTCTTGGTAAACTTTCCTAGTATTGCTGATGTCCACATCCTAATTGTGTTTCCAAAGTAGATGAAGAAAAATAAATCAATTTCTTAAATTTGGGTAAAATTGACAGTCTTTTGTGATTTTTTTAGGTATAAGTGAATTAAAGCCCAGTCATTAGTTTATGTAATGGTATCAATTTTATGCATAATGTAAAGATTCCACAGTAAGTGCATGATTCCCCTGTGATTTCTGGAATGTCACTATTCACAGGCTTTTTGAGACCCAGAGTCATTATGATGCTCATCTTTTTTTTTTTTTTTGCGGTACGCGGGCCTCTCACTGCTGTGGCCTCTCCCGTTGCGGAGCACAGGCTCCGGACGCGCAGGCTCAGCGGCCATGGCTCACGGGCCCAGCCGCTCCGCGGCATGTGGGATTCTCCCAGACCGGGACACGAACCCGTGTCCCCTCCATCGGCAGGCGGACTCTCAACCACTGCGCCACCAGGGGAGCCCCGATGCTCATCGTTAATGACAAATTTTTATATAATGATTCCTCATTTTATTTTATTGTTCTTTTTTCTTGGCTCTGTCATGCAGCTTGCAGGATTTTAGTTCCCCGACCAGGGATTGAACCCGGGCCCTCGGCAGTGAAAGCGCCAAGTCCTAACCACTGGACCACCAGGGAATTCCTAATTTTAGATACATAAGTAGATAGATTTAAAATAACCTGAATGAGTATGTATAATTCGTATTATATAGACACAAGATTTGCAAAATGTGTTCAGAAAACCATATGTACAACATTCAACTAAGAGAGTTTGTTTGAAACCTACATGCATTTTTGTGTTACGTGTTTTATGGTTTTTAATTACTTAAAGACAGTAAGTCTTCTGAAAATGGTATGTCCTTGATGATCTGGGTGATGATATTCAACAATATGCTTCGCAATTTAAACAAAAAGATATTTTACCTCAATTGCCTCTGAAAGGCATTAAACTGGACTTTGAATTTAAATTTTGCTTATCTTAGAACATGGTATTTATTGGAAATCAATTAAGTGAGATAGTAGAAATAGTATATTTTATTTTGGGTAAAGTATTATTTTTGTAGCCTATCTACACACAGACTTTTTAAGTTGCAACCCATATTTTGATATCTGTTAATTCTGTGCATTTCTATCCCATTTTGTTTGAGCTTTAGCCAAGCACCATCACCTTCCTCTTTCTGTAATCTTTAGTTCTTTCTCTACATTCTATAACATTTTAAGGGAACTATTATCTAACCAATGGCTTGAGCCAGGCACATGGTAGTTATTTTCAACTTTTTTTTTTTAACCCCCACATGAAATCAAACACTAAAGCCCATGAATTTACTTTATACATGTAACAGGACTCTCCTGTCCTTTTCCTTCCAGAACCACTTATTATTTCTTAGACTGTCATTATTTATCACCTGGATAATTATAACAATTCTAAACTTCTTTGCTTTCAGTAATAATTCTTTCTAAGACAGAGACAGCCAGAGTAGGCTCTCTGAAGTGAAGACTGTGATAAACCCTTACTACCGTATTCTCATGACCTCCTTTGCCCTCACTGTGAAATCCAAATATTAAGCTTGGCCCCTCTCTTTGCTGTTCACTTTACTTCATACACTCTCCACACACATTCTGCAGTGTTCCAAGTGGAACATGGTTTCCTTTAACGATGTGCTTTTGCATACATGGTTCCTTCTACCTAGGGTACCTTGCCTGTCACAAGCATACTATCCTCAACCTTTTCTCAACTCCAAATTTAATCCATCCAGATTTCACTAAGGCATCATTTTTTATTTGAAGAGATTCCTGAGCCCCTCTTTCACCTTTTTCTGGGTTAGTTGTTCTAATCATATGTTTCTATAAAATTTTCTGCTCCCCTCTCTCTTAACTTTATCATTCCTATATTATTTTTAGTGATGTTTTCCTCATTATGCTTTTCATATTAGACTATGTGTTGCATAATTGCAACACTATACATTATTTGCCTTTGTGTCATACATACTTATACATTCTCTCTTTCTCTCTCTCTCTCTTTCTGCACCTTGCCATGAATTCATACTGATATCCCAATTCCAAACAAACACACAGGTCTCATTCTACCATTTCCTAGTTGGGCATTTTGTCAATATTGTTCAATTCTAGAGCTTCTTGTCTTTTAAAGCAGGCATTACAAACTTACCGGCATACCTCACAAGTAGATAAATTTTGACTTAGTTAAGGTAATTAGTTGACATTTATTGTCTAGACGATTCTAAACTTTACAGAAAAATGAACTACTTAAAAGATGTCTAGTGCTATACAAACAGACTCCCATCCCCCACTTACTTACCACTGAACTGTAGCACCTAGGTGGGGTTTATTGGGGTCTTTGTTTATATTCTCTTCATCCACTAGCTCACATATGTGATAGGCTCTGAAGAATGAGAATTCTGTTTTCTGCTTCTTTCTCCCTCCAGTATTATAATTCTGGTCAGCACTATGAATAAAATAGCCCCATAAAAATGTTCTTGCTGAATGAATGTGTGAATTAAAGTATCCATTGAAGATCTTGAAGGCTCATTAGTCTATCGGAAATATGTGATTTTAATTATAAATTATCTCCTCTCTTCTATTATATTGTACTCTAGCATACATCATAACTAAATGTGCATATACAGATGAGTTTTCTGAGAAGGAGGCCTTACCACTTTATAATGCTCAAATCATCTAAGTGCAGGTTTGACATTTGTAAGTCCTTCACATATATGTACACTGTTTTGTTGTCCTCTTCCAAAATTGTATGTCACTGTTTTTAGATGAATGCCTATGCTTATTGCATTTTAAGCAATGAGTTTATCAGTGATTATCTTTTTCAATGGGTAGAATAGGTTAAAATTAGTAAATTTTCTAAAACTACATAATTTTTTTTTTTCAACAGAGAACAAAATTTCCTACACTCAGATAAAGCTTTGGGACTGTATTAGTTTTTCTATTGCTGGATAACAAATTACCACCAACTTAATGGCTCAAAACAGCGTACATTTATCATGTCAATTCCTGTGGGTTAGAAGTACAGGTACAACATGGCTGAGCTCTCTGCTCAGAGCCTCACAAGGCTGAAATCAGGATATCAGCCAGTGCTGACTTCTTACTTGGAGATCGAGGTCCTCTCCCAAGTTCATTAAGGTTGTTGTAAGAATTCAGGTCCTTGTAGCTGCAGGACCAGTCTCCCCATTTTCTTAGGGCTGTCAGCCTAGTGTTGCTCTCAGAACCTACAGGCCAGTCTCAGGACCTCACCATGTAGCTTCTTCCACCTGCAGTTCATAACATGGTTGTTTGCTTTGTTCTGGGTCAGCAGAAGAATATATTTGCTGCTTTGAATTGCTCTGACTTTAAAGGGCTTGCCTGATTAGGTCTGTCCCACCCGGGATAATCTCCCTTTTGATTAACTCAAAATCAACCGACTAAAAGTAGCAAGAATAATATAATTATGAGAGGGAAATTATATCATATTCAAATGACCCATGCATGTTCAAGGGATTACATCATGGGGCAGAATTCTTGGGGGCCATCTTAGAATTCTGCCTACCATAAGGACCACATAACCTTGGGAATATTAGTTTGAAGCTAAAAAGAAAGAAATAGGAGGGATTGAGAGAGAGGAATAGAGAGAGAAAAAGTATCCTTTACATTGAATATAAAGTTCCCATTACTGTGAATTGTATGTGGATTAATTAATTTAGACTCCTTTATGGAGCTATACTTAAATACATTGTTTTACGTAAGTCCTAACTGCTTATATAAGATAGATATTTTCCATGTCATGTGATAAAATATTACAGTGATTTCTGTTTGCTTTTCTTGTCACAATGAGATTGTTCAAACTTATTTTTGGCTGACAGGGCAATATTCCGTATTTCATCAGATCGTGCATAGTGATGACAGAATGAATCTATTCACGTTCTAGCCAAATGATCTATTTCAACCACATGTAATTGTTAGCATGAGGAAATTACCTCTCCAAATGCTAAGAAAGTATTTTTATTTTTTAAATTTATCATGTACTTAGCTTTATAGCCTCACAGAGTTAACGCATTCTTAAAATATCTAGTAACAGAATTACTTCTGTTATTTAAATTTGTTACTTGATATATTAGTTGAAGTTAATAATGGAACTATCATAATTTGTCCAAATATGAAAGCTGTACAAATTGTTTGAAGATGAAAGTTTTTACATAGTAAAATGTGTTAAAATGCTATGAGGAAAAAGGGCAGAAAAGTTTTCACATGACTTCTAAAAAAGACCTAAAATCTAAATGGATTGGCATATAATAAATTTAGAGTTTATTTTTTTTAATTTTTAATTTTTAATTTTTAATTTATTTTTATTTTTTTCGGTACGCGGGCCTCTCATTGTTGTGGCCTCTCCCGTTGGGGAGCACAGGCTCTGGACGCGCAGGCTCAGCGGCCATGGCTCACAGCCCCAGCAGCTCCGCGGCATGTGGGATCTTCCCAGACCGGGGCCCGAACCCGTGTCCCCTGCATCGGCAGGTGGACTCTCAACCACTGCGTCACCAGGGAAGCCCTAGAATTTAATTTTATAAAGATGATTCACAAAAAATTTGGATTTTGATCGGCATTCGTTAGTGTGCTAATTAGAATTATTTTCAACATTACAAAGAACAAGGGCATAATAACTCAAATTCTTAAAATTTAAAATGCAAATTCAAAATATCATTCAAGTACCAAAAGGCTTGTTCTTCCAGTAAACTTTCAGTTACATCATTTGTTACCCCATGTTTTGCATCTTATCCAAACTTTCATTAAAATAGTATAGTAACACTAAATGCATAACTTTTTCCTTTCTTTATGCTTTTTTAAGCCACATGTTGCTGCTTCCCATGGTACTTTCTTCTTGCATTCAGCAGGGGGCGGGAGGCAGGGGTGTTCACTGCTTAACTTAGAGCTGTCGTCAGGATAGTGTTATGACAGAGGTATTTAATAGCCCCCACGTTTTTTCTTAGTGAAGGGTAAATAGGTAAGCAGAAGAGTAATACATCTGGCCCTCTTTTTTCCCGTTTTTGCTCAGCTGGCAGCAGAGGTTAATTAGGATTCATTTTTATTTATACAGCAACCTTGGCTTTATTATCTCCACCTCCCACCCCAGATAACATAGCTCTGTTGATCCCACCCAAGTTATTTCTAGGTGTCAAACTCATGATTCAAATGAAAATCCCTTTATTTGATAACTATAGGATAGCATATATGAAGTCATGGTATACTGACTTGGCTTGACTTGAGCCATTTAACTTCAACTTTACCCATCTTTAAACAGTGAAGTTCATATAGTTTGAGAAAGGAGAAGGATTGGATGTGATGTTTCAATTGACTTTTTAAATTTGGTGTAAATTATAATTTAAATAACACAAAAATTATAGCATTAATATATTTAATTGTATAGAATAAACATTATTGATTCTCCTACTAAACATTTTTGATAGTACATGGCAAATAATGCTTATGTCCATAGAAATACATATTTTACAGGATTGTGAATACTGCATGAATTTAACACAGAAATTTGACAGCTTATTTTATATGTCTTAATGTTACCGCTAACCTAACATTGGGCTGTTGATCATTGGCTTGACTGGAAAGTAATTAATGAAAAAGTTTCATTAGAAGTGTTCAGGATTCATTTTCCTGGCTTTAATTTGAGTAAGTTCAAACACTAATGGTTCAGTGAAAGAAATAAAAGTGTAATGATGTTACACTGGATGCTAAAAGCTTGGACATCAAATAATAGTGACTTACCAATATGATAGTTATTTAAAAAATAATTTACTAAGAAGAAAGTCAATAAATAACATCAGAAAATTAAAGTACTGTGTTACTTTTAAGGGGAAATCTAGGAAAAATGTAACATAGAAACAAACTTGAGATAATTATGCCATTACAAACATAGAGTTATACTGGCTTCCAAATTACATTCTGCGTCATTCCTTCAATATCTTTAGGAACTGATCGTTGAAGAACACATGTCTAATTAGAGCCTGTATATATTTTGAATCTGTGCATGGTTGAACATGCTGGAGAGCAATAGACTTATGGTTTAGGAGGACAAGAAGTGAGTATCTTCAAGGAATATGTGTGTAGTTAGAAAGACAAATACATATTAGATAGATTTAATATCAGGGTATTGCTAAGATAAAGGCTCATGCAGGGTAATTATAGGGCTGTGAACTATACTTATTAAGAAAAAAAAAATACCTAAACAGCAGCAAAAATATTATAGAAATTAGGACTGATTAGTAACAAAGCAAACTTTCACTATTTTAGGAAAATATTTTGTAGCTTACTAGTAAATGGGATTAGCCCCTTATAGGTTTCCAGATTTAACAAACAAATAAAGTATGCCTAGTTTAAATTTGATTTTCAGATAAACAATGAATATATGTATATATGTATATGTATTTTTCTCGTGTGTGTATGTGTTTAGCGTGTGTCCCAATAATTGCGATCCTAGCCCTTTAAGAGTTATTTAAATTGGTGGCAGGGTTTAGGCACTGAGAGCAGGAGGTGATAAGAAACATATCAGAGGAATATATAGTACCAAGAGTGAACCCTAATATAAATTGTGTACTTTCGGTGATACTGATGAGTAAGTGTAAGTTCATCAGTTGTAACAAATGTACCACTCTGAGGGGGATGGTGATTGTGGGGGAGGCTGTCCATGAATAGGGAGAGGAGGTGGACGGGAAATCTCTGAACTGCCTGCTCAAATTTTTTTTGTGAACCTATAATTGTCTTAAAAGATACCCTTCTAAGCAGCCGCATGGCACAGGGATATTGGCTCGGTGCTTTGTGACAGCCTGGAGGGGTGGGATGGGGAGGGTGGGAGGGAGGGAGACGCAAGAGGGAAGAGATTTGGGAACATATGTATATGTATAACTGATTCACTTTGTTATAAAGCAGAAACTAACACACCATTGTAAAGCAATTATACCCCAATAAAGATGTTAAAAAAAAAAAAAAGATACCCTTCTAAATAATATAGACATAGTATCTCCTTTGCTGAAAATTGTCTAGTGGGAGTTGGTCACACGACATCAAACACATAACCAGCCAAGAAAATATGCAGGGTTGGAAAATGTTAGTCACAACTGAGAAGGTAAACTGCAGGGTTTTACTAAAACGCAAAATGCAAAAGAGGTTAGGAGGGTCAGGCAAGACTTAGACGTGACATTTAAACTGGAACCTGAGGGGGAAAAGTGGAAATGTGAGGATAAGAAAAAAGCCAAGATAATATGGTGTCATGAAAGCCAGGAGACTATAGTGTATCAGGAAGAAGAGTGTTTGACTGTGTTAAATGCTGCTGAACAAATGTTAAGTATGATAAGAGCTGAAAAGTATCCACTAGATTTTTTTTTCCTAATAGATCTTTATTGGAGTATAATTGCTTCACAATACTGTTAGTTTCTGTTGTACACCAGAGTGAATCAGCCATATGCATGCATATGTCCACATATCCCCTCCCTCTTGAGCCTCCCTCCCAGCCTCCCTATCCCACCCCTCTAGGTCATTGCAGAGCACCAAGCTGATCTCCCACTAGCTATCTATTTTACATTTGGTAGTGTACATATGTTGATGCTACTCTCACTTCGCCTAGGTTTGACAATAAGGAAATCATTGATGAATTGAGCAAGAGGAGTGTTAGAGCTAAAACCAGATTGGAATGAGTTGATTTCCTAATTTTTTTTACAATTCATGTCAATTAATTATTTTTTTATTAAAATTTGCATACCGTATAATTTTTTAAAATGTGAATGGGAAATTTATAGAAGCAGAATAGATAGAAAGCAATTATTCAGAAATGTTGAAAATGTTCCCTGGTGATTTTGACCACTAACTCATACCTCCCATTCCTGGTTGTCAATGTCTCTGATAATAAGGAATTAAGGTTAATAGCAACAAAAGGTCATAGTACAGTCATTCAGAACTGCTAGATTATACAGATAGTGAAACCACAGCACACAGGATAATCCCACAAAACAATCTACTTAAGCACTAAACATACATTGATTTTATATGGGAATTGCTTTTTTAAGAGCTATTATCATAATTGTTTGTTTATTTAATTTACTAACAAATATTTATCTAAAGCCTAACTGTTCCAGACACTGTGGATATGGATACTGTGAACAGAGTTAAAAAAGCTGTCCTTACTTTCAGAATTTGTACACTGTATAATATTCTTTACAGATATTAAGAGATAGATAACCAGTTTTTGGAGGAAGTAGAGGTAATAGATCAAGCATTGGTGGGGTATAATTAAATGATGATGCTGGAGGAGGGTCACAGACTGCTGAAGAATAGTGGCCATAAAAGTCTCTCCTATAGAAGAGGAAAACTAAGGAATCAATGAATTTTATGATAAAACTTAAGATTTTTCAAATTAATTATTACAGGAATATTTTTAACAGGTTCTTTTTGTGTTGTGACAGCTATAGATTGTTTTTACATCTTTAACAAATATTCGTCGAAGCTGGGAAAGCACCTTTAAATGTGAATGTTAAGTGATAGAGTATGTGTGTCTGTGTGTCTGTCATAAATGAAGCTATTGGAGGAAAGAATTTGCATTTTTCTGAAGCTCATTGAGAGGTCTGTATCTGGAAACCTGACTGTGGCCATATTAAGTGACTAATTTCTTCTCTCTCTCTCTCTGGGTAAATTTTCACCAAACATATCCTTATTACAAAAGGAATGCCTTGCATATTAACTGAAGTTATATATTCATTTAATGCTTAGTAATTTCCTGAGTCTCAGGAACATGTGCTCTTTTGTATTGATTCCAGCAGCTAACATCTGAATTGCTGTTAGAGATCTATGGCCCCTGACCCCATCAACTCCAAACAGTTTTTATGCGCAGTTGTATATATTTGCAAACTAGAGACTGCCACTCAAATATGGCTTCTGTTTCCTGATCCATGGTTCAGTCAGAGCATGAGATACAATTGTTTCTTCAGTTATTAACAAGCAGAGAGGTAGTGTGAAGTCTACTATAAACTGGTTCAGATAACAGAAAGTCTGGAATTGAATCATTAATATTTTTCAAAAGAAATATATGGAATACTTTTTAGTATCACATCCTTTGCTAGAAACCAGAGACACAAAATTGGCAAAAATAAATAGGATTTTTGTCTTCATGCAGCTTACAGCATAGTAAGGGGATTGAGATATTAACTGATCAAAAACACAAATAACAATAGGATAAGTGTAGAGGTACATAGAATATATAATTGGGGGATCTAACCTGATAAAGGAGGTCAGGAAGACTTCTCCCCAAAAGTTACTATTTGACTAAAAACTGAAGAATAAGAAAACATTAATTGGATTTGATGGGGAGGCATGCACCTTCCAGACAGAGGGAAAAATACTTGCAAAGATCTTTTAGCAAAAGGAGTTGATCATCGTCAGCACATTCTTTGTTGTCATCTCCAACAAGATGAGAGCTAGAGATATACTAGGGTACTCAGATGGCACTTAGTATGTATTATTTCAGGAGCAAAGAGTCTAGGAAACAGTATGTCCCTATTCATTATCTTCTGTTAAAATATCTCTAAATTAACTCTTAGGCTAGGCAAAGGCAAATCTCTGGTTTTATAACTACGGCAAAGCAATGCTGTTATTCGGAATGGTGAATAAAAAGGTTTTTTTTGTGTGTATGTCTGTATCCACTAGATAGTGTATTTATGTGTTTGGATTTAATTGAGGTCTTTCAGTCTCCTGTGACATTGAAGAATTTGTAGCAAATATGAAAAATAGTAAGTGAAAGAGACTCAATGTGTGTGTATATATACACACACACACACACACACACACACACACACACACACACACACACACAGAATACTGATCCAGCTATAAAAGGAGAAAAATATTTTGCTGCAGTTCTCATTGCCTAAGGACTTTACATTGTGATGACTACATTCTGTTTTGATAAGCAAGATTCTTGATCTTTGAAATGCTACAAAAGTGACCATCCAAAATTAAAACTATTTTCTTCATCCTTAAGGTACTGCATTCGTTTTCTACTTCTTTCACCATGGAAGGTTCCTTTACCTCTGACAATGCTGATGAAAAATTCTCATTTTTTTTTGTCAAGTTGATCAAAAATATATATATTCTCTTCCTGAATTAAGTATGGTATAAAAATGAAAGCCCATTTTTGAAGTTATAAAACTGTCACTTTATAATAAAAGGCTGTTTTCATTGACAAAACTGGAGAGTTTGTACAGACTTCTATTTTGTTGCTAAGGGTGTGTCATATGGTTAGTTTGGCTACACACAAAATTCATACCACTCTTTAGAAGGTAAAGGAGTGAAGGATGCATAATTTCAGGAATGAATGATCAGAACAAGGGAGATATATGATATAGTTGCCCATTGGGTCTTTAAAGCTTCTAGGAAGGGTCAGTAAGTGGTAGAAGAATGCTGCAGGCGAGGCTAGTATAAATAATTAAATTCTTATAAAATCCACTCCACAAAAAGGAGTGGATTTTAGTAGGAATCATACTGTGTGTTTCCTGCACTCCACAGGGAGTACATGTGTGTGTTTGTTTTAGATGATTACATTTGAGTGGTTAAAAAAGTGGCATACAACATTGCAGAATGAAAGTTCTAGGAAATACGCTGAACTTAAAAAAAAGTGTTGAGATTTTAAAAATAGTGAACATGACTATATTTCAGAATTTTGAGTATCTCATTCTACATATTAAGTGTAAATTTGTGTAGATCTTTCATCGAGGTACGTGAACCTAGATTACCAGCATATATACCACAATATAAACATATGCCAGCATGAGCCATTGGCATATGGTGGAAGAAGGCAGTCAACCTTTAGTGAGATATGAGTAGTACTGTAGCTGCTCTCTTGCCAATGTGAAATTCCATATTTAACTAAAATAGAATGGCAATATCTGGATTAATGATGAACACTGTTGAAGGCAATTAGCTGGTTGACTAGCTCCAGGTTCACACGTTATTAATTCTAGATGTTCTCTCACAGACTTAAATCTCATGAGAACATGACCTGACTTTGCCCTCTGTTTTCTTATTGGCTTACCATCTTGGGGTCCTTAAAATAAACAAGCAAACAAACAAATAGACAAAAGGATGAATGCTGTAGCCAGGATAATGTTTTACTGTTAGAAGAATAGAGTTAGTGTTTTGGGGAAAAAAATTCTCTTTCTCATATATTATGGAAGGATTAAATTGCCTGTAATTTTCTGGATAAGTCTCCCTATAGAAAAAAATTTAATTTGTACTTCAGATGTTATTAGTTAAAGCCACAAAGAACTGAAATTCTTACCAAATGAAACTCAAAGTAGGTCCCGTATTTATGTGTCATTTTAAAAAAGGTTTTATGCCAATATTTCTAATGCAGGTCTCATCAGCAATGCATTTCTTTGAGATTGCAGCAAACAACTATTTCATTTCTGTTATGTTAATTTTGTTAATAATCATGTTGTGTGATGTCATAGAGGCAAGCAGATAGTATTAGACATTCAGCAAATAGTTTTTAAAATTTTTCTTAGTTTATTTACAAATAGACAATCTTTTTTTGTGGTCATGATGCACACTGGCTCAAAATACTATCTTCAGATGCAAGTGCAGCAGATGAAATCTGTGCTTTATTGAGCATTTATTATGTCCTAGGACCTAGGTGCTTTACACGTATTATTTCATCCCATCTTCACAAAAACTGTAGTAGTGTCATTTTATAGATTAAGATATGAAAGCTTAAGTATGTTAAGAAAATTATCCAACCTTGGCAACGTGGCAAGTGTCTTCAATTGAATCTGAACCTAGTTCTTTATGATTCTGAAGCTTATGTTTTTTTTTTTTTTTTTGCTGGACGCGGACCTCTCACTGTTGTGACCTCTCCTGTTGTGGAGCACAGGCTCTGGACACGCAGGCTCAGCAGCCATGGCTCACGGGCCCAGCCGCTCCGCGGCATGTGAGACCTTCCCGGACCGGGGCACGAACCCGTGTCCCCTGCATTGGCAGGCGGACTCTCAATCACTGTGCCACCTGGGAATCCCTGAAGTTTCTGTTTTAATGGCTCTGTTAAACTACTTCTAACAGTTCTTGATGTTGCTTAACCTCACCCTGACCACCCTCTGCAGACATGTTTTTACTATACTAACAAATTATTCCCATGTCTGCTTCAAATTAGATTGTCTGCCCTTTTTACTGAGGAAGGAGTTTTGTGTCTTATTTTTTCCTTTATATTTCTAATACAGGATGCCTAGCTCAAAAAATATTTGCTGAATGAGTGAACACCTCTAAACTGACTTTTAAAGGTTAGATAACATTTGAATTCACAAAGATGTCAGGAGCTTTGATGAGTGGTGACAGAGAGATGTTGGAGATGTATATGTATTTTGGATTTTGGCTCTGGTCAACTCCATAGAGGACTCCTTTATCTCTAGATACATTAAAATACAGAGCTTATCATTTTTAGGCTGCTACAGAATAGAGCAAGTATCTATTGCCTTTCTTGCTGTCAGAATCAAGCGTCAATGAAAATTATACTCTATCATTCAAGCTAATAACAACATTATCCTTTAATTTTCCTTAAGCCATTGATTGCTAATTGTCTGATGCTGCCTTTCTCTTTAGTGTGTGCTCAGTGTGTTATGGACCAACTGTTTTGATTTACAGTCTTAACACATACATGTGAAAAATATTATATGACATGTTTAAACTAAAGCAGTTTAGTTTATTTGTGGATAATTTACTTTTAAAAAATATGGAATGGATATAAGGTTATAAAAGTGTGAACTTTTGCTCTCTTGCATTCTGATTGGTTTCTTTGTGCAAAAAAACTAAAGGTCAGGAAGGATTGGTAGATAACTGAGCATTTTATAAATACTCTGGACCGTATCTGAATGAATCCAGGGAGTCATGTAGTATATGTAATTTGTTATGTTGCGGTGGGGAAAAATGAGAACCATTATGGTATATACAGTTTACAAGAAGAATAGCAATAAAGAAAATTTTAACATACTTATTTGAGTTCATATGCAACCTTTTTTTTTTTTTTTTCCTTTTTACTTACAATTGATTACTTAATTCTGGATGAAGATGCTAATTCTCCTGGTGGAATAGACACTTCATAAAGTCTGTGATTCATAGTGTTAAAAACAGGTTAGATTAATTAATTTTTGAAACTAGTTTAATGAATGAATTACAAGATTGAAAACCAGTCTACTCTCTATATAGGACTGGCAATCCTACATAAAGAAATAACATATAGCGTTCTAAAGAAAATTATCACATTATTAGTAAAAATAATTAAAATATTCTCACGATAAAATGAATCATTTAAACAGATTTACTATCTTCACATTTGTTAAATACTGCATTTTTACATCTTTCACACACACACACACGCACACACACACACCCTCACAAATATATACAAATCGAAGGCAATAGGAAATAAACGTTCACTTTGTAGTCATTGGATCCTATCATGATAAGGATGAGTTGAAGGATTAATATCAATAAAAGAGGGAGGAAAAGATATTACACACAAAGATTATCATAAAATAATCTTCTCATTGCTATATCTAACCAAGCTCTATATATGATACAACTATACCGGTCTTCCACAAATGAAGTGGGAACTTACAACACAAGTATTTTGCCCATAACACTAGGGCAAATCTTTTTTTATTAACTGAGTTGAACTTTAAAATTATGTTATGACCAAAAATCAATAAAGAGAAACTGATTTAAGTTCATCCAAGTGTGAAGGGGTTTATTACTAGTGCTATATCACTCTAATGATGTTCTCTTAAAAATTTGTTTTTGTGATATATTGCATCTATTATTGCTAAGAGGATAAAACTGCACAGCAACCTTGGACATTAATAAATCAATTTAAGAAAAGCAGGCATATAGCCAAAAGAAAAGTAAAAATTAGTATAGAGTTTCTAAATACTAGTTAATTATAATATATGCAAACTATACCCATATCAAATTGCTAATGAGTATTTCTGTCACAGGATTTTTTTAACATAGTTTTGTCCTTGTTAGTGACTTCATAGCTTGAAGATAAGTAATATTTCTAAGAATGACTTTCCCTTTTAACCTTCAAGGTAGAATACTACTATAAAAACATAAAAACTAACGTTTCGTGAACTGAATTTCTGAAATTATTACTTTTCATGTTCTTATTTTTATTCCATACTATAATACAATATATATGACTTGTGTTAGAAATATTAAGAAATCATAACTCACTTTAAACAATATGATATCTAAAATGTGCACCACACACACCACGAGTTTATATGATGAAAAATGGCAATTTTAGCCCTTGATAAAATAATTTCCTTAGGCTTTTCAGTCTGCCACTTCTCACTAATTATTTCAATGTATATATTTATTTATTGACTCTCTTCTAAGAGTATGTGGACTATGACACACAAATACGTGTTAAGTAATAGAATTTTTAAGGTAAACTTGTTTATTTTATGTATCACATACAGACAGAAAATTGCTCAAATGTTAAGTGTATATCTTTATGAATTTCCATAAATGAGGTACACTGTCTAATCACCTCCCAAATCAGGTAAAAAAAACATGCAAGCACCCTAAAAATCTCTCTGTGCTTTCACCCAATCACTATTCCTCTCTTCCCCAAAAGTAACCATAACCTGACTTTAACACCAAAGGTAAATTTTGCCTGATTGAACTTTATATGAATGGATTCATAAAGTATGGATTCTCTTGTTTCTGGATTCCCTCACTCAACAGTTTGTTTTTGATAGAAGTAATTCAATAATGTTCCTTGCTTTGTAGCATCATTTCTATGAATATACAATAAATAATTTATTTATCAATTCTACCATTGTTGAACATGAAGTGGTTCATGTTCAACATGGTGGGTGTTATAAATAGTAGAGCAGTGAACATTTGGTACATGCTTTTTGGTGCACACGTGTTGCATTTCTGTTGATATTATGTATCACAGTAGAATTATTGAGTCACAGGTATGCATATTTTCAGCTTTATACAAATGTATACTTCTACCAGCAGTGTATGGGAATTTCAGTTGTTCTTGTTTTTACATTCTGGCTGACCCTTGATATCGCCAAGTTTTCCTTCCTTCTTTCCTTCCTTCCTTCCTTCCTTCCTTTCCTTGCTTTCCTTCCTTTCCTTCCCTCCCTCCCCCTTCCTTCCTTCCTACTTTCCTTTCTCCCTTCCTTTCCTTGCTTTCCTTCCCTCCCTCCCCCTTTCCTTCCTTCCTTCCTTCCTACTTTCCTTCCTCCTTCCCTCCCTCTCTGTCCCTCTCTTTCTTTCTTTCATGTTTATTTAGTATTCACCATTCTTGTAGATGTGTCATGATATCTCATTGTGATTTAAAAATGTATTTTCATAATTATTAATGAAATTTAGAACTTCCTATGTACTTATGGCTATTTGTATACCTTCTTTTATGAAGTATAGTAAGATTCGTATAAAAAGGAATAAATAGATAAAACTAAGACAGGTGAAAATAAAAATAGGAAAACTCAGTTCAAAGTCAGTGGTAAGGGCTTCCCTGGTGGCGCAGTGGTTGAGAGTCCGCCTGCTGATGCAGGGGACACGGGTTCATGCCCCAGTCCGGGAAGATCCCACATGCCGCGGAGCGGCTGGACCCGTGAGCCATGGCCGCCGAGCCTGCATGTCCAGAGCCTGTGCTCCGCAATGAGAGAGGCCACAAAAGTGAGAAGCCCGCGTACAGCAAAAAAAAAAAAGTCAGTGGTAAATTTATTATCTAGAAATTTGTTATCGGTGACTACACAAATTTAGATTCAGCTTCCTGGAAGCCAGAAAAAAAAGGAGAGATGGATGATAAATTATTTACTTCATGGCTTTTCCTGGCATCAAGAACAATGAAAATTTTGTTCCATGGATTTTTATAAAGGTAATGCTATAAACAACATTCCTGAAACAAATATGACAGCAAATTCAATTAACAAATGCTCTAAGTATCCCTTTATTCAAATCCAGAACCATTATTTGCATTAGGAGTCTGGTGTATATAGTTGAGTAGATCTCTATACAGTCATAGAGATATGAGCATGTGAACATATGTTATATGTTTCTACAGAAACATAAAGGCTGTATTTCTAAATATCATCTTATTACTGTAAATATCAATCAGCAATCTTATAATGATGTCCATAAAGTACAGTGACTATTCAAGATAATTTAGTCAGTGTTTCTATATTCTAAAATTTTACTGTCTGATACAGTAGCCATTAGCCATATGTAATTATTTGTTCCAGTTACGTAAAATCAAATAAATTTAAAAATTCAGTTTCTTAGTTACAGTAGACATAGTTCAAGAACTCAATAGTTACAGATGGATTTTGGTTACTATATGGGGCACCATATATATGAAACATTTCCATTATCATAGAAAGATCTATTGACAAAACTATTCTAAAGCCTTAAAAATATTGTTACCCATAACTTACAAAAATTATCTGTTAATTGGAATATTTAATTTATAACCTATTATCTGTTAGTACTAGTTAAAATTTATCATGTATCTAGTTGTAAGGGTTAAGAATGAAAAGGCCAGTGTGACTGAAAAATTGTACTTAGATCAGAACACCTCAGTACTAGCCATAGCTCGCTCTTTACATCAGCTCTTTGATTTGAAGAAAATCCACAGTATCAATCAACTTTCGTATTACCTTTTGTATAACAAATAGGTTAACCTACAAACTCTGAAAGAAATCTGAATTCTCTGAATTTTTTATCATAACCTCACACCTAAGATATGACAGCATAAAGATCATTTAAGGAAATTCTGATGCATTCAAAAGAACAAAACTATGAGTTTAAAGATGAGTCAATCAACTCAGAGGTGACACAGCAGAGCTTCTAGGAAGAAAGAGGCTTTCTTCTTCAAATTAAAGCAACACTGTTGACATATTATCAGCTATTTCTTTTAGATGTTACATGTTTATCCATTTAAAAATGCCTAATAGAGATATTGAGAGCATAAAATAGTTTATTTATACATAACTCTGTACTTTAAACTGAGGATGACCTCAGCTCTGCATATTTCAACAAAAATATTTTCTCTCCAGATTCAACTATGTTCATTTTAAAGACATTACTTCTGAGATTAAAAATGATGAGAACATCATGTTTGGTTTATCTCAGATATTAATTGAACAAAGTCTCTATATGATTTAAATTTTTATTTTACTGATTTACTGACAATATTTCACCAACTAATATGAAAACAAAAGCCTTGACTAATGAGTTTAGATTACTCCATAATGTTCAGTTTTTTTAAATTTAAAAAAAAATCAGTGTTATTGAGATTTAATTGACATATAAAATCATAAAATATTTAAAGTGTACATCATGGTGATTTGATATATGTATACATTGTGAAAAGATTTCTCCCATCTAGCTAATTAACACATCCATCACTTCATGCATTTATTGTGTGTGTGTGTGTGTGTGTGTGTGTGTGTGTGTGTGCAAAAACATTAAAGTTCTACTCTCTTATCGATTTTGTTACACAATGTCATCTTATCAACTCTACTCACCATGTTTTACACTAGATCCTCTGACCTTATTCATCTTACCACTGATAGTTGGGGACCTTTTACCAACCTGTTTCTCCCAACTCCCAGTCCCTGGCCAAATACTTTTATGTTTTTGCTTCTAAGATTTTGACATTTTAAAATTCCACACATAATTAATATCATGCAGTACTTGATTTTCTCTGTCTGATTTCACTTAGCATAGTGCTCTCAAGGTCCGTATGTGTTGTCACAAATCAGGATTTCTTTCTTGTGGCTGAATAATATATCATTTTGAATATACACTATATCTTCTTTTTTTTTTAAATAACATCTTTATTGGAGTACAGTTGCTTTACAATGGTGTGTTAGTTTCTGCTGTATAACAAAGTGAATCAGCTATACGTATACATATATCCCCATATCTCCTCCCTCTTGCATCTCCCTTCCACCCTCCCTATCCCACTCCTCTAGGTGGTCACAAAGAACCGAGCTGATCTCCCTGTATTATGCGGCTACTTCCCACTAGCTATTTTACATTTGGTAGTGTATGTATGTCCATGCCACTCTCTCACTTCGTCCCAGCTTACCCTTCCCCCTTCCCGTGTCCTCAAGTCCATTCTCTATGTCTGTGTCTTTATTCCTGTCTGCCCCTAGGTTCTTCAGAACCATTTTTTTTTCATAGATTCCATATATATGTGGTAGCATACAGTATTTGTTTTTCTCTTTCTGACTTACTTCACTCTGTATGACAGGCTCTATGTCCATCCACCTCACTACAAATAACTCAATTTCGTTTCTTTTTTATGCTGAGTAATATTCCATTGTATATATGTGCCACATCTTCTTTATCCATTTATCTGTCGATGGACACTTAGGTTGTTTGCATGTCCTGGTTATTGTAAATAGAGCTGCAATGTACATTGTTGTACATGACTCTTTTTGAATTATGGTTTTATCAGTGTATATGCCCTGTAGTGGGATTGCTGGGTTCTATTTTTAGTGTTTTAAGAAACCTCCATAGTGGCTGTATCAATTTACATTCCCACCAACAGTGCAAGAGGGTTACCTTTTCTCCATACCCTCTCCAGCATTTATTGTTTGTAGATTTTTTGATGATGGCCATTCTGACTTGTGTGAGGTGATACCTCATTGTAGTTTTGTTTGCATTTCTTTAATGAATAATGATGTTGAACCTCCTTTCATGTGTTTGTTGGCAATCTATATCTTCTTTGGAGAAATGTCTATTTAGGTCTTCTGCCCATTTTTGGATTGGGTTGTTTGTTTTTTTTGATATTGAGCTGCATGAGCTGCTTGTAAATTTTGGAGATTAATCCTTTGTCAGTTGGTTCATTGGTAAATATTTTCTCCCATTCTGAGGGTTCTCTTTTTGTCTTGTTAATGGTTTCCTTTGCTGTGCAAAAGCTTTTAAGTTTCATTAGGTTCCATTTGTTTATTTTTTTTTTATTTCCATTTCTCTAGAGGGTAGGTCAAAAAGGATCTTGCTGTGATCTATGTCATAAAGTATTCTGCCTATGTTGTCCTCTAAGAGTTTTATAGTTTCTGGTCTTCATTTAGGTCTTTAATCCATTTTGAGTTTATTTTTGTGTATGGTGTTAGGGAGTGTTCTAATTCCATTCTTATACATGTAGCTGTCCAGTTTCCCCGGAACCAATTTTTGAAGAGGCTGTCTTTTCTCCATTGTATTTTCTTGCCTCCTTTATCAAAAATAAGGTGACCATAGGTGAGTGGGTTTATCTCTGGGATTTGTGTCCTGTTGCATTGATCTATATTTCTGTTTTTGTGCCAATACCATACTGTCTTGATTACTGTAGCTTTGTAGTAGTGTCTGAAGTCCAGAAGACTGATTCCTCCAGCTTCTTTTTTTTTTTTCTCAAGATTGCTTTGGCTATTTGGGGTCTTTTGTGTTTCCATACAAATTGTGAAATTTTTTGTTCTAGTTCTGTGAAAAGTGCCATTGATAGTTTGATAGGGATTGCATTGAATCTGTAGATTGCTTTGCGTAGTATGGTCATTTTCACAATGTTGATTGTTCCAATCCAAGAACATAGTATATCTCTCCATTTGTTTGTATCATCTTTAATTTCTTTAATCAGTGTCTTATAGTTTCTGCATACAGGTCTTTTGTCTCCTTATGTAGGTTTATTCCTAGGTATTTTATTCTTTTTTTTGCAATGGTAAATGAGAATGTTTCCTTAATTTTTTTTCAGATTTTTCATCATTAGTGTATAGGAATGCAAGAGATTTCTATGAATTAATTTTGTACCCTGCTACTTTACCAAATTCATTGATTAGCTCTAGTAATTTTCTGGTAGCATCTTTAGGATTCTCTATGTATAGTATCATGTAATCTGAAAACAATGACAGCTTTACTTCTTCTTTTCTGATTTGGATTCCTTTTGTTTATTTTTCTTCCCTGTTGACTGTGGCTAAAACTTCCAAAACTATGTTCAATAATAGTGGTGAGAGTGGGCAACCTTGTCTTGTTCCTGTTCTTGGAGGAAATGGTTTCAAGTTTTTCACCATTGAGAATGATGTTGGCTGTGGGTTTGTCATATATGGCCTTTATTATGTTGAGGTAAGTTCCTTCTATGCCTACATTCTGGAGGGTTTTTATCATAAATCGGTGTTGAATTTTGTCAAAAGCTTTTTCTGCATCTATCGAGATGATCATATGGTTTTTCTCCTTCAATTTCTTAATATGGTTTATCACATTGACAGTTTTGCATATATTGAAGAATCCTTGTATTCCTGGGGTAAACCCCACTTGATCATGGTGTATGATCCTTTTAATGTGCTGTTGGATTCTGTTTGCTAGTATTTTGTTGAGAATTTTTGCATCTGTATTCATCAATGATAGTGGCCTGTAGTTTTCTTTCTTTGTGACATCTTTGGTTTTGGTATCAGGGTAATGGTGGCCTCATAGAATGAGTTTGGGAGTGTTCCTCCCTCTGCTATATTTTGGAAGAGTTTGAGGATGGGTGTTAGCTCTTCTCTGAATGTTTGATAGAATTCGCCTGTGAAGCCATCTGGTGCTGGGCTTTTGTCTCTTGGAAGATTTTTAATCACAGTCTCAATTTCAGTGCTTGTGATTGGTGTGTTCACATTTTCTATTTCTTCCTGGTTCAGTCTCGGAAGATTGTGCTTTTCTAAGAATTTGTCCATTTCTTCCAGGATGTCCATTTTATTGGCATATAGTTTCTTGTAGTAATCTCTCATTATCCTTTGTATTTCTGTAGTGTCAGTTGTTACTTCTCCTTTTTCATTTCTAATTCTGTTGATTTAAGTCTTCTCCCATTTTTTCTTGATGAGTCTTGCTAATGGTTTATCAATTATGTTTATCTTCTTAAAGAACCAGTTTTTAGTTTTATTGATGTTTGCTATTGTTTCCTTCATTTCTTTATCATTTATTTCTGATCTGATCTTTATGATTTCTTTCCTTCTGCTAACTTTGGGTTTTTCTGTTCTTCTTTCTCTAATTGCTTTGGGTGTAAGGTAAGGTTGTTTATTTGAGATGTTTTTTGTTTCTTGACGTAGGATTGTATTGCTGTAAAATTCCCTCTTAGAAGTGCTTTTGCTACATCCCATAGGTTTTGGGTCATCATGTTTTAATTGTCATTTGTTCCCAGGTGTTTTTTGATTTCCTCCTTGTTTTCTTCAGTGATCTCTTGGTTATTTAATAGTGTATTGTTTAGTCTCCATATGTTTGTATTTTTTACAGATTTTTTCCTATAATTGATATTTAATCTCATAGCATTGTCATTGGAAAAGATACTTGATATGATTTCAATTTTCTTAAATTTACCAAGGCTTGATTTGTGACCCAAGATATGATCTATCCTGGAGAATGTTCCATAATCACTTGAAAAGAAAGTGTATTCTGTTGTTTTTGGATGGAATGTCCTATAAATATCAAGTCCATCTTGTTCAATTTGTCATTTAAAGCTTGTGTTTCCTTATTTATTTTCGTTTTGGATGATCTGTCCATTGGTGAAAGTGGGGTGTTAAAGTCTCCTACTATGATTGTGTTACTGTCGATTTCCCCTTTTATGGTTGTTAGAATTTGCCTTATGTATTGAGGTGCTCCTATGTTGAGTGCATAAATATTTACAATTGTATATCTTTTTCTTGGATTGATCCCTTGATCATTAGGTAGTGTCCTTCTTTGTCTCTTGTAATAGTCTTTATTTTAAAGTCTGTTTTGTCTGATATGAGAATTGTTACTCCAGCTTTCTTTTGATTTCCATTTGCATGGAATATCTTTTTGCATCCCCTTACTTTCTGTCTATATGTGTCCCTAGGTCTGAAGTGGGTCTCTTGTAGACAGCATATATATGTGTCTCTTTTTTGTATGCCTTCAGCCAGTATCTGTCTTTTGGTTGGAGCATTTAATCCATTTACATATAAGGTAGTTATTGATATGTATGTCCCTATTACCATTTTCTTAATTGTTTTGGGTTTGTTATTGTAGGTCTTTTCCTTCTCTTGTGTTTCCTAGGGAAGTTTCCTAGAGAAGTTTCCTAGAGAAGTTCCTTTAGCATTTGTTGTAGAGATGATTTGGTGGTGCTGAATTCTCTTAGCTTTTGCTTGTCTGTAAAGGTTTTAATTTCTCTGTCGAATCTGAATGAGTTCCTCGCTGAGTAGAGTAATCTTGCTTGTAGGTTTTTTCCTTTCATCACTTTAAATATGTCCTGCCACTCCCTTCTGGCTTGCAGAGTTTCTGCTGAAAGATCAGCTGTTAACATTATGGGGATTCCCTTGTATGTTATCTGTTTTCTTTCCCTTGCTGCTTTCAATATTTTTTTCTTTGTATTTAATTGTTGTTAGTTTGAGTAATATGCCTCTTGGTGTGTTTTCCTTGGATTTATCCTGTATGGGACTCTCTGTGCCTCTTGGACTTGACTATTTCCTTTCCCATATTAGGGAAGTTTTCAACTATAATCTCTTCAGATATTTTCTCAGTCCCTTTCTTTTTCTCTTCTTCTTCTGGGACCCCTATAATTCGAATGTTGGTGCATTTAATGTTGTCCCAGAGGTGTCTGAGACTGTCCTCAATTCTTTTCATTCTTTTTTCTTTATTCTGCTCTGCGTTAGTTATTTCCACTCCTTTATCTTCCAGGTCACTTATGTGTGCTTCTGCCTCAGTTATTCTGCTATTGATTCCTTCCTGATAATTTTTAATTTCATTTAGTGTGTTGTTCATCATTGTTTATTTGCTCTTTTGTTCTCCTAGGTCCCTGTTAAACGTTTCTTGTATTTTCTCTATTCTATTTCCAAGATTTTGGATTATCTTTACTATCATTACCCTGAATTCTTTTTCAGATAGACTGCCTACTTCCTCTTATTTGTTTGATCTGGTGGGTTTTTACCTTGCTCCTTCATCTGCTGTGTATTTCTCTGTCTTCTCATTTTGCTTAACTTACTGTATTTTGGGTCTCCGTTTTGCAGGCTGCATGTTCATAGTTCCTGTTGTTTTTGGTTTCTGCTTTCAGTGGCTAAGGTTGGTTCAGTGGGTTGTGTAGGCTTACTGGTGGAGGGGACTGGTGCCTGTATTCTGTTGGATGAGGCTTGATCTTGTCTTTCTGGTTGGCAGGACCTCATCTGCTGGTGTGCTTGGGGGTTTCTGTGACCTTATTATGATTTTAGGCAGCCTCTCTGCTAATGGGTGGGGTTGTGTTCCTGTCTTGCTAGTCATTTGGCATAGGGTGTCCAGCACTGGAGCTTGCTGGTTGTTGAGTGGAGCCGGATCTTGGCATTGAGATGGAGATCTCTGGGAGATCTTTTGCCATTAGATATACGTGGAACCAGGAGGTCTCTGGTGAACCAATGTCCTGAACTCGGCTCTCCCACCTCAGGGGCACAGGCCTGACACCTGGCCAGAGCACCAAGACACTGTTAGCCCCACGGCCACCCTGATCAGAAGAGAAACTATAAGCTTCATTCAGAGTTTTTGGGTAGGAATCTCCATAGATCTTAGCAACAATGTCATACGATTTCTGTTTCCTTATTATGTCACCTTTTCACTTAAAGGAAGCACTTTACAACTTCTTTTTGATAATATTCGAATTACCAGGATCACTATTCTAGCATTTTGGTGCTGTTATTAAGTAAATGAGGGTCATTTGAACACAAGTGCTATGATACTGTGACAGCCAATCTGATAACCATCTTGGCTGCTGACTCTACCTATCTTCTTTATCTATTCATGCATTGATGGACACATAGGTGGCTTCCATATCTTGGCAATTGTGAATAATGCTGCAATGAACATGGGAGTGCAGTTAACTTGTTTTCATTTCTTTACGATATATAGCCAGAGTGGAATTGCTGGATGGTATGGTAGTTCTATTTTTAATATTTTGAAGAATCTCCATATTATTTTCCAGATAGGCTGAACCAATTTACATTCTCACCAACAGTGTACAAGGGTTCCCTTTTCTCATCTTCACCAACACGTGTTACAGGTTTCAGTGAGGTGATATCTCATTGTGTCTTTTTTCTTTTTTTTTGTGGTACACGGGCCTCTCACTGCTGTGGCCTCTCCTGCTGCGGAGCACAGGCTCCGGACGTGCAGGCTTAGCAGCCATGGCTCATGGGCCCAGCCGCTCCATGGCATGTGGGATCTTCCCAGACCGGGGCATGAACCCGTGTCCCCCTCATCGGCAGGCGGACTCTCAACCACTGCACCACCAGGGAAGCCCTCATTGTGGTTTTGATTTGTGTTTTCCTGGTGATTAGTGATATTGGGCACATTTTCATGTACCTATTGGCCATTCATGTCTTTTTTGGAAAAAAAAATGCCTATTCAAATCATTTGCCCATTTTTTAATTGGATTGTCTGTTTTTATTTTGTTTTTCTATTGAACTGCATTAATTCTTTATATATTTTGGATATTAACCCCTTATCACTTACATGTTTGCTGACATTTTTCTCCCATTCAGTAGCCTTTTTATTTTGTTGTTTGTTTTCTTTGCTATGCAGAAGTTTTTTTTAGTTTGATATAGTCTTACTTGTTTATTTTTGTTGTCTTTGCTTTTGGTGTCAAATCAAAAACTCATTGCTAAGGCTAATGACAAGGAACTTACCCTCTATGCTTTCTTCTAGGAATTTTATGGTTTGAGGTCTTACATTCAAATCTTTAATCCATTTTGAGTTGTTTCTTGTGTGTGGTGGAAGATAGGGGTCTAGTTTCATTCTTTTGCATGTGGATTTTCAGTTTTTCCAATATTATTTATTGAAGAGATTATCTTTTCCCCATTTTATATTCTTGGTGCCTTTGTCATAAATTTATTGACAGTTTATGTGTGGGCTTATTTCTGGATTCTCTAGTCTATTACATTGATCTATGTACCTGTTTTTATACCAATACCATATTGCTTTGATTACTATAGCTTTGTAGTGTAGTTTGAAATTAAGGAGTATGATGCCTCTAGCTTTGTTCTTCTTTCTCAAGATTGTGTTTGCTATTTGGGGTCTTTTGTGGTTCCATGTAAATTTTAGAATTGTTTGTTCTATTTCTGTGAAAAATGCCATTGGAATTTTGATTGGGATTGTTATCCTCATCTATGTTTGAATCTGTAGATTGTTTTGGGTAGTGTGGATGTTTTAACAATATTAATTCTAATCCACGAGCGTGCAATATCTTTACATTAATTTGAGTCTTTTTCGATTTCTTCATCAATGTCTTACAGTTTTCAGTAAACAGGTTTTTCACCACCTTCGTTAAATTTATTCCTAGGTATTTTATTCTTTTTGCTGCAATTATAAATGAGATTGTTTTCTTAATTTCTCTTTCTGATAATTTATTATTGGTGTATAGAAATACAACTGATTTTTATATATTGATCTTGTCTCCTTCAACTTTACTGAATTTGTTGATTAGTTCTACTCTTTTTTTTTTTTTTTTTGTGGAGGCTTTAGTGTTTTCTCTACATGCAGTATTATGTCATCTGCAAATAGAAACAGTTTTAGTTCTTCCTTTCCAATTTAGATTTCTTTTGTTTCTTTGTGTTGCCTAATTGCTCTGGCTCATAATTCCAGTACTATGTTGAATAAAAGTGGCAAGAATGTACATCCTTTCTTTTTCCTTATCTTGGAGGAAAAGCTTCCAGCTTTTCACCATTGAAAATGATATTAACTGCAGGCTTGTCATATGGGTTTTATTATGTTGAAGTATTCACTCTATACTCAGTTTGGTATAGGGAGGTATGTTCTACACTTTTTTTTTCTGACAGTGCAGAAATGTTTAAGAAGAATAAAAAGATCTGCTTAGAGCCAAGACTCAAAACCAACCCTTTGTCACATACCAAATACAGAAAATAATTTTCTATAAAGTTAACATTTTTAGCAAGAAGTAGTAGAAATAACATTGAAGTTCCTGAGACTAGCCCAGTGAATGATTAATGTGCTCCTCTTGGCCAGCCAGGTCTGGAATAACCTCCTGTGTTCTCTTCTCACAGAAAGATGTCACAGCTACCTCCTTTTAGGTGGGAAGTGTCTTCAACAGTCAAACCTATATCAGAGGACAATCACAGCAGTGCAATGGGTTTCTCTACAAGCAGAGACAAGTGACTTAAAACGTCACAATGGTAGTGTCACCCCCAAAGATTTCTTAGTAGATCCCATGAGGGCAGCCCAGGCCTTCAAGATAATACTTACCTGTGAAGGAGAGTTATGGCCATATGGAAATTGCCCATTGTTTTTCTTCATCAAACATGAGGTTATGTTACTTTCTTTCTTTTTGTGCATTTGGTGCAGCCCCTGCCAAACTAGCTCCCTAGAATGGGGGCTGAGTCAGATGGGGGGCCCTTTCCCCAGGCAGAGCCTCCTCTCTGCTTCTGTATGACTTCTTCTTCATCCAAATACAGGGAAGTTGCCTGGCAAAAGATGGAGTTTTGCCACCTGCTGTAGAAGGAGATCTCCAGGCTCAGCTTGTCCAAGAGTGCTGCATGATGTCATCACATTTCCCATGGAGATTCAGGGCAGCCCAGTCATCCTTCAGGGTCCACTGAAAGTTCACAATATAGAGCAATGACCTCCAGCTAGGAGGCTTAGTCATACCCTAGAGGCAAGGATATATTTTTAGAATCTTTAAGCTGGAACCTAAGCACAGGATTGTGTCTGCCTTGCTGCAGTGTTGGTTGCCAACACCAAGTTTGGAGTCTTCCCCAGGGCCCCCTATTCCCAAAGTGCACAGTTGTGTCCCAGAGCTGGGAATCACACTTGTGGCAGACCCAGACTGTCTGGTATCAATGGAGGGCAGTGACAAACTGGGTGTAGAGGGAATGTACCTCAACATAATACAAGAAGAAATCTACTTCCAGACTATGACATAGAAATCCTGCATGACTTTCTGTCCATAGCAGTCTTTCTCAAACTCTTTCAGAAATAGAAGAGGAGGGAACATTTCCAAACTCATTTAGCAAGGCCAGCATTTCCCTGATCCAAATCCAGACAAGTACATGACAAGAAAATTATAGGCTAATATCCCTGCTGAACATAGATGCTAAAATCCTCAACAAAATATTACCAAAAAATTTCAACAATACATTAAAACGATCATTCACCATGACCAAGTGAAATTTATTACAGGGATACAAGGATGGTTCAACATCTACAAATCAATCAATACGATATACCACATTAATAAAATAAAGGATAAAATGATACGATAATCTCAATAGATGCAGGAAAAGCATTTGACAGAATTCAACACTGATTCATGAAAAAACTCTCAAAAAACTGAATTCTTTTTTGATAGGCCACTCCCATGGCCTTCTGGTCTGGTGACCTTATTTGAAGTTCTGAGGAAAACAGTTAATACTTAAAATGGAAAGCAATTAAACAGGCTGTAGATTTTACTAAATATGGTTATGAAGTTACAGTATCAAGCAAGTTGGAGGCTAGTGATTATTCCTATCATCCTGTTTTTTTTTAACTTTTTATTTTATATTGGAGTATAATGGATTAACAATATTGTGATAGTTTCACGTGTACAGCAAAGTGATTTAGTTATACATTTAGTATAAATTTAGTTATACATATACATGTATCTATTCTTTCTCAAATTATTTTCCCATTTAGGTTGTTACGTAATATTGAGCAGAATTCCCTGTGCTATATGGTAGGTCCTTGTTGGTTATTCATTTTAAATATAGCAGTATGTACATGTCAATCCCAGACTCCCAATCTGTCCCTCCCTGCCCTTCCCCTCCTACCATCCTGCTTTAAGGAAATCTTGCCATTTGCTCAGCAAAATTATATTTACTTGAGAAATTGAATGAATGCATTTATATTTGTATTTTTCACACAATTACTCTAGGCTTTTACTCATATCAGTTGTTAGAAAGATATAAACATTTTCAAATTATGCAGGTCCCATGTCAGTGCTTTGGGATAATATGAGAGGGCTTTGCACTATTCCAGTATCTTTCATCTGTTCCTGTAAACATGTAAAATCGACTTTTAAAACTGCTCTCTTATGATCGTACAACTCATTAGAATTCCTGTTGAATTTCTACTCATTTCTGAGACAACAGTTCACCATTAAGCCCTCATGCATAGAATGTGGAACTATTACTCTTTGTACCCCCATTCTCCTCCACAAGTATGTTTTATTAATTCATTCAATGAGTGAATCATGAATACTGTGTTATAAAGTGTCAACTATATGCCTGGCTCTTAGCTAATCACTAAGGACAGAGTGATCAGGAAGATACAGTCATGGTCTTTCAGAGAAGGCTGATATTAATTGCAACTGAGAATGTTAAGTATTCAGCAGCGCAAGGTGCTAGGTAAGAAATTGTCATGAGCACCTGCCTTTGAGTATGTTTGTATGCTGTGTGTGTGTGTTTGTCCTCTCCAGGGAAGGCTTCTACCAGAAGTAGTGCTTAAATGGATATTTGAGGGATGAATGGAAGTTTGGTAAAGATTAGAGGAAGAGATACTTGTAGAAGCTACAGTTAGTACAAGCAGTAACTGATGATGTCCTAGAGTGACATAAAGAAGGTGGAGTAAAGAAGTGAATGAGAAAAGGTGTAAGGCCTTCAAAGAATGTCGATTATGTCCTTATAGCCACAGTCTAAATGAGCTTTCTGAGGCAATTACTTTTTCTACGCTTACCTTCCTTCCTATTCTATCTCTATACTCATAATCTTATGCTGGAAGACAATTTGGGTCATTCAGGTAAGAGGCATGGCAAACAGGCTGTTTGCTTGGTTTGCTGAGGGGAGAAATGTCTTCTCTTCAGTCTGGAGTATTGGGTGGGAAACAGCAAACTTATTGACCAATAAAATTCCCTTACCACCATTTAGTATCTCTAAAAGAAAACAGTGTGCATTTAGTAGGACAAACTCTTGTTATTAAAAAAAAATTATGTTGAAAACCAACTTTTAATTTTAATATGGGCTATATTGATTTCATTTAGAATCATACTCAATATTTCATTATTCATTAGGAAAGAAGATGTCCAGTACAAAATGATAAATAGATTGAGAGATTGCAATGAAGCAACCTCTGGATGCTGAAAGTGCAAGATAAATATGCCAGTATGGTTGCTTTCTGGTGAAAGTTCTCTTCCTGGCTTCTTGTAGTCTTTCTTATTGTTCTCTCCTCACATGGTGGAGAGAGAGAGAGGAAGGACTCTCTCTCTGGTGTGTTTTTTATAGAATCACTATTCTAAGGGATCTAATTCTAAGGGATCAGGGCCCCACCCTAATGACCTCATTTAATCTGTTACTTCCTTATACTCCTTATAGGCCTGTGTCCAAATACAGTCACATTAAGGGGTTAGGGCTTCAGCATATGACTACTGGGGAGGGAGAGGCCAATTTGGTCCATAGCACCAATAATAAGTGAGAAAGTCAGAGTTTCAACAAGTTGTTATAATAACAGCTGTACTCTCTGAACCTTTAGTTTCTACTGCATTCCTAAAAGTAAGTGGGAAAAAAGTACTTGCTATAGAATATTGGGGAAATATCATAAAACACTCTTTTCTCTAAGGTAGCAGGAAAAATAAAAGTTATAATACATTTTGGGAAAATATATATAGAGTAGCCATTTTCATAATGACTTTGTAACAGTTTCTTTTGATATCAAAGAAATAGCATATGCACACTAAGATGAAATATGTAATATGCATTTAAAAATGGTTATGTTTAATATCTCAACATACAGTCTGTATTGTTATTAAATAAGGAAAATTTTCATATGCAGAAAACACAGAGAATCCATCTAAGTTGAACATTTCAAGTGTCTGTGACAACAATTTTATTTTCATAGAAAAGATTATGAATCGTCATGTAAAGAAATTATGGGGTCAGAAAGTCTCCAGTATAGCACAGATGCTATTAAAGTTAAGAAGATGGAAACATCTAAAATACTTATTGTATGTTCTGATATACATGTGGATTTAAATTTAGTCCAATAAAATACATCAGGAGAGTGTTTTTCTGAGTTAAAAATTATTTTGAAACTCTACTTCCATAGTTTCCTTAAAGTATAAAAGAATGAAAATGAATAAAGTTCCTTAAACTATATATTTAGATACTGTTCATCTAATTAAGAAATTATGATACAGAAAAATACATATATATATATATATATATATATATATATATATATATATAGTTTTTTTCCCTTTAGATAAGCAGTTATCAGCATGTAATGCCAGAAGTGTTGCTCAGAGTGATGCAACTGTTACTGGCATATTTTGGCAGTTTCTGTTTAAGATGTCTATCTCCTTCCCTGATAAACTCAGTAAGCAGTAAAGCTCACCTTCTTAGTGTTTTGAATTCTCACTGCCTCCATCCATCCAATAACACTGTCAAGATCTCCATATGAAATCCATGTTTCTCATGTTGCATTTCAAGACTAATGAAGTGTCTTCCTTATCATCATTATTCCTTTCCTCTTCTTCTAAATCTCAATTGTATCCTATTCCAGTATAAGCTCTTGCCTTAGCCATTTTTATATATTTCAAAATTTGTCTCTCCTTTTCCAGGTCTCTTTTCTTCTATGAAATCTTTCTCCAAGATAATTAAGCATATTATATAATATGTTATAGTAGTATGTACCAAGGAGAAAAACCAATGAGAGAGTATCCTGGAATTTTAAATAAGGTGTTACGTGGAAGGCTTCACTGAAAAAGTGACTTTTGAATGAAAGCCTAAAGAAAGAGAAGGAATTAGCCTTGTAGATATAAGAGGGAAGCACAATCCAGGCAGAGGGAACAGTGGATGGAGATGCTAAGTCAGAAACATGCCTGGCATGTACAAGAGACTCATCTTTAACCAGTTCTTTTTTTCTGTTTTCAAGCTTTGTAAATATTCTTTAAATAAGGGGGATATAGACCGTAAGAGAAGAGATCATACAGCATAAAATAAGCAAATATTTAAATCCTTTCAGGACTTCCCTGGTGGCACAGTGGTTAAGAATCCGCCTGCCAATGCAGGGGACATGGGTTCGAACCCTGGTCCGGGAAGATCCCACATGCCGCGGAGCAACTAAGCCCGTGCACCACAACTACTAAGCCTGAGCTCTAGAGCCCACAAACCACAACTACTGAGCGCATGTGCCACAACTACTGAAGCCCGCGCGCCTAGAGCCCGTGCTCCACAAGAGAAGCCACCGCAATGAGAAGCCTGTGCACTGCAACGAAGAGTAGCTCCCACTCGCCACAACGAGACAAAGCCTGCGTGCAACAACGGAGACCCACCAAAGCCAAAAATAAATAAATAAATAAATAAATCCTTTCATCAAGTAGCTACTTTTTTGCAATATTGTTTGCAATAATATATATTAACCTCTGCAACTCAATTTTAAAGAAGTGTATGCTTTTGATTAGTACAGTCTGATTTAATCTTTCACCTAATTGTTTAAATTTCAAAAAAAGGTAAAACTATTCATAAAGTCATATACATTCTAGAAAAGAATGGCAGGATGAAAGAAAGGAACTTACACTTCCTTATATGATACAAAGTTAGGTTCTAGTCTATACTCTTTGAGTAGATGACCTCCTCTGTTAGATAAAATTCTGTCTCCTTTAAGCAGGTAAAATTCTATTCATTTTATAGATGAGATTAGATGTAAAAAGTTCAAGTAACTTGTCCAGATCAGAAAAGTAATAAATTGCAAGACTCAATCTGTCGTATTACAAAGTCTATGCTGTTTTATAACTATGTAATTTGTTTATGACATTATATATAAGCAGTCTTATCCCAAAGAATCCCTAAAAAATGTTTCAGGTCTTAAACTTGTTCTTGTTATCCTATATTTAATATAGCATGAATAACATTAACAAACTTAGATCTGATTCCACTTCAGTTGAAATGATGTTTCATGATTCTTTGAGTTCATAACTAATATGTTTTATAGCACATGGTTAAAGACAAATTAATTTCCCTTCTTTCATATATTATCATATGAGAACAGATGCTACTGTTTCAAGTACATAGCATTGTTCACTGGAAAACAAACAGATTATTCCATTAATTGAAAAAGTCTTTTTAATATAAATCATGATCTACTATCATTGTTCAAATTGACTCCACTGTCTTTTATCTCTTTAATGTGACTGAATCGGCTACATTTCTCTTATTCTAGCTCTTATCACAAGGATTTTTATGGCAATCTTTTATTCTTGACAAAAGTTTTATTATACCATCACTGATCATTTTAATAGGAAGAGAATGAAAGAATTTGAAGAGATTACTTTTCTAGAATATGTTTATACCCAATTCCATTTTAGAAACTCTTGCAGAATAGGCATTTATAAATATCACTGTACTTAATTGTACTTATGAAAACCTTATTAAAGAGTTTTTTTCAGTACTTGTCAGAAAAAAAAGGATGGTGAATTGCAAACCATAGTATGCATGATCATGCTACTTATGATACCTTAAAACTGTAATAAAAGAACTTTCAAGAACAGAACATAGAGATAGTTCATCATGCATGTGGGTGAAAGTATGTGGCATTAGGTATAAGCCATCATCAGCTATTTGTTTCCTTTTTAATATTTAATGTATAACATAAAAAGTTCACTGCCAAATACATGTAGTGCCTCATTTAATCCCGTTCAATAATTACAAACATAAAACCATTTTATAACTGTATCTAAGTAATTTGCTTAAGGACACAGAGTCAGAAGGGCAATCCTAGGATGTGAACCCAGACACTTTGACTTTAGTGGTATCCCTCTCTTAAGCATTATTTGACTACCGCCAATTACCTTTCTCCCTGGCTTGTGTCAGATCCTGTGCTAGGTGCTGGGGTTGCAGTGGTATATACGATAGCTGTGCAATAACTGGCCAGGGTTACATTGACAGCCTGTTACCGTAAAATGGGTCTGTGGAAACAGGACCATATGAAAAATAAATGAATTTACAAATCATTAGTTCAGTGCTGTAACCAACAAACTTATGAGAAGTCAGAACCACTGATTATAAAAATATGAATAAAATTATCATGGGTATGGTAGGAACTCACAAGAGGAAATTCTCTCCCATACATTAGGAGTCTTGAAGAAGTTAGAACAGTCTTTCTTTTGGGCTTTAGGAGTAGTATTCATGAAACTCTTTAACAATGGCATTTGACATCAGATTAAAATGTTATATAACCAACTCAGTTTCAAAAAAATTCTAACCACATATTTTGATTTTAAAAAGTGGTTATTGATGTCTTATGAATAAATGTCTATTCTAACTTTTTGATTCATGTTGCTATCAAATTGGTTTTTTTTAATAAGAGAAGACAATGCCATTTGTTATTACTGACATATAATGAGGCTTATGACAAATAAAAACTATGGTATTTGATAACTGAATGGAGTTAGTCTGCAGGCATTGGTTTAAATTTCAACATTTGAGGATTTTTTTGAATTCAGAAGGTAAATGGCACAGTTTTAACTAACAAGATAAAAAATGATAATTTAAAATTAGAACTTGCTTAAAATAATTTATATTTGCATTAAAAAGTGATTTCCTGTTGTTGACTGAGAAAGAAATTTCAAAAACCTATAGTTTTTTTCTGCTTTGGCTAGAAATAAAGGTAGAAATACAAATATGGAGACCTGATTTGTGTAAAATTTTACAAATAAATGATATTCTGGGAGAGACAGAAAGTTTTAGAATTGTGTAACCATTGGTTGCTGATGTTACCTCTGGAAGCCAATCATAGATACTTATAGTCAAGGGAGACTTTGATTCACATTTCTTTACCCAAGCACAGCCAAATGGAAAAATCATATATTTGGTTTAGAAACAAAACAGTTAACATTTTGTAAAAAAAAAAAAAAAAATTAGAAAGAAAAAAATGATAGAGTCTTTTGCTTCATTTGGAGGACAATTTCTAATTATTAATGTAAAAAAGTAATTTACTTTACCAGTAATAGAATCCTTAGTAATTAGAAGGCAAAATACTCCAAAGATGAGATATCATTGTTTGTAAAATCAGTTACTAACTTATTTTGTAAAAATAGAAAAAAAATAGATCTGAATAGATTTTATAGATTGCTTAATTTATGCAAGTTTTAAAACATTAAAACTTGACGTTTTCTGTTGATAATCATTATCATTTTAGAGATTTATGTTTGGCTAACCTTTGATAAATCAGATAATATTTAACTATCCAAAAGGATGAATAATAAAACAAATAATCTTTCAATAATGTGACTGGCCTTTTGAATTTCACTGGTCATTTATTTAGAAAGAATTTCTTACTTTCCCCAAACTAGTTTTTCCATTTCCTGATAGTAGGCAGGATTGGAGATTAAGATAATGATATCTTTCTGTGACCTGAGTGACATATAAAGTTCAGAAATATCCAGCTGGTTCATGAGTGATTTATTACCTTCTTCCAAACAGTTATGAAGTGGACGGAGACTAGATTGAATTAATAACGTGTTTAGGCTATGAGATTTCAGGAAGGATTTTAATTACTAGAGTGTTGTTTTCATGGGTGCCAATGTGGTCTGTGATGTCAAAATGTGCACAATGTTTTCATATTTTCCAAAGTAACAGAGTGGTTTGTTAAAAGTTGTTTAGATCATGTCATTCCTCTTTTCAAAACTTTCCAAGTGCCTTCCATCTCATACACAAAGTCAAAATCTTTGCAAAGGTCTCCAAGTTCCTATGACACCCACACTCCATTATGTTTTTGAGTTCTCTTATTGCCTTTCCTCCTCCTTCACTCACCTTCAGCTGTAGCAGCCTAATCATTGACTTTTGAATGAACCAACCTTGTTTCTGCCTGAAGGTCTTTACTTGCTGCTCCCTTGGTGTGGATTCTGCTTCTCTCTCACACCTGTAAGAATAATTTGCCTCTTGCTTTAGGTTTTTACTCAAATGCTACTTTCCCAGTGAGGCCTTCCCTATGCCACCCTATTTAAAATTTCAACCCATATTCCTCTTCTTTCATTTTTCCTCCTTAGTATATATTACTATATCATACTGTATAATGTGTGGATTTATCTTTTATTTTCACCTATCTCCCTAGATGTAAGCTTCTTAAGATCAGGGATTTCTGACTTGCTTGTTTACTTTTGTATCCTCTGTGTCTGGCACATTGGTAGATGCTCAGTTAATAATTTATATAAAATTATTTATATAGATAATTTATATAATGAAATAAAATGAATTTCTGTGAATAATTGATATAAAATTAGTGTTTTATTGTTATTAATATAATATTATTAGTATAATTAGCTGGTATACATAAAAAGAGTTTACCAGAAATTAGTCTACATAAAACCAATAATTTTAACTGATATTTTACTTAACTGATCATTCATCTTGTTTTAAAAAATATGCCTGCTCCATGTTTAAGAATCATATTTGTGATATAGATCTAGCCTATAGTGAAATTAGCCTTATTACTATTACCTTATTACATTGATTTATATGGTATTGTTAAGATGAACTTGATTCATATATTTAAATATTTCAGTATCAAAATATATCCTCAGTGCCTAGTATGTGTTTAGTATATAGCATAGTATATAGCAGGTCCTGAATACATATTTATTGACTCAATGAATGGATGAATGTAGAAATGATACATGTGAACTTTTGATAAACCAAAGAAAATACCGCCGATAAAAGCACCACCATTTTAAATAAAATTACATGCTCATTTAAATGAAGAGAGGTATAATGAAGTATTTGTTTAAATGAGTTTACCACATTTCAAAGGCAATTTATAGTACAATTCTAACTTTGGAACCAAATTAATATTCATTTGACAAACATTTCTTGAGTGTTGCTATCATTGTCTAGAAAATAGGATGAATAAGGTTGAGTCTTTCCCCATGATCTTTCTCTTCTCAGTCCTCCGCTTTCTTTCTCTCATACACACACATAAACGCACATATGCAAACATACTCACACATGATAAGTGTCAACAAAACAAAAAGATAATAGGAATGTGTAATAAGGTTATATGATTGTTAACATATGGTACACATGAGAGTTTCACAGAAGAGGCAGACACTCAAATAAACCATTGCTTTCTGGACAGCAAGCCAAAATATTGGGGGGTACTGTAGGCTGTTCTAGCATAGTGTCAGTGTCATTCCCTTTAGATGAATTTTAAAATATAGAACGTGCTTCGGAAACTCTGATTTACTTTTTTAATGAAGGAAATATTTTGACATAGTTATCTTCAGAATGAAGCAATACTATTATAAAAATATTAGGAATAAAAAGCCAATTTTAGCTAGTTAAAAGTCTTACATGTTTCTCATCATTTCTGAAAATATTTATTGATTAAATCAATAATGAAAAAATCCAACCTGGATACACCTTATTACAACAATCCAGAATGCCATACAGAGAGGCACAGGCTCCACTTAACATGTTCAGTAAGCCCAAGCTGTGTTAGAATTGGGGCTAAAATAAACACTCCTAAAATGTGTTAAAATATTGTAATATATTTAGAGCAGATTTCATGTAAAGAGGAAAACAGCATGCTCCACTGATTTTTATGTGTTTTTAAAGGTAATTTAACATCGTTATGGTTTCATGCTAATATGTTCATAGGAAAGAGAGAAAATAATCAACAAGTATGGGGTAATTAATCATAAGGGTAAGTTATAAAAGAAGGAAAACTTGGATAATTAAATTTTAAATGAACTTCCTCAATATCTAATTGATGAATTCTGAGAAAAGAGAAACGTATGTGTAAGCATCTGAATTTTTGTTAGTTTTCCTTCCAGCTTGAATTCAAAAGAGTTGACATTTTTGCAAATTCTTCCTGGAAATGTATTTGACAAGTGCTACTTTCAAACCCAGAAACAAATACTACCCTACTGACTGATTGATTCCTTGGTCCAGGTTTATAAAATCACTCTGGAACAGACTATATTTAACATGAATCGTAGGTTTGTGCGATGCTAATTAATTAGTCATATGATAATAATTAGTTAGCACCCCTCAATTGCTCAAGTGAACATATTTCTTTTTGGATCTTCCTGCAGAGGAAATGCACTATTCTCTTTTTGGAAGAGCATATCAGTAATTCAAAATTAATTTTGAATTTGTTTGCTTCTAACAACAAATTCTTTTTGACCTACAAGTATTGCAAAGTTGATAGCCAGTGGTCTGATTAGCGCTATTATTATATTTATTAGGCAAACACTTTTAAGCCAGACAATGTTCCAAACTCTTCTAAAGATACATTTAGAACCAAATACTAGGGAAGACTTTAGCAGTTTACATATATGACTTTTCCTATTTGTCTACATATTCCTTTTCCCTTATGTCCCTTAAAGAGATTGGTTGATTTGCCACTGAGTGTATCTGTGCAGGTTAATCTCCCCAAGATGGTATGAAATTAAATAGATCTTTTCTATTTTGTGTAGTGTAGAAGAAAGGAGGCTTTGTTAAACTAAGACCATCATCAGTGTCTGTGGTGAAATTATTGTTCTATAATTATTAGCTACCATGACCTTCTGAAGAATTTTAAACAAGGAAAGTCCAGATAACTGAGCATCTTTAATAAACTTTTTGTTTTGTTAAAAATTCTTCACTTCCAGTCATCTATTACCTTAACATGTCTGCAAATAGTTTAACTACATGAATTACTATTTGACTCTGTCCTGATGTCAACTAATATTTTTTTCTTATTTCACTGGACTGACTATGCTAGGGACATAGCTCAGACTGGCATTCTGTGAATTCTGACCAGTTTTTTGGCCGTCCCTAGAGTCTCTTGGACCAGAAGATCAGTAAATATTCCATATTTTTTTGGTATAAGAAAATCTGAGTTGGTTAGTGCTAATTGCTCATCCCTAATAATTTAAAAATTGGAAGTTTCTGGTTGGCACTTTCATGAGCAGCCTTGAGGAACCCTACAAGTCTGAAGTATATCTGATAATTCAGATAAAGCTTGTTTTAAAAGGTAGGCCAGGCTCTCTATAATGCTTTATGGTCTTAGAACTTATCTGCATGTACTGGCAGGTAGCTTAAGAAAGCTATGTAGTCTGATTTAGGTGGTCTCTCCTCTGTGACCCTACGAACAAGGCTTATAAGCACGAGAGAATCCAAAGTTTGTTATGTACCCATGTCAAATCTCATTAAATAATTATGTTCTTGGATTTGGGTAACTTACATAGGCCTGTCAGTATATATATTAAATCTCTAATAAGGTTCATTCATTCATTCAAATTTTAATGTAATATATACTGTGCAATATACTAGAGGTTAAAAAATAATAGAACAATGTGTAGAAAAATAAACAGAAAATTAAAATACTTATTTGTGATTAGTAATGAGTTAATAGCTGTAAGTAGTTTGGGGTCACTGGGTAAGGTAAAATTATACAAAAAAAATTTTTTTTCTAACACATGCTGGTGAGAATGTGGGGAAATTGGAACTCTTGTGAATTTCTGGTAGGAATGTAAAATGTTTTTAGCCATTGTGAAAAACAGTATGGTGATTCCTCAAAAAATTAAACATAGAATTACTGTGTGATCTATCAATTCCACTTCTGGGTATATACCCAAAGAAATTGAAATAAGGGATTTGAACAGATATTTTTACGTTAATATTCATAGCAACGTTATTCACAATTGCCAGAAGAACATTGATGGATGAATGCATAAACAAAATGTGGTATATGGAGTCAATGGAATATTATTCAGTCTTAAAAAGGAATCAAATTCTGACACATGCTAAAACATAGATGAATCTTGAAGACATTATGCTGAGTGAAGTAAGCCAGTCACAAAATGACAAATATTACATGATTTGCTCATATGAGGTCCCTAGAATAGTCAAATTCAGAGGCAGAAAATAGAATGGTAGTTGCAGGGGACTGAGGGGCAGGAAGAATGGGGAGTTGTTTTTTAATTGATACATAGTGTCAGTTTGGGAAGTTGGAAAACTTCTGGAGATGGATGGTGGTGACAATTTCACAACAATGTAAATGTGCTTAACGCCACTTAACTGTACACCAAAAAAATGATTAAAATGCTAAGTTTTATGTTATGTATATTTTGACACAGTAAAATAACTTACCTATTAAAAAAATAGAACATTTTCGAAAAGGTAATAGTACTATCTTCAATCAGTCACGGTAGTAAAATGGGAATTTTTCCTTTTAATAAGGGATTTTTTTTCTATAAATTAAGCATTCTTTTATGAGTATTCCTTCTATAAGTTAGAACATATGTTATTATGATTTGGGTCTATTTGCTGAACTATCATAAGAGTCTTCTTACCAAATGTCTTAACCATTGAGCAACTTCATAGTTTGAGTCTTGAGAACACCTGTCTTAAATAGGTGAAAATAAAAATTAAAAAGTTTATCCATCAAATGTATATTTTCCCACTTAAAATTCTCTTATTATAGTTGCAAGTTTAATAAAAATTTTCAAGTTATAATTTAAAGAACTGAATATGAATTTTAGAGTGTGCTCACTTTTCTATAGACCCTTAGAAAACACTACTTAACTGTATAGTTTCAGAGACCAGTAAACATAAATTTCTAACAGCTTTTTATAAAGATAAATAGTTTTAAACAAACAAAGCAATACAAAATCTGGAATAAAGACACAGTGGCATCTGTGAAATTGTCAGGTTTATTATGGGCAATTTCTCTAAGTACTTCTAGGCCCTATAGACAGAAAACTTAGGTTGAAATCAATGCTCTGTGTTTATGGTACTAGCCATACAATTTTTTTAACATCTTTATTGGAGTATAATTGCTTTACAATGGTGTGTTAATTTCTGCTGTATAACAAAGTGAATCAGCTATACATATACATACATCCCCATATCTCCTCCCTCTTGCTTCTCCCTCCCACAATCCCTATCCCATCCCCTAAGTCAGAAAGAGAAAAACAAATACCGTATACTAACACATATATGTGGAATCTAGCTATACAATTTTGGGTGAGATATTTAGCAGTGTTAAACCTCAGTTTCCTTGTATATAAAATAGTAATGACATTACTTTTCTCATAGGTGTGTGGTTACTTTTCTCATAGGTGTGTGAGATGACCAAGGTCCACGATCATTTATTCAAAATTCTGAAATCCATAAAGCTTTAAAACTAACAGTTTTTTTTCTTTTTTTAAGTTGGGTCCAAAATTAATTTAGCAGAAAACCTTACCTAAACTGACTTGAGACAATTTTTAGCCTTTATTGATCCCACTCATTGTGGCTTTTCATATTTTACTGTGAATTATTAAACTCGTTAAATATGGGGTGCTGCTCAACCCAGATGGGGCATGACATAAAATGGTACATGCACTTGAATTACCTAAAATCCTAAACATATCTGGCTCTAAGGAACTGGCGTGAGGGATTGTGCATTTCTATACAGAAAACACTAAATAAAATACTTTGCACATATTCAGCCCTTAACTTAGCTATTATGATTATTAATTTGGGCACTTGTAAGAACTTGAAGTTAGAAACCACACTATTTCATTTAAGATATGGTCAAAGGAGTCACTTGAATTGATGTAAAATTTGGCAGATCAGTAAACAAGTACTATTACCTAAGGATTAGTGCTTTTATGAGATTTCTGCTTCTTTCCTTACATACAATGTAAAATTGTATTGCATCATTTAAATTTTTCAGGCCAAATTATTACAAACTACTGTATTAAAATTGCTTATATTAAGAAGTCACCTTTTAAAAGTTGACTTCTATCAAAATAATTTTATTTTTGAATGCATATTTCTGGTTATGCATGATTGATTATCTTACAATTAAAAAAAAAAAAAACTTTCCATTTTCTTGCCCTACCCTTACTTCTCAGTTGTGGCATAAAAGAATGAACACTGTGACTAGAGGGAATCAGGCATATTCAATTCCTTAGTTCTGGTCAGTTTGTTTCCTGGGTTACTTACAAGATGGGATGTAAACATTTCTGAAATGAGCTCTTGAAATACACTTTTTTTTTTTTTTTTTGGCGGTACGCGGGCGTCTCACTGTTGGGACCTCTCCCGTTGCGGAGCACAGGCTCCAGACGCGCAGGCTCAGCGGCCATGGCTCACGGGCCCAGCCGCTCCGCGTCATGTGGGATCTTCCCGATCCGGGGCACGAACCCGTGTTCCCTGCATCAGCAGGCGGACTCTCAACCACTGCGCCACCAGGGAAGCCCTGAAATACACTTTTTAAATATGATTTTTACAGGTGAGATATGGAGAATGTTAAGCATGCATTTGTTTATTTTTATTTTAGAAAGATAATGTTCATGAAAACAATAAGGAACTTATGAATTATGCTTGTATCATATCAAAAATTATGCCTTAGAGAATTTCTGTTATCTACTATAACCACTTATATTTTTTGCTAAATTAGGAAGCCTAAAATTATTTTATGAGAACCACAAGTATCTTTTTAAAAGCAATGTTTCATTTAATTAATTTAATATTAAAAATAGCCTTATTTAAAAATATGTAAGAAAAGTAGGACTTCTACTGATTTGTTATGTGGCAAACTATTAATAGCAGTCTAAGAAGTAAATATTTTTCAAGGCTTTTTTCTGAATCTGAGAATTTTTTTTGTTTTTCTTAGAATGTGGCACCTTTAGCAATGGTCAGCTGTCCAAAACAACTTACAAGTGATAACTATTGGTATTCAAAATCCTTTAAAATACTGACAAACTGGTGTTTTTAAGGGATGGGAAAAAACAAACTTATATTACCAAATTTATAATATATTCCGACAAGTGAGGACTCTAGTAATACCTACAATGAAATAATACTTGTTACAGTTAACGGTAAATTTTATGCAGTCATTTTCTTACACTATATAAAATTTAAAAAATTTATTAGGATTTTACTGCAATGTAACATGCTGCAATATTTCAGCTTCTCAAAATAGTGTGTGGGCAATCTCTGAACTTTCTGTATTAAATTTTTAATGCATTTTCATAAATATGGCTTCTGTAAGTGAAATATAAACAGTTTTTATTTATTTTTTCATATTACTAATTTAGAGTCTTTATACCCCTAAAACCCTAAACATTTTATTTTCCATATAGCTAAATAGATGGAAGTACACCATTTTGATAATTCTTTTTGAGAAGCATCACTTTTCTTTTAAAATCTGACTATGAAGGCATTAAAAGCCTTCAGATATGCCAGCAAGAATATAATTAAAAATTTTTTTCTTTAATTATTACATTAATTTTGAACAGAGCTGTCTCAGAGGATCATCATTTTAATTTCCCAGCCGCATGTAACAATTAGATCTGTGCAATTATGACTTAAACAATGAACATTCTCAATAGGTTAATGTATTATTAAGCAACAGCTAACAGGTTGTATGATCCTAATGAGAAAGCGCCAGGTTGTATTGTCAGCACATATTTGACACAAATGGTATATTGTTGCAAACAGTGACATGTGACACATGTATTGTCCCTGGAACAGAATATCCTAGTTTAATGCTACAGTCATTTAAAGGACAGAAAATAGTTTCTTGGCTTTTGTGTTCATTAAAGATAAATCTTGGACTGCCTTGTAGGCCAAAATAAAACATTAGTTTTGAAAGGAAACAAAGTGTATATATATATATACATTATTTCTCTTCACCTCTTCCCTAAATTTTTTTTCCTCTTCCTAACACATATGTTTCATAATTTAACTTTATTCTTTTAAATTGTTCAGAATTTAGCAATTCTGTGTTATATTCTGTTCATCTTATAGATATGTGCTGATAAATCTTCAACATTTTTTAGCTTTTATTGCTTTGCATGACTATAAAAAGTTAATAACAGATTTATATTTTGTTAGCATTTGTGCTGCAGATGCAGGAGACATCTTAAATTCTAATTTAATGCACCTTTAAAGTCCTTTTTATTAGCCTGTTAATTCCCAGCCGTACTGTTTTATTGAAATGTGCATTACATTTGTGCCATAGTCAAAACAGTGGTATAGATCTAGAATTGTAAGGAAAAAATATCTCTAGTAGTTGGATAAACTACACACTCAACAAAGTCTAAAGGGCCCACTGTAAACATTGTGGGCCCCTTGAAGTTGTAATAGTAATTACATATCTTTTAGTATTATAGACAAAGAATTACACATATCCATAGGTAAGAGATTTTATTGGTAGGTAAAAGTAAGACATTTAATATTTATGACAATTATTAAATTCCATTTTAAACATGAATTTTATTATATAGTTTCAGAAATATATATGCCTAGAAATCTAGATTCACTAATATGTAATAACAATACTTCCTTAAGAACTACAATTGTAGTGTTCTAAGAGGTCAATGCATTTCACATGGATGAAAACTTTTCTATGTGGTTTAATGTAATAAGGAAATGTGCATTTGTTATGCTCAAAGGCCAACCTGATTTTAGTATTTCTCTCACCAGAGCTCCTGAACCATTTTATGACTCTTGTTAGTATTCTGTGTATGACCCAGCAGGTGTCAAGATAGAGAAGATTGGGGAAACAGATAGTCCACCTCTAATTAAATACCAGACATCTCCCCCACCATTTTTATTTGCGTTTCCCCAAATGGGAAAGCAGATGGCATCACTTGAGCCTATGTAGTGACAACCACCTTTTAAAATTTCTGCTGAAATGGATAAATGGTGACAATGCCAGTTCAGCCGTTACAGCTCATACTCATAATGGACAAGATGGCAGATTAGTTGGGAGGGCGTTAAAGCACCCTGGAGGTATAAATATAAGCCATCTTCGTTGCCACTGCATCAGTCCAGCCATATCCAAACCCAGGGAGAAAAACATGTGGGTCTTGCTTTATTTTGTACATAGCAGGAGCTGGCAGTAAAGTTACATGGTAAGATAGATTTCCAACATTTTCCCTGCCATTAATTGTAATTTTTCAAGGTTTCCTCGGTGACAGAGTTTACAAAAGGGAGCTTTAGTAAAACTATCATTTGTTTCATGGATCAATAGGGTTTAGGGAATACAAAACAACTTTAGTTGTTTAAAAATAGAAACTATCAGAGGGTGTCCCCCTCCTCCCCATGGATATCAAATCATGCTATTGATCTGTCTACAGCGTAACTGTGAAAAATTTTCAGATATCAGGTGGACTAGCTGGGAATACAAATAAAGCCACTCTACTAACGAGGATAGTATATGGTTCCTGAGAGACCTCCTGAGTATCCCAGTATGAATCCTTCTCTAAAAGATGTGGCCTCTGTCTATGATAAGACCATGAAAGATAAGAAAAGGCTTAAGACCAAAAGTATTATTGTTCTATTTTTTTCCTATTTGTTCTCTTTTCCTATATCTTTCACCATTTGTCCAACAGATTTCATCAAGTAATTCTGAAAAAAAAATGTTAAAATGGAAAAACATATATGGAAAGCAACATAAAATAAACACAGACTGAAATATAATCTCCACATATATGCAATAGTAGTATGATTACAATATTTAGAGGAAAGAGAATTGAAATAAATAATTATGAAATCCAGGAATTATTGCCCTCAGTGCACAAATTAATTTGAAGGATTAACAAAGTTCTATTTCAATTTAGAATAATGCCTCACACAGCTAGTCTGTCTTGATTTTAAAGACTGAATGTTAGGGGTACTTAGAATTATGGCACGAAGGAAATGAAAAAGAACACATATACCTACAAGTAGGTTGTAAATTTTTCTGTTTCTCAGTATGCTTTTAATTTAAAAAAAATATAGTCAAAGCTCATTTGCAGTGCAGAAAAATAGGAAGATTCCTTAAACCAGTGGTTCTCAATGGATAAAGCATCATTTAGGGGAATAAGTTAGAAATGCAAATTATTGAACAGACCTACAGAATCAGAAAATGGGGGTAAGACTCAGCAATCTGTATTATAATAATTCTTCTGCATGATTCTTTTGTAGTCTAAAGTTTGAGAATCACTTCCTTAGACCTTTGTTAACTGGAGCTACATTTACTAGTGAAATTATATACTTACTGGTAAATTGGTAATTATACAGTGGTATATTTTAACTTAATTTTTAAAAAATGCATTTAGTCCTATACTGATCAATGTTCTGATCCTTAAGGAAGGGCAGTGAAATTTAAGGAAACTTGTAGTTAGCCAAATAAACCTAATTCAGATGTGTTTGGATATTTTGTACATTACTGAGCCTGCATATATTTTTTAATAGAATTCTGAAAATGCGTTCAGAATGAATGTAACCAGGTTTGGTTTCTTAATTTCTGAAACATTATTCAACTATGAATTAGATTATATTGATAAAAATATGATATACTTTATCCAAAATATCTTAAGATAAAATTTTTTTATCATTAAGATATGAAATTGGTTCATGAGATTCTTTTCACAGGTTTAAGTGTCTAAATTTTAATTGGTTAACATTGACCCTGTGGTTTGCAACATACATTGTAAAGGAACAGATGGCTGTGTGAATAATCTTCAAAATTTAACTTGACTTAAATACCCTTAAGTACCATAGGCCCCAGGTTTTTAAAGGGTAGAACCTATACAAGTAAGTTACACCATTTAAATGAATCTCCATTTTGTCTCTGGATAATAATAATAATCATATATTTGAAATTTAAAAATCTTTCTAGTTCAATAAATAAGACTTTTTACAATACATAGCTATAAATGGCTGAAAAAAGAATAACATTCAAGAATTCCCACTTAGGAAGTAGTTATTCCTCTGAATATTTTATTATTTGTGTCTGTATAGACTTTACTCCCAAAAAAGAATGCTTTCATTAGTCTTACGAAGACATATTCCAATATGATGAATAATATTATAACTAAAATAGTTTTACTAGCAATAAAGATGATCTTACAATATAATTGGTTTACATCTTTTGGTTCTTATCAAGTAATATTTTTAACCTGACAATGTCAAATTTTAGTGTAGCAGGTATAGTATGAGGGTTAGAAATTGCATCTGATCTAATCACTTAGGGATATTGTAAACAAATCAATGTGAACTTTTGCACCATAATAGAAAATACTTGGATATTCAGGGTGAAAGACTTACAATGAGAGAAGAAACTGTTTTCTTCCAACTGGATTACAGTAAGACACACTTATTTTTCTTAATATTTTGTAGTATATATATCATGTGTCTATAACATATTTAGTGCACTACACTAGGTACTTCATGGAATATAAACTTGTTTATAAATTGGAACATTGGAGATTCTTATTATTGAGCCTGATATGCCACTCTTGAGAAGTAAACTTGCAAGTATTTCAAGAATGGAAAGAAAAAAGATAATAGCTTGAAGATATGCAGGGGGTTTGGAGAATTTTACAATTTTTATTTGCAATAATGAAGAAAAGAGATTGACAGAAATCTTGAAATAAAATGACACTAGGAATAGTTAAGAGTGTGGAGGATTAGCAAAAGCCATGACAGGAGTAGAGATCTGGATATACTGGGGAATAAAAGAGAACAATCATTACTCAACTGATTCTAGGAATTGTGAATTAGAAGTCACTAGTAATTTCAAATAAAATAATCAGGTTAAAGGGGGAAGGAAAAAATAATCAGAGAATAGCCACAATATCATGAATTGAGCAACATATATGGAAAATAATCTGTTTATATATCTTCAGCTCTCACTTAATACTTAACATGCATTAAATAACAACCCATATGTGAGGAACAGTGACAGGCATTGAATCTCTATCCTCATGTAGCTTATGTTGTAACAGGGAAGACAATGAACACATTGCAAGTATGAGCGTATGGGAGACTATCAGATAACATTCACCTAGTCAGAGAAGTCGTGAGGGAAGGTTACCTAAAAGAATAGCGCTTAAGCTGAGATCTGAAGGATCTAAGTAAAACAGAACAAAACACTTGTAGGTAAAAGAGGCAGCTAGACAAAATATGATTCAAACCTATTCAACAAGGGAAAAAGTGGCACTAGATGAAACTGAAGAGGTAGGCAGAAGGTAAATTGTCTTTGTGATAAAGGTCCTGTTCACTAAAACAATGAGAAGCCTTTGGAAAAGTTTATGTAGGAGAGTGACACCATTAGCTTTTCAAGTTACAGAAAGCATTCTGGCTTCAAAGAAGAGAAGAAAGAAAGGTAGAGGGCGAAATGTTCATGCTGATCGTTCAAGAGGGTGTTATAGTGCAGGCTAATGTAATAGTTTAGACTAGAGTTGAAACAGTGAGGAGGGGTGGAAAGTGAGAGAGAGAGAGAGAGAGAGAGAGAGAGAGAACATGCAAGAGAGCAGAGAGATATTTGCAAAGAAGAATTGACAGGATTGGGGTTTGACATGATGCATGGCTGCTCATCTCTGACCTGACAAACTGCTTTTATTGTGGCTCTTTTCACCAAGACAGGGACTTCTAGAACTGTGGGGGGACATGGTAAAGTCAGATTTGAAGATTTTTCTTTGTAGTGTCTCTGAGATATCACAAGGGTATATCACTAAAGAATATCATAACATTGAAATGCAATGTCTTATTTTGTGAGGTTGTTAACTGTCGATGAGCTAAAATTAGACTTTAATGAGTGTGAGAACATGTTGCCATATATCAGAACATTAGGAGCTCTCAGCCACATTATTTGTATTTGTAACATCATTTTTGTATTTCACCTCGAAGATCACTCATGCCTCTGAGAATAATTTGTATCTGCCTTTGCATTATTATTTGTTCTATTTTACAATACTGGCTACAGCCCTGAAACTCATGGTATTATCACAAGTTGGTGTCACTTAAATGTCCTTCTCCTTTGGAGTTGCATGGCATTAATTTAACAAAATAGTAAGAGATTGAGTATTGAATATTTTAACATCCTGTTTTTTAAAAAAATTAACAGGTGTAAGACTGATATTCAGGTTGTCAAATTTATTTATTTTGATATTTTTGAACATAAGCTACTTCAATGATTCCATGTTGTGGAATATTTATTGACAATACAAAGAAAGAACAATTTTTTTTTTTTCTGGTTGGAATCTTTAATTGGAGAAATGACCATCTCATATGCTGGTTATTGTAATTCAGTATTTTAGAAACCAGCTTCAATATTATCAATAATAATCAAATGTTTTATACAGTTCTAAAACAGTACTATAGTGATTCTGCATTTATCTAGATGGTGTAATTTTAAACGATGTTCCTCTGCTTCCCTTATAAACATTTGGGTCAAGTAAACTCCAAGTATTTTATGATCTTAAGGTTTCAGGCTCTGAGTAATATCTAAAATCTGATCTTAGTCTAAAGAAGAGAGAATAATGCAAGTCTTACATGTTTAAATTATATTTTAAGGGAGATATGCTATTTAAAAAAATAGACAAATTTTAAACTTTTTTTCATTGCTTTCACAAGATGTGAAAAGGCAAAGACAAGTATGAAATTCTTATTTCTTGAAAGAACCACTAAGATGTAAAGAAGTAGCAAACATTTTGACGTGTGTTATTTAGCTGCGTACCTCCATCATTCAGTATTGTTCTTTTGAATATGTGTTGATTTAGAAAAAAAAAAAATAGACCAAATCTCTCCTTGGATTTTCTCATAAATTTTTGTTGGCTTATTATTCTTTGACTCTTCGGTTTACTTTGCCTAAAGAAAGAGCAGGGAAGAAGGACACATTTAAGACCATTAGGAAAAGGAATATAGTAAAATTTGATTAAAATCAGTTCAGGAACAATTTAGTGAGATTAAGGAAGAACCTGATTTATAGGTTATCTCTTCACACCTACACTTGTTTGAGTGTTTTAATTGTCTTTACCAGTGAAATAAATAAAAAAATGAGCTAAGTCAGATAAACATATATGCAGTTTGACTGATTTGACTGAGGGATATTTTACTGAGTTAGACGGATTATCTGACAGTCTTGAGTAACTAAACCAGGCAGAATGATTAAGCCAGTTTGTAGGAACACACATTGTTAATGCGAGCAGCCAAGAGCTAGGTTGCTTAACGAGGATGGCACAAGGTAGTGAGCCGTATGTTTGAAATGATTTAGGTGACGCTTGCCAGAGGCAGAAATGGGCTAAATGACCTCTGGAGGCACTTCCCAGTCCTATGTTTCTCATTTAATCTCATTTAAATTTTTAAATCTATATGAAGGATACAAACATATTTTGTTTCAAAATGCCTTGGGTTCAGTTAGGTGACAGACAATTAAAAGGAATGAATTTTTTTCAAGCAAACAGTTGAATGCAATGCTAACGTAGCTGTTTTGATCAGACACCAATTACTTTAAGTTGTAAGATAATTAACTTTACTCTTTAAAACATTCATTAGACAACTGCCTAAGAAATTTTTATGTATTTATTTGCATGTTTAGAACATGAAACATAGTCATAAAATATTGAAATATGTCTTTATACTTTTATACTCACCAAGAGAAATAAAACTCTCCCAAAATATGCTTATAATTTAACTTCTTTCTTCCCCTCTCTGTCCTCGGCACCTATTCTATAGCTGAGAAACAGTTTACCTGATTTTCAGTTTCTCTTATATCCACTTTTAGCCAAATTTCTCCTTAATTCTGTCCCTGCTTGTTTTTCCTCCATCCACTCAGGAGTCAGATTAGTCTGATTTCCCCAGCAATTTAGACTGTGAATCCTGTTTAATGTCTTTTTTTCCAAAGCAGCCCTCCCTCCTGACTGTGGCCATTATGAGTTATTCTGCGCTGAGAAAGGTCTGAAGGACTTATGTGTTAGCAGGTTAAAAAAAAAATCATCTCTTTGAGGGGTATTTATATTTTAATGGAATATGATTTCCAAGTAGCCAAAAAATTGAAAACCTCAGTTAAGATTGTAGTCATCAAGTGATTTCAAGTGGTTGAGGCTATTTTTTGTCTGAGGCCTACCAAACACATTCTTGAAGAACAGGTAACTGTGATCTGATAGGTGTGGGTATTCACATACGTATGTGTCTGTGTTGTGAACAAACAATGCATACCATGGGTGAAGGTTGTCCTAGATTGGTCCTTGTAAATCCTCACGTGTGAAGCCAGGAGACTTGATGCTAAGGAAAAAAAAAAAAATGACTGTTGGTGAAGTTAATCTAACCTATCTTTAAGGAAGGCAAATGAAACTGATTAGTGAGCCTGATATTGAATTAAGGAGACATTTGTGAAAATATTCTGGGTTTTGAATATCCCTTTTTAAAATTACAATGCTACAATTTTAATGTTACTTTCAAAACTATATAAAATTGTAAGAAAAAAATTCACTGCATGGGAATTCCCTGGCGGCCCAGTGGTTAGGACTCAGCACTTTTCACTGTGAGGGCCCAAGTTCAATCCCTGGCTGCTGAACTAAGATCCCTCAAGCCTTGTGGAGTGGCCAAAAAAAAAAAAAAAAAAATCACTTCAGTGAGATTGAGTGATTGGTAAAACAAACAGATTAAAAACAAACAAAAGAAATAAACAAAAACACCTGGTTCATTTGTACTCAATCTCTTAAGCTGTTAGTGAGCATTTACTGGGTGCTTCAAACTGTGACAGAATAGATGTTAAGTGTTTGAGCTTGAAGATTTAGGGAGGTGTTCAGGAGTAAGGAATTCAAAAAGATATATAAGGCATAATCCTTGCCTACTGGAATCCCCACTTTGTTAGTGAAATGACATTAATATAACTAAAACAAAATCAATCAATTCAAAACATTATATGAGTAAGTATTATAGTATATGATATAGCTCTGAGTGTCTGAAGTCAGGGGTGCGAAAGTGGTAATTGATGATGGTTGAAGTAGTCAAAAAGATAGGATTTTCAACTGGGTCTTAGAAAGTGGTGAAGTTAAGATTTGATAGGGAAAAGAGGACCAGGTCATTTCAGGAAAGGATCAAAAGTTAAACAAAGTTCTGGAAATGGGAATTAGACCCAGGCAATAGCAGAGTACACCAAGAACCGTGCTCCTTGATCCAGTCCATTTCTTACTCTGTGATGCATAAAATGTTTTATTTCATTTTAAAATGTTCAGTCCACTAATGACGTAAGGCAGGAGAAAAGCAGTTATCAAAATTGCTAATGACGTGTATGGTCACTTCATAAATATGATTTAATGATTTTGGAAACAGAATAGAAACAGAGCATGCCGAAAGCAGTAATAAGGCATTTTTCAAAAGTGTCAGGTTCTTAAATCATAAATCCAAAATGAAAAAGAATGGACCTTTCTCCTATGGTTAATCTGTAAAAATATCTTTGGAAAAATAGAAGAGTAGCTTATTTTTTGATTGTTCTTGACCAGTAATAGTAAAATTATGCATAAATGAATTTTATGGTCACTTGGCATTGGGGATTTTCCTGTCAAAAGAATTTTAATTTCTGTGTCCTGAAAGAATGCTCTTTTATTCTTATATAATAGAATTTTAAAATCTTGTATAGTCTATTTTTATAAATTAACTAAAAATCTAACAAAATTTTTTTCTCCATAATACAGTATTTCAATGCATTTGAATAGAAAATATTTACATATTAAAAGTGATGACAGCAATTAAATTCCTTTAAAAACTTAAGATAGGTTTTGTTGAAGAGTGAAGTTCAAATCCAATATGTTTTTTTTTAATTTTTATTGGAGTATAGTTGCTTTACAATGTTGTGTTAGTTTCTGCTGTACAGCAAAGTGAATCAGCTATATGTATACATATATCCCCTTTTTTATTGGATTTTCTTCCCATAGGTCACCACAGAGCATTGAGTAGAGTTCACTGTGCTATACAATAGGTTCTCATTAGTTACCTATTTTATATATAGTAGTGTATATATGTCAATCCCAATCTCCCAGTTCATCCCACCTCCTTTCCCCCTTGGTATCCATACGTTTGTTCTCTACGTCTGTGTCTGTATTTCTGCTTTGCAGATAAGTTCATCTATATAATTTTTCTAGATCCCACATATAAGCGATATCATATGATATTTGTTTTTCTCTTTCTGACTTACTTCACTCTGTATGACAGTCTCTAGGTCCATCCACGTCTCTGCCATTGGCACAATTTTGTTCCTTTTTATGACTGAGTTATATTCCATTGTATATATGTACCACATCTTCTTTATCCATTCTGCTGTTGATGGACATTTAGGTTGCTTCCATGTCCTGGCTATTGTAAATAGTGCTGCAGTGAACATTGGGGTGGATGTATCTTTTTGAATTATGTTTTTTTCAGGTATATTGTTTTCTTGGATTTTCTCTGAGTGGGATTGCTGGGTCATATGCAAAGCAACTGACAAGGGATTAATCTCCAAAATATACAGACAGCTCATGCAGCTCAATATCAAGAAAACAAACAACCCAATCCCAAAATGGGCAGAAGACCTAAATAGACATTTCTCCATAGAAGACATACAGATGGCCAAGAAGCACATGAAAGGATGCTCAACATCACTAATTATTGGAGAAATGCAAATCCAAACTACAATGAGTTATCACCTCACACCAGTCAGAATGGCCATCATCAGAAAATCTACAAACAATGAATGCTGGAGAGGGTGTGGAGAAAAGGGACCGCTCTTACACTGTTGGTGGAAATGTAAATTGATACAGCCACTGTGGAGAACAGTATGAAGGTTCCTTAACAAACTAAAAATAGAACTACCAAATCCAATATGGTTTATGTCACCTAATTTAGTCATATCTCATCTTTGATTTTATAACCAAACTAGTTTTTGCTAGATATATACGTCTTCAAGAATATTATTCTAGTTATAAAACGAATAACTATGATGTTACCTGCTAGTTAAAAGTTACATAGCAAGTTATCCAGACTGTCAGTAACTCAATCCACTATTTCTAATATTGCAACCTTAGCATTAAGTCATAATCCTAGTGGAGTTTAAAGTGTTATGACAATAAAATTATAATCCTTTGCCTTTCATATCTTGAATATGAGTGTGTTTAAAGGAAGAACTAAAAAATAAATTGAGTCAAATGTTTTACTTCTTTTTTCTTATTACAACCTCAGGTGTCTATGCTATAGCAGAACTTTAGGGTTTCCTTACCACCTTCTATACTATAGTACTTCTAAAAGGCATATATTGTGCACATGCTTTTGTTATAAAACAATTTTAGTCAAGCCTAAACTATCATTTTAACATATGTCTAATAATCTATTTGAACTCTGTAGCAGATTCTAAATTGAAACTGATATTGTTTTTTACTTTACATTTTGTCTGTATCATTTTTGAACAAATGGCTAAGTTGTATGGCCAAGCTTTCAAATAATGGTCATCACTGTTAATAACAAAACTTTTTCCCCTTTTAATAATTTACTAGGTAGGAACATTCATTTTCCAAGTCAATAAGAAACGAACAAACACAGCAGACTTTTACCTAGATAAAGATTATGAATAGTCTATTCAAAACAAGAACACAAATGTCTATTATACACAGAGGTATACACGGAGGTGGGCTTTTAAGAGGCTCTCCAAAACCAAACAAACCTGGTTTCTATCACATGCTGATTTCCAAGGTGTAAACACTTTTATCCATGATCAATATCAAGCTACCACCTTGATGTCATTTAAGGTGGAGTTGGGAAGAGAAACTCAAAACCTGTGAAAGCGAGCTCTAGCACACCACTTAAATAAAATATGCCCAACCTCTCTAATACAAAATACAAATTAAAACAGCAGTAGAAAGCAGCACTTTTCACCTACAAGCCTGACAAAGATGAATGTGCATGCTCTTTCTTCCAGCATTTAAACCTTTATGAAGTTTATCCAAAGAAAATGATAGGACAAGTTCAAAAAAGTGTGGGTACCAGCATGCTCATTATAACGTTATTTGTAATAGTGCAGAATTGGAAATAAACTAAACTTTTATAAATAGAATCAATCAAAAAGTAGTCTAGAAAAGTGGCCAAGGATGAAAGCTTTGGAGTGACATCGCTTGCGTTCAGATATCGACCCCAGCAATTAGTGTATGACTTTGGACAAGTTATTTAACTTCTCTGTACTTACTTCCTCAGCATTAAAATGGGAACAATAATAGTATTCATTTCAGGGTGCTATTATGTGAATTAAATGAGATAATAAGTATTAGGGATTTAGAATATTCCTAGCATGTAGTGAGTATTTGGGGAATGTTAACCATTATCATTATTACGATATATCTGTTCATTTAAGGACTGTTTTAGTTATTAAGTGAATTTAATATTCAACATCAATCTATAATTATAGGCCAGACATTAAAATATGGTAAGGATACCACATAAATAATCGCTGATCTTGTACTGATAGTGTTTCTCACAGCATATTAGTTATCTGATAAAAAATATTTGTAACCCAATTTGTAGAGGGACAGATGCATTAACTATGATTTTGTTTGAAAGTAAATGCCTCTTTACAGGTAGAGGGAAATGTGAAGAAGAGCTGAATAGGTCTCTCCTTACCCTGAGGAGGCTTAAGACTCATGGATGTTGATTCTAATTGGAAATTGAGTCTCTTGCTTTTATAGGTCTTTTCATAAAACTCTCTCCTAGCTCATTAAATCATTAAATTAATCTAGCTGGCATTAGTTTTGATTTTTATTAATTGTGACTTGTTTTTCATTATGAGATCATTGTCAGTCATGAAACATAACTGCTGCATGTTGGAACAAAAGCAAATTTCTGCTGAATGAAGGTAGAACTGTGTAGTATAAGTTGAAATTCTGGGTGGTAACCATGTGTGTATTATTAGTAGTAACAGTACATGTTATTATTCAGAGTCAGTATGATTTCAGTAAAATAAATTATTTACAGATTTTCAAGAGTAACTGATAAAGAGGTCTGCATTTTGCATAATACTGTATATTATTTAGTTTTGTGTATCATGTATTAACCTCTCAGAAATATATATATATATATATAATATATGTCATATTTAATATCTATCACCAGCCTGACAGAAAAGAATATATATGTGGCAGCTATGTGATGTGGACAGAGCTAAACATTTGAAAAACAGAAAGGCAAATTTATATAAAACCAAGTTTTAAACTTTATCATAAATCATGTCATGTTATCAGGGAGCAGTCTAGAAGTATGGTCAAAAACAGATGATCTGGAGAAAAACTCCCTGGATTCCAATTCTGACTCTAGTACCTTGTGGCTGCATGACTTTGGGCAAGTTTGTTAACTACTCTGGATCTCAGTGTAATCTGTAGAATTGAAATAACAGTACTGCTTTCATAGGGCTATTGTGAGAATTAAATGATTTATTATATGTGAAGCACCTATGACAATATATATCATAAAGTTAACACACTTAATACACATTAGTAGGTAGTATAATGAAGTTATTAGAGGGAGTGCAGCTATAGTGGGGGTGATTATTCTGATGGCCATAAAAACTTGTCAGCAAACATACAGTAAATGCCCCTAGGAGTATGTACAAAAAAATCTTAGAAAATATTCAGTTGAATTTTCAAACGAGGCAGAAGATGTTGTAATTAGAAATACACATTTCTAAATGAATAATGTGCTGTTAGAAAATGATAAATCAGAATTGTGCCAATTGTGAGTTAAAGAATTGGTGAAGTTAGAGAAAATGTTCTAGGATAGGAGGATAGGAGTTCATCCTGTGTTTTAAGAATGTCCCAGTGAAAATATATACAGCATAATGTTTTGTTACTGGTTAATAGGGTTTTAGCAGAGAGTCAGAAATCTGTGATGGGATGATCTATGAATATAAACTGTCACGTGGAATATAATGGTTTTAAAAGCAAATGAGATGGTAGCTTACATCTGAGCTGAAAAGGGAGAGTGACTATTGCCCCTGCATATTCTTGAGTAGAATGTTTTCAGTCTAAGTGGACTTGTTTCTGAGATCATGTATCCACTATGATTATGATTTTGCGGCCCTGAGGTGATCCAGGTGTTTCATTCACCAGCCATCTGTCCAAGGAAAAATATGCTTATCTTGAATTGACAGGATATCACATGTATTTAGTGGAGTTTATCTTCACAGTTGGGCAAGAATAAATAAAAGAGCAGTGTAGCCCATGAGGATGTATTATATGCTTCAATTATTGGTCCATTAAATCACAGGGAGAAATTACATTTCAGTACCTAACAGGAAATTTTTGCTCAGTAAGACCAGTTCTTTTGGTGTGCCCTGGCAATTATGACCACCATTCCCTCTCAAAGGGAGCTACATGGCTTTATACTACAATTCTTCAGATATAATTTTTATAAGAATATACATAAAATAATTTTTATCCCAATGGGCCCATTTTCTAGGTGCCATTCACTGAGATTTATTTCTTATTACCTGTAATTTGCTTTCTCATCACATTTATGACATTAACATCACTTTAAGAAGAGTTTTCTCAATCTCATGAAAAATAAATATTTTAAGAAATGTGTGTAGATTTAAGAGCCCACTCTCTGTAATGCAACTGGATCAACCTAATGAAATATTTCATCAGAATGTTTGTTTGTAATTGGTGCATTTTCCATGGAGAGGAGTTTTCTAGCTCAAATACCTATCATCTTTGATTTATGGCAACTTGACTTGAAATAATTCACACTTACATCCATACTAGCACTTGTAAACGGCAGCTTGTGAATTAACATGTCATCATTCACTTTTGAGGAAATGAATCTAGGCACAAATGCAGCCCAAGGGCCAGCAACTTGATCCCTAATTCCCAATCCCATCAACCCATGGTAATCTTTTCCACTTCTATGTTAATATACTTCTTTGTTACTCCTTTCTCCTAGAATTTGTCTACCCTGTCCATTTAGCCTGTTCTTATTTTTTTCTCTTTTACTAATTTTAGAATATAATGTTCTTAAACATAAGAACTATAGCCTACTCTTAACTCTTTTGCTTTGTTTTTTGGACCACCCTCAATGCTTAGCACGTTGTGTAAAAAACAAAACAAAAAAGAGCTCTTAATGTTTGTTGTATTGCATTGTATATGCCACAGGGATTTTTTAAATGAGAAAATAAAATAACAAAAAATTACTCTTCAAAAAGTCAAGTAGCCCTATAACTCCTCCAAAATTTCCTCAGCAATGGTAAAGCAGGTTTTCTGCATTTCACAACTCTAAGATTTTCCTATTTTTAGATTTATTTGTTTCAAATGATGTCCGAACTTTATATACTATAGACTAATGATTCTAGGTCTTACCAAATATAATACGATTTTAGTTAACTTTTCATTAGTCTGAATGTAATTTAAGAAATACTATACTAAAAAGGATGCATTATTACTTTTATATTTAATGAATTGTGGTATTTCTGATCATTTCTACAAAAAGGTGAGAGTCAAATCTTGGTTCAGAAACCTAATTCTCTCTTATATTAGGGTTTCTATGGAAAAATCAGGTTTAGTTTACAATACCATTATCTAGAGTATAATGTGTCCTAATTGAAAGAATTGCTTATAGGTTTCTTTAAAATTATTGACTTGTTTTGAAGAAGGGAAGAAGGGTTCCAACACAAAACAACGTAAAGCACCTGCTTTTATCTTCAAAGCTTTGATTATCAGTAACTATACATAAATAGTGACCATAGTGAAAGGTTAAAGTTCAGTAGTCATTTTAACATACTAGAGTGTTAAACTATCACTAAGATGAATTTCATAGCATACATTTTGTTTTCATTCACGTAATGCAGGAATATTTGAGTTCAGGGTTTTCAGTATCTACCTCTTTTATTTTCTCCAGTTTTACTACGATATAACTGAGGTATAACAGTATATTAGTGTAAGATGTAAAACATGATTAGATATACATATATGTTGTGAAATTATAAGGGCAATAAATTTAATTAACCTCCATCACCGCACAGTTACAACTTTTTTCTTGTGATGAAAACTTTTAAGGTTAATCTTTTTGCAACTTTCAAATATACAATACATTATTGTTAACTATAGTCACCATACTGTACATCCCCAGAGTTTATTTATCTTCTAATTGGAATTTTGTACCTTTGACCACCTTCAGCCATTTTCCTCACCTCCCATTCCCCTTCTCTGGCAACCACCAATCTGTTCTGTTTCTATGAGTTTGTTTGTTTGTTTTAAGATAACACATATAAGTAAAATCGTACAATATTTGTCTTTTTCTGTCTGAGTTATTTTCTTAAATTATAATACCTGCGATGTCCATCCATGTTGTCACAAATGGCAAGATTTCATTCTTTTTTATGGCTCAATAATATTCCATTGTATATATTCCACATTTTTTTAATTCATTCATCCATTGATAGACCCTTAGGTTGTTTCTATGTCTTGGCTATTGTAAATAATGCTACTATGAACATGGTGGTGCAGATAGTAATTTTGTTTCCTTTGGATATATACCCAGAAGCAGAACTCTGGGTCATATGATAGTTAATACCTACCTCTTATACATACACATTTTAAGAGAGGGAAGTAAATTATAAAGGTCACTGAAACCAGAAACCTAGTAGTTTTGATTGACATCTCCCACTCTGATGCCCCTAATATTCAACCTATCACCTAGTCTTGTCCATTTTGCATTCTGTGGATCTTATGAGTCCCTCCACATCCTTCCTTTTCTGTGGCTCTCACCTTAGAACATTATCATCTTACTAATGTGATCTCTTGACTGGAATACTTACCTCTTAACTAGTTTTCCACCAAACCCAAATCCTCCTCCAATATGAGTTAGAGCGGTCTTTTCAAAATACACATATTATTTTATCATAGTCCCTACCACTGCTTCAAAACCTTCAATGGCTTACCATTGTTTTTAAGGTAAGACCAAATCCTTACATAGTCTATAAGCACCAGGATGTTACAGTAACACACCCCAACCCCCATGTCTCCAAGCTTTATCTATCATCTTTACTCCTTTTATCCTTCTTCTGGATTCTGTCATTCTCTTTTCAAGCCAGAGTGTTTGCATACTATTTCCTCTGTTTGGAACACTCTTCCATGTAAAACCTCTGTCCCAGTACATGAATGCTCTGCCTTTTTAAATGTTTTTCATTCTTTAGATCCTAGCTTAAGCATTTTATCCTTAAGGACCCTCTCTTTTAAATTTATGGAGCAAAGTTGGTATTTTTTATATGTTGTTGTTGTTGTTAAACATATTCATAGAATAATTTTCTTATGAGACAAGCATTCTTTAGGGTGATTAATATATGTCCATCCTTCTAGATTGTAAGTCTGAGAGTACTTGATTTGCTTACCACTGTATCTCTAGTACCTAGCACAGTGTATGGCACATTTGGAATGAATAAAAGAGTGAATAAATGAACAGCTGGTGTATTGTGAAGTCCAGATGATTGATAAGCTTTGTAAACAATTTTTAAAAATCAGAGTGAAACTTTGACATCATCTTATATTAAGGTAAATGGGAGTAGAGGATGGCTGATATATCTTCATATGATTCATTACCTAAATTTGGCATTCAAATAGCATTGGGTAAATACAAAGAAACCTGCCATACACTGTGAAAGCTCAGATTATTTCAAAATCATTATCCTTGTATTAAATTTGCTAAGTTAATCTTGATTCAGCATTGCAACTTTTGATTTAATTATTTTAGTTTGATCCATAGTTCTTAGCAGAGTTACAGTGTGATAGGCAGAACCAGTAGGAAATTTGAAAGAAAGAAAGTGGGGAAAAAAGATATTATAATTTTTTTTCATGAAAACATCATAGGGATTTCTTATGGATATTGTAATTAATGTTTTATTAGAGGTTCCTACTATAAAATTTTCATCTTACCAAAAAAGCCTACAGTTTTTGCATGGTGGTTGCAAGTAGACTGACAATACAAATATGAAAATTTGAGCACGTTATGTGATTTTTACAAATGAACTATTAGTCATATTAACCATGATACTTATGAATATCTTCATTAAATTTAAGGTGTTGCATCTCATCAGTGGAATAAAGTGAACTTCATTCATTCGGAATTTATTGCCTACTTATCTGCCAAGCACTATCCTAACTGCTGGTGATAACTTAACATAAACATGAAAGAACATCGTTTCTAGGATTGAAATCGAGAAAGTGAATAATTCTGTCTGTGACATAAGGGGAAGGCTCTATGCACAATATGGTGATATTTACACTGGATCTTGAAGAAAGAGTAAGAATCGTCCAGAGAAAAAGGGACTAACATTGCTGGTACAGAAACAGCAAATGCAAAGTCATACAGCCAAAAAAAAAAAAGAGAGAGAAAGATAACTTGTTTTTAGAAATTTTAGACAGGTTTGATTTAACTGTAATTTTGGATGATTTGAGTGGAATGGCAAGAGATGAACCTAGAAAAAGGTATATTTGTACCAAATTATGAAGGTCTTTGTATGCCATGCTAAGGATTTTGTAATTTATCCTTAGTCAACAGGAGAACTTTAAAATTATTTAAATAGGAGATGGAAATTTGGAGGGCCTGTTTATTCCTTTTTCGCACCCAAGTTTGGAAGCAACTGAAACATGTACTCAGGATAAAGATAAAAATTATTACTAGATTTAATGTGTGGACAAAATGGCTTCCTAACACTTTACCCCAGAATTAGTCTCATTCCTCCATCAAAAGATCAGGCCTCTTCTTTCAGAATTAAAATTCAAATACTGCGTGGAAAAACTTAAAATGCTGAAGAAAGGCCCTTTCCAGAAAAACAGAAGAGGCCGAGCTGAGTTTTCTTACTTTTTTCCTTCCAAACTCCTCATCAATAAATTATCCCACCCTTGCTAGGTAGGGGACAACAATTTAACTGTTGCCCAGAGCCCTCCATGTGGAAAAACAGGGCCAGAGAATTAGGTGCCCCCTCCTAACAAATATAGAATAGATACCAGAAACAGACAAAATGGGAAAGAAATTGGTGGTTAACAATATCTTGTTGTAGAAAGTGCAAGGAGGCTGAATTCTGTAAAACATCTGGGCTGTCAGTTTAGCTTATCCATGAGAGTGAGTAACTTAAGTAATAAAGAAAAACAAAATACACACACATTGCCTTCTATCCAGGAAGAGAAATAAGTAGATGATAATATGGATTTATGAGAAAGCTTATTATAGGTATCAAACAGTATATTTTTATTCATATGATGAGCTTTTTAGGAAATCAAAATCTGTATTTGAAAACAAAAGATATTTAACTAAAAGTGTGATAAAAAAGTTTTATTCAAGTCATCCTTTTTATTTTTTTTTAATGATTTTACTGTGATATTTTGGTAACCTAGAACAACAACAAAAAAGATTGTAATCCTCATGAAATAAGTTCTTTTAATACTTTATTGCATATATATGAAATATATGAGCACATATATTTTACATTATCATATATATGTTTTTGAAAGAAAATGTTGTTAATGGAAGAACTGTAGATATATAGATGCTAAAAATGTAAAGTATAAAATAAATGAAAAAAAAGATGTTCTTAGTGAATAACTTTGATTTAAAGTTATTAAGCAAGTAGCATAATTCAATTAAGCAGAAATTATATATTAATATCCTTATTCCTATGACACACAGGCATCTTTACCTTTTTCTCCCCTGGGAATGGGATGCCTAATCCCTGAGGACACTTCCCAAGTGGTGCTGCTTGTGAAGAAAAGTATATTCAGGAGAGTATTTGGAAAGGACTCAGGGGAAAACATTGCTTTAGAAGACAGAATAGTCCCTTTGCAAAGAGTTTCTGCTGAAAGATCAGCTGTTAACCTTATGGGGATTCCCTTGTATGTTATTTGTTGCTTTTCCCTTGTTACTTTTAATATTTTTTCTTTGTATGTAATTTTTGTTAGTTTGATTAATATGGGTCTTGGCATGTTTCTCCTTGGATTTATCCTGTATGGGACTCTGCACTTCCTGGACTTGATTGACTCTTTCCTGTCCCATATTAGGGAAGTTTTCAACTATAACTAGCAGAAATGTGCCCTGTTTCATATACAGTTGGTCCTTGGAAGTTTGACCCTGTTCTAAAATATTTATATCTATCTATCTATCTATCTATCTATCTATCATCTATCTATCTATCTATCTTAATTTGTATGTGTTAGTCCTCATGACTATTGTTTGTAAGAGAATTTGAGAAAAGTTCTCAAAACACTGATCAGATATATTATAGAAATTAGAGACTGTATACACTTGCAACAAACATCTTCCATAATTGACTAAAGACATAGCTACTTCATTAAACAGCAAAATATTGAGTAGACAGTATGAAAATCCAAAAGTGTCAAGTTTTAAAGTAGTCAAATCGTATAACTCCTCTTCCTCCTTTCCTCTGAAAAATTTCTTGTGAGTGTTCTTGACACACAGGTCTCCCTCTAATTTTTATCTGTACCTGCAGTTTTCTGTTAGTTCAGCTACAGCAGGAATCTGTCTAATGGCAGACCTTTACTGAGACAGACAGTTAATGGGAACAGTAGCAGCCCTGAGGTGTGTTTATACAGTCAGACTCACTGCCTCTACTCCTGTGATATATGAACTACTTCGGAAGTTTCCCAGCTGTTTCAGTGGATAAATCATGGCAGTAGGAGCTCGTATTTAACCTTCACTGTACTGGCTCAATACTTTGTAGTCCTTTTCTTTTATCTCTTTGGGTATCTGGAAGAGATTTCAAACGGGCTTGTCTATGCGTAAAGGGCATTGTTTTCTCTCTCGGCCACCTCCCACCTCCTTTCAACCAGACCAGGAAAACTCTGAAACTCTGCTTATGATTTGCCTTCATGTCAGTCAAAAAAATCAACTCTACTAGAGGTCAAGTGGTTTATAGATTCATTTCATGACGATAAAGCAAGATACTTCTGTGTATGTGCATTCAATGGAAGCCTCCGTTACACAGCAGCCATTGTTACATACACGATATTTTCTATTGTTTTAGGCAACTATAGCCACAATCGGTATACATTTTTGGAACTAAGGGACTGTGATTTTCTACCACCTTTGCCCTGGTTTACAGTCCCTTCACACTAACCTTCTCTTTGTTCCTGGATAGTGACTCAGAGCCTTTGCCATGGCTGTTGGCTGGGTTTGGGATAATCTACCCAAGATATTCTCCTAGCTCCAGGTTTACTTCATTCTAGTCTCGGTTAAATGTTACTTTTTCAGAGTAACCTATCTGTACACCTTATTTAACATATTACTCATTTTCTTCCTATCTTAGTCTCTGTCATCATGATTGATTCTAAATTGTAAGTATCTAGTTTATTTGCTTTCTTGTCTAGAATACAAATTGTATGAACAGGGATTGGTCTGTTTTGTTTTCTGTAGTTTCACTAGCATACAGAATATTTGACATATAATAAGAGCTTAAGTGTCTTTTAAGGAAATAAATATTAATATGCATATATATATACTTATACATGTACAGAGAGAAGTATTTTGTGTTTCTTTTTACATTTTTGACAAGTGGGTCCATACAATTCTGCAACTGGCCTTTTCCATATAATAATATACCTTGACCTTGTGTATTACTAATTAAGACCTATTTTTAAAGTGTCTTAATATTATTTTATGGATGTACCAAAATTTATTAATTGGATTTATTAGTTGAATTATCTATTGATGAGTAGGCAAGATTTCCCTTCTTTTTGCTAATTACATCTTTGTCAAAATAATTTTTTTGCATATAACGTTATATATCCATGTCAGTACTTCTATAGAATAAATTCCAAAAATTGGAAATGTTGAGTAAAAGGATATACGAATTTAAAATCTTATAGTTACTGATCAATTTCCCTTCAAAATAGGTGGAGTGAATTACATATTCTCTAAGCCTTAATAAGTGTACCTGTTCCCTCACATCTTTATCATGTGAGTATTACCAAGTTTTCAATCTTTTACCTATCTTATAATAGATGCAATTATATATATATTTTTCACGAATATGACTGAATTTGACATCTAAAACCTTTAGTTACTTCCATTTGACTAAAATACAAAATCTAGTTTGACGTTTGAGTTGCCTTACAGTAAGTCTAGCCTCAACTCTATCATTCTTCACAAAAATTCTCTACTTTGGCTGTATGCCTCATTAACAGAATGGGTTCACTTTATCATTTTTATGCTTTGCAGTTTTCTTTTACTGGAAGGTAATATCTTCTTCACTCTCTGTTTCTTGAAATTCTAGCCATCCTTTCAAACCTGGCTCACGTGATTGTAGTATAAGTCTTCTCTGATAAGCCCAGTAGAAGTTAGTTTCTCTGCTTTCCTTCCGGTATTGAATTTATTATCCCTCCATATGTTACTTGTATCCTAATTTGCCTACACACCTAATTTTTCCTACCGTATTTTAAGACCATAAAGAATCTGAAATTATGACATGTCTTTCTCTCCCACAGTTCTTAGCATGGTGCCTTCCATTAGAAACTGTCTGTTTAAAGGGTGAATGCATGCATGCGTGTCCAACACTGCCTAGTGCATGCGTAAGAATCATTGAGGAAAAAGAGATGCAGTGCCAGAAGAACAATCCTAATAAAAACAAATTGATATGCATTTCATATGACATACTACATACTAAACTTATTTAAATCTATGAAAAGAAAGAATATTTTTCCTTTATTCTTGAAAGAGTCAAGCCTAAAATGATTCCAGTGCATTCCTCAGGATTTTGAGAATGGAGAATTTCATTTATAGAAAACGAAACACACTAAGTGGCTGCTGCTTAGGGAGAATTAATCTTAAAGATTTGATTTTCACCAAGTTGTTCCAACAGTGGATATTTCAAAGAAAAATGAGACAATCTTTGTGGAAGTGTTTTGCAAATGTAAAGTATCAAACAAATAGAATATCATTGTATTCTTTTTACCAACAGTCAACCAGCCACATTTCCAAACACATTAGTTTGATATACTCCCATCTACTTCTGTAGTGATAAGAAGAATGTCCTCAAGAATTTTCAGAATGCTAAAGTAAGATTCCTTGTAACATAGCTTTGAGCTTAATATCAAGGAGTGAATGATCTGATTTGATCTATAAGATGCCAAAGGGCAGAGACTGAGACTATGTTCTTTAACATGGTTAATTTAGTGCCTAACAGAGTGGCTCAGTCAATATTGAACCAAATTAAATTGTGCGCTCCACTGAACAGATTCTGAAGCTAAGAAGGTGAGAGAGTGATCTTATCAGAGAGCAACTTCCCAAAGTATAAATAAGAACTATGTAGACAAGTATGGAAATAACAGATTTATGTTAAATATATATATATATATATATATATATATAGTTGTAAAATAATTCTGATTTTGCAAACATTGTTCATACTTGAAGCAGAAATTAAAGTGTTATCAACAAAAATTGGGTCAAAATAATTGAGGATTTAATTCGTCCCTGTGTGTTGGTTGGGATTGTATTTGGCTTTCAGTGATAGTGAGATGGTAGGAGGGGTGCAATCACAATAAAATCAATTCCATAACTGCTGGGTGGGTGATTCACAAACTGGAGAACACTTATACCACTGAAGTCTACCCACTGGAGTGAAGGTCCTGAGCCTCACATTAGGCTTCCTAACCTGGGGGTCTGGCAACGGGAGGAGGAATTCCCAGAGAATCAGAATTTGAAGGCTAATGGGATTTGACTGCAGGATTTCAACAGGATGGGGGAAACAGAGACTCCACTCTTGGAGGGCACACACAAAGTAGTGTGCATCAGGACCCAAGGGAAGGAGCCATGACCCCATAGGAGACTGAACCAGACCTACCTGCTAGTGTCTCCTGCAGAGCTGGTGGTGGCTGTGGAATACCATGGGGACAAGGGCATGGGCAGCAGAAGTTCTGGGAAATACTCCTTGGCACGAACCCTCCCAGAGTCCACCATTAGCTCCACTAAAGAGCCGGGTAGTCTCCAGGGCTAGGTTGCCTCAGGCCAAACAACCAACAGGGAGGGGACCCAGCCCCACCCATCAGCAGACAAGCAGATTAAAGTTTTACTGAGCTCTGCCCACCAGAGCAACACCCAGCTCTACCCACCACCAGCCCCTCCTATCAGGAAGCTTGCACAAGCTCCTTACATAGCCTCATCCACCAGAGGGCAGACAGCAGAAGCAAGAACTACAATTCTGCAGCCTGTAGAAAGAAAACCACATTAATACAAAGATAGACAAAATGAAAAGGCAGAAGGCTATATACCAGATGAAGGAACAAGATAAAACCTCAGAAAAACAACTAAATGAAGTGGAGATAGGCACCTTCCAGCAAAAGTATTGAGAATAATGATAGTGAAGATGATCCAACACCTCAGAAAAAGAATGGAGGCAAAAATCGAGAAGATGCAAGAAATGTTTAACAAAGACCTAGAAGAATTAAAGAACACCTAGAAGAATTAAAGAACAAACAAACAGAGATGAACAATACAATAACTGAAATGAAAAATACACTAGAAGGAATCAATAGCAGAATAACTGAATCAGAACGGATAAGTGACCTGGAAGACAGAATGGTGGAATTCACTGCCATTGAACAGAATAAAGAAAAAATGAAAAGAAATGAAGACAGCCTAATGACCTCTGGTTCAACATTAAACGCAACAACAGTTGCATTGTAGGGGTTCCAGAAGGAGAAGAGAGGGAGAAAGGACACGAGAAAATATTTGAGGAGATTATAGGTGAAAACTTCCTTAACATGGGAAAGGAAATAGCCACCCAAGTCCTGGAAGCACAGAGAGTCCCAGGCAGGATAAACCCAAGAAGAAACATGCCAAGACACATAGTAATCAAACTGACAAAAACTAAAGACAAAGAAAAATTATTGAAAGCAACAAGGGAAAGATGACAAATGACATACAAGGGAACTCCCATAAGATTAATGGCTGATTTCTCAGCACAAACTCTACAAGCCAGAAGGGAGTGGCATGATATACTTAAAGTGATGAAAGGGAAGAAGCTACAACCAAGATTACTCTACCCAGCAAGGATCTCATTCAGACTCGTTGGAGAAATCAAAAGCTTTACAGACAAGCAACAGCTAAGAGAATTCAGCACCACCAAACCAGCTCTACAACAAATGCTAAAGGAAATTCTCTAAGTGGGAAATACAAGAGGAGAAAAGGACCTACAAAAACAAACCCAAAACAATTGAGAAAATGGTAATAAGAACATACATGTTGATAATTACCTTAAATGTGAATGGATTAAGTGCTCTGACCAAGGCTCGCTAAATGGATACAAAAACAAGACCCATTTATATGCTGTCTACAAGAGACATACCTCAGACCTAGGGACACATACAGACTGAAAGTGAGGGGATGGCAAAAGATATTCCATGCAAATGGAAATCAAAAGAAAGCTGGAGTAGCTGTACTCATATCAGATAAAATAGACTTTAAAATAAAGAATGTTACAAGAGACAAGGAAGGACACTACATAATGAGCAAGGGATCAATCCAAGAAGAAGATATAACAATTATAAATATATATGTACCCAACATAGGCACACCTCAATAATAAAGCAAAGGTTAACAACTATAAAAGAGGAAATCCACAGTAACACAATAATAGTGGGGGACTTTAACATCTCACTTACACCAATGGACAGATCATCCAGACAGAAAATTAATAAGGAAAGACAAGCTTTAAATGACACAATAGACCAGACAGATTTAACTGATATTTATAGGACATTCTATCTGAAAGTAGCGGATTACACTTTCTTCTCAAGTGCGCACAGAACATTCTCCAGGTTAGATCACATTTTGGGTCACAAATCAAACCTTGGTAAGTTTAAGAAAACTGAAATCATATCTAGTATCTTTTCTGACCACAACGTTATGAGGTTAGAAGTTAATTACAGGGGAGAAATACGAAAAAACACAAACACATGGAGGCTAAACAATTTGTTACTAAATAACCAAGAGATCACTGAAGAAATAAAAGAGAAAATCAAAAGATACCTAGAGACAAATGACAATGAAAACACGACAATCCTAAACCTATGGGATGCAGCAAAACCAGTTCTAAGAGGGAAGTCTATAGCAATACAATCCTACTTCAAGAAACAAGAACAATCTCAACCAATCTAACCTCACACCTAAAGGAACTAGAGAAAAGAATAAGCAAAACCCAAAATTAATAGAAGGAAAGAAATAATAAACATCAGAGTGGAAATAAATGAAATAGAAACAAAGAAAACAATAGCAAAGATAAGTAAAATTAGAAGCTGGTTCTTTGAGAAGATAAACAAAATTGATAAACTATTAGCCAGACTCCTGAAGAAAAAGAGGGAGAGGACTCAAGTCAATAAAATTAGAAATGAAAAAGGAGAAGTTACAACAGACACTGCAGAAATACAAAACATCCTAAGAGACTACCAGAAGCAACTCTATGCCAATAAAATGGAAGAAATGGATAAATTCTTAGAAAGGTATGGCCTTCCAAGACTGAACCAGGAAGAAATAGAAAATATGAACAGACCTATCACAAGTACTGAAATTGAAATTGAAAATCTTCCAACAAACAAAAGTCCAAGACCAGATGCCTTCACAGGTGAATTTTATCAAATATTTAGAGGAGAGGTAACACTCATCCTTCTCAAACTCTTACAAAAAATTGCAGAGGAAGGAACAGTCCCCAACTCATTTTACAAGGCCACCATCACCCTGATACCAAAAGCAAACAAAGATACTACAAGAAAAGAAACTTACAGACCAATATCACTGATGAATATAGATGAAAAAATCCTCAACAAAATGCTAGCAAACAGAATCCAACAACACATTAAAAGCATCATACACCATGATCAAGTGGGATTTATCCCAGAGATGCAAGGATTTTTCAATATACACAAATTAATCAATGTGATATACCATATTAACAAATTGAAGAATAAAAACCATATGATCATCTCAATAGATGCAGAAAAAACTTCTGACAAAAGTCAACATGCATTAATGATAAAAAGTCTCCAGAAAGTGGGCATAAAGAGAACCTACCTCAACATAATAAAGGCCATATATGACAAACCCACAGCAAACATCATTCTCAATGGTGAATACTGAAAGCATTTCCTCTCAGGTCAGGACCAAGACAAGGATGTCGATCTCACCGCTGTTATTCAACATAGCTTTGTAAATCCTAGCCATGGCAATCAGAGAAGAAAAATAAACAAAAGGAATCCAAATCAGAAAAGAAGAAGTAAAGCTGTCATTGTTTTCAGATGACATGATACTATACATAGAGAATCCTAAAGATGCTACCAGAAAACTACTAGAGCTAATCAATGAATTTGGTAAAGTTGCAGGATACGAAATTTATGCACAGCAATCTCTTGCATTTCTATACACTAACAACAAAAGATCAGAAGGAGAAATGAAGGAAACAATCCCATTCACTACTGCAACAAAAAGAATAAAATACCTAGGAATAAACCTACCTAATGAGGTTAAAGACCTGTACTCAGAAAACTATAAGACAGCAATGAAAGAAATCAAAGATGACGCAAACAGATGGAGAGATATACCATGTTCTTGGATCGGAAGAATCAACATTGTGAAAATGAGTATACTACCCAAAGCAATCTACAAATTCAATGCAATCCGTATCAAACTACCAATGGCATTTTTCACAGAACTAGAACAAAAAATCTTCAAATTTGTATGCAGACACAGAAGACCCCGAAGAGCCAAAGCAATCTTGAGGGAAAAAAATGGAGCTGGAGGAATCAGACTCCCTGACTTCAGACTATACTACAAAACTACAGTAATCAAGACAATATGGTACTGGCACAAAAACAGAAATATAGATCAATATAGATCAATGGGTCAGTGGCTGGAATAGAAATCCCAGAGGTAAACCCACAGACTATGGTCAACTAAACTATGACAAAGGAGGCAAGGATAGTCAATGGAGAAAAGATTGTCTCTGAAATATGTGGTGCTGGGAAAAATGGACAGATACACATAAAAGAATGACACTAGAACACTCCCTAACACCATACACAAACATAAACTCAAAATGGATTAAAGACCTAAATATAAGACTGGACACTATAAAACTCTTAGAGGAAAACATAGGAAGAACACCCTTTGACATAAATCACAGCAAGATCTCTTTTGACCCACCTCCTAGAAAAATGGAAATAAAACCAAAAATAAACAAGTGAGACCTAATGAAACGTAAAAGCTTTTGCACAGCAAAGGAAACCATAAATAAGATGAAAAGACAACCCTTAGAATGGGGGAAAATATTTGCACATGAATCAAAGGAGAAAGGATTAATCTCCAAAATATATAAACAGCTCATGCTGCTCAATATTAAAAAACAAACAATGCAATCAAAAAATGGGCAGAAGACCTAAATAGATATTTCTCCAAAGAAGACATACAGATGGCCAAGAGGCATGTGAAAAGCTGCTCAGCATCACTAACTATTAGAGAAATGCAAATCAAAACTACAATGAGGTATCACCTCACACCAGTTAGAATGGGCATCATCAGAAAATCTACAAACAACAAATGCTGGACAGGGTGTGAAGAAAAGGGAACCCTCTTGCCCTGTTGGTGGGAATGTAAATTGATACAGCCACTATAGGACAGTATGGAGGTTCCTTAAAAAAGTAAAAATAGAATTACCATATGACCCAGCAATCCCACTACTGGGCATATACACAGAGAAAACTATAATTCAAAATGACACATGCACCCCAATGTTCATTGCAGCACTATTTACAATAACCAGGTCATGGAAGCAACCTGAATGCCCGTTGACAGACGAATGGATAAAGAAGATGTGCTACATATATACAATGGAATATTACTCAGCCATAAAAAGGAATGAAATTGGGTCATTTGTAGAGACGTGGATGGACCTAGAGACTGTCATACAGAGTGAAGTAAGTCAGAAAGAGAAAAACAAATGTCGTATATTAATGCATATATGTGAAATCTAGAAAAATAATACCAATGAACTAGTCTGCAAGGCAGAAATAGAGACACAGATGTAGAGAACAAACGTATGGACAGCACAGGTGAGAAAGTGCCCAGGAGGTGGTGGTGGGATGAATTGGGTGAGTAGGATTGACATATACACAACAATATGTATAAAATAAAAATTAATAAGAACCTGCTGTATAAAAAAATAAATAAAATTAAATTTAAAAATAAAATAAAATTGAAGTTAAAATCTGTAAGTTTTATTCTTCTTTAAAGTAATTAGAAGAGATCAGCAATAGACATAAAACCGTTGTAATCATTCCTCCAATTGGTCAGGATAATGGAAGAATTATTTAACTAAAAAACAAAAACAGGAAGAATAATTGTATCAGACCCGTCTGACGGATGGATAAAAGCTTTAAATAAGGCAATTGATAGGATTGATTGATTTTGACTGTTTTTTCTCTAAGAGAAAAACTCTTATTTTCTAAGAATTAGGAAACCAGGCTCAAAACTACATATAAAATTAAATATTGATAAATATGGGTCCAGGACAATATTTTTGGTGCTTCAGTGACTCATGTTGCATCACATCTTATTTCTCTCCCCTCTTTTTTTCCTTGTACACTATTTCAATATCAAGATATTGCCTCATACCTAAATATAAAATTATTTCTGCCAAGTGCCACACCTCTACATCAGCATTTTCATGAGAAATCTTAGTCACAAATAATTTCAAATTTTACAGTAGGCATATTAAAAAAAAATAATACAGAGGTGAAAATAATTCAATAACCTACTTTATTTAATTAATATACCCCAAATAGTATCACTTCAATATACAGTCAAAGTAATTAATGAGATTTTTTTGTTTGTTTTACATATTATAGCTTCAAAATTCAGTGTGTATTTTACACTTAACAATGCATATCAAGTCAGACAAACCATGTGCCAAATACTCAGTAGTTACATGTGGCTAGTGTCTGCTGTATTGGGCAGTGCATCTCTATGTACATCCAGCTTTTACCCTTGGTGCATGTCTAATGTTAGTCTATTTGATATAAAAATTGTTCAGTTTATCATATACAAAATATTTTTCCTAAAAATATGGCATTAATACTAAGCTGGAGAGCCACATGTTCTATAAAAGCACAATGTATCTTTTTATGACTGTCTTTTAATGGTAGAAATCCAGTCAAAAAATAGGCAAGACGTTGATTCTGTGGATTTTTTTTATGAACCACGTCAAATTATATTAGCCCATATAACTCAGTTGAAACTATTATTCGTTGGGCCATCATCAGTTTATTGTAGACTGATCAGAAAAATTCTGAGTGAAAATTTTCATCGCTTGTTTTAAGATTTTTAAAAATAATATTCAGTATCTTATCCATGTAGTAGATCGAGTTGAATTCCAGACTTCTTTAGAAACACCAGCAAAAGACTCTAGGCTTTGCAGCAATTACCAAGTAAATTAGTGGAAAACGATGTCTTGTTTAGCTTTTCTCTTTTTTAATGAATAGTGCCTTTATATCATTTATCCTTTTTTCTTTGATTGTCATATAAACTGGAAAACATAGTTATGGGGTGGTGGAGTAACTAAGAGAGAAAGAGAATTAACATGAAATATTAGTATATGTACAGCATATACTAGTATATATGAAGCCTAAATTTATTTCTCAGCATGCTGATGTTAAATTTGTAGGAAAAGAGGAAGTAAAGCAGAAAACATTCCATAAAATTGGTTTTAGTTCTTTCTCGCAGATGAGAGATTCTTGTTCTGAGATTCCAGCAGAAGGAGATAAACTGAATTATAGCCTGTTTTGCAAATTGTTTACAGAAGAATGCTGATGTCAGTAAAAAGTTTTGGCATCCCTGCCCTCAAATGCTATGGCAAGGAAACACATATTTGGAGAAACCAAGGGAAATACCAAAGAGAGTTATTGTGGTGTTGTTACCATAAAAATGTTTTAACTGTAGTTTAAAAAAGTATCATTTGCTTAATGTGTTATATGATTAGAAGAGAAGTGACATTGCTATTTTTCCTAACATTTTATTATGAACATTATCAAACAGAGCAAGTTTGAAATATAGCCCCAACCTAGATTTTAGCATTAACATTTTATTATACTTGTGTTATCATGTTTCTGTCCATTACATTTCAAAATGAATTGCAGAAATCAAGACACCTCTATCTAAACACATTAGAATATATACTTTTAATGTAGCTTAGTATTTGTTTACATTATTTTTAAAATTTTCAGTAAAATTTATATGCAATGAATTGTATAAATCTTAAGTATACACTCATTGTATTTTATCAGACACATACAGCTGTGAAATGCAAACCTCTTTCAAGATACAAACATTACCATTACTCTGAAACATTCCCTCGTGACCCTTTCCAGTGTATCCCACCTCCTACCTCCAGAGATAAGCACTGTCCTTATTTCCTTCCACCACAAATTAGTTTTGCATCTTCTAGAATTTCATTTGAATTCAAATAATACACTATATTCTCTTGTGTAAGGCTTCTGTTCAGGATAATGTTTTTAAAAATTATTCATGTTGCTGCATGTATGAGTTAATTGCTCTTTTTCATTGCAGAGTAGTATTCTATTATATGAATACACTATATTTCATTTATTGATTTTTCCTTTTGATGAAAATCTGTGTTATTTTGAGTAAACTGCTGTAAGTATACTTTATAGTCTTTTTATGAACATAGGTTTTCATTTTCTTGGTAAATACCTAGGAGTAGAATTGTTGGGTCATAGAGTAGATGTAATGTTTGAATTTTATATGAAATCGCTAGACTTTTATCTTCCAAACTGATTGTACCATATCACATTCCCACAAACAAAACTAGTAGCTCTGTATTTTCACCAACATTTAGTATTGTTATTTATGCAATGATGGAAAATGGAAGCATAAACTAATGAGAAAATCTTAAGTCATATATTAGTTACTGTGAGAACTAGGTCTAATTCATAATAGAATATTTTTACCACTAGATTGCACTGCTTATTCAGTGTTAAGGTTTAGTGGTGATTTTATTCATCTGTTATGCATTTCTAAATCATTTATGGCCATATAAATGGCCATAGAGCACTATGGCTGGATTAAAAATAAGCACTTCTTTTGTTTTTTCATTCAAAATTTACTTTAAATATATAAGGTTTTTCCTTCTTATCTAAAGATGTGTATGTTTTTCCTTTATCCGTAGATAAAACAAAAAGATTAAGAAGGTGATCCTCTAAGAACTGTAGATTTTTACCAATATGAAACCATAGAGGTAGAAATGCTCAATTACAGACACAACTCCTCATAAAAAATAGTTTAGAATTTGGCAGAACATTTTCCTAGTTTTAATTCTTTTATCATTCATATTTACATCAAACTGTGGGAGAAAAGGAGGCATTATGGTTATAGAGGAATTATCCTGATGGTATTTCACAAGGTGGCTACTCCTATTTAGAAGCAAAGATAACTGAAAATTCAGGCAGATAAGTGTGGTAGTAATTTCCGGTAAAGTTAATTATTTTAGTACAAAGATTTTTCATGGAGAAGTATTAATAAATAAAATATCATCAAAACTATCCTTTTATACTCAGTGAATAATAAATATAAAGATAGGTGAATGAAGGAGATTCTAAAGATATATTTCAATGTGATCTTGATTATATAGCAGATGAAGATTAAAGACGTTTTTAGTTATTATTTTGGTTTTTATTTTAAGCAGTATTCAATCTTTTAATGCTAAAACTCTGGTGTTACAATCTTCTGGATGTGACATATATATGAATAATTATAGGACATTAAATATTACTTTTTCTGTAATGCCTGTTTTTCCTCTTTTCAATTTTATTTCACTCTCGGCTTTGTAAGCATTTTCAGTGCCTCTTTGGAATTTTGTTACCTGTCTTTTGAGTTTGTATTTTCAAATATACACCTAGTGGCAATTGTTTTTCAAATCAAGTGCTTCTTCCTCCCCAACCGAATCCAAGTTAGAGCTAAGTTTGTGGTGATGTCTCATAAAGGTCGAGGTATCAGTTAAGAAGAGGTCAGCAGGATGTCAGAAGGTCTTAGGCTTCAGTAGAAAATACTTGAGTCACTTTTTTTTTTTTTTTTTTTTTTGCGGTACACGGGCCTCTCACGGTTGTGGCCTCTGCCGTTGCGGAGCACAGGCTCCGGACGCGCAGGCTCAGCGACCATGGCTCACGGGCCTAGCCGGTCCGCGGCATGTGGGATCTTCCCGGACCAGGGCACGAACCCGTGTCCCTGCATCGGCAGGTGGACTCTCAACCACTGCACCACCAGGGAAGCCCTTGAGTAACTTTCGATTAAGAAAATCCATGAAAAGTCTCTCTAATTCTCTGAAGAAAGAAAAATCCTTAGGCCTAGACCCATGAATTTCCAGTAGAATTTGGGATTTGATGCACATCTCTTTTCCCTTAAGAGGAAGATACAGAATGACAACGTGTAACCACACCATGATTATAATGTAACAAAATTGTGAACTTTAACACTAAAGTGGCACAGAAAAATTATTTTATCTTTCAGTTTTTTGTTCACATCCCTATACATTTATAATACTTTTTGTTTGTGATAAATACAGATTTTAAAAAATGTTTCATTTGACTGTAGGGGACTCATGTGGATAAAAAGTCTCACTTCTTTACTAGGGAATAAAAAGAGGGCACAATTATGAGCCACTTGATTATAAATCAATTTTTTTGATTATTATTAATTTTGAGTAAGAGTTGGCCACCTCCATCTTCCCCAGCGCCCCCCTCCCTGGGCTTATAGCTATCACACAGGTTTGTGAAAGTATGCAGATGAGCCTTAAGCTACCAGCCCAGTGCTCATTATGCTTGGCGTGACACTAACTGGTCCTTGGCTCATTTGAATAAGTTGAACCCAAAGTGTATAAGAATTATCCACCCTGCTGAGGAAAGGGAGGTGCTAAAATCAAGAGTAGAGGTTCAGCTAGATAAAAGGATGATTACTGAAAAGAGGAGAAATGGAGAACTATGAAGACAATGCAGTTGGACCTAACATGGATTTGTTATTGGAAGCCTGTGTTAAAGGAAAGAATCTGAGTTAAAGCTTTAGACATAGAGTAACCCTAAAAATAATGCCTTTCCATTATTTAGTAAATTTTCAGTTTGCCAGTTTGATAGAATAATTTAAATTATATTAGTTAACTGTTTCTTGATTGATTGATTGATGGGCACGTTCTGTGGGATCTTAGTTCCCGGACTAGGAATCGAACCCGTGTCTCCTGCAGTAGAAGCACGGCATCCTAACCACTGGACCACCAGGGAAGACCTCTGTTCCATTTTCAATGATAAGTTTGGAAATTTGGCTCTGAGTATGTTCCATATTGAATATGGATGTACACAGCATTTCAGAGTAGTTCCAGCAATTACTGGATTGGAAAATAGTGCTAGTAAAATGATTTTAATTCCATCTACTTGTTTAAACTGGTTGCCCTGCCTTCCTTATGCAGTGATCTTTTCTTTAATTGTGCAACCTTTCATTAAAGCACCGGTGAGGATGATAGAAAGCAATTCATTGATGTAATTGTAACTAGCCTGTCATACACAACTTGGGAAAGCAGCAAATCCCACAGCATGGGGTCCACATTATGCAACTCGGCTGGCATTTAGATGAGTTCCTTTTCATTGAAAATATATTAACTCTAATCCTTTTAAAAGTATAAGTAATGCATGTGTAAATCTACGTTGTGCAAATATACATGTGTTTTCTAACCTCAGTAATTTTAGTTAAGAAGTAAATCTACGGTAGCAATCAGTTTGCCATTTTAGATATTGAGAAGAGTGTAAGGCTCAAGAATAAGGAAGTACTTGAAAGATAATGTTATAGAATTACATAATATATGGGATTCAGATCTGTGTGAGTTATGTATTTTGCATAAAAAGTTACCCCAAGATTTAGCACTTTAAAAAAGCAAACACATGTTATCTCACAGATTGAGAGATTAGGAGAGTGGTTTAGCAGTCAGTCTAACTCAGTGTCTCTGTGGAGGTGGCAGTCAAGCTCCTGGCTGGGGCTGTGGTCACCTCCAAGCTCACTCACATTGTTCACAGGCATCAGTTTCTTTTCAGCTGTTGGCTGGAGATCTATTTTTCTCATTATTTGGACATCTCCATAGGCTACCTGAGAAAAAAGAAAGCATGAGAGAGAGACAGAGAGTGCAAGAGCATCCAAAATGGGAGCCTGATGCCTCAAACCTTTTGCATTCTAACCACAGAGGTAACATATCATCATTTCTACCATATTCTGTTCATTTAAAATGAGTCACTAAGTCCAACCCACATTTAAATGGAGGGAAATCGAGCTATACCTCTTAAAGGCAGAAATGTTAAATAACTTGTGGATATATTGTTTAAACTACAACATGGACTTTGAATTTTAAAGATAGATATGCATTTCCTCCATGTATTTCACATATGAGAAACTCAAGGCCCAGGGAAAAATGATTTGTGCAAAGACGCAGAGACATTTGAGATAGAGCTAACATCCCCCAACTGCCTGCTCTTTGAAAAGTGTTTCTCTGTGTGCATGTTTGCAAACAGATCTCATCTATATAAAAGTCACCAGATAATACTTAATTTTCTGGATAATTGATACTCTTAAATGACAATATTGGGTCTAATCATGTTAGAAAGGTTCATTCTTCCTTCCTGCCTCTTCAAAAATACTATATTGACCACAATTCACCAAGATTCATTGATCATGCAACGTCATCATTAGGAGCATCATTTATATCATATGAGCAAACAGTGATATAGTCCTGGTCTGTTGTTTTCTCCTACACTGATGTTCCAAGACAGTAGTATCAGGGGTGAGTATTAAGACTACAAATGTAAGCCTGGGACCAGATCATGAAGGACCTGATGTGCCATGATAAGAAGTATGACATGTTCCCTGAGATCAGTGAGATTTCATGGGTGTGTTTTTGCAGGGAAATGACATCAAGACTTGCATTTTAACACTGTTATTCTGGTGAACATATGAAGAAAAGATTAGCAACAAGAAGGGTTAAAGCCAAGGAGATCAGTTAGGAGTCGACTGTAATTGTAGTTAAAATAATGATGGTCTGGGGCTTCCCTGGTGGCGCAGTGGTTGAGAGTCCGCCTGCTGATGCAGGGGACACGGGTTCGTGCCCCAGTCCGGGAAGATCCCACATGCCACGGAGTGGCTGGGCCCGTGAGCCATGGCCGCTGAGCCTGCGCGTCCGGAGCCTGTGCTCCGCAAGGGGAGAGGCCACAACCGTGAGAGGCCCGCATACCAAAAAAAAAAAAAAATGATCGTCTGAACTAATAACCTAGTAACAATGGGCCTAACAAAAGTGGATTAGTTTCAGAGATATTAGGGAGATAGTGGTCCACTTGGTGAAGGAAGGAAAGGATTCCTTCAAGTCTTTGTCTTGGACAATTGATTGGAGGGAGGTATCATTCATTAAGCTAAGGAATTAGAAGAGAGGCATATTTTTAGACAAAATTATCCTACTAGTGAAAAGTGATAAAATACAAAAAAACGTATTTGCTTACTTTACCAAGGAGACAATGAAAAATAAACAAATGCTGTTTTCACAATTAGATAAGCTGTACAATCAACATTGATTTTTCTTTGGTCTTATGTTGAAAATAATATTCTGTAGTTTGAACTATTTGAATACTGAATACAATAATAGGCTTGGCTGGGCATGTGTGCATTCTCTCCCTCGTGCTGACAGTTCTTGATGTCTGTGCTGACTGAGACAATTTAGAGGGATGGACTGGATTATTTTCCTATCCACCACTTCTATTTGTACAGAATTTACACTTGACTGTAGTGACGCTAATCATGGCAGAACTGATCAAATTCAGCTCCCCTGCTGGTGAACTCAGCCAATAAGCCATTCATGACTGACAGGCGTTCCTGCTTTCCTTTGCTTTTTTTTCCCCCCACTCTTAAACACATTGGAATTTACGAGACACCTTCCTTTATGCTCCCACATCTATGTCCGTTAAGAGGAAATGCCAGGAAGGGTTTGTTTGGGCCAGAGCAACAGCTTGCATTTAGCTCTCTCCACACTTTCCTCCTCCCTCTGCATAAATACGAGGCCGAGGAGAGCTAGGACCGAGCTTCTTGACTTTGTGTGTATCATGGACACTTGTGCTAGTCTTATGAAGCCTGGGCACTCGTTCAGAAAAATGATTTTAAATACATCACATAAAATATATAGGATTATAAAGCATACCAGTTATATTGAACTGGTTATCAAAATAGTATTTAAAATTTTACTGATATAGTAATATGTATATATATACTCATTTCATAATTCATTAAATTAAGAGCTCTAGCAGTGAGTCTAATAACTAATATAATTTCAAAGTAGTAATGTCAATAGTATTTTGAGAAATCTATAACAACTGCAATATAATAGGGCAATATCTCTGACTTTTATTGATGACAACTGACAGACACTTTAAACTATTCAATACTGTGATTTGTTGACTGCATCTGTAATTGAAGGAAATGTTAAATTTCAGTTAGAGTTCAGTGAAAATTAAGAAGCATTTTTTCTTTCCCACCACAAGTTCATGGACCCCTGAATTCTGTGGCCGACAGTTTAAAAACCTCTGGTGTAGGACAGTGTTACTCAAGTTTTAATGTGTGTGAGAATTATCTGGAGAGCTTGTTAAAACACAGATTTATGGGTCCCTTCCCAGGAGATGCTGACTTAGAATGTCTGGGGTGGGGACGAAGAACATATATTTTAAACATCTATTCAATGTGATTTTCATGTATCAGGTTCCAGAATTATCCTTCAAGAAATAAAAGCTTAAGATATAGAATAATATTTATAAAGACATTGGGATGGCATATAGCTATTGGTAGGTCATTACCCTGTGTCAACATTCCAGCTTTTGTATCTTCTCTATAATAATAATTATTATTTGCTGTTATTATAAAATTGTTATATAGAGAAACTACATATAGGATATTTTGGATATGTATAAATATATATATAAATTATTATAGAAATAATAATGATTATTATTTGTTGCATCATAATTCTGTGAACAATATGATTTTTTAAAAGACAATCTTTAGGATATCTAACAAAATAAAGCATAGCGAGGGGTAATAATCATAAATGCAATGCAGTGAAGTCCTGTGACATTGAAATCATTTCAGTAATTTTACAGTACATTTGAACTGCAGCACCATTCATCTGCTGAGTTTCCATTAACTTTGCTTAAAATCCTCTGTCCACAAAGAAGCACAAGTGTCAAGTTTCTCCTTCATGCTCAGAGACCTGGCTTGAATCACAATGCTGCAGAAGATAATTGCTATTAATTAAAACATTCCTATCAGGATGTGTTTTGTTTTAATGCATACTGAACATGTTCATAACCTCTGCCATCTCCATTATTGGAAAAGAAAAATAAGAGAGTACTGTTCTTTGACTCTCCCCATCTCTCCTGGGGTTTCCCTAGTGTCATTGAACAGCCTTTTTGATTGGCTGGTACCTTAAAAAAAAAAAAAAGCAGTAGGGGAACAATATTACAACACGTTGCAGAATAGCCTCATTATTGTCAAATTAGATTCACTGACCTTCACTGCCATTTACCAGGAAGAAACAGGCAGCATATCAAGGATGGTTTGCAGTGAGTAAATCCACACTAAGTGTCACTCAGCTGTAACTAGCTCCCTTATGCTATTTTAACTTGTAGGCTTTTAAACAGATAGCCTATTAATACATAGGCTTATGTGAGTAATATATACAGAACTCTATGTATGTACTTTTTTTTTTTTTTTTTTAATGTTGACGCTTCTTTTGTAATTTTTATTTTTGGCTGAGTTGGGTCTTTGTTTCTGTGCAAGGGCTTTCTCTAGTTGTGGCAAGCGGGGGCCACCCTTCATCGCCGTGCGCGGGCCTCTCACTGTTGTGGCCTCTCTTGTTGCGGAGCACAAGCTCCAGACGCGCAGGCTCAGTGGTTGTGGCTCACGGGCCTAGTTGCTCCACGGCATGTGGGATCTTCCCAGACCAGGGCTCGAACCCGTGTCCCCTGCATTAGCAGGCAGATTCTCAACCACTGCACCACCAGGGAAGCCCCCATTTTTATATTTGAAGTAACTTGTATTCCAAGAGATACCCCCCCCACACACACACACAATCAGTACTTGTAGGTGAAATCTACAGCAGAAAGAAACCTCAAATCAAAAATTCCCAGTTTTAGGGATTTCTTTGACCAATCTCTCTACTTCTATATTGTGTGACTAATATAAGATCACTCATATTTTCTTTTGCAAAATTAAAAAAATGGCTCTATGAAAAATTAACTACATTGTCTTTTTTTTTTTTTTTACTTCCCAGTGCTTTTAGGGAATATACATTTGGGAGCCACTGTGGTCTCAGTCAACTGCATCCATCCGAATAACTTAGAGGCTACTAAATACACAAATCCCCAGATTTCTTCAAGATCCAACGAATCATTGTCTTTTCAATACACATTTGAGGTGATACTTTTGTGTACTGGTTTTGAGAACCACTTTGGAGGTAACAAAAAAGTCTCAGCTTCCTTTACTGGTAGCACAGTTTGGTTGTAAAAGTCTGGGCTTTGGATTTCACTACTTGTCATATTATAAGGACTTATTAAATATTTATCGCATAAATGTATGTGAATATATGAATGACACAAAACTTGCCTACAACACTTACTGGTAATGTGATCTATGCAAGTTACTTGAGCTCAGTTTCCTCATCTGAAAATTGGGAATAATAATAGTACTTTTCTACTTTGGGTTGTAATGATTAAATGGAATAATTTCTGTAAGGTGCTCAACAAAGAGCTGGACAACTCTAAGAACTCAACAAATGTTACCTACTGTTACCACTTAAAAAGTATGTTGACTTTTATTTTCTTTATCAGTAAACTGTTAATAGATTAATATCTGTTTATCCTACCTTTAGGAAAACTGCAAGGTTTCATATACAGCAATGGGAATGATAATGCTTTATGAACTGAAATGTACCACAAAAATATATGGTATTAGTAAAAAGGAGATGGGAGCTCTGTGTGATATAATTTAATATGAATATGTGCATGAATTATGATAGTTGAATTTAAAAGGAATAAAAATATAGCATGCTGTTGGCCATAGCACATTGTATTTTCCTTTTCATAGGATTTACGGTACTCTAAATCAGAAATTGTTTGTGTCCTACTTCTTCATAGATTCTATTCCTATCAAAGAACATGGATTTTATTGAAGGTCAGTAAGTAGCCACTGAAGGATGTTTCTGGGGTTTCTGTTCGGCAAGCTTGTAGGAGGCCTTTGTCCTACTGGCAGCCTCTATTCTTCTCTTATTTTGGGAAGCAGGTGCCTCCAACTTTTGGCAGAGGGGGTTTTGACTCTGAAAATCTAATATGGGCTTAATGTACGGAGAACCGAAGAAAGAAAAAAAATGAACTTTTGCCGAGATTTATTTTTAGAAAAGAGGCAAATGAACTTTAATAATTTCAGTAGCCTACTCAGTTAGTTAATATTTTCCACAGTAATGCTGTATAACAAACAATCTCAAAACTTAGTGGCTTAAAATAACAAAACTTTCATTCCCAATCATACGTCTGTGGATTAGCTGATCTAGTCGGAGCCTGCTTTCAAGTTGCACATTTCCCCCAAGTGTCTCTCATCCACCTTGAGAGCTGTTCTTCCCATAAGGACGATAGAAGTAAAATATGGGGCCATGGAACATGCAATGCCTCTTAATGCCCGGGCTTAGAATTAGCACACTCTTTTTTCTGCACATATTCTGTTGGCCAGATTCTGTCACAAGGCCAAACCCAGTTTTAGTTGGGCGGGGAAGTGCACTCTACCTATATACAGTGAGAGACAGTGCAAAGTCAGTTAACAAAGGGGCATGAATCGCCCCCCACCCTGACCCCCAGGAAGGGACAGGAGACAGCTGGGTGTCAGGAGGGAGGAGTTGAGAACAAAAGTGCAATCCACAACTGCCAATAGCCTAATTTACCAAGACAAGGGGAGTCAGGAATCTGGAAGTGGGAAGTGTGGAATGTGGCTGGCTGAACTGCGCTTTCTTCACTCTCCTGGAGAGCAAAGTGCGTGACCATAAAAACCCGCAAGATCACGTGCAGGAAGGTTAGAGACTACAAATACAACATTTGTTCTAAGATTTTGGGGGCCCAAAAAGCTAAAGAAAAGAAGATGAGTTTCTTAATATCAGTGTTAGAATGTTGAAATCTCCCTTTTAATGCTTACTTTTAAGAAAAATAAACTTGGTAATAATCTACGTATTTATTATCACTGGTAGGAATGAAATTGTCACATAGAGCATATTTATACAGTTAAGATATTCCAGGGGTAGAGAAAAAATCATTTAAATTATTCATGGTTTGGGAGAAATGATAATTAAGAAGGTACCAGACGTTAGATGGAAACTTAGTTACTAGGGACAGCTCCCTAAAATATTTATCTGTTGAAGAGATAGCTGTTTTTTGTAGTTCTTACTATGATGGAGACTAAAAAATAGGCCAATGCCTGTTTTCACAAAGTGGTGTTATGTGTTGAAACATGTCATCATGCATCTCCTTTTTCAAATCAATATGTGATTTTTTCACACCTGGTACTTTCTTCTACAAACTCTAACTTGCCAGGTAACTCTGACTTTGAAAAGATATTTATATACACACATACACATACATATATGATTCATGTGGAATGTGGACAGTGGAGCTCATTCATTCTATTGAGTTTATCATTGTTCTTCAAAACATTTTTTCTGTGCAGCTAATTATAATGTGGCATTTAGTGTGCTCAGTGGAAGTCAGGAACTATAACAATGGATTTGCTTTTTTAAAATAATTTGATCATTAACTGAGACTTGAAGATTGAGTAAGAAGTTAGTTTAGTGAGGAAAGGTTGGAAATAATAGTGCCCCTGCAGTGAGAAGAGTGTAAAGACCTGAAGGTGAGAGAAACTGGGAGAAATTCAGGATGGCAGGAGTGAAGAGTTGGTAGGATTTGGGGGTAGGTGATGCTGAGTTGTAAGGCTGGACAGGTAGAGCGGCTAGATGATGCATGGCCTTTAAAGTCTTTCATCATCAAAGCTCAGGGAAACTATTGACAGATTTTAAGTAGAAGGTGCTGTATGATAAGATTTATGTTTTTGTTTTTAATCATGTTTTTAAAAGAAGTCTTATGGCAGTATGCAAAATGCTTTGGATGAATTCTGTTTAGATGGATGCCACAGCACAATCTGGACAATAGATGACAGGGGTATAGTCTGGGGTAGTACTATTCGAGTTGCAGAGGAATGAGGACAAGAAAAGCTATTTTAGATATGGAATCACAGTGACTTGTTAACGCATGTGCTGTGAGGCAAGGGAGAATGCTGAGGGGAAAATAACTCAGCATTCAGCCTAGAGTAGCAAAGGGCTATTAGTGGTCACTCACTGAATGAGGAATCATAAGAAGGAGAGAAGCTCATTTTGACAAAATGACACTTTTAGTTTGGGACCTTTAGGTTTTGAAGTGTCTTTAGACGTTTGAATGGAAGTGTGCATGAAGCAGTTAGATGTATGGGTAAAAGCTCAAAAGAGTGATGTGGGCTAAAGATAGAAATATGGGCACCACTAGTATATGGATAATAATGAAGGCCACAGGCATAGACGAGATTGTTCAGGGAGAGAATAGAGAGAATATAGAATAAGAGAAGAGGGTCTAAGTTCCACAGGAAACTATTTAAATGGCAGATGAAGGAAGAGTCACTTGCAAGGAAGACTGAAAGGAAAGTCCAGAGAGAAATAAGAAAACAAGGATAGTAAACAGATGAGGGCAGGAGAAAGCAATATATTCTGTAAACCTGATTAATGACAGCTACCAATTATCTGAGTCCTAGGATGTGCTAAACACTATTTATGCCAACTGTGTGGATTCTTTTATTTAATCATCATAGAAACTCTAGAGTATATTAACTCCCTTTTAGAGAGGAAACTATGCTTTATACTCTGAAACCATGTATCTTGTCATTCTGGAAAACAGATGCAAATTAGAAAGCTTAAAAATGTTGAATACAATATTTCATTTTCTTTCATATGTGATAGGTGAACTGTTTATTTTATTTAATCCAGACTTGGTTGTGCTAACCTTCCACAAGGTGGGTACCAACTTATGGAACTGATATTTCAGTTGGAGAAAGTTAGGGTTATGGTCAATATTACTGCCATTATTTTTAAGTGGCAGAGACAACCATTCTTCCTGAACAACCTGCTATGAAGGCCAAGCATGCATGAACAGAGTTTAGTGCCATAATCAAATAAAACTTACATTGAAGGTTATCTCACATGAATTTAATGATATGCATAATTGTTATTCTACTGCATGATAATTATGCATGAATGTAAGCAGCTCTTGTAAATGATGGTGATTTGTATGAGTTTAGCACAGCCAAGCACAAGCAGAATGAATCTAGCAAAATAATGGGTACTCTCAGGAGGTGAGAAGTGTGAGGGGAGTCTGTGTTCTTCAGTAGAGTCTCAAAATGAGCTCTTCTTAGAGGAAAAAGGTAGACAAAGGAGGATTGAGGAAGAAAAAGTGAAAGTGTGGAAGAGGAGAAAATTACTGTTACTAGTTGTCATGGGTAGAATTGTGTCCCCCTAAAGAGAGATATTAAAGTCCTAATTCCTAATACCTCTGAATGTGACCTTATTTGAAAGTAGGTCATTACAAATGTAATAAGTTAAAATGAGGTCCTATTGGACAAATAGACAACTAAGCCAATATGAGTAGTGTCCTTATAAAAATACAGTCATGTAAAGACAGCGACACAGAAAGACCATGTGAAGATGGAGGTGGAAAGTAGAGTCATGCTGCCACAAGCCAAGGAATGCCTGGGGCAGGAAGCGGGAAGAATCAAGGAAGGATCCTTTCATAGAATCTTTCATAGGGTCTGGCCCTGCCGACACCTTGATTTTGAAATTCTAGCTTTCAGACCTGAGACGATCAGTTTCTGTTTTTCTAAGCCACTCAGTTTGAGGTACTTTATTACGGTAGCACTAGGAAACTAATTCACTAGTTTTGCAAGTTCCATCCTCACCTCTGATTATGGGCAAATTTGGGTATTTTATACATGAACACATATTAGTTGCTTTCTGCTTGGATAGTATTTCTTTAGCTACCAAAGGAAACATGGCTGAACAAGATAAACACAGTCTCTGCCATGCAAGAGTTTATTGTGTACGACTTTGATGTTCCTATTTCCATGGTACTTCATGTTATACTGGAACAGCTGTTAAATTGTATTGGAATGATTTGTTGCCATGTCTGTCTCCCCAAAACAATAGTGAAATCTTAAGGGCAGGGGCCTAATAAGTGCTAAAAAAATAAATTCTTACTGAATGAAAAAAAAAAAAGAAAGAATGAATGAATGAATGAATTCCTTTTGGGGGTAAAAGAAAATAGACATTTTATTGTTTAATGATGAAGCAGGGATAATGGAAGGGTGTATGTGTGTGTGTGTGTGTGTGTGTGTGTGTGTGTGTGTACATGTTTTCTTTCTTTAAATATAAGAACATCTTGGTATCTCTGACCATTAAGAATAGGACACGTGAAACATCTTCAATGGTATAAACTACTGTGCTGCTGTTTCTATCTTCCTGTAAGTTAGCAAAACGTTTTTCCTCCTCTTGTAGACTTTGTTGTCTTCGAATATTATTGGATTTTATAAGTTGTTTATTGTCTCGTAAAATTTACAGCACCTTTTAACTTTTTATGACCCATTTCATTTTATGAATCCATAAAAACAATAAATATTTTTAAAAGAAAAAGAATTCATATAATGATCCTGATGGTTTGAAAGTTCTGTGTGAAGGTATGTGAAGATGATACTTCAAGCAGCTGTTAGAGGTTTTACCAACAGGTAAGGCATGAAAAGATAAATTACCCTCTCCATGTATCATTTGCATGAATTTGGCAAATCAAAAGTAAAGGTAAAATATAATAGGTTAATTGTTATTTATCAATTTGTGGTGTGTTTGATCTATAAATTCTGTTAAAAAAGCAAGTATGTTTTCTTTATCTTTGATGTCTCCTCTTTTCTTCACCTGTCCAGCCCTCCTTCATCTCCAGGACTTTGCAAAGTACATAGTAGATTATATTTCTTATGATTCCTTCTCCTGTTATCAAGAGAAAATGATACCATTTCATATGTTTTTCTCTCACATTTATTTTCAAACTGTGAGGGAATTCTGAAAATGATAATAACTTGATTGTTCTTGTACCTCACAAAGATGATACACAAATACACACACCTCTATTGAAACTTCCTCCCCTTTTGGGTTATACTAGGTGTGCTGGAGGCTCATATGCATACTCCTCTTTGTAGGTATAATTCCCTGAATCCAGCTAGGTTTAGTCTACATTCATTGCAGGGAAAAAAATGGAATAAAGCTGTGTATGCCTAAAGCTGCGACAGAGTTTGGGACCAATTATGCCACTGTAACTTTTCTTTAAGTCAAAGGAATGTTCTTTGGGAATTGTGCTGCCCCCTGGTGATGCACAGAGTAATAGAATAGAACCTTTAAATGTGTTTAATAATATGTATTCTTCATTAATAAAAGCAAATTCTGACACTGAGTCTGCAAAAAACAATGTAATTCAATAAACAAGAATAAAGACAATTGGCCTGAGATGATTAAGGATGCCACCTCCTCACCACTGCAAATGTGAAGAAACTTTGTGTCACTGCAGTTTCTCCAATTGAGGGTTACTAGTGAGCTCCAAGCAGAAGATGAGAGCAAACTTTACAACATTTTTCAAAGTAACAGGATTTTATTTTAGTGGATGTGATTTTTCTTCTGAGAAGTCTTATATCCTGAAGGAGACTTTCAGTACATAATCCCCAATTTATTTAATTCTGCTTGAGAAGATGCTTCTTTTCTTTCTTTCTCCAATGTTTACAGAGAGATTTTTAGAGTTCTGTACTTTGGAAGTTAGAGAGTAGTTTGTGGATTCTTCATTTATTTTAATCTCTGAACTGCATTCTTTGAGTTTTATCCTGTGTGCTTTAGGAATATTAATTCTCATTTGATGTCCCACGGCTGAGTGCTATTTAGAGGCTCTCTAGATGATTTTGAACATAGAATTTTAGAACTGGCAGTGACCTTAGAGATCATCTTATCTCTAACTCAAATGACTCTAGGTTGTCTAATTCCACATATTGTATTATGGAGAAAGCCAATTATTTCATAATTATAATTATTGTTTTAAAAGTGTGCAAACAACAACAAACAGGGCTCTTCTGTACCGACTAATTTTTTTTCCTAGATATCCCTTCCCTTTATCATGTGCCTGTATTAGTTTTATCCTTTTTTAACCAATGTCCTCTTGACTAGGGATCCTCGGGTTTTGAGGGAGAGTTGGGGTGGAGAAGGGAAGTCTGGCACTATTCTGCAGCTGCAATTCCGAATCTATTCAGAAAGCAAATCTGGGGAAGTTCACAGACTTCACTGCACACACAGAATTGGTGTTTGTGTGTTGTTAATTAAGAAACATTAAATAGAGTGAATGCCTGCAGTAGTTAGGGACCTCTCTGCAAAAAGCCCCCTAGCTGTTCAGAGATAAATAACATAGGGGTCCTTGAGAAGTTTAAGTGTTGCTGGCATTGCTGTGGAATTTCACTGCTTCAGAGCCAACACAGTGCTTTATGCAAGTTAAAGTCCCCAGGCGACACTTGGCCCTCAAGTGTGCTGACTTTTCAAAAAGAAGAAGGAATAGTGCATATTTTCAAATGAAGAATCATTACTTAGCTAAGAATTGCTTTTTGTACTTAGTACCATATGCTTCTAGAGTTCTCTTGTCAACAATTTTTGGCACTCGTGTGTTGGCTATTTATTTAATGTTGAGGTTGAAAACAGGGAGCAACAGAAGGCAGAGAATTGAATAAAAAAGAGCAAAGCAGTTCCCAGTCCGTGACTGTTCAGGATAACTAACAGACATGGTGTGCATTAATGGTCATTAAGGAGCCCAGTCTGAAAATATAACTGGCACTAGAATGAATAATTATTTCTTTACCTCAGCTAAATTTTTAGGCTGAAAGCTGGAGATATTGGCCAGAGCTAACTCAAGCAATAATATCAAGATGCCAGGATGATGTGAAGCTACCTGAAACTGCAGGCTTCCATCAGACCTCCTTTATGAGAAAGGCAGCAGGAACGTGGCCCCCTAGTGGGGACACACTAGGAAGCACATATGGGCTACGCCCGTGGGCCATTGGAGAAACGGGGAGAACCAGACTCTCAAAAAAGCAGATTTTCTTTTTAAGTAGCTACATTTAACTCCATTTAACCAGAACTTGAAAAAAAAATAAGATATTGCTCAGGATCTACTGTCCAATTATATAATCGACTGTTTAGCCAAATGTTCTTAAGTACCCATGCCAAGTTTCACGCTATAGTTTTCTTACTGGCCACAGAGTATTATGCTTGGGAATCCTTTCCATAAAGCTAGACAGTTTCATGAAGGCTTCTATGTAACATGAGGCACTGTGCCATTTGCATATAGCCTGCGAATGGAGAGTCCTATTCTATTTCTGCATCCGATTAGCTGTTTGATCTCTGTTGAGCACTTTGACTTACGAGTCTGTTTTCTCATCTATATGTATAAACTGGACTTGGTGATCTCTAATTATCTTTGTGGTTCTTACATTCTGGTCATTAAAAATAACATGTAGGTTACATGTAAGCTGGGAATTCGGGACAAATTTTAACACTTCAACAACCACTTATCCATTCATCTATTCATCCAATCATTAAATATTTATTGGGTGCCTACTATGGGTCAAACACTTGTAAATGCTATAAATATAGCAGTGAACAAAATACAGCCCTTGCCCTCACAGAGCTTACATTCTAGGTAAAGATACAACATGGCGGGTGGTGATAAGTGATATGAAGTGCAATGATTTAGATCAGTGCTACTCAAAGTGCCATATGTAGACCAATGCCAGTCTGTTGCTGCACCACAGGATAAATTAATAAATTGATAACAACTATTTAGAACATTTTATAGAAATGTTCAAAGACAAGTAAGATAGTCCTGGTCAGATCTTAGTGAGGAAGTGAAACATCATGAAAGACAATATCAGAAAAATGGCAGGGGTTCAAATTACATCAGGGCCTTGTAGGTCAGGATAAGGACCTTTATTCTGATTGACATGAGAAACTATTGGAGATATTTGAACACAGGAGATAAATGATCTGATTTAAAGGTTAAAAATATAAAAATCTTTTATATATGATATACAATAAACTAGATCTAAGGAGACAAGGAGAAAGGCAGGGGCATCAAATGAGAGCCTATTGCAATATTCAGATAGAGACCGCCTTTCATGAAATAGGGACAGTCAGTCAGGTGGGGCTGATAGAGTGTCAAGTGGAGCCCACAGACATTCTGCAGGTAGAGCTGACCTGAAGATGTGTGTGTATGTGTGTGTTTGTGTATGTGTGTGTGTGTGTGTGTGTGTGTGTGTGTGTGTGTGTGACTTCCTTAGTGGTTTAAGACAAGAAAGGGGTCAGCTGACTAGATTTTTACCCCAGTAACTGGGTGAAAGGAGAACCATTTATTAAGATAAGTAGATGGAGTTGAAGGAAGTTAGAGGGTGGAAGTGGATAAGGCTTCGAACCCTTTCTAGTTAAAAGAAAATAAAAGATTTGATATTAAAAGTAAAAGTGTTAGAGTAGACTTTCAAGTAAGTGCATGTAGGCTATCACCTATAGCACCTACCATGGACTTCTAGTATAATGCATAACTAGTAATAGTAAAACTGTCATTCTAAGTTTATAGAAGATAATGTGTCCTCAGCATATAAACATTTCAGCTTATTTATTGTACATTTTTGTTTGATTATAACATACTAATGCTAAATACAAATAATTTGAAACAAGTATTTGTAGACATCAACTAACTAGTACTATGTTTCTGAATGATAACTACTTATGAAATTGGAACTGATTTTGACTCCTAGTTCTTCCACTAGTTAATTTTCTGGGTATATTATTTAACTTTCTGGGTCTTAGTTTCCTCTTCTGTAAAAAAAGAGATGATGATTATGACGATGATAATAATAGGTATTTAATGTGATTGTATGTGGAGTAAATGATAATGTTATATAAAGCACTTTAAATAATTTCTGGTACTACTAATATGCAGATGGAACAGACTATTAATAGTAATAATAATGTATTTCATATTAATTTCATAGTAATATACTTTAAAAATAATATTAGAAGAGATAAATTATCAGAAGCAATATTACAAAATTATGTATAATATCTAATTGTATGAACTAGAAAACCTAGAGCATATGTAGAAACTAGAATGAATATATATGTGTGTGTATATATATATATATATATAATGTACATAAATACACATGTAGATATAGCTATATACACATACATACACATGCACACTCATACACACATACACACACACACAATCATATTTCCTATTCAACTCAGGTGGAAAATTGGTTTACTATTGGACTTTCCTTTATAGATCACTAGGTAATTCTTTTTTTAAAATTAATTTTTATTCGCGTAAAGTTGATTTACAATGTTATGTTAGTTTCTGCTGTACATCAAAGTGAATCAGTTATACGCATACATATATTCACTCTTTTTTAGATTCTTTTCCCATATAGGTCATTACACAGTAATGAGTAGAGTTCCCTGTGCTATACAGTAAGTTCTTATTAGTTACCTATTTTATATATAGTAGTGTGTCTATGTCAGTCCCAATCTCCCAATTTATCCCTCCTCCCCTCCCTTCTCCCTTGGCAATCATAAGTTTGATTTCTTTCTTTTTTTTAAAATTTTTATTGGGGTATAATTGATTAAAAATGTTGTATTAGTTTCAGGTGTACAGCAAAGTGAATCTGTTATACATATACATATATCCACTCTTTTTTAGATTGTTTTCCCATATAGGCCATTACAGAGTATTAAGTAGAGTTTCCTGTGCTATACAGTAGGTCCTTATTAGTTATCTATATTATATATAGTAGTGTGTATGAGTCAATCCGACTCTTCCAATTTATCCCTCCCTCCCTGCCTTGCCCTTGATAACCATAAGTTTATTTTCTACATCTGTAACTCTATTTCAGTTTTGTAGATAAGTTCATTTGTAGCCTTTTTTTAGATCCTACATATAAGCAATATGATATTTGTCTTTCTCTGTCTGACTTACTTCACTCAGTATGAGAATCTCTAGGTCCATCCATGCTGATGCAAATGGCATTATTTCATTCTTTTTTATGGCTGAATAATATTCTATTGTATATATGTACCACATCTTCTTTATCCATTCCTCTGTTGATGGACAGGTTACTTCCATGTGCTGGCTGTTGTAAACAGTGCTGCAATGAACATTGAGGTGCATGTATCTTTTCAAATTATGGTTTTCTCTGGATATATGCCCAGGAGTGGGATTGCTGGATCACATGGTAGCTCTATTTTTAGTTTTTCCAGGTAACTCTTATATTCTATCTTTAGAATAATATATTTTTCTACTTTTCTTTCAGATGATTTAAAATATAATTTCTCAAGAGTTTATATTAAAATCAAGATAATGTTTTTATATAAAATGCTAATGTTTTATAAAATTCCAAGATTATCAAAAGTGTTAATAGTAACTGGAATTAGTATACACATTCCCATAAAAAAAATGGCAAAGCATAGAGTAAATATCTTATCTTTTTAAAAATTAAATATGTGTATATCCTTCCTGAAATAAAATTTGCCTTTTACATACAAAAATTCTTTATAGAATTTAGAAATTTAGAAATTACAGGTAAACAAAAAAGGAAAATAGGTGTCATCTGGGAATCTAATCAGAGAGAAAACATTTTTACCATATTTTATTTCCTTCCCAATGAATATGTTTATACACATAAGCATATACATGCTCCCATATAGTCTTTTTTTTTTTTTTTTTTTTTTTTTTTTTTGCGGTAGGCGGGCCTCTCACTGTTGTGGCCTCTCCGGTTGCGGAGCACAGGCTCCGGACGCGCAGGCTCAGCGGCCATGGCTCACGGGCCCAGCCGCTCCGCGGCATGTGGGATCTTCCCGGATCGGGGCACGAACCCGTGTCTCCTGCATCGGCAGGCGGACTCTCAACCACTGCGCCACCAGGGAAGCCCACTCCCATATATTCTTAAAAAGTATCTTTGAAAAATAATTGATTTTATTGAGGGATTTTATTTTATCTTTTTGAAATCATAACAATAAAAATTATACAATTACATGAGACTGTCCCTCAAAAAAGTAATGCATTTTAAAATCAGATTCTATAGTTATTATTTGATTTGCATTGTTTTCCTTACAAGATCTAGTCAGGTGGCAAATATATTTGAAAACTGAACATTTGCAAAGAATGTAACAGAGAATCTATTCTATTTTATCCTGGCAGAAAGTGTCAGTAGAAATCTGAAGTCTGTAATAAAAGATACTTGTTTCTAAAACTTACCCTAAAATACATATTATTTTTGTGTCGGGAATTAAAAATGAATCATGTTCAGAAAAGGCATTCTTCAAATTTTAAAAATTTATCAAATTTGTGCTGTGCTGTGATAGGATTAAAAATAGTAGTATTTATTCCCATTCCACCTGTATCTCTAAGTAAACAGTAATTTAGTTTAAATTTTTAAGTTATCTTCTAGATAATTTTTTTGTACATATGAACCTTGCCAGATACGAATATAAATACTTCTATTTTTATAATATAGAGCAATTATGTTTATTTGCACAGGCTCTCAAAAATTCACATTGAACTAAAATGACAATGCAAGTATTAAATGATTTTAAACCTTTAATTCAAGTCTTTTTTTCTTGTTACCAGCCTATGTTATATTATCAAAGGAAATCATAGATTATTCTTTACTTTTAAAATTGAACCTGATGTTATAGAACTCCTATGGCTTAGTGTTGAATGTTTTATTTTTGATACCTGTATTACTGAATTGTCTTAGGTAAAGTAAACTAAGGAACTTGTAACACATTTTGGCATTTATTCCTTCGTTATCATTACCTAAAACTTTTGACAAAACCATAACAAGGAAAAGTTCAAATATGTTACCACTATGTAGTAAATATTGTATCCTTATATATATATATATTAAATAAATTTATTTATTTTATTTATTTAATTTTTGGCTGTGTTGGGCCTTCGTTGCTGTGCGCGGGCTTTCTCTAGTTGCGGCGAGCAGGGGCTACTCTGTTGTGGTGCGCGGGCTTCTCATTGCAGTGGCTTCTCTTGTTGCGGAGCACAGGCTCTAGGTGCACAAGCTTCAGTAGTTGTGGCAGGCGGGCTCTAGAGTGCAGGCTCAGTAATTGGGGCACATGGGCTTAGTTGCTCCTCAGCATGTGGGATCTTCTCGGACCAGGGCTCGAATCTGTGTCCCCTGCGTTGACAGGTGGATTCTTAACTACTGCGCCACCAGGGAAGCCCCCTTATATGTATTTTTAAGTATTTCTCTTAAATGTAAAAGATGTTTCTAAAGTCATGTCCTTTAATAATAAAAAAGTTGTTAAACATTACCTTGGTTTTTAGATGTTATATTGAATGATGCATATTCCATTAGAAAGTTGAACTTTTACATTCAATTTCTTATTAAAGATTTTAACTACTGCTTCATTATAATAAAGCCTCCAAATAGGATATCAGATCTTTTTAAAAACTTTTATTTTTCCAACTCTATTGAGATATAATGGCATATAATATTGGATAAATTTAAGGTGTACAATGTGTGACTTTTATACACTTATATATTGCAAAGTGATTACCACTATAATGTTAGCTAGCACCACCATCACATCACATGATTATAATTTCTTTTTGGTGGTGAGAACATTGAAGGTCTATTCTGTTAAGAACTGTCAAGTATGTAATAGAGTAGTGTTACTTATAATCATCATGCGTACATTAGATCCCCAGAATTTATTCATTTTATAACTGGAGATTTGTATCATTTTATCAACATCTCCCCATTTCTCTCACCCCTGAGACCCTGGTAACCCAGACTGTTTCAGAAAACAATATGGAAATTTCTCAAAAACTTAAAAATAGAACTACCGTGTGATCCAGCAATCCTACTTTGGGGTAAATATCCAAAGGAAATGAAAATAGGATCTCAAAGGATATCAGATCTTTAAATCCAAAGATTAGTGAAACTTTCATGGGAAAACATTCCAAATTAACTGACTGTCTACGTAGTATCTGATGCCCTGTTAACTAACCCATGAGATCATGGAATGAGTAGGGAAGTTGCTAGTAATATTAGTAGTGTAATGTCTTGGTAATATCTCAAAACTATGGTAACAAATACCTTAAATAAATAAAATGAAAGAAAAAAATTAAAAACTCACATGTTCAGTAATAGAGTAATTAAGTCATCAGGCTTAAATGGAATATATTTTAGTTATCAAAAATATGTCTATCTTGTCTGTGTCAGAACAATTACTCTTTGCCCTCTTTGACAAGTGAATGAGGACCTAGGCAGAGATATGCAGAAACCTGGCTCACTGAATAAAATATTTGTAAGGTGTGGTGTTTCTTCAGGTGTAGTTGCTACTGGGTATATTAGTAATATCATTTACTACTGTTACAGCCCTCCCAGGAAATTGTTTCTCACAAGTGATGTCCATCTTTTTTAAAATATTTCTAAGTGGAAAAAAAAATCCCACAGACTGCCACTTTAATTACAGTGAATGGTAAATGTCTCACAGTGATAAGCCATTACAAACAGACTGGTCTTTATTACATGCAAAGTGGTGGTTGAAAGCATGATAATCTAGGGAAGAAAGATGGTCGCTAATGTTTACGTACTTAGCTCCCACTGGCATTTTACCAGGTTGGAGGTTGGCACTGTCCCTCTTAATCTGAGCGAGTGCATCCAGATTCACAGCAAGACCTCAAGGAGAACCAGATGATGGGGCAGATGGCAGATGACTAATTTGGCAAGTCTTGATGAGTGGAAATTGTTTGCTTTAATTGCTTGTCAAGTCCAGTACCTACATTAAAGTTAAGGACCTAGCACTTCCACAGAAAAGGAAATACTACAAAGTAAATAAGAAGGACTCTTTGTGTGGGGAAAGGGAAGAGGGTGTGAAGAATGACAAAAAGGGCAGGGAGGGAATTATGACAAGATAGTGGTAAGGGGAATATTATTTCATCTAAGAATAGATGACGGAAATGTAATTTCTAAATCTGTAAAGTCTTTCTATTATGTTTTTCAGCTTTCAACATAGGAATTTTTTGAGATATAATTTAAGAAAATATAAAATATGTAAAGGCAGAAAAACAATAAAGAACAGGAACTAAAATTTATATTCAAGCAGTTACAAGTCAGTTTTTGATGACCCATATAATGCATTTAAAATAATTTTTAATTATTTTAATTTTACTAAGCTTATCTTTGAAATACTAAATAAACAATACAAGTATAACCTATTATATTGGGAAGACTAGATTAGAATAGACCACTCACAAAACATATCATTGATGAACAGGAGATAATCATGTGCGATATTTACATCTATCATTTTTTGGTAGTCTACAATGATGAGCTTTTTTCCCTTTGCAATATAATTTAGCGTTTAAGCATCTTTGAGGGCATTTAGGGACTGTTGTAAGTAAACAACAGAGGTAAAATACAGCTCAATTAAATTTTAGATGGAGCAGCACATAGCAGTATATATAGTCTATGGACTTGCCTTTCATCAGCCTGTATTATAGAATGCCTATGTCTTCCCTAGCTACAACTCTATTAGTGAAGGTCTATGATGCCAAATGCCCTTTTCATTTGGCTCAAGAATCCTTTAGAAAGTGATTTAGTTGATTTCAGCAGATTCCTGTTTTGTCACTTTGGGAGTCAATAAAAGAGTGGTAGAAGATAAAGATTCAGAGAATATACTATAGGGTCACTTATTTTTTTAAAAAAGATACTGATTTTTAGATTGAAAATATTTTATCTACAGTTTTATGTAAAGTAAATTATAAACCAAATTTCCTACTTGATGTTAAATTTTTTCTTTACTACTTTTAGAGTTAATTATATAGAGTGCAAATTTTATAAAATATAAACCCACTTCCATTATTTCTCACGCTGTGTGTGATGACATCTGGTACAAATATTTCTAAATCATTGATAGATATTTTTTAATATTAAAATAACAGTACAAATAAAAACAATAAATCTAGAAGTATATTAATGTTATAATGCATGATTACTAAGTGTGGTTCATTCCAGGAATATAAGAATGGTTCAGTATTTGGAACTCATTAATAATTTCAAAATTAGTGCACATTTAATTAGCATTAATTGATAGCAAAAAATAGCAACATTCAACATTCGAATCTAAAATAAAACCCTGGTAAAGCCAGACCCTGGAACATATAACATAACAAAATATATGCCGAGCCAAGGAAAACATTTCTGTAAAGATCGGAACAGAGATAGAATTGACAACTATGCTTATTAATTGAAAAAAATTATCTAGAAAGTCTAAGTAGTACCAGCCAAAAAAACAAAATAAAATAACATGATTGAAGACTAGATAAATCAAGAACCTCAATGAAGAAAACTAATTAGAAATTACAAGGATTTAGCAATGTAGCCAAGTTTTGAGGGGGAAAAAAAAATACCAGAGTCATCAAGAGTTTTAAAAATATGTAATAATAATAAGCAGTTCAAAAATGTAACTAAAATTATTCAAAGATGACAAGTATAAAATGCCTAAGAACAAATATATTAAGAATGTTTTATATAAAGGGGCATTTTTAACTCTGTTAAACATACAAGCCAACTTGAGTGTGTGTGTGTTTTAATTTACATACAGTAAAACTGACTTTTTTTGGTGTACAGTTCTCTGAGTTTTAACCCATGTATACTATGTAATCACCACCACAGTCAGTATGCAGAAGAATTCTGCCATCTCCTAAATTCCCCTCATGATCTTTCAGTCAAACCCTCTCTCTCAGATACCCATCTTCTGGCAACCACTGATTTGTTCTCCATCCTTTGTAGTTTTGTCTTTCTCCAAAATGTCATACCAATGGAATCGTATAGTATGTAGCCTTTTGAGCCTGCTTCTTTCAGTCAGCATAATGCCTTTGGGAATTTTCCATGTTGCTATAGCAATCATCTGTCCATTTTTATTGCTGACTAGATATTCATGAAATAGATATACCATAGTTTGTTAGCATTCAGCCATTGAAGGACATTTGTGTTGTTTCCAATTTTTGGTGAATTTGAGTGGAGTTCCGTTAAACTCTCATGTACACATTTTTATGTGAACATAATTTTCATTTATCTAGGGATGTACTTATAAATGGGATTGCTGGATAATTTGATAAGTGTTTAACTTTATAACTTTATATGATGTTGCCACAGTGTGACCTCCTTAAAAGCACCCACTGAATGCAACTCATTACTTAGTGTAGAGTAGGTTTTATTTTATTTTTTATCATTTTAAAAAATTTTTATTTTATATTGGAGCACAGTTGATTAGCAATGTTGTGTTAGCTTCAGGTGTACAGCAAAATGATTCAGTTATACATATACATGTATCTATTCTTTTTCAAATTCTTTTCCCATTTAGGTTATTATAGAATATTGACCAGCGTTCCCTGTGCTATACAGTAGGTCCTTGTTGTTTATCTATTTTAAATATAGCGATGTGTACATGTCAGTCCCAAACTCCCAATCTATCCCTCGTCCCCCACCCTTCCCCCTGATAACTATGTTTGTTTTCTAAGTCTGTGAGTCTGTTTCTGTTTTGTAAATAAGTTCATTTGCATCATTTTTTTCCTTAGATTCCACATATAAGTGATGTCATATGATATTTGTCTTTCTCTGTCTGACTTCATTTAGTATGATAATCTCCAGGTCCATCCATGTTACTGCAAATGGCATTATTTCATTTTTAATGGTTGAGTAATATTCCATTGTATATATGCACCACATCTTCTTTATCCAGTCATTCTGTCAATGGACATTTAGGTTACTTCCATGTCTTGACTATTGAAAACAGCACTGCAATGGACATTGGGGTGCCTGTATCCTTTCAGACCATGTTTTTCTCTGGCTATATGCCCAGGACTGGGATTGCTAGTTCATATGTTAGCTCTGTTTTTAGTTTCTTAAGGAACCTCCATACTGTTCTCCATAGTGGCTGTACCAATTTACATTCCCAACAGTGTAGAGTAGGTTTTAAATAAGTATTTTAGAAATAAATTCAATCACAGAATTTTCGAGCTGGAAGGAAACATAAAAGAGAAAATTGGACCCAATGAGAAGAAAATAATTGTCCCAATTTACACAGCTAGGAAATGTTGGAGCAATGGCATCCTGACCTTCACTGCCCTTGCCCAGTGCTCATTCCACATAACTCCAAGTAACAAAGTGACTTGCTCAAGTTCATTCAGCTCTTAAAAATAGAAGGACCAGCATTTGATACTGGCTTAATTATTTCTCCAAGGTCCATTTTATTTATTCAACAGGTATTGACTGAGAGTCTGCTATGTGTCTTCTCTTTAGGTGTTGAGCAGAGAAAGGGCCTCTGACGACGGAGCTTGCATTCTAAAGTAGAGACATATAATAAACAAGTAAACAAGCAAGTGTATAATATAATTTCAGATAGCAGTAAAACAAAAATAAAGAAGGCAAAGAAGACAGAGCATGATGAATGGGAACCTGGTATCTATTTTAGATAAGATTGTCAGAGAAGGCTTTTCTGAAAGAGTGACATTTGAGCAAAGATCTGAATATACGTTCTACAGGCTATGGTAAGAAGTTTGGATTTTATAAGAAATGTGATTAGAAGCCAAGGGATGTTTTCAGTGATGGAGTGATGTGAATGATTCATGTTTTTAAAAAGATCACTCTGGCCTCTATGCAAAGAATTAACAGGGGCAAGTAGGGAAACTAAGAAGTTAGTTAAGAGGCTGCTTTCAAAGTCCAGGGTAGATAGCCTTGATGCCTTGGATTAAATGGCTATAGTAGAGGAAGTAGCAAATTTGGCCCCATTTCAGTATATATGTTGAACATAGAGCTGCAAAACTTCTTTGTGTAACTATAATAGCACTCAATAGTCACTGAAAATGTATGCTACTTCTGATATTCTCTTTAACTATTTTATATTTTTTAATGATTTTTAAATGCCCCACAATGTACATTAAACTAAAGCGTATTTATTATGGTAACATTTCTGAAAGAGAAAGTACTTAGTGTTAAATCAGATAAAAAAAAATAGAGGACTTTTATCAGGTTACCAAATATTTTTTTATGCAGACAGTCCCTGAATGGTGCATACAAAATATATACATAACTTACATACACTGCTTGCTGCTTTCCTTACTAGGTGCCATGTACAACTTCATGAGCCCTTACAAAAGACCTTGGGCATTTTAATCAATATACATTTTTTTCATGATACTAGGTCAACAGTAGATGCTAAATAAATAATTATTCATTTCTTAATATCTCACATAGGCATTTGATTCGAAAGTCAGGTAATATTTTGATTTAATTTTTTTTCCCTCTTTTCATCTTGAGTAAGCAAATGGAGTGCTGGTTTCCACAGCCGTAAGCGTGGAGGCAATAATTGATTTTTAGTATTAATATGGATACTGCTAATGTTTCTTCTTTGTGCTTCTAATATATTTGCCCCATGAATAAATGAATAATTTTGTTAACCAACCTTTTTATATTGCTACAAACTCCTAATTATAGTCTTAATTTTTTACTGAATGAGGATCATGTAGTTCACTCACTGTTGGATGTAAACCTTAAGACTAAAAAGCCCATGTTTGCAACTATAGCTGCATTTGTGATGGAATCAATACCAAATAGAATAATTGGTGATTTTATTAAGGCCTCACATATAGCTTTACTCCTGGAGTCACTGTTGAAATGAAAACTCTAGGGAGTACATGTAAATTCGGGATTTCTGAAGCTTGATTATTGTAAGCTTTTAGTTTAAGGACTTGATAATAGTGTTGGCAAAGGGGGCTGAATTTTGTTAAACTTGTTTTGGCTGGTGAAAAAGATTTTTCAATTCTGTCTGATAAACAGCTTTGTGAAATCAATGAAACTTGATGGTTTAAGCATTGTCTTGTATACATTGCCTGATTGTACAATCGATTGACAAATGGAAGTTGCGAGGCATTCAGTGAAGGCTTCATGAAGAGAAATACAAATGATTTTTATGCATCTATCAAAACTAGTTCTTTTAAAATCAAGTCCGTCTTTCAAGATGAAAGTTATGAGGAGTATTATACTCGTTATAGATAGCTTGACTCAAACATAAATATAAAGGAAAGTCTCACTGAGACAAAAATATTTCCTAACTGGAACCATGTATAGTAAAAACTCCAAAAATCAGAATGTTTGGAGAATAGAGTATTCTGATTATTTAGAATTTATTTACTGTATGATTTTTTGTTTTTACTGAAAGATATTTTTAAATATACTTATTCCAATTTTCTCTTTTCATATGGTATATAAAAATACAGCTGATCATTTATTGAACATGGGTACTTTTCTGAATTGAGGGTTATTTTCTGAATACAAATTATAATTGTTTTTATGGCAATTAACATCATTAAATAACTCATTTGGTTCTTACTACCCTTCGAGGGTAGTATTGTTACCCCATTTGAAAGATGAAGTAGCTAAGGGTTAGAGAGGGAGAGTCATCTGTCCCTGAGTACACGGTTAACCAAAAGGTGGAGACCAGATTAGAATCCGGGTCAGTCCTAATTCATAACAACTCAGCTAAGTTCCTGTGCGCACAGAACCAGTGGGAAATGCAGATACTTGCTCAAAGGTTCTGCAATGTGGAACCTCCCGGACAGGGGTCCTCTTACCCCTCTCTGGGATCTCAGGGGTCCCTATTCTTTGCCAGTTCCTGCAAACACTCAGTGTCTTCCAGAGGCGTGGCTAATCAGTTAACTCAGTCACACCCATTCACTTTATGGGGCACCTACTATACACCAGACTTTAGAGAGAAAGTCATGGTCTCTGCCCTTTAGGAGCTGCAGGCCACCTCACCACGTGACTGGAAACCACGCCCCCTCCTTGGCTACCAGCAAATGAGTACAGATGGGCCACTTACTGAGAGAACATCACTGAGTCCCATCAGTTGAAAAATTGCAGAATTCAGCGAGAAGTCCTCTGTGAAATGGGCAGTCACCTATGGGTAAAAGTTAAATTATTCACTTTGTTCAAATTTTCTTTAAGCTTTCCACATAAAAATTGAATTACCCCAAAAATGTGAAACTAAATGCATGCAATAAAATATATTTATAAATGTAAAAAAAAAAAGAAAACTTTCTTGCAAAGCACTATGCTATACAGCTCAGCAGATACAAAATAATGATTAATATATTGCATCTGTCTTCAAAGAGTTTATAGCCTTTGTAGGTCTCTTATATAACAGATTATTGTAATAATAATTAATACGAACAATTTAATATTATATATTCTTTTCATATATGCAGAATGAGAAGCATGAAAAAATGCATAGGCATTACAGTTATATTGATAGATTTTCTCCCAAAATTTGTTTAAGCTTTTATAGAAAAAGTCAGAATACACTAAATATTTTAGAAATCTTTTCATTTAGATGTTTAGATATTGATTTTTACATATTGATATTAAAGTGTGGGTTTTATTTCCGACTGAAAGAAACTTGTACAACATAAATGATACATAAATTGCAATGTGGCATTATATACATTTTAGAAATGGTGAGCAAGTTTCTTAATTGATGCTTAATTACCCCCATCAGTAGTTGCATTAAAATATAAGCTTGTCCTCCTTGGCATTTAAAATAATTGAAATCTATATTTCATAAACCCATATAATTATACCTTTTCTCAGGAGACATTTTACAAGTTATAAAGCTGCTGTGAGCAATAAAAATAAAGATTGTGGCTCAGGAGTGTTTTTTAGAGTCTCTACAGTTTATTGAAAAAAAAAAAGTGGGACTTTGATCTTGATGGAGAAGGATCATATACCAGAATCAATTGCTTCTTGTTCTCCTGCTTATGTTGAATATTACTGTACTTATCAATAGAAGTTTATTTTTTTCATAATGTTTGTTAGTTTTAGTAATAAGGGAAACTTCCACAGAACCAGTAAAATTTTCAGATGATCAAGAATGATTTGGTAGTTTTATTACGATTGGAATAAATTCAGTTAAACAACAAGACAGAATAGTTAAAATTACTTAAGGTCAGAAGCATATAACTTAATTTGAATTTAATCCTTCCTACGTATAATATTTTAGGAGCCAGGACCAATATTCACTATTATCTTTTTTTTTCACTATTATCTTGATATTAATGATAATAAACATGATTAATAAACATGTAAACAGGTTTGTTTGAAAATCCTGGTTCCTTTAGCTCATTTCTCAGCCAGTCTCTAGTGTGTGCCTCATTCTTATGCTCCAAGATGGCGGTTCAAGTTTTAACCATCACGTCTCCATTCCAGGCAGCAGATTGGAGGAAGGTGTGGGAAAGAAAGGAGTCAAAGTTAGGCTCCAACCATGTTTTAAATAAAGTTCTGGGAAAGTGTCATACAATATGTTAGAACTTAGTCCCCTGCAAAGTTTACCTCCAAGAGGAGCAGAGAAATGTAATCTTTATTTGGGGTGGCCACAAGCCCAGCTAAAACTGTGCAGTCTGTTACTGTAAAGGAAGAAGAGGATGGATATTGAGGATTCTAGAAGTCTTTGTATCCATCCTTATCACTACAAAAAGTATATTCTCAAGGGCAACAAATGAGTTCCAGCATGGTGTATGAGGACTCTGACATTCAGAAGGGAGAATGGGGAGAGTAACTTCAAAGTGATAAACTAATCGAACCCTGGAGTATGGAAGTGATTTTTAATGTTTCTTTAAATGTGAGATTTCAGGTAGAAAGAGCCTGAAGATTGTATATCCTAGGGCGTCTTTAACAAAGTACCACAGTCTAGATGGCTTAAAACAATAATAATTTATTCTTTCAGAGTTCTGGAGGCCAAAAGTCTAGTATCAAGGTGTCAGTAAGGTCAAGCTCCCTCTGAGACCCATGGTAGAATCTTCCTTTGCCTCTTCCTGGCTTCTGGTGTTGGCCATCAGTTGCTAGCATCCCTTGTTTTGCAGCTGCATCACTCCCATCTTTGCCTCTGTGGTCACGTGGCTTTCCCCCTGTGCGTCTTGATGTTCACAGGGTGTTTTCCTCTTAGAAGGACATTGAATATATTGGGTTAGAGCCTATTCTAACATACTCATCCTACCTTAATTTCATAAACCATATTTCCAAACAAGGTCACATTCACAGGTGCCAGGGGTTAGGACTTCAGTATATCTCTTAGAGGGACACAATTCCACTTATAAAAGAGTATTTCTAGAAAATATACTGTTTGATGAGGTTTAGAAATCCAGACAAGAAACGTTTGTGTTTTATTTTGGTTTTTATAATGAACTTCCACTATGATTAGAGGTCTATGTTATTCTTCAAGACTTTTAGATCCAGATTTTTGTTATTTTTGATGTGTCAATAGGCAAAAACAGGCTTTATGGTGACCCTGATTATTTAGAATATACCAATCTAGATTTTTTTTTTTCCTTTCTGTATTGAAACTTATCCCCTTGAGCACCACATCAAGCCTCATGTCTTCTTTGTCATTCCTGTGGAGATGGCACACAAATGTATATTTGACATCATTACTAAGCTCTTTTTCTAGTGTCTTCAGTGTTTACTGCATGTATCTTGTCCTAAGTTTGGTGTATACCATGTAATGTACTCAAAGATGTTTCATTCACAATTCATTTTTTTAACTTTACACACTTATCATAATAGAGTTTTTTTCAGTCTATTGAAGATTAGAATTGGTGCATTAAATGGTAGAGTTGGTGCATTAAATTGTTCAGGTAGCTATGCAAACCATGAGAAGTAATAACTAAAACTCTGACTTCTGGAGGAGAGGAAAGATACATACACACACAACCTAAAAAACACAGATGTGTGTATACTCTTGAGCTTATATATAAACATTCAAAATCCACCCCCCAAAGATGGCAGATTGAGAACATTTATTAACAAACAGTCTATTTTACCTCAGAACACTAATGAATACACAACGACACAGTTGATATGATAAAAGTTTATAATTCAGTACATATTGTTTGTAGTGTATGTTTATAAATGTTTCAGTCTAAGTTGTTTAATATTTTTATTTTAAAAGGTAGCATTTTTGAGGGCTTAAAGCATAAGTTTTAATTCTGTAGAAAATTTACTAAGATCAGATTACTTTGCAATACAAAAATATTTTTTAAATAAAATTGTTACTTTTATCATCTTTTGATTTTGATTTACTTCCATAGGTAGAAAATAGAGTAATTATAAATTTGAAAGAAAATCTTGTTTGAGTGAAATTAAATGTATTTACATGCTTTATATGCCCACAGCAAATGTGATTATTTTAAGTTTATCTCCTTGCTATATGTTTCTGTGGAACCCATGCTTTCTTACTCTCTGTGGTTAGTACATACATTTTATGAATGTAAATGTATGATGTCACTTATATGTGGAATCTAAAGAAGCTGAACTCATAGAAACAAAGAGAAGAATGGTGGTTACCAGGGACTTGGGCGTGAGGAAATGAGGAGATTTTTGTCAAAAAGTACTAACGTCCAGTTATAAGATGAATAAGTTTGGATGTAACACGGTGATTATAGTTAACAATACTGTATTATATACTTGAAAGTTGCTGGGAGAGTAAATCTTAAATGTTCTCACCACACACACACACACACACACACACAACAACAACAACAATGGTAATCAGGTGACATGATGGTGATGTTCGCTAATGCTATGGTGGTAATCATTTTGCAATATATAACTGTATCAATACCGCATGTGTGCCCCTTAAACTTACATAATGTTATATGTCAATTATAATGCAGTAAAGCTGGAAAAAATAAAAGTGAAGATATTTATCAGTGTTTGGGTTATGGGTCTTAATAACATTCAAAATATTTTAATTCAGGGAATTGGAGTAGATTGTTGTGGAAGAGAGTTGAGGGAAATATTGTCATGGTGCATGTCATATAAAGTTTACATAACTTCCCATGTTTTTTCTTGTCTTGGCAGTGTGCGCAGGAACAGAGAATAAGCTGAGCTCTCTCTCTGACCTGGAACAGCAGTACCGAGCCTTGCGCAAATACTATGAGAACTGTGAGGTAGTCATGGGCAACCTGGAGATAACCAGCATCGAGCACAACCGGGACCTCTCTTTCCTGCGGGTAAAGCTGTCTCTTTCTCTTCTTTCTTTGTAAATGCACAGTGGTGTCACAATGCAAAAGACAGACCAGCTTCTTGTACCTGATGGTTATGTTCGTCTGCCCTGCCTGGCAGTGTTCATGACTGTAGACATGTAGAAGAGAAGAGATGCCAAGGCACACCCAGGAAAAGAAAAAGAGTACCAATGGCATCATGATTGACACCCTAGTTTAGAACAGTTACTGTTGCCCTAAGATTGATAGAAGATTCTGTCAGGGTGTAGGACATGACTTCTAGCAAGCGTGTCTTTTTCTGAATGGCGGGCAAGAGGAAAACTTTAGACTGTGGGCTAGGAGCATCAGAGGACCAATCAGATAAGAATTGGTAACTTTAGCTAGTAATCTCCTTTTCTGCCCCATTCTGTCACTTTGGAAATTTTAAACTATTTCATATTACCGTAATGAGAGTAATACTGTTAACTTTAGAAGAAAAATGACATCAGTTTTTGAAAACCAACAAATTATTGAGAGTCATAGGAAATCACAAGTACTTATATAAGTTGATATATGCATGCATATAAACGCACACGTGCATATATGAAGTTACCCAGAGACGAGTCCTTTTACAGACTTGTTTTTGGGGCTCTCATTTATCCTTATTCTGTTAAACCTGTTATTAGTACTTAACGCCTACAGTTTCTTAAGTTTTGCTTCATCTGGAACAGGTATAGGAAAATCTGAACTTCAAAGAGATTTTGACGAAGTGAGATGAGGATGCAGTGTTTTGTATAACTAATAATTTATTCTTCATAAAAGAATTAATAAGATTATTTTAAATAATAGCATCCCTAGAATATATTGAATCTTATTTTCAATATTATTTACAGACTTCTCAGGAGCACTGTCTTATATAAATAAAGATGTAAATAATGTTTTGAATAATGATACAGTAAACTATTTAGTAGATAGTAAATTAGAGAACTATGATACTTTTAATCATTCCATACTTAGATAAGAAGTAAAAAACAGTCATTTTTGAAATACTTTGAATGTAATAAAAACGTCTAGAAGTTATAACAACCTCAGAAAATGTACCACCTCAAAACTTAAATAACACTATGAGACATGATATCTGCTTTTAAAATGACTATCATACTAGTATTGATATAGGGAATTTCCATATCAAGGTGTTTCCATATAGTATTGTTTGGTTGATAGAACTCTAATTCTACAGGTTATGTAGCTTGTATTAGCTATGGTGTTTAATTATGACATCTTTGTTTATCAAGAGTAGATAGTAAAAATTTATCTGAAGCCTTGAGTGAGAAGACCTAAAAAGAACTTAGCACTTAGTTTTTTCTATTTTGGACTACCGTTTCAAGAAATGAACACATACAAGCTATCCTAGAACAACCTCTTCATAGCAGTGCATCTGAGTATTAGTTATTAAAATTTGTTTGCAAGATTCTAACATGTCTTGATTATTTTCAGATAGAATTTATTCTTCAAAATCAAAATAAAAACTTGATGGTATATGAGCTGATTTGTAGATTTAGTTAGAAATGCCAAGAAACTCAATGATGTTGTAGAAAAGGAAAAGTAAGAGCTGAATTCTAAAACAGAGGAAATGGGTTAAATGGTCTATTAGAACAGAATAATATGAGAAAAATTTAAAAGGCAATCTAAGATGTTAGTTTTTCTTCTTATTCTTTCCTTGCTTTGTTTGCTCTAGATTTCACTGGCTTAACAAAAAATAACATGAGTACTATGACAGTCTTTAAAATAAATAACATAAAATTGTCTTATTACATATTTTATTATTTTATCATTCTTAATCTCTTATAAGGTAACAGAATGATCAAAAATTGACTTTAGTCAATTTTAATCTTAGAAATATGAAAGTAGCATATAAATCTTTGGGCATCATGGTCTATACCATTGGATATTCTACATTTTTAGGAACTATACTGAAGTAAAAAAAAAAAAAAAAGTTAATAGAGTGAACAGATTTGGGAAAGAATAAAATAAGGAGGACCAAGATTTGTGCTTGGAGCAAGAAATAAGTTATTTCTTTAAAAAAGTAATTATTGGCTCCTAAGAAGCATCTCTAAAAATTCATATAAACTTTGTACTAACTCATGCACATATCTCAATTTTAATGTTTGTTTAATGATAACTATAATAGGTTTTGTTTTTGACTTACTAATAAGAGCTTATACTTTGTTCCTTTGGAAAATAATCATTTCTAATAGTGACATGTATTCATTTACTCAGCAAATGGTCTTAGCCCAAGGATACAATAGCAAGTAATCTATTGTTCTTGGTTTCAACAATCTTGCAGTCTTGTAGAGGGTTACAGATGTGTAATAGATAATTACTGCATGTATGAGTGTGTGTGCATGTATACATATATATGCACATACAAAATTTTTTAGTTGCCAAGACTGAAATAAGAAGCCAGAATCAGAATGAAAGCATGGTCTTGTGTTAATGGTAAGTGTGGGTGTTGGGCAAAGAAAGGAATGGGTAATTCTGAAGGATTCAGGAAAGATTTCATCAGAAACATGCTTAGATTGAGTCATGAGAAAATGAATAGAGGCTCACAAAGTGGGTGGGTGGGAGGGTATTCCAATGGGAGTAATATAAGTTAAGGCTTAGAAAGAAGGCCCTAAGTCAGAGTTAATAAATGTGTACCTAGTGTTATTGCTTTAGATACTGTACACATGCGTTCAAATGAATCAAACAGGGTTCTTCCTCTCATGGAACTTATAGTATAGTGTGGATGAAGATAAATTGGGGGATGGAATAAAATATTAAATTGGAGAGATAGAGACCCTTATAATATAGATAAATATCTAGGAAACATCAGCACCCAAATGACAAATTAGCATTTGGGGATAAGATGAAATAGTCAAGGGAGATTGACAAGTGTTAGTCCAACAAGTGGTCCTAGGACAGAACTCTCTGGATTCCCATTCTCTGTTTTTTGGTGAGTCCCTGAAAGTTAGGACTATTAGCTGAAATCTTCATTCTACTGCACTGGATGAGCCATTATTTCTAACTATACCTTAGAATATGCTAAAAGCTCTCTGTTTAATATAAAATTTAATTCCTTCTGATAACTACATTATGGTTCATTTGTGTTTTTAGTAGCTTCCTTCCAAAGTACATAATCTGTTCGATATTGACACATTGCAATAAATAGAGCCCGTATAAAGGAAATCTAGTTATGTTGCATTATGCTATCATTTATGATAAATTTTGAATTGTTTGAGTGAATAGTAAACTTCCATTAACTTATCCTATGGATTACATAGCCCTCACATATATTTATAGAACTGTAATTCATTGAGCCGCTTTTTATAGAGATGTGTAATTTCCCTTCCTCTAAGAATGACCCATATCTATAAGGTGTTTAGAAAGACATCATAGATAGGGATTTTAAATTTCATTTTGGAATTTATTTCTGTCTTTAAGAAATTAAGAAAGTATTTTTGTTTTAAAAATATTTTCCATCCTTATTTTCGTCTCTACTAGCAAGGTCGTAGTGTTTTTTTGTTGTTCACTTTGTAAGAAACCACTCTAGTTTCTGTGATTCACGAGAGCAGTTTAACCATATACTCTATTTACTTTTACTATCTGAATAGTCAATGTCTAGAATGGTGCCTAAAATGTAGTAGGTTTTCATTAAGTCTTTGTTTAATGGACAAATGTGTTATTCTTAATATTTAATAATAATTATAAATCGCTGTTTTGTATGTGGTATGTTCCCTAGATAAATATGTGGGACCCTCCTCATGTTATTTCAGTGTGACAGCTCCACAGGTCACATGTGTGGGCATAAGACACAGGCTGGGTCAATCAGAATCCATTCCCATGAGGATTTGGAATTTTGACTAAGACCATTCAGTTTGTATATTAGTTAACTTCTTGACCACTTGGGTACCAGAACACAGCTGTTTTTTCCTCATTGTTTGAGTGTCAGAGAGAGCTGTGAAAACAGCAGAATGGAGCCAACACACTGAAAATGACATAGAGACCAGAGAAAGAGATCGTTCACCCCAAATTAATAATGAGGAAGCCATTCATTTCCAGGTTCCAATCTGCTTCTGAAGATTGGTTGCATTACAGCCATTGGGTCAATAGGATACTCTTGGAACTTGATAGTAGCCTTGAAGTGATTTCCCTTTTTTTTCTTAAACTAGATAGGTTTGTTTTCTTTCACTGTTACTGAAATATCTTATCTAGTATATCTCCCAAGATCTCAAGAACACAGCAGAAGTGGGCCTTTGAAATTGGATTGAAGATGTGCTTATATATAATCAAAAACACCCAACAACCCTGTAATGTTTTGTAGATACTTTCTCAATCTTTGTTAGATATAGGTTATTAAAATACTTTGAAATGCCTTCTTTCAAGATGGTTTTATTATATCAAACTTGATGCTTATCTCTGTATACACCTTTTAACCCAGCTTTGTTGTAACCTCAAGTTTTTATATTTCTTTTTTGGGAAAAAAAAAAATCTAGTTAATGGTACTTAAATTTAGACCCCTGAGACACTGTATAGTTGGCTAGAAAAAGGCCCTAAAACTTACTTACTATGTACTTTATCACCGTCACAAGGTTAAGGCTTATAATAGAAAACAGCAAGGCATAAAAATCACAGATTTTGCACTATTGTCTTACACTTTGTGAACTCTCTAAAACAAGATGAAATATAGCAAGTAATGGGAATGAACCATTGGACCTTTTACCCTCATTAAAATTCTTGAGGGTTTCTCTCCTTTGTCATCCCATTGGTCTTCATTGCTACTACTGGCATTCAGTAACTCAGAGCTTCTAACAAGGTGCCTGACCTGCTAGCTTTTGTACTTTAAATTTATTTTCTCTGTTTTATATATTCACTTTAAGCAAATAATTTTTAAGTGGCAAATAAGTATAAAGCAGTGTGATGTATAATGTAGAGTATATATAAGGAATGTTAATACCTATCTTCAACCATTGTTCTAATAGGTAATCACTTTTAATCTGTGGCTTGAATTTAGTTGTTTGCAAATTGTTTTTGAAAAAGTGTATGTTAAGAAGAGATGAAGAGATACATTTATTTAACAGTTGATCCATTGACCTGGAATACTACAATGCCAGTAATTCATTGGACTTCTGTGTGCTGCAGTCTAGAAACCTTAAATCTTAATGATTAAACATGTCTTTTATTACTGAAAAATAAATAAAATAAATTGATACATTAAGATATCTTTTCAAAGAGCAGCATTAATATTCTGTTATTGGTAGCAAAAGGCAATGACTTTGAAAGAGTCAGAAAGTATAGTTTTTTAAAGCAAAAATCTTTTAAAAGTATCTACTCTCAGGTAATGAATAACACATGTTGCAATGGGAATGCAACAAATTTTGAAAAAAACAAGTCTTCTTTTATTGTATATTTGACAGAGCTATAGGGAGTTTTTTGAGTATATGAGAAACAGTGCCATCTAACACTGTCTATTTTTGAAAAATAAAACGTGTTATTTCTTTATAGAAATCATATAAATAGTTCATTTTTTCTTTACTAAAGAAAAGTCCTATTCTTAAATTCAAATATTATCTTTGTCTTTTAGTTAATAATATTTTATAATGCTATGGACTTATAATCCTCTTTTATTTTATATATATTATATATATGTGTATATATATATATATTTTTTTTTTCATGTATGAGGATGTTGCTTTTTCAACCACTCTCCATAGGACATGAAATTTGCATCATTTTCCCCGTGCTGGTAATGGACCTATTATACATTACTTCATTTTCATACTTACGCATAGTTACTCTTCTAAGGACAAATATTTGCAGAAAGGCAGATAAATCTGCAAATAAGAGACTGCAAGATGCAGACTGGCTCACTGGAACCTAAGACCTTGGCTTCATCAGCATGGTTTTGTTACAGTAAATCAAGGATGGTGCTTGGCAATAATGAGTTTCAGGTTGCAACAAGCAACCCTGCTTTTGCCTATTTCATAGCTGTTTCCAGTAAGAATGAACAACTAGTCATGCTCAATACAAAATCCTGAAATATTTACATTTCAGCCCACTTCTAGCTTCAAGACCTACCTTTTATTCTTCTCTGGCAGTTCAAAGCAGATGACTAAAATTAAATCCAACAGTGTATGGTGGAGGTTTGTATTTGTTTTGTGTTGTTTCAATATCCTACTCACTCACATTGAACTCTGCCTGCGCTAAACTTTCTGCTGTGTAGTATGATTTAGCAAAACCCTACACTGAAAAATTCATTCTTAAAATAGATAATTTACAAAATACTTTATTTCTTTGGGTTAGAAAATGCTTTATTGAATAGTTTGCTTAAATAGTAGCTATCGGGAATTCCCTGGTGGTCCAGTGGTTAGGACTCTGTGTTTTCACTGCCGAGGGCACAGATTCTTTTTTATAGGGTGTGGCTATAAAAAAAAGAAAAAATAGTAGCTATCACTGCCTATTCATGTTTGTTTTTAGATCATTACATACCAGATAGAATGACTTGTGTGAGATTGTGTTGGAAAGATTGATTGGAATCAAGATGAGAAAAGTAGTGATATTCTAGAATCATTAAAAATTGAAGAGGAAAACACCATTTAAGTTAAACATCTATGGCATAGTAAAGGTGGGTCCACATGTATTATATTCACATTTACCTAAAATATGAGGGCAACATTTTCTAAATCAGCATATCTATTTCAATTGTACACATATTTTAATTGGATTATATAGAAAGGGAGAACAAGCCTGAATTTAAGTTTTCCTGAATAGCTTTTTAAGATAAATAAGTGATATATTTGTAACGCCATTAAATGGTGGACAAATAAGTAAGATTCCTATATCAAGTATTTGTATCCTATAACTATTTTCTCATTTAACAAAATATTGTTTTGTTTGTTTTGTTTTGTTTTCTGTGTCCCTACTTGGGACAGAGGGCAAGAAAAAACTATGAAGCACAACATTCAGAATACTTAGAACTAACTATCATGAGGTTCAAAGAAATTGCACCTTCAAGAAATACATGTCAGCTAAACAAGCAGTGAAGTAAGATACGGTGTTATAACTTCTTAATTTCTCCTTCTGTTTGAATTTTGTGTAAAACTACATTTGTGGTAAAATATAACATATTTGCTGTCTTTAGTTGATGAAATCTTAGCTGGGTGAGATAGAGAATACTAAAAATGAAGTTGAGAGAATAGTATTTTAAGATGTTTGTTGGGCCAAAGCAGACATTCTGGGTTAAATGAAATTTTCAAATCTTTGATAGTTTCTGAAAGCTATTTCTAGGACTGTTAAACATACTACATATGCAATTTTATACGCATATATTTACAGCTGGCTCTTAAATTGAAACTTGATTTTGTTCTAAATCTAATCATAGAACTTGTATTGCAATTGAAAAAGCTGTGCAATTTACACTTGGCCTGGAAAAATATATCTTTTTTCTCAGAGGTTAAATACTATTTAATCTGATTCAAAATCCTGATGCATTTCAGCAGTTCTACATGAAAAATCAAAAGATGAAATGTGTCTATATTCTCACTTTGGCAGTTATATAAGCATATTTTTGAAACTTTCTTAATCATTTAAGTGTAATATTAAATAATATATATATTTGACAGTTTTCTCTATATCTTAAAAATATTAAAAACAAAATAAATTCCATAGTATCTATAAAAAAATGTACATTTAGTAGAAACTGAATATTTGAAGGAGTATGGGAAAATAGAAATAAGAGATAGAACAGTATAATTTATAAGTTATAATTTCTGTTACATATACAAGCATATATATTATAAATATAAATTAGTGACAATTCATACATATATATAAATATTAATGAGCCATTATTTTCTAGGACTGAGTCAAATTAGTGTAAAATGCTAGCCCTATATAATGTTTCTAAGAGAATATTATTAAAAATGAAACTGCTTAATAAAAGTTTTTTTAAAGTCCCTACATTGTAATGGATTTTCCAGGGAAAAAAATGCCCTTCTTGCAAATATACTTAAATTAAAAATGAATTTATTAAGATTCTGAGCAGATGCAGAGGTTTTTTAAATATTTTTGGAGGTTGTGGTATTTAAATTTGGCTTAAATGGTGAGTATAATTAATTTACAGGCTTGTCTCAACCTTAATTAGAGAAAAATGCAAATAACAAACCCATCTCACTCTATGATTCTTAGATACTCTTTGCTCAGGGGAATTGAGTGTATAAAGGTTATTTCTTCACCTTTTTTAATTTATAAGTAGCAAATGTCTTGATTCAAAGAGAGAGAACAAAGGATATTTATATGAGTTTTTAAAACTAACTAGGAGCGTTTTGGCAGTGGGCTACCTTTTAATTCTAATTTCCAAACACTGGAATATAATCAAATAAAACCTTTTTAAAAGAAATTCATAATTATGTACATTTTCATTAGCTTTATTTTTCTCCAATTCTTTTTTTTTTTTTTTTTTTGTGGTACGCGGGCCTCTCACTGTTGTGGCTCTCCCATTGTGGAGCACAGGCTCCGGACGTGCTGGCTCAGTGGCCATGGCTCACGGGCCCAGCCTCTCCGTGGACATGTGGGATCTTCCCTGGACTGGGGCACGAACCCGTGTCCCCTGAATCGGCAGGCAGGCGGACTCTCAACCACTGCACCACGAGGGAAGCCCTTTCTCCTTTTGTAAGTGATGAAATGTAGTGACTTTTTCAGAACCGCACAGCTAAGCGAGAATTTTGACCCAGTTCTTTCACCTCAGAGTTCAGACATTTGCACCTTGTCTTGCTACTGCCCACTATTTACCAAAGCTTTTACTTAGAGAGAACAGGTTTTTAGAAAACTTGAAACAAGGGAAATAGATTTTTATAGAAAAAAAAGTTTTGTTTTAAATTTCAGAACTAGATTGATTGTGGCAGAAGGTGGGCCTTGGGAGAGCCACTGTGGTTGGGGACCCTGAACAGACCCAGTCTTACTTGGTGCAGGTAGCTGATGGAATGAGGAAAGCCCTACAAAAATGTTTTGAGACAAATTTATCTACTTCACTATTTAGATTTTATAATAAAAAAAATATTCACTTAGCACATCTTTATTGACTGCCAATTCTTACTAAGTTGTTGTACTGTGTTTTACAAAGTATAGAACTATAAGTTAACAGTTCCTAGCCCAAACCTTATAAATGCTGAAAAAGTAGTACAGGTAGTAAATGTCACAGACATTCCCAGAATGGACTCTAGCCCCCATAAGATCAAGGACTACATTTTGTCCTTCTTTATGTTCCTGGCACCTAGCACCCTGCCTGGCACACACACAAAAATGCATAAGATAAATAATGGATGATTGAATATTATGTATTTAGATGTGTTTGGGGCAGGTGTCACAAAAAGATTCATAGAATTGGTTTCCTGTTCCACATGTAAGGAGCTTGGAAGTCACCACTCTGTCCTAACAATAAATAAAAATGCTGAAGAGACTGAAAAATCAACAACTCTTCAGGGGCACCCAGTCATAAGGGAGACTCCATAATACTGTGGGATTTACCTCCAGAAGTTCAATGAATTTCCACAGTAAATGTGGGAGAAAAATCCCCTTAGGCTTCTGGCAGAGAGAGGGGAAAAGGAACTATTTTGAAATGCATGTCATTCTTCTTAAAAGGCCTGCCCTCAGGGGAAATTAGTTAACTAGAGCCTAACCTGCTAGGTATTATCAGAGCCTTACTGACCCCGGGAAGGGAAATACCCAACTCCACCCCACTCTAGCCATCCTGTCCCACCGAAAGGGGGAGATAAAAAACTGAGAAACACTTGTGGAGTTCACAGTTCAGAGGCATAGGCTCACTAAAAGACTGAGATCTAATCATAGGACTATAGAACACTTCCTGTCTCCTCACCACATTACTAAAGGCCTACTTACACCACCTCCTTTTATATATCTAACACACCATGCCTGACTGTCAAGAAAAAATTCCAAGGCATACCAAAAGGCAAAAAACACATTTTGAAGATGCAGAACAAGCATCAGAGCCAGACATGGCAAGTATTATCAGACCAGGAGTTGAAAACAACTGTGATTAATACGCTATGTGCTCTAGTAGATAAAGTAGACAGAATACAAGAACAGATGGTCACAGTAAGCAGAGAGATGGAAATATTAAGAAAGAACCAGGGACTTCCCTGGTGGTCCAGTGGATAAGACTCTGCGTTCCCAATGCAGGGGGCCTGGGTTTGATCCCTGGTCAGGGAACTAGATCCCACATGCATGCTGCAACTAAGAGTTTGTATACCACAACTAAGAGTCCGCATGCCGCAACTGAGTACGCACGCTGCAACTAAAGATCCTGTGGGCCGCAACTAAAACCTGGCATGGCCAAAATAAATCAATATTTAAAAAAGTGAAAGAAGCAAAAAGAGATGCTACAGATCAACAAACAAACAAACAAAAAACAATGTGACTGAACTGAAGATTGCCTTTGATGGGCTTATTAGTAGACTGGGCATGGCTGAGGAAACAATCTCTGAGTTAGAGGATATGTCAGCAGAATCCTCAAAGACTGAAAAGCAAGGAAGACAAAGACTGAAAATACAGAGCAAACTATCCAGGGACTGTGAGATGGCTATATGATTCCAACTACATGACATTTTGGAAAAGGCAAAACTGTGGAGATAATAAATAAATCAGTGGTTGCTAGTGCAACCAGGAGAGGTAGGGAGAGATGAATAGGCAGATCACAGGGGATTTTGAGGACAGTGAAAACACTCTGTATGATACTATAATGATGAGTATTGTACTTTTGTATACTTTTATAATTATGTCATTATATCTTTGTCCAAACACATGGAATATGAAACACCAACAGTCAACCCTAAGGTAAATTATGAACTTTGGAAGATTATGTAGGATGATGTAGGTTCATCCTTGGTTTAAAAAAAAAGAAAAAAAAGCATTCTGTGAGTAATATTGATAGTGGAGGAAGTTATGCATGTGTGGAGGCAAGGGATATATAAGAAATCTCTGTCTCCTGCTCATTTTTGTTGTAAACCTAAACTTCAGACAGAAAATAGTACATAGAGTCTTTTAAAAAATTCGTAGAGGAAATAAAACTTGTTAGTTGTGAAAAAATAATAAGAGTTATAAAGAGTTATAAAAGAATAGAGGAAATGGAGAAGGAATTCTAGATGTACTTTTACTTGGAAAATTTCCTCCATTTTTTAATTCAGTATACAAATGTGGAGGCTAAAAAAGACAAAAAGAAGAATTATTATGTGCATAGGGGAAGGAGTTGAGATGCAACAGAAATATGGAGGTGGTAGGACGTTAAGGTAGGAAAGGGAAACAGGTTGGAAAGGGAAACAGGTTGGAAACCCTTTCCAACAGGTTGGAAAGGGAAACCCACCAAATTGTGGTGAGCCTTTAAGACAAGACCAGTTGGGGCTTTCCTGGTGGCACAGTGATTGAGAGTCCGCCTAACGATTCAGGGGACATGGGTTCGTGCCCCGGTCCGGGAAGATCCCACATGCCGCAGAGCGGCTGGGCCCGTGAGCCATGGCCACTGAGTCTGTGCGTCCGGAGCCTGTGCTCCGCAACGGGAGAGGCCACAACAGTGAGAGGCCCGAAAAAAAGACAAGACAAGTTATTAACATGAAAGTATTATTTGGGGAACTCAATCTTGTGGCAGTATGGAGTTATTTCGATATCTGAAGTTTTGATTATTAGGTTGATGAGAGCCTGGAACCAGTTGGTTGCTGTGACAGTTGAAAGCATGAGATACATTCAATAATCATTGTGAAGATAGATTTCATAGGACTTAATGACTAACTGAATATAGAGGTTGTGGGTGAGAAGTATATAAAAAGACTCTGAGATCTCAAATTTAGGTACTTAGGCAAATGTATTGTCCTGGATGTAACAGGGACAAAGGAAGGAGAGCCAGTTGTTGCCAAAGATATCTGGTGGCAGCTTTCTTGAATTTCTATCAGTTTTTCAGGAAGACTTTCTCAATGGAAATGTGCTTTGCATCCCAACTAAGGTACACTGTCAGGACTCAGTCAAATGTTGACTAGGAGAATAGCCAGAGAATGGAAGTGTTAGTAAAGCATTTATCAAGAAAACTTTCATTTGCAAAGACTAGGTGACTGCTGCCTTTATTTCAAACTCTGAAATTAGGTTCAGTAAATAAGGAGTTAAGCTCACCAAATGATTAGTTGCACTTAAGCCTTTGGGGACAATAACCTAGTTGTTAAGTGCTTGGCTTAACCTTGTGTTTGTTGACTGTAATTATAACACATTTAGAATCAAGATGGGAAGCTGCATTTTTATTTCAGGAACTAATTTGAAAGCATTCCTGGTGACAAATTTCACAGATAAATCTGCTTTGGAAAAGTCCCATTTTGATTTTCCTTCTTATCAGTCAAAGGACAATCAGATGTCAATGGAGTGTGACTTAGTTGGGCATTTTGTCCTCAGTTCTTATTATGTTTCAGTGAGACAGTTGCAACAGCATCTGCTTTATTATTCCCCATGAAGCAGGCTGTAGGGAAGGTGTGAGCACTCATGGGGTCAGCAATCAAATGTCCTTCCTAAGGAAGCAGAGGGAACAAGTTAACTAATGTGTGATGCAAATAGAGAGGAATATGGTAAAAGGAAAGAAGTTGTGTTCTTTACAAAGGGATAGACCATATTAAAAAGCTTAGAAGAAAAGAGGAGTAAGCAATAAATAAAAGTCTGGGGACAGGGTGGATTTTGGTGAGCTGAGAGGAAGCCAGAAGTACAGGAATATACTAATAAGCAAAGCATGTGTTAAATGGACTCCACTGTGCTTTCCAAATTGCTTAGATTTTTAATATTTTGAGTGGGAGAGCTTCACCTTAAAAAACATTGACTCCTCTATTCAAGATTTATAAGGCACTTTTTGCCTTGGTATCTTTGTGTTTATGCACAATGTGTCTTTTAATTGAGTGATTCTCACTGCCCCTGTGAAATAGCAGGACACTTCCGCTTTACTGATGAGGGCACTGAGACACAGAAAGGTTAACTGACTTGTTCAGGTCATGCATCAGTAGCTGACAGACCTTAAACTCAGAACATTCTGAAGAGAATCACTTAAGAACTCATAAAAAAGTTTACCTTTATAGATAATTAAGCCCCATTAATGTCTTCTACATTTTCATCATAGAACTCATACTATATCTGTGGCTAACTGAAAAGGAAACTTCGAAACGAATTGTCACAATATGTTCTCCAACAAAAATAGATCTAGTCTTTATGATATTTAATTGTTTAACCATGTCATGTGTTTTAGTGCCCTCCCTCAGTATACCTGTGAGGAAAAAAAAAAGTATGTATCCTGCTAGCATAAATACTGCTAAAAGGATAGTCTAATTCATTGGTCAGTAAGCTGCTCAGCACAGATTCAACAACCTTTTTTTAAACTGCATTTGGACTATTATGTTCAGATAAAGGCCCTAAGTTTAAGGATATAATTGACTGGCTTAGATCGTGTCTATAATAGGCATTTGGGACAGTATGTTTCCAGAAAGCCATGCCTCAAAAGTAACAGTTGAAAGAAGTGGGTGTGTTGACCCTGGTGAGGAAAGGACGAAAGAAAAACATGGTAATTGTTTTCAGATATTTGAAGGGCTCTCATAGAAAAGGGAGTGGCTTAGTTTTGAGTTGTTCCAGAAGACAGAATTAGGCAGAAGTTAAAAGGAGACAGATTTTAGCTTAAAATAAAAATTTTGCTAACAATTAGAGCATTCTAACAATATAATGGGGTGCTTTGTTAGATGGGGAAAATAGACGGAACTCTTAATTGAACACCTTGTATATTCTAGGCACTGGGCCATTGGTAGCATACAGCAGCAAAAAAGAGAAGATGAATTTAAAGAGCCTGGCATATTGTAGGCACCCAGTGAATGTTATTTAATTCTCTTACCTTCCCTGAGTGTTTCTTACTTTATATTCATGATAATACAATGACATTGCCATTATTATCAACATTTTGCAGAGAAGGACAGAGTCTATCAAAGTCAAACACAGCAAAAAGGGGGATGTAGCCAAGACATGAATCCAGATCTCTGTCTCCAAATCTCACATCCATTCAACTGTAAAACACTGTCTCCATCATAAAATTCTGCCTTTTCCGTGGAGGATACTCAGTCAAGATTGTTCAGGAAAGGAGGGACAGGGTTTTGTGCATTGGGTAGGAGGTTGGTAGAAAACACGTTGTAGGCTTTCTTTTTTTTTTTGAATCTTCCATTTTCTTGGAGAGTGATGCTACTTCCCCAGAAGATACTCTGTGCTGTTCAATTATACTTTGACTTCTCAAAAGGCAGATAGTAACATTTCTAACCTTCCAGTGATAGATTTAGCGCAAGGTGTTTGTGCATAGCTGATGCGATTCTAGAATCATAGCTTTATCCGAAATCGTCTTCTGATTTTCCTTTATAATTTATTTATTTTTACTTAGGTTCCAACCAACAGGGATTTGAAGAGTGTTATAGTATGGTGTAGAAAATACTAGCATGGCCCCTGAACACACTACTTATCTTTCTCTAAAATTTCATTCCTTTGGTTTTAAATGCTTTTCACTTCTCAGAGCCTTTATTAAAATGCTAAGATGCTTGGCTTGGGTGGTTTGTCTTGGGAGGGTTAAAACTCATTAGCTACCATCTCAGCTATAGATTTCACCTTGACTAGAGTTGGTTCACATTTCATGGATCATTCTTGACTAGCAGTTTTCCTGGTTGAATGATGACTCAGAAAGCATCTAGATCTACCCCCGGAGCTGCTTTTGGATACCCTCCATGTAAGTCTCATGTCACTCTTGCTCTTGCTGGGCCTTTATTCTTTCCTGCTTAAAACTTACATATTCATGATTCACTTCTGCCACAGTGCTTATTTCAAACAGTTAATGGACAAACAGAAAACCTAGGTTCTAAACTCTCTAATGATGTAATCCAGTGCAAATTATTTAACTCTCTGAGTTTCCTATTTCTCTTTTGTAAAATGAAAATATTAGATTAAGACAGTATTTTACAGCTTTAGTCATATTAAAATGTCTTCATAATTTTTGTCCTACCCACCTGAAACTGTACTTACTTTCTTTTAATTTTTTATTGAATCATTTTTCTACATAAATATATTTTAAAATTAAGTTAAATATTACTACTAAAAATGATTCCCAGAGCTCTGGGATCATTACAATATTGTTTCCCTAGTTATAGATTGGTTATTTGTTGTGGTATGCATATTTCATTGATCATTTCATACAGCCTAATATTTTGTCCCTCAAGAAACTTGGAAATCTTTGACCCAAAAAGAAAAGAGTGGAAGATTGACAGAGACAGCTTTACTATAAAGTTGTTACTCAACATTATAGTAAAGAACGTTTTGTCTTTTCTATCTTAAAAGTAATTTGAATATAAAATTATGTTTTTATCTTGATCCAAAAGCATAATACATTTCATAGTAACATGTAAGTTTATTCTTAAATTGTTTCATTCAGTAATTGTATTTTGAGTGCCTACTATGTGTCACACACTGGGATGTACTTTTAAAAAAAGTATTTTGTGCATTGCATATCTGTTTATTAATACCATTAGTGCGAGCTTATCAGTTAGCTCTCCGTATTTAAGTTTCGTATGTGGAAAAATGCTGATTTCCTCTACAGACTCACCAAGCAAGCCTGGTCCCTTGGCTCTACCCAAATCTAGATAAACAAATAGTCATTAAAATCTGACTAACTCATACATCTCATACACAACAACACTAAAATGTCAGCAGGTTTTGAAATAAGATGATTAGCAATGCAAATTTATCTACTTACCTGTGGCTTGCAATAAGCAGAATAAACAAAAACATAAATCTCAGGAGAACAGCAGCCCTCCAGAATTTTGCTTTAATGATGCTAAAGGACTCAGGACCTAGTTATTTAAATTCTTAAAGGTTCTTTGCATTTATCAAGACTTTTTTTTTTTTTTTCCGGAAAAACCGTCCCCACACCAACTCAAGCAGAATGATTGCTTCCTCCTTTCCTTCCCACTGGTCCCAGTATCCCCTTCTTTTGTTTCATTTATCATACCATATTGCAATTGTGTATTTACTTGGCCATTCCCTTGAGGTTCAGGATGGTGATATGTGACGTATCTATTTGTGTATCCTGCGCCTAAGCATCAGGCATAGCGCATAGTGGGCATTTGTGGTTTGTAAAATTGATTTATTCTAATTGTATAAAAGGAGCACTCCTATAAAAATTTATACAGGCACACCTGTAAGAATGTAAACTATCAGTGAGAATGACAGAATTAAGGCTGAATCATCCCACCAGTTTATAACACCAATGACAAATAATATTTTCCCATAGCAGATACAGTGATAAGGGAGAATAATTTGGCTTCAAAAATTATAGCGACATCTTGGGCTCAGTACTAGGGATGTAAAACTTTTTAGCTCTCTTTCCCCTCACCCACTCTTACCTTACCCTCCACTTTTAGATGCTGTTTTCTTTTGCAGTAAATGCTGATATCTATAATTGAGGTCAAGATAAGGTCCATTGATATAACAAACCATTAGCTGAAAACAGCCATCCTGCCAATTGATCTATTGCAGGCTTTCTTTTTATCCTGGGGCTCAAAAAAAAAAAAAAAGAGAGGAAAAAAAAAAACAAAAGAAAACACCACCAACAACAGTATTCTAACACTTAATACTTAGTAATGACTGTAAGACTATTGATGTACAATCCCTTGCCAGCAGTTCACTTTAATATGGAAATAATCATCCAATCTCAACTGAACAGCTGTTTTAAAGCTATAGCATATCCAGCATTCAACTTCTCACCTGCATGCATAAATTTGATAGAGGTGGTTATCTGTGTAGTCAATGTTATCTTTAAAATAGAATTAGCAGGCTTCAGATATCTCAATAACTGTAGATAGCCCTTCTAATCCTCACTAGCCCCTATAGCTATGAGAAAAATAAATAAATAAATAAATAAAGGAGGAGGGGATTTAAAGAATGTAATTAGATAAAGTCATCTTGGGAGAAAAAGAAATCCCTAAATAAAGCTAAATAGAGCTGACTTCCGAAATGAACCAGTAGAACTATAAGTTGGCATTGTCCTATAGCCAAGTTAAAGCTTTCAGCTGAGGTAATGCTAGTAAGAAAGCAAAGCCAATTTGTGTTTGTTTTTTTTTTAAATAATACTGCTTTGTGTTGAACTTAGATTTTTTTTTTTAATTTTATTTTATTTTTGGCTGCGTTGGGTCTTTGTTACTGCACGTGGGCTTTCTCTAGTTGTGGTGAGTGGTGGCTTCTCTTGTTGCGGAGCACAGGCTCTAGGTGCAAGGGCTTCAGTAGTTGCAGCATACGGGCTCAGTAGTTGTGGTTCGCGGGCTCTAGTGCGCAGGCTCGGTAGTTGTGGCGTACGGGCTTAGTTGCTCCACGGCATGTGGGATCTTCCTGGACCAGAGATGGATCCCGTGTCCCCTGCATTGACAGGCAGATTCTTAACCACTGTGCCACCAGGGTAGTCGCAAGGCCAATGTGTTTTCATACCTCAAGAGAAATGATCATTTCTATCTGTGCCTGTTACATGTGGATTAGAGGTGTGTCATTAATTGTGTCTTGTTACCAAGGCCATCAAAGTAAAGCTATAGCTAGGCATGTATGGACTGTTGTAGTTCAAAAGACACATTGATCACAATGCACTGTGGCTATCATAAACAGAGGATGGTTTACTTTACTACTTAAGAGAAGGTCTTGATAGATATTTTTATTCTTAGAAATTTTCTTGTAACTAGAGAACACGCGACACTATTTAAAGTATACATTATATTCTTATATAATATAAGAATATAAGAATTCCTCAAGAGGAATTTCATGACTCAGAATTTCTTTGAGCAGTAACCCCTTCACATACATAGCCGAATGCTTCTAAGTATGTGCAGGCAGTTAAATGGGTAGCATAGTACCTAGTAGAAAATGGTTTCTCATCCCACCCCCAGTTTTTCTGCTATTTCATGTATCATTTATGCATAAACCTAAGAGTCATTAATTTGAACCATTTGTAGAGTATAAAACTTATAAGACTGTGCTTTATTTAAACTCAAAGACAAATTTTCTTATATAAATACTAACATTCAGCCTATTTTTTTGAACATCTTCTAAATGTATCTGCACATCACATTATAAAACAACATTTTACAATATTCCTAAGAGTATGGAAGGGAAAATAAAGTTTTATTTTTTCAAAGCACTGACAGTTCTTTAAAAACCAATGTCCCACTTCCAATTACCTGTTAAACAATCCACTCTCATCAAAGTGGAGGTTTCCTTTCATGTCTGTCAAAGACTGAACTGCCAGAGTCTAAGCCTGAACTGCATACTTTTATCATCCAACACGTTGACCAACCCTACTTAAACATTGAGCTTCCCATTGGTGTTTCTTAAAGAAACTAGAAGGCAAAAGGCAGATTTCCTCTCAGATCTGGCCTCACTGCCTTTCCCCCTATAAATCGTTCGTATGCAAAATCTTTCTTTTCAAACAGGAAGCAGAGTCATTGCAACAGACCTGAAGTCAGTGATTCAGCTCAAGGGTCACCTCCTCATAGAGATAGTGCACGCCTTCTTAAATTGAAGTAACATCCTTCTCCTCTTTCCGTTGTGCAGCATTCTGTGTCTTCTATTAAAACAGTAATCAAATTATGACTGTTGATCCTTCTCCTTGTTTTTATACCCCAACTCCAGTCTCTAAACTGTGATTTTCTTGTGGGAACATTTGTCTTTCACCCCTGTATTTCCAGTGCTCAGCACATGCCTTAACAGTAGGCGCTAAATAAACTTTTTAAATTACTTCATCAAGCTGTGTCTAAATGGGATGCAGTTGCCCAAAACTCAACCATAATAACGTCTTGTATATTGGCTTATATTTTTCCCTTAATCATTAACTTAATAGCCAGAGGAGCAAGTAGGTATTAGACATAATATTAATGGAGAATTGGGAATAGGATCAATGTAGGAGAGAGGTTGGCAAAATGATAGATTATTTTGAATAGCAAAGTATTCAAGATTCCAGTTAAATAGAATCCTGCAAATGCCCACTGCTTGACTCTCCAATTTATCTAAGCATCTTTATCCCACATTTTCTCATCATTCTGTGGCCTATTAGTTGCCCTAGTTTTCCAAGGGCAAAGCAGATTATTCAAGCCAGAGATTCATTTTAAGTAATGCTGAAATTATGAGCAGGCAACTAAGCAATAATAAAATGTTTAATGTGAAAAGGTCACTGTATTTTAGAAACAAATGAAATGTGTACTATGTAAGTTTCAATGGCTTGCTCATACAAATAAACTTTAAGAAATCTGAAACCTAGAGTAATCCACCAGTTTTGCTTTACTTTGAAGAACAAAATAGTCCTTTAAGCTTTGTTTTCATCACTGAAATAACAACACATGCTTCCTAATAAATAACATACAAAATATTTAACATTTTCACCAAATTCTCTGAGGCTGTCCTATAGTTACTATGGCATTTTCTTTTCTTTCTTTTCTTTTCCTCTTTTTTTTTCTTTTTTTGGTTGTTTTTCTTGTATGTTTGTTTCCTATCTCAACTTAAGCTTATAACTTGACTTGCATAAACGTTACACTGTTACCAGTTTACTAAAGTTTTAAAATCTAGGATTTTCCTATCATTATTGTCTCAGATTTTCCCTCCTCTATACTAATTTGTTAACTGACCTCTTAAACCTCCTTTTTTCAATTCATGCCTAAACCTAAAGTTCTCTCTCTGAAGCACAATCCTCATTTTCCTTTTCTAAATTTTTTTTTTCAAAATTACAACATCATTTGCAGCTGGAGTCATTTTTTTTCTTTCTCCTTGTGTATTTCCAATTTTGTCAAAATATTAAGACATGTAGAAAATAGCTCTGCGTTCTCATGAAATTCTACCCATTGTATATCAACCTTACTTCCTTTTGAGAAATTTAGTCATAAGTTCTCTGCATTCTAACTCATCGATTCAAAGTAAAACTGCATTAATAATTGAGTCACAAGCCTTTTTCTCCTTTCTTTGATTTGTATCACAAAACAATTAATATTCTGTTACTTTTTATATCTTTCTAGCACTTAATTCCAAAACATTTATACAGCTTGGATATTTTCTCTAGGGTTTTATGCAAACTTTGGGGATTTTATTAGAATCTAAGAACTTTCTGAAATGTACCCATCAAAAGTTATCACCTCCATTATGAATTCTTTAGAAATGGATCCCAAGAGAAAGCTTGGCATATAACAAATCATCCAGGAACAAATTTAATAAAATCAATTTAATAAGTAGGGGAGTAACACACTAGAGTTGTTTTGATAACTGCATGTCTCTGGGGCATAGAGTAACACAAAGCCAAATGCCAATTGTTTTCAGTATCTTAAAAAATAGCTCAAATTAGAACTCAGGAAATGCCACACAATTGTTTTTTCTCAGACCAATTCTTTTTTTTATAAATTTATTTATTTTTATTTATTTATTTTTGGCTGTGTTGGGCCTTCGTTGGTGCGCGTGGGCTCTCTCTAGTTGCGGCGAGCAGGGGCTACTCTTCATTGCCGTGCGCGGGCTTCTCATTGCAGTGGCTTCTCTCATTGTGGAGCATGGGCTCTAGGCACGTGGGCTTCAGTAGTTGTGGCACGTGGGCTCAGTAGTTGTGGCTCATGGGCTCTAGAGCACAGGCTCAATAGTTGTGGCACACGGGCTTAGTTGCTCCGTGGCATGTGGGATCTTCCCGGACCTGGGATCGAACCTGTGTGCCCTGCATTGGCAAGCGGATTCTCAACCACTGCACCACCAGGGAAGCCCCAGACCAATTCTTATAATGCAGCAATCAAGGCAACGTATTCAGTGAGGTGTTGGGAGTGCTCCTGGGCAAAGGTAGTGTTTCTTCCCCAATAATATTACTTTTGATGTTTACATGCAAAAGAAACAAGATGCTTTTCAGAATCTTAGAAATTGTGCTGGAGAATTTCATATATACCTTTAACCCCTGTTTTATGACTTGTTTAATGAAAGTAAACTACATACCATGCATTCTTTCATAACCACTTAAATTTAATGATTAGTCTTTGTGATATATATGACTATAATCTCACTATTATAGAGAGTTTTATTTATGGACTAAGGTGTCTTATTTTTAAAATACTAATTTGTAATTGGACCAAGTTTTCTCACTATTATGTAACAGTGCAATAACTTACATAGTTTCTTTCTCTGGAAATACATATACTACATTTTTTTTCTGATGTATCAGTTAATTAAAGTATCTATTTTTTCTCCAGTAATCACTAATAACCACTCATTTCTTACATAAAAGTAATCAAATGACATAACAAGAGCAAACACTTATATATTTCTAATGCTATACTGACTTCTAAACGTATGACACACTTCTAAGCTCTTTACATATATTAATTCACATAATCATGACACTAACACTACATGGTAAGAATTAGCAATTTCCCCATTTTACAGAGGAGAGACTGAAAAGGTTTTGTGACTTGACTGAGATTTCATAGCTTATTAATGGCAGAGCCAAGAATCAAACCCAGGCAGAGTGGCTTCATTGTCTTTACTTTTAACTTTTTTGCTGTTATCCTCTCCAATATAAAATTTTTGTGGAGATATACTTCTCTCACACCACTGGGTTATAGATGCAAGATGCCCATGGATTTGGTTAGGATATTCTGAGTTCCATTTCTAGGTTCTTTTCCCCACAAACTTGATGAACATTTATTCTCTCATCTTTCCCATGTATAATCAAAGGACAGTAATAATATACATCTCATAGGGTTTTCATGAAGTTTCAATGACTTTCTATATATCAAAGTACTTAGTGCAGTGATAAGTACTTAATAAGTGAAATCCAAAGTGTTATGTCTTTATTTTATTATTACATGCGACCTTTCTTGGACAGTTTCCTGTTGGGTCGCACCTTCCTCTGAGATGATCTGTTCTAAAATTATGGTGCCTACTTTCTGGAACAAAATGAAGTATGGTGGGATTTTTCATGTGGAAGAAGATAGGAGAAAGCCTACCTAACTCCATAGTTGCTCAAACTGAGCTGAACAAACACGTTAAGTAAACTAGGATTTGTCTTAATAGAGTTTACTTTTGTTTCTCAAATGAATAATTTTATTGTACACCAATATCTTAAAAATCATATCCACTAAAAAGAAAACTTCATTCAACATATATAACCTATTTGATTATGCAGTAAACATGTGTAACTTACAATGTAAGTCATGGAGGGATGCAGTAGTAAGCACATCAGATTGATATTAGTTAAATCTCTATATACTTAAATGTATTTTAAAATTCTCTTCCTGTAAACAATATAGTTTCTCTTAGCCTCATGAATTGTTACTTCCTGATCTATTAAGAGGCACATAGGTCAGAAAAATTGGAATGGCTCTTACCTCTTCAATTCCTTGCCTCACCTGCTTTTGTTAACGTGAACTTGATTGTTAACACGAGAAAGTTATAAACACTGGTATAATTCCAGTCTCCAGGGGGCAGAAAGTCTTTCTTTTTTAAGTTTCTAAAGTTTAATTTCTGAGTACTGAGCAAGAGCAGTATTAAATAAATCAATGCAATAGCTAATATATAAATAAGACTTTAATTTTATGTGAAATGTCTCTCTGTCCTTGTTCTACAACTCAGCTATGAAGAATTCTCTAACAATGTTAAAATTGAAATATTTAACATATTTTTCACAAAATATGTAAAAATTATGTACACACAGTGATATAATCAGACAGTTTTAGGAAAAAAGAGTTGTTTCCCATTGGACATCACTAATAACTCTCCACTTGTGATCTAGAGTTGTCATCATTTTTCCAAGGTTACAGAGGTTCCTTTAACGAAATGGAACTGAAGAGGACATCACGTGTGGGACCTTCATATAGTTAGAAAAAAGAACACAGAGAAGAATGAGCCTTTGCTTGCCAATGTGCTTTTATTAAAGAGTGAGACCAATGTCCTGAGTGCCCAGTTAATCATTTAGTCAGTTTTACTTCACTTCATTAACTTTTAGAATACGCTTTAATTTTTTTCTTATTATAAAATAAGTCAAGTTTATTTTAAAAACATAAGCAAACAAAAAGACAAAAATCATTTAAAAATCATGTAATCTCTGGATCTAAAATTAGCCACTGCTAACATGTTTTTTCTTTTTCTATGCATATACAAATAGACAAGGTAGTATTTTGGAATTTTAACCAATTTTTGGTGCAATATTTTCCTAAACTCCTTGTCCATTCCACCTTTCAGCTAATCTAATGGTTCACAACCTGGAACAATATCTCACCCTACAAGGGGCATGTAAAAACGTGTAGAAGCATTTAGTGGTGGTCGAAGGGCAGTTGCTACAACACAGCAAGTAAATCCATCACCCATAAATTCCTGTTAGTTCCTTTAAATTCCATTAGATGAATCTCTAAGAAAAAGTCAGTGAAGTGGGGATGTGGGTAACTGCCTAACCATCTGAGATTTTAGTGTTTCTTCCTGGTAGAATAAGGGCTCAAAATGAAACTTAAGTTTAGGTTAATGTATCGATAACTACAGTTTATTGCAAAAAATGAAGTTATATGTCTTCCGTAATTGAGTTTTGGGAAGAGACTTGTACCTGTCACATCAGACTTAATCTCTCTCTCTCTACATCTTCTTTACCTCTTTCCAACTCTTCTGCTTCCTCCTCCTTCTTTCTCACCCCCAAAAGAAAGGCAATTATTCTTTATATTCTGTTTTCCCTTCTTTTAGACATTTAATATTTTGGACACAGATGTCTTTGTTAGTTTTGGGGAAAGTGTTAGTTATGAACTCACACTGGGAACTGAGTAGCTGCTTTTAAAGTTAGCTTAAATAATCATATCAAGAGGGTGGGTGTGACCAAGACTATATAAGATAGACATAGAATTGATTTGGGGTGGGTGGTCAGAGAAAAGAAACATTGCACATACAGTAACATTAGTTTAATTTTAACAGCTGGAGAAAATCATCAACAATTGTGGAGAGAAGGAACAGAGGAAACAAACAAAATCCCAAGAGGCAGTGTTCCCTTATAATAAACCATTGTTTTATTATCAATCATTTGAGATTCTGGAAAAGACATTGTGCTTTCATGGGAACATTTTTGCAAAACATGTGGGGGGAACAGATACCTAAGGTTTTAAATCAGAATCTCTGGGGGGAATGGCCCGTGTATCAGTATTTTGTTTTGTTTAAGATACAAATATTATTACAGTGTACATCCAATATTGGGAACCAGGGAGCAAACATGTCTGGGTGAGCACTCAGGTAAAGTCCTTCAAAGACAGAGCAAGAAAGTCAGTTTTCAGGAGTCTAGGGAATGTGGACCAGCTTCCAGATTGGATGCTTCTATAGGCTAGTCCAGCTTGAACTAACTGCCACTAAAGCTCCATGTTACTACAGAGGCTGTTTAACACTGGAAACCTAGGAAAAATTAGAGCAGTGGAAGTTTCTAGCTTAGGTGTAAGAAATAAAAATATTATTAAAATTGTTGCAAGTGAAAAAGGTTTCAAGAAATATAGTACAAGTAAATAACTGATGTAATGGCAGTGATTACAAATAATGGGCTTAATATTTTCATGATATTTCTTTTAAATTACATCATATTTTGTTTAAGTTTCTTGATGGGTAGTATCTTTAATACCCTTAGAGAAGATTTCATAGTTTATTTTCAGAGGAGTAAATTAGGGTGCCACCACTTCTGGATTGAGCATGTTTTGACCAGCCATGTGTTCTAATGATGTCATTCATCTGATGCACGTTTCCAAGAGACTGACAGGTGCAAATAGAGCTAACACATCTGACCAGGACGGGCAGAGGCTCAGGGATCACACTTTATTGTGGGGATAGTTAAGGCCTTATAGAAGTTTTATAAGCAGACATCCAACTAGGTTGATCTAAGTGACTTTTCTTCTCAAGGAAACAGATTTCAGAACAATTAAAATACTAAGTAGGCACAAGCTACACAGGATTCAACTCTTATGTAATGTGGATGAAACAAACAGACAAAAACTAAAGAAGACATTCCCCAAACTTTAAAAAGTTCAATTCATCCAGGAAGACTAAAATCTAATACTAACCACCAGTGTAAAAGTTGTTTAAACATTTGTTGGAACCTTTTCTTCCCCAAAGTGTAAAGTGACATCCCCAGACATCCATTTCATTAGTATAATTTAACTTCATAATTTCAAATTCATATAATTTACATTTTATGAGGTCACTCAGAAAAGTAGAGCTACTTTAATAACATAAATGTGAAATCAAGTTGACATTCTTATACCCTCTTTTTTTCATATTTATTGAGGTATAATTGACAAGTCATTTGTATTAGTTTCTAATCTATTTTTCTATTCATTTTTCTTTGCCAACAGTTGGCAAAATTAATATTCATGTGCATTGGTAGTAGCAAATGGTAACCAGTTTTATTATTATTATTATTATATAATCCTATTTTCAATTAAAGGGTTTCAGGACTTGAAAGAATAGTTGAATTTTGTTCTTTGGCTTTTGCTTCATTTTCCTTAACTGAATCACTAGTAGTATGTAAAATAGTATGTAAACAATTGCTCTGATTGCTCATGATTATTATAAAAGTCAGATAAAAGCATCCAAACTTAAACAATACTATTATCAGAGCATTGCATCTTACATGTTTAGAACCGAATTGATTAGACCATGTACCAATCCTATGCAGTCCCTTGCATTTAAGTGAATAGTGGCAATAAACAGTTTTACTACTTTTGATTTTTTTAATATAATGAAGACCTGCAAAAGCTTTCTAATCAACCACACATCTACATTTAAAATTAAGTTACAGATTTATTAGGAAATGCTTTATTCTTTGTTTTCTTAAAAATCAGTTAACTTGGTACCACAAATACTGTTGGCATCTTGTTATTTAACATAATATTTGGTATACAACTCATTATTTTCTTTCTATTTTAAACCCAGATGTGTACTATATATATATATATATATATATATATATATATATATATATATATAAATGAATACTATTTATTCATTGGTCTAAGCACCAGATGTTTGTTAATTAAGTACTTACTATCTATAAAGTGTGAGGTATGCTATTAGACATTGAGTTACAGCAGTGACCAAAAATGGCCAAATGTCTGCTCACAGGAAGCTCAAAGTCTAGGATATGATGAGGGGAGCCAGAAAATACAGAAACAAATACGAATACGTGAACAGGAAACATTTTTGGAACCAGAATTGCTATGCAAAGAATTAAAACGGAAGTGATAGGGGTTTAATGGGTCTAGATAATGAGATTATGGGGTCGGTAAAGGGCTCTGGGAAAAGGTGACATTTAAGATGCAACCTGAATGACTAGAAGAAGCCAGCTGTTTGAAGATCAGAAGAACATTCCGTGAAGAGAGGTGTTACCTAACGTAACAGCTCTTATGAAAGCCCCAAACCAGGTGAAGCTTGGCTGTAGAACTGTAGAGGCAGGCAAGGACAAAATTGATTTGTGTGTGGATTTTATGACACGAATGATAGAAAACCTTAGGATATTATAACAGGAAAGAAAAATAATTGGAGTTTTGCTGTAAAAAGGATAATTCTGGCTGCTATGAGTGGACCAAAGAGGGGCAGGAGGGGAGCCAGGAGATCACTGCAATAGTTGAGGAGAAGGATGGTGGTGACTCAGATGCATGAAATTATAATTATGAAAGAAATCTGTTCAAACATGTGTGGGACAACAGAAACACGTTTGTAGAATGTTCTGTGAAATCCTCCTCTACTACTTTATTGTCACTGACCTTATTTGTTATTTTCCCTCATATCTAGAGCTTTGGGTCAAATGAATAATTTAATAAATGTATACATAGAAGCATAGTTTTAAAAAAGCCTTGAGAAGTTTAAGCAATTAAAACATATAGTCATTTCAGTTTTCTCATATGTAAAATGAGGGTCTTATATTATTAGATGACCTTCAAGGTTATCTTCTGCTCTATTTACAGACAAGGGCAATAAAAGTTTAAAAACAAGACAGAGAAAGATCTGTGAAGCATGGAGAAATCAGAGAAGGCTTTCTGAAAATGTGAGATTATTTGAACTTTGAAATGCTTGGATGAACCAGAATTTTTTTGTTTATGAAATAAAATACAGAAAATAAGCCTCTTCATCAACCTTCCCTGTTACCTCTTTCTAACCAAACACATCAGAAAAAAAAAAAAAGAACAGTTTTATTATCTTGACCTTCTGATCTGATAAATTGTTTTATTAGATGGTTTGTTAAAGTCATTTACGTTTGAGTTATTCATTTTGTCTAGAGAAAGGATGCACTCATTAATTTTAAGAAAACGAAGACCTCATTTGAAAACAGCATACTGTATACCTCATGATTACTACAAAAGAGAAAATCTTTTAAAGCCAAATCCATGTTCTGGTGTGGCTGACAGCTAAAGAAACTAGTTTTTAAGTGTGGAACAGTTTGCTTGCTCAGAAATTCTTCGAGGGGGCTGCTCAACTACTCTAAAAAGTTCTTTGGATATCAGACACATGAACTGACTGCACCACTGCAAAACTGTTAGGGAGCCCACAAAATACCATCTTCCTAAAAGATAATCTACAAATTTTTAAAAAGTTGAATAATTTTATTTTTGCAATATTAATTGCATTATTTTCAAACTTAGAATTCAAAAAGTTCTAAGATGTTTTTTTCTCTACCACACTGTATTTTCTAGACCTAGACATTTTCATTGGCTCTACAACCACCGAACTATTTTCTTATCATTAATTCTTAATCAGTATGTGCTAGCAATGACTGAATTTCTTGTATTGCTTTATTCAATGTATACCCTTCAGTGAAAGCTTGTAATTTGTAGAAATTAAATATTTGTTTCTGTACTTTGTTGAACATAATAGCAATGACATATTTGTTATTCTTCCAGTAATAAGTTTAAACTGGAAGTTTCATTTTAGACTTTTTACATATAAACTCAGTGGGAAAATATTTTTAAATTATTCTTAACAATTTTCAAGGACTTTGTATTTTAAAAATCATGTTTAAATATTCTTAGATAGATGTATTTCCCTGAAAGGAGATTCCACAGGAAAGACAGGAGCTATAAAAAAGAGGATAGCCATAGATTATTTCCCCCAGAAGCTTTTTTGACAATTTTAGTTCTTTTCTGGAAGTTGTTCTAAGACTATGAGAAAAGAAAAGTCAATATGTTTTCAAATAAATATGATTGCTTAAAAATAAAGGAATGCAATGAGCTATTTTGTAATCAATCTGCTAATAATTCAGTTATTCAAAGATATTTCTGCTAGTTGTTTAGGTAATTCCTATGAACTGTGTACCTCTCATACTTTAGAAGTCAAAGTTCTTGATCATAACCACCATGTGTGTTGCTTCCTTGCTGGCAGTGGTGTTTCTTGAAGTGGAACTGTGCTAGCCAGAGAGAAGCAGGTAATTGAACCTTGAGACTCTTAGCCGTCCCTCAGGGAATTGCCAGCCAGGGTTTGCATCTCATTTCTGCCATTCATTCGTTCTGTGGCATTTGCAAGTTTGCTGCACGCCCAAGTCCCGGTTCCTTCATGCAGTGATTTTGTATGATTATCAGGATTCTTGCGATAGTTAGTACCTAGGATGGGATGTAGATGAATATATCCTTTATACAATTCAACCCTCCCTCCACAATAGTTTGTTTAGTACTACTAGTTAATCTTTAAAATCCATACCTTCCTTTGATAAACATAATCATTCCAGTCCTCCTTTAATGTTATTTATTTATTTTTAGTTTAGTTTTTTTTTTTTTAATTTTTATTTATTTATTTATTGGCCGTGCCATGTGGCATGTGGGAACTTTGTTCCCTGACCAGGGATCAAACCCATGCCCTCTGCATTGGAAGTGTGGAGTCTTAACCACTGGACCGCCAGGGAAGTCCCTTCTTTAATGTGATTTATCATTTCATTTATGTCCTACTATAAAATAAGATGACACCTATAATAGAAAGCTTCTGTTTATTAAAGAGTTCAAAGACTACACAGTTCAATAACCTTTTGATGTTGTTACTTGATTTGTCCTTTATATATTAAAGCTACAGGGTTTAGTCTCCTTGATGCCCTTTTCCCACCACCTTCTAACTAGATGAAGAAATCTCCACTTCTTTCTGACTCAGAGAAGAGAGAGCAGATGTGTAGCAAAAGAAGAATAAATAAAGAGTATTAGTAAGAACAATAATCCCAAATAATGATTTTTGAGCTCTTCATGCCATGCACTGTACCTAGCACTTTATACACATTATTTCAATTGACCCTCATAACAGCTCCATGAAGTGAGTATTATTACTGTTCCTATTTAACAGAAGAAGAAACTGAAGTTTAGAGAGGTTAAATAAATTGCCCAAGGTCACTAGTAAATGGTAAAGCTAGGATTCTAACCATTTTCTGCTTTTAAAATGCATCTATAACATCTTCCTTAAAAAATGTAGACTCTTGTTAGAATTTAGCTCTTAGAAATATTTAGTGCATCAAACATGTTTTATAGATGAGGAAAGTTAATGCAAGTGTCTAGACAGATCTAAGACTAGGAACCTTGCCTCCTGGCCTCCTGTTTAGAGCTCTTTTCAGTAGAGTGCAAATTTTCACCTCTCAAGCTGTTTGGACTGTGTAGAGTGCTGAGCTGCTGGAAGTGTCACAGAGAAACCCAGCAGGGTGAGGACTGTGAATAGATTTTATTAATTCACCAAACATTTGTTAAGCACTTACTACGTGCCAGGAACCATGATGGTGTGGTATGGAAACAAAGACTGATGACAAAATTATAGCTATAAAATGTAGTTTAGAAATTGGTGACATTAGAAATGTTATTATAAGTTATATTCATTAGTGTGCATAAATTTATATATACAGTCTACTCATAGCAGTAAATTTATTTGTATTTCTGGATTTATTTGCTTTCTTTGTAGAACTGTTCTTTAGTTTCTAAGCAACATAGGAAAAATGTTGCAGACATTATTTTATGAAGTGTATTTCAATGATGGCTTTTAGAGGTTTTTGTGTATGCCTTAAAACCATAAGCAATCTTGCTTATAGACATGTTTTGCATGGAGAAGGCTCATAGCAATTGACAGATGAGCTCTTTAAGGTACCGTTGCTCAGTATCACTGATGAACGTTCCCTGGTAGATAATGTCTTTCCTGGAGGATACACATTGATGCAATTAGTTGAGACAAATGTTAGGGGTTAGGGGTAATGTCTCTGGTAGGCTATATTTGAGACTGTTGGAAACCTCCCAGTAGTCTTATCTAGAATGTTGAACAGTTTGTTTGGCTCTTGGAGTCCAGGAGTTTTATCTTTGGAAAAGGTATTCTTCTACCCATGTATGTTGCCTCAGGTTTAAAGAACCTCCTCAAATGATTTCCATGTATCATCTGGCCATGATATCTCTTATCAACATTTCTGGATTTGGAAGAGAAGGGCGAGTGGTTGCTTTAACTTTTTAGCATTGTCCCCGCTTTCTTTCCCTACCTGTCTGAAGGCAATGCAATAATGCTAATAACAGCTGTATTTATTGGCATAGTATTATATCTAGGGCACTGATCTAAATACTTTACATGTATAAGCACCCTTGGTTATCACAAGTTTATAAGGAAGGTACAACTATTATTTTCCACATAATAAGTGCTCAATAAGTATTAGACAATGATATTGGGGCTTTGGGGAATTTAAACTCATTTTTATTACTGTAGGTGTAAAATATATATGGCCATGGATATACATATATATCATACAGTGTACATATATTAATATATACTTATTACAATGATCTACTTGTCTGTTTGCAGAGAGAGAAAGGAACAAGACTGGAATGAAAAAAAGAATGAAACTATTAATACTGGTTATGTACTTTTTTCCCCTTATCTTTTCTTTATTTGCCAGATTTTGTGCCCTGAAGATGTATGCTTTTATTACTAGAGAACTAAAAGCTGTTGCATTTTGTAAAGCACAATAGCATCATTCAGTTTAGCCTTTTTTGGGCTATCTTAGTAACCACTGAAACAGCAAGGTGACAAACTAAAAGATGTTAAAAATTCTTGCACACAAACACATGGCCTTGCATTATGAATAGGTTAGAAATAAGAGAGCCCTCTCTATGTCTCTATTGGGTTAAGTGCCACCTCCTTATGCTGCCATAGCCCCAAAGGCCTATCTGCCTCACTACACTGATCACATCATGTTACAATCACCTCTACAGTTTTTTCCTCCCTCAGTAAGTCAGGATATTCTGAAGGACAGGAAGTGTCTTTGGTTATCTCTGTATTTGGTATACTACCGGGAACATAGTAGGTGCTCAATAATTGTTTTCAATTCAGAAATGTTCAAGAAATACAGAGGAGGTCCCTCTTTTTCCTTCCAAAGTTCCTAGTGGTGGAAAACTCTTTGGAATTGATTCACTCTCACCCAGAACAGCCTTCCTTCCTCAACATTCATTCAGTCCTTTCAACAACATGGCTTGCATACTCCTGGGGTTGAAAACCACTGCCCTGAGAGAATCCATTCTATTATTGACCACCTATATTTATTGGAAAGGTTGTCTTTCCAGGGAGTTGAAATGTTTTCTAGTTCGAAACAGAACAGTGAGGAAAAGATTGAGTTTGGGGGGAGGGGGAGAGATGCATCTTCCTATTGTGAAGGAAGAACTTGCTGAAGAAATGGTGAAGGTATGATAGTATTTTTAAAGGACGTTAACATAATAAATTTCCTGAGAAGAGGGAATCTCAGCTCTTAAAGTTCCCAGTTTATTTTTAATATATTTATATTACTTTATAGTTTTTCCTATGAAGATGACCTACAACTGTCAAAAGTAAATATGTAAAAAAGATGACCTACGCCCAGTTGTCTATTTCTCTGCTCTTCAGTCAGATGTCAGCCTCCAGACACTAGTGCCAACATGAAAGGGTCAGAAGTGAGCAGAAAGAGGTTGAGTATATGCTTGATTGTCATCTATTATCAAAAAGCTTTTATTTATCACCCATTTATATTCAGTGCTGAACAGAATGAGCTGTATAAATACAGCTAATATTTTATTTCTGAGATTTCACAAAGCAAGACAACACACATGTAGGAATACTTAAGGTAAAAATATACAACCTTTCATTAATGTAACATCCTGACCTATGTAATTTCAAATATATTTTATTTGATAATTATTAAACTTCTAGAAGGTAGAAAAGAAAATATAGGCAGGGTGTACCCAATATTTTGTTTGGATGTTGAGACTGATGATATCACATATGCACCAAGAGGTGCATTTTATTAAGGAAAATGAAACAAACAGGTGGTAAAGGGTAGGTATTATATTATTATATACATAATATAATATATTATTATAATATAATATATAATTATAATATATATTGTATAATATAATTATATAATATATAATAATATAAATATAATATAATATATTATTATATTTCTATTATATTTATCAAAAAAGATAAAGATGGGGTAAAGGAAGATAAATGTTTATTCTGTATACACTACATGCTCATTCCTATGTCTTATAATCTACTGAATTGCACAGCATTTCTGCAGCTTCAAAAATGAGGAGCATGAAACTCAGATTTTAAATAAATTACCCAAATCATATGATTTGTAAGTGGGGAAGCAGTAGTCACACTTAAGACTTCCTGAGTTCAGATATCTCTTTCTACCATCTTTCCACCCAATTAGAGAGGATAGTTTAAAAAAAAAAAAAGAAAGTTTACATTTGCAATATGGAAAATATACACATTTTTTAACATATTTCAAAACCAAATGTGACTTTTTTCATTATTTATTATTTTTACTTTCTGTGGGTCCCTACTTTCTCATTTAACACATTTGTGAATTAAGTTAGATTTATTATCTCCATTTATCAAATGAGGATATTTGACCACACCCATATATATTGTGTAAGTGGCAGAGCCAAAATTTAAACCTAGGTATATCTAATTTCAAAATCACTGTGGTTTTCACTACTATTTTCTAACTCTTAATGTATTTACCCATGGACAATCAAGAGTTGGTTCTTCATTCCTTCAGAAGTATTTCTTCAGTAAAAGTCTAAATCAAATTTGTTCACAATAATATAGGCAATAGTGTTTTCTCTAGCTTGTAATTTTCTTTATTTGAGAATCTGGATAAGAGGGAAATTGCCCTTATCCCATGAAAGTAATTTTTTTCCTCTTGCAGATTTTCAGCCTATAGCTACATGTTACCCACTGTAGCTTTCTCGTGGCTCTCAGATGCATTCTATGGGTTAGCTCATTTAATTCATTCTTATAAGTGGATAACTTTATTGCCTTTTTGTTTCAGTGCTCTGAATTCCCTCTAATCTGTTGAGTTGTCCGATAGAAGGGGATAAAGTGGAGTAAAGTAATAATCTTCTCATGGAAGTCATTTGTCTTCCTATTTATCTTTCCTTATGTGTGTACAATCGACTCTCAATTATTTGCATGGATGAAGTGGGAGCATCGTAACATGGATAATCCAAAAGTCATTTACAGAAGATTTACCTTCATGATTATCTTTTGTGTAGGTGATATTCCCTACATACACTTCAACTACACTCATGAGGGAAATGAAGACCTATAAGTGTGCTCAGTGTCAAAGAACAGCCAAGTTATAGTGGAATTTTTTTCCTGCAAATGATTCATATAGAGAAAAATAGAGAATTCAATATATAAAGTCACCCTATAAAAGTACATATTATCCTATTTGGAGTACCATCTTGAAAATCAGAATTTGGATTAAACTGTAATCTCTTGACTCCTTTCTAAGTATAGATCTGTCAGTACTGAGACATGAATGAAAATCTCTATATATTTGTTTAAAGGAATTTCCCTAATGCCTCACTTATGGGATTGTAATTTATTTTGTCAGCCTGTTTTGCCAGTTTGTCTGGCTATGTTTGCTTGTAATAAATCCAAAATTCCTTTTAGTGTGGGCAGTATTTTGCGTAGTCCCTTTTACATCCCAGCTTACATCTTGACTATTTTACTGTTTCTGTGTTGATGGTGCCTTCCAATTTAATGTCATTTTCAAATTTCACTTGTGTGTTGTTTATGCCACTTTGCATGTCAGTAATGAAAATACTGAAACTCAGGACCTAAATCAACCTTAGTGGCAGCTCACTCCTCCCCCCAACTCTGTCTCTGACCATTTATCATTACCCCCTGTTTACAGCTCTTTAAATAGTTTTCAAATCATCTGAGAATAATCATCTCCAAGACAATTTGAATTAATATTACAAGTCAGAGCTTATGAAACATTGAATTAAATACTTTATGAAAATCCAAATATATTACTTGTACTGCATTCCCTTTACCCATTAATTTTCTAATTCTATCAGAAAAAACAATCAAGTTTGTCTGTCATGATTTGTTCTCTATATATCCATACTGCTCATTTATTACTCATGGGCCTTCCCTTATCTTTTTCCATGTACAGATGCTTTATCTTAATGGCTTCTATTAGTAAAAGCAAATGATACTATGTTACTTCTTGTATGGTCAATCATAGAAGTGTTAGACTTGTTCATTTGTTCATCAGTAGATGTTGAGGACTTACTCATATATGTGTTCCCAATGTAAATCTTCATGTGACAAATGAGCACACTTAAAGCTGACTGACACGTATTTGGTTGGTCAAGAACAGAGAAGTCTTCTCCATTTTTCTACTATATGACACTAATTCTAATATATATTTATAACTACATGCATATATATATATATATATATATATATATATAAAATTTAACTGGGGTTTTCACTCTTTTATTATGTTACTACTTTTCCGTAGGATACTGCTTCTTATATATTTCCCTAACATTTTAGTGACACCAACATTATTCAGAATCTTCCAAAAAGCACTGCCAAGAAAGTGGTCCCTTTCAGATTTTTAAGACTGAATGTAGTATGAATCCAGTTTATGAAAAATAGCTATTCTTATAGAAAGTCAGAAATACTTTGAAAAACTGCAGCTATTTTCTTTCATAATGATTGCCTTTAATAAAAAAGAGCCTTGTTCTAATAGCCACATATGCCATTTTACTATGCCAAAATATGCAAATGCTCTCATAAAGTATTATTTTATAGTCATTTTTATTTCTCAATTTCTTTGCTCAGAATCTGCTTTTATTACTTTAATTTTAACATCATTTTAACAATATTGCCACATTTAACAAGCAAATAAATATCTCCTTGAATGTTCTCCTTCTTTCTTAAAAATTAAACATGTAAGATATTTTAGGGGAAGTACATATTTTATACAAATGTGAGTTTATAAATACTTAACAATTTATAATTAAATGAATTAATTGCTACATATATAATTTAAGTGTAGAGCCAAAAATTGTAAACATCTGCTTTTCTACATAAATGTGAAGATGGTCTTATTACACGATAGAATTCTCCCTTTCAGATCACTGGATTTACAGCGGTTCATCCAATAGAATGTCACTTACTGAAAAATTATTTCATAAATGTGAAAAATCACTTTACTTTTTATCTTCTAGGTATTCATTCTTTAATATTATAATTGTTCTTTGGAACCTTTGCAATGCAGTTACCCAGCCAATTCTTGGCTATTGTTGAAGTCTCATAAGTAAATGACAAAATATCTTTTTAAGCCTAATGAGGGCTGAAGTTTGCCAGGTGAAATGCTTCGTAATTGTTTGATGGTTGCTGCCGGTAGGAATTAATGTCACACGGAATCTCAGAGCTGACAACCCCTTAAATACATACATATATTCTTAATTTTTCACTGGTAATATAATGTTGCATTCAGCTTCGATCACACAAGGAATGCATATGTTTATAGATTCAGCTGCAGTCAATGACCATTTGAAAAGAATTATCCAAAATGATACATCCTGTTTCATTAGAAGCAGAAGAAGTAGGAAAAGTGTATGGCTTTTGGAAGAGCCTCTCCGTAAGGAATAGCATCATTTTAATCAGAAAATTAGTTCGGGCTCAAGCACAGGAGGAGCTCTCATTGGCATGCTTACCATAACACCAGTCAGAAGGTAAAAGGAGTATTGTGATTCCGCTGGACCTCCTCTGATTTGTGCCCTTGAGATAATGTGATGCTGTTACATGATCAGTCCCATTCTGTCATCCAGAAAAAGCTTTTTTATTTTTGTTGGGTTTTGTTTCATTTTTTTAAATTAATGCCCAATGGTTCATACTCTTTCTCCTTTCTGAATGGCATGCAAGCATTATAGAAGTTTCCAGAGCAGTCTAAAAAAGCATTACCCAGTAATTCATCTCTAAGATACATACCTAACAAGACATATGCATCACAAGACATATATATACTAACTTATACAAATGGAGTCATAATATACATATTGCTTTATAATTTATTTTTTTCACATCTACTCTACTCCTTTTCACTATTTCATTTTCCCTTACATGAAAAGCATAACTTATTTTAACCATATATTATTGATTGAGTTTTGTGTTCTTTCCTTTTTACGATTAAATATAATGCTATAATAGACATTCATATATGTATATGAATATACTAAATGCATACACACAAACATAATTTTCTAGAAGCAGAAATATTAAGTCAAGAATTTGAAAATCTCATTATTAAGAGACACTGCCAAATTCCACCTTCCAAAAATTATATCTATTTTCATACCCTTTATGTTTGCCAGCAATAGCCATTATTATTTTTATTCTTAACCGCTTTCTATATATATTTTAAAGAGCCAATGGCCTCACTAATACGATTAGCATATCTAATGAATTAACTAGCGCAGCCGAAAGAACCAAGATGCATCCTACCAAAACTGTCAGTTAGGTTCCTAGGAAAGCAACTGAGGTGTTTCTGCCTTTAATAATTGAGTTTGTGCTGTATAGAATTTGCTGAATGACCAACTCTATTTTATTTCTCTTTATAACAATTCCCATAGTCTCTTAACAACCTCCATTACAGAAAGTTAATTGTAAGAATATGAACGAACTTATATGGTACCATTATTAAACATAAAACAAATAAACATCATCACAGAGACTTCAGGTTAGGCAATGTGTCTTTTTACTTGCTGAATACCTTATTACAAAGTATTATATATGTCAGAGCAAGAGTTTACAATATGACCATAACATTTTTCCTCCCCTCTCACAACTAGGTTCAGATTTCCTGAATCTTGTTTCCTTGTTAATACAAAATAAAAATAATGTAATCTAACCTAATCTAAATTAATCTATGTATCTATGTATATGTAATGTAAGCAAAAGCTAGTTTCTGTGTGTGTGTGTATATGTATATATGTACAATTTTTTGGATAATGGAAGCTAATTCCAGACCAATAGCTATGAATCTTAAGATTATATAGCAGACTTATTCTAAATCCTGTAGACTTACAAAACTATAATCACTTTCTATTCAACTCATCAGTCATAAAGAGTGCCAGCTCCTCACATAATGGCAATTTAACACAGAGCTGGTATCCTTCAACTTAAAGAAAATAGGCAAGAAAGAATAATACATTTTAGGAGGTGGCTTAATAAATCTTTTAAGGTTAAGGTCTATAATATAATTGTTTTTCAACTATATAATGGTTATTCAGTCTTAGTTTTGCCATGAATTATGAATGTGTTTCTAGTGAAGATCATGATTTTTATTTTAATTTACATGTTTTGCCTCTTAAAACCACCATAGCCTCAGAGTTCACCTAACTGAAGATCTGTTAGTAAAAGGTCATTCTTTACATTCAAAAGTTATCTGAAGGTTTACATTGCAAGTTCTTACGAATTTTTTTTAACATTTCTATTTAATTTGTGAAATTATTCATAGCCTCTCCACTGGTTCCCTCCCTATCACCTCTAAAATGACAAAATGATGAAATATACTGTTTGGGAAACATCTCATCCAACATGTTTTGAAGCATCCTCTTAAATTGATTATTATTTCTAAATGTTTGTAAATGTTATTTTGCTGAAGCAAATAAAAAGGGAGGTGGTGAGGAAGGCAGGAGTCTGTTGTCAGAATGATCAACAAACTGCATTCAACATGCCGGTTATGGGAGATGGAACACAACTGAGTATCTTGTGAGTAATGCTTTTTTAGACTGCTCTGGAAACTTCTATAATGTATACATAAGTTAAATTTTAGTAGACAATGACAATTTTTCCCCAAACTTCTTGTACTAATATGCATTTACCAACATAATCATTCCCATTTTTCCATATCTTTGGTAACTTGATTTTGCAGGTCACTTCAATTTTAGACAATATAATAGGTGTGTAGTGGTATCTCATTGTGGTTTTAGTTTGCATTTCTCTGGCTTTAATTAGGTTGTACATGTTTTCATATGTTTAAGGACCATTTTTATCTCTTGCACATTTTTTATTGGATGGGGCCTCTTTTCCTTATTGAACTATAAAATTAATTTAAATAATTTGACTACAAGCCCTTTATAGGTTACATGTATTGAAAGTATATTTCCTTTCAGTGGCTTGCATTTTCACTCCCTTAAACTGTCTTCTGATGAACAAACATTTTGAAAGTGTGCATGTTAATCTTATTTCTTAAAAACAAACAATTTTTCCACAAGCCGTTCTTCAATGGCAATTTGGCTTCTGTGCCCTTTGTACATAGGGGTTTCTTTGTCCAAAAATAACCTGGTTCTTGACCTCACTTTTCCCTTAAACTCCATCAACCTTTGAACTATCTTTATTCTCTCCAAAATCTTAGTTTTTCCTTCCATTTACTTCATTATTTTTTTTAACATCTTTATTGGAGTATAATTGCTTTACAATGGTATGTTAGTTTCAGCTTCACAACAAAATGAATCAGTTATATATATACATATATTCCCATATCTCTTCCCGCTTGCATCTCCCTCCCTCCCACCCTCCCTATCCCACCCCTCCAGGCGGTTACAAAGCACCGAGCTGATCTCCCTGTGCTATGCGGCTGCTTCCCACTAGCTATCTACCTTACGTTTGGTAGTGTATATATGTCCATGCCTCTTTATCGCTTTGTCACCATTTACCCTTCCCCCTCCCCATAGCCTCAAGTCCATTCTCTAGTAAGTCTGTGTCTTTATTCCTGTTTCACCCTTAGGTTTTTCATGACTTTTTTTTTTTCTTAAATTCCATATATATGTGTTAGCATACGGTATTTGTCTCTCTCTTTCTGACTTACTTCACACTGTATGACAGACTCTAGGTCTATCCACCGCATTACAAATAGCTCAATTTCGTCTCTTTTTATGGCTGAGTAATATTCCATTGTATATATGTGCCACATCTTCTTTATCCATTCATCCGATGATGGACACTTAGGTTGTTTCCATCTCTGGGCTATTGTAAATAGAGCTGCAATGAACATTTTGGTACATGACTCTTTTTGAATTATGGTTTTCTCAGGGTATATGCCCAGTAGTGGGATTGCTATATTTCAACTAGATCACTTATATTATATTCTAATTATTTGTTTACTTTTCTGCCTCCCTAACTAAACCACAAAGTAACTTGTGGGCAAGAAATATCACCTCATTCATTTTCTGATATGTAGCCTAGTGTAGTTATTAGTTAATGCTTAAAAACAGGCACTTAATGAACACTGTTGGATCAAATTACATCAAATTTATCTTCTTTATCATACGGTAAAATCAAATAGGGTTAAGCGTCTGTCTTATTCATTTTTATCTCTTTTATAATCTACTACTGTACTTTTTACATGAAAGATACTTGTCAAATATGTAATGAACTGTCTAAAAACTTGAAGTGATTAAAAGTCTGAAATACAGCAGATATTTTAAAATAACTAATGTTTTGTTAATTCCAAATGTAAACTATGACTTGAGTTAGGTTAATATGGACTAATTAGATATAGCCCTTCAGAAATAGTTTTAAATATTTTAAGTAGATTAGATACCAGATTCATCATTAATAAACCAATTTCTATATGTATGTATAACATTTTCATTCTTTCTGTGTTTGTTTTCTTTTTTTAGTCATTCTAAATTATGATTTTGCTTAAATATATTAATAGAATAAGTTTAAAACTCTGTAGTTAAAATTATGAGCAAATTAAGACATGCGCCTTGCTGCCAGATTCTAACTTGATATTATCATAAATGTGACATTCGAAGAAATCAAAATGTCTGAAACTTTAGTTTTTAGCCAAAACAGATTTATTTGTGCCCTTTTCCACTTTGAAGTGAAGTTTTCATACATAATCTTGGTAGTAAACTTCAAATATAAATGAGATCACATTGAAAATATCTTCTTACTGAACCCCATGACTGCTACATCATTATTTTGCCCTTGAATTCAGTTAACTCTGATAGACAATATATAAAACCAAATAAATAATGTATTTCTCTACATAAAGAAATTTATAAACTATATAATTGTTTAAAAATAGACAACTCAATTTCTTCTGTTATTTTTGTTCATACCTAAAATTATATGATTAATTTCTATGATTTTTTTTTCTGAATTATTGGCTCTGAGATATACCATCCAAGTTGAGATATACTACTCATAGAGATGAAGTCTAATATACAGTTCACTTCAGGTGACCCTGCCAATTCTGAGAAATGCTTAAGACTATTTAATAAAAATGTCTAACATAATTAATTCAATGGTTGTATAATTTTATTCTATTTTTAATCCAAGTTATACTGTGCCGTTAGAATACATGCATTCAGTATTATATTCCAATGGCCTAAGACAGTTACTGTATGAAGTCCTTAATAGCCTATACCAGTTAAAGCATTCTTACAAAATAAATATGGTTTGTCTTGTGAATGAAAATTGGATTAACAAAAGCCACTAATTAGTATTTCTTTTTAAAAACGCCTATCAGAGAATTTTCTAAGGCATAGAACTTTAATACTTTAAGTGCTTTAATTTTAATAAAAAATCTTAACTTTTTTAATGTTTTTTTTATTATATGTGAAGAGAGTAATAGATGTATTATGGTGAAAAGAGCCCTTCAATTAAAACTAAGGCTTGGGTTTGAATCTTAGTTCTACTACAATTTAGCTATGAACTTGACCAAGTTAACATGGTCCTAAGATATGGTGGGATACCTCTAGAAATGTGCCAGTGAATTTCAAACAAGGTTTAGAGGATTATTTGATGAAAAGAAGGGAAACTAAAGAATTAGGAGGGTGGTCAGGCTAAATCCAGAATTCTGACAGTCCTCTGGAATCACCTATGAGCTGCTTAAAAAATACAAATTCCTCCACAGAACCACTAAATCAGTGTCTGAGAGAGAATGTGAACTTGAGAAACATTAACACCAAATGGATCCTAAAATATCCCTTCCAAGTCTAATGCCCTTGGATTCTATGAATACTAATCACCTTGTAAAATGGAGGTTAATTTTTACCTCCCCAGGTTGTTGGTATTTTGACAAAGTATCTAGTAACTCATTAATAGCTATGTAGATGTACGTCTTTTTAGAGTTAACTCAACTTCTAAATATATACCCGTTAACTTAATTATGTGATTAAATTCTATTTCCCCTAATAAACTCATGCTCCATGAAATTAAGTGCTTTCTTTTTCCTCATCTTTGGATCTTGGATCTCTTGTGCCTAGCCCAAGATTGGCCCTTAGAGGCACTTATTAAATATCTCTTCTCTTGTGTGGCTGAATGAATAAATCAGGCAGGGCATCAAAAGCTTAGGAATGAGGACTAAAACTGCATAGCAGTGGGAGTTTATGAAAAGCTCTGCAGTTTATTATAATGAATTTTGACTAGCAGATCTAAAACAATTCTGCAATATTCTAATAGTGTGAACAAATTCTTAGTGCCAAGCACTTTTGCTTGCTTTGGCAAGCATACATCCTTCTTCAGGGAACTCATTCCAGAAGAACTGTCCCTTCTACACTCAGAGTTCTACACTTTGCCATAGTAGATGGAGCAGTCAGCAAGAGAATACAGTACAGATTCAGAATGATTAAATTTTGAGAATTTGTGAATTTACAGTTTGGATATGAAGAATTATCATCATTCTAATAAGTTCCTATCACCTGGCTTGCCACTGTGATATCTAGAGCAGGATACCTTGGACTGTTTCAATAAATTAATACAAAATTCACCTAAGGCAAGCATCATAAAAGTAGAAATAACAGTATCCTCTTAATCCCAGATGAGGATGATGTTATCCATCTAATTTAGCAGAGTTAGACTGGAGTTGCCACTCTATACTCATTCACTCATTATACTTAAGTCTAAATGCAAACATTTAGAAGTTACTATGTAGAAAAATACTACAGACAGCACAAAATTTGGAGGCAGAACAAATTTGTATTCAAGCCTTGTTATTCTGCTAGCTGTGTGACATAGGCAGGCTATTTAATTTTGTTGCACCTCAGTTCCCTCTTCTGTAAAATTGGAATAACAATACTGACTTCATGAATTGGAATAACAATACTGACTTCATGATGTTGTTGGGAGGCTTAAATATAGCAATGGACAAAGAGCCACTGTCATGGATGGCATGTAGTAAGCACCCAGTAGGTGCCTATTGTCTTCATTAACACAATGCAACCAAGTGAAATGACTTACCAAGACTAGAAAAGTGGATGTGCCTTTCCAACTATGAATCATTTAGGAAAAGACTATTTAGCCAATGTCGTAATTATTTGAAATGTCATATGTTTCATCATAATAACCTTAGAACAACAGCAAATTGCTTTCATGATAAAAGCCAAAAAAGAGCAAATTGCTTTCATGATAAAAACCAAAAAAGACAAATGACACACTTTGTGAGTCTATTGTTAAAGTATTCTTTCTCATGAATAAATATTTTGATTGAACATTATCTAAAACTACACTAATGCAGTAGTTTATAGCTTTTAATGATTTCAACAGTGATGGAAGATTATTGTCTTTTGTACTCAAAAGCTGCATTCCTGAAGCTGCTACCACCTGATTATGCAAATGTTCCTGAAAAACTTGAGACTCCATTATCTTGTAAATGTATTATCTCTTTGATTAGTGTCTATGGCCACTTCTTTTAGAATCTGCTGCTGTTTATTGCTCTTTGAATGTAGTATCCCAGAAATCAATGAATACTGATTTAAACTGTGTTTCAGACTTTTTAATTTTTTTAGTTCTTCTGTTTGCTTTGATTGGAGCTTTGATTGTTTCACGTCCATACAAAGGTCACCAGTAGCTTAGAAATACAGGTATGGATTAATTCATAGAGATTTGCCTTCAACAAATATTTTTTTTTTTTATCCAGTGCTTTTATATGGGCCAAAAAGTGATCAACATGATAGACAAAGTTACAGACTACCCAGGAAACTATATCTTGTTCCACATCTCTTCAGTGGTATACAGATAAGTTGAGGTAAAAGACATGCCCAAGATACACAGTTTATTAGTGTCAGAGTCAATCATCATACTGAATTCTTGTCACTTTTACTTTGTCTATCATCTCATCAAAACCAGAAATAAATGTAATTTTGTGAGGAAATTTTTAAAAACAATAATAATGAAAATAATTTGAATATAACAGTTGGAAAATTTCAACTATTCTTACATTATTAAAAATAAGAGTGAAATAGCAATCTTATTCTTAATTCTGAGAAAAGAATTATGCTTTATTACAGAGTAGACTACCAAATATAAGACTGTTGACATGATTGAATTACAAGGGAAAAAACCCCTCAAATTCAATTTAAAAATTAAGGATATTTAAAGAAAGAAACCATAGACAAACCAAAGATCATGACGATTTCCTCCTATGTTTTCTTCTAAATGTTTTATAGCTTGAATTCTTACATTTATGTCTTTGATCCATTTTGAGTTACTTTTTTTCTGTATATTCTGAGGTAGGGGTCTAGCTTCATTCTTTCAAATGTAGATATACAGTTGTCCTTTTGTCCTTTATTAGAAAGACTGTTTTTTTTCCCTATTGAACTGTCTTGGCACCCTGGTCAAAAAATCAATTAACCATAAGTATATGGGTTTATTTCTGGATTCAACTCCCTTCCATTGATCCATATGTCTATTATTTTATGCCAGTACCACACTGTAGCTTCTTGTCACGTTGTGAAACCTAGAAGTATGAGTCTTCCAACTTTGTGATTTTTTTTTAAAGATTGTTCTGACTATTCTGGGTCCCTTGAATTTCTATATGAATTTTAGCATCAGCTTGTCAATTTCTGCAAGAAAGCCATTTGAGATTTTGATAAGATTTGAAAAGTCTATAGATCAATTTGAGAAGTATTTCTATCTTAACAATATTAAATCTTCCCATTCAAGAACATGAGATATCTTTTTATTTATTTAGATCTTCAGTTTTTTTCAACAGTAAATTATAGTTTAATTTTCAGTGTAGAAGTCTTAAACTTCCCTTAAAAAATTTACTCCTAAGTAATTATTTTTGATGCTATTGTAAATGCAATTGTTTTCGTAATTGCATTTTTTTATTTTTTATTGCTCGTGAAAGAAATACAGTTTATTTTGGTATATTTTCTTGTGTCCTTCAATCTTGCTGAACTTATTTATTAGTTCCAATAGTTGTGTGTGTGTGTGTATGTGTGCATATTACTTAGGGTTCTCTATATGCAAAATCATATCACCTGCAAATAGAGATAGTTTTCTTTTTCATTTCAAGTCTGAATGTCTTTTTTTAAAATTATTATTGGAGTATAGTTGCTTTACAATGTGCTAGTTTCTGCTGTACAGCAAAGTGAATCAGTTATACATATACAGTACATATTTCCACTCTTTTTTAGATTTCCTTCCCTTTTAGGTCACTACAGAGCATTGAGTAGAGTTCCTTGTACTATACAGTAGGCTCTCATTAGTTATCTATTTTATATATAGCAGTGTATATATATTAATCCCAATCTTCCAATTCATCCCACCCCCTCTTCCCCCCTTGGTAACCATAAGTTTGTTTTCTAATCTGTGACTTTATTTCTGCTTTGCAAATAAGTTCATCTGAACCATTTTTCTAGATTTCACATATAAGCAATATTATATGACATTTGTCTTTCTCTTTCTGACTTACTTCACTCTGTATGACAATCTCTAGGTCCATCCATGTCGCTGCAAATGACATTATTTCATTCCTTTCTATGGGTGAGTAATATTCCATTGTATATATATATACCACATCTTCTTTATCCATTCCTCTGTTGATGGACATTTCCATGCCCTGACTATTGTAAATAGTACTTCGATGAACATCGGGGTGCATGCATCCTTTTGACTTATGGTTTTCTCCAGATATATACCCAGGAGTGGGATTGATGGGTCATATGGTAGTTCTATTTTTAGTTTTGTAAAGAACCTCCATACTGTTCTCCATAGTAGCTGTATCAATCTGGATTTCCACCAACAGTGCAAGAGGGTTCCCTTTTCTCCACACCCTCTCCAACATTTATTGTTTCTAGATTTTTTGATGATGGCCATTCTGACCGGTATGAGGTGATACCTCATTGTCGTTTTGATTTGCATTTCTCTAACGATTAGTGATGTTGAGCATCCTTTCCTGTGTTTGTTGGCAATCTGTATATCTTCTTTGGAGAAATGTCTATTTAGGTCTTCTGCCCATTTTTTGATTGAGTTGTTTGTTTTTTTGATATTGAGCTGCATGAGCTGTTTATATATTTTGGAGATTAATCACTTTTCAGTTGCTTCATTTGAAAATAGTTCTTCCATTCTGAGGGTTGTCTTTTCATTTTGTTTGTGGTTGCCTTTTGCTAAAGCTGAAGGAATCAAGCTCCCTGACTTCAGACTATACTACAAAGCTACAGCAATCAAAGCAGTATGGTACTGGCACAAAAACAGAAATATAGATCAATGGAACAGGATAGAGAGTCCAGAGATAAACCCACGCACCTATGGCCACCAAATCTATGACAAAGGAGACAAGAATATACAATGGAGAAAAGACAGTCTCTTCAGTAAGTGGTGCTGGGAAAATTGGACAGCTATATATAAAAGAATGAAATTAGAACACTCCTTTAACACCATAAACAAACAAACAAACAAAAAAACCTCAAAATGGATTAAAGAAAGACCTAAATATAAGGCTGGATACTATAAAATTATTAGGGGAAAACATAGGCACAACACTCCTTGACATAAATCAAAGCTAGATCTTTTTTGGTCGACTGCCTAGAGTAATGAAAATAAAAGCAAAAATAAACAAATAGGACCCAATTAAACTGAATATCTTTGTAAAAAACCTCATTTGTCTGACTAGAATATCTTGTACAGTGTTTAATAGAAGTGGCAAGAGTGGACCTATTTGACTTATTCCTGATTGTAGAGTGAAACCATTCACATTTTCATCATTAAGTATGATGTTTGCTGTGGGTTTCTCATAGAAGGCCTTTTCAGGTTGAGTTAGTTCTATTGTAATCCTAGTTTATTTAGCATTTTTATCATAACAGGATGTTGGATTTTGTCAAATACTTTTTCTGCATCAATTGAGTTGATCATATGGTTTTTGTCTTTTTTTCTATTAATATGATGTATTATGTTCATTGATTTTTGAATATTAAACTGACCTTGTATTTCTGGGATCAATTACACTTGGTTATGATTTATAATCCTATTTATAGGTTGCTGGATTTGGCTTGCTAATATTTTGTTAAGTATTTTTGTATCTATATTCAAGGGGTATTGGGCTGTAGTTTTTCTTGTGATATCTCATTTGGTTAATATTGGCCTCAAAAATAGCTGGGAAGTGTTCTCTCCTGGTTTATATTTTGGAAACGTTTGTGAATAATTATCATTAATTCTTCTGTGATAGTTGGTAGAATTACCAATGAAGCCAGCTGGGTCTGAACTTTCCTTTGTGGGAACATTTTAAATTACTTAATCAATCTTTTGTTATAGGTCTATTCAGAGTTTTTAATTTCTTCATAAGTCAGTTTCAGTAATTAGAATCTTTCTAAGACTTTGTCATTTCCATCTAAGTTATATAACTGTGAGCATATAGATCATTGTTGATAGAATTCCCTTACATTAATTTTTATTTCTGTAAGATTGGTACTAATACCTACTCTTTTTTTTTTTTTATTTCTAGATTTTAGTAGTTTGAGTCTTCTTTGTTTATCTTGGTCAGTTTAGCTAAAGATTTGTCAATTTTGTTGATCTTATCAAAGAACCAACTTTTGGTTTTGTTGATTTTCTCTATTGTTTTTCTATTCTCTGTTTTATTTATTTCCATTTTTATTGTTTCCTTCTTCCTGCTTGCTGTGGGTTTAGTTTGGTTTTATTTTTCTAGTTTCTTAAGGTGGAAAGTTAGGTCATTGACTTGATACCTTTCTTTTTTACTATAGGTGTTCACAGCTATAAATTTCTCTGAGCACTGCTTCAGTTGAACCTCTAGTTTCGGTATTTTGTGTTTTTGTTTTTACTCATCTCAAGGTATCTTCTAAATTCCTTTGTAATTTCTTCTTCTTTGAACAACTGGTTATTTAAGAGTGTGTTATTAATGCACACATATTTGTGAATTTCCCAAATGTCCTTTTATTATTGATTGCTGATTTCATTCCATTGTGGTCAGGAAGCATACTTTGTATGATTTCAATCTTATTAAATTTATTGAGGCTTGTGTGTGGTCTATCTTGTAAAATGTACCATTTTCACTTAAAAGGAAGCTGTATTCTGCTGCTCTTGTGTGAAATGTTTTGTAGATGTATAAGTCTAGTTTTTATTTGTTTTTTTTCATGTTGTTCTATTTCTTTGTTGATCTTCTGCTAGGTCTATCTATCATTGAAAGTGGAGTATTAATATTTCCAACTATTATTGTTGAATTGTGTTTTTTTTCTCTCTGACCTTCAGAGGGCTCTTCTTGGCTGTATCAGCCCGGCCCCTCTTTCAGTCTTCTAAGCTTCTGGATGTTCTGCTGTTTTGCTTGTATCAGAGCTACCAGCCTCCTTTTCATTGCACTTTACAAAGATTACCATTGTTTTCAATGATGGCCTTAGGCATGGAGTCAGTTCTCCATTCTTTTTCCAAAGGCAGAACTACAGAGCTCTTTATACTAAAGACCTGCCTTTTCTCCGTGCAGAAACTCTGTGTCACCGCATAGGTGCTGGGTACAGGAATCCTCTTTTCCAGGAGGTAACTCTGCCCTCTGAGAGGGCAATGAGGGTAGGCTGCCAGATCCTAGTCTCAACTTGCCCTTCCTGTCATGGAACCTCGGCCCTAGGGGCGAGGGCAGTCTGGGTCCCAGTATTCTCAGCCTACTGCACATGGGGAGAATTTGTGTCCTATCATTGGGGGCTGGGTGGGACAAAGAGAGACTTGGTCATTTTGGCTAAGGCTGCCTGAAGCAGAGCCTCTGCAACTTGGAACAGGGTTTGTGGGATTGGAGGATGAGAATGCCAGTAGTCTGCTCCTCTGAGGATACAACTGTAACCCCAGACTGGGAGCTGGGAGGAAGGGGACCTGAACATACTTCCAGTAGAGCTTCCAAAACAAAGAGCTGGCACACAGGCAGTGAAGCCACTCAAATTCCATTAGAGATTAGGTAGATTTTCTTGAATGAATTGTTCTCCATTTTCTCTATGTCCTTAGGACAGTATCCAGACATTTTAAATGATTGTGTGTGTGTATGTTTTAATGATTTTCATCAGTTGTATTATATTGTTGTTTTGCTGGGGGAGAAGGTCTGCAGAGCGCCTTACTCCATCACTCCTGAAGTCCCACCCCCTAGAGGATTGTAGAATAATTTTTTAATATTTTGTTTTTCACTCAAAAATCGGTTTGTTTGCCAGTGCATGCAAAATAAATGAACAGTCTTTGTTTTAACATATAACTGCAGTACAATTAATTTTAGTGAAGAATTATATACTTATATAATAGTGAAGAATTATATACTTATATAATTATATATTATATATATATTATATATTATATATATGTATTATATATTACTTATATAATATAGATTATATGGGACAGATGTTAATTATCCCATAAGCAGGCAGTATCTCAGAACTCTAAGTCTTATTGTTGATATTTCAAGATTTGGAGAACTTAGAAAATAATTTAATTCATGAAACTTTAACTCTACTACAATTACCGATCTTTTTTCTTTTTCTCTTTGTAATTATCCATTATGATGTAGTGGTAAGAATATCTGATTAGAATTAGGGAACCTGAGATTGATCCCAGTTCTTCCTCTCATGAGCTTTTGACCTTTGGACAGTTGTTTTGCCTGGCTTTATTTTCTTTCTGTAAAATTCAGTAGCTCACCTAAATGATCCTAAAGCTCCATTTGGTTCTGTACTGATTCTAAGATCATGGTTCTATTTTTTCATTTCCTACATCCTTAAGTCCATACAGTTGGACTTCATTCTTAGTTACCCTCATACTGCTAATTTCTCCAATGTGAATTCACAATGCAAAAAAAAAAAGGTTTCTTGGGCCTCATTTTTCCTTGGCATTTCTGTAGCTTGATAATATTGATCTACCCTAATTTAAAAATTTTTTTATTTCTTTATTTATTTATTTTGGCTGCGTTGGGTCTGCATTGTTGCGCACTGGCTTTCTCTAGTTGTGGCGCGTGGGGGCTACTCTTTGTTGCAGTGTGTGGCCTTCTCATTGCACTGACTTCTCTTGTTGCAGAGCACAGGCTCTAGGCATGAGGGCTTCAGTAGTTGTGGCATACGGGCTCAGTAGTTGTGGCTTGCAAGCTCTAGAGCGCAGGCTCAGTAGTTGTAGCACACGGGCTTTGTTGCTCCACAGCATGTGGGATCTTCCCAGACCAGGGATTGAACCTGTGTCCCTTGCATTGGCAGGCAGATTCTTAACCACTGTGCCACCAGGGAGGTCCTACTCTAATTTTTGAAACTGTGTCATAGAGAGTTTCAATAACTTTTCAGTGATCATGGAAAAAGTCACAGAAATGAAATTATGACATGAGTTTCTGAATACTAGACTTTTTCTATTGAAACAAAATGCCTAAGGCAAATTGACACTTTGCTGTATTTCACCTGGGTACCCTCTTGGAAATGATGAAGCTAAATATAGTGGAATCCAGTAATGCTAGAGCAGATGAAATATGTTTCTCAAAATTTTTTTGACCCATCTGTGTATTCACTTGTTCAGATTTTTGCTCAATGGTTACTGTAACCACAGAGAGAGAATTGTGATCAGAATCAGAAAATATTAAAAGGACTTTTTTCTTCATTGGAATAATTCCCTTCCTGGATAACTCTCAAGGGCATTAGATTCTTCCGAGTGCATATATTAAGATTGACAGACTGTACATTAAGGGTGTATCACATCGCTGAGGTTATGATATTTTTAGCTGGAAATCTGAGATCCACATATGTGATATTCCAAATCCACACATTCATGCTTAATCTCCTAGAGAATGACACATGCATACTTTTCCCCTTTGTATATCAAGCCAAAACTGTTTTTGTTTTTCCTGGGTAAGGCTGTTGAGGCCGAGGTTTGTTGAGTGTCTATGAAAAGCCACTAAGTCACCCTACTTCCTAGAAAACCCTCTTCATTTATATATTCTTTTTTTAAATTTTTATTGGAGTATAGTTGCTTTCCGATGTTGTATTAGCTTCTACTGCACAGCAAAATGAATCAGCCATACATATACATATATCCCCCTCACTTTTGGATTTCCCTCCCGTTTAGGATGCCACAGTGCATTAAGTGTAGTTCCCTGTGCTATATAGCATGTTCCTATCAGTTGTCTATTTTTTTTTTTTTTTTTTTTTGCGGTACGCGGGCCTCTCACTGTTGTGGCCTCTCCCGTTGCGGAGCACAGGCTCTGGACGCGCAGGCTCAGCGGCCATGTCTCACGGGCCTAGCCGCTCCACAACATGTGGGATCTTCCCAGACCGGGGCACGAACCCGTGTCCCCTGCATCGGCAGGCGGACTCTCAACCACTGCGCCACCAGGGAAGCCCAAGTTGTCTATTTTATACATAGCATTAATATTGTATAAGTGTCAATCCCAGTCTCCCAATTCCTCCCACCACCCCCCCTTCCCCCTTGGTATCCATACGTTTGTTCTCTATGTTGTGTCTCTATTTCTGCTTTGCAAATAAGGTCATCTATACCATTTTTCTAGATTCCACATATATATTCTTTTGGAGGAGTTTAGGGCCCAAGTCAGAGCCAACCAAAGGTATTCAAATTTACTCTCAGTGCTCCACATCCAGAGTAAGAGTCTTTTAAGACCTAATCAAATGAGTAATAGTGGCTACTTTCATCTCGAATATATTTTTCTGGCTTTTGTTAAGGGAGAGAGAAATCTGTTCAGCAGTCACAAAGTGACTAGTCATTAGAGTTCTTTTTCTGGCATAATGTTTAACTCAAATTGAGGGAAAATTGCCTAACATTCCTTGGAGACAAATTGCTTCCAACCAGACTGGTTATTAAATAATTCCAGTTCAGACTTATGATTGTTACATGCACCTTCATACTCAATTCTCTGAGACCAAGCATGTTTTTATCTCAACTAAGCATTAAATTCTGTAAGTTAGTCTGGTTCTATAGGGTTGGGTAATAGTTCTTATAAAGTGCCCACATTCTGCTCCCTGACTTACACTGATGAGCAGTGAATACTTTCACTCATTTTGACCTTGACATCCCAGAGGGATCTTAGTGATACATAATCTGTTTAAGTCATTATAGACATTTTCACACAGTTTCCACTTTCTCACATCTTGCCAGATATTTCCAGTTGCCCTTTAAGCACAAATTTGACACTGAATTAGAGAATTATATAGAAATGAAAACAGTAATCTGTCTTTGAAAAGTAAAGTAATCTGGATATTAATCTATATAAACCTGCTTGATTAATTTATGGGAATATGCCATAACAAATATATTAGATCATTGTAAATAATATCGATTACACTAAGTATGAATAAATAAAATCATTTTCATTTCTATTAGGTTTAACCAATGAAATTGCTCTTTTTGTAGGCAGTTTTATAAGGTTCACTCTAATATCTTGAAAGATTTAGACATACAAACTGAAATTCCTTAGCTTACAAAGGAAAACATTGTTAATGAAATTAACCCCTAACGCTCACACACTGGGTATTTAAAATATTCATTCACCAAATTTACATAATTTTCTATCCATCGTAGTCATTAGTGGCAAAGTAATTTCCAGAGAGAGTCTGTCTTAGCACATCTCTTTAAATATACTCAGCAAATAGATACTTTTATCTGAAGTCTTGGTAAGGAACCACCTTCTATTGTTTGTCTAAAAGGGGGGATTAGTAAAACCATCAAGGTGATTGAGTGAACTGTCTTCTCACATGTCAAATAGAAAAAAGTAGAACAAATTAAAAGAAAAAAAGAGGTACTAGGTAGAGGGAACCTATAGTTTAAAAAAGAGTCAGACACGTTATTCAACCACAATGTTTATGTAACTTCTTTGGATCTGGATTAAAACAAACTGTTAATAACAATCACAAAAAAAAAATCAGGGAAATTTCAGTACTAACAGAATATTTGTTAAGAAATTATAGCTCCTTTTTTCTTTTTTTAAATCTCAACTCCTCTGCTTGTTCTAGTACTTCTCTCTTGCCTTTACCAAATCACTTTGTGTTCAAATCCTGCCTGTGTGTCAAGGCCTATTTCAAATGACAACTTCTTTACAGAGTGTTCTTTTGTTTTCAAGTTTGTAGAAGTAAATACATATATATAACACACTTTCATACTTTTATACTGTCTTAGAATACCTGTTTATATGCTGTATTTTACAAACAAGAAGCTCACTGGAATAGGATGTGGGCCTTATTCCTTTTTGAAACCCACAGAACCTAGACTCATGCATTATTTTAATGAACATTTTAATACTGGTTGTGTGGAAGTTTATTGTTTTGTTTTGGTTGAAAAGGTTGCTGGAGAATCTCATTTTAGTTAGGGAGCTAAAAATGCATATATGTCAGTATAGTCAATGCATAAAAAATAGAACCTACACGAAGTGCAAAGAGGGAAAGAAGGAAGTCTCGTTCTGCCAATGTAGAACCCAGAAGCTCTAGTGGAATATTTCAGCAGGATTTTGTAGAAGAGATGGGCTTTTTTAAATCTTCAAACTTTCTCTTCTTATCCATCTTTAAGCATCCACCAAGGTCCCTTTTTTATTACACCAACCTCGTGATGTTAGTCCCTCATTGTAGGATCTCCCATCGACTATAGGACAGCATCAAAATTATTTAACATGGCACACACATATTTAGCACATGGCCCATATTTTAAACTTAATTTAACACCATTAATACCCAATATAATTCAGTTATATCTAATGGCTTACAATGTGCTAGACTTCTTTCTGTGCTGTGCCTCATGGCATTGTATATATTTTATGTTGTTTTGTTTAGCCTCAGCACCCCTGTCCTTCAGGGGAATTATTGCTTATCCTTCTAATTCTTTTTTAAACTTTTCATCATCCAGCTTCCATCAGAAATACACAGCTCAGCACAGATGTAGTAGCCTGACCCCACCTGCCTCTGTATTTAGGGACACTCCCTGCCATGGCCCTCTCTTAAGCCAAGATTTCTTTGACCTTCTTGTTCTTCAGGCAGGGAGGTTTTGTTGTTGTTGTTGTTGTTCTTACTGCATCTTGTCCATATCTCTTATTATAGTTAGTGATTTAACTTTGCCAAATTTTAGTTATCTTGTCTGTAAAATGCAGAGAGTAAACCAGAATAATCTCTAAAGTCACCTCCAGCTTTAATGTTCTTTAATAGCCACTGCTCCTGAGAAAGGCCATTCAAGTGCCATTCAAAGCAGTGGTACCTAATAGATGGGATTCTCTGGCAAATCATAATCGTGCCACAACTGACACTAATCTCTGAATTAATCCTTAGCTCCTATGATTATGCAAGAGTAATATATATAAATTCTCCAAGTTGGTTTCTACCTTTAACCTATTTATGGCTTTTTTTTTTTTTTGGTTTAGTTGGTTGACTTTATTAGGATTTGTTTTAATTTTGTTTGTTTTGCCATCTATGAATTTTTAATTATTATATTCTCAATTCTGTAATTTTTCCTCCTATGGTTGCTGAGTTTAATACTGTGCTTTAGGTGGTGATAAAATCTCAGGACTGTAAAAATATGCATTTACATTTTTTTCTAGTAGTTAAATGCTTTCTTTTTTTATATACCACATTATAACATCTGAAATGTATTTATGTTTAACTAGTGAAGTAGTAATCATGACTTTTCCCCAAAGGGCTAGCCAGTTATCCCAAAGTTATTTATCAAATATCCCATTTGTTCCTCAAATATTTAAAATAACATATTTTGTGGGCCTATTTATCCTTTTATTAATAGTAATTCTTTTAAAATTTTATTGTTATTCTAAATCATATATTTTGATTCTGATGGAAAACATCGTTCTTACACTAATTTTTTACTCTTTTTGAAGGTAAATGGGAATAAATTATTATGCTTGATATCAAGCTTCCTGATTTGGATGGAAAAAAATTTCCATTTTTGCCTAGAATAGTGTATCAAAGGCGTATTATTCATCTTCTGCTATTAAATAGGTCTCCTGTATGTGCATGTGAGTACTTCCATTGTATTAGACAATTTGCTAAACAATTTATAAACTTTTATCTCATTTAATCTTCACAATAGCTCTGCAGGTGGGTACTATACTCCTGTGTTTTACGTATGAGGACACTGATGCTTATGACAGTTAACTAAGTTGACTATGTAGCGAGTAAATGGAAACCACATCATACACAGGCTGGTTTGGTTCCAAAGCCAATGTCCACTTAAACATTTCCATTATATCTTTTTTATCAACGTGATCTAGGATTCTTACAATTATACTGGACAGTTGATTCCATCTGAAACACTGAATTTCCTTACTTAAAGAATTGAGAAGACCAACAGAAAGGAAGGGAAAGCTAGAGGGAGACTATAGTCAGCAGAGTGAAGACTTCATTTACTCTAGTATATTTGGTCTCACTTTCAAATTTATTAACATATAAATATAGATCTGTAGAAAAACAGTCATTTCTACACCCTATTCAACTAATGAACACATAAGCTTTTAAGGAAAGACAGATTATGTTTTTATACTCTTCATATAAGAACAAAATCAAAATTTGTAATGTGGGGGGCTTCCCTGGTGGCACAGTGGTTGGGAGTCCGCCTGCCGATGCAGGGGACACGGGTTCGTGCCCCGGTCCGGGAAGATCCCATATGCCGCAGAGCGGCTGGTCCCGTGAGCCATGGCCACTGAGCCTGCGCATCCGGAGCCTGTGTTCTGCAACGGGAGAGGCCACAACAGTGAGAGGCCCGCGTACCGCAAAAAAAAAAAAAAAATTTGTAATGTGAAATCAGAATGGATTCTGTTTCTCATAATGAGCATATCTAAAATGAAGAAAACTAATTCACAACTTTGATAGATGGTATTCTCTTTAACAGTGTAAAGGGAACTTAATGTTCAGGGCTCATTTTTCAGGTCCACTTAATAATTTCCAGCCATACCTACTCCCAAAGCTCCCAAATTTCTTCCACGATGACTAATTTTAGGGACTGTTGTGATGGATATTGAAATGGGTGTTGAAGCGTAATGAATATTGAAAAGCACAAATCATGGCCTATAAAAAAAACAATTTTTGTTTCCCACTGTCTGTTCAACATTTATTTGGTGGCATTGTCTCCTGGCTCTGGATGGGAATTTGGTCAGAATACCCATGACTTTTCTGCTCACTCTGAGATACTTAGCAATTCTGCAGTCACCTTTAAGTGACTGTCTCCGTTAAGAGTGTCTATTCCAAGATATTCATCAATACTTTAATATTCATTCAAAGGTAAAACTTCCCCTCCCTCTCTGCCAGTTAAGACCACTGTTTGACAGCCACTGTCTTCCAGAAAGGGAATGTGGTGGCTTCTTTCTCTTTTTGCTCGCTCTGCCTCCACAGCTTGCTTACTACGGCTTTTGACCCTCTAGGACTGGCACTTGAGAGGGAAGAAGGGAAAGTGGAAACATGATAGTTTCTTCCTTGGGGATGGCGTGAGCCCTGCCAGCAGATGCATCTCTATGCTGTGCTCTTAGATATTCATATCACTAGGTTCCCCTCCATTAGGAACTCTCTTGATGCTAGGGATGCTTCCCAGTCGATGGGCTGTCCAATCCTTCCAACCTTTGTTTTGGTGGCCCACTCCACCCAATCCCCTGCTCATGAGAATCATTCTCCCTCCCAAGTTGTCCTCTGGAACAGGACTTGGAATGGCTTCAGGCCTCTTCTTTATGTCCTATATGGTCAGTGTCTGGTCCAGGGAAAGCATTCCCATAAAAGCAGAATGTAGAATGGTAGTTTCCAGGGGCTGGAGGGAGGGGGAAATGGGGAGATGTTGGTCATGGGATACAAGTTTCAGTTATGCAAGACGAATATGTTCTGGAGATATACAACAACCTGAATATAGTTAACAATACTGTATTATGTACTTTAAATTTGCTAAGAGAGTAAATATTAACTGTTCTCAGCACACATACACACACACACACAAGAAAACTATATGAGGTGATGGATATATTAATTAGCTTGATTGTGGTGATTATTTCACAATGTATATCAAATCATCAGTTGTAAGCCTTAAACAATATATAATTTCTAATTGTCAATTAAACTTCAGTAAAGCTGGAATAAAAGGGGTACATGAGATTTGGGATCTCTGTTTTCCAATCTGAACCTAATTTCTTGCCCAAATTATTATTTTATCTATGTATTGTTTTATAGTACTCTGATATCATGGTATTTGAATAATTATTAAACATATAATACAAGAAGGGCATCATGATTATAATAATAATAGATAATAATATTTAAAACACTAATAAAATTTAGATCAGTGTAAAACTTAACCTTGCACATAAAGAGGAAATGGTGAGTGAAAGAAAATAAAAGTCCATAGGAGAAGGAATAGGGTAGAAGTGGGGAAAGGTGACCACAGTATAGTTTAAGATAAGGTTGTTTTTGTGTTCAGATTTTCTTTAAGTTCAGTGTAATATCTTACTAAATCCTGGGCTTCTGTGATTACTGAAGGAAGGTATTTTTGTTGCCAATGCAGGAATTCAGTAGCTTTCCATTGGAGCTACTGTGAGAAATGATATTGTGTAGATAGTAAAAGCAACATCAGTTTTAAGTATTTTATAAAAATTGTTGAAAATATTATTTAAATGTATTTTTAGGAGACTTAAAAAATAAAAGCTTTAGTGAATACTATGTGACTTCATGCTATTTAAATAAAGCCTCTAGGTTGATAACAGTTTGCTCACATGCTTCACTTTTAATCCTTACATCTACAGCTCTTTTATACATTTAGTACTGAGAGCACTTAAAGGAATTACTTAAAGAACAATTTAAAGAAATTACTTTAAAGTTCTTAAAGACATTAAATGATTTGTATGTCAATATGGAATCAGAAGCAGAACAAAGAAATAAAATACTAGCCTCTGACACAACCCAAATGTTGCCTTTCAAAGCTTAGAAGACCTCCCTTTTAATTCTGAGTAGGAGGTATAGGCATTCTTTCTATAAACATGTCTGTAGATTTGGGGGATGGCAAAGAGCAAACATAGACTCCTTATGGCAGTGCCTTTGTTCTCTGGGAGGCAGGTTTCTACTCCAGTTACAGTATTGATTTGCTACAGAAAGGCTGCTCTTTTACATTTCCTGGCTGTCTATCATGGAAGCTTGCAGATGTACCTTCTCTTGTTGTTATTAAGTCAAAAATACCCACTATATGGAGGTGGGTGGTAGTGGTAGTAATGGTTATTTTTGCCTGAATTATTTAAGGTTCTCATGTTTAAAGCAATAGAAAACAAATATGGGGTTCTTAGTTATAAGAGTGAAAAAAAAAAATAGGCCAAAAGTGAATGAGAAAGATACAGTATTCCTAATCACCCTTATCATAATTGCAGTACATTTATTTTCCATACTAGCTCAGATAATTAAGACAGTAATAATTTTACAGTGAAACTCGGTGAAACTAGTTCCCACTCAATTGTTTACTCCAGAAGTAATATCAACAGAGCAGTATTAATGTTATTTTAAATATCCTACCTTTTTAAAAAAAATTTTAATATGATAGTATATCTAATGCTGTACCAAAAAAGATCATTTAAGTTCTAAAGAGGGAAAAATGTCAAATCAGGAGGACTATTGTGTGTGGGCAGCGGTGTTAACAAAGCATTCCATCGCTTTTGTCACTGTGCATGTCTGCAAACATGGGGGTGTGTGTGAAATTTTTCTTATTCACAAAGAAAGCTAAAATAAAGTGATTATATTAGACACATTCAGATGTGTGCATTGCAGAAAGTGGTTATGTATATAGAAATTTCCCTAGATGCCCTCAATCTAAACTTTGTGCCAGGAAGTGAGATGTGAGAGCTAGAGTTATTCAGGTAAAGGAACTTTACATTTACCTTGGTTCAGAAAGCAAATAGAGCACACACTACAAAATGCAGAGGGGGTGGGGGGTGGGGAAAGACAGCATAAAAAACATGAGGAAAAAAATTTTAAGATTTAAATACTTGAAACCTGTTACCTTATAGTAATCTATTGTCAAAAGCCTTCCTATTTTTCTCAAAAGGTGACCCTAGCTTATTTTTCTCCCCTGTTCCCTTCTAGTATTGTATTTTTCACTGTTCTTAACTGTAAGTTTTTTCAACCTTTTACCTAAATTACCACTAGTGGAAATATAAAACACATATTCTCTATTAACCAGTCAGTAAGTGATATGTGTAGATTCAGAAAGTAGTAAATAACATATCCCACAGTTCTAATTTGCAAATTGATGGACTAGTTCTGTATGAAGCCTGCACATATTTCCCTGACTCACTAGAGTCACCTGAGGGCAAAGATGATTTGAGAACAGATAATACCTTCTATCTAGCCATTTTGCCTTATAAAGAGCTTCCAATGAAGGTAACAATTACAATTTTAAAAAATAATCTAAAATTCCAACAATCAATTGGTATTCTTATAATATTATCTCATCACATAAACATATGTCATTTTTTTTCTGGCAATTTTAAATCCTGAGAGGTAGACAGAAAAAAATGACAATTTAAGTTCAGATGTTGTTTTATCCTTGCTTATAGCTTAGTTATTCTCACTGTAGAAACAATACAAGTAAGCATGATCCTTTGGTCTTCCAACTCATAACAGACTAGAACATACAAATATGCAATTGACTACCAGAGTCAGGCGTGCATACATGTAGCAACAATAACAACAAATAACAGGGGAAACAAAGCTACAAAAAATCAAGCTGAAAAAAGAAATCAAAAGTAACTCTGTAGAGGTGCAATTATTTTTGTAGGAGTAAAAAGTTTAACAAACATCAATAGCCCTTAAATATATTACATATTGTGTGTTTGATGTTCCCAAAGATGAATTTAATAGAGATGACCTAATTATGGTTTGTAGTTTGTACTTAAGAAATACTGGCAATAAAGAAAGGTTTCTAACCCAAATTCAAAACCAAGGGTATTAGTTCTCTACTGTTACATAACAAATTACCATAAACTTAGCAATTTAAAACATCTTATGGTTTCTTTTTGGACATGAGTCTGGGTACAGTTTAGCCTGGTCTTCTGCTCAGGTCCTCCAGATGTCTGCTTGGATCTCAGTCTCAAATCAGGCTCTGGGTTCTCTTCCAAGCCTCACTGATTGTTGGCAGAATTTAGTTCCTTGTGGTTGTAGGACTGAAGTCCTCATTTTCTTGCATGCTACTGCCTAGGGACTGCACTCAGGTCTTAGAGGTCACCCATAGATTCTTGTCACATAGCCCCCTCCATAGGCCATTCACAACGTGGTCATTTGCTTCTCAAGGAATGTAGAACATTTCTCTTTGACTTTAAATCTCTCTATCCTCCCTTAAGGGCTCATCTGATTAGGTTGTGCCCACCCATCCTAATCTCTATTTTGATTAATTCAGAATCAACTGATTAAGGACTTTACTTACATTTGCAAAATTTCTTCTGTTTTATGAAGTAACATAATTATGGAGTTATATCTCATCATATTCAAGTCCTGTTCATAGTCAATGAGAGGGGCTTATGCGGAGTGTGTACACAAAGAGGTGAAAATCTTAGGGCCATCTTAGAATTTTGCCTACCATAGTAGTTTTACATCTTAAAAAAATGGGCTTCACATAGCAGCATTACTCACAATAATCAAAATGTGGCAGCAACTCATGTATCCATTGATAGATGAGCAGATAAAGAAAATATATATATGTTCAATGAAATATTATTCAGCCTTTAAAAGGAAGGAAATTCTGACTTATGCAACAACATGGATAAAACTTGAGTACATTAAGCTAAGTGAAATAAGCCAGTCACAAAAAGACAAATATTGTCATTCCACTTGTATGATATAACTAGAGGAGTCCAATTCACAGAGACAGAAAGTACAATGATGGTTGTCAGGGGCTGGGGTGAGAGAGGGATGGGAAGTTGTCATTTAACAGGTATAGAGTTTCAATTTTGCAAGATGAAAAGAGTTCTGCAGATTTTTTGTATAGAGATGTGAATATACTTAACACTACTGTCCTATATGCTTGAAAATGGTTAAGATGGTAAATTAGGTGTTATGTGTATTAATTAAAAAGAAAAAAGAAGCAGCAGCTTCAGTATCTAGAGAATTCAGAGATACAGCACTTCTCTCTCTTTTTGTTCTACGTTATCTGCCAAACACACACACACACACACACACACACACACACACACACGCACAAAAGCAATAAAAGAAGTCATCTGTAGTCATCCAGGGAGCCATTGTGAAGACTGTAGTTCTTGACTTACTTCTTAAAACAGTTTGTGGACACTTAGAAAAAAAGAACGAACAAGACAAACTTGCTAAGAAATGGTATTGTGCAGGAGAGTTAGTTGCTGGCCAGAGGAGTTATATGAAAGAAGGTGGATGTTTTCAAAGAAAGTTAAGGTAAACATGTAAAAGCATTAAATTTAGCAATTTTCAAATCCTAAGTTGAAGAAAATGAATTTTAGTCTATAGTTTGTGAAGAAATATTGAAAACAATATAATGTATTTTGTGATACTGTTGTCTAGGAGTCATTGCCACATGCCGTAGGTTATACATTTGTTGAGGAAGTGGAATGTGGCTGCAGAATGTGTAGTTAATAAGTTCATAATTATCATCTGTTTTCCTTATAAAAAGTTGTTTTACTGTCACCTACAGCATGCAAAACAGTTATTTTTATTCAAGGAATCTGTTGCACTAAAGAATCAATTATTGATATTGAATCATTTGTATGATTGAAACTAAAGCAAGGGATGAGTCTTAATTTATCTTTGCATCGTTCTCTGTCTTAGCCCAGTGCCTTGTACATAGTGATTGCTCACTAAAGTGTTGTGCTGCTGAATGTAAATGTCCTCCCTTGAAATTTGTGTCTCTAAACTTTGTATCTTTAATTCAGGTAAACAGCAGCAGATGAAGCTCAATTCTTGCTAGAGAGTATAACCTCTCACAATTCTCTCCAAGGAATTCCTGCTGATAGTGACATTCAATATAGAATAATTTTAATGAAATTGACACTTTACAAAAAATAAAATAGAATTTTTATTAAAAGAGCATACATATTATTTGGAAAAAGAAAACTTAAATCTCCAAGATTTTAGGGAGAATCTTCCCAGGCATTTAAAGATACCTCAACTTTTTTGTACCATTTTTTACTCATCCACTGAGAATCAACTCAATTTTGGGTTGCTCAACAGGAGTTGAGCCTTCTCTTTTTAACTAGAGTCCAAGAATTTTCCATTTGAGGGCCCAATCGTGGTTATATTTTACTGGCTGACCTGCAAGTGTCTGCTCTATTGAAACTTTACAATATCTGGTTATGTTTTCCAGTCCCTCCCTTAGTACAAGTAAATTACATGTTGAGTTATTTCCCTAGTAAACACATATTCATACCTGGAAAAGGTGAAGGCCATCATATATCTACATTCTGCTTAAACCCAGTGGCAATTAAACTTAAATGCAGATATGGCAGTTCTTTCTCCCATTGGTTTTCAGAGAGATCTAGGTTTTGAGAGGCTTGACATTTGTACATTATGAGTGTGTGTGTGTGTGTGTGTGTGTGTGTGTGTGTGTGTGTGTGTGTGTGTAGGGTACTTAATAAGAATACAAAATTATAACATAAAATTAGGTTCAGGGCCTTGCAAGGGGTCTGTGCAAATGAGAGCCCTGAAGCTTATCCTTTATTTTGCTTTATGATAAATCCACCTCTGCTTGTTTCTATGGCCCGATAGTGACTCCTGACGTTTGATTGTGATAGAAGTGTAAGGTCTTTTCCTCTTCAGGATACACTTTGTTCTTGTCTAAATCCTCTTCTCAACTAGACTTTTCCCTCTCTACCTCACTTGCCTAGTTGTGGTATTCAGTTTAATATAATACAGAATTGGAATAATTTAATTTCCCCTCTGCTTTTGCTATAACTTTCTGGCAAATACATTGACAGACAAGTTGATTCACATCTGAGTTTCAAATAGGCTAATTTCCAAAGAATTATTTTAAATTTAACACAAACTTTCATATATTGGAATGTCATTCATATATATTCTATCTACATACATGTATAAAATGAGGAAATATCGTTGATAATCATATACCTAAATATTTTACTTGTTTCTTATATTATCTTTAAAAATCAAGAAAAAGATCTCATAAATTCTGAGTGTACTATTTTCCTTATTTAATAAAGGATATAACATATAACCATTCAGCATGAGATCAATAAAGTATTTTAAGTATCAGAATAATTTATAAATATTTAATATATTGACATTTGTAATAAATTTATCCAAGGATTCACAGTCTGGTCACTCCATTCTATACCAAGAAAGTAATACTTTTGTCCAATAATTTCAATTCATTTAATCTGTTCCTCTATGAGAACTTCTCATGCTCTGATGTCTCTTGCTTCCCATCACACTGAACCCTTACCCACATTTTGGAAGCAAGTGAGATAAAAGCTTGTTTCTTATATTAAAAAAAAACACAACATGATTATAAGCATACACATATTTGGTTTACTTCATTTTTTAATTAATAGCAAAAGCTAATGTATTTGGGTCAGAAAAGCTAGGAATAATGTCATTTATTTATAAATGTTTTGTGGCTAGAATAGAATATCTTGATTTGTCAACAAGACCAATTTGGAGTCAAGGATCTTAACAGGATTTAGTGAAGTTCCTCAAATATAGATTGTTTATAGATAGAAGCTGTTTGTTCAATAAATTCTGAGAATAATCTACCCAAACAACCGTGTGTTAATATATTATTGTATTTCATGTGGAGTCTCATGTCATTTTCATATTTTTCACAATTGCTATATTCTATGTAATTACTTTGTGTCGGGGCATTTTTCCAATATTTTATTTTTCTATGTGTATTTATTTTTCCTTAAGTAATCTAACAAATGTGAAACAATATTTTTGTATAACCTCCTTTTAATATATTAAAAGTGATCAAAGATTATATGTAGGAATGGAAGTTTTACCTAGACTATAATATTTTGAATTTTCCTTTTAGTTAAGGTGGTATTTTCTTTAAAAAATATCTTCTTTAAATATGCATCCAATAGCTGCTGCTTTAAGAAAAAGAAGGAATATGTACTGAAAATTGCTGCAGCTATTTTTTAATCATATAATTCAGAGTCAAAGGTAGAGAGAGGTTTGATGATGAGGGAATACATAGAGCTGTTAAGGCCAAGTCGTCTGTATAAAGCTTACAGGTGGGCAGAACCTATTGGATGAAAGGTAATTTTGCTGGGTCATTCTTCCTGAATCTCCTTGGTAGGAAATATGAATGTGAGAGAATTTTTGAGGAAAACCCTGTAAAATGTTATGTTTCTTGAGGACAGATCCCATACTTGATTGAGTGACCTGTGTAGTAATGGCCCTTAAAAGAGTGACTTCCTTGTCCTGTATCCACATTGCTCTTCATAACCAAAGTTCATAAAAGGCCCATCCCTACTGACCTCCTCCCCCTTTCATCGCTCTGCCTTTACCCTCCAACTCTATAAACTATAACTTCTGCTTTAATCACATCAATAAAATGTCCTTTTCTTTCTTGTAACCATTTCCTTTCCTGTTGCAAAGCTATTGGGCATTTTTTTGGGCATTATCTTCCTTGACCTCCCTTGTGGAAATTTACATTGTTTTTAAAATTTTCTGTTTAGTCTGTTATTTTTCTCACTATATAATATATACTTCTTGAATTAAAATTCTAAAATATGCAAAAATCAATAAAGAAATTTATATAATACATTTGCAATTTTACTACCTAGAAAAAATTAATTGATGTAGCTCTGTTTCACACGTGTGTGCATACACACACACACACACACACACACACAGACACACACACAGAAACACACACACAAAATTGAGTCAAAAGATATATTTGAAGAAGCTTGCTGATTTTCTAAATTAAGCTTTACACTACAAACATTTTCTCATGTCATTAAAACACTGAAATAGAACACCGACAATGATTGCATAATATTCCAGTCTAAGGATGTAGCCTTGTTTAACATTTTACCTTTTTTTAGATTAAGAATATTTCAAAATTTCACAATTACCAATCATGTTGGGGAAATGTCCTTGGGCATAAAACTGTACCCAATGTTGAATATTTCCTAGGAGAGATTTGACAGAGTGTAATTACGAAAGCAAAAGATATCACCTTTTAAAAATTTCTTGAGACCTAAAGCTAATTTGTTTTCCAGGGAGTTGCTGAAATTTATGCTAGGACTGTGGTAATGTCCATTTTATTGCTCACTTGATAATTTTTTTTTTCCAATTCAATAAAAATCTGATACTGGTTTTATTTTGCATTTGTTTAGGGTATTTGATATAGAGTGAAATCTACCTAATTACCTCAAAAACATTTTTTTAACATTTTCTTTCCAATGGATTATTTTTTCTTTAATCATTCATGATTTTTCTTAATATCTATGGAATTGCAAAGTTCTCTCCTAGATTATGGTAACTCCTGGGCGTCTTATGTTTATAGTCTAACTCCTTTATTCCCTTTAATTAGTTAATTTTACTGTATTGTCTCATCATCTCACATGGGGTTTTCTTACTCTGTATCTTGCAAACCACGTAGAAATATTCCATCAAAAGTACCAACACAAAAGATTATATGTGCAGCACACTTGATGTACACACCCCATTAAGAAATTTACATTGTTTTTACCTGACTTGGGAAAATGCAGGTCCATTGAGAATCCTGTATTATTATGCTGTTTACTTTTTATTCAGAGGACTTAGGAGGTTAGGAAGATAGGTATCTGTATGTATTTTAACGAAGTTATTTAAGAGCTATGGTTAATAATAATTTTTCTTAAAACTATTTTCATTTTTCTTCTCACACTTAAATCTTACAAAGTTGAGGAAATAATGCATATTTTATCATAAAAAAGTTAATAGAACATAATATAACAATGATTTAGTCTAACAAAAATGTATTTAATTCAGGGTAATTGGAAAAGGAGAGTTACTCTTTCAAACTTTTCCAAGTCTTAAAAGATGAAGCAAAATCATTGGTGCCATCAGTGTTCGCATTTAAATAATCAGAATGGAGTACCTGAACGTTACTGTATTACCAGATTGACAGAAATTCTAGCTGCTGGAAAATCATAATTCTCCAGGTAATTACTTTCCTGTTGGACTATCCGAAAGCTCCTTCGAATGCACAATAAAAGGCTCTGACCCAACTGTACTAGGTAAACCTACAGTGAATTGACATACTTTTCATCCTCTAACACCTAGACAAGTGGTCTAATAAAATAAAGGGCCTTCATCCCTTTAAGCACACTGATGCATTTGGTCACCCACAAGTGGGCATGGGGATGAATTTGATTACTATGTTTAGAGAGCTGAGTGAGAAGAATATAATCTTCAAGAGATGGAGAGATGTGGGTTGGATGGAGAGGATAAAGCAGAAAGATGGCAGGGATGGAGACAAAGAAAGGAGCTGGCGAGAAGGCTGGAGATCTGCTCAGATGGAAGTGGGCAGGGAAAAAATTCTCTGATGGAGAGGTTGACAGACAACCTCAAAGAACACGATTGTTTGTAGTCAGCATCGAATGATGTGTCCTTTGCCTATAAGTGTTTTACCTCTGTGTGTGGATTTAAAATAATTAATTAATTAATTTTTATGTGAATACTTGTGATACATAGCTTTACACACACATTTTTACAAATAGTCATTGAGACCTTGTATGCATAAGTATATATATGATATATTTAAATATGCATAGGATAGAGGTTTATTGCTTGTTCTATTTTTAACTGTATCATTTAAAATATATATTTATAGGGAATTCCCAGGTGGTCCAGTGGTTAGGACTCCATTCTTTCAGGGCCAAGGGTGCAGGTTCAATCCCTGGTCCAGGAACTAAGATCCCACGAACTGCTCAGAGCGGCCAACAACAACAAAAAATAAAATATATATTTATTTTCAAGTCAATATACTCACTAAATAGTCTCAGTCTTATTTACTGGACCCTTTCCCTTATTTTCTACATATTGAAGTATTTTAGAGGTATTTTTTTTCCTATCAATACACAGTATCAACCTAGGTAATCTCTTCCAGTCCCATGGTTTTAAGTACATATCAGCACCATGGTCCAAACCACAGGTGCTAATCTGTTTCCAGCTGCAACCCTTAAGTCTTTACTTTATACAACCATCTATATGGTTAAAACAGTTGAAATAAGTTACATAGTGTCATCACTCCACTACTTAATACTCCAATGTTCCCATTGACTTATAGTAAAATCAAATTTTGTACCCTTTTGTAAAATAATGAAATCCTACAGAATTTCATTCTGCACATCTTTCTGACACCATCTCTCTCACCTTCCTTAAACATGTTGCTCCAGCTACGTGACACTCTTTCTATTCCTGCCCTAGGGACTTTGTAACAGCTATTTAGTTTTTCTGAAATGTTTCTTCAATTTTACATGCATGGTTTTTCTTGTCAATTTAGGCTCACCTTAAATATCATCTCTCAAAGAGTCCTCTCATGAGCATCCGATAAAATACAATTCTCTCCACGCATCAATCTCATATCACTTTCTTTTAATTCTCTGTAGAGAACCCATGACCATTTGCTTTTTATTTCTTTATGGATATTTACTATCTGATCACTCTGAACTCTGTAAAGACAGGGACAATGTCTGTCTTAGAATCATCTCATATCAAGCATTCTATAAATGTTTGTTTCAAGAATTACTGTTGTGGAGAGTCTTTAAGCATGGGTAGATGGCAGGATGAGAAAAAGATTCATGCCTTTTCCATTCTTTTTTTTTTTTTTTAAATAAATTTATTTATTTATTTTTGGCTGCGTTGGGTCTTCGTTGCCGCACACGGGCTTTCTCTAGTTGTGAGCGGGGACTACTCTTCCTTGTGGTGCGCAGGCTTCTCTTTGTGGAGCACGGACTCTGGGTGCACCGACTTCAGTAGTTGTGGTGCACAGGCTTAGATGCTCCCCAACATGTGGGATCTTCCTGGACGAGGGATTGAACCCATGTCCCCTGCATTGGCAGGCAGATTCTTAACCACTGTGCCACCAGGGCAGTCCTCCTTTTCCATTCTTGAAAAATCCTATTAGTTTTATGAAAATACATCCTGTACTTTATCCTGTCCAAATCCACTTTAGATGAGTCACTGTGACTAAAGGGAATAATTTGGAACTTTTGGTTTGATTAATCAATTTATACTTATTATTCAAAGTAAATAAATATTTGAGTTACTGCTGGAAAAGTATAGGTGGATTTTGATTAGAGGTAGGGAATTAAAAAGTATTTTTTTATTTTACTTCAAGACAACACTATGAAATATGTAGTTAAAATTCAGTGTAAATTTTCTCTTTCCTTTAATTCATGTTCCTTTCTGGAGAAGAATTGCTGTTATATGAAACAGAGGAACAGAAAAATATCATTTTTGTATGAATTTTTTTTGTGCTCAGTTCTTTGTGCTTACAGTAGGCTTCCAAACTGGGAAAGGTAAATAGCTTATAGGCTTCCAAACTGGGAAAGGTAAATAGCTTATAATCGGTATATACTAAAGTATATGATCTCTTGAGAATATGCAGAATTCGGCAAGGTTAGACAAAGCAAACCTTGTACATCTTTGGAGCATTACTTTACCTTGAACTTTTGTGGGGAAAACAGTATTTTCCCATGAAAACAGGCAAATAGAAAATGTTACGTGATTCTTTTAAGACAAAATATCACTCTCTGAAGAAATTTCTCCATTAGATCTTACATATTTGTGTTATGATCTGCACACCTGTGGCTGTGGAATTTGCATCTCCTTTACAGTGGCAAATAGACAATTTGGTAGAAAAATATAAAAATCACTGGCCTGTGATACAAAATTATTTTTATCCTAGAATTTCATATTAATTGATGAATATGAAGATAAATGATAAATAAATTGATACTGTTGCCAGGTATTACTAAATGCATGAAAGGGAATTTATGTAGGAGTGGGAAGTCTCAGATCTAGACCAACTTACACTATTTATTTATTTCAAAACTGCACACATTTAAATTATAAAAAGCAAAATGCTCCCTCACCACTCTTGTTATTGTAGCGGCTTTAGGATCAGAAAACTGAACTCCCAGCATCCTACCATTTACTATGTAGCAAACTTGATTAACGGCATTCACCTCTTTGGGCCTCAGTTCCCTCATCTTTAAAGGGAAAAGTTAGTTTGTGTTCATAGGTCTCTTGCAGCACTGACCTGCTGTGATTCTGTTTCCTTTTGCTTTTCCATTATGTCTAATTAAAAGTACGTTTCTCCATTTTTAGATTTTCCATATCTCTATTCAAAACCATCTGTCTCAGGTTCTCGTCTCTATTTCATGCCTGAAAAATGTTAATGTGGGTTGGGTATCCTACCTTTATTCATATATCCAAATTATCTTCTTCTGAGGCAAACTATAGATGGTAAGAATTGTGATAGCCGGGATCAGAGAATCCCAGGATACCACGGAATCCACGATTATTCATTCCATAGAATATACTGATGAACAGAATAGAAGAGCTTGATATCTCAATTCTTGTGGTTAGTAACATAGCCACAAAGACTCATCTCTTCCAGAGATACACGACTCCTCATTTGTAAATGACAGAGGCAATGTGAAGTTCCTTTGGAAGCTAAGAGCTGATTGTCACTCTTGGTTATTTTCAGCAGACTACTTTGATTGTAAAAGCTATCCTTGGACACAGTAGTGGCTCATCTCTAGGGACAGGGGAGAGAAGGCTTTTTGTGTTCATCTATCAGCCCTAACTCTTACTGACCGAAAGGTTAAGTCACATTTCCAGAGATTATCTACTCTTACTTAACCCTGAGGCCAAAACATCATTTGTAGCTGGGATCTTCTGAAGATGCTTTTTGGGGAATGGGATTTGAAAAGTGAATGAGAGTCATATTACCACACTATATTAAAAGATCAATTTGATTGTTATATAGTATATGTAACCATCAAATGGGAATCCAAGTCCCAGAGGTTAAGCTGAGGAAACATAATTAATTATAAATAATTTTATGTGAGATTCACCTAACATAATTAATTAAAGAAACATTATAGAAAGAATAAAGCATTTCAAGCTTTAGATGGCTATTATATTACTATTATCACATGATTGGTAACAAAGTGAGGAAGGCTTATTATTAGGTCTTTGACCCCATTCCTGCCAGATACTCATGGTTCTGAATTCCTATCTGTTTTGGGATGTCCTGTCAATCTTTGTAGCTTCCCACCAAAACAGCAAGTAACAATTGGTATTGAGAAGAAAGAAAAAATAAAAAAAAGGAAAACTTTCCTCAGATTCAATTGGGGTCATCTATGTTTTCTTTTTCTATTATTAGGAGCTGGGGATATGAATTTCCCTCGACCACAAGGGTATCAGTTTTGTGGAATGTGGGAATAAAATACTCCTGATGGCATTAACAAACAACAAATATTGCATTCTTTTGAAGTATTGAATACTACCATCAAAAGTTATATGATTAGGGGTTCAAAATTTATATAGTCTTCAAGAATATGTGGGAGAGAATTTCCAAAAGCCAGTTGATGTTAAAATTCGTTGTGATTGGGCTTCCCTGGTGGCGCAGTGGTTGAGAATCTGCCTGCTAATGCAGGGGATACGGGTTCGAGCCCTGGTCTAGGAGGATCCCACATGCCACAGAGCAACTAGGCCTGTGAGCCACAGCTACTGAGCCTGCGCATCTGGAGCCTGTGCTCCGCAACAACAGAGGCCGCGATAGTGAGAGGCCCGCGCACCGCGATGAAGAGTGGCCCCCGCTTGCCACAACTAGAGAAAGCCCTCACACAGAAATGAAGACCCAACACAGCCATAAATAAATAAATTTTAAAAATTAAAAAAAAAAAAAAAGGACTACTTAAAAAAAAATTCATTGTGATATAGCAGCGCTCCTGGAAGAAATGGAAGAACACTTTTGAGAAGCCGTTAGATATAATAATTCATTGTGAAAGAAATATAGTAATTCTGGTACTGTTTAAAAGAGGAAGTATTAAGTAGACTAGTAAAAACTCAATACTTCAACTGAAAGGAGGCAGAAAAATCAATATTGAAAATAGGGATTTGGTTTTCTATAGGTATATTCTATATAGAGAATAAAATAAACATGTTGGTTTTATACCTTGAATAATGCCAAGAGTTCAAACGGGCTACAGGTGATTATACAATTTAAATTTTATTTTCATGTGGTAATTTGTATATATGATTAAAATTTCATATATTTTAAAAGACTGTAGTCCAGTTATATGTATTTTACAGATCTCTTAAATAAAAAGGTATAATAGAAAGACATACTATTGGGAGTGAGCACTGCCATGTAGTGCTAACTTGGGCACTAATTAAACTTATATTCCTAGAAAATACATATGAAGTACTTAGACTAAAAAAAATAAAATAAAATAAAATCTTTTCCAGATCAAATATTTTATGAGAAATTATAGCACCTGATAATTATGAATTTTGCATGACGTGTTTTCCAAAGAACAGAAAAAAAAATTACCTTTAAGCTGATAATAGGGAATAATGAAACTATTTAATAATTAATGAGTGATCACATTATGCTAGGCACTGTGCTAAGTGCTTTATGTTAAATGTTTCCCTTTATCCTTCCAGTAACTTTACAAGATAGGTACTGCTGTTATTTTATAGCTGCAAAATAGGTTTAGGAAGATTAAATGACTTGTTCAAGGTCACACAGTAAATGTCGGAGCAGGGTTTGACTCAAGGTTCAGGCTCTTAATCTCTACACTCCTGCTTTTAACATGTGTACTAGGAACCCTATTTACAAGAGATGAAAACTGTAGGCATTTTAACTGCATATAAATAATTAAAATCAGTATAAAATTCTTATCTACAATGTATTAATAATTTGGAGTGAGAGTCTCAAGTTATTCCAGCTAACATTCTATTTAAAATCCTGATGTATTAATCTTGATTGCATTTTGATGCCTTTTGAACTTTAATATCTGTCAGCAGACCAAGTTTTATTTGAGATAAAGTACAGCCTACTTCTGTGATTCTCATTCATTAATGGTTAAACTGTTTTTTCCATAACAATTGAAAAACAAATGGCAGTGCTAATACAGTTTGTCAGAGGTTGAGAGATTATATTTGACCTGAGGCAAAATAAACAATGTACCCCTGTGAAAGCATGAGTCTTTTTTCAGTTTAAAAATATCAAATTATGGTTAAGGACTTTGAAAGTCACAGGATTGTAGCCAAAGTAATTGTTACTTAAGCAAGGACTTAATCATTTTCCAGTCTATCTCAAGTCAGAGGTAACTTGTTTGTCATTACTTTCCAAATATATTGTTACTAATAATCTGAAATGGCTTTTGGAAGTTGGCAGGGCCCATATAGCTTTTCTAAAGAGGCAAGTTTCTGCATATGAGACCATCATACTCAATAGATTTTCCTCTGCCCTATAGCAAAGGAAACTAAGCTGAGACAACAAGTCATTTTATTGAAATAGGCCTTGCTTGTAAAGTGAATTCCACTTTTCTTTCATAGCTCATAATGTTACTCCAAAGTTATCTAAGAAAGATTAAGTTCTCATAAAATATGGACTTAACAGCAACTGGGTTAGGTTGCCACATACGTGCAGAAAGTGATTACAGTGATAAGTCATGTGGACGCCAAGTGTTTTGGAGTCATTAAAACTGTGTTCCAATTAGTTCTAAAGTTTATTTGGGCTAAAATAAGTCTTTAACCAAGGAGAGAGATCCATTTTCACACAGGAACCTTCTTAAGGGACTAAAATCTCGAAGAATGATAACGGGCACTTAAAAGAAAACATATTTAATGGTAGCTGGACAAGTCAAAAGGATAGATTGCACATTGCCATAGTTATATAGTCAGTATGTGATTTTATTTTATGTTCACAATCCTCAAAGCTTCAGAGTTTCTGTGAAAGTTTAGTTTGAATTATTTATAAAATAATCCATGAGGGCTGTATTTCAAATAGTATCTAATATAGTTTAAATAATTTTACTGTAAATTATGGAAAATTTTAATTTTTGAAACAAAAAATCAGTATTTAAAAAGAATGATCCTGCAAAGTTTTATCGTGTTATGTAGATTTGCAGTTCTTTATCATTGAAGCAAAATGAAAATCATTTAAAACTTGTCTATAGAGCCAATTTATTTCTTCGACCAACACCAACTTGAGCACTTATCCATTCTGAATTTGAAATCAAAGTGCTTTGAATACAGCTTATGAGCCTCTTTGTTTTGGGGGGGAAAGAACCACTAAAGCAAACTGAAGAGAAAGAGGAGATAATAGAGCTTGGAAGCAACCTTTTGGCAAAGAGGAACAAGAGCAGTGGAATAATTTAATTGCTCATCAGCTAATTATACGGTATTATAATGTTAATGTGTCTTCATCATGACAATGTAATAGGTATAGATTGAAGCATATGAAAAAGAAAGTGTTGATGCAGTAATTATAAGTAAGAGTGGAGCTATTAGCGTAATTATAACGCTTCATCGGGTAATTAACATATTGTTCAATTTGAAATGAGGAACAGTGAAAAAGTTAAATATTGAAGGACATGCCTTTGACACTCCAGAGATGTCTTTGAGCCTTTGCAGAGAAGAGGGTATTCCATGTTGATACGGTTATTTCCTGATTCCCTTTCCCATGATTTATTATTTTTCATCACCTATGCTACTAAAGAACACAGTAATTTGAGTATGAGATGCTACTGGTGGTTAATTTTTTTATGTAATATGATCCATTTTGCTGCTATTTCTTTTTCAGTTTTGTCTCATTTTGTATTCCCCTGGTCATTAAATAAGCTAAAAACTTTAAAAATTAAACTAGCCCAAAATGAAATAATGTATGTGGACAATTCTATAAACTGAAGATGGCGATAATTATTCTTTGACATACCTGAGCAGTTTCTTCTGAGAGGTTTGGGAATTTTCCTTGTATTTTAATACCAATGGGTAACCTGAGTTTTTTTTCAAAACTGAATAGCTCAGAAATATCCATTTACTGTAAAGCCCTTTGAATGGATTATAAAGAAAAACAGCAACAAGTAAATACTGGCGACGAGTGGTAGGCAGCTACATTTATGTGACCTGTCTGCTAATTTTCTTTTAATAATAATAGCTCAGTGACCATCTATATGCAACACTGTTCTGAATATATTATGTATATTAACACATTCAATGTCTACCTTATTTCTTTTTTTATCCATACATTTTACAGAAGTGATAGCTACCAGAGCAGAGGTTAAGGAACTTGGCTGAGATCACTTATCTCTTAGTAGTAGAACTGGGATTTGAACCCAAGTGACTGGTATCAGACTTTGTCGACCCTACAGTACTACTCCCAGATCTCAATTCAGGGGCTTGTTAGAAGACTTATGTAAAGTTTCCATATTCAGATTAGAACAGGGTAGTTAAGCAAGATTTAAAGGGCTGATACTGAAGGATAAATAGAGTCTGTGTAGGTAGAGGAGAAGGAGGCAATTAAATATGCAAAAGTTGGGCTTCCCTGGTGGCGCAGTGGTTGAGCGTCCGCCTGCCGATGCAGGGACACGGGTTTGTGCCCCGGTCCGGGAAGATCCCACATGCCATGGAGCGGCTGGGCCCGTGAGCCATGGCCGCTGAGCCTGCGCGTCCGGAGCCTGTGCTCCACAATGGGAGAGGCCACAACAGTGAGAGGCCCGCGCGCGTACCGCAAAAAAACAAAACAAAACAAAAAATATGCAAAAGTTGAAGATGACAAAGAGAGATCAATTTGGTTGCAGTGGAAGGTCATGAAGAGGAGCCCCAGGAGAAACAAACAAACAAAACAAACAGAAACTACAAACTTAGATTAGAGCCTAATCATAAACAGCCTAAAGGTCAAAGTGAGAAGTCACAGAGAAGCTCATTAACTTATCCTACTCAATGTGTATGGATTTCCCAAATGCCTATGATCAACACATATACGTTACCATTGCTAGGTATGGAGATGGATGTAGGACAGTTAGTAGAGGAATTAGAAGTAGTGATGCCCTAATACTTTGTTTTCAAAATAACAAAAAAGGGCTAAATTTCTGAGACCATAATTCCTGCTGAAATTTTATTTTGTTATTTTGAGATAGCAGGCTGCAATGCCATCAATATTAACACTTTCACATATTCTTTACAAAAAGCTGTATTTTTGAATTCCGTTCTTACAAATGTTCACATCAGATTGGGTTAAGGGGTAAATACACCATGTAATTGAGAAAAATAGACAAGCAATTTCTATTTCTACTAAAATGTATTTATAAAACTGGCATGGACTTTGGCGTCTACTTTCTTATTTTAATGTTCTATTTACCGTCTTAAAATTTAGAAGAAAAGGTGAACAATAAGACAAATTAGTTAACTTAAATCTGGTAGACTGTGTACTAACAGTTTCCACAGAATAATTCTATCAGAGGTGTAAAATGGTTGGGCATGTTTTGTTGTTTAGGATGCAGCTAAAAACACAATCCGGAGGCTATGCCTGGAATGACATGGATTCTTTCTTTTAGGGGATTTGTGGGTTGGCATCTCTGTAGTAGAAGGAGGACAGGCCCTGGAGTCAGAATGATCCCAGGAACTGACTCAGTTAACCTCTCTGAACCTTATTTTCCCTATTAGGAGAGAGGTACTAATACTTTCTATCTTGCAAGGTTCTTGAGAAATTAAAAATACATATAAAATGGTTATCACAGAAGCTGGCACATGTTCATTGTTCAGTTAAAACTGGCTAAGATTATTGTTATTCAGTCTGAGAGAGTTACTGAACAATGCTTAGTACTATTTAATAAGAAGTTCTGAAAAGTTTAAAACAAATCCATGAAATTATGTTGTGACTTTCTTTTAAAGTATTAATTATAGTTCTCAATCTGTAGTGAAAGAAGTACTAAGCATTAAAAAAGCAAAATGTAGTCATGGAAAGCATCCTCTGTTCAAGACCCTTCACGAAGAGTGGAGAATTATAGTTGTCAGAGGTTAGCTACGAATGGAACTAATGCTAGTTCTAACTCTTCAAAAAAGATTTTATTTGTAATAATTCCAAGTTAATGAGTATAAGTTAGTATCCTTCACAGCAAAGTTACAGTCCACATAAAACACACACACACAGACACACACACACATGACTTATAGAACACATCACATCACAATTACTCATGTATTATCCCACAAACATATACTGAACACTCACTAATTTCCTGTGCTAGGTGTTTCCTTTGCTCGACTGTGAATATCATGAAAGCAGGTGTTATTTCTCTCATTTTTATGCCTTACAAAATCTAGCATAGCATACTTGAAGTATAATAAGTACATAATGCATATTTACCAAATAAATAAGCAAATAAATGAACTTTTACTTTGGAGATAAAGTCGGTGTTAAGAAAGATGTTGATCATTTAAATTCATTGTGATTTACAAAACACCAATTTGCCAGAAGCTTTGTTACTTTCTCTAAACAAAATTTGTATCACGATGGTAACAATGAACACAGTCATACATACATTTATATTTTGCCTAATTTTACTTTCCCCCACTTCCTCTGACCATTTCCTAGAAGAAATGTACATGGACAGTGAAATAAGGAAAAAGATTGAGAAAGAACATTTGGTCATTTTTTTTTTTTTGAATAACTGAGAACACAGCATATTCTTCTGTGGCTCTCATTTTTTATTTCAGTTCAGCACTTAGCTGAGCAGTATTACCCACAAATATAAAAAAAATTGACCTTTTTCTCTATAAGTTTAACATCATGGTCTCTTGATATGGTGAAACTGGCAGGAACCTTAACAATCCAATTGTTCTCTTAGTTAGAGAGGAAGAAAAATAGCCAGAAAAGTATTTCTTCTTTTCCTTATGGAGGAAGAAAAAAAAGGGGAGGGACTGCATGAGGAACTCATAATAGTTTTGAGAACTGGAACATTCAAACTGGAAGAAAAAGGAAAGTCGCAGGTAGAGGTATTTTTGAGCCTTATTCTCTTGGTTTTAGTCACATGCTTTGCTGACAGCTCTGGGGACCTGAACCCTGGGAACCTGTTAAAGGTAGGGCTCATCTGTAAAAAGCCTAAATTTAAAGAATTGTTAGACTTTTTATCACTTACTCTAATTAATCACCAAATAACTAATCAATAAGATTTACTTGTAGTTTTTCTCTTGTTATATTTTTTATGAAGAAAAATAATTTCTACCAAACCAGTAATTCAAATATAATAGATCATAATCTAGGATAATGAATTTTATGTTGTGCTCATAAAAGGAAATATAAAAATTTTCTCAACATTTTTTTAAGAAAGGTGTCATGAATTTCTGCATATATGAAGGAAAAGTTATCCCCAAATATTGTTAACCCCAATAGTATATTTCTTCACTATTTTGAAAATCATATATTGAATATGATGAGTACTTTAAATATATACATGAATAAAGAACAGTAATTTCCTATAAAATAATGAAATGCAAAGAAATGCAACAGCTTAAGGTTTCCAAAATCCCTGAGATTTTGAGTCATTCTCCTATTGTGGTGACCTTTGAGCCAGTGTTTTGGGAAAGATTTGATCTCATTTCCTGGTGCCCATCTGAACTTTGTCGTTTGGACTAGATGTTTTTATCCAGGTCAGAATTTCAAGGGGTTGTATCAGTTCTATGAGATTTACCATGTTCCATGGAGAAGTTTACAATTTCCACAGAATCAATCTGCATGTAAGAAGTTTATGTCAAAATATGAAGACCTAGTTGTCACAGCGAGAATGCTAATTGTTATCCAGATATTAAGCCTGTGACATTTTTCTGTATTCTTCTGCCAAGGAAAACCCAATTTGTCTCCTTTCATTCTGGTGGGACCTAAACGGACATACAAACTCTGAATATAATTAGCAGTGGAATTAGTTAATCGTTATTTGGCATTAATTAAGTACTTTTGTATATTATATAAATATTATATATTTATAATACATTTACACAAGTCATGTTAAAAAAAAGTTTTGGTGGTGTTTTTGAGAGGCTATAATTACCTTTTCTTGCTAATTTTCATCCTTTTGCTGCCTTCATTAGGCCAAGGCCTCCTTTTACATCTATAGTCTCTCAGGTAAGTTCATTCTCATCTCCCATACATGTTCATTCTCTGATGTGGCAGGACTCCATGTTGTTCATAGGACTTGGAAACTTGAAGACAGAAAAGTTCCAAATTTCGTACCAACCTTTACCTCTGCATTTTGCTAATCTTTCCCCAAATGAAACAGAACCTTCTATTTAAAACAACATGAAATCTAAAACAATAACAGCAAAAAACAAACACAAAAGACATACAAGAAAAACTCTCAATATTGATACTGATCAATGGCTGATTGAAACGACTGTGAGTGAAAGTGAAAAGGAAAGGCGTGATAGCTGAATAAGTTTCTCTACTGTACCCTGTTTCCTCTGCCTGGAAATAGCCCCCAAAATTATCTTGATCATTTCTACCATGTGGCTATAAATATAACTGCATCCCTAGTGTTTATTTTTTAGTTCAGGGTAGTTTAGATGCACAATAGGAGTTGCTTTATCCCTTATCCCCAGACTTTTAGAGAATTGTAACCTTCAATCAAGGGGTAGTAGCTCATATTTTTAAAGGGATCTAAACTTGTATGTTATATAAGCATAACATAAGAAAATGTATTTTTCCATGACCTGTACTATTTCTCTAGTGTCTTTCGGGGTCTGGTTTAATGCTGTGTATATAAGGTTTGCTAACATATGCTTCCAAAACAAAGTGAGGTTAAAAAAATGTAATCTCCTTCCTCACTAGGGAAAACTATAGCTTCCATATTATCTCTAACTAGACAAGGAATTGAACTAAGATTTGGATTTAGTAGGGCTTTTTTGGTTTTTTTTCTTTTCTTTTTTTTTTTTTTTTTTTTTACATCTTTATTGGAGTATAATTGCTTTACAATGGTGTGTTAGTTTCTACTTTATAACAAAGTGAATCAGTTATACATATACATATGTTCCCATATCTCTTCCCTCTTGCGTCTCCCTCTCTCCTACCCTCCCTATCCCACCCCTCCAGGTGGTCACAAAGCACCGACCTGATCTCCTTGTGCTATGCGGCTGCTTCCCACTAGCTATCTACCTTACGTTTGGTAGTGTATATATGTCCATGCCTCTCTCTCGTTTTGTCACAGCTTACCCTTCCCCCTCCCCATATCCTCAAGTCCATTCTCTAGTAGGTCTGTGTCTTTATTCCTGTCTTACCACTAAGTTCTTCATGACATTTTTTTTCTTAAATTCCATATATATGTGTTAGCATACGGTATTTGTCTTTCTCTTTCTGACTTACTTCACTCTGTATGACAGACTCTAGGTCTATCCACCTCATTACAAATAGCTCAATTTCGTTTCTTTTTATGGCTGAGTAATATTCCATTGTATATATGTGCCACATCTTCTTTATCCATTCATCCAATGATGGACACTTAGGTTGTTTCCATCTCCGGGCTATTGTAAATAGAGCTGCAATGAACATTGTGGTACATGACTCTTTTTGAATTATGGTTTTCTCAGGGTATATGCCCAGTGGTGGGATTGCTGGGTCATATGGTAGTTCTATTTGTAGTTTTTTAAGGAAGCTCCATACTGTTCTCCATAGTGGCTGTACCAATTCACATTCCCACCAGCAGTGCAAGAGTGTTCCCTTTTCCCCACACCCTCTCCAGCGTTTATTGTTTCTAGATTTTTTGATGATGGCCATTCTGACTGGTGTGAGATGATATCTCATTGTAGTTTTGATTTGCATTTCTCTAATGATTAATGATGTTGAGCATTCTTTCATGTGTTTGTTGGCAGTCTGTATATCTTCTTTGGAGTAATGTCTATTTAGGTCTTCTGCCCATTTTTGGATTGGGTTGTTTGTTTTTTTGTTATTGAGCTGCATGAGCTGCTTTTTTTTTGAATCAAGTTGTGACTGGGGACATTCTCACAGTTTAGGAGAAGGCTTTGAAAAGGAATTATTGGAAACTGTAGGCTAACTTTCTTCTCAACATGTACTTGAAGTAGATAGTGATGAGTTTAATATAGGGGCCTCATCCTGTATAAGTTTTGTTTGATTTTTGACTGATATGAAGATTTAGCATATTAATTCATCATTGATATATAATATATGCAAATTTTACTTAAGTAATAAATGAGGAATTGGGAATACATCCATAAAATGTTTACCCCTATGTGCCCTAGTTAGGGTACATATGTACAATCACTAAGAAATCGAAAACATACTAATAATCAAACTTCTTTTTAGATTAGTTCAATTTGTCAGCTTTTTATTATATGCCTGTTTGGGTCAGGTACTCTCCTAGGAAATGGGGATAAGGTGAACTCTTTCATTTACTCATCCAGTGAAGCATTTATTCTATTTACTGAGCATATACTTACATGCCAGGTACTACTAGTTTCTGAAGAGACAGTGGTCAGCAAAACAATGTTTTTGCCCTCAAACAGCTTATATTCTAATGAGGGGAAAGTACAATGACACATACCTGCTCTCAAAGAGTTTATGGTCTCGTAGTGAAGACTGTCAAATATACAAACAGAGACAATACAATGTGATATGGGCAATGAGTGAAATGCATTCATATCATTACAAGGCAGGAAGAAAGGTTGGTCTTATCTGGAGACATCAGAAAAGGATTTGTAAGGTGATGAACCTTAAATGGGTCCTAAAGATTGGGTATTCTTCAGGTGTAGGGGGTTAGCTGTGAGGAGATATCTTAGACAGAAGGACGGATAGATGCAAAGCCATGGCCTTGTAATGCAACATAGTATGTGCAAGCAACACAAGCCATTTGACATTAATGCACATTAAGTGGGGGGTCAGGTGGGACAGCGGAACCAGGTAAGAACTTTTACATAGGAAGAATCAAATTATCCTAAGAAGTATGGACTTTATTCTGTAGTTACAGGGAAGCCATTCATGGTTTTAAAAAAAAGATGAACGTGGTCAGGTTTGAATTTTAGAAAAATCACTTCTTAGCAGTGTATCTCAAAGACGAGAATTGATCTAATTTATATCCTCTGTTATTAAAACTAGTAGCATCTGAATTAACATTTAGATAATGCCTTTACCTAAACTAGATATTTTTCTACTACTTTTCAGTGGGAAGTTATAAGATAGGAAAAATTTCAAGCAACCTAGTTTTTAAGGCATTATTTCTTAAAAACTTAAGCACAGAACTGAATTTTGAAAAAGTAGAAATTCACTTTGTTCAAGTAAAATTGTCCTTTTGGCTGAGCTTTTTTTTTTTTATCAGATTCCTATCTATTTCTTGGTGTCAAATGAGGGAAAAATCAATGGGTCTTTCCCAAGTTATTTATGTTCATATAAGTTCAGTCTTGATTGTGAAATAAGAGAAAAAGAGTCTCTAACATCTTGACTATGTTAATAAAAATGTTAGCATTTGATGAACTAAAACGTTTTCCCAAAATATTTTCATCTATTAGTCTCAATACCTAATTTAACTTTATTTACTTTTAAATTTATATACTCCCATTATATACTCCTCCAAATAAACATTTGCCTATACTCTTACTCGCTTAACTTCTTTCTGAAGTAAGATATAAGTAAATGAAACATTTTAGTTTCATTTCCCCATCAATCATTATCTCTAAAAAAACAGCTTTCACTTATTTAGCTGAGAATCTTAGCCATTTACTCCTTTCTTATCCCTTGTAGGATAAGAATATAGAGAAAACTATCAAAATGTCAGTTAATGAAGCCATATTTACTTACTAAATACTTTTTTCTTTATATTTTGTTCCTAAGAAAAGCCTAATAGTCAAAAGCAGACCTAATTGTCTGCCTTACTCCTGAGCCATCATAAAGTAGAAAAAACAGAATAAAAGCAAATACAGATAAAGGTAGATAAAATGCATAATGGATATTTCCTACAGAGAAGTCTCTCTGGAGGTGTATGTAAAAGTGAGAAGAAAGATTAGTAGCCTGACACAAATAGCTTCTTTAATATGTGGGTAATTATCTTTATTATGTGTACAACAAGTGGGAATCATATTATCCTCAAAGTAGGGAAATAACATGTTTGCTCATAACAACTACTGATTTTGAGACAAGACATAAGACTTTTTTTTTTTTTTTTACATTTCATTAAATCTACAATTGTTTAAAGGGCTTTGTCTTCTTCTATAGATAAATGATGGCAAACAATGATTCATAATTGATTATGATTTACTGAGATTTCTTTTTATAATTTTTGTGGCTTTGAGTACTCTCCTTATGTTATTTCATTGCAGAATCTTCACAACCTCATTTGTTATTAATATCCCCATTTTACATGTGAGTAAACTCAGGCTCAGAGATGTTAAATAATTTACCAAAGATCAAATAGCTAATAAGTGGCAGAGATGGTATTAAACCAAACTAAAGTCTCTATGACCTTAGAAACTTTATTTTTAACTACAACCTAATATGGCTTCCATGTTACTGTTTTAGGTTATCACTGCTGATAATACTCATACTGTAAATATTATGATACAAGTTATTTTTTAAATAGGTAATTTATAAATGCTAAGAGCCATATTGTGAAGATCGCGTAACGTTCTTGTGTTTGAATATAAATCTTAGATAAAGTTTATGCTTTTAATATTTTAACATGTAGGCTCTTTGAAAAATGAATAAGGCATTTTGTTCTTGTTTGTCATCAATTTTAATACTCTGACGTGATATTGTTTTGGTTGCCTTGAGTTGCATTACTAAATTTAATAAAATATTATTTAATAATGCAAATGATTGGCTACATACCTAGCTTCTCTGAGATCCCAAGGGTCCTCCACTACCTTCATTAGAGAAGTAATCTTGATATCACTAATTTATTTCTTTTTAATTACCCATCTAAAAATGTACAAAGAATAAGTAAAAGATTTGAGAATAGAAACAGGCCCCTAACATTATCATACATTTCCAACTGGACTAAAATGAAACATTTTTATACTTTTATGAGCACCATTTCTCCCTACCATTTGTTTGGTGTTTAAACTGTTATAAATAGAGTCACCAAATGACCAGACTCAAAGTTCATCCCTCAGTATCCTTTCCCATTTTCTTATCATCTCTCAAATGGATGAAATTATTCACTCTTTCTCTGAGGGTTGTGGTTGTTTTTACGTCAGCTGTCCTTCCTCCATTTCTTCTTTGTTACTCCTTTATTTTTCAGAAAAATAAAACACACTGAACTTTCCTTCTCTCTTATTACACTTTCCATCCCATACATATATTTCTCCCTGGCATTCTTATTACAAAAACCACTTTCTAGCACATCTACTTCCTTACCTCTAAACTCATCTAGAATCAGCTCCATATAGAAATCTGTGGGAAGAGTGATAGCAACAATGTCCCCACCCCACATCATATGCTACTAAAGTACTTTGTTTCCTATCCATTTTTCATTTAAATAAATAATATGATTCTATTTTCTAAGAATCATGTCTACATCTAAAATATTCCATCTGGTAGAAAACTGATGTTTAAACACATCCTTATGAAAAGTGGCAAAGGTACTGTAATAAACTGCTCTCTGTTCATGTTTGTTTGAATATAAAGCTCTGAAGGTATGCATTTTGTAGTATCTAATGCTGATTTCAAACATATATTGGTTTATTGTCAATTTTTATTAAACTAGCTTGCTAAAATGTTCTCTTAAAGTTATGCCACTACTGAATTTGCATATTTTCATTTCTAGTTTTTAAAATAATCTATCAAAATAAACAGTCTCAGTGCTAAAGTTAGAAAAAAAAATCACTGCCTTACAATTTTCAGTTATCTCTTCTTTTCAAACTTTCAGTAAATGTGGGATAAAATAAGTTTTGTACATTAACAAGTTGTTCAAAGAGCCTGGAATTGTATAATCATAATCAGCAGAATCCATATATGGCATTTCCATATTGCTTTCTAACATCTTGAGTTTATTAGTGGGAAATTTAATTTGTGCTAATCAGCCTGAGGCACAAGGAGTGAAAAATTAACTTGATGCATATATTTGATGTTTTTTAGTAGTTCTCAGTTTTTCACTATAACGACAACATGGCAACCCAGAATAAACACATAGATCTACAGTGTCACTTCTGATTACCACATTACTGTAAATAGCTATAACTTGCTGAAAACCCAGCCACAATTCATTATCTTCCTGGTTTTATCTGAGAAGACATGCATCAACACTGCATAAGAAATGGCATGTTTGAAAATTCCAGACTTTCATTAATGGCCTGAATCTTGGTTTAGAGTCTCTTTTCTAAAATGATGTTTAGCAATATTAATATACTTAAGAATGTTCTTGTTCAGGCTCAAAGGAGGCACCAAAAGACAGCAAAGCTCCTTTCTCTTCAGTCTCTCTCTTAATTCCTACTCTATATTCACTAGGGATTGCTGCAACAGGAAACAGGTTAGTGACTTGGGAAATTGCCATAATAATCTTCATCACCACTTCTGTTTCCTTCTTTGAGTCTTCTCTGCCATATGATTTAAAATAAAGTGTCAGAGAATAACCTTTGTGATACGTACACTTAACCATCATCTTTTCTAAAGAACAGGGATCTCAAAATATGGTCCATAAATATGGTGACCTTTTAACATTTTTTTTTCCAAACTGAGACACTTCTGAAAGTAAAAGGAGTCGCTCAATAATTACAGCATGACAACAGGTGTAAATTAAGGTTCTTTCATCATACCCAGAGATCTCGTCATCTTGCCATGGACTGCCCTCCAAGAGAATCATTTAGTGTGATTCCTCACAAATCTGGATTCTTGGAGCTCAACTACTGAATCAGAATCTCTGGGTTTATAGCCTGGGGATATGTATTTTTTTAAGCTTTCCAGATGGTTCTTAAAGGTACTAAAATAATAGTAGTCACATATAATGATTGCCACGTACCAGGCACTCTTCTAATATTTCATATATACTACTGCTTTAATCCTCATGACCACTACCATAGAATGATGTATGAATCATTCAACTATAAAAAGTCACATTCCTCAGAAATGTGGCTACTTGGACATATTTGGATGATTAATTCAAAGATTTACCTTTTACCTAGACTTTTGACACCTTGAATGATACAGCTATAATTTAATAATCTGTAATCTTGGAAAGGAATTAAAAACTTGAGATAAAAGGCTTTAATGAAAAAGCAACATTTTAGCTTGTTCTTAAAATCAGAGAGTTTGGTGGGCAAAGAATGAGGCTAAAAGAATAAGATGGACATGATCACGCAATCATTAAAAAAATATCGTGTCTGAGAAAAGTGGGACAGTTCATGTGACAGGAGCTGGTGGCTGGTAAGAGCACCATTTGTATAAAGGTAGCCTTTGGTTTTAAATATGAAAGGATTACAATGCTGTTATATATGTCTTCCCATTTTTTTTCTCCCATATCTTCTCAGTGCTTAAAATTTTGTGGCTGCTGGCCAGATTTCAAACTGCCTCCTCCTGTAACTCTTTCCTAATGGTTTTGCCCCCTGGAGCCTGCTTTGCTTACAGTTGTAATCAGAAATACAGGAGAACTAATATCCCTAAGGAACAGCCCTCAACCAAATTTGGTAGATTAATACCCCAGTTCCCTCACCCACTGTGCTAAGTAACTCATATTCTAAATATGAAAATGCTAAATAACTCAATAACTCATAGGCCCCCAGAAAGTCCCAGCAGGCTTCAACAAAAGTAACTTGATTGATAAATCCCACTTGGTCACTGCTTTCTTATCCCTCTTTTGTTTTCCCATTCACCTATCCTTCTTTCCTGAGATGACTTCACCAAAAAATTGTGCTTGAATCCTTGATTTAGAGTCAGCTTCTGGAAGAACCCAAACAAAGACAACATTGTCTCCTGAAAAAAATAATTTGGATTTGATCTAGTTACTTACTAAAAAAGACAACTAGCCACTAAAGAAATTTTTAGACAGAAGATTGATAAACTTTATATTGCAGCAAGAACACCAGCACCTAGAAGATGGAGAGACTGGAGAGCAGAGAGAATGGTAGTGAATTGACAAGCTAGTTAAAAGGCAGTTGAAGGATTATGTTACAAGGGGCTTGGACAAAGGAAGTAAAATAAGAAAGGGAGAAACAGGAAACTGCTTTTGAAGTAGGCTTGATAGGATTAAATGATTTAATGTATATGGGGTGAAGAGGGAAATCATTTATATCAAATAATGAACAAATCAAAGCTCTGAGTTTGGTGATCTGGGTATGTAGTATCCAGGGATACTACTACAACCACAATGCAAGTTGTTCTCTGTACAAGCCCAATAAGTACTATTTACATGAAATATTCACAGCTTAGTATACATGAATGCATCACTTGATAACACAATATACAACCTGCAAAATAATATAGGACAGAGAAATGCAGATTAAGGTAGGGAATATAAGAAGCAAATGACAATGCTTGTTGGAGAAGGAATTGTAGAATTTAATCTAAAAATTTTGTCCCATCATTTCAGATATGATACAGATTAAACACTATATTATCCTGAGCATTAAACACATAGGTGAGCTTAAGAAAATGTTTAGACACATCGATATGAAGCCTCAGAAGTATGAGTACAAATAAAATACAAGATTAGAAGTAAACTTTTGGAAGACTCTACGAGAGGTGAATGCATCTGAATCAAGCCAGCATTCTTGTCTTTTAAAATCTATAACCTAGATTTGCAAACTGTAGAAAGCATGATGTCATGAATATTTAGAAATCGTGTCTTTGTACGTACTGACTGCCATAGGAAGGTAAGCCTCCAAAATAATCTTGAATTATTTTTTTAAAATGTGACTCCTAGAAAATCTTATACAGATATCAATACATTTGTAATTTAAACAGTAGACATTAGTTATGTTTGGGTGTTATTCAAAACTGCTACTAAATGTGAATGTGGAAAGCTGCCAGTAAGATCCTATTCTAGAATGTCCCTCTCCCACCTACTTACTTTTTGCAATAAAATTTCACATTTAGACATAAATTCCTTTTGGCTAAGTCTGCTTGGCCTTGTATAAAAGTGAATGCTCTTGGGGACTTCCCTGGCAGTCCAGTGGTTAAGACTTCACCTTCCAATGCAGGAGGTGTGAGTTTCATCCCTGGTTGGGGATCTAAGATCTCACATGCCTCAAGGACAAAAAACCAAAACAATAAAACAGAAGCAATATTGTAACAAATTTAATAAAGACTTTAAAAATGCTCCACATCAAAAAAATCTTTTAAAAAAGGTGAATGCTCTTAAAAGCGGTCACTTCCTTAAATCAAGTGTTGAAAAGAAAGTGTATAGAATTTGAGTGTGTTGTGATATTAAAGGGGAGAAAAGGGGAGAAAGGTCACAAATTGGGGAGATTGATGAAACTAAAAGGAACCATTTCCCAGATTGATGAAACTAAAAGGAACCATTTCCCTGCATGTTGCCTTTTAACTTTACGATGCAGTAGCTCTTAAAAGTAGTGGTGACGGCCCTTGAAACAAGCTGGATTCCCCTGCCTAGAATGGAAAACAAAACAAAAATAGTTTCCATAGTTTATTAAAACCAACTGAGTAGGCTTTTTGTCCAATTTCCATTGCATCATTTATGAGACAATTTGTCTTTCTGAAATTTAAAAGTCAGGGTTCTTTTCACAAAATATAGAAGGATGAAATCATAATTATCTTTTTGCCCTTTAACCATTGCCAAGCAGGGATATTTACAAAAAGGTAAAGCTGAGTATGACAATTTAACTTCCTTTAACATAGCAAGTTGGTTAGGTTGTGGACATATTTGTGAAGAGTTTGGCTTAGCCATTTCCTTAGTTCAAGGGGCTTGGAGAATTACAGAAATCAGAGGGACTAATTTGTCAGTCCCCTGGTGTGTCACAAGATTGTACTTGTCTTACTGATCTGACAGAGCATCACATAACCCACAGAACCTGAAACTAAAAAAGAAATCAGGGACACTGCTGATTAGTTGAAGGAATTATTGGTATTCACAGAGCAATTCCAGAGTTGCTGTCTGCTAGTTGCTAGAGAGCGAGTAGCAATTGCCCTCATTTCCTATTGCTGAACTTTCCTGAGCTCCATGCAATCACAAGTTTTGAAGAAATGCAGAGATTTCCTAGATTTTGATGGCTGCAGGTTGTGCATTGAGTCCCTGTCCCTGTGTCCCTTCAAGGACAATATTCAGGATACTCCACAGTTGTGGAAGTTTCTGCTCAAACCACATGACTCAGATGCAAGAAAAATTAAAAATGAAGTGAGAGAGAGAAAGGAAATAAGAAAGACAGAGCTGCAAAGTGACTTATGTTCAGAAAGAAACAGAATCATTGCAATCCTAAGGACAATTATGCAAATCCCAGATCTATCCAGATTTTTTCTGGTTAAGGGAGCGAACTCCGGACGTTTATAATGTTATAACTATCACCACGCAAGTATATTCTCTATTCAGGCAACTGATTAAATGGAAACTGAGTGATCAAGCATGATGGAAACCAAAGCCAAAGAGTTAGAATTTATATACCAAACTCACTCCTTGTTCTCAAAAATTCTCCAGACCTCTAAGTATCCATAATCTCACTGATTTGCAAAATTGATCAATGATGAACGACATGTTTGTATCTGTTAACTTTGCCTAAAAAATATATTTATCTGTTTTTTGGATCTCTCTTGTATGTGTGAAAGTATATAATTAAATAGATAAAGGAATCAACTCTCCCACTTCTATAAAATTAAAAACAAAACCCAAAACCTAATAAGACTTCTGAATTTTTGATCATGTGACATACCACATGAAGACTGAAGACTGTTATTGTATCAGTGGGTATATGCATTAATATATAACAACAGAAATTATATATAATCTTACCAACATTGTGCTTTCCATGGCTAAATTTAATGAGTTCTTAAAATGTTTGTTTACAATTAACCTCAACTTACACATGAAAAAACCAGAGGTTCAGAATATCAACTAGTGCAGATATTACCTCCCATTTTAGATGAATGAACTAGACATAATACCTGCACTGCATACCTAATGTTGGTGTGCCTTAAATGGGATGTTGCTACATGGCACAACAATTTGTAAAAACAAATATTAGGGATTATAGTTAGTATCAATTAATTTTTGTTAGTATCAATTAAATATTCTAATATTACTAACCATGTTTTTTTTATGAAAATGTAATTTTGCTTCATCATTTTAATGAACATATCTTTCTTTACCTTGTTGAAAAATTAGTTTAGAAAATGCTAGGAAGACTTGCTTATGGTTTTATTTGTGTTGAAACACAGGTTATGCTTAAAAATCATGCTTCAAGATACTACCTGAGACTGTGCAATTGAACTGAATTTCAGCCATTGGCATATGTTTCTTCTAGGAAGGGTTAATGCAAACATATAACTCAAACAACAATATTGAAAAATATATGATTCAATAATCTGAGAAGAGGATAATATTCAGTTTGGAAAGAACATATCCATCATTTAGGACCATGTACACAGTGTCACTGATTTTTAGTAATTAACACTGAGAAAGTTTTTGATACAACTTAAATGGTGTGTCTACAATAATTTAATATTAATGTGACCACTAACAAAAGAATAGGCTTAAAATTTGTTTTTCCATGTTAAGAATTTGTTCATCAGCTCATTAAATATGCTTTCCAGAAATTTTTATAAGGGGTGTGATATCTATGTATAAAATATTGTACAGTGGAGGTCAAAGATGAATATTCTGTTTATTATTTTAAATAAAAATATCAAGACAACTTTCAATATGTAAACTTCACTATCAGAACCCATTAAGATGACTGGAAACTTATGTTTGTGACATCTTCATTCAGATATGTTTTATGCTGATTCATTTACTCACATTCATTCATTCTTTTATTCAATAAACATTTATTGAGCAGGTATTATGGCTATTTTTAAAGGCCTATTTTTTTGCATGTTCTTAATTTTTTTATCACCACATTTTACCTTAAGACTATTGATTATTCTAGTTTACATATCCACTTAGCATTAATAATAATAGTATTTGTATAGTGTTATATAGTTTTCAAAGCCTTTATACATCCACTATTTATTTTGATTCCAGTTGAATTGGTATTAAGATTGAGAAAGGTACAAATGTTTGCCCCAAGTTACACAGAAAGTGGCAAATTATTTTCTAGGGTGGCATTTCAAAATAGTATAGCTGTATATGTGTTTTGACTAAAAGAAGAGTTTCTGTGAATTTTGGCACATGAACTTAACTTAGGGATTTTTCTGTAGATGACCCATGATCTGCCCTAAAAATAGAGAGGAATATTAATATATTCACTAGTTATCAACTGGAATATTTTTCTCATGTAAGCTTTGATTGCCTAAGTTGAGACGTTCTTGATAAACTAATACTTTGACATACGATGTAATTAATGCAAAAGGAATAAAGTTGAATGATTTTGCATCAATGAGAAAAAAATCTTACATGTTCAAATGAACTGTTCACATTTTCTAGTGATATAGTGGACAAAGGAAGTTATCTGCCTTTATCAGGAGTGTACTTGGAGGATCAGCATTTTTAAAAACAATTTCTCTTTGGACAAGATTTTCTCTACTTCTCTTTTAAATGCAGACACACACAAAGCAATATGACTGAAACCATTTTTCTGGCATTATTTCTTGGCTGTTGAGCAGAAAACAATACTTTAAAATATGCTATGCTGATACTCAGGTAGTATTCTGTAAATTAAGTTACTATCTGAACACCTTTCAGGTGCCTTTTCCTAATTGGTGTAGTATTAAAAATGAGTGATATAATTTAAGTGCACCAATTAATCTAAATGCCCATATTTTACTCTATAAATACTATTCATTCTTCAAGAATTTTATCATGCATTACTTTGTGCCAGTATGTCTATTGTAACAGCTTTAATATGGACAAATTAGATGCCATTTATTAGGTATCTATTATATCCTTACATTAATGTTACATGTTGGCCTTAGAATAACGCTTTAAAGAAAATATCAATAGTCCTTTATTATAATGAAGACAACTCAGGGAATCTTAACAATTAGTTTAATGTCACATAGCAATTTAAACCTACATTGTCCTGGATCCAACAAGGTCTTAGGTTACTGTCACACCTTGATCTTTCCGCACATATTGATATTCATATTACACTGGATTCCAACTAAAATCTTGTTCTCTAGAGGGCAGATCTTAGGGCTGGTGTTAGGCCAGTAAATCCTTTTTGTCTGAATGCTTGACTCTTTTCCCTTTTTATGTGGTTGAATGTGTCACTTGATTTATCCACAGATATGAAGGCCAACTCATAAAGAGAGTTAGAGGTGAGTAGGAAGTGATAGGTGTTGTTGGAATGTCAGTAAAAGTAAAAGAAAAAAAATGATTTTGGAAACAGAAACAGAACCTTTTTGATCTAGATCCTTTTGAATGTCAAAATGACTTACAAGAAATTTGGCAAGGGATTCTAAAAAATAAGAAGATCTAAGGAACAACTTGAGCCCCCTTTCTGTCTTAGAACTTGTATGTGAACATAAGTCATGGTTAAATAAAGGATTTTCTTTGAGTTCATTGGTTATTATGATTGATTTTCTGGGAGTCCCATAAATAAGGGAGATGATATTACTGGAAATAATGTTAAATATAAAGTTAAAGTTCTCTTTGCTTTTAGGATACTTTGCAAAAAGTTATTTTGAAGAAACATAACCTATTTTGTAAATGAAAATAGTTAAATCAGAAGAGGAGAAAGAGTGTAGAAGGAAAGAGCCAGGTATAGAACCTGAGAATATTCTGTTTAGAATCTCTTTGCAGGTGTTTCATTTAGGTTAAAACAATATGTTCTTGATAAAAGACTGAAATATTCTGTGTCCAGCTATGCCTGATTATGCAGTTTGAAATACAGAGTTAAATTGGCTCACACCCAAAAGATGTGTATATGTGAGATACAAAGGGAGAAAAGATGGGGAAAAAAAGACAAGGGAAAACTATCTAATTAGAATTTTAGGGATGAAAGACAAGTGACCGCTATTTGTGCTATAAGGGGAGTCACTTGTTTTATTTGATTACTTTCCAGAAATTATAATTGATGTGCTTCACCTAAAAAAAAAAAACAACAGAATTTTCGGGTCTGGTTTTGTTGTATATTTTATATTTCTGCCCTAAAAATCATCACAAACACATCTTCATTCTCTAGGCATTGTTAAGAACCTATATGCTTCTGTCCTAATACAGGTGTCACTGCTATTCAGATACCTGTGGTGTGATTTGACTTAATTGACTTCTTATCAAAGTAATAGTATTTTTTTTTCTTTCTTTCAAAAGAAAAGTTGGAATTTGCAGAAATTTTACAATGATATTATACATTCAGTAAATTTTGTGTGCTTGTTTATTCTACTATGTTTAATAAACAGAGACTGAACGATTAATTGCATTATTTTTATTATTTTAGAGACTTTGATTGATTTGTTTATTAATTTTTGAATTAATTCTTATAAACTCTTTTATTAAACTGATCTTTAACAGATTGTTTTCTGTACTTGAGCCATCCCCATCTGTCATTTAAAGGTTCTTGGCTAGTGCATTTTTAAGAGATTAATGTCTGGAAATATTGTCTCATCCATGTGTATGTGAGAAAGAAAGAGGGGAAAAAAAAAAAAGAATAATCCATCCAAGAAGATGATGGATCATAGAATTTTGGAACTGGGAAAGATATTAGTTATTAAATTTCAAAATGAAATACAATGGACTAAAATATTAAGTAGTAAAAGAATTTCGAGGTTTAGAACTTATGCTGAGATATGAATATAACTCATCTGATGGGCATAAAAGCTTGAGTTATATGATGGCCCGTATCCAGACTAGAGATCTCCAGAGTAAACAGTTCTTCCATAATTTTACATTTTCCTCTGCCCTGCCTAGGCAGATATTCCATGACAGAGATTTTCTTGTGAAAATCCCTAAGCTCTAAGTTATGTGTGAATGAGAAAATAAGTAAATAAATAGTAAAATAATAATGTAAAAAATTAAAAGGCCTCAAACTTCTATATCTCTGTATTGTTACCCCTCCATCAAGATGGCCCCACTAATATCCATATCAAGTAATTTTTAAGAACTCTCATCTAATTGTATAAATTTACACAAAGGTGAGAATATGTTAGCACAGGCAGAATTTGGCTTTCAAAAGAATGTGTTGTTAATCTGGAGAAATGAATTCTTTCTTAGGTGACCATTTCAGTCATATAATAAATTTTGAGACAGGATAATACAAAATAAACAAAACACCCATTTGATCTTCCCTCAAATAAAACCATTTAGAAGGTCATTTTTGAATGCCATTGGAATTATCTATTGAGGCCTAGGCATCATTCAAATAACTATACACATACCTATGAGACAATATTTTCAGATATTTATGTCTTAAAAATATACTAGCCAAGAAACTTCAAATGATAAGCAGGGATTGTTCAAGTATAGAAAACAGTCTGTTAAAGATCAGTTTAATGAAAGGCTTTATAAGAAAAGTTAATTCAAAATTTAGTAGTCAACTCTACTCAATGCTCTGTGGTGACCTAAATGGGAAGGAAATCTAAAAAAAAGAGGGGATATATGTATATGTATAACTGATTGACTTTTCTGTATAGCAGAAACTAACACAAAATTGTTAAGCAACTATACTTCAATAAAGATTAATAAAAAAATTAAAGTCAAGTCAATAAACACCTCTACAATGTTAAAAACCAATAAAAATGTTATTTTATTCTTTTTGTTAATTAAATATATGCACAAAATAAACACATGCAAAAATTTACTAAAATATATACTATTAATGTTAAGTTTCTGCTATTTCCAACTTTTCTTCTTCTGAAGGACTAAATAAAAACTTTATTACTCTTGTAAGGAGATTCAGTTAAGTCAAATCACTATTAAGTAAGAACTCCAAAGGTATAGTGATATTTTTCATCATATTTCTAGGTTAAAATTATAAAAAGGTGAAATTAGAAAAGTAAGCATCTCTCAGGAATGAGAGATTTCTAAAACATTTTAGAAAATGCTATATAATTATGGTGACCATATTCTAAAACTAGACCCATAGACTGGGAATCAAAATATGTGGAATCTGTGTGATCCAGGGTACCCATGAATACATTATGATTTCAGAAAAACAAAAAAATCTAATAGTATGAAATGTGAATTAAAACAGATATCTAAGTTTTCAGTCATAAGTCATAGAATAATTCTTGATTAGACAATAAAATTGCACCAAAAATGGAAACTTGAAAAAAGACATTGCTTCTGTGACACAAATTGCATGTTGAATGAATGTAAATAAATAACAAGTGGAAGACAAAGATCAACAAAATAACAACAGAGACAGTAGGTAGAAAGTTGTGTTGAAAGAAATTGGTGGCACTTAAAAATGTTGTTAGTTTTAGTTACTTAAATTATAAGAAGCTATTTGAATTATAAGAACCTTGAGGATCTTGGGGTTACAGATAGAGACAACATTTTGGTAAAGTCTTCTGGTTTTGATTTGCATGAATATAAGTAATGGGAAGAGTAAAGCTATATACTTATAGGTGTATAAATTAACCTGGCTTAATTATGAAAACTGTGTTGAAAATCTCAAGGAAACATTAGAAAAATTTAATAGAGACATATTTTCCTTATAAAATGACCTAAGATTTACTGAGTCTGGGAATTCAAACAAGTAAGAAGGCTGGTAATTCCTAGGAGTCACTCTCTCAAGTAATAAACAAATATTTATGAACCTCTACTGCATGATAGGTTTTAAGATAGTCTCAGGATATTGAAGTTAGTATTTTTCTTAGAGGGAAAAGACAGACAAAATGTAGGATTATTGCCTAGTTCAAACTTCTACTGAACTTTGAAAAAAATCTTACTCCCAAAATAAGCAGAACTCCTTTGCTTTAATACAAAACAAAACAAAACAAAACAAAACAAAACAAAGCACTTTATCTTAAACCCCAAGCAACAAGCATGCATCTCATGCTCTGTGGGTATATCTGTACAATAAGGATACTGTGGATGACAATATTCATTTATTAGATAACATAGAATTTTCTTCATGAGGACATGTGAGAATCACTTTTCTGTTGTCAGAAATTATGCTTTCCTGAACAAAGAGATGATTCTTTATAGTTTAAATTTACCTTATGAATTATATATGTGATTAAGTTACCTTTTTGCGTTGATGGCTAGAACACTTAGCATTAAACATGGGCTGTATGTCTAGCTTATTTTTAACTTCAGAATAAGAGATTCATCCATGACCCCATATCATATTATTCTTAGGAAGAAAGGTAAGAATAGAACTGATGAATATGGACCCAGAAGGTCTGGAATTAACATCTCTAGTCATGCTCAAGGAGTTCCATGAATCTTCTGAAACTACATGTAAATTTCACTGAGTACAAGAATTTCTCTGTGTCTCATATATACATGTATGTAGATTTTAATAGCTTTTCAAAGAGATCTATGAATTCAACAAAAATTAGGAAACAATGAAATAGACTTTAAGACCTAGGTCCCTAACATATACCTTAAGGTCTTCATATACTAGGTTACTATTAATACAATAAGATAGAATATTTTCTCAGTATAGAATCCTTAGGTCATATTTGGTGTGTGACCCAATGTTTTGATGTCATTAAGTTGTCTCAAAGCCAAAGATAATTGGAAAATGGAGCACTCCAGAAGATCTGCAAGGGGAATAGGATAGCTAATTAGACCCATGTATACTTTATCTCAGAGTAAAGCCAAAAATGAGAGCGTTATTCAATGTGTAAAATCCCATGTTTGGGACTAGAGACTCTGGGTCTTTAGTCACCATATTCCTTAAGTATTTAATGAAACATCTTTCATATCACTTGTTGTTCTTCCTGGGTTAGTGGTAAATCCTTCACAGCAACTTGTAGGTTAGCCATGTTTCTTTTAACCATAAATTCTATTTTCCATTCAAGGTTCTTGACTCAAGCTAAATACAATGTTAGTTAGTCTCTCATATTATTGTCCTCTTTAGTGAACCATGCAGAAGAATGCCACTAACCTTCTTCTACATTGAAAAATCCTCTTCTTCAGTCTAAATGAGATATCAAAAGTAAAAGTCTCTAATATTCATTAGCAACCAGTAGTAATAGTTATTACTAAAACTCCAGAGGAAATATTTATACTTGGACAAATTCTTTTGTTTTTAAATTAATTAATTAATTAATTTTTGGCTGCTTTGGGTCTTCGTTGCTGTGCACAGTCTTTCTCTAGTTGCGGCAAGCGGGAGCTACTCTTCGTTGTGGTGCATGGGCTTCTCCTTGCAGTAGCTACTCTTGTTACAGAGCACAGGCTCTAGGCACTGGGCTTCAGTAGTTGTGGCACGTGGGCTCAGTAGTTGTGACTCACAGGCTCTAGAGCACAGGCTCAGTAGTTGTGGTGCACGGGCTTAGTTGCTCTGCAGCATGTGGGATCCTCCCGCACCAGGGCTCAGACCCATGTCCCCTGCATTGGCAGGCAGATTCTTATCCACTGTGCCACCAGGGAAGTCTGGACAAATTCTTTTGAGATAGATTCACTGTGGGCCAGAGTGGAGGCACCATCATGCAGATTTTTATTTGGGATTTATTATTTAATATGTAATAGTCATTTCCAGGTGCTAAGAGTCTTGGCTGATGTGTAAAACTTCATGAAAGTCTTCTTGAAAATACCTGATACACAGTAGATATAGGGTAAATATTAATTTACATGTTTGTCAACATTGTTTGCTGGAAAATCCATGACCTTCACATTCAGAACTGAATTAAAATTCGTCTTGCTTTGCATAGTGTCTCTAAATGAGGTATTTAACTTCTCTAAGCCTTTTCTCATTTATCAAATGGGCATAATATCTATCTTTGAGCTTGTTTTATGGATTACTATAGACAGATATGTAGCACTGGCTCAGAGCTGTCATTCTTATTACTATTATAAGGTTTGAGATGCATGGAAAACATCAATGAGGAGTGATCATCCTCTTTACATTTTTTAATGTTAATAAAGTCCCTAAAATTATTAAATATGCAGTTTATCTGAAATTTGGTTTATTTTGGGGAAAGAAAGAACCCAAACAAGTTTAAAAGCAGTCTTTCAATATTATGTAAGGAACTTAACATGTGTGGTCTTACGGGTACTATGCAGGTAATAAAATGTATTTTCTTGGACTGTACATCATTCTTAAATAATTCCTTGGGGAAATATATATTATTTCTATTCTTAACAAATAAGTGGTATGGAGCATAGTAAAATATTATTTATAAAACATATAACTACCCATTTTGCATGAGCTTCTTTGAGCCACACACACAGGCACCATCCCAGTATAACTGGGATCTTTCCACAGGCCACCAAAGATGCTAGAATGGAAAAGATTGAGAACTACTGTGGAATAAAATACAGTAAAACAAATTTTCCATGAAAAATAAGCCAAATCATTATTTTCTTGTAAATAAGAATATGTGGGTTACACTGCTGTGTAAAAATCTTATTAGCTGAAAATATAAATCATAGGCCGTATTTTTCTAGGAGTCTTTCATCATGCATATGAAAGACAGACTTTCCTACCCCATCTCTAATCTTCAAATCAGACAAAAACCTATTTACTTAAAATAATTTTAAATCTGATTTAGAGGACAAAAATTAAACCATGTTAACTCATATTTGATACTAGATTTTTTAAAATTTGTGTGATATGCTATTAGATTACTCTTCATAAATTTAACAAAAACAAAACATGTGAATATGTTCCAGAATAATCAAATCTAAGAGTTTTTAATGTGAACTTATTTCCCTGTAATTAACAGTGATTATTTCGAATTGTTTCCTGTTTCCTCCTATTTTATTCTTTTAAAATTTTTGATAGTTTATTTACTTTGATTTGAGTCAGATTTTCATTGGTTATTATGGATTTGGGTCTGCTTCCCGCTGGTTATTGAGCTTTTCCTATGCTAGACCTGTTTCTATCTGATTATCCGAGGGTTCCCCTGATGTGAACTTGATGAAAACCAAGTGGGGGGTCATATAAATTGAAAAAAAAAAAAAACAGTTTAAAAACATCTCAGGCCATTGTTGAAAGAACTGTTTAGCAACCACAGACATTTACATTGTATTTTCTCTAATACATTATTCATTCCTGGCAGCCAATGTATCTGGTAGCGATGCATTTTATTTATTTATTTACTTACTTCTTACTTACTTATAAGATGAAAAACTAAATCAGAAGTTCTAGGTCTTAAAAATCTAAACATAGATATTCACCTTTATTTAGGAAATACTCTATTTTGGTTAAAAAAAATTTAGAGGCAGTCGACTGCTTAAAAATGTGTTGTGTTGTCATTAGATATGTGGAATTTAGAAAGATTATCTCACATCCTTGTGACCTTGCATTCCAGAACTATTCAAGGCCAGGGAAACCAAGGTCAAAGAGCCTCAAGTAATGGCACTTGAAAGGTTATCTAGAGAGCAGGGGAATCATCCTCCCGTTGGAAATGTTAGGTACTGGAGTGGAGATAGGGAGAGAGCTGGAACGAGTTTAAGATTGATGGTTATGGGCACTACCCTCATTTGAGTTGTTGCATTGAGAGATATTCAGGGAGCTTCAAATTATGTGGGGAAGACAGATGCAGATAATTACAAAGAACTTTGAACAGTATTACTATCATGTGCCAAATGATAAATGAGGGAACTCTTGAGTATGAACTCTAGGAAAGGGATAGACCTAAGGGCAATTCAGGCACAAAGTTGTGAGTGGAAGATCTATGTGAGAGTTGGTCATTGATCTGATTTTATAAGACCTTTCTTGCTTACCTTTAAATCCCTGGCATGGGTTCAGACTGTATCACAAGGGCAGTGGACAGTCATTGGAGACATAAAGCAAGAAACAGATTTGCATTTCAGAAAAATATCTCTCTTAGCTGTGGACTGGAAGAGGAAGGAAAATATTTAAAAGGGGAGAACAAGTTATAAGGTACAAGCTAGATATCAATAGAGAGTGAAGAATAAAATATTGTGTTTGTTTATTTACTCAACTTTTATTCATGATTTATTAACAGCCAGTCACATGTTTAAGAATTAAATTCCATGTTGATTGTGTATTTAAGAATTGAGTTTGCTATTGATTATGTATTTCAAAGCAAAAAGAATAGTTGTAGAGTATGGGATTTATTTAGTGAGGCAAAACACTATGTCTCCATGTTGAAATGAGATGTGGGTGTGAGAGGCAGTAGAAAATGATGGTAGGAGTATGAACTCTAGAGCTGTACTGCTTGTGTTCTAATCTTGGGTTTGCCACTAACTAGTAGTGTGTCCTTGGATAAATTACTTACCTCTTCTGTGACTTAGTTTCTCATTAGCCAAATGATGATAATAATAGTACTTACTGGAGTTGTTTAAAAAATTAAATGAACTAATACACATTGAATGCTCAAACTTTTTAAGACCCATATCAATTGATTTGTAAAAATATTATCCATTATTATTAATCAAGCAAGAAGTTTCCTTTAACAATATCATTCACATCTGGCACATATTATAAGAAATGAAGGATTAGTTTTGAAAATGGATAACTCTTTTTAGATTAATCAAGAAATATTAAGGATTAAGTCCCTTATATACTGAGAACATTTTATAAATTTCTGAAGTGATTGGAAAAAGTACCATACTCATATGTCATTTAATTAGACATGTTCTCTAATCTTAACAAAGCAAAGTAAATAATAATAAATACTTATTTTATGAAGAATTTTAAAAGGTAATATATTTAAAGTCTAAAATACGTCAAGAAATACTCTCAGGGCTTCCCTGGTGACGCAGTGGTTGACAGTCCGCCTGCCTATGCAGAGGACACGGGTTCGTGCCCCAGTCCGGGAAGATCCCACATGCCGCGGAGCGGCTGGGCCCGTAAGACATGGCCGCTGAGCCTGCGCGTCCGGAGCCTGTGCTCCGCAGCGGGAGAGGCCACAACAGTGAGAGGCCCGTGTACCGCAAAAAAAAAAAGAAAAAAAAGAAAAAAAAAAAAGAAAAGAAATACTCTCAGTTAATTTTTCAAAACGATATAGGTTCCCATTGTTCATTTATAGAAAATGTATTATTTAACTGACGTCTGTTGAGAACCTACCAGGGATTAGAAAGACTAAGACGCTTTCTCAGACTTCTGGGAATTGACAGTTTTATGAGAGAGGAAAATATGGAAATCAATACTTGCAAGATGTGTGGCTTTAAGTAAATTACTTAACTTTCAAAATCTGATTAAATTATATATATAATTTAGATGAAATCTATTACATATATAATTTAGATGAAATCTATTATACATAAAATTTATATTGTGCCTGTGTAGGTGTTCTATAAATTATAACATTTTTACATTAAATATTACTAATAATATAATTAGTAGAGAATGTATAATTGAATTTTTATTAGTAACACATAGTAAAAGTGCGTCAACAGTATTGAAAGAGACACAAGGAATGTACACTAGTGGAAAAAAAGGTTTTGAGTATTGTCTAGAAGTGTCAGTGGATGAGAGTAAGTTCATCAGGTAAAGAAGAGAGGGAGGGGATTCCCACTAAGGAACTAGAATGTGCAAAGGTATGGAAAGAAAATGGTCAATATAATTTGTGCCTGAGTTTGAGAGATAAAATAATTTTCAATATTTATTATTAGGAAAATATATATCTTCATATCTGTCTCCTTTGTAATTTTTACAATTATGGATTATATTTTAATCAGGAAAAATAATAAAAAATAAAGATAGAAAATCTTTTCTATGACCCTTGAGCTGAGTGTTATATTTCCTCAAGTAATTTCTGTCACCTTTGAATTGTTCTGAACTGCACACACCACAATTTTCATACTCTTTTATTCTCTGGGGTGGAGGAAAGCTTCTAGTTCAGAGCTTCTAATTCAGTGAGACCAAATACTTTTCAAGAAACAATGCCCATATTTAATCAATGTAATCATACTCTAAAGATAATATATGTCTAAATATTTGTCATTGACCCTCTGTTTACAATAGCATAAAATATACATTCTCTTATTTTTTATGGCCTCTATATACAGATCTCTGCACTGCATCTTAAATAATATAAATTTAATTGTCCAATTTCAAGTCATTTTTTACATAGCCTGTTTCTATTTGAAGATGGGTATCTACACAAATACTTTTATTTTAAAGCAAGTTGTTTTGAACTTCATTCCAAGCAGGTAGGAGTAGATTCTGCAATGGATTTGTACTTAAAACTTGAGCAGCACTAGCGGGTGCCACCATAATAATAGTTTTATGATGTGTTACGTGAAAACCCAAGCTCGTTAAAATCAGTGTAGCAGGAATGGCTGCGTGCATATTCAGTGTTTTGCTGTAAGGGACCATTTTGAGGGTTTTAAACATTTCCTTGGTGTTATAGTTTGCCTGTGGGAGATGATGAAAACCTAGTTTCACAAAAGGAGCTTTTACATGGGTGAAAACTTCAAAAAGAATAGTATTTTGTATAAAAGCAAGTCTACTTATTCAGTTTCTAAATGCCCTTTGCTATTATTGAATGCATTTGTTTCTGAAAAGATTTATTTGCCTTCCGTCACTTGATGCTTCCTCTCTCACAAAAGCCATATCACATTTACTATTTAAACATATATAATATATATACAAATATATTCTTAAAAATAAAACATATCTACACTTGCCTTGATCTAGAGGGGTAGAAAAGCTTCAGAATTAGAGCCATGAATTCTATCTATTGTAGTATTGTCCTTAACTAAGGATTGGAATTGCATCTTTTTTATTTTCCTAGTGAATTCTCAGTAAAGAATTCAGCAGTCTGTTTATAGGGAGAGTCATTTCTCAAGATTGAATTATGTGGTTGATGACCCAATGTTAATAAGTTTCCTTGTCCTTTTAGATTTCTTTCTAGAAATTGGGGATAATGAATTTAGTGAAGAACCAAATGAAATAATGCCTCCTCCATAAAGCCTCCTTGATTCTTCAATTTTTAAATACTCATTTTATTCCTAACAACTGTCCCTTTTGATTGACTAAAGTTACTTAGAGACTAATTCATCTCCTTTGAGAGAAATATATCAGGATCTTTAGATTCAGCAATTCTTATCCTCAGGATCAAGATTCTTTCTTGCTATTGCCTGAACCACGTTTTTCATCTTCATTCCTAGAGCTAGGCCCTTGACCTAGCTGTCTTACCCCCATTGATATGACCTCTCCTAGGTCCTCAATCATTTGTTGTATTCAACTGCCTACCTAAGTTTTCAGTAAAGTTTATACTATTTTGAGAGATGCAAACATGGACAAGCAAGCTTTTGCAGATTTTCTGTTCACTTTTTTTAGAGAGGTCCTGTATCAGAGACATAACATATTAGTTCTCATACCCATAATTTTAAACTAAACCTGCCTGATGTTTTCACTCAGAATTTAGAAGGGACAGTAGGTGAGAAAGGACTATAGATCCATTAATACATATAATTTTTGTTACAGGGAAATTTGGAATGATGAAAATATTTCAATTATGAATAAGGGGCAAATAACTTTACTTAGTCTTTAACATTTTTGCCTTGATAAAATGAAATAGTATTTTAAATTTCTCTCTGCCTTTAATCCAACCTCTCACACATACTTCTGTTGAGATGACTCAAGACAGTGGAAATTCAAGGATAGCATAGATATTTTACATTCTGCATCTCTCTTTCATGAGCCCTAAACCTTAATACCACCAAAATAATGTAATATGCCATGGTTTCTCATATTTCTAGGTCATGGTGAATTCTCTTCTCATGGAAAACTCCTACATACAAAACTTTCATAAAGCAATTTACATATCACCTCTGAGAAGTTTTCCTTAGTAGTTACAGATTGTCTTTTTGACTTCCAAAGTACTTAGTGTATATCTCTAAGCAAATATGATTAACATTATTTGCTTTTGTGTCTGACTCACCAACTAGACAGTGAACCATCTGGCAAAAGAACATATTTGCTTTCTTTTTGTATTTCATAATTTCTTCCTCTTCCTCCAACACGTATTGTGAAGTAGGTTCTCACAACATATTTGTTGAATTAATCAATAGCATTCTTATCATAAAATTAAAATTTTCCTTTCAAAATAATTTCTTCCTTATGTATTAGCAACTCTCTCTTGTTATTTTTCATCATGTGAATGATGAAATAAATATTTCAACAAACACTTATTTAATGTCAGCAATGTACCAAACCAGACTTTTACTAGACTAAGAATATTAATATAGTGCCATTTCCAAAGGTGAACTATTGGTTCTTACCATGATCTGTTTAATTAGGACATACAGCTCTCCTCAAAAATATTGTCTACTTATTTTGGGAAGACCCCAGAGATGTGTCACATAGGCTATATATGATAACAGTATTCTATAATCTTCCCCTCTGACCTTCCCTTGTTAACGTTGGCTGTTCTTAAAGCCACTTACAAATGGCATCTCACACCTGCTATTTTGGCCAGCATTCACAGTGACAATGCTGAGTCTGGATCAGAAGAATTTTTTTCTCCAGTGTTCCTAAAGGTAGAAACTCTGAAGTTCACTGGCATGAAGTTCAAGTTGTTCTTCATGTAGAAATAAGGAAAATGCTCTTCCCCGCCCTCAGTATCTTGTTTAGTTATTATATTCATTTCCTAGGGCCGCTGTAACAAAGCAACACAAACTGAGTGGGTTAAAAATAACATAAATTTATTTTCTCATGGCTCTGGAGGCCAGAAGTCTGAAATCAAGGTGTTGGCAGACCGTAGTCCTATGAAAGGCTCTAGGGAAGACTCCTTCCTTGCCTCTTCTGGCTTCTGGTGTTTGTAGGAATCCTTGGAGTTCCTTGGCTTATAGAGGCATCACTCCAATCTCTGCCTCCATCTTTACAGGGTCTTCTCTGTGTGGCTGTGTCTCTGTGTCCAAATTTCCCTCTTCTTATAAGGATGCCAGTCATACTGAATTTAGGGCCCATTCTAATCCAGTGTGACCTCGTCTTAACTTTATTATATCTGTAAAAATTCTGTTACCAAATGTCACATTGGCAGGCTCATGTGGGAATGAATTTGGAGGGGGTGGGGAAACTATTTAAGCCCCAGTACACTTACCAGGCTCTAAAATTACAACCAGTGTACTTGCCCAGGCCCAAGTATTAGAGTGGCTTATGATACATCCTTCCACTTTGTTCCTCAAACTCTTTTCCAGTTCTATATGCCTGGGCCTGGCCTAATCATCACTGTATTCCTTAGCCATTCTCAAAGATATACAGTCTTCTCCTGGAAAGTTAAAATAATAATAATTAATAATAATACTTTTCTTTTCCTGCAAATGGACATACCTACTGAGTATTCTCAGACCCATGGAATCCTAGTTAGATTTGAGACGCCTACTGTAGTACTGGTTTCTGAGGATTAAAAGGTAAATAATACCTAATCCCTGTCCTCAAGGGAGACATAGTCTGGTAGGGGAGGCGGAGAGTTATAAGCAATGTGATAAATGCTGTAACAGAGAAGTCTCAGGATACTCCAGGAGCCCACAGGGAGGCATTTAAGCCTGCCCAGGTCAGTTCTGTTCTGACTTGGTCAGAAAAGAGGCCAGAGAGATATCTGGGACTTCACCTTTAAGAGCATTCTAGGGCAGGTAAAATTTAGCCAGTAGGCAAGGAAAATTTAGTAAGGATTTTGAAAAGGGAGTGAATGGATACAATGGAATGATTATTCTGGTGTCTGAGGGACAGGGGAATTACAATGTGAATATGACCAGAGGAAGGAGGGGGATATTCCATAGACAAAAAAGGTGTTATACTGTTTAAAGAAGTCTAATGGGGGCAGAAGTGGATGGAAGGAGCAACAGAATGTCCAAAACATGGAGATAAGAAAATATCTCAGTAAAACTCTCAAATTTCAGCTTCAGGCTGTTATTTACATGATGAAACCACTCACTGGGACGGAAAATAAAGGTGGGAGCATAAATTGGGGAGAATGATGAGTTCAACTCATTGCTACATCTTCAGGTTTAATTCTAACCCTAAACATAACCCAGTAATCTTATTTAAGTAATACTCTACCAACTTTCAACTCCCTAATGTCAGTGAAAATAGACTGTTTTGAAAATGGTTTTAATTTGGCAGCTCTATTAGTTTCCTGTTGGCTGTTAAAACAGAGAACCACAACTTGGTGGCTTAAAAACAACAAACATTCTCCCATAATTCTGGATGCCAGAAGATGCAAATCAAGGTATCACTCCCTCTGGAGGAGAATCCTTTCTTGTGACTTCCAGCATCCTGTACCCCAGGTGTCCCTTGGCTTATGGCTGCATAACTCCAACCTCTGCCTCTATCTTTGCATGACTCTCTCCTCTATGTGTTTCAAATATCTCTCTGATTTTCTCTTATAGAGACTCTTGTCTTTGGATTTAGGGCCTGCCTGGATTATCCAGGATGACCTCATCTTGACATCCTTAATTTAATTACATCTGCAAAGATCCTTTCCAAATAAGGTTACATTTACAGGTTCTGGGTGGACATATCTTTTGGGAGAGCCACTGTTCAACACACTACAGTAGCTACAATAAAAAAGTTTTAATCGTTTTTTATTTTGATGAACATGTAACTACAATTTCTACTCAGGAAAACTTTTAAGTTTTTTGTTTCATAGATGCTCTCTTCCAAATCTCTAAGAAGAACCATGGTCAGTATAGACCTACTCATGTGAGCTCTGTCCCCAAGGACTAAGACAAATGTCATGCCAAGCATGGATCTTATTCTCTGAGTAAGTGGGAACAGCTGCTGATTTACGTGGTTGTGTCTGAATGACTGAATAGATGCATTCTTAGGGACCAATACAGATCTTTGAATGCCGCCAGTTTCCTAATTTTCTCATTGGAAATGATTCTTTTCACCCTCTTGACAACTTTAAAGTAATGTTCACCCCCTATGAAAGTTCTAATATTATAGATGGCACTAAATATACTCCTATGAAATTAATCGAATTTAGCCAGCAGAATCTAAGAGACTGTCTGTCATTTTAAAGTATGTGATTTCATGAATAGAGTACAGTGTCATGAACTGTTAGAATGAATGTAGTCACTGCCTTTTCACTTTTGGGTCTTGTAAATACAGTGACTGCATGTGCAGGGCTTTCTAAATATTCATATTCATTTATTCAGTCATTCAACAAACCTGTATTAAACACCTACCATGAGCTCCTCAAAAATACATTTTATTCATCTTCATATCCTCAGGCCTGCTCTAATGGAAATCAGAACACATTGAACAATGAATAATTGCTTCAGTGAATAAATAAATCTTGCCTATGTAATGGGGGAATACCAAAATAAATGACACTCTTAAACTCAAGGTGCTCCTTTTAGCATAACTTTTAATATATCATAATTTGCATTGTATAACTTTTAAAGAACTTTTTAGAAACTGGCAGAACAAAACAATGCTGATTAAAGAATAAATTAATACAATTAAATTTAGTACTATTCTTGTTTATGTAGTTGTAAAAATGAAGTTCAAGAACTCAAATATATTTCAAACATAATAATATTAACTTGATAAGTTTTTGAAAATAAGATAGATGAATGTTTATGTTTATCATTCATTTATTCATTCATCTATCTATTCATTCATCAAATATTTTTTGACTATCCCATGTATATAAGGTCCTTTTCCAGTAGTGCTAGTTATTATTGTGTTGTGAAATAGTTTGTGTTTTAGGAATAATGCCATTTTTCTTGATTAAGAAAGGCTTTTGGCTTAGTTTAATAATGGCATTTAAATTAAAAAGAAAACTTGGAAATGTTGTCTAACTATTCTTAATATCAGATAACTATAAAATTGGTCAAGTGGCTATTTTTAGTAATTATGTTCTCTATTGACATCTTTATCTGCGTGACTTCAAATTATCACAGATGTAAACATAAAAGTAATTTGTTTACAATTGTGTAGTGCTTAGAGATTAATAAGTATAAATTACGACTATGAAGAATGTTGATTTTAACAAGACTTCTATTTGTGTCCAATAATGTAAATTAATAAGCAAATTAGGAAAATATTTCTAGAAGCAAGGAATATGGGATGACTAGAACTAAATATTTTTTCTAATGCAGCATATTTTTCTCTCTATGGATTAAAAAAAGAGTTTAAAATTGATATTGGAGTATTTCCTTTGATATGTAATTATATTCAGTTATGAATTTTAAGAAGGTGGTTTACCATAAGAGCTGAGAGGATATAGTCAGTTTATGATATAGTAATGAACAATAGAGTAAGAGTTAAAAAACACATATAGATTAATATTACTTTGATGTTTTGGATAGTTTTAAGGTAGAGTACCATATTGTACAAATATCTTCCTGATTGAATTTTAAAAGACTTTTTTTTCTTTTGCAGTCAGAAAAAGGGATCTGAATTCCAGCAGGAGTAATCAAACAGATTTATTGCCAGTTCAACCACATTTTTATTAACTTCTCTCTTCATATCAAGTTTTTAAGGATTAAATTATTTAATACAAATAATATAATCAAACAGGGTCTAGTACATTAAAAGCAATCAAAAATAAATGTTAGTTGCTTACTACTTATTACCATTACCATTATTACTATTAGCAGTATTACTATTAGTAGTATAACCATATTTCAGCAAGTTCGATACAGGGCTTTCTTATCATCAGTTTTAGCATGCGTCCCATTCTCCGTGAGGTTACTATGTGGAGGAATGTACAGATTAGAATTGATTAAATACAACATAACTTCAATGAATACATTTGTAATGGAATTCTACTTTTCTCCTCTAAACTGACAAGATACATAAGACTGGAGACTTACTAGCATAAGATAGTTTTTACTTTGCCAATCAATCCGGAGAAATAGGATACACTGAACATAAGAAACCTGGCATGTTGATGTCACAAACTACATGTCAGAGACCAACCAGTGCTCTATAAATGCATTTATTTGACTACCTTTTGAGTTTTGGGATTTTTTTTCTTTTAATTTTCAGGTTAAATGTGATGTTCTTTGGCAGTATCAAGTCAAAATTTTCAAAATAATGTATGAAGATCACAAATCTCCCTAATAATTTTTGGGGGATTTGGATTGTTTTTCTAAGTGTATTTATAATAGAAGTCATGCTATTTGGAATTCTCAGTGCTGTTAAGGTTGACTATAACTAGAAAACTAATTATCTACATGAACGTTATTTCATATTTTAGGACTTTGAGGTGAACCTTAATTTGAGATTAATAAATTTAGAATCTTTTTACTATTTAGCATTATATGGAGAAGAGGCATTTTGTAAAAATCTTTATAGGTATAATTTAGTGATACAGATAAAACTTCTTAAATCTATTTATATTCAAAATGTTCAATTCTCTGTTTCCTAGGATGGGGTATAGTTAGAAAGATTCTGGGATTTACAACCTTCTAAATACCTCCAAGGACGAGTTTATCACAACACATTCAGGTACTATTCGCTGTGGTATCATTGGTTAGGTGATAATTTTTGATCATTTATTTTACAACTTGAATCAGTTTATAAGGCCTGTGCAGGTTTAAAATAGGTTGATTCTTTTCTTTTTTTTTTTTTTTTAGAGGCAGTTCATAGTTTTATAGGAACACTTCTTTTCTATCTTAACATGTAATTTTTAGGTTATCTTTAACATATGACAACAAATAAAAAATATATAAAATAAAATTTAGATCAGTAATCTGTAAAACTTTCATGCTTAAGAGCTACTTTTACATAATTTACTACTTAAATTCATCAGGTGTTATTGCTATCCAATAAGGAGCTTTTCTGAACTTCATATGGTATTCCTACAGTAACTTCCACTTGCAGGCTTACGTATCTGCTGCTATCATGGTTTGGAACATTCTCTCAAAATTCCTTCTCTGACTAATTAGTACTCAACTTAGTTGTCATCTCCTCTAGGAAGACTTCCTTGATTCTCCAAGGCACCTCTATGTATTCCCCCATACTCAACCACTATTACAGACATTATATCACATTCTAATTTCCTTTGACAGACCTTGATCATACAGATTCTGTCTTATAACTTATGCCTAGAACTTTGCAGTAATGTCCAATAAACATGTATATGAGTGTTGAAATGAATGGTTTTAGTGCCCAGTTCTCTGTTGCTGTGGTCTAAAAGATGGTACTTTAGATGTTCCAGGTCTGCCCTCTGGAGGTCATGGCTACAGGTTTCAAATTCTGCTTTATAACTAACTCCAGGTACCCAGGATGACTTTGACTCAGATGTTCAAAAGAATTTCATGCCTTGCAAATCTTTTTCTTTTTTTTTTAATGTTAAATTAAAAGAATGATATATGTTTATGCCTCCGGTGTGGTGTATTTTTGGAGTCGAAAGCAATAGATTCTTCTGTAGTTGATAATTTAATACGTACCTATGGAAGTTAATTCAATCATAGAGCCAATTTTGAGATAGAGTATATTAGAGAAACAAAAACAAGGCAATATGCAAATGAAACACTAAGCAAGAATCTATGAGAAGTAGGGAAAAGGATAATTAGTGAAAAGATATTCCACACTTCTACTTTGCTGAAATAAGTAAATGTGAATTGGGTTAAATAATTCAATCTTAAGAGAGAAAAGTATATGTGAGGGATATCAATCAAGCTCAAAAGGGAATGGTCTTAGAATACAAGTCAAATTTTAATACAGATTTCGGAGGGTGTAGTAGCATTTAAGAAAATGTTAAATGATTAACACCTTTCTGGAGAGTGATATATAAAAGGTCTTTCTCCAGCCCATGGCTCATTTGGTCTGGTTATGACAGGTGTTGGGAATTTACCTCAAGAGTTTCATGTTGCTTTCCTTTTAATCAAGTGCCAGATAATGGAAATCTCAAAGTCTTGGGATAAATCAGTCAAATATTACAAATAAAAAAAATGTAGAAGGCTGACTTGGAAATAGTTCCATAGAAATGAGTTGGTAGGATTGTTGAAAACCCAATTGGCAGGAATAGAGAATCATTTAGAGATGAGAGAGAATTTTATGGATCAAGATTTAAAGAACTTCAAATGTCAGTAGGAGTCATGATGCATAGGATGTGTAGTGTGGTTCAAGCTAATATATTTACTCACTTCAGGAGAGGCAAAAATGAGATTTATTTCTAGAATTTTATGGGTATCTTATTTGTGATGGATGGTGTATTTCTATAAGTATGATCACAGTTTGAGGGATAAGGAGTCAATTTGGTAACCCCAAATACTGCCCAAAAGGTGAAGATTCAAAATCTGCTGTCTATGAATGTATAGAAAATGTGAATAGTTTCCCCTTAGTATCCTTTTTTAGCTCTACAAATGTCTCTTTGTTATATAGTTTCCATTTTCCAAAGTGTATTTACTGTAATAACAGTACTACTACAGTTTATTTGTATCTGGATTACTAAGCAGTACAATGAATAATTTTACCCCTAGTGGTCATACCACTAGTATAAGTTAACATTTATCAAAAGCACTTATAAAAGACCTACAGTGCATCACTACCTGCTCCTGCTTTACATAGATTATCTCATTTAATTTTTGCAATGACCCTAAGATGTAGACTTTCATTTACACTGGGGGAACTGAAGCTCAGAGAGTGTGTACAACCTACCAGTTACCTCGCCAGTGAGTAGAGGACTTGGAATAAGAATCCTAGTCTTTTTTTTGGCTCTGAACCCTGTATATTGGACCTGTCTGCCCTATTGTGAGAGCTTTCTGGGTTGGGCTGTGCAAGAGGAAAATTAATCTTCTGGTCTTTCACATTCAGTGCTTTGAATGTATAAAACTAAATTATCAATCTTCGTAATTTATGACTGTTTGTGGTTAAGTTATTTTGAGGCTAATTTGACTTGATTTGTTAAGAATTGACCTAGATGTAGCAAGGGATCCCCCCCTCTTCCTTGTCTCCATCTTCCTTCAGCTCCTCTGATAAGATAATACACCTAGAAACAAAGTGAGGGGAATAAGAAATCAAGTATCATAAATCTGCTAAGCATTATGGTTCATTGATTCTAATGTTCTTACTCATCACGAATTATACCTGAATTAAAAATAGAAAGACAATAAAAATACCAGTCACTGTTCACCAATGAACCAAGAATTTAAGTATCTGTTTGCTGAGATTTAAGCAATTTGATAGAAGTAAGATATGGATTTAGTCATTACTGGTTTTCACAGAATAATGGTAAAGATGCATGCTTGGATTGAATTTTAAAGTGAAAAAAATACAATGTTAATGGTGCCTTGAATTTTTCATCTTTTAGTTTTTTGGATCACTTCAATTAAGTTTCATTGGATTCCTTGAATATTGTATGTAACATGTTTTGGAATTCTTTGATCCACGCTTCTAATTTCTCTCTCCTTTTATGGGATTACCATTCTCCTAGCTAATCAACATAGAAATGATATCTTTATTTATTTGATGATATCTTTATTTATTCTTCCTTGCCTTTTCACTGTCCCTCTACTCCACATCCAATTAATTACCTTCAAAAAAAATCTCACCTTTTGAGGCCTTCCCCCTCCTTCTCATTCTTGCTCTTACTGTTCTTTTCATGAATCTTTATGCTTCATGCCTGGATTCCTGTTTTGGTTTGTAAACTGTCTCTATTTTTCTGAAAATATATTCTGCAAATCCTGAATTCATTGTTCCTAAAATTATTGTTTTTGATGTCACTCCTTTTCTCGTATCCCTACACTGATTTGTCATGAATAGCATGATGATAAGGCCCAACTTTATTTAGGGCTATGTTTATTCAAAGTCCTCCACAATCTACCTCAGACCTACTTTTCCAGCTCTATGTTCTGCCAATATTTTATGGTTGAATTCCATTACTTACATTTTTTTTTTAATTAAAATTTTTCTAGACTTGTTTCAGTGCTTAACCACTGGTGGTTATCAATAAAATCATGATTATTGTTATTTTTTAAATAACAATGACTTATGAATGTATATGAGAAAAATATTTATTAATTTTATAAATTTAATACATTTTTATACAAATATTTTTATTTCCTCCCTAGCCCTTCATTTTCTTTCTTTTTATATTTTTTTCTTGTTTCTAAAGGCAGCATTATTTTTTTGAAGGAAGAATTGAATTTAAGTAGTAAATAAGGTTTATGTCGAGTATACATTTAGCTTCTCAATTAAAACAATGTATTTAATTGTCTTTCTCACATAGTGATTTATTTATTGCAAAGCATGGTTTTATTTATGGACTATCAGTTTTTGTTACTGCTTCAGTGATATGTCATTCTCCCTTAAATTTTTTTAAATTAGTTAAATCAATTCATTTTTTATTAGCTTTAAATTTTTTATCACAAAAATCCATGATAGTGGTAAAAAATATATACGTAAGAAAATAGAGGAAAAGGTGACCGTTTACTTTTCCTTTCTTATCAATCCCATTCCTCCCCCCACTTAGGACTTTAATTTTAGATTTTAACATTTGCATTAGTACTCATTTTGATAATCAAAAGTTTTGTTTCTTCTTTTTCAAAATTATATATGTGTATTTTTTCTGGAAGATGGACTTTATTACCTAACTAAAAGAGAATTGTCTAACAATGTCCTTTTTTGTTATCCGTTTTGTATATTATTTTGTCTAGATTTAGGATTTGGAGTTCAAAATCATTTCTGGGTTTTGATAATATTGTTCATTTATCTTTTAGCATCTTATATGGCACTGAGAAATTTGATAGCAATCATAAACGTATTCCTTTAACAGTAACAGTACAATAGTGCTCAAGATATGGGCTTTAGAGTTAGTCTGCTTTTGTTCAAATTCCATTTTCACACCTTTTTTCTTACGACTTTGCTCAAATCAATTAGTTTCCTTGTTTTCAGTTTCTTCATCTGTAAAATAGAGTGATATGATGATACTGTAATCATTACATTAGATTAAGTATTGTACTACTTAGTACAATGCAATATACACAGTAATCTCTATAAATATTAGGTGACATGTTATTTTTTATTGTAGTTATGATTGTTTTCTTTAAGCCTTTAATTATTTCCTTACATTTAGTGTTCTGTAACTTAATTTTGTTAAATCTAACTGTAGCTCCTTTTTCTTGCATTCCATACAAGGTGAGTTGTGGCAATAAGAATCAAACACACAAACAAAACTCATGTTTTTCAGATTCTTTTGGGAGGTCTGCTAGTAATTAGGGGTCTATTCTCTGTGTCTCTTTTGTTCATATTGTTCTATTTCCTTGTTCTATCATATTGAGTTATGGGGGAATACTTCAGCTCAGTCTTTCCAATCACTATTTGCTTTGCAGTCACACCTTTATTATTTATTTACTTATTTGTTTGGCATTCAGCTAGTCAACTGAGATTTTTGTTTTGACAATTTTTTTTTAATTTCCAAGGCTTCTATTTTTTCCTTCATAACAAAATTTATTGCTTTATATAAATGTAACATTCTCTTGCCTCTCCCCAAGCTATTTACTATGTTTATTTTAAACTTTCTCTTATTTGTATTATTATCTCTATTTCTCTTATTGTCAGTTCTGTTTCTAGGTTGTCTGTCCTATAAAGGTTGCTGTTTTCAAATATTTGCCATGCTGTCTGTTGGTTTTATTTTTAGAACGTATTTTTGTTATGATTTGCCATGGGGTTTCAGCTTATCCCGGGACAAGCTTGGCTTTTGTCTTCTGCTCATCACAAGTATATAAGCCTGGGAACAGAGTGATAATAGTGAGGCTATCTGTCACTGGCTTTAAATAGAGTATAGTTAATCCCTCTGAAGAAACCTCTTGTATTAACCTCTGTTCCTTGTATAAACTGCTTCATGCTGTAGCAACCTTAAACCTATGCTCTCTTATGTATGCAGTTTAGGTTCTGGCTTCCTTTGATCTCTTACTAGAGTTGATTCCAACTGTTTTCTAGCTTCTAGAAATTTTGGTATTTTTGTTTTGTCAATAGTAGTCTTATATTTATGTATTTATCTTATATTTATGTATTTATCTTAGCATCTGTTTTTTTGGTCATATAATGGGAGCTGGGAGTGGAACAAAGGAGACCATTGTGCCCTTCTAACTATCTTGATACAGCATTATTCTTGATCACATTTATTTTCTTTCACTAGCATCAATATAACAGTCAAATCTGTGCATTGCCTTAGAAATGATCTATAAATGACACCAAAATTATGTGTTAAATTTCAAGGTACTACCAAGTATGCATTATTTAATGCTAACACTGCAAACATGAGGCTAAATTCCCCTCACTTACTTCTTTATTGGAGCTTTTAAGTTCATTTCTTTCTGAGGCTGGATATGGAGAGTCTGTTGCCTCCTAACATATTGATAATTCTTAGATGAAGCAATTTGTACATGTTAGTTTGAATACTTCATAAAGTTTCTTTCATAACAAAAGAAGAGATGCTATTTAATCTTGTCATAGTTTTTCTTCTTGCCATTTATTCTGCTGGGCTGAGATCTGTCAGGGCAGGATAAACAAATCAATTTTATTTTTTTTTTAAAATGTGGTTCTCATTTAAGTCACACTGTACATAACACATCTTCCTGTGGTAATGAGCTGTTAAGGATTGCACTAATAGCAGTTTAGTAGCTGCAGCCAAGGATTTCTCTACCAATAAATATAGTTTTCTTGGATATTAGGCAGAAATTCTTTCATAGCTTCTTAGCACAAGTGGCACTAATTAATGGCCATGAAAAAGAAATCTTGTTCTCAGGGAATTAACATAACAACCTATGAGACAAGTCAAATCTAAGGCAGAAAATATAGGATTCTAATATATTTGGGAAAGATATAGTAATCTCAGGACATATGAGCAATAAAAAGAAATAATTGAACGTGAAGAAATTAAAAAGTTTAGGGGTACATCCTATTTCTATGAAGTGAAGCAATGATACTTTCCTTCAGCAACTACTACCCATATCTAGAATTTAAAATAAAAGCCTAAAACAACTGTTGCTAACAGAAATAAGTTAACAACTCTTTAAATCTGGTAGATATAAATTTTTAAATTGATATTCAGAAACCTAAATTTTAAAAAGAATCAAATATTATAGGGCACACTTAAAATAAATGTTGTAAAATGTATTTAATGTAAAAAAAAAATAACCTAACAAGCCATCTTCAAAGTTTATATATTTGAAATAGTGTTTATTTTCTACCAGAACAAAATATAAAAATGAGAGATGCCAAAATATTCTCTCTGCCTTCAATGTGAATTGTTGCTCATTGTTGGATATATATATTTTTTTTTTTTCTTTACATTTAGGGCAGACATACATTTTTGTTTTTTGTCTAGGGTTAATACTGCATGTTTATCTCCTTGTAGTTTTACATAGTAAGTGCATGTTATAAAATATATATGTATATGTAATTCTATTTATTTATAAATTTTGGTAGATTTCTTTTTCTGATCTTGTTAACCATATTGTCATGATTGTATGAACTACTCTTAACTTAGAATTTAAGTCAATTTAAAATTCAACTTTAGAAGGATTCTCAATGTCCCTATTTTAAATGGTAACATTCACTCTCTCTTGCTCATGGGCTCTTAATTCAGAAGTAGTTTTGCTTCTGACCGTGTTATCTGCCATGGTGTGGTTACTAAAGAGGGAAAATATAATTTCTCCCTCTTCCTTCTCTCAAGCCCACACCTGGCCTTCATTGTTTTTACTACCAGACCCGCTTCCTTGACTATCAGTAGCAGAAATCTGCTGAAGTAGCAGCCAATTAATATTGCAAAAATATTCCTGAGCTTGGAGAATATTCATCTGGCACAGGAAAAATTGTGTGATTTTTAACTCCTCATTTCTCTAAGGTCAATATTTTGGAGTTGGATGTTTAAATTAACATTAGTATAATAACTCCTGATCAGTGTGCTATGCAGATCAGTCTTAGCATTCAAACATTGTCAAAGATAACATTGACAGATACCAAATAATGTCTATCTGATACTTTCCTTCTTTCTTCTGAAATGAAAGATAAATGATAGGTTAATTTTATTTATTTTAAAAAATGAGGTTTTGAAGTATTCTTTTTTAGAAAAGTAGTGTCAAGATTAGAAACTGTAACAATCTCTTTTAGAAAGGAATTATGAAATCCCTCAAATGTTCTATTAGTTGCTTATAATATAACTAGAGGTAACATATAACAAATTTATTTTTCATAGGGTCATAGTAAATACTGGTCTAATATTAAAAGAGATACATTTTTTTAAAAATGAGACAGAAATGAATCATTGATTGACCTGTTCCTGACCATCAAACTAAACATACTAAAGCAAGATTCTATGTGGCTAGAAAAATGGTACAGATGATTTTCAAAACAGAAATAGAGACACAGATGTAGAGAACAAACGTATGGACACCAAGGCGGGAAAGGGAGGGGGTGAGATGAATTGGGAGATTGGGATTGACATATATACACTATTGATGCTATGTATAAACTAGATAACTAATGAGAGCCTGCTGTATAGCTCAGGGAACTCAGTGTTCTGTGGTAACCTAAATGGGAAGGAAATCTAAAAAAGAGGGGATATATGTATATGTATAGCGATTCACTTTGCTGTACAGTAGAAACTAACACAACATTGTAAGCAACTATACACCAAAAAAAATTAGTTATAAAAAAAGCATGTATACATATGTATAATTGAATCATTTTGCTGTACAGCAGAAACTAACACAACATTGTAAATCAACTATACTTCAATGAAATAAATTTTTAAAAAAGAAAGATTCTATAGTAAGATACACATGTAAGATGGTTCTAGCTCTAAAATATTAGCACATTAAAAAAAGGAATTTCAAACACAAAAAGAAACTATAGGTAGTTGCAGAATAAATTTATTTGAAGCAAAATAATCCACTTATAGTCACAATTATTTTAGTGTGTAAATCAACATGATTACTTCACAAAGCAGCAGTAAATCAACATGATTACTTCACAAAGCAGCAAACATTGGGAGTTTCTGTGCATATGCTGTTTTATAGGGATTTAATCCCATTCTCTTGATTCTTCTTCTCTATTCAGTTGTTTAACTTCACGATAATGAATTAACGTTACTCTTAGTTTGAGGCATCTTTAGCTAATTGAAATTAAATATAGCTCAGGAGTCTTAACTATCCCGGGACATTCTAGACTGATTCAGGAGACCACTGCTGAGTTTTAAAAACATAGGGAAAAAGAGGATATTTTGTGTAACCATCTGACCAAAAGAGAATGCATTACTGTGTTTTACATACCATGACCAAAGAGCATGAATTCTAAAAAAAGCAAAAATGAGAACTGGTAGAAAATTGATTTATGTTAAAGATCTTAAAGTTAATTAATTACACTTACTTATTTTATCATGAGATCAATTGCTAATATATTCTGTCATTTAATTAAGGCAGTCGATAAAATCAGGTAAACGGGAGGCATAGAGTTATATGGGAAAACTAATTTTCCTATGTAGTAAAGTCTGCTGTAGGTCAGAAAAGAATAAACTATCAGTTATTAAATACACAAAAAATCTAATTGTTTCTTTTGAAAGATTTATGCTAGTTTAATTAAAATAAAAATACACTAAGAAATAAAAATAATTAAAAAGGGATATGACTAAACATTTCCCCTGTAAAATATTTTTGTTAAATGCTTAAATATTAACTTGAAGAATTTTTTTTGTTATTTTTGTCCCTCATCAAGAGAAGAAAAATAGGCATAAATGCAATCACAGTAGTGACTTATACTGCTTTCTTTGTTAATAACTAGAAAGATTACACACTACATCACAATATTATAGGTAATATAATTATATCTTGTTTAATCCTCACAACAACCTGCAGGGTATGGTCGTGCAATTATTTTCAAAAAAATTTTGCAGTTTAACTTCTAATTGTTTATAAATGGAGAGGTATTAAAGAAACCATTAACATCTGTTACAGAGAACTCACTTCAAAGGACTAGTGTCATTTCATATCCTAAGCAAGAAAACAGTCTTCTGTTACATTAAAAATGTAATTATTTATTTAACAAAGGCTATACTGATTTCAGATCATAAGTGATCTCTGATGGAAACCATATTTTCAATTTTTAGGTATATTTGGACTTCACACATTTCATTCTACTTAAGTCAGGCATTTGTGTGTGTGTATGTGTGTGTGTGTGTGTGTGCACATGTGTATAATAATCTCAAGATTAGTATGATGTATGAGAGCAATCAATAATGTTTAGATTTTTAAGGTGGAAGTGGAAGGATGAATATATTTAATATTATCAATTTTATGTTATATTGAGCATCAAACAAAATAATGCAGGTAGAGCAGCAACATGGTTTTTCCTGACACTCCACAAATATATTCACTTACATTTGGTCTTCAACAGGAGAAAGTGAGAGATTGAGAGAGAGAAAGAGGAGTGGGAGGAGAGAAGGAACGGATAACTAATCTATGACAAATCATTTATGTGTGTACATGAAGAGAGTGAGATTGAGAAAACTACTGATGAATTAAGATTAAATCAACATATAATGTAATTTTGACTAAAGTTATCACTCTACCAATGGCATAGAATCTTTTAAGAAGTGTTTGATATTAATGTTCATAAATATTTCTGATAGAATTTATCATTTAATACAGATATATAGATGCCACTTAATTTGTGTCTACAACATCAACATATTTTACTATAGTATTTGTCATTAAAATTATATTTTATGTTAATTAAACTGTTGAATTATAATGTTACTATGAATTATACTGTCAGTTATTAAGATTATTTTGCTTATTTTAGAGATTATGTTTATATAAACATATATTAGATATTTGTACTAAATATAATTATTTCTCCAGCATGAAGTCTTCTAAAAGTGTCTTAACATACACAGGAATATGTTCATATGCATGTGAGTACACACTCAACACCACCACCACCATCACACATGTGGATGTTATGGACCCCCAAGAAATTATAAAATGCTTACTTGACTTATTGTATGAATGGTTCCTGACATATCTCACTTTTAATTGATCTTCTTTCTGTAATACATTGACCTGAATATTTGAAAAGGGAAAGTTTGGGACAATCCAATGGGATATGTTAGTCTAGGTTCTTCACATTGGGTCCAATATATGCATATTGTTTTATTCCATCAAGAAATATGCCAGATTTTCATGTCAAGACATAAATGTAAGCATGCCTTTATATAGCCAGCTAATCAAAAAATAATTTCCAGACAGAAATAATTCTGCCAAACCTTAGAGAACAAATTCTCACTAGAACTTACATATTTGCAAATTGGTTGAAGACTGCTCACCGATGTTCAACTAGCTCACTTTGATTTTAAAATTTAGCAGTTTGCCATATATTTACCAAGGTATGTGTATCTCCTTTTGTAAACTTTTGAAGACATTGTTAATTTCAATACATTTGATTGTTTGGATTTTTTTTTTTTTTGAGAAGTCAGAGTATTAGATTTTGGATAGGTTCCTTGCTTCTTTATGATCCATCACATCTTTGATAGATTGAAGGACAAAGGCACTCATCTAAATTTGCAGTTAATGAAGCAAATAGGGGATTCACATGCAATAATCTAGACATATTGGCCCATACTCCTTCCCCTTGTCTCTTCAGTTGGTCAGACTGCAAGTTGCAGACCTTCCATTTCTGTTACTGCCATCTTCTCTTGCTTCATGGCAAAAGGCAGTCCAGGGAGGTATCCAAACTTTTTGCTCTCATAAGTGTTTGGTTCTTAACTGAGAGTGATTGTCTATGTCACAAATACAGTGAAAACATCCATTTGATCTTTTCTAATATCTCGAATTCATCTTTGTTTTATCAAGGTGTTTATGTTTTATATAGTAATTGACTAAAATTGAACATGTATGATCATATAGGTGGCTTCAGAGAGACCATTCTCTTATTCATTGGCACATAAATAGAAATTATTAATGAGTGAACCAACCATGTGAAGCTCCTTTTGCTATACAAACAACTTGTACTGCAAAATGAGGAGATGAACCAAAGGCCTAAATATTCAGGAATCGTGCATAAAAGATTGTTGTCTAGGAAGTATTTTTTTCAAAACCCACAGTCTTAAACAAATATTTTTAATGTTTCCTTTTTACTGAGCAAGTATGCTCATAGCTTGGGGAAAACCTTAATTAGACTTTAGAGTGGGTGCCTTCAATTTCTAATGGGATTCCACTGGTTAAATATGTTATGGTAATCTCTCTCCTATAGGCATAACCAGAAAAAATAGGTAACTTGTTATAAATAATCTACCATCTTTCACTCTTAAATCAGGGAAGGAGAATCTATTTTTTTCATTAAATTTTGAATACTACCCAATACAGGAATGTATTCTGTTATCAGTAGTTACTAGAGGCTGATGAATAACAAAACAAGTATAATATCTAAACTTAATTGGAGGTTTTTGCCACATGAAAAAAATAAGAATAAACCAAATTTTAACTTTTTACAAAGATAATGGAATCTTACATAGAAATGACAAAAATGATAAAATTCTACCAAAAGGACCTATGTGGTAAGATTATTTAAAATTATTTTCAGAATATTAGGCAGAAATCATGATACTAACTAATGTCTACCTTGACAGTCCCCCAAGTTAAAAATGAATGTTTCTGTAAAGATAACATATCTATTAGGACAAGAAGGCAAATATCATATTGAATCTGGTGTACACTGTGTAATATAATAGACTCAAGTAAGAACTCCTTAAGATGCTATTCTCCTAGGCACCTGTTGACTTAAGTGGACCACTCTAGATATCAAATGTCTTTTTCTCTTCCTTCATTACTAATTTATTCTACAATATTTACTGAATCCCTGCTGTATATATGTGTCATCATGGATAGGATATAGGAGTACACAGTACAAAGACATTTCTCTTAGCCTGGTTTTGGCAGCTGGGAAGACTTGCTGGGTGAAGTCACATTGCAACTGAGACCTGAAGGAATTACACTTTACATAGAGGGGCTTAAGATTGTTTGGAAAAATCAGGGGGATTAGGTGTGGTATCTGAGACACAGGCAGTAATGTGCAGGGCCTAGGGAAAGTCCAACGTGTTTAGTAACTATCAGGAATTCAGTATTTCTGCATAATTGTAAGGTATTTTTTTTTCAGTTTATTAACTTTGTTTATTTCAAATTTTGTAATTGACAGAATAATAATGTCCAATCATAATTATTGAAATCAAAGTAGTTTAATGATTCATATTTGTCATAAGGGTACTGTTCTTTGCAATTATCTATAGTCTATTAGCAAAACAGAAGCAAATCCAACCAATGTCATCTATCTTTCAGAGGACTGAAATTGGGAATAGTAGTTAGAATTTTCTGTTCACTTTCTGCACCCATTTTCCTATTAGCAAACACAATTTATCTATTCCCACAATACTTCACTCTATGCCATGTAGATCAATCCATCAGCCACTCCCATTAATCTCTCATCAACCTTGGAAAGATCATTAGCACTAGGTAAGAGATGGTTTTTAATATAGTCTTATTTGGAGCATATCTATGATAAGATATTTTTCTCTCGGAATTACCTGGTTAGACGGTTACCCAAATCCTCTCATTTGCAGCTTGCTTCCAAATAAATATAATGCAAAAAATGAACAAAAACTTTGCGTCCCTCCCAGATTTCAGACTTGAAATATTTCTGAGTGTATCAATAACTCTTTTCTCAAGAGGCATACAGTTTTTAGAAATGAGGATAAAAAGGCAAAAGCCTTAAAAGCAATGTTGAGGAGCCTGAATTTTAATTGTATAGACAATAGGAAGCCACTGAGAGATTTTAGGGAAATTTGCACTTAAATGTTATTGTAATTATCACAGTTCATTCAGATTTAGATATATATTTTAAAATATCTGAGACAGTTAACTCAGGATTTCCTATAGAGAGCAGACAATTTGAATGAGAAATCAAACAATGGAGAAAATTGTATTTTACTTAAACATTATTAAACAAAGCTAATTACAAAGCATTTTTATTCTAGTCTGACAATAAATGCCTAGAAAATAACAAGAAGTTAATGAATTGCTTTAATAGGGAGTCTAAGGGAGATGACTCTCTGAATCCTCTTCTCAGAATTTCTGTTCTGTGTTCCATGTTGCACACTGTTCTCTGTTGGAATGATGGCTCTGGTCCATGAGAGTCTTTAATACCCACATCAGAAAACTGTCAGAATGTCAAGGCCTTGATAGCTTGAAGTTCAGTCATATTAAACTCTACTGTTTTGGGTATCTGTGTTCCTGTTTTTGTTCACAGCTTCATGAAATATTAGGAATTGAGTGTATTCTTTGCAAAATGACTCCCATTTGTTTCCTAGGAATGCCTTCTCTGTTAATTATGCTGTATTTTTGCTGTTGCTCACTCTGGTTGAATTCTATTCCTCTCTTCAGTGTGATGTCTAAGACTTTCTTTGGACTGTGCTTTGAGTTAAACAGTTTTATAGATGCAATTCATGTCTAAAAGATGATCGCTTCTAAACTGACAAGTTATACATACTTGTTCAGAATCCTTGTTTGGGGAAAAATAACTATTATTTGGTGAAAGAATGTAAGCAAAAATGAATTCCAAAGATACTAAGGAGTTAAATATACAAATCAAATCCTATACATACTACTAGAAGAAAATATAAATAAATATTTAAGGGTTTTCAGATAGGGCTTTCTAAATATGAAAATAGTGTATGGTATAAGAACATTTATATGCGTGACTATATAAAATTTTATAGTGATGTGCCTGAGACATAAGTACTATGATAACATAATGTATTGGAAAAAACCTCTAACAATGATAAAAAACAAATTTTCATATTCTTAATTACACAGCACACTGAATCTAATTTTTTTTTCAAAGAAACACTGGTATGCAAATAGATCTATTTCTCAATGGGACCTGCCTTTTTTTTTTTTTTACAGAAACGATCTTAAACACCTTAATTAATCAAATCTGACTGTCCCTGTATAATATATGGCTAATTGTGGATAATGGAAATTATTTACTATTTTAATAATCATGTTTTATATTTCATTTAATTTATTAGGAAAAGAAATCTTATCTAAGAAGCAATACATAATGGTAATCTTAGGAAGCCTTGTGTAGTCATGGGTGATGACTTTGTTCTCCTCCCTCTCTTCCTTCTGTCCTTTCTTCTTTATAAATCAGATTATTGGATGTTTTGGGCTTCATCCAAAACTTGCTTTCTGGAGTGAGTACTCATCTGCACTCACAATTATTTCAGGGTTAATTGTGTTTATTCACTGACACACAGCTGAGCAGAGAAAATTATTATTTGGTCTATTACTGATCCTATCTTCCTTTCGAGCACCTGCCTATTGGGTTTCGGGTAAAGATTGTTGATTATTAGCTTAGGTTAAAGGTTTTGATTGCCTTCTTGTTTGGTTTGGTTTGGTCTGTTAATTAAACTGGAAGAAAGCAAAACATCCACATTAGATAATGCTTACTTTGGGCCCCATAATGTCTTCATCTCTCTCCTCTACCACAGCTTGTGGTGTCTGCTACATTGCGTGAAGGAAATTTGAATGACTTCACGGAGGCAGAGTGAAGGGTGTATGCAGTGTCCACAATATCCTCCACTCCTCCCGCCTTATAAAGTGAGGAATGGTGGGTCTAAGTCCATGGGAATGTTTGGTCAGATCCTGGTCTTGAGCTGTCTGAGGATGTTTTTCATTGATTTGTGCCTCTGATGATTTCATGGGTTTCTCTTTCTTTCCATGCATCAGATGGATAGATACATACATACACACACACACACATACATACATACATGCTATTTTTTTTTTCTGGTTAGGCATCCCAGGCCCCGTCCTTCTTTCTTGGCCTTTCACCTGTCACTGACTGTATACACTACTGGGATTTTGCAACATTCTACCTAGTCCCCTGGCTCAGGTGTGCCACTGAAAACCTCTGAAGGTATGTATGCATGTGGAGGGGAGAAAGAGGTGGTCACACTGTGGCTTGCTGAGTCTCTCTTCAATTTGTGATCAGTGTAGGAAAACACTGTAATGCAAACTAGACCCCCTCTCCATTCAGCTAGTCTGGCTGTACCCCTTCTGTCTTCCGAACCTGCTAAGATTCTGCACATTGTCATGCCTCGTCACTCCCCCCACACAAACAGAGTCTCCTTTTAGAGCCTCAATGCAGCCTGTCAAGCTAATTCTCTGTCAAGTCAAGCCTGTCAACTTAATTTTCACTTTGCCGCCCATTCTACTCCTCCCCAGCACAGACACTCGCTCAGCTCATCACCTAGAGAAGACATCTAGGCACCACCAGGAATACGTGTTCATGCTTCTCTTCAGTGCCTCTGATTTTCCCCTTTTATCCAACTTCCTTTCCATTCATTTTGCTCTGTTCTCTTTCCTATTCAGGCTATGGGATAAACCTTAATGGCCAATTAAATGATCTTCTCTGTATCATGTGGTTCAAGAGTAATTAAAGGTTGATAGAACAGCCTTTCTTTCTCAAGTTTGTTTCTAAGTCTGTTATCTTGCAAAAAAATATCAGTACATATCTCTGAGACAATACGTCTGTTCATTTCAGAAGCAACAAAACATTTAAGGAGGGTATTTAAACACAGTGTTGTAATATTTAGGGTTATACTATTCCTATTACTTTGCAATCCAAATGCACACCTTTAATATTGCTGAACGACCAGATTTATTTTGTTGTTGTTCTGTTTTATTTGTATTTTAGGCCCCTCATCACATTTCTGTTTTAAAATGGTAAAGCCTTGGTTGTTGGTCAAATACAGTAAAAAAGAGGTTTTTTTAAAATAATTTTAATTGTTTAAGTTTTATCCACAGCATTCATTGCCATCTGCAGTTGTGTATTTTAATTGTTTATGGTGTATAATATGAGTTTATTAGTATTCTATCTACAGTTCTGAAACATTTTCTGGAACAGTCACAACAAAAACGTTCAATAGATATTGGTTGAGGAAATGGGGATATGAAATCAACAGCAAAATTCCTACTATGTCAGCTATAGCCATCACTAGAATTGAATTTTAATGACCTATTTAAAAATACTATTGAGTATTAACAATGCATTTGTTATATACTGAATTTTTAAAAACAATTAAAATTTCTATATGCTAGAATTTGCATGGCAAATGAATTGTGCCCATTGAAGGTTAACTATATAATCAAAATAATATTTCTATTTAAAGTATTTTTAGTATAATGTTAAGAACAATTTTTAGTTACCTAGGTTTACTAACTTCTAACCTGGCATTCCTATGGAGTCACTACCTTATTCTCATTAGTTACTTATGTTTCTATCTTCCAAATTTTGCAACATCTGACATTCTCAAGAGAGGCTGGTCCAAGTTACCACTGCATGTCCCAGGATGAACTTTTCACTTGAGCACCCAAGAAACAGAAAGAGTGACAGTGTTCTAAATATATTTGTAAGTGTCCTGCCCACTTCAAATAACATGGGTGTAACAAGCTGAGTATGTTAAATTTAACAAATTGCTAGAAGTTGAATTGTTCTAAATTGGGAACTGCCTAAATAGTGGGGCTTTTTAAATGTATTATTATTATTGTTGTTGTTATTGTCTTCACAATCTGGTACAATGCTACACACATAGTAAGCACTCAGAAAAATCTTGTGGTATCTTGTAGAAAATGCAGTTATTTTAATATAGTCTGAAGGTTAAGGTAACCTTCTAGGAACATTTATAGTGCTTTGTTAAAAAGAGGTAGGATGACTGCAGTATGCACAAATACATTGAAGTTGCAGGAACTCCTACAGCCCTAACTATGCTAATCCCACAGACATTTTTATGGCTTTTTATTATAATAATGCAATATAAATTTCTAAAGTGTTATACAATTCACTGCCCACACAAAAGTCCACTTTCACATTTCCTGAGTAGACATCTATTCAAATGCCTAAAAATTGTTTACTGCCTGGCAGATTCATGATTGGAAATGGTCTGATAAATCCTTTCTCTTATTTTGTAAATAATTTTTTAGAGGGTTTAATGAGTATTAATACAATATGGTATCTATTTTTCTCTAAATTAATTATACTTATTTTCAGGGATTATCTTTACTTTGGGTATTACTTTTACTGATGTTACTAATTTGTATTTTAAATATGGTAGTAAATACAAGCTAAGAGATGAATGATTCTATTTTGCCCTAATTTCATACACCAAATTCCTACAAATAAAATGAATAGGAACTCTGTTTCTGAAGAAGACATTCAAATAAAACATGGGTGGAGTTAGAAAAGTGAATGCAGTGCTCTTTTAATATGATATTATTAACTGTATTTACTGAAGGCTCATTTTCATGCATAAAGTAGGGAATGTCATCAAACTGCTCCTCTACCAGGATAATCAATATGCTTCATGGCATAACAAATCACCTACTGGGTAATCCCAACTTTTGGCCCCTACTAACAGCTCAAAGGTGGATGTTTACTATAAGATGGTAGTCTTGGTAGAGGAATTTCAATGCATGGCATAATTGAATGAGGGGATAAGAAAAGTTTTTGTTTTTCTTACTATTTTAAATTGAATAAAAAGAAAATTGTACATGTATAAGAATATATTTTAGGAATATTATGAATGAACAAATAGAATTGGCACATTGGATGAATCTAATGAAACATGACAGTATTTGGTAAAATTGAGGATTTTGTTGGTTCTTACAAGAAAAAATGTAATAAAGGCTTAGAGAGACTTTAACCATGTAAACTTCTTCCTGTAGACCCATTCTAATTAAAATAGGTCATCTGGTAAATATTTGTCTTGCCTAGCTGTGGTTTTCATCATTCAAAAAGCAGAAAAGGGACCTTTAGAGATTTTTCTTATGGATATAGTTCTATTCATAAAAGAAGATATGAATGAAGATACAGTGTAAAAAGGAGCACTGGAAAATATGGCCATCTTACAATTTGTATTAATGAAAGAACACTGGCTGAATTCATGCATGGATTTTTATTTTAGAAAAGTAGATTTCAAACAGGGCAGATGAGCTTTATACATGATCATAGTGACATGGTTTTGTATGATGCACTTTGAGGTAGCTAGGATTTTTATCCCTATTTTATAGATGAGGAGAGTGAGGCTTGGAGAGAAACCAGCTTGCTCAAGATTAGAAAACTAGTGAGTGGTGTGAACCAGAATTTAAATAGTGATAGTTTGAACTCACACTTAAACCCTATACCTTTATTTATTTACTTTTATTGAAGTATAGTTGACATACAATATTATATTCATTTCAGGCGTACAACGTAGTGATTCAACATTTATACACATTAAGAATTGATCACCAAAATAAATGTAATAACCAATTGTCAACATACAAATTTATTACAATATTATTGACTATATCTCCTGTGTTGTACTTTACATTCCATGACATGTATTTTATAACTGAAAGCTTGTACCCCTTAATCTTCTTCATCCCTTTTGCTCACGCTTCCTCCCTCTCTGTCCACCATCAGTCTCTTTTCTGTATCTATGGTTCTGTTTCAGTTTTGTTTTGTTTGTTCATTTGTTTTGTTTTTTAGATTTCACATCTAAAATCATATAGTTTCATCTTTCTCTAACTTACTTCACTTAGCATAATACCAAGTCCATCCATGTTGTAGTAAATGACAAGATGTTTTTTTCTTTCATATTGCTGAGTAATATTCCATTGTATATATATGCATATACATATATAATGTGTATATAAGTATACATATCATACATGTATAATGTATATATATATATATGTATCATATATGATGTGGTATATAAACTACATCTTCTTTATTCATTCATCAATGAATAGGTTGCTTCTATGTCTTGGTTATTGTAAATAATACTGCAGTGAACATAAGGGTGCATATATCCTTTTGAATTAGTGTCTTTTTTTTCTTCAGATAAATACCCAGAAGCGGAATTGCCTGATTATATGGTAGTTCTATAATTTTTTGAGGAATCTTTATACTGTTTTCCATAGTGCCTACCCCACTTTATATTCCCACCAACAGTGGATGAGGGTTCCCTTTTCTCTACATCCTCACCAACACTTGTTATTTGTTGTCTTTTTGATAATAGCCATTCTGACAGGTGTGAAGTGATAGCTCATTGTGGTTTTGATTTGCATTTCCATGATGATTAGTGATGTTGAGAATCTTTTCATGTGCCTGTTGGCCGTCTGTATATCTTCCTTGGAAAAATGTCTGTTCAGGTCCTCTACCCATTTTTTAGCTGAGTTGTTTGTGGTTTGTTTGTTGATATTGAGCTGTGTGAGTTTTTATATAGTTTAAATATTAACCCCTGATCAGAATATTGTTTGAAAATATATTTTCCCATTCCGTAGGTTGCTTTTTCATTTTGTTGATGGTTTCCTTTGCTGTGCAAAAGCTTTTTAGTTTGATATAGTTCCATTTGTTTATTTGTGCTTTTGTTACCCTTGCCTTAGGAGACAGATCCAAAAAATTATTGCTAAGACCAATATCAAAGAGTGTACTACCTATGTTTTCTTCTAGGAGTTTTATGATTTCAGGTCTTACCTTTAAGTCTTTAATCCATTTTGAGTTTATTTTTTGTATATGGTATAAGAAAGTGGTCCAGTTTCTTTTCTTTTCTTTTTTTTTTTTTTTTGCATGTAGCTGTCCAGTTTTCCCAACATTATTTATTGAAGAGACTGTCTTTTTTTCTATTGTAAATTCTTGGCCCCTTTGTCATAAATTAATTGACCATATAATTGTGGATTTATTTCTGGGCTCTCGATTCTGTTCTATTGATCTATGTGTCTGTTAAAACCTGTGCCTTTAATAACAACGGCTCTGAATACTAGTTTATTGTAAGCTCATAGGTAACTAGTATTAATTAATAGTGAAAATGTTTGTACTCTAAAAAATCTTTTTCTTCTGCCTGATGAATTCTTTTTCTTTAATCATGTCTGATGATAAAAAGTCCTGATTAATATTTGCAAAGAAAATTAAAATAGTTACATTGTTATTTTTCATATCAAACAGATTTTGAAGGTTATGAATGCCAGAAATGTGTAATTTCACTAATAATACTCCATTGAAAAAAATGAAAGTATGGCCCTCAAAATTCTGAACTTATGTGGATTCTAACCTGGTTAAGTTATTTTAAGTAAAATCTCCTTTTTTTTTGCGGTATGCGGGCCTCTCACTGTTGTGACCTCTCCCGTTGCGGAGCACAGGCTCCGGACGTGCAGGGTTAGCGGCCATGGCTCACGGGCCCAGCTGCTCCGCGGCATGTGGGATTCTCCCAGACCGGGACACGAACCCGTGTCACCTCCATCGGCAGGCGGACTCTCAACCACTGCGCCACCAGGGAAGCCCAGTAAAATCTCCTTTTTAAATGCCCAATATATTAAACACTTCACTTGTTTTTACTCTTTTCTCAAACCTTAAAGTTTAGTTTTGGTTGAATGCGTTATAAATCATTTAGGATTTTAATATGTTTAAGTGATTGGCAGTATACTTTGTAACTGACAATTGTGAGGTATTAGAAATGAGAAATGAGTGTATGTTTTTTACCTCTCCCGATCTCATCCTCTGTACCCTAGTGATATAAAAATATGTAAGAAAAATTAGGTAATAAAAATGTGTAAAAACACGAGAAAGACGGCCTTCATCTAAATTGACCTTTTGGTGATATGAAAAACGAGGAGCAATTCAGTTCATCTGAATCTAGTTGTTATTACTACAGTTGACCCTTGAACAATGTGGAGTTAGGACACCGATCCTCCAGGAAGTTGCAAATCCTAGTATAATTTAGCCCTTTGTACTCGTGTTCCTCTGTATCCACAGTTCTGCATCCTCAGATTCAACCAACTGAGGAACATGTAGTACTACAGTATTTACTATTGAAAAAAAAAATCCACATATAAATGGACCCATACAGTATAAACTTCCGTTGTTTAAGGGACAATTGTATATGTTTTTTCAAAGATCTCACTTTACCTACTAAAGCATTTAGCCATGTAATCCCTTGATAATTAGGACAAAATAGTCATGAGTGATAGATTTATTCATATGTATGGCTGGAACTAGTATCTTGCATTCATATTTATATATATTTTTTTTATATTTCAGAAAATATTGACATTGTCTTTTCTTAGTTAAAATACCTGTTTAAATGTAAAGTATCCTTTGCTTTTTATTTCACCATCATCTGTGTGATTATTATGTAAGGTTTACTTGATCCAGAATCAGTTATTTTAAATGTTTAGCTGTAGTTAGTGAATATTTTCAGAGATAAAACAGCCAACAGTAATATAACCTTAATGTGTGCCAGGCAGTATTCTAGGTGCTCTCAAATGTTATATCATTTAATCCTAACAACAACCCTATGCTTTAAATATTCTTGTTATTCCTACTTTGCTAATAGAAAATTGAGCTGGAGAGTGTCAAACTCAGGAAATCTGGTCCTAGAGTCGATGTTCTCGACCAACAGGCTATACCACCTCTCAAGCATGAAATTAAAATTATTTAACTTGAATGTGAAAGCAGTTTTGTTGTAATGCTTCCTGTAACATTGTACTTTTTTTTTTTTTTTTTTGCGGTACGCAGGCCTCTCACTGTTGTGGCCTCTCCCGTTGCGGAGCACAGGCTCCGGACGCGCAGGCTCAGCGGCCATGGCTCACGGGCCTGGCCGCTCCACGGCATGTGGTATCTTCCCGGACCGGGGCACGAGCCCGTGTCCCCTGCAGCGGCAGGTGGACTCTCAACCACTGCGCCACCAGGGAAGCCCTAACATTGTACTTTTAGTTCAACATAATCTCGGTTGCAGTGAGTGTAATAAATCATAAATTTAGTAAAAACTGCTTGGTAGATAATGACGTCTAATTTTGATTCTAACAATAATTAGCTATATGATCTTGAATAAATAACTTATCCTCTCCAGATCCAATGTATTCATGCACACAATAAAGGCTTTTGTCAGTGTCTTTGTTTCCTAGGGCTGCTGTAACAAAGTATCACAAACTGAGTGGCTTTAAGCAACAGAAATGTAGTCTCTCACAGATCTGGAAGCTAGAAGTCCAAAATCAAGGAATCAGTAGGGTTGGTTCCTTCCGGGTGCTCTGAGGAAGAAACTGTCCCATGCCTCTCTCCCAGCTTCTGGTGGTTGCTGGCATCCTTGGTGTTTCTTGGCTGGTAGACCATTCACTCCAATCTCTGCCTTTATCTTCATATGGAGTTCTCCCAGTGTGTCTGTCTCTGTGTCTCTTTTTTCCTTTTTTATAAGGACTCAAGTCATTGGATTAGGAACTCTTCTGACCTAATTACATCTGCAAAGACCCTATTTCTAAATAAGTTCACATTTTGAGGTTCTGGTGGGACATGAATTTTGGGAGGAACCTATTCAACAAGATGATTTCAAAGATCCCTCAGTTACAACATTTTAAGGTACGATGATTTTAGAACTTGGTTGTTAAGACTGGACTTAAGATTTAGGATTACTTCATTATTTTTAGGAGATTTTAGTTTAGATTTGGATGTCTTGGAAAAGAAGTGATAAGTTCTTAGGCAATATTTACTTCTATTTGAGATTTTTTAAACTTCAAGTATGATATTTTGTAAAATATACTGATGTAATAAATTATTATTATTTAAATTAATTATATTTTCCCCTTTCCTCCTTCTAATACACAAGAGGCACTAGTTTCATGGGACTATAGCTGTTATTTTACTGATAGCATTTAGAAAATTTAGTACTTAATAATTTATTCCATTCACATCCACTGTGAACTTTTTGTCCCCTGTGAACCCTGTTACTGCTGGCTGATTTGTTCAGTGAGGCAGTCTGTGAAGTTGTTCTTCTGGAGCTGCTCTAGAAAGTAATTTTAGACATATTCCCATGTTTATGCTTGAGTTCACTGTACTCACCAGACAGTATTACAAATACTGAAAATCTAGTGATTTAACAGTGAAATAAGAGTAAAGAAATAAATCATTTTGCTATGAATTTCTTTTCTTTCCTTTCTTCCTTTTCTCCCTCCTTCCCTTCCTCATTCTTTCTTTCCTTTTTTCCTCTCCCTCTACCCTCCCTCTGTCTCTTTCCTCCTTCCTTTCACATTCAGACAATTATCACTATCATTGTCAGTACACAAATCTAGGATTTGTAAAAAAATACATATTTTGGATTAACATTATAAATTTTTTTCTCACAATTGCTGAGAGTCTTTTTTGCCGAAATTAAAATATTATCAGTAAGCATATTAGTATGCTTGGATTACGATACAATTTTTTCTGTTTTCTGAAATATAACTATGTTACATTTTTAATGAGAACAATAATACCTTAAGGATTACATGATAAATTTTGAATATGGCTTGAGGTTGTTTTGTCCAATAATACAGAAATAGCTGTACATTATTCTTTATTTTTTTTGACTAACATTCATTGAGTGCCTTCTTTTTCCTATTGAAGTGCTCAGCATTGAGGACATAGTGTTGAATTCAAATAATACTTTCTGCCTTCAATAATCATATTCTGGTTAAAGACACTGGCACCTAAACACATGACAGCCTCAGGCATAAAGGTCATACTACTTCTGTTACTCACCAAGAGGGAATCTTAAATTTTTTACTGAACATTTGAAAATGGCTCACTATAACATCATGAATTATGACTTTTGGACAGCACATATGCTATTTTAAGGGTACTTTCTTTCATTTGTAATGATTTTTTATTATAACAATTTGAATTATAGATCAGTAACATATCACTGTTCCTCATAATAGGAGATAGGATATTAAACATTTTATATATTATCATTAACATAAAGAATGCTATTGATAACTTCTACAGTATTCATTTTTCTAACAGATCTTGTTCTTGATTCCTTGAAATACTTTTAAATAAATGAAGCAATTAGTTGACTATGCATGACTATATTCTCTAGTGCTTGGACTTACAAGTTTAAGTAACCTACAATTCTAATACTTGAATCAAATGTCAATATTTTATTTTCTTAGTCATTATTTCTAAACATAACATGTGCACTCAGTAACTTTATAGATTGGTATATAGTACAAAATAATCTAATTTTGTTTATCTTCAGTATATGCCTTTATTCTCAGTGCTGTGTGCTGGGTATATCATGGGGCTATTTTTTAAATGCATGACAAAATAAGCCAACAATAAAGAAATCTCCATTGGACACTGATTGAATAAACTCTATAGCTATGCAAAGATTCTACTAAAAATGCAGTTTTACTTTTCACCCAAGCCTGCCTTCCTCTCAGTAACTAGAACTACCATCTACTCAATTTATTGTTTCAGAAATATCAGGGTCATACCTTCCTTCACTCTTCCCTCTCCTTTATCTACCATCATCACCATAGTCTTCCTCCTAAACGTCTCTCAGACCACCCCATTTCTCTCTATTCCCACTGCTTCTGCCTTCATCTTGTACCTCTGCCATCTCATTTAGATTCCCAACAGAATTTTCTATCTTCAAAAGAGAATCTGATCTTTAAACATAGATAATAAAGAATGCTGAAATGGGGCTTCTCTGGTGGCGCAGTGGTTGAGAGTCCGCCTGCCGATGCAAAGGACACGGGTTCGTGACCCGGTCTGAAAGGATCCCACATGCCGCGGAGTAGATAGGCCTGTGAGCCATGGCCGCTGGACCTGCGCGTCCAGAGCCTGTGCTCCGCAGCAGGAGTAGGCCACAACAGTGAGAGGCCCGCATACCAAAAAAAAAAAAAAAAGGAATGCTGAAGTGATTCTTTTAATAGATACAAAAACTGTATCCTCTAATAAAACCATAATGTTTGGAATCATCTTTTTTTATAGGGCAGAAATCAACGATGTCTTTACTGGACAAAACTATTTCCAGGGATTCCCTGGTGGCGCAGTGGTTGAGAGTCCGCCTGCCGATGCAGGGGACTCGGGTTCGTGCCCCGGCCCGGGAAGATCCCATATGCCGCGGAGCGACAGGGCCCGTGAGCCATGGCCGCTGATCCTGCGAGTCCGGAGCCTGTGTTCCGCAACGGGAGAGGCTACAACAGTGAGAGGCCCAAGTACCGCAAAAACAAACAAACAAATAAAAAAAATACTATTTGCATTTCTGTGGACAGGAATCATTTGCACTTACATTAGCTCTCCAAAAGTTAACTTAGGTCTCTACAAAGTGGCAAAATAGCCCAGCCAAGCATAAAGGCACAGAGCCTTATAGAATCAGATAACCTGGAAGGCTTCTCTAGGAATGTCCTGCATTTGACTGAACGATCTCTCAGTATTCGTTTTGTCCAAAGTTCATCACAGTTTTTGCTGACAGTGGCTTGCAGGGCACTCTTTCCTGGCCCCATGTCTCCATCTTCCCCATTTGGCAGATCCTTTTTTTCTGTACTCCAGACATCCTGCCTGGAGTTTGACTCCCAAACAGTCTTGCTCCCCATCATCTCAGGGATCTCAAATTTAGTTTCCCTTTTTCTTGGAACTTTCTTTCCTTTACTACTACTACCATTTATTATTTGTTTGTTTATTTATTTTTTACCTTTTCCTGTAGGTCTCTGTTTAAAAGGCAACTTCCTCATGGCAGCTTTATGAAACTCTGGCTTACTTAGATCTTCTTTGGTATGTTCTTATAATATCCAGGACACCCCCTTAATAACACTAATTGTTACTAACTTGTACCACCCATTAGTCTGAAAGTTATAGAAGAGCAGGGACTGTCTTTTTTTTTTTGCGGTACTTGGGCCTCTCACTGTTGTGGCCTCTCCCGTTGCGGAGCACAGGCTCCCGATGTGCAGGCTCAGCGGCCGTGGCTCACGGGCCTAGCCACTCCGCGGCATGTGGGATCTTCCCGGACCGGGGCACGAATCCGTGTCCGCTGCATCGGCAGGCGGACTCTCAACCACTGCGCCACAAGGGAAGCCCAGGGGCTGTCTCTTTTTATCCCGAATCTCTATCTAGGCATATACAAGGCACTCAATATGCATTTATTTAGTGAACTCGTATAAGAAATATTTATTTTATATATTTTTCATCTTTAAAGGTTTGCATTTCTTCGTTGTTTCCCCAACATTGTTTTAGCATTTTCAAAATTAATAATGATAAGCAGTAGTCTTTTGCCCCCGATTATATCATCAATAGTAACCATGTATTATGGTTTATTTTATACATTAATTTATTGCTATGTACAGTACAAATCTAGCTAACTAGCTTAATTTATAAAGTTTGGAAGAGAGAATGATTAGTTCTGCTCTGGTGTGTCACTAAAGTGTCATGGAAGTGACATGAGTGTTTCAAGGACAACAGGATGTACAGGAGGCTGTTCCACACTGAAGGGAGAGCGAGAACAAGAGCAAACCATGGAGGCACGCTATGTTGGGGAAGACAAAATAGTTTGTGTCATTGCAGCACAGCGTGCATTTAAGATAGAGGCCAGAGGCCTTGAAATGCATGCAAAGAGTTTGGACTTAAAACTGTAAACAAAGGCAAGACACTAAAGAGTTTTAAGTAGGGTTGGATTTTAGAAATTCACTCTGTTAGAATGTAGGACAGCAGTTTCCAAGGTGTGCTTCACTGCAAGTTCATCTGTTGGAATCTGGCTCTTTATATATCTTTTTATCTAATAAAATGTAAAAAAGCAAAGTAAGCTTTCCTAATGTGTGATTGACACTGGTGTGCTTCCTTAGTCTGTATGCTGGTCCAATGTTCCATATAAAGCACTAATGCCATGAACTCTTAGAGAAGAATGGGGGTCCCTTCATGCAGAGGGGTGGGCAGTGGTGCCCTCCCTCAGGCATTACTTTGCTTTCAGTGTATGGCTGGGGATTGCAGATTGTGTTCCTGGTTAAGTGGTTTTACAGATAATATTATTGAGTTTTAACTAAACTAACACTTCACAAATTAAAAAGTTCTTTCAAGAGGCTTGAGATGAAGAGAAATGATAATATAAGTACAAATGGGGTAAAAAAAAAAAGCAGTGCTGACACACATATACTCCTAGGTGTTCTTCAACTGCACTGCAAGGTTAAAAAAACACTGATGAGCTAATCAAGTCTGACAAGAAAGCAGCAAGAAATTCATATGATTAAGAAGACTGTATGAAATATGGATCTCCATATACTATCTTTAATGATGAACTTTGACCTACTTAAAATGAGTCTTGAGACATGAGCTAATAATAGTATGTGGCCTTCAACATTTGCATGGCATTTTTACCATACATATTTTAAAGATTTTATTTATTTATTTAGTTTTGTTTGCGTTGGGTCTTGGTTGCCGTGCGCGGGCTTTCTCTAGTTGTGGAGAGCGGGGACTACTCTTCATTGTGGTGCGCAGGCTTCTCATTGCGGCAGCTTCTCTTGTTGCGAGGCACGGGCTCTAGGCCCACCGGCTTCAGTAGTTGTGGCACGTGGGCTCAGTACTTGTGGCCCATGGGCTTAGTTGCTCTGCGGCATGTGGGATCCAACCGGACCATGGCTCGAACCCGTGTCCCCTGCATTGGCAGGAGGATTCTTAACCACTGTGCCACCAGGGAAGTCCTGCTTGGCATTTTTAAACAAAGCATCTATAATAAGACAAAACAGAATTTTTTTTTCCTGGAAATGTTTAAAGTTTTGCAATATCAAATTTAATGTTTCAGAAATGGCACTAAAATTAGTGGTGGATGTTTACAAGTTTTTCTGAGATTTCTTATTATATTAGTAAAGTAGCAATAAATGTATATAATGTATAAATAACAACATATGCACATATTAGGGAGGCATGCTCAAAAACCTCTTCGCTATAATAGATATGTGTGATTTTTAGACAGTTGTTTACTAAATGGACCAAGGGGACAATTACAAAGGGAAGGAATCTCATTGTAATATTTTTTCTTAAGTGTTTGAGAGCACTTTGTATCTTTTGATCTATTTATGTGTCAATATATTCAGCTATGAAATTCATAAAAAATTTTCTTCACTGAAAGCAAACTTAATAAATAAGTGAAATAGCAAAAAGGTATGAACCACATATTTTATATCCAAGCTTTTATTTATTAGGAGATGAATTGATTTAGTCACCTGTAGTGAGCGGTTGATGAAAAATTGCTGTTGTTTTCTCAGGCTATTTCAATGACTCAGGTTTTCTCTGCTGATATATTCATCTAAGAGGAACTTAATTATGATTGCCAAGTTAAACAAGTCTACTAGCACATGGGAAAGCATGAACTTAAATGGTATTGGAAGAGGGAATTCCCTGGTGGTCCAGTGGTTAGGACTCCAGGCTTCCACAGCAGAGGCACGGATTCAATTCCTGGTCAGGGAACTAAGATCCTGCATGCCCCATGGTGTGGACAATACATACATACATACATACTTACATACATAAAATGTATTGGAAGAGACAGTCCTATTTAAGTTAGCATTTGTTAATGAAGGAATGAATTAGCTCCTAAAAAGTGACCATCCATCTAAATTCAATCAAGATGAGACAAGTTCTAAACTAGAGAAAGTAAAATTTATGATATAAAACTGAAGATCATCAAGTTTTGTTTTGTTTTTTTTACTAGTTCACTATTGCATTTCTTCACAGCCTTCATTCATACCACTCTCAGTCAACCTTAACTGGAAAAAAAACTCTCTCTCCAGGTTCCCACAAACCTGACCACATTGCATTTATTGTATCTATTGTCATTCATGTTTTATCTCATTTACTAGAAAGTAAATTTCCTTGAGGGCGAGGGTCACATATGCTTTCTTATGTTTTAGCTTCCAAGTAGGCTAAGATTTTATACCATAGGTGCTCAACAGAGGTATTGTGAATAAGAAATAAAATGGCTTGTTGCTAAAATATTGGACTCTCTATAGTAGAGATCTTGTCAGGAATATTATGAGTTATTATATTATTTATATTTATGCTACTGCACTATGAACTCTATACAAATTTTTTTAAGAGAACGTGAAATATAATTTGTTTTGATACTCATAATTTTCTATATACTTCCAAACATATGTATATGTGTATGTTTGGAAGTATATAGAAAATATATATATTTATATTTATATTATACATATATATATATTTCTACGCGCCTCCAAAGGACAAGAATTTTGGAATTTCCAGTGGTCCACTGCATTCACCACCAAAGGGGAGTGATCAAACTATTAAATCAGAACAGTGTGGCAGCACATCTGCTTTCAAAAGTCTTTGTATATTGTTCTTTTGTTGAGTGTAGACAAAGTTATTTTGCAAAATCAATTGAAAAGAAAAAGTGTATTGAAATAACTAGATCTTTTGGATATTGAAAACTCATACTGAGATATAGTAATGTCGAAAAAATAATTGCAAGAGTACATTTTTTGACTTAGCACAAATTCCATTTACTGATACCTCTGAATGAATTATTTGATATTTGTTAAAGAAAAGCCATTTCATTTTATTGGTATAGATACTCGAATGCAGGTATTTAAACTAGCAGCTTCTTGTTGAATTGGAAAGAAAATGTGGAATTTACTATTTCTTCTTTATGGAATGCTGTTACCCCACTCCATCTCTGTCAACAAAATCCAGAAAGAGAACACTAATTACTGCTTGGAACACTAAGAATGATCAGTTTTCATGCTGTTCTAATTTAAATGACTTGTTATTTGTGTAAATGAATTGATTAAGTAGAGAGATTTGTGATGGTAGCACTTTATTTTCCCACTTAGGAAACAGTCCCTTATACAATTATATTATTTAAAACAAATACACAAACAAACAAAAAGCCTCTTGAATAGAAGTTAGTATCTTCCCTAGGTCTTTAAGTAAATCCATATGTTAATGGAAGTGGTGCTGATTAACTGAAATACTTTGAGAAGAAAAGGTTCAATCAGACCATGAGGCACAGAAAAAATTTCAACCACTTACATCATCATCACTTCAGTCAACTCAACTGTTTCTATAGATGCACTGTAAGTCAGGCTTTGAAGAGCCTCTCAATAATTCTTAATAATTTTCTAGAATGATAATTCTAAATTTGACAGACATTTCTATTGCAAGACTTTATATCTTAATACATTTCACTAATTCTTTTGATCAGCATACAAGTAAATGATACATTAATTTTCCCCCAAGCATAGGTCTCAACTCTTTTTATTCCAGGGACAAAGTACTTGCCCAGACCTATAAGAAGTCTAATGACCTATAAGATTTCATTTAAGTTTTAAAATAACTACTGTATCCCTTAGTGTCCAGGAATCTTCAAAATAAAGTTGCCACTAAATGTCATGTTGCAGAATCCTCACTGCCAGCGTATTGACAAGTCTCCTACATCACGGTGTTTGTGGTTTTACCTAATTGGAAATATCATTAAAACATGTATTAAAGGAAACTGTAATACAGAATTGATTTGAGAGCTGTGATTAGGAAAGAAAATGGAGGATCAGTAATTACATGGTGAATTTGCTGTACACAAAGATGTCTAAATCATTTGATATTCCAGTTAATAAATATTATTGAGACAGACATAGTTGTGAGAATTGGGGGTGAACAGGTAAACAAAGTCCATTCTTTCATAGAGCGTGTATTCTTGTGAGGGGAGACATCAACTTAAAAGTAAATAAGTAATTGTATATTTCCTTGAATATAATAAAATAACATGATGTAAATTATAGCAGGGGAAGCTGGACTTTTATCAGATAACTAACTTCTACTTTTCCCCTCTTGGCTACCTAAGCCTGAGAAAGTGACCTAAAAGAAAGAAGATGGGAAAAATATGTTTTATAATAAAAAACTTTCCTTTAAAATTAACATAATCTAAAATAATTTTCAGAATTACCAAAAGAATAATTTTTTGTCAAAAGTAGGAGAACCAAAGTCTAGAATAATCCAGGAAAGAAAAGTGACAAATCATGCTTTTCAGTGCAGTTATAAAAACTTTTGAACTTATATTACACCTCAAGTAATAATGTGGGTAAAAAAGAGGTGAAACTATATAAACTTGATATACAAACTGTTTATAGGCAATTTGTTTATTTTAGCCAGAGCAAATCTGATAATTCCTTGTCATTTTTTCAGATAACCATTTTATATCTCCGTTCAGTTTTCTAAAGCCTATCTTGAATGCATATCTAATAATTTCAAAAATTCCATTATTTATAGACATAAATCGTGCTTTTGTGCCTTGGAGGTACTCTTATACTATGGAGAGATGTTGTTTGTACGTTTGCTTGTTTTTTTTGTTTTGGTCTATTATGCCTCTGTGGTATTGGTTAGGGAACAGGGAGCTGGTGATATGAACATTTACATTGTTATTGTTATGCAAAACCTTAAAATTCTGAAACATTCATGTTTACCAAGACCTGGAAATCAAGCCTGGTCTTAGTTTCACTTTCTTTTTTTTTTTCCTATATCCAGCAAAATTCCAGGAGAGATGTTAGATGATTTTCTGATGTTAGAAGTTGAAGTAGAGAAAAAAGTACTATTCAAAGAGTAAATTGATAAGGAACATGCTGTATTATTCAACCACCTTAGACCAGATTTGCACAAAATGATGAAATGACTCCTCCGTGAAGTTAGAAAACACCTTGATCTTCAGCTTAGGAGGCTGAAGTGTCCTGAGGTCACCAGAGGTGTAGCTGGTTAGAATAGACAGTACTAAGGACAAGCAACATGAAGTGCTCTAGCAGGTCAACATTAAAATTTCAGTGATTTAGCACAAGTGTTTCTCATCCAATTCAAGTCTAAAGCAGAGTAGTTAAAGTGGTACAAATCACTTTCACTCATATTCATTCTGTTGCCCTGCATTCACCCTACAGCAAGGAAGGCTGAGAAATGCCCTGGAAGTGATTCTGCAGTCCTTATCATAGTGAGGCAAACAAGTGTTCCAGTGCCCAGGGGACATAAAGACTAAATCCCATTGCCCAAAATGCCTACTAAATTTAGTAATTTAGAACTATTGAGTAAAACGGATGAAAGAATTTTTACACAATCTGGAAGGCAGCTAGGTGCATTTATAATTGTTTTTAGAAATGTGTATATTGTAGCAATGAATGATGGATAGAAGTGTTTGGAGTAGCTTAAATTATTTAAATATGATGGTATTTTTGTCTTTGCTCTTGTCAACCTCTAACTGGATGTTCTTTCCAAGTTACCTTTTTTTTAAGGCAATACCTTAATAGAGTGAGGCCTGGGAGATAAAGTGCAAAGAGGTAAAGAAGATACTCTAAGAAGTTAGGCCAAAAGAATAGGGAAAGTTATCAAACAAACAATAGATTTGTTTTGGCAACTGGCTTGGCTACAAGTCACAAACCTAATACCTGTATGTACAAGATTACGTTGGGATCTTCTTTCTGTTATTTTCTCATTCTCTCTTACAAGAGAAAAAAAAAAAAAGACATTTTGTTCTCATAACTGGAAACTTAAGGGAAAAGACTTCTCATTTGGCTCGTCTTGGTGACACAGATGATGTTATGAAGTCTCAATTTCTCTATCCATCTCAGAAACATTGTTTCCCTATGTCAGGCAGGATGACCAGTGGCAGTTATCAGTTTTCTAACCCTAGGGGAAGCGGAGTGCTTCACTCATTTCCACCTCAGCTGAATGCTGTAGAGGGACACACATTCGAGGACCCTCCACATCCACCCACTGTACTACGCCACTTATATTTATATAAGAACTTGAGCATCTGTGGATTTTGGTAAGTGCGAGGCCTCCTGGAATCAATCCTTGCTAAATACCTGGATATCGAAGGGACAACTGCACTCCTTCCTGCATTTCCGTCTTTTTTATTGATTATACTCTTAGAGTCTAAATCATCTTTACATAAAGACATCATTAAAATTTGTAATGGGGCTTTTCTGGTGGCGCAGTGGTTGAGAGTCCGCCTGCCGATGCAGGTGACACGGGTTCGTGCCCCGGTCCGGGAAGATCCCACATGCCACTGAGCCTGCGCGTCCGGAGCCTGTGCTCCGCAACGGGAGAGGCCACAACAGTGAGAGGCCCGCGTACCACAAAAAAAAAAAAAAAAAAAAAAAAAAAAATTGCAATGGCATTCATGTAATCTTTAGTCACCCTAGAGTGTACAGGCATGTTTAAAAATCTTTGTGTCACAGTGGGATCGAATAAGTTGCCCAAGATCACGCAGAAAGAAATTGGTATTTTTTTTACTATTTCAGTCTGTTTATTTTCTTTTTTGGAATATACAAGCCACAGATACATAACAGTTGATTTTGAGACAGTTAACTTGGTTTTATTTTGGATTTTTTTTTACAACTTAAATTTAAAATGCAAATGGTACTTGATATCATCTACCAGATGGATACCGAATAGATATAATTTTCAAATTCAAAAAAGAACAAATGCTGGATATGATCATGGATATCATTAAAGCAGATTTAATTTGATTCCCTTCTGATAAAATTTCTACAGTGAAGCTATGAATGGATCACTCAGCTCTGAATAACTGCTAGAGATCTGGATTCACCTTCCATCCCCAGTGGTGGGAACTCTGTTTCTATGATATCCTGAAGCTTCAAAACAACTAACTCACTAACTAACTAAATAAATAAATAAATAATGGCTTTTCAGCTAAGAGAATGGATGTAAAATATTTTCAATTCTGTGAATGAATAAGAAATTAGGCTAATTAATTAAAACTGCCAGGAATTCCTTTGAAGAAGTCTGTGATTAAACCCAAGGCTTTATGGTGGAACAATTAAGTAAATTTGTCCTCAGGTATCTTTGCACGTTCTCCAGGGAATGAGTGATGAAATTCTGGTTTAGAGTTAAACTTTATTAGAGTTTTATCTATTTTAATTGATTCAGCTTTGGTTATAAAACTCCAATGGAATAGCTGATGTAAATGACATATTATGTTAATATATAAACCTCCCATGAGTTATCTTTAATTTCACCAAAGATGGAAACATAACCTGTCTGACTATTCTGTACAAGTGAATGCAAAATAGTAGTGAACTATAATAGTTTATATTATCGAGAACATTTAATTATGCTACATGATTCTTAATAAAATATTCTTAAATATCCATAAGTAGGCACAGAAAAGATTTGCAGCGTAAAATTTATATTCAATAATATTAGTAAAGAATAATTAGCCAATTGGAAGGAGACTGCTTTTCTTAATGCTTCTTTTTTTTGAGAGAATGTTTTGGTAGAAAATAAAGTATTTTAGAATGCATAAATCCCAAACACTGACTGTTTTTGAGACTAACTTGGTCACTGATAATAAATGCATTGGCATTTACAAGATGATTCTTCCTGTGAATCCTGTTACTAATGACATATTGAAAAATTGTGTACAAGAAGTAAGTGAAATGGAGGTAAATGAGGCACACATTTGAGTAAGGCATCCTAATATTCATAAATAGTCAAAGGATATCCTCTTTAGTACCAAATTAGTTTATTCTTCAAAAAATGTAACCTGAAACAAATAATATGAACTTGGTAAGCTGAGTACAAATGTGTAATTTATTTATAAGTTACCTTTCTGATAGAATTGGTACCAACTCTTCCTTTGACCGTGTGTCTTTTTCAAATGTGATTGTTCTATGAAAAGAGCAAGGTGAAGCTCCAAAATTCAGACCATGGGGCAATGAGTATTCAAAGTGTGGCTGGGTCTCTGTTTCTACCTTATGAACAGATTATTTAGTATTCTCTATAACTAAATTTAACACATTGGAATCAATGAATTCAGGGTTGATTGGACAAAATTGGAATAGGTTTTAATGGTATAATAATTTTCCCCTACTGCCAGTTATTTAAGAGTGGGTATTATCTATGTTTCTTGATATGAAACGAAGAATATGTAAGAATTTGAAATCATTGGTTATATTAGTTTCTTACGGGGAATCCCATGAATATATGCATTTCAACATAGTGATTAAATATTTATATTCTTCATGATGAAAATATTTAGAAGAATAAACATTAAATTGCTAAAGTTATTTTTCTATTATGAGAAAATGTTCTTATACTTGAGTTAAAGCTGGAAGGAATCTTGGAGATCATATAGTAGACTTCCTTCAAATTAGAGATTAAAGAAGAAGATTTAGGTAATTTACCCAAAGTTATATATCTAAATGGCACAATTTGGACCACACCTGAGAGTTCTTAGCTTAGGGCTGTTTCACCATGTTCTTTTCTTTTATTATTCCGTTTTTTCCCCCTTTCTCCTGCTTCTTTTTCTTCCCACATTCTTGGAATTTTTACTATGAGCTATATTGGGTATTGATGTTACAAAGATCAAGAGATTGGTCTGGTTGTAGCCACTGATAATAAAATGCAAGTGTGATTTGAAGGTCATTTAGACAGTAGTCTAGTTCAACAATGCTCTGTAAGACCACCCTTACAGCCACTCTGGGCAATAGGATAAGAATTGCCTTACTATTCAGTTCACATCTCCATCTTCAGCCACACAGAGAGGGCTTCCATAACTCTTAACTGAATTAATACATTAAAGCATAAATTGTATTGAGAAAGATCTAATATATACTTTGAAGAAAATAGTATATAGAGTTTAGTATATAATTAGCATAAATATCCTTACTTACAATAAACCATAAATGATATGCAGTGGTTTCAGGCTCTTGTCATTAAAGGACTTATAGATTTTTTGGTAAAGAAATATTTGTTCTAACCTAAATAGATTTCTATTTTTTCTAACATATTGCTCAAACTTCTGTATGCATCCAACTCTGCATGTAAGGGGATATCTTTAAAATTTTTTTTTTGTACTGGATTTATTAGTATCCTTGGCAGTGTAGTTTTAATCACTCCCTTGCTAAAGAAGGCATGTTTTAACACACTTTTGAAATGCTTGATGTTTATTTTACTTTCTATCTGCAGTATGGCTAGACAATATAAAGCTTCTCTGCATCTCTGTTTTGGCTCAAGAATTTTGTGAGGCAGAGTGGGAAAAAGATAAGGAAGTTTGTGTCCTGCATCTGTTTCAGTGCTGCTTTTCCACTTGTGATATATACTCTACAGTGACTTAAAAAAAAAAAAGGAGGCTTTAAACTCTTGTTTGGCAGAAAATGTACATTAGTAATTCGGGTTTTGCTTTTTTTTTTTCCTTTTTTATTTTATTTTTTTTAATTGAAGTATAGTTGATTTACAATATTGTATTAGTTTCAGGTGTACATAAAATGATTCAGCTACATATATATGTGTGTGTGTGTATTCTTTTTCAGATTCTTTTCCAATATAGGTTATTACAAGATATTGAATATAGTTCTCTGTGCTATAGAGTAAATCCTTGTTGTTCATCTGTTTTATATGTAATAATGTGTATCTGTTAATCCAATACTCCTAATTTATCCCTCCCACCAGCTTTCTCCTTTGATAGCCATATTTTTTTTTCTATGTCTGTAAGTCTGTTTCTGTTTTGCAAATAAGTTCATTTGTATTATTTTTTAGATTCCACATTTAAGTGATATCATATACTTGTCTTTCTCTGACTTACTTCACTTAGTATGTTAATCTCTAGGTCCATCCGTGTTGTTGTAAATGGCAATATTTCAGTCCGTTTTATGGCTGAGTAATATTCCATATATATATTTTTATGCGTATATATATTTCTTATACATAATATATATATATACACCACATCTTCTTTGTCCATTCATCTGTTGATGGACACTTAGGTTGCTTTCATGTCTTGGCTATTGTAAATAGTGCTGCTATGAGCATTGGATGTGCATGTATCTTTTTGAATTAGAATTTTCTTTGGACTATACCAAGGAGTGGGATTGCAGGATCATATGGTAGCTCTATTTTTAGTTTTTTAAGGAACCTCCATACTGTTCTCCATAGTGGCTGTATCAATTTACATTCCCACCAATAGTGTAGGAGGGTTCCCTTTTCTCCACACCCTCTCCTGCATTTATTATTTGTAGACTTTTTGATGAGGGCCATTCTGACCGGTGTGAGGTGATATCTCATTGTAGTTATTTTTGTTGTTTGTTTGTTTGCGGTACGCAGGCCTCTCACTGTTGTGGCCTCTCCCGTTGCGGAGCACAGGCTCCGGACGCGCAAGCTCAGCGGCCATGGCTCACGGGCCCAGCCGCTCCGCGGCATGTGGGATCTTCCCGGACCGGGGCACGAACCCGTGTCCCCTGCATCAGCAGGCGGACTCTCAACCACTGCGCCACCAGGGAAGCCCTCATTATAGTTTTGATTTGCAATTTTTGATAATTAGTGGTGTTGAGCATCTTTCCATGTACCTGTTGGCCATCTATATGTCTTCTTTGGAGTAATGTCTATGTAGGTCTCCTGCCCATTTTTTGATTAGGTTTGTATATTTTTCAAATTATGCCCTTGTGGGTCACATCATTTGCAAATATTTTCTCCCAGTCAGTAGGTTGTCTTTTCATTTTGTTTATGGTTTCCTGATTTGGCTTCAATTTGACTGGGTCCTCCACTGGGTAGAAATGGCATTTCTTTTTGAATTGGAGAGAGCTAGATAGGGATGAAGGGTGGAAAATAAAAAAGAAAATAGTCACTGAGTCATTGGGCAACTACTTATGTGATAAATAAGTGTAATCCCTTGCCCCCTAAAATAAAAAATCTTGAAGAAAAAAGAAGCAAATGCATAACTTAAGAAGTCCTGGTTTTCTGTACTCTCATTGGTATTGTGATCTGGAAACTTGGAAATCCCCTATGACTTTATTACTTTATCCAATCCAATGGTTATTTTCAGTTTATGATTTGAAAATATTCAACACATATGGACGGCTGACAATAGTATATTAGAACAATAAATAAAATATATCTATAACATTTTGATTAAAGAATAGTTAAAGCAATAAGAAACTTGTCAGGTGAAGAATTCTGAGACAATCTCTATTCTGTATATTTCATATTCCACTCTAATTCATTAAAAAAAAAGTCCTCATCTTAATCATGGCCTTTTTGGCCCTGACTAAAATCTGAATTAAAGCTTACGTTCTTAATATTTTTCATTGTAAACTTTTGGGGAACTGGCAAGGCGATTCTTGAAATCATGCTCCATTTGCTTCACTATCAAGGACTAGAAAAACTATTTTCATGAACTGTGCCCCCAAACCATTCACGGTAAATATTTGAGGGTGTTTTCATTGAAGCTTGTTCTGTACATCTGAAAAACCAGTGATGCCTAAAGGAGTTTAGAATCACAAGTTTGTGAGATCAAAGAAAAAGTGAAAGAATATTCAGTTTGAAGGAGAAAGGACAAGAAAATGACTTTTTAAAAGAGTTTGACTTTTTTTATTACATTACTTTAGTATGTAAGTATATATGCTATCCCTCATAGATTAGAAGAATTTTAAAATGTGTAATTACCATAGGTTAATGTGATCACTAATTATCCTATACGCAGTTACCATAAAAATTGTTTGATGCTTTATCAGACTGTAGCTTGTTTTACATAGTTAGGGTCACTACAGAAAAAATTAAAAAAAAGGAAAAAAGCGTATTTGTATTCCAGATGATTAAGCAACTGTAGCATATTATCGAATCAAGGATATAAAATGCTAAATGCTATGTGTAATGATAACCTGCAAAATTTTAACTAATGAATAAATTACCAAGATAAAAATATTCTAATTCCATGAGAAAAAATATAACTGAATTTCAGATGATGCTAGTTTGGTGTCCTCTTGACTCTTTGCTTTGATGCATTGTCTGGTTTTTATCTGCAGAACATATTCCCTTTATCTCTGTTTATCAATGAAATCTACTTTTGATCCTTTCATAGGGTGTTGTTCTCTGTTGGTTTCTTAGTAAAGCTAATTAGGCCATCATCCCATCATCCGAGAGCCTTGCTCATAAATTTTTAAGGTGTTGCTATTTCTTTGGTAATTCTCCATTTTATCTGCCATGTTTATAAATGATAATTAAAAGATTGGAAGCTGGAAATACTTGATTTTTTTCTCTGCATGATATCATAATTTGCTAATATATGTCACCTCAAAATTCTCAGAATTCATGATCTTTATCACTGTCTATCACATTTACATAACACTTTCTACATTAAGTGCAGCTATTTATGTACTTATTGCAGTTCCCTGTTACATGCCAAGCTTTTAAGGAGATTTTTGGTTTGTTTCATCTAGATAGTCCCAAACAAAGCCTAGACCTGGCATTTAGCAAGCATTCATTAAATACTTACTGAATGAAGGAATTTGGAATAAATAAGTGAATGGTCTATTCTGAACACATTCAACAAAGTTGAGATTTTGAACAATGGTCTTTCTATAGATTTAAAATACATTCAGAGAAACCATTCATGCATTTGTCCTTTTAGAACCCTAAGTGTCAGAAAGTTGAGGGCTATAAATTGAAACTTCAGCCCATTTAACTCAGTGAAATAAATATTGAATAATTACCATATTATATAAAGTATAATGCTAGGCACTGTACAGGAGATTGCTGTTTAAAAAAAAATACATATTATGCTACCTAAAGCTCATGACCTTGTTTCAAGAGGCAAACAAAATTATACAAAACTTCAGTACTAATGACCTTAAAATTCATTTTATCTCTATGAGCCTTCATTTGCTCTGTCTTTTCTATAATGGTGTGATAAAATTCAGATGAAATTGAGCAAAATGTGTTCTGAAGCCTTAATGCCCTTAGAAAGAAATAGAGGGTATTGGTTTTTCAAGTAGCATTTTCAAAATTTTAATATAATACTTAGAAAGGAATAGACTTAAAAAAACACCCAATGTTATTTAAGCACTTATGTAAAATATATTTTCTAATATTTTAAGAAACCCATCTGCCTTGTGTCATTGAGTGGTTTTATCTTTTCCATTTTAGTGTTTAAAAATAAGTTAAATATTGAAATATTTTTTATTGAAATAATTTATAAAATGTGATGAGAAATATGTTTTGCCCTTTCTTCCTTAAACATGACTTTATGTTTTTTATACATGAATAAAAGTAAATGCATTTATATAACTTTAAGTTTATAGACACGTATGAAAACCAATAGCTTTTTAAATTTTATGATATTATACTTTGTGAGAGGGATTTTCCTTTCAAGTTTCAATGTTACTTCAATTATTCAGAACCTCAATTCGGGTTTTATTTTAATCTTCTCTGAAAATAGTATCGTCTTTGATTTTCTGCTTTGAATTACCTAATCACTTATAAAAACTCGTGTATATAACAATTTGGTTGATTTTAGCTGTTTTATTTTTACTTCAGTCTCTGAAGTAAAACAAAAAAGTAGAGCTGTTACTTTAGGAAATGCCTTTTAACACCAGAGCATTTATTCAAATGTGGTTATTTCAGACAAATATTTTTTGAAGATAGCATACTCATATCTTGATGGTAGTTTAAAAAAACTAAGAGCAATACAGATTATATTGATGATTTATGTCTATGAGTTATTAAAATTATTGTCAATTTAAACTATTTTTTCCTTTTTCAAGTGAGATATATACTTTTATAGGACTAATATAATTTTATAGGAATAATAACATCTTTATCAGACTTTTTTGGTAAAATACTGAGAATATTGGTCTAATGTCAGAACACATAACAATATTTGCAATAGAACTCTTGATGCACAAAATGTTTTCATACACTGTCCCCATTGTCTTTTCCCTTTTCATGGCATGTCAGTGTCAAATTATTTTGTGGTAATGCAGGAGCAATTAATTATAAAAATTAGGTAATCAGCAGTGGCCTTGTGTTTGTGCAGTATAGCTGACAGTCTATGTGGTGGAATTGTGGTATAACTGAACACATCAAACTAGACATGTCTTTAAAAGAAAGGTAAGACAGGGATAATAATAATTAAAATTGATATTCTATGTAAAAGCATCAAGCACAGTGCCAGTTATATAGTAGGTGCTCATAAATGTAATCAATTATAAGAGTGGTAGTAATGGTAGTAGTTGTAGTGTTGTGAATAATAGCAGCAGAAGTGAATTTGAGCAGTAGGAAAATGTCCTTCTGTAGAAACTTAATCCCCAGGACCTAATTTGTTATATCCATCTTTTTGTACATTGACACTTTCTTCAAGGGATTTGAGGTAACTGTGTCAGCTAAACAGACCTTAGCATGAATATTTTATAAGTTTTATATCCATGTGTTAGCTAGTAGAGATTGCATCAGATATTAGGATTGGGGACTGCTTTAGGAAATTAGTGTAGGATTAAAAGAGCAAGTTTTAGGAAAGGGAGGTGAAATGTTTTCCAGTGGTGTCATTTAAAAGTGTTAAATGTCACCTATGATGTAATTTTATTAATATCAGTTCCTTTCTAAGATTCTTATAGTTCATGAACTTAAAGCCTCAACACATTTTAGAGTTTAAAATAATTCTAAAAATATTTTTTGAAATTTAGTGATTTGTTTCAGAGGTTGCCGATTGAAGGTTCAATGTGATATTTATGTTGAAGGGCTTTATAAGTTCTAATGTGCATATGAAATATTAGTGCTGTGATAACGCTGGTGTATGGATAAAGAAGACAGTGATTGGAATGAGGAGTCAGTATCCACATTCATTCTCTAAGAGATGAAAAAGATATTGACGGCTCTAGTGTTAATGAGCATATCATGCACTGGTAGCCGCACTTGCGAGTGTAATCCAGTGTTGGCCACCACTGCTCAAACCTAGTGTGATTAACAAATCTTTCCCCAAGTGGAAGGTGATGAAGTTAACTCAGAAGAGAAAAACACCATATATATTTATTTATTAGCTTAAAGGGAATAAAATAAATGAGAATAACTAAAACGATGATAATAAATATTTTGTCTGCCACACATGTAAGAAGTTAGCAGGAGACTGTTCATTTTTCATGTTTTCCTAACAAGATGACATTACTTTATATATATATATATATATATATATATATATATATATATATATATATAAGTTAGTTACTGAGTAACTGAGGGTACTGAGTATAGCCTGGAGACTACAAAATATAATTTTTGTAGCAAAAGATACCTTCTCAGAGAGAAAGGAGAATTATGTCTATTAAGAAAATAGCTGAGGGCTTCCCTGGTGGTGCAGTGGTTAGGAATCTGCCTGCCAATGCAGGGAACACGGGTTCGAGCCCTGGTCTGGGAGGATCCCACATGCCGCAGAGCACCTAAGCCCGTGAGCCACAACTACTGAGCCTGCGTGTCTGGAGCCTGTGCTCCGGAACAGGAGAGGCCGTGACAGTAAGAGGCCCACGCACTGCGAGGAAGAGTGGCCCCTGCTCACCGCAACTGGAGAAAGCCCTCACACAGAAACGAAGACCCAACACAGCAAAAATAAATAAATAATACTTAAAAAAAAAATAGCTGACTTTGTTTATAAATTTGCTTCTAAATATAACATCTTAGCCTTAATGTCCCTGAGTTGCATTAGGCAAGCTTTTTTAACAGTGAATTAAAAAAAATTAATATAGAAAGCTTTGCTACTGATAAATTAGGTTATGAGGTGAAAAAAGAAAGACATTTATTTTTGTACACTTTACCCATATGAATAGATATTTATTTATCCATCCATCCATCATCCATGCAGCCACCTCTGTCAGTCTATCTGTAGAGCTATTATGTATCTATTTTTCTACCTGCTTGTATTTTTAGATATGTATAAAGGTAACTTTAGGTTAAGAAGATAGACATTATTATAAGAATATCCATGTAAATCTTCTTCATAATGTATATGCAGTTTATAGATTAGGTTAACAGTACACTAGTGAACACTATTAATTTTCACTACTTTTAGAAAACCTACAAGCAATAAAATTAAACAGTTGCCCCAGATTAATAAATCAGTAGCAGGGTTTTTCAGTCTTAGTACTATTGACAGTTTGGATCTGAAGTTTCTTTCTTGGGAGTGGACAAGGGTTGTCCTGTGCATATATGATATTTATTAGCAACCCAGATCTCTCCCCATAGAATGCCAGCCCACTCCAAGTGTGACCTCTATTAATGTCTCCAGACATTGCCAAATGTCCCATGGGGAGCAAAAAGCTTGAGAATCACTGTTTTATATTTATACAGGAATAATAAAAACTGACAACCATAAATATATATTAAATCACAGCTGCTAACATTATTTATTTATTTATTTATTTATTTATTTATTTATTTATTTATTGCGGTAAGCGGGCCTCTCACTGTTGTGGCCTTTCCCATTGCAGAGCACAGGCTCCGGATGCGCAGGCTCAGCGGCCATGGCTCACGGGCCCAGCCGCTCTGCGGCATGTGGGATCCTCCCGGACCGCGGCATGAACCCGTGTCCCCTGCATCGGCAGGCGGACTCCCAACCACTGTGCCACCAGGGAAGCCCCCATAATTTATTTTTAAGTTAAAAAACAAACAGAAAAATATATCATATTTAATAGATATGCAAATGATAATATCATTTAAAAGAATTTTCAAAGAAGAATATGTTTAATTTAGCTTCAGAAAACCAAACGTTCACATATTCACAAATTTGTTCTTTAACCCAGTTAATGATCACTCCATCTACTAAATCACCCAAGCTAAAAAGAACTGAAGTCATTTCCTGTTTTATTTTCTTCCTTAATCCCCATATCCAGTAAGTCACTGAAGTATTTTTTATTCCACCTCAGAAAGATGGCTGGAATCTCATCCCCAGCTATTCTGTATTCACTGCCACCATCATCTCTTGCTTGGCAAGAAGTTCCTTACTTTTCTGTCTCTACCAGCTTCTCATCATCCTGCCCCATTTTTACACTGAAACCAGGTAGATAATTCTACAAAACGAATCACAGCCTCATTCCTGTAGACAGTGCCATTAAATCCCTGCTGCCTGGAAGATAAAATTTGGAATTCCTACATTAGCTTTTTTCCAGTTGTATCTCCTGTCCTCCTGGCCTCATTTTCAGTTTGGGACTTTTAGACCTGTGAACACACCAGACGCTCTCAAGGCGCTTTGCCATAAGACATGTTATTCTTTCTGCCTAGATTGCACAACCGTGCCTTATTAACATATTCATTTCCTGAGTCTGAATAGAGAGGATTTGACAGCAGGGAATATCATGCAATCTGAAATTGCTTGATTCGTAAATTTCAGATATCAAGTGGTAAAATATGTAGACATAAAGAGACACCTTTGTGTGCTTCCTTGTGTTTACCATCAAATAACATCTTTTTATAACCGTTATGTTACAAATACAATGCAAATACTGAAAACTTCACAAAACAAAAACTAGTTTCAGGAATTTATAAAGGCATACAGTCTTGTAACTGTTAGTCTACACCAAGAAATAGAACTTTGCTAGCCACCCCCAGGAACTCAACAATGTGCCTCCTCCTAGTCTCAAACCCATTTCTCTACAAAAGTAACCACCATCCTTACTTTTATAAAATTGCTTTTTTGTGTTTCTTTATATTCACCGAAGTATGCAACCCTAGACATTTTGTTTAATTTTGGAATTTTTTTTTTTTTATTTTAAGACTTTTAAATAGAGGTTCCTCTTCCCGTCCCCATCCCTTATAATTTATCCATTCAAGCCTGGATGATTTTTTTCTGTAGAATTTTCTAGAACCTGGGTTTTCTTGTTGCTTATTCATAATAGAGTTCAACATGTTCTTCTGCCCGCTTTAGTTCCTCCAAATCAGCAGCTGGATCCAGAGACTTCATCACATTCATGTTCAATGCCTTTGGTGAAACCATAGGTGGTGGTGTGTTCAGCTTGAGGCCCAGAATGACTGGTTGTTATGAGAACTGTCAAGGGTTTTGAGGTTTTAACCTGCTTGCAAGCTAACGATTTAGCCTGGCACTCGTGTTGGCAAAGGACTTGAGACTATATGGCACAGCAGTCAGCATCAGTTCTTGTTTACATTGTTTCCCCTCTCTGCTGGGGCAGTTCCCATAGGTGTGATTGGGAAGTGGGCACAGGTAGGTATTGTACACAAAATGGATTTGTGTCACAGTGGAGGAATGCTGACCATAGGAAATTTCAATCTGTATACACTACCACGTGTAAAATAGATAGCTAGTGGGAACCTGCTGTATAACACAGGGAGCTCAGCTCAGTGCTGTGTGGTGACTTAGATGGGTGGGATGGGGGTGGGGGAGGGAGGGAGATCAAAGAGGGAGGGCGGATATATGTATACATATAGTTGATTCACTTCATTGTACAGCAGAAACTAACACAACATTGTAAAGCAACTATACCCCAATTAAAAAATAATAAAGAGGGCTGCTAACAAATTTGCCTTCTGCCCTGGAGGGGAAAACTATCATTATATTCCATTGCTGTTTGCTACACACATCCCTGAAAAGGTAGTCTGGAACAAAAGCTGATATACATGCAGAAGAACCATGCAGAATTGCCTCCTATTAATTTTCTCTATTACTGTGATATCATTTGCAGTGACCAGCCACTGATGTTAAATACCTAGAAACATTAATTCACCCCCCGCGCAAAAAAAAAAAAAAAAAAAAAAAAAAAAAAAAAAAAAAAAAAAAATCAGAGCAATAATGCTTTAATTTTTTAAATAAATTTTATTTTTAGCAGCTTTAGATGCGTAGGTAAGTTGTAAAGAAAGTACAAAGAGTTTCCATATAGATTACACTCAGTTTCCAGTATTGTTAACATCTTATATTAGTATGGTATATTTGTTACAATTAATAAACCAATACTGATTAATACTCATTTTGACTTTTTTCTTATTCATTAGTTGGAATACTTTATAAATACATGCCTTAAATCTAGTATTTGGTTACCCAGTGTTACAACTCATATATTACTGTCCAAAGGTGACTAATTAATTTAATTTAATATTATTATGATCTCATAGATTTAAATGTGTTTCATGGAACTCAATCATTTGCTATTATTATTATCATTTTTGGAATTCAAATTCCCCAGTCAGTAGCTGGGAAGGATCTCTTTCAATTGGTTCTTAAACCCTTTTGACCTGGTCATAGTAATTTGTGATAACATCCTCACTACCTGATATAATGTGATGTTTCGAGTCATCTTATAAAGTTCTTGCTCCAGATCCAGAATCTGAAATTGCTCCAAAAAATTTGAAAAGAAGGTGTATTTTTTAAAGGCTGTATCTAAAATGACTGGGATTTTAGAGCTCTGGAATAAGACAAATCTTTGTTGTTGTTGTTGTTTTTAATATTTCCTTATTCACTTTTTTTGTCTATGTTCCTTTGGGCATATCATTTAACTCTAGTTTCTTCATCTGTAAAATGGAGATAATAGTACTTAAAGAGTTGATGTGACCAGGAAATGGTATAAGGCCTATAAAAATGTTTCACATACAGAAAACACTGAATAAATATGAATTAATATAATTATCAGGAATAGTTAATACCCACTTAGAAAGTTTTGACTTGCAAAAGGATACTAAACAAGAAAAACATTTTAGTACCTAGTCTCAAGACTCCTGATCTCAGTTCATATCATGTCTGTAGTCCTTACTGTACCTACAGATATCTATAGAATACCTGCTGTGTTTGTTTGAAGTGAATATTAAGAACATTGTACGTAACATAAGACCTTGTTGTCTTTGGAAGAGATGACTCCAGCAAGTATTTATTCTTTATAAATTAAGCCTTTTCTTTTCCAGCAAATATTTACACAGTTAGTAAAGTGTATATTGGCAGTCTTGTCAAATTCAAGCCTGATACTTTGGCTCTACTATTTCTGAAATTGCTAACCCTTTTCATTTAAAAATAACAACAGACCAGTCACAAAAGCAGTCACCTCTAACTTCTAAATCCTCAAAGGCTATTTCCCAGATGCTTTTCGAGAGAGCCAACTATTTTCATGTCATTTCATGAAGGCCCATATTCCTTCTTTACATTTTGAGAGGGGAAAAATCACATTTAAAAAAGACCTCAAATGTAAAACTGTATTGTAACTCAATTGTAGATTGAAATGGTATCAAGAATTTCTCTCATCTAAACTTTGGTAATACATAGTTATTCCTTTAGAAATAGAGAAGCAGAGTTTAATATATGCTGTGCAACAGAGGCAGCATGTTAAAGAAGACAAAAGATTCTGTATTCAGAAGAAACAATGGCAGCTAATACTGAGAGCCTGCAGTAAGCCAGGCCTTTTCTTAAGCAATTTACAGGGATTTACTTCTCAAAATAATCTGGGAATTTGGGAACTTAATATCACTAGTTTACAGATAAAGAAAATGAGGCACAGAAGGATAAATCATTTACACAGTATAACACTGCTAAATGCTAGAATGTGAATTTAGGAAGTGTGTTAGTTTGCTAGAGCTGCCATAACAAAATGCCACAGACAGGGTGGCTAGAACAGAAATTTATTTTTTCACTGTTCTGGGGGCTAGAAATCTGTGATCAAGTTGCCAGCCGGGCTGTTTTTTACTGGTTTTCTCGTTGGCTTATAGATGACTGTCTTCTCTTTATGTCATTTCCCATATTGTTACCTACATGTGTGTCTGTGTCCTAAATTTCTCTTCATATAAGGATACCAGTGATTGGATTAGTGCTACCCTAATGACATCACTTTAATTTAATTACCTTTTTAAAGACCATACTCCAAGTACGATCACATTCTAATATACCGGGAGTTAGGTCTTCAACATATAGAATTGAGGGGTCTTAATTCAGACCGTAACAGGCAGTCTGGCTGGAGCCCACAACTTTATGCACTGTGTAGCACCAGTTGTTTAATTAATCAACTTTAATATCAGACATATATTTGCTTGCATATTATTTGTGCACATTCCTAAACTACACAAAATATTTGTAACTTTTGTATAATTGAACTAACAATAACATGATGAGGACATTGATCATCTTTTGAAGATCTTCAACTTTGAAGCATTTAGCCGAAATTTGTCCTGTATTTCAGAAGAGAAATTAAGATTAGCTAACTTGTACAAGGTCAATAATTAATGGAGACAAGAGTCAAACTAAAATCTGTCAGACTGCAGCACCCAAATTTAAACATTGGGCTGCATGGACCTAACCAGTTTGGTTCTCTATGGAGGAACATACACATCACACATACAATATAAATAAATATTACAGTGCTTTGATTCATGTGTAGTCTCAGATGTATGAAAGTGCTGATAAACAGTACTTTTTTAATTGAAGTATAGTTAATTTACTAATATTATATTAGTTTCATGTGTACAACATAGTGACTCAATATTTTTAATAGATTATACTCCATTTAAAGTTATTAGAAAATATTGGCTATATTCCCTGTGCTGTATTCTTGTAACGTTTATTTTATACATAGCAGCTTGTGCCTCTTAATCCTTTATTCTTATCTTTCCCCTCCCCATTTCCCACTCCCCACTGGTAACCGCTAGTTTGTTCTCTATCTGTGAGTCTGCTTCTGTCTTGTTATATTCATTCATTTGTGTTTTTTTTTTTAGATTCTATGTATAACTGATAACATACAGTATTTGTTTTACTCTGTCTGACGTATTTCATTTAGCATAATACCCCCTAGGTCCATCCATGTTTTTGCAAATAGCAAATTGTATTCTTTTTTATGAATGAGTAATATTCCATATATACCACATGCTCTTTATCCATTCATCTGTTGATGGACACTTAGGTTGCTTCCATATCTTGGCTATTGTAAATAGTCCTGCTATGAACGTTGGGGTGCCTGTATCTTTTCAAATTAGTGTTTGTGTTTTCTTCAGGTATATACCCGGAAGTGGAACTGCTTGATCTTATGATAATTCTATTTTTACTTTTTTGAGGAACCTCCATACTGTTTTCCATAGCAGCTGTACCAATTTACATACCTACCAACAGTGTTCAAGGGTTCCCTTTTCTCCACATCCTGCCAGCATTTGTTATTTGTAGACTTTTTGATTAGAGTCATTCTGATGGTGTGAGATGATATCTCACTGTTGTTTTGATTTGCATTTCTCTGATGATTAGCAATGTTGAACATATTTTCATGTGCCTATTGGCCATTTATATCTCTTTGGAAAAATGTCTGTTCAGGTCTTCTACCATATTGTTTTATTTTAATCGAGCTGTTTGTTTTTTAGATATTGAGTTGTATGAACTGATTAAATATTTTGGATATTAACTTCTTATCGATCATACCATTTGCAAAATTTTCTCCCATTCAACCTACGTTGTCTTTTTGTTTTGTTTATGGTGTCCTTTTATTTGCAAAAGATTTTAAGTTTAATTAGGTCCCATTTGTTTATTTTTGCTTTGGTTTACTTTGCCTTAAGAGACAGACCCAAAAAATTATTGCTATAATTTATGTCAGAGATTTATATTCTGCCTATGATTTCTTCTAGGAGTTTTATGGTTTCCGGTCTTATATTTAGGTCTTTAATCCATTTTGAGTTCATTTTTGTATATGGTGTAAGAAAATTTTCTAATTTCATTATTTTACATGTAGTTCAGTTTTACAACCACCACTTATTGAAGAGGCTGTCTTTTTTCCATTTTATATTCTTGCCTCCTTTGTCATAAATTAATTGACCATAGATGTATGGGTTTATTTCTGGGCTCTCTAGTCTGTACCATAGATCTATATGTCTGTTTTTGTGCCAGAACAATATTGTTTTAATGACTGTAGATTTGTAGTATAGTCTGAAGTCAGGGACCATGATACCTTCAGCTTTGTTCTTTTTTTATTATTATTTATTTTATTTATTTATTTATTTATTGCGGTACGCGGGCCTCTCACTGTTGTGGCCTCTCGCGTTGCGGAGCACAGGCTCCGGACGCGCAGGCTCAGCGGCCATGGCTCACGGGCCCAGCTGCTCCGCGGCATGTGGGATCTTCCCGGACCAGGGCATGAACCCGCGTCCCCTGCATCGGCAGGCGGACTCTCAACCACTGCACCACCAGGGAAGCCCAAGCCTTTTATCATTTTGTAATGCCCTTCTTCGTCTCTTGTTACAGTCTTTGTTTTAAGTTGTATTTTGTCTAATATAAATATTGTTATTCTAGCTTTATTTCTGTTTTCCTCTGCATGGAATATCTTTTTTCCATCCTTTCACTTTTAGTCTGTGTGTATGTATATTTAGATCTGAAGTGAATTTTGTATAGGCAGCACATATATGGGTACTGTTTTATTTGTTGGGGGGGGGTTGTTTGTTAGTTTTGTTCTTTTCTTCAGTCAGCCACCTATGTCTTTTGATTGGGGCATTTAGTCTGTTTTTACTTAACATAATTATTGATAAGTATACTTCTTACCATTTTGTTAATTGTTTTCTGATTGTTTTAGTAGTTCTTCTCTGTTCCGTTCTTCTTCTCTTGTCCTATTCCTTTGTGATTTGTGGACTCTCTTTAGTGATGTATTTGCATTTCTTTTAATTTATTTTTTGTGTATGTGTTGTAGGATTTTGGTTTCAGTTTGCCATGGTGTGTGTGTGCAATCCCTTCAAGAGTAGAGTCTCAGTTTCCCACAGCCCTCCTGCTCTTTCAGATATAAGCTCTGCTGGGTTTTAGAGCCAGATGTTATGGTGTCTTCCCAGTGCAAGCTCCACAGCCTGGGGAGCCTTATGGGCTCAGCCTCCTTGCTCCTCAGGGGGACCTTCATGGTTGTGATATCCCACTACTTGTGTGTGGCCACACCAACAGTGAGAGTTCTAATCAGACCGCATCTCTGCCCCTCATACCCATCTCAGTGTGTCCTTTTCTTTGTATCTTTAGTTGTAGAAAACCTGTTCTGCTAGCCTTCAGGTATTTTTGAGAGATAATTTTTGTGTATATATTTGTAGCTTTGGTGTGTCCATGGAAGGAGGTGAACTCAGGATTTTCCCACTTCACCATCTTGATCCAGAAACACTAAATCTTAATACTATATTTTAGATAATTATAAAGGAGTATTAAAATGCCAATTTGGAATTGAGGTTTAAAAATATAATCCAACCTGTATAAACACATGGGAAAAATATTTTTAAATTAGAGATGATGGAAATTTTAACAGTACAGATTTTCTTTTTGAAATATAGACACTTAAAATTGAGATTTGTGTGTGATTATGTAAATGGATTTACAAAAGCTCCCAATTTAATTTGTACAATCTAATTCTAGTGTAAAATGTCTATGATATGGCAGTATAGCCGAGATAAGGTCAGGAGATGAAGGACCAATTGGGAATGTAGATCTGAAGGGGGATTATTAAGAACCCTCTGGCCAGCTAAGAAAGATATAGAGGACAAAAAAAAAAGATGATTACTTTGAGAGAGGTGAGATAAGTAGTTCTCTTTTCAATGGAACTATGGTATTCACTGCAAGGAAGTCATGAGTTGAAAGCTGGCTAGGTGGCCAGTGATGAATGAATAGCCTGTAGATTTCTTAGAGAGTAGGGTTGGTAGCAGTACTACCACATAAGAGACTGGCTGGTAATAGCTGAGAGAGTGCAGTTTTGCTGGGAAGAACTGGATTAGATTCTCTGTCCCTTGAGTGTTGTTTCATGCTGTGTAAAATGATGAATTTAAATCTACCACAGTCAGGTACCTGACATTTTGCGTTACTCTATTTTCCCAAATCTAATTAGATCAGACTTTGAGCTCCTGCTTGCCAGTGTGGTCTAATCATTGGATTTTTAAGGAAAGTGGGAAAACTGAAAGCAAGATTCTAAAGCCAAATACTCTATAATGTTTGGAGGTTTCACATGTGAGTTAGATATTTGACAGTCAATTTCTATCTCTATGCAACTGGAATATGTAATGGTTGCTATATGCTTACTAATTTTTTGTGGTAAATTTCTTAATATCTTATCATAGTTAAGAATATTCTCTGCTTTAGAAATTCCCAGGTTTGCTGTAAGGGCAGAGACAGAAATTAATTGCCTAGGGAAACTTAATGGAAAGCCCTACTGTCAGAGAGGCTACAATTTGCTACTACGTTTGTCACCGTCAGAGAACACATAAATTCTGCAGTCATTACAAGCAGAGGGGGTTTTTCTCCCAATCCCCCATTCCCATAGTTCTCTGCTCCCCACTATTCTCTGTGATACTACAGATTTATTTAATTCAAGTCTACTGATCATAAGTAATCACTATTATATTTGTGTACATCTTGACTAATGGAATATGTTAGTATTACTTGTGGATAATACCTAATTGGGTATGAGTGCATAAGGCACTGGAGTAGAAGATAGGAATTCAGAACTATTTTGACTTGCTACAGAAAGTCTTGACAAAAGTGAATAGGTATATTTTCAAAGGTGCCTATACTAAAGAAAAATAACAAGGAATTGATGTATAATTTGAGTAGGAAAAAATCTAGAAAACAGTGTTTTACACATTTAGCCAAGAATGTATTGTTGATTTTAATATGTGTAAAATTTTCCCTAAACACTGATTAAATATTCAGAAATTGTGAGGTACTGCAATCAGTTGAATCTTAAGGTACATGAAGGAACATTTAAGGAACTATTCGCTATTCCCACTAAGTACAAAATTAGAGAAAATCAACTGTAATTAAAGAATAAGAGAATTGTTTCAAATACAAAAAAAATGAACAGTGGTTATAAGAGTTGTGAAACGCAATAGAGATTTAGAAATAATAAAGACTGATTTTTCTGGAATGATCTGAAGGTAAATGGAAAGCCCAGTGCAGCAGTACAATCTCTTCAATCTTTGGTTGAACGACACCCACTGAAAATACTGGGAAGTTTATAACTGCAGATTTAACATTTTTTTCTTAAAATATTATGTGGGAAAAATGGTTATGAATTTCTGTCCTTCAGAACAAACCATGCATTTTTTTCTAAGCTTATTGCTAATATGGTATGAGAAGTTGGTCAGATTTCTTTCATTTTTCCATTTCTTTTGATTTCCATCATCAAATGCCATGGACAACAAATTGTCCCTTGGATTAGAAGAGTTTTGAAGCATTTAAAAGTTTAATGATCGTCAATGGTATTCACTCCTTGAACAAAGTAGCTGTGGAAGCGTACATTGACAATGGCAATCAATCAGTCTTAGTCAGCAGCAGCTTGCACCACAAAGAGAAATATGTCTGTAGGTGGGTATTCAGTTTTCATTTGACAAAATAGGCAGTTTCCTGGGACTAGCCATACTGAACCAGAACCAGAGCCAGGGTTTTCTCTTTTCTGGTGTATTCTGATGATTTCTACTTACCACTGTGGTCCTTGGACACAAGTCATGATTGTGTTGTTCAAAGAATTTTTTTTTTATTATCAGAACGTTCATAAAATCATTTTCGATGGAAAACAATATCTAAGAAGAACTTAAACATTGCATTCTCCTTTTTAATTCAACAGTCATTATTGAATCTCTTTTCAGTGCCAGGGTCTGTACTAAGGGCTATAACATACACAGAAACAATATAAGGAACAAATTCAATAATTTAGGAATAAATTGCAAGTTGAAGAGGCAAAATGTAAACATACTGAAGATCACACAACAAAAAGGTTAAAAGCAATGGTTCTTATAAATATTTTTGTCTTCAACTCCGATTGTCCACAGATAGTTTGTCTGCCTTGGCTATTAACAGAGATAACAGTGTTTGTAATAGCTAGCAGTTGCTGCACTCTTACAGACATTTGTCTTATATCTTCTAATCCTTATAACACCTTTATAAGAGAGGTATTGCTATTTATTTTTTAAAGATGAAGAAACTGAGGCTCAGAGAGGATAAACATTTTGATCAACACCACAAAGTTAGAAAGCATAGCCCGGCTTTGCCTAGTAGTTGAGCCCATATTTCTTACCATTATACTTTCCACAGATAAGTCCATATGCTTAAAACTTGTTTTTATTTTTATAAAAAATTTTGAGACATTTAAAAGTCTTGTGCTGCTCACATTCTTTCTAATGGCTGAAAAGAAAGGAACAATGGATAACTAACATGATTATGTGACCTAATCAGACATTGTAAGCTTAATTGACCGTTAGGTATCTCTTGACTTTTTACCCAGATTTCTTAGTGACCTGCCGATATTAACTCATAAGCATGTTACTGACCCTTTTTCATTATTAAGAAATCCTGCCATTACTAAGTTGCTTCCTGTAATTTTATTTGCAATCAGTATGCCTGGTAGCTCATGTTATCTGCAGTGGAGTTTCCCATTGAGATGTTTCAAGATATTTGTTCCCAGAAAGGTTTTAAGAGTACCTACAAGAATGTGGCTCTGAATTCCGGAAAACAGAAAACTTAGGAGGACAAAACAAGGCATATTTGTGGCTTTTAAATATAAGAATTTTATATTCATCTCCCATAATTCTTTCAAAATTCTTTGATTCCATGAGCCCCTCCAGATATAAATCTTGGGTTGAGGGATTTGCTATAATCTTTTTCTTCTTAATATTTACATTATTTGCTGTGTAGGAGTTAGTGGTATGTGGGATGAGTGAATAGGATCTTCACCATCATTATTAGCAAATAATTCATCATGAATGAATTACATATCACCTACTCATGGGCGGCTTTGTTCAAAATGGTTTGAACATATGCTTTCTCAGCATTATCACATCATGATGCCCAGAGTTCCCACTGCAAAAGGATTATTTGTTAAGGTAATGGTTAAGTTACATGCATTATTTTGCAAGACCAGAGGGTAATAAATAAGCAGAATGGGTAATGAAAGAAACTCATTTTAGACACAAGAATCTCAATTAAAACAGTAAATCCCTCCTGTCCCAGAATCTGGACAAGGGAGTAGCTGTTGCTATTAACCTGACCTTTTATGAAGATAACAAAAATGTTTCTAAGAATACTTTAATGCACACTCTGGAATGAGGAGTACATACATTTCACAATGCAATTAATTCAAATATTTATACATTAAATACTATGTGAAAACAAAGATGCTCTTAGTTATATTTTACTTTCTCATGTAGCTAAAGGCACTTGGAGCATCCTCTTCTATGATTAGTTGATTTTTCTCTATATTTTCACCATTGTTCTTGGCTTATATCCATAACACTTTTTATACTAAAGGCTTTATTATTTGCAGGTTATTTGTAGCCTCTGCTAATGTGTGGTCCAAAAACCATGCCAAATGGTGCATCTGTATCAATTAATAGCTAAAAAGAATTTATCCCTCTAATAAACACTGCAGAATTGCCTACTGACATTGTGTCTTTGCTCATAAACCTCTTCATTTTCCTGAGTGCGCTTCACCTGTGTTTTCTCTGATAATCCCATCAATGTGACCTTCTATCCTAAGATAAGCCAATAGATTTTTACAGTTTTTGTTAAAAAGATCCACTTCTTAGGTGAAGTTAGAGCTAATGGTGAGTTTGTTAGGAAGAATGATGGATATTATAATATGTTTTTAGACAAAGGATTGATAATATATCCTCTGCCCCAACATTTATTATAGTGCTATTATTGTAACCTAGAGCAGCTGATAATAATTATATATAAGCCAAAAAAATAAATTATTTTTATAATGAATGAAATAATTTTACTTTTTAGACCAAATGATGTTAGAAATTGTTTATGATCTCTCTTTTAAGAACTCAAAGGGATAACAGCACAATCATTGGAACAGTGGTTGAAGGAGAACTTGTAGGGCTCTAGGGCTCCACTATTCCAGGCAAGTGTGATTTTAAAACAAATTGTAGCATGCAAACAATGCATGCCACTGCTGATCTTTAACCCCTCTTCCCATTCCCCAGAGCATTCATCTCTTCAATCCAAAATGCTCAGTGTCTCAGGAATTCCCGTTGTGACATAGAGTTCCCAATTTGATGCCAGACATGAGTAGTTTCATGTGTCCCTTGCCTCTTTGTTGCCACCTTTGCTCTATTAGCATTCTACTCATCACGATGATGAGTGGTAGCATGTTTATCCTTAAGAATTGTGGACCTGGGGCCTTCCCTGGTGGCGCAGCAGTTAAGAATCTGCCTGCCAATGCAGGGGACATGGGTTCGAGCCCTGGTCCGGGAAGATCCCACATGCCGCGGAGCAACTAACCCCGTGCACCACAACTACTGAGCCTGCGCCCTAGAGCCCGTGAGCCAAAACTACTGAAGCCTGCGCACCTAGAGCCCATGCTCTGCAACAAGAGAAGCCACCGCAATGAGAAGCCCACGCACCGCAGTGAAGAGTAGCCCCTGCTCGCTGCAACTAGAGAAAGCCCACGTGCAGTCAAAAATATAAATAAATAAATTAATTTAAAAAAAAAAAGAATTGTGGACCTGGGACAATATACATGGAGGCCTACATACTGTGGGGCTTATTGTTTATTATAAATCAAGCAAATATTATTCAATAAAATAAGTTCTATCCTCCCATTTTGATGGATGTATCTTTATAACAACCTGGAAAGCCAAGTGAAATGTTAGAATTTTTGGACTCCTCAGGAATATGGTGGCATAGAAAGAGATGGCCTCCAGCTTCCAGCCCCTCCTTCACCTAGTTCTATCCAGTTTTGTGAGAGGTCTTGCACACAAGTGAATGGACACTCTAGTCCACACATCCAGGATCCATACACTCTCCCCTTAAACATCTGCACCTGGACCATCCATCTTTCTTAACTGTATGCAAATTGGTGGCACAGTCTGTGGTCTGGGGGACAGAACAGAACTGGGAAAGATGATATTACAGGCCCTGTACTCGGGTGTGGGGGGTGGCTTTTGAGGAATGGAATTCTGGGTTCACAGGGGTTTGGAGCATGATCTGTCTAGAAGAGGGCATTGCAGGCTGCGGGTGGGTACTCCTCTGGACTCCGTAGACTACCTAGTGGTGAAGGTATGGCCAGAGAAGAGCCAGAGTGTTCAGCAAACATTTGTTGGTTTCTTACTAAGTACTAGCACTGTTCTGGTCCCCTGGGAAACATGAGTGAACAAATTAAAATGTTTGCCCTTATAGTGCTTATATTCTGGGAAATAGAGAAAAAGACTATAAATACTAAATGTAGTAAATATATAAACTATATATTTTGTTAGCGTGTGAGAAGTACTGTAGAAACAATAAAAATTAGAGCAAGGAAAGATGGGAGGGTTGCCATGTTAAATAGATCAGTCAGGCTTGGCCTCAACTGAGAAGGTAGATTTGAGCAAAAACTTGAAGGCAATGAGGAAATCAGCCAAGAAGATAATAAGAGGGAGAGATGCTCAGGCCCTTAAAAGTACAGTGAGCACCTCGAGGTAGGACAATTCTCAGCATGTTGAAAGAACAACAAAGAGACCAGCAAATCTGGAAAGAGTGAGCAAGGTGTAGAGTTAAAAAGAGAAGTCAGAAAAAGAATGATGACCAGATCATATAGTGTAGCACCGTCCAGTAGGAATACAATGAGAGCCATAAAAATGTAATTTAAAATTTTCATGTAGCCACAAAAAAAGGTACGAAGAAACAGGTAAAAATCAACTTTAATAGTGCATCTAGTAAAAATCAGTTTATCGAAAATGTTTTCATTTCAACATGCAATCTTTGAAATCCAGAGTGTATTTTACACTGACAGCACATCTCAGTTCGTACGAGCTACATTTCAGTTGTTCAGTAGCCACGTATGATTAGTGGTTGCTCTACTGGACAACACAGATATAGGTTTTGACTCATCCTTGAAAGAACTTTGACTGTTACCCTGAGTGATTTGGGAGGCATTTCAGTTTTAAGAATTGAAGTGTCATGATTTGATCTATGTTTTAAAAACATCAGGGCTAGCCTTAACGGAGAATACACCAAAAGGGATCAAGTGTAGAAACAGGGAGACCCGTGACAGTAATCTTGATGAAGAATGACGGTGGCTCAGAGGGTACCAGTGGATGCCCTAAGTGGTTGAATTGCTAATCCTTTTAAAGATAGAACAAATAGGATGAATTGCATTTGGTGTGGGAAAGGGAAGTAAAGAATGATCCCAAGACTTTGGCCTGAATAACAGGAAGGATGGATTGACATCAACTAAGATGACCAAGACTGTTAGGAGGATGGGGAAAGAAGATAGATGTTCAGTCTTGGGAAGGTGTATCTGAGAAGCCTATGAGGCATCCAACTGAAGATGCAGAGTAGGCTTGGTTATGAGTCTGGAGCTTAGGAGAGAGTTTGGATGTAAAAGTTTGGAGATCATCAACCTTAAAATTGGGTAAGACAAGGGGGGGAAGAGTAGATAGAAGAGAGGACCAAGGACTGAGCATTGGGACATCTGAAATTAAGAGATCTAAAATAGCATGAAATTGACATTAAATAATATCAAATATTTGAGCACTTTTGAATTACGTTTAATTAAAAAAATAAGATGTATATCCACTGCTGTCATTATTTGCATTTTACTAAAATCTATAGCTTTAGATGAAGGCTAAAGCCTTTTTTGTGATTTTTTTTTGCTTTAAAATGTCTCACAAACCTTTAAGTAATTAACTTATATCATAGACAACTACATTTAAACAATAAACAGTCAAAATAAAAATTGTGGTTGTAATCAAATTAGAAACCATAATCAGTATCTAATGCATATTTTTATATATAAATATATGCATATATTCGCCAGAGATGTATAAGGCAATTGTTCTTTGATAACTATAGATTTAAACACTAATATAGCAGCTTGAAATCTGTCCCACAGTCTACAGTCTACAAACTAAGGCATCTTTGTTTTATTTGTGATAAGCTTACCAATTTGTTTTTATTAAATATAAAGTTTGATTGATGGTTATGTGTTCTTACCTCATTTTAGTCTGTCGGAGAATGAGATCTTTACTCCTTTCATTATATTCAGATCTCAAATATGAGGAATGCTTCATACAATAAAATTCATTCTTTTTACTATAAACACATTCATGACTTTTAAAAAAATACAACTAATTCTTCAAATGAGATTCTAACCCTTGTGATCTTGTGTGTCAAGGCAATTATTTATAGTATAATATGGAAATTAGTGTATTCAATTAAAAGCTGAAAATTGGAATTAAATAACTCATTTTTATCTAAATGACTACATAAACATACTGAAAAACAGTTTTTAATTATTTAACACAGGCAATTGTTTGTGTCTTTTCAGTCTATAAGAGAAGTCACAGGCTACGTGTTGGTGGCTCTTAATCAGTTTCGCTATCTGCCTCTGGAGAATTTACGCATTATTCGTGGGACAAAACTTTATGAAGATCGATATGCCTTGGCAATATTTTTAAACTACAGAAAAGATGGAAACTTTGGACTTCAAGAACTTGGATTGAAGAACTTGACTGGTAAGGAAAATATATAAAATAGCAAATGTACTCTTATTATCAATATAATAGACACACACATATGGGTGTATGGTTTCTCCAGTGTATATTACATTGAGGAACATTATAAAGGCATTGAAATATATACTATTTATTCATTTTATGAGAAATGATGCCCTGCGATTCCCTTGTTTTATGTACAGATATTGTAAATGCAGTCTGACTATATCTCAGCTGAACAGAAGTACGCTCGAAGGAAATGCTCAGTGACTGAAAACTGAGATATGAAGCAGGTTTAAGAATGCTATGTTTTGTGGTCTTAGGTGAACAGTGGACCATATCATCAAATCTCTGCAATAATACCCTAACTTTCACTTTCGTTACAGCTCAGTAAATACACAAACCATTATATCTAGTTCCACTAATCTAGCTTTTTGTATAATCCCTTATTTTCGAAAAACGTATCTAATGTATTGATCCAGTTTTGATTTCTTTTATTGAGTAGCTCACTAAATTCCATTAGTAATTCGTTCTCATAATGCTTTAAAAACATCAGTGATTTTTTCCCCCTAAGGTTGGAAATAGGTAATTGCTAACAACTTAAATTATCATCTTGCTACAAAAAACACTTTGAGGGAATTTGTTTTGTAAACTGGTCCTTGCAATCCCACTGATATCTTTTCAATTCATATAGTTCAGAGTTTTGGTACAGGGATTCTAATTGTGAATTTTGCCATATGTGCCTGTAACCAAAATGCACGAATTAGTAATTACATCACAGTGAGAGAAAGGAGTTTGAACTATTAATTTAATGTAAATTAATATGATCTATATATTTTGCATCAAAATATCTATTGACTTTGTGTGCGTTTGAGTCCACACAGTGTTGATGTTTCTTGATATTGGAATCTGAAATATTTTAGACGTATTCCCTTAAAATATTAAGAAACAGATAAGATTAATATTGTCAGGTTATTAAAATTATATGCTTCTTTTATTTACAGTGGACATAAAATATATAATTTTAAGTTAGAAGTAGCTTCATAGTTATCTAGACATGAGCTAAAATTGGGATATTTTGGATGAAGAAAGGAGTGTTGATTATGTTATTTATTTTGAACATGATTGCTATAGAATTGATGACATAATGGTAAATGCAAATTGCTCAGAATTTATAGATTCCTTCATCAACATTTTTACCTTTTTTTCTTTCAAAGATAGTCTTCTTATTGAAGGGCAGGATATTTGACTAAATTGCTACTTGCATGGAAATAATGATAGGAGGAAGATTTTTGGAAATGGAACAGATAGAGAAAAATTGAATGATTGAAATTAGGAATCTAAAAATAACATGATCTAGTTAAAACTTGCCTAGGAAGCATTGTGTTTTCTTCGTGATTTTTCTCTGATTATATTAAAGAAAAATTGAATAAATTTATCTTCAAATTTTTATGATACTTAAATTATGTTATTCCAAAATATGTGCTATTTGAAGAATCTTTTCACACATAAAATTAGTCTTTAAAGAGTTCTCTTATTTATTTCCACATTAACATCAATACTATTAAAAAATTAAAAAGGAGTTATTTTGTCAAACTATGCCACATTTAAACATACCTTGTCTATTGAGTGAGCTTACACCACATCTTACTTATGATTGTGACAGTTGTTTGACTTGTTTCAATCAAAATATAACACTATTATTTAAAAAATATTACTATTCCCTAAGCTGCCAAAAAGCCTTATATTTTCCTGTGCAGCAGTAGAAATGGGTAATTAATAAATGAATAAAAGAATGATTTGAGTATTTAGAAAAAAATATGTATTTGTTCAAGAGTTATTATTAATTCATTTTTTGAATATGAGTTAATGAAAAGTACAGTAAAATAACCGGTGGAAAATTTAGACAATTTGGGAAATTTCCAGATATTTTAATATATTTATTACATAGTTGACAATTACATGCCAACGTTATTCCTAGAGATAATCTAGAATCGTTGTTCGTATTTTAGGTAATAAGATCAGGAGTGTAACTCCAATTTTGAAAATCAGAAGTTATACAGTAAGCACGACTGTGTTTGTGTGTAAGAATGTATGAGGAAGGACAGGAGACATATAACTGTTCAGCTCTTCATCAAAGAGGAATTGAAGATAAAGTTTGCTCTACAGTAATATCTTAAAGAGTTCAGTGTTCTAGGTAACCTGATTAAAGTAGCAAGCAAGCATTGGAGTTCACTTTAGGTGAGATTGTTTTCGTGTTTTGAAAAGATTTTTGTTTTATTTTGTTTGTTGATGGGCTATCCAAAGAAAATTGGTAAACTTTTTTTCCTTTTTTAATTTAATGTTATTGAAATATTAAGAGTAGGGCTACCAGGTCTGGCCTTAAGTTTAGACTTACCTTGTGGAATATGAGGGGAAATAGAAAACCTGCTGAGTAGTCACATGTCTCACCACCTAACTACAGTAGTGAATTAAATTTTTAACTCAGTTCTTTCTTTCTTTCTTTATGTTTGGCTGTGTTTGGGTCTTGTTTCTGTGCGAGGGCTTTCTCTAGTTGCGGCAAGCGGGGGCAGCTCTTCATCGAGGTGTGCTGGCTTCTCACTATCGCGGCCTCTCTTGTTGCGGAGCACAAGCTCCAGACGCACAGGCTCAGTAGTTGTGGCTCACGGGCCTAGTTGCTCCGCAGCGTGTGGGATCTTCCCAGACCAGGGCTCGAACCCGTGTCCCCTGCATTGGCAGGCAGATTCTCAACCACTTTGCCACCAGGGAAGCCCTTTAACTCAGTTCTTAAGGGGCCAGCAACATCAGCATCACCTGGGAACTTGTTCTAGATATGCAGATTCGTGGGCTTCACCTGAGCACTAATGGATGAGAAATTCTGGGGATGTGACCCACCAAATTTAAGGATCCCTCCAATGATTCTGATGACTATTAAAGTTTGAGAAACAATGTTCTAATTAATTAAAGATACCAAGAAATTGTAGCAAAATGTCTAGTTAATCTCTTCACACTTACTCGATCCAAATAATTTTCATTCATTTATTATCTCCTGGAAGGAAGAGAAGGAATGGTACAGAGAACAGATAAGTTTTTGATTGAATGACAAGAAATATACTCTCGACTGGTGTGAGAATGCAAATAATACACTAGCAGCCTGGATGGAAATGTGGGTATAAAAGAATTTGGAAATAAAAAAGATGCCAGGAATAGAATTTCTTCCATATTACCGTTTTGTCTAACACCAACTTTACATAATAGTAAACCATTACAAGGACAATAATAATTTATTGAGAACTTTCCTTTTAAGCAAAATTTTCCTTTTGAGCACTTTCAGCAAGATAAATAACAAATACTAGTGTTGTAAAAAATAATTTTGAGATTGAGATTTTAAAGCTTTTTGATGTATCCATATTATGTTTCTCCTGAAATCTTTTTTTGCTGTGTTGACTTTAGACTAGTATTCCTTTATAATAGTATGTATGCCTCCTGCAAACTCTATCTTTGTGTAAAAGGGATGTTCGGTTAACATGAAGATTGTCATATATAACGGTTAATGGTTGGTTACCACTTATACATATATAAATTAACTCACCACTTTACCCATTCTAACTAACTTAACTTGATGCTCACCAAAAGCTATTCCTTGGACTATAAACATTACTACAGATCTCACTTAGATACTTTTATTTTGGATATGCCCAAAGACAAGAAACATACTTAAACATATTTTCCAGAAAGACTTGTCTTACTGCTGCCACTCACATTTCCCTGGTTCATTATGGGTGAGGTGGGGCAGAGTGGAGAAGAGGCAGGTCCCTAGACTAAGGATATGCCACACAATCCAAAAGGGAATAAGGAACTTGTCATGGCAAGCTCTAGGTGCCCTGTTAACACTGGGTCATCCTTTTCTGGTCAAGAGAGATAACATACTTCCATCAGTGTGTCTCTTCAGGCATATAATCACCTCGAGGCCACTGGGAATGACACTGCTGCATCAGAGGACAGAGCTGGACAGAGTTCATTATTACTTCCTCTTTTAAGGTCACTTGCATGTGGCTGTTGTTCTTATTAATCATTCCCAGTGATGATGTTCTGATAATTTTTTTACCAGCTCCTTCTTAGCCAAATATTCCTCTTTGAAATTCAAGCCAACGTTTAATATAATATACTTACAACCTTAAGCTGATGAGCACCTACTTGTTTAGTCACCTTTCTGGCCAAAATATAAAGGTTATTTCATTATATGGGACATAAAAACCACTGTTATTTTTCCCTTTTATAATTTATAAAATTACCTCATCTGTTAGTAATGGTGGACAGTATTATACAATTTCATCAATATATTGTAGATATGAAGGAACCTTTGAGAAGTATCTGTGTACTTATATATATTCTAGTATACATGTCCTATTTATAATGATGATAAGCCAGGTACAAATATTTTTATTTATTATTTATTTATTTATTTATCGCTGTGTTGGGTCTTTGTTGCTGCGCACGGGCTTTCTCTAGTTGCAGCAAGTGGAGGCTACTCTTCGTTGCAGTGCGCGGGTTTCTCATTGCAGTGGCTTCTCTTGTTGCGGAGCCAGGCTCTAGTCATGCGGGCTTCAGTAGTTGCAGCACGTGGGCTCAGTAGTTGTGGCGCACAGGCTTAGCTGTTCTGCGACATGTGGGATCTTCCCGGACCAGGGATCGAACCCATGTCCCCTGATGTTAGCAGGTGGATCTTAACCACTGCACCACCAGGGAAGTCCAGTACAAATTTAATACAGGAATATGTTCATTTTTCTTAACAAATTTCACATTGAAGAATATTTGAATTTTCTCCTTATGAATTATGAGAATATATCTTTTGAATGGGTGAAATTTAGGATGATACAAATACACAGTTTATATTTTCCAAGTGTTAACCGAATGTGCTGCATATTTTTAGACCTACAGATTCATATATTAATGCATTTAGTATATTATGACTATTCTAATTGTTTGGTTAACTGTGTCACCTCAGATTATTATTTGAGATGTGGACACAAAAAAAGTAACCAAAATATAAAATGCTTAAGTTATTTTGAGAGCCCACAATAATAAGGGTGTATTAAATTTACTGAATTCTGACAGACTCAAAGTAAAGTTAAATGCTTAGTCTAGGAGATACAACATCTGAACTGATGTAACACTTGAACAGTGTCACATCTGAGCATTACATCTGAATGTCTGCCTTCAAGTATGCAAAGGCTATTAAGTAAAATAGTTCACCAGAGTAATGCAGCACCTTTTAATGTTTAAATTTCTTAACCCCCTTTGGCATTATTTGTAATGGTCAAATAATCTAATTTTGAAATAGACAGGCCACCTGTAACTGACTCAGTGTATATCAAAGAACATGGATGTGGAATCAGAAAAATCTCTGTTTAAATGTCATATAATCACATAAGAGTCCACGTCTCACTGAGATTTAGATTCTTCATTGTTAAAACTGAGAGGAAAATTCCACCTCACAGTGTTAGTTATAGGCACTAACAAAATAAAGCAGGGAACTTGTCAACCACAGTACCTTTCACATAGAGGATGCTTAGGAAATCTTAGTTCTCTTATTGTTTTGTTTTTAGCTTTCCTTTGTGTCAATACACAGACAAAACAATTATACCTGTTTCTGCATATTCAAATAGGTTCCTGTTGCTTCATTGGGGCTTTGACAAGTGATTTGTTTAGACAAAAAGATGCTCCAAATTTCAGCGTTTCTTCTGATACCACTTAGAAATTACTTTAAGTATAAACTCTCTTCCTCGGTGGTGAGAAGCCTGAGGCTTTTCTCTGTCTACTTTCAGTATGATTGCTGCCTTCAGTACTTCACAGCTCTTCTCTAGTCTTTCAGTGTCTCACCCCAAGCACCTGTTGCCCTAGCCCTTCATTTCAAATTCCCATCATCATGTTTCACCCTTCATTGGCCCTGACATTTGTCTTGACCAAGACAAGAGACATATTCATTCTAAGTTCTTTTACTGACACTAGAGTCTCTAAGCATTCTTCAGCAGCTCTGTGAAAGGTCTTAGTAATGTATGAGTGGCTTCAACCAGCCTAGTTCAGGGATTGCTGTTAAATACGATGTTTGACAAAAGTACTACCAATATTTACATAAGAAGAAGCACTCGGCATATTGTGATATCTGTAGGAAAAAAAAAAATGATTCCGAGAATACTCCTAGCTTAAAGTAAATTAGTTGGAAAATGATTTGATCAAAACTAACCTATAGTGAGAATGCTGTGAGTCGGATGAAATCAGCAAACAGTGGCGCATTCTTATGAAGGTGTCAATTTTTAGATCAGGTCCGCAATTTCTAAAATTGATACTCTAATCAGTATTTTTCAAAGAAGAATTGTTTGCTTGTCATATCAAACAGTGTATATTAACTAGAAAAGGAAAACGATAACAATATGTTTATGTGTATAAGTAAAACAGAAATATAGTTGAAAGAAAATGTTATAAAAATGGGATCAGATAGTGTGACCATTTCAGCAAATTTCTAGGACTCATTCTCAGCTTTAGAGAACTGATGAGTGAATTTATGAAATTGAATGAAGGTAAAATGGGAATATCTCCTGCTATACGACTGATCAGAGGGGAGATTGTTATTGGAGAAATGAGACATGGGAAGAGGGATTTTCAAGGAACAGAACCATTTTTTCTCCACTAGTCATCATGTTTTCAATCACTAGTACTAAGAAAATCTACTCAGCCCATAAAAAGCACCCCCCTTGATTTACATCCCATTCAGTTTTCCTAAAAGGTCCCATTCTGTGAGCTACATTCTTTTTCATCGCTATAGAATCCTTAGGAAAAATTTTGGGAAAAACTAGCATTATGAGAGTCTCTCAGAAAAAGTTCCTGCTTGAGTCTTTAAACCCCTGTCATTATTCTTTCTTGTCTCTAAGATACACCAAGATCTGTATATTCCCCTCCCTAAGAGAAAGCACATATATTCTAAGAAAATATGTAAGGTCAACAAATTCCCTTATTAAAGCTCATTTGTTGAGACACCATGCTTGTTTGCTTATGACATTTAGAGATGGAGGAAAATCTTTGCTCCTCGGGGTCTTAAATGTAGTAAGAGAAATTGATTTGTTATCACCATAAGTCCATGATTTCACTCTGAGAAAAAAAGCAAAGATATCAGAATAGCTACCTCATCTTTACCCCAGGACATTAGCTTTGCCAGGCGTGCAGATACTCAACTGAATAGAGTTGGCAAATTCTCTGCATCACTCCCAGTCACCAAACAACATTGGGACCAGAAGCATTGCTTCATGGCACATCAGAACTCGAGAAGCAGTGTAAGTGGTATTTGGGGATAGCCTGCAACTGTATTTGAGCGGGAATAAAGAACGTGTGGAGTCTTTGACAAGTTTAGTTAGAGGAGGCAGCCCCAAGCTTGGCAGACCCTAAAACTCTCAGCCAGAGATAAGAAATGAGGCTACATGTTGTTCTCTTCCCATGTTTACCAAAGGCATGATACTGATAATTTCCCATGTTGTCATGGAGTTTCAACTTTACAAAATGCTTTCAGGGTTCCTTTTCTTTGTTTCACACACAGCTGGAAAGTATCTTTATTGTAATTTTACATCTAGGAAACGAGGCTTAAAGTGTTGTGGCTAATAAGGGCACCTTATTCTAGAATCTAGACCTATTTTTCATCTCTTCATATTGTGCCATTGCTAAGAAATGTTTAGGACAATTTCTCTAGGTGAGGCCATAGTCAGCGAAATATTAAAATGGCTGTAAACATAAACAATCCAAACTTTAAACAGCAGACATGAAGGTTGTGTTTTAGAAAGAACTTCCTGATTTTAATTGTTGTATAATACTTTAATACATCATGAATGTATGTATGGGAAATGGTGGTAAGTTGAGAATAAAATACAAGCAAACACATAAAATGATAATACGATAAATACTGAATATGACTTTAAAGTATCAGATCTATTAACTAATTTCATAGCTACTGCCATTCTACTACAGCTTTTTTTTTTTTTTTTTTTGCGGTACGCGGGCCTCTCATTGTTGTGGCGTCTCCCGTTGTGGAGCACAGGCTCCGGATGCGCAGGCTCCGGACGCGCAGGCTCAGCGGCCGTGGCTCACGGGCCCAGCTGCTCCACGGCATGTGGGATCTTCCCGGACCGGGGCACGAACCCGTGTCCCCTACATCGGCAGGCGGACTCTCAACCACTGCGCCACCAGGGAAGCCCCTCTACTACAGTTTTTTAAAACTCGAAGTTACTGAATTCAGCCATAACTCAAATGTTTATTAATAGACTCCGTTTTACTGGTAAAGTTAAGGATTCTTTTGGAAAATGATGTCAATTCAAATATTTGTTAGCTTTGTTTTCTTCCACTTTTATATTCAAGACATTGTACTGAGGCATGAACTATTCCAAATTATCTCTACCTGTCTTCTCTCAGTAAATATATTTCTGACAAATATTTACCCACCAACTGCAATGTGAATGTATTTTCCCCAATTATTATATTATTATTTTTTACTCAAGCATCTCTGTGGAGTTAAGTGCCTTCATTTTAATCTGTTTTACCTTCTAAAGCAGCACTGTCCAATAGAACTTTCTGTGATGATAGAAACATTCAGTCTGTGCTCCATAATTGAGTAGCCATTAGCCAAATGTAACTACTGAGAACTTGAAAGGTGGCTAGTGCGATGAAGGAAATTAATTTTTAATTTTATCTAATGTAGTTTATTTAAATTTAAATAGCCAGATGTGGTTAGTGGCAATCATATTAGATAGTGAAGCATTAAAGGACAGCATATTTTACTGAACCCAACGCAGGAGGCAATTAAATTTACAAGCCTGGAGAATCAGAGCACAGGCTCTGAATCCGGACCTCCTCCGTTGAAATCCTTTTTTGAGGCAAGTGATTCAATGTTTTAAGCCTTGATTTCCTCTTCAACTGAGTGTAATGAGAACACTTAGTTCATAAGACAGTTGTGAAAGTTGAATTATAAACTACATATAGCATTAAATGCAGTTCCTGAAATAAACGTCATTCATTATTACTTGAGAAGAAGAATGCTTTTGGTTCAAATAATAGAAACAGTCTATTTTTACAACCATTGAAAGAATGTTTGACTTATATAATCAAATTATAAATTATAAAAGGTGTCATTTGTGATTTAGGACCTAACCATATTATATTTGAGTAAGCTGGGTTCTGGATGTCGTGCTTTGCTTCTTAATATGCTTTAAACTGCTAATTATTATGACTTTAGATTTCTGTTTGTCAGAAATCTGACTTTTTATAAATGAGATTTTTATTCTCCCTTTTCAGTTCCCACAGTGTAAGCATCTAGTTATAAGTAGGTCCCTATGTCTATTTCTTAAATAAGTTCATTGAAAAAGTTAAGGACTAGGAGATTTTAATGACTTTTACAGCTAAGAAACTATATTGAAAAGTCTGCTGAGAATTATTTCTGGCACAGACAATGCCCATATCTTTAGGATGTTCCAGTTTATGTTGAAAGTTTTTCTTTGTTACATAATATTTATTTAATAACAGATAACAAAAGAAACTCTTCTATGAAACATTTTATCAAATAGGTAACTACGATATTTCATCAAATTTAAGTCATCATTAATTTTGAAAAAATAGTTTTGGCCATTGTTTGCACGCCACACTAAAAAAGAGACAAAGTAAAATCCCAGCATAAATGTAAATGATTGTATGAAAAATCGAGATCTTAGCAATATTAAATATGAAAATTGTATGCATTTTAGAATTGATAAATTAATAATATATAAAGAAAATAGAGATACAACAAACCTCTTATTATTTTCTGTATCATAGCACAATAGCTGTTCTTGTAATGGTAAAGCTACTGTGGAAGTATTTGAACCAAGTTGCAATAGAAATGGCCAATATTTCATAAATAATGAATGGTATTTTCCATTTATCTGTATCTATCAGAGAATAGGTAAAAGTGAATTTGCATGGCTTAACACCTTTTGATGTAATAAACATTACTAAACAGGAAATTTGAATTATTGGTTTTTTTGTTCCTGGATTTAATTGGCTTATTGACGGTACTGGCAAAAGAGAAGGAAATAATTTCAAAGGTAAAAAAAAAAATCATTTATTCTAGGACTGTCCCTTAAACATTCCTCTCTTAGTAATGCATATCAGTTAGATTATTATAAGACATAAGAGAGAAAAGAAGATCTTTTCACTTGTATGTTTTTGACCAGTCTACTTGGAAGTTCAGTGCAATGCTTTTCTCTGTTATTCTACCTCTCATAGTATTTTACCCTTCTCCTACTCTTCATACTTTATGGCCCATTTTGTGAAATATATTTTATACTTTCTAACTATAATTCTATTGTAAGCTAAGTCAGATTGTTTTGGTTATTAAATCATAATAACCATAACAATTTTGAGGAATACCTGCAGGGAAAAGTGAAGAAAAATGATAACCTTTTTCTTCCTTCTAAGACCATTCAATTCACACAATTTCATTTGCGCTGTGATGCAAATTAGAGGTTTGATTTTTGTGGTATCAGTAATGTGGAAAAAAGCTGATATCAGAAAGAGCATTTTTGATTTTTCAATCTGCTATGAAATAAAGGGACTTCAAACTTTAATTAGATATTTTAACGGCATTTAATGAGCATATTCTGGCAACTATTGAGAAAATATCTATTTCAATTTTAATGGTTCCCAAATCCTCTAAACACTCTGCTTTAATATTTGGTGGGTTGGTTCTATATTATGTAGAATTATACATCTGGTGATGTCTCATCAAGAATCCTACTATAAATTCTGCTAGCTTCTAAACTATAATTTCACTAAAATTCTTTTAGTCTTTGTGTCTTTGTTTTTAACTATATCTGCCCCTTTTAGCATAATAAATCTAGGAAACAAAATATCTATATAGCATAAGAAATCCAAGGATGTATGTACTACTATTACTATTATTATTAACAATAATAATAATGATAACATCCATAATTAATAAGCATTTACTATATACGTTACTGGTTTATAAATATTGTCGCTCTTCATCCTTATGATAAAACTCCAATTAGTAGGTTACTGTGGTTATTAACATTTTGAAGATGAAGAAACTGCAGTTTTCAAATATTAAGCAACATGCCACAGAGCTCACAATAATCTATGGGGTTCAGATTTGAAGCCAGGTGGTATAATTCCAGATTTTCCTTTATCACCATGCTATAGAGATTCTGAGAAGGAAGGAGGTCATGTGACACTGAACTTTTATCATCTCCTCCTATGTGTGAATGAATGGAGAATCTGTGAAGTTACTTATATGGTCCAGGTCATACTCCTCATTCAATCTTTCTTTCTTCTATTTCCTAATGAAGCTTTGCTTAGTGTAGATACCTTACTTAAGTTAAATTATTGTAAAAAAGATGCAGACTGCATAAGTAGATTGAATTATTTCTCACAATATTGAAAAACATTTCTGCAGGCTATTTAGGTTTATTCCTACAGATGTTAGGAACGAAAATGATGGAGTGTACTAACAGAATTAAGTGAAGTGCCCTAATTGGGAAATGGCCTGATAACCTTTTCTAAAGTTAACACTAGAATTAAAAACAAAAACAAAAACAGATAAACAAGTGTATTTGGTGTGTGTTTTATTTTGTTTTGATTTAGCTCTAGAAGTTGTACATTTGGTCAAGGTATGTTTTTTGATCCTTGTCTTAGTCTAGTGCTCTTTCAACTATATTATTCCAAAAATGATTTTATTTAAGGTATTAGAAAGAGGGAGTTAACAATTTTAAAGTTTTTTTAAAAATATATTTCAATCTATATGTGCTTAGGTATGAATTCTCATTCACTAAAGGGAAGAAAATTAAACAAAAGTAATTCTAGGGTTCGTTTATGACTCAGTTGTAATCCAAATTCACCACCTATCTACAAAATACTATGAAATTTGACATGTGCTTTATAGTGTCATTCAAAGAACACTGTTTAGTATGTTTTGCAAGGAAAAGATGGAAGAGATAATGAAGTAGTTAGTACTTGGCATACCTATAAATATATCTTTTACCTAACATAAGTAGAAAAGTGAAATGAAGCAGAGAAGCAGCCTATGTCACAGCTATCACTTTTCACATAGTGAATGTGTGGCTGAATTTCACACCTATGCATTACATTGTCATTTCATGTATTTAGAAATTACATATCATAATGATAAATCTTTGCAATTAAAATTGTATCATGCTTCAAATGCAGGCCTATGGTGTTCACAGAAAGGGGTGGGTCAAGAATTAGTGTCTTGGCTCAAATGCCTCTTAAAAATTAAGAAAATCTGACTATCACTTGCATAAAATAAATATATCAGAGGTCACAAAATAAGTTAGCAACTCCTTTTCATTGAAGATTATCTGCATAATTTAAGTAGCTATTCAACTGTTTTATGTATTTAATATACATATTACTATGGCAGTGACTTATATTACATTTGGTTATTATTAAATATAAAATATTTTTTTAAATGTTTAAAACTGAATAGAATTTGTTGAGCCATTTCATTCAATTTTGATGTCTGATTTAAATTTAAATCAGGGGGAGATTTAGTGTATCTTTTCAGTTCATTTACATTTAATTCATTAAAATATGACTTAGTAAGTTATTCAATACCAGAGAATACTTTGAAACATTTTCCTTCTGAATCACAAAATCTTAGATTTTTAAAGAAGAGGTAAAGAGGAATATATAATTGTCAAATTAATAGAAATCAAAGGTTCAAAAATAGTGTATTTCTAAATTTCACATATATAGATAAACATAAAATGATGGCCCCCAAAGTGGTTTTTGTTCTGCAAAACATTTCTAATTAAAATTGCAACTAATTATTTAAGTCAACTAGTTTGTAAAGTTGAAAATGTCCTGTGAACAAGATGCAATAAAATCAGTGAAATACAGAGAACATACAAAGTTGAAAATCCATACATATCTATGATGTGTTTTATAAGAGCCAACTCTGATTGTTGCAGTTTATAGTTCTCTGATTAGCACTTCACCCATGAAAAAATGAAAAACAATCACAGAGAATTAAGTAGCTTTTGTTGTACCCAAGACATACTCTGAGATTTGGGCGTAAAGTCAGGAATAGTTTTGGGGAGGGCAAAGTATTAAAAATAGAGTTCAGAAGTAAAATGATTGAAAAATTCTTGATCCAGAAATGAAACTTTTTCCTGATAATGTTGATTTATGATCAAAATTAAAATCTAGTTTATGTCATTTAGATGAGAAGGTATGTTTCTAGATTATGAAAATGATATTTCCAACACACTCTCCTCTAGTCCCGGCAGCTTGAAATAGTAAAACAAACCTGATTTTTAAAAACTGATAAATGTGAAATTTCATACTAGCACCACAACTAACAAGGGAAACGTCAAAATCATTTAAGTCCTGTGCCTCGGTTTCCTCATCTGAAAATGAGAACTGAATGAAAGAATGCATCCAAACTGCCTAGCATAGTGATTAGCACAAAATATATGTTAGTTCCCTTCCTGTTTCCTCCTTCTTTATATAATCCTCAGTAGAGTGGTAGTATTTAAGAGTATTAACTTTTTAGTTAATCCTTTCCACATCTCTATGATGTATTCTGTATTGGTTCTTTATTGACAGATGTATTTGATTTTAGTAAAGCCTAACCTCCCTAGCAAACAGAAGATTCATATTTTCTTCCCACTTGTACCTTAGATATATCACGTAATACCTCTTGCACTGAGTTTTTAATTATGAAATAGAAGAAGAAATTTTTGGTTTGTTTTTAGTTTTCTTTCTTTTCTTTTTTTTTTTTTTTTTTAATCACATGATGATATCTTCCTGCTGCCTACCATCCTGGAAATGTTCTAAGGCAAAGTGTGAGTCACATTTTCTTAGTGCTCAATTTCCTTTCTTAGAACAAGTGAGGGCATGACATTAACCCTCCCAAATCAGCAGAGAATGATATTGTATTTTTATTTTCTGAACACTTGGGAACTGAAGTTCAAGCTTTTAATTAAAAATGCAACTCCATGTGGGTATCTAGGGACTTTATTAGGATTTAATTGTTCATTGTCTATTTATTTCCTAGCATAGTCATAACAATGTGCTGTAGCAATAGTATCCACATGCATTTACATTTAGCTATATGTCATTAAAGGTTGACCCACTATTCTTTTAATAAATTGTTTTACTTCTCTGCTAAGTCTGTGAAACCTCAGAAAAACAACAATGACAACAACAAAATAAAAATTGTGAATGCCTTTTCGAGAGAAAAAGAAAAGAACATAAGCTGAGCAACTAAACCAATTTAGTTGATTTTTAAATACTGAGTTTAAGCCAAGGTTTCCCAGTGGTGCCAAGCAAATCCTATTCATTTTTGTTCATTTCTTAATTTCTTAGTTCCTCTCAAAGTATTCAAATGTCTCTGCTGGGTAGAGCTACCCATTCAGCTAAGAATTCTTTTCCCCAGAGATTGCTTTTATACTGTACCTGAAACACATTAATCATCGCTTCCTTTTAAATCCCATTACACAAGAAAGAATGGGATTTGAATGCCTAGATATCTCATGCTTTGTTCTAAATAAGCAGAAACAATACAAAGTATATTTTTCACTTCTCCCTACTTACTGAACTTGCAGTAAGGATATTTTGATGACTTATTTTAAAAAGCTAAGATCGATTTTAAAAGATATTTTTTGAGTTTTTAAAAAATAATTAAAACACCTACTTATTGTTTGCTTGAGAACTTGAAGGTCTAGAGAAGAGACAGGCTGGTGCTGATAGTGTTTTGGGAGCTCAATTGTTATAGCACGCCTGGGGCTCTCTGTCAGTGTGTGAAACAGAAATGAACCATGTGCTGTCAAAACAGTGGAGATGTGACAAAACTGCAGAGAGGCAGCTTGGTTTCTAGACTCAGTGACCACATGAAGCTCAAGGATTACGCTCTAAATTAGAGTCTTTACTCCAAAGATAAAGGCTTAGGAAAGCCTTCTTAAAGAGTTTCACGCGTTTGTAGATTTATATCATGTTTGTAGGTACCTTTTACCCCATAAGTAAGGCAGAGTTTCTGAGACTTAAAATTGAAAAGTGGTAGTATATAAAATATTACTCATTATGTTAGATTACAGAATCAGCTTTCTGTAAAACAATTGTAATAATACATTCATACAAGTGAACAGGTTGTATCTATGTCAAAGTCTTAAAAAGAAAAATAAACAGACACGTACCCGAAATAAGCAAAAGATAAATTAGAAGAGCAAAGAGAGGAACAGAAAAATAGGCTTATAACTAGATAACAGAAAAAGAGGATATCTATCTATCTATGTAACTAGATAGATAGATAGATATAGATCACATATATCTCTCTCCAAGTAAATATAAAATACATATATGTATATGTGTATACACATTAATATGCACACATACACAGATACAGATATTCATGCATTTGTGCATGTATATTTTCTAACTATGATGCATAACCATGCATATTGTGGTGGTGTTGACACATATCCAAGGAATAGCATAATCAACTTGTTATAATCCTAGTTTTCTAATCATAGTCTGGAATAATATTTGTCTTCCAAGAACTCATTTTCATATAAAATCAATCTAATAGAAAGTAGTATGGAACTCAGTACACTGAATGGCAAATGAGTAATTCATATATGTTTATATCTATCAACATGGCACTGAAACCTTTTGTGTGTCTTGGGAAATGTGCCCACAGGCTGAAATGAATGTACAAAGGCATCACATGGGGAGAAGATGCTGGAGGGGTTTTATTTGATGTTTTCAAACTGCTCTAGGGTCTGTCTTGCAAGAACCCTTTTGGTTTTCTTTTTTGTGTTTTAAAACACATGGCTTTCTTTTGAAATATTCTGCCAAAAGAAAAAGAGTAAATTACAAAAGAACTACGCAATCATATTCTCCACTCTTTCTTTCTCTCCCCTCTCTCCCTATCTCTGTCACACACACCTCTCTCTGTGTCTCTCACACCCACCCCCCCCACACACACTCATTCTGAAGATAAACATTCCACTTCTGTATGTGTATCTACAGAGATAGATGCCACAGTCAACAGTCAGGATTTGAGAAATCACATACCTAGAATCTGAGATCACAGACTGTATTAACTGAGGGCAAAGTACAGAAAGATGACACTGAGTTGAGTACCTATTACATGCACCTAAGTTTTCTTTTTGTCTGTTTATTAGTTTGTGTATTTATTTATTTAAAGCTATTAGAAGATTGACTCTTTTCTCCCACTAAAGGGGACAGTTAAAAGTGCTTTCACTCTTGTTCTCTTAAATAAAGTTTGAAACTAGGCTTCCTATAGTTTTAGGAACTATAGATTAGGAAGAAGTGTTCTGCTAAATGTATTTTCAATATGCCACGTAAAGATATTTTTTATTTAAAAAATAAAAACTTAACCAAAAATTCAAACTTTCTCTAAGTGATTCAAGTAATTACTTCCTTGAAAGGCAACAAAACATAGGTTTGATGTCATATTAATATCATTTTCTTATCTTGAGCCCTTCATTATTAACTCTTAAACTAAAGCTGACCAGTCATGGGAAGCCTCATATAACTATTCAGAATACTGAGTTTGCAAAGGATGAGTACATCTTGAAGCCTTCATGGTAAGAGGCATGCTCTTTTTCCTCCCAGGAAGAAAACATGCTACTAAACCTCTGTTTGCACAGAAAAGTTTTTTTTAAAGAAGAGTTTATGTTGCTCTGTGGTTTAGACGTCAGAGCTCTTTAACCAGGGGGAGCCCCCAGGCTGGCATTTGATAACGGTGAACAAACAGGCACAGTCCTCTGGTTTTCACATTGCGGGCTTCTCCACGTGACAATGACGGTTGTGTTCCCAGGGGTGGGTGGTAGAGGGGTTGGCTTTGCTGAGAACAAACCCACTCTTTATAAAAGGTTACAGTTATTATTCTCAGGGAAAATTCAAGAATATAATTCTACATACAGATGAAGTTCAGGGCATGAAATTTAACAAGATTTTTTTCACTCTTGAGGCCAAGGTCTCAGTGAAATTTAACAAATCATCAGCGCCCTGCCTCTGTCCTTAGTGAATCATTCTTGCTGCTATTGGGATTGTGTGAATATTCTAGGTGTGTGACCCATGTAAAATGGTGTTGTTTCTGAGCAGACCTGTTCCTGAATTTCAGGAGGATAGAAGACTTCAGTTTTCCCTTCTTCTTTGAGTGCCTTAGAATTATATGATAAACGAGTGTCACTGATGTACTACTGTATGCATTATAAAAGAAGATTGAATTATTTTTTAATAAAAGAGATTACATAGTAAATGCTAGAAATAGTAAATACTGTAAGAGAATACATAGTAAACACTGTTTTTAGTATACGTGTAAATGCTAAAGATTACAGAAGAAAATACTATTGTATTTTTCCAACAGTTATGCTGATTAAGTAGTATTTACATTCCTTATACAGATAATTAATTTACTTAATTTACAGATAAGGAAAACTAATCAACCAATCAATAAACTGAGGCACAGAGAGGAAAAATGACTTTTCAAAGGGCACAGGGTTAGAGCCATATGTGGAATCTGATTGTTTTGAACTTTGCCTAGTGGTTTTATTTTCCTCACTCTACACTGGTATTTTCCAGAATCTAAAGCTAATATGGTTGTCATGCTTTTTTGCTTGAAGGCATTTTGTTGATGTGCAGTCAGATAATTGTCTCTGTTTACTTTAGAATCTCATTATTTACATAAACGGGGCAGTAGATAAGCCATTCTCATTATTTCAGAAGCCAGAAGTAAAAACAAATGTCCTTTCCATTGCTTTGGTGGTAGTATTGTACCTCTATGTTCTGAAAAAGTGTAGTGCCTATTTCTTCTAAGTAATGAAATGAGGCTAAATATAGATAGATAGATACATAGATAGATAGTTTAATGGACAGAACATATCCACATTATATTTAAATTTTCACAATAACAAGTCATTTGTTTTAGCTTATTAAAAACTTTGTATCTATGGCCAGGAATTTATTTTCAAAACTCTGCACAATGTGCTTTAACCAATAAGTCGCTGTTTCTACTTTGCCCACCACCATTCTGTCTTCTAGAACCTAAACCTATCAATAATTGTAGCACTTATGTTAAGAGATATAACTTAATCAAGTCCTGCTTGTAGTCATTACAATTGTATAATGAATCCCAAAATCACCACTATTAAAATTTTGTATCCCATTTAGCTTGAAGTCCATGTTCTCGTAAAGAAAGTAGCTTGACTTTCTCATGTGTGGCTTATGAAATTTTGCTCATTACATTAGAGTAACAGCCAGTATTTGTAGGTCTCATATATTAGTATACAATGTCATAGATTAATATCACATTGAACCAGTATATCTTAGGATAGAACAGCTCTTATTTTATGCATGAAATTAATAAGCAGTAACTAAAAGAGTGGGTTAGGAAATGTCTGGGACTCTGGTCAAAGAAGGCACAGCTGTGTGGATAATGATATAAGGGGCACCCATGGAACAAAAAAAGGGTATCAGTTACCTGGGCATGAATCTGGATTGAATTTAGAGAACATGTACCAAAATAAAAAAAGTATAGGTAGGGATGATATAAACACAAAAGTCAATTTTTTCCCAGTTCTTAGTTTTGTGGGTTGGGTGAGTTGAATGGTATGTGAAAGACTTGTAGTAGCAGTTGTGTAATCATACTCTTCTGTTTAGCAAGTCTTTAGGCAGTATGTATGAATCATTAGAAAAGGGAATTTTATGAAAGAACAATGGATTAAATTCATTACTGAGATGAAAGGGGTTAATGTCTGTAAAATTCCATTCATGGTACCTGGAACTCAACTGCCTGAATTCCAGATGACTCTATGAAGTAGCAGCCCCTATCTGCTATCACAAGTCTTTGCCCACCAATCAGGAATAGCCCTTACATACCCTTGACATAAGTAGTACATAAATACTTCTTAGATTTATATGAGCAAGACATTTCTAACTCTATGCGTTTGGGCCATTATGCATTTTGAGTCTTCTTATGACAGTAGCTAATGTTACCCTAACTGATTCTGAGGCTATATAAGAAAGAAAAAACTTATGTAGTAAAACTTCTGACACTAGAGCAGTGGTGTACCAAGGGTGGACTTGTGACAATTCTCCACCTTGGATACAGCATAAGGGGTACATTGTTGAGAATGTGAAACAATAATAAAAGCCAATCTTTTAAATTATTACCATAGACCATGAATTATAACTATGTTAGTTATAAAATACACCTTAGTAAAAAAAATTCTTTTATCATTCTAAATTCTAAAAAAAAAAATGCTATGGTTACTCTTGAGTTTTTAAAATACGTGTGCAAGCTTCAAATCAACACATTTTAATTGTATATCCTTTAACAAACTTTGGTTTACATGGAAGTTAATTTGGAAAATCCTAATTCTACAATTGACCCTCTCCATACAGAGACTCAGCTACACACTTTAGTTTGGAGAATAAGTTTGTTCAAAATGATTTAAAATTGTTCTGCACAGTTCATGTGACCAACTCATCTGTCATTACATATCATTGTGTTTAATCCCTGTGCATATGTGTGTATTACTTACACCTATAGTTTCAAAAAAATTACAGTAATAGCAATGGTACATGATTATAAAGGTGAAGCAATAGAACTTGAGTTATTTCAAGTCTATTATTATATGTGATTGCTTCAGGTCCTTTGTGTTTAAATTTTAAACTAGTAAAGCATTGCAAGCTATAAGATTAATACTTTGTTTAGTAACTAGCAAATTTTAGTTCACATGTGAAATAATTTTTACTGATTTTGAATAATATCTTACAAATTAAATTTTATTTTTCAATATGTATGAATTATTTTAAACCAAATAACAAATCATGAGCATAATGATTACTACATGAATATTAATGAACATAATTTTGTCATATAAAGAAGGTATTTGCTCAAGGTATGGAATACATTAGGTATGCCACTGCAATAAAATATATTCTTCCCACTTGGATGCATTCTTTAAGTTCTACTACAAAATAAATAATGACAAATAAGTAAAACACCTAAAATCAAATGCATATTACAGTAAAGTACATGCTAGTAATAGTCCACATTTGTGTCATTTGTTTCTATGGGGGACTGGATGAGAGCATGTGAGTGTAGCTTTATAACCATTGTTTTGTTGGGAAAATAAATCTAAAAGCATGTTCAATTAAACACTGGCTAGTATTACCATTTTAAAATGTAAAAGCAGTAATATAAGATGTAGTTAAACAATCGTGGCTTAACATCCAGCTTGGCCGTACTTTCAGCATCATTAAATTCTAGAGCTTGACTTCCACTTTCCACAATAACCATGTTTATAGATAAGGTAGCAGTGGCTCAGAGTTAAAACTGTTTGCTGAGTCACTTAGCTTGCTCTCAAAATAATTAAATTGGTATTCCAGATTTTCTGCCTTCGAAGTACATAACCTAGCACTGCATGACTCATAATAAATTTCATAAACGTCACCTTTAAAGCATAGCTTACTTGCTTCTTCCACTCCACCTCAGGTAATCTGGGCTATTAGGCAGATCGCTTGCAATGAAACAGGTGCCCAGTAAATATTTGTTGAAAATTTATAAATTGTGATCTAAAAGAGCTAGATAAATTGGCCTGCATATTGCTCCTTTGCCATCTAGAAAAGACTATAATCCATTTCTATTGATTCTTCGCTGAGAACATTCCACAAAATCATTTGCCTTTGAAGAGAACATATTTAAGAGACAGAAGTAGGTACCTTGACATGCCCAATATTCTATTACCATATGTACATACTATTTTTTTTTTCAATTTAGGCTATTTCCCTAATACATTTTGAAGTTCCTAAACCTTCCATGATTAAGGAGAAAAGACTACAGGCCAGGGGCAGCCTAGCCATGCAGGTTTCATCAGCTTTGGTAACCAAACTGCAAAGTGTTCTCTACCCACAGGATCAGCTCGTTTTCACTTTTTGAAAATGCATTTTATTTTGTATAACAGGTTCATTCAAAACATGCTCCAAGGACTTATTTTTTTAAATTAATTTATTTTTTTTACAGCAGGTTCTTAGTTATCTATTTTATCCATATTGTATATGGATAAAATATAACGTATATACGTCAATCCCTGTCTCCCAATTCATTCCACCACCATCACGCTCCCCACCGCCACTTCCCCCCCTTGGTGTCCATACGTTTGTTCTCTACATCTGTGTCTCTATTTCTGCCTTGCAAACCAGTTCATCTGTACCATTTTTCTAGATTCCACATATATATGCATTAATATACAAGATTTGTCTTTCTTTCTGACTTACTTCAATCTGTATGACAGTCTCTAGGTCCATCCATGTCTCTACAAATGACCCAATTTTATTCCTTTTGTTCCTGAGTAATATTCCATTGTATATATGTACCACATCTTCTTCATGCATTCGTCTGTCGATGGGCATTTAGGTTGCTTCTGTGAAGCAGAAATTGTAAATAGTGGCTATTGTAAATAGTGTTGCAATGAATATTGGGGTGCATGTGTCTTTTTGAATTATAGTTTTCTGTGGGTATATGCCCAGTAGTGAGATTGCTGGGTCATATGGTAATTCTATTTTTAGTTTTTTAAGGAACCTCCATACTGTTCTCCATAGTGGCTGTGTCAATTTACATTCCCACCAACAGTGCAAGAGGGTTCCCTTTTCTCCACACCCTCTCCAGCATTTGTTGTTTGTAGATTTTCTGATGATGCCCATTCTAACTGGTGTGAGGTGATACCTCATTGTAATTTTGATTTTCATTTCTCTAATAATTAGTGATGTTGAGCAGCATTTCATGTGCCTCTTAGCCATCTGTATGTCTTCTTTGGAGAAATGTCTATTTAGGTCTTCTGCCCATTTTTTAATTGGGTTCTTTTTTTTATTTAATATTGAGCTTCATGAGGTGTTTATATATTTTGGAGATTAATCCTTTGTCCCTTGATTCGTTTGCAAATATTTTCTCTCATTCTGAGGGTTGTCTTTTCATCTTGTTTATAGTTTCCTTTGCAGTGCAAAAGCTTTTACGTTTTATTAGGTCCCATTTTTTTATTTTTGTTTTTATTTTCATTGCTCTAGGAGGTGGGTCAAAAAAGATCTTACTGTGATTTATGTCAAAGGGTGTTCTTCCTATGTTTTCCTTTGAGAGTTTTATAGTGCCTGGTCTTACATTTAGGTCTTTAATCCATTTTGAGTTTATTTTTGTGTGTGGTGTTAAGGAGTGTTCTAATTTCATTCTTTTACATGTAGCTGCCCAGTTTTCCCAGCACAACTTATTGAAGAGACTGTCTTTTCTCCATTGTATATCCTTGCCTCCTTTGTCATAGATTGGTTGACCATAGGTGCGTGGTTTTATCTCTGGGCTTTCTATCTTGTTCCATTGATCTATATTTCTGTTTTTGTGCCAGTACCATATTGTCTTGATTACTGTAGCTTTGTAGTATAGTCTGAAGTCAGGGACTCTGATTGCTCTGATTGATCCGTTTTTTTCCTTCAAGATTACTTTGGCTATTCGGGGTCTTTTTTGTCTCCATACAAATTTTAAGATTTTTTAGTTCTGGCTCTGTAAGAAATGCCATTGGTAATTTGAAAGGGATTGCACTGAATCTGTAGATTGCTTTGGGTAATATAGTCATTTTCACAATATTGATTCTTCCAAGCCAAGAACACGGTATATCTCTCTATCTGTCTGTGTCGTCTTTGATTTCTTTCATCAGTGTCTTATAGTTTTCTGATACAGGTCTTTTACCTCCTTAGATAGGTTTATTCCAATGTATTTTATTCTTTTTGTTGCAATAGTGAATGGGATTGTTTCCTTAATTCCTCTTTCTGATCTTTTGTTGTTAGTGTATAGGAATGGAAGAGATTTCTGTGCATCAATTTTGTATCCTGCAACTTTACCAAATTCATTGATTAGCTCTAGTAGTTTTCTGGTAGCATCTTTAGAATTATCTTTGTATAGTATCATGTCATCTGCAAGAATGACAGTTTTACTTCTTCTTTTCCAATTTGAATTCCTTTTATTTCTTTTTCTTCTCTGATTGCCGCAGCAAGGACTTCCAAAACTATGTTGAATAATAGTGGCAAGAGTGGACATCCTTGTCATGTTCCTGATCTTAAGGAAATGCTTTCAGTTTTTCACCATTGAGAATGATGTTTGTTGTGGGTTTGTCATATATGGCCTTTATTATGTTGAGGTAGGTTCCCTCTATGCCCACTTTCTGGAGAGTTTTTGTCATAAATGGGTGTTGAATTTTGTCAAAATCCTTTTCTGCATCTATTGAGATGATCATATGGTTTTTATTCTTCAATTTGTTAATATGGTGTATCACAGGGATTGATTTCCGATATTGAAGAATCCTTGCATCCCTGGGATAAATCCCACTTGATCATGGTGTATGATCCTTTTAATGTGTTGTTGGATTCTGTTTGCTAGTATTTTGTTGAGGATTTTTGCATATATATTCATCAGTGATATTGGTCTGTAATTTTATTATTTTGTAGTATCTTTGTCTGGCTTTGGTATCAGGGTGATGGTGGCCTCATAGAATGAGTTTGGAAGTGTTCCTTCCTCCGCAATTTTTTGGAAGAGTTTGAGAAGAACGGGTGTTAGCTTTTCTCTAAATGTTTGATGGAATTCACTTGTGAAGCCATCTGGTCCTGGACTTTTGTTTGTTGGAAGATTTTTAATCACAGTTTCAATTTCATTACTTGTGATTAGTCTGTTCATATTGCCTATTTCTTCCTGGTTCAGTCTTTGAAGGTTATACCTTTCTAAGAATTTGTCCTTTTCTTCCAGGTTGTCCATTTTATTGGCATAGAGTTGCTTCTAGTAGTCTCTTATGATGCTTTGTATTTCTGCAGTGTCCTTCATAACTTCTCCTTTTTCATTTCTAATTGCATTGATTTGAGTCCCCTCCCTCTTTTTCTTGATGAGTCTGGCAAAAGGTTTATCAATTTTGTTTATTTTCTCAAAGAACCTGCTTTTAGTTTTATTGATCTTTGCTATTGTTTTCTCTGTTTTGATTTCATTTATTTCTGCTCTGATTTATATGATTTCTTTCCTTCTACTAACTTTCTGTTTTGTTTGTTCTTCTTTCTCTACTTCCTTTAGGTATAAGGTTAGATTGTTTATTTGAGATTTTTCTTGTTTCTTGAGGTGGGATTGTATTGCTATAACTTCCCTCTTAGAATTGCTTTTGCTGCATCCTATAGGTTTAGAATTGTCATGTTTTCATTGTCATTTGTCTCTAGGTATTTTCTGATTTCCTCTTTGATTTCTTCAGTGATCTCTTGGTTATTTAGTAATGTATTGTTTAACCTCCACGTGTTGGTGTTTTTTACATTTTTTTCCCTGTAATTGATTTCTACTCTTATGGCGTTGTGGTTGGAATATATGCTTGATATGATTTCAATTTTCTTAAATACCAAGGCTTGATTTGTGACACAAGATGTGACCTATCCTGGAGAATGTTCCGTGTGCACTTGAGAAGAAAGTGTAATCTGTTTTTGGATAGAATGTCCTATAAATATCAATTAAATCTATCTGGTTTATTGTGTCATTTAAAGCTTATGTTTCCTTATTAATTTTCTGTCTGGATGATTTGTCCATTGGTGTAAGTGAGGTGTTTAAGTCTCCCACTATTACTGTGTTACTTTCGACTTCCTGTTTTATAGCTGCTAGCTTTTGCCTTATGTATTGAGGTGCTCTTATGTTGGGTGCATATATATTTATAATTGTTATATCGTGTTCTTGGATTGAAACCCTGATTGTTATGTAGTGTCCTTCCTTGTCTCTTGTAACATTCTTTATTTTAAAGTCTATTTTATCTGATATGAGTTTTGCTAATCCAGCTGTCTTTTGATTTCCATTTGCATGGAATATTGTTTTCCATCCCCTCACTTTCAGTCTGTATGTGTCCCTAGGTCTGAAGTGGATCTCCTGTAGACAGCATATAAATAGGTCTTGTTTTTGTAGCCATTCATCAAGCCTGTGAGTTTTGGTTGGAGCATTTAATCCATTCACATTTAAGGTAATTATCTATATGTTCCTATTACCATTTTCTTAATTGTTTTAGGTTTGTTTATGTAGGTCCTCTTCTTCTCTTGTGTTTCCCACTTAGAGAAGTTCCTTTAGCATTTGTTGTAGAGCTGGTTTGGTGGTGCTGAATTCTCTTAGCTTTTGCTTGTCTGTAAAGCTTTTGATTTCCCCATCGAATCTCAGTGAGATCCTTGCTGGGTAGAGTAATCTTGGTTGTAGGTTCTTCCCTTTCATCACTTTAAATATATCATGCCACTCCCTTTTGGCTTGTAGAGTTTCTGCAGAGAAATCAGCTGTTAACCTTATGAGAGTTCCCTTGTATGTTATTTGTCGTTTTCTCCTTGTTGCTTTCAATAATTTTTCTTTGTCTTTAATTTTTGTCAATTTGGTTACTATGTGTCTCAGCATGTTTCTCCTTGGGTTTATCCTGCCTGGGACTCTCTGTACTTCCTGGACTTGGATGGTATTTCCTTTCCCATGTTAGGGAAGTTTTCAACTATAATCTCTTCAAATATTTTCTCTGGTCCTTTCTCTCTCTTCTTCTTCTTGGACCACTATAATGCGAATGTTATTGCGTTTAATGTTGTCCCAGAGGTCTCTTAGGCTGTCTTCAATTCTTTTCATTCTTTTTTCTTTATTCTCTTCCACAGCAGTGAATTCTACCATTCTATCTTCCAGGTCACTTATCCATTCTTCTGCCTCAGTTATTCTGCTACTGATTCCTTCTAGTGTATTTTTCATTTCAGTTATTGTATTGTTCATCTCTGTTTGTTCTTTAATTCTTCTAGGTCTTTGTTAAACGTTTCTTGCATCTTCTCGATCTTTGCCTCCATTCTTTTTCTGAGGTTCTGGATTGTCTTCACTTTCATTATTCCAAATTCTTTTTCTGGAAGGTTGCCTATCTCCCCTTCATTTATTTGTTTTTCTGGGGTTTTACCTAGTTCCTTCAACTGGATCATAGTCCTCTGCCTTTTCATTTTGTCTACCTTTCTGTGAATGTGGTTTTCATTCCACAGCCTGCAGGCTTGTAGTTCTTCTTGCTTCTGCTGTCTGCCCTCTGGTAGGTGAGGCTATCTAAGAGGCTTGTTCAAGCTTCCTGTTGGGAGGGACTGGTGGTGGGTAGAGCTGAATATTGCTCTGGTGGACAGAGCTCAGTAAAACTTTAATATGCTTGTCTGCTGGTGGGGCGTGGGGTGAGTTTCCTCCCTGTTGGTTGTTTGACCTGAGGTGAGCCAGCACAAGAGCCCACAGGCTCCTTGCTGGTTCTAGTGGTGGACTCTGGGTGGGCTCATGAAAAGGAGTATTTCCCAGAGCTTCTGCTGCCAGTGTCCTTGTCCTCATGGTGAGCCACAGCCACCCCCCACCTCTGCAGCAGACCCTCCAACACTAACAGGTAGGTCTGTTTCAGTCTCCTCTGGGGTCACTGCTCCTTCCCCCTTTGTCCTGATGTGCACACTACTTTGTGTGTGCCCTCCAAGAGTGGAGTCTCTGTTTCCCCCATTCCTGTAGAAGTCCTGCAGTCAAATCCCACTAGCCTATAAAGTCTGATTCTCTGGGAATTCCTCCTCCCATTGCTGGACCCCCAGGTTGGCAAGTCTGACATAGGGCTCAGAACCTTCACTCCAGTGGGTGGACTTCTGTGGTATAATTGTTCTCCAGTTTGTGAGTCACCCACCCAGTGGTTATGGGATTTGTTTTTTGTGTGTGTGATTGTGCCCCTCCTGCAATTTCATTGCGGCTTCTCCTTTGTCTCTGGTTGCTGGATATCTTTTTTGGTGAGTTCCAGTGTCTTCCTATCAATGATTTTTCAGCAGTTAGTTGTGATTCTGATGCTCTCACAAGAGGGAGTGAGTGCACATCCTTCTACTCTGCCATCTTGAACCAATCTCTCCAAGGACTTATTTTTGAAGAAAAAAAAATTAAGAAACAGTTGCAAAAGAATTAGTAATCAATGTGTTAAGTTAAAAACATTAATTTTGTAATGTATGTTTGAATTAGTGGGATTTTTTAAGATCATTCAAGGAAAAAGAACAAGAACTTTTATATACAAAAAAATTTGGTGTTCATTGAAGCAAAAATTATTTCCTAATCTATATTTCAGTGATTCTAAATTCAAACTGTAGTATTTTTTTCCTTGTATATATTTATGTGCTGTGTGTGAAAATGGGTCCTTTTTAGAGGTACTTATTATGACAGACACTGCACTCTCTAGTTATGTTTAGCAGCTTATGACCATTCTTAATGTGGAATATATATATATATATATATATATATATATATATATATATATAGGCATGGAGAAAGAAAAAATGTATATGTGTGTGTGTTTGTGTGTGTCCGTGTGTGTCTTTGTGTCCTGCTGACTACACAGCTATGATGTTGGCCTTGTCAAGGCTGGTACTTATGTGGCTTTCAGACATTCCTCGTCATAGCCGATTCACTTAACCACTTCCCTTAAGCAATTCTTTGTCTTTCTCGCCACAGTAGATAACAGTTTTCTTTGGCCTTTGCCTTTTCAGCTGGCTGTAGAGCTTGAAATTCCTTAGTGCTGCATTTCAGTTTTATCTGTTCCTACTTAATTGAGGCGAGGAATAGAGTTTAAGGTTAAATGCAGAATATTATAAGATCAATTCCTCCAATTAAAAATAATTTTATTATACTCTACCTTCAAAACAGTACAAGAGATAAAGAGGAAAAAAAGTATGACATGGGGCTTCCCTGGTGGTGCAGTGGTTGATTGTCTGCCTGCCAATGCAGGGGACACAGGTTCATGCCCCAGTCCGGGAAGATCCCACATGCTGCAGAGCGGCTGGGCCCGTGAGCCATGGCCGCTGAGCCTGCGCATCCAGAGCCTGTGCTCCGCAATGGGAGAGACCACAACAGTGAGAGACCCGCGTAACTCAAAAAAAAAAAAAAAGTATGACATGGAACTATCTTCCTACTTCACCCTTCTCTATTTATTGTTAAAGATTATGCATATTGCTGAGTTAAAACAAGAGTAGTATAGTCTTGGTTAATAAATATCGCTGTGTATTTATTTGTGTTATTTTAAAAAGAAGCCTTATTTTGGTTCCAATTTGACTTTATTCCATCTTTCAACAATGATAGTAGCAGAAGTAAATTGGTGATGGTTACATCTTTGACATTATAAATGACAAAACATTTATTATTTTTATAGTAAATTTTCTCTTTTTAAGGTTTCTCTGTTGACAAAATCTCACTAACATTAGTGCCATTTTAGCAAGGAAGTTTCTACAAAGAAGGAGCATTTTTCTACCAACTGGTGGCTGTTACTAGTCAGTATTTTCTTCCTGTGTGTATAGCAAATTATCTCCAACTACCCGTGAATTTCAAAGCTTTATTATTGCCTTTGACTGTAGACTCGCTGATTATGTGATGAAAAGGAAACTTTTCACAATATTTATATTTATGTCATAGAGCAGTTATCATATTTCAATTTTCTTTAACCACTCTCTCAAGCTCTTCTATTGCCAGAATAAAAAGAGTACTTCCACACAAAGATTTAGATATAATGGTATCTTGGAAAGGGAAATATATGGATAAGGATGAAGATAAGTCCTTCATCTTGGTTCTTTTTCTGTCTTTGTTAAAATCACTTTTGTCTTACTTTATTTTTCGCTTAAATATAGTTTACACGGGCTTCCCTGGTGGCACAGTGGTTGAGAGTCTGCCTTCCGATGCAGGGGACACGGGTTCATGCCCCGGTCTGGGAAGATCCCACATGCCGTGGAGCGGCTGGGCCCGTGAGCCATGCCCGCTGAGCCTGTGCGTCCGGAGCCTGTGCTCCACAACGGGAGAGGCCACAACAGTGAGAGGCCCATGTACTGCAAAAGTAACACATAAGATTATATTAGTTTCAGGTGTAAGACATAATGATTTGGTATTTGTTTATATTGCAAAATGACCATCACAATAATTCTAGTTAACATCCATTACCATATGGTTACATTTTTTTTCTTGTAATAAAAACTTTTAAGACCTACTCTCTTAGCAACTTTCAAATATGCAGTACAGTGTTATTGACTATAGTCACCATGCTATATATTATATCACCATGACATTGATTTTATAACTGGAGGTTTGTACTTTTTAACCCCCTTCACCTGTATCAATTCCTATACATTAAAAGAGATGTTTATTAGTTATTTCATTTTTTACACTACATATGTGACTCTTAGCTCTATGATTATGACCAAAGAGATATTACCAACTTATTCCTGCTCTTCTCCCTCACTGTTGTCCACAATGTTATTTTTGTTTTTCTTTTTCTCTCTCTATACCATGAGGTGTGTTATCTTTGTTTCACTTCTCTAAATGTAATCTATAGCCAATCACTATATTCATTTGATTTATTTAATATGTATGTAGCACTCATGATGAAATAAATATTAAATAGACTATTCAAGCATAACTTTTAAATTTATCTGCTTTTCTATTTTTTAGTATCTAAATTTTACTGGATAACAAATGAAAGTAGTATAACCATTTCTGGTGAAAATTCATAGTGTTCCCTGTTATCTCTATGGCTAGCCCCTGGGAAATTATCTGGTTTCATTTCATCTTTGCAAAAGCATCATTCTTCAAGTTTGGTATAAATTATAGTCCCACTACCAGCAGCCTCAAGATGCCCATAGTTCCTGGATTGTAGAGAATTCATATGAGCAAGTATTTCCAAAATATTTTAATATGAGTACAGACACAGGAACCTAGTGTGGGGTTTCCATGAGGATGGCAAACATGATATAACCTCTCCTAACTAGAAAAATACTCACTTTAAAACTCAGTTATGAGCAACCTCTTAAAAATCAGATCTAAATGGAAACTCAGGTGAGGGTATATCTCTGTACACCACTATTAACTTCACTTGAACCATTTCATTTTCTGACACTCAGCCAGGCAGTGCAAGGCATACTCTCCCCTCTCATCTCGTTAAAACCCATTGTTCTAAGTCTTGCCCAGTGTTTGCAATTTATACCTCCTTACTTTGAATGTCCCTATGGCTGTCCACTCTTACAGCCAAACTTCTTCATAGTTATCTGCACATTTTGTTACCATTTTCTCACATTTATTCAAATTTCATTTTACACCATTCAATTAAACTCTTTTATTTCAAAAATGCCAGTGACCTCTGTGTTGCCAAATCCAATGATAATGTCATATCCCATCATCTGTCAAGTTATCCATTCTTTGTTGGATGGACATCCTCTCAGGCTGTTTTATTTTCAGTCCCTTTTACAGGCTCCTCCTCCTCTACTAGACCTACAAATATTGTGGTGACTTATTTATATGTAAAACATTTCCAGTATTATATCAGAGAGTTTCTTCTGAATTCCAGACTCATAAATACAAATGTACATATAGAATTTACATAGCATGACTAATATATATTCTAGCTTAACATCTCCAAATGTAAATTCTTGAAACTTAGTTCTCACCTCCCAACCATTTTATCCATGTCTTACCATTTCAGGAATTGGTATTGTTATACATTTGAATGCTTAAATTAGAAACCCCAAGGGCATTCTTATTTCTCCTCAATCTCCATCTGATCCATCAATAAGTCCTATGACAGTCTAAACTGTATCTAGAATCCATTTCTCTCTATCTCCACTGCCACTATCCTGGTCTAAACCAGCGTTAGTTCTCACTTGTACTATTGTAGTTGCCTTCTACTGGCTCTTGAGGTTTCCATTGCCCACCTAAAATTCAGTCCTTTCAAGGCATCTATAATGATCTTTTAAAAACATAATTCTGGTGATGTCATTGCCTCTCAGCACCTTCCGTTTGCACATGGAATGAAATACAAATCCTTTAATGATGCTTGTAATGCCCTACATGTTCTCCCTAACATGCAGTTCACTCAGGTCCCAACCTTTTCATGCCAATTCTCCCTTCTTTTCTTCACTATTCACACTCTGCAAGATGTTTCTGTTTCTAGAATATACCACTTTACTTTGCATACACTTTTTCTTTTCCTTGGAGTACTTTCCTACTGTCCTTTATATGACCGACTCTTCCTTCAAGTCTTAGTTTTATATTTACATCTTCTGACAGGCTTTCTCTAACAATCCACTCCTCCTCATAATCTAAATTAGATTCACCAACCCACCCCATTCCCCCTAGACACATTTGTGTGCACTGTGCATAATTATTTTTACTGGTGTCTTTGTACTAATTATCACAACTTGTAATTACCAATTTATTTAATTTACAGTTACATTATTTCTGTTCCCCACTAGGGTGAAACCCTGTAAATGTTGGAATCATATCTGCCTCATTCACCAGTACATAGCAGAGTTTTGTGAAGAGCAGTGATCTCAGTATTTAAGACATCGTCAATTTTAAGATAAACTCTTATTTTATGTATCGTTAAGTAGAAAAAAATGTTGATGATGAAATTCTAATACAGTTCTTTTGTATCACTTAATACTTTTGCAACATATTCAAAGAGGCTTTTAATATTAAAATTTTTAGACAGGAATTTTAGCGTGTCATCTTATGCATGCATAAAAGTACAAAAAAAAAGAGCAAAATAAATTGGTTACGGTATTCTTAAACTTCTTTCCATTGATAGAGTAACGCATAGCACTTTTCAACTCTTCATTTTCATTGTCTATGGGATCCAGAGCATGGGTGATTTAATGGTGCAATCTAGTTCCTGGGATATTCTTCCAAACTGTTGACAATCACTCTACAAGGTTAATGCTAGTGATTATTTTTATCTTACCAGATGGTGTTAGTGTAAATTTTTTATACATATTTCTGTTAACTCCTATTTCTTCCTCAAATTGTTCATAAATGGTTTGTTAGCTTATGAAGTTTGTGCCATCATGCCATCAGAAATAACAAGTGAGTTCACAGTGTGTAGAGAGTCATTACGAAGTCACAACTGTCATCTGGCTAATCGCAATTTTAACACCCCAATTTCAGAGATGCTAATATATGAAAAATGTGCACCTTAGAAGAGATGAAATAAGATAGCAGATAGTCAATGACTGCTTTTTCTTGCCACAGTTCTCTCTATGGCTGGTTCCTTCTCATTCAGTTTTCAGTTCAAAAGTCATGACCTCAGAAGGGCCTTCCTTGACAATCCTATTTAAAGTAACTCAGCACCCCATCCCTTGCCCTGCACCAGTCACTCCCTGTAAAATTATCTGTTTAATTTCACTTATAACCCGTATCTTTAGCTGATATTTTATTGTTTGTGTATTTATGCACTTATTTTAAATTAGGAAATAACTTATTTATTTATTTATATTTGTTTAAAGAGAATAGGACCTTTTCTCTCTCATTGGAGATGTGAAGAAAATTTGTTAAATGGATAGATGGATGGATAGATGGGTGCTTTTTCTAACTTGATTTTTATACTTAAATATCAGTTGGGCAGTCTACTTGGTTTTGTTTTCACTTTTGATCCTTTCTAATTATCTTGTATTTCAAGAACAGTCTCATCCTATCTCTGCACTCAGCTCATATTCTTCAAATACCTGATCCAGCTCAAGTCTTGCACCACAAGCTGTTACTCTCAGGGGATGAGGGTATCATAGTAACCAGCAAGAGAAGTTATTTTCCCAGATATAGTATGATGGTTGATGACAAGAAAGAGAGGGAAAAAGAAAGCTCTGAATAAAAAGAATTTTCGATACAACTGAATTTTCCTTTTATGATGGAAGCAAAGGAACTGATTTGGGAAATGTATATGAGAAGTGACAGTATTTATTAGGGAATTGGCTATGAGAAAATATATATCAATATGATTTTTTTAAAGTTTGGCACCAAGTTTTACTTATTTCTCATACAGGCAAAAAATATTGGTTATCTTAAAAGCATATTTATATTTGAATGTCTTATTCATTTGTCCTTAAAAATGTACATTTGTGTTGATTGTAGTGTGTCATGTAAAAAACACTTCAATATTAGAAAACACAATTCAAAATATGTATTTTCAGTAACTCCATACTCTGTGCTGTATCATACTCTGTTGTTGAAAAGGATCTGTACATGAGGTGGTAAACAAGACTCTAATTACATATCACCCAGCAAGTAGAAAAGAAAACAGAATTTTCCAGGCATATAAGAGATCCTAGGCTTGAGTCAGTTCAAAATTATAACCAGAACACTGTAAAAGAAGTCATGGCTCTCCAAGAAATGTCAAGAGCTTGCTAATAGCAGCTACTGGCTTTTTGTTTTCCAAGTGATTTAAAAGTGCTTGCCATGTACAGATGAAGGGTTTTAAGTAGTTTATTGGCAAACTCATCTTGCAATGTTCTGGTCAAGGTTTAAATGTGCCATACTCATGTATTCATGTTGAAGTTGGAGGTTCTTAAGTTCTTTGACTACAAAAAATAATTGACTCTATGTTGGGGGTAATAAACAGCTCAGAATGAATTGTACACCCTTCAGCATTTCGCCACATGAGTAGATACTCTTGTTAATACCCATGAGCTCTATCATGTCGCATAGGAAGAAGGATGATACACATTGGTTCAATTGGGGAATGAAAATGAAAATATTAAGTAAAGATAAGCCTTGACTTGCACATCTATTAAAGGTGAAAGCTATAGTATAATGTAAGAGTTTAGTAACAAATCCATTGTGCTTCCTGATGTGCAATAAACCTAAAGGGCTGGCTGTTTTGGAGCTGAACATATTTGACTACATTATTATGTAATTGCCTGTAAATTAAATTAAATGACATTTTCATGTCAATGCTCACATCAGTTGCATTTTTAAAACAATAGTAATTTTTACCAGATTTGTGTCTTTAACCACAGTGGGTTAATTTAGAACTGAGCTTAAGACAAAGTTATGATTTATTACACACCCATACCCACACCCACGTGGAGAGAACTCCTTAAGAAAAATGAAATAGTGCTGAGCAATCCAAAAATATTAGTGGTTATTTACAATATTCTGTATTTTATAAGAAGATTTTGCAGAATGGATATCATTTTCTGGGATTGTGATCAATGGATTTGGCAGCGGTCATGGAAATTTTCTTTGCAGTATATGAAAGTATGTCTACATATTGAATTGCGTACCCTGGCCCTATTCCAGCTATTCTCTGGGATCTGTTTATCACAGGCCATGCATGGAAATGGAACCATAAACAACTTCTCACTTCTGAGGAGTTAGAACACTAATCACTTTTGTAGTATGCCTGCAAAAAATTGAACACTAAATGTTGTGGATTAAAAAGATTAAAAAATACTAACCCTTATTGTGGTCAGTGACAATTTTAAACTGTTCCATTCCACGAGCCCCAAAGGACAAATACCCTGAGAACTGATGGGATTAGGTAAGAACTCTTCATGTTCCTGCACGTTAACTAGTTATTTTCTATTTCTTACACTCACTCTTTTATTGTATTTAACTTTTATTTAGTGACTACTATGCCTTCCAATAACATAGACATCTATTTTCCTGGCTTTATTTTCAATTTCTCCCTCTGTAATATCATGTAGCTCTATAACTTGGGGGGATACTACTCATGTTGAATATTATATGATGTTTATGAAGCCTTATAAAATAATGTCTTCATTTAAAGTGCAAATGGTTTTAAAACTTATTTAGAAAACAAAAATAGTGAGGCATTGGGCCAAGCATATTACAAATTTTATTTCATTTAAAACTGATTTAAAAAAACCAAAAACATTAGGACATTTCAAGAAGTCACATTTTACAGTTGAGGACACTGAGATGGACAGATGATAAGTAGCATGCCCAACACTGCTACAAGTGGTAGATTCAGATTTGAAACCCATGCAGCCTGGCTCCAGAGGGGGTAACCACTTAACTTCCTATTTAAGAGAATCTGAATAATAAAATTTTTGTAAGTAATTAGATTTTGTCTTTATATTCTATGTATTGGATTTATGCAATGCAAGAGTGGGAATGGAAGATTAGTTACATGGGCAAATGGATATGAGAGGGTTTTCTTATACTTCCTCTCTTCCTTCGCAGAGGGAGGTGGTTTTAGGTAGAAGGTCAGCTGAATGTCTTAGTGTGGATAATCACATTAGCCACTTGCTCCCAAATTTAACCTTTTTCCTCAGTCGGAAGGAACTTGGAAATCTTCAGGGAGGATTTATTGCTCTCTATTGTTGACAAACTGTTAAACATGTTAATTACTTTGGAAATTGCCATATGAAAAACTGAATCTTCAAAGAAATAATTCACAGAACCAGCTGGAGTTCTTCATACTTGTTGATTCATGATTGGAAAAGGAAGAGCTTTGGGAAGAATTAAGGAATAAAATGACCTTCCATGGGAAGGGGAAAAGGATAATAACCACATTCAGATAAATCTGTAAAATCTAAGGCTTATCTAAGGAGATAAACCAATCACTAGCACCAAACCCTCTGAGAACATTTCAGCTCAATTTTATTGTTCTTATATCCTGATCTGTCCCCAAAGGGGACAGTTTTGAAGAGGGTCTTGCTTTAGGATCCTCACACCATCCTTGACAACCCCTCACCCAATCCCACCCCACCCCGCCCCACCTTAGTGGTAATCTCTGGTATCAGTTTGGTAGGTTTCTTTCTATAAGTTCTACGTTTTCATTTTCATAAAAAAGTTCCTGGCAATCCTTAAATGTTAACACATATAGATCTACCTGGGTCCTTTTAGCAGTCTATATTTTGTATTTATGTATGAGTATGAGTATGAGTACATCATCAGTATTCTCATCAACAGAGTATTATATCTGAAGTCTTTCCCTAAACATTCTTAAACATGTTCCTTATACATATGTATAGACATTTCTCCAGAATAGCTGATAAAAATCATCTCATAGTCATTTTAATTTTTAGCAGATATTTTCAAACTGTCCTGCAAAATGGTTGAACAAATTCACATATATACAAGGAATAGATGAGATAACATATTTCCACTTTGACATAATTTTTTTTCTTATTATTCCAAAGCCCTTTATATCATTCACTTATCAACTTTTGTTAATATTTAATTTAGATTAGACCCTAACATTTTTAACCATTTTGTTGGATTAAGAATGACATCCTGTTTTTGTTTTTATTTTTCAGGTCTTAATTACAATTTTATATAATATATTCTAACACTTTTTAGGCATTTATTTTTCTTCTGCTTATATAAAATCTATAGATTAATATGAAATATTCACATGAACCTCACTATTTAAAAGGAATTTTACCCAATGGATAAATCTATTGGCCTAAACTTTGTTTATTTTCACTACTTGAGATGCTAGCATCCTAGATATTTTTAATTTAATGTATATTATATAAAATAATACTTAAATTTGATTATATTTGAATAGTAGAAATTATAGAAGCAAATACAGTATATATTTAGTTTACTATTAAATATATTGTATATAATTTGTTTAGGGTCTTGGTTAAAAAAACCTTCAAAGCATTCAAGAATTAATAAGTTAATAATTTAAAAGTAATTAGCACAGATCCTGGAATTAAGAAGATTTCAAACACATAGTAGCAGATTGATTTTTAATGTTACTTGTTAGTTATTATCATTTTCATGATTATTACTTAAGCTAGAATTAGAATTATTAGTCAGTTTATACTATTTTAGACATATACAACTAAATTAAATTTTAGTGGTATGAATTTCATGAAAAAGAGTTGTTCTAAAAATAATGAGTGTTGGTTTAGAATACATACTTTGGCCTCTGTCGGTTTAGCTGGTATGTGCTATTTAAAAACAAAATATTTAATAATGTAGTAATGTCTATAATAAAATGTTAGTTGAATTAAAATTAAAAAAAATTAAAACAAAATATTTAAATCAGGATAAAATGTTGATGTGACATTTTAAGTAAGATCATTATTGAAGGGAGTGAATGATTACTGTGAGAAAATGGTGTAATCTGAGTTGGAAAAAAAAAATATTAGCCACCAAAAAATTCTAGGGCAGCACCACCTTCATCTAAGTACCAAAAGCCATGAATTTAGGGCTTGATAATAATATTAGAACATAAAGTATTTATATGAATAGACTTAATATATATGGCTAAGTACAGAGTACTGAAACAAATTAAGACTGGCATATTTAGACAGATACCTAGATCACAGAGGAAGCCAATGTTATTCCGTCTTCTGCTCTGAAGTCTGTTTCTACTACTACTCCACCAAAATTCTCAGAAATATTAGATATAAAGATAGATGATATCCAAGGAAACATGATTGAGATTTTAAATATTGATAGAATGTATATACCATCATGTTCTGCAGACCAGAAAAAACGCTTCCTCCTTTGTCTTGTTTTTGTTTCTATAATACATGAATAGCAATATTATCAGTCAATTATATTAGTGAGAAAAGATATTTAAAACAGTGAAACATATAAACTATAAGAAATTAAATTTGTGTTTCAAATAATCATTTTATTTGGATTATATTATGAAAAAGTATGTTACTCATAAGTATATTTGTGCAGTTTGCTTATGAGTATTTTTCTAATTTTATAAACATTTAACTCTATACATATATTTTTCATTTCACCTATAATACTTAATTTTCCACATCTCTCTCTACTTAATTAAAACCTCCTCAAAGACAGGTCTGATTTATCTCTATCTCTGAATATTATTTCTGTGTTGTAGTTATTTTTATAAAAGTTTAAAGAATTAATAAAATTCCAAAGAGAAATTTTAAGTAAAAATAAAAGAAAAAAAATAGATGACCTGACTAATCAGGGGTCTTTCCTAGCACTATTATACAAGAATCATATATTAAAGTTTATAACTCATAGCATGATAGTAGCATTGAATCCAGGCTTTCATTTACTTCAGTTACAAAAGGACTTATATAACCCAAAGAGAAGCTGTCCTTTGTTTAAAACAGAAAAATCTTTCTATTGACATATAGAAAAATACGTCACATAATGTAATCTCTTGCTTTCCTTGTATTTCTATAATTTTTGTTTCTTATTATGCCAAGGCCTTTCGTATCATTCTTCTATCAGATTATATCTCTTGACCTTGAATATTTAACTACGTTTCCTCATTTTCTCCATTTATTATTTGATTTTAATTTTCCTTTTTGATGTCTTATTTAAATTATTTATCTTCTGTTGTTTTGCTTAAGTTATTCTTTACTCATTAAAACTTTTTTCTAATTTTATATGTTTAATCTCATCTCAAAGAAAATTTGTGATATGGTTTATTTTCTAATTTATACAGTGATTTAGAAATGATCATATTCAATTTCCTCATTTTGCAAGTGAGAAAAAAGGCCCATTTGTGACAGACACTATAGCAAAAGCTAGCTGGAGTGGGAAATGAGTAGTTCCCATTCTGGTTTCACTTTTGTTATGCCATGCAATATTTTATTGCTCTTAAATATTTTTTAAAGCATGTGGTGATTATCCCCAAAAGGCCCCACATCCTATATTTAACATTTATGTAAATTCCTTATTTATTCCTCACTACAGCCTCATGAGATCATGTTGTATCTCAATTTCATAGATACCAAACTGAGAGTTAGAGCCAGAGAATGAAACAACGTCTCAAAATCTTTTCCTAGTTTCTGTATTTTTGTTTGTTTTTTTACTTTAACCATTTACGTCCATTTTCTCTTCCATGTTATTTTTTTTTTAATTTTGATTTTACATTGGATTTTGCAAGTCATTTGCACAGATATTGACATTAAAAATAGTTAATAAAATACTGATATGCTAAATTGTGAGGAGTGGCCAAATGAAGATGTTCATCCTTTCATCAGAGAAATTAAAATAACTTAAAAAAATGTCTTTGGGGTGCTTCAAATTGACATTCATTTTCAGCTAATACACACTGTAGAATATTTCTGAAATACAGACAGCAAGCTGCACATATTCCTTACTTACATAAATTATAGAGTCATTTTCTAGTGAATACAGATAGTTGGAAATCTGTAACAAAAATAAATGCATTTTGTTCTCATAAGCATTGATGCTGCAGGCCATGATATTCCCAAACAAGGATGATGGTTATTACTAAGAAATGGTTCAATTTGGTTGGCACTACGCTGTTTTGTCAAGTATAAATAAAATAAAATAACAGAATATAGTCACATTATTTTGAGTAAAAGAATTCTTTGAGAAGGATAAGAGATGTGATAATATAGACCTATTGTCCCCTTATGAGATAATTTTTAAAACATTTTAGTTACATGGGTCTAATGCTGTTACCATCTAGATAATGGGAAATGAGTTTAAACAGAATAACAACAATCCCAATATAACATTTTGTGGCAAAGCAAGAAGGGTAGAACGGTTATTAAAAAGTTCAAAAAAGCAGAATCAAACTAGAAGACAATCATTTACAAGATATAACCATTTAAATTTATTAAAGTTAATTTATATGGAGGGGTTGTCCAGACTTTGGAAAGTATATTAATTGAGAATTAAATTGAGATGTTCTTGTTAGTTTACCTTAGTTATCTTTTCTTCACATCTAGTATTTAAATTGAAAAGTCATGCGCACACATAGACACATAGACCCCATGCAGATATTTATGACCTTATGACAATCATGGAAAAACAAAAATTTTAAAGGAATTGGACACATAAATCAAATCTACACTGTTATACTTCCTCACTGCCAGGAGATATTTGTCAAAAAGAGAAGTGGAAAATGTATGATTTTCAAATAGCTTGTGGATATTTATTGCAGGGAGTATTCCTCCACTATTAATGCACTGAATACTATCACAACAAAAATGAGCATATGTGAGCATCAGTATTCAGGATAAATTGCTTGTGTACTCACAGCATTCTAATAATTTACCTAGGGTATCAACTTACATTTTAGCTAATATTTTACATGTTTGCTCAGTTTTTAAATTACAAACAAAATAGTGAAAACAGACAATTAGAAAAATTATTAGCTTATAAATGTGTTTTTATCTAGCTTGTAAAATATATGAATTCTTTATCTGTGATATAATTATTTCAAGATATATGAGCTAAATAAAGAGGCCAGGTCTATGTTGTTCATACACTTCTGGACACTCTTACCACACAAAAAAGGAAATAGATGTCTTCATATTTGTACTGCAGTTGCCTCTGTATTTTTATCACTTATTGGTGAGAACAATTTGCTACAAAGCAATAATAAAATGGAATGTAATCAAATGTCACTATGGTCTGTTATACTGCAGTAACGTCAAATAAGAATAATAGGTTTCATAAAACGCTGAGTGAATCTGGGAACAACCTGATTCAGTTGGTGCTCAGATTCATGGCTCAATAAAATTTATTCATATACACTTGGTATACGCACATTGATACACAATAAGCTATGCTTGTGATTTTATTTAATAATACAGATTTTTTCCCACAGTGGATTATTGAAGGACTTTATTAAGTAAGATTTTGTGAGTCAATATTCCTCAATAGATTTGAAATCACAAGTATAGCAAAAATAAGGAGAAAATATACTTAATGGTTCTTAATTCCAGGGTCCCTTACTAGAGGAGAAAAAGTAACCAAGGCTACACTCTGTTCGTAGACCCAAGATATAAGGTTTTCAAAAGCTACATTAATGTCAGGGAACATGAGCTAATTATATAACATGAATTCAAAGACAAAAGTGTCACTATGACTGTGGTATCCTGAAATGCTTACGCCTACTTGGGTCCTCAACACCCAAGCCTCCCTTAACCTTTTGTGGTCCATTGAGACTTTCCCAGCTCAAGTCCTAGCTTCCAGTCTGATGAAACTCTGATCCCTTCCCTCTCTTGTACTATCTGTAGAAAGAAATATGTCATGTATGTGACGGAGATACCTAGCTATGTTTTCTCCAGGGCTTCAGTGAACGAAAGATGCATGGATTTAGGCTATAAAGTTTCACTGTGAAGTTTCAGTGGCTGAAGTAATCAGACAAAGTTTCAAGGTAAAACATGCTGTGTAACTTTTGTGTAAGGGTTCATTTCTGCCAAGAAGAATGATTTTTAGCTCAAACTTCCAGATTTGGATACCTGTCAGTACCAATTCAATTGTATCCATGTGTGGATGAGCAACGCCAGGGAGCATTGTGGGGTTTGATGGTTTCCAGAAAGATAAAACTTTACCTAAGCCACTCAAATTTAATTTAAAAATATAGATTTGTCTGATCAAACAGAACACTTCTGCCTTTTGAATTCTTCAGTATGTGACCTCTGGTAGAGAGAAGCCCATAGTATTTAGCATCAAAACAATAGTCTTAAATATCCAAGTAGAAAGTAAAAAAAAAAAAAAAAAATCTGGCCTCTGTATAAAACAGTAAAATAATGAATAATAAAATAAGATGATTTGTTCTTCTTCCAAGGCCAAAGATCCCTTTTCTCCTCTGGGCTTGATGGATATATATGTCTTCTGGTATAGTATTACGAATCTGTGGAGTGGCAAAGGAAAAAATCAAGGCAAAGCCGTCCTATTCAGTGCCCATTTCATCATAGTGGAGTGGACCTATGAATGTGGAGAAAATTGATTTTTTTCTGAAGGAAATACTAGACATCAGCAGTTTGTCTCGACCCCTGGCTTCAAATACCACCTAGATACTAAAGACTCCCCTTTGCATTTCTGTATCTTTGAACTCTCCCCTGAACACAGACTCATATATAGTGGTCAGCTGCCTAGTCAATATCTTTGCTTAGATATTATATTTAATTAAGCACTAACTAAGCTGCTATAAAAAAAAAATACTAAGTCACAAAATCGTGCCAAGCTTCAAATGTGTCTAAAAATTATGCCCGGCTAAAACTTAGGAGATCTATAATTAAAGAAGAGAGAATGAATATTGATGGGTAACCAGTAGCATCTGACTGCAGATATCCCATAGGTGTCTATAAGCATAATGTGTCCAAAAATGGAGCTCTTGAATTTTCCTTCTAAACATGCTTCCCCTATAGTTTGTCCTATTTCTGTAAATGTAAGCTATATTCTTCTAGTTGCTCAGGATAAAAATCTTGGTGCTGTCTAGGATTCGTTCTTTTTTTTTTTTTTTCCCCTTTCTGACTTAAAATTCTTTCCACTGGTAAATTTTGCCACCTTTTCCTTCTAAAAGATCCAGAATCTTACATGTTTCTTTACCTGTTCTGCTTACACCACAATCTGAGCCACTGTTATTTCTCACCTGGGTTGTTATTATAACCTCCAAACTCATCTACATGTTCCCTACCTTGCCTTACAGCAGTGGATTCTGCACACAGCAACCATGATGCTCCTTTCCCAATCATGAGACTCCTCTGTTGGAGTATGCCTCACTCCTAGGTAAATAAGTGACAAGACTCTGTGTGTTCTACCTTTCTTCACTCACACTTCAGCCCCTACCCCTCTCCCCTCTCTCACTCCATTCCAGCCAGACTGTCCTTTCCTCTTAGCTATTCCTCAAGCACACAGAATACCTTCCCTCTTCAGGACCTTTGAAGCTACTGTTCTCTCTGCTTGAAACTGTCTCTCTAATTTCTGTGTTCAATTTTTCACGTCCTTCAAGTCACTTTTCAAATACCACCTTTTCAGAGAGGTCTTTCAGATCAGGTCTGACTCTGACAATGTATAAACAATAACATACATGTCAGTCACTCTCTTTTACCTTTCCTTACTTTACTACTCTTCAAAAAATATATATGTACAGTTTTTAAGCATATATGTACATATTCAAAACATATTCAAGTATTAAGGTGTACTGAACATCGAAGTTGCTCCAAAATGATCAGTTGAGGGGTGAGTGATAGAATAATGGCCCCTCAAAGATGTCCACATTCTAATCACTGGAACCTGTTATACCATAAAGGGGAATTAAAGTTGCAGATGGAATTGTTTGCAAATCATTTGATCTTAAAATAGGAAAAATATTTTGGATTATCTCAATGGGCCCAGTGTAATCACAAGGGTGCTTAAAAGTGTAAGAGGAAGACAAAGGGAGAGAATCTGAGCAATGGCAGGATGAGAAGGACTTAGTCCATTGTGCTGGCTTTAAAGATGGATGGAGGGGCCATGAGCCAAGGAATGCAGACAACCTCTAGACTGAAAAGAGCAAGTAACCAGATTCTCCTCCAAGACTTACAGAAGAATATAGCCCAGCGAGACCGATTTCACACATGTAACCTCATTGTGGTAATTGTCACAGCAGCAATAGGAAACTAATACAAAGAGCAAGAGTTTTAAAGTTTAGTATAATTTGGATATTCTCTTAACAAAGGTAAGGTATTTGCCTGAGTTGGTGATTCTTACATCTGTGAGGATCCTTTTGTTTACAAACTTACCTTGCTTCATTCCTGTCTAACCTAAAATAGCACCTGTCTTTGCATGAATGCTGTGTATTTGTGTAAGACTGTTTTGTTTTTGGTTGGTCAGTGACTACCAGATCTTTTAGTCTGATGTAAAAAATTAGGTTTGGGAAGTATTCTTCTTTTATTGATTCTACAGTGAAATTAATAACCACTCTGCTTAGACTTATTTAAAACTCTGTTAGTGCATATTATCTGGAATATTTGGAACGGCATTTGCTTGCTTTTGACATTAATGGTTGACCCTAATGTTCCTTTTCTCTAAACAGCCAATCTTCTTTTCAGAATTTTCTTCCTTTAGCACTATATTTAGCTAATAATTTGATGTGTTGTCATTTTGCTCTCCAACTAGTTTTAAGTTTCAGCAATTCAAAATGTGTTTGATATAATGGAACAAGTCTCTAGGATATACTAGCAGTTGTGTTTCTTTTCTTTTCTTGTTAAACCTGGACATTCATACAACCAAGAAAATGAGCTTTAAGTAAAAGTGGTATTTTCTTTTTTTCATTTTGTAAAATCAACTCTACAGAGCAAACCATAGGCATTTAGCACAAACTTTTCTTTTTTATCCTGATCAATATATTGTTTAGGAGAAACTTAAATTAGTGCCACAAAGGGATTAAATATCATGGTCCCTTGTTGAGTTCTTCTTTTGAGATGTTATTAATACAATAATCTGCTTTTCAGCAATTGATCTGCAGCAAATATTTAAAAAATATATGCAGGACAGAATTAAAGAAGAAATCAAACTCTTTCTAGAAAATTGATGTTTTCAAAAACTATTTTTTCTCTTATGTATGTATAGAACTGATAATTTAGTTTAAAATAGAATATTTAAATAATTTTTCTAATTATTATATTTCAGCTTAGATATCAATAAATACTTGTGCAGTATTATCTTGTGTGAAATAGGGACAGAAATCTCCTATCATTGTACATTACCAACAGTTAGAAATGTTTGTTATTTGTTTAAATATTTAGTGTTAGGTTAAAGACAAAATAAAACCAAACTCCTCTTAAAATGTCATTAGATCTTTTCATTCGAAACAATTTCTACTTATTTTTTTATTTTATTATTTATTTATTTATTTATTTTGCGGTACGCGGGCCTCTCACTGTTGTGGCCTCTCCCGTTGCGGAGCACAGGCTCCGGACGCCCAGGCTCAGCGGCCGTGGCTTACGGGCCCAGCCGCTCCACGGTATGTGGGATCTTCCCGGACCGGGGCATGAACCCATGTCCCCTGCATCGGCAGGCGGACTCTCAACCACTGGGCCACCGGGGAAGCCCTCTACTTATTTTTAATTTAATAAAAGTTTCATTGACTGCTTTTTGCAAGTTAAGGGATAAATCACTGTGGGGCTCGTGGATGAACACATTGTAATCTCTGCCCTCAAAGAAGCATATATTGTCCAATGAAGAGATCAGACATTTAAACCAATGCTACAAATGAGCAAAACAATACTGCAGCAGAGTGAGGGAGTTACTTGTATATAAATTGAGAAGATTATAAAGCTTTCTAATTAAAAACAAATCTATTTTGTAAATCCCCAAACCTAACAAAAGTTATAACAAAAAATCAAACAGAAAAGTGGGACATAATTTCTAACAAAGCCACACAATATTCTGTGCCTATGCATCCATGTCCAAAGAGTTGCATTTCTGCAAAGAGAGAAAACATTATGAATTAAGTACTCTCACTATCATGTTTATGTAAATACAAAATTTCCTTTTTTTTTTTACAAATGATGCCCGTGGATATGGCATCCTTTATTTAACTTTACAAGTGCCAACGTCAACTGGCGTTTACTATTAAGGACAGTAAAATATAGAAAGAAGTTATTAGGCTACAGGAGCTGTCAGTTTCTTTGACAATTCCAAAAATGCCAGATGCGTTCATAATAATAAATACTCTAGTTATGCGTGATGCCTGCAACCTCTGAGATAACGATGCTGGAAATCACCGCAGATGGCATCTTGAAATGGGATAAACATTGTGCAAGTGGTGAGAAGGCCAGGGTGAAAAGCAGTTATATTTCCACAGGAATTGGGTGAGAAATTTCCCCAGGTGCGTAATGCTGGCAGAAGGACATTTGGAGCAGAGCACTCCTTCAGGTTGCCTCCGAGGGCTCTGATAGCACGCCACTCACTGCTCCTGCCAGGATCCATGCCCACACACAGTGTAACGCCATGTACCTGTCACGCTCTCAGAGGGAATCTGATGTGTCTACTTGCTGGATGATTTTTTCTCTATCGTAGAAAAATGCCCATTGCTGAATGTAATCTCTATAAAAAGGGAGACCACAAATCATTAGAAGTGAAGTAAATGAATTTCAGAATAGCTAAGTGACTTACCCAAGGTCATAAGGCCAACAGAGAAAAGAGCTAAAGCACATACTCTGGGCTTTTGGCATCAAGAACATGCTCCTTCCACTCTGTTAGAGTAGCCTATTATATGTTCACTATCACCACCCATTTGCTTCTCCAAATGAAAGAAAAATAGGAAAGAAATCCAAATGTATTTCAAAATAAAAAATATTTTGTAGTATATAATATGTATAAAACCAAACAGCTGTTTGATTTTTTAATAGCCAAGTTTTTTCTCACTGTATTCACAGTGGAAGGGGTAAATATGATCACATTAAACAAAAAACTTGAATATTCGTTTTTTAGCCATTCCAATTCAGATTTTAAATATTGGCTAGGAAGATAGTTTTGAATCCTAGTAATATAAAATGGCATAGTATTTGCAAATAACCTAAGCACATCCTCCCATATACTTTAAATCATCTCTAGATTACTTATTAGATTACCTAATACATGTAAATAGTTGCTGGTGCAGTGGCAAATTTAAGTTTTACTTTTTGGAATTTTTTTTTCAGAATATTTTCAATTCGCTGTTGGTTAAGTCTGGTGATGCAGAACCCCAGGATACGGAGGGGCAACTGTATATAATTTTGAGATGGAGAAATCATTAGGTCTGTAAATATTGCTTAGGAAAATAGAAGAAGCCACTATATCTAGGGCAGTCCTACTGATTAAACTGCAGTAATGTGTATTTATAATGCTAGGAAGAGACATTGACAGTATCTAGTAAATATACTAGGTTACTTGTAAACAGTGGACATGTGACAAATCTTGGGGAGACACAGTTATTCTAAGTGCCCCAAGAGTTCATGTCCTCTATAGAGCCTTAGTAAGTTGCTAAATATAACATCAGGATTAGAAAATAAAATTGTCCCTCATCATGAATAATCAAGAGGTACCAAATCTTTTACTAAAGGGCAATTCCTTTAAAATAGAGTTATTGTGAAGGGCCAATGTTTTAACAGAAAATTTGAGTTTGACTAGTTGACATTATTTGTTTAAATTCCTGAAAATACCTTTTTCTCTAATTTCCTACTTTTAAAGATGAATGAGTTTGCTTTACTTCCATCTATGTTCTATTTCATTATGAGAAATGCAAAATGGAAATTGTGTGTGTGTGTGTGTGTGTGTGTGTGTGTGTATGTGTGTGTGTGTTTAAACATAAAATAGTAATTAGACACTGACTGGGCAGCAGAAAGGTTTGATGTTCAATCTGTGCTATTTTAAGATGTGGGAACAACTGCTTTCTCTGTGTTGATGTCCTCTGAAATCCCAGCTAGTATGAGGAGAATTTCCAATTGAACATGCGAGAGCTACTAACTTTTTTGAAGCTCTCCTTCTTAAACGGGCCTTGTGTTTAGGAATCAGTTTACAGTTTCAGGATGCTCCTGGGCATTTATATTTGGAATACTGCCTTTGATGGAAAGGTGAGGCCTCCTGTTAGTGTGCACAGAGCAGCCCCTTCTGTAAGAATAGACATAGAACAGCTTGTCTGCTGATGAGAGTGGTGTTAAAATTATACTCTGGTTGTAACAGGAGGGCCCAAGAAGTTTACTTGAGGTTGACAATATAAGTTTATAAGTTGGGTAAGTTCACATTTCTGTTTACCTAATTCTAAAGAGTAATTTTTCACCAGGATTAGAGTATTTGATTGTCAATCAAGCCAAATATATTAGACTTGCCGACGACCACTTTCATTATATCATATTACTGTATTTAGGGATATAGAGATCTATAATTAACAAAAATAAATGATGATTTGAGGTAAACTCAAGTTATCAGATATATTGCCTTTTTTGTTAAGAAATCTGGTAGGTAAACTACCATTCTGTTCTTGAACCTTTCTTAGAAATGTATTCTATAACATGTAAATTATGACAGCTCATGTCAGTGGAGATACAGACAATTTTTAATTCAAATTTAAATACTGTAGAACACTATTCTATGTAATTGTACAAGTCTTTTGGGCAAGGATGTATCATTTAAAACATTCTATAAACCGCTTCTTGGTTGATTTCATAATTTCTGTTTAAGAGTCACAATCTGTTAACTTAGACAAAATATAATAAATGTCATACAAAATGTTACTGATGGATGTATTGTCTGAATTTAAATATAATTTTAGAACTGAAATAAATACGACCTTAAGAAGGCAGGTAGATCACTAATACCATCAAGGAAATAGGTGGATGAAGTGAATGTAGCTTCAAAAATGTCAAACCATAAATTCTATAGTAATTTTAACAAGGACAGCAGGTCAAATGTGAAAGGAACTAATTGCTTATGTGGTTATATGTCATCCTAGGAAGAAAATAAAACTTCAAGTTGTAATTGCTGATCATTATGACTTCCATGAATCTCATGATTTTTGAATGAAAGTCTTGACTGTGAAAGCTTTTGCCTTCTTTTTTTTCATATGCGTAAATTGATTCACACGTTAATTTAGTAAATATTTATTGTGTTACAATATGTAAGGTACTGGGCCAACCGTGGTTACAGTTTATAAAAAGTAAAAACATAAATGCAGCACAGGAAAAGAAAATTTGAGAATAAAAGTTTGGATGGTTAAGCATGAAGATTCTATTTCACTTGTATTAATACTGTTCTATAAACGCAACTGTGAGATTTTGTAATTTAAGGTCAGGAGGCCCCGTACGTTGAACGATAAGCATATGATTCAGACACAAGTGACTGACTACAGGATGTTTCACCAGCAAAAGTAATTACTAATTCTATTCCCATTAGAAGAGAAATATAAATTAGTTAATGATTTTCTTTCCTTATCATTTTTAATTTAATGATCCTGAAAATGTTAGATAGCTGTTTGCTCTTGGAATTACAGAAAAGTCAAGGAGTGCATTTTTTCAAAAACTTTAATGGATTTTTAAGTCACTGTGTCATGAAAGGTTAGCAAATTTCTCTGGTCATTCTAATTAAAGTGCAGAAAATGCTTTTTGAATAGATGTCAGATAAATAGTTTTAGAAATACTCTTTTACAAATTACTTTTGTCAGATACATAGTAACTTAAATTTATAATGTATAGACACTTGAAGAAAATCTATTATGCCTCTGTAATATCATTTGTGACAGTGAACTCCAGGTAATTTTCCTAATTCTTCTGTGCTAAGGGCACAAATTAAATATAAAAGAAATGCCAATGAGATAGCACATTTAACCCAGTCATTAGGCATTCTCTTTATACCTTGTTTTTATCAAAATGATTAAACAACCTTAGATAAAACCTTTCATCCAGAAGACTTGGGTCAGATGATGATCAACAATATCATATTAGAAAGATAATGACATAATTTAGTTTAAAAGAAAACAGAAATAAAGTTTATAATGTTATTTTTTTAACCTTGAAAGTGACTGTATATTAAAAGACATTAATATGGCCTCTCCATTTTAAAGTTCATTATGCTTATTAGAAGAAATTCATAGATAAGAGGTATTCTTAAGGAACAAGGATGGGTCAGACAAGTAAAAGATGATTCTCCCCTCTATTTATCTTCAAGTTGAGGCAGGCACAAGGATGGAAGTCCCTCTGCATCTAAATCAGAGGAGCAGGCACAGGAAAAATAAATGGATACGAGCCAAATTTTGCAGATCTGCTTTCATATTCTTGCTTTTGATTTTTCAATTTGTGAGGACTACTTTAGTTATGGATTTTTTAAAAATTATGCTTCGTGATCTTACAGCCAGATGAAAATAGCTCTTCATATGCATCATTATAAAGATAAAATCCTATTGCCTAATTTATTTATATTCTTACTAAGCTAAATATCTATGAACCTCTAGCAGCATCTAGGAATCATTCATTTTTGGAATGGTTTTACATAAGGTAAGTATGGGCATACTTTCATTTAATTAAGTCCACATTTGATTACACAATTGTACATGAGTATGTGAATACAGGACTGGTAAAGCATACTGTTTATAGTGTATACTTAATATAATTTTTTTCTTTAAATTTTTCTTCCATTTTATTAATACAATCTTACTTATATTCATCATAATATTTGAAAGCTTTAAACTTAGATAATGTTTGTATAATATCAAGTATATTTTGTGTATATATTATAATTTATGAATATTAAGTATATATAATTACGGGGTATGTAATATATATTGCTGATGATATATCAGCATGATAATTATTTAAATTATTGCTGAATCCCCAAGGTAAGTATTCTAGTAGCTTGATAGATTTGGCTAAGCAAATTACTTCTATATGTTTTGTTAACAAGGCCAAATGAATAAAATTGTAAATTATGAAGAAATTTTAACTTCAAAGAACGAATACCACTGGCATGTTGATTCATGTTAAAAAATAGCTTCTTGAAATTATTATAAGAAATAACTCAATCCATAGTTCTTTTGACCTAATGTAACATGTTAAACAGTCTTTTTCACATTTTTCAAAAGTTGATTGAATGACATATCTATGAAGTTCAGAAAAGTGATATGATCTGATTGTCATTTTAAAAGGATCATTCTGTATATTATTATTATACCATTCTTCTGAAAACTATAAATTCTTAAGTGGATTACCCAAGCTTGTGTGTAGATGACAGACTTTGGGTAAAAAAGGTAGAAATAAGGAAACCAGTTAGAAACTTACTGTAATAATAAGAGATGAGACATGAGGACAACTTGGACCAGGATGATAGCAGTGAAAATACTAGTGAAAGTTGTTGATTTGGGGCTACATTTTGAAGGGAAGGGATTTGCTGATGAACTAGGTGTGGAGTATGGAAGATGGTAGTCCAGGATGCTCTCAAGTTTGTTTGCTTACACCTGGAAGAATAAATTTATCAATTACCAAATAGAGAAAATTGGTGCAGCTCAGATTGGAAAGGAGAATCAGGAATTCAATTTTGGACTTGTTAAGTCTGAGATCCTATTAGACAAAATTACTTAGGGGGCAGTTGGATGCATAGATCTAATGTTCAAGTGAAAGGTGTGGGATAGACATATATTTTGTCAGTCATCTGTGTGTAGTGATTTTAAGGCATGAAACTTGGTGAGAACGTCTTAGTGAGTGCAGGCAAAGAAGGAGTCTAATGACTGACCTTAGGCATGGCAGCAGTAGGGAGGGGAGGTAAGAACACTAAAGGAGAGTAAATAAGTGACTAGTGAGGTAGTTATGAGAAGAACAAGATACAATAGTAGTGCTTTTTTTTCCTTCCAGTTTTGTTGAGATATAATTGACATATAGCACTATATAAGTTTATAGTGTATGGCATAATGACTTGACTTACATACATGGTGAACTGATTATCAAAATAAGTTTAGTGAACATTCATCAACTCACATATCTACAAAATTAAGGAAATATAAAAAGAAAGATAGTAGTATTTTTAAAACCAAAAGAATACTGAAGAAATGTGTCAATTACTTATGAGAAATCAAATAGGGTGAGCTGGAGAGAAAACATAGACAAACAAAACAATAGGCTTAGCAATGTGAAGGTCATTGTTGACCCTGACAAGAGTTGTTTTATGGCAAGGGTAAAAAGCTTGTTATATATACACAAAGACTTTTTCGTAAAATATATATTCTTGTATATATATATATATATATGTGCTTATATATGGAATATGTGTTTGTGTATGTAAACAGCAGGCAATGTAATGTATTGCTACAGTGATGTTAAGTAAAAAAGGTTTGAAAATCATTGTTTGAGAGGGCTTTTATGTTCTTTTACTATCTTTTCCCGTGTTTTACTAATATTGAGCTTCCATTAGTTCTTATGAAAGCTCATTAGCCTGTGCTCTGTGCTTAGAAATATATAAAAAGGTTCATTCTCTGTGGTAGAGTGGCCAAGAGAAAAGTGTTCTGGTTGTGGAGTGACAGTAGAAGAAACTGGAAGAGTAGACTTATGCAAGTCTACAAAACACAGTTTCTTAGAAATTACCTGATTTCTAAGAGAAAAATGACCCGATCAGATTTTTGTTTCAGAAGACATTGCTAAGGAGAGGATTCATAGGCTTGGGGAAATATTAGGAATGAAATTTAGAAGACTCTTACAGTGGTCCAAGGAAATGTTAATGAGAGCCTAATTTAAAGGAGGCACTTTGAGAATGGAGAGGAAGCAATTGACTCAGGGCCATTATGAAAATATAAAATATTTCAAAATTATTTATTCATCAGTAATGTTCCAGTGCTTGTGACATATAGTGAACAAAACAGAATCAAACCTGTGCCCTCTTGGATATTATATTATATTATAGTAAATGCAGACAGACAATAAACAGTAAAGTAAATTAAGCACCATTTAAAGACCAGCTTTGCTGTATCAACATATTTGTGTAATAACTAACAGATGATTAAACAGGAAAACAACATCGGATGTATATTATAAAGTTACTGAATACCAGGCTATGAACTATTTGGGAGGAAAAGTATAAGGCATTTGAAGAGACATGCTTAAGGAAGATCTGTTTAGAAAGCAGTATTAGGAAAAATAATTGAGTAGGTGAGTTAAAATTATATCAGAGAGGACTATGAATGACACACACTTTTTATTTCTTGAGATGATTAGGGTCCTATTGGATTTTTGATTAGATGAATTAAATGATCAGTATGGCATTTGAGAGAGATAATTAAGTACTGAACAGCATAACTCAATAAAACGGTGATTCCAACATGTTAACAATACAGTCATTCAATGTCGTTATCTAGGGTTAAAAGAAGTCATTCAGTAAGTCATTCAGTAAACACTACTTGTTTTTCTTCCCATTGTTTCTCTCAGCTGTCTTGTGTGTGTGTACATAATTACCTCCCCTCCCCCGCTCCCGTTATCTTCCATCTCTAATATTCACTAATTCTAAACCAGGATTCTGCACACTGTCTCTTAATTGTCAATGCAGTAGACTTCTAAGGGTACACGGAGCTTGACTTAGGGGAGTGGTCCTATTACAAAGCAGAAGAAAATGATGCAAGCTGGGGTGCATTATGTCAGAGTCTTTTAAGGAATATTGACTTTTTTTTTTTTTTTTTCGGTACACGGGCCTCTCACTGTTGTGGCCTCTCCCGTTGCGGAGCACAGGCTCCGGATGCGCAGGCTCAGCGGCCATGGCTCACGGGCCCAGCCGCTCTGTGGCCTGTGGGATCTTCCCGGACCGGGGCACGAATCTGTGTCCCCTGCATCGGCAGGCGGACTCTCAACCACTGCGCCACCAGGGAAGCCCGACTTTTTTTTTTTTTTTAACATCTTTATTGGAGTATAATTGCTTTACCATGGTGTGTCAGTTTCGGCTTTATAACAAAGTGAATCAGCTATACATATACGTATATCCCCATATCCCCTCTCTCTTGCCTCTTCCTCTCACCCTCCCTATCCCACCCCTCTAGGTGGTCACAAAGCACCGAGCTGATCTCCCTGTGCTATGCGGCTGCTTCCCACTAGCTATCTATTTTACATTTGGTAGTATATATTAGTCCACGCCACTCTCTCACTTCGTCCCATTTTACCCTTCCCCCTCGCCGTGTCCTCAAGTCCATTCTCTACATCTGCAAGGAATATTGACATTTTAAAACCAAGAAAACATGTTCAAAAAATAAGTTGAAGACTCAAAGCAAAGAATTCAGAGTTTAAAGATGCACAAAGATGGTAATGGAATTGGAAATGGTATGGAACAAGTGAAAAAGGTGTAGAGTAATTATGTAGAACACCCATAGTGCATCTCCGTTTCAAGTATGTCAGATGTAAATGAGCGACAAGCCCATCTGTCTTCTATGTACAGAGATTGGGTAGGTTTAAGCTTAAGATTCTGGCAGCATGTTGAGCCCCTAAAAGTAATGGGACAGTCTTACTGAGTAGCTGTTATGGGATTAAAATAAGAATGTGGGTTAAGACTTTTTCAATTTAATATTACAGCCCTTCTTTTGCTTATATACTATGATAAAATTTAATTACAGCAGGACCTTCTCCAAGATGCCATAACTAAACTTGTAAGATTCTTACTAACTTTTTATTTCTATTTGTTTGACTTCTATTTTTATTCTCATGCCTTTTGTATTTCTTTTAGTCTCTTTAAAAAATCGATGAGTACATGTTTATTGTTTCTTCTGAACTTGAATTTCTAGTTCGAAATATAGGCTTAACATGATTATTTTCTAGGTTTCCTTCCTCATTTGCTTTTATTTCAACAAATGCCTATGGAACGCCTTCCATGTCTACATATTATTCTTGCTGTTGAAATTATAGTAATAAACAAAAATGGAAAAAAAATACCCTGCTCTTGTGGAGCGTCTTAGTGAGAAGATAGTATAGGAGCTAAGGAAAATGTCAAGAAAAGGATGGGAACTGGTTGGGTGGGGTTTGCAATTTTAGAGACAATGAATAAGGAAAGTCAGATTAAAAGGGTATATTTGAATTAAGACCTGAAAAAGCAAGAGAGAGGGCATACAGATATCTGCAAAGAATAGGTTCCAGGCTGAGGGAACGGAAAGTATGAATGCCCACTAAGACATAATCTCAAAAGAATTCATGACCCTATGCAGTAAAATTAGAAGCATGTTTGTCTTCTATGTTTTATATAACTTGAACTAGTAAACATATTCAATTTACAGAAAAATTATTAATAGGATTTAATTCTCCCATCCTTAGATTCTTTTAACTGACACATAATTTGTTCTGTATAATTTAGATTTCTTTGTTTTTCTTCAAATTTTATTGAAATATAATTGACATACATCACTGTAAAAGTTTAAGGTGTACAGCATAATGATTTGACTTATATACATCATGAAATGATTATTACAGTAAGTTTAGTGAACATCCATCACCAAATATAGATACAAAATATAGATACTAATTCTATTTAAAGAAATTTAAAAAAAATTATTGTGATGAAACCTCTTAGGATTTATTCTCTTAACTTTCATGTACAACATATAACAGTGTTAATTATATTTATCATGTTGTACATTACATCTGCTGTAGTACTTACTTATCTTATAATTGAAAGCCTGTACCTTTTGACTGCCTTTATCCAATTCCCCTCTCCTCATCCCTGCCTCTGGTAACCACAAATCTGTTCTCCTTTTCTGTGAGTTTGTTCGTTGGTTTTTGAAGTATAATTGACCTACAATGCTATTGTATGTTAGTTCCTGTTATACAACATAGTGATTTGGTATCTCCATACATTTCAAAATGATCAGCACAATAAGTCTAGTTATGAAATGCACCATACAAAGATACTACATAGTACTGACTGTACTCCCCATGCTCTCCATTTCTTACCCGTGACATTTATTTTGCAGCTGGAAGTTTCTACCTCTTAATCTCCATTACCTATTTTTTCTTTCCTCCATCATCCTCCCCTCTTACAACCACCTGTTTGTTCTCTGTAGCTATAACTGTTTCCCTTTTGTTATGTTTGTTCATTTGTTTTTATTTTGTTTAGATTCTACATATAAGTGAAACATACAACATTTGTCTTTCTCTGTCTGACTTATTTATCTTAGAATAATACCTCCTATATTCATCTATGTTTATCACAAATGGCAAGATTTCATTTTGTTTTTAAGGCTGAGTAATATTACATTATATATATGTTATATATGTTGATATATATGTATTTATGTATATATAAATATATATAAACATCTTTATCAATTCATTTGTTGATGGGCACTTAAGTTGCTTCCGTATCTTAGCAACTGTAAATAATGCTGCAATAAACATTGGGGTGCATATATCTTTCCTAATTAGTGTTTTTGTATTCTTCGGATAAATACCTAAGAGTGGAATTGCTGGATCTTATGGTAGTTCTATTTTTAATTTTTTGAGGAATCTCCATACTGTTTTTCACATTGGCTGTATCAATTTCCATTCCCACCAACAGCGCACAAGGGGTTATTTTTTTCCACATTCTCGCCAGCATTTATTATTTTTTGTCTTTTTGATAATAGCCATCCTCACAGGTGTGCAATGATATCTCATTGTGGTTTTGATTTGCATTCTCCTGATGATTAGTGATGTTGAGCACCTTTTCATGTGCGTGTTGGGCATCTGTGTATCTTCTTTGGAAAAATGTATATTCAGATCCTCTGCCCTTTTAACAGAGTTGTTTATTTTTTGATATTGAGTTGTATGAGTTCTTTGTATATTTTGGTTATTAACCCCTTATGGATATATCATTTGCAAATATCTTCTCCCATTCCATAGGTGACCTTTCCGTTTTGCTCATAGTTTCCTTCTCTGTGCAAAAGCTTTTTAGTTTGATGTAGTTCCATTTGTTTATTTTTGCTTTTGTTTCCCTTGCCTGAGGAGACATACCCCCCAAATTATTACAAAGACCCATGTCAAAGAGCTTACTGCCTATGTTTTCTCCTAGAACTTTTATAGCTTCAGAACTTATATTTCTGGATTAAGTGTTTAATCCATTTAAATTTTTTTTTTTTACATAGTGTGAGAGAGTAGTCCAGTTTAATTCTTTTGTATGTGCCTGTTTTCTTTTACAGAATTTTTTATAGAAAAAAGTATTAATACTATTTAATTCTCCCCATTATTAGATTCTTCTTACTCGCAATAGTTTGTTCTCTATAATTTACCTTTCTTAAAGACCTGAAAGATAAATTTCAATGTCAAAGTACCAACATGAACCTTAAAGACTTATTTCATCAAGAACCATTTTTGAAATAATGTTATTTCCTGTGTAAGGTTTACTGAAGATGATGAAATTCACTCTGGACATAAAAAAAAAATCATAGCAATTTATACTTTCTCTAAAGATCTTCCAAAAAAAAAATCATAGCAGTTTATTTTCTCTAAAGATCTTCCATTATTCTTTGTTCTATTTGTCTTTGTGTGTGTGTGTGTGTATGTGTGTGTGTGTGTGTGTGTGTTACGTGGGCCTCTCACTGTTGTAGCCTCTCCCGTTGCGGAGCACAGGCTCCGGACGCGCAGGCTCAGTGGCCATGGCTCACGGGCCCGGCCGCTCCATGGCATGTGGGATCTTCCCGGACTGGAGTACGAACCCGTGTCCCCTGCATTGGCAGGCAGACTCTCAACCACTGCGCCACCAGGGAAGCCCTATCTGTCCTCTTTAATAGGTATAATTTCAGAATAGATTTTCTTCACTATCACTAAAGATCCAGCTTTTCTGGTGAAAGCTTCAGAGATTCTTTCATTGACTTTCAGGCCTGGGAGAGGAAATGTTAACCTTTTGGCCTCTCTCTGGTAAAATACATGAGTTTCATTTTTCTTTTATTTGTCGTAACAAATTATAATCTGTGGTATGGCTCCCCTGGAAGATTACATCCAGATTGAAATGAAGAGTTGTTTAAGGCCTCATTACCTTTGAAGGAGTTTTAATTTTAAATATCTCTTTAATAAGGAAGGTATACATGCAGTAATAGTTTTTTTAAAAGATTAATTAAAAAGAATAAAATATATGAAAATATATATTCAACTCATTATCTAAATTGATATTGATAAAGTAGAATTAATCCATTCACTTTATTCATTTTGTTTTTAGAAATAAAATAAATGTACTTTTTATTCTTTAAGAAAGGGAAATAGGATAGCATTATTGTTGTTATTATAATTTTATTATAATTTTGTTTACTTTTTCTCAGAGTTTGTCCTCCATAGTAGAAAAATAAGTAAGATATAGTGTTATGGTTATTTTTTTCAGCTTAATCCGATTGGAAAAGTAAAGTCTTCACTATAACATGTATAAATATTAACTATTGGTTGTAAGACTGGGTTGATGAAATTGCACAGATCAATCATAGAGGTTGTTAATGCAAATGAAACATAGATATGAGACTAGTAAAACTCCATGCTCTTGAAAAGCAGGTATTATAGGCAGAAGCGTAGTGAAGTCCTGAAAATATTATGCATACATGGACACATTTAGAAAATTTTGGTGAGACAGACATTATAAATAGCTGGAAGTTCCTCTTGGGTGAGATGGCCATTTTGGAGAAGGTTTACCATCTTGATTTAGGGTTCAGGAACTTAGATTGGACAAAAGAGCGAAAAGGAGGAAATTCACATATGATGACAGAGTAAATGTAGAAAATAGATTCTCAGGGCACACTTTCATAGTCAGGGTTTTGAGGAAAGTTAGATGGGAATGCTAGATGTTGGAGAAACAACTAGACATGCCCAGTTTCAGAGTGTAAGTAGCTATTACAATATTAAAACTAGAGAGAAAAAGAAGAGAATTGATTAAATAAGGAAATTAACACTGGCCTCGAGTCTTAGGAATAAAGCTAAAACAGGAAGAATGTGAGAGCAGAAGAGATGAATGGGAAGGTTACATGGATCAGGTATCCAGAGTATACTGCTATTGGATGCAAGTGCTTAATAATAATAATAGAGTGAAGGGGAACTGAGAAACTTGGAATAGACTAGGCTCTAATATTGAAAAACAATTATGTTTATAGTTTGCTGTTCCCGAAAGCAGAATTTAGGGCCAATGAGTATTGATTTTAAAAAGACATAATTTAGTTCCAATTTTGAACTAATTTCCTCTATTTAAGGCTATATAAAATTTGAATTAGAACTTACCAGGGAGTGAGTCCCTCATCACTAGAGTTATGTAAATAGGTTGAATTATCACTTAAGTGATAGTATATTGAGATTTTCTATAATGTGTAGAAGTCACCAAGAAATTATATTGCAAAAACTTCTAACTTTTTAAAGAATAGTGGGCTTTTGTGGGGCAGGATGGGGAAGGGATTAGAACTCAACACAAAGATAAGATTGTGGGTAATAAATGTGGTTTAAGTGAAATTAATATAAATTGCGTATGAATTCAGTTGATTCAGCATTTTCTGTCAGTCTCTTCAGTTGTTGGAATTGGTACCTGAGTGTAGCAGTTATAAGCCCTGACCTGGAGTCAGGTTGGCTACATTTGAACAGTTTTAAGAACTTCAGATTCTCAACCTTGTTACCTTGACAAGAATTTTAGTTATGATACACTTTAAATAAAATGATTACACTACTACATTAACACTGGATACATTCCTCTAGGGCATCGTTTATCTTACAATTTTTAAATATTAAGAGCATTGCCGTACCTCTTTTTTATGTGAATAACTTTAATATCCATTTTCCCAAAGAAATGAGAATAAACCTCACTGTAGATAAATCACATTTCAGTAATTGACAAAACAATCAGATTCATTATCATTTTATTTGAGTTATCAATTGAGCTATCTCTATAGTTAATTAACCAATTCAGTGAATATTTTGGGGGTATCAACTGTATACATGCTTGAGGGCTAGACATAGCAGAAGGATAAAAAGATATAGAAGACACTGCCAGTGAGCAGCCCAGAGGTTAATAGAGAAGACAGGCATATATATAGATTATATGCATACCATATGTGGCAAGGTTTCTAATAGTTTCTTTTTTCTTTTGAATGGAAAACAGAAGAGAAAAAGAATGTTCCACAATTTAAGTAGCATTTTGCGAATTACCTACTATTAAGGAATTTTTGATAGGTAGAATTGGAAAGAGAAACATTCCAGGAAGAGAAGAAAGCAGTCACTGTCTTGGGTATGAGTGAGGTCTTGATCCTGAAATTTGAGTGGTCTGGTGGATCTTCCTAAGAATCAGACTTAGCTACTGAGTGTAATGAATGGCAAGAGGACAGTAGAAAGATTATTATGAAATGCAAAGATTTTTAGTTGTTTTTTGAAGGTGAAAATATGTTTAGTGTTTTTTTATAATGTAAGTAATTATGCTTGCGTGAAAGCAGAACAGTACGGTCATCTGTAGGTAGAAATATAGCTCTCCTCTCTAATGTTTCTTTCCACTCTCATCCCCATCCCTTTCGTCCTACCAGACTCTGAGTCAGTCAGTGATAACACTTTCTTGTAAAGTCCTCCTGACTTAAAAAAATAAACAGATAATAAACATGTATATTAACACAAATAGAATCATTCAATCCGTAATACTGTGTCACAATTTTTTTGTTTAATTAGTATACCATGGACATTTCACATATTAGTACTTATGTCTATATGTTCTCCTTTTATGTGATTGTCTGATATTCCATTGTGTAAATATACTATAATTTGATTTGACCAATCCTTAATAGATATGCATTTAACTAGTTTCCAGTTTTTCACTGTTACAAATATGACTACCACGAAGTCCCATTGTTAACTACATTTTATTTAATTAGGTTAAATTCTTAAAAGGGCAGTCTCATCATGAAGGGGTTATACACATTTTAAACCTGGATATATATTGTATATTGCCTTTCAAAAAGTTTTATAAATCTGTGCTTCTAACACAATACATGAGAGTGCCTGTGTTGCCACACCCTGGCCAAAATCACAATAACAACCATTTCAGCACTTACCAACATAATAAATAAAAAATAGTGTATCTTAAATTTATGAATATTTGATTATCAGTGAGGTTAAACATTGTTTTATTTGGATATTGCGTTCATTGAAAACTGCTTATTTATGTCTTTGGGGCATTTATTGTTCTATAGGGTATTCATTGTTCATCTTAGAGTTCCTTAAGATTATCAATGCCCTATATATTCTATCATATGTGTTGCAAATATATTTTTCTTGCTTCGAATATAACTTTGTTATGCTGTCTTTTATTCATACAGAAATTTGTGATATTAAGTAGTAATTTTTGTCAGTCATTTTGCATGTGGCTACAGAGGGTAAACAAAGTAGATAAGAATACAGAAACTTGAACCAGAAAGCTTGGGTTAAGATATTAGCCCTACCATGATTTAATATCCCTGTGCCTTAGGTCTGTACCGCTCATTAATAGTTCCTTTCTCATAGAGGAGTAATGGGTACACATAAATCAACAGAGGTAAAAGTACTTAAGAGAGTGCCTGTTAAAATTAAGTACTCAATGAATCTTAGTTCTTCTTGTTATTATAGTTCACATAAATATTTCTTTCCCTTAGTTTATTGGTTAAAGCATCCAGAACAGGGGAAATGGTTAGAATGAGAGTGGCAATTTTTTTTTTTTTTTTTACTGTCACTAATGGAAACTGTCTTTAAGTTCTAAATGTTAAGAAAAATGTGAATTTTCTGAAACCATGGATGATTTTAATTTTGTTTTTGAAAGAGTCATTTGTTTCTGTTACTACAGTGATGCATACTTTTGTCATAAATTTAGTAAATTCAGAAAATTATGATGCAAATATAAATATCACCTGTTATCATAACCCCAAATAATGAACATTTAAATTTTGGTGGTTATCTTCACGTCTTCAGTTCCTGCACAAATTAGTATTTTATTTAAAAATACAAAATCAGATTTTGCATTCTTTTTTATAACTGATTATTTAATAATAGCAATATTATTGTACCTGGAATCATAGCAATATTTCTGAATAAGAATAAGAAATTTCAATGGAGGAGGGATCATGATCAGATATATTCTTAGAAAAATTTCAGTAGTATGTTTGAATGATGGATTATAGTGAGAAGGAGTTGATAGGAAAAAAGCTTATATAGAAAGTGTATCAACTTATATTAGGCTTCTGCTAGTCACTGAAAAAGAAAAAAAAACACCATAAATTAACTGTGGTTTAAAGAAGATAAAAATATATTTCTTCCTCAAGTAAAAGAAATCTGCAGGTTAGTCATTTTATAGCTGAGATGGCTCCCTGAGCATTATGATCCCACAGTTCTTCTATCTATAATAGTTCCTCCTCCATCCTGAGCATTTGAATTCTGCCATAGTCCAATGTGGCTGCTTGAGCTCCAGCTACCACATCCTAATTCTAGCCAACAGGAGAGAGGAACAGGAAAAAAAAAAAAAAATATATATATATATATATATATATATATATATATATATATATATATATATATACTCTTCCTTAAATGTACTCTTCCTAAAAGTTGTACACACTACATCCACCTATATCCTATTGTCCAAAGTTATTCACTATGAACACATTTATCTAAAGGGAGGTTAATAAATTTATAATCAGTGACTCCATAATTAAGAAAGAATGGGAGAACAAATTATGACTCTTGGACTAAGTAGGCTTTTCAGTGGTTAAGATTTGGAATAAATAGGACTTGAACTGGAACAGTAAAAGCAGAAAGAAGGGAATGGATACAAATTTATCAAAATTTCTTTTTCACTTAAACTCCAATATTTTTTCTTGGCACCATAGAAAAACATTTAAAAAACTGAGTTATAACTTACATAGAGGAAAGTGCATCAGTGTTCCATCTAATGCTTAATGTTGTTTATATATGTATATATGTGAAGATGTGAAATATTTCCATCACTTCCAGAAGGTTCCCTCATGCCTCTTCCCATTCAATAACTGCTTCCATACAATCCACTATTTAATTTCTATTAATATAGACATATTTTGCCTGTTATTGAACTTCATCTAAATACAATCACAATATGCACACTTTTGTGATGGGTTTCTTTCTCTGAGCACACAGACTCTGAAATTAATCCAGAAAAACAACATATTGATGAGGGAAAATATCTATTACCTGAAAAGAATAAACTTTAACTGTTTTATGTTATCTGGTAAAATTTCCAAATGAACAGGACTTCAGCATGCATGCACACATATCTGAAAAAAAAATGGTGAAAGTGTGCTTCATTTTTCTTCTCTGCCTTGCCATTCTTTCAGTGAATGTGGTATGCTAAGGTGCATGACCGTATGTGAGAGAGGGTTAGAGTAAAATAAAGAATTGCTTTAACACCTAAATCTAAAATGCCTACTTGTGTACGCGAGGAATTACACAGAATCAGGAAAATTGGTATTCTTAGGGTGGGTAGAGGATTGGGCAGGTGTGAAAATTGGAATATTTTTGGCAGAATTTAACGCTATTAATTTGTTGACTACATTCCTTAGTCAAAAATGTTATGTCATTGGGGAAACTGAGCAGAAAAAGGCTAATATTGTGAATGTTAAGTGCTTGCATATTTGTCCATTCTTAAATTTATTTTAGAAGTATTTATGTACTCATTTATGTTTCCTCAAAAGTTGCTCATTATTATTCTAACAGGGCAACCAAAGGAATGCATCTAAATGGGAAATGTATAAGAAATAATTAAAATTACCAACAAAACAGAGAAAGCTAAACACCTTTGTTATCATCAAAGCATCAGATTGTTCAGTTCTTTAGATTAAAGCAAGTGCTCAGCACTCTTAAAATTTCTAAGTAATTAAATGGGTTCCGTAGTTTGGCTACTGTGACTATAATCTTGCTGATATGGATGGTATTTTATTAATGATATCTCAAGGGGAATTAGCAGTAGGTTGAAAATTAATGAAATATTAATAACCAACAACCAAAGAAATGCAGATATGTCTGCTTTGGAAAAGACGTGACCTACATGCTCCTTACGTTAAAAGCTTTTTATTTTTTTTTATTTGTATTTGCATTTTAACCATGACAATGTATGCTATAACTTAATGAGTGGGTATTTCATTGGAAATATAGTGTGCATATTATGTGGTCTTTGAAAAACCTTTGTGCAAAACATTATTTGGGTAATTTGACATGTTTGGGTGTTAACAAAATAATTTTTTGCAGTAAAAGAAGTGGTTTGTATTTTCATATAATGTAATATGTGACATACTTCTGTGATCAGAGGAAATAAGCTGAACTGCTTTGAATTCAAGTGAAAAACAGATGTTTCATCTACAGAAGGAGGATGGCTAACCTGCTGAAGAGGATTCTCTGTGATATTATATGGCAGGGCATGAAATTACTGAGTAGTGAGAAGTCAAATTTTCACTCATAAAAGGGAAGAACTCTACCTACCCTAAGGCATCACTCTATTGTAGAGAAGATCCCTGTCCCTGAAGGGATTATACAGGTATAATGTGTTGAGAGTAGCAATACAGAGGTGATACATGGTCAAATGCTAAATTTCACCTAGTTTATTGGAGGAAATATCACCTTCACCAAGTCATTTAAAATTCTTATTTGAAGACATAGTTTTAAGCAATTACATAAGCATTAAAAATGGGCAGAAGAACTGAATAGACATTTTTCCAAAGAGGAAATGCAGATGGCCAACAGGCACATGAAAAGATGCTCAACATTGCTAATCATCAGGGAAATGTATATCAAAACCATAATGAGATATCACCTCACACCTGTCAGAATGGCTATTATCAAAAAGAACACAAATAACAAATGTCCGTGAGGATATGGAGAAAAGGGAACACTTGTACACTGTTGGTGGGAATGTAAATTGGTGCAGCCACTGTGGAAAACAGTATGGAAGTTCCTCAAAACTACCATATGACCCAGCAATTCAACTCCAGGGTATATATTCAAAACAACCGAAAGCACTAATTCAAAAAGATACATGCTGTTCTCCATCGAAGCGGCCGCATAGCACAGGGAGATCAACTCAGTGCTTTGTGACCACCTAGTGGGGTAGGATAGGGAGGGTGGGAGGGAGGGAGAGGCAAGAGGGAAGAGATATGGGGATATATGTATATGTATAGCTGATTCATTTTGTTATAAAGCAGAAACTAACACACCATTGTAAAGCAACTATACTCCAATAAAGATGTTAAAAAAAAAAGCTTGGATCAAAACAAACAAAAACAAAACAAAAACGAAAACAAAAAGATACATGCACCCCAATGTCCATAGCATGTTATTTACAATTTTCAAGATATGGATGCAACCTATGTGTCCATCAACAAATGAATGGATAAAAGAAGATGTGGTATGAATATGCAATGTAATACTATTCAGCCATAAAAAAGAACAAAGTTTTGCCATTTGCAGCAATGTAGATGGACAATGGAGGGCATTATGCTAAGTGAAATAAGTCAAAAAAGGACAAATACTGTATGATACACTTACATGCAGAATCTAAAAAATACAACAAACTAATGAATATAACAAAAAAGAAGCAGACTTACAGATATAGAGAAGAAACTAGTGGTTACTAGTGGCGGAGGTAGAGGGGCAGTATAGGAGTGGGAAAGTAGGAGGTACAAACTATTGTGTGTAAGATAGGCTCAAGGATGTATTGTACAACACGAGGAATATAGTCAATATTTCGTACTAACCATAAATGGAAAGTAACCTTTAAAAATTGTATAAAAATAGATTTTTTATAAAATAGGGAAACTATACAAAGTAAATTATGTCTAACTTGTCTTAGGTAATTGTTGTGTGTATGTGTGTGGGGCAATTACCATAAAGTATTAACCTTTATATTGACCTGCCATTTAACATATATGACTTAGCATGACTGAATTTATTTTTCACTAAGAATGGAGAAAAATAGCTTTTTTTTTTTTTTTTTTTGGCGGTACGCGGGCCTCTCACTGTTGTGGCCTCTCCCGTTGCAGAGCACAGGCTCCGGACGCGCAGGTTCAGCGGCCATGGCTCACGGGCCCAGCCACTCCACGGCATGTGGGATCTTCCCGGACTGGGGCACGAACCCGTGTCCCCTGCATCGGCAGGCAGACTCTCAACCACTGCGCCACCAGGGAAGCCCGAAAAACAGCTTTTGTGATCATTTGAGAATCTATTCTTTTTCTACAAGCTGGTGGGAATTTTTATACTCCTAACTCAGAACATCTTTACACAGGCCCAGATTTTTAGAACAATTAGTGTTCTCAAGAAAGAACAGAAGGAGAAAACCTTTTTTCTTTTTTTTAAACTGACATTTGCATAGTCTTCTATGCAAAGCCATAAATTGGTACACATATAATTCTATTATTAGGTTCACTGCAAAATAATTCATTTTCCCTGTATACATTATATCCATCCGTGAACTTGAATGTTGTAATTTGTGATGTGGAAATGTCCTAACAAACCGAGCATTAATTATAGCAAGATCAAATACAAAGACTTTACAGAAGTACTAATGATGAGAAAGGTTTTATCCTTTTCATATATAATTGTTTTTTCATTTGAGGAAATGTTATTTAGCAAACATGGAATGATATTTTTAGTCTAGAGAGTTAATTTATAATTCATTCATGAATAATCATTAAAAGCAATTATTAAAATGTATGTCTAACTTCACAAAGCACAACATTAAAATGTGTGTGCTTATTTAATCTGGTGATTTTTATTTACAGGCCTGCTTCTTGTACCCTCTGCATCTCTTAGTACCATCCTTACTTAGTAGCCTTATTAGTACCTTATCAGTACCCTTTGGACATTTTTTCTCTCCTTCTCTCTTTCTCTCCGTATATTTCTATACAGTGAACACATATAGTCTTATGAATCTGTGTTTACTAGGTTAGTGTTGCCTATAAGAAGAAAAAGTAATAGCCACAGTTGTTAATTAAATTTATGTTCACCATAATGTATTTAGACAGAATTTTAAAAGTTATTTATAACAGAAATGTATATCCTTTGCTTATAAATGTAAACACATTAGAGAGCTTTTGCTTAATTTAGATTTCCTTAATTCATTTTTGAAATAAGATTTGAAGTGTTGTCCTATACCTACTGCTCAAAATGCCATTTAATATAGATGTAGTACATGAGAATATGTATGGCTCTGTGCTCTAATATTTGCACACAATAGAGTCTGAATGACCTATTTTTAAAGTTTTTCCTTGTTGTCAAGGTATTGCTTTTGTAAAAGGCCCTTTAAAAAGGATATCGTAAAGGAGTAGTGTCAAATTGATTAATCCACTGGCACAGATCAAATTATTTGATTATTTACCGGAAAACATGGGCCCAGTGAATAGGAGTTAACTCAAATATCTTTTGATATCTTAAAGTATTCTGAACTGACACCTTTTACCTCCTATATTGTGTTTTTCTTCTCTCTCCCGATTTTATGCTCCTTGGTAGCCTGACTTTCTACAATGTTTTCAGTAGAAGTTATTTACTTCCTGTGCGATGCTACTAAAATATGCAGCCATGATGATAGCCATGATGATCGCCATGATGATGTGATATTAGACTTATGTTTCCACACTAAGCTGTGAATTCTTAAAAATTAGTTCAGGTCTTAAATAAATTTGTGTCAGGACCCAGCAACATGCAAATAAATTTGTGTCAGTACCCAGCACCATGCTTGCTACATGACAGAAACTAATGGTTGCTTGTTTTCGAATGAACGAGTAATTGAACTCCCTTCTAACTGATCCAGATAATGAGAAATCAACCTAGAGCAGGTGCTCTTCATCAAAACCTAATATTCTGTATTTCACAAGTTATAGACTCAAAGAGTCTCATTGATATCTCTGAAATTCACAGAAGTAGGGACTGAAAATATGTTTTTATCTTGTTTTGTTTTGATAAAGCAGCATTGCTTGTAATAAAAATTTACCTGTAAGTTTTAAGGTGCCCCTTTGTACCTTGTGTATTCTGATTTGGAATACCCTATTTTAGTTCCATTATTTATGTGCTTCATATATATTGTAATGTTTTATTTATGTGAAGGTTATTACAGTACCATAATAGGTGCTAGTGATTTCTAATTGGTCTATTAGTAATATCACTTGATAGATATTAGAATACTAATCTAATAGTAATTTATTTTCTAAGTCTTTAGAAATCTTCCCTTTAATTCAGCAGTATATTTTCTAATCCTATTTTTAAAATAATATGAATACCACAATAAGGGACCTAGTTTCAAAATAATAGGCCATATCAGTAGCAAAATATCACTTAAGTAGAATGTGAGTGGTTGGGACAGTGTATTTCAATATAATGTCACAATTACGTAAAAAAAAAAAAACTTAAAAGGCATTTTATAATCTTGACATAACTTCAGGAAAGAATTGCATTTTTTATGGTCACTGGTGCTCGAGAAGTAAAAAGAAAAAAAATATTTTGTAGTTAATTGGCAGGAACAATGAAATGCATTGAGATAGTCTTTATTGAGTTTTATTTCCCAATCTATAGAACGCTAAATGGAATAATTTTTTAATTAAAATTTTAGAAATCTTATTAGAATTGTATATGTAACAATAAAATGAGTGATAGACAGGAAGAAGAAGGAAACAAGTTGGAGAAAGAAACACAAAATGATGGAATGCTACAAAAATCAGATCTCAAGAAGGACAGTGGGCTCTTATTAGTTCTCAAGAAAATTAAAACCAGCAAGCCACCCAGATAAGTCAGTTGGCATCTATAGAAATTTAAGGGTAAAATTAAACAGGATTTTGTGGGGCTACTCTTAGAAGAAACTCCTGTAGAAAGCTTCAAATCATGAAAGAAAGAGGAATACTAAATGTATTCATATAATTTATATATTAACAATATTCTAACAGAAAAATTTAATAAATGTACTCTAACAGAATATAGAAATGTTCCTTAAATGGAGCTGAGTTTCTTTTTGTTCAATGTTGTATTTTAAGCAATGTAATTTAATTTATACATTATTTTACCTTAGTTTAACAAACATTTATTGAAAATTCTCCTATGTGCCAGGCATAATGCTAGGTACTAGTGTTACTAAAATAACAAATTGGCCTCCACAATCTAATGAATCAAGTTTGCAGTGGTAGGGAAAAAATATAAACAGACCAGAATGCTACTAGGTGATAAAATGTTGTGTAATTAAATGCAATTAATATGTAAAATGTAATTATTATATAAGATGTAATTATTATAGGATAACAACTGGAAAGATGGATGATACCATACCACGTTACATGAAGTTACATTTGAGCTAAATTTTGCCAGGATGAGGAGGCATGTGGAGAAAGGATTAATTGTACACTGGAGTAGTTATCATATCACTCTATAGTCAACCTTGTGCCAGCTATTGTTGTAAGCTTACCATATGTCTGACATACATCAGGCAAGCTGGCTTCAAGGTCTGGGCTCTTAACCACAGTGCTATACTGTGTTTCATGATAATATAGTGTGTTCTGGCAGGATTGAAGCTATTCAGTGCGACTGGATCAAAGGGTTCATGTAATGGAATGGTTACAAATCAAATGACAAATTGTTAAGACTAGATTCTAAAGTGGCTTATATACTATGACAGGGATACTTATATTTTATCTTAGAGGAAATGGTAAGTCATTGAATATTTTTATGCAGGGAGCAACATAATGTTTTTATTTTAGAAAAAAAATCAAGACAAGGATCCTGTTTAGGAGTTTATGCAATAGACTCTCTGAGAAATGAGGAAAATTGGGATTTAGACATGGTCAATGTAATGAACTTGAGACATTGTTTCAGAAACTGGTGGAAAATTGAGTCAGAAAAAAATTGAGAGGTATAGTGGAAAAGGCATGGACCATGACACCAAATAATTTTTTTAAGTATTTATTAATTCAGTCATTCAATATAATTTACATTATGAACTTCTTTCAATGTTTTACAATATTTTACAATATAGGGTTACAATTAGGGTTTCTTTCACCAAAGAACAGCCCAATAGCTGATCTAGAGAACATATAGGATCAATGAAAAGATAAAAATGATCACTTATGAATATCAGATTTTAAAGATAATTCTGTATTATTTATTCACACAACATATTCAACATCATTTGTTTCCACGGTGCCATCTAGTCTAAAATGTTCATATGAACCATTTATGCTTCATTTAAAAGGCCTAGACATATTAGAAAAGTCCTGAGAGCTAACTATAAAACCATGTTTAGCAATATCCACCCATGGGAACAAGAATGATTTGAGTTCTAAAACCTGAAGAGACACTACCAAATGTAAAATGGATGGCTAGTGGGAAGCTGCTGCATAGCACAGGGAGATCAACTCGATGCTTTGTGATGACCTAGAGGGGTGGATACGGAGGGTGGGAGGGAGATGCAAGAGGGAGGAGGTATGGGGATATATGTATACGTATAGCTGATTCACTTTGTTGTACAGCAGAAACTAACACAACATTGTAAAGTAATTATACTCCAATAAAGATATTAAAAACAAAAAATAGTGAGACACCACTTCACACCACTAGAATGTTTATAATAAAAAAGACAGATAATACCCCCCAAAAAAAACAATTAAAAAAATAAACCCTGAAGAGAGAAGCATAGTTAGAAATCAGCAGTTTCATTAATTTTCTAATTCTTATTGCTTCAAGTCTAAATTTTCTGTGAGATTAAGAGCTACCTATTTTCTAGATACCCTTTATCTTCCTCTCTAGCTTAACCTGCCAACACTTTCCTTGACAGACCGTCCACGCTATAAGCATGTTTCACCTTCTGCTAAAACATACCAGATTCTTTTCTATCTAAAAAAGCCTGGCCTAAAATCTGCAAAGATAGTTGTTAAACAGAGGAAGAGCTGCTATCCAAGAAAACCCCTCATATATTCATATAATCCTGGATATCATAGTAGGGTCTGATAACTTTAAAGAGTAATATGGATCTTGCTCCATTCCTAAACAGAGGTCATGATTGTAAATAATGCCTTTCTTTGAAAAGCAAAGAGTGCTAGTAATTTCCAGAGCAAAGCAGTGGAATTCCTCAATCATAGAGATTGATTATTATGGGATGGAATGAGCACATATAGTACACAGACTGGAAAACATAATTTTTATGTGAACATTTGTTATGTATAACAATAAACATATTGTTTGTTTTATATATTTTATTTATTGAATTGCACAAAGATTCAATTTACTAGCTGATTTGAAAAAAATAAACTGCTTTATAAGAATAGGCCATATATATAATGGCATTCCATGTGGTTTTTAATATTATATTTAAAATCTTACCATTTCTGGTATGCCACTATTACAAGTTTATAGACTTTCATTTTAAAACTGTATTTTACCATTTTTAAAATTTATTTTATCTTTATCACTGGATGGTGTGTATTTATATAATTTTAAATTTTGCCCTTTGAAGATCTGTGTATTTGCAGAAATGTTCAATTCTTACAAATGATTATAAGATGATTTCACTGGAGAAAATATGAGTTTCAGGTCCATTTGCCAATTTTCTGCCTGGATTGTTGTTTTTATATAGCTGAATCAAAACCCTTAAAGAATATAGTGAAGAGCAGAGATAATAACTTATTAACTACACTGTCTCGTTCTTTATCTACATGGGACAAAATTAACAAGTTTCTGAAAAAAATATATAGACTCAATTGCCATTTTATACAAGTTATTCTCTGTGGCAGTTCAGATTAGTTGTGTTATTCAAATCACATTGGAATTTAAGAACACTAGAACAGAAAAGTAAAAGCCATAGATACTTTTAGGTCAATGTGTTTGTTGTCATAAGTCTGTTGGTATATTTTCAAATTTATATTTGCTTTTATTTGCAAGTTACTGAGGATTTTTATAAGAAGACAAGCTTAGATAATGCTGTTTAAAAACTGTGATTAACATTAGTCACAGAATCAACTAATGCTATTTTGCTGGCGCACTTTTATAATATCTATAAAAGTCTGTGCATTTGCTCCTTCACTTATGTAATTCACACTTGATTATGGAACTGAAAAGAATTTATAGTCTTTAAGTTTCGAATTCTGATCAGAACAATATCTGTATTATCACGGGACTTTATCACGGGATTGTCCTACTCTCACAATCTCTCTGAAGGCCTGTGCTTATACTTTGACAGTAATATGATATTATAGAGCTCTGTCAATAGACAGGAATAAGCTAGTTATGTTCATGAAAAAGAAAGAAGTTTAAAGGAGAATAGTAAACAATAGGAATGATAGGAGATAAGGTCAGAAAAGAGTCCAGGGGAAGATCATAAAGTACCTTTTATGGGTCACGGTAAAAGTTTGCATGTAATTCTAATTACAAGAGGAATCAATAGAAGGGTTTGGGAAATAATGTAGCCATTTCATAATCTATTTTGGAGATAGATTAGTAAGACTTGTGGTTAGATTGGGTTACAAATAGAAATGACTTCTTGCTCTTTGTTCTGAATATGTGGGTGTATGATAGTGCCATTAACTGATAAAATATTAACTAATATGGGAAAGACTGATGGAGAAGTATGTTGGGAGTGGTAATTAGTTGTGCCTAATAGGCATCCAAATAGTCAGGAACAGGGTGTTCTGTGTTCTTTGAGATACCTTGTAAACTAAATCACAAAACCTAATTTTGTGGTTTGGTTTAGCATAACGCTTTCTGGTCCCAACATTGCATTTCAGTTATGCCTTATCAAAAAAATGTGTTTTCTTATGAAGTAAAGTTATTACAAACCTATTTTGCCTATGCAAAGGCTCATCATCTGAGTATTTTAAGTAGAATACATCCTTTCTTGTCAAGATACTCCACAAAAGTTGTTGGACACTAAGTAGTAAGGAGATGCCAATCCAAGATGTTAGGAACCCCCCCAAAAGTTGTGCATTCTTTAGAACCGTTTTATCTTATGGTCAAGACAGATTTTCCAAAGTCTCCTGTTGAGGAGCACAGGCTCCGGACGCACAGGCTCAGTGGCCATGGCTCACGGGCCCAGCCGCTCCACGGCATGTGGGATCTTCCCAGACTGGGGCATGAACCCGTGTCCCCTGCATCGGCAGGCGGACTCTCAACTACCGTGCCACCAGGGAAGCCCGAGAAATATTTTTGACATTTATACTTTACTTAGGTTTATTTGCAAAAATATTGAAAGGTCTTAAGACATTTTAGTAGACATCATAGCAGGAACAAAAAGGAATACCCATAATAGAGCTTTTAAATGTTGTCTACAATGGACAGTCACTAGTATAATTCTCATCAATCTTTATCACTTTAGGTAGAGATACAAAAGGATTTGCCACATGTGTAATTTTGTCCTTACTAATTCTCCTGATATATAAATGTAAAACATTTAGAATGTCTGTTCTATATTCAAAATAATAACTCCCCAATGACTGCTTATTGGGAAGCTAATCCAGTTAAATACATTCACTGTGTGCTCAAAATTAGTAGTTAGGTGCTCAATCATCACCTCCAACAAAACAACCTAAACAAAATTCAGGTTTTTAAAATCAGAAATAAGATTATTTTCTTACCTTTCACTTTCTGTTAATGTTACCACATTTTCCTATTCAGAATCAAACTGTGAGTAAAATTAGAGTCCTTTTCAATTATCTGTCATATTTGGTAACATTTCACATTTGTCCTTTTCTGTCTGTCGTATTTATTATTATAGGTTAAGCCATTGAAGTATAAATACAGGAGTACTGAATTTGTTTTCTAATTGGTTACTTTTTTTTTTTTCAAAGGAGATGTTGGGGATAGGAGTTTATTAATTAATTTATTTATTTTTGCTGTGTTGGGTCTTTGTTTCTGTGCGAGGGCTTTCTCTAGTTGTGGTAAGTGGGGGCCAGTCTTCATCGCGGTGCATGGGCCTCTCACTATCACAGCCTCTCTTGTTGCGGAGCACAGGCTCCAGACGCACAGGCTCAGTAGTTGTGGCTCACGGGCCTAGTTGCTCCAAGGCATGTGGGATCCTCCCAGACCAGGGCTCGAACCCGTGTCCCCTGCATTAGCAGGCAGATTCTCAACCACTGCGCCACCAGGGAAGCCCCTAATTGGTTACTTTGATTCTAGTATTGTTCCTCTTTAATTCAAAAGGAACATATCACTGACTCCCCATTTCTCTGTATCTGTCTCTTGGTATCTCTCTGCCTCTCTTTTTCTCTTGCCCCTCTTTGTCTTCTAGCTTGTCTCTCTTCCAACCTATACTTTATAAGTTTTTTAGTTTGGATATTTGGTTTGGATATTTGGTCAATCATGACTTAACACTATGACATAGTGTTGAGAGTGAAGAAGAAACATTGAAAGTATAATGATTATAAGACTTAAAATAAGAAAAAGAGAAGTGCAGGGTAGAGAGAGATTAAAATAATGCCAATGTGTTTAAAGTGAAATTGTTGGATAAATGCAATCATCTGATTGTGAAGACAGAGAAAAATTAGTTACCTAGTCCAGGTTGGATTCTCTGTGATACCAATCTTAATGTTTTGCTTTGTGATACTGATCTCAGCACTCTGATTTGATTCACTATGTTTAAACAGTTCAATTTAGGTATTTTAATTGTGGATCTTTCATTAGCTCTTGCCCCGAAGTCTGAAATTACAATTCCTGGAAATTGAAACTTTTCATAACAAAATAAAATTCCATTAGAAATATAAATATAATATAGAAAATAATTTTAAAATTTCCCATTTATATTATCTCCCATAAAATTCTAAGCAAAGACAGGCTGTATCTAAATGTGTATGTGTTTGGTAATGAGGGGTTGGGAGGTTGAGTGAAAAATAATTTTGATTAAATCAACATATCTAAACTTTATTTAGTGACTTACAAATGTATAGCATTCTGCATAGTTTTGAGGTAACCAAAAGACTACTTAAATTATTAGGGTTATTTAGTTTAAAAGGTGAAGTGGTAACAGAGGGACTCTGGCTCCCTGCCATGGGCCACAGGAGCAAAGCTGGGTGGGGTGGGTGGGGGCAGAAGGTGTCTTTTCTGGGAGTCCTGGGGCCGCTGTTGGGGTCCAGCTTCAAGTGTCTATGGAAACATTGGTAGCTGGGATGAGGGCAACCAGGGACCAGTGGGGGCTCTCTTGCTGGCCCTGTGGGAGCTGGTCTACTGTGACTACTTAAATTATTAGGGTTATTTAGTTTAAAAGGTGAAGTGGTAACAGAGGGACTCTGGCTCCCTGCCATGGGCCACAGGAGCAAAGCTGGGTGGCAGGGGGAGACAGAAGGTGTCTTTTCTGGGAGTCCTGGGGCCGCTGTTGGGATCCAGCTTCAAGTGTCTATGGAAACATTGGTAGCTGAGATGAGGGCAACCAGGGACCAGTGGGGGCTCTCTTGCTGGCCCTGTGGGAGCTGGTCTACTGTGACCCTCCACCCAGCATCAGCCACAAGCTGACACGCCTGGACTTGGTGCACTGCCTGGGCCTGGGCCATGGGTCCGGTCATCTTGTGCTCAGCCCTCTGGGTGCCCAGCATATGTCCTGGCAGATAGGCAGCTGGTGACACAATCAGGTGTTCCCATCCTAGACGGTTCCTGTGTCAGACTGGAGGAGATGACATTTGGGAAGATGCTGGAGAGCCTCCTGTGGCTACTGACCCACTGAGTGGCTGCCAGCGCTGTGAACTATGGCTGACCTGCAAACTGTCTTCAGTGGAGGTTTTTGTTGCCACCTTCTGCATCCAGAGCTTTTCAGAACTTGCTGTCCTTTGGCTGCAGAAGTTTAAGTGGGGCAAGGACTTGCTGGATGTGAACCAACAGCTTCTGGGCAAGTACTTGGCTTGCAGCAGCCTGGAGTGGGTGCCCCAGGCAGGGAAGGAGCTCCTGAGTAGTGCTAAGGGGAGCCCCAGGAGGAGGAAATTGATCCCTTTGATGTGAATTCAGGGCAGGTGTTTGCAAATCCCAACAAGCCCTTGGTGACACCTGGCTGCTCAGAGACAGTGTTGACAGTGGGGATGAGTCTGAGAATCAAGGCTCTGATGCCATGGGCCAAGGACACAGCAGCAGCAGAGGAGAAGGAAAGGCAAGGGAAAGGTGCCTAAGCCAGTGCACCAACAGATGTTTAGAAAGGAATCAAGAAACAGCAAAGATATACTTTCTAGACCTAATGATTGTCCTATGTGCCATGCCATCAGAATCTTGAATGAGGTTTTGAAGAGAGATAAAGTTCTTCCTTTTACTGGTGTCTTTGAATATGTCAGTAATATTGAGGTCGATTACAATTTTATTGGGTGGCTATATGTTATATTGACTTAGATGCAACTTAAATAATTTACAACATTAAAGGTAGAATTAGAAAAGGAATTGCCTTTTTTTTAAATCACATGACATTATGCTTAAAATTGAAAAAAAATATTTTTTGTCTTCAAGAATAGTCAAAAATTTAATATGCTAATTTTATTACCCCATTAGTCAGCATTACAGATCCTCTGTTCTATTTTATTTGTTTCCTTACTGTTTATTAATTACATACACCTATTTCTTCATTTTTTATAACTATTTTAATTCTTAAAGACAACCCAAGACCTATTTTTTATTTTTCTATTCTCTTGTTTCTTTTCAAAACTTAGATCACCTTTGTCTCATTAGGGCCTCAGTGAAATAGCAGTGAGACCTACTAGCTACATCACATTGATACACTGCTGTCAATGAGATAGAGTGATCGATCCCTGCATATAACAGGTTGACAGATAATTAATTTACATCTTCTACAGAACCCAGCATAAAGCTAAACATCTAAGTGCTCCATAAATGTTTGAATTTGATATAAATAGCTTATTATATGTCTAAGGATGCTTCCTTCTAAGTATTTTGATTATATATAACTATTGTCCCCAGTATTCAAAATATAAAATATTATGTGTATTCACACACATGGCAGTATGTATATGTGTGTGTATATAGTGCAACTATCACCTGTGATAGATGAGAAAATTATAAAAACAATTTATTGTTAGTCTCTAATATTAATCTTTTTAAAAAAAATATATAGTGTTGTTAATGGTGATATTCAAATTGTTTTTTGCGTTACGTCTATATTGCCTTTACATTTGCCCTAATTCTTTTAATAATGTATTTCCTTTTATTTCAAAAATAAAGAGAATTAAGAAATAATTTATTTTATATCAAATTATTTTAGTGGTTATTTATTATAAAACCTAACCCCATGATAGTTTTAAAGTAGTCATGAATAATCCTATTTTTAATATTTAAATAATACATTGCTTGAGATTCCTACCATTTGGAAAGTCATCTCTCTGTCAGTTCCATAGCACCAAGTATTTCTATGGAAAAAAAATAGAAATTTACAATATTTACTGTCAATAAACTTTAACTGTGCCAGCAAGGGGGCAGAAATGCAGAAAATTATAGACTTTTAAATGTGTGAATTGCTTGCAAGTTAGAAGGCCTGGGTAATTATGTATCTTAGATGGGTAGTGCACAATAAAACCCAGAGACAATGATAATTGAGGTGACTTCCTCTTGCTTCAGCTCTGTTATCACATAAAAGGAGCAATCTGTTTTTAATCTAAAATTTGACATGAATAAACTTGTTTTATGAGTTTTTCGGTGCTTGCTAAAACAAAGAAAGTAGCAATTTAAGAGAGTTAGGTTTATAACAATCTTTTGAAGACCCTGTAGCTAGAAATTAATCAGAATAATGTTGAACTATTAGAAAATAACTGGAGTAATTAAAAAGCACAAATCGAGTCAAATTACAAAGAGTGAAAGGCAATATCCTTTTTTTTTTCCTATCATACAACCATGCTAAACTTCCCTTATTATTCATGAAAGAGCTTTTTAGAGTTTATGACTTATGGGGCTTCCCTGGTGGCGCTGTGGTTGAGAGTCTGCCTGCTGATGCAGGGGACACGGGTTCGAGCCCTGGTCTGGAAAGATCCCACATGCTGCAGAGCAACTAAGTCCGTGCACCACAACTACTGAGCCTGCGTGTCTGGAGCCTGTGCTCCGCAACAAGAGAGGCTGCGATAATGAGAGGCCCGTGCACCGCGATGAAGAGTGGCCCCCACTTGCCGCAACTAGAGAAAGCCCTCGCACAGAAACAAAGACTCAACACAGCTGTAAATTAATTAATTAATTAATTTTAAAAAAAAGAGTTTATGACTTACAATGGCAATTGATCTTTGGCTTTTCCAACACTGCCTTCCAGAATCAAACTGACTTTTGACAAATACTTAGGATGAATGCCAAGAGACTTTTTGGCATAAATAACAACCATTTATGTTTTTACACAATTATTGCAAATTGTGAGAGAAGTTTAATGATTACATCAAAAACTTTATTTTGTTTTACCATTGATACCATAAGTTTGAAATGAATTATTAATCTGTGATTTATCTACCACAAATAATAGAGGTAAATAGAATAATAGAGGTAAATAAAAGAGGTTAATAGAAATGCTTTTCATTTCTTATACTTTAGAGTTAACCGTTTCTACTTATTGCACATTGTGGAGGTGAGTCTTACAGAATTGATCACTTCCGGGTGTATAACCTACTAATTGCATGTTCCATGTTCATCATTCTGTTTTTTTTAATTTTGAAAAAAATTATTTATTTATTTATTTTTGGCTGCGTTGGGTCTTTGTTGCTGCATGCGGGCTTTCTCTAGTTGCAGCGAGCGGGGGCTACTCTTTGTTGTGGTTGGTGCATGGTCTTCTCATTGTGGTGGTTTATCTCGTTGGGGAGTACGGGCTCTAGGCACACAGGCTCAGTCACTGTAACTCGCAGGCTCTGGAGCGTAGTCTCAGTAGCTGTGGCGCACGGGCTTAGCTGCTCCGCAGCAAGTGGGATCTTCCCAGACCAGGGCTCAAACCTGTGTCCCCTGCATTGGCAGGCGGACTCTTAACCACTGTGCCACCAGGGAAGTCCCATGTTCATCATTCTTGTCTTCAGCTTTCACATCCAATGTGAGGTCATAAGCAATTTAATTCACAAATTGAGTTACCACCCACAAAGTATTTTTATGATAAAACAAGGAAATATTTCCCTAGGAAGTCAGGGTTAATTGTGCGTGTGTGGTTGTTTTGGTGTTTTTTTGTTTTGTTTTCTTTCTTTTTTTTTTCCCCAGGAAGACATAGCTCTGTAACTTTAAATTTAAAATTCACTTTGGGGAGTTTTAATATTAAAATTAATCACACACAGAGTGATTTTTTAAAATAGACATTTACCTGAATAATTTTGTCACGTAAGTTTATAAAATAAATATGTATATGAAACTATTCATGAAATTTAGCCTACATAAAATGAATCCAAATATATTTGTAATTTGACAAAACTTAGATAATACAGGTGAACCAGACAGGGAGGTGATGATCAAGTTACAGCTCATAAATTATGGTCACTGTATATGTGTGAACTGCACCTATCAAAAGACCTTGTCTAGAGCAAGAGAGTTCAAGGGAATGTATGAGGAAACTGGATAACAACATTGCTTGTTCATTTAGATTTCATTGTTTGCTGAATAACTCAATTCATTACAGCTTTGAAGATTAAAATTGAATTAATTTTAACAATACATCTGTGAGGGAGACAGAGGGTAGGATTATCACATTGAGTTGAAGGATACATTGTCTATTTGGAATGGGAAAATCATACAACATACCAGATTGCAATAGAAAGTATATTTCTATATTCTATCTAACATCTATCTCAGAGTTTTATATCTTATATACAACTAGGTTTTTGTGAATAGCTAAGAGAGAAAATGCTAGCCAAGATTCTTATGGCTGGTAGGAAAAATATGGCCGTTTATGAACTATAGTTTCGTTAACCTCCATTCCTTGTGTTGGTTGGTTGTGTTCCTTGTTTAACTTGGTGGAGAATCTTGGTAAGCTAGCACAAAATGATCTAAATCAAATTCTATTAAGGACTTTATTTTGATTAGTCCCTAAACGTTTGTTTTGACTTTTAATTTCATAAATTCTGAATTTCACATTTAGGAAAGTAGATTTACTGAATATACTTTTATATTCTTAACAGTTCTGGAGAATCAAAGCAGATAACCTTGGTTATGCAATTAGTCATGACATCGGAAGGGTGACGGGCAATACTCAGTCTCCTAAATTGGTTTACTGCTTTTCCTCGCTGTGTACATCAGCCAGCTCATTGCCATTGCTCATTCCTCTACCTGTTGGTCTCTGTATTACTGTGAATTCTGTCTCCTTTGCTCTCTCCATGTCTCTTTCCCACTCCCTCTGGCCCCTTCAGTCTTATTCCCCTAATGACAACACATATACATATAAACATAAATGTAGTTATGTCTATAAGTGGGTGTGTGTGGGTGTTACCTTGAGAAACAGACACATGCCTTCAAATTAGAGAAATAACAACATACTTACATTGATCATGCCTTCGTTAATTGCATCCTCTCAGATCCTAGAGGCACTCAACGTTTTCCTCAGGCAGGTGACAGAAGATTTATTGTCATTAGATTCTTACCTATGTACATTAATCCTACAGTAATAAATGCATGCATTCCCCCAAACTGGAGAGTTCAGTGTCTTCAAAATCCCTCTCTTTAGATAATCGTTTTGCCTCGTAAGCTACTTATCATAATGTGTAAAACATTAACCTTTAATCTCATATTTACCTTTGTAATAGACTTTACACTAATGAAAAAGTTTCAGGTAGATTAATTGTATTAAAATATGGTAAGTAATATGTTTGAAAATGTGCTTTTAACTTATTTCTCAGAATATGCTGAGGCTTATGAAATTGTCATTGGTTTTTATTCCAAGTTGGATTTTCTATTATTCCTTTTATTCTCTTTTTAAAATTTGTATGTTTTGATTACAATTCAGAAGCCAAGCTAAAGAAAAACTAGACAGAAGAAAAAAGTAAATTTCAAGTTGTTCTAGGAAGATTCTATCTTATATAAAATGTAGTATAGTACAGCTGATCTTCTACTTGCTATGAGGATGTTTTAGGGTAAAGGATTTTTAGGAGCAGAAATTCAGGATATATACACAGATTAAAATGGTTCTTTATATCGAGGCTTCCCAGACTTTTAGGCTTTATGAATTAGCAATTTTTTTTTATTTGTTTGGAGGGACTGGTGTATGGTTGCCAGCTCTCTTTTGCCAAGGAAGAAAGTTAAAAATATCAGCTAGCAATTACTATTAGAGAAGGACTATTTCACATACACACACACACACAATGAAGAGAACTTAAACTCAGAATAAAATATATGGGCCTTTACGAGTAATGATACCTGGCAACCATATGCAGGATATTTTTAATATAGATGTTTTTAACATCTGAATGCTGACATGTTATAGCATAAAGTTACATTACATGTAATATCTTCATTAAACAATTTTGACAAGTCTGAGCTCTAAATTTGTTGGTAGTGCAACACCAGCTGGTGCTCTCTCATTGTTTACTCCTTTACTTTGTTTTCCATCACATTGCTGAAAATCAAGTTTCACAAGTTAATGAAAATAGAAACAATTCTATTAATAAGAGTTATATTAAATTTAAATATTCTGAGAAAAATGAGATAAGCCATAGAAATATGGCCTTCATATCTCCAGGAGTTTACTTCCTTTCCTTTGGACAAGAAAGAAATCATAACATTAGCTAAGGCTGAGAAAAGTGACTCAGTGAAGAGCCTTTCCCCAAACTACCCAGCTTTGGGTTCTAATGGTGGAAAACATTAACTGAGGATAAAGTAACCCATGAAGACTTCTTAAACTGATACCAAACTGCCAACAATTGGGAATGATGTTCCCATAGTACTTTTTGAAACAAGGTTAAAAATTCAGTAACATGGATGGACCTAGAGATTATCATACTGAGTGAAGTAAGTCAGACAAAGACAAATATTACTTATATGTGGAATGTAAAGTAATAAAAATGCAAATGAACTTATTTTCAAAAAAGAAATAGACCCACAGGCGTAGAAAACAAACTTATGGTTACCAAAGGAAAAAGGGGTGAGGAAGGGATAAGTTAGGAGGTTGGGATTAATATATACGCATTACTATATATAAAATAGATAACTGACAAGGATCTACTGTATAGCACAGGTAACTATACTCAATATTTTTAATAGCCTATAAGGGAAAATAATCTATATACTAAACTGAACTACTTTGCTTCTGTACACCTGAAACATTGTAAATCATCTATACTTCAATTAAAAAAAATTTTTTTAATGTTTATTGCAATGTTACTTGGTAACAACCTAAACTTCAATCAATAGAAGTATGGAGTAATTAATTTTGTTATAGGTATACAATGGAATAATATATAGCAAATTAAAGTAAATGAATGACTGTTTTCAATATAACATGGTTGAAAGATAATGTTGAATGAAAGAGAAGAGGCACAAGAGTGTATAGTCTCTATAATTCACTTGTGTCATTTTATTGATACACAGGTAAAACTAATCTGTGCTTCTAGATGTCAGGTTGCAATTTGAAAGGTGAGAGTGTAGTGACTGTGAAGAGACACAAAGGGAACTCCTGGGCATTGACAGTGCTTTATATCTTCACCTAGGTGGTGATTACACAAGTGATTCACGTTGTGAAACTTTATTGAAGTGTATATTTATGATTAGTTCACCCTTCTATGTATATTTCAAAAATATATTTATTTAAGAATTAAGTATCCAAATACAGGGAATGTAGTATTAAAACTAGCTAAAGTGTTCTTTTTTCCTGCCCAGCAAATTGGGACTTCCAACTCAGGACTCCATGATTTTTTAGATAATAAAACTACTCTGATAATCATCTCTGTATTTTCTCACTGAGAATAGATTTGTAGTTTCATAAAATCTAGGTCTAGATTTGTTGTTGTTCTTGTTGTTAATAATTTATATTCTCAAGCTACGAATTGAGAAAATTCAGAATACCATAACATTATTCCTTTGGTTGATATGATCTACCTTTACCCCCAGGGCTATATTTTGAATTGTAGGTTGTTAAGAATAAGAACATATCTATTAAACAAGAAACTAAAGCTCCCCTTCCCAAACACACACAACCATACTCATAGAGGAATCTTGCAATGACTCCTTTTTGAGTCATTGTAACTAAAAATTCATTTATTATTGAGTCTTTGTCATATATTTACACAAATTGTGGTAAACATAACAGGATTGTTGTCTCTCATTGAGCATAAACAGTGAAAAGTCCTAAGCAGAGGGAAAAAAAACCATATTTCTGATACTTGTAAGGGAGGTTTTGGTGTGTGTGCTTGGGAATGAAGTAAGAAGAATAAATTGGGGATATTTGCTTCTGCCTGGGAGTCAATAACTATTTTTATATAAAGGCAGCAGTTCAGGGTGTTGCCTCCATGTAACTGGGGAGTCTGTACTTCTTTTTGCTAAGAAAGAAGCTAATGACCTCCAGACCTGGGCCATCAAGGAGTAATGAGTTTGCCTAGTAGAGTACTGGTCTGAATCTGCCAGGGGTCACCAGCAGATTATAAACACCCATGAGGGTTGTCTTTTTTTTTTTTTTAACATCTTTATTAGAGTATAATTGCTTTACAATGGTGTGTTAGTTTCTGCTTTATAACAAAGTGAATCAGCTATACATATACATATATCCCCATATCTCTTTCCCTCTTGCGTCTCCCTCCCTCTCACCCTCCCTATCCCACCGCCCTAGGTGGTCACAAAGCACCAGCTGATCGCCCTGTGCTATGCGGCTGCTTCCCACTAGCTATCGGTTTTACATTTGGTAATGTCATTTTTAATGTAAGTCATACAAGTAGACTTAAGTGGTTTTCCAGAGTCATACGACTGAAGTTATCACCTTAGAATAAAGGGCTTGACCTAAAATGGATAAAGAATAGATTCCCAATTAAAAGAAAAGCAGCATAAACTGCTCACTCTGAACCTATCAACTCATTGACAGAGTACAAGTAAGTGAAGGAAAGAAAGAGCAAGATTTGTGGTTGATTCAGTCTCTTTCTCACCAATAAATCATGTAAGGATCTGGTCTGCATTTCCAGCTCAGAGCCACATATGCATTAAGAAGCTCTGTGGAGTCTCAGAGGCTGGTCTACTCAATGCTATTCTTTATATCACCCTCAGAAATAAGACCTGTGTCTCCTCAAGCAGAGAAAAGGATGATAGTGGAAGAGAAGCACAAACTGACAGGACTAGACCCAATAATAAGTTGTGGTGATAAGTCTATCAGGCCAACCACAATTTCATTAAAAATTTTTGAAGTGAAGATAGTATGCCACTGGTGGTATCTTTATTTTTTATTTAATTTTATTTTATGGGGAAGATTTCTAAATTCTAGCCACCAGTAAAAGCAGCAGAGAAGGGATCATGCAACTCACTCACTTTCTTTTTAGACAGTATTCAGCTAAGAAAAGCCTAATCTCTTGGAGTGAACAGTAGGATTCCAAAGGAGAAAGAGTGAAACATCTTTTTTTTTTTTTTCATTTATTTAGACAAACTACTATTGCAGTAAACTAAGATAACCTCCCCCAGATAAAATGTCGAAGCTTTTATGTAGGGTAGTGTTTTCTAGTTTAAGGCCAGTGTCGGTATAGACTTAGCATAATATCTATCATCTTTTCTATACAAGTCTTTCTCAACTTACAGTGGGGTTACATAACCATCATGGGTTGAAAATACCTTAATTTGAAAATGCATTCAATATACCTAACCAACTGAACATCATTAAACCTAACTTAAATGCACTAAGAATATTAGCCTACAGTTGGGCGATATCATCCAACTCAGAACCTAGTTTATAATAAAGTGTTGAATATCTCACGTAATTTATTGAATACTGCACTGAAAGTGTAAAACAGAATGATTGTGTGAGTACAGAATGGTAGTAAGTGCATCCGACGTTTAACCCCCGTGATTAGAGTGTCTGACGGGGAACTGCGGGTTGCTGCTGCTGCCCAGCATTAGAAGAGGGTATTTTGTACCACATATGACTAGCCCAGGAAAAGATCAAAAAACTAGGAAGTACAGTTCTTACTGAATGCATATTGCTTTTGCATCATAAAGCAGAAAAATCCATCGATCCATTATAAGTCAGGGACTGCCTGTATTAAAACATATGATACTGACCCTGAGTCATTAAAAGAAAATGTAAGTATAGTCCTCATTTACTGTTCTTTTACTGCAAGTCAGAGGGCTTTTCCATGGCTGGAGCATGGAGCGATGTGTGGAAAATACTGGTTTTGGATGATTAGTCTGCTAATGATAGATGGATTAAAATTTGAAGATATTGGAAGTGTTCAAGACCCAAAACAGACTGACATTGAATTGAATGATGAGGGCCTAGACTAGACTATAAGCAGTGGAAACTGAATGGAAGTTATAGATAATGACAGCAATAATACAATGTATGTTGAGGCTTATTAATAATTTTAGCTGTTTTATGTGGCTATTTCACCAAATGTCCTTATAGCAGAGAATATCAACACAGACCTTATCGAGATTAATAAAAGCACCTAACAAGGTGGATATTATTCCAAGTGCTTCATAAAAGTAAAATGTAGAATGCTTAGCCTCTGGTCATATCTCTTCTGCTTTTGAAAAAACAAAAATTCTTAAGAAACTATTCTCAAAAAATTGGTATTGAAATTGCTGTATTCTAAACATTCAGCACATGTATTTCTTGTGTGCTTTTTCACTTACCCTCTCATCACAGTGAGACAAAAACATGAAGACAAGGACCATTTTATGCCCTCTTTAATTCCTAAGGGTAATTGAAAATTTCAGTTTTTTCCTTCCTATGTTGGGGGGAAAAAAAGAACCAACAAAACAACAGTTTTCTTCTACTGTTTTTCTTTCCCCCCTGAGTCTGGTGTGAGTCTCACACAAAATACTCACATTTCTGACAATTCTGGCCACCAACTGAATGCAGGTTTTTCCCCCACACCAAGTAATTCTGTGACACCGGCTGGGTGTCCTACAATTTAATTTGTTCTAACATTATCTCCTTGAAGACAGCATCAGATTCCAAAGGTTAAGGAACAGTCCCACAGTTCTGCCTCCCCCTCCATTTCAGATTCCAGTTGTACACCCAGGTTATCACCTGTGCTTCTTACCAACCAGCTATAGATCTAATGTTCCAAAGACTTTCCTCCGTGGACTCTTATTAGTTTGCTATAGCAGCTCACAGAACTCAGAACACTCATGTTTATCAGTTTATTAAAGGATCTGATAAAGGATACCGATGAACATCTAGATGGAAAAGGTGCATAGGGCAAGGTATGCGGAGATGGGTGTGGAGCTTCCATGCCCTCTCTGCTCCCACTCTCCCAGAACTTCCACATGTTCACCAACCTGGAAGCTCTCTGAACGACAATTACTGGAATATTATAGAGGCTTCCTCATATGGGCATGATCGATTATTAACTGCATCTCCAACCCTTTTCCCCTCTCTGGAGGGTGAGGGGTGAGGCTGAAAATACCCAGCTTCTAACCATGGCTTAGTCTTTCTGGTGACCAGCTCACCTCTGAGGAGCCCACCCAGAGTTGCCTCATTACAACAAAAGATGCTTCTAGTCTTTTATCACTTAGGAATTTACGAGGGTTTTAGGTGCCCTGTGTCAGGGACAGGGTCAAAACCAAATATTAGAACAAGAGATGCCACTTAGTCTTCTCATCACGTAGAAAATTAACAAGGGTTTTTGGATCTCTGTGCCAGGAACTGGGGACAGATATATATACATAAAAAATAGTACTCACTGCAAGATATACCATGTGATTCTGATAAATAAGGTTCAGTTTTACAGTAACCATGTTATTCAACTCACACGTATTTCTTGTTTATCATATTTTAAAACTTTTGACAAATCATTTTTTAATATAAACATGAAAGAGAAGTAAGGGCTACTAGTCTAGCAAAGGAGGAAACTATACTGGATTCAATATAATTGAATCCACTAGATGCTTTGCTTCTGCTGTTTTGACCTAGTGCAGATTTTAAAATTATTTTCTGGATTGAAATGTATTAAGGAAATTTAATTTCTGAACATATTTTTTGGATGTAATTTTCCATTCTGCCTTTTTTCCCTACCAAATTTATTTTCATTGGATACATTATTTTCCTTGTAGATCTTAAAATGATGATTTGCTTCATTAGTACATATTATCTGCTGGGTTTTCTCATTTGTGAATTTTCTTTTATAAAGCTTTCATTTTTTAACTGAGTCCCATTTTCTCAGGTCAGATTTTGTGCATTTTCTGTCAATTTTTATTCAAAACAAAATTTGTTGTATGCCGTTTTATCTGTTATTAGTTTTATTGCAGGTTGATGAGTTCTAAAAGTATAATTCATTTCAAATATGAGTCTCTCAAACAATTTAGATCAGCTGCAGTTCCGTAATTGTGTTGACTATCAGGCAGAGCAGGGTCAAAACAACCTTTGAGTCAGATGGCAAGGTCCCAATGTCCCACCTTAAACTTAATACATATAATTGTGAGTACATCAGAATCTAAACTCCTCAAAATATGAAGATAATTGCTACTATTACTTAGTTTTAGATATCCTGCAGTTCTAAGAAAAAGAAAAAATAATTTTAGCTAGCACTGTCCTGTTTGTGGTGAGTATTGCAGTCTTGATTAATGAACCATGATCTAGTCCATTCATTAATTAATGTGAATTAATATGCATATTAATTCATATTTTCCAGACATATGAATTAATATCATTCTTCAAGCACATTATTCTTTGTACACTTCATCCATGACAACTCCACCATCTGAAATGACCTTTTTCACCATCTCTGCCAATTGTTAACTCATTGATAAGTCTTATCTGATTACCCCAACCTAAAAGCCTTTCTGTTTTCTGAGTACCTGTAGAAAGCTGTTCTTTCATATACTATTTAATATCTGAAGTTATCTCTAATTATCTTTCTCCTCTGCTTGATTTTATGTTTATTGAGAGTAAGAATAAGACTTATTAATAATAGTTCTTTCTGTAATCCTTGGTGCAATTTCTCACCTTTGTTGAATAAATAAATATGTGTCAGGTAAATAAATTTTTGATTGCTGCTTACATAGAGGATAAGTGAACATAAACTTGCAATGGAGGAACTCAAAACCCAACCTCAACATGTAACAGAATTTCTGCCCAGATTTAGGCAAAGCATTCACAGAACTCCCAGAGGATAATTGCTAATAGAACAAGTTGCTGCTTACCACTGTAGCTTAAATGGGAAGGAGGGGTAATTAAAAATTGGCAGCTCTCAGCAAACAAGTACACAATTCTATGAGAACTGTAATGGAAGCTTAGAAACTTAAATGGAAAATAGAAATGGTAGTAGCATGAATGTCTCAGTTTCAGGCAAGGCCTCTGAGACTGTTTGGTCAACTCTGGATATATTAATGGATAACATAGCAAGAAGTTAATGAGTAACCTGAGATCCCATAGAGAAACTCTTATTAGACTAGTCTATGGCTCTCCCCTGCAGTCATTATTAAAGCCAACACATGCTATTTGTGCATAGAATATGCTGCTATTCTCCACCTTCTTTATATTTGTACTTTGCTATGTCATAGGATATTATATGTTCTTTGGTTATATGCTTTGCAGTGCCAGTGTAGAAAGTGACCTTAATAAAAATATCATTTGGAGACTATGAATGTTTTTATCTTTATAAATAAGATCTCAGTAACTCTGCATATTGAGAATATAAAAGTAAAATAAAATCTTTTTTTAAAGAATATAAAAATAATAATTATGTTGCTGCATACTTTTAAAACAATACTGAGTGGCTTTAAGTATGTTTACGAAGGGATATTTAGAAGATCTAAGAGCTAGTACCATATGTCTATCTTGAATCTTACTCAAGAAATATATCAATTTTGATAATTTAACATTGGAAAGGAAAATATACTTATTCTGTGTTATTACTATAATAATTCAGTACTTTCATTGTTTCATTGGAATTGCTTGAATCCATTGTAATGAAGTAGGAAATATATTTCAAACTTTGACTTACATACAAAAATCGTGCAAATTCTGTAGTACTTTATAAATATGATGATCATATGCCCCAGTTTGTCCAAAATACTCGCATCTGTTTCTCCAGTCTTAGCTATTATTATGTACTTTCACTATCAAAATTGTCCTGGATTAGGTAATAAATAATATATACATACTATTTATAAAGCAGAAATATCTAGTCCCAGAATTTTTTCATGCTGTTATTTATGGGGAAAGTATATCAATATGTTTTCTATATTCCTGCAGAGAAAAAAATATATATTTATTGTTTACATACTACCAATTCCAATTTTTCATAGTCTAAAAATTAGCAGGGATATATAAAAATAGATAAATGTGAGAATTATTAGGCTATACAGAATATTTGAACCATTATGTGCTGAGACAAATTTTATATGTGGTTTGCTCAATGTCATACCAGTCATTTGGAAATACATTTATGTACTAAAAAACTAAAGTGTGACAAATGTCAAGCTTAGCTGAGCATCTGTTAGTAGCAATCCAGCTGATAAACTACTGATTTACTTTGATACATTTCTATTTGTTGCATATGTATTACCGTTGACTGTTCCTCATATTTGGAATCTCTAGATTTCAGAGGATATTCTATGGGGTGACTTCAGGTGCCTAACCCTGGTCCACTGGATTCTTCCAGGCAAACTTTTACGTGCCAGGATTGACCACAAAGACCAATGCATGTTCACAGTATTGCAAAACTTACATCTTTGACCAGGTTTATGATTGCTCTCCCTTCAGTTTACCTCTGAGCCAACCTAGAAGCAGAGCAATAATATACACGGATAAAAATTAATAGATATTGCTCTCCAAATGCTTATCAGTCCCTGAAGAGGCACTTCCTAAGTCAGGTAGTCAATGCAGCCGGCGGAGACTTGAGAAACTTACAAGGTCAGAAAGCACTGGTTTTGTAGCATCTTAATCCCTTAGGCTAGATTAGGATCCATATTCTGATTCAAGGTTCAGTTTCAGTCTCCATACAAGGGAGAATTCTTGTAGTACCCTACTACTTGCAAACATTTTTGTTCTATTTTTTCCTGTGTTATCCAGGCTACACCATGCCTGGCCATGGTTTATCCTGCACATGACACAAGGGGGCACATCCTCTACATAAAGAAATAGATCCACTTTAGCCAGGGTCAACGTTTCTAGATATTTTACTTCTTGAGACTAATATCAGGGAGATAACATTTCAAGCTCTATGTTTCAAAAAAATATCTTGTGACAAATAGATCCAGAAACAGAATCAATTCCAGGGTACAGGGGGATATTGGAAGGCAGCATTAGTCTAGAAAATACGAGCATGGGCGCAAGTCAGACAGCCTGGCTTTGAAGCCCAGCTCTGTCTCTTACTTGCTGTGTGTCCTTGTTCAAGGTATATAACCTTTCTAGTTCTTAGATTTCTCATCTGTAACATGAGTAATTATAATAACCATGTATATGAAAGTTAGACAAAGTGGACTAGGTGAGATGTTTATAGTACACACCGAACAACATCATGAAGCTATTACGAAGACTTAATAAGATAATGCATATTGAGCCTGGCACATAGAAAGGCTTCAAAAATTAAGACCTATCGCTACAAGTAATAGCAGCAATCGTAGTGTAGTATCTTTGCCTGTGGCAGTTTCCTAGCCTTTAGAGAATGCACAGCCAGTTGTACACTGAGCCACTTGAAACTTTTGATTTACTTGCTGGTCTTTGTGGTGTTGTCATGTGGACTCAGTTGGAAGTATAATAAGGGGCAACTGAATTATTTATACATAATAGATTTTAATGTTATTGTAATAATCACTTGATTACTGATTAAAGGATTATGATAATGCATTGATCAATTGTTTCTATTTTTACCTAATGTGGAAAAAGTGGAATTAAAAAAGCTATTTTCTTTAATTTGCAGAAGTTCACTTTGGGAAGAAAGATAGATAAATTGGATTAATGCATAATTGGGCCACTTACAAATTTTATGAACAATTCATTAAATATTAAGTGAAGCTTCAGGTCTAAGTGCCTCTGCATCTTTGAGTAAGTTTCCCTTACTCCAAGGATGGCATTTGTCAGGGGAAATCCCTGAACTCCTTCCACTGCTTCACTTAACTTCCATATGTCTTACAAAACTCAAACCACCATGTTATAGCTAGGGTGTAGACTTAGAAGAAGCACCCAGCTGTTTCAAATCATGCTGTGCTGGACAGCTCTTTATTTCAAAGCTATTGTTACAGTTGAATGCTATTAGATGTGAAATAGAGAGTTGGAGAAATATAAACAAGATGGATTTTCTTTTTTTTTTTTAACTTATGAGGCTACTCTGCTTGCATAAAGAAGCCAACATTCCTTTAAACCTTGCACATAGTGAATTTGGAACAATAGACTATTATTTTCAAATTTAAATTGTTGACATTTTTTATTCAATTGAGGGGTTGTGTAGGAGGATATACATTTGACATTTAAAGTAGGATGACAATCCTGTAGCTACTGTTTGAAAGCATAACTTTAGAATTCCAGATGGTCAAATTATCTGGTCATTTATCAGACAAGATTTCAGAAAAAGTCTGATTTGAACTTTTTTCATTGAAATAAGTGGAATATTTCTCCAGCTCATTTTTCATAGTGTTCTCTCTTTTTAATATTTTGCAGAGAGGACATTAGCCTAGGGATCAGATGGTTTACAGAGTGGAAAAATATTGCTTTATAATAAAAGGAGGATATTGAATAAAGCCCAGATTTAATACTCAGCCTAACAGAACACCCTGATGAATGTAATTGCATTTTAAGCATTCTGATTAAATTTTTTGATCCATATTGCATTTGTTTTGCTTGTGAATCTTTTATGAAAAAAAAGTGTCTGGAGATTAAAGGATTAGTGAGTTCTTACGAAGCCGGGCAGCTGCTAAAGCATCTGAATATCCTTGCTTAAAGATGGTCGAAAAGCTGCATAAATCTCAGCTGTTACAGTGAGTGATATGGCTAAAACTAGAATGGTGAGAGGGAAATGCTCTAGGGAAAACTTATTTCTATAGTGGACAACATGAATGATATTCACTGTAAATTGAAAAAAAAAAATCTATACAGTAGTGTAGTTGAAAAAGCATTTATCAGCTATACTGATTTGTTAGGAATAATGCTTTTCCTCCCTTCTCACTTCTTAGGCTAATTGACAATTCAGGGAATATATAAAGATTAAGAAATAATTTGCATGTTCTCAGATCCTAAGTGTCATTCATGTCTTTTGATAACCAGACAACAAAAGGGCTAACAAATTAGCATAGGCATTTTACCTTGGAAGAGGACAGGTTTTTGTCATTCTGACAAAATATCAGGTAAGATAGAACAAGTTTGCAATACATCAGTATGTTTGTACAATATTCAAGTTTTTAAACAAGTGATCCAACATAAAATATAGGTAGTTCCCTTTTGTGTTCAGGAAAGTGTTTCTAAATCCTTCCAAAGATACACGTGCTAAAGACAAATTGAGGTTCCCATTCACAAAGAGCTAAAAATTATATATATTTCTTAAATCTCTAATTATGGTCCCCACAGGCCTTCAACCTAGGGTCAGGGCAATCTGGTGAACTAATGAGAGCTTTATAGATCCCCTGAAAGAGATGAGGCTTTGGTAGCTGTGTTAGCTGGATGTTGGCACCCAAAACAGTGATGAAGAAACAAAAGATCTCGAAAACAAACTTATGGTTACCAAAGGGGAAAAACGTGGGGGGAAGTGATAGATTGGGACATTGGGATTAACATATACACACTACTATATATATAAGATAGGTAACTAACAGGGACCTACTGTATAGCACATGGAAATCTACTCAATGCTCTGTAGTAACTATATGAGAAAAGAATCTGAAAAAGGATGTGTATATATATATATATATATATATATATATATATATATATATATATATATATGTGTGTGTGTGTGTGTGTATGTGTGTGTATATATGTATGTGTGTATAACTGTATACCCAGAACTAACACAACATTGTAAATCAACTATACTCCAATAAAATTTTAAAAAAAAGGAAAAGAAGAAACTAAACTTAGAAATTCCTATTTGGGAATGATACTCTGCCAGTTCTCTATATGTGTTAATGACCTCTCATGGGCTTTTACTCACCTAAGATGGCTTTTACTGAACAGAGAAGCTCTAGACCAATGGTTCTTAACCTTGGTTGCCAATTAAAATAATCTGGGGAAGATCTGAACAAATTCTGATGAAGGACTTTTTTTTAAGAGGTAGTGGGATTAAGAGAAAAGAAGAGGGGGATTGAATTTGATTTAATTTGTCTGAAACACTTGTATCTTTGAGAACAAATATTCTAGCTTGCTGAGGAGCTGGAGTGCAGCAGAAGCTTTGGAAAGAATTTCCCCTTGACACTCACAAGGAGAGAATGGACTGGAAATGAAAAGAGAGCCCATTCTCAGTGAGGAGGGTACTGACTGTGTTTCCTTCAGTTCAGGGCAGAGCACCAACCACTGCCAATAATAAGAATTGCCTAAGAACATCATCATCACCTTTGTAGAGCCCCACCCCTTCCTCCAGTGCAGTGCCCTTTACCTGTCCCCACCATGCCTAATATGGCATTTCTGGAGGATCCTAAGAATAAACTCACTGTATGAAACATGTGTTTGTGCCCATTATTTTAGTAATATCAGGCATTGAATAGCCATGGTTCATCATTGCTCAATTTAGTCTTGAGATTCCAATAAATTATATATGAAATCCAGTGTCTTTCCAGAATACTGAAGAAATACCTCAGTAACATACCATCCATTATTGTGAATGAACCAAACTAATCAAACAACAATTGAAAATATGTTAAACTATCATATTATTTTTATAAAAGAGTCAACTGTGATTCTTTAAGAGTTTTGAATTATAAAGTTTATTGAGAGTTTATGGAAAGTTATGAGGCCAATACATTGGCAGTATACACACAGAGTTATCTACACAATTACAGGGATTTTTAGACTCCTGGGTTAAGAATTCCTAATTCGATGTGGCAGAAATAAAGCTCTTTATCAAGAGATAAAGCTCTGATACTTATTATATTGGGGGTATTTAGCAAATAGCTTAATATCCTTAGAATTAATTTATTCATTTATTATTTTTAAATGAGATATATATTTAAATGATTATTAAAATAAATGAGAAAAAATATGTAGTGCTATGTAAATACTATGCAAATAGAAAGTAGTGTTGCTAATAGTTTAAGTGATCTAAATGTTCACTCACTTTTCAGAAGCAGCTCTTTCCTTTTGAAGACCTCTTTGCCCTTAGTATGATTTTTAGAATACTATTGCGATTAATAAATATTATTTTACACATACCATTCATTAATACTATTGTGATTAATAAATATTATTTTACATATGCCCATTCATCTAGTAAAACATTAGTGTTTTCATGTGTCATATTAACATGGGAGTTGACATAGAGCTATTTCCAGAGTTTTATTTGACAAAATATATTACTATGTGTGAGGCACTGTAGTTTGAATACAAAACATTGGCATTGGTGATAAACTGGATTCAAATCCCACTTCAGACTCTTGCTCTCTGGGGAAAGTTGGCAATTCATTTTAAGCTTTCTGAATCTCATTTCCTCATTTATGAAATCATCATCATTATTTTAAAAGTTACTATTATTAATACATTTAATTTAATGAATACATTAAATTTATGTGTTTCCTTAGAAATGCTGCCAATCCTGCTTAGGTTTTTATGTGTACTACATTTATCAAGTACAGTGAAATACACTATTGAATTATGGAAGGGATGTGTTCATTTGCAATATTTATACATAACAAATAGCCTTTTCTTAGTATGTAAAAAAAGTAAATCACATTAAGAATAATTTTTATGCTAGTCAAGACCTCACACATCAATGAAAGTGAAAGTAGAACAAAACTAAACTAAATAACATAAGCATAAAACTAGCTTAGAGATGTCTAAAAACAATTTTAAAAATTTCTTTTATGGCCATTGAATAACTTATTTAGAAGCATAACATATTTTAATATTTTTTCTTCAAAGTTCTATAAGGCAATAATTTTAAAAAATTAAATACTAAGTTTTTCTCATTTGGTGGTATTTGATTACCCTTGGAGCTGTTATGCAAAACTATCTTGCAGACTTTTTTGGAACATCATTTTTCTCAGCCCAAAGAAGTTGAAATTTTTAATGGATTTAGGGATACATCTGAAAATTCTAAGGAAAGATAGTGAGAATCAGAAAGGAAATATGAAAACAGAAGCATATCATTCATATTCAAAATGGCATAGATAAGAGTAATGCTATCTATTCCATGCTCTTTAAATTTTGCATAGTTCTTTCACATATATGAATTCTTATTACAACTTTTAAACATTTTACATATTTAAGGATAGGTGAAACAAGAAAAGTATGAGTTGTCCAAGATTTTGTAATTGTTAGATTTGTTTAAAAAAATAGGTTCATTCAGTCCACAAATATTTATTGAGTGCCAACTACTAGCCAAGCACCATTAGAGTCACAAGGGATATAACAATGAAAAAGACAGATATGACCCCTGTTTTTTTGAAAGAATCCAAATGTATTTTCTTTGATTTAGGCATCTTTTACATTTAGGTTATTCAAAGTGGGAAATTAGATCTTGGATATAAATAAACCTACTGTAGGGGAAAATGTATTCCTAGTTTAAAAAAGTATCCTTGAATAACTTAATAAATTAATATGTTTAGACAATGTTTATCTGTGGTTCCTTTGAATTTAAATATTATAATGTGGCATTGAAAAGACAGAGAAGATGTTCTGTGTTGTACCCATTATATCTGTAATATCACATCCATATAGATATTTTAACTGTGTAAAGCCATGCTAATTGAAACTACCTGTAATCACATACAGGAATAATTTATTTTTTAAAAAGACTTTTCTCAGAAAAGATTTTGGTGAATACATTCATCTCAACTCTCGAATGAATTTTCATATGTGTTTACCTATTTAAATCAGAAAAAAATAGAAAACTTATTTATCTGAGATGCCTAACTCACCATATTAATAAGAAAAAATGTTTGTTAATATAAACTTCATTACTTCTTGCCAGAAATGATCACAAGAAAATATTGACGATCTTGTTCCCTTTTGTGACTTATACAATATGTCAAAACTTTAAGTTATTTGTTCAGCAAACAACAATATTTGAAATAATTCAAAACACCTTGTTTAAATGATTTACCGTAAGAGCAATCTGAAGGCAGGAACCTAATACAGGAATTGATGAAGTGCTATTTTCTGCCACTACTTTTTTAATAGAGATACATTTAAGAATTTGGGGCAGGATTTTAAATAATACGTGTTTCCTTAAGGATGATAATTCTGGGACATATTTGAAATAATCATGGAAACATAAACTGTCAGATAAAAATGATCACATATAATTTTAACTGCTGACTTAGCCATGACTAACTTTTTAATATTTGTACAGATTCACTAGGCTGAATTCTCACTGTTCAACTGTTGGATACCGAGCAGGTGAAAACAAATTTTAATTCTAATCAAGTCAAACACAATTGGTAATTCTGCTTTAAAAATCACATGTAAATATATTATTGGTATTTGAGAAGTAGATGAAAGTCATATTTCATTCAAGGAAAACATTTTTAAGGGTCTCATATAATTAAATATTTTTATAACTGTCTAATAGAATAATGAAATAAATGAAATTAATACTCAAATAATGTATAAAATAGAGTATAAATTAAAATATGAAGAACATATTTTCAAAATACCTAAATATATAACCATTGTGGTATACTTTGCCTTAATGACACATTTTATTTTCTCAGCCTTAACTTTAATATTTCAAATGATATATCTAATAATACTGTGTGTTATGGCACTAATTTTGCTTTCTTCAAAGAATTTTATCACAGTTAATCAAAGTAATTGACCATCAGGCATAATTTTTTTTTTTTTTTTTTTTGCGGTACGCGGGCCTCTCACTGTTGTGGCCTCTCCCTTTGCGGAGCACAGGCTCCAGACACGCAGGCTCAGCGGCCATGGCTCACGGGCCCATGTGGGATCTTCCCGGACCAGGGCACGAACCCGTGTCCCCTGCATCGGCAGACGGACTCTCAACCACTGCACCACCAGGGAAGCCCAGGCATAATTTTTTAGAAGCATGATCAGAACCATCATGTGATGAATTTTGGTTGACATTGTTATAGTTGCAAAAGTAAATTTTGATTAATAATAACCGTTAATGTTGAAATAGCCCAATAGTCATGAAAATCACTCAGAGAAGTCCCTGCGTCTATAAACGAAAGTGAGGTGCACTAGAAACTAGTAAAAGTTGGCATTTGTCTAAACACAGTAGCAACTCATTTAGTTTGCCAGCTTTGAAAGTATTTATTGATTTGATTTTAATTTTTATTTATTACTTATTATTTTGGAGGAAATTATCTGAAATTTTCCACATAAAGTAATGTGTTGTATTATTTCAAATTCTCAATGCTCAAATTTGTATAAAACTGGCCATGAATATTTGAATTATATTATTCATTATAAAGCAATAGACCAATCCAAGCAAATACTGGTATATGCCATTAGTTTAGGGAATGTAGGAAAAATAAATTTTATTATTTAACCTTGTTAAAATGTCTAATTTAGTCTAAGGCATTTGTTCAGTTGCTCACTGGAGCAATGATTTTTAAACTTTAAACTGGATTTCCCATTGTTTTAAAAAAACAAAACAAAACCTATCTATGTGTAAATTGCATTAAAGTACAGTTCTATTATTAGCAAAAATTTCAAGCATAAAACCTTGCTGAGGCAAGATTTGTCATTAATGATAGTGGACATAAATCTATATTGCATAGTTTACTTGATATTGTTGTATTTTTTTGCCAACTTCTTGTCAGATTTGATTAGATCATCACAGTTCCTACTGCATAATAAGGGTGAAGAGCTTGTACTAGGGGACTTACTGGCTCAGCCATTCTCTTGCTGTTTTCCTGTGCTTGCCTCATTAGTATTTTCCTCAATAGTTTTGAAGAACCTTTTTAAAGTCATATTGCTTTTCATAAGGGTTAGTTTAAATAAAAGTAGGTAATGTAATTTATAAACTCTCTTAACCATACCCATCCTTATAGACTGCAGCAAGTTAGAATGTACTGAAAGCAAAAATGTCAAGTGAGAGCAAGGTAGGACTTCATTGCCAGCCTCTACTCTCTGCCACTTCAACTCTTCCCTTGAGATTCCTCCAACTTTTGTAGAAACAGAATTTTGACATACTCACCAAATAAGGGCCCAGCACAGCAACATGGATGGAATTGGAGATTATCATACTAAATAAAATAAGTCAGACAGAGAAAGACAAATATCAGATGATATGGTTTGTATGTGGAATCTTTAAAAAAAAATGATACAATTTACAAAACAGAAACAGACTCACAGACCTAGAGAATGAAGTTATGGTTTGCGGGGGTATGGAACAGGGGGAGGGATAGATTGGGAGTTTGGGGTTGACATGTACACACTGCTATGTTTAGAATAGGTGACCAACAAGGACTGACATATAACACAGGGAACTCTGCTCAATATTCTGTAATAACCTAAATGGGAAAAGAATTTGAAGAAGAATAGATGCATGTATATGTATAACTGAATCACTTTGCTGTACACCTGAAACTAACACAATATTGTTAACCAACTATATTCCAATATAAAATAAAAATTTTTTAAAAGCTTAGCTTTATTTCTTCTTACTTTTAAGTTAAAGCAATGAATAGAAGGAGACATTCTAACATCATATTTCTATAACCCAGTGGATCCTTTTGTGCACACTTAGGAAAGCATTGCCCCATTTTGGGGGGACCGTTGCTCTAGAGATATACAGAGAATAGGAATGTAAACCATTAGTGTTCAGTAACACTTAAATCAAGATATGTTTTTAATTTACATTAGTGTTTTAAGCATTTTATCTCTTTGTATCAATGCATAGAAATGTCTCAGTATATTTAGAGAGAGATTTGGATTGTAGAAACTCTATATCTATGATTTTGCTGCAGAAAAATAAAATCAAAGACATGCAGTATTATTTTTATTGTTATGCTGATAGTGATGATGAATGATGACCCATGACTATTATTGTGTGGTTTGGCTGCACTGTACTATGGAAAATATAAGCATCTGGAAAAATCTAGTCAAGAGTTGTTTGGGGACACAGCCAGAATATATTTCGAATCTTTTACCTTAATGCTTACAATATTTTCTGTTTATTCATCACATAAGTGCTATGTATCCTCTAAAGGTCAAGTTTTATTTCTTATTACACTTTGCATATCTATTCTCCACGAAAAGCTGCTTTTTAGGTGAACTGCAGCTCAAGGCACAGAAAAGATAATATGAGAGTAAAAAGTGACAATTAGATTTTCCTTCCCATATTTTACTTTTGCTTGTGGGAAAGCATTATGTAAAAGCCATCTTTTACTTCAATCCAAAAGGCGGTCCATTGTTGTATTAAGCGTGAAGAATGCACACACAGTAAAACTGCCTTGGCTTATTCCATTGGTAAATCATTTTTGCTTTTCTTTTCCCTTGCTGTAGGCAAATTTCACAGTAGAATGTTTAGAAAATAACTTTTACTCTAGTGAAAAATCAGAGTTCACTAGCTTCAGTTCTGTCCAACTTATTTGAAGGTAATCCAGTTTACACCATACTAACAAGAACTATAACCTCCAATTCAGTTATAATCCAAATCGCAGACTCATTGATATGTTTCTGGGACTATCTGTCTATTTCAGTTGTGTTTTCAAACAATAAAAAGTTTATCATTAAGAAAATTTTAATAATATTATTTAATATTGTCTATACCTGATGCAGTGTTACATACTGACATTTTTAGATATTTTCACATAACCAAAAGTGCCTAGATATGGATTTTATTCATTTTTGAGGGTTGAAACAGGAAGACCAATGGGAAAAATATCTTAAATACTTCATTTTTAATGTCTCATAACAGACATTTATAACAGCTACTTTCTACAATGTACTTGTCCCTAGTAATTAGTTATAAATTATTATTAATATATGTTAAGAAGTGAAAAACTTTTCTGCATTTAAGGACAAAACTGTATTATATGTAATATTTAACACTTGTTTTCAAGTTACCACTTAAGTTAAACACTGAGAGTGAGTGGCTGAAGCAGAGGCTATGTAGAGGTGGTGATCATCAGTAGGTCTTAGATAGTTTTTAGATAGGATCGATGCCACCCTACGCACACACGCGCACACACACACACACACACACACACACGCCTGGGAATTACCCACGTGACCAAACTTTTATAAACTCACTCAAATAGGTTGATGTAACCTATAGCAAGTTGCAGTATGCTGAAAGCAATCCCATTAAATGGGGGTGAAGCAGGTTCCACTGTTGACTTCCTCTCACTCTGTCCCCACATTATCACTTACAATTCCATACCCAGTGTACATGAAACATCATGGTCTAATTCACCATCTGAATGGTGGCATCTGTCCCCTTTCAGACTGTCAGTGCTCAGGACCAGCTCCCAGATATGATTTATAGATAAGTCTGTGACTGCCTTCTGTACTAGTTCATATGTTTCTTTGTGATTCATCTCTATAACTTTGTTGCTCCACTGTCCCTCATCATTCACCACCCATATAACACATGGGCACATAGTATGTTAGCCACAGAAGGTGGCAATATTAGCTAATGGGCATCTAGCGCCTGTAGAGATGGCAGGGCCTATGCTAGTGCTTTAACATGTATTTTCCATTCACAACAATGTGATTACTATCTCATTTTTATGGATGAGGAAACTGAGGCACAAAGAAGTTAAACACTGTGTTCAGGGTTACACACTTCATAGGAGGTAGATTCAGATGTAGGCAGTTTGGATTGATTTTAAACTCTTTGCTACATAAGCCCTCCAGTCTTAATGTTTCCAAAAGAGAATCTATGGTACATATCTGTGTTAAACTACTCTGACTGTCCATAATTTCTTCCTTTTATCTAATATAATCCTCCATGCTTCAGATCAAGCCTCTGGTGCTTTCTTTGGTGCAGAGTATATAAGTGCCCTTTATATACTTAAAGAGAGTTTTGAGTCATTCACTTGTCTACTCATTCAATAACTCAAGTACTTTTAACCTTTCCCTTTAGATCTTATGTCTGAATTTATAAGCATTTTGGGGGCACTTTGGTGAAAACTCTTCATGTTTTCTCCATTTTTCTTAGCTGTGAATTGAGCAGACTCAATGCCAAATGTATTGGGTTTAAGACTCACTATCAACAGTTTAGCGTGTGCAATATATGATATGGAATCATAGAATTTTTAACATATTTTATAGATGATCTTACAACACTTGAGGTTTAACCACCAAAAATTATTATAATTAAATGCTTTTGGAACCATAGAAGTCATAAAGGTAAATGGTATTTTTCCAGTGTTGTTTAATGGTGTTTTTCCTATGTTGCCTAAAATTGGCTTCCTTTTTAGTGAGGGGAAATTATTTTACCTTTCTCTTACTTATGTTTAACTACTTGATTCCTTTTTTTTTTTTTTTTTTTGCTGTACGCGAGCCTCTTACAGTTGTGGCCTCTCCCGTTGTGGAGCACAGGCTCCGGACGCGCAGGCCCAGCGGCCATGGCTCACGGGTCCAGCCGCGCCGCGGCATGTGGGATCTTCCCGGACCGGGGCAAGAACCCGCGTCCCCTGAATCGGCAGGTGGACTCTCAACCACTGCACCACCAGGGAAGCCCCTATTTGATTCCTTTTTTGCCTTTGTTTCTTACACATTATTCCTTACTAAAACTCAAACTTTATTATTATTTAGTGATATTTTACGTAGCCTTTATTAATTTATGTTATTCCTATTTATTGTCACTTACTATTTTTATTATTTATTAATTTATATTATGAAATAATATGTGACATGCTATTTTACAACTGCTATCATACAGAAAAGAGTTAGCAGAACAAGCCTAAAAGTTAGAAAGTCCTGCTCGCTAGTTTGTTCCTTGACTTCTGTCTGGAAACTTGTGTTTCTGGAGTGTTCCCACAGTTCCCCAACTGATAAGAATGGTTTTGCATACCTGCATTGTTTGTGCAAACACTGTGGCTTATGGTGCATACCTGCTTTCCTTCTGTGAGTCTGGAAGTCCTAGGCAGCAGGTACCTGCTATACAGCCAGCTTCATATAAAAACTTTAGGTACCAGACTCAAACGGGCTTCCCTTGATGAAACATTGTACACCTGTTGTTGCATGTTTATTGCTGGAAGGAGAATGCTATCTGTGTTACCCCTCATGGAAGGGAGAAAGCATAAGGAATTCTGCACATGGATTCTTCCATACTTTGCCTGTGTCTTTTTTACCTTATGATCTGGCTATATATGCTTACTATGGTTATCTCCAGTGAATCTCCAAATGTGAGGTGGTCATGGGAACCCCCAGCACAGCCATCATTTACAAAATATTTTAACATAATGAACTCACTTAATCCTTCCAGTTACTTCATAAAGCTCCATGAAGAAAGTGGAATATATATTATACAATGTATATTTTAAGTAAAGAAATAGGCATAAAGATCTTCCATAATTTTGTTGACCTTATTCCATTTGTACTTAACATTTTTTTTTGTACTTTTAAGCAGGGCTAGACATATGCGATATTGTCAATTCTCTCTCATTTGTCTTCTGTAGTCTTCCCAATTCCAGTTCTAGGTACCTCCTTCACCAAACCTGCCCACCCAAGGTACTTAGTACTGTTCGTCAGATACACACTCCCACCTTCCTTGCAGGTCAAGCTCCCAAAGGCTTTGTACCTTTACTGTTGCCTCACTTAGTATTAATATTTGCTTTTTTTCTCTTTTGATATATCATGACCCACTCCATGGTACTGGATCTTCCTTAAACTGTATCTTAGCCAAGATATCCATAGACAAGTAATTTATCTTTATCAGAACATACCAAAAAATGTAAGTTCAAAGTCATACGTAAAATATGGGAACTTGAAAAAGTGAACAGGTGTGTAGGAATGATGACTTAGATTAAATGTTTTGGGATCTGCCTCAAATTAGGGATGACTCCACTCACTAAATATGAGTTCGCTTTGATCTTAAGATGAAATTTTAGGGCCATCCAAAATAGAAATGTCTTTGAAGGTCTAACATGCTCTCTTTTTCCCGGTCATCTAAAATTCTAAACTAATGTTTAAATATTCCGTGCATGACTCTTTAGTCCTCTTCCTAAACACTGAAACTTAAATACCAGAGGTTTTAGGTGAGTGACTCATGCTGGGGGCAGAAAATATCATGGCAGGGGCCTAGAGAAGCACACTGGAGCCCAGTATTTCTAGAAATTCATCTGGATGATTTATTCCATCAATCATAAAATACATATTTTGTTTAAGTCTCATAACCTTTTGAAGAGTTGAATTGTTGGAGGATGAGTGGAGACGGTTAACCTGGGGCAAACTAGGGTATTGACTAAATCCACTAAGATCCCCCTGCCATGATATAATATTCCATTGGTCTATTTTTGAAGGTTAAATGGGCTTAAAGATCTTTCCCTAAAAAGATTAAAGAGACATATTCCATATGAGGAGATTGTAGGATCTCTTAGTAAAGGGTTGGGGTTAGCATGTTTATGCATTATAGCTCAATGCTAAACTTTGGCCTATGTCAGCTTAAGGAAAAGATTTTAAAGTATATTAATAAATAAGAAAAACACCTATATGATATTACAGTTGGAGATTCAGTACCCCCCTGGAGAACTTCAGATTCTCCCTAACAGGCCAGCGTCCTTCACGATTTCAGATGTCACTTCAAGTAAGCAACTGCCTATTAGTCTATCTTTGAGATTCACCCTTCCTCTGAGCAATTGACCCTAAGATCCACTGTTTTGTGAGATTCAGGTTCATTAACAAATTTGATAAATATCTACTGAGGTTTACTATTTCCCAGGCCTTGCATGCAGCTTTTGTATTTATGACATCAAATTAGACAATATTTTGATGTTTTGAGAAAATTTTTGTTGGTCAGCTAGTTTTTTGAACAAGGTAATACATTTTTCCTGTTCTCCTAATATGGTTTCATTAAAGAATATCTATTTTTTTTCTTAAAATTACCTGTTTTCTTTTAAAAACTGACCCACTTATTGATAAAACCAAAATTCATACAGAAATTGCTTAAAAAAATACTTTGGTCCAGGTTAACCAACCGTTCAGGATCTACCCCTTACCTGTGATTAGCAGCTGCAGCTTTAATCAACTTCACTACTTTGAGACCTGCCATTAGAGTCTGTGAATTGTGGAGCAGTCTTGGTAACTTTGACACCTGCCTTTCTAGAGGATCAGAGTTCTGCACTGTCTCCCGTGTTGCTTCAGGGCAAACTTACAATGTTTTCTTTTTGTTGTTTTGGTTTCGTTTGGATTTTTCATTTTCCTTAAAACTAGCCTATTTCAATTTTGTTATGTGGTCATTTGTCTGATATCTTTGTACCAGCCCTTTGTCCTATCATAAACGTATCCGGCCCAGCAAGGACATCATGGAACAAACTGATGTGATAGCAAATTGCTACAGGATGACGTACTGACAATTTCATAGACAAAAGTTGAAAGGCTAGAAGGAACTCTAAAGGTCTACTATACTGGTGTTCGTAATAAATGTTCTGAATAGGTAGCTCGAGGTGGCATACAGTGAGCTAGCGCACAAGAATATGCCATGCTTCATTTCAACCAGGGAAGATCTACTTTTATCTCTTAAATACACAGGTTCCTCTAGAAAATTTTACTTAAAAAATTGGTTCTTTAAAGTAATACACTGTAAAAACTAAGTCTAGGCTAATCCATTCATTTAGTTTGATACTAGAATGTCTCATGGTGGAAATCTGAGTACTGTCAGCCAAGAATTCTTCTTCTACTTGAATATTCTTGCTAAGAATAAAACTACTGGAAGGAAAAATTAGTGTATTTAAAGAACCCAATGTGGGTATAGCCAACTGGTTGCCAAACAAAACCCATTACCTTTTCTCTCTGCTTAGCTATACAGGGTTTTTTTTTTTTTCTATCCATCCCTCAGGGAAGATGATCCTGTCTGTGGTTCAGAGCTCAATCTAGGTCTAAACAAATCACGATAGTCCATTCTCCTTGTTAGATCTTGAATAGAGCATGAAGATATACATGGAGATTGCATTGGAATTATGTCTAAGAGTTTTGAAGTGAAGTCTGCTTAGGGACTTCTAGGAAGATTTTTCCTCTACTGTAAGATGAGACCAAATGGAAAGGGATCTACTTTTTCAATTGGTCGTTGAGAATGTCAGAGCAGAAAAGTGAAGAAAACGTAAGATCTAAGACATGGTTAAGCCATTGAAGAAACCAATCATGCAAATGCCTCATTCCTGGACTACTCAATATACGAAATAATAAATTTCGTTTTTAGAAGCCATTTGGGACTTTTTTATTGCGCTTGACCCAAAGTCATCCTAACTGATAGGTTGAGATTGCCAGAGTGAAGGTAAAAGGATTCTAAGGTATACAGAGTATCTGCTGTTTGTCAGACATTGTACTAGGCACTTTTTAATATGTATTTTCATATTCTATTTTCCATATACTTGTGAGAGAAGTGTTATTTTCCTCACTTCACAAACCAAGTATCTGAGCCTCAAAAAATATTTGATACATTTCTAAAGATTTCATGACCGTTCATATGGGAAATTTGAATCCAGGGTTTTTTTATTTCAGAAGTCAATATATGACCCATAAATATATATTCTTTAGCCAATTCAATGCATAAAATCACTTTATTTTTATTGAGATATAACTGATATATAACACTGCATAATTTTAAAGTGTATATGTTGATTTGATACACTTATATTTTTCAATATGATTGCGAACATAGTATTAGCTAAAATATCTATCATGTCACATAATTCTCATTTATTTTTTGTGGTGAGAACAATTAAGATCTAGTCTCTTAGAAACTTTTAAGTTTATAATACAGTATTATTGACTGTAATCACTATCTTGCAATCTACACTAGATCTCCAGAACTTATGTATCTACTACTTGCAAGTTGGTAGCCTTAAACAGTATCTCCCTGACTCCACCACTCCCAGCACCTGGTAACCACCATTCTACTCAATGTTTCTATGAGTTTGGCTTGTTTAGATTCCACATATAAGTGATATCATAAAATATTTATCCTTCCCTATCTGATTTGACTCACTTAGCGTAATATCCTCTAGGTTAATCCATGCTGTCACAAGTGGCAGAATTTCCGTCTTTGTCATGGCTGAATAATATTTCATAGTGTGTGTGTATATGTGTATATATATGGATGTATATATATATGTGTGTATATGTATGTGTGTTTGTGTGTGTGTGTGCACATTTTCTTTCTTCATTCATCTGTTGACAGACACTTTTTCTATATCTTGGCTATTGTGAATAATGCTGTAATGAACATGGGAGTGCAGATATCTTTTTGATATTCTGTTTTCATTTCCTTTAGACATATGCCCAGAAGTGGGATTGCTGAATCATTTGGTAGTTCTAATTTAAGGTATTTTTAATTTTTTGAGGAACTTAGATGTTATCTTTCATAGTGGCTGCTCCAATTTACATTCCCACCAATAGTGCACAAGGGTTCCCTTTTCTCTACATCCTTGCCAATACTTATTTCTTATCTTTTTGATAATAGCCATTCAAAAAGGTGTGAGATGATATCTCCTTGTGTTTTGTTTTGCATTTCTCTGATGAATAGTTAAGTTGAGCATCTTCTCAAGTACCTGTTGGCCATTTGGATGTCTTCATTGGAAGAATGTCTGTCTTGTTTCTCTGCTCTTTTTTTTTGTGTGTGCGGTACGCAGGCCTCTCACTGTTGTGGTGCCTCCCGTTGCGGAGCACAGGCTCCAGACGCGCAGGCTCAGCGGCCATGGCTCACAGGCCCAGCCGCTCCACGGAATGTGGGAATCTTCCCGGACTGGGGCACGAACCCACGTCCCCTGCATCGGCAGGCGGACTCTCAACCACTACGCCACCAGGGAAACCCCCTCTGCTCATTTTTTAATCGGATTTTTTTGTTGTTATTGAGTACTGTAGGTTCTTTACATGTTTTAGGTATGAACTCCTTAACAGATATCTGGTTTGCATATATTTTCTCCCATTTTGCAGGTTGCCTTCTCATTTTTTTTTTTAAATTGTTTCTTTTACTGTGTGGAAGGCTTTTAGTTTGATGTAGCCCAACTTATTTATTTTTGCTTTTGTTGCTTGTGTTTTTGTGTCATCTCAAAAAAAGAAATTGCTAAGACCAATGGCAAGGAGCTACTTCCCTGGTTTTTTTTTTTTTTTTCCCTAGGATTTTTACAGTATCAGGTCTTATGTCTAAGTCTTTAATCCATTCTGTGTTAATTTTGTGGGTGGTGTAACATAGGGGTCCAATTCTATTTTCTGTCTGTGGTTATCCAATTTTCACAGCACTATTTGTTGAAGAGGCTGTCCTTTACTCATTGAGTATTATTGGCTCTCTTATCAAACATTAATTGACTGTATATGTGGGGGTGTCTTTCTAGACTCCCTATTCAGTATCATCAGTCTATGTGTCTGAAACTATTTTAATGTTAACACATTTAGACAGGGCATTTGTTCTTTAGCTCTTTTCAGATCTCCCCATTCCCTATTTTATCTAGGATGACTCACACATTTACTTTACACTCCCAACACCGTTTTGAAATTGCAGTCACCGAAATCTAACCCAAAGATGCTGGCTATTTTAAATACCCAAAGATGCTGGCTATTTTAAAATTATTATTATTTTTAAGAAATGAGGTTGTCTCATTTGATAAGAGAGGGTTTTTGTCATTAAGAAATACTTTATAGGGCTTCCCTGGTGGCACAGTTGTTGAGAGTCCGCCTGCCGATTCAGGGGACACGGGTTCGTGCCCTGGTCCGGGAGGATCCCCCATGCGGCGGAGCAGCTGGACCCATGATCCATGCCTGCTAAGCCTGCGTGTCCGGAGCCTGTGCTCCGCAACGGGAGAGGCCACAACAGTGAGGGGCCTGCGTACCGCACAAAAAAAAAAAAAAAAATTTATAAGCTAAATCTGATTATTAGAGACTAAAAGGATATTGTGAAGTAGAATCATATTATATTTGTGACATTTCTTAAAGAGAAAAATGCCTTTTTTTCGTTTCAATAATGTGTTTTTGGGAAGAGTGCTATGTTACAAATATTTCTTATTAATTTGTACTATATAAATGACTATTCTCAGTATTGAAAGAATACCCAGCCATATGCATCACTTAGAATAATCAACACTCTTTTCAGATCTATGACCTATATTTCCAATCTGTGGAAATGCTATTAGTAGTGTGAGACATAATAGTTAATATTTACTGAAAACTAATTTCAGGGCTGGGACATGATAGGTATAAAAGCTACAGTAGCTACATGAATTTTTATATTCACATATTTATTTACCTTTTGTCATTTTCAAGCACAGACAACTGAAGATGTTCTTGGGAAGAGCAAAAACGAGCATGTCACCTTAGTGTGATGCCACATTTGTCCTGTGATTGCAGAATTTCTGGTCCAGTTTCTTGTTAAAAAGAAATAGAACTGGGTGTTTTGTTTTGTTTAATACAGTGAAGACGTTACTATTACTTTAAGTAATTGTCATATTTAATTCTTTCATTAGGAAAAATGAAATTCTAATTTCTCTTAGGCTTTTTTTAGATACTGGTCCTATTGATAGAGACAATAAGAAAAGATAGTTGCTAGGATATTTGATTCTTAGACTACTCATCAGAGAAAAGTCTGTTTTATGGTATTAAATGATTGGGGAGGGGCTTCCCTGGTGGCGCAGTTGTTGAGAGTCCGCCTGCCGATGCAGGGGTCACGGGTTCGTGTCCCAGTCCGGGAAGATCCCACATGCCGCGGAGCGGCTGGGCCCGTGAGCCATGACCGCTGAGCCTGCGCGTCCGGAGCCTGTGCTCCTCAACGGGAGAGGCCACAACAGTGAGAGGCCCGCGTACCGGAAAAAAAAAAAAAAAAAAATCTCACCTTCTAACAGTGAGAGGCAGATGGTGAACAAGTAAACGATCAATAAATTCAGATACTGGTATGTCCTATGAAGAAGTGACAAATGATAGATGAATAAATCACGCAATGGGACACTCATTAGTAACCAAAATAAATGAACTAAAGTAGCATTTGACTATATGGATGAATCTCAACAATCTAATATTAAATAAAAACAATAAGTCCTAAAAGATTGCATGCAGCCTGATACCTATTTAATAAAGTTAAAAACAACCAAAATAATGTATAGTTTGTGTGTGTATGTGTATTTGTGTATATATGTATATTTTTCTTCTTATAAATACATGTAGATGCAATGAAAGGACATAAGATGAAAGCAAAGGAATGATGAACACAGATTTCAGGTTAGGGGGGCAGAGGAGTGGCTTGGTGGAAATTATATATTGTGGATTATTGTCAAGGTTCTAGTTTTTGTTTTGTGTGGTGGGTTGACCGGCAATTAGTACATTATTTAAAATAACTAGTGAAAATAAAAAGTCAGTGCCAAGACGAGAATGTTTCAGGACCCAAAGATTAAGGTTAATCCAATTCTGTGAACCTGAGTTTCTCTCAATAAAAAGGCAGAGAGTGATTGGTGGGAACAAATTTCCTGAGGAGGTGTCATGCTCCTGAAAGCTCAACAAGGTGTCATCTCCAGGCTGAGGCAACAGCCCTCCCAGCAGAGGGAATGGCATATGGTGCTGGAGTATGCTTGGCAGGTGTGAACAGGTGAGACCTGGGAAAAGCAAGTGTGGGCAAAAGTGGCAAGAAATGAGTCTCATTCTAGATGTAGATCATATTAAGCATTCTGAGTCTGGCTTCCTTTTCAGTCTCTGCAAAATAGTGAAACTGATAAGACATTTCTGTAAAACCCACCACTTCGTCTAGAAAAGCTTCCTTTTATGTATTAGTTTCTGTGTGAATTTGATGAATTTGTGATTTGTGTCTCAAAAATCTTAGAGTCCATTTCTTAAGAAAAAACAACAATGACTGTCTTGGATGTGTGCTAAGTATCTTGTCATCCATTTGATTAACTTACTTCTGATTTGAGCCTGTCTCTGCAAGATTACAATGACCCCTTAGAAGAGGGGTCCCCAACCCTCGGGCGGCCATGGACCGGTACTGGTCCGTTGCCTGTTAGGAACTGGGCCTAGCAGGAGGTGAGCCTCAGGCAAGTGAGCAAAGCTTCATCTGTATTTACAGCCGCTCCCCATTGCTCGCATTACCACCTGAGCGCCGCCTCCTGTCAGCATTATGGTGAGTAGTATAATTATTTCACCATATATTACAATGTAATAATAATAGAAATAAAGTGCATAATAAATGTAATGCGCTTGAATCATCCCAAAACCAACCCCCCAACCCTGGTCTTTGGAAAAATTGTCTTCTATGAAACCATTCCCTGGTGCCAAAAAGGTTGAGGATCACTGCCTTAGAAGACTTTTAAGGCCCAGACACAGATCATACTGCAGATTCTAACCTTCCTGGCAATTGTTTCCCATAGAAGCACTTACCCCAGATAGTGTACCCCAGATTGTGGAGGTATGCCTGGGCCCTGGAAGAAAATTTGATAGTAGTGGAAGAGTCTGTGTACCTTCGTTATTTGAGAATTGAGTTTGTTTTCTGGTGAGAAAGTGATAACTACAAAACCAACCTAGTTAATACTTAACTACAAAATCCCTAAGAAATAGTGGAGTGTTTCACAAATTCTGTGAAAATACTCTGCCATGAATATAATGTTGAGGAAATGCTGATGTCCTAGATCAACTGCACATCAGTTCACTTTATATAAAATTACCAAGATTCAATATCAGTATCATTCGTGTCACTCACATTTCTTGAGAGTTTTCCAGTCTTAAACTCATTTATTTTCCGACAGAGTGGAGTTAGTATAGAATCCTGGAATGAACACAGCACAGACCAAATGTCAAAAGATGAGAATTCTAGCTTAGCACTGCGGGACAAGACTTGCTTCTTCTTTGGCCTTGCTCCCTCACCTGTAGAATGAAGGGGCTGGCTTAGAATGGTCATGAAGATATCTTATAGCTGTTAATGTATAATTAATTCTATGAAGAGACTTTTAAAGAATGAAAATGCTTCATTTTATAGTGAAAATAAAATGATTGCAAAGTGTGTAAATATCATGTGTAAAGGAATAAAATTGACACATCTAGATTTATTCTTGAGTAAGGACAGATACATTTAAGGTATTTTTAAACTTCCCAACTAAATTGAGCAAATCTAGCATATAATATTATTTTATTACCAAGTTTATGATTTTTTTTAATTAAAAAATTGTATGTCAGCAAAATAAAAAGGTATTTTTTCCTACTGGATCAATTTTTAAAAATAAAACCTCCAGGCCTTCCCTGGTGGCGCAGTGGTTGAGCGTCCGCCTGCCGATGTAGGGGACGTGGGTTCGTGCCCCGATCCGGGAGGATCCCACATGCCGCGGAGGGGCTGGGCCTTTGAGCCACGGCTGCTGGGCCTGTGCGTCTGGAGCCTCTGCTCCGTAACGGGAGAGGCCACAACGGTGAGAGGCCCGCGTACCGCAAAAAAAATAATAAAATAATAAAGTAAAATAAAATAAAACCTCAGCATGTATACTGTCAGTTCTAATAAACTAAAAACAAAGAACTTTAATTTCCCCAGAACATGTCAAATTAAATATATAAATATATTCACAAATTAATTAAGGTATGGATTACAATAATAATGAATAACAATAAAACAAAACAAACAAAAAGCCCTTCAGAAAAGAATATCTCTGATAATAACGGTTGGGCCACGGATTTAATATATTCCTTAAACTATCAGGATTGCCTTAAGTAAAATATGTTATTACTTTTTTTTTATGAATGAAGAAACACTTGGACAGCCTAAGCATGTGCATTATTTGTGTTCTGGTATAGAATTAATCAACTTATGTTATTTTATATTGGCTTATCCTTTTATGGCTCTCAGAGTAGTGCCTGTTTGCTAAATTTGTTTCTAGTTCTCATTCTGCATAACATTGTTATTAAGCAAAGTCAGGTCCATGTATTAATTCAACAAATATTTGTTGAGTGGCAGACACTGTTCTAGGTGCTTGGGAGGCACCATGGAATAAAACAGACGGAGATCTATGTCTTTGTGAAGCTGATATGTTAGCAAAGGGAGACACACAATCATCAATAAACATAGTAAGTAAATGCTATAGTACATGAGAAGTTCTTAAGGGCTATGGATTTAAGAAATAAGGATAACAGGGATTGGTGACACAAGATTCTTTCCATAACTCATTATTAAGCAAAACTTTTGATCATCTACTATTTGAATGGTAGGTTCCATGAAGGCAGGAGCAATGTATGTGTTTGCTTATGATTATAGCCCCAGTCTATGGCACAGTGCCTGAACTACAAGAGGTGTCCATCATATGTGTTGGGAAAAAAATAATGAGGGGATATTATGCATTGTATGATTCTTGATCATAATACTGTTCTGTGCAAATCTCATTATATAAAATTAGTTCATTTCAAAATATCTCTGGAATATTAAAGTTCAGAGTTTATGTTGAATATATTTTAGTTCATTTTCTTAGATCTCAGTGGAAGCCCAAAAGCTCATCCTAAGTTGATCTTCATGTTTTCTTTGGAATAAGTTGATTCTAAGGAAATTATATATAGACAGTTAATAGCCACAATATTAGTCTGAATTGGGAGTTCTGATCTAAGAATGACCTTAGGGATCTTACATTAAATATATTTATGATGCATAACTATAAATATATTATGACAAATATATTACATTTCTACCTGGACTGTTTTAAATAATATATTTAATTCAGCCTTGTTTTATAGAAATTTTTAGAAATCTACTTTCCCTAACAGATTATAAACTCCTGGAGGTCAGGGACTGACTGTCATTAATCTCTGCATCTTCAGAGATTGCAGCACATAGCAGGTATTTAATAAAGTTGCATGAATTGCTAAATGCTCAGAATAATTAGATCATGAGCTAGAGACTAGAAGCCATTTTGTTAAATAGAAAATTTCATAATAGTGTTACAGAGAATCAAGATTTAATATTTAATTTGTTGTTGCTAAGTTATAGAAGCCAGAAGAGACAAAAAAATAAAAGATAGGATTCATTTTGCTATTTATACAATGTCATCTTTTGCTCTTTTCATTGAGCCTGTTCAGAGTTGCTCCATTAAGGAAATAATGTCTCATAAGTATGTGCTCTCAATTGTGTAGTCTCATAAAAGCTTTGGAAGTAAGTATAAGTATGTTCATTATAGTTAACTACTTACTATCATTATGATGATGATAATAAATCTACATGTTTTAATTTTATTCAAACTATTCAGTGAAATTAATATTTTAAAACATAATTTGTTTTTCTACTAAAGTAAAAACATACAGTGATTTGTGATATGGAAAGCCCTGTCCCTTTTCTCCCTTGTGGAAAAAAAAATTATATCTGCTCTGTCATCCTGCAATAGTTTTGTTCCTCTCTTTTGATTTGCTAACTTTATTTAAATCAGTTATTCATAATGCAATTGTTATAAGCCTTAAAACAGCATTACTACATGGTAAATAAGATACAGAAGTTTTGCTATACAGTAATGTAGAATATAGAGAAATTAACAAAGGTGAAGTCAATTACATGTCTTGTAAAGAAATTTACCATTACAGAAAATTTTGGAAGTAGGAAAAATAATGTATAATTATAGTTTCGGGTTATGTGCACTCCATTTTCCTTCTTTCCTTAGGTCTTACTTAATTTTACTCATCAAATAATCATTGTCAAATTTTTATTTATTTTCCACTATAAACATATATTTTAAAATCAAATCTTTCTGGTATAATGAATTTAAAGAGCTTCTGTATTCTATTTAGGAAACCAAAGTTTGTGAAAATACAAACTTTGAGTGGTTGTTTTAGGTAGTATTTTTTCTTTTCAAGGAAAATAAATTAATATTATGGATTAAATTTAACTTAAAAGGGAAGTAATTTGGCAGATCATGTGTAAATGAAATAGTTGTCTGAATGGTACAATTTGAAGCACACTACAAAGCTCTTCTTGCCTATATTGTTTCCTACCTTGGCTTTCCATACTGCCAGAGATAGCCAACAGCAGACTTTTATTCATTAGTAATGCAGCATATGCAGGTACTCTTCGCCAAATAAGAAGTATTACTGGACTAGGTATAACATGAAGTACTCTAGTCCCTGAAAGGGACTTAGTTTACTAGATGCTGTTCTTCTACAGCAATTAGCAGAAAAGAAGTGAGAATCAGGGCAGCTTAAACTTTAAAAAGGATTAAAGAAACCTATGAAGTAGAAAATATTTTTTAGCAGTAATTCTAAAATGCTTCAGTGAAGTGTTTTTGGTAGCTAGAGGGCAACATGAAAACATTGGTCATCTGAAGTAAAGTACCCAGATGGGGTGGGAGTACTCCAAACAGGAGCTTGGAGAGTCAGCAGGGCTTAAATCACCGTTCTGCAAAAAGTGGTCTTTGTCATAATAACTCTCAGCCATGTTACTCATTCTGTTGCAGACATTTTCTTTTATATCCAAGTTTACATTTTGTTTATTCCATCTCCCTTTTCTACTTTTCTATGAATGTAAATATTGAGTAACAATGACTTGGTCCTCAAATTGGGCCCTCAAAACTTAAGTGAAAAACATGGTGAAAAGTGTAGCATTAACTAGTTATTACAAAAGTGTAAAGTTATCAGAGTATGTAAATTGCATACACAAATAGAAGCCCTATATTTGATCATTGATATTCTTAAGTTGTGAAACTATTTGGAGTTAACATACTCTGTAAAGCCTTAGAAATATGGACTTAAATTGCCACTGACTTCACTGCAATAGTATATGAGGAAGATGTTTTAAGTTAGATAAGATTGTTTAAGGTTCCATAGAGTCTTCATTTTGGACTGAAGGTAGTAAAGCTAATTCTGCTAGGAATTATTTCATATGATATAGAATTTTTAAAAGAAACAATCTACGGCAAAATAATATACCTTTATTTTTAAATGTAGATGCTCATAAAATGAGTGACTTCTTTCATATGAAAAATTAACTTTCAAGATGTTCTTATCCCTTACATTGGTTGCAGCTCAGTTACATAAAAATATCTGATTAAGCTTTCCATAAGCCTGGCATCTCACAATCCCAAAACCTAAAAACATCAACAATTTTGTAATTTCTGGTTATTTCCTTTCTGTCATTCTCTGTATGAATATCTTCACATAGTTGTTTTAGTTAACTATTGCCCCCAAAATGATGCATCAAAAGCCACCCTAATAAAAGCCAGTAACTTAAAATCATTATTTATTCTTATGAATTTATGGTTAGCTAAAGATCTGGTCTGGTGATCTATACAAGGCTTGATTGGGAAGCTCTGCTTTAAGTGTCAGGCCTAGCTGGGATGGCCTGAGGCAGTTTTGCTTCATGCAATTTTTATTCTAGGGTCCAGGTGAAGGGATCACAGCTGTAATAGTATTGGAAGCTCTTACCATGGCTCTGGTACAGCCCAGAGGGAAACAAAAACCTCATGCTGCCTGTTAAGGCCTAGGCTTAGAAATGGCACATTGTCACTTCTGCCATCTCACTGGCCCAAACAAGCCATATGACGAAGCCTAAAGGCAAGTGATAGGGAAATACACTTTTCCTACTGAGAGGCCACAACAAGAGTCCGGATGTACAAAGGTATAAATAATTTGGGCTAACAATTCAATTTACTACAATTGTAGTTATACATTATTATATTATGAATAGCTATAAAATATTCCATCAAATACTCATGCCATATTTTCTGTATTTTCTAACTACTTAGACATTTATGTGAATTTCGGTTTGTTGTGTCATTTGCATAACATATCAATGAACACCTTTTTGGATATAGTTTTCTTTGTATGTTACATTCTTTCACTAGGATAGCTCCCCAGAAAATATATTATTTGATAAAAGATGAAAGTCATTGCAACACTACCAGCTGTGAGTAACAGACACTATTTCATTCCGCTTGCGCCAGCATGGGAAGTTTCTAATTCCTGGTTGTCATTGCTGATGTTAAGTAGGAATAAACTAGCACCTCATTTTCTTTGCTATTTCATTGATTATTAAAATGTTGAGGGCTTCCCTGGTGGCGCAGTGGTTGAGAGTCCGCCTGCCGATGCAGGGGACATGGGTTCGTGCCCCGGTCTGGGAGGATCCCACATGCCGCGGAGCGGCTGGGCCCGTGAGCCATGGCCACTGAGCCTGCGCGTCCGGAGCCTGTGCTCCTCAACGGGAGAGGCCACAACAGTGAGAGGCCCGTGTACCGCAAAAAAAAAAAAAAAAAAAAAAGTTGAGCACTTTTTCAAATATATTTATGAATTGTAAATATCTGCTTTTGAATTGTCTGTTTATATCCCTTACTCAATTAATTATTAGAATGATGCTTAATGATTTGAATGTAAGATATTTCCCACAAGCATCCCAAACTAAACTCCATCCAACAGTCAGCTCATCATGGTCAACCCTTACCAAACTGGTTGGGCTCATCTATTCCAATGTTCAGTATTTACTCATTTATTAAAGTCAGAAATGTGGACTTTATTATTGTCTGCTTTATCACCCACATCTAAAAACAACGAAAACCTTTTTTGATTCTATTTCATATCTACTCACTATTCCCAGTGCATTAGCCTAGTTCAGACTTTCCCCCACCCCGGGCTGTTGCGATACTTTCATTACTGCTATTTTGGCCTCTAGTTTTTCCCAATCTATTCTCAGAATTGCTTCCAAAATCATTTACTAACTTAAAAAATTAGAACACGCTACTTACCTTCTCAGAATTATTTGATGTACTTCATACCTAAACTTCCCATTATACTATGCAAACAATTGAAAGCTTTGTGAAAGTTCCCCTGCCAGTCTGCTCCATTTTCTGTCCATCTGCCCTTGCCTCATTCCTGCTACACATACTCTAGAGACACAGAATTACTTTTAGTGGTTACTAGTTAGTACCACCTTTCATACCTCCATTTCCTGCAAATGCTGGGCACCTTCCCAGAATGCTCACTCCCTAGCAGTCCCTGTGCCAAATGCCTGTTTATTCTACAAACTTCAAACCAAAGCTTTCCCTAATTCCCCCTAGCAGATTTCATAGTCTTTTTTTCTCCATGCACTTTGTATATCTCCATTATAGCATGTGTCTTTACCTGTGGTAACATATTTTTGTCTTTTTCTTTATTTGAAGAAAGTTTTCCTCGTGATGAGAGACCATGTTATTTCATTTTCATATCTCTAGCTCTTAGGACAAGTTCTGTCACACAGTAGACATCATTAAATCTTTCCCCAATTTGCCAATAAATTAATAATAATTGAATTAATAAATGAAAAAATGATTTTATCTAAATAATCACACATGTATTCTGGGCCACAGGTAAATAATAACAAGGGAAACTTTTAGGTAAGGCTTGAATCATATTATTTGGGTCTTATAGCATCTAGAAATAACACTTAAAATTGGGCTTTCAAAACCTAATATTATTCTTCACTTTCAAACTTGATGAAAAAGTGAGAAGAAAATAAATTTTAAATAGAAATTTTAGAAATTTAGAAATAAATTTTAGAAATTTGAAACTATATGTTATTTTAGAGCAGATATTTTATAAACACATGTGGGAAAATGTTCAACTAGAGATAAGAATTATATTCTCCACTTTTTGTTCTTAGTGGCCCTACTTACCCTCCCACCTACAAGAGAACTGAGCACATCATTTCTCACATAATTTGTCTTCATTATGGGCCTATGGAATACGTTTAAAAAATTCAGTGTTTCTTTTCATAAATCATTAGTTATTCAAGTTAATGTAAATATGTAGTTTTAGCTTTAGTGTACTTAATCCAAGAACTAATATCTGAATTCTCATTTTTTCAAAAGTCACATATATTACCTTGAATGAAAAGAAAGATTGTCTTTATTTCATGCTTATTTCAGAGTATTTAAAAAATAGATAGTTTTTTCATCAGAGACTATTTCTAATTAGTATTTTATTGGAATATACTTCTGCCCCAATCACCAAACTTCTCTAAGTAGCAAATACTAGTAATTCAAAACTCAGCTGAGACATCTCCTGGTGTATGAAGACTGCCAGACTACAGATGGCTCTCCTCTGTGTTCTCAGACTGCCCTATTTTAGCTCTTACCGTATTGTATCTGACTTTGCCATTAGGCAGATGGTGTTTATCATATCTGTATGCATTACAACTTCTCTGCTGATAGGCCACAGATATGATTTGTCTTGCACAGCGTCTCCTAATCATCTAAAAAATTTTCCTAATAATTAGATATAGGAATTTCCCGTTTCTTGGAAGAAAAACAATTTTGAGGTTTATTCAACCTTGTGTCTACATTCCAGTAAACGTGGCTGGAACCATGAAGCAACTTCAACTTTGAAATAAAGTGTCTGGTCTCCAGTTTGTCATGGTCCCCATGCATACATTTTTCTCGTTTGCATTACCTGCCTCCCCACTGTTGTCATGTGGATTTAAGGCTCCTATAGACAGACTGTGTGAGCCTGTATCTCAGATCTGTCATTTAAGAACGTGTGGCCTTGGCCAACTTTATCTATTTATTCATCCATGAAATGGGGGTAATTATAATATCCTGCTAATGGAACAGTTGTGTGAATTAAATGAACTAATGTAAATAAAGTACTGAAACAGAGTACTGGGCATATCCTTCAAACAGTATATATTTATCCTAAGATATCAATTTTTGTTTGCTTGTGATATGAAGAACTTTGTAAAGTGAGGAAGCTAGCTATTATAAAACATTCTTTAATGGAAAAGATAGGAAGAGAAAAGATAGGAAGAGATATATAATGTGTAATGTTCTTTATTAGTTAAGATACAGATTCAACTAAGAAATAATGAACCACATTAACAATAGTAGCTGTAACAAGATAGATGTTTTTAACCCTCTCCTAAAGCAACCAAAAACGTTCATCCTACAAGAGTCTACAGCTGATATATTGTTTCCACGATGTCGGGGGAACCCAGATTCTTTCCATCTTGTGCCACCACTATCCCATTGTATGTTGTTCTCATATGTATAATTGAAAACGGCTATTAACCATGTACCCTTGGGGAAGAACAGAAGAGGAAAGATACAGGCTCATACCTTAACTTTAAAAGCAAAATCCAGAAGCGGTACACCTTACTTCTGCCCACTTCACCCCACTGATCAGGACTTTGTCATGTGGCCACACTTAGCTGCAGGGAACACTGGGAAATACAGTCTTTAGTTTGGTGAATACATGGCCAGCAAATCTCTATTACTATGGAAGAAAGGGAGGGAAGGAATTTAGGGAGACAGATAGAAATCTCTACTACAGCATCAGAAGGTGAAGTATAAATCTACAATACCTGTCCAAACTTTTGTCCTGGAAAATAAAAACTATCTATTTTTGCATGGTTAGTATATATGTATATATTGAGTAGAGTAATAATCAGATATATCACTATTATGCCTAAGGGAGGTTGACTAAATGTTTTAGAACTGCTCCCCTGAGCCCCTCACCATTGACAATGCTCTGTTGAGGTTCCAAATTAGAGAGGTTCCCCATGTCTTCCCTGTGGTCCTGCCTAAATCTATTGATATATACAAAACTCAGTATCAGTTTAGTTCCAGGACTCTAATTATTTGAAGTCTTGAGATAGATACTAGGCAGACCCTGGGTCTTCATGTATGTTTAAAAGAAATGATCAGCCTTAAGAATTCCCCCTGTAACTTTGTGAGATGGACTTTTCAAAGAAAGACCCAACCATTACGATCAAACAAGGAAACTGCATTCTCACATTAAAACAATCTACAATTATCCAGGCAGGCTGAGTGTAATTAGTTAGTTGGAATCAAGCCAGGACATTGAGGCAAACACTGCTACTTTCCCTGAAAGGTGCCTTGGGATTTTTAATGCCACTTATGGTCAAGCTTGGAGTTTTGCATCTCATGTAGAAAATAGTACCTCTGGGAACATAGCATTTCCAGCTCCATTACTTGCTAACTACTGACCACGTTTCCACAAATAGGGGAAGTAAATGTTAAATACTGATCGCAATTATTTTTTCTGTGAAATCACAGCTTGTTTATTTTTTCAGGACAGTTCTGTGTGTTTTATGAGTGGTGGTGCTTGTTGTTGGTGATGATCGATTAGTTTTATATCATTATGTTATTCAAAACTAATTGAGATGTGCAACTTTATTTTCCAATGTCACAAACATGTTAGATAAATTTTTTAAAGTACTATTAATTTTTTTTTAATTTTAGAAACAATGTTTCTTTATAAATGATACACATTAAGATACCTTTATATAGTAACAGTATTTTATTAAGACCAATAGGATTTTTACATTTTTATCAGCTTTATACACCATAAACAAAAATACAGAAATTTAGTAGTTTGCTACTTGCAATGAATTAAACATTTTCTGGTAGAACTTGTCACAGTAATGGAGTTTTTTGAAAATGGAATATTAGAAGAGTTGAAATTCCTGAAGGGAAAAATTCTCCTTATGTTCTGTTATTATTTCTTAACATTTTTTGACAATCTCTAGAAATTTGATTGATTGCTTTTTTACTTTACTCTCTTGAGAAGAAGCAAACTGCTGAATTTTCTTTGCAAAACAAGGAAACATAACACCTGAGGAAAGTCAAATGCTTTTCTTTCTAAGTTATTTTATGAAAAATTATATTTGGTATTATAAAATATTTTAATAATTATAGCACTTTATATTTTTCTTTACCAGAAACTTGCAGTTTTGAAATTTAAAATGTATTTAAACTTTGACTTTAACTTTACCATTTGTAAAGACCATTCATATAGAGAATGTCTTATCTTTTTTAAAATAATAAGATCACCATACAGTTTATTGTGAGGGTAAAATGAGGCACTATTTACAATTACTCTGGGACAAACAGATATTAACTGACTGTGGATATCAGATCACAGTTTATATATTCCATGTGTGTGAATATGTAATTGATAAAAGTCACATGGCGTAATGACTATGTGCACAGGTTCTAGAAACTACTATCACTGTGCTCTGACACAATAATACTGGAGCATTATTTAGAAACTTTCAGATTGATTTAGTTGTTTGTTAAATCAGACATTATAAAAGTCCAACTCAAAGACTATGATTCACCAGCTGAGTGAGCTTCTACCTGTTTTGAGGCTTTCATGTTAATGCCTCTATATTATTATACCTATTTTCTGTGTAATTACCTAGAATTTTGAAGATTTAATTTTAATGTCTTCACCTCAATATTCTGCATATGTTATATAATGATGTAATTTTAAGCTGTATATCATTATGCTTACAGTAATTTTATACACAAACACCCCTTACTCTTTAGCAGTAATTATGATATATTCATATCCATCAAACTCATTTATCCTTATATAACACTACAAAGTAGTATTATACATTTTTTCTGATGAATAAAGTGAAGCTCAAAGTTTTACTAACATCATCTAGATGATAAGCAGGGTATTTTGTTCCACTGTTGTATGTATTGTATATGTATGCATTATGAATATATATGCCTAAGGTATATTTCAAGCAAATTGCATTTAACTTGTATTCAGATTTCTGCTATTTTTAATTAATGAAATCATTCTCATATTTTAAAACTATTTTAAAACGTGTTTACAATAGCTGCATAGTACTTAGCATATATACATGCACCACAGTTTATTAGTCCAGTAGTGCTAAATATTTTGCAAATCTCCAATATTTTGCATTTATGTATAATACTCTCAGAAATATTGGTTTATTATGCTTTTGGCAAATTCTCTAATTAAAAGAGAATTACTGATTTAAGATTCTTGATGCATATTGATGAATTAATTTTGAGAGTAGTTACAGCATTAGTATTATTAAATATGTCAGATTTATAAAAATAGGAGACAAATGAAAATGTTTCTCAAAGGAATTGAGACATATTTCACCATCCTTTTTTTATTATAAATTTATTTATTTTATTTATTTTTTTAATTTTTGGCTGCATTGGGTCTTGGTTGCTTCATGCGGGCTTTCTCTAGTTGTGGCGAGTGGGGGCTACTTTTTGTTGCCGTGCGTGGGCTTCTCATTGCGGTGGCTTCTCTTGTTGTGGGGCACAAGCTCTAGGCTCGTGGACTTCAGTAGTTGTGGCACATGGGCTCAGTAGTTGTGGCTCACGAGCTCTAGAGCACAAGCTCAGTAGCTGTGGTGCTCAGTAGTGGTGGCGCTCAGTGGTTGTGGCGCACGGGCTTAGTTGCTCCACGGCATGTGGGATCTTCCCAGACCCCAGGGCTCGACCCATGTCCCCTTGCAATGGCAGGCAGATTCTTAACCACTGCACTACCAGGGAAGCCCTCACCATACTTTCTTGAAGAACTAAGTCAATTAACTTCCACATGCCTTGAATTTCACAATTTTAGTATAGGGATAGCAATATAGAGTCAATGGGAAAATGTCCCTGAAAAAAATTTTTATTTAAATATTGATGTTATTAAATCTTCACTGAATGCAAGAGTAAATGGGAAGCACACAGAATTCCTTTGAAGAAAGGCAATATGTGAAATAGGAAGAACATTAAATATTTCCTGTAACAATGATGTAAATGCACAATGTGTCGTGGAACTGATCCCTGTTGGATTTCTTTCTATTTTTTATCTTTCAAGATTCAGTATTTCAGAGGTTTCAAAGGAACGCAGTATTACAGCTCAAGAGCCACCTGCCACTATGATCTTAACAGCATATTACCCTGGCCTCAGGGATCTTCATTATATGTGGCCATTACTGAATTGTTTCAGCTTGTTTTTTCTCTATGTATTTTTCTAAAAAATAATACATTCACACGGTTAAAATCAACAACACTCTGCTTTGCCTACTCTACCTTATTTAGCTGTCTCTTCTGATGGTTATCAATATATGTTTGAATGTCTTGAATATGATTATTTTTGTTTTGTCAGTTTTAGACATTATCCGTTGAACAGAATATGTTAACAACCTTAACAATTTTGTTCTTTAACTATTAAAAAGATACTATATTTCTTTGCTAAAAATTGAAAATATACAGTATTTACATTATTATAAAAATTATTAAAGATTTTTTTGATGTGAACCATTTATTTTTAAAGTCTTTCTTGGGGCTTCCCTGGTGGCGCAGTGGTTGAGAGTCCACCTGCCGATGCAGGGGACACGGGTTCGTGCCCCGGTCTGGGAAGATCCCACATGCCGCGGAGCGGCTGGGCCCGTCAGCCATGGCCGCTGAGCCTGCGCGTCCAGAGCTTGTGCTCCACAACGGGAAAGGCCACAACGGTGAGAGACCTGCGTACCGCAAAAAAAAAAAAAGTCTGTCTTGAATTTGTTACAATATTGCTTCTGTTTTCTGTTTTTGGCTTTTTTTGGCTGCTTAGCTCCCAGGGATTGAATCCATACCCCCTGCATTAGAAGATGAAGTCTTAAACACTGGACCGCCAGGGAAGTCCCACATTATTATAATTTTTTTAAAGATAATTTGTGGCAGAGACAAAAAATATAATTATATTCATTTTCTTGTGTAGTTTTTTTTTCTTTGTTTTTCCTCATGTTTCTATTTGGTTTCCATTATCTTGCAGTACTTGTTTTCATTATAGTCCAGTTGTTGCTAAACTCTTTATAATATCATGCATTCTATCAGTCCCCTTTTTCCTGGAGTTCACTCTTATTGAACTCTCAGTTTTACTTCACCAGAAGTATTCATTTCTCTAAGTCAGCTGCATCCTCATACTTCTCTTTACAGATTTCCTGGGCTGGGTCCTGCATCGCACATTTTCCACTACTTTCCTTTGTTCCCTTGTTTTCCTGAAGAATACCTTCATATGTGTTCCTTAGAAAAATCATAAGGAGAATTTTGCTAGGTCCTTGAATATCTAAAAATGTCTTCCTTCTATACTTATTCATTGATGGTTTCAATTGATGGTTATTTGGGTTCAAAATGCTACGCGAAAAGCAATTTCACACGGTATTTGAAGTATACCTTTTAACATATAGTCTCCCTGTTGAGAAGTCTGATGTTATTTTGCCTTTATATCTTTGATATTTTATTCTTCTATGTGTTCTTTGTTCTTTCTTTCTGGAACCCTTAATTTTGATCTGCCTAGGTATATCCTTTATTTCTTTAATTTTTTTCTCTTATTTTTCTTTCTCTGCTTTTTCTACTCTCTGGGAGAGTTCTTCAATTTTATGTTCCAATACTTCTATTAAACCTTTGTAGGAAATGATATTTGTCATTTTCAAGAACATTTGTTTCTTCCTTGGTTGTTTCTTCTTATAGGATTCTAAGTGTGTTCATTTTTTACACATTTTCCCCAAATTATCTGAGGATACTAACTATATATAATTTTGAAATTTCTACTGCTTTCTGAATTATGTTTATTTGATGTCAGTTTCACCATTTTTCAAAGTCTTGGTCTTTAATATTATTAGGATTATTTTGAATGATTACATTAGCAGACTATGGTAAATTAATTGGTTAGAAGCAAGAGAATAAGGTACAAAACAATACAGTTATATAGCCAAGAGGTGATATAGTTTGGAGAAGGGGCCAGCCATCTCTTGAAACACCTAGAACAAATCAGTGTAAATAATATGTGTTGGCAAAATATTTTAAATAAACACTTACCTCCTTTCTCTATATTTGTCTACACTCATACTCTCTCATACATGTTTTCTCCTTTGACCTTGAATACTCTGTATTTTCTCCATTAAACTCCTTTCCAGAAACTATTATTGCCCTCAGGTATTTTGTTAGACAAATCTTTGTTCTTCTCCAACTCTTCTGAATAGAGTCAAGAAACAAACAAACAAACAAACATGGGTTTCAGGATCACAGACCAACTTCCAGCCTATGGCAGGTAGAGGCTGCATAGAGTCCTGTTGAAATGGCTCTAACTACTGCTCAGAGATAGAAGTAACACTCACTATTAGGGATGAAGGTTTGATGCAGAAGGACTCAATATAACCACATCCCTCCAAAATGGACAAGAGAGGGAGGCTACAGCACTGAAAAAAAAAAAAAAAAGTAAAAAGAAAAATAATCCCTGAGATATGGAATGAGGGGAAAGAGCCCAAGTCTCTTAAGATTCTTGTGTCCTAAGTATAGAGGAGAGATCAACTTTTGGTTCACAATTTGATTCCCAGAAGTCTTCTATTACCTGGTGTTTTTTAGAGCAGAATAGAAAACAATGGGCAGCTAAAATTTCACGTATACCCTACCCCTGGCTGAAAGCATCCTAGTTTGTCTAATGTCAGTTCTTAGAATTTCTTTCTTTTGAAAGTCTAACTAATGGAATGGCTTCCTTGGAATTTTTTTTGGCCTGTTGATTTCAGTGCTAGTGGGATCTCAACGTCACTCAATTCATTTATTTCCGAAGAAGAAATTCTATATATTGCACAGGAATCATTTTTTTTTAGCAAAATCCCATTCAGAATTATGAAAAATACAGATTAAACCTTTCTTTCTCCTTTTCTACCTCTGCTCTCCAAGTATCAGGTATATATCCCCACCGGGCTGATTAATTTAGGGCCAATAAAGTCTGGGAGTATATTCCTGACTGCACCTTTTTTCTACTTTTGTCCCCTTTATCTAAATTGCAATTTAACTTTCCAGTGTCCTTTAGTCTAGTTTTCTTTGTGCTATTAAGTTACTCTTGTAAACATGACCATGCTAATAATATGACAGCCGGTTACTGGATTTAATCTTTCAGGTGACCTATAAGTCTTCACCTGTATAAAATCCACATGACTTCAGTAGTCAGAGTATGATGTACCATGGTGATATTTCAGCAGCACACATGCCAAACCTTACTCTATAGCCAGAGGCTTATTTCACCTCTATTACAACAAATGAGGATCACAAAACGAATGAAGAGGTGGTATAGAATTCATTGCCTGCTCAACTCCATTCTTCATGAAACTGTAGGGGCTTTTTTACTTCTTTGCTCTCTCATAAATTATAGAACTGCCTCATCTTCCTTTTCCATTCTCTGTCACTAGGTAGAGGAGCTGATAAGACTTGATCAATGAGATACAATCTCAATATGGTTATTGGTATAAAGGCTTGATAATTATTGAGGAACTCTAAACTAGATGTGGTAAACTGCTAGTCAAAGAGCATAACTGGACCACCGCTGTGCTTGGCTTGTACAGCAAATGTTTAAAAATTTGGATATTTACCATTAAATTCTGGATTTCTGGCCTCCATGAAGAAAACTAAGCTCTGGCAATCCTGAGCTCCCGTTGTCTCTTGGTGACACTCTTTGAAGCTAGGTGGCCATTGCGCCCTGTAGTTGCAGGAGTGTCCTCATTTCCACCAGTCCAACCCACTCCTGTTTCTTGAGCCCTCCTCCCCTTATCCACTGAAGGCCAAGCCCAAGGAGACATTTGAGTTTAAGACAGAATTCTGCTTTTTGCAAATTAGAGCATTTACAAGAGGATGCATTGTAGAATTCATTAGCGTTTAGAGACCCTTTAATAAAAACTTAACGTAAGCTGTTTAGAAAAATTCATAGGAAATTTATTTAGGTACATTTTTAGGAAATTTGTGATTTGGGTTTTTATAATATTTTTGCTCATTTTTTTTTCTTAGAATGTAGTCTTTTTTTAATTTATTACATGAGTAATGATGCACTACTTTGGACTGACTTCTCTTTGACTACTTCTGAAAAGAAATTTTGGTTTGGATAAAAAAAAATTTAACTTGATACATTTTCCTATTATAAATATGCATTTGCCACCTGTCAGCCAAATAGACTCAAAACTGCTTATTAGCAAAGTTGAGTGAATAAATGGATAAAATGTATAAGTAAATGAACTTCTACACTTTAGGATGTCTACATTGTGTGGAAGGATTTTCCTTAAAAAGTGCCAACTTTTTTTTCAACTTGGATCCCATCTTATTATCCTAGCTGTAATTAGAAATCTTGTGAAATTAAGAACCATTCAATTCAATGAGTTTTCAGCATCGGAAATTTGCCCAGAGGCACCCAGCCGATTGGTCTGCCCAGAATTGGTTTTTCATAGACTTCGCCCTCCTCTCCTCCTGTTCACTCTAAAAGGGAGTGTCTCTTCCACTTAGCTAATTAATTACACCTGCCAACAAGCAGATGGTTCTCTAGGCTTTGAAGCAGGGAAATAGCTAGGTGCACATCAGCTAGCTTAAGCTTCCTTCAGTTGCAATTTGGATTATAACTCTTGAAGCTCCAGAGAAAAGAAAATATTAAATGATTACAAAGGGAACAACATTTATTTTTTTTTAATTTCAAAAATATATTTTAATTATAAAGGTAATATTCTTTTTTTTATTTCTGATCTCAGCACAAACACACTTTTAAAATAATTATGTTTAGCATCTAGTTTGGAGCAATATTTGCCAGATGTTGCCATCTAATTGTTCTAAGCTCTAAAGTAAAATGAGAATAGAGGACCAGGGCCACTTAGAAAACTGTTAGGAACAGTTCTCAAAATGTGATAGCTTTTGAGTAAATAATACGTTTGTGTTGTTGTTTAATTATAAGGAAAAATGTATATGTAACAATGGTAAAAGCAGAACTGAAGGCACTAGTGGTACTCTTGCTAACATTCCCAATGGTAGTCCAGATTTTTATGCTGATCAAGTTGGTCTTCCTTTTTTTTGTCTTTCTTTTTCCCCTTGTTTCCGAGGCTAGGTAGCTTAAAATAGAGATTACCACAGGAGATTAATTTTCTATGTAATTCTATGTTATATGTGAGAAAATTTTAGTGAAGGACTTTATATTTGGAAAATAATGAAGTCTTTGAAATTAAACATATCCTTTTGTTAGAGGTAGAATAAAAATTCATCTACATATAATATATCATATTCTTATCTCTTTTCTCAGTACATTTATGAAATTAATGTAAATAATATTAATAAAATGTCCCAAACTCCCAAGTAAAATCACCTCCCTCCTTTTCCACTATTAAAATTAAAAATGTTACCTGATAGACATATCTAAAGATGAATATATTAAATCATATCGAAGAAAGGAGGATAATTTGGTTTTTTTTTGGCGGTATGCGGGCCTCTCACTGTTGTGGCCTCTCTCTTTCCGGAGCACAGGCTCCGGACGCGCAGGCTCAGCGGCCATGGCTCACGGGCCCAGCCGCTCCGCGGCATGTGGGATCTTCCCGGACCGGGGCACGAACTCGTGTCCCCTGCATCGGCAGGCGGACTCCCAACCACTGCGCCACCAGGGAAGCCCAGGAGGATAATTTTTAAAAATTTATGCCCCAAGAAAATATTTCGGTCATCTTATAATATCGAGTGGTGTACAATTCAATTCAACAATGTTACCTGCAAAGAAGATACCTTGATAAAGCTACATTTTACCATTTGTTTTAATTTTGAATTCCTTTTCATTTCATCATGTGAGCTTTACCTCACTTGCCATTAAAATGATTAGGATTTAAACTTAGTGTTAAAATAAATTTTCATTGATTTGATTTAATTCATTTGAATACTTTGCTCTTTTGCTCTCTTTGTATTAATTGCTCAACAACAATTAATAGGAAAAAACATTATATGGAAAATGCAGATTTGTTTAGGAGAACCAGATGCCCTACACATTTAAACTACCCATTTTCATATGTTTAGAAATGCAGTTGCAAAGCACATAGAGGCAGATTCTACTCTGGCTATGATTTTGGATAAGGTAATTAAAAATCATTTTACCCTATTTATTAAAGTGGAGCTTCCAAAAACTAAGCACAGGTAGAGTTCCCACAGTACTTGAACATAATAAAATTGCCTTTCTTTTCTTTAATTCAGTCTTTTTATTGAATTGAAGGGCTTTTCCTTAAGTAGGCTGAATTCTTGAAGTTTTATTGTGCTGCATTTTCCTATTGTCTACTTTCAACAGAGGCAAAAGGAAATCACCTCCAATGACGAGGTTGGGATGTAGTCCAAACATCTAACAGAGCCAGGATGTTTTTTTTTAAATACACAGCTTTTCATGCAGAAAAGATACCTTAAAAGCATAATTTTACCTTTCAACTCATTAAAGTATTTTCAAAAAGACTTTAGGGAAATTACTGTGACTTCTTAATTATACTTAGAAGTAGATTACATAAGCTAGAGTCGTGCTCCATCTCTACTTAAACTTTTTATTTTCCTTTAAATTTCTGTCTTTTCTTCCTATTATGGAGGGAGGATAGAATAAAAAGTTTAAAAGCAGGATCCCAACTCAGCAGTTAGAATGAGTTGGAATCATATTTCTCTAGAGCACTTACCAGTTACTTACCTCTCTAAACTTGTATTCTCATCTGTAAAATTAGACTAGTAATTATGAACTCAGAGAACTTCTGTAAGAGATACAGAGATACATTGAGAGATACATTGGATTATAAATATATTCAAACAATGGCAGTATTACCAAGAGGTATTAGAGTGAGGTGATTGACAGCGGGCTTTGGAACCTGATAGGCCCTTGAATCCTTGTTTGATCCCTGTCTGTGTGTGAGGCATTTGGCACCTTGCTTTATTATTGTGTCTCCTTTGTTATGCCTTTGGGGTATATGAATCCCACCCAAAAAAAGAAAATTCTGAATTTAGAATCTTAAGTAATTTTATGAGTTTCTAGAACCTATAATATGCTCCTAAAAGGGCATCTGAAACTTATATAAGTTGAAAATAATTGTTAAAAATGAGCAAATGCAAACCCGCATATTCTAACTTGGCCTAATAATCCTGCCCCAGTTTAGCTCTCTCAAAAGTGTATTTACAAGAGGGAGCAGAGATAATTATCAAGCAGGATAGAAGAAATCAGTTTACCAGAGAACTTTTCTTATCTTCCCCTTAATAGTAATAATAGCAATAATAATAATAATACATCAGTTGAATACTTGCCACATAACAGACACTGTGGTGAGCATTTATATGTATTAACTCATTGTCTCCTTACAATTTCCCTGTGAGGGAGGTAATATTAATATCCATATCCTCATTTTATAGATAAGGGAACTGAGACTTGGGGAGGATAACTAATGTTATCTCACAGGTGATCTATGGGGGTGTCATGGTTACCCAGTCTGACCCCATAGCCTGTGCAGATATTTACATCCCAGTAGTTTTTCCTTCTTGAATGTCAGCTTCTCAAGTTGACTGAACCATCTGACATTGTTAGGCATCTTGGCACTTGGGTCATTTCTTCATGTCCATCCTCAAAGAGCAGCCAGATACCCCAGGTAATTTTTAAATCATGCTTATTAACCCTGAAAAAATGGAAGCATCCTAGGATAAAAGTGTATCAATTTAGAAGACATGACAATACAGGTTACAGAGCTATACCATTGAATAGTGGAGCCATCTGTTATGACATCAGATGTCACAATATGAAAATAATGTGAGTGGTGTTTCTAGGAGCCATAGGATATAATGGTTCATTAAAAATGATGCAAGTTTCTGAAGAAATTTTAATGAACTTTTTTTCTTCAAATATTTTAAATATATAGCTTTAATTCTTAAAATCTCTGAGCAAATATAATATTTGATTATATCTTTTCTTCATTCAAGAGTAAAGAACTTTCTTGCCCTATATCAACTAGCAGTCTTATTACAGCAGTACTTGTTACACAGCTAGTTTTTAATATACAATTTATTAGTTATTTTTTTAAAAAATTTAATAAATTTAAACAAAAGTTTGGAGGAATCCCACCTCCCTGACCAACCCGGAGCTACACAGATATGTTTAATAATGCTCTGTGTTTCCTAATGAATCCATTCTGCTTCAGCAAAAATGCCTGACTCTTGAAATGGAAGAGGACAGCTCAGTTTACTTGTCGCTGTCCTTTGGATTTTACCCTGATTTCTATGAAGCACAGTGGTGGTGGCAGCCGAGGTGAAGGTCACCTGGAAATTACCAGCAGAGACTTGATGACCTGTGAACTATGTACCAACCTGAACTGAACAGAAGGAAATCTACCAGTTCTAAGCACTGTCATGGAATATAGTTACAGAGATGACAAGAAATGACTCAAAGGATTAACCCAACTAGATATTCAGGATTACTCATTATAGGGGAAAGAGTGAGTTACAGAATTTATGATCTTGTCCTCAGGAACAGTTTATCTTATGAAATACAGATAACCCCAATTTTTATTAGTCAACTTTGGAAGTACATTTTAAAATATTTTAGCTTAATATATCTAGGTCTAAAATTATTATGCCAAGCACCAAACTTAACTTATGAAAATTTTGTATGATTCTCAGAAGTTTTTATTTGGTATTCTTTCCCCCCAAAAGATCTAATACTTTATTCAATGTGCACATATGTTTAAATACTTTGAACAAAGGAGGCTCCTGAACTACATTCAAAACATATTTTGAAATAGCTACCATTTTGTGAGGACCTAGTATGTACCAGGTGCTTTATATACATAATTGTCATTCTCAGTGTAAACCAACAAATTAAATATTATTATTCCTATTTTCTAGATAATAGAATAGAACCTTAAACTAACTTGCCTGAAATCACACAGGTAAAAATAGCAAAGATATGCTTAAAAAATACGAACTAATCTACAAATTGTGTCATATTCATATATAGGAATAGGACACAATAAAAATGAACAAATTACTAACATAGGCAACAGCATAAATAAATGTCAAAAATACTATTTTAAGTAAAAGAAGGCAAGAGAAAAGAATACATACTGTGTTATTCCATTTGTATAAACTTATATACTGGCAAAACTAATCTGTGATGATAGAATAGTGGATTTGGGAACACATTATTAGGAAGGAACAAGGAGGAATTCCTGGAGTGATAGAGATATTCTGTGTCTTTGTCTGGGTGGTGGCAGCATGGAGACAGAGGCACAAACACCATATACATGTAAATTTAAAAAACATAGAGTTTAAGGTTTGTGCATTTTCCTGCATGTAAGGTATACTAATTTAAAACTTTATACAAACCAATCTAACTCCAAAGCTATTTCTCTTTCTATTTTGCCATGATATCTGATATTTCAGGTTTTGAAATCTGTGCTTTACAAAATGATGGCTACTCCCATTCAATCATTCTTTTTCTAATTGTCTCCAGATTAAAACTCTACTTAAAAGAAGTCAACGTAGACCTACTTGTGGGTTTTATAAATGTTCTAGAATCTGCTTCTTTGCTCTTATTTTATGACTTCTTTATTTTGTAAAAGTTTGTCTTTATTTATTATCTTCGGCATTACTTTAACATCTAGACATTTTAGCAGAGACACCCAGGCCCCCAAACCATGTATTTGTTATTTTTAAATAGCCTCTTAAAAATCTTGATGCTTAAAATCGTATTATAATCATTTTACAAGATTAAATCATTCTGCTTTCTCTTGCCTTATTTTTTATTTGCAAGTCTTAGCTTGCCAGCAACAAACACATACAGCAATATTATTTGTCACTGTCATCAAGAGAAATAATACTTTTCTGAAATACTCTAAAGAAGTCGCGAAGAAATCACACATTGTGAGAAGAGTTATTAAAACTATATAAACTAATATCGTAGGTGAGATATTTGAAAGTGACCTTGTAGTTTATCCCAGGCTTATTGTATTAAAGCCTGTAAGTAAAACGGACAGATCATTTCTGGGCACTAATATGACTTTCCCCCTTATTGGTAATGAAAACATTGAACTCTATGGATTTGTTCTACTGAAGCAATTACATTTTCTGGGAAGTTAGAGCAGTTATTTAAGAGGATTGTTGTCTGTAATGAAGGCTTTCTGGTGGATAGGGGAATAAAAATATTTGATCTTTATGTAAAGGAGTGTTCTATTTTAATAAGAAAATAGTGAATTTTTCATTCTTTTTTATATACTTTTGATTGTGTTCATCTCTTTTATTGGAGAGATATTCACTTAATGTGAATTTTTTCATCCAACTTCTAGAAGCCATACTTTGCTCTTTATTTTTATAATTATTGATATAGTTTTAATGTATTTTTCTAATATATTGTAAAATATCATTTTCAAAACATTGAATCAGTTTCCCTCCCTCCCCCCAAAATTAAAAAGTTAGGAGGGTAACATCTGGTACATTAATTACTCAATTGTTTCCTAATAACCTCAAATAGAGATCAGGTTTACCTCAGTGCTTTGTAAATGTTTCACACATAGGAAGACCCATTTTCAAGTAAATGGAAAGAAACCTCTTGACTTAAAAAATTACACTTCAAAAATAGTATGCAAGAGGCTAAACTCTTGGGAATATAAATCGGCAAAAATCACTTTGGAAAACTGTCACTGTGGTCCAGCAATTTCACTTCTACTTATGTCTACAGCATAAATGTGCACATATGGTCACTAAAGGCATATTCTAGGATGTTCCTAGCAGCACTATTTGTGATAGCCCAAATGGAAAATACCCAAATGCCCATCAGTATAATAGACAAAACATGCAGTACCATACAACAATGAAAATGAACAATATGGGTGAATTTCACAAACGTAATGTTGAGCAAAAGGGAGTCAGACAAGAAGAATGCAGACACTATTATCCCATTTATGTATAAAGTACAAAACTATGTGAAAGCAATCTAGCTCAAAGCCAGGATAAAGGTTTCAATAGGGAGTGAAATATGAGGAAGGCTTCTGTCGTGCTGGAGTGTTCTCTGTCTTGATTGAGTGCATAAGTGTATTCAGTTTGTAAAAACACATTGCATATGATATATGCACATCTGTGTACGTATATTGTACTTCAATGCAAATTTTGCAAAAAATCTTTATGCCTGTTCAATTCACAAGATTTATGTTTTATAAGCATATATAAGATGCCAAGAGATTTCTTTTGAGTCAGTATGGCAGAGACTGCTGTTGTCTCCCAATTCCATTACATCTGTCTAAGTTTTAAATAGTATATAAAGTTTAGCTAGTCATATAACACTCAGTACAAAGACTGTGATTCCCTGCCTTTCGTGCCCAGCTGTGGCTCCATGACTGAATTCAGACCAATGAGACATAAGTATTGTATAATTGTCTTGTGGCTGTTTGCAGGGACCCTCTTTAAGAGACGACATAATCAGTGAACAGCTATTTGAGTAATTACTAAATATAAAGTGTAATATAATCAACAACTGTGTGACAGATCATATGATTACAATATTCCCATTATAGAGTTGAACAAACTGAGTCTCAGAAATGTATACAAGGTCACACATCTAGCAAGTGAAAAACTAGATTTTGAACTTAGTTTTACCCAGTTAACTACATTTAATATTATTGCTTTCATACTCAAAGCCCTAATAGAGAAATATTAATCTATCTCTCTACCCACCCACCTACCTATAGTATAGCTATCTACATCTCTATCTTTCTTTCTTTCTATATATCTAGCTATAGTATACAAGATATTATGACTTTAATATGTAAGATGGATTTGTGGAGATGGTAGGTTAGAAGCAAAACATTGAATCTGGTATGAGATAATAGAACCTAAATTAATAAGGAGCAGGTAATATAAAAAAGAATGGGATAAATTAAAACAAACATTATGAGGATTTTATTTAGGGTGTCGTGACTGACTAAATATTGAGCTGGAAGTATTAATTACAAATCTCAAGTTTTGAGTCTAATTGACTTTTACAGCATTTTATTTTGGTTGTAATGGAAATAAGGAAATACAGGGGGAGTACAAGTTTGGGAGAAATTATTAGAAGAAAAATATCAAACACGTTGACACACACATAGAATTATATAATGAGGTAAGAGAACAATTTGAGAAGGAAATTCTGTATTTGTAATTTAAAGCCAGTTACAAGACAAAATTTATTTTTAAATTTTTCTAGAGAATATGAATGTTTAAGTGGATTACTACTTTCCTAATGGATAGAAAGAATTGATACATTAAGATCACACAAATTGTGTTCAATATTTTATGTGGTTTATAATGTAAACATCATCTAGTGCATAAGGAGAAGATATCACTATTATGTTATTAATTAAGCAACTAAGAACTTTTTACAAATGTTAGTCATGTTCTGAAGATGTCAGTATCATTATAATCATCAAAACCATTTGAATTTCTACTATGTGCTTGACACTTTCTTTGGTACCAGGGCCGCAGAAAGATGTATGTCATGGTTCTTATCCTCTAGAGACCTACATTATGATAGGGGAGACAATATACAAAAGAATAAAGAAGATAAGGTGGCATTTGTTCTGTTAGATGAATGGTTCAGATAATCAATGTCATAAAAGTTAGAGGCAATTCACCTCTGAAAACTAGTCGGTCATAGTAGACGTCTCAGCAGAGCTAGGACTCAAGCTACAACATATTGAAAGCTGAGACTTGTTTTGGATGCTGAAGTATTAGTACATTGGAACATTATGGAGAGAATTACTAAGCTCCATTCAATTGAAATCAAGATATTTTTGCCACTATTTTCTATCTTAAGCTAACTTTCAGTCAATGAATCTAATAATTTCTTCTTGAAATTGCCTTGCTCTGTTTGAAAAACTGTCCACTGTTATTTCCTAACATTCGGTATCCAGTGTCCGCAACCATGAGCTTTTGACTCTGATCATCGAGCTGAAATACAGAAGGTTACATCACTCATTTACATTATCACCCTCTCCCCACTCCCAATACAAATGTGACATTTCAATTTTGCACACTTCAACTCTCCTTAAATCATCTGTATAAAAACTTCAAAGCTTGATTGATGATGAATGAGCCATTGTCTCCTCAAGCACCCGGTTCTCATTAGCCTTTAGAGTCTCAGCTTATTAATAATGAACCTTGAGGGCTGACCCAGTGGGGTAGCAGCAATTCATTGTGCTCCCAGCTGAAAGGTCTGGGTTTGGGAAAGATACAGGAATCTCTGGCCCAAGTCCATTCCAGAGATGATGTATTAAGTATCACAGGTGGATGATGTGAGCTGTATTACTTTTGTATCATTATCTGCCAACAGACTTTCGTGGCTTAAGGTGACGACAGTGAGAAAGATACATTGCTTGATGTCTGAGAAAATCCAGTAACTGCTTCCTGCAGCTTCATCTTGAAAATGGGCTTTTGCCACTTTGGACTTTGACTTCTTGATTGTGACCTTTGGCTTGGATAAGCAATAGAATTCTGATGTATGCATTATTCAGACGTTCCCAATTAGACAAGTGCAATATTTCTAATCTTTATTTACTTTTATTATCATTTTAATTCTAAGGTTGACCTGTAAATGCACCCATGCAAAACAAGACATTTAAATACGCAGTCAGGGATTGAGGTTAAGTATTTCATCCTTGCTTATTAGATATTTCTTATATCATTGTGCTTGTTAGCTTTGTGAGTAGAGGTAAAAAGTTTACTATTGATACTGATCACGTAAACTAAAGTGAAATATGGCTAACTGCATTTAAAATTATAATCTTTATTTTGTAAAAAGAGAAAGACATTCAGTCTTATTTATGAATTGTGCTTGGGAGTCAAAGCAATTTTGTTGACTCCTTAAACCTAGTAAGAAGGTCATATTAATCTGTATTTTCAGCAGGGATGCTACATTACAATCAGGCTATTTCTTACAGGGCAGGGGCAAAAAACAGCCAAGATTTAGTATTTTATCACATTTTCTGTTGCGAGAATATATTTGCAAAATGCCAATGATTCTCTTAATGGTAACTCATCCCCCAAATTCACTATAATAACTAGCATTTGAAAAGAAATGAAAAGCACAAAATAACTATTTAAATAACACAAACATTTCCTTCTTTATTAGACTCATGCAAATGAGAATCGAGGGAAGAAATGGTTAAATGTACAAACTTTGTGGATTGGATCTCTGAGACACAAGTACTTTACACCTTCTTTAAAATGTCATATTGACACTTTACAGCTTTCTAAAAAGTAATTTAAGGAACAATGTGAGGTAGATTTATGGTTCAACATAAAAACACGCATTTAGACTTTTGTGTAGCACATGCTAGGTAATTGGTACAGGTTTGGGGGAATTTTATCTGTCTGGGATACCTCATAATCATCATTATTCACCTGATAAATGATAACTGAATTTGGTACACAAAATAGGTTTAGGGATACCAATGAATATATCTAAATGTACCTTATAAATATTTAATGTACTGCCTGCAGTAATTTTGCACATTATCAATTATCAGCATTTTATGTAATAAAAACTATTTCTCTTTCAACTTATAAAAACTCTAACCTCAAAATGTATTTCATTTTTTTATACTCCAGATATTATATTTTCTTTTATGAAGCAAACATTTATTGGGTATCTGGCTTGTGCCTTTCATGATAGACACTGGGGATACAGTTTTGAACAAAACAAAAATGACCCCTGGCTTAATGAAATGTAGGACCAATAAAAATCAACTGTAGAGTGTTTATGGAAAAAAGATAACTTTCATTCTTACTTTGATTTTGTCAGAATGTAATTTAAAATTAGGAACTATAACAGAAGTTAGTTGATCAATGTTGGTGACAAATATCAGGGTACAATTTTTTTCAGTTCAATTTAACAAATATTCATTGACTAAATATTGCTCCAAGTTTGATGATATAGATACAGCGCTGAAAAATGGCCCTTGCCTTCATGGAGTTTAGTCTAATTATTTCAGTTACAAATCATGTGCTGTATATGTTAAATTTAACACATTGGAGAGTAGTGTGGACTACAGTTTACTTACTCTGAATACAAAAAAAAAGTCATGCTTTTTTTTTTTTCTCTTTTTTTACTTGACTTGCATGTATTAATCTAGTAGGAAGTGTTTGAGACACAAACATACTTAAGTGTTTAGTGGAGTTTTTTAAGAAATGAAATTATACTTTTTTTCATAGAAAGTTGTATTTAATATATCTTATTATATTTAATGGTGGCATTTTTAAAGGAGACATAGTTTTGTGAAATTGCTGGAAATATTTTTATATAATATGATAAGAAAATTCATAACAGATTGTTTTCTACCAATTATTTCAATGACTAAGAATCTATTTGTGTCTCTCTTTATTTACTGTGATATATTTCCTACAGGGAAAGTGAAATTCAATGTAATGAGATTACCTTGAACTTCTTAGTTATTCAACATTTTTTGAGTCCTTCCACACTTCCAGGCATCTTTGTTTGAATATCAATGAAGTCTGGGTCTCATTTGCCTATCTTCCTTAGAAATTGTCTTTTTGTCATGGTCTTAAAATATAATTATTAATCACTTTATTTCATGCTAATGGGATAGAAGCTCTTGGTGTAACAAAGGTGGTACCTTCTAATAAATCTTTAGTAAAACTGATAGAAACTAATCTGTTAGCAAAGGTAGATTTAAAGTACAGCCGGACACTTTTCTGGTATCGTCCTGGATAAATATCTTACCAAGCTTTTCTCTTTCCAATCTTTGTCCCTTTTTCTAATCTAAACATATAATTTTAAAAAAGCCTTTATAGTCAGCGAAGGCAGACACATTAGCTATCCCTTTTGTCCAGCAAATAATCTGTGTCTTTTAACAACTTTCTTGCAGGTCAATACATTTCCCTAGAATTTGCTTAGTCCAGCAATAAATCTAACTGAATATTTCCCCACAGAAGCATATTAAATTAATATTTTAACACTGTATAAACTTATAAAATAATGTAAACCATATAAATGAATAAGTGCAATTTTGACATTATTTTCTGACACGTTTAAGTAATCAGGTTGATCAAAAGAAAATGTAAGATGAAATGTACATAAAAACTTCTATAAATATCAATAAAATATACACTTTCTGATTGTGAGGTTATGACATTCAACTACAGATTATGGTCTAAGCCAAACATAACAGAAAAAAAGACTATTTTCAGGGAAAATATACATATACATTATTAAATGCTAAAACTTTACAAATCCCCCTGATCCAGAATTGCTAGCAGATGCTGGGTTTTGAATTCAGAATAAAAGTCTCATCCAGATTGATCATGATTGTAGTCTTAATTTAAAATTTTAACATGTAAGATTATACTTGAATTATTATTGCCTCTTTTCTAAATCATTTTCCAAGTATAAGCCAAGCTCTTGAACAGAGTATTTCTAAGAAACAGATGTCAACATTGGTAACAGATTAATTTTTATCGAAGAACAGGATTTGATGAGATTATTATTCAGTATAATATAATCTGATTCTATTCAAATATTTTTAGATAGGAAGTTGTAGATGGATACTGTGATCCGTCAGTATGAACTATTTGAATTAAAATGTAACTCCTGAAAAATATACTCTTTCTACAATGTTTGAGCTATTACCTTTTCTCTTCACATTTTTTTTTAAGTAGAACTTTTCCAAATGTAGACTGAAAAATAACTTTCATTTCCTGGATAGGAAAAATCTCCTTTCTTTGTCACCTAATGAAGAATTATTCCTAGAGCAGAAGAGCATCACCTAATGTCTCATGAGAAAGCTATTAGTATGAGATCGTCACATTTCTTAGATAGAGACTTAATGCGAAACATTAGTGTAGAAATCCATTTTCACAATCTTTATTACATCTTACATCTCCCCTCTGCTTTGATGAAGGTTGTATTGTTAGGTCATGAAAAGGAATGAACTGGGTTTTAGAAGTAGAAACATTATCTAATTTCTTTTTGTTTCTTTTTTTTTTTTTTTTTCCCCTCACTTGAGGAAATGGATCCAATAGTCAGTGAAAGGATTAATGATGGAAATGGGATTGATTTTAAATGTGGAAACCCCTGAAATGTCAAAATTAATCTGAAGGATTTTATATATGCAAAGTACTAAGGCATTTTATATGTGACCACCAATCTTACTTCCACAAATACCTTTTTTATGTGTTTTTTTTTTTTTTTTTTTTTTTCTGCGGTACGCGGGCCTCTCACTGTTGTGGCCTCTCCTGTTGCGGAGCACAGGCTCCGGACGTGCAGGCCCAGCGGCCATGGCTCACGGGCCCAGCCGCTCCGCGGCATGTGGCATCTTCCCGGACCGGGGCATGAACACGTGTCCCCTGCATCGACAGGCGGACTCTCAACCACTGCGCCACCAGGGAAGCCCCCATTCATTCTTTTATGCCCCTTTTTGGTTTAAGGGGACTCTTAAAGGTTTAGCTTGGGATACTGCACAGGAGAGGTGATTTTCTTAAGGCCAGCACAAGATACGGAGTTAGTTGCCTTCCCAGTATCACGGACCTCTTCTTCCTCACTAACACCCCTGCACATTTGGCTTTTGTTTGAATAACAATATGTTCACCTACATACTTGCTCACTCAGCCTCTCTTGCAGTAGGAATGGCCATGGGATATTGTTCTGGCCATTGTAATGCAGACATAATCCTTGGGGAAAGCATGTCTTTCCAAATCGAAAGTTGAAGCTTCACCAGGAGGAAGTCTCCTGCTTGCTCTTCTGTCTTTACCTTGCCTTGAATTCAAACAAACACCTTTAGATGCAGCAGCCATCTTATGCCTTGAATGAATAAAGCCAACATACATAGCAGGTTGTGGGTACTGCAGAACAGCTAAACTAATATCCACACTGCCTCCGATAGGTTTCATATTATGTGAGAAAAATCATCCCTTATCTATATAAATTACTGTTAATTGGACTTTTGTTATTTGTATCTGGATGCTTTATGGACTGATATATGATTTCTCTTACCTTGTTCTTGTATTGGACAAGAAGAAAAAATGTGGTAGATATTGGGTAGGAAGATGCTATGTGTATTTCTTGCCAATTTCTTAAAATGATAAGAATAGTATTTTCAGAGGGAATATCTACATTTTTTCTGGATAATCTAAAGCTATCTGAATGAGAATCTATGTATATGATCAGCCATTGTTCAGAGAGGACAAGTTAGTTGATTAAGGCTAGAGTAGTGAAATAGAGAATCAAGTAAATCTTGGCTCTGATGCACATAATCCCACAATCTTGCCCTTATTCCAATGAACCAGAGAGTTTTTATGATATCTTGCTGTGTGTTGTTCTTAACGAATAATTGGCAATTCTGTTGACTACCTTTGAGATGAACAAAGAACACTTTTGTGATTGAAGCATTAATTTTGGCTTCCACTTTGCACTACTTACTTACCTAACTGATTCCTGTCAATGTCACATTGACTGAAACAATATTTTTAAGGGAAATTTGACAATTTGTAGCAAAAGTCTTAAAAACATTAACAATCTGTCTTAAAAATATTCACAATCTGTGAATGTTATTTATAGAAAGAATTTTAAAGAACTAATCAGAGATAAACAAGTTAAATTACCAATAAGAAGGGATTGGTTAAGTAAGTACTGTTTAAGTTATACCCTGACATATTATATGCTCCTTGGAAATAACATAGAATAATATTTAATTACCATTGAATACTCACCAGTTAGTATTAACAAAACTAGCAGATTATGAATATTATACGCAATATTATTCCAATTTCAGAGGAAATAAAAAAAGACTGATAGCATCTGTACCAAAAAGTGAAGAGTGTTTCTCTCTGAGTGCTTCAATTATGAGTGGTTGTTTTTCTTTGTATTGTTCAATGTTTTCAAATTTCTGCAACCTATATGGCTCAGGAAAAAGATATTTTTAAAGATATCTTGGCTATTAACAAAGTAACTGTAATTTAACACTGAAAATAGCTTAACAGTAAATCATTTTTATTGACTACCTTTTATCATCAAAAAGTTTGACAACAAATCTATGTTTGTTTGTTTATTTTAATACAGAAATCCTAAACGGTGGAGTCTATGTAGACCAGAACAAGTTTCTTTGTTATACAGACACAATTCATTGGCAAGATATTGTTCGGAATCCATGGCCTTCCAACCTGACTCTGGTGTCAACAAATGGTAGCTCAGGATGTGAGTAGCTTTATCCTTTTTAATGTCTCAAAAGATTCTTCTACCTCTTGTTTTCACAAGAATGGCTTATGTTTATCATGTCATTAATAGTATTTTGAATTTTGACTGCATCCATTGAAATGTTTATTTATGTATGACAGGACATTCTTTTTGCTTCTAATTAACTCTCTTTTTAGAATGATACTCCCCCTTTACAAATTCTCATTGTCTTAACCTGATCCCTTTTGCTAAATCTAAATTATTTTACCATATTTCTAATGTCTAAGCATGTGGCCCATTGTCCATAAACTTAAGGCTGGTGTGTAACTGCTACTTCAACTCTTTGTGACTCATATACCACTGAGAAAAAGGTAGTAGAACAAAAATGTACTTTCCTATTCACTGAATTTTTTAGATAAGAAATAAAAACCAGTGAAAATTTTAGAATTCCTAAGCCTTCATTTACCCCTAAAACCTTCATGGTAGTACCTTATAACAATTCTAAACACTATAAATAGAATGGAGAAATATATATTTCATACAGAAGAAATATATATTACATTCTGGTTTTAGTCATTAGCCTAATAAACTAGCCAATTTCCCATTCTTAAAGTGTATAGTATTTCTACAACAGAGGATTTATTAGATTCAAACTGTTTAATATGATTAAATGATAAGCAAGTAATATTTGAACTCTCATTAAAGCCTTTGGAAATTATTCTGCTGGGAATCTGTTTCACTTTTATACAGCAGGCTATGTTGTCCCCACATTTATTATTACTGACATATGTATGAGAACAGAATCTTTATCAAGAATTACCCTGGGTTTTATATTTCTCATCTATTATTATATGTTTCCCATCTGAAATCATAACTATCTTCATACAGTTCAATGATTATTTGCAATAGTACTGATTGTGTTATAGCACTTTTGTAGGAAATCAAATTCCAAGGGACAATTATTAAACTTCTTGATGGTCCTAATAACAGAGAAATATGAATATACTTGACAAAACTGACAACTGTGTTTCTAATAAGTGGCTAAAACTTTCTTTAAAAAGTAAAGTAACATAATTTGCTTGTCACCTTTAAGCAGAAATTTGTATGAGATATCATCTCTGTTCAACAGTGTTCAAGTTGCATACCTTGTAAAATTACATGTGAATGAAAAATTGAATCTGTCCACACTAACAAAGCAAATGATGTGCTTCAGACATGGCTTCCATTTTTCAGTCTGCCCATACCGCAGTACACTTTATATGAGGGGGGAAAGTCATAATGTTTGGATAACAGGAAAGGCCTACTGACTTTCAGATTATTAGTTATTAGCCTATAATGCATGAATGAGATCAGGCAAGAATAAAGCCCAAGATAGAAGCCAAAGGGAATGTGTCCACCAGCCTTACAGGATGTGGAGCAGGAAAGGTGTGAGGGATTTACTGCACTTTCACAGATGGTATCTCTTTGTGTTATTCTTTTGAGGGCAAATTTGGATGTTTGTGGCTATAATTAGGCACCAGTAGCTGTATTTTTTTTGCATGCAAATAATTGCAGGTACAAAAACTATAAATGCAGAGTAGAATCATAACAAATGATTCTTTACAGATTAACCACCAATTGCTTGTTGAAGTTTTATTCTTTACATATGAGTTTTATTTGCTGACACATTATATACAGTGCATGATACCATATCTGATAATAATAAATTGGATGGCCTTGAATATTGGTTTTCCATGGCTTTATCCTGAGTCAGTTTCTTCACTTGCCTTCTCCCCATGGGTGATTACTGGCTGTTCTCATGGTTTAAAATTCAGCTTCCCCACTAAGTACCAGAACTACCCACCACCAACCAATCAAATCACCCAAGTTAAGACGTTGGTAGGCATCACTGAGTTCACCTTATCTTTGGTTCTTGACATTTATTTAATTGCTAAATCATGCTGAATTTGCCTATTTCTTCATTGTACATATATTTTAATACCATTGCTCTAGTTCAAGACTTCGTCTGTTGCCTGAATTCTTGGAACAGTCTCTGAATTCTTAATATTTTTTGAGGACATGACCCTTGTAGCAGTCTGGTGAACCCATAGCCCCCTTCTCATAATATTTAAAATAAATAAATAGGCTCAAAATGAATATTTTATATCATCAATTAATATGTATAAAATCAATAAATTTATAAAATAAATTATAAAGGATTACAACAAAATAAATTAAATTGAAATACACCTATCAGCATACTTTATGTGATATAGTAATACACTTCTTTATTATTATATTACATAAAGTATTCTAACAGTGGGATTAATATGTAATACAGTTTGAAATAGTAATTGGCATAAATATTATTTTAAAAAGGGAAGTCACTTTAACAAATGGTGTTGGGAAAACTGGATAGCCACAGACACAAAAATGAAGTTAGATTTTTATCTTATGCTATATATAAAATTAACTCAACATGGTTTAAAGACTTAAATGTGAGACTCAAAACTAATGTAACATTTCCCCCATCAAGTTCAAGAACCTCATAAATTCTATCCACAGCCCCTTTAGGGGCCCAAGAACCCTTGGTTAAGAGCCCCTGTGTTTAACTACTCCCCTTGCCTTCAGTCCTGACAACTCCACCTGACAAAATGCCAGCAAGAGCTGTATTTAATGGAAATCTAACCATGACCTTGTCTAAAAACACTGTCACTGCAACTGACTAATGTAGGGTCAAAACCAACAACTTGGAGTTTTCAGCAGATTCCTACTTATTTTCCCCCTCTATAGAATGAGTTTTTAAAATTTCTTTGTCTTCACTGCCCTTCCTCTTTTGTTTGCTGGGCAAATTTTATTCATACTTTAAGATACTCATCAGTTGTTATCTCTTCTAAGAAGTGTTCTCTTCTATAAGCGAGATTAGGTAACTTTTCCTGTGTAACCCTATAATAAGCAGTGCTGAACCCTAGCATTGTCTCACTCTAAAATGAAAAGTCCTTGTGCACAAGGTCCAATTCATCATCCTGTCCTCTGTTCTAGCACATGATAGATGGATAACAGATATATACTGAATAAATAGATAAATAAATGAAATAGATCAGGTCATAAATAGGAAAATCAGATGAATTCAAGTTATATTTTATTCCATCCATCACTTATATTTAAGAGAATGGATGTGAAGAATAAATTATAATCCACAGACAGGTATTTTATCCATTTCAAGTCTATTTCAGGTAAAGATGGCAATACACATGTATATGCTTAATTTAATTTATACTTATATAATTATGTTACACTATTTCTATTAATTATATTTATGTTCTATTTATATTTTATTATATTTATAATAATTATAAGATAAAATATGTGTCTACTTTTCCTTTAGTGTTTGGAGACACTGATTTGTTTAATAATTGTAAATATGTTCAAATCACATAATTTTGACAAAGAATTTAAGGATAATTCATTCTTAAGTGATATTTTGCAAAGTATTTCTTAACGTATGCTTTTGGGTTTTGGTACAATACTAATTCTTTTTTTTTTTTTTCACATCTTTATTGGAGTATAATTGCTTTACAATGTTGTGTTAGTTTCTGCTGTATAACAAAGTGAATCAGCTCTATGTATACATATATCCCCATATCCCCACCCCACCCCTCTAGGTGGTCACAAAGCACCGAGCTGATCTCCCTGAATCTAAAAAAAAAAAAAATTCTGATGAACCTAGGGGTGGGGCAGGAATAAGGACACAGATGTAGAGAATGGACTGAGTACTAATTCTTAAAGCAGAAAAGTGCAATGTTTTCAAGAGCAACCTGGCTTTTTATTGACATACTTTTTGGCTATAATTGAAACAATGAGGAAAAGGTTTGAAGTGTGTGTAAAAACAATTTTTAAATGATACTACTTCTTTCAAAATATGTTATTTTGGAATAATTTTAACCAAATTGTATTTTTCAAAATATTTGAGATACTTCAGTCTAAACTTTAGCAGGATAAAGTAGAGACGAGTGTCTTTTTTCTTGTACAGATCCCTAGCAAGACTTCTCTAACATTCTAACATCCTTGAATAGCTATGTCAATAGGGCCTGTGCAACAAGCTGCCCTTCAGAGTGAAAAAAAATCATATAGTGAGTTATGTTTCCCTTACCTGGAGCTCTATAATAACGCTCATCAACATGAGAATATCAAAATGATGGAAATTACTTGCCCTCTAATAATTAAGCAAATGGAAGTAGATCAGAACCTGAACATGGAAAAATAGACAACGATATTTTCCAAGAAGAAGATGTATAGTTAAGAGAATGGATTTAGGAGGCTAACAGGCTTGTTTGAAATCTAACATTGCCTCTTACTAGTTATGTGACCTTGGGCAAGTCACTTATGCTCTCAGCATCTCCATTTCCACGACTATAAAAGGAGAGAGTCAAGAGCTGAGCTGAGCCGCTAGATTTCATGGTGGTCAGTTAAGACAAAGAACCAAAAAGAAGGTAACACTCAAGCTTTTAATCACTTAAGGCAATAGTATAAGCAAGAAGCTGCAGTGGAAAAAGGACCAAGTCCTCCACCGTGCCATTTTTCACCATGGAACAGCTCCAGGAGAGAGTCAGATGGATCAGACTGATCAACACAAACACAGGAAATTGTCTCACTGCTGAGGGAGCCCCCAAGCAAAGGCTCCTGCCTGAAGTTTTATGGATCTGGGGGCCAGAAGGGAGAGGGGAGGGAGGGAGAGGGGAAAGGGCTGAGAGTGGGAAAGTACTGAGTAATGAGCCAGAGTGGGTTCCCCCCACCCCTCTAAGGACATTTCAGCAAAGGCACCCAAGGCAGGCACTTGAAAAAGAGGCCTCCTACTGGAAGCACCTGGGCTAGGAATGTCAACATGCTTAAAAGCATGGCTTGTCAGGGAGCCCTGAGTCCTCCTTGAAAGCAGCTCCCTTCAGAGACCTCAGCACATTGACTGTGCACCACCTTTGCTGTAAGGAGGGCTGCTTTCCTCTGTGAGGGCTGCCAGGTAAAGCCTTCATAGCTACCTATGGTCAGGGTTGAAAGATCACACATAGGTTCTTGGCTAAGAGCTTATATTATCAACTTCCTAGGGTTATTATGGATTATTATGAGGAAGAAATGAGTTAATATGAGTCAAAATTTGAGTGATTTCTCATAGTAAAGGAATAAGGTGTCTTCTGATTTAAGATTTGTTTTTTTCATATGACTTGACCATATGTGGACAGAATTATTTTTATATGTGACAGTTACATTTTCATTATATATTAATTAGTTGATATTCTATTATGTTTCTGTTTCATGTGTGTTTTAGCATCCAGAAGATAATATTTCATAGCTTGATCTCACTGAGACACTGAAAGCTACAACTCAGAGGCTGCAGATCCTAGTCATTTTTTTTAGCTTACACCAGATGCACCTCTCATTCTCAATTGCTTTCTAAAACCAAATACCAGCTAATGACACAGTGGGAGTGTGGGGGAATTGGAAGATTCATAAAAGAGCATTAAGTTCACAAACATAATCTGAAGACTAATCGTTTGTTTAAACCAGATGTTCCACCTGCATTAAAACCATTAGTAGGGCTTCCCTGGTGGCGCAGTGGTTGAGAGCCCGCCTGCCGATGCACGGGACACAGCTTCGTGTCCCGGTCCGGGAAGATCCCACATGCCGCGGAGCGGCTGGGCCCGTGAGCCATGGCCGCTGAGCCTGCGCGTCCGGAGCCTGTGCTCCGCAACGGGAGAGGCCACAACAGTGAGAGGCCCGTGTACCGCAAAAAAAAAAAAAAAAAAAAAAAAAATTAGTAAAACTTAAAACTATATTTTTCTTTTAATGACTCTTACATATCTTAATAATTGTCTGCTCCTAACTAATACTGCATGTTGTGTCCTATCTAGATAATTTTGTTGAACTAGAAAATAATCGGATGTCAAAATACAGTTAAACTTGATTTTCTTAGTTTATCACCTGTTGCTACTCCTTCAGTGTTAAAATAGTTACGTAAAATACATGCACTCTTCAAAGTTTAGAATTTTGTAGTAGAATAAAAAACAAAATTTGCCCACAGTGCATTTCAATACAGCTTCAGTTCCTGTGTATTATATACACACATATCCACTTTTACATAAATGCATATATAGAATCAAATTATGCATATTGTTTTTAAAAGTTTTAAGATAAAAGTTTTAATTAGGGAAATAGAAAAATGTGAAAACGCATTAGAAAGCCTAAATGAATCTGCATGAACCCAGAAGATAGTTCTTTGAAAAGATGTATAAAATAAATTCTTCATGAATCTCATCTGACAAAACAAAAGAACTAAAAATCACTTATTGAATTCAGATGCAATTTTTCTAAACAAAATATTAGCAAACAGAATAGAATCCAGGAATATATTTTAAGAAAATAAGAGCAAGTGGCAGTTCTGCCATGTTTTTTATCTGTTGGTGAGAGAGTAGGGACTTGAATCTTACCCTTATCTGAGAGGGCCTTTATCATTATATTTATAGGAAGAGGTTTTCCCGGTTGACTGAAATTCACTCCAGGATAAACTGTTACGTAAGAATGTTACAAGATACAAGCACAAAGTATCTGCTAGCTTGGTTTTCTTATTCTTTAGTTTCCTGGAATAAGAGTGCATTGTATCACTTTTTGAATAAATTTTTTATGACAAATCTTTATTTTCATCAAATGCAATAGTTTTCTTTCAATTAACTTTTTCATCAAATAGTATATGTACATAAAATTAAAGAAGTATGATCTTTGCTTTCTAGAAAGTGATAGAATATTCCTCAGGGGTACTTTACCTCAACCCCGGGTGGCAGAATGGAAGAATTCTCCCACAATAGACCTTTCCTAGCTCAGCTCAGTTCTCATATTTGTCATGCATATCATGGGGTACTTTATTTTATTGCAAATCATATATATATATGCATTTACATATAATATATACTTATAAAGTAACCATATTGTATAAATGTGTGTACACACACACATACACTTACATATACACACATTGGCCTCAATAGTTTATGATTATAAATTAGTTTTCACTTTCCTTTTACATATAAACCACCTAAAATCTGGAATAAGTTCCATAGTCTCTCCACTCTGGCTGTGTTCTCTTACTGCCAACCCCAGCTTCTGCCACAAATGACTACAGTAAACCTCACAGCTATACTGTGTCCCTCAACTGCTGTGAAGACCCACTATACCCCCAATTTCCTCAAAGCATAAATGACATTAGTTATTAACAAGATTTTGCTAATAATAATAATGTTTATTGAGGGACAGAGAGGCCCAAACTTGATTTTTGTGTTCCTGCTCTTGTGTTGTAGGTGAGGATATCCCTAACTATTGGGACCCTCTGACCATTTGTAAACCTTAAGAACCGACTCTTTTATTGTCTGCTAGGCTTTTTGCCCCTTCTCCAGATGAAGGCTCATTTCATTTTCTATTTCTGAATTAGTAGAAACATCAATTCATTGCATAAGATAATGCCCACTCCAGGCATCGAATATAATGTGGCTTCCTTAGAAAGGTTTTAGTAGTACATGTCCCCAAGCATCATTTCTTCAGTCTAAAATTATATCATGTCAGTAGCGTGCCGGTAAATGTTTAATAACCTCTCTTCACAAAATAAAGAAGAAAACATGCCAATTTGTAGAGTTTGCTGATTTTCATGGTGTAAACATTCCTGACGTTATCCCTTTTTAGCAACCAATGTGGATTTTGGAAGAGATGCCCACTTAGCATACATTTAGGTAGTATTTCCAGCATAGAGAGTCAATAGATGTGAACTAATCAGGAAATAATGAATTTTAAGTATATATTGCCTTTTTTAAATAAAATTTAAATTGTGGGTTTATATATTTTAATATTTAGTAATGGCTGCATTTAAGAACCAGCTCTCACAATTATAGAAAATCTGACAGTCAGCTAGTCGGCTAAGTACACTACTACCATGTGTGAACATCGTAGCCCTGTGTAGGTAATGCTGGGCTAAGCCCAGTACAGTGCTTATCATTTCTCCCTGTAAGGATGCAAAAGGAAAATTAAGCATACACGTCATACATGGTATGAACTGATCATGGACCCTAGTCTCCTCTGGGGCAAATGGTGAATAAACATACACACACACACACACACTCACACACACACATGCACACATACACACAACTCAGGAAAGAATAACCTCTTTAGAGACAAGCCAGTTTAACTCAAAATTTATAGAGGAAAATATCTTCAGGGTCATATTCTGCTAACATTTTTCATTTAAATTATTGAACAGTATACTTAGCTTCTGCATTCATGTTAACTTCTTACACTCAAGATTTCCTCAAGAATAACAGATAGAAGTTACCTATCTGTTTAGCCTTTCACTAAAAGCCTTGCTTACAGAGTAAGCCTCTTTTACCCTCTCAAAGTAAACTGAGTTTCTGCCTCAAAGATTGATTCCTCTGTACCCCACAAGCATACTGCTCTAGCTCTTAAAATGTTCAAATTTCTACCTTCAAATTAATCTTCATGACCATAGCTTGTTGGAAGGAAATAGCAGAGATGTTGTGTATCATGGTCTAGCATTACAAAAGGCAAGGGTTTTTATGTCCAATGATAAGTAGATTAATGTTTTCCAAACTTGGACATTTGTCAGAATCTACTCCCAGAGATTCTCACCGGGTAAGTTTGGTTTAAGGATGGGAGGCTACCTATCATCAAAGTTCTTTAATTGATTCTAGCGACAGGTTTAAGTAGCACTGATCTGGTGTAGAATTTCTATGCTAGTAAAATGATTAGCAAAGCCTATTATGATTAAGACATCTCAGACCTATGCTGATTCAAAATTGATGTAGAATATATAGGCTTGCTGCAAATGAGCGACCACCAAATACATGAGTCCCCTCTTAGAGAATATGTAGCGCTCTGTTGTCATGTGAAACTTCCTTCACTAATTTCATTGATAACTATAGCAATGCTTTAAGGGCCTGTGACCTTTTGGGCCTGATATATGACATGCATTGAAAGAACTGTATTTCTAATTCTTATAGAAAGTCTGTAAGGTAGATATTAAGAGTCCCATTTGGGGTGGCTGAGATAAATTTTTAGCAATAAGGACTCGCTTTCTTCCAGTGAATGGTGTGAAAAGATCAAAATTTTATGAAATAGCAGGTCTCTAGGTTCAAATTGTCAAGTTAAGGGCAGCCATCAAGATTTTATTGTTTGTCTGAGATTACTTTAGATTTTAACAAGTCTTTTCACTTATGGAAATTTTCATTGAAAAAATATATCATTACTTAACTAAAAGTTGCTGATATTATGAAAATGGTTTTCACACTGTTCAGAGTGGAAAAAGGCCATGCAATCAGAATAATCAGCTTTTCTTTGAAGTCTCCTAACATTTTTAGAAATGGAAAGTTTTTGGAATTAGAGATCTTTAGCAATGAATAGTGTCTTTTTTATTGGAAAAAAAAAGTAATAAGAGCTACACACTTTGAATTGGGTAACAATCACAGAAAATCTAATAAAAGTAATATAATCAAAAATAAATCTTTCCCAAGTATCTTATAGATGGGTGAATGGATAGGCAAAAGGTGGTATATACATACAATGGAATGTTATTCTGCCTTGAAAAGCAGGAAATTCTGACATACACTACAACCGGGCTGAACCTTGAGGAAATTATGCTAAGTGAAATAAACCAGTCACAAGAAGACACATACCATATGATCCTTATTTATATGCAATACTTAGAGTAGTCAAAATCATAAAGACAGAAAATATAGTGGTGGTTGCAGGGGCTGGAGGTGCAGGGAGAATGGGGAGCTATTGTTTAATGAGTATATTTCAGTTTTATGAGATGGAAAGAGTTATGGGGTAGATGGTGGTAATTGTTATACAACAATGTGAGTGTATTAGTACCCCAACCTGTACACTTAAAAACAGTTAAGATGTAAAATTTATGTTATGCATATTTTTCCACAATAAAAAAAAATATTTGAAATGTAAAGCTAGGAACATTAACGTAAGTGACTGTCAGTAAGAGACCTCTGGTGATCTTCCACATTTTTTATTCTATTTTTTCTACAATTTAAAAAAATGTCCCCCTATGTAATGTTTTGAGTCATCCTGCTATAAGAGGATTTGCAAATAATTCTAAGCTTGGAAGAATTAGGTGTAGGGGTTGAAATGCTAAGTTGATCAAAATTGACTTAAATTTTCAGAAAGTTTGAAACTTATCCAAACCAAATAAAATTCTATGTGGACTCAAATAACAAGTACTTGATTAATATGAAAGAGATTACAGAGCATTCCATGGTTGATTTTTTTTTAAACCTAAAGCCCTGTTTGTATACTGATGTTTAAAGCAACTATGTAGAATTGAATGAAAATTGTGCTGAATCCACTCAGTTTTACCCTCTACTATTTTTCTCTGATTTGTTTACTCTGTAATGGGTTAAAAGTGATTATGTTTATGTCTGTGTCCTGTTCTACAACCATCATTCATGGATTTCCTTACATGCTTATTCCTGCTTACTAATGTAACTTTTTTCCTGAAACTCAATTGCACAATTAAGTAGAATTTAAAGAGCTTACATTTTCCTTTTCTTCTCTAATTTCTCATCACTTAGAGAAAGCTAGGAACTGAAAGAAAAAAGTAACTGAAAATGGTGTATTCAGGTTTTCCCTTTCATACCATTTGCAAAGAAGTTTCAGACGTCTTCCCTCTCCTATCGGTTCCACTCACTACGCCACTTTTATTTTGCAGGTTGGAGCAGAGGTGGGCGAAAGACTACTAGTTACGCTGGAGGGTTGGAGCAGGGGAGCCAGCATCCCTACAATGAGCTGGGGAAAGATGAATAAGGAGATCAAGCTGCTAACCCACTTAGCAATCTTTCAAGCCTAGATTGTTGCAAGCAACCCTATGCAACTTTTATTTAATTCTTTGCTGCCTGGCACGAACAAATTATGTTCTATTTAGAGGTGATTCTTTCGGCAATTGTAGGTGCTCTTTCTAAGCAGGGAAGAGAAAATGGAAAGGAAATTACGCAGTGACATTTCTCTTAAAGTTCTCCTTTAAGTATATGTAAGAGAAATATATAAAAGAAAAAAAACCCACCTTGATTAAAAAAATGTACAAAGGAAAAGTCATCTCAAAATTAGGTGTCCTGATAAGCCACTTTTATTCTCCTCCCTCCTCACACTTTATTAAACTAAGATTTTGATCTAAGTAGCCTTTTAAAAAATATTTTCTATAGAATCAGTTCAAACTCTGTACTCTGGAAGTAGAATACAGTGTCAGAAGAGCTATCTATACGCCCAAGTTGCTAGTTACTTTGTTGATAATTAACTATTACGAGTTAATAGTTTTATCAAAATGTGTTTTTCAGAATAAAGAAATTTGCTTTGCTAGAAATAAATACAATGATAAAACTAAAATATATTTTTTTTACATCTTTATTGGAGTATAATTGCTTTACAGTGGTGTGTTAGTTTCTGCTTTATAACAAAGTGAATCAGTTATACATATACATATGTTCCCATATCTCTTCCCTCTTGCGTCTCCCTCCCTCCCACCCTCCCTATCCCACGCCTCCAAGCGGTCACAAAGCACCGAGCTGATCTCCCTGTGCTATGCGGCTGCTTCCCACTAGCTATCTACCTTATGTTTGGTAGCGTATATATGTCTATGCCTCTCTCTCGCTTTGTTACAGCTTACCCTTCGCCCTCCCCATATCCTCAAGTCCATTCTCTAGTAGGTCTGTGTCTTTATTCCTGTCTTACCACTACGTTCTTCATGACATTTTTTTTTCTTAAATTCCATATATATGTGTTAGCATACGGTATTTGTCTTTCTGTTTCTGACTTACTTCACTCTGTATGACAGACTCTAGGTCTATCCACCTCATTACAAATAGCTCAATTTCGTTTCTTTTTATGGCTGAGTAATATTCCATTGTATATATGTGCCACATCTTCTTTATCCATTCATCCGGTGATGGACACTTAGGTTGTTTCCATCTCCGGGCTATTGTAAATAGAGCTGCAATGAACATTTTGGTACATGACTCTTTTTGAATTATGGTTTTCTGAGGGTATATGTCCAGTAGTGGGATTGCTGGGTCATATGGTAGTTCTATTTGTAGTTTTATAAGGAACCTCCACACTGTTCTCCACAGTGGCTGTATCAATTTACATTCCCACCAACAGTGCAAGAGGGTTCCCTTTTCTCCACACCCTCTCCAACATTTATTGTTTCTAGATTTTTTGATGATGGCCATTCTGATTGGTGTGAGATGATATCTCATTGTAGTTCTGATTTGCATTTCTCTAATGATTAATGAAGTTGAGCATTCTTTCATGTGTTTGTTGGCAGTCTGTATATCTTCTTTGGAGAAATGTCTATTTAGGTCTTCTGCCCATTTTTGGATTGGGTTGTTTGTTTTTTTTGTTATTGAGCTGCATGAGCTGCTTATAAACTTTGGAGATTAATCCTTTGTCAGTTGCTTCATTTGCAAATATTTTCTCCCATTCTGAGGGTTGTCTTTGGTCTTATTTATGGTTTCCTTTGCTGTTCAAAATCTTTGAAGTTTCATTAGGTCCCATTTGTTAATTTTTGTTTTTATTTCCATTTCTCTAGGAGGTGGGGCAAAAAGGATCTTGCTGTGATTTATGTCATAGAGTGTTCTGTCTATGTTTTCCTCTAAGAGTTTGATAGTTTCTGGCCTTACATTTAGGTCTTTAATCTATTTTGAGCTTATTTTTGTGTATGGTGTTAGGGAGTGATCTAATCTCATACTTTTACATGTACCTGTCCAGTTTTCCCAGCACCACTTATTGAAGAGGCTGTCCTTTCTCCACTGTATATTCCTGCCTCCTTTATCAAAGATAAGGTGACCATATGTGCATGGGTTTATCTCTGGGCTTTCTATTCTGTTCCATTGATCTATCTTTCTGTTTTTGTGCCAGGACCATATTGTCTTGATTACTGTAGCTTTGTAGTATAGTCTGAAGTCAGGGAGTCTGATTCCTCCAGCTCTGTTTCTTTCCCTCAAGACTGCTTTGGCTATTTGGGGTCTTTTGTGTCTCCATACAAATTTTAAGATGATTTGTTCTAGTTCTGTAAAAATTTCCATTGGTAATTTGATAGGGATTGCATTGAATCTGTAGATTGCTTTGGTTAGTATAGTCATTTTCACAATATTGATTCTTCCAATCCAAGAACATGGTATATCTCTCCATCTGTTGGTACCATCTTTAATTTCTTTCATCAATGTCATAGTTTTCTGCATACAGGTCTTTTGTCTCCCTAGGTAGGTTTATTCCTAGGTATTTTATTCTTTTTGTTGCAATGGTAAATGGGAGTGTTTTCTTGATTTCACTTTCAGATTTTTCATCATTAGTGTATAGGAATGCCAGAGATTTCTGTGCATTAATTTTGTATCCTGCTACTTTACCAAATTCATTGATTAGCTCTAGTAGTTTTCTGGTAGCATCTTTAGGATTCTCTATGTATAGTATCATGTCATCTGCAAACAGTGACAGCTTTACTTCTTCTTTTCCAATTTGGATTCCTTTTACTTCCTTTTCTTCTCTGATTGCTGTGGCTAAAACTTCCAAAACTATGCTGAATAAGAGTGGTGAGAGTGGGCAACCTTGTCTTGTTCCAGCTTTTAGAGAAAAAGCTTTCAGTTTTTCACCATTGAGGACAATGTTGGCTGTGGGTTTGTCACATATGGCCTTTATTATGTTGAGAAAAGTTCCCTCTATGCCTACTTTCTGCAGGGTTTTTATCATAAATGGGTGTTAAATTTTGTCAAAAGCTTTCTCTGCATCTATTGAGATGATCATATGGTTTTTCTCCTTCTGTTTGTTAATATGATTTATCACATTGATTGTTTTGTGTATATTGAAGAATCCTTGTATTCCTGGAATAAACCCCACATGATCATGGTGTATGATCCTTTTAATGTGCTGTTGGATTCTGTTTGCTAGTATTTTGTTGAGGATTTTTGCATCTATGTTCATCAGTGATATTGGCCTGTAGTTTTCTTTCTTTGTGACATCCTTGTCTGGTTTTGGTATCAGGGTGATGGTGGCTTTGTAGAATGAGTTTGGGAGTGTTCCTCCCTCTGCTATATTTTGGAAGAGTTTGAGAAGGATAGGTGTTAGCTCTTCTCTAAATGTTTGATAGAATTCGCCTGTGAAGCCATCTGGTCCTGGGCTTTTGTTTGTTGGAAGATTTTTAATCACAGTTTCAATGTCAGTGCTTGTGATTGGTCTGTTCATATTTTCTATTTCTTCCTGATTCAGTCTTGGCAGGTTGTGCATTTCTAAGAATTTGTCCATTTCTTCCAGGGTGACCATTTTATTGGCATAGAGTTGCTAGTAGTAATCTCTCATGATCTTTTGTATTTCTGCAGTGTTAGTTTTTACTTCTCCTTTTTCATTTCTAATTCTATTGATTTGAGTCTTCTCCCTTTTTTTCTTGATGAGTCTGGCTAATGGTTTATCAATTTTGTTTATCTTCTAAAACAACCAGCTTTTAGTTTTATCGATCTTTGCTATCGTTTCGTTCATTTCTTTTTCATTTATTTCTGATCTGATTTTTATGATTTCTTTCCTTCTGCTAACTTTGGGGTTTTTTTTTTTTTTGTTCTTCTTTCTCTAATTGCCTTAGGTGCAAGGTTAGGTTGTTTATTTGAGATGTTTCCATTTTCTTAAGGTAGTATTGTATTGCTATAAACTTCCCTCTTAGAACTGCTTTTGCTGCATCCCATAGATTTTGGGTCGTCATGTCTCCATTGTCATTTGTTTCTAGGTATTTTTTTATTTCCTCTTTGATTTCTTCAGTGATCACTTCGTTATTAAGTAGGGTATTGTTTAGCCTCCATGTGTTTGTATTTTTTACAGATCTTTTCCCTGTAATTGATATCTAGTCTTATAACATTGTGGTCGGAAAAGATACTTGGAACAATTTCAATTTTCTTAAATTAACCAAGGCTTGACTTGTGACCCAAGATATGATCTATCCTGGAGAATGTTCCATGAGCACTTGAGAAGAATGTGTATTCTGCTGTTTTTGGATGGAATGTCCTATAAATATCAATTAAGTCCATCTTGTTTAATGTATCATTTAAAGCTTGTGTTTCCTTATTTATTTTCATTTTGGATGATCTGTCCATTGGTGAAAGTGGGGTGTTAAAGTCCCCTACTATGAATGTGTTACTGTCGATTTCCCCTTTTATGGCTGTTAGCATTTGCCTTATGTATTGAGGTGCTCCTATATTGGGTGCCTAAATATTTAAAATTGTTATATCTTCTTCTTGGATCGATCCCTTGATCATTATGTAGTGTCCTTCTTTGTCTCTTCTAATAGTCTTTATTTTAAAGTCTATTTTTTCTGATATGAGAATTGCTACTCCAGCTTCTTTTGGTTTCCATTTGCATGAAATATCTTTTTCCATCCCCTTACTTTCAGTCTGTACATGTCTCTAGGTCTGAAGTGGGTCTCTTGTAGACAGCAAATATATGGGTCTTGTTTTTGTATCCATTCAGCCAATCTGTGTCTTTTGGTGGGAGCATTTAATCCATTTACATTTAAGGTAATTATCGATATGTACGTTCCTATTCCCATTTTCTTAATTGTTTTGGGTTCGTTATTGTAGGTCTTTTCCTTCTCTTGTGTTTCTTGCCTAGAGAAGTTCCTTTAGCAGTTGCTGTAAAGCTGGTTTGGTGGTGCTGAACTCTCTCAGCTTTTGCTCATCTGTGAAGGTTTTAACTTCTCCATCGAATCTGAATGAGATCCTTGCTGGGTAGTGTAATATTGGTTGCAGGTTTTTCTCCTTCATCACTTTAAATATGTCCTGCCAGTCCCTTCTGGCTTGCAGAGTTTCTACTGAAAAATCAGCTGTTAACCTTATGGGGATTCCCTTGTGTGTTATTTGTTGTTTTTCCCTTACTGCTTTTAATATGTTTTCTTTGTATTTAATTTTTGACAGTTTGATTAATATGTGTCTTGGTGTATTTCTCCTTGCACTTATCCTGTATGGGACTCTCTGTGCTTCCTGGACTTGATTAACTATTTCCTTTCCCATATTAGGGAAGTTTTCAACTTTAATCTCTTCAAATATTTTCTCAGTCCCTTTCTTTTTCTCTTGTTATTCTGGAACTCCTATAATTCGAATGTTGGTGCGTTTAATGTTGTCCCAGAGGTCTCTGAGACTGTCCTCAGTTCTTTTCATTCTTTTTTCTTTATTCTGCTCTGCAGTAGTTATTTCCACTATTTTATCTTCCAGGTCACTTATCCGTTCTTCTGCCTCAGTTATTCTGTTATTGATCCCATCTAGAGTAGTTTTCATTTCATTTATTGTGTTGTTCATCATTGCTTGTTTCATCTTTAGTTCTTCTAGGTCCTTGTTAAATGTTTCTTGCATTTTGTCCATTCTATTTCCAAGATTTTGGATCATCTTTACTATCATTATTCTGAATTCTTTTTCGGGTAAACTGCCTATTTCCTCTTCATTTGTTAGGTCTGGTGGGTTTTTATCTTGCTCCTTCATCTGCTGTATGTTTTTCTGTCTTCTCATTTTGCTCATCTTACTGTGTTTGGGATCTCCTTTTTGCAGGCTGCAGGTTCGTAGTTCCCATTGTTTTTGGTGTCTGTCCCCAGTGGCTAAGGTTAGTTCAGTGGGTTGTGTAGGCTTCCTGGTGGAGGGGACTAGTGCCTGTGTTCTGGTGGATGAGGCTGGATCTTGTCTTTCTGGTGGGCAGGTCCACGTCTGGTGGTGTGTTTTGGGGTATCTGTGGACTTATTATGATTTTAGGCAGCCTCTCTGCTAATGGGTGAGGTTGTGTTCCTGTCTTGCTATTGTTTGGCATAGGATGTCCAGCACTGTAGCTTGCTGGTCGTTGAGTGAAGCTGAGTGTTGGTGTTGAGATGGAGATCTCTGGGAGATTTTCGCCATTTGATATTATGTGGAGCTGGGAGGTCCCTTGTGGACCAGTGTCCTGAAGTTGGCTCTCCCACCTCAGAGGCACAGCACTGACTCCTGACTGCAGCACCAAGAGACTTTCATCCACACGGCTCAGAATAAAAGGGAGAAAAAGTAGAAAGAAAGAATTAGTAGAAGAAGAAAGAAAGAATGAATGAATGAAAGGAGGGAGGGAGGGAGAGAGGAAGGAAGGAAGGAGGGAAGAAAGAATAAAAAGAAAGAAGATAAAGTAAAATAAAATAAAGTCAGATAAAATATAATAAAGTTATTAAAATAAAAAAATAATTATTAAGAAAGAAAAAAATAAATAAAACGGACGGATAGAACCCTAGGAGAAATGGTGGAAGCAAAGCTATACAGACATAATCTCTCACAGAAGCATACTCTTACACACTCACAAAAAGAGGAGAAGGGGAAAAAATCATAAATCTTGCTCTCAAAGTCCACCTTCTTAATTTGGGATGATTGGTTGTCTATTCACGTATTCCACAGATGCAGGGTACATCAAGTTGATTGTGGAGCTTTAATCTGCTGCTTCTGAGGCTGCTGGGAGAGATTTCCCTTTCTCTTCTTTGTTCTCACAGCTCCCAGGGGCTCAGCTTTGGATTTCGCCCTGCCTCTGCGTGTAGGTCTCCGGACGGCGTCTGTTCTTTGCTCAGACAGGATGGGGTTAAAGGAGCCGCTGATTCGTGGGCTCTGGCTCACCCAGGCCCGGGGGGAGGGAGGGGCACGGAGTGCGGGGGCGGGCCTGCGGCGGCAGAGGCTGGCGTGACGTTGCACCAGCCTGAGGTGCGCCGTGCGTTCTCCTAGGGGAGTTGTCCCTGGATCCCGGGACCCTGGCAGTGGTGGGCTGCACAGGCTCCCCGGAAGGGGGGTGTGGATAGTGACCTGTGCTCACACACAGGCTTCTTGGTGGCGGCAGCAGCAGCCTTAGCGTCTCATGCCCGTCTCTGGGGTCGGCGGTTTTAGCCGCGGCTCGCGCCCGTCTCTGGAGCTCCTTTAAGCAGCGCTCTTAATCCCCTCTCTTCGCGCACCAGGAAACAAAGAGGTAAGAAAAAGTCTCTTGCCTCTTTAGCAGGTCCAGACTTTTCCCCGGACTCCCTCCCGGCTAGCCATGGCGCACTAATCCTCTGCAGGCTGTGTTTACGCCGCCAACCCCAGGCCTCTCCCGGCGCTCCGACCGAAGCCCGAGCCTTAACTCCCAGCCCTGCCCGCCCCGGCGGGTGAGCAAACAAGCCTCTCGGGCTGGTGAGTGCCGGTTGGCCCTGATCCTCTGTGCGGGAATCTCTCCTCTTTGCCCTCCGCACCCCTGTTGCTGTTCTCTCCGCCGCGGCACCGAAGCTTTCCCCCTCCACCACCTGCAGTCTCCGCCTGCGAAGGGGCTTCCTAGTGTTTGGAAACCTTTCCTCCTTCACGGATCCCTCCCACTGGTGCAGGTCCCGTCCCTATCCTTTTGTCTCTGTTTATTCTTTTTTCTTTTGCCCTACCCAGGTTCGTGGGGGGGGGGGGGTTCTTGCCTTTTGGGAGGTCTGAGGTCTTCTGCCAGCGTTCAGTAGGTGTTCTGTAGGAGTTGTTCCACGTGTAGATGTATTTCTGGTGTATCTGTGGGGAGGAAGGTGATCTCCGCGTCTTACTCTTCCGCCATCTTCCCGGAAGCCCCCTAAAAGATTTTTAAAAGCAATAAAATGTTGGATATCCAACACTTCTTCATTTCTAAATTTTATTTAGTTGCATAATTTTAAATATCAAATATTTTATTGACAAAATTTGCAGTGTATTTTTAGTGGAATAAATACACGTGTGAAGTTCCTTATGGTTGTGTAACTGACAGGGATCTTCCTGTTTGAATCCGTAGAGAAAGATAAATTAATATCATGCAGTTTTGTAACGTTCTTATGAAATAATAAATTATTTCTACTAATCCACACAGTGGACCCAGACATTTTATCTGAGGGAGAAAAAAAAAAAACACGAAACATTGTTTCATCGATAGTAACTTAATTTAGAGTAAGAATATATGTTACTTTAAAAATATTTGAATGGGGCTTCCCTGGTGGTGCAGTGGTTGAGAGTCCGCCTGCCGATGCAGGGGACACGGGTTTGTGCCCCGGTCTGGGAAGATCCCACATGCCGCGGAATGGCTAGGCCCATGAGCCATGGCCACTGAGCCTGTGCGTCCGCAGCCTGTGCTCCACAATGGGAGAGGCCACAACAGTGAGAGGCCCGCCGCAAAAAATATTTGAATGGATAATCGTAGAGAAAAATTAGATATTATTGTTCTTTCTCTCCCTTCTTTTCCTACCTTTTAAAAGCTTTTACCTAACCCTACTCCAGAGCAAAGCCCCCTGCATCTTCATTCTCTTTGCACAATTATTCTTCTGCTTCTTTGCCTCAAATGGTAGCCTAGTGACTGAGCTCAAGCTCTGGGTTTCTACATGAGTTTGGATCTTGACTCCAAGAGTTTCTTCTAACTGTAATTTCTTAACTGTCATTGCTTAGCTCCTTTATCCTGCATTTTTCTCACGTGATAATTAACTGAGATAATAAATGAAAATTTTTAAAGCAATGCCTGCCACATAGTAAGTGCTCAATAAATGTTAGTTGTTGTTAACATTTTTAGTGTTTATAACTGAGATTTGCTCCTCCTGTGAAGCACTGCTTATTCTGTATCCTATCCTAATGCTGGGGACTGTGAAAAGCCTTCTCTTAGCTCCCCATCACCATTTATAAGTAAATATGCCTCTGACTCTGTGGGGATGCAAAGTGGGTTGGGGAAGGACACCATTTTTAATGCTCTTCACATCCACTTGTAGTACCCCCTCCACCCTGCTCATTGAAGTCATCTGCTAAATACTGCTTGTTCCTCAGGTACCTCAAAGATTTTAGCAAGTGACCCCAAATCATCGTTTAACTCCGTGCAAGCCATTCCCTAGGTGACTTTGAATCAATATGCATTTTTTTGCACCTTTAATAGCTCTTTATTGGAGTATAATTGCTTCACAATACTGTGTTAGTCTCTGTTGTACACCAAAGTGAATCAGCCATATGCATACACATGTCCCCATATCCCCTCCCTCTTGAGCCTCCTTCCCATCCTCCCTGTCCCACCCCTCTAGGTCATCTCAAAGCACTGAGCTGATCTCCCTGTGCTATGCTGCTGCTTCCCAGTAGCTATCTGTTTTACATTCCGTCTTGTGTATATGTCAGTGCTACTCTCACTTCGCCCCATCTTAGGAAAAGACAAAAGGACAACCCTCAGAATGGGAGAAAATATTTGCAAAGGAAACAACAGACAAAAGTTTAATCTCCAAAATATACAAACAGCTAATGGAGCTCAATATCAAAAAAACAAACAATCCAATTAAAAAATGGGTGGAAGACTTAAATAGACATTTCACCAAGGAAGACATACAGATGGGCAAGAGGCACATGAAAAGATGCTCAACATCACTCATTATTAGAGAAATGCAAATCAAAACTATAAGAGATATCACCTCACACCAGTCAGAATGGCCATTATCAAAAAATCTAGAAACAGTAAATGCTGGAAAGGGTGTGATGAAAAGGGAGCCCTCCTGCACTGTTGGTGGGAATGTAAACTGATACGACCACTACACAAAACAATATGGAGTTTCCTTAAAAAACTAAAAATAGAACTACTCTATGACCCAGCAATCCCACTACTGGGCATATTCCCTGAGAAAACCATAATTCAATAAGTATGTGTTAATGATCTCATTCAACATCCTTGCCTACTGGTTTCTTGACCTCCTAAAATCCATTGAACTTACTCAGTATTTGCTCTAATCCTATCAAAACCAGGCCTTATTGGGACAAAGTTAAAGTTTGTCTTCCTATGTGTGTTTTAATCTATTTTGTGTGCTCTGTCCTCCTTTGTCCAACATGACTATTCTATTCTTTTATCTGTTAACAGAAATAAGAAACTTAATTATATTGGTTAAGGGTGTGTAATCTGGAACCTGTATTTCTGGGCTCTAATCCCAGGTCTATCACTTACTGGATGATCTTGGGCAAGTTATTAAGCTTCTCAGGACTCAGCTTCCTCATCTGTAGTAATATTTTCCTTCTAAGGTTGTCATGAGAAATAAGTAGCTTAGAATGATGCCTGCTACATGATAAAGTTGCATTATATCTAAACTATGACTAACTCTTTAATATGCCAGCTGATGAGGACGTTGCAAAGGAAAACAATAGATATATATGCAGTAGTTTACAAATCATTTATATTTTTTTCTATAAATAATGGATCAGTTTCCAGATCTATCTAGTAGTACATCAACAAGAGACTCCACTGAAATATCTTGTTGATGAAATACTATTTTAAAAGTATATTATAAATCCATTAATCTTGAGTTGTAGTTTTTGTGTGTGAACTTCAAAGGCAACTTAATGAAAACATTTTATGCCAAGACATTTTAGGCTTATTACTTACTGTAATGCCTTTTGGGTCACTTTCTTATAACTTTCATCAATTTTAAAATCACATTTTCATTCCGTAGGCTTACAGTGGCATTTTAGAAATGTGCCTCTTTGTTAATGCGGTTGTTTTGATTTTAAGTGTGAGGACTTGGGGGAGGAAAAAATATATGTGTATAAAAACAGCTAAGTCCTTTTGGCAGATGAAAGAATGGTAGGAACATAAGATGAGACTTCTGGCTGTTACACCTCAAAGAGTTTGTTTAATATAGTGCCATGAATCTACCTAATCTTTTCCAATTTGTTACCTAGTTTTCTTTGCTATCTGTCTCAGTGATGTCTCATTTCCCCAACTGACTGCTGCAGGCTAGCAATCTGTAACAAAAACTCAGTGTCAATCTCAGATATAATAAAAAAAAGGAGGCCACAAGATTAATGGCCCCAGCCATAATTATAAAGTCTCAAACCACAGACATTATAAGACCTTTCAAATTTTACTCAGGGTGGAAGAAGCTGGGTTATCACTATAGTGTGAAGATATTGGTCTCGTAGTAAAGAAAATGTTGGGTTATTTGGTATGGGAAGCCTACTCTGTTTTGAGTACTGTTAGGAACTGTGGACACAAAATGGTTTCTTCCCTTAAGGAGCTTGTAATAATTTCATCCATTTCAGTTTTCCCTTGATAATGCCTATTTCTTGTTAATTCATAGAGGAGACAGGTCTATTCTTGGAGCTGTCAAGTAGAAGCCAGATGAAAACAGGCTGCTCTTGGAGACCATGCCACACACAGATATTGGGAATTTTGTAATGTTCATGGTGCTGTAGAACCAGTACATCGCTTCTCAAGTAATGACTACTCTGACAGGATATAAATGACAAATGTGGGAATATTTGAGGCCTTGCTTTCCCACCTGCTCAAACATTCCGTGTCTGCCAGCCTGATATTTCCAGCACACTGGACCAAACTGTCCCTCACACCTCCAGACACACACACACACACACACACACACACACACACACACACACACACAAAGTCCTCCTAGAATGTTGCATTGCACACTTAGGATATAAGTGCATTAAAAAATGGGCAGAAAATCATTTAACCAGAGAGCTGGATGGGATAAAAACTATTTAGGGAGAATGGCTAAGTCAATCAATGCCATAATAATGATACAATGGGGGAGAGTAGAAAGATGAAAGTTTTGTGATGGGAAAAGGCATGGAGAGAGAGAGAGAGAGAACTTGAAAGATGGGGTTGTGGTGAATGAGACACTTCAGAGAGTGAGAGTTGAGAAAATATTTAGAATCGTGGCCATGGGCAATGCTTTGGATCCCATTTAAAATACCCTTTGAGAGGAGTAAAGTTCTTTTATGTGAATTTTGGCTGTTGAACCATGCTTCTCAAATGTGAGACCACTCACAAACTGAACATGTGCATGTTTATGGTTCCTCAGGGATCCATTAGAACCTCTGACTAGAGAACTCACAGATGAGGGTTAAGGGATACAGTAATCCAAAGTATTTTGCCACCATGGGTTTCTCTTTCTGTCACATACCTTGAAATAGTCTCTGTTCTCTTTCCCTTCCTTTATGCAACTAAACGAAATATTCAAGAGTGAAATATTCAGTAGCAGAGTGAAATTTCACTGCATTTGGATTATTACTAACATTCCTGCTGAGTCTATGGCTTCTCAAACTTTGCTGAAGCATGCAGAGACCTCTGAAACCCACTGTCCCTGTCTGCCGAGCCTGTCAAAGTTCCTAAGATTTCACATCCTCCCTCTTTCCTATAGCCTGACTGTGGTACCTTAGTGATCATTTCAACTCTGCATAAATGCTTCTGTCTCCAGGTTACTTCATTTGTCTACCGTGTCACCTCTGCTGACTGTCTCCATCTCTTTGTCTCACTTTGTTTTTCTTTATGTTTTTATATACAGCGTTGTGAGGGAGGGAAAACGGAACTAACATTGATTGAAGCTTATGATGTGCCAGGCACTTTGCATATGCCATTCCACTTAATCACTCCTAACATATATAGTAAGTATTATCATCTATATTTTATAAATGAGGAAAGTCAGCTTTTAGGTACAGTTTGTTGCCTAAGGTCCCACTAATTGTAAATAACTAAAACTGAATGCAGATAAAAGTGATATCAAAGCTCATGTTTTCTGCATTTACCAGCATATATATGACTCTTAGAGCAGTAAATGACAAAATTGTAAATTGGTTGTGTATGAAAGAGCATTTTTAAATAACAGTATTTTTAAATATTTTATCTTCTCTCAACCAGGGGTATAATTTCCTATTACAATTATAACTGCCAATTGCTAAAATGTGTTTATATTTAATTGACACTTATTTTAGCCCCATTTCTAGTTGAACCTTAATTAAAAAAAATAATAGAAGCAAAGTAAATGTCAGTTAGAAATTTAAAAATGGGCAGGAACAAAGACTTTTGACAAGCAAATATGCTAAGTATAAAAAGTTCTGACATGCTGTAAAGGGAGTAGTCTCTTTTTCCATTTAAAGGCTGCTTTCTCTTTTCTTACCTATAAAATGGAACAAATAATAGTATTTATAATGTTATTGTGTAAATTAAATGAGATACTATGTGGAAAGCCCTTAGTCTACTAGTTAGAACATAGAAAGTGCTCAATAAATGGTAGATGATGTGGTAAGTTTGATGATGTTGCTGATGATGATGTCTAGATTGGATTATGCAACATAGTGTAAGCCTCCATGTATAAGATGAACACTTAAAAAAAAAAATAGAGAAGTTAACTAACCTGACTAAGGAATGACACAGTAACAGAGTGAGAATTGAAATTCTTACCTGTCCCATGCCAGATAGACTCCGTGTTATGTGTATATCTGTCTGTTGATATTCACATGAAATACTGATTTAAAACCATAAATGCAGGAATTTTACACTGATTCTTTTAAATTTCTTGCTGTTACTTTTGACTCATTTTGCCTACCAAGTGCTTTTAAAATCTGAACCGTTATCCTGTGTATGAGCAAGCACTGCTTCGTCCAGATTTGTGTCATTTTCAAAAATGGTAAGCATATTTCATTGTTTTATCCAACTCAGTGATTAAAAGGTCAAATATGATAGATATGTACAGAGGCCTTTGACACACCACTAGAACCAGTAGATCAATCTAAGCCTTCCAGGACATCAGTCTTTTTTTTTTTTTTGCGGTACGCAGGCCTCTCACCGTTGTGGCCTCTCCCGTTGTGGAGCACAGGCTCCGGACGCGCAGGCTCAGCGGCCATGGCTCACGGGCCCAGCCGCTCCGCAGCAGGCAGGCAGACTCCCAACCGCTGCTCCACCAGGGAAGCCCCATCAATCCTTTTATCAAATGTTCTGATACATGTGCCAGTCATCTACAGATCCAAACGTCTGTTCCAGATTCCATCAATGTTTTCCAGAAGTATATAAAGAAAGACATAGTCAAGTTCCTTCTGATATCCAAATTGTCCCTCCATGACCTTTAAATCTTTAAAATATGACATGAAATTAGTGATATTTTCTTAATGTGTATTTTCATTTAAAAATATATATATTCATCTCCTGCATCTCCTAAGTATTCCATAAAGCAAAAAAGTTAATTGAATTTTAGTTTGTCTGTATGATGGGAGGTAAATCCACCCAAAAAATAATGACATTTATTTAACATCACTTGAAACTGTATAGGATAAAATATAGAGTGAAAATAGAACGTTACAAAACTATATAGATTATTATATTAACTTCAAAACAATTATATATACTTCAAAAAAATGAAAAACACCAAAGTGCAAAGTTTATGCATGATATTTATTTTCTTCTTTTACACTTTTCATTTTATAGCACTTTAATTTGAACATGTGTTAGAAATAAAATCTAGCAAATCCATCTGAAATATTTAATGCAAATAGTGTGGGTAAGAGAAGACCTCACTGAGAAGTGGCATCTAAGAAAAGCAAGAAAGCAGGTGAACCATCTGACTGCAAGCTATCAGAGAAAGAGAGGTCCAGGGAAGTAAAACAGAAGGGACCCTAAGTGGGTCATGCACCTAGTTTATGTCCTAGAAACAGCAGGAGTGAGAGTGAGAGGAGTGAGCCAGGAGGTAAGGTTATGGAGGCAAGAAGGAGAGAACCAAGTATTCTAGTGTCTTGAAGACCATTGTAATGGACTTTGACTATTAGTCTGAGAGAGACAGGAAGTTATTGGGATTTGAGCTAGTCTAAGAACATCACACTGGCTAATATATTGAGAGGAGACTGTAAAGGATCCAGAGGGGAAACTAGGACACAAGTTAGGAGGTTATTTCATTAATCCAAGCAAGAGATGACAGTGGCTTAGTGGTGGAGGTGGTGGGAAATTACTGGACACCAGATATATTTTGAAGTTAGGGTCAACTGGATATGCTAATGAATTTGGATCTGGGATGTGAGAGAAAAAGGGTTGCTGAGAATGACTTCAAACTGTCTAACATGAGCCTCTGGAAGGGTTGTGCTGCCATTGACTGAGACGGAGAAGGCTTTACAGTGATAATTTTTTTGGTGGGGTGGGAAGATCAGGGATTAATTTTTGGACATGTAAATATTTAAAGGCCTGCTAATCATACAGATACTGATATTTCATAGACAGTTGGAAGTATAAACCTGTTTGCACATGGTCTGGGCTGGACATATAAATTTTGGAGAGTATCAGCCTATTAGGGTATTTGAGTTAATATACATAAAATTCTTAGAATGTTCCTGAAAGGGCTACCACCACATAAGGCTGAACAGGCTGTACACTGCAGACCTTCAAGGGAGTATCATCTAGATAGACTACACTCTGAAGTATGCTCTTGGCTGTTTTTGGTGGCCCTGGCTGGTTCATCATAAGTGCTCATAAATCTACCTATTCTTATCACTGTAGTTGGTTGCAGACAGCAGACAGGTCTTAATATATTAAGTCTGCTGGTAAGGTTCCCCAGTCTGTTCATACCTCTTATTTATATGTTTTAGAAATACATTTGACATTGATCGGAGATAATTATGTTCCTCAGTGGGTGGAATTCCTATATTCTACTCTGTGCTCACAGCTATGAACAGTGATAATTAATGCTTTCTAATTGCTTGATTTGAAAGAAATGTTTGACGGTATCAAATATGAAATCTTCCAGTTTTTCAGGAAAAAAATTTAATTTTTTTCTTATAATTTGAGTCAAATTGTTTTGCTGATAGTATGACTTTTACAAAAGTATTTGGCCCCTTTGTTATTCTCTTTGAAGTTTGTCTCTGTTAGCTTTCAGGAGTTTGAAGGTATGCTGGGAGAAGTATAGAAGGTATGGAATAGTAATATAGACAGCATTATATCAGATCTTTATATTCAATGAGAAATACAATTCCTTTAGTATGTTAATGTCATTTCTATCAGTCACTCTTATGATCACATGAGGCTGTAGATGTAAGCGATAAGTAACAATTTTAAGTTTTAAATTGGTTATCATCAAATTTCTTTTTGACACTGAAATTTGTATAGATCTCGCCGTTCTCCTTGAATCTATAGGTAGAAACATCGAAACTCAGCATGTTAATAGAGTACCTGTTTACCCTTATATATGATTTAAGAGGTTTTGAAAATGGCATTCTTTTATTTAATTAATTTATTATTTTATTTTATTTTATTTTTTGTTGCGTTGAGTCTTCAGTGCTGTGCGTGGACTTTCTCTAGTTGCGGCGAGCGGGGGCTGCTCTTCGTTGCAGTGCATGGGCTTCTCATTGCAGTGGCTTCTCTTGCTGCGGAGCATGGCTCTAGGCACACGGACTTCAGTAGTCGTGGCACGCGAGCTCAGTAGCTGTGGCTTGTGGGCTCTAGAGCACAGGCTCAGTAGTTGTGGCACATGGGCTTAGTTGCTCTGCGGCATGTGGAATCTTCCTGGACCAGGGATCGAACCCGTGTCCCTACATTGGCAGGTGGATTTTTAATCACTGCACCACCAGGGAAGTCCGAAAAATGGCACTCTTATAGGTTTTGTACCTGGGGTTTCTGCTATTACCATATCTACTCTAGATTGATTTGTGTTTACAGAAGGCCTCAGAAGAAATGAAAATTTACTCAGTAGGCTCAGTACTTTCAAACTTTTGCACAATTCTGTGTGCCACATTAACTGTTAGTCTATCAGCTATTTCTCTATAGTCCTATCTGAAGTGGTACTGGGCTTGGAGCTACTGTGTGCTCTGGCAGTCACAGATTAGTCCTAGGTTGCTGAGCCTTTGAGGAAAGGGTGGATAGAAGTGCTGCAGACTAAACTTGATATATTTGATCAAAATTAATCTTGATCACATGATCATATATGCTCCTCTCAATCCTTTGGCTTTAGATTTCTTGAAATGAATAACAATGAGGTTGATATTACTTATTTCTTTTTCAATACAGTGATTAGTAAAACATTTTAAACAACTAATTCTTGATTTAATTTACTGCTAGATGAAAAATTCCCCATATATATATATTTTTAATTTTTAAATTCGTCTTTCTAGTTAGTGAAAATACCTGCCCATCTTTTTTCTGAACAGCAAAATGTATTGTTAGACCTTCGCGGTCTCCTAGGAGTTTCGACTCGCCCAGGAAACAACAAGAGTCGGAAGCCGATGCAAAACGCAAGAGGTTTATGGAAGGCCGGTGCACCGGGGTTCCTTGGTCCTCACGCAGGAGGCCGAAGAAAGAACCCCCCCAGGGCGTGAACATGTATTTTTATAGGTCTCAATTTCCTGTTATGCAAAGTGTGGATTCAATTGTGATTTTTAATGATAGGTTCTTAGCCTCTGTTCGGACCAGAGAAGGAACCTGCCCCAGGCTTCCTGATTGGTTCTTTGACAGATACCTTTTTTACATTTTGTTTATCTCCCTCCTTCTCAGAAGGGGGCCGGACATCCTGGAAATTCACCCATTGTCTAAGAAGCCCCTGTTGTCTGGAGAGTTCTTAATCATTAGCTGGAACAATGTCCCTCGAGTCCCACAGTATAACAGTAAAGTTTCCATTCAGTAATTCACTTTCAAATCATAGATAATATAGGAAGATTGATTAAGACTAGAAGAAAATGTAAGCTCAATTTACAGGACAAAAGTGTGAGGATGAATAAACACATAACAATGAGAACTGTCGGGTAAGAATAAGGGAAGTTTAACATCTGATAAAAAAAAACAATTCCACCTTACATTAATATTATTAACCCTACTAATATATCATTTGCTGGAATCATGTTGTGACTTTACTATCATATGGGTGATTCATAATAATTTAAAATTGAAAATAAAAACTATGTATTTTCTAGGACTCCTGGGGGAAAAGAAAATGCAAATTGATGGAAATATATTCACAAGTCAGAGTAAATACTGAGAAATGAGAGACTGCTAGATTTTTACACTGTTTAATTCTGTACGTTTGGTCAACAAGCATCTGATCAGATCTAATTGTCACAAAATATGGCCATAATGTTAATAGAGTTTGGAATTATATGCCAAACCATTATTTTTTTTAATATATGCTTTGTTGTCTTGGAAACATTATCATTAGAATCCCTGGGATTGCTTTTTATAAATATGGATTCCTATACCTCATTGCAGACTATAAAATCAGCATTTTGCACAAGGTACTCAAGTGTCAACACTAACTTTTAGGAAGCATACCCTGACACCCTCTTCTACCTTGCAGGTCAAACCACATCAATTCAAAGCTCAAAAACCTTGACCTACACCATAATACCTGTACAGAGTAAACACCAACCAAGACTTTCAAGACACTTTGTAAGCTCATACTTCAACAGCTGTTTCTGTGCAAACTGCTCAAGGAACCATAAAGTATTCATTATGGTCCCAAAGAGTTGTGCTCATCCGTGCCTCTGTGTTGTTGCTTCGGTTAATCTTTCAGCCTGGAACTTTTCTTCCCTCCCCTTCTCTACGGGGCAAACAAGATATCCAAGCCCATTTGAAATGCCCATCCCCTCTGGAGAGTGTTTTTTTTTTTTTTTAATCTTTTTTCTCTACGCATACCTATGTTTTGATTATTATAATTATTTGCCTATATTTCTGCCTATTTCCTGGTCCTTGAAAGCTCCTCGAGGGCAGGACACTGACTTATTCATCTTTTTATTGTCTGGCCAAGAACAGGAGCTGGTTTAGTGTAGACTTTCAAAAATGTTCCACTTCCCTTTTTTAAAATTCATGGTCATAAAAAAGATACTGTTCTCTCACTCTTCCCCAGTAAATGTAGTGTTAAGAGGTCAAGAATGCCAGCTTTTAAAAGAATTGAAAGAAGAATCCAGGGATGTAACTTCATCACCTTTAACTAGAGGCAGTTTGAGGATATAATCATTTATGGTTGTCAGTGACTTTATATTTTGTAACTCTTCAACTGTCCTGGCATATTACTTGCAGAAAGCAGTACAGAGGTACATATTAAATCCCATCTCTGCTGTCAGGCAGTTCCAAATAAAAGCAAAACTTCCAGCATGATTTTATGACTCTTAAAATTATCAAAGTGGCTCAGGGACTCTAGCTCCTTAAAAAAAAATACAAGAGCTACATTTTTAGTAACATCTGCTGGACAAGCATAAAAGATGAACTTAGCTATGTTTGCTAACTTCTATGATGAATAATGCATTGTCAGAGGCGATTGCCTGTGAATTGAAATAATGCAATATAATGCATATAATGCAATAATCAGCGCTTATTTTTTAAAATTAGCTGTTAAGGTGACAAATATTTGTTTAAATTTTTGTTTTATTCTATAGTTAAGATCTTCAATTGGGTCAGATTGACAGGAGGTAGAAATATTAATTTAAATAACTATGCTATCACTAAGCTGAATGGAAATGTCAGATTCTTATTTTTAAGTGGTGTATTTTCTCAAATAGTTTTAAAAGAATTATCACAATAAATAATGAAAAAAAATGATGTAGTAGATTGAAACATGGAAATAAGCAGATTTGGACAGCATTGGCAAAGTCTCAGTGCCCCAAAATGTTTCTCCCATTTACATAGGCTAGTATCTGACTAATTCCTCTTTTTCCTGTCCTCATTTTAAAAAACACTCTACTAGAGAAGTAGGTTATAAAGCTAAGTGACACTAAAAATTATTTACATATACAGTCTCTTTTCCCCGTGAAATCAGGCCTCCTGAGGTACTGCATACCCGAGAACCGAGGACCGGAAGAAAGTTCCCAGTAAGATATCTATTGAGCCACAGTTAAAATATTTCCCTTCCTGTTAGGAGACGCACAAGGGACCCTTCAGAGGCCATGTTTATCCTCTCCACTGAAATGCTCTGGGTAGATCTCATTTTAGATGTCACATAGATAAATCACATATAAGGAATACAGTAGACTTTGGAGCTACCAGGCCATTAAATTGGAAACGGTCCAGCTCAACGTGGCTTTGTCCAACTCTTCCTTCCTGAGCTAGGGGACTGTTGAAAATTCAGATTTATCACCTTCTTTCATTAAACACATGGAGGGTGAACATTATATATAGAGTAGTCAAAACCTTTTCCCTTCAGAATAATGCTGAATTAATTCTGAATTCTCTTAGAATAGTAACCATGTCTGTTTCAGCTTACCTCCGATATGTAACATAGTTCCTGATACACAGATACAGATGGTACTCAAGAAATACTTATGGATAGATGGATGGAAGGAAAGTAAGAAAGAAAGTTTGTAGAATTTTTTTTTCCAATTCGAGATTAATAATTACTAAGGAAACGCTTTTGTGCAGCAGAAATGTTGGGAACAAAACGCTAAAACCAGATTTTTAAAAATATTAAACATTGTAGCCCATTAAAACTACACTATTCAGGGCTTCCCTGGTGGCACGGTTGTTGAGAGTCTGCCTGCCGATGCAGGGGACATGGGTTCGTGCCCCGGTCCGGGAAGATCCCACGTGCCGCGGAGCGGCTGGGCCCGTGAGTCATGGCCGCTGAGTCTGCTCGTCCGGAGCCTGTGCTCCACAACGGGAGAGGCCACAACAGTGAGAGTCCCGTGTACCGCCAAAAAAACAAAAAGCAAAAAAAACTACACTATTCAATTGTCTGCAAGAATCAAACCAAGGTTGCAGGTGTGAAAGTGTGAAAAATGCATTAATTCAGAAATACATCATTGTAGGCAGAGATCTTGGTCAGATACTTTGACATTTAGTTAATTGCAACAATTCAGTGAAAATAGTGTTAGCCCAAGTGCCGTGTATCACACAGTTTTGAAGACCAAAACTGAACTGAGTGCCTGAGCAGATTCCAAAACCCTCAAAGCCCTAGAGACAGTGAAATGAAGGGCAGGCCAGAAGGAGCAGCCATTAACTGAGGCACATTCAATTCACGGTCCTCCAGCACACTTGTCATGACAGAACTCTGAAGTGTGTGGGCCAAGCAATCACCTCCTTTTGGTTTTCAAAAGGGGTGGAGGGAATATAAGTCTCAGTAAAATCCCAGAGAAGAAACAGTTGTCGGCTTCCTGTTATAGACGTAATTGATATTTCTACTTTTATATAAATGAAAAATGGAAACTAACAAATGAAATCTCTTCACAGCATTTAGACAAGGTTAAATTATTTAAGCGTTCTGTGTTTGTGCGGACACTATTTAACTTGTGCCCAACTAGGTGGGTCTCGCTATGATACTTTGGCAAGAATTGTAAACAAAATTTCTAGTAATATTTCTTTTTCTATTAGATATGAGAGTAGGTCTTGAGATGGTAAATTGCAACTGCAAGAATAAGAAGGTAAAAAAAAAATATGTAATCCAATTAAAGGGAATCATTGAAGTTTTAAAATGTCTAATGTTACTCAGCATTTTTTATTAACAGCTACAGATAGTTGTTTGGCAACCATAAATAAAGCTAAATATTTTATTAGGCCCAAACCCAATTAGAGAAGTCATAGATTAAATGGTAGATCGTCCTCTGCTTCAGATATCTTCAATTAACAGACTACTTATTGGGTTGATTTAAAGGATTTTAACACACCTAAAGAAACACATTAACATTAGCTACTTGCTCATAAAAAGTTTGTATTCAGAAAAAGTTTGCACTGCTTTCCATTTTGTCTCACAGTCCTTTCTAATTTCCTCTGGTATAAATCAATTTAGATTTATTAGCTTTATACAAAAGAACTCCGGTAGGTTTTTAATAATAATTATCATTATCACTGATTAAAGTTATATTGTTCAAGCCAGATGGAGTCCTTTTCCTGTCAGCTAGAATGAGCTTGCATTATGTAGTTATAATGTGTTTGGATCTAAATAAACAGATGGCAGAGTGACAGGATATTATACGCTTGTGATGTCAGCCTCAGTGCTTCACAAACAGAATTGCTTTAAATAAACCCCATTGAGGCCAGGATCTAGATGCTTTTAAGAAGGTGGCTGGGACTGAGCTTAAGTGTTATATTAACTTGGAAATAGTACTGTTCACTTGCAGAAGAGTAGACCAGTAGGATGGTCTGAGGTTTAGCCTGAGAAAGGGTGTCTGCTGAATCTGTCCCTTAACTGTGAAAGCGTTTAACATACTAGGTTCATTCAGTCAGTCTCAGAAGGAGAGACTAAGACAAACAACAGAAAAAAGCTGCCCAAGTTGTAAGAACTTCCAAGAGGAAGAGTTAAAAACTGGGTCAAGGGGGGCTTCCCTGGTGGCGCAGTGGTTGGGGGTCCGCCTGCCGATGCAGGGGACATGGGTTCGTGCCCCAGTCCGGGAAGATCCCACATGCCGCAGAGCGGCTGGGCCCGTGAGCCATGGTCGCTGAGCCTGCGCGTCCGGAGCCTGTGCTCCGCAACGGGAGAGGCCACAACAGTACCGAAAAAAAAAAAAAAAAAAAAAAAACTGGGTCAAGGAAAGATGGAAACTTTTGATATAACCTTATTCCATAATTTTTACAGTGAAGTTAACTATTTTAAAATAAACAACTTGAATAGGCATGTACTCGTTCACAATTTATATTAGAAAGTTAACAGACAAGGTTTAATAAGAACTTTGTTATAGAAAACTTTAGTCTTTGATAGATTTTCATGTCCACTTTTCCCTAAAAATGAGCCCATTCCATATCCTTGTACTCACAAAAATTTGGAGTAAGCCTATGAAATTCAGCTGCAAACTTCAAAGAAAGTCATTAAACATTATTTCTTCTAGCTAATATTCTTTTGTTGAGATTGTAGGGAATTTCTCTGTGGGACAACTGTATTTGCTGAGGCAAATACCCATAGTAGCATCATCGTTAAAAGGAAAATGAGACTATAGGAAATAAAGGCTGATATTTGATAATGAAGGTAGTATCAATAAAATTTTTAGAAGAGGATATAAAATAATTGAAATTAAGATTCCTAAAAAATTAGCTGTTTTAAATGCTTGAAATACTTATATAAAGATGTTGGTTTGCAAATTGGCCCCTGTACCTAAAGGACAAGGAGAGACAGAAGAAAGAGGCAGCCCACTCCAGATTAGTAGGCGACAGGTTTAATAAGCAAGGGAACTTATTTATGAGATTTGTCTTGGGCAACAGCAACGTGAGTAGATCTCAGCATCCACCTGCCAGAGTCTTAAAAGTTTGTGTAGGGGTCCTAACTAAATTCAGTCACTTATTCAGTCCAGATGGTCTCAGCAACACCTTACTCTCTCCAGGCTATGTCCTTGAAACAGCTGCTAGCATGGGATTAGTTGGAGGGACATATATTTCAAGGACAAGGGAGGGGGTGAGAAGCTTCTGATTGCCTGGGTTCAGCTCACAGGTCAACTGGCAGTCACAACCTCTTAATGACCTCCTCCTCAGGAATATAGCTAATATTATGTCATAACTATAAATGGAATATAACCTTTAAAAATTGTGAATCATTGTGATGTACACCTGAAACTTATTAATATTGTACATCAAGTATACTTCAATAAAGAAATTTTTAAAAAGACAGTGCAAACTTACGGTTACCCAAGGGGAAAGAGGGGGAGGGATAAATTAGGAGTTTGGGATTAAAATATACATACTACTGTATATAAAATAGATATCCAACAAGGACCTACTGTATAGTGCAGGGAACTATACTCAATATCTTGTAACAACCTATAATGGAAGAGAATGTAAAAAAAGAATATATATATATATATATATATATATACACACACACAGACACATACATACATATGTATATATATACATATATTTGTATAACTGAATCTCTTTGCTGTACACCTGAAACTAACATTGTCAATCAACTATATTTCAATAAAAAATTTTAAAAAGACACAATAGACCTTTGACAAAAAAAAGATAATCTAAATTATATATAAAACCTTTTTTTTCTGACGGTTTATCATGTTTGTAATATATTCTTGTTTTCATAGACTTCAATTTCTTTTTTAACTATTGATTTAATCCTTAACATCTGTTGGTATCAGTAAGCCCTGAACTTTTGAAATTATATCAAGTAGGATATAGATCAATAGAATAAAAGTATTCAATAGTTGAAGTGAAACTTATTTCATGTAAATATTTACTTCTGACTATGTAGGAACATTTACAGATTCTGTATTTCCTTTTCTTATAAAATGAGATGAGAGGATTTTGAATATCAAGAGATTGTATTTCTGCTTCACATGTATTTGACATTCAGATTTTGCTACTTAAATGGGCATTTTATGAGCTATGTTTCAACTCTAGTGTGAATTAAAAATCCTTATAAAGGGGCAAGAATGTTTCCTTTGAGGTCTTAACTCCTAGTCAGAGTGAAAGATTATAATACACATGTGCTTTCTGCTGTTCTACAGGTGGACGTTGCCATAAGTCCTGCACTGGCCGATGCTGGGGACCCACAGAAAATCATTGCCAGACTTGTAAGTGTTCAACAGTGAAAAGACATAGCCTTGAAATTGTCAAGTAATTTTAATAACTGATGCTTTTCACACTTCTGGTTATCAGAAACATGAAAATGAGCTTTTGCCTCCTTGTGGTAGATTGATTCTATCTAAGTAAACTGCCTAATCTCAAAGCTTTCAAATTAAATGTAATATGTAGTTGTTTCCTATATTTCTTTGTGGATTCTGGATTAATGATAGCAACACAAATGTGTTGCTATTAACCATGACTTCAGAGTCTGTACATCAGAGGAAGTAGGAAAACCAAATGTATACAAAATGATAATTAACAGAATTTCAGGTTAACTGAATATCTCAGTACTTTTCCCAAATAGTTACATCACTATTCATTCACTGGAGAAAGAAAAAAGAAAGGAAGAGTGTACTCTGTACCCACTGTGTTCCAGGTATAGAGATATAAACTATGTGAATTATAAATATAGATTCACTATTAAATCACAAAATGTATCTCACCCTTAGTGTATATTGTTTCTTGTATTAGTCATTAAAATAAGTATGAGGGATGATAATCACTGCTAAGACATTTAAAAACAAAGTATACTGAACATAAAGACAAATATCTAATGTTTTCAGCATTCTTAAAGTCATCTGATACTTAAATCAGCACTGAACTTTCACTAATCTTAAGGATAAATGTTTTCTTTAAAAAGGAAATACAAAATGGTCTATATAAATGGTAAAGACTTTTCTTCCTGCTATAATAACAGCTGAAATAATAAGTGGAAAACAATGTGGAGGCTATTTGAAATGTATTTCTTTTTTTAGCATAGAAGACATAGAAAATATTAAAAATTTGAACATACAAATATTAGATATTGTGGACATCTGTTATACTGTTGGATTAAAGTATAGACTTAAATTAACTTATTTAATAGAAACAATGTTTTATGGCAACAATGTTTTGACAAGAATTTTAAGCAGGATTCTAAAGTAAGATTAGATTACTGTGTGAAGCGCATTCACTATGGTATTGGAGAAAATGTGTATTAATGAGAAGCAGAAATAACCAGTCCTTCATGACACAGAAGGATAAATCAGCCATGCAGAGGCAAAGGAGAATTGGAGAGAGAGAGTAACAGTTTTTGACAGTTTTTACTTTCTGGTTCTCTGGTCTTCCTGAGAAGAAGTTCTCTGGTTCTCTTGTCTTCCTGAGGTCCCTGGTTCTTCCTGAGCTCCCTTGTCCCTGATTCTCTGGTCTTCCTGAGGTCCAAATGCATTTTTTTTTTGTTAGGAACCTTAAGAAACACAATGTTTTAGTACATTGAAATTACTTTTGCTACTTGCCACCAAGTGGGGGTGGGAGGAAGTCTTGACTAAGAAAGTCATCAAGCCATAGCTCATGCTATCAAATCATCAGCCATGCAGTCATTAAATTCACCTAATTTTCCAGTGTAGAAATTAAACTTACTATAATAACATAAAATTGGCTTAATGGTCACCATGCCTATTCCACAGAGTCTAAATTCAGTAAACATTTACTTGTATCTGCTATGTGCAAATCCAAATTTTAGAGTAGTATTCATTTGCATGGATCTTTATGGTTTATAAAACATTTCCATTTTAAAATTTATTTTCACAATATTCCTGTTAGTTTACGAGGACAGTTTTCATTAGCCTCATTTCACAATTGGGGAAATGTAAGCTGAGGAAATGATTGTGGGAGCTGTTAAATTTACACAGCTGATACCTGGGATTTTAACTTAAGTGTCCTGAATCTAAGGATAGTACTGTTTCCTGTATACAATATTGCACAGCAGTTTAGTGGGCAAGGCCACTGGATTTATAATCAGCCAGATGATACAAATCTCAGCTGTTTCCACTTTCTATCATGAGAAAGTGATTTAATTTTTCTAAACCTCAGTTACCATATCTATAAAATGGAGATATTACACTTACCTCAAGGGCTGCTATTTTGTAATCAAATTCAATACAATAATGTGGTTGAAATGCTTAAAAATGTTTTGGCATATACTAAGGGCCTAATAAATAATAGCTAATGTTATAATAAGATAAAGTAGATACTCCTAGAAAACTTAATCCTACTTAAAACAATGAATGAATGTGGAAGCAAAACTCCTGCAGGCCAGTTCCACCTGTGAAGGCTAGTGACATAGATGGCTGGGGAATAAAAAAGCAAAAACCCTGGAGTGAAGTGGAGGCTGCTTGCCCTTGACATTTGCTCCTGTTCTCTCTCTCCTTGTTTGAGATACTTGAAAGGTAAATTACATATCCATATTTAAAAATTCCAACATCCAGGGGCACATTGTATTTTGGAAGTATTCAAAGATGTACTTATTGTAAGACCTGAATTTTAGAAATATGATCAGAAATTTTGAGAATTAGACCTCATGAGAGATTCCATAGAGATATTAGACCTCCAGAGAGTCCATGGAGGTGTAACATCCATGATTGAACATTTTTCCAAAGAAATGTAAAATTTCCAGGCTTCCTTTACATTGCTGATAGCCCTTCTGTTAGTTAAAATATATTACCCTTAGGCCCACTTCAGATGCACTTATCTCTGAACCCTGATTGAACTTTTTAAAAATCAGAAAACAGTCTGGGCAAGTTTTTGAAAATATTCTGCTTTTTTTGTTGACTGACCATACAAAAGTACATCTTAGGATCTGAAAGACATGATCTTATATCATTACTTATAAATGATGTCTTTCCTTATGACTGAAATAAGTTCACTTCACTGAGGGCTTCTCTGGAGGTATTCAACTTCATGATTTGCCAAGTATTTCCTTATTTTTATGGATAATTACTCTTGGAGATTTTGCATCTATTAGGGAAGAAAGGTAAAATATTTAGAAGCGCCACACCTTAGCTAAGGAAACTGACATTAAGAATACATTTCATTCACCACATTATATCAATGCTGACATCCTCCCACAGGTGTTTCCTCCTAAAAAAGCAAGTATGCCAGGAATGACCCTCTGTGTCACTAAACGGTGAGGAGTCACCATAAAGACAAATGCTTCAGGTTCTAGGAGAACAAGTCCATGATAGTGAATGACTTGCTAGGGTAAAATGAAGCAAAGAGTGATGATCAGAATGAAAACATCTCTGAACAGAGATATGGGAAAGGAAAAATGCTGGTGACAACGATGGTAAGCTTGAGAGCAGGTCTGTAGGGGTCAGAAGTTTTAAAAAGAAGAAATGAGGAAGAAGTTTCGTGTTTTGTTTTTAATAGATTTCATGAAATGGAAAGAGAGCATGAATAAATTGACAGCTTACTATTGCAGGGGAACAAAATTTGACACCCTAATATGTGTCTCTTTGGCATGAGGATTAATTTAAGTTGATTATTTTTAAGGCCTGAAAGACTCAGAAGGAACCTTCCCCCTAACTGCCTAAAAGAGTGTAGTTAGAGGACCTGTTCCAGGGAGGGAACTATCACCACGGGTAACTATAGTGTGAACTAGATGTGGTAGATGAGGGGGAACTTAGTAAAGGCTGTTTGTTAATATTCCTCTCTGAGTCCCAGTGTCTTTGCATAGCCCCGCAAACATTTGTGTACCAAACCTTTGCTTTTCTCTCTCCATGTCAGTTGGCTTCCTCTCCTTTGAAGTCCCAAACACCTTTGCCCAACATCCTCTTTTGTCTTTAGCTGAAGATGGTAGTTAAGGTGAGAGTTTCAGCCATTTTGGCGAGTTATTCAGTTTTGTTGGATTTCTCCAGTGTATACAGGTTATTCAACTTTTGTTTGATTTTCTCCTTTTAATCTGATTCATGTCAATATCATTCGTAGGCCAGCCAGAAGAATCTAGAAGGGTAGAGGAAAATTTTTCTTCCCATTGCTATGGTCAACAGTTCACCATGCATAACTATAAAAACTTTATAAATTTTTAGTAAAATTTGGTAACATGTTGCAGCTTCTTCTGTGTACTGGTTGCTACAGTTAGCTTTGATTGCATGTTGAATAATGTAAGTGTATCATTTTCCTCTATAGCATTTCATAATGTTCAGACTGTAAACTCTGGAGCCAGCAGCTATTTTTAAAAAGTTTTTTTCTAAAATGATCCAAAAATTAAAATGTTTTTCTAAACAAACTCCTAAAAAAAGAAAAAAAAAACAAACTTAGACAACCTAAAGAATTTTATAAATATTAAAGCAAGTTCATTGTGCTGGTAGAATCTAGCCAGCTGTTCCCTTCTTACTGTTTTACTCATGAGTCTGATTTTCTAAAATAACTTAAATTCATTCTTTTTAAATCCTTTTTGATGTTAGATCATCATGACCCTATAAACCTAACAGAAATATTTCTCACATAGTTGCAAAAGGTCATAATAGAACTTATGAAGGAATACTGTGGGCCTGCATTATACATGGAGCCGTGACTCAAACTTGAAAGTGCTTTTAAGCTCAGTTAAATCGTGTCCGCATTGCTCCACAGCACAGCTTAAGTAAATTGATTCAGTGGATTAATGTACTCATGTCAGGGGAGACAAACCTATCTGCTGTGTGAAGTCTGAAGCTTATAGTAGTATTATTTAGCAGGCTTACTGGTAAGAATGACAACTCTCTCTATGCATAAGAACTGAGTCCTAAGGTTTGAGCTCGTAGGTTTAGGTGTGAGAGAGACTAAGCTTTAAGAAATAAATAATAATGATTAAAGGAAAGAAGTTATCTCTGTCCCTGCAAGATATATGAAGCACACATCTCATATAAAATAGATGCTGCATATCCTTTTTTATCTTTAAGCACAATATCAGGCCAGCTTTCTCCAGCTTCCTATTATCAGCCTGGGTAGTTGTTTCATTTTACACGTTCCTTTTGTCATCTCAGTTAGGAACTGCGTTTTAGAGGATGAGGGGAGCTTGTATCAAAATATTACAGTTTGATTCCCCCAACCTTGCACATTGTGTATTAAAGTAGTTATAATTGTCTTTAACTGCTGGTTGTATAACTAAAATTTTCTCAGCTGATTACCACTCAATCTATTCTTCAGTCTTCTAGTTGCTTTATAAGTAACATTTCTTGCTTAGAAACTAATTGAAAAATAAAGTGCACTTGACAATAGGTTAAAAAATTGTTTGTCTCTTAAATCAAAGTGTCACACCAAAAAAGATAAATTAATGAGGAAATGCATGTTTCAATTACTGGAGTAAACAGATGTCTTTTGACCACTGAAATGTTCATTAAATTGATTGAAGCTAAGGCATTATTTTAACAAAAAGAAAACTTCTGGGGAATTTACCCTTTACTTCTAAAGTATTCTTCCTAGCTAGGTTATCTCAAAATCTTTTTTTTTAATTAAAAATAAAGTAGCATTGAAATTAATACAAGCAGTGTATTTGTTCTGTTGTAGATAATTGTGAATGGAGGGTACTACTATATTGGCAAAGTAAAAACTTGTTCCAAACAACACTTTATGTTATTTACTGTTTCTATACAGACATTATAGAACATGCTAGGAAAAAAATAGAAATTATTTAGCATTTTTCTCATTAATTTATTATGCTTGTGCACACAGAAAATTACTTTCAGTAGTTGCAATATATTAAAAATTTCAGTTTCATAAAAGGAAAAAAACTTGCTCTGGCTTATGGATTCTATTCAGTTCTAGAGCAAAGTTTAGAAATATCTATATATCTATATCTACTTTTATTCATTCTAAAATATATCTGGAACTTCTTTGAAGTGAATATTAAAACCTAAGAAAATAATTATATATTTTTGTTCCTCAAAATTTCAGCAAGAAAATGTAGCAACTTGAAACTAAATTATACTTTTTTCCATGAAATTTCCAAAAGTTTCCTATAGATTGCAAAACCAAAATGACAAATTATGAAAATAATATACTAATTATACTTACATACATGCTTACAGATACAGTTTGCTAAAGTGTAGTCGTATTTACAATCTTTGTGGAACAAACCCTGTTTAAAAAGAAGGTGCCAATGTAGTAAATATCCAATTAGAGCAGAGAAAAGCAAGTGGGAGCTAATGGGGAAAAGAGAAAGCGCTGAGCCAGCAGGCTCGATCAATCAGGATAACAGCAAGCCTTTGTTAAAAGCCAACATCTTTAATTAAAACCTTTGTATTTTACTAATAACTTTACATGTCCATAAGCTTTCTTATTGATTTCAATTATTTCCTTTTTTTTTTTCCTTTTTTTGGATTTGTAGTTTCTGGAGATATTGTAAAATTAAGGGAAACACTACGATAGACTCTTTATTTGCATACATTTCTAAAATTATGCCCATCTAAAACATTTCCAAAAGTGACTCAAAAATATCCTTGTGGAAAATGAGAGAAAAATCTCTCCTAATATGCTGTTCATTTTGATATAAGTTGATAATATTTGTTGTAATTTGATGATCTTTCTCAGATTTAAAGAAAGGGATGTTCATTTTAACTATAGGAGGTACAGTTATTTGAAATGCTCTGTAAAATACTGTTTAATGTGATTCAGGAAATATCATCTAATGCTATGCTAAAGGCTCAAGGGGTATAAAGAAAGTATATAAAATTGTGCCTGTTCTCTGGAAATGCTCTGGTACAAGACAAAGCCGAGGGATGTTTGAAAAGGTCAAAAAGAGTACTGAACTGAGGGCATCAAGAGAGATGTAGTCCTAGCTTTAAACTAAGTCAGTTTCAAGGACTTCAGTTTCCCTAAGTTCCCTCATCTACAAAATGAAAAGTTTGAAAAAAGATGATTTTTGTTCATGCTTTTTTGCATGGTTCGGATATTTGCGTGTGTATGCATGTGCGTGTTTATTAGCCGTAAATATAGATGATACAGGCATAGTCATAGACACAGATTTATGTACAGATAGTTTGGGAGAATTGTTTTGTGGCAGTTTTAGCCTATTGATAGTGATGCTATCTACTAGGAATGCCTGAGGCACTCACCTGGCCCCCTACTACTTGAGGGGAGTACCCACAGACATTTTCTGGACCAGAGTCAACACTGTGGCTGGATGAGTCCTTGTGGTTCTTATGATTTCAAGACACACCTCAGCAATGACCATCAGGGAACTTTGAAAAAGCAAGGGTTGTCACTCACAGGTCTTGGAGGTATGGCAGGCTCAATGGCTACACGGCGAGGTCACGGGTAGAGAGAAAGACAAAGTATGAACCTGGGGCTCTTCCTGTATTACAGTTGAGAGTGGGGTACCTAGGGTTTCACAGATTCACTCTTTATTGGCAAATTTAAAATATAAGAGCAGGAATTCAGGTGTGGGAATGGAAAAAGCGGGGTCACTTAAAACATTAGTTATGTAGGTTACTTAGAGCTTTCTGAAAGGGGAACTTCATGAGTGGGGGCAGTCTGGCTTCTTTTCTAGGTGTTATACTGGCAGCTGTGTCATACAGCTGGCAATATGTTCATCTGAGATGGATGTCTTTGAAATGGATGCCTTGACAATCAAAAGCCTAATGTCAGGCACTTACACCGCAGGAGTGCAAACTGTGGGTTGGGTAGAAGTAGGTAACCCAGCAGTGAGATCAGAGAGTGAGTACTACACATTTGAAGGATTATTGAGAGTACATTGAGAAGAAAAGTCAGAAATATCTGAAAATATTACGATTAGAAGAATTTTGTTATTATGGTAGTAATGATCATTTATTCTGAATGTTTTGCAGCAAAAGAGTTGACTGTCATTATAATACTATCTTTGACTATAGACGAGTTCAAAATTATCTACATGTGATATGAGAGTGTCATTTGATGAACAGAACACTCACTGTTTGCTACAGGAGTGGAAAAAAGAAGTGTGAGATGTCATTCTCAGAAAAGCAAGCACTTGCATACCACTCTCATGGTTAGGGAGTTGCACAAGCCTGGAGAAAAATATCCTCCTTAGAGTTCTGCTTTGCATTAATCTGAGGTGTATCATCTATTTATTGACGTAATTGGTTCAGCTGGAGGAAGAATTAAGTAACTGGCATGGGGATGAGGAAGAAAAGAAGGGGATACTGGATACTCGTCAATTGTGCTTATGTCAAGTAACATTTGTACTCATTGTATTAGAATAAATGTGAATTTCCTAAATATCAGACATACTCCATTTCTCAAGCCAATAGCAATTTATGCATTAAATTTAACAGTTTATAATGGTATCATGGATGCTTCTGTACATTAACATAGATATTTCCAAGAGAAATAGTCCCTATATTAATTCATCATGAAGTTATAAAAGATAAACTGGAAACATAATTTTCACATGTTACTACCTCACTGATAATGGTTATTTTTGGTTTATCCAAAGTCCTTTTGCCCATGAAGTTTTTTTTTTTTTTTTTTTTTTTTTTTTTTTTTTTGCGGTACGTGGGCCTCTCACTGTTGTGGCCTCTCCCTTTGCGGAGCACAGGCTCTGGACACGCAGGCCCAGCGGCCATGGTTCATCGGCCCAGCCGCTCCGCGGCATGTGGGATCTTCCCGGACCGGGGCACGAACCTGTGTCCCCTGCATCGGCAGGCTGACCCTCAACCACTGTGCCACCAGGGAAGCCCTGAAGTTTGTTTTAATGGAGATGATAGAGCATTATGACTCTAAGAATAACTCAGGTTTTGTTCTGATTTGAATACTTCTTGAACTGAAATAACTGTTACTCAGGGAGATTATTTTTCTATACAGTGAGGATGTTGCATGTATTTAAGGTGTATTTAATTTCATTGACTGGGGGGGGTGGAGGTGAGAGACAGAAAGACAGACTCTGACACTTACAGGTAATTACAGATAATTTAAAATAAAAATCAAACCACAGTATTTTACCAAGACATAACAGAAAACTTAAATGAATGAAGAATTACCACACTGCAAGATGAGAAGACTCAAATGATGAAAATGTCAGTTGTTCTAAGATTAAGCTATGCATTTAACCATCTTCAGTCAATTCCCAATGTTTCCTTTTGTTTTTAATTGAACAAAAATAATCTAAAGTATTCCTGGAAAATACATTTAATAAAATAGCCAGACATTTAAAAGGAATAGCTATGTGGAAGGACACTCCCCAAGTCTTAAAATGTTAAAAAGTAATAAGTATTAAAGCAGTATGGTATTAGTTCAGAATGGAATTGGCTCAATGGAATGTAATAGAAAGTTTGGATAGGGTCTAAAGTCTATACGGTAATTTGGTTTTTATAAAGTTAACATTTTTTAATGCAAATGTATAGATTATTCAATAAATAGTGTTAGAACAAATGGTTCACAGTATGGAAAAAATAAAGTTAGATCCCCACCATAAAACAAAACATGAGATGAATTGTACATTAAAAGTTTAAAAGGCATCAGAAAGACTATAGATTATAGATGGATTGTAGACTAAAAGTTTAAAAAGCATGAAATAGATTGTAGACGAAAAGTTACAAAAGCATGAAATAGATTGTAGATGAAAAGTTAAAAAAGCATGAAATAACTGAAAGTACTAGAAAAATGTAGGTAAAAGCTATGACATGATGACTTTTTTTTCCCCCTTTTATCACCATTAAAGCTTGACTTGTCATTTTATTTTTTATTTTTTAAACATCTTTATTGGAGTATAATTGCTTTACAATGTTGTGTTAGTTTCTGCTGTATAACAGAGTGAATCAGCTATACATATACATATATCCCCATATCCCCTCCCTCTTGCGTCTCCCTCCCACCGTCCCTATCCCACCCCTCTAGGTGGTCACAAAGCCCAGAGCTGATCTCCCTGTGCTATGTGGCTGCTTCCCACTAGCTATCTATTTTACATTTGGTAGTGTATATATGTCAGTGCCACTCTCTCACTTCGTCCCAGCTTACCCTTCCCCCTCCCCGTATCCTCAAGTCTATTCTCTACATCTGCGTCTTTTTTTTTAAACATGACATAAAAGGTAGAAATTTTAAAAGAAGAAAAAGATTATTTTAATTATATTAGAGTGTTTTATATTTTTAAAATAAAGTATTTTAATAAAATTTAAGAGAATTAAAATTTTTCACAAGAAATTTGTAAAAAATGTTTTCTTCACTTATAAACAATTACATAATATTTTTAAAAAACTAATTATTTTCATAATTAGATTGTCAAAGTTAAAAAGAATGATAATTCCTTGTGAAGATTAAAAATATACAGAGAGAAGCAATCGCAGTTACTGTCTTGAATTATTATTTTTTTTTGTATTTATCGCATTTTGTTTATTCGTTCATCTGCTGATGGACCTTTGGGTTGCTTCCACCTCTTGGCTATAGTGAATAGTGCTTCTGTGAACATGAATATACAAATCTCTTCTAGACCCTGCTTTCAGTTCTTTTGGATAGACACCCAGTGAATTACTTATGGATGTGTATTTTATGCTCTTTTAACTGTCACACTACCATGGAGCTATAACAGGGAGGTCAGCATATAGACACCCCAAAATTGACATTGGTTATTGATGTGGTAAGAAAATATTTTTAAAATTTTGCATATTTATAGTGACATATTTCTCTAAAAACATGTATTGCTTATGTAATTTCAGAATTTTAAAAAAGGAAGGAACAACAAAAAATTATACTCTTTTTATTATGACTCTTTTTGTAATTTTCGGAGATGTCCAAAGTTTTGTCTATATCAGAGAGATGATAATTTTTAGTGATATATTAATAATACATAAAACCTTTAAATATCTATAGATACATCATTTTCTATAAAAATTTTACTCAAAGAGAATCCCAAATGTGTTTTATACTGGCCCACAGTTTAACACACTGCCATGTAGGACAAAATCAGACTTAACCACCCCAAATTTTCATTGTGACGATGGGAGTATAAAACACAAACTTCTGGGAATCACCAGTCTCAGTGATGCAACTCTGGAGGGAAAGCACTGTGGCAGGCACTGTTGTGCAATGATTTCCATAGCCTCTGGGATCATAAAACCTCAGAAAAAGAAAATTCATGTCCAGTGGCTTTACGTTCCTGAATTCGTTAGAAGGCCAATTTGCTGCACATATATAAAAGAAGCACTAAGATTAGTTCCCTAATTTTCTATTTTGACCTTTGTCCATACAATTGAATAGTACTCTCCAATCACTGGTTGCAACTCGTTAGTGGATTGTAAAGTCATTTCTGTGGACCCTGACAAACATTAAATTTTTATTGAAATAGAATAGATTAGTATAAAATAAACCAGATTACAATAGAATAGAAAAGACAGTATCAAAATGCTTTGCACATAATTAGGGTCAATATAATGCCTTAAAACTTTTCATCATGGATATGTGTACTGAGCCATGATGTAAAATTGTACTATAAATTGTGATGAAAAAAGAAAAAAGTTAGAAAAACACCGAAAAGGAACATCATTTAACTTTTAGGCAGGCGTGATTATCCTTTAAAAAAAAATAAACTCAAACATACATTCTATGAGAATAAAAGTAATATTTTGAAAACATTCTTCTGTATATGCTTGAAGCATGTGTTTTTGGTGTACTAAGGTAGTTCCACTTTAAAATTCTGTTATTACTGAGACATGGACTTGAATGTTGGCCCTATCTGGGCCTCAGTTTTCTCCTCTTTAAAACCAGTAGGTTAAATTCAATCATATATAAGGGTCTATAAAGTGCTAAATATAAAATAATCCTATTTCTATGGCTTTTGCTATAAATTTGAAAAATATCTTAGTCTTCATTACTCATCATTTGTAATTGTGTTGTTACTTAAAATGACTATAGAACTAATTATTTTTCAAGAGTGTAAAGCAGTTATGTGTAGATCATTTTAGTTATTCCATGTTGTATTTTTTTTTTTAGAATTTAATTTTTTTCCCAGTTGTACTGAGATATAAATGACATACAGTACTGTATAAGTTTAGGTGTCCAGCATAGTGATTGGACTTATATACATCATGAAATGATGATCATGATAAGTTTAGTGAGCATCCATCATCCCATATCAATACAAAATTAAAGAAATAAGGAAAAAAAACCATTTTTTCCTTATGATGAGAACTCTTAGGATTACTCTCTTAACAATTTTCATATGTATAGTACAGAAGTGTTAATTATCTTTCTCATGTTGTACATTACATCTCTAGTACTTATTTATCTTATGGCTGAAACCTTTTTTTAAATTTATTTTTTATTTATTTTCACACACACACACACACACACACACACACACACACACAGTATTTTACTTGTACAAGAGATAACTGAACTGACACCAAGCATTGTAAATGGATGACCACAACAAAAGCAACAGTGATTGCAATTACCAAACACGAAACACACTCATACTGTGTCATAATATTGACATTCAGTCCAGGAATCCTCCACTGTAACAGCTCCTTTACTTTGCAGTGAAAATTGATTTGTATATTTTTTGCCTCTGAGTCCTTGTGGGATTTTTTTTTATTATTATTCAAACAGGAAGTCACAAAAATTATAATCATCCTCATCAGTTCACTCAGTCCCATGGAATTAATTTTTTTTTATCTTGATCTTTAGTTAGCACTTTTATGAATTCATCAGTTTTCCATTAGAGTTCTGAAAATGGTTATTCATTCAGTTCAGCAGTATAGTCAGTTACCAGAAACCTGTACTTGTCAAAGTCTTTTCCATGAATTCCTTGAAGATGAAACCCTTTTATAGGAACATTTTTGCAAAAGCATCAGAGTACACCCAGAACTGTCTGTAAATGACAAAAGACTTAAAAATGACCACGGTTAAAGATTTGATGAAAGTACATAATAATGCAATTGATAAGAAAATTAAGTTATTTCTGAGATATACATTTTAAAGTAATAACTAGAATTATGACTTATAACATTATACCAGAACATATAAGATTTTTAGAAATTTCATGTAATGTCTGAAACATTTATATTAACATATTTCATACAAATAACCCAAAGAAAGTTTAGTATTAGTTGGTTTTTCTTGTTTGTTTGTTTATACTGCACGTTTTTATTAGTTATCAATTTTATACACATCAGTGTATACATGTCAATCCCAATCGCCCAATTCAGCACACCACCATCCCCACCCCACCACGGTTTTCCCCCCTTGGTGTCCATACATTTGTTCTCTACATCTGTGTCTCAACTTCTGCCCTGCAAACTGGTTCATCTGTACGATTTTTCTAGGTTCCACATACATATGTTAATATATGATATTTGTTTTTCTCTTTCTGATTTACTTCACTCTGTATGACAGTCTCTAGATCCATCCATGTCTCAACACATGACTCAGTTTCGTTCCTTTATATGGCTGAGTAATATTCCATTGTATATATGTACCACTTCTTTATCCATTTGTCTGTCGATGGGCATTTACGTTGCTTCCATGATCTGGCTATTGTAAATAGTGCTGCAATGAATGTTGGGGTGCGTGTGTCTTTTTCAATTATGGTTTTCTCTGGGTATATGCCCAGTAGTGGGATTGCTAGATCATATGGTAATTCTATTTTTAGTTTTTTAAGGAACCTCCATACTGTTCTCCATAGTGGATACATCAGTTTACATTCCCACCAAGAGTGCAAGAGGGTTCCCTTTTCTCCACACCATCTCCAGCATTTGTTGTTTGTAGATTTTCTGATGATGCCCCTTCTAACTGGTGTGAGGTGATACCTCATTGTAGTTTTGATTTGCATTTCTCTAATAATTAGTGATGTTGAGCAGCTTTTCATGTGCTTCCTGGCCATCTGTATGTCTTCTTTGGAGAAATGTCTATTTAGGTCTTCTGCCCATTTTTTGGCTTGGGTTGTTTGTTTCTTTAATATTGAGCTACATGAGCTGTTTGTATATTTTGGAGATTAATCCTTTGTCCGTTGATTCATTTGCAAATATTTTCTCCCATTCTGAGGGTTGTCTTTTCATCTTGTTTATGGTTTCCTTTGTTGTACAAAAGCTTTTAAGTTTCATTAGGTCCCATTTGTTTATTTATTTATTTTTATTTCCATTACTCTAGGAGGTGGATCAAAAAAAGATCTTGCTATGATTTATGTCAAAGAGTGTTCTTCCTATGTTTTCCTCTAAGAGTTTTGTAGTGTCCGGTCTTACATATAGGTCTCTAATCCATTTTGAGTTTATTTTTGTGTATGGTGTTAGGGAGTGTTCTAATTTCATTCTTTTACATGTAGCTGTCCAGTTTTCCCAGCACCACTTATTAAAGAGACTATCTTTTCTCCATTGTATATCCTTGCCTCCTTTGTCATAGATTAGTTGACCATAGGTGTGTGGGTTTATCTCTGGGCTTTCTATCTTGTTCCATCGATCTATATTTCTGTTTTTGTGCCAGGACCATATTGTCTTGATTACTGTAGCTTTGTAGTATAGTCTGAAGTCAGGGAGTCTGATTCCTCCAGCTCTGTTTCTTTCCCTCAAGACTGCTTTGGCTATTTGGGGTCTTTTGTGTCTCCATACAAATTTTAAGATGATTTGTTCTAGTTCTGTAAAAATTTCCATTGGTAATTTGATAGGGATTGCATTGAATCTGTAGATTGCTTTGGTTAGTATAGTCATTTTCACAATATTGATTCTTCCAATCCAAGAACATGGTATATCTCTCCATCTGTTGGTACCATCTTTAATTTCTTTCATCAATGTCATAGTTTTCTGCATACAGGTCTTTTGTCTCCCTAGGTAGGTTTATTCCTAGGTATTTTATTCTTTTTGTTGCAGTGGTAAATGGGAGTGTTTCCTTAATTTCTCTTTCAGATTTTTCATCATTAGTGAATAGGAATGCAAGAGATTTCTGTGCATTACTTTTGTATCCTGCAACTTTACCAAATTAATTGATTAGTTCTAGGAGTTTCCTGGTGGCATTTTTAGGATTCTCTTTGTATAGTATCATGTCATCTGCAAACAGTGACAGTTTTACTTCTTCTTTTCCAATTTGTATTCCTTTTATTTCTTTTTCTTCTCTGATTGCCATGGCTAGGACTTCCAAAACTATGTTGAATAATAGGGGTGAGAGTGGACATCCTTGTCTCCTTTTTGATCTTAGAGGAAATGCTTTCAGTTTTTCACCATTGAGAATGATGTTTGCTGTGGGTTTGTTGTATATGGCCTTTATTGTGTTGAGGTAAGTTCCCTCTATGCCCACTTTCTGGAGAGTTTTTATCATAAATGGGTGTTGAATTTTGTCAAAAGCTTTTTCTGCATCTATTGAGATGATCATATGGTTTGTATTCTTCAATTTGTTGATATGGTGTATCACATTGATTGATTTGCGTATATTGAAGAATCCTTGCATTCCTGGGATAAATCGCACTTGATCATGGTGTATGATCCTTTTAATGTGTTGTTGGATTCTGTTTGCTAGCATTTTGTTGAGGATTTTTGTATCTATATTCATCAGTGATATTAGTCTGTATATTTCTTTTTTTGAGTATCTTTGGTTTTGGTATCAGGGTGATGGTGGCCTCATAGAATGAGTTTGGGAGTGTTCCTTCCTGTGCAATTTTTTGGAAGAGTTTGAGAAGGATGGGTGTTAGCTCTTCTCTAAATGTTTGATAGAATTCACCTGTGAAGCCATCTGGTCCTGGACTTTTGTTTGTTGGAAGATTTTTAATCACAGTTTCAATTTCATTACTTGTGATTGGTCTGTTCAAATTTTCTGTTTCTTCCTGGTTCAGTCTGGAAGGTTATACCTTTCTAAGAATTTGTCCTTTTCTTCCAGGTTGTCCATTTTATTGGCATAGAGTTGCTTGTAGTAGTCTCTTAGGATGCTTTGTATTTCTGTGGTGTCTGTTGTAACTTCTCCTTTTTCATTTCTAATTTTATTGATTTGAGTGTTCTCCCTGTTTTTCTTGATGAGTCTGGCTAATGATTTATCAATTTTGTTTATCTTCTCAAATAACCAGCTTTTAGTTTTATTGATCTTTGCTATTGATTTCTTTGTTTCTATTTCTTTTATTTCTGCTCTGATCTTTATGATTTCTTTCCTTCTGCTAACTTTGGTTTTTTTTTTGTTCTTCTTCTCTAGTTCCTTTAGGTGTAAGGTTAGATGGTTTACTTGAGATTTTTCTTGTTTCTTGAGGTAGGCTTGTATAGCTGTAAACTTCCCTCTTAGAACTGCTTTTTCTGAGTCCCATAGGTTTTGGATCATCGTGTTTTCATTGTCGTTTTTGTCTAGGTATTTTTTGATTTCCTCTTTGATTTCTTCAGTGATTTCTTGGTTATTTTGTAACATATTGTTTAGCCTCCATGTGTGTGTGTTATTTACGTTTTTTATCCCTGTACTTCTTTTCTAATCTCATAGTGTTGTGGTCAGAAAAGATACTTGATTTGATTTCAGTTTTCTTAAATTTACTGAGGCTTGATTTGTGACCCAAGATGTGATCTATCCTGGAGAATGTTCCATAATCACTTGAAAAGAAAGTCTAATCTGCTGTTTTTGGATGGAATGTCCTATAAATATCAATTAAGTCTATCTGCTGTATTGTGTCATTTAAAGCTTCTGTTTCCTTATTTATTTTCATTTTGGATGATCTGCCCATTGGTGTAAGTGAGGTGTTAAAGTCCCCCACTATTATTGTGTTACTTTTGATTTCCTCTTTTATAGCTGTTAGCAGTTGACTTATGTATTGAGGTGCTCCTATGTTGGGTGCATATATATTTAGAATTTTTATGTCTTCTTCTTGCATTGGTCCCTTGATCATTATGTACTGTCCTTCCTTGGCTCTTGTAACATTCTTTATTTTAAAGTCTATTTTATCTGATATGAGTATTGCTACTCCAGCTTTCTTTTGATTTCCATGGAATATCTTTTTCCATCCCCTCACTTTCAGTCTGTATGTGTCCCTAGGCCTGAAGTGGGTCTCTTATAGACAGCATACATATGGGTCTTGTTTTTGTATCCATTCAGCAAGCCTGTGTCTTTTGTTTGGAGCATTTAATCCATTCACGCTTAAGGTAATTATCTATATGTATGTTCCTATGACCATTTTCTTAATGGTTTTGGGTTTGTTTTTGTAGGTCCTTTTCTTCTCCTGTGTTTCCCACTTAGAGAAGTTCCTTTAGCATTTGTCATAGAGCTGGTTTGGTGGTGCTGAATTCTCTGAGCTTTTGCTTGTCTGTAAAGCTTTTGATTTCTCCATCGAATCTGAATGAGATCCTTGATGGGTAGAGTAATCTTGGTTGTAGGTTCTTCCCTTTCATCACTTTAAGTATATCATGCCACTCCCTTCTGGCTTGTAGAGTTTGTGCTGAGATATTAGCTGTTAACCATATGAGATTTCCCTTGTATGTTATTTTTCGTTTTGCCCTTGCTGCTTTCAGTAATTTTTCTTTGCCTTTAATTTTTTGCCAATTTAATTACTATGTGTCTCGGCGTGTTTCTCCTTGGGTTTTTCCTGTGTGGGACTCACTGCGCTTCCCGGATTTGGGTGGCTATTTCCTTTCCCATGTTAGGGAAGTTTTCGACTATAATCTCTTCAAATATTTTCTCGGGTCCTTTTTCTCTGTCTTCTCCCTCTGGGACCCCTATAATGAGAATGTTGTTGTGTTTAATGTTATCCCAGAAGTCTCTTAGACTGTCTTCATTTCTTTTCATTCTTCTTTCTTTATTCTGTTCCACAACAGTGAATTCCACCATTCTGTCTTCCAGGTCACTTATCTGTTCTTCTGCCTCAGTTATTCTGCTATTGATTCATTCTAGTGTAGTTTTCATTTCAGTTATTGTATTGTGCATCTCTGTTTGTTTGTTCTTTAATTCTTCTAGGTGTTTGTTCTTTAATTCTTCTAGGTCTTTGTTAAACATTTCTTGCATCTTCTTGATCTTTGTCTCCATTCTTTTTCCAAGGTCCTGGATCATCTTCACTGTCATTATTCTGAATTCTTTTTCTGAAAGGTTGCCTATTTCCACTTCATTTAGTTGTGTTTCTGGGTTTTATCTTGTTTCTTCATCTGGTACATAGCCCTCTGCTTTTTCATCTTGTGTGTCTTTCTTTGAATGTGGTTTTTGTTCCACAGGCTGCAGGATTGTAGTCTTGCTTCTGCTGTCTGCCCTCTGGTGGATGAGGCTATCTAAGAGGCTTGATGGGAGTGACTGGTGGTGGGTAGAGCTGACTGTTGCTCTGGTGGGCAGAGCTCAGTAAAACTTTAGTCCACTTGACTGTTGATGGGTGGGGCTGGGTTCCCTCCCTGTTGGTTGTTTGGCCTGAGGCAACCCAACACTGGAGCCTACCTGGGCTCTTTGGCGGGGCTAATGACCGACTCTGGGAGGGCTCATGCCAAGGAGTACTTCCCAAAACTTCCGCTGCCAGTGTCCTTGTCCCCACGGTGAGCCACAGCCCCCCACCCCCCTGCCTCTACAGGAGACTCTCTAACACTAGCAGGTAGGTCTGGTTCAGTCTCCCCTGGGGTCACTGCTCCTTCCCCTGGGTCCCAATGCACCACTACTTTGTGTGTGCCCTCCAAGAGTGGAGTCTCTGTTTCCCCCAGTCCTGTCGAAGTCTTGCAATCAATTCCCACAAGCCTTCAAAATCTGATTCTCTAGGAATTCCTTCTCCCGTTTCTAGACCCCCAGGTTGGTAAGCCTGACTTGGGGCTCAGAACCTTCACTCCAGTGGGTGGACTTCTGTGTATAAGTGTTCTTCAGTCTGTGAGTCACCGACCCACCAGTTATGGGATTTGATTTTACTGTCATTGCACCCCTCCTACCATCTCACTGTGGCTTCTCTTTTGTCTTTGGTTGTGGGTTATCTTTTTTGGTGAGTTCCAGTGTCTTCCTGTTAATGATTGTCCAGCAGCTAGATGTGATTCTGGTGTTCTTGCAAGAGGGAGTGAGAGCACGTCCTTCTACTCCACCATCTTAGTTCCTTCTCCCATGTTGTATTTTAAACAGTTTTTGGAACTATGTTCCTCCCACCCTCACCCCCTTTGGTCTTTAGACACCTATTGTTTGTGGCTCTTTAATGTAAACATATTAAGGAAGATATATACAATTCTGGAAATTAATTTAAAACCCTACTTTATAATGAATCATGTGACCTAGGATAAGCTAGTTATTTTTTTGTTTGTTTTTTTTTTGTGGTACGCGGGCCTCTCACTGTTGTGGCCTCTCTCCGCTGCAGAGCACAGGCTCTGGACGCACAGGCTCAGTGACCATGGCTCACGGGCCCAGCCACTCCGTGGCATGTGGGATCTTCCTGGACTGGGGCACGAACCCATGTCCCCTGCATTGGCAGGCAGACTCTCAACCACTGTGCCACCAGGGAAGCCCTAGTTAAATATTTTTGAAATGTTAATTTCTTCATCTGTAACACTGGGATAATTAACTTGCTCTGCCAAATGCATAGATTATTTCATATTATAGTTTTCTTTAGAAAAATTTTTGTCATACTCAAATGTATAGAATTAAAAGTGAAAATGTATGCCCATCAATGAGCACCATTCCCCCCAACCTGCATTTTTCCATAAAGTGATTACTTTATGGTAATGTTTGGTATATATGTGTACATTCATGTGTATATTTATTCACATAAGTGTATATAAATTCTGGGATTTTGTTTTACAAAAATGAGTACACTATATTTACTCTTCTATCACTTTTATTTCATTGTACATTATATTTTCAAAATCCTTTCATTTCAGCCGATTGAGATTAACTTCATTCTTTATTTAGTCCTGCAGGAGTTTCCCAAGTTCTGGGTGACCTGTAATTTACTTAACAAATTCCTTCTTAGTGGACATTAGATTACATTCTATTAGTCTCAATTACAACCAGTGAGCATTTTAAATACATATCTGTCCATATGTACACATTTTTCTGTGTCAGATTGCTAGAAATAAAACTGCTTGGTCACATGTGAATTTACATACACAAATTTGTTAGCAGCAAATTACTCTTCAAAAATCTTGTATCAATTTTGATACACACCAATAGTTTGCTCAATTTTTAACCTGCATGAAAACTAGATTTTTTTTTTCATTTAAGAGTTATGTACACAACAACATTTCCCTGATTTAATTTATAGTTCCTGGATTATAGCTGAAGTCAAATGTCTTTTTTACATAATTATTGAGCATTTCTATTTTTTTCTTAAACTTTCTATTCATAGTCTTTGCTCAGTTTTTCTGTTTTAATATTTTCTTTTCCATTTTAATATTTTCTGATTATTTTCATTACAAAATTGGCATTTTTTTGGGCCAATTTCAGAAGGAAACTCATCCAGATATATACTGGGTAGGAGAGATTGTTTTTATTTCAGTCTATTGATATTCTGGATGGGGAACTAGGATAAGCAAAACAGATTGTGTGTGTGTGTGTGTGTGTGTGTGCACGTGTGCGTGTGTGTGTGTGTGTGTTCATTTTCATCAAGTCTGGATATAGAGACGTTTGGTCTGCTATAATGCAAGGTGATTTGGAAAAGTTGAATGTCAACCTTTCCTCATTTTTTGGTTTGTAACACATCCATGATAAGATAATTCCATTTTTTAATCACTTTATTTCTAGTATATCATTTATTTGTGTATGTAAGGTGTAGCCATCAATTCTAATGTAAAAATATATTTTTAAATACTATTTATGGTTTCATTATGCCAATTCATACACGTCCCTTATTATCTTGGAATCTATATATAGAGTCTTGGAAAGATTATGCAAAAACTCACACTCACCCTCAAGAATACTTTTATAGTTCATGTAATAGGGCAATATTATTTTTGTTTTTGTTTTTTTTAATCCTGACTCATAAACTTTGCTGATGTTAATAGCCTGTTAATAAGGGAGAATTTCCCTGGTGGCCAGGAGGGTAATTTAAAATCAGCTTTAAGGTCCCTTAATGAACCACTGAGCATGTCTTTTAAAAATAGGTTGAATAAAAATTCATTAAATAAATGAATAAAGCAGCTGTTGATGAAGAATAGATTAGACAAGATTCCTTTCCTATATGACATAACTAGCAATATTATCATGTCATAGCCCATGGGTCACCAGGGAATTAACTGGGACAAGGGTCAAACCTGATTAGTAGCTGCCAAATTTAGGCATACTTTTACTAACTGACTCTGAATGTCAGTTTCAGTAAGGGCTTTGCAGGTATCTGCCATGTTTTTCAGGTGAGCTGTAGCAGTTATTGCATATAAGATTAAACCATTATAATACTTGTAGGGGTGTTCACCTTATGGTATGAATGGTCAGTTCCTTTGGAGTAGCTATCACCAGACTAATTAGAAATAAAAGATGATGTTATATTTTCTTCTGTGATGTGAAAATGGGTATAACTGTGGTAGTTTAGAAAGCCCAGATATGTTTTTATAATTCTACTTAGCCTTTTTTTCAATGCATTAGGCCTTATGCTACTGGTTAAAATAATTAATAAAATATTAAATTATTAAAATTCAAAATTCCTTCCCTGTCCAGATCAGGATATAGTCTTTATGTATCCTGAGGCTTGACTCTGTGCAGCAACAATTATTGTCAATTATTCTGTGATCTAATGTGAGATAGGAAGCAGCAGTACAGTTTAAGACCTATCTCCATCTCTGCCTTCCCGTCTAAATAAATGCTTTACCCTTCCTGTAGTAGCCACACAATAAGAAGGAGAGAGTATCTTAGAGGAGAGGTATTAAAATATTGGTTTATAAAGGCTGAAAACCTTGGGGCTCCCAATAAAAAAATGAATTTTCTGGTCCCTTCCCTAGACTTATTGAATCAGAAAGTAGGAAGAGGACCAGGTATCTTTCTATGTAATTCTTACAGTCTATCAGGCACTGGACACACAGATGTGTCCAATTACTCTCCCCTGGGAAAATTAATAGTGGTATATAGTTTAGTGTTAGTGTCATTAAACCTGATTTTCTACACATTTCAGCATGCTCTGGAAGTAATATTCTTGAATGGTCTCTGAGCTTTATTTGCTTCATTTAAAGTCGATTCTGATGATAGTAGCTTTCTAGAAGCATGTTACAAAACCCAAAACGTTCATTTTGCGGGGGCGGGGGGCGGTCACAATTTCACGACTCATAGGAGTAAATATTAGATTGTAGAACTAGAGGGTACCTCTAGAGAGCATTTCATCAAGCCCGCTGTCTTTCATTTAGTGGAGGTCTAAAGCATTCAGAAGAGATTGCCCTTAAATACTGACAAATAAAGACTCAAGAAGCCCATTCAGTGGCTCATTACAGTGTTTTTATCACTCTAATAGTCAATAAATTCTTCACATCCAACCCAAATCACCTTTGCTTTAACCCAAGCATTTTTCTTCTTGCTCAAACCTCCAAGTTTGTAACTGAAAACAGCCTAACACTAAAACCATTCCACTGAAGTACCATCTATTTAATGGACACAATGTGTTTCACGGACACAGTTTGTCGAAATTTGGTCAATAAACAGAAATAATCTAGGCATCATAGAGGTGCAGGTCATTGAATACTAACTGAAATAGAATGAAATAGAAATAAGCATGCTTTAAAATATGCTTAGCAATGTAATTGGGGGCTGCTCAGGATACTTGTCACATAAACAGCTGCTGGGTAAGAGAACGGAACAGTTTTCTGACTGTCTCTTACTTATCTGAAAGTTTTGCCTTCAGAATTAGCCAAGCAATATTTCTGTTCCCACTTTAGGTCTTTTTCTTCCCACATTTTCCTACCTGCTTGCACATCAGTTGTGTTTGCTTAATCTCCCTATTAGTGATAGAGGGCTTAACAACACCAATAGGAAATTAAAGGAAGAGGACAGTCAGTGTGATTAAATCTCAGACAAAGAATAATTAGTCAATCAATCAAATGCTGGAAATAACCTAGAGTTTTTCCCATTTTCACTAGATAGAATAATGGTTTTCAGCTCTAGACTGCATATTGGAAATCACCTGGGGAGCTTATTAAAAGTATCAAATCCTAGAACATGGCAGGTAATTTTGATTTAATAGGAATTAGGTGATTCCCAGGCATTTTTTTTTTAAAGTACTCTATATCCTGCTACTCCAAATGAGGTCTGTGGACTAGTAGGCAGTGACATAACCTGGGAGTTCATTAGAATGGAAAATCTTGGGCCCCACTGATTATCAACTGAATCAAAATTTTCACTGATGCAAGAATCCTGTTCAGTGATCTAATAGAAAGCCTGGTTCAGAGCCACTGGGTAGAGGAAGTGAAGGGAAGCAGAAGGCACTGAGGGTGCGAAGATGGAGGAGATGATGAAGGAGGAATGGATGGGACGGAGGAAAAAAGGGGCCGGGTGTAAAATGTAGGAAGAAAACGCAAAGACTTTGCCTAAATTTACGTCATTTGTTTTTTAATGGGCAGAGATCCTTTTGTTTAGTCACCGTGATGTCAATGCTCTGTTTTGCATCATTTATGAATGTTCATTTTCCTTTTGTCACTCATAAGAAGTAACAGTAAATATTTGATTAGTAAATTGCTAAAGTTCTTCAAATAAAATTAATTTCTTCTAAGGGAGTAACTTTAAGGGTAGTTACTATTATATGTTAAGAAGTAATTAAGCCCTTGTTTTTATTAGTGAAATGCTGATGTAATAAACCTACTTATAGATAATTTAGTTTTTTTGAGATGATAGATATTCTCTCAGCAGCATCCTCTTACTACTACAGAATGCTTGGTTCCTTGAATGTTAAGGACCCAATATCCATCTGATTCTCATGGATATTTTGAATGAATCCCCGTTTCCAATTTCAAATTTACTGACCCTAATATAATAAGCATTTTAATTTCCCAGGTTTTATCTTTTATGTTAAGCAATCAGAGTTAGTGATGTACCACTAAAGAACAAGCTAGTAAAAGTTCAACCCAAATATTGTAATGTACCCAATGAAGCAATTTAGAAAAGATAATAAATATAGGGAAAAAAAATTCTAATGAAATAATAGTCAAGCAAGGATGGAAATTAAAATAACCAAAGCAATTATAAGTTAATGTTCCCATGGAGGCTAAGTGAATTATCTGATTGATTTCAGAACCTGTTTTTTGTTTTGTGTTTTCATCATAATAAAATATGACTATAGTTTGATGTGTTTAATTCATATTAAGTAATGCTTATTAATCAGCAAGTGCCATTAAACAGACTGTACAAAGGGAAAGTTTTCTTTCTGGAAACAAAACTCATAACAATGTGAAGAAATGTTTCTTAACAGTATCTCATCATTATTTAGAGATTAAGCTTATTGCTTTGTCCTTTTGCTTACTTATTATCTGTCAAGCAAAGATTTCTAAATACGTTTCATGCTTACTGAACTTTAGGTGTGTGAAAACTATGATAACAAATAGTGCTTTTTTAGTGTTAAATGTATCTTACCTTTTGAAAAAAAATAATTGTAGACTGCTTTTGAAACAAATCCCAGAATTCCCTTTTAATATCGTAAATCAAAATTTTAAAAAATAATGACTTAGAAGGATGTTTCTTTGCATGTTTCTGAAATGGAATGGCATCTCTAACATCAAAATGTCCTGAGAAAATGTGAGATAGGTGACCACTGTATGGAAGAAATTGCTATTTTGAAAAATTTATAGTTGACAACACATATGATTGAATAATTTGAATACATGTTTTAAAAGTTCACAGTATAACAATTATTGAACCTAAGGTTGTACTACGTTAGATTCTTTTTCTAACATATTGTTTTTATATTTAAATAGTGTACTCAATGAGAGAGATTATCTTATGAACATTTAATAAATAATTTATAAAAATAAAATCATGGTTATTTCTTTAAATACTATATACATTAATTTCCTCATTTGGTAGGAAAGACCAAAGTATATAAATAAAGAGAAATGGAAACATTTTGTATAGTTACCTTAAATCACCATAGAGTTAAAAAGAGAAATTAACACTTAGACATATATGTCTAGGATTAAAACATGATATGATTTATAGGATATGATTGCTCTCTCACTTCATGCTATTTTCCAGCTGAGCAAAGCCTGTCAACTAAAAGCAAATTAGTAGACTGTCCTGTGGTAACACTGATTTCAAACCTAGTAATTTGATTACTTAACATATGTCTGCCATTTCAATGAGCAACTCTTAATACATCAAAAGAGCCTCGTTGAATCTGGAAGAGAGGAATTATATTTGAATCTGTTCTTTCCAAAAGTGTCTTTAAAAGTGTTTCCTTTATATGGTATTAATTACTAATTAGGACATCTAGGTAAATATAACAATTGGTTAAAAGATAGGAATGTTAATGTAAAGCACATGTATGAATATGAAGAGTTAATGAGTAGATTTAATTCATCTGCTTACTTGCTCAGAAGCAAGTGTGTCAGATTAACTCAGGGTGGAGATGTGTCTGAAAAGGTTTCAGAGCAAATGGCACCTTAAGTGGATCTTATGAATGAGTATTTGCTAGACAGAGAAGGCAGATAGGGTTCTTTTCGTCATGAAGGAATGCATTGTGAAAAGGCAGTGAAAATTACAGTTGAGTACCATGAAAGGAACTGGGGACCACAAGTGGTATTTCTCTGTCTGGATGTGAAGATCACGATGAAAGTAGTGAGAGATGCCGGTAGAAATGATGGTCAATTGATAGAGGACTTCTATTCCTTGCTAAGGGTTTACTCCTCTAGTGCAGAGATGGGAAGTAAGCTTCATACTGTGAAACAACACTGATTTATATGCAGTTGCCCATATTTTCCAATCATTACTTTTAGAGTGGCATAGAGGATTGTGATCTGAGAAATCTTTTAGAAGTCTATGTAATAATTTAGAGCTAAGTCTCAGAACAAAGTTGGAGTAGAGAGGAGAGACAGTAATGAAAAATATCTATTGCTAGTAATTGGGATTTTTATTAGGTATGAGAAGTGAGGGTGAGGGGAAAGGAGAAATAGAAAACATGTCCCCAAATTTTAGTTGAGCTACTGGATAGATAGTACTATCATTAATTGAGGTAAGGGAACAAATAAGAGAGATATACTCGATGGTGGAGGTGGGGAAATGATACATTCCATTTTGTACATCTAAATGAGAACTTTTGTAGACACCTAGAAATACATATTGCATCTCAATAGAGAATTCAGATCTGGATCTGATGTTATCTACCTATAGGCAGTATGCAAAGCAGAGATGAATGATTTCATCCAGGTATATGAGCCCTTAGACCAAAGATAATTGTGAAGACCAGCTCTGAGGAACACTAGAGTGTGGTGTCTTGCTATGATAGCAATGAAGGAAGCTATGAAGAACTCAAAGAGGTGGGAAGAAACAAGGCTGAAGTGGAAATACAGAAGCAAAGGAATGATGTGCTACACATATGCTGTAAAATTCATTTCTCTAAATACTTTAAAAATATATCTTTGGAATAAGTGTGATAAGCAGAAATGTGTCCCTCAATGCTATAATTTTGATGTCCAGTGTATACCTTGACATACTGCTGTCAGCTTGGATTGAAGGATGTTATAAGAAAAAACTAATAGAAGTTTTTGTTGTGTTTGTTATGAATATATCTCCCTCCCTCTCTCTCTTCCTTGCCTCCTTCCTTCTTTCCCTCCTCCATCCTTTCCTTCCTCCTGTTGTGTTGCACTCTTCCTTACACAAGTCCCTCCTTTTTCAGAACTCTTAGAAGAAATTTCACTTAAATCTCAGGAATAGAAACAGTTGTGCTACTACAGATCCATTATCTATCTCTCTTTGTCTGCCTGCCTACCTACCTATTTGTCAGTCACATATCCATTTTATCACCTATCTAGCATCGATGTATCTGATAGGAATGATATAATGTGAATCATGTAAAAGTTTCTGTTCCCCTTTCTGCATTGACTACCAAAAATGTTGCACTCACTCCTGGGGACACCTCCCGCTGCAGGCCCTCAGTGTGCACACTGTAAGTTGACTTCGCTGCTGACTCCATCCTTCACGACCTGCCAAAATGTCGCATTCAGTTGTTCTAAATTTGATTCTTTCTTGCTAAGTTGTGTGAGTTTTGTAAAGCCTTTAAGTATTTGCTGGAACAAGAAAGAATATAGAAAACAAATTCGTGTATTAATTTTGAAGGGTTTTAATTTTGCAGTAATTTTGGGTGTTACAGTAATTTTGATCAATTGCAGACTTCCTTCAGTAAATGTTTGCTGAGCTGAGTCAATGACAGTTGAGTACATTGTTTCTCCAGGGCTCAACTTTTCTCAGCTACTCCAAATCCCCTTAGAAGTTTCTCTTGGTGGCTGACTTTGATGAGGACCTATCTCTGTCTTCTGCAGTGACAAGGACTGTCTGTGCAGAACAGTGTGATGGCAGGTGCTACGGACCCTACGTTAGTGACTGCTGTCACCGAGAATGTGCTGGAGGCTGCTCGGGACCTAAGGATACCGACTGCTTTGTAAGTCTGGCAGCTGTCCCTTTCACTCTCTGGTCCTCCCCTCCATCCTGGTTTGACTCAGGCACCTTGAGTCTTTAATATCTTATTAAGATAAGATCAAATTTTGCCATTTTAGGATTAAGAAAGATACTCTGACTTCCTAGAAGTCATTTCTTCACTGGGTGGCTATTAATTAACTAGGATTGTTCTGTTCTACTAAACGAATTATGTCTTTCTGATTACAATTTATATTATGAGTGAGGTTTATTGGACAACATGAAGGAGAACATATTGAGATATCTTTTAAAAAGCTAACAGCATCCTTCCAGAATTTACGGTGATTACCTATGTGTGTTGTTGCATCGTTGAGTCTTCTGATTGGGGGCACTTGCATTTTATTTCTCAAATATAAATTTCAAGATTAAATCACACAAATTTATGAATTTAACTGTTTTACAGTTTATATTGTTTACAAGCTAAATTATTCAAGATTTATAAGATTTACAAATGCACGTTTAAAGCAATTTATATGCTAATCTGTATGATTTTTATTTTAGAAGAGGACACTTTTATGTCCTCAAAATTAATATTTATAGCTTGTAGGGGTCACTTTTTAATTACATTTTGATATCCTTGATAAAGGTCTTTCTATTCTTTTGAATACATGCAGACAATTCTGTGAGCTATAGTTAATGAAATTTCATACACACAGAGCGTTAGTTTCATTTTAAGCTAAAAATCATAAAATAATAAGCTATTTTTGTTGCTAAAATTGCACACAGGAATTTTTTTTCCCCCTCTCAAATATCCAGAGAACACACAGATATATTTAGAACTGAGTCTTTTTTTCAATTTGGCACTTAATTCTGGAAATAAGCAAATTATAGATTATAGCTCTTATGATGTAGATACACAGTAATTTCTTTTCTTAATGTCACAAGAAACTTAATTTGTCTATCCTAATTTTATAGTGAAACAAAAGTGTGTATTGCAGAAATGAGTAGGGAGGAAGAAGGAAAGAGAAGAAAAATGTTAAAAGTATACAGAAGATGCTCAGCAGTTCTTGAACTGAGACCCTTTCCCTTGCCTATCACCAGACACGGGATTGAAGCTTGATCTGGAAGTTGCTGAACAAGTGTTTCAAAACAGTAATTTCAAAACAGTAGCAACAATAAACACCAACAATTGATGTTAACTTTCACTTAGAAGCTTCACTGCATTTTTTTCATGGTTCCATTGTCACAATAAGCAGAGTGCTGAGGGAGCTTCAGAATTCTCATTTCATTACTTTTAGGGAATAGTCCAGTGATTCCACTTTGGCATTTAGTACAGAATGTTCAAGAATGCCAGACCAAGACTTTGGTGTAAGTTATGTTGTATTGTATGCTGTCTGGAAGGTAAACTTGTTTGATTTCTCTGGCTTATGTCCCTTTGTTGCCAAGCAATCTGTGCACAACACTGTATAAAATATGTTAGTAAAGCAATTATGAGGACACATGAAGTTTTATACCCATAAATTAAAACTTACTGAGTTTCCTAGATTGGTTTTTAATAGATTCTTCCTGGAGAGTGTCATCTTAGTGAATAATGTATTATCAGTGAATCTCGTTCTGATTATGCATCTCATAGACCATCATCAGGGAATTGTCATGTTTGTGATAAAGTGCTTGCTAAAACAACAATTGATTAAGAAAATGTTTTGAGGAAACAGAATAAATTAGTGCTTATTAATAAGCATACGTACAATATATGATGATATGTAAAATATAGCTTGAGTTCACATTAGCTTGCCTTCCAAGGCCTAAATTATTCCTATGAATGTTTAAATTGTTAAATTAAGATAATTAGTTCATCCCCTATTTTGCTAATCACATGTTTTTATGTACTTATACATATGTTCTCTTTTCATATCAAATACCTAACTCTTAGGTGGTACAATTGTTTTTAATCATTCTCAAATGCATTTGAACATATTAACAAATTGAGGTCTCAATACAAATATATGTCAGCAGAAACAAATTCACTTGAACTGGTGACTTTTAGTAAATGGTATAACATTATGAAAAAGACTATATAGGAAATGGTATCATATTATTTAATTATGGGCTAAGTATAGCTACTTCTTTACATTTTGGCATCGTACCCCCTACATTTACACTTGACTAGTCACCTGCCAGAGACTTTTCTTTAAGTCCAGTTTGAATGACCATCACATTTTCTCACTATACGATGGTGATGAATGGACTTACCATATCACTTAAGGCACTGAACTCTCCAAACCAGCTTTAAGGAAATTCTAGCCTGTACAAATGGAGATTTAGTTGTCACTGCCAGACTCTAAGACTCAACATAAACCCTTTGGATAAGGGTAAGCTTAAATAAGTTTTCACTATTATCTAACTTTAATAATTTAAACCAATTCTCAGTTTAGAAATCAATGGATAGATACCAAGCAATTAGAACATCAATAACTGTAGATGGTATATTTACTGACATTAGAAAAACAGTTTTGTAAAATTGAGAAGTACAAAACAAATGCAAAGTTAAAAAATAAGCCCTTACAACTAGGAGGTTATCAGATTTTCCAGTTTTTATGAAATTGATGTACGCTGAGTAAACAATACAACCTATCACAGAACTGTTGTAGCAGTGTCCCTTTAACAAGTATTATGAAGGTTATTTTTAAAACAAAATTAATCTTTGCTGTGTTGCAGGCCTGCATGAACTTTAATGATAGTGGAGCATGTGTTACTCAGTGTCCGCAAACTTTTGTCTACAATCCAACAACCTTTCAACTGGAGCATAACTTCAATGCAAAATACACCTATGGAGCATTTTGTGTCAAGAAGTGCCCACGTAAGTAACAGGATAAGAAGAGCCAAATCAATTAGCTCATCATTTAAAAGCAGAGGAATTTCATGTAAGTTTATTGAATTTCAAAATTGTGACAATATTGTGAATTACTTGAGAATTGGTACTATTATTATCATTTCACAAATAAGAAAATTAAAATTCAAAAAATTGAAGTGATTGGTTCATAGTCTCAGCAAAGTAGTGGCATGTTTGAAGTTATAGTACAGTGTCATTCATTGACTTCTAAACTCAATATTTTCACTATATGTCAATGGTTTTGCACACGATTTTGTTCCTCAGAAAAGTGATTAGTTAAGTAGCAGCAAGCTATGTAATGAAAGAGATCTGCTCTAATAACAATGCATTTTCACCTAAAATTATTTCTTATTATTTATTTGTTATAGAATGTATAGCATTGTAGTTTTAACATCAAATCCAATGTTAAACAATAACAGTGGATATAAAGGGCATATTAAGGGGCCTTTACCAAATTGACAATTCATCCTGGGGATACACAATGACCGATTTAGCTTTCATCAAGAATAGTATATGTCTCAATACCTGTTCAAGTCAGTTTCTTTGCTTGAAAAGACCAATGAGACAGTTCTTCAATGTTTTACTTACTGGAAGGCTAAAAAAAACCACTACTTTTATCCACATACTCAATTAAAAGAAGACTTTACATTCTACAGCACACAGATACTGTGTTTTTGTTCTTGTTTTGCTTTGTCCACGTGATGAAGTATGAAGTGTAAGGGACGTGGTATTAGAGTGGCTTCGGTTATAGCTTTGCCCACTTATTAGTCGTGTGATTTTAGATAAACTATTTAGTTTTCTATTTCCTCCTCTTTAAAATGTGGATAATCATATGTACCCTCTCTCTTTCCCAGATACATTATAAAGATCAAAGGGATAGGGGATAGGGTTCAGAGCAATAGTATGTAAAAACAAGTCTTTGAAAGCAATGATGATTCCAGCCTTTATTATTAAATATTTTATATTGATTAAAAGAATAATTATGAGTGTGTGTATATATATATATATATATATATTTAACATGGCTGTAACTTACCATTTTAAAATCACAGACACACTAACTCTAGGATAGAAGAGATTTTTCCATCTTAAACAATTTTATATCCAAAGTTATGTTTTTGATCTAACAGCTTCTCATCTGAAGTTACCCTATATTTCCCCGTCTACTGTCTTGCAAAATAGGGGGCTTGAGAGTATTGTAGAATGTGGCTAGATGATGAATTTCTTCGGTTTCTTAGACAAATGTCCTCCTGCTCTACTACTTCATATTATGGTGGTTTGCCCCAAAGATAGTCAAAACCATGCTTTTTTGAAATTTTTGGTGCTTTCCTTTTTATTCAAGCCCTGAGGTTGAGGCCCAAGGCTTGGTCTGGAGTGCAAGACCAGAAAAACCTGAGCTAGGGAATTTTCCTTTTCTTTATTACATCCTTTGTAGTGTCTCATCTGAAGTCTCTCAACTCCTAAGTTATGACAAGGGGCTAAATACTTAGGACTGTTTTTTGAAATTAAATGCCCAGTTACCATAGATATGGTAACTCATAAACTTCCTTTCATGGATTAGTTTAGGTCTATCCAATTACAGATTAATTTAAAGAACTTCATTATTTATCTATGTAAAATTCAAATCTTTGAGGGACCTTGATTTGCTAAACTGTAGCTGTCTTAGAAAAACAAAGATGTTCAGTTTCTAAATACTGGTCTACAGTTCCTAATTCAGAATTCTGAAATTCAAAAACCCTAAACAACAAATATTTTTTGAAACTAATTTGACTGCAAAATCTGAACCTAACCGATAATGAAGATATTTGTAACCTTTTTTAAAAATTTCACTTGGCATAAATTGCTGCAAAAATGTGGAAGTTTTTAAATACGAGGTATCCCTAAAGACCTTGCAGAAAGGATGTTTACACCTGTTGCAGGTTGGGTTCCCCTGAGACAGAGACTATGGTTGTTTAAGAAGTGTTCTCAGAATCAAGACCCATGAGGGAAGGAAATGAAGTGAGATCAGGCTGTGACGGAGTCTCAGCAAAGTGTCTCTTTTGTGGTGGATGCCCTCTAGTGGATATTAACTTGGAATACAAAGATCTTCACACTTTATACCCACTCTCATGGATTCATATATATGCCTCTACCCCAGACTCCCTTCAATCCCAATTCCAGATTTTCCAGTACTTCTTCTCCTAGGGCAAGCCACTGCTCATGAGTTCATATTTATTCTAAACTCCTATTTATTCCCTACAAAGTAAAGGATCATTTGCACTACCCAGAACTATGCCCATTGGTGGGATTTTTCCTTGCCACTATATTTCAAGTCCACTCCTGACTGAGGCTGCAGGGCAGCTGCCATCCATTTTCAGCTGCTTGCACCCACACCCCAAGCTTAGTTTTTGTCTTCCTCTGTCAGCTTGTCATACGTGCTCTCTCTTGGTCCCCATGCAGCCATGGGTATGAGCTTAGTGAAAGGTGCCAGCACAGTGGTGGATGACGTGGGGATTTGGACCACCTGCTTATGCAGTTTACTTGTGCGTCTACCCCTGCTCACATCAATCCCAAATGTACTGCTTCCATCTTACAATGGATTGCTGTTGGACCTGCTCAACATTATGATGGTTTTTAACAAAACCTTGTGTGTGATGGGCAATTCTGGCTACAAGATCAATCCGTGACTCATGGTTAGGTAGTCTCTCTCTGCCAGGACCCAGAAGTATGTCAGGAGTTGTTTATTAAATATTAAATGGTGTATAATTCCTAGAGGTCTCAGCTGGGATTTCCCGGTCGGGACTTGCCATAACTCCACGTGGCATATCTTCCCGCCAGAGATACTTCTAATGTCATAGAGCCTCTTGGGTTTTGTGATCCAAGTAGCAGAATTGCTTGTACCCCAGCCTGGACCTGCATCATGTGCCTTTCCTGCTCTGGGCCCCCTTCAAGGTCAGAAGCCTTCTAGACTACTGAATGTTGGGCCAGAAGCAGTTTTTCCAAACATGGAAGGATGCTGCCTTCAAAACCCAAAGCAGCCTAGCAGGTATTGTGTTTTCCCTTTATCGTGGGAGGCCCTAGATGCAAAAATTTGTCCTTATTTTTGGGAGGGAATGTTCTGGCATATTCCAGACCACTGGATTCCTAAACATTTCGCCATGTCAGGTAATTAGATGGTCCTGGGTTAGTTAATATACCTTTCCTAAAGTACTGCCCTTTCAAATTTCATTTTGTTTCTTCGTGTAAAGCAATGGGACAGTTTCTACGGCACTCCAATGAAAGATGAACACATTTTAAACATTTCTTCTTGGATATGAAGTGCACTCCCTTCATCCAAGGCAGTTTAACTTCAGCTTCATTTGTGCTTCATGTAACTTGAAGTATTTTTAGACTTCAAACTTGCATCATGACATGAAATGAAGTGGAACTACTGAAAAACACAAACTAAATGTCATGCAGTTTCCTAAGTCTGTAAAGGAAATTCACTATCTTGGGGGCAATTCAGAATGTGGAGCAGTAGTCAAGCAAGTACCAGTTGTTGTTAACACACACTGCCCTTGGATTTGAATGTGGTGTTCGTAGATGCTATTTCAGGTGGAGATATTTAGACAGAGTTGTTTTAGGGAAAGAAACATACGTACTATCATTTTCAAATGAAAATAATTTTCAAACCCTAAAATATCTTGTTTTAAAGTCTTTTGCTGAACCTCAACGTTATTGTTAATTTTACCTTTTTTTTATCAGATAACTTCGTGGTCGATTCCAGTTCCTGTGTGCGTGCCTGCCCTAGTTCCAAGATGGAAGTAGAAGAAAATGGGATTAAAATGTGTAAACCTTGTACTGACATTTGCCCAAAAGGTGATGATATTTTTTTTTCATTTTATAATGAAAAAATACTGTTATTTTATAATAAAAATGCAATAATTTATTGACTAAAGAAAAATTTTCTCAGCTCTCTAATTGTGCATCTTGTTTCTACAGCTTGTGATGGCATTGGCACAGGATCATTGATGTCAGCTCAGACCGTGGATTCTAGTAACATTGACAAATTCATAAACTGCACCAAAATCAATGGGAATTTGATCTTCCTAGTCACTGGTATTCATGGGTCAGTATTACATTTTTGTGGAAAATTGTTTTACGAAGTGCAGACAAAGCTTAAGAGATTCTGTAGTTTTGTCTGTTTGATTCCTTTTGACACAGAGTTCCACTACACATTAATGCTTTCCTCCAACAAAGTCAAATGCCAGATTTCACCAGCAGTGATAGTAAAACAAATTTTGGGAGTACATCCAGATTATGAATTTGGTGACAACTTAGATTTAAAAATATCGATTTATATATAAGCTAAGATGTATTTACAGGACATTTTCCTCAAATCCATAGATTTCAGTAAGCTTGGCACATTTGTGGATATGTTTAGGGAAACAGTATCAGTGGACAAAGTGGGAAATTTCATTCAAATTCCTAACCAATTAGTTCAAAACAACATAAATTAATGCATCTCACAGAAAACAAATCAGTAAGTTGAAATTCTGAGCTTTCAGGTATTTTCTTTGCCTTGCTGCATCTTTTTCTGTTTTAGACTTGGGAAGTCAGTGATAAATCTATTAAATGTATTTCATTTTAGCAATAAAAATTGTAACATTTTCTGGGCCCCTTCATTACAGAACCACCTGCTGTTTTTAACTGGGAAAATGACCAAGTTTGCATCCTTTCAACTGTAATGAAAATATCAATATTTTTACTTTATATTTTATCTATTTGTATATATCACTACTTAATTCCTAAATATTAGTGCTATGGGCTACAGATAAAAAATATCACTCACATATTTCAATTCAAAAGATTACTCTAAACATATATCATTTCTAGAAGCAAAACAATTTAACACATTATGAATAAATACGTCAAATAGGAACAATAAGAGAAATAGAACAAAGCGTTTCTTTCCATTCACATAAATTACCGTAGGTCTTAGTACATAAAGCATTTCTTTACTTTAAAATATAGCTTTAATATGGATCTGTGCCAGAAACTGTAATAGTATGTATTCACTTTCTGTTATATTTGGTCTAAGAGGTGTTTCTTGTTGTTTTGTTTTTTAAAATAAGATCCAGATTTTTAACGTCTCTTTGGAAAAAAATGTGCATGTGATTACTCTTAGTTTACATGGCAACAATCTATTGGAGATGGGTGGTACTACCATTTTGAGATGGGACACATTCAGTCGGCTCCACCATGGACAATCTGTATTGAGCTGTGTGGCTTCCATGTCAAACAACTCCAATGTAAAGTTGAGAACTGGGTTAATAATAAATACCTACATCTTCTGGTTGTTGTGGAGATTCAAAATAAAACAAAATATACATTTTTTTAAGTGTTCAGCCCAGTGCCTGGCATACAGTAAACCTTAATAAATGGTATAAAAAAGAAAGAAAAAGGTGGGGGAAGGGAAGGAGTAAAGGAGGGAAAGGGGAGAGAGAGAGAGGTAAAGAGAGAGATTGAAAAGTAACAAAAATAGAAGTTAAAAATTGCTAAACCTCCAAAACAAAAGAAAGTTAAAAAAAAGGAGAAAAAGGCACTTCAAGAGGAAAATCTCAGTGACTATATCTAGTATATAGCACAGCATACAGTGCAACAGATAATATCTCATAGACTACTGGAAACCAAATAAAGACAAAGTTATTTTCATGGCAATCCTTACTTTACGATGTCATACTTCCTAGTTCAGACGATTATTATTTGTCCTTAATTATAACACTTAAATTTAACATTATAATTAATATTATTGTGTCTTAAGCATAATATATAAGGCATTTTCCAGGACAAATATATATGTGAAATAAGATATGTTCCTCACTCCTAGTCTCATGCCAACATGAAACATATTCTGAAGCCTTTCCCTTTCATTTTAGGAAAGTATTAATATAAAGTTAATTGAGTAGGTCTCAGACACTTATGTGTAGGCATATGTGTATTCATGTATGTAATATGTGTGTGCATATGGACAAAGAGAGAGATTTTAAAGATGAATAACATGAGGTATTATTAACAAAGCTTTCAGTAAATTAACAAAATTTTTTACTTCACTTAATTTCCATTACCCTATATCTTCTACTATCTAGTTTTTAATAGGATGTATGGTTTGATTAAAATAGCTAGAGTATTTCTTTAAACTAATAGAAGTGAAAAACCCATAATTAAGTAAGAGTGTACTTTTCAAAAACAAATTTCTGCAAAAAATAAATTTACTGTGAAGTTGTCAACTAAAATGTTAACATATAAAAGAGCTCAATGTTCAGTTTATAGCACGATACCACCATTGCTAGAAATAAACTAGGCATTCTTATTTCCTTATTTAGAATGGGAACTGCAGACAAAATTCAGCGTTCAGGGTTATCATAGGATCCCCTTTTGTGTCTTGTCATGTCTAATAATGTCCCTGTGAATATGCTTAGAGCAATAAAATGCTCACCAAATAAGCATGTTCATGCTGTGTCACAGTGTGACACAAACAAGAAAGTACTTAGATGATCGACTGTAATGATGATAGACAATGGGAAACAGATAATGAGCTTGGTGAAAAAAATAACGTGATTTCTATGGAATTGTGAAAATATGTTTCTCTCTCTTTATCCTGAGCTTTATTTTGGATCACCCAACACAATAACAGGGTGGACATAATGTTTTTTTTCATGGTCCTGAATTTAGCTAGGAAACTTCTCAATTTTAAAATCTATGGATTTCAAGTGGCTGTAGGGTGGAACGCCCTAGGGGTACTTTTAAGTTGGTAAGTGGGATTCTGTCAATTTATTTTATGAGAGTCCTGAATCTCTAAAATTAAGTATATAAAATTTCTGTGGTCCGCTGGGCTTCATGTGAACAGTCCAGAATTCATTTCATTCCTGGCAACCTGGAAGTGTTCTCAGTAAAGGTTTGGACTGACCCCATTATTGTGTGCTTGACCTGAACTTTGAGTGTTTCTCAGTAAAGCAGGAATATTTGATTATATGGCTAGAGCTATTCTAGACACTGCTTTTCATCAAAGAACAAATGTTGAAAGTTCATTCTACTACTGCAGAGCTGATATTTCATGTGCATGCAGACATCTTTGCACATTAGAAAATGATAGCAACCAGAATTTTCCCGCATGATGAACCTAATTTTGTGGCTCCATTTTCACTGAAAGCATAGATATTCATTCTATATATCTTCAGTTACAAATAGAGCAAGTTTGCTAGAATATTAATTTAGACTTTAAGCTTTTGAAAGATATTCATGTCACATTAAGGAAAATCTTAATTGTTTACGTGTGAATTATTGGGACACTCATTTATAGTGTTTCCAAGCCTTCTATAACACACCATGTTAAACTAGTAGCACAATGTATTGATTAAACATCTTAGTTTTTCTCAGTTTGAAGCAGTAATTTCATTAAGCAAGACTTTTTTTTTTCTTTTAAAAGATATGGGATGGTTCACAGTATAGAAAATATGCAGATGAATCAAGCAGAGAGAGCCAGTAAAAGGTGGTTCCAGAGATCAAGTTTGCTGAACTAATAGAGAATGTTTTCAAGGCTCTAATGCCAGGATGAATAAATGCTGGTGGATTCAGAATCAGATTCTTAGAAGAAAGGCCATATGCTTATCTGTTTGTCAGGGGATTGTGGAGCACATTGACTGATAGCCTCCAATGGATCATGTATCCTAGTGTTTATTCCCCATGTGAAAAAGAAGGTTCTCAGAGACTGGTAAAACAACAGATATCCAGTACAAGGATAAAATTCAGTTGATTGCTAAAGGTGGATACAAACTGCTAAAAGAGCCTAATTCCTTGTTTTTAGAACGTTTGATCTCTCTTGGAGAAATGACCAGTGAATGGAATTTAATTTTTCTCTGAAGAGTATATATTAATATAAGGTTTCTACTTGCCCAGAATAGCACAGAGCACCTTTTAAAGTAATAAAACCTAGAAAAACTACTAAATATTACTTAAGAAAATCTGAAAATATTGCTTGAATTACTGAGAAATGTTTAATATTATGTTTATATTTGGCTTAATATTCAAGAATGTAATTATTTTGTATGGGCAGGTTGTTATAAATGAAAAATATTTTCCTAAGATGAAAACTTCTGAAAAATTCCATTAAATATTTAATTTTAAAGGTATTTTATATTAATTTTTGTAAAGACAGGGCATTTATGTATCAATAACATTAATTACAAAAAATATATTTATGCATTAGGAGATTGTATTTTTAAAAATCCCCAAAATTTACAACACATTTTGAGTATTGTTAAATTTGTGGTAAATTTTATTTTCAAATGTTAGTATGATTCATATAGAGGGAAGCAAATAGTTCCTGTCATATGAAAGTGAACATAAATAAACAGATAGGAACAAGATTGCCCTGATAGATAAATGTGAAAATACAGAAAAATAAAAAAGTTTACTTCCTGTATTTGTTTTCACCTTTCTTATGAAATTACAGGTTCTGTTAGCAATTTAGTATGCTTTGAGGAACCCAAAAGGCAATTATTCTCACCATAACATAATTTATTTGCAGTGTATATTTTTCCAATTGAGAATAAACTTTTAAAGGCAAAATAAAGTGGTTAATGAATGGAATTGCTATATTTGGAGGTTTATTCAGGATAGTCAAATTGAACCGTTCCTCTGGATCTAGAATAGCCTTCAATGAAGAACTCATAATCTGTGTCATCAAAATTTCCTGAAAGTACCTTTTAATCCCCTTCCACATCTAGCATAGAAAATCTGGATAAAACACTGCTAACCTTCCTATTGCTAATTAAAATTCAATTGGAATGAAATATTTTTTGTCACATTTCTCATATTTTCACCCCTTTATCTAATTTTAAGTTCGGCTTCATTTTTTTTTTTTTTTTTTTCCCTAGGGACCCTTACAATGCAATTGAAGCCATAGACCCAGAGAAACTGAACGTGTTTCGGACAGTCCGAGAGATAACAGGTAATTTTTAAAGTGAGTTTATTGTGCTATGAACTATGTGAATTTTAGTCTTTTGTTAAAAATATTACGTAGTATTGGAATTTTCAAAGCAAATTCTAGTTTTGAAAACACGTATTATTTTAAATGATGGGTGTCTTAGTTACTTAGCATCTGTGCACATTTTGAAATCTGTGGAATTAAAAAAAAATCCTTGAAATTTTGATGTTACTGTTTTTGCAAATGTCAGTGGATCTTTGAATCAATGTGTTTCTATTTACTTTTCACAAGTACTATTGAGGATGGGTAGCAGGTAGGATTCATTTAGCACATGTTTATTGAGGACCTGATATGTTCAGAGCTGTCATAGTAGATGATATGGGGCCCATAGACATGAATCAGACATGGGTTTGCTATCAAAGAATGTAAAATCAAATAAGGAGGCTTAGTTATATACATAAATGTCTTAAAATGCAAGACAGCTGATGTTGTAATTGTACAGATAAGGTGGCAAAAGATTTCAGAGAAATTAAACTCTTTGTCTAGTTAGACTAAATAATTTTTCCATTTAGAAGAATAAATCAAATTAAGAATCATTTAAATCTTTCTTTTTTCATTTAAATCTTTAAACCATACACTTATATGATTCTGTATGTATATATTCTTGGTGTTCATTATTTTGACATTCATCATCTATTGAGTATTGTAGCCCAGAAACTTTGGGTAAGACACTGAATATTGGAAGAAGAAATATGATACAGAATGGTTCAAAAATAGGAATATTTGCTGCCTTTTCCTTACCTCCCATTTTCATCATATTTTAAGAATAATTGGTATTAAACACTGTTGCTGAGACAATGATATTCTGAATTATTTTACTGCCCTTATCTTTTGTAGGTTTCTTGAACATACAATCATGGCCCCCAAACATGACTGACTTCAGTGTTTTTTCTAACCTGGTGACCATTGGTGGAAGAGTACTCTATAGGTAGGTGTATATATTCAAAGTTATAGGTCTCTGAATCATGTGTACATTATGTCATAGCCATCAGACTCATTGATTTACTGATTCTAGAAATATTGGTTTTCCACTTTAAATTTTAAAGGAAAACTCAATGAAAAATACCCCTGATTGTGCTTTAAAGTATACAACTTGATTTATCAACTGCCTGTCACTTAAAGTAATTTTAGTGTTTGGCAGTTGTGGAGTACATGATGTGAACCATAAAACTGAACCTTCATTTTGATCATATGTTATCATAATTAAAAGATAGACTTGAATGACTTTGTAATGACTTCGGTGTATGGGATACAAATGCTGTTTTTCCAGGAGGTTCTCGTTTTGTCTCTGGAGCTATCATTTGAACAAAGCATCACGGCGCTGATAATTTAGAATTTGGTCCACTATGCTACATGCAGTGCTGGTTAATAATGGACAGATAATCAGGGCTCAGAAGGATACTGTTCTAAAGTTCTAATGTCAATATTTTTATTCACATAAAAAAAATATATGTTTTAATATTTATTAAGCCACTGTTTTTATTTTACTTCAGATTTCATCTGCACAAAATTATTGTTTATGAACTGTTAAAAGTCTGTTTATATAAGGAGACCTTGATAATTTTTCTACTTAAATCCAAAAGATGCCTAAAGTCAATACTATCATTAAATATTCTATAATAATGGTTCACAGGAAGTCCATTGAATTTTGCTATTAAAACAGGTATATCTGTAAGAACTTCTAAAATGTAAAGGGGAAAAGTGCTTAATAAAAAAGGATAGTTGAGAGATATAATCTATTCAAGTGCTATATGGAACCAATTGAATAAAGTGTTATAAATCTAAGTCAAGGCATTATTATGCTCACGTTGTAATCAACAACTAAGGATGGTTATGATGGGAACAAAGATTTGAGAGAGCGAATTACATCCCACTTGGTTACACACACACATTATATATCTGTATATTAGAGTTCTCCATGCATGTGTATATATAAAACATGAAAAAGAATCTGAGTACTAAAAGCAAAGCAAATTTAGAGGACAGCTTTGATTTCCAAAATATAAAATAATGTTCATAAGTTGATTGAAATGTGGGAAACACATTTAGTCTTTAGAAAATGGACAAAGAATTTAATTACAAAGTGGACTATGTTGAGAAAACAACATCCTTGAAATGATAATTTGTTTCTACAGTGTAGTTGTTATTTAACTTTTAGAGATGCTTTCTCACTTGTCCAAGCCTTCTGAGTATTTTTTTTTTAGTTTAATTTTATTCTTCTCTTTAATTTTTAACATCTCCTATCCTTATACATTTTTCAAGTATTACAATTAACGCTTTGGTTTCTGAGGTATAAATTAAAGCTAAATACCTATGGTCATTCTCTGAGATATTTACCTTCTGAAAGTGTGTCTAAATCGATTAAGTAGTTAGAGTTGAATTAATGTCTTACTTTGGGTAGATGAACAGTCACCCCATAAACATTTATTTAATTATTTAGTCTTAATACAGGATTTAATTCTTGAGGAACTTAAGATTCAGGGGTTAGGAGGGAAGGCAGTGAGCAGATACGTCAGTGGTACATATATAGACAGAAACAGAGATATCATTGATATTCATAATTATAAAAGATGGGCTTTTTGGGGGGGTTCAAGTGATTACTTTTAAAACAGTCAGCATATAGCATGTAAAGAAATAGTATTTGTGGGCTTCCCTGGTGGCACAGTGGTTGAGAGTCCGCCTGCTAATGCAGGGGACACGGGTTCGTGACCCGGTCCGGGAGGATCCCACATGCCGCGGAGCGGCTGGGCCCGTGAGCCATGGCCGCTGGGCCTGCGCTTCCGGAGCCTGTGCTCTGCGACGGGAGAGGCCACAGCAGTGAGAGGCCCGTGTACCGAAAAAAAAAAAAGTAGTATTTGTATCTCAGGTTTATTAATTCAATCTTTTTTGCACTCTATTAACATTCTTTTTGGAGTAAGATATGACATCCTTATTTTACTTCAAGAATGCATGTCATGGCCAGAAAACAATTAGTACTGTTCCATTTTTTTCCTCTCCCCTCTCTTTAGTGGCCTTTCCTTGCTTATCCTCAAGCAACAGGGCATCACTTCTCTGCAATTCCAATCCCTGAAGGAAATCAGTGCAGGAAACATCTATATCACTGACAACAGCAACCTGTGTTATTATCATACCATTAACTGGACAACGCTCTTCAGCACAATCAACCAGAGAATAGTGATCCGGGACAACAGGAAAGCTGAAAACTGTAGTAAGTACATTACCCAAACCTTAAAAATCTAGAAACTTTAAACATTTTTTTTCTCATTCTACATTGGACCAAACAGTTAAACATAGTGGTGGGTCAGAATTGTTGTCGTCTTTTTCTCAACCCTTAAAAAAGGTTGGTATAAAATAATCAAATGGGTAACTTTTTATAATACATTGCATGTTTTTATAATGTATTTCATGTTCTCAAATCTCGCCTAATCATAAGAACCCTCCTGTGGAGATTTAGATTCAATAGGTGTAAGTGGAGCCTGGGAATCTAAATGTTTAATAAGCATCCTGGGTAATTCCTTGGATCCAATCAATTTATGGAAATCCACTCTATTAAATTTTCTGTTTATTTTTTGCTTCAGAGAATTTGATAACATAGAATAACAAAGTATTTGCCATTTAGGAGTGGTGAAAAAAAAAAAAAGACATGTTCTTCTGAAATGTGTAAAAATGCTGTTCCAGTAGTTTGCTAAACTTCATTTTATAAATGTGTTTTTGTAGGCATGGAGTGATCTCTTTTTTCATGTATTTTACTACTTTTTAATCCATTCCATCACTTCTTTGTTACACAGAAGCAAATAATGTTTTCATGAGTATATAACTAAGTCATTCCCGTCTTATACTTTGATACTCCAATGATTAATACCTAATTCTTCCCTGTTTTTCTCCTGGGTATTACTTTATTCTGCATCCTATAAGTGCTACTACTATGCATATAGTAGTGACTTACTTTTAATAAATACAAAATAAAATGACTTAGAATTCAAAGAATCTGTTTACAAATGTATATTCTTGTTGTGGTCATGATAAGTCAGTCCTTTTAAAAGTCACATTTCTTAAGAAACATTTTGCTCTTAGGAAGTCTTCTTGCTTCTTTAATCTCACCATCGGAACAATCACAAGGGTATACATACATAATGATTAAGTTCATTAAGTATGTGAATGAATAGTATAGGACTTCTTAAAAAATGTAAACTCTTAAGAGGCCAACATGATTTAAATTTACCAAGTAGTCCATGAACTAATTAATTTATACCCCACCTTGTACCAGAAAGGGTTTAAGGCAGCTCAGGCTAGCAATTTTTATAAAATATAACTTATAATTTGTGAGGAATTCACATTTTAGCTCTTTTGGATCCTGAAAAGTATTTTCCAGAGAAAAGAGACCTATTGCAACATGAGATTCGTGTTTTGAGTGAACTTAAGTTCTTATATATTCTTCTGTTCCTCATAGAATCAAGAAATATAAAATATTGTTATATATCAAAATATGCATGTCCACATTGAATGAGATTTATCCTTTCATTGAGCCTAGATTGTTTCCTTGGTTTTATACATTTCTGAAACCTGGCAGAAAGCTTGCTTTTTTTTTTTTTCTACTTAAGCTTCTTATCCCACAATACTATATTTGTGTTTGTACATGCCCCAGACAAAGTAGATTATTCATGGAAGTAAAATAGAAACTTTCTCAACACTAACTTATAAATATTTCCCTAAGTTAGGGTTATACTCTCCTCTTCTTTCACTTCAAAAAATGAAACAAAATGAAAATAAAACAATAGTACCTCTACCTTTTAAAGGTAAGATTTAGGTATGAAGACAAAAAAAAAAAACAAAAAAAAAAAACTAAGAAACAATAAAAGAATGAGAGAAAAACATTCTTTTTCTTTAACTCATTTAATCATTTCACAAATCCCTTCTTTTACCTTTTGTAAACCTGAATAAAAAGCAAATGGGAAAAGAAAATGTGGAAAGAAATTAAATGTGAAAAAGCAAGATAGGAAAAATTTATGTAATTATTCCATATCTCTTTAAGACTTCTAAAATTTTGAAAAAAACAAAAGACGATAAATAATATTAATAAATTAAAAATCTAACATTTTCTTCAACTTTCAGTGTTAGGTCTCTTGGAGGTTTATCCACTTTTCAAACCATGAACATATTTTATAGTTGACTTTACAGTTTCAGGAAGAAATGAAGCAATTAGAAGAAAGCAGTTTTGTGGTGCTATAATTTAATATTAAGCATATAATTTTTCATTTTTAACATCTTAGAGTAAACAATTTTTGCATGAAATCCATTTATCAAAATTTGGGTTTTGGTCTCATAGTACATTGGATCCTGCATTTTCAGAAATGTAATTATCCTATAAACTTGACTTCAGATGTGCTGCTGATGTTTACACTGAACCTACAATGGCCGCCCACATGTGATTAAGGCCATTTTATCATCTATAGTATTATCTGCAAAGAGGAAAACAAATATTTGCTTCATTTTAAATGTACTTAAATATTGCATTTTTAGACATTCTTTCTTAATATACCACACACAAGACATATATGAGCACACACACATATTCATTACAAGACATATGGATACACAGACGTACAGCATAAGGTGTGTATTCATATGCTCACACAACACATACACATGTACACAACCCTCAGACTCTTACACATGCATTCACACACATAAACGCAAACACACAGTCACCATAAAATACTCTCATCTAAATCTGTATATTGGCTTGGTAGCTTAAAAGAAAAATCAACCTTGATTTTTAAATGTTTTTTGGAGTTCAACATGATTTAAAACAGCAATGACAATAAAAGAAAAACCTCACCTCATCTATAAAGTGTGACCATAGCTTGAGCAATCTTACTCTTTTAAGTCAAAATTTTCAAAGCAGACATACAGATGTCTTTATGGTTTGAAGAGATTGAGATTGAGAGAAACTCTAGGACATGAAAAGCTGGAACATTTTCTACCCCCTTTATTTGTATGGTTGTGGTAGGGACAAAACAGTGCTGGTTGGAAGGAGTTTTATAGTAGGTTTATAAAAGTATTTGAAGTTTCTTTAAATAGTTAAGCATAAATTTTTAACACCAGAATATAAACAGTGAAGAGATAAATACAACAAACCTTCGTAATCTGAATTACATTTGAACTCAGACATCTTTATTTTTTAAGTATTTGCACATATACACTTAAAACCACATAAAAATGAGAGAAACTATATTCATAATTACCTTTCAAATTGAAATAATTTTATTTTTTAGTTATAATAGTGCTTTTATCATTGTTAGAAAACAAAACAATGGACGAATTGTAAAATTTTTTATTCTAATTCTGTGAAGAATGCCATTGGTAGTTTGATAGGGATTGCATTGAATCTGTAGATTGCTTTGGATAATATTGTCATTTTCACAATATTGATTCTTCCAATCCAAGAACAGGGTATATTTCTCCATCTGTTTTTGTCATCTTTGATTTCTTTCATCAGTGTTTTATAGTTTACTGAGTACAAGTCTTTCGCCTCCTTAGGCAGGTTTATTCCTAGATATTTTATTCTTTTTGCTGCAGTAGTATAAGGGAGTGTTTCCTTAATTTCTCTTTCTGATTTTTCACTGTTGGTGGAGAAATGCAACAGATTTCTGTGCATTAATTTTGTATCCTGCAACCTTACCAAATTCATTGATTAGTTCTAGTAGTTTTCTGGTGGCATCTTTAGGATTCTCTATGTATAGTATCATGTCATATGCAAAGAGTGACTGTTTTACTTCTTCTTTTCCAATTTGTATTCCTTTAATTCTTTTTTCTTCCCTGATTGCCATGGCTAGGACTTCCAAAACTGTGTTGAATAAGAGTGGCGAGAGTGGACATCCTTGTCTTGTTCCTGATCTTAGAGGGAGTGCTTTCAGTTTTGCATCATTGAGTATGATGCTTGCTGTGGGTTTGTCATATATGGCCTTTATTTATTTTTTATTTATTTATTTTTAAATTTAATTAATTAATTAATTTTTTTTTTTTTGGCTGCATTGGGTCTTTGTTGCTGCACCCGGGCTTTCTCTAGTTGTGGCGAGCAGGGGCTACTCTTCATTTTGTTGTGCGGGCTCCTCATTGCAGTGGCTTTTCTTGTTGCGGGGCATGAGCTCTAGGCGCACAGGCTTCAGTAGTTGTGGCTTGCGGGCTCTAGAGCGCCGGCTCAGTAGTTGTGGCTCATGGGCTTAGTTGCTCCGCAGCATGTGGGATCTTCACGGGCCAGAGCTTGAACCTGTGTCCCCTGCATTGGCAGATGGATTCTTAACCACTGTGCCACCAGGGAAACCCTATGGCCTTTATTATGTTGAGGTAGGTTCCCTCTCTGCCCATTTTCTGGAGCGTTTTTATCATAAATGTGTGTTGAATTTTGTTGAAAGCTTTTTTTGCATCTATTGAGATGATCATATGGGTTTTATTCCTTAATTTGTTAATGTGGTGAATCACATTGATTGATTTACATATACTGAAGAATCCTTGCATCCCTGGGATAAATCCCACTTCATCATGATGTATAATCCTTTCAATGTGCTGCTGGATTCTGTTTGCTAGTATTTTGTTCAGGATTTTTGCATCTATGTTCATCAGTGATATTGGTCTCTAATTTTCTTTTTTTGTGGTATCTTTTTTCTGGTTTTGGTATCAGGGTGATGGTGGCTTCATAGAATGAATTTGGGAGTGTTTCTCCCTCTGCAGTTTTTTGAAGAATTTGAGAAGAATGGGTGTTAGCTGTTTTCTAAATGTTTGATAGAATTTGCCTGTGAAGCCATCTGGTCCTAGACTTTTGATTGTTGGAAGATTTTTATTTATGGTTTCAATTTCATTGCTTGTGATAAGTCTGTTTATTTTTTCTAATTCTTTCTGGTTCAGTCTTGGAAAATTTTACCTTTCCAAGAATTTTTCCATTTCTTCGGGGTTGTCCATTTTATTGGCATATACTGGTTTGCAGTAGTCACTTATAATCCTTTGTATTCCTGCAGTGTCAGTTGTGATTTCTCCTTTTTCATTTCTAATTTTATTGATTTGTGTCCTCTCCCTCTTTTTCTTGATGAGTCTGGCTAAGGATTTATCAATTTTGTTTATCTTCTCAAAGAACCAGCTTTTAGTTTTATTGATCTTTGCTATTGTTTTCCTCATTTCTATTTCAATTATTTCTGCTCTGATCTTTATGATTTCTTTGCTTTGACTGACTTTGGGTTTTCTTGTTCTTCTTTCTTTAGTGGTTTTAAGTGTAGGGTTAAAGTGTTTATTTGAGATTTTTCTTGTTTCTTGAGGTGACATTGAATTGCTATAAATTTCCCTCAGAACTGCTTTTGCTGTGTCCCATATGTATTGGGTGGTTGTGTTTTCATTGTCATTTTTTTCTATGTATTTTTAAAATCTCTTCTTTGATTTAGTCAGTTATCTGTTGGTTATTTAGTAGTGCACTGTTTAGCCTCAATGTATTTGTGGTTTTTTACAGTTTTTTTTTCCTGTAATTGATTTTCATTCTCATAGCATTTTGGTCCTAAAAGATGCTTGATATAATTTCAAGTAAGCTGTGTATAAAAATATTTATTGAATAAGTGCCATATTAATGGTAATTTCATTTATTTTCTATTTTTCATATCAGTACTGCCATAATGTGAATCTTAGTTCATAAAAAATTTTGTACTATGCAATCATTTCCTTGGGCTAAACACTTAAAAGTGGAATTTCTGTGAAATTAGGTTATATATAATAAATTTTGGTATATATTGCTATGTCATCTTTCAAAAATACTAGATTAGTTTACACTTGTCCTAAACAATGTTTGATAAGGAATATTTTCCACTACTCTTTACAACACTTGATATTATCCATGGATTTAAATTTTTGTGATCAGAAATATGAAAAAGAAGTCTTTTAAATTTATATTTTTTAGTTGATATTGAGCCTCTTTTTATGTGTTGATTGATCCTTTCTATTTATTTTTTGTATATTACATAGTTATAAGCTTTATCCATTTTTTAATTCTGGATTTGAAAACACTCATCATAAATTAAATCCATTAAATTTTTGTGTCTTAAATATGTTGTGTATAAGTTTCCTTCTATATGCAATTTTTTAAAATTTTGTCTTTTGATAGACAAACATTTTATGATTTTATCTAGTTAAATGGATACATCATTCTCTTTTTTATGTTTATGATCTTGGCATAGTCTTTTTTCTTCTAGTACTTTAAAACTATGTTGAAATTTTTAATCCATCTAGAAGTTTTGGCACAGCATAATTTAAAAAAATCTTAATTTGGCTAGGATATTGACATAATTTACTGAATAATCCATTTCTTCTCACTGATTTTAGGTGTCTGCAATATTTAGCTAAGTAGAGAAAAAGTGCCAGACTCAACCTGTATAGTTTAATTTAATCATCACCACCACCCTGTAAAGTATAATTATCACCATTTTGCAGATGAATATACAGATGTCCAGAAAATTGAATAATATCCCCAATGTTTGGAAGCCATAGTAATTAAAACAGTATGGTACTGGCATAAAAACAGGCACATAGGCCAGTGGAGCAGAATGAAGAACCCAGAAATAAATGCAAAAATAAGTTCAACTAATATTTGATAAGGGAGACAAGAATATTCAATGGGGCAAGGATAGTTCTTGAAAATGATGTTGGGAAAACATGGCTATTCACATGCAAAAGAAAGAAAGTGGACCCCTGTCCTATGCCACTCATAAAATGAATGCAAAGGGATAGGGAGGGTGGGAGGGAGATGCAAGAGGGAGGAGATATGGGGATATATGTATCTGTATAGTTGATTCTGTTACAAAGCAGAAAGTAACACACCTTTGTAAAACAATTATACTCCAATAAAGATGTTAAAAAAAAAAGAATTAAGGACTTAAACATAAGACCAAAACCACAATATTCTTAGAAGAAACACTGAAGGTGAGTTCCTTGACATTGGTCTTGGTAATGACTTTATGGATATGACACCAAAAGCAGAAGCAACAAAAATAAAAACAAGTGGGACTACATTAAGTAAAAACTTTCTGCATAGCAAAAACAACAAAAGGAAAAGCCAACCCACGGAATGGGAGAAAATATTTTCAAATCATATATCTAATAAGGCATTAATACCCAAGTTATATAAGGAACTCATGCAACTCAGTAACAAAACAAACAAACAAGCAATCTGGTTAAAAAATGGGCAGAGGATGCGAAGAGACATTTCTCTAAAGAAGAAATACAAATGCCATCAAGTACATGAAAAGGTGCTCAACATCACTAACCATCAGGGAAATACAAAATGAAACCACAATGAGATGTCACCTCACATCTGTTAGAATGGCTATTATCAAAGAGAGAAGAGATAGCAAGCGCTGGTGAGGGTATAGAGAAAAGGGCCCTCTGGTGCACTGTTGGTGGGAATGTAAATTGAAGCAGCCATGATGGAAAACAGTATGGAAGTTCCTCAAAAAATTAAAAATAGAATTACCATATGATCTAGCAATCCCACTTCTCTGCATCCTGATGTTCACTGCAGCATTATTCACAATAGCCAATATATGGAAACAATGTGTCTGTCAACAGATGAATGGATAAAGAATATGTGTCATATATACACATGTGCGTCGTGTGCATGCATACACACACACTAGAATATTATTCAGCCATAAAAAAGAAGAAAATCCTGCCATATGCGGCAACATAGGTGGACCTTCAAGACATTATGCTAAGTGAGTTAAGTTAGACAGAGAATGACACATACTGTATGATATCACTTTCAAGTGGAATCTAAACACATCGAACTCGTAGAAAGAGGGAGTAGAATGGTGGTTTTCAGGGTCTGAGGAGTGGGGGAAATGGGGTGATGCAGATCAGAGTGTACAAACTTTAAGTTATAGGATGAATAAGTTCTGGGCATCTAAGGTACAGCATAGCAAATAGAGTTAACAAAACTCTATCTTACACTTGAACGTTGCTATGAGCGTAGAGGTTTAATGTTTTCACCACCACCACAATAACAAAATGGTAATTACATGAGGTGAAGGAGGTATTAACTGAACTTATTGTGATAAACACTTTATAATATATATGTGTTTCAAATCACATTGTATACCTTAAATTTAAACAATGTTAGAAGTAACTTTGTCTCAATAAAGTTGGAAAAAATAAAACTTGGCCATAACTGTATAAGCTTTAAGTCTTTTCATATAACAAAGAAAATAATAAGCATAATTAAAAGGCAAAAAAGAAATAGAAAATAAAAGCAAACAAGAGAGCATATCAGCTCACAGAACTGAGAATTGCAAGGGATATTCCTTCAGGCACAGATGGATCTAGGGGTTAAACAACATCACCTGGACTCAGTCCTTCGACATTGCCCGATTCTGCTTTCTTCTTAGGCCAGCTCTCTTTCTTCATTAAAAATGTTTGGCCTTGGAGAATTCACAAAGTTTATAAGTACAGGTAAAATAGCTCTACTTTCTCTCTCCCAGCATCTGTATTGTGGAAAGTTGACCCTGCTTGGGTCATATGCCTATCTCTGAACAGTTCACTATTTTCTCTCTGCCACCAACTGTTCAAACATGTTTTTAAGTCAGTTCCTTCAAAGCAATTGGAGTGATATTTTAAGAATAAGATACTAACTCTCCTGCTTAAAATCCTTCATCAGTTTCCCACAACTCTTTGGACAAAGCAGAAAACCCTTTAAATGGTCACTAGGTCCTACATAATCTGGCCATTTTTCACCTCACTAGTTCATCAGATATTACTTTCCCACTCAATGCTCATGTGCAGTCGGTTCTGTGAAAGCACTGATCTTATTCACTGGTCAGACTCTCTTGATTAGACTTGTAATCCCCAATTTCCCCTAGCCCTCTTTGCTTAATAATTCCTATTGATCCTTCTCATCTCACATTGTTGTCCCTCTTTCTGTGGACTGACCTAATGCTACCTACCCATTAGGTTAGGACAACTGTTATATTTTCTCTCAAAAAAATATAAATTATACAATATAAATGATTATTTATCTGATGTCTTCCTAACTGGACTGTAATCCCTACATAGAGACAATATGTATTTTATTTCATATTTCCATCATATTCCCATTTCTTAGCATTGTTCAGTGTAAACCAAGTAGTTTCTCAACAAATACTTCTAAAAGTAAACACATGGATATACTTGTATGTTTCCACATTTCTCTTAAGTATGTGTATTGAGGGCTTAGTTAGATGAGTAACCCTGCATTGTATACTACTAATATGATGTCTCATCTTCATCATAACCCAGAAAGGTAGATTATTTACTTTACAGATAAGTAATATGTAAATAATTGCCCAAGGCTGCATGGCTAGTCATAGCATAAGGATTTGAACCTATGTTGACCTGATCAGAAAAACTGAACTGTTACAACTAAATCATATTTTTCAGGCTTTATAGAGAAAGATTAATGGTATCTGTCCAAATACATTTCAAGTCAAACCCATGCCTCTACATATGGTAACTAATGCAAACAGCATACGTAGGTAGTCTTGCACAATGAAAGAGAAGATATTTTTTCTGCCTTTGTGCTTGTAGACAGGTACTTCATTTCAATATTTTGAGCTAATCCATTTACTTTCACACATGCAGCACAAGTAGCAAGATCCATTATTTAAGCTTGCCTCTATTTTAACGAAAGCAAGTTCAATATTCTCTGTAAAGGTCAAAATACTAAGCACATTATTATCTCTCCAAAATTTTAATAGACATAATATAATAGGTATAATTCAGATGAGATAAAGAAAAAACAATTTTACAGCTTCCAGAAAAAAAGGGAAGTTAAAGGTTGCCTAACAACTACATTGCTAAAGTTTGTTTAGAGAGCTTTATAATGGTGTTTCAAACTGTAAGCCATTGAATAGGCCCTTCTACTCCTTCCTATGGAACTATCACTCTGGGAGGTCAGAGAGCAGTTGAATTCTTGGTACTGATTGAAAACTTCTTTTCTCTCAAGAACTTCAAAGAAGTATTTTCCTTGGCCTTTTGTGGAGACACTTCCCATGTTTTCACTCTGCAGAAAATGATCAACCAGCCTTGAATACCATCATCTAGTCATTTGGAAAGAGTGAGAAGAAAGTAATTATTATGGGTTCCTGTTTGTATTATTGCTTTCCTCCAATAGGTACTGTTTCCCTGATGCAAAACTGCTCTGAAATTGAGCATCTGAATACAGACTAAGGAAGGTAGTAGGCAGCAGAAAAGAAGGTAGGAGTTTGCGTGAAGCCAATACTCTCTTTTTCAACTAATGTCAAAGCAGATAACAGAAAATTAAGGGAGAAGGACAAGAGTGAGAGGTTTTCACACCTGAAAAAATTAATGTGAGGTGGTGAAATAAATAGATCAAGAAGTTGATGGACTATCATGAAATGGGCAGTACAAGGGTGTACTGATGGCTTGTCAACATCCTAAAGGAAGAAACTGAAAACAAATGTGCTTAGACAGAAGTTGATACACAAAGAATTTGAGGCATTGATTATATTTTCTACAAGGACAGGAAAGTGATGAATACAAACAGTCAGAGATTCATGATACTGTGCAGTATGATTTTGAATATACTCTACTTGCCTTTACAAGTTGCTTTTAATAATATAACTTTTGATTATTTTTCCCTCTTCAAGCTTTCTTCTGATAATTGTTTATCACATAAACAAGTATATATAAAAATTGTATATAAATGTACTAAATGTACATATGAAAATTTGATTTTACACATTATATTCAATCAGCTTGATTGAACTCTCTTTCTTACTCCTTACATCTTTATAAATTAATGGCAAGTCATTTATACATCTAGGAATCAGTGATATGAGACCTATGTTAAGATTTCATTTCTACTGACATTGATTTTGTACAGTGAGAGAACCCTCTTTCTCTGCATTATGAATGAATCAGAGGAAAGAACTCTTGCTATTAGTTCAAAATCGGTGTGACAGATAAACTGTCAGCCTTTCCCAAGTAGAACATCAAATCATTCAACTTTTGAAGAGTTTCCGCAAAAGAAGAGAAAAATAGTTATGATATATGGTATTTCAATTTAATGATTATTTAAGACATGGAGAGAATCATAATTAAGCAAAGTCCACAAACTTTATGAGTTACCTAGAATAATTAATAACATGAGAACAACAATCCTTTATACAGGAAAATGTATAGTCTGTATAGTATATGTAATGTAATGTATAGTCACTATTCCCTCAGATTCTTTTAAAATTACATTTATCTGTTATTTAGGATGATAACTATAAAGTAAATAAGCTAAAACAGAATAAAAGGAACTATAATTTTCAATGAAGTTTTGTGGGGTTCTTGGAGGCTATTTGGGGTCATTTTTGAGAAATCTTATATGAAAACATTTGTCTATAAACAAGAAACAGCAAGTAATTCCACTTTGAATTTTAAAAGTAAATATGGATGGAATAATAAGGAGTGTGTAGTTGTCATAAAAAATTTGGTTTTCCAAAATATGTCATGAAAAGAGGAAAATGGGAAGAGGACAGATTGGACAAACAGTAAGATCAATGATTTTAACCAAAATTGTCATAATAAATGTAAGTGGTTAAATACCCTAATTAAAGGCAGAGATTGTCAGATTAGATTAAAAAAGCAATACCCAACTATATGCTGCCTACAAGACACAAACTTCAACTATAAAAACACATGTAGATTAAAGGTGAGAAAATATACCCGGAGAGATAAATAGATCAACACAAGAGTGGAGAACTATGAATAAACCTACAAGTATGTGGACAACTGATTTTAAACAAATATGCAAAGGAAATTTACTGGCAAAAGGATTTTTTTTTTTTTTTTTTTTTTTGCGGTACGCGGGCCTCTCACTGTTGTGGCCTCTCCCGTTGCAGAGCACAGGCTCTGGACACGCAGGCTCAGTGGCCATAGCTCACAGGCCCAGCCGCTCCGCCACATGTGGGATCTTCCTGGACTGGGGCACGAACCCATGTCCCCTGCATCAGCAGGCGGACTCTCAACCGCTGTGCCACCAGGGAAGCCCAAGGATTGTATTTTCAACAAATGGTCCTGGAAAAATTGGATATCTACATGCAAAAAAAGAAAAGAAAAAAAGGAATAGATCCTTACCTAGTACCTGTGTTGGTGAATTTTATGTGTCAACTTTACTGGGTCATGGGGAGCCCAGGTATTTGGTTAAACATTACTTGTGAATATGTCTGCAGGGTATTTCTGGATGAGATTAGCATTGGAATTGGTAGACTGAGTGAAGCAAAGTGGATAGGCATCATCTAATTCATTGAAGGCCTGAATAGAACATATTCACTCTCTCTGCCTGACTCCTGAACTGGTACATCAATCTACTTCTGCCCTTGGACTGGGACTTAAACCATCTGTGCTCTTGGTCCTTAGGCCTTTGGACTCAGATTAAACTGTACCATGGACTTCCCTGGGTCTTCAGTTTGTAGATGGCAGACAAGGGAATTCCCAGCCTCTATAATTGTGAGCCAATTCTTTATAACAAATTATATAAAATATGTAGATATAGATATAGATAAAAATATCCTATTTATTCTGTTTTTCTGGAGAACCCTAACTAATACAGTATAATATACAAGCTAACTTAAAATAGACCATAGACCATATGAACCAAAACTCATAATGCTTCTAAAAGATAACAGCAGACAAAACTTTTGTTACCTTGGGGTTAGACAAAAGTTTCTTAGATATGATGCCCAAAGCACGATTTATAAAAGATGAAATTGATAAATTGGACTTCACCAAAATTAAAAACTTCTACTTTTCAAAAGACAGTGTTAAAGGAACAAAAAGGCAAGGCTAAGACAAGGAAACAGTACTTGCAGAATCTGTAAAGAACTCTCAATGCTTAATAGTAAGAAAACAATCAATCCAATATAAAATGGGCAGAAGATTTGGTGGCACTTCACCAAACAAGATATATGGATAGCAAATAAACACATTAAAAAATGTTCAACATCTTTAATCATTTAAATGCAAATCAAATCCACAATGAGATACCGCTACATAATATTAGGAAGGTTAAAATTAAACAGGCTGACCGTACCAAATATTGATAAAGATATGAGGAAACTTCAGCTCCTGAGTTGAGTTCATTGCTGTTGGGAATGTAAAATGGTACAACTACTTTGAAAAACAATTTGACAGTTTCTTAAAATGTTGACCCTGTACTTATCATATTATCCAGCCATTTCTTCCAAAGGAAATGAAAGTGTATGTCCATACAAAGACTTGTAAATGGATGTTCACTGTAACTTAATTTTTTTTTGTAACTTAATTTTTAATAGCCCCAAATGGGAAACAGTCTGAATGTCTAGCAATAGGTGATTGGTTTAAAAAATGTGGCATATCCATGCAATGGAATATTCTCAGTAAGAAAAATGCATGAATATTGATACAGCAACATGTATAAATCTCAAAATAATTATGCAGAGTTAAAGAAACTACATAAAAAGAAAGCACATACTGTATATTTCTACTTACATAAAATTCTAGGGAATGTAAACTAATGGGTATTGAGTAACAGAAAGCCGGCCAATGGCTGTCTGAGGGGAAGGGGCGGGGGGAAGGGATTACATAGGTCATGAGGAATCATTTGGAGGTAATGGATACATTCATTGCCTGGATTGAATACATGTAACTCATGATTTCAGGCATCTGTCAAAACATCAAATTGTATACTTTACGTATGAGCAGTATATGTCATGTATACTTCAATAAAACTATTAAGCATACACACACACACATACACACAAGGTTTCTCTCTTAAACTATACTGGAAGACATTATTCAATTAAGTAGTCATAAATTAAAAAGATATCTTGATAGGTCTGTGTCTGCCTTGAGAAAGAATTTTATACAGTTTAACATAGGGTCCTCCTTAAGGCTCCAGAATATAGGAGAAAGAATACATGAATTGGGAGATTTTGTTTCCTTGTTTTAAAACTAATCAGCCTCACGGATGCCGGTAATTCACTTTCTCAGGCATTTGTTAGAGAAGGTAACTTTCACAGATATGATCCCTCTTTAAATTACAATTGCATAGTTAATGCTATTCCATCCCATCTCACAAATGCTCTTACCATAACAATTTGCATCCCTTAATAAATACAGTTAGTAACTAATGGGAAGATAAACAGGATTTTGATGTTTTCATCTTCTGAGAACTTATTAATATTTTATGAAAACCACATATATTTGGGTTTCAGACATCTCAAATCACTTTTCAGACACCCAGAATAACATTTGAAGTCTTTATAGGCCCTTCTTATTCAATAGCTATCCGTTCACTAAAATTATGTTTTTCAGTGTAAATAATAATACACTGAATAAGTATTATTTGATATAAAAGGGAACAGAAATGGTAAACCTTAAGTGGCAGTTTTAAAACATGGCCTTAAATTCTTTGGCACTTCTCCCATCAACAAAAAATATAGAGATAAGACTAAAGACCTTTGTTACTCCTGTAATCTCTATACCTCCTCATAAATAACCACCACACTTTGTTTAAAATTATTTCAAAACTTTTTTCTTACTTGTGCCAATTTGACTCAAATATCAAGGTAATCTTAGTTGCAGTGTACCAGAGGTCTGTAAGAAACTTGTATTTTATTTCCATTTCTTTTCCCCCTTCTTACATTTCATATATTCTTCTTTTTTCTTTCTTTTCCCCTTTTGATGTTTTTTGTTTTATGACAAATATCACTTGTTCTGTTTCTGCATGAAGTTCTCACATGGAATTGACGTCAAAATGTGTGGTGTGTTAGTGGAGCGAAGGGTTGGCTTTAGAAAGGTGTGTTTTGTTCCTTACCTTAATTGGAAAGTTAATTTCTGTCACTACTTCTCCCTAGAGTTTTGATATAGGCAATTGATATTTGTTCACTTTTATGAAAAATGCAATGGTACTACACATACAGTGACTGGGGCTCTGCAATATGAAAGAAGTGGAAGGTAAAGTGGGCCATAGTGACTAAGTAGGCAAGCAAAGTCATCTGCCACAGATCTCTCTCACTCCTTCAGAAATAGCTTTACTTAGGAAGATTCATATTAAAATGGTAAGTTTGGACACAGGCTTCTGTTTTATTTCCCCTTGATTTTGGTGTGTTTTTCAGCTGCTGAAGGAATGGTGTGCAATCATCTCTGTTCAAACGATGGGTGTTGGGGACCTGGGCCAGACCAGTGCCTGTCGTGCCGTCGCTTCAGTAGGGGAAGGACCTGCATAGAGTCTTGTAACCTCTATGATGGGTAAGGCATCTTATAATGTCTCTATCTCATGAGCTTTGAGGTACTGATTGGTTCAGATATTAAAATGATAATAAAAGGGTAAAATTTCAGAATGTTTATGCTGGCCAAGATTTTTAAGGAGAGTTTTTGTTGCATAAAGGAGAAAACATATAAAAGAATTCTTTTAAGGGGAAATCATTTTATTTGAATGAACAAGATAAGTCAAAATGCATATTGACTATTATGTACATATTTAAAAATGTGTACCAAAATAGATAATTCTTAATAAATTATAGCAATTTATGCTTATGCAAAATTGAAAAATGTATTTCTATTTTCTTTATAAAGGACATTGTGATAAGTAATATTTCCTCCTCAGTGTCTCAACCATCTTGTTTTTTGTCTCATGCTTTCCTATTAATCTTCACCTGGAATGACTGCGTAACTTTTGATTTTTTTTTTCCATTTAGGTTGCGTGTCTATTTGATTGTGTATTAGGAACAACACACATTTCTATGTCTCAGACAACTGCTTAGCCCTATAGAGAAATTACCTTTGTAGTTGCTAGTTGAAAAGGTTTTCGAAAGTGTTCTGTCACTTTCTAAAAATAACCTAAGCTATATTTTACATCAAGTATTTTAAATTTTATCTACAGTACTACAATAATCAAATTGACAACAATAAAACTTAGTATATACCTTGTTGCATGGCATTTCATATACTCCTAAAATCACTTTATCCTAACATACCATTTCATGCATCACAGTTGTTCATTAGTGTGATAATGCAGTTTTTAGTACTGTCCCTGAGTCAAATTTTCCTATATTGCTCACTGAAAGGATTTTCAACATTTTTGTAAAAGGGTAGTTTTGAAGTTCTTTCTTCTTCTGCCTCATGAATTGTCCCATTTTAATAACCGTTTCTATGATCCCAGATAACATTTTATTTTTGTATTTTACACTAAAGGATAAAAATCTATGGATCTTAATAATATAGATATGTGTCTTCTTTGAAAGATGACAAAACCAATTCCCTCCATGAATTTAGGGGGAAAAAAGATTGAAATTAAAATTAGAAGTTTAAGTATAAAAACAATATTAAATCGGAATTTAATAGTTTGAAATGGTGATGACATTTGCACAACTGTGAATATACTAAAATATGCATTAAATTGTGCACTTTCAATAGGTGAATGTCATGGTATATGAATTATCTCTAAAAGCATTACTGAAAAAAGGGTTTAATAGTTTTATCAGGAAAATTTCAACTTGAAAATTTATAAAACACATCAACTCATACATTTGATAATGAATAGCAAATTATTTGCTACTTGTCTCATTGAATTGAACTGTAGTAATGCTTGTTCACATTATTATGAAAGATATTTCCTGTACATAAAATACATCAGATCAGATATGATTCTCTGTGTGTCTGGCAATTGATGCCACTAAAATGGAACTAATAGACCTTAATTCCACTGTGTTACATTAAAAGTTTATTGAATATGTATGTGCGTTTCTAAGGAAGGAATAGATTATAGAAATCATTTTATCAAACAGAAGCATCTTATGAAGAGTGAGAAGTGGGAAAATTAAGTGTTGACCAAAGTCATAACATTGTAAAAGCACCAAACCAACGCTAGAACTCAGGATGTCTGATTTTCATCCTGTTTCTTTACAGATGCCATTGTTTTTCTTTAACATTTCAGTTTTAAACTTGTCAGAAATATGAAATTGATGTATATGTGGATGTATACACTACCCTCTGTCTCATTTTTGTGAAACAATGAAAGCTAAGCAAAGGAAAAATACTGGTCCCCTAAATAAACAACACTGATTATCCTGTTGTTTTTGAAAGCTTAATATTTTCCAAATCATTAAATCAAACATATTAAAGAAATATAAAGTTTTTAATATAGTTTTGCAGCAGTAATGCGGTCCTAGGAAATCATGCACAAGGTTTAGTTTAAAAGATAATAAATGAAAGTATCTTATAAATATCTGATGTAATTCTTGCCTACCCAATGATAGATGTCCCCACCTGCAATCTTGTGGTATTGCCAGATTACTTCCAACTTTGCCTGGCAGGTAAGACAGTCTTTGAGGAAACATGAATTCAAATTCTAACTTAATCACTTCCTACTTGAAATGTCCATCCACCGGTAAATAACCTAATTGTCCTAAACTCTGTTTTCTTACATGGAAAATGGGAATAATAATGATGTGATTATTATTATATCATATTATAGTATAATAATAATAATGATTGTGATTATCAAATGAGAAAATTCTTATTCGAATTCCTACTGTTAAAACAATTATCATCATTTCCTTTTTGTGTCTATTAATCTGAGCTCATTAAATAGTTAGGTAGAACAGTCACTTTATACACTGCTGAAAATAAATACAAATATGACATTTACCAAAATCAGGGAACTTATTTATATATAAAAATAGTTTGACTATCATTAAAGAATAAATCCTAAAAAGAGGATTTTTTGAAGGGGGAAAAAAAATCAGTTAATCCTGGCTGTTAGCACTCAAATCCAGATCATATAAGTCACTATATTTTTGCAACTCCTAACTACAATGCCCAAGTATTCAAAATGAACAAGAAAACTAATTGCAATGCAATCTTAATTTTTTTTTTCTTATCTGGCAACATGGTTAAATGCTTCTGAAACTTCAATAACAACAGAGAAACATCAGAAAGAGTGCCAGTCTAAGATCTTTGGAGGCATTTTTATGTTTAATATTCACAAGCTCTCATCGAAACACCCTTCTTTTCCTTTTTCAGAGGATATTTAGGGAATGAGGTCTAGAGAAGTTAAGGGATGTAAGACAGCAATATTCATCTTGGTGCTGGGAACACGAACCAAATCCAAAGTATTTGCTCTAGATCACAGGATTGGCTAAGGTAGCACACACACAACAAAACTGTGAGAAGTATACAGCAGCAAAAACGCAAAGCTCAGTAAGCAAAGCCCATGCTCACTAGAACGTGAATTTTTGTATCAGATTCAAGTGAAAGGGGATCTCTGGCAAAGTCACAGCAGAATCACTAGGGGACAGGGAAGAAAAAAGGCAATGATGGAGACAGTGACAATAAATAAGTTGCAAGGAGGATCTGTTCTGAGAGCAGAAAGGAAGAGAGCCAGAAACCACACAGATAGAAGTCTACTCTATAAAAGAGAAGGCAGCTAGGTTGCCTCCATGATTTTTTTTTTTTTTTTTTTTTTTTTTTTTTTTGCGGTACGCGGTCCTCTCACTGTCGCGGCCTCTCCCGTTGTGGAGCACAGGCTCCGGACGTACAGGCTCAGCGGCCATGGCTCACGGGCCCAGCCGCTCCGCGGCATGTGGGATCTTCCCGGACCGGGGCACGAACCCGTGTCCCCTGCATCGGCAGGTGGACTCTGAACCACTGCGCCACCAGGGGAGCCCGCCTCCATGACTTTTTATGACATATTCATTTTACTCCTCAACTCTGTGTATGGGGAAGGGAGTTTTGGAGAAGAGAAAGGAAAGCATGACCCATGTTTTAGTACCATAAAAATTATTACCTTCATTTAGTATCCTAACTCTTTAGTCACCCAAGAAGCTGTTTTCAGAAACAGTGCTTTGCTGAAGATTGCAGGGTGTGCTGTAAATATCACATAGTTTCACTTACACATAATGCTTTTTATGCTCTTTACAATTTAGCTACCACCCCATTCCCAACCCCCACCCCAATACCAGGTCATTTTGACTTTCATATTCTGAAGATTTCCTCTATTGAATACTTTATATCACTTGTTGATGAAACACGCAAAATAAAAACTTTTATGTAACTAAGATGTTAAACTCAAGAAAATTCATAAAAAGTTAATCCATTGCAAACCAACACTTCACTTTGAGTGCAAAATCCATGTAACTAAATATGTACATTCATACATAAATAAACCATAGATTTATGCTATTTATTTTGAAAACCAAACCATTATTTTACCTTGAAATATATGTAATCTTAATCTAACCAACAGAAAATACAGCCCACCCTTTGGATTTCAATCATCTGTTAAGGCTTTATAATAACCAAATAAGATAGTTCACTATGAAAAAAGAGTGATTATTTCACTCCAGGGAAAAATAAATTTGAATTTATCACCTAGTTAATCCATAATTGCCATATTTGCAATGCTCTTAGTTTGGAATGGTCACTCATGATACAAAGGCACAAAATAATGAAGTAGCTATAAATATTTAGTCGTTTTGTTAATGACTCATAACTGAAATTCTAAATTGTTTATACCCAGTACCTCATCCTCTCACACGTTAGTGGAAATAGTGTGTTTTAAACATATTGTACATGACTGATACCCAATTATTGAAATGAAAACTTTTAGGATAGATATTAATTGGAAAACTTATATACTGGTAAATTTAACATCCAAATAGCCACAAAATGTAAGGTTTGGGGAAGTGATGACCATCCTCCCACATTTTAATTAGAAAGTTTTAAAATGTTACCATTCAACTATTTTTTATTTTATATCATATAGAATTCTTCAAAAAGAATTTAAACTGAAAAAGATGTTATATTAGATCAATAATCTAAGAAAATAAAATCTACCATAAAAAAGATATTTTTTCTAATTCTCCAAGAAAGATATTTTAAAAAAAAGAAAAGAAATCAAAGTGTTTTTGAAGTTTCACTAAAAATAAATGGAAGAATCTTGGGATTTGAAGGACAAGGATGGGGAACATTCATGTAACTTAGCAACAAGAAAAATACAATAGTTCTGTCAAAGTTTAAAAACTAAGCCTTCAGCCAAGAGTAAAATTTTATATAGAGACAAACAGGCACAGACTTACTTAAAATAGCAGAAATGGTTCTGCTGTGTCATCAAAAGAGTCATCCTCTTTTTTCTTTTCCTTTTTTTTTTTTTGAGACTGCTGGAATCTCTCTCACAAGAGAGAGGTTTCCTGAATGAGTCTGTCATTGAACCCAATGGAGGGCCAGGAGAGCCATCTGACTGCAGTTTATCTTTTCTCCTAATGGAGAACTTACTCATTAATGTACAGGGAAATGATTCTGATGCTCCCGGCACTTAGAGAAACAAACTCTAGAATTTACTTTGCCAACAGGACTTTTAGCAGATGTTACTTCATTTGTTAAGTTGACAGCTTGTTTGCTTACACTGCCTCATACTGCTGATGTTTTCACAGTGAATTTCGGGAGTTTGAGAATGGCTCCATCTGTGTGGAGTGTGACCCCCAGTGTGAGAAGATGGAAGATGGCATCCTCACATGCCATGGACCGGTAAGCCTGAAGACACGTACGGTTGTGTTGGCTTATTTAGTTTCACGTATGAATGTCTGTCAAGTCATCGCTTTATCCCTTATCCATCCATTGAATAGGTATTTACAGCATGCTATGGGGAATCACATTCAACATTCTCCCCTCAAGAGGCTTGCAGCTTAGTAGTAGAGATAAAGTATTTAAAACTTCAGTTTCTTAAATATTTATGTCCCAGATAATGTATTTAAAAAGAAGATATGGAGTTGTCCTTGAAGATTGCACAGGGCTGAAAAGAGAGATACACAAATAATTATTGAAGCAAAATAATTGATAAAATATGTATAAATTGTTATATGAATACATTTGAGGGAGAAACTAAATCTTTGAGATGGAAATTGAGACACCAAGGAAAGCCAAAGAAAAGTGATGTTTCAGCTATGCTTTGAAGAAGAATCTGAAATGAGGAAACGTAAAGATACGTAAATGTGAAAGTTTATGTTGTGTTTGAGGTAAACTGTAACACGTTCGTACCTGTGTTTAATCATTTAACTATAATGGCATTATGAAGGAAAATTGAAAAAAAGGAGGAAAACAAGCACTCATAAACTAAAATCTAAAGCTGTGTGATAAGTACCATGGCCGAGAGAAAAACTGAACTATGATGATTGAAGGAGGGGCTATGGGATCAGGAAAGTCTTTATGGATAAGTTGACATTTATATAGTTTGAAGTTAGTCTTGTGGAGAAAATGATAATTATTTTCTAGACCTTCCTTTGGTTCCCATCATTCTTAATAATGAGGCTTTTTCTTAATAATGAGGTCAGTATGAGTTTGTCATTCCAAAGTGTCATATTCATCCTTCTTTAGACAAATTTCCAGTTTACTTGTATATTGAGTCATCATTCAGTAAATAACTTGGGGACCAACATTTGGGTGTAGCCAAGAGCTCAACACTGCTGTAGCCAAGAGCTCAACACTGCTCCATATGAATTCATTTCAAATTTAAATAGTATTAATTTTTCTACCAGAGTGCTTATTCAGCACTTAATTAGCTTAGAAAAAAGTTATCATTGAGCCCTCCAAACTTCCATTAGGCCCCCGTGAGCTGTTCTGGAACTTCTTCTAAAGAAGGATGTGGAAAACTTGGACAGTTCAGAGGACTACCACAAAGGATGATTAAGCTTGGAAAACCAGACCTCTGAGAAAAAGAAGTTCTATGATTTGGCCTGAAGAACCAAAGTCTAAAAGACAATTTAATATGTAATGATCTCCAAGTAAGTATGCTAAGGGCATATACAGCTATTTTCTTTTTCCACTAAGGATAGTCATTTAAAATACAATTAATCTGCAGCATGAGAAATGTGGACTCTGTAAAGAACGTCAGGAAACACAGGAAAGTAAAATTCCATAATGGGTTTGTTAAAGTAAGTTGAGCTGTCTCTCTCTATGAGACTTCTCTAAAAACCAGCATATTTAGGAACCATACATCATAGAATGAAAAACAAAAAAATCTCTTTCCGAGAAAGAGACTTTGAAAATGTATAATTACAATAACCAAGAATTTGGCCATCTCCTTTGAACAAGGCAAACCACAAGAGTAGTCCCGTCTTTTTCAGTTCCTTATGCTGCCTCCTATGGTATAAAAGTATGCTAGTAAATAACTAGCTTATTGATTTCTTTGTTTTTACAGTCTATTTGATCATTCCTTTGTTCCTTAAAAGAATTGAGACAGTTTATAAAAATACACATTAAAAAGCCCTAAAAATTAATATTCTTGCAATTTTCAAAATTACTTGATAACCAAGAAAGAATGAAAAAACAGGTTTTTAGTGAAGACATTTTAATTCTGTAAGGACAACATTGTTGGGCCATATGCTTAAAATCACTATTCAGTGCTAAAATTGTAAATGAGTATGTCTAGAGATTAGAGAAGGCAATAAGTCAAAAGTAGAAAAAACTCCGTAAAGTTGAATCACTCATTTGTGGAAGATCAGAGCATGAAATCAAGAAAACTGACTTGATCAGTAAGCCTTAAAATGCTAAGCAGGTAAGAGCACAGTGTCTTTTAGGTTATGGTATCTGAAAAACTGCCAGGATTGAGCTCAAGCAATAGTCCAAACTTTGCTCTCTCTAGGGGGTTGCTTGTTTTCAGCCTTTACAATTTATATTAGGTATATGCCTGTTTCTGGGTCTACATGTTGTTTATCAAAACTAAAGACGGAAGTGGTTTTGTGTGCCAAATAACCGGCATATATCACTTAGGATACCCAGGAGGTTCAGGAAACTTCTTCATGAGACTGATACAGTGATGAGATAGAGGAAGAAGTCATAAAGCTAACTGGAATTTCCACACCTGGTCTTATGATTTATTCTGCTGAAATCTCATTTTCTTGAACTGTTAATGTTTCCCTAATGATAAGAATTGATAAATATTTATATTTGTCAAACACTATTACCTCTGAAGCATACTATCACATTCTCCATTTAAAATATAAAGAAATTGAACCCATGGTAATGATTAGAAAGTTACTCCAAAAGTCAGCAAGTCAGTAAGCTGCAGAGCTGGGACTCAACTATAGAAGTTCTGACTCCAAATTTCACACTCTTTTCATTTCACTATTTTTCCCTAGGCAACAATGTCCGTAAAGTAATAAGGATAAAATGCTTTCTGGGAATATACATGTGTAAAATGGATGGTATCATCCTATTTAAATGTGACAGACATTCAGGATAATCTTGAGAGGGGTGGATTTGAAATAAAGCAAGCCTCTGCTTTTATAGTCTCATCTGTCTGCACTTGGTCTTCTTTACTTTATTCTTTTTTTTTCTTTTCTTTTCTATCTTTTCTTTCTTTACAATTTTATCTTTTCTGACTCACTTTCACTATTACTGTATAGTCCTATCAAGAAAGATAAGGGAGGGAATGTAAGAACAAAAGAAAAGGCCATCAGACAAAGTCAAAGGAGACCAAAATATAAGCCACAGAGACAGCAAGAGAAGGGAGGGGATAGGAGAAGGGAACTGATTTTTGGGGAGCGAGGGAAACTGATTTTTGAAACACAATTTTTGTTAAAGCTAAAATAGCTGTTAAATCCAGGTTAATAGAGCTTGTGTTGCCACAACAAATAACCCCCATATTGCAGTAGCTTACAGAAAAATGTTTAAACCTTTTTCATGTAAAGTGCACTGCAGGTCTGGGGAACTTTCCAAGGCAGGACCCCCTCCCTGTGGTGGTCTGGCATTCCAGGATGCTTTGAAGTTATGGCATCTCTACATCTGCATGGGATCCCCACATCATGGCAGCTGGGAAAGAGAAGGCTGGAGAGTTTAGCACTGGCAGTCTCATAAATTGCTTTTACTTAATTTCATTGTCCAAAGCGAGACACACACCTCCCCTCTAGTGGGAGGGAATTTCCACATTCTGTGAGGTTGGAAGTGGAAGAGAATTGGATACTGGTGAATAGTGGCTTTCTCTCTTACAGCGGCTACCAGAGAAAAACATCAATTGTCACTGAGAAAAAAAAAAATGAAATGTTTCCCTCAGGATTTAGCCTATCCTTTAGTTTTCTGTCTAGATTACTGGGTCCAAGGGTAGCTTAAAATCAGAGATAAGGAAGAATGTTGCCTTCATCTCTCTTTTCTGTTGTTGCATTTATCAGTTCATTCGCTGTACCTAGCTTCTTAAAAGCTTTGGGAATATAATGATAAAAGAGTAAGTATTAGACAACATGTATTTCTTTAAATCTCTTTATTATGGAAATGAGATAGAGGATCAGACATTTCATTTCTTTTGAGATTTGTCAGGACACCTTTTAGTTGTGTCAGCTCAGGACATTTGATTTCATATCATGATAATACAATTAAATAGTTAAGAGATGCTTAAAAACAAAGAAGCACAAAAAAAATTATCCTATTAAAGTCTGCCTAAAGATTAAATGTTAATTTAATTTTAGTTTCATAAATTTTTTACATCTTCTTATTTTACCTGGACATTATTTTACATTAGAAGTATTTTATAGAAAAATAATTCCTAATTCTGACTACCACTGCCTAATTTACTCACAGTAAGTTTTATTCTTGTGTTCTGCAAGAAGACATCAGCTTGTCTCTTGTCTTGTACAATGTCATACCACTGAGCATACTTGCACAGTAAATGATTTTGTATAATAGACAGTATTATGTGCTTAAGTACCCATGAGCAGGTGTTAAAATTGGAAACATGTGAAGTATTCTTTTTTGGTAGGAAATAAGTTGCCAGCAGCAAACTCTTCAGGTTGAATAGGGATTCTCTTTCACAGAATAAATAAGTATATATATACACACATATATATGTACATACATATATATATACACATATGTTTATATACATAAACATATATATATGAGATTTAGAAGTATGAGATTTAGATATACCTATAACTGTTTAGATAGATAGATAGATAGGTAGATAGATAGATAGATAATAGATAGATACTCTAAATCTCACTTCAAAATAGTAAGATAGGTGTTTGATTGAACCTCACCAGTCTCAGGATTTCCAGAAATCTCTTCCTGATTACCCTTTCTTCTTTGTACTACTATTCTTCCTTAGCTGCCTTTATCTTTAAATTTTAAAGTATTATATTTCTTGATTTCCTGATGCCTTATATCACCACTTGCAATGTCTGGCTACTTTTGGATTAGCATCCGTAGAGAGATGTAACACACTCCCGTGAATAGACTGATCGCCACACGCCCTGTCTAATAAATAGCTCTGTAAAATGTTTGCTTGCTCGTCTCCCAAATACACATTGTTTATAATTATAAACTTAATAATATTAAATATTTCCCTCTATACTTAGTATATCTTATTTATCTAAATTATCTTCAATGTGACCTGTCCTAATTGTTAACCTATGTGGATATAAGCAGATTTTGGGGAGAAAAGAGTCAAGGTAAGAAGTTCCAAGAAGTAGTCAAAGAGAAGAGGAATCCTAAGACAATTTGATGTTCACAAAGGAGAACTAAAAGTAAATTTTGAGTAGGTAATATCATTATTTAAAACACCTGAATGTGTAAATATATGGGCATCTTTTAAAGAAATAGTATTTTTCACCAAAATGTTCTCAATTTGATTTGAGAATGTACTACTTATCATTTCTTGTATGCTTACTATCCCCAGCACCAAGTCCAAATCATTTTTTTGGTACAATTTTTAGATATTTAATATGAATTTAAGATTTTTACTTTTGTTATGGCATTTAAATATATTTACACATTACTGCTTACTATAATTATACATATTAGACAGATATTATAAACATAAATATATGAAGTGAGCTAGTTTTATGTAGATTTATCATGCTCATATTTATATCACCTTCATTCTTGAGTAAGTTTCTCCATATAATTTTCTTTTGTATGTACAAGTTTTTGCTCATCAGATTGTGCCTTTATTGTGCGCTCAGTATTGTACTGTTATTTGCTAAAATTCCTATTAATAGACATGATATGATTTTTAGCATTATCATAAGATGATATGAGTTGGAGAGTAACTTAGAAATTAACATTTATTTGCCTAAACTACCTAATTCCTGATAACTCAACTACAGAAAAAATTTAAATTCATTGTTCAAATAGTCATGGTACTACCAAAGGAAAGTTTACATCTCACTTGTATATGAAATTCAGTGTTACCTAGTTCCTATCATTTCCTTATTTTCATTAACTACTTAGTAAGAATTTTCACATATTCCCAGTGATTGTGATAAAATATTTCCAGGAATAATGTGTTGTTATCAAATATCATTGCACTGTAATCTCACTAGGAATAAATGACAGAAAGAAAATGCTGATGTCCTTCTGGAAAAATCACTGGACAGTTTTGCTGATCACAAAGCTACAATAGCAGCATCCCCATTTGTACTTCTGAAAATGCTCTTCAGTTCGCTAGAGGAAGATTGGCCACCCACTGAAGTCTCAGTAACTAAACCAGATGAATACATTCCAGAGGAAATGGCACCCAGTTTTCTTCCTCTATTTTTTTTTTTCCACACTTCAGGGACCTGACAACTGTACAAAGTGCTCCCATTTTAAGGATGGCCCGAACTGTGTGGAAAAATGTCCAGATGGCTTACAGGGGGCAAACAGTTTCATTTTCAAGTATGCAGATCAGGATCGGGAGTGCCACCCATGCCATCCAAACTGCACCCAAGGGTAAGCAACTTTACTGGTCCAAAGCTTAATCATGTGCGTATTACTAATCAAGAGGTGCATACATGCATTTTATCCCTGACACAGTCTACTGGATACATAATATGCTCACGCAAAATTCTATTCATGTTTATATAATGTGTTGATTTTAAGAGAACTCCTTTCTATAAGAATGCTTTATGGAATCGAATTTATACCCTCTAAAATAGTTCTGTTGAACATTTTCCTGTAACTTCTATTGACACCTTCGTGAAGCTGGTATCAGGTATACTTTGTATGGAGTGTAGAAATTCTTCCAAATTTTACTGAGGATTAAAGATATCAGAAAAGACAAGTATTTGTACTTTTGAGATTCACGCTTAATAAATCTTTAACAGAGATTTTCTGTTTCTGTTTCTTTGTTGTTACAATCACTTTAAAGTGAAGGTCTCTTTTTGATAAATGCTGCCTTGTATTACTCCTTCAGCAAAATATAAGCAAAAGCAGAAAAAAGGAACCTAGTGATATGTATTTTAATAAAAATACAAGTACATTTTGTGAAAGTGATTCTATTATAGGTTAACCTACAACCTAGTGTTTCTTCAACCGATATAGGACAATTCAAAGATGGGTACACATTTTTCTACTTTTCAAAAGGATGCATTGTAAAATGAATAATAATTAGACTACTTTTGATACTGATAACAGTTGAGTAACAAAGACATATTACAGAAAGAAGAAAAGCACTGAACTATAAAAGAAATAATGTCACTTCATCGAACAAATCCCAACAACTATTTCTTTAAAAGACAGCAAATCTCTTTTAATAAGGACTTTTCCTTCTCTTTCCTGTAGAAGGGGAATAAATTTAGAATCAAGGGCAGTTTCACATGCTCTGTCCTCCTTCTGTCCAAAATACCTCTTCTCCATTGTGAGTGCCCACACACATGTGCACACACACATACAAACACACAGAGACACTTGTGGAGAATCATCTTGGGTGCTTTAGATCTGGCAGGAAAGTATGAGATTCCATAAAGAGATTTTCTGCCAGAGTAAGGGCTGGCTGTTAGGGGATATTGAAGAAGTTAATCAAGCAACATCATTTTCTGCCAAGAGGACATCAATTTGCAGATGCTGCTACAATTTCCTGCAGGTCAAGAAATCAGCTTAATTCACTCTGTGAAGTGGCAGATCCTCAAAAGGTAAAGTAATATGCTGCCATTCAAATTCAGCTTGGAAGAGCTAATGCCACCTCACTGGTTTGAGGATACTGAAATAGTCACATAGACACTCTGCTTCAAGGAAATTAGAAAGAATAAGCTGCTCCCCTTGCGAGTTTTGGGCACACTTCAGTTAAGGGTATTTCATGAAGATACTGGTATTGCTGGAGCAGAAGGGTCAGCAACAGAAAGGGAAAACGTTGCCTGCTAAAATAATCATCCACAAGAGGGTTTTATTGTTTTGCATCTAAAATTAAACAAACATTATTCAATGTAATGTTGATGTCAACAGCTGTTGCCATTCAAAATGAGACCTTTTGCTGTTTTTGCAAATCTAATTACAACAAAGCTATTAGGGAAATGAAAGTGAGATCACAGAGCCGTACATAGTCTGGATGTGTGGCTGGTGTGTCTTCCTCTCAGTCCTTTTAAATCATGATTATATAATAAAAGAAAAGATATATAGTGGGGGGAAAGTAGAAGGAGGGACAACGAATAGATCAATTTACCACAGTAACAAAAGTTGGATGTCAACCAAAAGGGAGGATGAAGGTGTAACAGGAAACAAACCTGACCAGATCACTTGGGAACCCTAGTAAATAAAATGATGACTTTAAATTCACTGGTGCAGAATGATGGTGAGACAGAATTTGACTAGTGTACTCCCTGGCATCTTCTAAGGTAAATGGATTCTGTAATGACTGACTTAATCCCGTCAGTTTCTTGTCTTTGTTTTCATTTATCTTCCTGCCATCCTTTTTCTAACAGCATCTGCATTGTCCAGGTTCACTCACTTCCTAAGAGTTCTGTGGTCTCAGCCTCAGAATGGAATTTAGGATTTGGGCATTTCTAAATGCTTAAGCCCTCCTCTGTACACTACTGCAGTGCAACACTGTGCTTTGAGATCCTTTTAATGAAGCAATGAGGTGCTCTATGCATTCAGTCCCTTCCTTTCAAATTGAGCATGTAGAGATAGAATCTTTCCCTAGGAAGATCATAGGGGCAGTAGGGATGATGGGACAAGTGACTATTTTTATTCCTAAACATACATAATAAATGACCTATCAGTAAGCGTGAGCTCACCATGCCAACTCCACTTTGGAAAACAGCTTTTCTTTTATATGCCAATATTATGTCAGCTGGATAATTCAGGAACCAAGTTAATGGAAATAGTCTTTCAAATCATTTTTCAGAAGGAAGTTCTTACTTTGAATACTGTTTAATGATCATCTGAAAGTAAAATTATCATGTAATACCTTAAAAGCCCTTTTACCACTCTAAAAGCACATTAAATGTATTGACTCTAATAAGTTCTTTAGATGTTTTTAAAATAGGTGATCCATTTAGCTAGTACCTATCAGGAGAGTCTCACTAATATTCCTAGAGGAAAAAAAATAACATTGTCTCCTCTTGCCTTGACTAGAGAACTTTTATTTTATCAGCCTTTCTCATTTCATTCATTGTTCAAGTTTGTTATATTGAACACCTGTTGTGTATCAGATACAGTGATAGCTAAGTTCAGAAATAAGCAAGACACAGCTCTTGATCACTAGGAAGTCACAGTCCAGTGAATTTTTATTCTTACAATTTATATCCTTTCATCAGAGATCCCTCTGTATTTTGAAATGATTAGCAAGAATTTAAAACTTAGAAATGATATTCATATTTGAAATTAGCAAGGTAGAAATTTTAAAAGAGGACATGTAAACTAAATTTAGTGTGCAGTTGAGTAGTCGTAAGGGCAAAGATTATAGTTTCTTTACTAATATCACTTGCGTCCATGATGAATGTCAATTTAATTTTTGTTTGGAGACGTGAACTGGGATTTTTTTTTTTTTTTTCTTTGCGGTAAGCGGGCCTCTCACTGCTGTGGCCTCTCCCGTTGCGGAGCACGGGCTCCGGACGCGCAGGCCCAGTGGCCATGGCTCACACGCCCAGCCGCTCCGTGGCATGTGTGATCCTCCCGGACCGGGGCACGAACCCGTGTCCCCTGCATCGGCCGGCAGACTCTCAACCACTGTGTCACCAGAGAAGCCCCGGGATATTTATTTTTAATAGGGCATCTTTAAAAAGTTCATTAAAAGTTTTTAGTAATATTAGAATCATGATTTGATACTATTAAATTTTCTATATGCCTTAATATTTTTCTCATCAATTCTTTTTATATTTTTAAATGTATGTAATGAAAGAATTTCCATTGCTGGAGAGAACAAAAGAAGGGCTGCTTGTGGAATTATTGTCGATAACTTCTGTAATGAAATTTTAAAATATTTTTCCATTTTAATTTCAAAATTCAGAGAAGATTTTGTCAAAATATCTCAACTATGTTACTTGTATGGGTATATCAAGGTGTTCATAAATCAGTAAGTACAAGCAAATGTTAAACACAGCTCAATATTTGGAATTCCAGTTTTTTTAATATATTAACATGTTACAGTTTCTCTTTCCGAACTTTCTGTAAAGTTTCTACTTTAGAACACTAATTATCTAGAGAATTGTATTATTTCACATCTTTATTCAGTCTCTTATTTGGGATTTTGACTCTTCAAAAGTTTAATGTTTCCATTATTCTTTGATTTTCCTGAATCTATATAAATTGCATGTGCTAATTATTGGCTTATGTCAAGTACAAAGAGTTGAAATAGAATATACATCTTTAAATACACAGTGATTTGTATTTAGAAAAAATGGGACCACACTCTTATTCTGTCTTCCATTCTTGTTTTATCCTCTACTTATAAATACCTTTAAATCTCAAATACCCTACAAAATCTCCTAGACAAACTTTCTTGACCTCACACCCCACCCCCTCAGTAGCTCTTCCCTTTTCCCTTGCTTCTATTCTCTTATTTGCAATTTGCTTCTCAACTCACAGCAACCTAAATTCTAGTGACCTTGACTATGACAACTAACATACTCTTAGTAGTTCTTTTACTAGACCTCTCTTGCACTTGACAACGATCGATGATCATCCATTTCCTGAAGTTTTTTCATGATTTGGCTTCCATGACACTGCAATTAATTGATTTTACTCAAACATATTTTCCTATGTTTCTGGCTTATGAGCTCATCTTATGTCATTTACTAATTATTGGAGTTCCTTGAGTTTCAGTCTCAGTCTCTGCTTTTCTCACTTTATAGATCCTTCTTCAGCCATCACATCCACTTACATGATTTCAGCCTTCTCCTGTATGATGTTTCAAAACTGGATCATTGTACCTGTGCCTCCTGCTTCCCTCTCCTCCCCCCACACCGTCCCCTCCACCAGACTCATCTTTCCAGATGCTGAGGAACATTTCTACCTGGATGTAGGAAAACCACACTAAACTTTAGATACCTAAGACTGAAACTATCAACCCTGCTTCCGGAACACACACACACAGAGGAAGGTATTCCTCCTCTTGCATTCTCTCACTGATGGTACCACTATTCTCAAAGTTAGAAGTATGAGTCATCTTTAACTCCTTTGATCTTTCCTCTTCCATCATCAAATCAGCCACCAACTACTGTTTTTTTTTTTTTTCCCCATACCTTTCAAGGTATTCCTTAAATCCAACTCTGCCGCTATCCTAGTTACTGTTTCCCTAGTTTAATCCTTCATCATCTCTTACAGAGACTAAAACAGTCTCTGTGCCAAAGGAATCTGTCTGGCTCCCAGCTGATTAGCCTTCAGTGGGCAAAGAGATCAATGTATAACACACATCTAGCAATTTCACAACTTCTTTAAAACCCTGCGGTGGTTTCCCATTGTTTGTTCCTAAGCAGACAGTCTTCAGTTCTGGTTCCTTTCTAGTGATCTAGCTTCTTTTTTTCCTTCTCCCTGTTGCCTCATAATGTTGTTCTCTAACTATTCAGAATTATTTGTAGCTGTTCGTATACTCTCTACCCTTCCTCAGATCGATGCTTTTGCTCCTGCTGTTTCTTACCCCTTAGAAATTATTGCCACCCCAATCCTGGTTATCAGGACTCTGAACTCTGAACTTCAGTTTTCTAACTTCTCCGAGGGTGTGACCCCAACCTTCTGAAACTCTGTGTCCCTCCTCCACACTCTCCTAAGTCACTGGTTCGTGTTCCTCATTATATTTATCGTATTGTACAATACACATATGTTTATGCATCTGTCTCCTTCATTAAAGTTTGAGCTCATTAAAAATAGGAAAATGTCTAATTCATCTTTTTTCTCCCCCCAGCTCCTAGAATAGTAGGAACACTTAGTAGGCATGTGACGGAGTTTTTTTTTTTTTTAATGGATGAATGAAAATCTTTCATTATTCACTCTTTAACTTTCCCCTCAAGTTAAAGCTTACTTTCAAATACATTTATCTTTCAAAGGTTATAATAAATACATATTACAAACTAACCATAGCTTTCAGATTATCATTTGGAAGTAAGAAGTAGACTATTAATTTTACAAAAATGGCACTACTGTATTTTAAGAAAGCATTTTGAAGAAGGTATAACTGGAAACTAGAAAAAAATAAGTCCTTTGGAATAGAAGAAAACCATATAAGACAATTTGCAAACTTTTATACTAATTGTTTTTTATTTTTAGAAATGGTTTTGATTATGAATTTTGGAACCAATTCAATGCTATGTGCTCTATATTTTTATTTAAATTTCTTATTTGCTTTTTTTTAAAAGCCTTTTTCACAGTGTATTTCATGTATTCCTGTACATTAATATTTTTCTAAGCCACTCAAAGCCAATCCTCAAAAGAAAAATAATTTTCCACCTAGTAGGAATATTATAACTTATACTGATGAAGGAGGAAAATAGTGACTTAATTATTATTATACATAGTTATATTTATTTACGTGTTACAGAGTTTTCTAAAGATATAATGGACAGTCTGGCCTTATACAAGAGCACCTTATTACCTCATTACATAATGATTTTAACTTCAACTTCTTTTTCAGTTTTAGAAATTAGAATTTGGAAAAAATATTACCAGAAGAATTAGACAGTTCAATAAATCATAGCTGTACAAGGAATCTTGATACTGCACTGCAGCTATATGTGTTTAATGAGAGAAAAGGGAAAGAAATACAATTCAAATTTATTGGTAGATGGAAGAAATATTTCTGTAATACTTCAAAATCAGAATTCTGTGTACTTATATAATTTTACTTAAATGTTAACCTCTGTGGATTCTTTACTTACCTGAGTCTCAAGTTATTCATTTCCTTGGGGAGTATTTACTTATTTTTTATTGTTTGAGTTAGATATTATGGCAGTTTAAAAACCTGTTTTCACTTGACTGTTATGGCACTGATTTTTTAAAAGCAAGTATCAAGATAAACTGCAGTATGGTGAAGCCAGTTATTTTGCCTGTTAAATGAATTCATGTTTAAACATAAGTATGTTTTAAAGACAGTCACAACCAAGGAATGGAATAATGTGATTGTGTAAAGTATCCATGAGAATAACGTTAAAGCACATTAACTCATTTTCTGCTAAAATCAATCTTTAATAATAAGTATTAAGCGTCAGGTTATTATATTATATTGAATAGCTCATGTTTTCTTTTTTATTGATTCTGTTTTTTACTTCAGCTTAAAGCCTTTTAGAAGAAACTGTATACATGAAACCAATTATAGCCATTGAAATATCAAGTTATTCATCAAGACATAATATCACCAATGATTCAAATGAATGTAAAGTATTAGAAATGAGCAATATGTGCTTGGAAATTATCCACAGAAACAGAGTACAGTTTCCTTTACTGTGGACTTGTTTCTTTGCATTCCATTTGTGTAGTATTTACAATTTATTTCTGGGTATCCATCAAGTACAGTAACCTTCTCACTAGCTTTAAATCCATGATATTCAAAAATTGTCTATTAACAATAATTAAGAGTTTGACACCATCGGTATTTGTCTTATATCTTCTTTTTAAAAATGACTAATTTTTCTTTCCTTGTATTTTTAAAATTTGGATCTTCTGCAGGTGCATAGGCTCAAGTATTGAAGACTGCATCGGCCTGATGGATAGGTACTTGGTGTGCTTGCTTCCCATGTTCTTCCTCCAAGGCTCCATGTGTGAGCACTGGTGCATGTGTGTGCATGCCACTGTGAATGGAGAATGATGTTTTCTGTTCTGTAATTGCCTGCAGGTGTAGCGGTCCTACTAGTCATGACTGCATTTACTACCTTTGGACGGGCCATTCCACTTTACCACAACATGCTAGGTAACATCTACCATGTTTCCATTTTGTCACTCAAATCCTTTCCCAGTTATCATGGATAAAAAAGTACTAACCAGTTGGGTGAAATTTATAATACGTTAAATCAGGGAGTTGCAAAAGAGGCATGTAACCCTTTACTTTTCAAGCCACATTTCTTACCTCTTCTTCCTTTTTTCATTATGACTGTAGAATCCAAATTAGTAATACCATTGATTTTTAATTTTGTAAAATTTAAACAATATTTTAAATATTAATCTAGAGCTTCAGTAGTATTTATGTTCTTAATTATGTAGATGATTGCAAAAAATATTTTTAAGAGTGTAATTTGCAGAATTTGCAGGTGTTTGTTACTTGATTCAATTTCTGATTTTATGTTATTTTGAACTGGTTGGTATATTCCCTAGGCATAAGCATTACTATAGACTAAAGGCAGTGTAGAAAATATTTTGTGCAGGTGAAATTACAAGTTAGAATTAAAAAACAAAATATTTCACTAATGTTTATACAAAAACTTATACATAAATGTTTGTAGTGGTTTTATTCAAAATCACCAGAACCTGGAAATTACTCAAATGTTTTTTAACTGTGGTATATCTATACATTGTAACATTACTCAGCAACAGAAAGGAACAAACTGCTGACTTACACAAAACATGGATGGATCTCAAAAACATTAAGCTAAGTGTAGTGTTAGATTGTTTATTTGAGATTTTTCTTGTTTCTTGATGTAAGATTGTATTGCTATAAACATCCCTCTTAGAAATGCTTTTGCTGTGTCCCATAGGTTTTGAGCCATCGTATTTTCATTGTCATTTGTTTCTGTGTATTTTTTTATTTCTTCTTTGATTTCTTCAGTGATCTCTTGGTTATTTAGTAGCACACTGTTTAGCTTCCATGTATTTGTGTTTTTACAGTTTTTTTCCTGTAATTGGTTTCCAATCTCATAGCGTTGTGGGCAGAAAAGATGCTTGATACAATATCAATTTTCTTAAATTTTCGGAGGCTTAATTTGTGACCCAAGATGTGATCTATCCTGGAGAATGTTCCATGTGCACTTGAGAAGAAAGTGTATTCTGCCACTTTTGGGTGGAATGTTCTATAAATATCAATTAGATCTATCTGGTCTATTGTGTCATTTAAAGCTTGTGTTTCCTTATTAATTTTCTGTTTGGATGATCTGTCCATTGGTGTAAGTGGGGTGTTAAAGTCCCCTACTATTATTGTGTTACTGTCGATTTCTCCTTTCATGGTTGTTAGCATTTGCCTTATGTATTGAGATGTTCCTATGTTGGGTGCATAAGCATTTATAATTGTTATATCTTCTTCTTGGATTGATCCTTTGATCATTATGTAGTGTCCCTCCTTATCTCTTGTAACAGTCTTTATTTTAAAGTCCATTTTACCTGATACAAGTATTGCTACTCCAGCTTTCTTCTGATTTCCATTTGCATGGAATATCTTTTTTCCATCCCCTCACTTTCAGTCTGTATGTGTCCCTAGGTGTGAAGTGGGTCTCTTGTAGACAGCATATATATGGGTCTTGTTTTTGTATCCATTCAGCCAGTCTGTGTCTTTTGGTTGGGGCATTTAATCCATTTATATTTAAGGTTATTATTGATATGCATGTCCCTCTTACCATTTTCTTAATTGTTCTGGGTTTGTTTTTGTGGGTCTTTTTCTTCTCTTGTGTTTCCTACCTAGAGAAGTTTCTTTAGCATTTGTTGTAAGCTGGTTTGGTGGTGCTGAATTCTCTTAGCTTTTGCTTGTCTGATGACTTCTTCATCGAATCTGAATGAGATCCTTGCTGGTTAGAGTAATCTTGGTTGTAGGTTTTTCCCTTCCATCACTTTAATTATATCCTGCCACTCCCTTCTGGCTTGCAGAGTTTCTGCTGAAAAATCAGCTGATAACCTTATGGGGATTCCTTTGTATGTTATATTTTGTTTTTCCCTCGCTGCTTTTAATATTTTTTCTTTGAATTTAATTTTTGTTAGTTTGATTAATATGTGTCTTGGTGTGTTTTCCCAGAGTTTATCTGTATGGGACTCTCTGTGCTTCCTGGACTTGGGTGACTATTTCCTTTCCCATGTTAGGGAAATTTTCCACTATAATCTCTTCAACTATTTTCTCAGACCCTTTCTTTTTCTCTTCTTCCTGTGGGACCCCTATAATTCGAATGTTGGTGCATTTAGTGTTGTCCCAGAGGTCTCTAAGACTGTCCTCAGTTCTTTTCATTCCTTTTTCTTTATTCTGCTCCTCGGCAGTTATTTCCACCCTTTGTCTTCCAGCTCACTTATTAGTTCTTCTGCCTCAGTTATTTTGTTATTGATTCCTTCTAGTGTATTTTTCATTTCCGTTATTGTGTTGTTCATCTCTTTTTGTTTGTTCTGTAGTTCATCTAGATTTTTGTTAAACATTTCTTGTATTTTCTCAGTCCATGCCTCCATTCCATTTCCAAGATTCTGGGTCTTCTTTACTATCATTACTCTGAATTCATTTTCAGGTAGACTGCCTATTTCCTCTTCATTTATTTGGTCTTGTAGGTTTTTACCTTGCTCCCTCATCTGTGACATATTTTTCTGCCATCCCATTTTTTTTTCTTTTTAATGAGTGAGATTGTGTTCCTGTCTTACTGGTTGTTTGGCCTGAGGCTTCCAACACCGGGGTTTGTAGGCTGTTGGGTAGAGCTGGGTCTTGGTGCTGAGATGAGTAAATCCATGAGACCTCACTCCGATGAATATTCCCTGGGGTCTGAGGTTCTCTGTGAGGCCAGTCGTTCAGACTCGGAGGGCTCGTGAACCAATATCCCACAAGCCGCCTGAGGGAGCAAAAGAAAAAAAAAACAAAAAGCAGTAACAAAGTAAAAAATAAAATTAGACTAGGAAACTAACAGATAGGTTAGGAAGAATATAAAAATAAGTGGGAATGTAAATTGATACAACCACTATGGGAAAAAGTATGGAGGTCCTTAAAAAACTAAAATAGAATTACCATATGACCCAGCAATCCCATTACTGGACATATACCCTAAGAAAACCATAATTCTAAAAGAGACATGTACCACAATGTTCATTGCAGCACTATTTACAATAGCCAGGACATGGTACCAACCTAAATGTCCATTGACAGATGAATGGATAAAGAAGATGTGGCACATATATACAATGGAATATTACTCAGCCATAAAAAGAAATGAAATTGAGTTATTTGTAGTGAGATGGATGGACCTAGAGTCTGTCATACAGAGTGAAGTAAGTCAGAAAGAGAAAAACAAGTACTGTATGCTAACACATATGTATGGAATCTAAAAAAAAAAAAAAATGGTACTGATGAACCTAGTTGCAGGGCAAGAATAAAGAGGTAGACATAGAAAATGGACTTGAGGACATGGGGTGGGAGGGCAAAGCTGGGGTGAAGTGAGAGTAGCAGTGACATATATACACTACCATGTAAAATATTTAGCTAGTGGGAAGCAGCAGCATGGCACAGGAGATCAGCTTGGTGCTTTGCCACAACCTAGAGGGGTGGGATAGGGAGGATGGGAGGGGGAGGCTCAAGAGGGTGGGGATATGGGGACATGTGTATGCATATGGCTGATTCACTTTGTTATGCAACATTAACTAACACAGTGTTATGAAGCAATTATACTCCAATAAAGATCTATTAAAAAATAAAAACATTAAGCTAAATGAAAGAAGCTAGACTTAAAAGAATACATAGTATAGGATTCCATTTATAAGGCATTCTTGGAAAGGAAGAACTATGGAGACAGAAGTCGATCAGTATTGCCAGGAACTGGGAGGTGGGAGAGGTGGGAGAGGGAGGTTGTCCTTTTGGACAACAAAAGGTCATAAGGAAATTTGAGGAGATGAAGGAACTGTTCTGTATCTTGATAGTGGTGACGGTTGCACAAATGTATGGGCTTGTCAAAAATGGTCATTCAGTTTAAAAAAATGAATTGTACTGTATATAAATTATACCTCAATAAATTTGACTTTTAAAACATCTCATATTTAGGAAAATAGTAACTTTACAATGTTATGTGGAAATATTGTTAGCTTTCTTTATGAAACAAGTTAATTGTATCTTTTGGAAGAGAGAAAGTAGTACTAAATTACAATTAGCAAAGCAACTGTTTTGGATAAAGCACTGCCTTTTCATGTAAAGTTTTGATTGAAATATATATAGTGTAAAAATACATAAAACATAAGTGTAAAGCTCAGTGAATTTCTCCAAATGAAACATTTATGTAATCATCAGCCAGATCAAGAAAGAGAATAGTATCAGAACGAGAAACACTTCTTGTGCTCCATTCTGAGGGTAACAACTGCCTTGAATGCTAACAACATAGGTCAGTTTGCCTGTTTTTGTACTTTGTATAAATTGAATCATACACTATGTCCTCTTTACATCTGGCTTCTTTTGCTAAATATTATATTTATGAGATTCATCTGTCATGTAATTTAGTTGTAGTTTTTATTTCAGTTATATGGTATTTTGCCTTTAAATGTTTTTAAAACAAATGAGTGATATGTCTTATTAACAAATTATTTTAATGAAGTAAATAGAGAATTAAACTCTAAAAAAAAAAGGAATGTGATAGAGTTAATTGACTTATACAACAGTGGCACTTTGGCATTTGGGCATAATCAAGACCAGTTAGTACAGTCGTTCAGAGCAAGGTCAAATTATGGGGAAAAAAATCAATAGGAGAGAGACAGAGAGAGAAAGAGGGAGGGAAAGAGAACCTAAGGCCCAAACTGCAGTTTTATAAGCTAGCGTCTATTTTAGATTGTTCCTATATACATGAAATATTTTTTCCTCCTTGAGCCTTTGGTTGAGTCACTGTACTATCACTTTGAAGCATGTTTTCACATTTGTTTTGATGATTTTTTAATATTTCACAGCCAATTAACGAAAGGCGATGTAGTATGGTGGTAAAGTGTGCTGTCTTTGGAATTCAATTTTCTGAGTTCAAAGTCAGGTTCTACCATTTTTTAGATGTGTGACCTTAGGGAAGTTCCTTATATTATCTGAGCTTCACTTTCTTCATTATACAATAGGAATATTAATATCATTCATAAATTGGCTATGAAGATTGAATGAGTCTATAAAACAGTGCCTGGTTTAAATTAATTACTCATTAAATGCTATTACTTATTATTTCTCTAGATATCAAATATTTTAAACGTTGAGGATGGAGGAACATATCCCTCTAGGGGGAGGGAAGTCTCTCAGAGTCACCCAGGGAGCTTTGATGTGTCCCTCTACCTCTTTGATAGTCCTTTGAAGGAAGGGAGGACATTTCTTTCTTCATCTTGAGAATCACTGTCATAGCGAGGGCCACTGGTACCAATGGCAGTAGGTCATAGGCAGAGGCATATGCAGAGACAGAGAGTTAAAACCATAGTGATGGGTGACTTGTGGTTTTCAATGATAGTAATTGAGGTTATATAACTCAGAATCATAGTGTATCTTATAGATCTAATATTTGCAACATTTAAAAAAAGAGGTTTGGGAATTTTCAGTCCTCTTGCTTGCATAGATTCCCAGGCCATTCCGTATAGTCTCAGACTAATACACCTAATTCAGATGAGTTTTGTCATAAATAGGTACCATAAAGAGCAGAGGTTCTTGAATGTAAAAGCCTGAGTTCAAGTGTTGACTCTACAATATTTTTTATCTGTAAAATGGGGACAATAATGGTAATATTTAAAATGAGAATCCTTATACCTCATAACATTGGTGTGAAGATTAAATGAGATAACGCAAAGGAGCCATTATCTAGTATATGTTCACTGGTGATATTTATTACTCTAGTTGAAATATTAGCAAAACAGTCTTTTTAAAAATCTCATGATGTTGTGTTCTATTAGTATTTTATATCAGGGCATTAATCCAATAGTTCAATGGCTATGGAATTAACATATCAAAATTTCTCAGGCTTTAAGTACTTAAATTTTATATCACACTTCTAAGTATAATGATCTCAAAGAATTGGTAGTAGGTAACTAATTGTTCCTTTCAGAAAACTCTAGATATCTTTAATTAATACCTGTTTTGAACTTAAATTTAAAGCAATGTGACTCTGTTCTTCAATTGTATTGACTTGTTAGATTTGATTGACTTGCCAGAGGCTGTTTATAAGGCAATTTGGAATTTACATGAAAGATTTAGCTTGGACACTTTGGAAAAGTATTTATGACCATAGAGCATTTTGACATGGATTGGGTAAGAAGTAAAAGTAACAGGTACCTCCTTTTTCAGGTCCTTAGTATTGCAGTAAATGCTTACCTCTCTGAAATGGGGTGGGTATATATTTAATTGAAAGCAGGTGACTAGTCTAGTAATATTCAGATCATTTTCCATTTTTAAATTCCATCACAGTTTTCTTTAAGCTTCTGTCTGAATTGATTAAAATAAATGTTACATAATAGGAGGACAGAACTTTATATAAAATAATGTTTTAAGTTTCATAAACCATGCTTTAACTGGGAGATTATCCAAAGCCTAGTTTTTTTTTAGTTACAGAAAATTACATTGAGCATGTCAATGTGGCCATTTCAAGATATTTAGAGTTCATACTCCCTACTGCCCCATTATGCTATATTCTATTTCCTAAACCAGCAGGAAAAGAAATTGAAGATTTAAATGAAAACAGGTGAAATGTTTCCAATCTTGATCGACTTTCATTTTCTAAGCAGTGTTATTCTTTCCCGAGCCTGCAATTTGTGAATTGGTTTTCCACACTCGATTTACCTTACAGGCTGCTGCTGGAATTTCTTCTAGGAAGATTGGATAGGACAGTATAGAATTTTTTTTTTACCTGTAGCCTCCTAGAATATGCTACTTATAGTGAAAATAATGCTTGATATTTTGAAACGTCTCCATTCTTTCCTTATCTGAAATAAATGCCTTAAAAATAGCATTTAGCTTTGATGCTCTTCCTTCCCAATCAAGGATCTTATGAAGAAATATGTCCAAAAAGTTTATTATTAATATTATTTTTTGTATGCAATTTATTGTAGCTTGCATATATGCTGTTTTCATATAGATTCTGATAAACAATGTATTAGATTCTATTCTATTTTAGTTTCTTTGTCAAACATATCTCCAAAGCTTTTTTAAAATCCTTACTCCATTAGAGACTAAACTTGTTCATCTCAGCAAGCAAAGTCTCTATTTGGCAAAGCATTTTTTGTTAGCTAGCAATTCAGACTGTAAACTAATAATTTTTATTGAATTTGTGACAGAAATTATAACAACTACTAGATATATGTTCAAGCATTTTAATCTGGCTGTTTGTTTCAACTCAATTATCCTGAATGCTTCACAATATGAAATAAGGTAATTGAACTTAGTTTAACTCCCTAAATCTCATATAGCCAGATATTTGAAACGTTTTATATTCCTGTCGCATTTTAATGCCTGTGTCACACTTTTACTTTACGATATAGCGGTTATTACCTAAGAGGTCACATAACGGCTTATTCTTTAGCAGTGTGACCCATGTGTGATATATGAGAGAGATGATGTGATATTGTTGGCACCACTTTCACGAATGGCACAATCCTTTTTCTTTGTTTTGCCCCCAAGGAACTTAATTCTTATGTCCAAATCGAACGGTCAAAGCTGCCTGTAGATAGTTACCTTATTTGAGTGACAGTTGTGTTATGATCCCTAAGTACAATAAATAAAAGCACACAGGCTTTTTATTATAAGTCTATCCTTAGTTCACCATGTTCTAGACACTAAATTTACTTTTGAATTAAAGAGCATTCGAAGAGGTGAAGGAGAGTGTGTGAATTTCTTCTTTTCCAGCTGATTTGGGTCCCACACTTCCCAGTACGCATAAAATACCAAAATTGTCAAAGAAGCATAAGGCAAGAGTAAAACATCTCAGATCAGTTGTTGTTAATTCCTGTTCATACAGTTCAAGTGGTTATTTTAAACAAAAGTATTTAGTGGCACAAGGTTGCATGAGCGGCTTTTATAATGATACCAAAATGCCCACACATTGTTACAAAGCTTTTACAGATCCTGGAAACATTAATATTAAACTCAAAACCACTGACTGTAAAAATGTGACCAGAAGTCATAGTTAAGGTTGAAAGTCAAAAGAGATTTTAAGAGCATTGACTTTAGAACTGTAATAGAAAATCTAAAGATAGCATTATTGAACTGGGGAGATGTTTATTATACTAGTTAAGTGTCAGAGCAAAAATTCAGTAGATCGAGGGAACCATTATGAATCCTTTTTCACTCTTTCGCATAAGCATCTTGCTACAGCATAGAAATTATGGTGTTTGTAATTATTAATTTCTGAACTGGAATGATGTCAGGACTGCCTTCAGTCAGTTATCTCAAAATATCTCAAGCTTCACTGAAATTCGTTACTGACAATCCAATGTGTTTTATTAAAAATGGAAGCAATTAAATGAAAGATATTCCTGAAGCCTCGGCTCCTTTCTTTAGACAGATATTTACAGTTTTAAAAGTACTTTGCATGTGTTTTTCCAATATTCAACCCCTGGCATTGTTTTCTTATAGAGTACAATTTAGAGGTATAAGTATGTCATCGATATCACTCAGGATTTTTATTCGGGATTTTAGTAGACTAGAATATTAAATTTTATTTCATAATATTTTATTTCTAATATCTTTCAGACTAAGAGCTGTCTAAATTGCAACCAACTAAAAGTATAAACCCATTACAAACATTTCTGTAGCTGGTATATATAGAGATACATTGACAAGGTACAAAGGAAGTGAAAAAGTAAGAGATATGGCAAAATGAACAAGTAATTCCTAATAAAGAAAAATTATTTCATGTTTTCAAATGACTAAGATGTAAATATGTTAAACAACTAGTTTTATTTATACATACATATATATATATATATATGTTTGTATATATTGTAAAAAATGGCATTTGACCTGGCCCCTTACTAACATCTGACACAAAAGTTATCAGTAAATTTTTGGAAGTCCTAAGGTAATGCCTTCTCATCTAGTCAGCACCCAAATACTATTGTTTGAATATCTTGGAATTTAATATGCTATAGAATGATGAGAGTTACCACATATAGCATATATCTTTGATCATTTACCTACTCCTGGTATTTAATCCTTAAAATCATGCTTAGTATGTGTGAAATTATTTCAGTGTTTTATAGAAAAAACATCAGAATAATTATAGAACAGTGAATGTATTAAACTTCTCCAGTGTGAAAATATTAGTGAATTTAGCATCTAAAACTATCAGAGTTTGCCCTCAAAACCTACTTTGAAATTCAAAATATTGTAAATGTGGATTATATATTTGATAACTAAAATGGTAAGGATTAGAAAAAAAACTTTGTGGTTAGGTAAAGTGAATGAATTGTTCAACTGCTATATAAGTTTTTTTATTACCATATAAAAAATTACCATAAACTTAGCAGCTTAAAAACAGAAATACAAACAAAAACACAGTTCTATAGGTAAAAGTACAGGCATGTCTATTTAGGTCTTCTGTCCGTTTTTGGATTGGGTTGTTTGTTTTTTTGATATTGAGCTGCATGAGCTGCTTGTATATTTTGGAGATTAATCCTTTGTCAGTTGCTTCGTTTGCAAATATTTTCTCCCATTCTGAGGGTAGTGAGGTGGATGGACCTAGAGACTGTTATACAGAGTGAAGTAAGTCAGAAAGAGGAAAACAAATACTGTATGCTAACACATATATATGGAATCCAAAAAAAAAAAAGGTTCTGAAGAACCTAGGGGTAAGACAGAAATAAAGACCCAGATGTAGAGAATGGACTTGAGGACACGGAGAGGGGGAAGGGTAAGCTGGGATGAAGTGAGAGAGTGGTATGGACATATATTCACTACCAAATATAATATAGATAGCTAGTGGGAAGCAGCTGCATAGCACAGGGAGATCAGCTCGGTGCTCTGTGACCATTTAGAGGGGTGGGATAGGGAGGGTGGGATAGGGAGGGTGGGAGGGAGACACAAGAGGGAGGAGATATGGGGATATATGTATATGTATAGCTGGTTCACTGTTATAAAGCAGAAACTAACACACCACTGTAAAGCAATTATACTCCAATAAAGATGTTAAAAAAAAAAGTATAGACATGGCTGGGTTCTCTCCTTAGGATGTCACCAGGCTGAAATAAAGGTGCTGTCTAGGCTATGTTCTCACCCAGAGGTTGGAGTCCTTTTCCAGGTTTACTCAGGTGGTTGGCAGAATCTGGGTCCTTGCAGTTATAGGACTGTGGCTCTTGTTTCATTGCTTATTCTTTGCCTTGAGCATTCCTTGTCATGCAGCCTGTTCCATCTTCAAAGATAGCAACAGTGTGCCAGTTTTTCATTATTGAATCTTTTAATTTTTACCTCGCTGACCTCTAGACCCAAATTCAAAGGCACCTTGATTAGATCAGGCCCACCTGATTGTCTCCCAGCCTTAAGGCCAAGTAATTCGGGACCTTAATTACATCTGCAAAATCCTTTTATAGCACACCCAGAATAGTATTTGATTGAATAACTGAGTGAATGTATGTTTATACACTACAGGCTGGAATCCTGTGGGCCATCTTTGAATTCTGCCTACTTTACTACCATAGCACTTTCAGTGCTCCCTTTCTTATTTCTTCTTGTCCTGCAAGAAAAGAATTTTATTTTCTGTGTCCTATGCAACTTTGCCATATAAGAACACCTTTAAGTCTGGGAGAAATTTGTCTTGCTACTTTCAAATAATTTATTGCTTGCTTGTCTGAAAAAGAGCCAAAAGCAAGCAATTAAAGTATTGTCTTAGAACTAAAACCAGCGTTCTTTTGTACATTTAAAACCAGGGTTCTTTTGTATAATTATTTTCTATACGGTAAGGTCTCAATGTACACATTGGCTCCAGGTGTTCAATACTCCATTTGTGAACAGTAACTCATAGTATAATTAGGATCAAACTGCCCTGATGTTAACTCCAAGTTTATTGACTTTCCATTTATTTGTCAGATGGGTGAGTCTTCCCCAAGAGTGCTCTAGACCTGCCCCGTTCAATATGGTAACCATAAGCCACATGTGCTCATTGAGCACTTTAAATATGGTTAAAACAAATTGAGATGTGCTGTAATTGTAAAATGTACACCAGATTTTAAAGACATTGTATGAAGAAAGGAATGTAAAATATCTCATTAAAATTTTGCATTGATTACATGTTGAAATGCTAATAGTTTTGGACATATGGGTTAAATAAAATTTTATCATAATTAATTTTATCTCTTAAGAATACGTCTACTAGAATATTTTAAATAACCATTTGCTTGCATTAGCTATCTGTTGCACAACGCTACTCTAGAGCTGTTATCATAAAACTTGGGATACTCTTACCAATGAAAACCTTTCGTCACACACTCATCTATGCAGTTATATAAATAGAATTTATGATAGATATTTAAAGGGATAGAATAAAAATTTAATATAAACAGAAACTAATTTTTTTTCTTACCTCCTCACCTTGGAGGTCACAGAATTTGATTCTAGAATGTGATATCTAGATGGAGAGATAGTAGGCCTTTTTTCTATGAATATTTTGGTAACAGTTTTGAGCACAATAAGAATGATGGAGGGAACGGTTTTTCATGTTCACGAAAGGGTATTTATTTTACCATCTTTGATAGGTTGCAGATGGGATGAGTCAGACAGAGCCAAGGAGAAACATCTGTTTTCCTGTACCCATTGCATATGTCTGTAGATTTATATTTGCCCACAGATCTTATAAACTTCTACAAGAGAAGACTAAAATATGATCATCTGGGTCTGCATTCAGAATTCTGAGTATTGTCTACTTTTTAAATTGAAAATCACTCCGAGACATGGAATTATATTGCAAAGACTCTCTTAACATTGCATTTTGTAGCCAATATTTCTATTAAAATATTGTTTCAATTTTTATGTCATAAATGAACAATACTTAAGCAGAAACATTTCTTAGGTATAGGTCAAAGTTTCTATTTTTATGCCTGACATATATATATATATATATATATATATATATATATGTCTATTCAGAAAAGAGTCAAAATTATTCTCCCATATAACTCAGGCATACATTGGATTTAAACCCTAAGTATCTTTTCTTTTTTTACATTTCCTATTCAATTAAAGGAATCTAATTAACTGGGACCCCCTTCTGTGATGTGGTTACATAAAGTGATATGTAGATATTAACTTAAATTGCTCTCTTCATGATTTTTTCTTATTAACCTCAGCACATTCCCTAATTATTCTTTCATAAACATACAATTATTTTTTATACTATGTATGTAGGTGGGAGCTAATTAACAGCAGTTTGATTTACCAATGAAATTCCTCACAGTGATTTCATTCTTTGCTACCATCGCCCCTCAAACCAAAAATGATATAATTTCATTTTAGTAATTTCACAGTAACTCATAACCAACGAAAGAATGATCAGGAAAGGGAAACCCACCTCTAATAAACACCAAATGCCTGTAGCCATTGCAGTTTTCATAGCATTCTGTTCCTCTGCCCAGAGTAAAGCATTCCATATGCTTGAGTCATTTATGGAATAATTATAGTTACTTTTAGGAGAATTAAAAATAAAACAGCAATAACAAAACTCCTTACCATAAAAAGTTTACTTGTTGAAGGGAAAAAAACAACACCGATTTTTTTAATGAAAAAAGCAAAATCTATTTCCAAAGTTCTTTGTTTCTTGAACCTCTGGATCCCAAATCCTAGTGTTCAAATCCCAAGTTCAAATCCCAGAGTAAATGCCACCATTGTTCTATGCAATAAGAAAGAAAGGAACAACGGACAAATCGAAACAACAGTTCTTATTTCTTTCTTAGAATAGCGTTGCTTTTTCCAAAATCTCAGACTTAGAGCTTGTTTTTTGCCATCCTTTTAAAAAAAAAAATTCTAATATATGTCTATCAGGTGCACTACACTATCACATTTAGCTTTCATGGTATAAAATAGTTATCACCATTATCATTTAACAAATGAAACAGGTTCAGAGTAATTAAGCAATTTACAAAAAATCACTTGGCTGGTAAGTGGAAGCGCAAAGATTTGAGCTCAACTGTGTGTGATTGATTCTAAAAACCACATTTCCTTCTTTCTACTAGATTGGTTCCCAAGTGGTCTTTCCTTTAGTCCTGACTTTTACCTATTGAGCCTTCCTCCGATGTATAGCATTTTATGATGCTTGTCCTCACACAGCATATTTTAGTCTAACAATATACCTGGCACTGCTTGGTGAGAATATATCAATATTTCCCATGTTCTAAGCATATACTCATGTAGGATGGTAACATAATATAAATATATTTTTACTTTTTTATATATTAATACATTAGTGACAAATCTAAGACATTTATGAATAAACATAGGTGAATTTTTTTTAATCCTTTCTATAGTGGCAGTTATTTATAAATTCTGTATGGATTTGGTAAAAGTTCTGTGGTTCCATATGAGAACTGCTTCCATCAGACCTGACACTAATTCCATTAATGCTGCCACCCCCAGACTCACTTACCAAAGGTGGAAATAAGAATCCAAGCTTTATGGACACTCAGCAATAAAATAACAGACAATATAGTGCTGGGCTTTGGCAGGCTTTTTCTTTAGATTTTCCTCTCTAGTTTATACTGTAAGATTTGTGGGATGGGGCAAAGTTGATTGAAAGTCATAATGAGTACAAAATGTAGAGCATGAATCCCCAGATTGTGTATCATTTGATTCTGTTTGATAAGGTAAAATGTGATTTCTGCTAAGAAAAAGTCTTCCCACTGTTGATACAATCAAACATACCATATTTTATTTGTTTTTTGAAATGATAAAACAAGAAAAAAACCCACTCTTCTATATATGCTACTTAACAATAACCAGCCAGTAAATATTCATTATAATTACTACACATCAAGCACTGAGGAGAGAATGAAAAAAAAATTAACACAATCCATAATATAAAATTTACAGTGCAGTAAAAGATATAAAATATTTAATATCATTTTATAATTATTTGCATTTTTATTTACTATGAGGAAAATTGTAAATGGATTGGATGATGTTGGAATGGTAAAATAGAAAAATATTACAGATGACACCTGGGTTTTTTATCTGAGTTAACTGGGTGAGAGGTGATGTCATAAACTGAGACAGAGACTCAAGAAGAAGTGGAACAAATTTTATGGGGAAAATAAAAAATTCTGTTTGGGGTGTGATAAGCTTGAGATGCTTACTTGAAATCTGAGTGAAGATTTTGAATGGGCAGATAGTTGTAACACTCTGGAGCTCAAGAGAGGGGTCTGAATCATCAGTAATATTTAAATCCATAACATTGGATGAGATTGCACAGGCAGACTGTGCGGATGGAAATGAACACTTAGCAATGAGCCTTAGGATATTCCATCATTTAAGGGACAGAAGAGTGGAGAAGGATATAATATAACAAAGGAGATTAAGAGAGAGAAATTGAGGGTAGGAGGAAAACCAGGAAAAAAATGAATTCTGGAAGCCAAGTGAAGAAAGTTACTAGGTGAAGGGCAGTGAGACTAAGACTAATACTGATAGAGAAGAAGTATTGGCCATCTTATCTGACAAGATGGAGGTTATGGGTGAAACTTGAAAAGATTAAAGCAGTTTCCATTGGAGTGGTGGCAACAAAATGGATTGACTTGAAATGGCTCAAGAAGAGGCTGGGAGACAGAAATAGAGACAACTTGTACAGAGAAAGCTTTCAAAAGGTGTTTGCTGCAAATAGAGAATATGAAATCAAGATAAAGTTTTTTTTTGTTTATTTTTCTTAAGTTGGGAAACATTATAACATTTGTAAGATGATGGGAATGATTCAAAAAAATATTTCAGGAGATAATGAACAACTGCAGGCAAAATTTTCTTTAGTTATCAGAAGGGATGGAATTCAGTATGCAAGTGGAGAAGTTGGCCATAGAAAGGAGCAGGAACTGTGCATCCAGTGTAACTGGAAGGAATTTAGAGATTATAGGCAAATAGGCAGGTAGACAGTGGATTTGCTGGTAAGAAGATGGGGCAGTTCACAACCTATCATCTTTTTAAATGAAATGTAAGATGAGGCCATCATTTTAGATTAGCGTAGGGGAGGCAATATTGGAATTTTTAAGAAAGAGAAGATTTGATAGTCCACCAAAGATAGAAGGAGCTCATACTAGATGTACAGTATAAATTAGAATGATCCCTTTGCCGTGTTTTATTCAGCCATGTTATGATTGTTTACATCATGTAGGCATGGGTACTTGGAAATTTGTGTTTACCCAGGATTGGAGTTTTGCCAGGTATCTACTAGAGCCAGGAGGTAGAGACCAATGAATTAAGGCTATATGAAAAAGAAATGATAATAGCAAAGGTCATAAAAATTAAGTTGAGTAATGAGGGAAGTCGGCACATAAGGGACGCTGAATGTACAATGAAAACACATTAGGGTCAATGGCCTGAAGTTCCCAATATTATCAAATATTGTTGAAGTAGAGATAACAGCCTAGGTGAACTAAAAAAAAGGGAAGCTGCTAGCCTGAAAATAGTGTACTTGAAATAAAAGTTCTGGAGGTAGTGCCATAAATATTACAATGAATGGGAGTGGGAGGTTGAAGCTATGGGATGTGAATAAGCAGGGAATTGGAAGTCAGGAAGTTGGATAAAGATGGAAAGAAGTGAGACGACTCAGCAAATATTTAGAATTTAAAATTTTTTACAGGGCTTGATAACTAACTAGATATGAAGTAATTAAGTGAAGAAACTTCATAATTATTACTAGGTTTCTGACTTGGAAAGTTGGATGGATGTTGGTAACATTAACTTATATGTTAATGGCACAGTGTGGCGGCAATAAACTGATGAATGTATTTTTGGATGGGTTGAATTTGGGGTGATTTCGGTAGATCCAAGTGATGTTAAGTAGGAAATTTAATGTGCAGCTATGGAATATACAGGTGGAATAAAAATGAATAGGAAGTGTGAAATACAGAGAACTAGTGTTGATGTATTTTGAGAAATTTACACTTGAAGAAAAGGAGAGTTAGGGAAATAGTTGGAGAGGGAATAATATCAAGAGAAGGATATATTGAAGATAGATGAAATTTGAGTCTGTTTTGGAAGGCCTTATAGAGAATGAAAGGGTAGAGACACAGGAGAGAGAGATCATCAATTATAGGAATTTCCTGAAAAATCTAGAAGAATTAGGGAGCAAAGGAAATGTGAAAGGATTAGACTTGCAGACAAAAAGACACCTGTCATCATTTTATCAGGAGAGAGAAAAAGAGGGTAGAGAAGATTCAGATAGATGAATAGATAAAGGCTGAGGGAGTTTCTGTTTAATGTTCTGTATTTTCTCTGAAGTTTTAGATGAAGCCATCTTACCAAGAAGGAGGAAGGGTATGTTTTAGTATGTGTGAAGGGAGTAATGGTCTGAGATTTTAAAATTCAAATATAAACTGTGCTAATTTTTGCATTTAAAATATTCTGGTGCTAAGTCACAGATCATCAATAATTTGCAATGTGTTACTCTATGTGTATCCAACTGAAGGTCACCCTTTTTTATTTTTGTATGGAAAATAACAGGTTGTGGTTTGCTATCAATGACTCCGGACTCGTTAAATTAGAAGACTGTTAAATATTTAATCAGACTCTAACAGCACCCTGTGTGTGTTCTGAGAAATTAACAGATTTCAATACCTGTAGTGATAATTGCAAAATGCTGATATATAACAATTACTCCAAATTACACCATCATCACAAACATCAGCAATTTTTTGTGTGCAATGGTGCAGGTAGAGAACATTTGTATATCAGGAAATCAGGAATATTTTTTCCTATTTCAGTGTCCTTGAAATGCTCTTAAGAAAGGAATTATGTTGTAAGGAACAATCCCTTACAAATAAAATATATTTGCATCTGATTGTATTGATGTAACTAAATTTATCCTCAAACCATGGTTCTTGTCTTGGCAATTTGTGCCACGTGCCTCTCTTAAATCTAAAGCCAGTAAAGGTAGAATTCACCATCCTGATGGTTAGAGCAAACTAGCTGGGATTTAGGTATTTCTTTTTCTTTTCTTCTTCCTGTTTTTTAAAGATTAATTATTATCTTCAATATATTTAAAAATGATATTTAAAATTACAAAAGTAAAACATGCTCAGTGTATTAAATATAGAGATATGTGTGTATATATGTATGTTTATCCTTCTACACATTTACTCATATACTAATACATACATATAATAACAAAGGGTTTCATTTATTTACAGATATGGGAACACCACACGTTATTCAGCAACTTACCTTACTAACTTAATAGTACAGTATGAACAGCCTTCCAGATCAATAGCTTCTTTTTACGGTTGCATTGTTTTCCCTACCATTAATGTACCACCAATCCTATATTGAAAGATAGATTGTTCCAAATTTGTGTCTTTCACAAATTATAAAATAACATATATGTGTATATCTGGCATTATAAAAAATATGTTTAGCTAGGCATAAATTAAAATACATGGAAAATACTCAATTTATCATTCATTTTGCTAATCATTATTCAAAAAATCAAATAGACAATATATTAAAAATTATAAAACTACAAATATTTGAGTTAGAAAACATTTGAGTTACAGTCTCATTTATATTTATATATAATTTGATATCATAATTTTTTATACCTATCTAAAATTAGATGAGTCCCATCAAAATATGGCTGAAAGATTTCACCAAAAGTTGCCAAGGACTGCCTGATTTAAAAATTTCTTCTAATGAATGTATTGCTTTCTTTATGGTGTCATCAGTCATGTTATAGAGAGGACTTGATGGATAAATAAGCTTAATTAACCTTCTTTCAAAGTTTGTTGATTTTTTAAAAATTGGTTTTAAGTAATCCTAGATGGACAGATATACATAAATGGATCTTTAATGGTTTAAAAATTCATAAGATGACTCTGATCCTATATAGTTTTGAAATAATTTAGTAAAACTTAAAAATTAACTTAGTTCTAGCAATGCCTAAACCTTTTAAAAAAAATACTAACGCTAGATTTCTTCAAAGGGCCTCTCCCTTTATTTTCCCTCCCTCTCTCTCTCTCTACCTCTTGCTCTCTTTTAATTACTAAGACATCATTACCTGATAAAAAAGAATAACTAGAATGAATGTTACAGGTTGGTGACTGTTGCATATCATCCTAAATTTACTGTTGTAAATTTTTAAAAATAGATTGTAAATTAGATTGTTTTGTTTGTTTTTGACTATTTTGCCAAAAAACTAAAGTACTAATATATCAGTGGTCCCAAAGAGATAATGTTTTCCAGTCACCAACTCACTGCTGGGTAGTGAAGTTAAGGCCTATTAACTGCTATCTCTTGTTCTTCTATTTGCCCTAAGAAAAACTGAAATTTTGCATTAACTCAGGTGGCATGATTATAAGTAAAGGTGATCCATTTGCTTAGATAATTTCCCACATGGAAAAATAAACATATGTAATCTGAAAAATTAAAAGACTGAGAAGAAGAAATTTTGTAGATATGCGTCAGTCAAGACATTTAAAAGGAATTAATAGTCAACTTCGTACTGCTTTTAGATTTCCTTCATGATCATTTACAAGAGAAAGAGATTTTAAAATATTCATCCCTGGATGCCTAAAACAGTATATACTATCAAATATAGCCTAATGTTAATAGTGTACATAATTTCAATAATAAAAAAATAATAGACAACATATTGAAAAATTAATATTCTAGCTGGGAAGGAAGAGAATCTGTTTCATGTAGATGTGGATTTTTTTTTCCTTAGTAGGAATGATTTCTTTTGCATGTAAATGAAATGGTTTCAGGCAAAGTGTAAAGTTGTCTTGCTATTATATTATTTCAATGTTATTTGAATTGACTTAGGTTTGATTTTTTTTTCTTTGTTTATGTTATCTGGTGGCTCTAAATCTGTATTCAGAACATCTGCAGAATCATAACATCTTCTAAGCAATTGCTTGAGAAAAAAATGGGTTTCCCCATAATTAGAAATGTGTTCTAATTAGGGATTGGGCATTTATATAAGTTCAAAAAGGAGTTATATTGTTAAACATTGTTAGATGCTCTAAAATGTGTTCTTGTGATTTTGGTCACAATAGACCTCCCCTTAGGATATAAAAGCTATCCACTCTATGCTAAAAACATTAGTTAAAGTGGAGCGCCGCCACCAAGAGTCTCTGCAAGGAGGGTTTGTTTGTCTTTTCTCTGAGTCCTCTGCAGAGTATTTTAAAAGAGATAGACAGAAACAGCTTCACCCTATCATTTTTTTTTCCTTTGGGTTACTTCCAATCTGCTGTGGGCCCAGGAATTAGAAAAATTGGATATTCGTGTTTTGCCAAGTTAAATGCTAATGAAGAGCTCTGTTTTCTTCATGTTCTCTTTATTGATTTTCCAGTACAATATTTGCTTGAGGTTCGTAAATTATGAAAACATTTTAGTACTTTTGAATTTTATCACTATTTGAAAATGGATGGCAATGAATAGGCTGTCCATTACAACATATTTAAATTCCACAACTCAGAAACTACATTCTTGAAGAAGCTTTACAAGCTTCTACTTAGTGTTACTTGTAGATGTGTAGGGCACCTCCCCACCCCACGCCTAATAAGAGTGTTCAGTCAAGGCTGATGTAGGTAAAGCCTGGTAAATAACCAAGAGACTGTGATAATTAAGCAAACATAATAGAAGCACCAGGGTTATTAACTGTTACCTGAAAAAGGGAAGAGCCATCTGTTTCATCTTTTGTTTTTAAAAATCTGATTGTCTAGAGATAATACATTTGATAGTTCAATGCAAGAAAAGAAGTTAAACTTGGAAAATCTGGACATAGTTCCTTTTTCGGTTAGGACTTTACTTGGGCTACAAGTGAAATTAAGCCTGATGTTAGTGGCTTCAACAAATAGTTTTATGTGTTATTCTTTAAAATACAGAAGTCTAGAAGTGAGGGAGCTGTTATTGCCTTTGGTTCTATGGATCAGTAACATCGGGGTCAGAATCCATGTCATTTTCTTATCTTTCTGTTTTGGTAGTAAGATGGCTGCTGCAGCTCTAAGCATTACATCTGAGGACGCAAGAGGAGGGACAGATTTCATCAGCTGTACCTTTCCTTTCCCAGAATTCCTCTAGCTGAAATTTGCTTTTCTCTCATTGGCTAGAAATTTGTTGTATATTCACATCAAGATGTAGAGAGACTGGGGAAGTTGTTGAGCTTTTTAAAAATCCCTAGATTAGGAGTTTTTGGGGAGCAGGGGATTCGGAATGACAGTTGGGTTAGTCAAGTGGAAATTTTGACACAGTATATGGTGAGGGTGAGAGATAGACTAAACTAATACAAGCAAACAAAAATAACAACTGGTCCAAGGATTATTTTCATTGCTTTTATGAGAAAATATTATTTTACTTATTACTTAAAAATCAGAAATAAGCAAATATTAAACACATATTAGCTTCAGTTCAAGAAACATGAAATAACTTTTCCCATTTTTTTTTCACTAGAAATTCTTTACAATTACACTTTTGTTAAGGTTAAAAATATATAGGAAACTCTGAAATTGCTGAAATATTTATGTGCTTTTAAGGGTTGATTTAAGATGAAAAGTATCTAAATATAGAAGTAAAGTATGCATTCAGTTATTTATTTGTGTAATAATTATTTAATGATTCTTTTCATGAGACAAACTAGCCTCCAAAAAACATGAGGACATCTGTGACACAATTCCAGCACTTAAAGGGCTTATATTTGTACTTTTAAAAATAGAAATTCCATTATTTTACCTTTAAGCTCTGAATATGTACATGTCCCTAATTTTATTTTGAAATTTACATATTGGTCATGAAAGTAAGACCCTTAAAATTGCAACGCTATTGTAGAATTCCTAGATGAGCTAAATTAAACCGTAAGTCAGTAGATAGCATGGGATATATTAGAACTAAATGTTATAGATTAGAAATAAAAGAATATTTGCCCCCAAAGGGATAGACTATACTTAAGTAGAGAAGAAAGGAACAGTAATGAGCAAGGATCTACTTATGTGTTTGTAAGCTTTTTCTTAGCTTAAATAGGTGTGGAATGTGAAAGAACACAGAAAGATAAAATTGCCATTTGCCAAAATAAGAGACTTAGGGAGGAGCAGGAAATACCTTTTGGGAGGAGAAGGTTGTTGGAATCAAAGTTTATTTTGGAATTTCTAAGACTGAGATATTAGCTATCTAAGTGGAGACATCAATTGAAATTGAAATTAAAATATAAATTTAGAGGAGAGGAGGTCTGGACTAAAGATATAGATTTGCTTATCACTACATAGATAAAGAGATGGAGGATATCATATCTAGGGAGTAAATGTAAGTAGAGAAGAGAAGAAATCCAATGGTTAAGTCCTGGGACCCTTCTACCTCTAGAGGTCAGGGAGATAAGGAGGAAGCAAATAACAGGACTGAAAAGGCCTGACCAGGTAGAGGAGAAACTCAAGGAAAGACAGTGTTTTAAGAAAGGGAAAGTGATCACTCACATGATGTGTTACTAAGTGATTGGTTAAGATTAGATCTAAGAAATGACTATTTAATTTGACAATAAGGAAACCATTAGTGACCTTGACAAGTACTGATTTCGTGGAGAAACTAAATTGTAATGGGAATTAGTTCAATAATTAATAGAGCACAAGTGAATTGAGCAATTCACAATTGTTCCAAATACTACAAAAGTCTTAAGTGAAATAATTGCATTTTTTCTTAAATATATTATCACCTAAAGTATCCTATTTGCTGTTTGATTTATTTAATGATAATTGTTGAGAATCTTCTTAGAGAATATTACTGGAGGTATAGGGCAATATAAAAATAGAAAGAATAGTCCCTAACCTTACAGGGCTTATAATTTACCTAGAAATAGAAAAGAATCTGAGAGAGAATAATTATAAACAACTAAATTAAGTTTAGTTTGGGAGTGTATAAAAGAGACACATAGTGCTAAGGGGAGATACTCTTGTAAATATGATAGCAAAATGGAATGAATTGGATCACAGAGATGGCAATAAAATTGAGGCCGTTTATTAGCACTTAGCCCTTTATATATGAACATAAGGTTGTTCCTATGAAAATTACCAAATCAAAAAATAAAAAGTATGAAATGGCCTCTTTCAGAATCATTATGTTTAGCTATCTTTTTCAATTACAGAACTTTCTTTAAGTTTAATATTTAATGCCAAACTTTAAATTCTCCATAAAGGGGATGTCATTAGGACTCAAAATTAACAAAGATCTATATAGACTTAAAAAGGCACAGGGTTTCAGCATGTTACCCAATGTGAAGAGCAGCTCCATGTACAGTAGTACAAATAAGATTTCTAAGTATATTAACCATTTTAGAGTTTTGTTACACTTAAAAATGAATGGTCTCAAAAGGTCAGAACAAAAATAGATTGATACAGCAGACTTCAACTTAATGAAAGAAATCAAACTGAAAAATAACAGTTCCTTAGGAAAACAAAGGGAAAGGGGGCGGAAAGAAAACAGAAATGAAAAAAAGCCCTTGAACCAAGCTTTTTCTTCTTTTGCATTTCTAGCATTCCCAGAGAAAAAAGAAAGTATTGGAAAAATTTAAAGGAAATGACATTATGTTATCCATGGCTCTCATCAATTAAAAATGAGAAGCTATTAAAATCAACACAGGTGTAAGTCTTGATATTAGAGGAGGAACAAGGAGACACAGAAATTTGAAGGCATAGTGAAAAGATAACAATATACCTGTATATTGTTCTGCACCTCAAATCCATAGACCCCAAAGAATCAGCGCTTCTCCTTCCGAATATCTTTCTCCTGATTTCTCAAGTCCATGAATGGAGTCATCAGCCTTCCACTCACGCAGGCACGGGAGCCTAGCCATCTTTGACTCTTCCTTTGTCTGTCTTCACCATAAGGTTTATACACTGAATCATTTCTGCTGTTGGAAATACTTTTCTGCCTCAGCCTCTATGCTTCCCTACTATGTCCCTCACTGCCACCAATAAGCACTATTAAAATAGCTAACCAGTCTTGAAAATATCTTCTCTTCATGGCCTATTTATCTGGTATATTAGGAGAGTAATCACTTTTTTTTTTTTTTTTGGCCGTACGCGGGCCTCTCACTGTTGTGGCCTCTCCCGTTGCGGAGCCCAGGCTCCGGACGCACAGGCTCAGCAGCCATGGCTCACGGGCCCAGCCGCTCTGCGGCATGTGGGATCTTCCCAGACCAGGGCACGAACCCGTGTCCCCTGCATCGGCAGGTGGACTCTTAACCACTGTGCCACTAGGGAAGCCCCCCTAATATACTCTTATAGTCATATGTTAATGGAAGCAAATAAGATTTTAGAGGAAACCATGCCAAGATTCAAATCTTGACTCTCCACTTAGAATGCTTATGACCTGGGGCAAGTTATATAACCTACCTCAGATTCATCATACATAAATAATCATGTCAGAAGAATTATTTGACATAAGACATATAAAACACCTGGTAAAAGTCACTTTTGTTTTTTAATCCTGGAAGAAATGTTCAGTGACCCCACATGGATGTCCAAAATCCTGGCATTTTCCCTGCAGCTGTACCTCTTCTCAAAGTCTCCTCCCTTCTCATTTCATCCAACTCCCCATTAACACTTGGAAGTGCCCTCAGAGGGAAATAAGGGTACCAGCAGGGCAAAATAAATAGAAAACATATCATCTGAATGAAAAGGAGTTTTTTTTTTTTCTTTCTTTCAAGAAGGACACTTTCTTACTGCCTTTGTGTAAGCATTTCATAAAAAAAAAAAGTTTTTAGTCTAAGGCAAGGATTGGAGTGCCTTAAAAGCATACTAAAAGAAATCAAAGATGCTTTATATACGTATTTGTATGTAAAATAAAAAAACTATTACTTAAAAAATTAGTTTGTGAATCCTCTCAAAATGGGACTGCTTGAATCTGTATTATGTAATTGTACCCAGTAAACATGACACAAATGTGTGATGTAATGACTTGATAGATAAAGGTAAATGCAATTTGCCATAGTCTATAATACCTGTTAGTAACATAGATATGTGAGATTACAGTGATTAGAATGAATGGAGATTTTGAGGTGAAGAAAATTTTTAACATAGGAGAGCAGAGAATAGTGCCTGTAATGATTTATTCCTCCCCCACTTTACTTCATAGAGAAGTATTTATGTAATATTTTCTGCTCTATTGTGAAACTAATTAATTCTTAGCATGCTGAACAATTTTGGTAGGTCACAACTGAAATTTTCAGATTTTTATCTTCAATTTTTTAATCCTTTGGCATATTGCTTCAGATTACCATCTGTGTAATGAATGGGTAATAGAATGGAGTAGTACTTAGTGGATTATATATTTTGTAATTAAATATTTACAATTTTCTGTTTCATTAAACATACTTATATATTCAATCTATAAAGATGATGTTAAAAGTGTTCTACTAATATAAACATTAATGATGTTGTATAATAGGTATAAACCACACACACACACACACACACACAAGTCTGAGGACTAAAAATTCATCTGAGCTCTTACAAAGATCTGTTAACAGAGAATTTCTTCCTTATCTAATTCCCTTTCAATATTTCATTTGTAGAAATTGATAGGTATTTGTCAATTATACCTCAGTAAAGCAGAAAAAAATTCATAAGTGTAAAATTCATAGGTGGATTATTTGTATCTTCAGGATGGTGTATTTAATCATGAGAATAGTTGCCTCAAAAATCAAATGTACAGGTTTGTATGCTTTCCCTAAAATTGTGGCAAACAAACAAAAACCCGTAGATAGGTGTAAATATTACTTATAAATAGAAGGAAGGAATTACCATGAAACTATTAGAAATTTTTCTCAGAGCTAATTCTAGACATAAAATAATCCAAATGATATTTACATATTCGTTTAATGGTAATATCTCTTCTGAAATACTTCGTAACACTGTGTTATTGAATAATATGTAACATTTTCATATTGAAAAAATATTGGGGAAAAAATATTTATTTAAACACATGAAGACAAGTCAAGAAATATTTAAATTTAGTTAGGAAGAGGGGCAGTATGTTTTGATTCATTTGCTTCAGCACTCAACACTTCTGGTCATAGTTAAGGTATAATAGAGAAATTGTGAATCCTAATCAAAGGAGAGAGACATACTGTAATACTCTAGGTCTCATCAGATAAAACCTGTAACTGTCAACTGATGTCTACCTCAGAGTCTGACCCACATCACTTTCATTTGCTCAAAAAGAAAAGATGTGTCATATTTATAGAGCAGGTGGAATTCTGGGTCAGAATAAACAGTTTTCACGAGGGAAAAAAAAAAACATGAATGTGGCTCTCCTTGCCCTAGTCAGTAACCCTTAAAATGTCTTCTGGGGAATTTCAATATTTCCTAGTGTTTCAGGGTCTCTTGTTTCAAATCTGAGCCGCTTTGGGGAAGACTGAACAGAGTAACAATGCAGTAGGGACTATCACTAGAATGACAGATACTGCTTAATTTTGCTTTTCTTAAAGGAAATCCAGTGTTTTTTTAAGCCCCCCAAATCCTCTTAACTGTTTTCTCACTGAAAAAATAAAATGAAACTCAGTGAAGTATAAGATCACTTATAAACTTCAATAAGAGCATAAAAGATTTAATAGACTTAAATCACAGTGAACATAACAATTCAGCTAAAATGATAGTCTGATGAGAATTACAATATTAAGATATAACTAAATACAAAATCAAAGAGTTTATGAGAACCCCTGAATAAATTTATTTTGTATTCTCTACTATAGGTTTTAGGTATTAAAGAAAAATCTAATGAATTGTATTTATCTACCCTAAAAAAATTGTAATGAATCATCTTTAGAAAGACAACATATATAGCTGAAAAACTGATGGACTTGAGATTACAAGATGTAAAATGTTAGCATTACTATTTATGTTTGACCTTGTCTAAGTATCTTAACTTTTCTGAGTCTATTTCTTTATTTTTAAAACGGAGGTTATAAGCTCAACATTGCATAGTTATTGTGAAAATATGCAGTATATGTAAAAAGAAAATTTTAATTAAAATTATACAAGTATTATTAGAATCAAAAGTCCATAGTCAATCTATTTAAATTATTTGAACTTAAGTGTAGTATATAAGACCAAATAAATCTCTGGTTTACCTCTATGAAAGGGGATATTTCTATATCAGGATAGAAAGTCTTTGACATTTTCATTTCAATTAGATTATTTCCCATTGAAAATGAAGTGAATTTTTTTGTGACACTCTATGTGCCATAAAACTCATGAGTACCTAATGGCAGTCAAACCTTGTTTTCCTCTTATTTGGACAGCACTTTTGCTATGTTTAAACTGCTTACTTACATAATTAATATAATATTGAAAATGTCCCTGTTTGCAAAGTTGCATTATTTATCTCAGTTGGCAACTGATTCTAAGAATTTTTTCACTAAAGTGTCAAAATGTTTTTGATCAACTACATTTTTCTTATAGCAAGAGCAAATTAGGAAACGTGAAGTATATTACTGAGGATACATTTAACCTCTGGTTCATGATATAGTCATGCTTTTGTCTGATGGTCAGTGTAACATTTTCAGAGGGAAGATAGGGTACAAGATTATAGCCAATGTTATCTAGTTATATTTTTAAAAGAAAATATAAGATTACAGAGAATCATCACATCTGACTCTAATTTAGGAAACATCCATTTATGTTATATATAGGTTTATTACAGGCAGTAATTAATTTACCTTGCCAGGAAGTGAAACTTGTTAATACTTAGGTAGTCCTGTATGAATGTGTATGTATTTGTTTGTTTATTTATACATATATATGTAAAGACTTGTTATCTTAAGGTATCCTAGATTCTCTAACTTGGGCTAAGTGTTTATTTAAGGATAAACATTTGATTTATTGCTCACAGGGCACTTTTGAGAGTGAATTGGGTTCTACTGGTACTTAACAGTGGTACAAACTGAGACTGTCCTGGCCTACAGGAGGCATATGATTTGCCAGTGCTTAAAGGTATTTGATTTAAAAATACTACTAGGCAGGATCTAGAGGCAAGTGTATCAGATCTCAGGAATCCAAGAAAGATTAGCTGGCTCCTGCTATACTTATTTTTCATTGCCTTACATGAAGCGTGTACTTATGTGTATCTCAGCTGAGTCATCTGATAGAGGCACTGCTCACAACCAGTGGAGGCACAACATAATTGAAGCTCTGACTGGTCTGATGTGAAAACATCTTTCCAGCATGATACAGCACTATAAGGAAAAAACATGCAGATTTGAAGGTAAACACAAAATAATAATGTTAGAGGCACTATTTTATAATTTTATTTAAACTTTCTTATACAAAAATGTCTGGTTAAAATTATCTGACTAGCCTGCAGCTTTTCTTGTTTGTTTTTACTTCTGTGTAAATTTTTAAAAAATCAGCTTAACCTTTAGTGCCCATAGATAAGCAGTGAAGCAGCCCTAAGTCTGATCCAGCAACTTCTGATGACCCATCTTCAAACTATTTACTTTAGAAGCTTCTAAAAATGGAGGTCTCTGATTTAAAGTCAATACCGTGAGTTACAAACTATGCTGTCAGTGTGTTATAGGGCTGCTGATTGATTCCTTTATCTGTAACTGAAAATTATTCTGTATTTAAGAAATGAAGAAAAATATACCTATATTACAAATTTAAAATCATTTTATTTGGTGAAATTCATATAAAGGAATCCTATAGATTTAGATTTGGTGACTATATTAGTCAAACTACCAGTTTTACCATTTACAATTTTAAAGAAAATACCACTGCATATTTTTTGTAGAATAGCCTGCCCTTGACATTAAATGAAAACTGGTATAATGGAATTGTTTTAAAACCATTTGAGTTTTAATCATAAATTATATTGACTTTACTATATTTTATTTGTCATCTGTTATCTGGAAGGGAACAGATCAATGAAAGAAAATATTTGGATGTTTGTAAAATCAGCTTCCATGATTCTCTCACATTTTATATTCTCCAGTGAGGAAAAGCATGGGTCAACAGAGTAATGAATAATAAGAATACATCTTATTATATGAGTAGTATGGTTTGGGAAGACACTACTCTTGTATATATAACTGTTTAAAATAGGTAACTGCATTCAAGGCAGTAGAGTATAATGCACTGTGTTGTCTCTGAACTTCTGAATGAAATTGTGAAAACCAAGTTACATGCTTTTATATAAATTAGTCAAGCTCATTTGTGATTCAGAACCTTTATTATATCAGTTTCTATGAGTAGACAATATCAGTTTCATTATACTATTTCTAAATCACAGAATAAGATAAAATATCACTTGATAGCATCCTTTTAGAAAAAGCTTGCACTTATCACTTGTCATGTCCTATCTTGTATACTTTAGGGGATCCCAGCGATTTTTAATGGACAGGTAAAAGATAGGAAACAAATAATAATCCTGTTATAGATAAGGGATTACAGAGTACTCGAGGTCTCTTGGTTTTGATTTCATTAATAGTGTCACATTTCAGCCTCTTGGAGGCTACTCTGACTAACATATAAGAGGAACACACTCTTTCAGGAATATAGCCTAGTTGGAAATAGTCAGCATGAGACCTAGGAGGGATATACAGTAATTTAAAAAAGCAACTTAAGTAGCTATATCCCTTTTATCCAAAGGATCCTCATAAAGAGTGAAACATTAACTCTCAGGAAAAAAAAAAAAAATGGACATCTATCCTACACCTACAAATATCTAGGAATCATCAAAACTACAGGGGGCGTAGGAAATGTGTAAGTAGTGTAACTTCAGATTAGAGTGGTCTTATAAAACATAATGTTAATTATAAGAAACATAGTGGTAATTAAATGTCTCAGACACATTAACCTATAATGAATAGAAAATATCTGCAGAAGCACTTAGATCATAAAAGTGGACAGGGAATAGCAAAATGAATTCTTAATTGAAAAGATGCAAAGTAAACATTCAAAAAGAAAATAAAGAAAGAAAACAAGGCCATTATTGTAAAACTAAGCTTTTAGACAATGATTTATTTTTTCTGTATTTTTCTTAAATTTAATTAACTTTTATTTCAAAGGGAAAATAAATATATTGTAGAATATTAGAGAATGCCCAAAAGTAAAAAATACAAAAATAAGAACACTAGAGTCATAGTGTCTTATTGTACATTCTTCCAGATCTTTTTACACACATATATGTGTATGTGTATATGAACTTTTTTCTGATTAAATCCTACTGTTTTGTAACTCAGTCTTTTCAATTTCTGGTCCACGTCTTTACATGCCAACACATTTTTATTTCGTCTACTATCTAATCCATATTCTAATTTCTCAAGTTATCTAAAAAATTTCTGTACAGTTGGCTTGTCCATGCTAGAGTCCAGGCCAGGGTTTCATTTCATGTCTGGTTTTGTGAATATTAAGTCTTCTTAATCAAGATCAGTACCTTTTATCATGATATTCACTCATTAAAGAGAGCAAGCAAGTTTTCTTATAGAACATTGTCCCTTTTCAATTTAATTGGTTGCTTCCTTGTGGTTGATGTTCTTTTTCAAGAGTAACTTTCTCTGGAATAAGAAGAGTTTGGCCTCTTAAAATGTCCAAAAAATCATTTATTTATTAGTTTTAGGTGCAGAAACTCTAGTTCTTTATTTCTTCAGGTTGGTTGTACCTTTATCATTCCTGTAGAGTGGTAAAAGAAGAAAGAAGCTAGAGGAATGCAAGTCAACCAAGGAACTGCTGAGGGAAACTATCAAAACTAAAAGCTAACTAGAAAAATCATAGAAATTACTGTCTATTGAGTTTTTGAATGTTTTATTTTCATTGCCATGACTAAACTAAGTAGTAATGATATGATAACTGATATCCATCCAAATTAGATGAAAAAAAAATAGAGTCAGGGATCTTGTTTTGTTCTATTGGAAGTGATCATTCTTAAAATGAAAAAAAAAAAGAATTTTCTTTTAATTTACAGTGACATTGACAAATATTGTCATAAATACATACCATTTATTCTTTTGAAAAATAGATAAGCAGAGGAAGTTTAGAGTTTAGTTCAAATCCACAATTAAAAAAATACTGGGGACTATTCTCAATCATACATAAATCCTTTGCAATAAAAAATTGGGCTCAGGAAACAAAAATACAGTTCTTTTCATAGTAGTGGCTTTTCAGGGATGTGTTAGGCAGTTGAGCTGAAAATTATGCCTTGGGTTGAAAACTAAAATATTTTCTGAAATACATATAACTGGCATACCAAAAATGTGATCTTACACACACCAAAACACATCACAATTATGAGTTTCTTTCCGTACTTTAGTTAAATTTTCTCAGCATAGATTTTTAAGTCTTTAGAAAATTCCATTTAGGAAAATCTAGTTGAATTATAGCAACATTTCAGTATGCTGTAGGACTTTGAGCTGTCAGGAAACAACCTTTAGGATGAACTACATTTTAAGGTTTCTTTGCAGTTTTATATGACAATAATATAACAGTTATAATGTTTAAAAGACATGACTTAATTTATAGAAGAAGTTACCCAGATTTTTTCCCAGAGCTCTTTAAAATTTAAAAATTCTATTTAGGATCATCTGCTTTCGTTATTTCCAATCTGTCTTTGAGCAAAAGTTTACCTTTCAAGAACAAGTAATTTTTTTTTTTTTCTGAAGGAGGGTAGCTGTATAGAGTAGGTTCTTCTATAAATAGGAATATAAAATATAAAACACTTTACTATGGAAAGCATGAGCATTCAGGGAGTTATTTTTTAGTTTTGATATCTATCATGACTTCATAATCAACACCTATGTGTTTTACTCTGAACGACTTGCTATGGCATATGAAATTAATATATTTCAGGGCTCTGACTACAGAAAGCTCATAGATACTACTCTACTCTAGAACAAGAAGTTAAGACCATAAACATTACTTTTCAAGCAAGCAAAAATTTATCTTAGAAAACAAAAAGTGATCAGTTTCAAAATTATACATTAGCTAACAATATATTAGAGAAACATTTTAAGAATAAAAATCTCCAATTTCTTCCTAATCCCTTTTTAATACTATTTACATATTTTTTTTTAATACTTAGTGTGTACACATCTTTCATGGGTATATGATGCTTATTCCTGCTTTTAATAATAATGCTTACTCTAGTCATCATAACTCTGAAAACCCATCTGACCCAGTCTTCATCTTTCTCGTACCCTTTGTCCCAGCAAAGTTGCCCTTGCCAGAGTTTGAAATAGCACTTTTGTCAATGCATCTCTCTGTTGATATCTCTATATACCAGAGGTGTGGGGTTCATAGGTCCTCAGACCACTCATTTTTGGTTTAGAACAGTAGTTCTCAACTGGCAGTGATTTTGAAAGACGTTTGACAATGTCTGGAGACAGTCATGACTAGAGGATGGAGGTGTTACTGGCTTGTAGTGGATGGAGACCAAGGATGCTGCTAAACATCCTAAAATGCAAAAGACAGTCCCCAGAATGAACAAGTATCCAGCCCCAAATGTCAATAGTGCCACTGTTGAGAAAGCCTGCTTCAGAGAAAACGTTGAAAATAATATTATAAACCACAACAATACTATTTAAATGCATTTCTACTTCTTTATAGATAAAAGTAAAATTAAAATGATTTAAAATTATCCTATATCAAAAATTTGGCATACATTCTTCATTTTGTTATCAAATTTTACATTTTTTCATCAAATGGCATGTTGTGGCTGCTCATCCCCAAAGATTAGTTGTCTGTGCATGGTTTATTACTAAAAAACAAAGCAAAACAAAAAACAGGTACAGTTTTTACCATGAGAAAAGTTTTGTGAAAGCTTTAATGCATTTTTAATTTGCATTTCTTCTAATTGACTAGACTTGTGATATGTGGATAACGGCTTGTCCAACTGCTTTTTCCTCTTCCTCTGTCTTTTCTCTCTTCATACTTTTGTCTTTACTTTTCCATTCTGGTTGGCAGGACTCCTCTAATTGCAGCCGGAGTCATTGGCGGGCTCTTCATCATGGTCATCGTGGGTCTAACATTTGCAGTTTATGTTAGAAGGAAGAGCATCAAAAAGAAAAGAGCCTTAAGAAGATTCCTGGAAACAGAGGTGAGGTGTTCATTTCTTCTCTTCAAGTGTTTAGGGATTTTCATTAGGTTTAGAAGGTTTAGATACTTAGTTTTTTAATCCAAGAGAAAATTCTATTCAATTTCCTGCTGAGGGTTTATATTTTATAGTATCGTATACAAAGTTGATGGAAAATCAGAGTATATAATAAGTGTAGTCAAGGCAGGCTCATGGCTTGAAGAGGGCAAATAGCAGGGGTCGAGGAAATTATCATATTGGGCCAGATCTGTTTCTTTTGGAGACAGGGGTCCATTAACAAGCTCTAGGATATACAAGTAGCAGAACTAGAAAATATCTGAGTCAGAGAATATCTCAGTAGCAGAACTAGAAAAATGTTAGAAAACAATAGAATTTTTTTGGTTTAAAATAAAGCCAGATTGGCAAGCAATTTATGCTTTAATTAGGGCCATTAAATTGCTGGCCACTGATCTCATTATAGCAGCAGTGAAAAGATGAGCTTCAGGATAAAGCTTAGTTTTGTAATCACATAGGCCTTATCACACTATTTATGAGGTACATTTAATATTATGCATGTTAGTTATTGTGAATATGTAAATTATCCATAAAATACTATAATTTCTTTTGTATTGCCACACTGAATTCTCTAGCATGCAAGTTGATCGTTTTCACCATAAAGGTTATAGAGGAAAAACAATTGCAGAAGACCATGTGTTACCATATCCTTCTCAACTCGAATCCTACCTCTTTCTCCTGATACACGTATCCATGCCTATCTGAACATTTCAGAGCAAATCTGTACTGAGACAGTCTGCCTTCTTTGCATTTGTTTTCTGTCTCACTGTCAGTGTGACATTTTGACTTTTCCTCTTAACACTGAAAGGAATGGGAATATTCATTCATTCATATGTTTCTCACACTGATAATGAATTAAATTTTAGCTCTTTTCCCCCAAAAGTTAAATCTGGATAGAATTATTTGAAAGTTTCAGAAAGCTACTATACAGTTACATATAAGAAGATACTTCTAATGATTGAAGTTATCTGAAATTAAATGGGCTGTCTTATCAGTAGACACGTTCAAGCATAAAAATGGTAGTTATATACACAGAGTGAACATAGTAATGATTCCAACTTGAACTGGATGTTACAAAAGATCAACTTGATCACTTTCAGCCTTGTACATGTGAACATGAATAACAGTTTGGGCACAGCCCATGTGCTGTGCATATTTTCAGGTTAGCTAGGATGATGGAGACAGGTAGAATTCTCCCTTATGGACAGCTTGGAGCAGTCACTGAAAGAATTCTGAAAAGTGAAGTAAATAAACTAGAGTTGGAAAGGAATTAAAGGTTTGGAATAGCAGTGGATATTTAGGTGACTGAATAAATAGAAGACAAATTCTGTCTCTTAACTATGTGTAGGAAAAGCTCATTGCTATGAAAATAGTTGTTTTGTTTTGTGCTGTTAATATGGTGCTTTCTAATAATGCCCTCCAAATTGGCATTTCATTGCTAAATAAACACATACTGATTGGTTTTATAAGCATATTCTATTTTTTATAGAAAGTTATAGCTTAGGACTAAATTAGCTAATTGTTGAATTCTCATCTTTCTCTCAGTAAAAGTAAATAACCGTGATTTTCTACCATCTAAATAGAAGAGGAATTTTTAACAGGTTCAACTTAAATTCTTAAATACTGAAGCTAGAAATCTGCCTCAGATGTGAAAACTTTGTTAAAACATGATATGTTGTTGGAAGATTTTTAAAATTGATACGCTTCACAAAATCATGTTGACCCAGATTGTCTTTTTTCTGTTGCATGCATTAAAGTAGAAAATCTTTTTTTCAATATGCACTTATTGAGATGCACTATAAGCTTGATGCTTTGATAGATGCTGTGATTTAGAAATGTATTAATGAGATATAATCCTATCCCTTGAAGAGTGACAGATTTGGTGCCTATATTATGGCAGGTAATGTTCCAGAGTTTTCCACCTATGTATATACCATTTCATCCTTTAACAATCTTCTAAGATAATTATTGGTATACCAATTTCACAGATGTGAAATGAAGGGCCAGGAAAGGCAAATTGCGTTCTAAGCCTGTAAGTGGCAACAATGATATACAAACCCACAAATTTAAATCCAATTGTCTTTCTACCATACTGGGTCATAAAATAAAACTGTGCTCTTTTAATGGTATAATACTCAAATTCCTGGGGAAAAAAATGTGTTTGTAGAAATAAATTGAATGATACTTAATAAAATTGCGGGTAGAATTGTAAAGTTTTCAAAATATGAAATTATTGCACAGTATATGCCTATATATAATACGTGTATATACATTTTTAAGTCTATCTAGCCTAAACTGCTAAAATCCAGTCCCCAATCTTGCATATGATTTTTGTTTGACTTTTGTATATGATTGTAAAGTTTTATAACTTTTAAACTTTTATAAAAGTTTCTTACTGTATACATAGTATGTGTATCAAAATCTATGAAAGAAATTCTGCACAGCAGGATTCAAATGAATGGGATCCTCTGCAGGAGATTTTTTTCAGATTTGTTAAAGAATTGTGTGACTCTTTCTGAGATTTATGGGACTTGAATGCAGTTATATGCATTATTACAAGATAAATTTGAAATTGAATTAAAAGTGTATTAGTTGCCAGACTGTTAAAAAATAGCTTAAGAATATTATAATTCTTATCACCTTTCCCAAATTCTTGCTAACATCCCTAAACTTTACCTACATTCAAGATTCTGTTTAGCTAATTAAGTAGACCATGATGTTCACAGAAGCATGATAATAATAACCAAGCTGAGGACCGCAGTGCAGTTAGCCTTATAAACAGACATTTTGAAATACTGTGGTGGTTTTCAAGACAATGTGAGTAGGAGGAGTAGGCCTTAATTATTTCCTTATGCTGAGGGAGAACAAGCTATTTGTCTGTGTTTAAAGTTTAGTTCTTTTATTTAACTTAAAAATAAATTTTAAAAAAGCTCTTGTTTCTCTGACTTGCCTTTTTCCTCAAGCATAGATAAAACTCTAAAATTTTAACATACAGTATAAACTTTGTGGTACCCAGAGTCTCTCTTCTGTCTACATTTTTGTATTCACATAGTCAAGAAATTGGCACACAGTTACATATCTTTCTCCTGCTTACCCATCCTCTCTGGAAATGGCATCTAAACTATGACATCTAAAATTATCAGCCTGATTTTACCCCTTTTGGCTACCCAGCCCACTTTAGGAACTGGTATTTCCCACTCTAATCTCACCCTTCAGACCTGTCCTTCTCCCTGATACTGTGTCCAAACTGTTCTCCCTGGTGGCAGTGTCCTCCCCCATGTCCATCCATTTTTATTATCTCAAGACCAATTTTAAAGTGTTCCTCCTTTTAGGAGCCACAAAAAGCAAACCTCACTCCCCAGTGGTTATTTTATTCCTCTGCATTTCATAGAATTCATTTATGATCTAGAATCAATTCATAGCATTTTAGAATTTTTAACCTAGAAGGTGCTCTAGGGCCTTGCTACTTAAATGTGTTCAAGGACCATCATCATAAAGAGGAATCTCCTGGAGTTCTGTAAAAATGCAGATTTCAGCCTCAAATCCATATCTACTGAACCAGAATCTGCATTTTAACAAAAAACTCTGGTAATTCATATGTACATGAAAGATTTAGAAACACTGTCTTGGTGTAGTGACATTGTGCTAACTTGTTTTCTTCTCTTCTGACATGTCTGTCCTGACTTCCCTGCTAGGTATTAAATGATAAGAAGGTAGTTTTTTAATTTTAAAAATTGTATTTATTTAATTTTTATGTATCGAATTTCCTGAAATGAAAAAAAACTTTGATAGAGTACACTGGCATAAGTAAAATCTCTAAGTCTTAGATGAAGTTTTCCAAAAGGAAGGAGCATGAAAAAGTAGAATTAAGAGCCCCTAATTAGTCTCTAAATTTCTATAAAAAGTGGGAAAAAAATCCCCTAGACTAGTATGCCTCAAGGTAGGTATACATTTGTTACTTGTGTTCACCCAGGTGAATAGCATGAGAAGAGAAAGGGTAGGGTCAGAAGGAATTGTGAGTGATCCATTTGACAAACATATTGTTTGTCAAGGAAAAGTGGTCTTGTGTGTGTTTTCTATGTGTGAGAAACTGAACCAGAGAGAAAAAGAGAGGAACACTGATTGTTGGATCGAAAGTTGTGTAACCTGTACTCTTTTTGCTTTGTAGCTGGTAGAACCCTTAACACCCAGTGGTACGGCGCCTAATCAAGCTCAACTACGTATTTTGAAAGAAACTGAGCTCAAAAGAGTAAAAGTACTTGGTTCAGGTGCTTTTGGAACTGTTTATAAAGTAAGTAGAAAATAACACATACCATCAGTTATTTTCAGTTTTGTTTCAGACTTGTTTTAAATAATAGCCAAAGTTATTGTTCTAGCCAACCTAACTCCTCTTTAATATTCAGAGAGGAGAAATCTTTATAGTATTGAGAAGTTGCTGAACAAATGAATTCATTAATTTTTATTGACTAAACTGGGTTGGATACAGTTATGAGAAAGCAGGAAACAAGGATGCAAAGCCAAAATATTGTTCATTTTCTGAATGCCTTCTGAGGTCCTTTTGATATCATCTCCCTTTGGCAAATTTGTTCTTTTCCAAAATACCCAGATCCAACCCATTTACCTTTACCCCTACACAGGAGGAGATCCCCGAGAGACCTGGGCAATGTGCTTTTCTTTCTTTTCTCTAAGTTCAGGTTAGCTAGAAGGAGAGGGTGACAACATGGGTTTTTAATAAGAGAGATATTTCTGGAAAGGGAGAGCTTGAATGATGGCATTTGCATGTTTACTTATTTAACTTAATTACAAAACCAATTCAAAGGCCAGGCCCAAGGTTAATTGTGGTGAAATTTATTTTTAATGGTAAACAACAAGAATAAGAAGCTCTGTTGGGATAGTACTAAATCCTTCTTGTAATGTCCATTACTTCAATTCCCAAAATTTGCTTTAACAAGTTTCTCAAAGCTATATGCAAGCCTACATTTTTACAAATATGTTGGCTAAAATATGTAAGATCTTAAGAACTTTACATCTTAAAATGTTATTTTCTTATATTTAAGACAGATTTATTTAATGGAAATTATTAACAATTGGAATATAAACCTTAATTTTCTCTCTTGAATTTTCCAAAAATAATGTAATCTCTTTAAAATAAAACTTTTATTCTATGGTCAAAATGCAAAAGTTTCTTAATCTTTTGTTCTGCATATTTTGTTCAATTAAATTCAGAATTATTAGCTGATGTTTTTTGACCCACCTCCTAGAGTAATGAGAATAAAAACAAAAATAAATGGGACCTCATTAAACTTAAAAGCTTTTGCACAGCAAAAGAAACCATAAACAAGATGAAAAAGGCAACCCTCAGAATGGGAGAAAATATTTGCAAATGAAGCAACTGACAAAGGATTAATCTCCAAAATATACAAACATCTCATGCAGCTCAATAACAAAAAAGCAAACAACCCAATCCAAAAATGGGCAGAAAACCTAAATAGACATTTCTCCAAAGAAGACATACAGATGTCCAACTAACACATGAAAAAATGCTCAACATCACTAATTATTAGAGGAATGCAAATCAAAACTACAATGTGATATCACCTCACACAGGTCAGAATGGCCATCATCAAAAAATCTACAAACAACAAATGCTGGAGAGGGTGTGGAGAAAAGGGAACCCTCATGCCCTGTTGTTGGGAATGTAAATTGATACAGCCACTGTGGAGAACAGTGTGAGGTTCCTTTAAAAACTAAAAATAGAACTGTCATGTGACCCAGCAATCCCACTACTGGGCATATACACAGAGAAAACTATAATTCAAAAAGACACATGCACCCCAATGTTCATTGCAGCACTATTTACAGTAGCCAGGACATGGAAATAACCTAAATGTCCGTCAACAGAGAAATGGATAAGGAAGATGTGGTACATATACAATGGAGAATTACTCAGCCATAAAAAGGAATGAAATTGGGTCATTTGTAGAGACGTAGATGGACCTAGAGACTGTCATACAGAATGAAGTAAGTCAAAAAGAGGAAAACATATTGTATATTAATGCATATATATGGAATCTAAAAATATTGGTGTAGACAATCTTATTTACAAAGCAGAGATAGAGACACAGACAAGACACAGATGTAGAGAATAAACGTATGAATACCAAGGGGGAAAGGAGAGTGGGATGTACTGGGAGATTGGAATTGACATATATACACTATTGATATTATGTGTAAAACAGATAACTAATGAGAACCTACTGTATAGCACAGGGAACACTACTCAGTGCTCTGTGGTGACCTAAATGGGAAGAAAGTCCAAAAAAGAGAGGATATATGTATATGTATAGCTGATTAACTTTGCTGTATGGTAGAAACTAACACAACATTGTAAAACAACTATACTCCAATAAAAATTAAAAAAAAATATATTAGCTGAGTACCTAATTTGAATATAAACTATTCTAGGCTGACTTGATACCTTCTAGTCTTCAAATCCTTTTTCTGTTTAAAGAGACACAATGTATCCTATCTGTTTCTCTATTTATATTGTGCTAGGAAAAAAATGGACTTCCATTTTAAAAGTAACTCAATCTTGGCATGTACCTTGCATATAGTCATGGTTGTATTTTTCAAGATGGTACGGTCTGGAAATTGAATTTTATTTTAAATCATGAATACCATATAACTCAAGACTAAATATTATCTAGTGACCTCAGAAGGTAAAATATTAATAATATTTTATTATTATTTAATAATAAAGCTTTATTAATATTTTTAACAACACTTATTTGCCCACTGTCCAAGAGTGTTGCACATGTATTGAAATTACCTCTATTAAAAGCTTATTGAAAGTTCCATAAGTATGTTTAAATTTATGCCTACAGTGTATATTGTTGACCCTAAGTTTTAATTAATATATTAGTTCTTACAAGGACATACTGTCTTTAAAGAACTATTCTTGACCACAGAAATTCAAGTTGGCTTAGCCAATTACTTGGTTAATGCTTCCTTCTGGTTGAAGATACACTGTGTTTAAACATAAAAGATTTGAACCAATATCATGGTATCAGCATAGTTGAACTGTGGTCTGATGGAGCCTGGAAAATAATGACTATACTAATTTAAAAAGCAGTGCAAATTAATTCACACTGAATGTATATTCTTATTTCAAAAGTATACTTTAGGAATATTTTAATATTGATGCTATATCTTTATAAGGTAACCCCCTCTGTTGTTACTTTTTTAAATAACGGTAAGCCTGTTCTCCACCCTAGTACCATCAAAAAGAAAATGGGTCTTGGGCTTTTTTTTTCTCATTTTTACGTTAATAATTTACAAAAAAAAAATATACTGCAGGGAACTTGGCTTATTATTGTGCATTTGACATATAGCTTTCCCTATTCACTCTAAGAACATAACCCTTAAATTCACCTTCTAAAGGTTAAAGTCTTTTTTTCTTTATTATTTTGACTTTTTAATAATTCTTGTGTTTAGGTCTTCTATTATTACTACTTTGGATAACACAAATACATATGTCTTAGCATAGAAGTACTAAGTGAAAAACTTTTAAAAATATTTTCCTTATAACTACAACCAGCTGATATTAAGAAAAACAGGAAGTGGAGATGTTCTGCTCAGGAATAGTAGACTTTTTTTTTTCTTCCTTTCATTTTAATGTTAAAACTGTCCTTAGAAGACATTTTTGATGTCAAGGCTAATAAATTAAAATTTGAGATTTTTTTTTTTACATGTAACCTCATATCTGCTTCTGTGTTCCTTTGGGACGATACACTTAAAAAAATATATTCTTGTATATTCTATGCATCCCTGTATTACCAGTATCATTATCCTCATTCAGATGATTGAATTATTTACTCAGAAATGCTGTTATTTAGCTAAAGTTGTACTTTACCCAAACCCTGCCAACTTTATACTTTCCCACAATACACAGGTCCTGTTTGAATATAATTATGTCTCTAGAGGAAGAGAGAACTTTCAGTGACTAATATAAATATTTTGTATTACTTCAGAAATAATAAAAATCCTTGAATATTAAATAATATAGACAAATTAATATGTGCTCAATACTCCCTAGTACTTGCCTTTGAAAACTATTAATTCTTTTTTTTTTTTGTGGTACGTGGGCCTCTCACTGTTGTGGCCTCTCCCGTTGCGGAGCACAGGCTCCGGACACGCAGGCTCAGCGGCCATGGCTCACGGGCCCAGCCGCTCTGCGGCATGTGGGATCTTCCCGGACCGGGACACGAACCCGTGTTCCCTGCATCGGCAGGCGGACTCAACCACTGCGCCCCCTGGGAAGCCCTGAAAACTAATTCTTATACAATCAACCTTAGAAAATTAATTCTTAAATCAATCTGAATTTTGATACATAAGAATATGCTTTTTTATTTCATTTTATTTTTAGTTGCAGAATAATTAGATAATATTAAAGCTGAAAAGAACCTCCAACATTAATTACCCCAGTCTTCTAAACTACAAATAAGACAATTGAAGTTCAAAAATCAAAACAGCTTTCTCAAAGTTGTGAGAAGTTGATGATATCATCCAAGTCAAATATTATTATTATTTCAATGTTTTTTCTTTTTCTTCTTCTTTTTTTTTTTTTTTTTACTATTCAAAGCCTTTTTCATGTACACAAATTGAACTTGATAATAGCGTAAACACCTTGAAAGCAGAATACATATATGATCCACCTTCAGGTAATGAAAGCAGAAAACAAAGTTGCTGAGTAATTTGTAACATATAACAGGTGCTTGAAAAACATTTGTTGATTGAATGACAAAATATGGAACTTCTAAATTATTTTTTAAGGTATTAATAGGTCAAGTGTTTAATCAAATTTTGTTTCTGGTCTAAATGTTGTATGTCTTAATATAGATTTAATGTGACTTTTTTCCTCCCAAGGGTATTTGGGTCCCTGAAGGAGAAACAGTGAAGATTCCTGTGGCTATTAAGATTCTTAATGAAACAACTGGTCCCAAAGCCAATGTGGAGTTTATGGATGTAAGTACAGACAGCAGGCAATCACGTTTTTATCCATTATTAATAGACTGCTTTTAGAATTCAAAAAAAAAAAAGACTCCAACTTCAAAGTGTCTTCTCTGGAAATGGTATAATCTTATAATTAAAGGCTTGAGCAAGGGTCAGCAAACTTTTGCTTAAAAGACCAGAGAATAAATATTCAGGCTTTTCCTGCAATGTGGTTTTTGTGACAACTACTCAACTCTCTCCTTTTAGTAGATAAGCAGCCATAGACAATTAAAAAAAAAAAAAAAAACACAGGAATGGGCGAATGGGTATGAATGTGTTCCAGTAAAACTTTATTTACACAAGCAAGCTAAAAGCCAGATTTGGCTTGCTGACCAAATCCTGCCCTCAACGGCCATGTGTTTAACTACTATGCCAGACTGCATTTGAGAGTAGTGACGATGATTTGGAAAATCAGACTGCTTTATTTTATTGTTGTTATGATATATTACTTGAAAACATCAATCAAGATTAGTTTTGATAGTGAGTTAGTTGCTGTTAAATTTAAATTAGGAACCCACTAACTCAGATAATTACACATTGAAACTTGTTTTTTTCAATTCATATTCATAAGACAAGACCTTATAGGTAAAATACTCCAGAGTTCTGAAGAATGAAAGTACTTTATAAGGTCAACCAGAACTTTAAGATTTCCCCTAGCAATAATTGTAGATTGAGCTGCTCAGCAAATTTCAGAAGGTACAACAAGTGAAACTATGTATGTAGCATGCTGTTATTTTTTCACATTCAACACAAGATATCTTGCCAGAGGTGCTGTCAAAGACCCATATGTATTCTTTCTCTATCTTTTAGCATAATGTCTTCAGTAATAAGAATGATTTTGATTTTCAAATGACCTTCATATAAAAGAATATGCACTTTGATTTTTAAAAAGACAAATTGCTATGTTTTTCTATCCTTTTCTCTTGTACGCTCTTTTGTAAGTTTTATAGGAGCTCAGTTTGTGGCGCTGGATAATTTATTTGGGTCTAACGCTATACTCATCTTATATAGGGCTACTTTTAGTTTAACAACTTATTGGTCGTTATACAATAGGGCTGATAATTTAAGTGGGACCAACCTGTTGCTCTGATTGGTTGGTGCAGATGCCGAAAGCTCTGTCTCTGTGTACCAGTGCCGAATCGAACCTCGGAGACAGAGTTTGGGTGAAGAATAGCTTTATTGCTGTGCCTGGCAGAGGGACACAGAGCAGGCTCTTGCCCTCAAAACTGTGTGTCCCAACCCCGAGGGTTTAGTGAGTTTAGTGAGGAGTTCTATAGCAGTGGTTCAAGGGTGGGATTGCTGATAAGATTAGGGTGTGTGCAGGGCCTCCTTTCCTTTAATCTGGCCTCAGTTGGTGTCTTGAAGAGCTTTTCTGGTTCCTTTAATCTGGAATGAAGAATGCTAACAATTTCCATTTGTTGGGGGTTTTCTTTCTGTAAAGAGCACAAAGATATTGTTATTTGTATCCCGGGACCCTATTGTTTCTTGCCTGCTCCTTCCTTGTCTCTGAATCCCCTCCCTTCCCTGATTAACAACTGTTTGAACCTGCCCTTTGGAACTCAGGGAAGGTCACTGAGGCTGAACAGAAAGGCTCCAGATCCCAGGAGCCCACAGTGTCCCCCTTGGTTTCAGTGCTGTGTCTTAACAGTTACTAAATATTTTAAATATGATTCTTGCTGCATATCTATCAACACCTATCTAACAGACATTGAGTCCAATAACTAAATAATGTTCCTTCTGCCGGTCTCTAAAATTTCTGACGCTCTCTACAGCCGGTTCAAATATTAAAATGTAAAACAAGCTTTTTTCAGTGATGTCACGATCAATTTGATCTTGATCATAAGTATAAATTTGTGAAGGGAACTTTCAAAGAAGTAAAAATGATAAAGAAAAAAGACAATGAGTAGAAACAGTGTAGTTAATATGTAAAACTGATAGTAAAAGATCTTGCCCAGTCTAGACAGCAGCCAAAGCTGAAATTCACAAGAATGCTAATAATCTCTGCTGGAGGCTTGGACAGCCATTTTTGTCATATTTCCATGGAAACAGACTGGCAAAAAGGGGTTAAGAGGCTACAAAATAATCACCTAGGAGAGAAGCTTTGAAAACCTCATCATGATTTTGAATGACTATTTGAAAGCTCCTAACCCCGTCCATTTTTTCTTTTCCCTCATCTGAAGTCTATTCCCATGGAAACAGGAGTGGGGATGGCAGCTTGAAGTTACAGATTTCTGCTGAAATTTAGATGAAGCTCTGATTGAGCCATGAAGGCATCATTTTCCTAGATGGTTGATAGATCTGGTGACCAACAGACTCTAAAGAGTCTGATCTTCTTAAAAATGAAAAAAAAAAATTAGGGAAAATATTTTGACTGCACCTTTCCTACCTGGTGAATAACTGCTAGAAGATTAACAGATTGATGAACTGCTGTTGGCAGAGTTTCAATAAATATCAAGCAGAAACACTTCTTACTCTTTTCTCAACTTTTAAAACATTAGGATAGCTTCACAACAATTAAAATACTGCTGAACTGGAAAAATTAATGGTGAATTCAGTATTTTAAGTAGGCTGGTATAACTTTAATACAAACATATACCTACTTTTCATACCTACATTTTTACCTCATCTATTATGTGTGAAGATCATTATAAGTGCTTAAATAACATATCAAACCACAAAAGGTCTATGTTAGCAAAATTATTTGCAATTTGGACCTAAGAATTGAGTTGAAATTGCAAATATTCTCAGGGTTATTAAGTTAAAAGTCATGTTTGACATATGTCTTAGTTTGGGCTCTTCCAGAAGCAGAAGCTGACCCTGAGACAAGGATTTGAGTGAAAGTATTGATAGTTTCTTTTGGAGGTGAGGGACTCATCAGTAAGGGAATATGGAAATGAGACAGGAGAATCAGTAAAGTCATCTGCCTTCATGAGTGACTGGAGCTTCTTTCCATTGGAGAGACTCTGGCAGCCAGTGTAGGACGTACACCTCCGAGTTACTCTCCTTAAAATGTAAGGGAGACGATGAAAGGACTCCAGCTGTCAGTCATTGGTTGAGAGCAACTGGGAGAGAAAGACATTTATTCTCCTGCATATGCTACCTGCAGAGTGTGGCAAAACAGGCTTCAGTAGCAAGAGAAAGCCATTAGGCAAAGAAAGGCAGGAGGAAATCAACTAAGGTACAGCACTATGGTAGAGTGTTCCAAGGATAACTTTCAAACTAAAATAACTGCAACCATGCCACATGTCTCCTTTGCAGACTGGTTATGTGTGTATTAGTATTAATATGCATGTATGTGCCTGTGTTTCATATCATTGTATAGGAGGAAAATACAGCTTCCAAAGACAATGGAAACTGCATACTTTTATTAAGCGTTAGACCTTTTTGCTGCCCTCCCTCCCTGCAGCTTTACTCTTAGGGTAGAATATTCCAGATTTAATAACTACTACTACTAGGTTTATCAGATATAGCTGTGACTCACTTGTTACAATAATGACAAACATGCAACAACTTAATACTCAAAACTCACTACATCTACTACTTCTATTGATATCCAAGGGCAAAGGAGAGGACTTTTATATTTCCTTAGAATTTTTACCATAGGCAAAAATAAATAAGGAGCAATTTGTGTTCTATTAAATGCTACACTAAAAGCAAGAGACGGAGGATTTGGTCACAAGGCTGTTACTCAGCTCACCTAAGTATGTCTAATGGATTCATAATGATGATAATAACACACTGCTAGTGAGTGGCCAGTACATTCTTCATTCACATAAAGGAAGATCACATTGAACATTAAGAAAATGACTCTAAAGGTCCACCTTCTTAAGAAGAATGCCTACATTTATGCACTCTCCTAGTTCTTGCTTCAAATAGCACCATTTCATTGGGAAAACACGGGTGTTTTTTGTCTCTTCTTTGTTTTTAAATTCATCAAATGATGCACAACAGATACTTAAAAAATGATGCTATTGAGCAAGATCCCTGGAATTGGGGACCCTGGTCTGGTCAAATCAGACAGGCTCTTGAGTTTATCTGAGCTTCCACTACTCTGTTTTTTGTTTGTTTGTTTGTTTCCCCTGATATTTAAGCCCACTACCATTTGACATTATTTTATTTGCCAAGGAAGTGCATATATCTTTAAATGTTTTACTTAATTTATGTTTTCTTAGAAAGAACTAATCTAGGATAAAAGAAATGCCATAATTATCCTAAGTTCCAGTGACTGATCAATAATACTTCAGGTTAGAGAGAACTTGAATCTTCTTGGCTTCAGTTTCAGCTTTGCCACCAAATCAACCACATAGTTCATGAAAAGGTGCTGCAAGGAAAGGTGTTTCAGATCAGCCAACCTTATTGTGTAAATGGTAATTTTCTTATTAAAAGAAAAATAACTAGTTTTCTTCTTCCTATACAATAGGAACTTTTATCTTACACAACAGTCGTTTTATTGTTTTCTGAAGATGTGTCCATTGTTTCTGTTACTCTTCTCTGTATTGTCTTTATGATACTCAGTGTCTTAGTGAGAGCTGTTTCAACTCTTGTTGCTGCCATATTAGTGGGGTGAGACAAACAATTTTTTGGTAAGATTTACATTTTCTCCTAGATTATAGCAGATTTACAGAACGATTGGAAAAGATATTTTGTTCTATAACATTATTTTCACATTACAATATTTTCATACATATGGCTTCCCATAGTTAACAATAACTCTTAGCTAGATCCTGTATTATACTAATAGTGGATTTTTTAAAATGCATATAATTTAATTATATTATATCTTTAGGCCTAATAGATTTTGCTAATTTGCATATATGAATACAATTCATTCATTTCAGAGGTGAAAAACATAAAATTCCTTTTTATTAAAAGCCCACTACTTACATGTCACAGGATTCTATACTGCTTGCTTGATTTTTTTTTTTTGCGGTACGCGGGCCTCTCACTGTTGTGGCCTCTCCCGTTGTGGAGTACAGGCTCTGGACGCGCAGGCTCAGCGGCCATGGCTCAGGGGCCCAGCCGCTTCGCAGCCTGTGGGATCTTCCCGGACCGGGACACGAACCCGTGTCCCCTGCATCGACAGGCGGACTCTCAACCACTGCACCACCAGGGAAGCCCTGCTTGCATGATTTTGAAAAATTGGTTAACCAATCCTTTTTACGTTAAGAAAAATTATTGCTAAAGTAATTAAGAAAAGTTTTGGATAGTTGTTTTGCTTTTAAAAATAAAGCAATAACTTCAGAAAGAGATTCCAAACTCCATTAGAAACAGAATTTAGTCTTCCAAAACTCTACTAAAAAGAAAAGAAAAAAGTACCAGTAACTAGAGTAAATCACTTCTGTTATAGTTATTTCATTGGCCCTGGTTCATGTCCTGTTAGTTGTAGAGAACTCGGTCTGAAATGGCATCACATCTGAAATCACTCAATCAAACACCTAATTCTCCAACTATATTCTCCTTTCCCTCCAGTTCTTTTCCTATAGTAACTACTTGAGAAACATTTAACCCTTTTTGATGTCTCCCATTCATTGACTCTTCGCTGTTTCTCACTATCCCTCAGCTGCCACCTGTCCTCGCATCCCTTCATAATAATCTTGAATTTGTGGACCATCTTATAATCACATTATTTTTTTAAAATTTTTTATTGGAGTATAGTTGGTTTACAATGTTGTGTTAGCTTCAGGTGTACAGCAAAGTGAATCAATTATACATATACATATATTCAGTCTTTTTTTTCTTTTCTTTTAGATTCTTTTCCCATATAGGCCATTACAGAGCATTGAGTAATGTTCCCTGTGCTACACAGCAGGTTCTTATTAGTTATCTATTTTATAAATAGTAGTGTATATATGTCAGTCCCAATCTCCCAATTTATCCCCCGACCTTATCCCATAATCACATTCTTAAAAATCTTCAACTTTCTTGCTTCTCAGAATCATGCCGGCAAACAATCCTAGAAATACTAAAATTTCCCAGTGCTACGTTCTAGACCTCTTTTTAATATACATGTTTTGTAGAACATCTCACTAGATTCTCAAATTTCATCTCTAAGTCTATTTTATGAATCTGACCTCATCTCCATCCTTGATATCACCACACTGAAATCTCAGGGGAATCTCAAGTTTAACACACTCAGAATTTACCTTTTCATCTTCTTTTCTTAATCTCTTCTGCACTTAATCTTACCCATTTAAAGAATGTGTATATTTATTTACTTTATTGTACCCATCAGAAATTTGGGATTCATCCTTAAATGTCACAACCCCTCAAACTACTCATTACAAATTCAAGAGAAAATGCTTTGATTCTATGCCAAAAACACATTTAGAGAGCATCATCTTCTTTTTATATCCCATTGCCACCCCCTTAATCCAAGCCATCAACTTCTCCAGCTTGAATTGTAAAAAGAGCTTCCAGTTTGATCTCCCTGTTTTTTAATACAGTGTTTTCACTAAAGCAAAATAAAACCTTCCAGTGTTTTCACGAAAGCAAAATAAAATATTAGACCCTTGGCTTCCAGGGCTCCTAACTCTTCTCCCAGTCTTCTTTCTCTTCACTGACTTTCTTTCCACTCCTCTTACAAGCCAAGCAAACCAGTCAGTGCTTTTCCCCAGTTTCCTTCTCCTGGTTACGCCTAATGAACTTTTGGTTATCATTATTTTCTCAGCTTAAGTAGACTTCCTCAAAGATACCTTTCCTGACCCCTTAAACTAAATTATAACCTACTAATAACATTCAGGAAAAAATTATGCATTTATTGTGATTATTATAGATTTATTTGTCCTAGTAATCATTGTAGAATCCCACTCTCCATCACTAGACTACAGGATCTTTGATGACAGGGACTGTCTGTTGACCCCACGTCTCGTCTGCATCTCTAATGGCAAGCGCAATACAAGCATCTGGTTAGAAAGCAATAAGTACGTGGTTAATTGACTGAATGATTTTTCTATTTTTATAGGTTGTTAATATTCCTCCCTGAAGCCTCTCTACTCCAGACTAATTGACTTAATATTCCCCTCCAACAGTCCTGTGTCTATTTACTTTAAATCATACTTAAATTATACTTTAATTTTCCTTACATATTTATATTGTTCATCTCTGATTTATTTCTACAAAATAAGTTTATTAAACGTTTTGAAACCAGAGCATCAACATGTCGCTGGGGAATAGTCCTTTATATTGACTCTGAAGTAGGTCTCAGTGTACCCTCTGAAAGCCCTTTGAGAAAGAAAACCCCTTATAGACTTTCTATGTGTGCAAGAGGCCAGTAACCACCCCTAATGGGGATCTTCTGAACGCTTCCCTGTGAATGTTTCCATTATATATGGGAGGCACATTGTCTACTGTACCAATATTTAAATTCAGTGAATGGAAATCAGTAGTCTGTTAAAGGCTTTGCTTTCCGTACTGTAGGCGTTTTCCAGCTCTCTAAACTCCACAATTTGGGGAGTTTCATACATGATTAGAGGATGTATTGCTGTGCCACCATACAGCTGGGAGAGAATGACGCTGATCACGTGCAGTTTCTGACTCCAATCCAAGCGGTATTTGCTAATTATGATGGTTTAGGAAGAATCCCCACTCGTTTTGACTGCATCAGTAGGAAGAGCTGTTTACAATATGAAGATTGCTCATAAAATTCAGGTAGAAAGCTTTTGCCCACAGGGCAAACATAGACCAGGAAATAGAACTTCCAGAAAATCAGCAAATTTGAAATATATCAAACCTTGACATAGATGATTTTGTTAATGCTTAATTCTCTGTTTCTAGATTCACAGATATAAAATATTGTTTCTGTAAGAGGAAAGGACCATCTGAATAAAATCCTGGTTTATATTATGTGCCATAAAGTGATTTTATTTATTCATACAGCAGTGATTTTGTTCAGGAAATGAAGGCTTAATATGCTGTGATATTTGCAATAGCATACACACACATATATGTGTATCTGCATAGTGGAGTAAATAAATATAAATGTTAACTTATATATTAATATTATATATTATTATATATTATAGATATATATTACAATTATATTAATATAATATAAATATTATTATAAATTTTATATACTTATATATATTCACTCCACTGTGGTATATGGATAAATGGTAAATATACTCCATCATATTTTTTCAATGTGCTTTTGTAAATTTATTACAACACTGGGTAATCATCTATGAATGACCACATGCTTGGTATTGCTAAAATGGTTATACAGAAATTACTACTCACAAGGATATCTTGAACTCTTTTATGATCGTTTTCTCACCATGATCAAAAGAATTCCTCATTCTACCTCCCACCACTGCTGTATTAGTCACGTGTTTGTGTCACAGGTTTGTCTGCAAAGCATAGACTATCAGAAACTAAACAGATTGACAGTATGTCTGGTTGCACCCAAAGAATTTGTAATAGAAACTCTGTTGGCCTTACCTCCATCATCATCCTAGTTAATGGTTATTGTAATGGTCATAGTAAAAGTAGAAGTAGACAGAGAGCATCCCCAGATTGCTTGAGATCTTCAAGTTTCAAGATTAACCCTACATTCAGCAACAGGTTTCGGTAATCCTGGGTCACATATGGGTGATTCCCATCCAGATTAAATGAAGATATTATATTAACAAGGACAAGTTTGGGTACTGTTTTATTTGTACTAAACTGCAAGAGTTAATCTGTACAATGGAGTATGGTGGATTTGTACAAAAACTTTAACTCAATGACAGCAAAGCCAGAGTGAAAAGGGATTGGTCTAGCAAGAAGACTTAATCATGTTCCACCATGGAGCAACTATTAATAGTGGACATATTTTTAAAACATATATTCTAGAACCTAATGTATAAAATTAAGACCAAAATTATAAATTATGAAGTAAAGAAAGAATGATTCTTTGCACCTAGATTGAGCCAAAGGAAAGCCTACAGATGGGTATTAATATGCCTATTTGTGAGGAGAATTAAGCTTTCAGATAGGATTTAAATCATTTCTCTTATTCTGAATCCAATAAGGGAAGGCAGAGCCTGGATTTGAACTGACAGCTCTCTGGTTTCAAAGTCTACTGACTTCTCATACCATTACTCTGCCTCCACCAAAAGATCACCCTATCTTAGAGAGAGATGGTGGCCATAAGCAGTAAAACAAGTGGCAGTTCCTTCACAGAGTTTTATTTCTTCTGAGTTTTTTCTTCTGAGCTCCTGAGGTGGCCCATTGCATTCATTGAATCCAAGCTTTGCTCAAGAGGTATTCTTGCTCCTCAAAGCTCTGTTGATGACCTCATCATTTTCTTTTTATTTAATATTCCTCCATATGACATTTTATGTCACTCATTCTTACCCTCAAATTAGAAAATCAAACTGAGTGTTATGAATTTCTACAAAAACTGTAGACAAATCCTCTGAATTATACAAATTAAAAAATTCTGATGTATTGCCTAAGCATTTTAACCTCATCATGACCACTTCGCATAAAATTATTACCATAGAGTCTATACTCCTTTGACCCCGTTAAAACAATAAGTTGTACTATACTTACTACATAAATAGCTCGATCTTTTTTTTTTTCCCAGTAAAGAAAATGATATCCATATATTCTTTTGAACTTTCTAAATGCTGCTGCAGTTCCTAAGAAGCCATGTTTTTGGCACTCACAGCTTATAGTTTACATAGAGCTTGGCACCGTGTGATTAGAAATAAGAATGAATACCTCTGAGGTAGTATAACATTGTGAGACCAGTTTGTCCCAGAAAACAAGCAATCAGCGAGGGCTCTTTATCTCAAAACTAAAAAGCTTAGGGTTTTCTACAGTGATCTTTGCCACTGGAATTTTATCTAGGGTTTTGATCCACTTAACAAATTTAATCTAACCTCTCTGGACTTAAATGTTCCATTATCTGTTAGAAAATAATTAGAAGCTGTAAGCAGAAGTCTGCATACGTGGAATTCCTCAGGAGTCCCTAAGCTCACTGAAGCAAGGAGTTTGACAGATACTGGTCAGCTGATATTGGGCCGGCAGCTAATAATGGCAGGAAATGCTGCTTAGCTAGGTGAGAAAGTTAACTTGGGGAAAATGAAAATGAAACATTTGGGATTTACAGTTGGAAATAAATTTCCCTTTTTCATTTGTTTCCTGGTAAGAAAATAGCCAAGGGAGCTAGTTCTTTTTTTCTTTTCTTTTCTTTTTTTTTGGATAACTTATAATTAAGATCTAAGGGCCCACTTGATCTCAACCATATTCACTATAATTTCCTTGTATTCCCACAAAGAAATTTTAGTGAATCGGGAATATGTTTGGTATAATGCATACAAATAATAGGTGAATCTGACCAGTAAATTAAAAATTGTCAGCTCTAGCAGCATGTGGTAAATTAACGGTAGGAAGCACGTGTAAACTTTTTGGGAAGGCTGCAAACACAAGAGGTTTGAGTATAAAGGCAGAAAAGGTTTTTTCTCCGATGTTTAAAGCAATAAGCCAAGTTCCCTTAAAATGAAAAATTAATTTCAAAATGGAACACTCATTCACTTAATGAGTGTGTTACTATATTCTAACAAAAAAGTATTTTTTTCTTTTGCAGCTAGATGCTTCAAAATACAATATTTTCTATTTTTCATATAACATTGATTTAAAAAAGAGTAAATCTCAACCTACATTACTCTCTGTTCTCTTATTTTCTACTAAGTTTATAATGCATGTACTAAGGTATAACACCTGAAGCTATGTGTTATTTTTGTATCCTCAGCAAAATTGTTAATGTCTTTGGTTAAAAGCTACTTTAAACTTTAGTAACTCCCACAATAGCCATTTACTGAGTAGTAAGTTTTCAGTAGATTTTTATTATTAGTTTGGAAGGATGGGTAAAATATATTTACTTCATTTGTTTTTTAATAGACTTTTGTGGAATGCCTACCATGTGCAATGTCCCGTACTATCTATGTACTCCAAAGACTATAAAGATAACTAGCATGGCATAACCTTAACCTTAGTGAGATTTGTCTAGTAATACAGTAACTCGATAAAGCGGAATGTTTCATCAGGTTGAAACAAAGAAAGTATGATAGGAGATTAGTATAAGAAAATATTATCATTAATGGTGTGTTTAGGGATCTTTTAAACTTTTCACCAGTATAGGAATACCAAAGTTTTTTGGCATTACAATTTATTTAGTTGCATTTGTCTAAAATGCATGCATTTTCTGAAATAAACTAATACTGTTTCAACTTATTTTTTCTATCCTTATATATTATATACTATATATATTTATTTTGATATATTTTATGCCATATAAAAATATATATATATATGTGTGTGTGTGGGTTTCCTTTAACCATATTGAGTATGTGTGGTTTTGTTTGTTTTTTGAATTCTGTTTTAAGTAAGGAGAGGATAAATTAATGTACAAATATTTTCTTATAATTTATTTAACACTAACTCCCTCATAGTATGATATTAGAGTTTAATATAGTTCTCAGATATAGGTGCATGATTCCTTATTTTAAACCCTGAAATTTCTCATTTCAAATATGTTTATTTTTAAAATATATATATTATATATATATATATAATAATATATTATATATATTATATATATATATTTTACTTAAAAACAAGATTTTTTCAGTTTCCTTCTTAATGGAATTATTACTTGTGGGAGTTAATTTATTAAGAATGTCTGGCTATAAATGCTCACCCAAAAGAATGCCACAAATTATCCCCTATTTTATTGAGTTATTGGTATGAACATATTTTGAAAAGACTATTCTTTTTTTCACTTTTATTCACAGTAAACTCTCAATGTTCATGACAATATTTTCTAGTTTGCTTTTGATAGCTATGAGTAATATCAACAGGCTCATTAAAAACAAGCCAACTCTACTACTTGATAATCTAATTGTCATTGAACATAACCACCTATAGAAAAAAAAAATAGTGCTATTTCAAAACAAAATTCTCTTTTTCTCCTCAATCAGGTTATATTCTTATAATATCTCCATATCTCTTTAGTAATCTTTTTTTTTGGTACAGTAAATTTGTATTTATGTACTTCTCAGACATTTGTAACTGTTAAAGAAATGTTACTGTTTACAACTGTGTGTTAAGATGTTTATAAACAGTACGAATATAATTGTGCTGGCAGAGTTTTCTAATGGAAAATGAGTAAAGGACTTTCCTAATAAGGCATAAAGTCTTTGCAGTGCTCCTGAAGTAAACAGATTTGTTACTAACAGACTGTCATCCCTTTAATGCTTCATCAGCTGTCCAGAGGAAATTAACCACCACCATCTGCATCGAAAAGTATCCAATTTAAACTGATAGGTTAGAACTGCAGCAGGGCAGATGTTGCAGTGAGATGGGTAGTGGGTGAGAATTCTTATATTTCCCAATTTCAGATGTTCTATCTAAAATTACTATTCAGTGTGAAAAGACCCATAAGCTCAAGGTATCCTTCCAAAGTCGTCCCTCTGTATGTAGAACAACATACCATGTTCTAGTATGAACAAAGATGAAGTACAGACTGTTCCTCCAGTAAATTTAATACTTATCTTCTTATTGGGCTTATGTGTCATTGCCCATTTTTGTTTTAAATTTATTTATTTATTCATTTATTTTTGGCTGTGTTGGGTCTTTGTTGCTGCACGTGGGTTTTCTCTGGTTGTGTCAGCGGGGCTACTCTTTGTTGCAGTGCACAGGCTCTAGGCGTGCGGGCTTTAGTAGTTGCAGCACGCGGGCTCAGTAGTTGTGGCTAGCAAGCTCTAGAGCACAGGCTCAGTCGTCGTGGCGCATGGGCTTAGTTGCTCCATGGCATGTGGATCTTCCCAGACCAGGTCTCGAACCTGTGTCCCCTGCATTGGCAAGCAGATTCTTAACCACTGCATCACCAGGGAAGTCCATTATTGCCCATTTTTAATCAATAAATTATTTTATCCCTTTTAGATTTAGACTTTGATTAGCTTGAACTTCTTAAAACAATGTCAGAAAAACAAAAAAGAAACAATTTATGTAAAATCTGTTAAGTGTGATCCAGGTGTGTGGAATAAGTTTTCTTTCATTCATCATAGTAATAAAGCAACAAAGACCACCAGACTTTAAAATGTACTTTAGCACAGAGACTTGCATAATTAATGCCAACTTTTCACAGTAAGAAAGTGAAAGCCTATGTTTAGGAACTTACTATTATTTAGGGATTTTCTTAGCATGGCTCTTCTTATTCCCATTAGCAATTCAAATAGATACAGTGATGTTTCAGTTTCTGAAGAGTAATGTATATGCCAGATTGTTATTATGTGGATAGTAAATGAAGGTTTTCAGGAGTCTCTGTTAGTAATGCAAGATATTATTTTCATCACCTTAAATGAAATGCATTCCAAGCAAGTCACTGTTGGTTCAAGGTTAACAGTGAGCTAATCAAGACTTGTTGAAAGACAGTTCTGATACTTAAGTCAACCAAGCGGTCTGTTTAAAATATGTATTTGCCAGCTAAGCCATTTTTGAAGCATGATCCTATGTTATCTAACTGTCCTTTTGGTGATGAGATATTACATTATAAGGTCTCTTTGTGCCATGAGGTTGATAAGGCTGAATGTGAACACTGGCATACACCTAAACTATTTAACTTACAAATCATCATTAGAGCATAAAGTATTCAGGGACAAGGGGTCTTGGTGAATTACTAAGTGGTATTTATCATTTGGATTTCTCCTTCTCAAGTGCTTAAATTTAGGAACATTTCGGCATTTGATAGGGAAGAGTGACATAATTTCAAGGTAAAATTTACCTGTAAGTAAGAACAAAATCAGTCTCATATGAAACAAAAAAGAAACGTATGAGAGTAATTATATATTTCATTTCATCTCTGATAACTGGCATTTTTAATTTGCCATTGCAACATCAAATGACCTATGTATTAGACTATGAGGCTCCATCTGCAGTTTGTCAAGGAGAAAACAAAAATGTTATAAACTAATGGATAACTGGAGAAAGCAGAAATTGTTTCTTTTTAAATATGATATTCTGTAATAGTTCAATCAAAAAAGTAAACTAAATCAACCCACTTGAAAAATAATGGCAGTCTGGTGGAACCCAAATGGCAGGAATACAGGTGTGCCTCAGGAATGAGCTGGAACTAGGAAATTAAAGGAAACTACAATCCCTAAGGATCCACAGAGAATTCTCTCACCTCAGTTTCTACCCAGCTTGTGGAAAGTGTCCCACTAACCTCTAGTCTAGAGAGCAGGGTTTAGGGAAAAGATTCTCACTGGCCTGTGTTGGGAGTATGCCTATGCAGGGATCAAATGAGAGGGTGGAGCGCCCTTGTTAAAGATGGCTGCTGATGGCCCAGCCGTTTTACCATATATGCTGCATAAACACTAAGACTCCTAACAGGGAGAAGAGGTCCCGGAGAGGCAACCCAACAGGTGACTGCTAAAAGCGGTTAACGCTTTTGGTTCAATCAAGGAAACCAGAAGAAATTTTTATTTTTTATTTGTTGTTTTTTTTTAATTTTATTTATTTTTTTATACAGCAGGTTCTTATTAGTTATCCGTTTTATACATATTAGTATATGTATGTCAATCCCAATCGCCCAATTCATCCCACCACCCCCACCTGGTGCTGCTTTCCACCCTGGGTGTCCATACGTTTGTCCTCTACATTTGTGTCTCTATTTCTGCCCTGCAAATGGGTTCATCTGTACCATTTTTCTAGGTTCCACATATATGCATTAATATACGATATTTGTTTTTCTCTTTCTGACTTACTTCACTCTGTATGACAGTCTCTAGATCCACCCACGTCTCTACAAATGACCCAATTTCATTCCTTTTTATGGCTGAGTAATATTCCATTGTATATATGTACCTCATCTTCTTTATCCATTCATCTGTTGATGGGCATTTAGGTTGCTTCCATGACCTGGCTATTGTAAATAGTGCTGCAATGAACACTGGGGTGCATGTGTCTTTTTCAATTATGGGTTTCTCTTGGTATATGCCCAGTAGTGGGATTGCTGGGTCATATGGTAATTCTATTTTTAGTTTTTTAAGGAACCTCCACACTATTCTCCATAGTGGCTGTATCAATTTACATTCCCACCAACAGTGCAAGAGGGTTCCCTTTTCTCCACACCCTCTCCAGCATTTATTGTTTGTAGATTTTCTGATGATGCCCATTCTAACTGGTGTGAGGTGATACCTCATTGTGGTTTCGATTTCCATTTCTCTAATAATTAGTGATGCTGAGCACCTTTTCATGTGCTTCTTGATCATCTGAATGTCTTCTTTGGAGAAATGTCTATTTAGATCTTCTGCCCATTTTAGGATTGGGTTGTTTGTTTTTTTACTATTGAGCTGCATGAGCTGTTTATATATTTTGGAGATTAATCTTTGTCAGTTGCTTCGTTTGCAAATATTTTCTCCCATTCTGAGGGTTGTCTTTTCAACTTGTTTGCAGTTTCCTTTGCTTTGAAAAGCTTTTAAGTTTCATTAGGTCCCATTTGTTTATTTTTGTTTCCATTTCCATTACTCTAGGAGGTGGATCAAAAAATATCTTGCTGTGATTTATGTCAAAGCATGTTCTTCCTCTGTTTTCCTCTAAGAATTTTATAATATCAGGTGTAGTATCCGAGCCCTTACATTTAGGGCTCTAACCCATTTTGAGTTTATTGTTGTGTATGGTGTTAGGGAGTATTCTAATTTCATTTTACATGTAGCTCCAGTTTTCCCAGCACCACTTATTGAAGAGACTGTCTTTTCTCCATTGTATATCCTTGCCCCCTTTGTCATAGATTAGTTGATCATAGGTGTGTGGCTTTATCTCTGGGCTTTCTATCCTGTTTCATTGATCTATATTTCTGTTTTTGTGCCAGTACCATATTGTCTTGATTACTGTAGCTTTGTAGTATAGTCTGAAGTCAGGGAGTCTGATTCTTCCAGCTCCATTTATTTCCCCAAGATTGCTTTGGCTATTCAGGGTCTTTTGTGTCTCCATACAAATTTTAAGATTTTTTTGATCTAGTTCTGTAAAAAATGACTTTGGTATTTTGACAGGGCTTGCATTGGATCTGTAGATTGCTTTGGGTAGTACAGTCATTTTCACAATATTGATTCCTCCAATCCAAGAACATGGTATATCTCTCCATCAGTTTGTATCGTCATTAGTATATAGGAATGCAAGAGATTTCTGTGCATTAATTTTGTAACCTGAAACTTTACCAAATTCATTGATTAGCTCTAGTAGTTTTCTGGTGGCATCTTTAGGATTCTCAATGTATAGTATCATGTCATCTGCAAACAGTGAACAGTTTTACTCCTTTTCCAATTTGTATTCCTTTTTTTCTTTTACTTCTTTGATTGCTGTGGCTAAAACTTCCAAATCTATGTTGAATAATAGGGGTGAGAGTGGACATCTTTGTCTTGTTCCTGATATTAGAGGAAATGCTTTCAATTTTCCACCATTGAGAATAATGTTTACTGTGGTTTTTCGTATATGCCCTTTATTATGTTGAGGTAGGTTCCCTCTATGCCCACTTTCTGGAGAGTTTTTATGATAAATGTGTGTTGAATTTTGTTGAAAGCTTTATCTGCATCTATTGAGATGATCATATGGATTTTATTCTTTAATTTGTTAATATGGTGTATCACATTGATTGATTTGCATATGTTGAAGAATCCTTGCATCCCAGGGATAAATCCCACTTGATCATGGTGTATGATCCTTTTAATGCGTTATTGGATTCTGTTTGCTAGTATTTTGCTGAGGATTTTTGCATCTATATTCATCAGTGATATTGGGCAGTAATTTTATATTTTGTAGTATCTGTGTCTGGTTTTGGTATCTGTGTGATGGTAGCCTCATAGAATGAGTTTGGGGGTGTTCCTTCCTCTGCAATTTTTTGGAAGAGTTTGAGAAGAATGGGTGTTAGCTCTTCTCTAAATGTTTGATAGAATTCATCTGTGAAGCCATCTGGTCCTGGACTTTTGTTTGTTGGAAGATTTTTTTTCTTTAATTTATTTATTTTATTTATTTTTATTTTTGGCTGTGTTGGGTCTTCATTGCTGAGCATGGGCTTTCTCTAGTTGTGGCAAGCGCAGGTTACTCTTCGATTCAGTGTGTGGGCTTCTCATTGCGGTGCCTTCTCTTGTTGCAGAGCATGGGCTCTAGGTATGTGGACTTCAATAAATGGGGCACATGGGCTCAGTGGTTGTGGCTCGTGGGTTCTAGAGCACAGGCTCAGTTGTTGTGGCGCACAGGCTTAGTTGCTCCGTGGCATGTGGGATCTTCCTGGATCAGGGATTGAACCCATGTCCCCTTCATTGGCAGGTGGATTGTTGACCACTGTACCACCAGGGAAGCCATGTTGGAAGATTTTTAATCACAGTTTCAATTTCCTTACTTGTGATTGGTGTGTTCATATTTTCTATTTCTTCCTGGTTCAGTCTTGGAAGATTATACCTTTCTAAGAATTTGTCCATTTCTTACAGGTTGTCCATTTTTTGACATAGAGTTTCTTTTAGTAGTCTCTTAGGATGCTTTGTATTTCTGCGGTGTCTGTTGTACCTTCTCCTCTTTCATTTCTACTTTTACTGAGTCCTCTCCCTCTTTTTCTTAATGAGTCTGGCAAATGGTTTATCAATTTTATCTTCTCAAAGAACCAGCTGTTAGTTTTATTGATCTTTGCTACTGTTTTCTTTGTTTCTATTTCATTTATTTCTGCTCTGATCTTTATGATTTCTTTCCTTCTACTAACTTTTGGTGTTGTTTGTTCTTCTTTCTCTAGTTCCTTTAGGTGTAAGGTTAGATTGTTTATTTGAGATTTTTCTTGTTTCCTGAGGTAGGCTTGTATTGCTATAAACTTCCCTCTTAGAACTGCTTTTTCTGCATCCCATCAGTTTTGGTCATCATGTTTTCATTGTAATTTGTCTCTAGGTATTTTCCAATTTCCTCTTTGATTTCTTCAGTGATGTCTTGGTTATTTAGTACGTACGGTTTAGCTTCCATGTGTTTGTGTTTTTTACGTTAGTTTCCCTGTAATTGACTTCTAATCTCATAGCGTTGTGCTCAGAAAAGATACGTGATATGATTTCAATTTTCTTAAATTTTCTGAGGCTTGATTTGTGACCCAAGATGTGACCTGTCCTGGAGAATGTTCTGCGTTCACTTGAGATGAAAGTGTAATCTGCTGTTTTTGGATGGCATGTCCTATACATATCAATTAAATCTGTCTGGTCTATTGTGTCATTTAAAGCTTGTGTTTCCTTATTAATTTTTGTCTGGATGATCTGTCCATTGGTGTAAGTAAGGTGTTAAAGTCCCCCACTATTATTGTGTTACTGTCAATTTCCTCTTTTATAGCTGTTAGCAGTTGCCTTATGTATTGAGGTTCTCCTATGTTGGGTGCCTATATATTTATAATTGTTATATCTTCTTGGATTGATCCCTTGATCATTATGTAGTGTCCTTCCTTGTTTCTTGTAACATTGTTTATTTTAAACATCTATTTTATCTGATATGAGTATTGCTACTCCAGCTTTCTTTTAATTTCCATTTGCATGGAATATCTTCTTCCATCCCCTCACTTTCAGTCTGTATGTGTCCCTAGGTTTGAAGTGGGTCTCTTGTAGACAGCACATATGTGGGTCTTGTTTTTGTATCCATTCAGTGAGCCTATGTCTTTTGGTTGGAGCATTTAATCCATTCACGTTTAAGGTAATTATCAATATGTATGTTCCTATGACCATTTTCTTAGTTGTTAGGGGTTTGTTTTTGTACGTCCTTTTCTTCTCTTGTATTTCCCACTTAGAGAAGTTCCTTTAGCATTTGTTGTAGAGTTCGTTTGGTGGTGCTGAATATTCTTAGCTTTAGCTTGTCTGTAAAGCTTTTGATTTCTTCATCAAATGTGAATGAGATCCTTGCTGTGTAGCATAATCCTGGTTGTAGGTTCTTCCCTTTCATCACTTCAATTTTATCATGCCACTCCCTTCTGGCTTGTAGAGTTTGTGCTGAGAAATCAGCTGTTAACCTTATGGGAGTTCCCTTGTATGTTATTTGTCATTTTTCCCTTGTTGCTTTCAATAATTTTTCTTTGTCTTTAATTTTTGTCAGTTTGATTACTATGTGTCTCAGCATGTTTCTCCTTGGGTTTATCCTGCCTGGGAATCTCTGTGCTTCCTGGACTTGGGTGGCTATTTCCTTTCCCATGTTAGGGAATTTTTTGACTATAATTTCTTCAAATATTTTCTCTGGTCCTTTCTCTTTCTCTTCTCCTTCTGGGACCCCTATAATTCGAATGTTGTTTCATTTAATGCTCTCCCAGAGGTCTCTTCAACCTCTTGCCAGAGGTTGTCTTCATTTCTTTTCATTGTTTTTTCTTTATTCTGTTCCTTGGCAGTGAATTCCACCATTCTGTCTTCCGGGTCACTTATCTGTTCTTATGCCTCAGTTATTCTGCTATTGATTCCTTCTAGTGTATTTTTCATTTCAGTTATTGTATTTTTCATCTCTGTTTGTTTGTTCTTTAAATCTTCTAGACATTTGTTTTTTAATTCTTCTAGGTCTTTGTTAAACATTTCTTGCATCCTCTCAATCTTTGCCTCCATTCTTTTTCCAAGGTCTTGGATCATCTTCACTACCATTATTCTGAATTCTTTTTCTGGAAGGTTGCCTATCTCCACTTCGTTTAGTTGTTTTTCTGGGTTTTTATCTTGTTCCTTTATCTGGTACATAGTCCTCTGCCTTTTATGTTGTCTATCTTTCTGTGAATGTGGTTTTCATTCCACAGGCTGCAGAATTGTAGTTCTTCTTGCCTCTGCTGTCTGCCCTTTGGTGGATGAGGCTCCAGAAGAAATTGTTATTTCAAACTATATAGCCTATATTTTCTTTTTGCTTCCCCCCTTTTTTTTTTTTTTTGCAATTCACTTTTCTCTCTGTAATAGAAATTTTTTTTCAGTTTCTTAGTTAAGGAAGGTGGATATAGACAGAGAGAAATAGATATAGATATATAATATCTATATTATAGATATTACAAATACTATTATATTATTATATAATATTATATATATATAATATTATAATATAATATAGATATTACAGATATTACAAATACTGTTCTCTGTTTAGTATTTGTGTCATAATTTCAAATTATATTGATAATTTAGTTTTTTCAGAATTATTGCTATAAAGATGTTGCTCACTGATGATAAGCATTTCACTAAGAAATACTTTTTCCTAAGCATTTTATATCCCAATATCTAATACGTCTCAAACTTATGGACAGAATTCTCTGTTCCACAAGGTTATATGCTCCAGGAAATCTATGTTACTTTTTTCTCTTTTTTCTTTTCTCTTTTCCTGAGAGAAATTCTTCCTTAAGAATTCCACTCTCATGTTCCAATCATGACTGGCATTATCTAGGTTTAAGACCCAGCTGCAATTCTCGGCCCTTCCTCATCATCTATAATCTCCCTTTTCTTTGCAGCTCAGTAAGATGCTTTAATTCCTTGATACCATACCTTCCTCCTTCTCGATTTAGTATTTCATCTTATGAATTATTAACTATGATAAAAAAGAGTAAATATAAGATATGAGGAAACTCTATATGGTACCCTAGAGGGAGGAAGTGTACCCAATGAAGGATAAACTTGAAGGGGTTCAACTTTGTTCAGCAGATGTGGTTGGACCACCAGAGAGCAGAGAAGTCCCTGGTTTATCCAGGCTGAAGCTGATCTAGATTTGTTGCGCCATCAATAGGCAACAGGAATCCTCTGGAGTCAGGCTGAGGAGCAGGTGACCAACAAGTGGTGGTATGGGTGGACTTGAAGTGGGAGTCTGGGTGTGGACAGAGGTCGAGGAAAGACTTTCAGTAGGAATGACTTCTCGGTGTGTGATGTAGGCATCTGTGTGCTGAGAAAACAGATTGATGGTTTCATGCACACTGAGTGGGGGGCTTGAAATGGAGTCCAAGCAGGCCAATGAGTGCAAGCTCTATGGGAACTTGCTGGGTGAGTATAGGCACCTGAGCAAACAGGAGATCTACAGAGCAGGCAGGCAATTCAGGACTCTGGTTTTCATGTCAGGGGGGCTATGGAAAAATTATTACCACACCCAAGGATTTAAAGTCATGGAGAACCAACTATGTCCTGGGCCCAAGGCTTGGGAAGGCTCTATCAAATGTCCTCATACCTACATGACTGACTCACATATCAATACCCCAACATTTGCACACCCCACGCCTCCTAACCTGTGCCAGAAATTGCAGGAAGCCTCCTCCTCTTTCAACGTTCCTCCAGAGCCCTCAACTTAAAAGTTTAACATTATGTTCACTTTGAAGGAGAAATACTTAAAGAAATTCAGTTCTTTATCACATTTGTAGCTGAGAGGCAATAAACTGATAATTGACACAACATCCTCATACTAATAGCTTCCTGAAAAAGGGTGCGTTGTAGGGATAAGTGGTTTTTTTTTTTCTTTCTTTTTTTGATAATTGGTACATTGGAAAACCTTTTTCTACCTCTCTACTTGATTGATACTTTTCCTGGGTATAACATTCTGTTGATAATCCTTTTCCCTCAGCATTTTGCAAACGTTTTTCTAATTTTTGTTTAACTTCCTATTTTGCTGTTGTAAAATCTAATGCATTCTGATCCCTAATTCCTGTTTTCCTCTTGTCAATATTTGACTCTTTTTTCTGCTAATTCCAAAGTTTTCAAATGATGAACCTTGAAACTTTTTTTTTTTTTTTTTTTAATTCATTGTGCTGAGCTCTTGAAGGACTCTTTGAACCTAGAAACTTATATCTGTCAGTTTGGCATATTTTTCCTCCATGGCCTCTTTGATAATATTATCTTTTTTTTTTTCTGCACTTTCTTCTGGAATTCTTTTTAGTCAGTTGCTGGACCTTCTGGATTGATTGTTTAATTTTAAAATCTTTTTTCTCAGATTTTCCAAATGATAAATACAATATATGTTCTCATGTGTCTTAGGGTGTTAGTTTTTGAAATGTTTTTGTCTGTTCCCTGAATTATCTCTTCCTGTGAGTTCTTTCTTTCTGTTTCTTTGTTTTCTGGTGTAATGGAATACCATAGACTAGGAGTCTTATAAGCAACAGAATTTTTTTCCTCAGGCTGAAAAGTGCAAGATCAGGGCACAGACTGATTTGGTATTTGACGAGATCCCACTGCCTGATTTATAAACAGCTATTCTCTTCTTCTTGTGTCTTCATAGACAGAAAGGATGAGGGAGCTCTCCAAAGTCTCTTCTACAGGGGCATTAATCTCATTCATGAGAGTTCTGCCTTCATGACATAATCACCTACCAAAAGCCCCACCTCCTAATATGTTGCATTCGGGTTAAGAGTTCAAGATAGGAATATTGAGGGACACAAACATTCAGTCTGTAGCATCTGGTGATTTGAGTTCTCCTGTGAGCAAGAATATGACCATTTGTTTAAATTACCCACTAAAGGGCGATTTATTTTTGCAGAGAAAATCTACCAATTGTTTCTAGCAAAATTATACACCTGGCTGCACATTTTTGGAGATGATTACAAGTAGTTTTGTTCACTACATAGATGTAACACAAACAGGAAAAAAGAGACCTTCCATTATTAAGGCTCTTTTCCAGTCTCCACTGTGCCTGATGTACCTAAAGGTAATGTGTTTGGTTCAGTTTCTCCATTTAAAAACGTCTAGTTTCTTGCCAGAATGGAGAGAAGCAATAACCTGCTACTCCAAATAAGGAGATCAGAGAGTCTAATTGTTCTTTATAAAAATTTTAAATATTACTTCTGTTTTCATTACCATCTTCCACCTTCACCATCTAGATGTCTCCAGTTTTTATACTCTCCCCCCAATCCCTGCCAGTTTCTGCTGAATGAATTGGCTTTTATATCCCTGGCATCCCCCTTTGTAGGTATTTGCCATTTTGCTTTCTTAGTTTTACTACCTCCATTTCCCTGAAATTCATTAAGTTTTGTTTTTCATTTGTTGTTATTCCCTCTCCCATTCTCCTGGTCTTTTGGATTTGTATCTTTTTACTGCCTTCAGTGTAATTTTAGTGGAATTTTGGGAAGGAGCAGAGAAAATGCATGCACTTAATCTATCTATTAAACTGGAAGTCCTGTAAGGAATTTAAATCTAGAAATCCTAGAAGAGCTCCCTCTAACCTTGCTTTTTTTCAATAGTTTTTATTAAAGTAAAACTAAAAAATATGTACCCTTTAATTTAATCCATGTAATAATCTCATGCTATTGGAGAATGTTTCCCTCATAAGGAACAGCATTAGATATGCTTTTTGGGAAATAAATGATTGCTTACTGCGAACTAGTGGGCTCCTTAAGCATATGACATTGTCTTCCACCCATGGAAACAAGAAGGGCCAGAAGCATCTATATTGAGAAATGGTAGTTTATTACAACTCTACATAAGCTAGTCACTGTGGAAAGAACTATCTAAGAAAATATCTAGCCCCTGAATTTCAGTTAAAAGTGAAATTCGTTTTTGACTTTCCCCATAGGTTAAATTTTTTAAATATAGGAAATAGTTAGCTAAGAGTTTTTTTTTGTTTTTTGTGTTTTTTTTTTGCGGTACGCGGGCCTCTCACTGCTGTGGCCCCTCCCACCGCGGAGCACAGGCTCCGGACGCGCAGGCTAGCAGCCATGGCTCATGGGCCCAGCTGCTCTGCGGCATGTGGGATCCTCCTGGGCCGGGGCGCGAACCCGTGTCCCCTGCATCGGCAGGCAGACTCTCAACCACTGCACCACCAGGGAAGCCCTGACCTCCTTTGATAGCTCTGGAGCTAAAATGAACCATTAAAGTTGCCCTAAGTTGACATGTAGCAGTCATTAGAAGTGGGTGGCCTTGGGAAGGGGTGTAGACTTGGGTGAAGTGGCTTTCTGCAGGTAAGGAAATCTTTGAAAGATGGGTTGGCAGAAGGTATTCTCCCAGCGGCACTCTCAGATGCTAAGACAATAAGTTCTTCCTTGAAGGGGGATCTGGACAGTGGTCCTTTTATATCACCTTATATCAACAAATCAGCCTATTTCTTGGCAACATCAACTGCGTAACCAAGAATGTTAACTGTCAGATTATCTTTGTACGACACAAGATACAAATCTGACTTAACATGGCTAACTAACTCTGTATGTGATGGGGAAAGTTAATATACTTTGAAGAATGCAATATAGAATAATATAAAATGCTATATTTTGTGCTTCAGAGAATAAACTTCATACTTTAGAGAGCTGTAAAAAAGATAAGATTCAAGCTCATTCTTTTGATATGGATTTGGTTTGGATAGGTTTAGGGGACAGTGAATTCCTTGCATTTTTCATGTCCTTAGGTAAAGTAGATTGTATCTGTTTTACCTTGTATCATCAGCGTGGTGAAATAGAAAAGCCTGGCATGTTTAAGGTAGCATCAGAATGGCTGTCTGGAAACGTAGCTAATTGGGTGAAGTGATAAAACCAGAACAATAAACCAGGAAAAACTTTTAAAGAACCTTACATATTCAACGAATGTGTCCTCCCTTCCCTATCCTACTTCCCCTCTTTGGCAGATAAATGGATGTTCATAATGCATACTTTGGAAACTAAAATAGTGACTTTTCATGTAATTCTGATCAAAATCAAGGAGCTTATTTAAATAATTAAATAATAATGCTCCAAGTACCCCAAGGGTTGTAATTATGTACAGGAAGAATCAATATCTGTATTCATCTGCTGAATAGCCTCTAGAGTTTTTTGTAGTTTTATCATTTTGGTGCTAATACCATGATAACAGACCCCATGAGTGATTTTTATAGGGAAAGTGTAGTCATTTACTCTGTTTAAGTATTTTAGGATCATGTTTGGTGAAAAGAATTATATTGTTTAGGATTATTATCATGATTATAGAGAAAGTTTCAAAAAGTGCTTAAGTTGCTTCTCCTCCTTCCCCATGACAAGACAGCAAGTTTTCACTTTAGATGAGTAACCTCTCCCTATGGATATTTTTAATGTAAATTACTTGGAAAATGTGTTTATCCTTAGCATAAGAACTCTTCTTTGTTCTGAGTACACTATTTTGATTATATATTCATCCCATTTTTCTACTAAAATTTCTATCCTAGAAACAGAATATATGTGTGTATTAAAAAATGGATAACATCATTAACATCTCATAATTGTAGCTCAAAAATTTGGAATTATACGTATTGACTCAATTATTAGTTTTTACAATGATAATTCAGAAATGAATGCTAACCACTGTGGTCACAAATTGATCAGATGCTCTGTTCTGATGATTGAACTTTGGTAACTTTAATAGGGCTAAACTTAAAACTGACATTTTGAACATAACTGTACAATAGTAATCAGCTTTATGATGGGTATTTCACTTAGTGATCAATTTGGAATTTAGTTTGGACAATAGATTTTTTAAAATTTTTGACTGACATAATTAAACATCTACCTAGTCATTTTGATATATAGTCTCAGTTACAAATCATTCTGTACTATCAATACTTAATTAGATCATTGCTCCTGGGGCTTAAAAGTTGGATCTGAGGGAACATATTTTTGTGTAGAAGTGTACAGTATGAATAGGGAAGAATACATGGATAGTTAAGTCATAAGAGCTACTCAGAAGGACTACAAATTTGTTTTGAATGAGATCTAAGTTGGTTTAAGAAAATATGTGGGCGTTCACTTTTAAGTCCTAGAAATGTTCACTAGATTTATGGTTTTAGACTTGCTGTCATTCTTATATTTTTTTTCAAATTGACCCTAGAAAATTATCTTCAGACTGAGACATTTTTTTGGATCTAGATATTGCATTTTAATTAAAAAGTAAACCTAAAGAAATAAAGATCACTTCCTCAGAACATATAGAACTTTCAAATTCTTTGTAACATCTGCAGATCATTACACTCTGAGGCTATACAACAGTTTGTTTAACTTCTCCTTATCGCTAGAGGGTGATTTCCAGATTTTTGCTACCACAAACAATGCCACAATGAAGAACCTGTGTTATATATGTGTGAATGTATATCTGCAGGATGAATTTCCAAGAGTGCAATTCCCAGTTCAAAAGGTAAATACGTCTGTCATTTTATAGTTAAAATCAAATGATCCTCCATACAGGTTGTTCCATTTGGCATTTCCACCAGTGATGTATGCCAGCATTTGTTGGCTCTAACACTATGTGTCCCATGGCCTATGTAATAGAGGACAGAGTTTTATCAAATCTTTGGATGTTTTTCCAAATTGAAAAGTAGCAAATGATATTGCATGATGCTTTCTTTTGTTTGTTTGTATAAAACAACAAAAAATTATCCTCTCACAATTCTTGAAGCTGGAAGTCCAAAATCAAGGTATTGGCAAGGGCCATGCTCCCTTGGAAGTCTCTAGGGGTGGATCTTTCCTACCTCTCCCAGCTTCTGGTAACCAGGCAATTCTTGGCCTGTAGATGGATCACTCTAGTCCTTGTCTTCACATGGCATTCTTCCTGTATCTCTGTCTTCACATGGCCATCTTCTTACAAAGACACAGGTCACGTTGAATTAGAGGCACACCCTACTCCAGTATGACCTCATCTTAACCAGTTATATCTCCAACAACTCTATTATCAAATAAAGTCACACTCTGAGATACTGGGGTTTAGGACTTCAATATATCTTTTTTTTGGGGGGTAAGGGGGGTGAGAAACAATTCAGCTCCTAACAGCATCCAATAAGTATTAGCTGAATGGATAAAAAAGATGAATCTTGAACTGATGATTTTCATCAGTATAAGTGGGACTGACTATGGTGTATTCTATATGAGAGATGAAGAGCTAAAGTCAAGACAAAATGTATATCTGTACATCCTTAAGTTTTGCTATAGTTTTGAATTGATAGAGATCCTTGACTCAGCAATTAAAAAGAAACTAAAATAGACTCAAACACAATCCTCTAGGAATTATGTGTTGTCTGGGGAATGTATGTAGAAGGAGTAGAGCTCATACATGGATTCTCTAGGACCAAATATGAGGAGAAATAAAAAGAAATATTCTGGAAGGAACAGTAAATTTTTTCTCACTACAAAATATGGTGAGAACAACAACAAAAAAATAAATAAATAAATGCTGTCCAGAACAATATCAGTATTTTTTAGTACTTCCAGTGTACGTTTAACCTGCATTTCTTTTACTGTGAATTAGCACAATTCTATATTTCTTTTTCTATGAATTATCTTTTCATGACTTTGCTTTTTCTTAATTCAGTCGGTTGTCTTTTGCTTCTTAATTTCTATAAACTCTTCATATATTAGAGAGATTAGCACCTATGATAAGTGTTGCAAATATTTTTCCTCTTTGTTGTTTGGCTTTTAATGCCTTTATGATATATCATAATGTACATAATTATTTTAAAGTCACATTTATTAATATATTCTTTTTTGTCTGCTTAATGTTGTGTGTTGACTAGAAAGCAATTCCCAACATTTTAATTTTGCATAGGTTTATTGCTTTCAAAATTTCACTCATGAAATTCTGCTTCACCACATTTGATGGGGTTAAGAGATATTAGAAGCAAGGTGGGGCATTTTTTTTTTTTTTTTTTTTTTGCGGTATGCAGGCCTCTCACTGTTGCGGCCTCTCCCATTGCGGAGCACAGGCTCCGGACGCGCAGGCCCAGCGGCCATGGCTCACGGGCCTAGCCACTCCGCATGTGGGATCCTCCTGGACCGGGGCACAAACCCGAGTCCCCTGCATCGGCAGGCGGACTCCCAACCACTGCGCCACCAGGGAGGCGGGACATATTTTGATGTAAATTTCTTGAACTTTGACTAATTATGACAAAGATAAACTACAGAAGCTTAAGTATTTTGATGCTTAAAATAATCCTAGACCCAGTAAACTGAAAATCCACAACTTTGATTATTTTCATCAAGGATAACTTTTCATTGATACAGAAGCTGAGAGTTGACTTTAATAATCTTCTCTTTATTTTGGAATTATTTTTCTATAATATTTATAAGCACAAATATTTATATTTATTAAGCATTTGAGAATAGAGTCTGAGCCTGAATAATGACAGTTAGGCACATGCTTTTCCTTTACTTTATTCTAATGTACTATATATTTTTAGAAAACATTTTCTCAAAAACATATTTCTTCAAATGTTTAATTTCTCAGTTTACCTGTTCATGTCATTATATACATTCAGGCTCTTTGTGAATAATTGTAAATTGCATTGAAAAATTTTAAAATCATAGTGAAATGAATAAAATAATTTAATACTTAAACATATCTAATTTAATACTTAAATACTCTGATTTTTAAAAGTTGTAAATCCTCAAAGGCATTTTTTCCTTGTTTTTGCTGTCAATTGTGAATAAATTAATATTGGTTTAATTTTTTAATTAATTTTATTTAATTATGAGAACAGTACACATAGCCTTAGAAATAACACATTTTCATGAAATTGAATGTCTTTCTACACCTACATCCTTTTATTTTTTTCCTATTTCATAAGTAAGTTTATAGGCTTGGCTTACTGCCTCATCATTACAATTTTTTTAGAGATGCATTATATTAATGTGAAATATAATGATGAAAGAATTTCATTTCATTTAGTAAAACAAGCTCTAAATACCACAAATAATTAAAGTACAGCTAAAATATTTAGGAAAAAAACATAAATGGATCTGTGTATGTATAATGTTAGGAGGAAGAGAGTGAAATAAGTGGATTTAATTTATATATTATATATATACACATATATAAAATATACATATGCTTTATATATAATTATATATGTATGTGTGTGTATATATATATATATATATATATATATATATATACATTTAACATCAGGATACATGTATCCACATTTTTCTTTATGAGTACTTAAACATGAAGTATGATTTTGTGTTTCTTATTCACATATATTATGTAATTTTAATCTTTATATGCCAAATTTCTGGGCAAAAGTTTAAAATTCAGTAGTACAGAAAACTAGTCCAGTGTTTCATTTTGACCTATGATTTTAATCAAAATATATCACACCCTTTCCAGGGATCTAGAAGGGAGTGCTAGACTTACACATTTGGATTGATAAATATTAAACAGATTAGTCCTATCATTTAGAACATATGTTATTCTATTAGCCATATTGGTACTCCACTCTCATGTTCTTAATGAACATTTTATTTTTAAAAGTACAAATGACCATTTACTCAGTGAGTTGCTCATCTTTAACATCAAGTATTTTACATGTGCACCTAGGAATTACAAGCAAAAAAGCACCAAATGCCAAGAAATAATACAAATATATTTGAAAATTACCGGCTCAGCTGAAACCTGTTGTGCATTTAACAAAACCAAAGAGATGTTTCCTTTTGGAGGTACATCTGAATTAAGTATGCAAGCTATGTGTGTTGAAACATATCAGTTTGTAATTGAATTTTCCTTGAGGTCATTCAGACACACACAATAGGCATGGCTTTTGCTCTTGCAATTACTTTTAAATTAATGGGGAAAGGAAAATATCTAGTATAGTATCTTTCTTTTCATAATACATTTTTTTACTCTTCTCAAGAAAACGCATAGTCAAATGAAAAATAGAAGTTCAAATTGCCTTTTAAATTGTTTGAATTCCACTGTTAAAGAAAACCTGGGGAGCAAATTCAAAAGAATAATTTCTTTCTTGTTTCTAGTGAACATTTTTAGAATTCAGAAACAAATAGAAAATATTTTTAATTAGTATAGTTGATGAAAAATTACCACTGTGACCCCTCTCTAATCTTTCTGCTCATCAGTTACATTGTTTATATTACCATGTCATATCTACAGAAATATTTTTTAAGATTTTATTTCTCTTATATTTTTTAAAGTTTAAGAGATAGAATATAGTTCTACAGATATTCATTTGTTGCAAATAATCACTATATTCTAACTTTTTATGATGGATACATTGTTGAATACAGTTTATTTTTATTTTAGAAAATATAACTATTAAAAATACAGAAACATAATTTATCTCAAAATATAATTTATTATACTCTCCTCTCAAAATCTTGGGAATATAAATAATTCCTAAATGATATTTCAATAAATACTTGTGATTTCTTTTTTTATGTGTTTGGCTCTGGCTTCTATTTACCAGAGCTTGTTATAAAATTAAAAAAATAAAAATAAATTACTGAAATTCATTCCTCTCAATCATTCCATCTCCCAATGGTACGGTTTGAAAAATACTTGTCACATTGTAAGGAATAATAACAATTTTTTTAAAATCTGCAATGTCACTGAAAACATGAAACTTTATGAAATGAAACTATTTATGCATGTCATGTTATATGCAATTCATTCTTATTTTTAGAATTTGACTTGGATACATATTGAGTGCTAAGTAAATCTTTGCTTGTTGATCAAATTTTTTCCATTATTTGACGTTTTTCTTCTGAGAAGCACACTGTACCATTAAAAACTCTTAGCTCATAACCACAATATCTGTATTTATTTTCAAAGACATCTAAAGTCATCTGATGACTACTAAATGAAGTATTTAAATATTTCCATCACATTTTCAAAGAAAATATATTAGACGTGCAAAAATGCTTTAATGCTATAAAGCACCATAACTCTGTACTGATATTGCAGATATCCTCAAGTGTATTGCTTCTTTAATCACACTTAACATTTAATTGCATAGTTTGCACTTAAAAATCACTGAAATTGGTTTAGAAGAACCTTATAAAACTTGCTTTCTCTGTACTATGATTTTAAAAATTGAAATAAATATCAGGTTATGATGTTCCAGTACATGTTTTAACACATCTGTGAATTTTAATTTATATAAATTTCAATTAAAATACCTAAAAAATGAAGAATTTATTTTTTGAGTGGGTTTTACATACCATTTGAAGATTTGATGAATAATTACTCTGCATATATCAATTCTTTTACTTTTAATCTAAGTAACCTATGTAAGTATTATCATAAATAATAATTTTCTGGTTCCTCTGATGAAACAGACTGAAGCAAATAATTCTTGAGAGTTTAAGTGCCACAGAGGCATTTTCTAATAATACAAAATTCTCGTAATCATGACTGGTGACTTTAAATTTTGATTTTTTAACTCTCAAAAATGATATTTAGCTCCTAGTACCAGTTCCATCTCAGTTCAGTCTGGTTCTTAGTGGAAGGACTGATGTCATGACCATCAGACCTTTAAAATTTAGATAATATTTACACAGGGGCTTCAGAAATTCTGGAAGCTATAATAATGTAAAGGATCAAGAGGAGAAAAGATTAGTAGAATAGCCTCAGAGTTTGTTACATCCCCACGTAGGGGATAGGAATACAACATAGCAACAATTAATAGAGACTACAGACAAAAGTCACTGCACCTTCCCTCAAAAAAGCTGTCCCCATATATATCTATAAAGAACTGAGAGATTGTTAGACATTCCACTGACTATTGAATACTGTAATTTCTTTTGTCCTTTTCAGAATTGTTTGGTAGAAAGTCAAAGAGTAATTGTTAATGCCTGTATTAGGCAGAGAAATTGTGTGACCATGGCAATGAACCAGACTGACCAATACTGTCATGAAATTTGGTGGAAAAAAAATGATGCCATGGGGTAAAGTGGATTATGAGGAAAGTACAATGAGTTGTGGGAATGAAAAGAAGAAACAGAGATGCTGAGAAGCAAAATTGTATTCATATTGGATGAAAATCCTTTCCTACTGCAGGGAAGAAGTAAAAGAGAATCTCTCCTTCCAGAAAGAAGCGGGGGAAGGTTTTTTATCTTGACTTGTATATCAGGTTTTTATCATCCACAGGACAAACTCCTCAGTATTCTCTGTAACTTACTGAAGGATGTTTTTTTTTAATGTGAAGTAGGAAACCCCAGCCCAGATCACAAAATACAAAACCTGAAGAGCCTTTTTAAAAAGGTGTTTGGCAAGCTAGGCATTTATTTCAGATTCCTAAGGATGCAGTGTGTTAAAATCTCATTACCTTATTCATGGACAGCAGCTTCCTCACCTCTTGGCTTTCAGACCATTTCCCTATGATTTATCCTGGGGACAGTGCTGCCAGAATATGTGAGTTTCTTGATCAAGGATTTTGACAGAATAAAATCCAAACGTCAGCCTATCATTTAAACTCCTACAAGCCCTAGTACCAGCCTCCCTTTCCAGTTTTATTCCTTACTGTTTTGTCATGTGCCAGATGCTCCCTATAAGCAGATCTAGTTGTATTCCCCATTCATATGACACTTTCCCACTTTCTTAATTTTAGAAGGAAAGGAAATAGTTATATTGGATAACTGATATGTACCAGATCCTGTGCTAGATTCTTTCCTATATATTATGTGAAACTGTTGTTACACAAGATGAGTATTATTGATCCTCAGCTGTATACAGCAGAGGAAACTGAGGTTTTGACAGGGTGAATGACTTGCTTCTTATCATGTTAACTAGTAAAAGAGCACACTCTGGAAAGAAGTTTTGCATGAATCAGTGTTCATACCTCTTTCTCCTCAAAACACCATCCAACCCATGTTATTTATTCTTTTATAACATGTTCTTCCCGCATTGTGATATCCACACTCAGGTTTTTCTTCTCAACAAAGCTTTTATTTTTTTTTCCTGCATTCAGTTAGAAGATAATCTCTGTCTTCCATACATTGTTATAGGAATCTTAGATCATAAATATTCATCATAACTGTTATTAATGTTCATAACCTATTTTTACTAAAATTTAAAGACTTCTAGGATATCCTCTATTTATGAGTAGAATATATGTCTTTTTAATTTTTGCATCCTAGTGGAATGTATAGAGTAAACTTCAATCAATATTGGGCATGAGTTAATGAATGAATGAAAGAATAGCTAGCTATTTCCTATGAATGCTCCTAAACTCCATACTGTTATTAATAAGGTAATATTTAACAAAATAACCCTTATAGTGCTCTCCACTACTGTTTGAGTTTTCTGATGATGAATATAATGGCCATGAATTGACTTTTCTGAGGGCAGTCATTATAGAAATCTCAGTTACCATTCCATTTCTAAAATATTGGTTAATTTTCAGTGGCTGGTTTCAAATGCCAGGTCAGGATTGGAGACCTTCTCGCAGAGATTCTTTATGAGGTATTCCTTTTTCCAATGCCACTTTCTAACCCTTACACAGTGTGTGTCTTGCCACAAAACCACACATTCCTTTGACTCAGAGCCTCCTGAAGCAAAGACATTAACAATAGGGGTCTTTTGTAACACCATATATTTTCTTTCAGGGTTTATTATAACTCCTTTTGTGTCAGGTGGTAATATTATTTACTGCTACTATATTAAAAACATAGAAACATCAATAACATTAATGCAGATTTTTACTAGTGATTGCCTCTAACTGAATACTCTTGACATCAGGATCAGTGTAGAATATTAAAATAACATTGACATGAATATTTAATATAAGAACTTGCATATAAATCATGGTTTCAAAATTTAATATATCTGATGGCAATAATTAAGTTCATTATAAAAAGTAGAGGAGATAAGAAAGAAATAAATGATAGGACAAATGATTTCTATGTGTGAATTATCCTATATGAGCATGAGACTAGTAACTGAAAAATGGAGACTTAATTAAAGTCACTCAGTATTTTATCTGGAATGAATCATAAAAAACACAATTCAGCCTGCTCTTTTACCAGAAGTATATTTAAGATATTTTATTAGTTTTTAAGGGAGGGTTTTCCTAATTTTATTTGGTTGTTTGTTGTTATATGCTTTTAATATAATTGGGATTAATTAACAGATTCTTTTTGTAAATTAGAAACACAATAGATGTCTTCCTTTGGAGAATGTGCAGTATCTATAGGAAAACAGAATTAATTCCCCAAATTATACAAAATAGCAAATCATGAAGTCCTAAGCAATTAAATAAGAGCTATTACCAAAATTACTAGATTCTGATCTATTTTAAGTCAAATTTAATTTTTAAATATATTGATTGAGACTCCTAGAATCAAGTTCTCCTGTGCAGAAATGAGAATAAAGATGTGAGTTAGTCTTTGTCTCTTCCTGCAAAGGTTATTCAGCATTTTACAATAGGAGGATTAATTTTAAGTAGTTGAGGATAAATTGTGCTCAGGTGATTTATCAAAAAAAAAAAAGTACCTGTTAGAATGTCACTTCATAAAGTTTCCATTAATAGGTTGATCTTATCAATGATAGTTCCTGCTAGGATACTAAGATAATGACTACAAAATCAGCTGAGTCCTCCTGGTTACCTGACGTCAACAACTCATGAGGAGACATCATGGTAGAGACAGTCTTGGCTGCGGATACAACGGGAACCAGGTTCAAATCTCAACTTGGCTACTTACTAACTTTAGGATCTTGGCCAATTGCTTCTCCTTTTCAAACTACTCTCCTTATCAGTTAATTGATATAATAATACCTGTTGGACAAGTTTGTCCTGAGAACTAATTCTGTTCATATGGAAAATCAATAGCATTGTGCCAGGTACAATTCAACAACAAGCAGCAGTTATGATCTGATGAAATTCTTGAATAGGTGACTTTAGAGGGACTATGTTTACTAAAAACTAGAAAGCTATAGGGGAACTAAAGACAGGGCTTACCCAACAGGTCAAATAACCTTATAAAAATTGATTTTCATTTATAGAGAGAAAAAAATGAAAGCAGTAGACACTATTTGGGAGCTAATAATTATTCCTTCCTCCCTAGCTGTAGACTCTATAGCCTCAGATGATTTATTCTGATTCTAGGAAGTTGATGTTTTCATTCTTTACAGAAGATTGGAGTGTCCTCTCAGAAGATCCATGTTGGACCTTGCTGAGCTTGTTCTTCTATATCAGTCCTGAATGGTTAATTGCAGATACCTTTGTGCATCTCTTTCTGTAACTTTGCTAAGATTAATCAGTAAGTGATTGTCTCTGCCCTAGACACAAGCATGCACCAGTACCTCTTAGTCTTTATCATCTACTTTAACCCAAATTGCTATTTACTGTTATTACTGTTATTGTGGTTACTATTTGTTACAGAACAAATTTGTGCTGTCCTTGAAGTTCTCTTGCAACTCCATAAGCTACCTTTGGCCTTCTCCTAATGTTTCATGATTACCTTTATGTTGAAAGTAGGAAGAGATGTTTCCAGCTCTCCATGGGCTTAAATAGGAAAAGAATAGCTTATAAAGGGCTGACAGAAAAAATATTTTTTGGTCGATTTACCTACCTTTTATTCCAAATAGCCCTACTAGACTTGAAAAAAGATCAAAGTGCCCATTTACCCTGGGGCTGCAGTTTTTTTCCAGACTCCTGGCTATGCCTTTACTACTCAATGATTTCACTCCCTTCAAATATAATTAGTTTAATACAAATGTAAATGTAACTAACATTTTTAAGAGTCTACTAGGCACTGCTAAGCTCTTTGCCTATACTATATCATTTGGCTATTACATATATATGTGTTAATTTTTAAATGAATTAAAATATCTGCATCATTTAGATTAGACCAATAGAGTACATCCAAACTAAAAGAAGGTTTGGCAGCAACATTAATTGTAAAACTATGTATAAAATCAAGGCAACAATGTTTAAATCTCACCTTTACTTTCCAATAAGTTGGTTTTTGTTGCCTAAAGCATTGGATGGAGAAGGATTTTGAGTCCTCATCCAGTCCTTGCAGGAATACAGTAGTTGTATTAGTTTTCCTTGGCTGCTGTAACAAACTACCACAGACACGTTGACTTCACAGAAACATTATAGCACATTTCTGGAAGCCAGGCTTCTGAAGTCAAGGCGTTGGTAGGGCTTCATGCTTCTGCATTTTCAGAAGCTCTAAAGGAAAATCTGTTTCTTGCCCATCCAGTGTCTGGTGGCTGCATATGTTCTGTAGCTTGTGGAAGCATCACTCTCACCTCTGACTCCTCTGGTATCTGTATCTAATCTCCTTATGCCTTTCTCTTATAAGGATAGTTGTGAGGGCATTGAGGGCCCACCCAGATAATCCAAGATGATCTCCTCATCTTGAAATCCCTAACTTAATCATATCTGTACAGACCCTTTTTCCAAATACAGTAAGATTCACAGGTTCCTGGGATTAAGATGTGGGCATATTTGGGGATTTTCCTTTAGAGCTTCTGAAAATGCAGAAGCATGCACGATTAAGGGTATCTATGTAGGATTCCAAAAAATGCCAAGGATTTTTTTTTTGTAAGTTATAGCAAAAACACACTGGAATTAGTGGAAAAATCAGCATTCTTTTTACAGCAGCAATGTGAGTCTGAACGTAACTAGGAGTCAGGTTAAAAATACATGGAAGGGACAGGCTCTTTGGTGGGGCTAATGGCGGAGTGGAGGGCTCACGCCAAGGAGTACTTCCCAGAACTTCTGCTGCCAGTGTCCTTGTTCCCACAGTGAGCCACAGCCACCCTCTGCCTCTGCAGGAGACCCCCCCAACACTAGCAGAGGGCAGACAGCAGAAGCAAGAAGAATTACAATCCTGCAGCCTGTGGAACAGAAACGACATTCACAGAAATATAGACAAGATGAAAAGACAGAGGGCTATGTACCAGATGAAGGAACAAGATAAAATCCCAGAAAAACAACTAAATGAAGTGGAGATAGGCAACCTTCCAGAAAAAGAATACAGAATAATGATAGTGAAGATGATCCAGGACCTCGGAAAAAGAATGGAGGCAACGATTGAGAAGACGCAAGAAATGTTTAACAAAGAACTAGAAGAATTAAAGAACAAACAAACAGAGATGAACAATACAATAACTGAAATGAAAACTACACTAGAAGGAACCAAGAGCAGAATAACTGAGGCAGAAGAATGGATAAATGACCTGGAAGACAGAATGGTGGAATAAACTGCTGCGGAACAGAATAAAGAAAAAAGAATGAAAAGAATTGAAAGACAGCCTAAGAGACCTCTGGGACAATATTAAATGCAACAACATTCACATTATAGGGGTCGCAGAAGGAGAAGAGAGAGGGAAAGGACCCGAGAAAATATTTGAAGAGATTATAGTTGAAAATTTCCCTAACATGGCAAAGGAATTAGCCACCCAAGTGCAGGAAGCACAGACAGTCCCATGCAGGATAAACCCAAGAGAAACATGCTGAGACACATAGTAATCAAACTGGCAAAAATTAAAGACAAAGAAAAATTATTGAAAACAGCAAGGGAAAAATGACAAATGACATACAAGGGAACTCCCATAAGGTTAACAGCTGATTTCTCAGCACAAACTCTACAAGCCAGAAGGGAGTGGCATGATACACTTAAAATAATGAAAAGGAAGAACCTACAACCAAGATTACTCTACCCAGCAAGGATCTCATTCAGGTTCAATGGAGAAATCAAAAGCTTTACAGACAAGCAAAAGCTAAGAGAATTCAGCACCACCAAACCAGCTCTACACCAAATGCTAAAGGAACTTCTCTAAGTGGGAAACACAAGAGAAGAGAAGGACCTACAAAAACAAACCCAAAAGAATTAAGAAAATGGTCATAGGAACATACATATCGATAATTACCTTAAAAGTGAATGGATTAAATGCTCCAAACAAAAGACACAGGCTTGCTAAATAGATAGAAAACAAGACTCATATATATGCTGTCCACAAGAGACCCACTTCAGACCTAGGGACACATACAGACTGAAAGTGAGGGGATGGAAAAAGATATTCCATGCAAATAGAAATCAAAAGAAAGCTGGAGTAGCAATACTCATATTAGATAAAATAGACTTTAAAATAAATAATGTTGCAAGAGACAAGGAAGGACACTACATAATAATCAAGGGATCAATCCAAGAAGAAGATAAAACAATTCTAAATATATATGGACCCAGCATAGGAGCACCTCAATACATAAGGCAACTGCTAACAGCTATAAGAGGAAATCGACAGTAATATAATAATAGTGGGGGACTTTAAGACCTCACTTACACCAATGGACAGATCATCCAAAATGAAAATAAATAAGGAAACAGAAACTTTAAATTACACAATAGACCAGATAGAGTTAATTGATATTTATAGGACATTCCATTCAAAACCAGCAGATTACACTTTCTTTTCAAGTGCACACGGAACATTCACCAGTATAGATCACATCTTGGGTCACAAATCAAGCCTCAGTAAATTTAAGAAGATTGAAATCATAACAAGCATCTCTTCTGACAACAACGCTATGAGATTAGAAATGAATTACAGGGGAAAAAAACATGAAAAACACAAACACATAGAGGCTAAACAATATGTTATGAAATAACCAAGATCACTGAAGAAATCAAAGAGGATATCAAAAAATACCTTGAGAGAAATGGCAATGAAAACACAATGATCCAAAATGTATGGGATGCAGCAAAAGCAGTTCTAAGAGGGAAGTTTATAGCTATACAAGCATACATCAAGAAACAAGAAAAATCTCACATAAACAATGTAACCTTACACCTAAAGGAACTTGAGAAAGAAGAACAAACAAAACCCAAAGTTAGCAGAAGGAAAGAAATCATAAAGATCAGAGCAGAAATAAATGAAATAGAAACAAAGAAAACAATAGCAAAGATCAATAAAACTCAAAGCTGGTTCTTTGAGAAGGTAAACAAAATTGATAAACCATTAGCCAGACTCATCAAGAAAAAGAGGGAGAGGACTCAAATCAATAAAATTAGAAATGAAAAAGGAGAAGTTACAGCAGACACTGCAGAAATACAAAGCATCCTAAGAGACTACTACAAGCAATTCTATGCCAATAAAATGGACAACCTGGAAGAAAAGGACAAGTTCGTAGAAGGGTATAACCTTCCAAGACTGAACAGGAAGAAAGAGAAACTATGAACAGACCAATCACAAATAATGAAATTGAAACTGTGATTAAAAATCTTCCAACAGAGCTTCCCTGGTGGTGCAGTGGTTGAGAGTCCACCTACCGATGCAGGGGACGCGGGTTCAAGCCCTGGTTCGGGAAGATCCCACATGCCGCGGAGCGGCTAGGCCTGTGAGCCATGGCCGCTGAGCCTGCACGTCAGGGGCCTGTGCTCCACAACGGGAGAGGCCACAACAATGAGAGGCCCACGTACCACAAAAAAAAAAAAAAAAGAAAATCTTCCAACAAACGAAATTCCAGGACCGGATGGCTTCACAGGTGAATTCTATCAAACATTTAGAGAAGACCTAACACCCATGCTTCTCAAATTCTTCCAAAAAATTGCACAGGAAGGAACACTACCAAACTCATTCTATGAGGCCACCATCACCCTGATATCAAAACCAGGCAAAGATACTACAAAAAAAGAAAACTACAGACCAATATCACTGATGAACATAGATGCAAAAATCCTTAACAAAATACTAGCAGACGGAATCCAACAAGAGATTAAAAGGATCATACACTATGATCAAGTGGGATTTATCCAAGGGATGTAAGGATTCTTCAAAATACACATATCAATCAATATGATACACCATATTAACAAATTGAAGAACAAAAACCATACGATCATCTCAATAGATGCAGAAAAAGCTTTTGACAAAATTCAGCACCCATTTATGATAAAAACTCTCCAGAAAGTGGGCATAGAGTGAACCTACCTCAACATAATAAAGGCCACTTACAACAAACCCACAGCAAACATCATTCTCAATGGAGAAAAACTGAAAGCATTTCCTCTAAGATCAGGAACAATACAAGGATGTCCACTCTCACTACTGTTATTCAACATAGTTTTGGAAGTCCTAACCATGGCAATCAGAGAAGAAAAAGAAATAAAAGGAATACAAATTGGAAAATAAGAAGTAAAACTGTCACTGTTTGCAGATGACATGATACTATACATACAGAATCCTAAAGATGCCACCAGAAAACTACTGGAGCTAATCAATGATTTTGGTAAAGTTGCAGGATACAAAATTAATGCCCAGAAATCTCTTGCATTCCTATACACTAACAACGAAAGATCAGAAAGAGAAATTAAGGAAACACTCCCATTTACCATTGCAACAAAAAGAATAAAATACCTAGGAATAAACCTATCTAGGGAGACAAAAGACCTATATGCAGAAAACTATAAGACACTGATGAAAGTAATTAAAGCTGGTACCAACAGATGGAGAGATATACCATGTTCTTGGATTGGAAGAATCAATATTGTGAAAATGACTGTACTATCCAAAGCAATCTACAGATTCAATGCAATCCCTATCAAATTACCGATGGCATTTTTTATGGAACTGGAACCAAACATCTTAAAATTTGCATGGAGACAAAAAAGACCCTGAATAGCCAAAGCAGTCTTGAGGGAAAAAAACGGAGCTGGAGGAATCAGACTCCCTGACTTCAGACTATACTACAAAGCTACAGTAATCAAGACAATATGGTACTGGCACAAAAACAGAAATATAGATCAATGGAACAAGATAGAAAGCCCAGAGATAAACCCACGCACCTATGGTCAACTAATCTATGACAAAGGAGGCAAGCATATACAATGGAGAAAAGACAGTCTCTTCAATAAGTGGTGCTGGGAAAACTGGACAGCTACATGTAAAATGAAATTAGAATACTCCCTAACACCATATACAAAAATAAACTCAAAATGGATTAGAGACCTAAATGTAAGACTGGACACTATAAAAGTCTTAGAGGAAAACATAGGTAGAACACTCTGTGACATAAACCACAGCAAGATCTTTTTTGATCCACCTCCTAGAGTAATGGAAATAAAAACAAAAATAAACAAATGGGACCTAATGAAACTTCAAAGCTTTTGCACAGCAAAGGAAACCATAAAGAAGACGAAAAGACAACCCTCAGAATGGGAGAAAATATTTGTAATGAATCAACGGACAAAGGAGTAATCTCCAAAGTATATAAACAGCTCATGCAGCTCAATATTAAAATACCAAACAACCCAATCCAGGGCAGAAGACCTAAATAGACATTTCTCCAAAGAAGATATACAGATGGCCAAGAGGCACATGGAAAGATGCTCAACATCACTAATTATTAGAGAAATACAAATCAAAACTGCAATGAGGTATCACCTCAGACCCGCTTGAATGGGCATCATTGGAAAATCTACAAACAACAAATGCTGGAGAGGGTGTGAAGAAAAGGGAACCCTCTTGCACTGTTGGTGTTAATGTAAATTGGTACAGCCACTATGGAGAACAGTACGGAGGGTCCTTAAAAAACTGAAAATAGAATTACCATATGATGCAGCAATCCCACTCCTGGCATATACCCAGAGAAAACCATAATTCAAAAAGACACCTGCACCCCAATGTTCATTGCAGCACTATTTACAATAGCCAGGTCATGGAAGCAGCCTAAATGCCCATCAACAGACGAATGGATAAAGAAGTGGTACATATACACAATGGAATATTACTCAGCCATAAAAAGGAATGAAATTGGGTCATTTGTTGAGATGTGGATGGATCTAGAGACTGTCATACAGAGTGAAGTAAGTCAGAAAGAGAAAACCAAATATCGTATATTAATGCATATGTGGAACCTAGAAAAATGGTACAGATGAACTGGTTTGCAGGGCAGAAATTGAGACACAGATGTAGAAAAGAAACGTATGGACACCAAAGGGAGAAAGCCTTGGGGTGGGTGGTGCTGGTGGTGTGATGAATTGGGTGATTGAGATTGACATGCATACACTGATGTGTGTAAAATTGATGACTAATAAGAACCTGCTGTATAAAAAAGAAACAAATACATGGAAGGATACAGATTTGAGCTACAGTGGAATAAATAATAAATGGGACGTGGCACAATGTTAGATATGGAGTGGAATGCAAAACATTAGAAAAGACAATGCCAAATATGAATCCAAGGTTTAAAACCCAAATTAGAAAATGTTTCTGACATCTACAAAATTGGCAAAGTTAGCAGACAAGCTTTTATCGAGAAATTTACTTTGTGTCTTAAATTTGATATCCAGTAGTTTATCTGTATCAGGATGACCAGAAGGCACTTGAAATATGAGTTGATTCCTGAGATGAGGTAGGATGGGAGGGGGGAATATGATACAGATTCTGTTTATTTATTAATAAAACTGCATTGCCCCCTTACTAAGAGCCATACACTCTACAAGAGTTTGATAACATTATCAGCTAATATTACTACTCTCAGAGAAATCATTAGAGATGGTGGTGGAAATTTAACAAATAAGTCAAATAAAAATGGAATAGATACCACGATAGGGGAGCTATACCTATATAAAGACCTATTAGTTTCTGCTCAGAGATGACGGTTGAAATTGCAGGAGTTGAAAAGAGTGGTTGGAATATGGGCACAGCATAATTCTCATGTCTAGATATTTTGACAGGTATTTTGCACAGATATTTTGGATACGGTCATGATGGATTTTGCTTTCCATCTTTTAAATAGCCATGTTATTAAACCTGAGAAACCACAGAATTCTGCAGTTGACTCCATGTGTTTCTGATAACTCTGTCATATTTCTTAGTTATAAGGTATAAGGATGCAAGAGGTTACAGATGAAAGCAAAGAATATTAGGGACAAAGCTATGATGGCATTTCCACATTTAAGGTATGGGAGGGAAAAGCAGTGCCAATATCTGTAATAAGAATACTCAGAGAGACCAAAGATTCAGGATAGAATAAAATGCTATCATCAATCACAGAGAGATTTTCAAAAGAGGATGGTGGTCAGTGAGGTATCAGCATGCAGAATCTCAGGAAAATGTTAAGAATGAGGGAATAACTCATTGACTAGTGATAAGGAGGTTACTGGTGACTTTTTCAAGAGTACTTTGAATAGTTAGAATGTAGGAAAGTTGCAGAAAAACTAGACCCCTAAGGAGCGAAGGACTATAAAATGAAGAAATAGCCAATGAGAATAGCAAATATTCTCAAAGTAGAGAAGTGGAGAAATTGAAGGAACTTTCATTTTTAGAATATAGGACATCTAAATATATTTGTGGGTACAGTGAATGTGCCAATATGGAGTGAAAATAAAGTCATACTAGAGATAAACAAAGGTAAAATTATCCAAAGGAACACAATGGAAAGATGTCAAGAGCACATTTTACAGAGTAAATATTGTGAAAGGTAGAAAGTGTTGTTTTGTTTTGTTTTTGTTTTTATTTTTCCTGCTCAGAGATACAGGTCATAATAAATGTAATAAAGAGTCAATAAGAAATTAAAAACTAAAACCAAGGGCTATTTTTGGAGGATCAAGTCAGGAGATTTGACAAACCTCCATGCATCTATGCTTTTCTCTAACAACACTGGAAAGTTTGAGAATTCAAATGGTGGGAGTTGTCTTTGGCCAAGGGGTGTCAAAATGGGAATATCGGGGGGAAAAATTATAGGATGTGGTAAATGCTTTATTATAATAGTTAACATTGGCGTTTAGGCTAAGAGAGAGATAAGTGAAGCAGAACAGAAACAGGCATTAAAAAATTAAATTATTAAAAATAAATCCAGTCTTCTTTCCATAACTTAAAGGCCTTTCATGGTCTGACCCCTACTTACATTTCCAATCTTATCTCATGCCATTGCAGCCCTTTCTAAATTCCAGACATGGGTATTCTCAGAGCTTCCAGAATTTGCCAAGCTCTCAGTCTCTTTCTTCATATTTGTCTATCTGACTTCTCATAATTCTGATATCAGGGCACATTTTTTGACTACCCTTATCTAAAATAGCTCTGCCACCACCGTTTTATTATCTATTGCAATACTCTATTTTCTTCATAACCCTTAATGCAATTTATACTTATTTATACATCTGTTTTATATTTATTTGGTTTTCCTGTATATTGTGTTGCCTCTCCCAGGAGAATGAAAGCTTCATGAGGATAGAGAAGCTTCAATCACAGTGCTAGGCACATAGCAGGTCCTCAATAAATATTTTAAGTGAATACATGTATACCATAGGATAGGAAAATATAATAAGGATAGAGAGAAATTCAGTATAACCAGGGGTAGAGGGAAGATAGAAAACACAGTCAGAAAGTAAAATTCTACCTTGTATAAAATTATTCACAAAGGTCTTAATTGTGTAGCATTGTTAAGTAATATGTAGATCTAAAATTCAGCCAGCAAATGGGTGAATGATGGAGAACAGAGATGGAAAACTGCTGACTCCAAAAGTTAGAAAGATCCTAATTTGATTGTTCAAGTTCACAAAAATGATACCAGGGATTGGAAAGGAGTGCCACTGAGCAATGTAGACACACTTAAACTGATGGCATATTAATTCAGTCTAATTACTGCTCACCTACTTGCACTAGTGAATTATTATTTATTCTAGACATGAGGGAACAGATGCAGCTTTCATTTATTTTATTATCTGGGTACCATCTGCAGCAAAACACATTTGTAAAACATTATTATGGACCAATAATTTTATCTCATTTTTCATCACTGCCATCACTAATATCTTCTTTGTTCTCTTCATCATCATCACCCCCACTATCTTTAGGAGAGGCATTTGTTTTAAGCATTCACAAGTCTGCTGACAGTTTCATTAAGCACAATTTTATATGCCTGTGTTAATTGTTTATCCTTTCTTTTTCTCTATCCCCCTTTTTTTATCTTCCTTATCCCTGAGGCAATGAGATTTTCCCCATTTTCAGCTGGAGGGTATTGAATTAATGGTCCATAGACATAATGAAACAGTGAAAGTTGGGCTGAAGTTAACATTTTTCAAAAACAGAATAGCCCATAAGTTTTCAATGACCATATGTTTTTTGTTTTTTGTTTTCTTTTTGTGAAATTCTAACAGCATGAGTGAGAAAACAAGCTTAAGTGGCAAGGTTTAACATCTGAAGGCTGGGCAAAATGATGCCTTAGTGTGACAAATGGTATTGCTCACTTTTATTATTGTACAGAAATGTCTTTCCTTCAGAATGAAATAGAGGTACAAATAGCCTAGGCTAGAGAATAATGGCACACATGCTTCAGAGCTTTTTATCTATGCCCTGGTCATCCCTTGATAGTTAAAAAAAAATGTCCTTATTGAAACCAGAACTCATTGTAAAGAAAAATGTTTCTGCTTTAGAGTTTTCAGTGTAGCACCTGTTACAGCCTTCCTCTCTGTCCAATGAGAAAACTATTTAATTCACCTACAAGAAAAATTTTGTAAAGCAAAAGGGAAAACAAAGACAGAAAATAATTTCATTTCTGGAAAACTAGATAATATACCTGTCAACTTGTAATGTATTCCAGTGGCCTTTGGTGACATTTTCTAGTGACAGCAGCAAAGATTCCAAAATTGCTTCCATAGGCCCCACACAGAGATAGGTAACAAAGGACGTTATTAATTTTAACATAGAGTAATTTATTGAAACCTAACACTCCATTATTAAAATATTGATTTTTTTCCCTTTCCATCCTACTCATCACTCTAAATGAATCCACATTCTCTTCTCTTTATTTCTTCCCCTATCCCCCAAAAAAGCCATCTGCTATTTCCTTTATGAAAAAATAAAACCTACAATTAGTATCGTCGTGTTCATCTTTTCTTTCTCAAAAAACGAGAACTGTTATGCAAATACTCTGCAATTTGGTTTCAAATACTCTTTGTAGTGTGATGAGCAATTTTCCTTAATACAACCCCAGCTTTTTTGCCAGGACTTACAAATAGATTTTTTAAAAGAGAACTTTCATGGGACTTTTTTACACTCTTCTGATGTAAACTTTTCACATGCATATTTAGAATGGAAATATCATTACTCCTTGAGTTGTAAAAGAAAAAAATTTGTTTATGTATTTCGTCCTGAAGAAGAAGGCCTGAAATAACCTTAAAATCTTTCTTTTACCTTAAATTTCACCGTGTTCTATATCATAGGAAATGGCCTGTACCAAATAATACTCACAGGAAATCAGAGAAATATATTTTCTTCGGCCTTTTCTGAAAGCATATTGTAAGTGATGGCAGTTTACCTGTAGGTGCAAATCTGTTGCTTGAGTTGCTCCTCAGGAGCTAAAGTATCAATATAATTTGACCCAATTCACTCAGGTATAGCTAAAGTCAGGTGTTTGGTGCTGTCTTCTTGTTAATAAGATAAGCATCTACAGTTCGAAGTGCTGATAGAATGGAAATTTTAAAATTACAGTATGTTTACTGTCCTAAGAAATAGCACTGTACTAAGAATCAGAAAACCCGAGTCTTAACACTGATCCTGCTGCCTACACATCATATGACCTGGGGCGGTAATTCTGCTCAGCCTTGGTTTCTTTATGTTACAGCTGAGAATGGCTGCCTCCTTTGCTTCCTAGAGTTACAATGATGATCAAACAACTGTTGCATGTTACTTCCTTTGCAATGGATGATAGAGACATACATTTGATGGAGATGTTCCAGGGGTTCTCAAAGTTCTATGTTTCCTACAGTAATTTCTCCTAGGGATCTTGCTACAAATGTAGATTCTGATTTACTTCTAGACCTGATTATCTGGGAGTGGGGTTTGGAAAGCTACCCTTATAGTGATAAACCTAGGTCGATTTGATGGACATGAAAAACTAGAGCCACCAGAAGAGAAATAGAATGCAATTAGCATACATTTAATTTAATCAGATATCTAATATTTAATATCTAATTAAATATCTAATTTGATACTTGATTGAGTTAGATATTTAATTTAATTATGTTTTGCTTATTTGTTGGTGTCTATGTGTGTGCATGTCATAATTCAGTGAAGGAATCCTCTGGTTTATGCTTTTAATATTAATGTTAATTACTATTTAATTAGTTAATAAAAATACTACATTAAATAATAGATAATGCAACTTGGCTAACATTTCTATTTGTACTCTCCTTATAATTACATTAGTTTGCTTTATTTCAAATGTTGACTGAAATATACAGGAAGCAAAACCAAAATGTTTCCACCCCCTGGATCCAAATAGAGCCATATTAGTAGCAATAACTCAAATTTCTGGCTTTGCTAGTTGTGCAGAAACTCCCAACTTCAGTGGAAGCCTTTCCAAATAGTTTGGGAAGGGCTGCGCGTCTCCTATGATCTTACACAACAGTCTCCCAGCTGCAGTCACCCTGTAGTATCTACAGTGTTTTTTCTCACCAGCTCTGGTCTCCATGTGGAGCTTCTCTTTTCTCTGAGCCACCGAGAAGTCCTACCTCGGGACCATTTGATTGGTACCACCTGAGGATAACACCTGAAAAACAACAGTTTCAGCTTCTGCCCACAAAAGCCTCAAAAATAATGTGCCTTGAGTTAGGCTGAAACCCCCTTACCAACTTATTTCTTCTGTTTAGCCTTATATCTATCCCTTCTCTGGACACATATTCATACTGCCCCACCCTTCCTTCTTCAAGAAATAAAATGTTATATTTCACGTAAGACCCTGGCTGTATCCAGTAAAATCAATATACTCTGTCAGACTTACCCCATAATTATGAATAATCTTTAGACTCAGCTGAACTCAACACTACTCAAATAGTAGTGGAGGTTAAAAGTGAATAATGTCCTACAAGGCTAATAATGGTGAAAGACAGCAGTCACTAGTGACCCTCTTTTCCTTCCCTGCCCCCATTTTACACTGCCCAAGTAATCACTTTCAATTTTCAGCAATTTCCTCTTTTACTTAACTCTCTATCTAAATAATATGCTTATACTGTCAACTCTTGATTTTTCAGTTTTATGCATCATATACTAACTTTTCATTGTGAACAACAGGAATGTACTTCACTTCCTTCCCATCACCACCTTGCAGAAATAAATCTTCCTTTTCTTCATTTTCCAATATAGTCATATGATATTTGCTTATATTGTTTCATGTTTATGTTGTTATGCTTATATAACGACTCCCAGCTGCAGCTGTGCTTTATAGCAGATTTCCCCAACCCCCAGGCCACAGACCTGTAGTGGTCCGTGGCCTGTTAGGAACCAGGCCACACAGCACGAGGTGAGCGGCGGGTGAGCGAGTGAAGCTTCATCTGTATTTACAGCTGCTCCCCATCGCTCACACATCTGCCTGAGCTCCGCCTCAGGTCAGTGGCTGCATTAGATTCTCACAGGAGTGTAAACCCTACTGTGAACTGCACATGTGAGTGATCTGGGTTGCACGCTCCTTATGAGAATCTAATGCCTGATGATCTGAGGTGGGGCTGAGGCAGTGATGCTAGCCCTGGGGAGCGGCTGCAAATACAGATTATCATTAGCAGAGAGGTTTGACTGCACAGAGACTATAGTTAATCAATGGCCTGCAGACTCATATCAAAACCCTATCAGTGAGTGGCAAGTGAAAACACGCTCAGGGCTCCCACTGATTCTGCATTATGGTGAGTTGTATAATTATTTCATTATATATTACAATGTAATAATAATAAAGCGCACAATAAATGTAATGCACTTCAATCATTGTGAGCCATCCCCCTGCCCACCCCTGGTCCATGGAAAAATTGTCTTCCATGAAAACGATCCCTGGTGCTAGAAATGTTAGGGACCACTGCTTTATAGTAATTATGATGACTTTCTTTTCTTGTGTGTATCTTGTGTTTTACCTCAAATTCATTTCTTTGTTTTACTTTTGCTTAGTTTTCTGTGTATCTATCACTAATTTGATGGTCAGATTCAGCTAGGAAAATATGTATACTCTTAATGCATTTTAAACTCATTAGGTTTTCTATCAATTCCATCTTCTTGCATCATCTTTTCCAGAGCAATATGTCCTACTGCAGTCTGGACTGGCTACTATCTCAGGCTTCTGTATAGCCTTTATTCTGGAGTATCCCTTCTGTCATTTCCTTGTTTCCTCAATTAAATGTACTTTTTTAACTGCCTTCCACCTTTTATTAAATGAGCACATCTAACAGAGAAAGGAAATGTGAGATAATCATTTTTTTTTAATTTATTTTTATTTTTTTTTTTTGCGGTACGCAGGCCTCTCACTGTTGTGGCCTCTCCCGTTGCGGAGCACAGGCTCTGGATGCGCAGGCTCAGCGGTCACGGCTCACGGGCCCAGCCGCTCCACGGCATGTGGGATCTTCCTGGACCGGGGCACGAACCCGTGTCCCCTGCATCGGCAGGCAGACTCTCAACCACTGCGCCACCAGGGAAACCCCAATAATCATTTTTAAGAACAGATATGTCTGTATATTTACTCACTTGGTTCAAATTTTGCTGGATGTAGAATTTGAGGTTTAAACAAAACTTCCAGAAGTTTGAAGTCACAGCTCCATTTGGGAGAAGAAACTGGAGCGTGGCCCCATCTTTCACCATATATAAATTTACATGATCCTACTATTCACCAGAGTATTTCTCTTTCCATTGCCTGATATTCAGTCCACAATCCCTTTGGTTTAGCCTCTCCTAAGGATGAAGGGGAGAAGGAGATCTGTAGTCTAAGTGCATCCTAAATGGACTTTGAAAAAATCCTGATGAAGTCAGTCCCTCCTGCTCCATTTATGTATAGTGGTTCGTGGTGTAACACTACTGAGCCTTTGGTGTGTAAACAAGTGGGGTAAATTGGATTTCTTTTCAGTTTTCCCCCTACTAAGTTAGGCTTCAGATTTCTTACGTTTGCTAAGTCAGTTACTACTAGTAAGCCACTTGCTACTTTTAGCATTCCATCCTCATTTCTTCTTGTGATTATTGGTTTCTGGCTTTTTATTAATTACTCTGTTGTTAAAATGGTAGAATTGAGAGGAAATGGAGGTAAATGTGTATATCAATCTGCCATGCTGTCTTAAAGAGAAGCTCAATATAGCTTTCTGTCTTCAAATATTTGTTTGAAACTTTTCAAAGCTACAAAAAATATTCAAGAATAGTACAATGAACAATCTCATACCTGCATATAGGTAACTGTATGATAATAAATTGCCATGGATGTGTCACCCACTCTGTGTGTGTATAAGGTCATATCAATTTCAAATTGGACTGAAGTTACTTAAAATAACTGTTGATTGAAGGCTAACTTTAGGATGTGCTAAATAACCATAATATGTCCACACTCTATCTCCATTAAGCAAAGCTGCCTTTATGATTATGAAAAAGAATTTAGAACTGTTTTCTCACTTCATGAAACGAGAAAATTGGAGTATACAAATTTGTACAATCTCGCCTCTAGCTCTCAAATTTTATGGTTCTATGAATAAACATCACTTATAATTTTGAAAATGAAATAAATTTGAGTGAAAGCAAAGTTATGGAGCAAAATGTCTTATTAAAATGTTTATTTTTCTGCATAAGTTCACAATAGGCATATTGTTTGTAATTGTTTATAATGATATTTATAATTTATAAATTACACCTGTGTATGCTGTCTGAATCCACGCCAATAATGAATGAGTTAACTTTGAATCGCCTTATTTGTAACTGAGCCACCTTATACAAGTAAGTGCATTTGTACAGATTATTGGACTCTAGAACCAAAGATCAAAGGTTAAAAATCTACAGTATAAATTAGGATTCAATTTCAACTTACTTGGCAGTAAATAAAATCTATTATTATTCATATCACAAAAGAGAAAATACTGCTATTAATTTTATATGCAGTTATTCTATAATATTTCCCATTTTGTATAGTCTATTTTTCATTTAATTTCACTTGAATTAAACCACTTTAGAAATATAATAGCTACAATAATGTCTTTTCACTTTTAATTGATTCCACTGAGTGAGAGTACATTTTCAAAATTATTATCAACACTATTAGTACAGGGCAAATAACTATAATGGTAAAGAACTTTGAGTTTAAACAATGGTGTTATATTTTTTTCTCTTAGGAAGCTCTGATCATGGCAAGTATGGACCATCCACACTTAGTCCGGTTATTGGGTGTGTGTCTAAGCCCAACCATTCAGCTGGTTACACAGCTTATGCCCCATGGCTGCCTGTTGGATTATGTCCATGAACACAAGGATAACATTGGATCCCAGCTATTGCTTAATTGGTGTGTCCAGATAGCTAAGGTAAGTGCCCATCACTTCTGCCTTTATATTTCCTAATCTAGAACAGTTTGGGTATTCAGTCTATTTAAATAAAATAAATTATATTTGCTATATTGAAAGATATAGGGAGGTATTTTCATTCAAACCACAGATCAATCTCATAATCTATTTATATATTTTGGGATTATTGTACTGTGATGTTTGTGTTATATTGACCAGATACCAAAACAAATAACTTATTGGTCAGGAGGAAAAATTGTTATACTGGATTTGTTTGGCTTTGTTGTTTTTGTTGTTGTTTAGGAATAGTTTAGTTAACAAAATTCAAGAAGGAAAAGATTGAAGGTTTGAGTTGTTCCATTTTTAGATGATTTTGTTAGCATAGCATGTACGTTCAATTCTCAGAATTACAAATGATCAAATTCTAAACATTTTTCTAGACATTTTGATAACTCTCGATTGGTCTTTAATAGTTGTCTTTTTGTTGTGGTTCCTGGTTTTGTTTTTGTTTTTTTGTCTGGCACAAGGTCTCAGTCATATAACGTATGTTAGGAGAGTGATGTGGATTTCAGTACCTGGGGTGATGGAAGGAGATGGTTCTATGTGAAGTAGAAAACATGTACTTGCTTCTTGGGGACTATGTTTTTTTTCCGTTTGAACGGATCTTCAAAACTTTCAGGAAGGGCCAGAATTCTGGATTTTTCTCTAAATTTAAACCTTGGCTCAAACTTTTGAAACACCCTGGGAGCCAAGCAAAGCTTTCACATCCTGTAGTCCACCAGTGTGCAACTTTGGAGTGCATATTTTAAGTTCAAAGAAGCCATTACAATTTTCTATACCAAGATAAATAGGTCTGGGATGAGTTTTAATTCACTATTCCCACTCTTATTTACACCAAAATATGACCTGATGTTCTATAAATTCTACAGATCTGATCATTTTAGCATTTGTGTCATATAAATGCCAAAATGTCAATCCAGTAGTTTTAGCCTATTTCTTTTTACAATCTGAGAGTGAATAAAAATACATCACCCAAAGAAGAAATTGGAGAAAATTCTTAAAATGCAAACCCAAAAAATTATTTGAGGGAAAAGCCCAGTTGAGTTTTCTGTACCGTAAATCTTGATATAGTCTCCTTATGGACCGTGTATTACAATTTTGTGAATATCACATGACAGACTCACAACGGAGAGGATCCTTTACAGTAATGAAGTTTGAAATATCACTCTTCAAAAAGTGATTTAATTATCTAAGAACTTCTATAATTTATAAGGTGAGCTAGATGTAAATGTGCGATAGACATTCTCAAATCATCCTAGCACTATAAATGAAAACAAAACTAAGTTTTGAATTTCTTAGTTCTTCTCTATATTTCCTGCAGTCTTCTCCATAATTTAGGGTTTGTCCTTAGGGATTCATGGCATTAATATATCATTTATGCAAGACTGTACACTCTAATAATAGAAGCTACTTTGAGTTCCCTGAATAATCACACTGTTTTAAAATCTTTTTGCCTTTGTAAATGACATTCCTTCTGCTTAGAAATCTTTTCTCATAGCTTCTTGATTCACGTAGCATGATGTTTTTGATCCATCAACACTGATTGGGCTTCCTCCCCTTGTGAAGTCAAACTCTTCTCTCTCTAAAGAGAAGTAACTTCCTTCTCTTCTGTGTTAGTTTGTATTGTATTATTTAAATGTTATACTGCGTGTTTATATAACTCTCTGACTATATGGCATATTTGTTTAGTCATTAATCTTTTAATAAATATGTGTGGACACCTACCATGTGCCAGGTACTATGTAGACTGCGGTGTCTAATGGTAAGAATAAACATTCAACAAATAAAACAACTAGATACAGGACTAAACACTTTGGTTTAGATTTTGAAGAAAAATAATTACAGGGGAGACTTAAGGACAGACCCCACTGAGTCCCGAGAGAGATTTTGGCTATGGGAAGAAATTTAGGCAGAGGAAAGATAACACAGAGCCCTATATATATGGTGACCATGTAATTTGTCATCCAAATGAACAAGTTTAAGAGTGAAAGGAGGCTCTATTACTAGTTATGCCGGGACAACAGGCACACAAATGTCCTAAACAGAGCAAGGTATGTGGTAACACTGTGTAGCATGGAAAATTTGGATTTTATTATAAATGCAGTGGATATTGAAGTATTTTGCCCTGGACATGATATAATCTAATTTATTTTCTAAAGAGATCATGCCAATTTATGTATGGAAATTAGATTGAGGCAATGCAGGAATGGAAATGAGAATACCAGTTAGAAGTCTGGGGGTAATGAAAATAAGAAGTTAATGAAATTATGAAACATTTTTGAGACAGTTTAGGTATTTGATTATCGATTAGAGGATGCTGAGGGAGGGAAATATGGTGGTGCTGTTGCCTGAGGTGGAGAAGGCTAGTTCAGTTCCAGACATGGCAAATGGACAGGGTTTATTGAACATAAAAATGGAGCTATCAATTAGGTAGTTGAATTTGGTCAGGATTGTAGATATAGATTTAAGAGTTATAAGTATTCAAATATATGGGAAGATACGAGATTACCTAGTAGTTACTGATTTGGTCTGATTCATATTTTGTCCCAGCACTTAAAATTGGGTCTTACATGTAGGTAGCTATTCAATATATATTTAATAAATATATTTAACTCATAAAGAAAATGAAAAAAAAATTTACCCTTAAGGAGGGAGTCCTTCCTTTATCTTGTTTTCCTACTTTGGGGGCAGAATTGTGTAGTGGAAACAGCTGTAGGGTCAAAAGGACCTACATTAGTATGCCAGTGCCCACGTTTTGGTTTTGTGAATTTGAGTAAATTATTCAACCTCTTTGAATTTTTGTTTCTCAGTGTATTAATGGAGTTAATAATTATTACATTTTTCTTCATTCACAAAATGAGTATAATACTATCTACCTGCAGTAGGCTGAAAAATAATCCCCTGCCTTCAAAATGTTATGTCCTATCCCCATCTTCTGTGAACATGTTAATTTACATGTTAAAAGGCATCGTGAGGATGTGATTAAATTAAAGATCTTGAGGTGGGGAGATGATATTATCCTGGATCATCCAAGTGGGCCAGTGTAATCCGAGGATCCACATAAGTGGGAAGCAGAAGAATCAAAGTAAGAGAGAGAAGATATAAAAACGGAAGCAGAGTTGGAGTGATAGGCCTTGAAGATGGAGAAAGGGGGACACAAGCTGAAGAATACAGTCGACCTCTAGAAGCTAGAAAAGGCAGGGAAACAAGTTCTCCCCTAGAATCTCCAGAAGGAAAGCAGGCCTGCCAACACCTTGATTTTAGTCCAGTTTAGAAACTGATTTTTGACTTCTGATGTCCGGACCTGCAAGAAAATTAATTTGTATTGTTTTAAGCCACTGCATTTGTGGTAAGGAGTTATAGCAATAGAAAACTAATAAACTGCCTCATAGTGATTTGCGAAGATTAAATAAAATAGCTCATGTAAAATCCCTGGCTCAGCTCCTAGATCATGGAGTATTTAAAAACAATCTTCTTTTATTAGCTATAGGTCAAAAGCCTCAAAGTAGAGAATTGTTTCAGAAATGTCTGTAGAATATGAGTAATTTGGTCTGAGTCAACACAAGTATTTTGCAAATAATTATTTCAGTAAGTTGGAGGCTTCTTTTTCTTTACTTCCAGTTCTCACTGAGAGAATTTATGAAAGTGAGATATCACCATCACAATTACTCCAATACCCACTTTCATTTTGGCTGCATCCCTTTTATTTATTGACAAAACCGGTAGAAGGGGAGATATGATGCTATAAAATAACCAGCTTATACTTGCGTTATAAAATACCTGTGGAAAGTGTAACGTAAGTAGAAGAAATAATATTTATGGCTAACATCAAGCACTTACTCTGTGTAAGCCACTACTCTGTATATTTTATTCATTAGTTAATTTTTCTCATCACAAACCTATAAAGTAAGTATCATTAGTGTGTCCATTTCACAGATAAAGTCAGTCACAGAGAATCTGTTACATGATTAAATTCACACAGCGAGTAAATAAATATTATAACCACTAATCTATGTTTTTATATATAAAGAAGAAAGTATTTTTTTTTAATTTCATCCATATTCCAAGTTTTCCTTACATTCTTCCATTGGTACATCTTTCTACAACATTTTATGTAACAGAAACACAAATTTCAACACCAAAATTTCTTCTTATCAGCAGCCATTTTCACTCTGCATGTGCTGCATTTAGAACTTGATTTAATTTGGTAAGCAGAGCAGAACGTATTATTTATTATTTAATGTTTGTATAATACCATATGCCTTCCTGGGGCTTTATGAATCCAGGATAGAAGATAGTTGTGAGAATTCCTTCTTTCAGAGTTGTTGCTAACAAGTTGGGCAAGCAGTTTTGAAAAGACAACTTGGCAGATTCTGAAATGTGTATGTGAGTTTAGTGAAGGAATTTCATGGTGAGTCCATGTAGGTAAAGCGTGTCTTACACAACAGGCATCTGCTTGGTGCTTTATATATTTTGTATTATGTAATCTTTACTGAAACTCTAGCAGGTATGACCCATTATTCTCCCAGTTTATAGATCAGGAAAATGGAGGAACTTAAGTCCTAAAGGACACAGCAGTAGGTTGAAATGCCTGGATTCTGTATCAGTAACTCTGATGCCTCCTGAGCCAGGTCTTTAAACCATTCTTCACCCTTTCCTCTCCAAATATATGCACCACTGCAGCTTATAGTCACTTGCACTCCTCCTGAATTTGAGGAGTGGAGGAGTGTGACATTTTATCTGTAATTGTGTCTCATCATCATGCCCATAAAAGAGAAGATTCCATCATGAATAATACTTTTTATTGTCTTCATGGAAATTTTTTATTGCTTTATCATGAAGGTCTATGTCACATTTTCAGGATCAAGTGCTAGATATTCATTTAATTATGGGAGAATTTTTTAATTGATGTTTTACATATAAAATATTATGATAAAGCAAGCTAAAAACTATTCTGTGAGCTACCATGCAGTATTGATACTGTTCACAAGTGACACTATAAATTAAGAATTTAAAATGTATAGTTTGGTGCTAGTTTGTGTTAAGCATACAGATTCTAGAACCAGACTGAATGGGTCCAAATCCCAGCTGCCTCAGTTATCAGCTGTGTGGCCCTTGACAAGTTATTTAATCTCTCTGTGCCCCCTGAAAATGAGCATAATAATAGTACTCACTTCATAGAGCAGTTATGAGAATAAGGTAATACTTGTGCTAAAAATGCTGCTTAGCATAGAGTAAGAGTGTCCACCACGTGTTATAATTTTGGATAATATCTGAGGTGAAAGCAATAAGGAAAGACACATACATTCATAGTTAGAACACCCTCATGATGTCATTTCAAAACTACTCAATTTTAAAATCTCAAGTATGAAAGATTTAACATTTGTTCTTACACCACACTGAGGGTAGGAGGAGGTCATCTCATGTTTAATATTTCTACTTTTTGGAAGAAGGAACTTGTCTCCTATCTTCACGTGCTTTCCTACACAGGTTCCTAAGCTGCTGTTCTACATGTGCTATTATTGTGACCTCTAATTTTCATGTTAGGAAATCGAATTGTTTGTAATGTTGAACATGTGAAACCAGCAGTGAATTGGCAAAGAGCTGAGGTCAGGGTAATTTTTGAATAGATAGTCTGTTACCGGGGAGGAGCAAAGAGAAAATTCTAACTTCTCAATCTCAAGGTTGAAAGGTTAAAGTGGGTTTAACTTCCTTTTACTGCATAGATTTTATCTTCTGACTTCTTTCTAAGGAGATTATTTGAGACCTTGTTGTTGTTGTTACTGAATTTTTAAAGCCTGAGTACTGAGTATCTGCCACCATTATTTTTCAAAATCTTGAAACCTTCCTCGGAGCTTTGCTGGCCTATTTTTCTTTACTGTCAGATTTTCTTCTGGAGCTCTAATGATTTGCAGTTTAATTCAGATGTAATGTTACCAGGGCTTTCTTTTTTAGTGGTTTACAATTGGAACTAATTAAAGAGATGATTCTAAAAACATTTTTCAGTGGTCCATTGTACACTTCAAGATTATTCATTGTCTGACTAAGTTATAAATTGATCCATCCTTAAAATTCCTCTGAAAAGAAATGGAAATAAAGATAATTTGATATTTCAAAGAGCAAAAATGACCTAATATGTTTAACCAAAATAATTTAGACCTGCCTATATATAAAGACTCTTTCAGTTATATTTTTGCAAATAGATTGATTCCAACATTTATGATTTCTAAGAAAACTTGTATTGCTCAAAGGTCAACATGAATTTTAGCCCAGTTTAATAGATTCTCTCAATTAAACTTTTTAAAAAAATTTTACACTCTTAAGTTGTCTGTCCTCCAGATTACTTTTCTTGCCCACATAATATTCCCAGTTGGAGCTAATGGGAATTCTATTGTGAAATCTAATTTTTGTAGCTATTGGGACGTGTCTGTGGATCTTAATTTTCTTTTTTCTTGATGGCAGAGTGGCAGTTAGTGTGAGGGGCAAAGAGGAGAAAAGAATTTCTCTTTTTCTCAGTTCAGAAACATAGTTCACCATGATTGGAAGGAGAGCAGATTTCTGTGTTAAATAAACTTTTCTTCTGTACACAGATATGAAGTCTTCCTTAAGGTTTAAATGTATAACATGAGCAGAACCTTCATTTACCTTCTTTCTTTCCTCTTTTCCATTGTTCTCTAGCAGTAGCGACACAGAGTGACAGGAAATAGTAATTTCCCATTTGACTCAGCCATTTCCTTCTACATGAATAAAATTGGACTCAAATCTGAATGTCTGATGTCAGTTAAATGCATGAACTGGGTGCTGAAACTTCTGGTTTGTTTGTGGTCAAGACCAAATTCTATATTTAAATACGACCTCAGTCTTATGCACATATATATAATTTAAAAATAATAAATACATATTCTACAGAAGAGACAGAATACTTCTAACATTCTAGAAAATATAAAATTGTCATTTATTAAATACATTTAATAATATGATAATGACTTTGTGAATACTAATTGAATGGATTTGGGGGGTATGTTGTGATACAGAAAAATTATTATATTTTATAACAGTGGAATAGAAGAGATATATTGGAATTAGAAGCCATAGTGTTAGTGGCATAGACAGACTCCAATTAATGACATTTCACAATTTAAATTAAAATAGAGAGTTTTTTTTTTTTTTTTTAGTCACAGCCACTGTTTGGAAGAGACAAGGATGAAAGTTAGCTTATTATCATTTTTACTGCTACTATTTATCTTTGAAAGCATTATATATTCTAATGAATTGTCATTAGATCTTTAGAGAAATTCAGTAGCATGAATATGACTCAATGGTAAAATTTTATTCAGAATAAATGCATTCAGTGACTTTCCCAAGATCCTGCTATTAAATAGTAGATGGATGAAGAACTGCACTCAGAATCACGGACAAGTCGTTGATTATTTCATGAAGATACAATGTTCAATTTTTTTTACCCTAAAGAAACAGCCAAATGAGTGAATTTTTGCAGGGTCTCTGTCCATTATTAGACCTATTTCTAAATTAGACTTTTGAATCACAAAGGAGAATATCTACAGTCTTTGCTTAACCAGGAAAAATCATTTATTTATTCATTTTAAAAAATATTAAGTTATGATGTAGCAGGTACCATCCCAAGATCTGGGATTTTAAGAAAGAACAAGTTCCTCTATCACAGTTTTTATATTCCACTGGGGAAGAGAGACACAAAAACTAAGTAAACAAAAAACATTACCTCATGGAGTGAGTGATGAGGTATGGTATCACACAGCAGTATTTTGGGGCAGAATTTAGGAGGAAGCAGCACTGTGTTCCAGTTTTAGCTCTATCACTTATCATCTGTATGACTTAGGCAAATTCCTTACTGTCTCTAAATTTGTTTTCTCATCTATACAATGGGCAACAGCCTCCATTTGTCCACCTCCTGTGATGGTTAAATGAGATCATGCATCAGCTTTACACATTTGCTACCAAAACTTCAGTGCTTAGTATATGTTATTATAATAGCAAGTAAAATTACAACATATTGTTTAATCTTTATTATCATCAAAATTAATTTAAACGTGACTTTTACAGAAAGATAGTGTAGTGTAGCAGAAAAAGTATGAACCACAGAGAAATACAACCTGGGTTTGAATTTTGAATCATAGTTAATAAGAGCTTTGAGAGTCATTTTCCCTTTTGCCAAATGAAAATACTTGGGCCTGCATAAAAGGAATCAAAGCTATGTTTATCAAATTTGAATTAATAAATAAATAAAAACTGATATTAATCTGAAAATTTAGATAATAGTTTCTACAGAACACAGATACATATATTTCTTTATTAATTTGCACTCATTTATTATATTCCTTTTTTCTTTTGTTTTTATTCATGTACTCATTTATTATTGTACTCATGAATACAGCAAACTTCCATTGAGAACCTACTATAATTATAATGATGAAAACAAATGGATTTTGCAATTAGATCTGGCTTTGAATCCCAACACTACCAGTCATTAGCTGTGAAATTTTGCACAAGTTCCGTAAACTCTGTGAACTTCCTTATCTAAACATCAGGATAATAATATTTACCAAATAGGGTTATTGTAACAGCTAAATAAAACAAAATGTGTCAATATCTTAACATGTTGTCTAACACATAGTATTGCTCAGGAAATATTGACCTTTTTTTGTAATCACATAGAACAGTGCTCTCAAGGCCATCCATTTCAGAAGAGGATCTCTATATGTTTGCATAATAGAGGGTTCACTTGAAATTTTTTTTTCCAGGACAAAACACAAATCTGTCCAAGGGAAGTCTTTTCATCATTTCCTCATATTAAACAGAAATAAATTTGGTCTGAAATACTAGATTGGAGGAGCATCACATTAGTTTTTATTTTTTTCTAAATTAAAATGATTCCAGCTTGGTACTCACCTATCAGAGTTGGCCAGAAATTCCATTTTAATCGTGTATTGGGAGATCCCTATAAGGATTTTTCTAGAGATATCAAAGAATCTGATGAGGAATATCAGATGCTTGGTAAACAGGAGCAGAGTCTCCATTTTTCCAGCCTTCATAATTCATACATGAAGGTGCTCTTGTTCGCCTCTACAGAAGCAGAGTTCTCCAATCTTTCTGTCAGGTATGCACAATCCTTATAGTTCCCAAATAATTTTTCATCTTTCTTTTTTATTTTGGCATATGACATGAGTATTTATTGCTCATGAGTTTGGGTGTGCTGGGTGGCTCTGGGATCTCGACTGAGCTCATTCACATGTTGTGGGGTTGGCTGGATGTCAGCTGATCTAGACTGGACTGACTGGGGTGACTGGAGGATTGGGCTGTACTTCACATGACTCTTCTCTCCATCAAGCTAGCTGGGACATGTTCCTATAAATCCTTGTCTCATGGTGTTCAGTCCTCCAGGACCTGGGCATCCATGTACACACCATCCTGGGAGAGGCTTAACACTTCTGTGGGGACAGAGTGAGAGTAGGAGGCTAGATTCCCCCTACCCCACCCCATTCCCAGTCCCTTTCTGGAACTGCCACCAGTGATTCCCTCTTCCCTCTTTGGTCTTAGAGAACCTAATCTTTTTTCTCTAGGTTGTTGGGTTCAGCCTCTTTTATGTTCCACCCTCACCTCTAGGGCTAGATAGAAATAAGTCAATTTCTCAAACCACAAAACCTATGAGAGGCTTATCGCCTGGGTGCTGTTGCCTTGGAATTATAATTTTAGGTACTACAGTGTAAAATCCCTTTCAAGATGAAGCGCCCAAACTAGAAACATACTGCTTTTCCTATTTATTCTAAAGAAGCAAGCACAAAACACAAATCAAAGCAATATCTTAAAGTAATTTGCTGTGTACAAAAAGAAAGAAAAATAACAGAAAAATCACACAGAAGGGACCAGCCCAAAGTTCCTTTATGGAGATGGTAAATCTTTAAAACAATGAATACCAGAATTTATTGAAACTTTGGCACAGCAAGGAGCTCCAGAAGATTATCTATTTCACTGATTTAAAAATTTTAAAACGTGAAATTGTTTTGTCAAGTGAAATTTTACTTGAAAATCTAAACAAATAAAACTGAGCCATACCTATAGCAATAGAAGGCGTTGAAAGGGCTTCATGGTACCCTGAGGGATCCCTAGGTCCTCACAGAGACCAGCTTTAAGACCATAGATGTGCCTGTATTGAAGATGGGGAAAATGAAGACTAAACAGGTAACAGAATCCATTTAAGGCCACAGGTCATAGTGACAAAGCCACAATCTGAATTAATTTATCACCCAGTCACCCCAGCCTAGACCAACTGACAGCCAGTACCCCTTACCCTGACTCCATAAGATTTGTGGACTTCTCATTTGTAATTTAGGTGAAATAACTCCTACAGTATTACAGAGATTTAGTCTAAAAGATCATCTACTTTTACTTATCTCATAATTTTTAAGGGTCTAATGAACTTTTTCCCCTTCTGGAATAGAAGCAGCTGGTTTACTTTTACTTTGAAGTACTTTTGTGTTTCCGGTTTACCTTCCAAGGGCTTTTTATTTTTTATCTCTCTTCGCTACCAATAGTTTTTCCTCTCCGTCTTTATATCAGGGTGTCTAATAACATTGCAACCTCCCAAATTGGTAATAAAGCACCTGACTGAATTTGAATCATGTTTATCCCCTCCTTGAATCAACCTCCTGCTTTTTATTTATGTGCTAAATTCTCATTGCCTTAAAGGAGGATGACATAAAAGAGGTAGTAAGGGATAAGAGAGCATCTCGATTTTACCAGATTGAAAATGAAGTTTACTGAGTCAGTTTCTAGAGCACAGGTCCCAGAATTGCACTGAAGCCTTAATTATTTCCTGGGGTTTGCATGAAATATGAAGGTCTCTCCCTTAGAGGAGTCATTTAGGTTGTTTCTTGTCTAACCTATAAAATAGCAAGCTTCCCTTTTGCTTTGCTTTGCCTGTGGCTTTGTTTGACATGCTGAGCAACTCCAATTCAGCCAGGAAGTTACTCCATTCTATAATGGCAAAGGTTTTCATTCAGCTACCATACAAATCCAGGAAGGAAAGAACTTAATTTCTTTACTGTAAATGTATAGCTAGTACTTTTAATGTACTTCTTATTTTGACACAAATCTGAAAGCTTTACAATCTGAATGGATTAAATTGTACTTTATGTGTGTAAAGTGTTCACAATTACATCTATTAGTCATGATTATGTGAATGAAGTTTGGTATTGTAGCAGGTTTTAGGAGCACAGTGATTTTCTTAAATGCAGAATCAAAGTAGCAGGACCTGCATGTCTAGTTTATGGCTCCCCTGCGGCTTTTGTTTCTAAAACTGTGTAGGTAGATGGGTGTTATAATATTGCTGTCAAGAAGTTGTGATATATAATCATGATCCTTCAGATGTATGCATACAATGTCATTCTTCCTACTGATTTCAAGATGTTTATAGTAATGCAGAGAGTTAGGACTTGTATTTTGCTGCACGTAGGAGAAACAAAGGATGAGGAGATCAAGCAATTTGACTGGAAACAGAAAAACCATGTTGGGAATGAAGGCAAGACACAGATTTGCTTCCTCTACACCTGCCCAAATTCTTTTCCAGATAGTTTTTTTTTCTAACTCTTATTTTGAAACAATTTTAGATTCATAGGCAGTTACAAAAAATTGTAAGAGTGTTTCCATTCGTTCCTCACCAATTTCCCCACTGATAACATTTTGTGTAACTATAGTACAAATATTGCAACCAGGAATTTGACATTGGTGCAATCCACAGAGCTTATTCTGATTTCACCAGTTTTACATAAACTTTTGTGTGTGTCTGTGTGTGTATAGTTCTATGCAATTTTATCACGTGTTGATTTATATAACTACCACCACATCAAGATATAGAAGTATTTCATGACCTCATATCATCACTTTATAACTACACAAAACCTCCTAGTTCTTTGTTTTTAATTGTACTCAAATCTTGCCATGATCTATATTTGTAACAATGACTTATTTTTTTAAATATTTTTAAAAATTTATTGTTTCCCACATTACAGTAGATATATAATACTCTGATATATATATATACTGTTTGATTCTAGCATTAATAATTTAGAAGAGTCTTACTTCAAAAGATATCCTCTATAGATTCGCACAAAAATATTCTAAAACAGTGACTATGAAGAAGACAAACTTGGTTCTGTGTAGCTATGTGACCTAGGAGGGATGCAGCAGTCAAAATGTAGTATTAGATCCTCTTACAATTACTTAGTGGGAACATCTACCCTCCTACTTCTGCACCTTCTAATTACCATAGCAAAGTGGTTTAGCAGGTCACTGGCTGCAGAAGAGAGATAGCCCCATCAAACCCAGAAGGGCATGGAGCCAGAAGGGAGGAAAATAAGGTTAATAATGAAGACAGGCTGAAGGTGAATGAGAGAAAGCAGTTAAGGCTTTATGCCAATCTTCTACATTCTGAGAATGTTAAAAAATTTAGAATAATTAGGGCTTCCCTGGTGGCACAGTGGTTGAGGGTCCGCCTGCTGATGCAGGGGACACGGATTCATGCCCTGGTCCGGGAAGATCCCACATGCTGCGGAGCGGCTAGGCCCGTGACCCATGGCTGCTGAGCCTGTGCATCCGGAGCCTGTGCTCTGCAACGGGAGAGGCCACAACAGGGAGAGGCCCGTGTACCGCCAAAAAAAAAAAAAAAAAAAAAAATTTAGAATAATTATATTTAGTACCATATGTGATAAAATAAAATGTACACAGCTTGTATGATACATATGTATGTGTATGTGCCTACAAACATAAATATACACATATACATACATATGTGCTTTTTTCTATATCTTGAATATAAATATATTAGTAAGATGAATTTATGTTTTAAATATAAAATAGTTCTATGTAGCCAAAATTCGACAATATTCAATTAAATATGGAAAGGAGCACAGGATGGGAAGAGTCATTTATCGTTATGATTAGAAATATTAGGCTAAACAGTGTGCAAAATTTGACTTTTCATTATCTAAATTTGATTGATTAAAAGGAGGTTGTTGGCAGATGTTTATTATTTTTCATTGGCGAAGGTGAGAGATGAACAGAATATATGTGTAGTTGTGGAAAGGAAGGGGAGCGGCTGTGAGCATATAGAGTGGCTATGGGTCAAAGATTTTATCCTTCATGTGAAAAAAAAAAGAGCTTAATGACAGTCATCTATCAGCTAGCCTCATTTTCAGCTTCAGGATTCTGCTATTCCCAATGCCCTATGCCTTGACAAGGCTGATTGTATAATTACGATACTACATCACCCACTCCTAGTGCACTTTCACTGGCAAGGACTAGAACTAGGGACTTTGATGATTATTGCCCCAAGCAAGCACATTAGCATGAATATAGTTTACTAATGGGGCTGCTCTATTAGAAATTGTAGTATAAGATTTAAACCAAGGATTTTTTTAATGAAGACCCCTGTAGATTAAATGTCAGATTGAGTTAGAGCTTTAAAATTTTAAATATTGTATTTTTTAAGACAAAATGAATGATTCCCCTGTATTTTCAAATTCTTTCTAGTATGTATTAAGAATTACCAGTTATTCTGCTAGAATGAAATAGAATTTATAAAGCTTTCTCAAGAATGCATAAGTGCTAAATAAAAGAATATCCTTAAGTTAATTTCTATACAAGGTTAAAGAATTCCATAAAAATATAGCTAATATGGGTTAGAGTGGCTTGCGGTACGCAGGCCTCTCTCTGTTGTGGCCTCTCCCGTTGCGGAGCACAGGCTCCGGACACTCAGGCTCAGCGGCCATGGTTCACGGGCCCAGCCGCTCCGCGGCATGTGGGCTCTTCCCAGACTGGGGCACGAACCCGTGTCCCCTGCATTGGCAGGCGGACTCTCAACCACTGCGCCACCAGGAAAGCCCGAGATACTGTTCTTAATCTGGGTGCTAGTACTCCGTTTGTGAAATATATATATCTTGAAAAAAATTTTTGAGTCTAGTTGTTTACATTTTGCTTTAAAAATTTTAGATGGTTATTTCTTTAAAGCTTTGGCACATCAAGTCAGAACACCAAACTGAAATGACTTCGTTTCTACTATTGATTGGAAAAATGTCTGGCAATGCCTAAACCAAGAGCGTACAGGTAAAGATCTTTCACGGTAGGGTTGAGACAATTTCATGAATTCTTCCCAGTCCCTGGTATACAATCAATCAGTCCTGACTGGTGCTGATCAGAGCTTTTGTGGAACAGGTTGTCTTATAATAGTTTGGTTTCATGTAGACCAGCGATGACAGTGCATGGCAGTAACAATACTGGAAAGTAATGACCCCTATGTCTTTAACCTAAGTGTTCATGAAGCAGGATCAATCCTGTAGCCAAATCAGCTAACACTTGCATTGAGGCTATGCTCAATATTGGGCAAAGGACTTTATATGGAATACCTCTTTTTCAAAGTTTATTTTATTGAAGTACCGTTGACTTACAATGTTGTGTTAATTTCTACTGTACAGCAAAGTGATTCAGTTATACATATATATACATTATTTTTCATGTTCTTTTCCATTATAGTTTATCACAGGATATTGAATATAGTTTCCCTGTGCTATACAGTAGGACATTGTTGTTTATCCAGCCTACAATTCTTACAAAGAACTATAGGATAGACACAATTATATGTTTAAATGAGTTAATATGTGTAAACTATCTTGCACAATGCCTGATACATGCTAACATTCAATAACGTTAGATATTATTACTCCTGTTGTTATTGCTTATATTATTCCCATTTTACATGAAAACACTGAGACTCAGAGAGGTTACGTAGCTTGTCCAAAGTCACATAACTAATAAGCATGAACACGTGATACTTGCACAAACAGATTTAAGCATTTCCACATGTTGCCTCTCTCAGGACCACTACATTATATGATCTAAGGACAGGGCAAGACAGTGACCTCAAATTGATAGTACTCCTGCCTAACTAGTTCTGCATCTTAATTAGATAATTGAAGGAGCTATTTCTTATTTCCTGTCATAATCTGTAAAATTTAAAGTATAAAACTGATCCAAGCCAGGTAACTTGTACCATAATTTTGTGGAGAATATGGGAGAGCACGCACTCTATATATAAATACATAGACTTGATTTCTTCTAGGATCACAGTCTTAGTCACAACTACTCTTGTTATTATCTTCCTATTTTTTTTATTAAAACATAATTAAGTGGGGTGACAGTTTATTTCACTACTACCTTTATCTGAGAACATACCAGTATAATCCATATGGCACCTATGGACTATCATTTTATCGAAAAGTCTCTATGCAGTGAGACTTTAATAGGTGGCTTCTCACAGGACAGTCATCTCTCCATGCTTTTGATCTTATTCACAGGTACTCCAAGGTATCTGGCCACAAATTCCTCACATTTTCATCAATCATCGAGGTAGTGGAAAACTTTTTTTTTTTTTTTTAACGTGCATTCCCCAAAAGACTGGCTTGGAAAAACATTCTTGAAAACTTCTTTTAAATCAGATTCAAGATATTACAGTAGCACCTGCTAGAGTCTGTCAACATTTCCACGATAAACCCTTATTTTCCAGGTTTATTACTTAGCTGTAAAATTTTCCTGTGGACTCTGATACAAAATAAAGAATTTCAGCCCAAAGCAATTTTTACTCTCATCACTCAAATATTGAGATTTTTCAAGTCATGATTGTTTCTAAAAATGCCACAAAAGTCAAACACTTTGGGGGACACACACACATTTTAAGCCCTTTATAAAATGCAACATTAAAAGTAATTTATTTCTCATAAAAAACAAAGAACTAGATAAGTAGAATCTCAAGGCCTGAAGGGGAAATTCTGTGAGCCCACACAGACTTATTTCCTTATGATTCGGGGGCTAATTTGCTATTTAGATTGAGATTTTTAATATTACTACAATAAGCTTTCAAGAAATTGGCACCATATGGGTCTAAAAGAAATTGGATGGTAGGCAAAGGAGAATTAGAATAAAGACTGAACATGCAACCCACAGAAATAATATTCTCAAAGCTACTGATGTTGCTGCCATCTGAGATAATGTCATGTATTTTGTTTTGTTTTGTTCTCCCTACTGGTAAGCCTAAGAAAGGCTGATAAACAGTTTATAAAGTGCTAAAACATCAGATGGACTACTAAAATCAGGGATTTTATCAGGAAAACAACCCCCGCTGCAACTTAATTGAACTTCTTGTCAACAGAAATGACTACATTGGAAGTTCTAAATTTTTCTATCCCCAAAACCCATATAACACAGACAGGAAAAATATGGATTCTTTATTCTCCAGCTAACTCTTACACCTCTCTAAATAATAGGTATTTAACAGGAAAATACTACCTGGGTGTGCTCTTCCCTGTTAGGTCTGAATGAATTTTAAAACCTCTACTTTGGTTCAGATAAGGAGGGTAAATTGGTTACACTTTATATCCTCGTAATATTGTGATTTCAGGACTTAAAAGGAGTCACTCCTGAGGGAGTTCTGATCATTAATAATTCTAAAGCACTCGGCAGTGCGTTCTTGGGTATGTAAAGGGGAATCTGTATTTCAGCATAATGGAGGGAAAAAACTAGATGGAAGAAATTTTTCTACCTTGGCCATGCTTAATCAAATCTATCAAATAACATTCCCAATTCCCTAAAGTGGATGGAATATAGTTTAAAATACAAATTTTCAGCACAACCTCTGACTTGCCTCCTATTTTCACTAAGTTATATATGTAGCAGATGGTATTCTGCTACATATATAAGGTTTATATGTAGCTTAGCATGAACATGACCTGGAGGATAGGGGAGATAGGTATGGATCATAAGACTGCTTATACTGGTCATAACAAAGTGAATTTGCGTGTACATCACTGACAGGTCTAAAAGCTGAGTTTAAGTTCTTCATAAATTAAAATTATGAATGCAGATTAAAGATGTTAGTCAAAATACACACAGAAGTCAGAAGGGAGTTGCCCATGAGATATGGACACTTAAGATTTTTTACTGGCTTCTTTCTAGCCAGGAGCCCAAACTGTAAACATCTGAGTACAGGAAGGTATGCGGAACTCATAGGAGGCTATTAACATTTTGAATGAGAGATAAATGGTGATCTCAACAAAAGCAATATATATGGGCATTAAGAGCAGGAAGACAAGGGGGCTCTTATAATTACTGGATGATGGATGAATCATTATGTTTGGTAAAATGTTTTATAAATTACCAAACCTAAAATAAATGGCAGATATGCTAGCTTACATCTAATTTTCAGAGTTTAGTAGACTTCCGAAATAGAAAGCTCTGACAAAATTTATTTGGTCTTTCCTTCCTATATAAACAGTTTTTGACTTGGTCCTCTTTGGCGAACTATTTTCCTTAGCATAATAATGCCTCTAGTTCTCTCTGTCTACCTCTGCCTCTGCCTCTCTCTCTTCATTTGAGGCTTCCAATTCAGAGCTTATTTATCTGATAGTCTTTGACCTTGGCTCACATATCATATTGAATATTTAGAAGTATAGTCACCCAAATAGCACAAAACTTCTAGCTAGTATTTGTCCCTAAAGACATAGAAGTATGACAGTGCCATAGAAAAGAGTTTCCACAAGTCCTGTGAATCACGGTTACAGGGGATGCCGTCAGATTAACAGGGAAATGAGAGGAGAATGCAAAGATTAGGGTGAAGTTAGGATTCAATAAGTACCTTCTCGCTTCTTTTCCATTTTACAGTGTCAACAGCCAGCAAACCAGAGCAGAGAGGTAGTTTTCCTGGACGGTTTTAGAGTAGCTTCCAAGACTGTTTAGGGGAAGCCACAAAAGACTGCTTCAATCTGATGCCCAAACAGTCTGGCACTGAGGGAACTCTTCTAGCAACCTGCAGGCCATGCGTTATGTTTGTCTTTCTGCCTAAGGCACTCACCAATTATGTACGCTATAAATGTAAGCTGATCTCCCTTCCAGAGGTGAGAGTAAAGGACTTGAGGAATGCTTTCTATGCTTCAGTTTATTAAAGAGGATGAAGAGTTCCTAGGTAGAAGGAAAGTGATAAATCCAAGAAGAAATCCAGAAAGTCCAAAGCATCTAGGTAATGGGATCAGTATCAATATAAAAAAATCCCTCCACCATGTATCACATCTTTGGCTTTGGTTCAATTAATCCTTCAAAACTCAGACTCCTCCTATGCAAAATGGTGATAACAGAAGTACTTACCTGGTAGAGTTGTGAGCATTAACATAACACAGACCAGTTAATGTATGTCAAGAACTTGATTTAGTACAAACCTACTGGATTGTAAGAGTTTAATAATGCCTCATACTTAGTGAGAACTTGTTGAACTTCACAATGATAATACTGATAAAAATGATATATTAAACAATTAGAACATACGAGTGTCAAAAAGAAAAAGAGGAAAATATGTATCAATGAAAATTATAACAGCTGTAAGCATCTGCACTTATTCCATTGGATAAAGGCCTGATGAAGAAGAACATCTGTGCCATAGAGAAATAAAAGGATTCACAGAACCAATTACAAAGATGTCTCCCCTGAGATTGAGCTTTGCGGCTTAGTTAACCCTTGCTAAGGAAAAGGGAGGCAGCTACATGATCTGACAAGAATGTTCAGTGACAGGCTCTTTGTCTGGGTGTATAAGACAAGGCTAGTCAAACCAACCAAATTTAGTTACACATCATGGTGAAACAAATAATACTATTATAATAAGCAAGCTGTATCTCCAGGATTTGGACTTTGAGGTCTTGAATAAGAAATTAAAATACAGTCTATGGAGACACAAGGGACAGGTTGATTTCTTCTTATTACTTTGAAAATAAAGGACATTGGGAGTGAACAATTAACTATATAGATGGAATCTAAGAGCAGAATTTTATTTCATTTTTTTAAATTTCATGGCTCATCAAAACTCTGGGCTGTTGATAAGGAAATAGCATGCATCTCCTGAGATTTGAGCAAAATATATTTGACCAGAGATTCCTATATTTGATCAAAGAGGCTTTAAAGAAATAGAGAAGTATCACATTGCACCCAATATTCCCCCCAAAAGAGGGAAGTGCAAGAGCAATAGTTTCTTATACATAATCACAAAGAAAAAGACGGAGAAAATTGACTTCTCCATCCAGAAACAAATAGTGTGTGTGTGTGTGTGTGTGTGTGTGTGTGTGTGTGTGTGTGTGTGTGTAAAATTTACCATGTATGAATTTAAAAGAATAACCATGAAAGGGTTGCTTATCTTTTGGGAGGAAAAAATAATAATCATTCTCTGGTGACCCTACCCAGGATTCAAAATTAACTACACTATCTCACCACATTATAACACTAGTAACGTTGTGTACTATAACACTAACTATATCCAATTTCTCATGTCCCAGTAACTCATCAGTGAGAAAACAAAACAAACAAACAAAAGCAAATTTTTTTAATGTCCTTTTTTATTTATCTACCCAGACAGTGAAACTGCTCTTTTAGAAATAATCAGTGACCAAGCCAAAGATAATTTTCCAGTTCTTGTCTTAACCTCTCTGAAACATTATCAGTCTGACATTTTGCAATTCACTTTGCTTAATATCTTTTGGGGAAAAAAAATAATTCTCTAGTGTCCCTATTCAGGATTCAAAACTCAAATGCCATCTTATTAAACACTATCCAGCTTTTTCTCCGCTCCACCAGGTGTTTGCCCCCTCCTGGATGCAGTCCTAGGACTTAAAACATCTCTTTAATATATTACACTGAATTGTAATTATTTGCACAGATTTCTCTCCCCTACTGGACTGTGAGTCTTGAATACTACGTATTCTTTGCATTTGTGATTCTACCAGTCAGCACAATGTTTACTGCAGAGTGGGTGCTCAAAATAAATATATGTTAGAAAATCAAATATAAATATATATGTATATTTGTTACACAAGCTCACATATCAGCAGGTGGGTCATGGACAATATGAGTGCAGATATCTTTATAATAATACTTAGAGAATGAATAATAAGCAAAACAGGCTTGAATTGTTTTCTCAAGGCAATAAATTTGGTATCAGCAATATCACCAAGACTTACTAGACTGGAACTTAGTAGGCATTTTGCATGACCTATGGATATATCAAAGACGTACACAAGAAAACAGCATATAAAATCAAGAACATGTGATGAAGTCTGGTACAAATTTGAAAATAACATTATCATGAAAGCTACAGTACAGAGTGAGTGAGGCTATGTAAAGTACAACTAGCAATGGAAAGGATTTCAAAAATTAAAGTTTTCAACATAAGAAAGAATGTTCCACTGCTTGGGGAACATTAAGTCATGATAAAGAGAACATTAAAACCAAACCAAAACAAAACAAACAAAATTTTTTAAAAAACTCTTATTTCTGCCTTCTGTCTTAGGGAGAATCATCTTGACACTGGCAGGGGGAGGCATATTAGTGTGGTACTAAAACATCAGACAGATGAAGAGAGAAACTGACTCTGTCCTTTAAATGACTTGAAATGAATTATATTCCAATGATGTGTAGCTAGCTCCTGGGACCCTAACTAGAATTCCTGAAGCATTATGGAAACCAGGGATAGGACCAGAAAGCTTTAAGTGTATGAAAGATGTTATTTATTTATTTAAAAGTACAGACTATGGAAAACTGTATCTGAGTCACTAGTTATTATACAGATGATTCTGAATTCTTAGGTAAGGGAGGATCCCACAGAGATTGAGGTATACTCACTTAAAACAAATGAAATCCACAGGTTTATTAGATGGATGGGTCAGAAAAATTCTGCAGACAAGGTATCTCATTTTGGCAAGGTATTTGTAAATTTTTCCATTGATGAGGACATGAAACATTAAGGGACAACTAAGATTTTTCGGGCTTCCCTGGTGGCGCAGTGGTTGAGAGTCCGCCTGCCAATGCAGGGGACACGGGTTCGTGCCCCGGTCCTGGAAGATCCCACATGCCGCGGAGTGGCTGGGCCCATGAGCCACGGCCGCTGAGCTTGCGTGTCCAGAGCCTGTGCTCCGCAATGCGAGAGGCCACAACAGTGAGAGGCCCGCGTACCGCAAAAAAAAAAAAAAGATTTTTCAGTGCTAATTTGGTAGAAATAATCTTACCAAATAGCTTTGATTAATATACCAAGAGCAACCTTGGTGATTCTAGTAGTATATTAGAGACTTTTATTCCTAGCCCTGTTAGGTTGTATGTTTTATTGATTGCATGGATGAAGGTATGCTTTGCTTTAACTTAGATAAAGCTGGCAGGAATTGATAACATTTTTAAAATGAAAAAATCAAATATTTCATGTATCGGGAGTTAATACTGTGATAAAGATGAGTAAAATTCAGATTCCTATACTACTTTGTTTTATATAGTCAGTGCACACAGTTAAGACAGGGAAAACTGGTTAAACGGTACTGCATATTAAAGGGACTGTGGTTCTGAACTGCAAGAAGTCATTAAATAATGAAATGAACTCATTAAGTAATCCAATGAAGTTATATGCTTTCTACCCTACAACATACACATGTTCATATTCACATCAAACACATGGGGCTCTCAGATTCCCTGGATATCACATATATGCACGCCATAAGTTCTAAGAATCCAGACAAGAAACCTTAGATAGGAGTGCTTTGTTGTGGTACTCTAATACATTATTTCACCTTGACCTTCCTTAGCAAATATACAATGTCCAGAATAAGAAGGTTTGCTGATCCTGTACAGATTATATAGAGAATATTATGCTGCTTTCTGGGTCAATTTTAGGTATAATGAAATTAAGACAAGAGAAACTAGACTAGTGAATGGTCAGAGAATCACATGGTATGAGAAACATCTGGAGAATTTTATGTCTAGGAAACAGACCTTAGTAAGAAATCCAATAATTGTCTTTAAATTTTCAGAGTTATAACTTGGAAAAAGAGTAAAATTATTTTGTTATCTAAAATTTGGTAGAAAAAACACCAAGTGTGGAGATTATAGGAAGGTAGATTTGACTCTTTACTATACAAGGAAGATACATTTAACATCTGGATTTATATAAAAATAGAATGGGATGTTTCATAAAGTTATTATCTCTCTGTCAATGGAAGTATTCAGGTAAATTATAGATCTTCTCATGCCTGAGGTCTTGTGAAAGGAATGCCTGTAGTGGGAGAAGGGAGTACTAGATTATGCTCAAGGCTTCAAGTTGAAGATTCTATGATCCGCTTATATGTTTTAAAGAATACTAAATGAAAAAATGTTTGTACTTATTTTTGTTATAGTGAACATTAAGGAAGAAACCAGTATGGACACCTATTATTGGATGTTTCTGAGTGTGCCTTAATTTATATCTGTTACACAGAGTTAATTTATTTTCATTTAATTTCTTTTTCAGTGCTACTGTTCACTTTACTTTTTTTATTAGTTATCCATTTTATACATATTAGTGTATATATGTCAATCCCAACCTCCCAATTCATTGGCACCCACCCCATTTTTCCCCCCCTTGGTGTCCATACGTATGTTCTCTACATCTGTGTCTCTATTTCTGCCTTGCCAACCGGTTCATCTGTACCATTTTTCTAGATTCCACATAGATGCGTTAATATACAATATCTGTTTTTCTCTTTCTGACTTACTTCACTCTGTATGACAGTCTCTAGGTCCATCCATGTCTCTACAGATGACACAATTTCATACCTTTTTTATGGCTGAGTAATATTCCGTTGAATATATGTACCACTTCTTCTTTATCCATTCATCTGTTGATGGGTATTTAGGTTGCTTTCATGACCTGGCTATTGTATATGTATACAATACAATATGTATGTATATGTATATTACAATATGTATATTATAAATAGGCACTCATTAATATTGAATCTCTCTGGGTATATGCCCAGTAGTGGGATTGTTGGGTCATATGGTAATTCTATTTTTAGTTTTTTAAGGAACCTCTGTACTGTTCTCCATAGTGGCTGTATCAATTTACATTCCCACCAACAGTGCAAGATGATACTCTTTTCTACACAACCTCTTCAGCATTTGTTGCTTGTAGATTTTCTCATGATGCCCATTGTAAACGGTGTGAAGTGATACCTCATTGTAGTTTTGATTTTAATTTCTCTAATAATTAGTGATGTTGAGCATCTTTCCATGTGCCTCTTGGCCATCTGTATGTCTTCTTTGGAGAAATGTCTATTTAGGTCTTCTGCCCATTTTTGGATTCGGTTGTTTGTTTTTTTTAATATTGAGTTGCATGAGCTGTTTATACATTTTGGAGATTAATCCATTGTCTGTTGATTCATTTGCAAATATTTTCTCTCGTTTTGAGTGTTGTCTTTTTGTCTTCTTTATACTTTGCTGCACAAAAGCTTTAAAGTTTCATTAGATCCCATTTGTTTACTTTTATTTTTATTTCCATTACTCTAGGAGGTGGGTCAGAAAAGATCTTGCTGTGATTTATGTCAAAGAGTGTTCTTCCTGTTTTCCTCTAAGAGGTTTATAGTGTCCGGGCTTACACTTAGGTCTGTAATCCATTTTGAGTTTATTTTTGTGTATGGTGTTAGGGAGTGTTCTAATTTCATTCTTTAACATGTAGCTGCCCAGTTTTCCCAGCACCACTTATTAAAGAGACTATCTTTTCTCCATTATATATCCTTGCCTCCTTTGTCATAGATTAGTTGACCATAGGTGTGTGGGTTTATCTCTGGGCTTTCTACCTTGTTCCATTGATCTTTATTTCTGTTTTTGTGCCAGTACCATACTGTCTTGATTACTGTAGCTTTGTAGTATAGTCTGAAGTCAGGGAGTCTTATTCTTCCAACTCTGTTTTTTTTCCTCAAGATTGCTTTGAGTATTCGGGGTCTTTTGTGTCTCCATACAAGTTTTAAGATTTTTTGATCTAGTTCCGTAAAAAATGCCATTGGTAATTTGATAGGGATTGCATTGAATCTGTTGATTGCTTTGGGGAGTATAGTCATTTTCACAATATTGATTCTTCCAATCCAAGAACATGGTATATCTCTCCATCTGTTTGTGTCATTTTGATTTCTTTCATCAGTGTCTTATAGTTTTCTGAGTACAGGTCTTTTACCTCCTTAGGTAGGTTTATTCCTAGGTATTTTCTTCTTTTTGTTGCAATGATGAATGGGATTGTTTCCTTAATTTCTCTTTCTGATCTTTCGTTATTAGTGTATAGTAATGCAAGAGATTTCTGTGCATTAATATTGTATCCTGTGACTTTACCAAATGCATTGATTAGCTCTAGGAGTTTTCTGGTGGCATCTTTAGGATTATCTATGTATAGTATATGTATAGTATCATGGATTATCTATGTATAGTATCATGGTATCAAAACAGTTAACGTTTTACTTCTTCTATTCCAATTTCTATTCCTTTTATTTCTTTTTCTTCTCTGATTGCCATGGCTAGGACTTCCAAAACTATGTTGAATAAGAGTGTCGAGAGTGGACATCCTTATCTTGTTCCTGATCTTAGAGAAAATTCTTTCAGTTTTTCACCATTGAGAATGATGTTTGCTGTGGGTTTGTCATATATGGCCTTTATTGTGTGGAGGTAGGTTCCCTCTATGCCCACTTTCTGGAGAGTTTTTATCATAAATATGTGTTGAATTTTGTCAAAAGCTTTTTCTGTATCGAGATGATCATATGATTTTTATTCTTCAATTTGTTAATATGGTGTATCACATTGATTGATTTGCATATGTTGAAGAATCCTTACATCCCTGGGATAAATCCCACTTGATCATGGTGTGTGATCCTTTTAATGTGTTGGTGGATTCTGTTTGCTAGTATTTTGTTGAGGATATTTGCATCTATATTCATCAGTGATATTGGTCTGTAGTTTTCTTTTCTTGTAGTATCTTTGTCTAGTTTTGGTATCTGTGTGATGGTGGCCTCATAGAATGAGTTTGGGAGTGTTCCTTCCTCTTCAATTTCTTGGAAGAGTTTGCGAAGGATGGGTGTTACCTCTTCTCAAAATGTTTGATAGAATTCACCTGTGAAGCCATCTGGTCCTGGGCTTTTGCTTCTTGGCAGATTTTTAATCACAGTTTCAATTTCATTACTTGTGATTGGTCTGTTCATATTTTCTATTTCTTCCTGGTTCTGTCTTGGAAGATTAGACCTTTCTAAGAATTTGTCCATTACTTCCAGGTTGTCCATTTTATTGGCATAGTGTTGCTTGTAGTAGTCTTAGGATATTTTGTATTTCTGCGGTGTCTGTTGTAACTTCTCCTTTTTCAATTCTAATTTTATTGATTTGAGTCCTCTCCCTCTTTTTCCTGATGAGTCCGGCTAAGGGTTTATCAATTTTGTTTATCTTCTCAAAGAACCAGCTTTTAATTTTATTGACCTTTGCTCTCATTTTCTTTGTTTCTATTTATTTATTTCTGCTCTGAAATTTATTATTTCTTTCCTTCTACTAACTTTGGATTTTGTTTGTTCTTCTTTCTCTAGTGTGTTTAGGTGTAAGGTTAGATTGTTTATTTGAGATGTTTCTTATTTATTGAGGTAGGATTGTATTGCTATAAATTTCCATCTTAGAACTGCTTTTGCTGCATCCCATAGGTTTGGATCATCATGTTTTCGTTGTCATTTGTCTCTAGTAGGTAATTTTGATTTCCCCTTTGATTTCTTCAGTGATCTCTTGGATATTTAGTAATGTATTGTTTAGCCTACATGTGTTTGTGTTTTTACATTTTTTTCCCTGTAATTGATTTCTAATCTCATTGTATTGTGGTTGGAAAAGATACTTGATATGATTTCAATTTTCTTAAATTTACCAAGGCTTGATTTGTGACGCAAGATGTGATCTATCCTGGAGAATGTTCTGTGTGCACTTGAGAAGAAAGTGTAATCTGCTGTTTTTGAATGGAATGTCCTATAAATATCAATTAAATCTATATGCTCTATTGTGTCATTTAAAGCTTGTGTTTCCTTATTAATTCTCTGTTTGGGTCATCTGTCCATTGGTGTAAGTGAAATGTTAAAGTCCCACATTATTACTCTGTTAATGTCGATTTCCTCTTTTATAGCTGTTACCAGTTGCCTTATGTACTGAGGTTCTCCTATGTTGGGTGCATATATATTTATAATTGTTATATCATCTTCTTAGATTGCTCCCTTCATCATTATGTAGTCCGCTTCCTTGTCTCTTGTAACATTCTTTATTTTAAAGTCTATTTTATCTGATATGAGTATTGCTACTCCAGCTTTCTTTTGATTTCCATTTTCATGGAATATCTTTTTCCATCTCCTCACTTTCAGTCTGTATGTGTCCCTAGGTCTGAAGTGGGTCTCTTGTAGACAGCATATATATGGGTCTTGTTTTTGTATCCATTCAGTGAGCCTGTGTCTTTTTAATTGGAGCATTTAATCCATTCACGTTTAAGGTAATTATCAATATGTATTTTCCGATTACCGTTTTCTTAATTATTTTGGGGTTGTTTTTGTAGGTCCTTTTCTTCTCTTGTGTTTCTCACTTAGAGAAGTCCCTTTAGCATTTGTTATAGAGCTGGTTTGGTGGTGCTGAATTCTCTTAGCTTTTGCTTGTCTGTAAAGCTTTTGATTTCTTCATCAAATCTGAATGAGATCCTTGCCGAGTAGAGTAATCCTGGTTGTAAGTTTTTCCCTTTAAATCACTTTAAATATATTTAAAGTGATTTAAATATATCACTTTAAATATATTGTGCCACTCCCTTCTGGCTTGTAGAGTTTCTGCTGTGAAATCAGCTGTTAACCTTATGGGAGTTCCCTTGTATGTTATTTGTCGTTTTACCCTTGTTGCTTTCAGTAGTTTTTCTTTGCCTTTAATTTTTGTCAATTTGATTACTATGTGTCTCGGCGTGTTTCTCCTTGGGTTTATCCTGCCTGGGACTGTCTCTGCTTCCTGGACTTGGGTGGCTATTTCCTTTCCCATGTTAGGGAAGTTTTGACTATAATCTCGTCAAATATTTTCTCAGTTCTTTTCTCTCTCTCTTCTGCTTCTGGGACCCCTATAATGTGAATATTGGTGCGTTTAATTTTGTACGGAGGTGTCTTAGGCTGCCTTCATTTCTTTTCATTCTTTTTTCTTTATTCTGTTCCAGTGGTGGCAGTGAGTTCCACCATTCAGTCTTCCAGGTCACTTATCCGTTCTTCTGCCTCAGTTATTCTGCTATTGATTCCATCTATTGTAATTTTCATTTCAGTTATTGTATTGTTCATCTCTGTTTGTTTGTTCTTTAATTCTTCTAGGTGTTTGTCTTTAATTCTTCTATGTCTTTGTTAAACATTTCTTGCATCTTCTTGATCTTTGCCTCCATTCTTTTTCTGAGGTCCTGGATCATCTTCAGTATCATTATTCTGAATTCTTGTTTCTGGAAGTTTGCCTATCTCCATTTTCATTTAGTTGTTTTTCTTGTTCCTTCATCTGGTACATAGTCCTCTGCCTTTTCATTTTGTCTATCTGTCTGTGAACGTGGTTTTCATTCCACAGGCTGCAGAATTGTAGTTCTTCTTGCTTCTGCTGTCTGCCCTGTGGTGGATGAGGCTATATCAGAGGCTTGTTCAAGCTTCCTGATGGGAGGGACTGGTGGTTTGTAGAGTTGGGTATTGCTCTGGTGGGCAGAGCTTAGTAAAACTTTAATCTGCTTGTCTGCTGATGGACGGGGCTGAGTTCCCTCCCTGTTGGTTGTTTGGCCTGATGTGACCCAACACTGGAGCCTACAGGCTCTTTGGTGGGGCTCATGGTGGTCTCTGGGAGGTCTCGTGTCGAGGAGTACTTCCCAGAAGTTCTGCTGCCAGTGTCCTTGTCCCCACAGTGAGCCACAGCCACCTCCGCTCTGCAGGAGACCCTCCAGCACTAGCAGGTAGGCCTGGTTCAGTTTCCTATGGGGTCACTGCTTCTTCCCCCTGGGTCCTGGTGTGTAAACTACTTTGTGTGTGCCCTCCAAAGGTGGAGTCTCTGTTTTCCCCCCATCCTGCTGAGGTCTTGCAATCAAATCCCACTAGTCTTCAAAGTCTGATTCTCCTGGAATTCCTCTTCCTGTTTCCGTGCCCCCAGGTTGGAAGCCTAACATGGGGCTCAGGACCTTCACTCCAGTGGGTAGAGTTCTTTGGTATAATTGTTCTTCAGTTTGTGCATCTCCCACCCAGCAGTTATGGGATTTGATTTTATTGTGATTGTGCCCCTCCTTCTGTCTCACTGTGGCTTCTCCTTTGTCTTTGGATGTGGGGTATCTTTTTTGGTGAGTTCCAGTGTCTTCCTCTTGATGATTGTTCAGCAATTAGCTGTGATTCTGGTGCTCTTGCAGAGGGAGTCTATTTTCACTTAAATTTCTCAAATTATATTTTGAAAGATGACGGTAATTTCCTAATGTAAGTGCACATATAACACCTCACATTTTAAAGAAGATTTTTAAAAAACTGTCCTTGACAATGATTAGAGAAAAAGGAAGTTAGGGAAAGTTACAGAGAAGTTGCCTTTGTATTATAACATTACACATTGATAGAATACTAAATGAACTTCAATTTTGACTTCTGTTTCATTACTTTTATTAAGGCTGTAACTCAATTCTGCCTGTATTTATGTGGTACAGGTATAAATTTTAAATTCACTAAAGTATTTTTAATGTTGAGTTGGACTTTAATGTTATATTTGGAAGCTATATTTATCTTGATAACAAAGAATGCACTTTAAGGAAACATACTTTCTTTAACCATCTTCTCTTTTTTCCTGAATAGAAGTTATAGTAACATAAAAGCACTTGGAAATCTAAAGTTTTCCTTTTGAAAGAAAATGTTTTTTTGTTTGTTTGTTTTTTGGCTGCATGGAGTGGCTTGAGGGATCTTAATTCCTCAACCTGGGATCGAACCCAGGCCCCTGCAGTGAAAGCGCCAAGTCCTAACCACTGGACCACCAGGGAATTCCCAGGAAAATGCTTTTAAAAATGAGGTATTGACTTACGAAAGTGGACAATTTAAAATTTTGTACCTCTGAGAAATGCTTTCCAAATTGTCTTATGTTCCTACCTCTCTCATTGCAAAATTACATGGTTTTAAGATACTCTTCTTCTTAGTATTTCTTAAAAGTGTTTTTTTAGTCTTTTGAGATTTTTCAACTAGTTAAATATATTTGCAAACAAATTGAGCCTGATATGTTAAAGAAATTATATATTCTTTGTTCTGTTTATAAACATCATCATAAACCATTGGAGTAGATGGAAGAATATACAGTATCTTTACTATTAGACTAATTGAGAAAATGGTAAGACCCTTGAGAATGTCAGGCTCACCCACAGAGGTGGGTGAAAACCATTAGGAAAATTGATATATCTTTAATTTTAATGTTTACACTAATTTTCAGTGTAATTAAAAAAAAAAACTAAAGAAAAAGTTCCAGTCTTACTTTACGTGTATACATTTTACAGTATTTTATCTTTATAATCTAATTAAATTAGCATTACTACAACTAAGGAATAAAGAAAAGCTTTGTCCTTAATAATAAAACTATTATAACAAGAGATCTTTCTGCTCTACCTTGGTTGGGAGAAGGGTGGAAAGAGAGAGGGTGACTGATATTATGTTGCTTTGTGAGCCAAAGCACCCTAATTAGAATTCATTGGCTCTCCAGAAACCTATCTTGAGTCCTCAGAATTCAGAGTGAGTTGCAGTCATATTACGAGGGCACATGTCTCAGCGATTTAGTTCTTTATTTCTACCATTCTTTGATGGCTTATTTCTCTTTGATTTCTTTCTCCCTTGCTCCTTCCTTAAATTTAAGAATTCTACAACCATCTTCATTGATCATATATTTTTCTCCCTTTTGTTCTGGATGGCTGTCCCTGGTACTTACCCTCTTCCCACACTACCCAAACATTCTCTCATCTGTCTCTAAACTCCAGGGCCTAGAGATTGTGACTTTTCCAAGGCTTACCTTCCAAGTTATGTTTGTTATGGCTGAGGACTTGCCTCTTCCCCAACTGCTAGCATATGAAATATCCACTGCCTGATTCCAGGGGACCTCAGCTCTCACAATCTAGGGTTTGTAGTTTGTTTGTTTCCATACTCAATTGCCTTTATTCATCAGTTTAACTAAATAAATTGTAATAAACTTAGAGTCCATTTTAGATTCAAACATGGGAAATGATGGGGGTATGAAAGAGGGAGTAATTTCATTATCAAGTTGAACAGATTGGTTCCTAAAAATTTTGTTTCAGCTTGAAATTTTTAAAATTCTAGAATGCAGGTCATCTTCCCCTTGGTATTCATTTCAATCTCTTCTCCAAGGTACTAGCGGCAGAAGAGGGTAAGGGAGGAGAATCACTTTTCAAATGGCAATAGTAATGATCATTTCACATTATATAGTTTAGAAATATGAAATATGGCCTAGACCTCAGTCTGTATTCCCAGTTCACACTTCCAAAATAATCTTCCTGTTCCTTAAAGACAAAAAAATGAGGGATAATGTTCTTCAAGAACACGTATAGGTTTTTAAAGATCCATAACTTCTGCTTATACATGCATGTGATAATTACTATCAGCATTCTAAGGCTTCTTGGCTAATATAGAAAGATTTTAAAGTGTTTTTATTAATTTTTTAATTGGCTAAGGACTTTTGCACTATCCATATAAGCTTAGTAATCTAGATTTTATACTTTTTATACACACATATTTTTTCTCATTATTTTTTCTCATTATTGTTCATAGCAGCACTAGAAAGAATATATTATTCCCTTTTTAGATATAGGAAAACTTAAACACAGGGACACCAAGTTAGTTTTTAGATTACTTAGCCAGTTTGTAGTAATAGCCAATAGGGGCACCTAACATTCTTGATTCCAAGCCCAGGCTGTATTTCAATATACATCCATGAACATTAATTTTGTAGTTGAAAAGAGATTAAAAGTTAAAAGTGAGTGAGAGAATAGGAGATAGGTAGGAGTCCATTATATAAGTGTTAGAAACTCCTCACTCATCAGAATCAAAGATATTTTACCATGAGAAAAGTATCAAATAATATAGTCATATTCTCAGAATAATTTCTTCTTTTTCACCACAGCTCTTATTAAGCCACAGACAGTGCCACATACTATAAGTTTACAAAAGAGCCTCTTAAAAGAACAAATATATCAAATTTTCCCTGTTGGAAACAAAGTTATGACAATAAACTCCTTAAGAGTTTGGTAACACATAGCTTCTAAAAGAAGAGAGCCCAGTTAGAATGTGTATTTCCTGGATCATGATTTGATACCGTATAAGTTTCCCTAGTGATGGTAACAATAGAAAGACCAAGGTTAGCCTGTTAAATGAAATGTGAGAACTGGGCAGTTCCAAGTGGCTGCTGGCAGGGCTTTAGGTGTCCTGCCAGCATTCAAACCCACAGGGTCATTTGGCAGTCAGGTGTCATTAGTCAACTCTCTCCCTCTCTCCCTCATCCCATCTGTTTTTGTCTAGCTGATTTGTGTGAATTACCTCTCAGTATGCAGCAGGACTCAAAGTAGTCATGTATTTTCCTCCTACTCCTTTGTCCTTTTCATCCCTGACTGCTCATTTAGACTTATACCAATCATTTGACCCAAAATTTAGCATGAGAGGCAAGATAATGGTCACAATTAATATCACTACTGTTACAAATCCCTTATGACTATGGTAAAAAGACCACTAAAGATAATATAATAAATGTCAAAGACATAGTTGCCACTGGCCTTTTCAAATTATGATGATTATCATCAGAGGGCAAAATGTAATGATGCCCTGTAAGAGGATGGAGAGTTTCTGAAGTTAATTTCCATAGGAGATCTTAAAGAGAGTGCTGTTCCTACTGAAGGAATAGAAAGACCTTTTAGAGAGGATGGGAAAATAAAATCCGCTGTCTTCTGAGCTGAACCTGCCATTTACTAGCATGCTGATTCATACTTCTCTGTTGTCCCAAGTCCTAAGTATACCTTTGAGTTATGTCACAGTGCTAGGAGGAAAGGTAGGAGGCTCAGCCTGCATGACTCAACCAGTACACTTACTGCACAAAAATACTTAAGGGTAAATAATTATCTGTATGATGGCAAGGAATCCCTGCTTTGAGAAGAATACAAAACTGAAAGGATCATTTGCTAAGGGCAGATAGGAATAAATCATAGTAAATATTTCTGCAGCAGCATTTTCAAGAATCATGAATAATTAGTCATGTTGCAGCAATAGTTATGAGAGTGCACTATTGATATCTAGTTACAGTTTACATGAAATCATACAAAGTCAATCTTTGGGGAAATTTTTACTCTTTACTAATTATGAGTACAAAGATATTAGGCAGACTTACTACATTTGTCAAGTTAAGTAGTTTTTATTGCATATTTGACCAAGGATTTCAGTCCATGTTTTTTTTTTTAGCCCAGTGTTATTTTATATATATGGATTAATTTAAATAAAATGCAAGTGGTCGTGTGCTGCATATAATTAGTCCTAACTTTTTTTTTAAAGTATCTCAAGGTTAGGATCTAGACGTACCACTCACTGAGTTCTTTAATCTCTTCTGAAATGACCCTGTAATAGGTTGTCCAGGCAATATTTAGATATTTCTAATTACAAGGAGCTCACCATTTTCTGAGGCAGAAGGTCACATATTTGGATAATTCTGGATCTTTATCTATCAATACCCATACCTATATTCAAACAGATCACTCAATATTTGCCAAATGGTTCTTTCTTTCAAAAATCCAACTTTAAAATAATGTAAGAATTATGGTTATCCAATTATTTAAAGAAATAAGAGCCCTTTTAGGAAGAGTGCTTAAGAATAGTAAGGAAATATCTATGCAAACAGGAATTTGAAAGTGACAGCTGAGCCTGAGGTACACAAAGAGGAAGTAAAAAAGGTACAAAAGACATGAGCAAAATGTTGTACATTATTCATAATATCAAAATAGAGAACTATCTATATGTATAAAAGAGGAATTATCTAAAAGAGAGGAAATTAATTCTGTTACATACCCATATGTATGTATTCAATAATTTGTGACGTAATTGTAAATAATGAAGTACTCCTATATGATACTAACATGGAAAGATCTGTAAGACCTTGGAATCATTTAACATACAAAATTTTAAAAGGAAGGTACTAAGAAATCCATATGATATATTTCCATTTGTGTAAAATAAACAAATAGAAGCCAATGTTATATGTATATTTGCATAAATAAATAAATGCATAGAAAAATACATGGAAGGCTGTATAACCTAAAAACTATTAGCGGTGCTACTTCTAAAGAGTGGCATATATTTGGGAAGGAACTTTCTTCTCTATGCACTGTTTTATGTGTATAATTTCTTATTTTAAAATGTAAGATTAAATACTCTAAAGGATTTTGAGTAACGGACACGGCAGTCATTGAAACTTTTGGAGCTTAGATATCTTTTCTCTTCCCATTTTTTTTAAATTGCAATTTCCTGATCTCTTTGTTCAGTTTGGTACATAAAACTGTCTCACTTGCAATCTGTGGAAATCACCATTTGATTGTGGGTATCACATTTTGTCTTTGAATATCACCATTAATATAATGTAGTAATGACAGTGGAATGTTCAGCATGGCTCCTTTTTCCTCCTAGATTATCTCTAAATGCTGTATTCATTACAGTTTCCTTTTAACCAAAACCATGAATTATAACGTCCAGTGTTGTTTATTATTCTCTTGCTTTTCTTACACATATCCACAATTTCTCACTTTACTACTAAGATAATTAATACATCTTACCACCAAAATCCATTCCTTATCACTATATCCTTTTAGACCGAGAGTTGGCAAACTTTTGCTAAAGGGCCAGGTATTTAAATATCTTGGGCTTTGTAGTCCGTATATGGTCTCTAGTCTCTGTCACATCTTATTCTTTTTTTAACATCCTTTTAAAAACGTAAAAAATAAAATTTATATATATATATATATATACATACATATATAATTAGCTTGTAGGCACTATGAAAACAGGCCACAGGCTAGATTTGACCTAAGGATCATATTTTGCCAACATATTTAGTAGATAATCTTTTATTTATTCAATATCCCTTTTCCCTTCTCCTTCTTATAGACATTCTGCATAACAGTATGCAAAAATATTTTTATATATTTAAATATATAAATATTCCTTAAAGTATTGTTTCTTGGACTTAAGGCAATTTTCAGGGGAATTACTCTCTACCGTTAAAAATGGTACCTTTGGATAAAGCCCTGAAAAACAAATACTATTGAAATAAAACCAAAATTCATTTCTTTTGAATTCTAAGGATGGGCTTTACCAACCAATGTATCACTGAAGCACATTTCATAACCTTTCAAAATAAAATTTCTAAAGCTAACTGCTTACCTTTCTGGTTGATTCTCACATATTCTCTAAACATAATTCAATTGGAAATTAATTCAAACAAATAAAAGAGTAGATATGACCTGAGGCAGCAGTGTATTAAACACTTCATTTACCTTTGAGTGGAAGATGTATGGCTGATCCATCAGGGCCTTAGGAGAATCACTTTCATTTCCTTTTATCAGCACAAGACTGTGATATACACAGGCCTGGAGCAAGTAAGTGTTCTTCAGTGCTCAGGTGGTCGATACAGCTCTCTTGGATAAGAGTATTTGTGTATTTCTGGTACAACTAAACCAGGATTTAAAAGATAGTTGATAAACATAAAATATTTATGTAAAGGATTCCTACTTGTCTTTTCGAGATACAGTTAGAAATGTAGTGCAAACGCATGCATAAGTGGCTTGTATTGCCTTTATTTTCCTAATCCTTAGCATCATTTTAATTGGTCAACTTTTTTGTTTAGGTGAATTTGTAACTTCTAGATTTAGTGACTCTTTTCTATACTTCTTTTAGTCCTATTTGTCTGAAATTTGGAATATAACATTTTTTCAGGTTTAATTTATGAGAAAATTTAAACTATTATTCAGAAACTTTTCTGGATCCATAGTGCAATAGCAGCAGTGTAACTTCAGTAGTCATATGCTCCAAAATGGAAAGTCTTTGGTACCCATGGCAGTGGAGGAGATGGGAAAGGGCAATTGGATCTACAGTTTTACACAAAAAAGAGAAATCCAAAGCCAATTGTCTGTATTAACTGAATGTAGCCAATCAACTAGCTCAAGTATTTGATATTCTGAATTATGAATATGGATAGTAGAGTGGTTAGACGCAGATGTGTTTAGTTGAGGAAAAGAGAGGTGGGTTTTCGTTTGATAACATTCCAACTTTGATCTCATCTTTTCCCAATGACTGTCTGATTTTTGCACATGAGTATCATTCTTTATCTAATGTTTTATTCATTTTCCAATGATTTCCTTATTTATTGAACTTCCCATAACTTACCTTGAACAGGGCTTCATTTCTCTTAAGTTGAATTATTATGATATGCAAGGAGAGAATTTCAAATAAGACAACTTGAAATTGACCCTTTCTTAATTCAGAATATGTTTTCCTGGCACCCTTCTTAGATGTGGTAATATTCAGGAAGACAAAAGGTTGTGTGGTCAGTTTTGGTTGGAAACCATACCCCCTGTATTTATTTTAATCTTCTTTTGAAAGAAGAAAAAAGATTGTTTTAAAGGGAAAGAAATGCCTTGTTTCAAAGTTTGCTTTCGAGAAATAATTTTGTTTATTAGATTTCATTTCTGGCCAAATTTTTGTTCTCTTACATTTTTCATGAGGCTGTACTGCATTACTCTTGTGCTTTCTATGTTCAGTGTATATGGCTTCTAAATTCCTTTTTTGTATTGTTGATTGATAAAGTGTTCTCATTCAGCTTGATAACAATGGTCAGATTTGACTCTTGTCTTTCATGTTATGTTCCTTTTGTGAGGTATCCTCCTTGTTTTGAAAAGGTATTGTAATGCATCCAACCAGATTAAAAAGGAAGATTGGAAACTTGCTTAATTTAATATTAATTAAATTAGTGCACACTAAATAAGTCATATAATCTAAGCCATACAACTAACAAGGAAGATGATTATTTATGATGAAAATAGGCCCACATTTCCAAGGTAATGTGTTAAAATTACATAAAAGTAATGCAAAAATATTTATGTACTAAACAAAGATTATCAGCATATTAAAACTTTCTAAATCTACACTCATATAATTGGCATACTTTTCTGCATTCCAGGGTCTAGAGTGTACAGCATTCTTCCACATAACTTGGCATTCTTCACCAACAAAATGTTTAGACAGAGCCCCTGAGATATAACTTCACTAATTCGAAGAAGTTCAGTTCCACTCAGTGAGACAGTTTAGGGAAGTGAGAAGATGCCTGCTAGGGTCCTTACCTATTTCCAAATCCCTACTGATATCATCAGGACTGGAAGTTGGATAGGAGAAAAGCAAAACCTTCTTTTAAAGTGGAGGAAAGGAGAGCTTGCTAAAGACTAACCATATAGGGATAATGAGAGTCTCCCAAGGGTAAATTAATAACAAAATAAGCAACCAGATTAACTAATATTTAGTGAACCGATGATAAACAGTCTACTTGTATTAAAAAAATATAAGCCTGACAAAAACTTTAAAACATTAATTCCATTATTTTGGCCATTTCATATCTTTCAGAGTTGCTATTATATCAATGAACTCAAACAAAGAATTCACTTGAAAACCCTCTGTGACCTAAGATAGGTAGGCAAGTTAGCTGGTAAACTAAACCTCTTTACATAGAGTCACAATAGCTCTTCCCTAAATTCCTTGACATGGTGGTGTTTTCAGGGGGACACAAATCCAATTAAAAACTTAATGTATTGGTCTTATCTCTATTGTAGAATAATAGCTAACACTTATTGAGCTCTTATTGAGTATAAGACTTTCTGTGGACAAATTTATATTAATTCTTCTACCAGTCTTGTGAGGTAGGTAGAATTTTTATGCCTTTTTTATAGGTGGGGAAAATTGGCACCTAGAAATTATGTAATTTCATTCTAAACCTTATGCCATTAGCCCATATTAAAATATATACTATGCAATAAGTCATATGAGAAACACATGAATTTCAAGAATTACAGAGAATAAAAATAGATACCATTCATGGTATAATTATTAGCGAAGGCAAATAATTGGACTTGTACAACCAGACCAAACAAAAATGAAGGAAGGGGTGGTGGCAAAATTGTGAGTATCTAAAGGAAAACTATTTAGAGAAGGTAGGCTTTGAGAGGCTGCCTGAATATAAAAGGAAACTGTCATCTCACATTTCTCTGTGATTATCAATAGAGGAAACATTAAAAATAAAATCCACCTCCTCTATTTTGTATCATTATTTACCTTGGTGGAATGGCAATTAATTTTCTAGATTTCAAAAGTATAAACAGCTTGCAAATGTCTCTATAATGCATGTCTTGGATTTTTATGTAATTTATGTAAGCACAGTAATTTGCTTTCTTGTCATTTACACCAATTTACTGTTTTACTATCCAGGAAATAACATAAATGTCTGAGACAAAGCTCTCTTCATTTAGGCAAGGTGTGCCCACATTTGGCAAGGACCAAGGACCACGGGGGGAAAATGAAAAAAAAAAAATAATAAAAAAATTAAAAAAGGCTATCTAGCCATCAGCAATCATCCATAAAATGTTCTATCCAGTTTATAACATTATGGAATGTTAGATATAGAAAAAATACAAGAAGCTATCTTGGAAACTTGGAAAACCCTTTTCTTTTCAGATGATAAAATGATAACCCAAAGTGGCCAAGTGACTAACTCAATATAATCAGGTCATTGAACTGGAAAACTGAAAGATATCCCTTATCATTTCATGAGAAATATTATAAAAATCATCTGAGCAGGTATCATTTTACCTATTTCACAGATACAAATATTTAGTCTTATTTTTATGATTAGAAAATATAAATTTGATACTAGAACCCAAGCTTATTGGCTCCCAGTACAATATGCTTTCGTTCTAATGCATTGTCTCTTCAATAAGTTATAGAAAATTTCAACAGAGTTTTAAATGAGAAAGGCAAAGAAATTCTGATTTATTTGGTGCTTTCCTATTCATAAGTGAATGGCTTTTTCCAGCATAGGAGCATCAGTTTAAAGTGCTTTTCCTCAGAAGCACAGTAAGGAAAGTGATGAGATCTAGAACTTGATGATGGAAGAGTTGGCTACACTGAAAGAGCAAGTTCAATCTCTCCACCTGTACTTGAGAAGTAATAAACGAAATAGGAAAGAATGATCAGAGCTGACCACTCTTCTGTTACTTTAGGATTCCCTACTCAATTTGCTTTGGAGCCAATAGTTCTTGCTTCTACTGTTAGATCTGTCCCCTAGAGATGCAATAATCCTTCTATACACTCTGACTACAATGCAGGAAAGTCTTATGTCTCCTTTTTTAGTTTAATTTCCTCTTAGTAAGTTTTGCTAAGTAAATAAGCGGGAAATAAAGTTGAAGACATAAACACAAAAGAAATTTGAAGAGCAGAGCTGAAAATTAATGTGTTACACGCAGATATGGTTGTATATTTCATACCAGTTAGTAAATGGCTACTACCTCAAAGACATCAAATATCTTCACTTCTGTCCTGCCCTAGCTGCCTGGCCTCTACTTCTGTGTATTCCCCAATCTACCAATTAAAGGGAAATGAGTGGGACGGTAGCGGGCAGCCAGGATCACATTCTAGTGCAGTGCCCAGCATCAATTCCTATCCTTCTTTGCCCTGCCATACTGGATTAATTTGCTCAATATTGCCCTTGCACAATTGTAGAGAAATGGATGTCTTCACAGAGTGTGTTTGCAACCCAGTCTTTTTTTTTGGCCCTGCTGCACAGCTTGCAGGATCTTAGTTCCTGACCAGGGATTGAACCCGGGCCCTCATCAGTGAAAGTGCTGAGTTCTAACCACTGAGTCCTAACTGCTGAGTCCAGCCAAGGAATTCCCAACCCAGTCTTCTTCAATTCTAAATACCTAACAGTCTCCAAGCACTTCTATGCATTGTGTCTAAACTGAGCTCACTGACTGCTCTTTCTAATCTTTTAGTCTCATTACTGATGTCCAATCTAATCTAATTCATATGTTCTCCTACTCAACAGATAGCACCCTCATCCACCCAGACATGCAAATCAGAAATCTTGGGTTTATTATAGACTTCCCCTTCATCCTGTGTTTGGGAAGTTTTAATGTCCTGTAGCTTCTTTTCTTTAGCATTTCTAAACCAACAACCTCTCACTAGAACTTACATGATTGGGTCCCGACATTTCAGGCTCACACCCTTTAATAAAAAGCCCAAAATCCCTAGTGTGATAGGCAAAGCCCCTCACAAACTTCCTGACTCTCAGTTCAGCTTTGTGACCCAGCTTCTGCCAAATCCTCCAAATTGCAGTTCTTGAGAAATGTCAAGGTGTTTCTTGTTTCTATGTTGAGTATCGCTCTCTTTGCCTGAAATCCCCACAGACTTTTGCCTCCATGGTAGAGCAGGCTTTCCAATTGCTTAAGAATCAGTTAAAGCTCACCTGTCATATGAAGCCTTTCCTTCTCCCTACCAGCCAGTAATCTTTCCCTCTTCAGTCCCTGGTAGATCTTGTGCATATTTCCGTCGCAGCTCAAAGCATCTGTAAACACTTTATTGCACTAATTCCTATGCTTGTCTTTTGTCACTAGACTGTAAGCTCATTGGAGTCAAAAATGCTCTAGGCCCCTTACAGCAAGGCTTAGAACATATGAGATGTGTAATAAATGTTTGCCGAATGAGTAAATAAGTGATTGAATTACTCAATATGGAGCCTCCAAGTAGTAGATTTCTGTAAGTCATTGATTTATCTGGGAATTAGCAACTTTTTAAAACTTTTATGTTTCTGAATAGACTCAGACTTTTTTTTCCTATTATATGCTCATTATAGAAAAGTTAGAAAATGCTGAAAAGCATAAAACACTAATCATTCGTTAAACCCCATAAAGCCATGGCTTTAGGCAGTATTAGAGGTGAGTCACTCTGCTCAGCTGACCACACTTTTATTCTTTCCACTGTAATGAGTCATGACTTCTGTTTCGGACTCCAAGAAACTGAGATAGGTTTCATATTTAGATGCAACACTCAACTAAACTCAGCTCTTAGCCTCATCACTTGTTTCATTGGTCTTGAGCCTGAGCCTGTATTGTACCGCTCACTCCTGTTAGGGGCTAGCAAGGCAAAGATGGGGATGGAAGGAACTGCCAGGGACCTATTGCTCTAGTGACTGAAAGGGCTGCCAAGTTTCTTTTCCTGGGGTTTGAAATGGGAAGTTTTGATAAAAAAATATTTTCCCATTCTCTTCCTCTTATCCAAGCTAAATGCTGTTAGACGTTGTGAGGAAGAATTCTCCTCAGGGATTCTTAAGAGACCTGAATCATAGGGATTTAATAAACAGAAGGGGAAAAGATCCCTAAACAAAATGTCTGGGGATGGAATTTACAACTATTTCCCCTAAAAAAAATGTATAGTTAACCTGTAGTTAATCTCTTTCAGGAATAGTGCTATAACATTGATATTCTTTAATTTCATGAACAGAAAATTTCGCATAATTGGTTTCCTGGGAATTCAAGATGCCTGAGAGGAAATTTCTAAGAAACTTCTATAAGACTCACAACCTGTCTTGATATAAAGTAAGAATAGTCTTAGATAGGCATTCAGTTATATCATAAAAGTTTATATATACATATATGTGTACATATATACACATCATATACATATTCATGCTTTTTCACTAAATATTGTAATTCTCAGTTTAAATTATTTTACATAATTTTAACATTCCACATGTGGATATGGCATAATTTACTTATCTATCAAAACCTAATTTTTTACTATCATGAATAATGCTGGGACAAGCATAATTCTTTATACAAATTTCTGGTTATTTCCTTGGGAAAGATTTTTCTAAATTGGATTATTGGATCAAAAGATTTTAAGATTTGAAAGTTTTTGATAACATACCACAAAATTATTTAACAGAAAGTTGCATCATTTTGCATTCCTGCCAGGCATGTGTGAGAAGACCTATCTCTGCACACTCTACAGGACTAAGACTTTACTTATTCATTTCTTTCACAAAACATGTAAAGCTAGTCCTGTTGCCTGTTCTTCTCTGAGGTCTCCTTCTCACTGGATAGTTCTGAATTTTGCTCTCCCTGTTCTTGATTTTTTCCTAATATTAAGGTTCATAGCTTGAACGCCTCTCGTCTCCAAATAAATATTCCAAAGTCCTGCATTTATTAGTTGGCTTTGTGAAGGGATGGTGGATGGTCCATCACTACAGACTTTAGGCCAGTCATTTGTTCCCATGAGACCAGCCCCTTGTTTGATGTTTTTACTGCGCTCGTTGGCAGGGTTGACCATTCTAAAGGGAATGGTTGAAAATTTTTCTTTTACAGGGCTTGAGAGAATAAATGCATAAAGCAACTGTTCCTGCACATTCAAGTATGTCAGTGTTTTGTGTGAGACACTAAGAGCCAGATCTCCAACCAGAGGCAATCAGTTCTGCTCAAATCAGAATACTGTCTAATTTTTCAGTCTGACCCAGAAACAAAAGCCTGACCTCATCATGAAAACTTATTTTCCAGTCAATGATTAATTTCTACCCCAGTGCTTTTGACTTCCTTTATTTAAGCATATTTTCAGGAACTTATGAAGTAACTATGGCAATGGACACCTAGAAGGCAGAGAGGTCTTTGTTATTAATTTCTACATGCAGAGATGTGTCAGGTGTTTAGTTGTGTTATTATGCAAATCTCCAAACATGGCAGTGGGTGACCTGCTGGGAATGTTCTTGCCCAGAACAAAATTCACTTTTAAAGAAATGTACTTTGAGGTTAAGTGTTTTTGTTAAAATTTAAAGGCATAACATTCTTTGGAAATAAGCAGTAAACCTGTTTTGCCCACTATTAAGAAAATGACAAATTTTTATTGATTAGAAGGGAAACATTCATGTATGTTTGGAGGTCATTCTAAAAGTAGGAACTACCTTTTAAATTTTTGTTTGTTTTTTTCACTTCTCAGAGGCAATAGTGACTTCTAATATACTTGTAAATGTCTGAATGTTGTTATCAAGTTTTCTTCTTCTGTAGAAAAATGTTTGTTCAGGAATAATTTTGGGGGGAGGATAAACCAGGCGAACCCTTCAGCTCTGAAGTTAGTGCTGTGTTGAAAGGACCAAACCTTTGAAATTTGTTCTGATTACAACAGATCTCCAAGAATGATGGAATAAGATTTAAGATGGCATGAACAGTGGAAGGAAGAACCATAAGTTTAGGATTTACAAATAGGACAGGTGACATTGAGTTCATACTCAGAGAGTTTCTAAACTTCTATTTTAAAATAGAAGAGAAATGAGTACATTCTTGTACCTGGGCTTATAGAACACAAGACCCAGTCAACATTCCAAATGGGATGCTTCAATATTTTGCAAAGAATATCACTGAATTTTATATTTCAAGTCAATAATATGTTTTATAATAAAATAATAACTTTCTGCAGTAATTTAAAAATTAAACAAGTGCTTTATGAAGCTTCTCCATGTCTACTCAATAGTTTTGAGTCCCCTCTGGCATGCTGTCTCCATAATTTATTTTCAGAAGCATAGGAAAAAGATCTTATTGTTCCATGTAAGTCTTGTAGTCTGCCTTTCAAATGACACCATTTTAAAGGATTATGGTTCCATGAGCTGGTAATCAACTAACCAGTTCCTCACAAAACAATGGTACAGGGGGAAGAAAAATTCTCTGAATATTTTAGTTTCAAAGTTACCATGGTAACAAGGTACGTTTGCTTTATTAACATAATCTTTTCTTTTTTTTTTCATGCTTTTGCTCTCTAGAAAGGATTCTTCTTTGATATGATCGCAATTAAACAATGGATTCTGAAATTGAACTGGCATTTATAGAAGTTGGTAACAATGTAAAACAATTTTGCTTATCTGAAAAGCATACTGCTTTAAAGAAATTTTATAGATAGTTTTTCAAGGTTTGTCATTTCTTATTAGGGTCAATATGGCTCAGGTTTTGCTTTCTCAGGGTATAACATCACAGGAATTTTCCATCAAATTATTCTCTTTCAGTAATACCCATGGTCCATTTTCATTTTTGTATCATTTCTTAGAATATCAGTATTGATTTTGTGTAATATTTCTATCTGTATTTATTCAAGAACATATATATAATTATGCTATATAACACGATCATAATAAGTAAAGACTTTGACATTGCTATTAGATCACATCACCTATAATTAGCTTACATATTTTTTTCAGGCTCTTACCATGTACAAAATACAATGCTAGACAATGCCCAGTACTTAAGAGTTTTTTTAAATGTCTCATTTAAATTTTAGTGTATTCTATTTTGGCATGGCCTCAACTAGGCAGTTTTAATCTAATAATACATTGATCTGATAATTAACTTGGAGCTTATTAAATTGGTGGTAACTAGTCCAATAAGCATTTTGATCCTTCTGTTTGTTTTGGTTTGGTTTTTTTTCATAATGTCTTGGTACTTTAAAATTAAGGTTTAAAATTTAAAGCATGGATTTTAAAAATATTTTACAATATGTTACCTTAAGATAATTCTTGAATATTGGTTCAAGATGTAAGTGTAGTGTAGCAATAAATACACTATATCAGGACAAAAGGGTAAATAAACTAGATTATCATTTTCTCTTAAAGAATGAGAAGATGTTATTAGTATTTCTGATCTTGGAAATTTCTCATAAAAAATAACAAGCCACTGAAACAATGGACATTTACCAAAGCAATAACATAATACTGAAATAATGAAATGAGTAGAAAACTATGAAATGACCTCTATTAGCCACAGAGTTTGGCAGAGATATAACTAAAAACATTTTCCAATTTCAAGATAACATTACATATGAAAGAAATCCATGAATTCTAGGTATTTTGAATAATTTCAAGAGAAGTAATTATAGAATCAGAGTTCATTCTAATGCAGCATTTTAGTATAAACTATCCAAGGAGTCAATGACCAATGGGACTATAGATACAGCTATACAGCTCTAATGTAGTAAGAATCTCAGAAATATGCCTGGGAAATGCAAGAAGTTCTAGGTAAGGCACTATTAGGCATGTTATAAGGCTTAAGATTCTGTAGATTACAGATTCTTCAGTGAGCCATCAAACATTTCTCCCATCAATATCACAACATCATATCCTACCCTTTCAAGTTTTCATGAATATCTAATTGTGGGTTCTAGTTATAAGCTCTCTTAGAAAATACAGTAGAACTCTGTTTTATGTCTGTAAGATTTCAACTTTCTATGTTATAGTTAGAGATAGGAGCTCTATAGTGTGCTCATGCTCATGGAGGTCTTGCTTGGTTCCATTGGAATGCATCCTTGTGAATTGCCTTATACTATGATTTTATTAATTAGGTGGGCTTATAACAAACTGATCTATTTCTACTCTAGGTGAAGTTAATGATACTCATTATGTAATAAATAATTTGGAGGCAGTTACAGAAACTATTTTCCACTCAGCACATCAGTTTTCTGTTACATCACCCTAATTTAAGTATACAGAATGTCAAACAGTTTTCCTTTGCACTGTTGAATGGTATCATCTTCACAAGCAAATTTTTTTGTCAGAAGTCATCAAAGTATGTCATGAGCATATGCAAATTCTCAAGACTCTTGGCCTTACAGGCCTCAAACACAGGTCAATTTGAAGCTATGAAAGCTGGTGTAAAGAACACAGAAATTACTCCACTGTCCCCCCAAATCATTAAAATCAGCTTGTCCCAATACCACAAAGTTTCACTACTGAAGCTCACTTATTTGGCTTTAATCAGGGAGCCAAAACAAATTTTACAAATAACTTATCTAGCTATTGTCAGTAGTAACAATAGTTTGATTCGTTTTACAAATAATTTTTGGGTGCCTATTAAGAGCCAGATACTTTTCCTTAGTCACTAATGATACAGCTGTGATGAAAACAATGTTTCTGCCTTACTGCAGCTAAATTCTCATTGGGAGGAAGGAAAAAATGTATTGTTTAGCCATATTCTGCAAAGGGGTTAATCATAGATCCAGACAAATAGCTTGTCAAGGCAGTTTCTTCACAAAATTCTGAAAAATGATACTGTCTTTCTTTACATGAGAAAAAGAGCATTAAATTGTTCTAACCAAGGAAGGAAAATTAGTATATATCAACTTTCCAATTCCTTTCACAACCTGGTTTTCTTAAAAAAAAAAATCTATATATATATATAGAGAGAGAGAGACAGAGACAGAGACAGAGACAGAGAGAGAGTAAAAGCCTTATAGAATATTATTCTTTTTCACATTGAAATATAATATTCATTTCAAAATAAAACATAAGTATATAACCTTATAGCTATAGTTTTAGAATGTATATGTATACACATTCCATATGTTTGCACAAAATTACATGACTATTGTTTGAAATGAACCTTATTACTCATTTTATCAGTCTTCCAATTCTCACCCTATGCCATATAGACTTATATTTTGTCCCTTTGTTGAGCACAGATAGTTTAGTTGACAGAGTATGGCCAAATAGTGGTTTACACTTCCAATTCCTAAACATTTCTATGGATAAATTAAATTGTAGCGAAAAAAAACACCTTACTTTGAATAGAAATTAATTATCTCATAAATATGTACCTAAACATGTATATACTGTATATATATGCTATTTGAGAGAATGAAAACGTACATTTATTAGACTTATAAAGCTACTTTTCTCTTTCTTTTCTATCTAAATAGAATATTATCCACAAAGACTCATGGTTATATGCTCTAGTCAATTCACCTGGGTTATGATCCAGCCCAGTTCTGACAAATGCATGTGTGTCAATGGCTGGAAACCAGAAAATCTTAGAGAGGAAATGATGATTTAAATGAACATGTTCTTTAACACATTTTTATTTTGCACAGCTTCAGTTCTTTGAACAAAAGTTATCTTTTCAGGAAAAATCACGTATTCTCTACTATTAAGATATGTTTACTCAATCTTATGTAAGATACAAGTTATTCCTTTCCTCAATAAAGAACATTTTAAAATCCGTAAATGAAAGAAATGTGATGGTAGTGGTGTGGCCCTTCAGAAAACTCTTACCCTTATACCAATAAAATAATTATATTTAAGAGTTTTATACATCATGATGATTTCAACTAATTTTACAATGTAACATTATATTTGTTAAACTGAGCAATTTTAAAATAATTATTTTCAGCCATTATATGATACATCTGTCTGCAAGGAATACCTTCAACCACTCATTTTCTGTAATATGTAAGAGCAGTTGAAGGCTCATCTGTAATTCACTTTTTTATCTACCCCAGTTTCAATTATGGTACCTCAAAAGAATTGAAGTTTAATAGATATTTGTTGGTTAATTGGATGAATGAAAAATTCATTCACAGAACAAAGATCTATATAATTAAAGACAGGTCTGGGGCTTCCCTGGTGGTACAAGTGGTTGAGAGTCCGCCTGCTGATGCAGGGGACACGGGTTCATGCCCTGGTCCGGGAAGATCCCACAGGCCACGGAGCGGCTGGGCTTGTGAGCCATGGCCGCTGAGCCTGCGCGTCCGGAGCCTGTGCTCCACAACAGGAGAGGCCACAACATTGAGAGCCCCGCGTACCACACAAAAAAAAGACAGGTCTGAGATGTGGATCCATTTTTAATATAGCTCCACCTTGAGTCTGTGTCCATCTTCTCAAAACAGGGACTGCCAGACATGGACTAGATGCTGCTGCAGGATAGAGCCTGCTCTTTTGGCTTGATCGAGCCTACTATTAAATAAAGATAAAATTGTATAAACATTCTTTTATATTTCATTTAAGTAGCAGTGTCTTACTCTAAACTTAGAAATTAAAATGTTGGCAGCAGTGAAGAAAAAGTCTGTACAAGCTCATGCATGTTATTTCATATTTGAGAGCTGACTCATCTAGATATTTGCAGATAAAATAATGTAGAAAGGCAGTTGTACTGAAAAATGATAATTTCAGGTAAAGGGAAATTATGGAAGAACAAGAATTGAAGGCAAATAGTTAATGAATGCTCCAAGACATTAAATGTGGCCCCATGCTACTTATACTCCTAGAGGCATTACTTTATTACAGCAGAGTAGAGAAACTGATGACCATTAAGGTGGCCCTGAGTTAGCAACATACAATGTTGTCATATATTGTATATCCTATTTAATAATCAAAGAAGTAGAATACATTTTAGAGAAATTTTAGTAACATGATTAAAATAAAACCAAGCTAAATGATGCTTTTTAAGAAAACTATAGTTATATGAATTGTATCATGGCTCGATATCATTAGACAAATATAGTTTTGCTATATATGTACATATGTACTTAAACACCTCTGTATATATGCACAGAAATAGAAGTAGAAAGAGAATTATAAAACACTAATATGTTTTCTAAAAAGCAAAACAAGTCAAGTGTCTTGACCTATGCTGTTTATTTAATAAATCTTTCAGGAAATTTTTTTTTAATAAACTCATTTTCAGATGAGATATATGTGTTTCCTTACCTTCTACGCTCTATTGAATGCTTATCCTTTTATTTATTTTTTATAGGTGGCCTCCTATAAATTAACTAGGTAATGTCCTAATGTAATTTCATATTAAGAACAGATAATGGTCTTTCAGTGAAATATGCATGTCAAATCTTAGCTAAAGTAATGAGAGAAAATAAAATTGGAGACAAAAGATAAATGTTTACTTTTCAAATGTTAGACCATTATAGCTATTCAGTCACAACCTTTCATTTCACTAATGCCATACCTATTATACTGAAGGAGTCACTCTTTCAAAAATGAAATAATTAGAATGACCCAGCAAATGTGTTCAGAGTGAGAGATATGTACAAACACTGTTCCCAAAATTTAGCTTTCAAAAACTCTAGAAAAAGCACTAACCCACAAGAAGCTAATTTAGAAATGTTAACCATAATATGCTTAGAGAATATTAAAACAGAAAAGATTCTTATCTTTTATTATTCCCACAAATATGACTCTGGATGTTTAGTTCCATTTCTTTAAAGTGACCTAAGAGAAGCATGGACTCAATAATTCAATGATAAACCAATAGTAGTGAAGAAGCAGTTTGGTTATTTGGCTGGAATTAAAAGCGACTTGAGGTTATATTTTTAATGAACAGGATACATATTTTTATGGAATCATGCCTATTAATAAATGAAAATTTAATTATCTTTACTGTGGTAAATAAGTCAGTTTTCAATCAAGTGATCTATTTTTTAAAAAATATATTTATTTACTTATTTATTTTTGGTTGTGTTGGGTCCCCGTCTCTGTGCGCGAGCCCCCTGCAGTTGCGGCGAGCGGTGTCCACTCCTCATCGCGGTGTGTGGGCCTCCCACTGTCGTGGCCTCTCCCGTTGCGGAGCACAGGCTCCAGACGTGCAGGCTCAGTAGTTGTGCCTCACGGGCTTAGTTGCTCCGCGGCATGTGGGATCCTCCCAGACCAGGGCTCAAACCCGTGTCCCCTGCACTAGCAGGCAGACTCCCAACCACTGCGCCACCAGGGAAGCCCCAAGTGATCTATTTTTTAAATTTCCTTTTTAAGTTTAAGTGCAGCAAAATGGTTTGATTTACATATATTATAAAATGATTACCACAATAGCTAACATCTGTCATCTCATATAGACACAGTAAAAAGAAGAGAAAAAATTATGAAAGAAGAAAAAAAATTCTCCTTGTGATGAGAACGCTTAGAATTTATACTCTTAACAATGTCTCTATGTATCACATAGCAATGTTAACTATGGTCATCATATTGTACATTACATCCTAATGATCTATTTTTAAAGTTTTTTTTTGGTAAATAAGCTTCAGACTATTATCTAGAGTTCTGCTAAATTTCTATTCTAGGTATAAAGCAGTGAGAGTTATAAAAATATCTGTTGCTATTCATATATCAGAGGAAATATTGTGTCAAATATTTGAATAAGTAACATGACTTAAATTATACCCTTTTAAATGTCTATAAATGAAAAAGATACTATGAATAAAATTATGATTCTGTCATTACAGAACTTATAAAAGGCCAGGGCAGACTGTACCATGAGCAGATACAGAGAAATAAACCCTAAATATCTTCAGAGACTCAATTCACTTCCATCAGTCTCACTTTACACTTTCATATGTTGAGCTGTTCCATGGAGTGAAGATGCTACTGTCTAAAGAAGGTAGAAATTAAACACCACTTACTTGTAGGATATATCATTATGCATTATTTTAGTGTTCCCTTGTCTTCCAAGTGCTTACATTTCAGAAATATCACCTACTCCTACAACATTTCTTGAGATGAGATATTGAAGTTGAAACCAACAAAGGTTTTCTCAAAACCAAATTTCTGATTGCCTTAGAAGTTTGGGAAAGCTTATACAGAGTCTCAGAACTAGAACTTATTTTTGACGTGTTTATATACAAAGAGCAAATAAAAATACCTTGAAAGTACTGGGAAAATATTAATCTTCGTAGGTGTGTTCCCTCCCGTATTTACATATTTTGGTGATTCCAGAACCCTGATACATCCTTTCCATTCATGAAATAACCAATTCATCCAACTCTGCTGTTTAATATATGCGCACATTATTTAAGTTCTCTGAGTCACAATTTCCTCATCTCTAAAGTGGTACCACATCCATAAAAAGGGGAGTTCAAGTATATAAGGTCCAGATCCTGGCACATAATAGATGCTTAATAAATGCAGGGGGTGGGGGGCAGATGATGAAAAGGTGGAGGGAACTGTTTGTTCATTCCTCAACTCAGCAAACATCCGTTGCATACTCACTCAGTGCTAGGCTCTGTGCTGGTGCTGGAGGTACAAAGGAGAATGTAACAGATGAAGCAGCCACTGTCCTCATGGAGCCTACATATGGCAGACCTGCATTATAACCCATTGCTGGTCAATTCCATTGGGTTTCAGCATCTGTGTTCCTGATGGAGGCATCAGCAGTTATGCTGTGTCACCAGTTGCATTCTTACTTAGTATTTTGACACTAACAATGTTCTGCGTTTATATTTCTAATGGAGATGGAACTTTTGCTCATCTTACAGAGCTTTCTAACTTGTAAATGTCTCAGGACCAGTTTCTTTCAAAACTGCCCTATATGCAAGGCCTCTTTATCAAGTGTGATGTTAATATGACTAAATGAAAATTATGGCCAGGAAGATTACTTTTTCAGTTTCCTGCTGAGAAATTTGGAGAATATGATAATTGCCATTTGATAAAGCATTTGAAATTTCTATTATGGCATCAAACTGATACTCTTTATGATTCTTAAAAAGAACAGTCCATTAGGAAAGCATGTATATAACATAGTGCACATTTAAGAACAGCTTAGAATTTTGGTGAATGTGGAATATGCACAATATGCTGGTAGTGACAGTATTTAGAAATAACTATAAGCAAACTGCTCTGATAATAATGTTTATTAATATCATATTTGTACATTAATATTATATACATATACATTAATATTAATGTATAAAACTCAAATGAACTAAGAAGTAGTCTTATGGCAGAGAAATAAACAAGCGATTCTTTGTGTAATATTTCCAATCCCATGTCAGGGTAGTTGAATACCAAGAATGGGTTACAATTTCTACATGATGAAGAGGCATGCTGAAGACCGTACCACCAGTCAGAGCACAAAGAGCTAAGGAAGTTCCTGGGTTGCCAGAGCCAACCACTGTATTGTTAGGGACCACTGTAGACTTGGAAAACTATGGAAACCGATAAGATACACACAAGTCTCCCACTAACAGAATAAGAAGCGTTTTGTGTGGTGCTCTACAGTGGGTACCAACATTGTCTTTTGTTAAAGTATGCAGGTGTCTCAGTGGTACACGATGCAGCCACCCATGGGTGAACCACTGACAGAACGTGCCCGCAAGATTTCTTGCATCATGTGTATTTCAGCCTGCTGATGCACATTTTGAACATATTGGCTTTTGAAGTTTCTTCCTGCCTCCCTTTTGGGGGTAGGCAAAACTAGATGTCATGTGAAAAATTGAGCAACTTTACACTGTTCTGCTTTCAGGCCCAGACATTTGTATAGTGTAGGTAGCATGGCAAGTTTTATTTACTTTTTCAAGTATATGGACTTTCCATGAAATAAATATCTCTCATAAGAGCCTTATCCCTTCTTTAAATAGGCTATTTATTTTTCATCCTTTTATTCCTCATATTGTATTCAATGACTTACAGCAAGTTCTATCTTTCCTTAAGTTAAATATATGACCCTCCTTCCTTGATATGGTAGTGATAGAAAACTTTTCCATAATGTACTTCACTCCTCTGGGTGTTCCTATTGAAACAGGGGATGCCCTCACTTCTTCTCACATATCTCATTTTCTTATCAGTGGCTTTTATATGGGTTGCTAGTATGAATATATATATATACTGGCATATATGTAATTCAACAAATCTTAAATGCCTATCATGTCAGGAACTGTCTGAGGCACTGAGACCATAGTGTTCATTCTGCTTTCTTGAAAGTACATAGAAATATAAAGAAAGAGACTGTAAAAGCAAATATAAGCAAAATATTGCACTTCACCACTGTCTCATGCTCATCTTCAATATTTTAAAAATCAGGATTGCATCTTCCTCTTTTCTAAAACTTTTCTGCATTCCTTAAGAGTTACTGAAATATAAAGTTAAGCTTTTAGAATATGTCATGCTAGTTAATTGGTCAGTATATATTTCATTATAACTTTGATTTTGCCATTTTTTGAAACAAAATGTTCATTATGTAAATGAATCTAATTCTGCTCATGTATGCATTCAGTAAATATTGTTAAGTACCTATTGTGTACCGGGAAGATTCTTGGTGCTAGGGACATATTAGGGTACACAATAGCCAAATGAATACTGTCTTTGTGCATCTGATGTTCCAGGGAGTGGGGCAAACCATAAGCAAGTAAAGAGGATAATAGAATATGAAATGTCAGGGATCTGTGTATGTATGTGTGTAGTTTTAGATTGATTAGACCATGATGACATCACTGAGAAGAACATTTGAGAAAAGACATGAAGGAAATAAGGAAGTTAGACATAAAATTTTCTGGAAGATAACCCAGGCAAAGGGAACAAGTGCTAACAAATTTCCTGAGGTAGAAACATTCCTGGCAGATTGGAGTAACACCAGAGTCCTATGAGACAGGTACAGAATGATGAGGAACAGAGTAGCAAGAGATGAAATCAGAAAGTAAGAGAAGCCTGTTCATCTAGGGCTTTCTAGGTATTAGTGAGGACTTCGGATTTTACTCTGACTTAAAAGAACAGCCATTGCAGTGTGATATACAGAGAAATTAAATGAGACGGCCGCCATCTTGATAGGATTTCTCTGGCTTCTATGTTGACATTGGACTACAGATGAAGAGGGTAGGACTAAAGCAGGGACACCATTAATCAAATAATCTAGGTGAGAGATGACATGATAGCTTAGATCAGGGTGGTAGTAATAGAGGGTTTGATAAGTAGTTATCACTTAGATTATTTTTTGAAGGTGAGTTCAACAAAAGGATATGCTGTGTTAGAGAAAGACAGTTTTCAAGTATGATACAAATGATTATGACCTGAGAAACCAGAAGAATGGTGTTACTATTAACACGTGCAAAGAATTGGTGCATCACCTGGTTTGGAGGAGGTCATCAGGAGTCCAGATTTGGGCACATAACATTTGAGAGACCCATTAGACTTACAAGTAGAAATGTTAGGTAGGGAGTTGGATAAAGGGATCTAGATTCATGGGAGTGGTCCAAACTGGGGCTACAAATTTGGGGATCATTAGTTGTGGTGTTTAAAACCATGAGACAGAATAAAATAACCTAGGGAATGAATATAAGCAAAAAGAAAAAAGTCCAAATTCTCAGCACCAGGGAATTCCAAATTAGGAGGTTGGAGAGAGAAGGAAGAACCAGCAAAACAGACTAAGCAGGAGCTGTCTGAAAGGTAAAAGGAAAACTGTTCTAGTTAAAATTTTCAAGAGGGAGAGAACAATAAACTTTGTCAGTGCTGCTGATGGGACAAATACGATGAGAACTAAGAAGCAACCAATAGATGTATCAGTATGGAAATTATTTTGGCCATGGGAATGGAAGATGACAAGCCTATATCTTTAGCATGATATATAGGTTTCCCTTTAAGATATAAATGATGTTTGTGAATATAATTTTGTAAACTGTAAGGTTCTGTTCAAATTTATTATTATTATTATTATTACAGTATATTAATTAAAATCTGTTCCAGCTTAGATTATTCACAAACTAGTTTTTTCTGATTATTTTTAGAACTTAGTGCATTTTAATAAAAATGATTTCAAATGTTAATGTCCATCTCCATGTGATACTTTATTTTCATTGGCTCCTGGAACGCACTATCCTGTGCCTAATTGAAAGGACAATGTATTTTGTTTCTAGTTTATATTAGAGAGATTCAAATATCAGACAAAGTGTAACAGTGAAATTCAGAGGTTATGGGAAGGTTAATGCTATTTAGGCAGGTGGTGAATTGAAAATTCAACCTCTTGTCACAATAGTGAATATGTGAAGAAACTTTGGTGATGCAAATAGGAGAAAAATGAAATAGAGCTCTCTTTCACATATATATCCACAAATTGGTTATTAACAGCTCTCTCATAGTAGAAGTAGTTATTCTTCACAAAAGACTGATTTTTACATTCTCATTCATCAGTCATTACACGGACCAATATTTTAGTTATATTCAGTATATCTTTAACAATTATTTTGATATATTTTTTCAAGGCATCAATGGCGTAAGCATTGAATCTAAAGAAAAATTGTTGTGTTAAGTATAATTTATAATTTATTTTTACATACATCCTTTTGTCAAGAATAGATTCCATAGTGCTTATTAATCCTAGGCCAATAAATATTGTTTCTGTCAAGAAATTAAATCATATTCTCTTTGATTACCATTCCCTTCCCATTTTTGCTGATATATTTCATAGCCTAAGTCTCTCAAATCAAGTACTCGGGTATTCTAACTTGTTCAAGATTGTATTCTAACCAATATGATTATTCAATTGCTTAAAGAAAGATGATATTTAAAATTTCTGTAAAACCAGGTATGTCCCAATGCTTTGAGATTTTTTTCTCTTGTTTTAAAGAATGCCATAAATTTTCGCCATGTGCCCTATTAGAAAACAAGGTTTGTTTTCTAAAGCAGTTTCCAGTGATATGCGTAGTGAATCCTGGTGTACGTGAGATGACTGTCAGATGAACAGTTGCCCCCTGAAAGCAGCCAATTAAATAACACACAGGTTTGGAGCTGTTACTTGAAAATATCGCTTGCTTATCTAAACTAGTAAATGATTGAAGACATAACAAACACCTTTCAAATGGAAGTCATGCAAGTGTCTTTCAAAATTTCAGAAAATCAATAAGTGGCGAGTAGATAATTATTCTGAAAAGTCTTCTTCCTAATGTAGATTCCTCAAAACACATTTTAAAGAGAAGGGCAGCTGCCTACGGAACTGAGGTTATGGGCTGGGTATGTACTATCAAAAGAGTGTCAAGTCAAGGGGAAATGATGACGCTATATTTTTTAATCTTGCAAATTAAAAAAATAGTGAAACTTTATTTGGTAGGCTTGTTCACTGCTCCAACATTTTGTAGTCTTAGAAATTCATTCTGACTTGTTTCAGAACCAAGCAAACACCTTCTAGTGATTTTGTTAGCAGCATTTCTAGTAGTACTCAAAACAGGGTTGTCACAAATGCAGCATGAAATTTATTATTGTTTTCCTACTTTCCCAATAATAACATGTGTATATATGTCTGCATATACATAAATACCTTTTTGTATATACATATACAAATATGCATGCATTTATATATGCATGCTGTATACATACACATAAACAGATGCACAAACACACGTACATACACACACATATATGCAAATTACCTTTCTTGTTACTCAGTAATAAAGTCATTAAATACTATGAATTACATAAATTATTTTTTTGACATTAAGGTATATCAAAATATTTTACCCAGCTAGGCACATGAATAAATAAATTTGAATGCAAATTGAATTAATTTCATTTATGTTCTATAAATTTGTGAGTTTTCTTTAACACAAATTGACTTTTTAATATTCCAAAGAGTATATGTATAATACATTTCTATCTAAAGTGGCCTAAAAAAATATGCAAAGTGAGGTTATGTTCATTCTAAACACATGCCTTCTTGAAATTGAACCAAAATATTCCCAAATTGCTTTAGAATGTATTAAAACAATTATGTTAAATGTAAACAGAATAACTGTGGCTCTGTGCTTAGTATATTACATATTACAATATACAATGTATAGCATTTTCTAATATCAATTTTTGTATAATTAAGATTTTGCTATGCTAAACATGATGTTGAACAAATATTTATTGAGCCCCTATTATATACTGGGCATATGTGTAGTTTCAGGTAAAATGGAACAGCTAGGGAACAGAACAGTGGTGGGAAATACATTAACCAAGTTTTTCCACAAATAATTAATTACCACTAAGAAAGTGCTGCATTGGAAATATATAGGATACTGTGGGCTATCTAGGGAACTCTACTCGTCTGGGACAACTGATTTCATTGTAGAAATGACACTTAATTGGTGAGAAGTAAAGGAAGCTCTTCCTCATGCCAGGACTTCCTACAAACAACCTCCTCCGTTCTGGGGGACACAGCACCATAACCTCCTGCCCCATCTTCTGCTGCATCTTAACTACCACCCTCCACCCAAGCATACACACATTCCAACCACTGGTTATTTTTCAGAGGTACTTAATAGCTGAACCATAATGAGCAATTTCATAGAAATTGCTTTTTTGTTGGAAGACAAGTTAGAAAAGCTTTCAGTGCTCCTCGCCAAAAGTTATGGTGGCTTGGATGAAGGTGGGTATGGAGGTGGAGAGAAGTTGATAGGTTTAGGCAGTATTTAGAAACAGAACTGAGATGATAAAATTAAACTTTAATAAAAGAGGTAATGAACTTGTCGAAGTCACACATTAAGAAGCTTCTATACACTTGAGTTCTTGGAGACTGAATGACTTTTAGGGGTAAAGAGAGGGGCATGTAAAGGATGAGTTCCAGGTTCTGGCATAAGCAGCTAGATGAATGATGACGCCATTTACCAATACAGAGACAATAGAGTAGCAACAGGTTTATGGGGGATCACAGGGGGTTCCACATTCGACATGTGATGTTTGAGGTGTCAATGGGACATCAAAGTGAAGGAGGATATATCCTTCTGGGCTAGAGATTAAAAATTATGGGTCTTTGGTATATAGATGGAAAATAAAGCTTTATGAGTAAACACGATCATCTGGGGAGTGAATGTTGAAAAAAATAGTGAATATGGATTAAGGCAGTGGTTCTCAAACTTTAGCATACATTGGAATCATCTAGAGCACTTGTGTTGGGTTTGGTCTCATCTCCAGAGTTTCTGATTCAGTATGTCTGGGGCACTTGTGTGTTGAAGCCAGCTCCTTATGAGCTTTCAAACTCTGATTATGCATTCCCTTCCCAACACCATGTTGGAAGAAGTAGGGTTGTTAGGTTGAAATGGACCATGTTGGGAATGTTTACATTATGGAAATCAGCAAATGCTCTAAATTAGGCCTTTATTTTCAGAAAGCTGGTTTACCAACACATCACAGGTCAGAGTGAGGCCTGAGAACTTACATTTTTAGCAAATTCCCAGAAAATACTAATGCCATTGGAGACCACATTTTAAAAACCATCAGATTAGGGGAACATTTTATATAGCTTGAAACACTTCTGATTTCTTAAGCCAGTTAACAATCTTAAGCTTTTGAACAGTAGAGCTTCTCCAAAATGTGATTATGTCTTAAGATTTAACTGTAATGTTGAGAGGTATATAAAATGCATATCTCATAGGACTATCACCCGTAGAATATTGACTTTCCATGATTATATAGCTTAAATTGAATAAGATGATATAATCATAAGCTGCTATACAAAGTTATGTTTTTAACTTGATATTTCATTTTGTTTTAGTTGCTCAGAATTACAAATGACTTTTTTTATTTTATGCTATGGAAAAGTTATTTCTTAAGAAATTTTTAATAAGGTTTTTCTCCTGATACATGAGTAGTAAATTTAACCAGGCCAAATGTTAAATGTAACATTTCAAGTTTAAGCAAAGGAATGGGGTGGTGGAAAAAATATATTTTATTATTGTGTCCATTCAATATATTAAATTGGACGTTCTGTTGCCCTCAATTAGCTTTCTATCTAAAAGAGAAAATAAATTAAGCATTTGCTTTAAAGATGTTGGGAGTATAAAGATATGAAAAATATGTTATGAATAATTGAGGGAGGAATTTAGATTACTGTAGAAATTTGAAGAAAAGTATTCAAAGTGAACCCTAGGGAGAGCTGGTTGATAAACTCTCAAATGACCTTGTGGTTTGGCTACGATTACTCAGAATCTAGCCTGTGACTCCACCTCTCTGGGCAGACTTAAATTAACCAAAGTCATTAATGATATATAAAGCTTGAGTGCCAATTATTAATTTACAAAACCTCGCATCAGGTAGCTTGGAGAGCTAGTGTCTGAATGATTAGTAATTCTCTTGCCGGAGATAGATTATTTGGAAAGTCAGATCTTAGTCATTAAATCATCTTTATCAAACAGGTATCAGAACCAAAGAAACCAGTTGGATGTGTAGAATAAGTAGTGTATTTGATTAGAACAGCTTGTTTTTCTTTTTTTTATTTCTAACATCATGATTATTATTAGTTACTAGTTATTGAATATGATCCATGTGTCAGTTACTGTGACTCAAGATACAGGTAGCAGTATGAACACACATTAAGAGAGTGGGCTCTGATGTCCAATAATCTGGTTTTGTGTGTGTGTGTGTTTTGCTACTTAGAGGAGCAGGCTGCAAAGTTGTTGAACACCATTTTTTTTTAACCTACTTTAGTAGAATCCATCTCATAGGGTTTTTTTTTTTTTCCTCGTAGGGTTTTTATAGTGATTAAATGACAGTACACATGTAAAGTGCTTAGAATAGTGCCAGGAACATAATAAATCCTTAGTAGTAGGTAGACTATTATTGTATTATCTCATTTAATCCTCACAACAAACTTTATTACTATAGCAATTATTAGCTCAATTTTACAGGTAAGAGGATGAAACTCATGAATACAGTATTGTACAAGGTTTTAGTGGAAGTGGTAGAGCCAGCATTTGAATTTTGCTCTGTATAAATCTGAAGCCCGAGCATTACCAATAGAGTCAAAATAACTGAATTTATTAGCTAAGACATCTTCCCTCAAAGGTGCTTACATGGATATTGTCCATGTTTCATTGGAACTCTACTTTTTCTAGGCTCCCAAGCCAATCCAACCCTCTGAATGACACTCTCTTTAACTATTATTGTATATCTTATTCACTTACAAACAAGTCTTATTTTCTTCCTTAAGACGAATTTACACATCTTTGCTGTGATCCTGAATTAGCCACTGAATGACAGTCTTCTTCATGCTCTTGATGAAATACATATTGGAGGATCCTCAGTACCAACACAACAATAACAATGTATTTGTACAAATACTCTGCAATTCTCCCTGCCTCAAGGGCTGAATCCTCAGGCTTTAATATTATCATTATCATTAAATATTTATCAAGTTCCTACTGTGTACATGATCCAAATGAGGCATTACTAAAAGAATTAGAAATGATGCAGGGGAATGAAAACAAAACAAAACAAAAAAGATGTTTCTACAACCAATTAACATTTAAAATGTATTCATTGATCTCATTTATGATTTATTTTAAAAACTCAAAATAATTTGAAAGCCTATTTTACTTTCTAAAGATTTATTTTTAGTTTACAGTATAATCACCATTCCTAGGACCCTTATAATTTATTTATAATGTGATATAATTACTAAACCTTGCACAATTTCTTAAGCATAGTAGGTGTTTAATAAATATTTAATGATATATATTTTTATAATTAGAGTGGAGTTCTAAAACATAATAAATTGATAGCCTACATGTTTTTTAAATGCATTAACCTCTCATGAGCAGTTTCAAGGAATGTTGATTTTATTGAAATGAATTGTGGTGATGTCCTTTTTGTCATACTATTACAATTGAACAATCTTCAATTTCAGGCAGGAAATATTGGTTCCTATCCTGATTCTGCCCTGATTCTTCCAGTTTGTCTCTCCAGACCTCCTTTCTTCATCCATAAAATAAAAGAATCAAATTTAATCCTCTTCAAGACTTGGTCTAGTTCTAAACTTTGGTTTTATTTTCAAAGATTTGAAAGAAAATATTCTCCGGCGCAAATTACCACTAAACCGTTAATATCACTTCTGCAGAATCAGTCTTTGATAACTTTTCTCTTTCATGTGAACACTTTATGTCCGAGAAGTATAAACATTATTACCTGATGATTTAAGAGACTTCACAGATTCTACAGGAGATCCTAAAATAGACAGCATCACATTAGAATACCAGCAGAGACTGGTGAATATGGATTTAACAATGTGGGGCCTCATCCTTCCAATAGCACACATTAAATGAACAATTCCTGAACTACTGTACAGGTTTTTATTCTTAAATCTATACACAACTGTGGCAAATATATGTTCTCATATGTGATTATATAATTGCTTTCTAGAGGACAAACAACTAACATAAAAAATGTTTCTTTCTTGCCTTGTGTTTTGCAGAGCTGAGTGTCAATTAGGGGTAAAACAGGAAGGGGGTGGGGGTAAGAGAAAGTGCAGATTGCCTTCAGCACACTTTTCTGTCTCCTTTCAGTTCTATACACTGTCATGTCACAAACCATAGTCACCACGGCTTATTCACTTCCTTGCGTTGGTGTACATCCTCCAACCTGGGCCCACCTCTTCATCCCTTCATACCTCCTGAAGGTCTTTCTCTAGGCTGCCCGTGATTTACAGCAGGTCAATTAGATAAACTAATTACCAGTTTACTTTTAACTCAATCATTCATTCATTAAGCATTCATTTTTCTGAGTTTCTACTAGAGGTGAAATGCCTTAATAGGTACTGGGTTTCAACAAGAAACAACCACCCCTGTCTTCATGGAACTCATGATCTAGTGGAGGAGACAGGCTATCAAGGAACTGAAGGACTAAACTTAAACCTTGTTGGAATGGTTTCAAGTACAGACTTAAGCTAATTAAACTCACATTTTTAAAAAGTGGCTGCTCTAGTAACTCTATGGAGAATGGATTAAAAGGAGTAAGAACTCCATAAAAGGGATGAGAGTAGCTTAGACTGAACTGGTGGCAAGGGGAGCTGGATTGGAGTAAAGGGATTCAGAATATGGAAACAGGTTGTTGAGTTAAAATTGACAAATTTGATGTGAGCAATAATGGAAAAGGAGGAATCAAGGATAAATGCCCTATTTCTGACATGACACGGAAGGTATCATATTGCTGACATGATTGGATAGAGTTGCTATTTATTTAATATTCTATGGAGGGCATTTTATTAAGTGTCATTGAGATTCTGACAATATTTAAGGATTTAAAAACTTTTAGTTTATAAGCTCTCCAGAGTTGTGTAACTAAAGAAAAGATTTGTACATAAAAGAAACAATAATGGTTTTCCAGGATTTTAAAACAGAAATGACATGAAAGACCAGACAAAATTTAATTTCTTTAAGGTGTGGGAAGAAAGTATGCCAGATAACCTCTGTGTTCTCAATGGCACTTATTACATGGTTTTACCAGTCACAGTTCTTTAAAAGTCAAAACCTTATATATCTTAATCACTATTTGTATATCCTGGATGTGACATATAGCTGGTATTTAAAATATATTTGCTAAAAAAAATAAAAAAATAAAAATATTTGCCGAACAAAGTAATGAATAGATGAATAAATTAGTACTGTATAGTTTTCTTTCATATGCCATTTGTCATACTGTATTTGTGTATTTTGTGTATATATTTTTAAATTGTAATTGCCTAGCCAGTATGTTCCATGAGTCCTGGGCTGCTTTTGTTTTCCAGTGTACCTTCAGTGACCAGCACAGCTCCTGATATTGTGAATACATGTGTTGAAATATAAATCAATAATTATGTGTATTCATGTTTCTCTTCAATTTTACAAGTAACGAGGATTTTGTAAAATAATATCGGTAATAGCCAGTATTGAGTATTGTTCAAGGTGCTCTACATGTTTAATTAATATAATCCTCTCAGCAATGCTTTGAGGTTGTATTATTATTATCCCAAATTTGCAGTTGAAGAAGCTGAGCCACGAAGAGTTTAAATCAACTGCCCAGAGTCATGTAACTTAACAGAGCTAGGGTTCAAACCCAGACACTCTGGCTCCCCAAATTCAGCTCGTTACCACCATATTAAACTCTTTTATGGTAGACATAATGAGATGTTGCAGTTAGAAAACATTTTTATTATCCACTTATTCTTGTTATAGAATTAATGAAACAATAAGCAGGCAGCTGCGATGGAAAGAATCGTATTCAGAAATCATTATCAATTCTGGTTTCAGCTAAAGCTCGCTCAAATTGATGAAATATCTTGTTCATTCTTGGGGCTCAACTTATTTCCTTCCTGAACCAAAATATGTTCTACCTGGAAAATGCAAAACATTAGTTTTTGTTTCTTTCCAACCATAAAGTCTACTACTTTGGGGAGATAAATATTTACCTCTAAAGCAATCTGATTAAAAAGCAAATTGCAGAATCAAAGCTACAATTAGTCATATAGACAGAACTGCTTAATTCAAAGAGCAGAGTGAATAAGATGGAATGGAATAAAAGAGTGTTTGATTTGATTAGCCTCATTAGTACAGGTTTAGTGCTCTCACCTTTTCACTCTGCAGTATCTGTGGTTTCATTTCCCTAATAATCTACTTCTGTAAGGAAAATTGCTGATATTTCATCATTTGCAAGATAAAGACAGACTTTTTTTTGATAGAAATTTTGAATCATTTACATAAATTTACTTCTTTTTAGCAGTAACTTTCAAGTAAGTTCTTTTTTTAACCTTAAATTCAGTTGGCTAAAAACAAGGAAAAAACAAAAAAAAAGTTTGTAATTTTTTGTAGTACTTCATTGTGTTGCTTAGCCTGACAATTTTTATTTTTCCATAAAACTGGTTGTTTTAACTGACAGTTTGACCTCTTAAAGCACATGTGAGTTTTCGTGTTATACTTCCCCTAAACACAATGTTATTCTTCAATTATTTTAATTTAAGAAATATTTATTCATAATTTATTACTGCCAGGTACCCTTTCAGTCATTGGCAATGACTCTACCCTCATGGAGCTTAAAATCTAATGAAGTGATACATACATGAATATATAAATAAAGAGAATTTCCAATAGTGATAAGTGTCATGACAAAAATAAAATAGGGTGATGTGACGTAGAGTAACTTAGGGGCTTGGGGAATGTGGGAGACTGAATACAGTGCTCAGAATAGTTACTATCTAGCTCAGGTATGGCCAGTGATACCTCTGAGTGTGGGAGGTGGGTGTGCAGGGGGAGGGAACAATTACACTGTTGGGTTTGTTTAGTCATTCATAGCTCACTGTTTTGAACTGCATGGAGTACAAATTCTGCTCTGTTAATATTTTAGAACAACAAGGAAACACTGTCCTTCTTCCAGGAAAACACTCTGTGTGGTATGAGAACAAATTTTTTTCCAGAGAAGCACTGACATTTCTTAATTACTCTCTTCATGAGTCATGAGTAGTCATGTATAGCAATTACTGAAGGCTCAGCAAAGCATTGTTCTTCCAAAGCCTTGGAGAACAATAATGCTGACAGGACAGGGTTTCAATGTCCAACACGCTTCTCTCTCTTCATTACTCCAGCTAATTACTCTGGCCAGTGGTTATTGTGTAACTCCTTTTCCTTTCTATAACCCCCACTGCCTTCTACTGTCAGTGTAATTTACTGTAATAGCATAATATTCTCTTGTTGCCATGCTTTTTTACTATTTAAAGGCACAGCCTCATTTTATCATATTCAGCATATAAAGTACTTTACCAATAGGTGATATTCAAGCTCTAAGACTAATGGAAACATTTGAATGACACTCATTCTGGAAAAAAGAAAGGCGGTGGGGCACCTGGTTTCCCAAGAATTCTGACCTTTGTAATGAAATAGAAAATAATTTTTAATGTAAAGTTCCTATGCTGAAGGAGATATTTTGAGTGTATGTTTACATAATGCCAAAGTATTTAGTCAATTCAGTTTAAAAAAAATTAGCCAAAACAGTTTGGTACCATGGAAGGAAAGCAATGATACAGTGATTAAATTCATTTTTATTTAGAAATTTTAGTTTCAGTTATGTTAACACAGTATATAAGCCATCTCAAAGTTGAATAACATAAACTGTACTTTTTGAACATAGAGAAAAATAATTTCTTTAAATATATTTTAGATACAAATAATTTGATTGTTTTGGAAATATATTCTTTGATGAAGCTGTTATATTCCATATAAAGACTGAACTAAATCTGCTCATCAATCAGTAAAATAAAACTGTTACTTTTTCTTGCAGACACATCAATCTAAAGATTATTGAGCAATTACCATGTAGTGGGCAAGTTACTTATTTTAATTTAATTAACCTTCATCTGTGATTTGGGCACTAACATCATCCTCACTTTTCATAGGAGGAAAACTGAGGTTCAGAGATATTGTGTGACTTGCACAGGGTCACACAGGGTTATAGTAAATGACAGAGATGGGATTTGACCCCAAATCTGTTAAAAATCAAAGCTGGAGCTTCTAACCTACACACATCACCTCTTACATGTTAGAAGTGAGGTAACTCTGGGATGGTTAGACTCATTTCCATATTTTTAATGCAAAACTGTCTATCTTAGTCACTTTGCGACTGCCATTTCCCTTCTGTTTGAGATTACCTCTGGGCTGAGTTTACTCTAGAACTGAGGATATTTACAATGGCTTTTTACGTTTTAAGTGTGTTAAAGAGTCAAGTTACAATGAAGTCAGTAAAAGGAATGGCTTAGGGAAAGTCCTCTATGCTTTTGAGGACAAAAAGTGGTAAAATTAATATTCAATAATAAATTTATATTTATTATTATTAATATATAAATATTAATAATAAATTAATATTTAATATTTTCTCATTTATTAATAGCATTCATTAACTGTCTTTTTTTGCATCTGGGAATGAAAAGGCATCAAGCAGCATTAATTAAGGTGGAAAAAAAGCAAGGTATTCTTTTTCTTTGAATATACAGTTTTCAGCAGATACAAAGTTTCAACAAAAATGAACTAATTTTTGCTAATAGCTATAAACTTTTAATAATTAATGTGCCTAGTTATTATAACTTGTTATGGATAAAACCATAAATACAAGTTTCTTATGTGTGAATATACTTACATATTGGTGCAGAAAAATACCCATGTAAGAATGAATTGAGTTGCAATTGATGATTTATAAACCAGTTTGAAATCAGAATAAATTCTGTCATAAAACATGGAATTATAAGCTGATTCTCAGGTCCCTAAACCAACCCACCAATCACTGATGATTATCATCATTAAAGAATAATTATGTAATATCTATTATTTGCAGGACTTTTCTGAGCTTGAGGACGGGGGCGGTGTCCCAAGATACTTGAGACAAAGCCCAATCACCTTATAGAGTTAATAGCCTAAATTAGGGGACAAGGCATACATATAAGACGGTATATAACAAAAAAGGGAAAATTGGCTGTCAAAATTGTGGTAAAGACAATATGGCTTATAGAACTTAAGAAAAGAAAATTATCCCTGAGAGTTGGTTTGATCTGGGAAATCTTTTTTGAAGAGATAGAATTTGAAATGATCCAGAAACAGGAAGTAGAAAAAACTGAGATGTGTATTCCAAGTAGGGTGACTTGAGAGTAATATTATCTGCTGGGTCTGCAATTTTCATAAGAAGGAAGAGTGAGTGGGAAAGAACAATGATAGGTAAGCAGGACAGGATCTTGCAAACCAGGCCAATAAATTTGGATTTTATGTTTGTATTGTGTATGTCTTTCCGTGTTGCTCTGGGATCTTGAAGCAGAAGCGGGTTCTGGGATATTTCACATAGTCAATTGAGAGTTGAAAAACTAAAACACAAAAAGAAGAGAGATGCAGGTATGTATCAGAAGAAGAATCAGCACCTAGAGTATTAAAGAGCATCTATTCAGTCACTTATCTCTCCTTATTTATCTCTTTTCATAATGCCCCCATTTCCCCAATACTCTGGTCTGTGGCAAAAAGATGAGTGCTGACTGCTCCTGAGTTTTATGTTTTCAATCAGTCAGTCATGAGAGAGACTGTGTTTTTTCTCAGTAAAAATTTCAAAATACTTGAAAACTCTGATTATGTCATTTTGAGCAAGATACAGTACGCACTACTGGACTGATCGACTTGTCCAGATGGTAAGGATATATGCACTAATAAGGAGGCTCTTCCTAGGTATTAGGTCAAGTTGATTGATAATGTTTGTCTTCTGTATTCTTATTGATTTTCTTTTTACTTATTCTATCAATTATTAAGAGATATATTTTGAAATCCCCAGCTATACTTGTAGATTTGTTTTTCAGTTCTTATATTTTTATTAGTTTTTGCTTTAAATATTTTGAAGCTCTGTAATTCATTATATAAATATTTCTGATTGTTATATCTTCTTGAAGAATTGACCTGTTTATAGTTATAAAACGATACTATTTATCCATAATAATATTCTTTGCTCTAAAATCTACTCTGTCTCATATTAATGTAGACATTGTATCCATGTTGTTAGCAAGTTACAACTTTTTCCATCCTTTTACTACCTGACAATGTCTGCCTTTTTATCAGGGTGTTTAGACCATTTAATGTGATCATTGGTGTGATTGAATTTAGAATATCATCTTGCTATTTGTCTTCTATTTGCCCCATATAGTCTTTGTTTCTTTTTGTTCTTTTTCTCTTTTTTTTTTGATTAACTGAATGTTTTTTATGACTCTACTTGTCTTCTTTGTTGGCTCATTAAGTATAACTCTTTGTTGTTTTATTTTAGTGGTATCTCTAGGGTTTTTAGCATATATCATCAATTTATAATAATTTACCTTCAAGTGATATTGTTACTACTTCACATGCAGTATGAGAACCTTAGAATAATATACTTCCTTTCCCCAACCAGCTGTTTGTGCTATTGTTATTTATTTTACTTCTGTGTAAACTCCACAATACAGTTATTATATTTTTCTTTAAATATTACCTTTTTAAAGAGTTATTAATAATAAGCAAAAAAAAGCATGTGTACTACTTAATGTAGTTATATTCCCAGTTTTATTAATTCCTTTGTATAAATCCATATTTTCATCTGGTGTCATTTTCTTTATGCTTGAAGGACATCCTTTAACATTTCTTGTAGGGCAGATCTATTGGTTTTAAATTCTTTCAGCTTTCGTATTTTTTAAAAAAATCTTTGCTTCACCTTTGTTTTTGAGAGTTTTATTTCTGAGTAAAGAATTCTACATCAACAGATTTTTTTTTCTTTCATCACTTTAAAGATGTTGCCTTCTGCCTTCTCACTTACATTGTTATCCTTGTCTCTATTTATCTATCTATGTATATGTATATGTGCATGTATATGTATATGTATGTGTAATGTATCTTTTTTCTGGCTGTTATTATTTTCTCCTTAATATTTTTTAAGCACTTTAGTATGATTGTGAACTTGGAATAGTTTAGTTTGTGTTTCTTGGTCTTGGGGTTCATTGCAAGTCTTAGATTTGTGGGTTTAAAGTTTTCTTCAAATTTGGAGAATTTTGGCCATTATTTCTTTAAAATGTTTCAGCTACCCCTTTTTCTTTCCCTTCCTTCAGGGACTCGAACAGAACATGCTTTGGCTACTTCAGTTTGTCCATCGATTCACTGTGCTCTGTTAATTTTTTTTCAGTCTTCATTTTTCATAGTTTCTATTTCTATGTCTTCAAGTCCATTATTTTTTCTTCTTCAATATTAATCTGCTTTTAATTTCATCCAGTAGATTTTTATCCCAGATGCTTTATTTTTCTCTCTAAAAGTCAATTTGTATTTTTTTTAATACCTTCTATGTCTCTTGCTTCTTAAACGTATGGAATACAGTCAGAATAACTGTTTAAATATCAATATCTATAAATAAAATCATTTGAATTATTTCTGGGTTAGTTTTGATTGATTTATTTTTTCCTCAGTATGAATTTTATTTGTCTGCTTCCTTTGTGTATGTGTGACCTTTGATTGAATGACAAAATAGGAATTTTAACTTGTTAAGAACTAAATTATTTTTATTCCCATACATATATTCTGGAGCTAAATTACTTGGAAACAGTTTAATCTTTTCAGGTCTTGCTTTCAGCTTTGTTAGACCTGACCAGAGCTACTTTTAATCTAGGATTAATTTTTCCCCCATTACTAAGGCATGATCCTTCTTAGTTCTTTAATCCTTCCTGAATTGTCAAGTTTTCTGCTCTTGCTGTTGGGAACAGGAACTATTCAGGGCTAATGTGAAATTCAGTCACTATTCCTTATAGTTGTTTTGGATGGTTCTTTACCTGACTTTCTGTAGTTTCTTCACATCCATGAGCTGATCAGTATGCCAATGAATTTTCAAAGAGGAGCACTCTGCAGTTCTCAGGATTATCTCTATGCATCTCTCTTCTCTCTGTCTACACTGCCCTGGGAACGCTTGCTGCCTTGTCATCCCACGGCTCCCAGCTTCATCTTCTCAACCCGTGGAGACTGCTTATCTCTACCTGGCTTTTCTCTCCCTGCACCATGGCCTGGAAACTTACTCCAAACAGTAGGCTGGAACAGTCTTAAGGCTCACTTCATTTGTTACTCATCTCTTAGGGATCATTCTCCTTCATTGTCTGATATTCAATATCCTGAGTACTACTGCTTGATATATTTTGTTCAATTTATTAGTTGTTTCAAGTGGGAGGATAAATCTTGTCACTGTTCCTCCATCTTGACCATACATTTTAAACTGAGGTGAATTTCAATAATTAATAATATCCAAGTTTCACAACTTGATAGGAGGCCATCAACAATGATATGACGATTAAGTAAATGAAATCCTGAAGTAATGTTTATTCAACAAATTTTCCCTAAATATATTGTGAAAGGTGCTATAATAAAGATTGTGGGAGACACAAAGTTACTTAATAAACATCTCTTCTCATGGAATATGTAGCCATGATTATATATCTCCTTGGCTCACAAGCATCCCAACACGTTAAGGAAGTAGGTGTTGGTTTATAAGGGAAAAAATGATTTCCAGCCCCTGCTCTGTCACCTCATAAATGACCTTAAACAAGTTCTTCAGCATTTCTGAACTTCAGTTTCCTCATCTAGAAATATTTGAAGCACTAGGATAGTATTAACTCTATCCTACCTACAGAATGCTGTAAAAGATTAGGAAATGAATGCAACAGAGTGGGGGAATGTATGGAAGTCTCAATTAGACGTTGAAACTAGTAGAATAATATTGCTCTTTTATCATCCCTACATGTATGTTCATGATGTGGCTTTTTTCCATCTTGTAGTTTCATCATTTCATATCAGTTCTCTCTTTATTACTTTAGCATTACATTTGAAATATGCTATTAAGCTTTGTTCTAAGTTCGAAGTGGTGGTCAATCACTTTTCACCCATGTTCCTATGACCTCTTAATGGAATACTGACAACAAAAAGTAATGCTATTTAGAATAAAAGAGGTGTAATTTCTGTAGGTGCGTAATTGGTGAACCAATTGACTGGAATTTGTGAATCCCACTTAACTGCATTGAGCAGTTAATGTCATGCTGGTAGACAGAGCTGACTGAAAAACAGAAATGGCAGTTTATGAACTAAATATATTAAGTCATAGTGTAAATAATGAACATGCTATTCCCCACTCAAATAAAAACTAGTTTTCAAAGGCTTCAGTAAACCTTTCAGGACAATGATATGCTACCTTATAGTATCATAGAGATACTTCTCTATGATATGCTACTTCTCTCACGAGAAAAGGAATAGATTTATGAAGTTCCAGAAATAAGTGGAATATATCCTTCCCTGTCATTTGATAGATAAGGACTGCAAAGCCTAATGAGATAAAATATTTCATCAGCTATATAGGGGCAGCAGCAAAACTTGAACATGGGACTCCTCATTCTGAGACCAGTCTTCTAGGATAACATGCCACTTCCCTAAAGACAGCAAGAAGAAAAACATGAAGATAGAATGCCTTGCATAGTGGTTGAGTGTGACTTAAAAAAGAAAGAAGAAGAAATAAAGAAAGGATTAAGTCAGTTCCACTGATGGCAGATGGATCAGCTATCTGTTCAAGTGTTCTTTGGCAGAGACAGCCAGTTATGTCACACTTCAGCATGCCCATCACCTGCCACCTTGTTCTGCATTTCCCCTGAGACCATGAGACTTCTTATTCAAGATCACTTTGCTCAGAAATTTACCCTGCCTCTGAAGAAAACAGAATGAAATATGTGATATTTGAAAAGCAAATGCTGCCTTCTTTTATTTTGTCATCAGATGATAAAGTATTTTAATTGAAGTGCTTAAATATTTTGCCCCAGTATTTTGCCCCAAAATATTGTGATTTGTTCCAATGGATGGAAATACAGCAGGAGTCCCATATCATTGGCAAGGTATAGACACATGCAAAGTGAAAACCAAGCTTTGCACCAACAGGCGACTTTATGTCACCTTTGCCAGTTTATCTGCCAGTAGATATTTATGGTAGCATCATATGTCCTCTTTCAGATGTATTTATTTACTAATCAGAAAACATTTATTTTCTGCGTCATATATAAGACATCATTCTTTGCATCGTGGAACTGTGATTTAGAAATTGTAAATATGGATACTGCCCTCAAAAAGTGTGCAGTCTACAGGGAAAATTGAATTCTAACACAGGACTATATGAAAAATTGGCTATCTTAAGTGTTATAAGAAAGATAGAAATTTGACACTATGGACACTCAAAGAAAAGACAAGTGTCCTGATGTCTTTGGATTGGGGACAATTGTCCAGAGATAGGAGGAAATGATAATAAATGAAGCCTTAAGTGATAGTTTTATTGCAGAAATAAAGATAGAGGGAAACATATTTAGTTCAGTGATTCTCGAAGTGTGATTCACAAACCAGCAGCATCCACACCCCCTGGAAAAGTGTTAGAAAAGTAAATTTTTAGACCCCACCCCAGACCTACTGAATCAGAAACTCTGAGGCTGGCACCTAGCAATCCATATTTTAACAGTGATTCTGATGCATGCTCAAGTTTGAGAAGCACTGAGTTAGAGGAGGCAACTAGAGCAAAGAACCAAGGTGATATAATATGGAATATACCCAGGAGGAAGCACAAGTGCCTGATTGAAGGGTATGGAAAGGAGGTCAGACAGACAAAAACAGACATGTAGGTAGGGAAGCATGAAGGAGGCTTGAATTACTAGCTTAAGGAGTTTTAACATTATGCTGTGGATAATGCACATATGAAGGTGTTTTTCCTTTGTTTTAGTTTTGTTTGTGAAGGAGCGAGATGCTATCATTAGTACACATGAGAAAAATATAATGCCATTTTATACACAAAGGAAATAAAATAGTGTTGAGAAGAGTTAGTCCACACAAGAAGTATATGAGCTTGAATTAGGAGGTTGAAAGCAAGAGTAAAGGGAAGTGAAAAAGATTCAAGTGGTGTTTTCTTCACTTAAGTGAAAAGATGCAAGAGGTATTTCACAGGCTACAGAATCAAATGTAGTTGGCCACTGATTGGAGACAAAGGGTGAGGAGGAAGAAAGATGACTTTGTTTCTGAAAATTCACATGGAGATTGTGCCATGAATAGAGATAGGGATGTTAGAAAGAGATACTGTTTTTGAGCAGGAATATGAGATTCCTTTTGAGCCTATATATTTTAGGTGCCCATGACACATTCAAGTAGAAATAGCCAACATATATCTGGAAATTCAGTTTTGTTGTTTAATATTGGAACATTAAGCTCATTCTTTCCTTGATACCAACCCCCTGCTCCAGCTATTCAATATTAATTTAAGAATCCTTAGTGGTTCGGTAAGTTATTTTTCTTAACCTTAAGCTATTGGCAAATGCTGGTATAGATAGTCATTTTAGTGCAGGTAATGTCATTTCCCAATATCAGTGTTTTTCAGTGATCCCATGAATGTGGTTGGCATCTCTGTATTTGGCTAAGGGTGCCTCTGCAGAAACTGGACAGCAGAACTGGCTTCCTGTTGGCTTAAGTGCCAAGAATTCACCAGCCAAGGGGTGTTGTAGCTTGGACTGCTCAAGGGACCGTTCCTTAGCTGATTTACTGCTTCTAACCTACCAATGATGAGCTGCTTTCTCATTCCTCCAAATAGTCTTTTGAACTTATTCAGTGACAACTATTATGCAAAAAGTTATTTAGCTGTTGTAATATCATTCTTTTATTCCAATAAATAATAAGTCAGTTGTTCCATAGAGGCGAAGGGAAATGTTATACAATAAATGTTGCTTTTGAACTTTAATACTTAAAACCCTTAGTGAATTTATGGTTTCCAAGGCAATTATTCTGTGATTTGAGTTAGCTTCTCCTCTGGTCTCTTTTGCTTTTTATTATAAAATCTAAAACAAATATAGAAAAAAACTATGCAAAACATATGCACAGCTTAATACATTTTTATAGAATGAATACTCTTGTTATTATCACCCAGGTCAAGAAATAAAATTTTGCCAGACACCCTGGAAGCCCCTTTCAGTTGCCCCATCCCAAACACAGCTGTCCTCTTCACTCCATAGGTAACCAGTCACTTGACGTTTATGATAATCACTTTGCTTCCTTTACAGTTTTACAGCACAAGTGAGCATCCCTAAACATTACAATTTGTTTGCCTTTTTTTCCTCTAATATATATATTTATATATATAATATACATTTTAAATCTTTTTTCATAGAAAACCAGTAGTAAATCTGTCTCTCTCTCTGTGTCTCTCTGTCTCTCCATCTCTGTCTGTCTCTCCCTGTCTCTCTGTCTCTCTCTCTCTGTCTCTCTCTGTCTCTCTGTCTCTGTCTCTGTCTCTGTCTCTCTCTCTCTCTCTCTCTCTCTCTCTATATATATATATATATATATATATACTATTTGCATCATATAAATGCGGACAGTGAGTTTCAGAGAACACAAATACCTTTCGCAAATTTATAATGATACTGACTGGTAAACAGAAATTTGAACATGGGTCTCTTTTAGTTATAGAAATTACTTCTCTAGTTAGAACTTCCTTTTTCCTCTAAATTACAAATGGTAGTTGTATTACCAGGTCAAATTATTTCAAGTAATATATTAGAATGACATAAAATTTATTTTGCTATTCATTTGCTTGTGTCATTAATAATAAAAGGGTCTTTGGAAAATATCCTCAAGAAATATATATGATAATGCATCTCAATTGTGATTCTTGCCAGTCAGCTCCCCTGTCGCAAATTCTCTTCACCATACTGTTTTGCCTTTCCATATGCATGACCCAGCTTCCTATTTCTCTCTTCCTTGTTCTTCTATTACTTTCTTCTCCTTGAATGTTCCCTTTGAACTCCTTGGTACTGTTTCTTTTTGTCATTTCACCATCTCTGGATCCTTCACACCAACTCTTCTTCCATCCATGCATTAAATGTTCCATCCTTGGGCTTCTCTGGTGGCGCAGTGGTTGAGAGTCCGCCTGCTGATGCAGGGGACACAGGTTCGTGCCCCGGTCCGGGAAGATCCCACATGCCGCGGAAAGGCTAGGCCCGTGAGCCATGGCCGCTGAGCCTGCGCTCCGCAACGGGAGAGGCCACAACAGTGAGAGGCCCGTGTACCGCAAAAGAAAGAAAAAAAAAAAAAGTTCCATCCTTAGTTTCCCTTCCATCTTCTGGCAGCTGCAAGCATTTTTTGGCTTATGACTGCATCACTTCAATTCTCTGCCTGCATCTTCACATTGTCTTTTCTTCTGTGTGTGTGTGTGTGTGTGTGTGTGTGTGTGTGTGTGTGTGTGTGTAAAATCTCCTTTTGCCTCACTCTTATGAGGATACATGTGATTGTATTTAGGGCCCACCCAGATAATCTAGGAGAATCTAACCATGTCAAAATCTTTCACTTAATCGCATCTGTAAATACCTCTTTTCATCTATATAAGGTAATATTCATAGGCTTCAGGGATTAGGACATGTATATTTTTGTGAGGTAAGGGGGAATTTTTTAGCCTACCAAATCATACTATAGGAAATAATAAATATTACCTATTATTATTAGTGTTGTGATTATCATGACACTTGTTACTGTCATCAAAATATTTTTAGAACCAGTGTTTTCCCTCCTTGTTACCATTTCTTAGTTTGGAACAGAATTATATTTTGCCTATATTACTCCAACAATCTTCAAACTTGACTCCCACCTCTAGCCTTAAACTCCTCTAATATATTATCAACAAGACTAGTAATCTTTTAAAACGTTTTGATTAGATATACTTTGTCATCTTAAAAGCTTGCAATGCACAGCACAAAGCCTTCCCGTCCAGAATTATCTTCTGTTATTTCAGCCCTCGTATTCTACTCATCAGTGTGCCATTCTTGCATGTAGTTCAACTGTTGTATCTGTTGTCCTTCTTACCTGATTCCTCTCCCGCTCTAAAGTTCACCTCTCTGACTTCTCCCTCAAGACTGAGTTTAGGTATCTTCTCATGTAGGAAGCTTCTTATAACGTATCATTCTCAGGTAGATTCTCTACTTATATGCTTTCCTTGGAATTAGCCACTTTTGGCTTCATATCCCACCTCTTACTAACTGTGAGATCATGGACAAGTCATTGAAAATCTCTAATCCTCTATACCTTATCTGAAAAATGTGTTAATTATAGTATCTACCTCACAAGATGTTTTAAGGATAGAAGGAGATAGTGTAGGTAAAGCATTTGGTAGAATATATGACATAATATAATACATGACCCTATCTATCTATCTATCTATCTATCATCTATTATAACATTTCTCAACTGTTATGGTTTTATAAAAATAAGAACTCTTCCTTTCATTACTACAGTTCTAGGGCCTGCTATATGTAGTGTCTGGTACATAGTAGGAATTCATTAAATTTGTTAAATGAATGAATAAAATGACAATTTCCCCAATAAATTATGATCAAGAGAAGAAAACCATGATATTTACTTCTCTTTGTTGCAATGAAGAGAAAATGTATATTAAGTAGAAAAATATCAAATTTTACCACTTAATTTATACAAGTAAATGGTATTTTTAAAACTAAGAGCATTGATTATCATTACTGTTTTAGAGAATGCTACTGAAAATTTGCATAAATGCAACTATAATTTTTTTCAGTTAAATGTTGATGCAATATCCGTTTTTTCCAGGAGTGGGAAAGAAGATAGTTCATTCCAAGATTTTTTTTGGTAAATGTTTAACTAGCACATTTATTGAATATAAATAGCTTTAAAATGCTGGCCTTCATTTTTAAGCCTGTTTAATACTTGCCTTGCTTATAAATTTTGATATATTTATTCCTGAGTAGCAATATACTGCACAATTTAGGTTCTTAAACGACCATTTAATTTTTGCTCAGAGTTGTGTCTTGCGAATTCATGAAAGTCTCAAACACTGGGTCTTCTCATCCATGTGGTATCAGCTGGAGCTGAAAGATCCACTTTTAATATGGTTCCTTCACTTTCATGACTGATGCCTCCATGCTCTTTGATCCTTCTCTCAATCTCCCTCATTCTTTTTTTCTCTCTCTTTTTCTCTCCCTCTCCCTCTTTCTCCTTCCTACATGGCAGTCCCATCTTCTCAAGCCTCCCAACATTGCTTGAGCTTCTCACGGTGTATTTTGACTTAAGGTAGTCATACTCCTTCATGGCATCTGGTTTCCAAAGCCTGGAAGTTGAAGCTCGTAAGCCAGTTAAGGGCTATACCCACAAATGTCACACATTACTTTCACTGTAGTCTATTTGTCTAAGTGGTCATAGGACCCCCTCTGATTAAAGGGGATAGAGAAATAAAGTTTCTTTACTTTACTTCCTGATGCAGTAATGGCACATTTACATGCCCATAGATCACGTGGCATGGGACATTTTTGTTGTCGTAATGCTTGGAAATTACTATTGGGCAATGTGTTTTTTTAGCCCTGCTACTCCAAGGGGGATGCATAGATCAGCACAACATTGGCATTACCTAGAAATACAGAATACTGGGCCTCATCTCAGACCTGCTAAATCATATTCTGCATTGTAACAGTATTCACTTGTGATTCACATATACATCAAAGTTTGAGAAGCACTTTTCCAGGTGCTTAAACCTTGCAAATCTGCAGTGTTATAGAGATCAGGCATAAAATTTCAATTCATTTTAAAGCGTCCCTGTAAAAAATGTTGATGTTCATTTTACTGATTAGGAAACTGAAGCATCAAAAAATTAAATAAGTAAATGAAAGTAGAAAAGCAACCAATTGCTAATTCATAGTTTCTTCTACCTTAAGCCAACTTGTGAGACTAGTCATTTTCTTCCCATGAGAAGATATCTGCTTTCAGATTTTATAAGAGGACAACCGTTCTGTAATATTGTCCAGTTTTGTATGTTAGGGTCTAATGTGTACGGAGTCAGAGAGCTGAAGAGGGGCCAATATGGACACAATCAAGGTCCTGGAGAGCTAGTGCCACTAACACTGTCCTCTTTTTCCCCTCAAGAATTTAGCAGGTCTCTTAAAAATAGCAATGTTGATTAAGAGCTCAATTTTCAAATTCCATTTACATTAGTGGAATAAGTACTTCTTTCCATTTGAATATGAACTTTTTGATTGCTGCAGCAAACCACAATGAAGATTTTTCTTTTTTAAGAAACAGCTAAGTGCCTTTAGGAGGGATTAATTGTTAATTATAAATGTGTTATATTTTAAATAAGAGGAGGGAAAGTATTGTGCTTTGTTCCTTGTCTTTTCAAGTATATGGTTATAGCTAGAACTCCCCGGTTCCTCAGGTGTCTCTCTTAATAAAATTATATGATTTACCACTTGAGCCTCCCTCCCAAGCCTACTTAAACACACTTAAGGTTGACTGTTTCCCACTGGGAAGCTGCCAGAGCAATCAATGTCTTTGTTCTACTAAACCTTTTCCTGTTTTTAAAAAGAAGGGAGTAGATATGCAATTATACTTCTCCAGAATGCAAAGCTAGGTACCCCAGTTATATTTGCATGAGAAAGATCTATATATGACTAAGATGTGATTTAGATATGACAACACTCCAATTAACACCTAGTTAGTCAAACTAATTTTTATTCCCTTTTAATTTAAAAAGATTTTAGTTCCTAACCAATCTTATGCATATGGTTCAAATCTTTCCCTCTTCCTCAATCTTTAAAGATAAAGAAACTAGTAAAGATACATATTTTTAATTGAACAGTTTTATGTTTGCATTGAAATGTTTGCAGAAAGAGATTTTAGCTGGCTTGAAAAGTACATGCGTAACTCATGTATACATGGCGGTTGGTACATATACATCTCCGCTTCCCCTGGCAAGCTATGAAAGTTCCCTAGTGGAGAGTGTGTTCTATTTTTCCCTGCATCCCAAACACTGCACAGCACCAGACACATGGCAAGCTTTTGATAAATGTTGAATAAATGGATAAATGAAGGAATATATTTACACCGTGACCTACACGGCCGCTGACCTAACTGTAAGATACTGCAGGCTTCTCATGCCCTGACTATGGCAGAAAAAGGAGGCCTCTGAAGAGGAAGGTAAAGCACGACAGGCAGGCAGCTGGCTGCTTGATTCTTTGTCTGAGGGGGCTTGCCAGCAGTTTCTTTCCCAGCTCTGTTTGGTCTCATTACATGCAGGATCAGGTCTCTGCCGTTCCAGACTTCTGCACACAGCCTCAGCTCAAGCCCTCCAGAGGGCTGTCAGCTTTCTTATCTCTGCCAGATGAGTTGACAACGCTGTACATGAAACACTGGACTCACCATCTTGAAGGTTTTATTTTTTCTTTTTAACAGAAGAAAATATACATATGTATTTTGCAAAAGAGTATGCTGGATTTTTGTTGTTGTTTTGTTGTTATTCTTGTACAGGAGCCAAATTACCCAGAGGCAGATATTTTCCCAGGCTAATAATAAAAGCACCACTGTGTTATTCTTATTTTATAGTGGAGGGGGGTAAATATTAATCCCACTTTAATTTTTCCCTATTTATAATTTTTTCTTCCTAAACATCAAACACGGATGCTCTTCTTTGTCACCCATATTTGCTCAAAGTCCAGAGACTTAATGATCTCACTGGAGATTATATGTGTAGATTTGTGTGTGGGGGGGGCATGTCTCCCACACCCTTATGTCACAAGAAGTATACTTTCCGGAAACCAGACTCATCTGTATCTATAACTTCCAGGTTTTCATATAGGTTTCCTACAAGCACAGTGCTGTTCTCTGTCAAACTGCCCCCGCCCTTCGAACAGGGCTTGTCTGTTTCACACACCCGCCGATAAACTCCACATGGCCCCTTACACTCAGCCACCTCGCTGTGCTGTCTGCCCTTCGTGAAGGCGAACAATTGATCTGATCTTCTCTGAGAAGAATCTATTCCCCGGCCGTGCTGTCTTTCCCTTCCCTTCCCTTTCTCCGCAGAAGTCTTATGGTTTGTGCAGGTTCACAGAGGTGTGTTAGCAATCCTTGCCTATATACAGTTTTTCATTACTAGACATTTGCTCTTTCTTTTTGTCTCTTTTGACTCTTCCTCCTTCCTCTTTAGTATCCCCAAAATGGTTTACACGAAGACTAAAGATGATATTGCTGTAGATGTACAAAAATCTACTTGCAAAAAATACACACCTTGGGCTTCCCTGGTGGCGCAGTGGTTGAGAGTCTGCCTGCCGATGCAGGGGACACAGGTTCGTGCCCCGGTCTGGGAAGATCCCACATGCTGCAGAGCGGCTGGGCCCGTGAGTCATGGCCACTGAGCCTGCACGTCCGGAGCCTGTGCTCCGCAACGGGAGAGGCCACAACAGTGAGAGGCCCGCGTACCACCAAAAAAAAAAAAAAAAAAAATACACATCTTTTCCAGGCTATGATCCATCCACTTAAGGCTGTGTTCTTTACCCCATTCTGGGCCTTTGTCAGCAGCTGCTTAAAATTTGAGTGTAGAAGTGGCCTTAGATTATTCCTTCAGGTTTCCCCTAAAGGAAATAATTTATGACTTTTCACACAAGCTAAGAGCCAGATTAGAGCAGCGTTCACGGGTATATGGGGAATCACTATACCTCCTGATTGGGACAGAGGGTTAAAGTTATTTGTTTTATCTAGAGATCAACCTTTAGTATCTTGAAGGTGAAAGAGGGTGGGCTTATAGATTCCACAGGAATTTAGCCTCTCTCCCCCAGTATGGCCTTGCCTTTCCTCTGCTGCTTTTAGTCATGTGAGCTATGAGAATATTTAGTGTGATAATGAGGGTCCCTCCACTACCTCCAGGTACTCTCTATTAGATGTGAAATTCATTCTGTTTAGAATGCTTTCTTTTTGGTTTATACTTTCCTGGGAAGGTTTTTCCATAGGGTCTCCCCAAAGATAAAGTTCACTTCATGGACAGGTAGAGGCATTATGAGCATGTAGACAAGTGGACATGGCTTAAGATAGAAAACAAAAATAATTAGATTGACTCTTCCTAAAAACAACACTTCTAATAGTAAGCCTGCACATTTGTATGTTACTTTGTACTTTTGCAAATCATGTCTGTAAACATCATCTAACGTAAGCCTCACAGGAAACCCACTGAAGTAGATAGAATAGATACCAACACTCTCATTTTTTAGATGAGGAAACTGGAGAGTGGAGGTTCGGTCAAGATGAAGTGAGAATAAAAAAGCAGTTCTGTAGATTCCCAATCCAATACTCATTCTGCTATAGAAAATTTTAGTCTTCCCAGAATTGTTTTCACTTGCTTTGGAAGAGGTATGCTGCTGTAAAATTAAAACTAGGTCCTTCTAATGAATTCTTCAAGTAAGCACATAGGAAATATTTAGGGGTTCTGTCACTCTAAAGGAAGGATTTTTAGGATGATTACTAACATGGACATCAGAGTCCAGTGAGTGGCATATCCACAGATCCCAGTCATATATATTGTATCATACGTTATGAAAAAGCACTATTTTTAATTCAAAAAAGAAGTCCTGAGGTATGTTATAATATTGACACTTATTACATATTTCATAAAGGAAAACAATCTATATGTAATTAAATGCTGCTGAGAGAGAGAGTGAGAAAGGGGAAAAGTGATATATCACCATTTATAATGAGGAAGTTGTACTTCAGTACAACACAGCACTTATATTTGAGCATTATCATTTGGAGGTGCCCATAGATTTCAGATAATTGACGTTCTTTTATTCGGTAACTTTGTGTAGAATGAGTTTGCAGAGGAGAAAGAAATAATTTTTCTCCCTTTCTGAGATATTATCTGAGACCCCTGTAATAAAAAGACAAATTAACAACAGAAAATCAAATAGAGGTTAACCCACATGTATATAACTCATGTATACATGGGAGATACCCAGGAAAAAGATAAGTAGCTGCCCAAGGTGGCTTAGCATTCAAGAGTAAATACCATTTTAAAAGGGATAGGGAAGGGGGCATAGGCCTCTTAGGGGAGAGTAAATGATTTTTAGGAAGGATGAGTGGGCCCTATGGGAGAATAGATGGGAAATATGATTGTGACAAAGTTTGTCTGTGTGTGGTATTGATGTGTAGCCTCCTTTCCTGTGACAATAGTCAATCTTCCCTGGTTGATGAAACTCCTGAGGGGCTTGATGACAATTGAGTTTCTTTTGAGGGATTTGTCTTTAGGTAGATAAAGGGGAGTTGAGAGAAAACCTCTCCCTGCATTTGCTGTCTTTCAAGTGCTTACAGTTCAAAATAAGCAAATGCCAAAGTGACATATTTGGGGGCGTCTCATTCTGCTACCCTTCAGTTAACCACCAAAGCCTTTAAACCCTAGTATTTTTCTGTCACTTTTTTCTTCTATTCACTGAATTCACTAAGATTCCATAAGAAATTAAAAGTACTAGATAGTCACAGGAATGCTTTCCTTTTTCCCGAACCAAGGAATATTTTAGAAATAGAGCATGCGGTTTTCTGATACGTTTGAAATTTTGTTGGAGAGCAGATCTGTCACATACAAGCCAGTACCAAAGGAACTAGTCTAGCAAACTGTCCTAGATTCAACAAAAATGTAGTCCTCTGAGTCCTGAGTTCCTTGACAATAACAAGAATGTTAACCACAAATTTGGAAAAGCAAACTCATTCATATTTCACTCCATCATCGAATGTGTTCCTTGGTTTAAAAAAAGATACCAAAAAATGAAAACATGTTACTTCCTTGTAGTAGGAAGACACCTTTTACCTCGCATTGAAAAGCTTCTGAACCTTGGTGCTTGGAAAGTGAAAGTTATTGTGCTGAACAGTGCCGACTCTTAGGACACAGATTTTAAGTGAAGGGTTAGCAAGATCTCTTTTAAAAATGCCAGAGCTCTTTCTGAGTGAAGAACATTTCTCACAGAATGATAATAAAATGCCCTATGACTGCCTGTACTCTCATCGCGACTTCACTGCCTCGCTTCCACCCTTTTGCCAATCGCTAGACAAAAGTGCCTCTAAACGGGACCCTACTAACACAAAGTAAGAATCACAGCAAAAAGGGTCTGACCTTTGATTATCTGAACTTAGCTTCAGAAGCGATTAAGACCCCAGTTGACATTGCAGCAATGTGGCTTATTCACCAGGGTGCAGATCCCCACTGGTAAACTGGGAGTTGCTGGGGGATTTGCTCCCTTTGAGAAGTGCTAATCATTAACAATAGACTCCTGCCAAGAAGTAATCACTCTAGGTTACAGAAGAAAAATTCAAAATTGCTCTGGTAGTGGGTTGGCTACTCTCAATCGGCAAGTCTTAGAAAAATCAGGAAGTTTCTATGTACTATATATTATTGTTGTTGGTTCAACGTAGATTCCAATTTATAGTGACTTATATAAATGGCTCCATTTAGGGCTCTTTTCTCATAGGAATAAATAATAACTTACATGCTAGCTAGCTGTCATTTTGGCTTCAAAAGTAAGTGAAGTAGGGGCTTCCCTGGTGGCGCAGTGGTTGAGGGTCCGCCTGCCGATGCAGGGGACGCGGGTTCGTGCCCCGGTGCGGGAGGATCCCACGTGCCGCGGAGCGGCTGGGCCCGTGAGCCGTGGCCGCTGAGCCTGCGCGTCCGCAGCCTGTGCTCCGCAACGGGAGAGGCCACAACAGCGAGAGGCCCGCGTACCGCAAAAAAAAAAAAAAAAAAAAAAAAAGTAAGTGAAATAGGTAAATGTCTGATTTGATTTTCAGGATATTTTGAAGGCCTCTCCATTCCTCTTCCCCAATAGCTTCATAGAGTGTCTAGAATTCCTGCCATTGAAATCAATTTGGGGGCCATGATGTTATTTTCAAAAACCTAACCGCGATGAAGAGTGGCTCCCGCTTGCCACAACTAGAGAAAGCCCTCGCACAGAAACGAAGACCCAACACAGCAAAAATAAGTAAATTAAAAAAAAAAAACCCTCAGGATTTCAATATCTGTTACTACATTATAACTCATCCCAAAACTTAATAGCTTAAAACAGCAGGTCATTATTTTTATTGATTCATTGATTTCCTGGGCTCAGCTGGGAAGTGCCTCCACTCCACGTGGTGTATCTAAGGCCCCTCATGCATTCAACTGGGAACTCAGTTGGGTCCTGAATATCCAAGAGAGCCTCTCACCCACCAGTGTATCCTCCCAGTGTACCCTGGGTTTCTCCTGATTGGGGAGTCTAGCTCGAGCTTCTCTATAGCATGATATCTGGCTTTCAAGAGTGTAAGCTCCAAGGTACAAGTGCTTGTCATGCCTGTGCTTGCATCATGCTTGCTAATATCCCGTTGGCTAAAGCACATCTCCTGCCAAGCCCAGAGTCAATGTGGGACTACATGGATATAGTGAGTTCATGGAGAGCTCCTACCGTAACAATAGGTCACATCGGGTTAAAATGTTAAATGTGAAAGACAAGTATAAACCCCCTTATACTTATTTTTTATTGTATAAAAAATGATTTTTTTTATGTTAATTCTCATGATTCTGTAGAGTGGGAGGATCATTTGCTATTGTTGCCTTTTTATAGATGAAGAGAATATGAGACAGTGAGGTTGGTAATATACTAGTTAAATGGAGTCCTTAAATGATTTGACCAAGACAACACAGATAATAAATGACAGAGCTGTGACTTGAACCTTACTTTTCTGACTTTAAGGATGGTTTCGGTGCTGCTATTCTGCATTAAACACAATATGTTTAGCCCTCAGAACAGATTGGCAAAATATCGGCCTACCATACCTAACCAGTTCTCTAAAATGCATAGTGTCATTTGTATACTGTCTTTTGAGCTTTTGATTAGGTACTGTTGAGATCGTGGAAATTTAAGAACTCTAGTTAGACCGGTAAAAATCTTTTTCTGACAAAAGAGCTTATGTGGATATTCCCCAGTTGCTTGTAAGGCCACAGTAGTGCATGACCCCATGCAGTGTCTCATCATTAATTCATATGCTCAATAAATATTTGGTGAGTGCCTGTTGTATACGTTCCCCCCGGCACTGGCTTGGGTGCTGGAGTTATAGATGTGAACTAAACAAACCAAACTTTTCCTGCTTTTGTGGAGCTTATCTTTTGTTAGAGAAATCAGAAAATAACATGATAGCTGCTCAGGAGAAAATAAAGCAAAGAAAGAGGGGAAGGAGTGTGGAGGGGGGTTTGCAATTTAAAGTTGGGCGGGCAGGGTAGCTCTCACTGAGAAAGTGACATATGCAATAAGACTTAAAGGAAACAAGGAAGATAGACATGCAGATATCTGGGGAAAGAGCACTATAAACAGAAAGAAGAACAACTGCAAAATCCCTGAGTTGGGGGCATGCCTGGTATGTTTGGGGAACATCAAAGAGTCCAGTGTGGCTGGAGCACAGAGAGCGATGGGGGATCATGGAGATGAGGTCAGAGAGGTACTGAGGACTAGATCAGGTAGGGTCCCGGATGTCACTGGATGACTTTTCACTTTTGCTTTGAATGAGAAGGGAAGCCACCATTTGAGAGAGGGGCCATCTAACCTATTCAACTTCCAGAAAAGGCTGACAGAGGAGGTGGGAGGATGCTTGTTAAAAATGCTGATTCTAACCCAGATCTGGAGAGTGAAAATCTTTGGGAGTGGGGTCATGTAATATGCATTTTAAATTGCTCCCAGCTGCATCCTAGGTCCACTAAACTTTGTGAAGTACTGCCTGACCCATTAGCACAATTCAGCTTTCAAAAGCAGATAATCAACCTCAATTTTACCATCTGGGTAATGCTAAATGAGGCCTACTTCCAGTTGGGTTAATAAAGCTATGAAGAGACTTCGTGCTTATGCAAACTAAGGCTGATCTAGCATCTTAGAAGCTCCCCATGAGACCCCAGAAAGAAGTATGTGCAAAATCTCTGAGGTGCACATTTGGAACCAACACAGCAGCATTAAATTAGCCTTCTTAATCAAATGAGTAGCTTTGCAATTTGTACATGAACAACCTCTGCTGAAATTTCAGCCAGGAATCCTTGGCTCAAAAAACAAAAACAAAACACGCCCCACCCCCCCAAAAAAAAACAAAAACAACTGTACTTCGGCTTTTTGTAGATGAAGGAGAATTACCAATGATACAGAGAAGCACTCGGCTTCCTAGTTCCTTCCTTGTTTCTTTCTCAGGTCTGGAATCATTTTCAATCAAGGGTATCACCGCATGTAGCTGAGGAGCAGATTCCATCTGAGCCCTTGAGCCCCCAGAAGCTCTTTTTCCTAGGATAATTTTAGAATGGGTAAATTACTTCTAAAACTAGCCATGTAGTAGCAGAATAATTCTACGGTAGTTTATCCCCAAGGAGCAACAAATTGTTTTCTACCAGATTTAATTTTGGTGAGATCTTAGATGCATTATCTTTTTCTTGTTAAATAGAAAAAGGAAACTAGAAAATATAATTTGGGGTTGGGTTGAAGAGAAAAAGAAATTATTGGTTTTGAAGTTTTAAATTGTAATTTCAAGTTAAAAATCCAATAATTATAGACTAAAATTAAATGCTTGGAAATTTGATAAAATATTTTTCCCTCAAATTAATAGCTTATTCCAAAATCTTGACTTTTAGAAGAGGACACTAAGGCAATTGCATACTCTGGGAATGCCGATTATTTTTAAGAATGCTGAGAAGCCATTACAAAGTAAGAGCTGGAACAAGCTAGATTAAACAATAAGCTGTCTCTTCTGGGTCTTCATGCACCAATCATTTCCTTTAAAAAATCCTTTCCTTCTTCCACTTTCTGGACCCCATGAAACATGCTTTCTGTGACCTGCTATTTGCTGGTCTTTCCTACTGATTGTCATAGATAACCCCCCACTCCCTTATTAAAATGTACCTCCAGTTGCTTTATATCTTCATTGTATTTCCATTTTCAAGTCCAGAAATAATATAAAATCATTTGTAAAATGGTTGTCTCAGAATACCTTAAAACTCACTCTGTATGACAGTCTCTGGGTCCATCCACATCTCTACAAATGACCCAATTGCATTCCTTTTTATGGCTGAGTAATATTCCACTGTGTATATGTACCACATCTTTATCCATTCCTCTGTTGATGGACATTTAGGTTGCTTCCATGTCCCGGCTATTGTAAATAGTGCTGCAGTGAACATTGGGGTGCATGTGTCTTTTTGAATTATGGTTTTCTCAGGGTGTATGCCCAGTAGTGGGATTGCTGGGTCATATGTTAGTTCTATTTTTAGTTTTTTAAGGAACCTCCATACTGTTCTCCATAGTGGCTGTATCAATTTACATTCCCACCAACAGTGCAAGAGGGTTTTCTTTTCTCTAGAGTCTGTCATACAGAGCGAAGTCAGAAAGAGAAAAACAAGTATCATATATTAAAGCATATATATGGAATCTAGGAAAATGGTACAGATGAACCTATTTTCAGGGCAGGAATAGAGATGCAGGCATAGAGAATGGATGTGTGGACACAGCTTGAGGGAAGGGGGGTGGGATGAATTGGGAGATTGTGAAAAACAGATAGCTAGTGGGAACCTCCTGTATAGCACAGGGAGCTCAGCTCAGTGCTGTGTGGTGACCTAGATGTGTGGGATGGGTAGGAGGGAGGTCCAAGAGGGAGGGGATATACGTATACGTATAACTGATTCACTTCATTGTACAGCAGAAACTAACACAACACTGTAAAGCAACTATACCCTAATTTAAAAAAAAATAGCATTTCCCGTTTTCTCATCTTCAAAATTCTCCATTTAATTAATCTTTTCATTTTTAATAAACTCTCCCCCTAAATAACCTCTGCTTAGTCGGTTTCTTTATTTTTCATCCTGCCTGCCCACAATTTTGTACTGCATGTCTTTCTCTTAATCTAGAATTTCATGTTCATTGTTACTTTTTCTTGTCCCTTTCCCCATTCCCAACCATAAACACAGTTTCCCAAATCAAATATAAATGGTGGTTTATTTGATCAGTACCTGTGTCTTTATTCTCAATTAAAAGTAGTTAGGAAAAAATATTTTCCTACAGGCCAGATATTGAAAAGATGGAATACTATGGAAAAGGAAAAGCAAAGGGAAAAAGAAATTACCTCAATGAGTTCCTCTGACATCTCTCTCTGATTTCATTCATCTCATTAGTATTGATAATACAAAAACTCACTAATGGAAGCATTTCCTTATTTTTCTGTTTTTTTTTTTTAAAGTGACTTATTTTGTCTTAAAGTGATCTTCAAAACATATAATAATAAAATTTTCATCTCTTAAAATAATGCAGATAGGTTGTCAAATATCTTTTTAAATTAACCCTGAAGCAAAATGACATAATCAAGAGCAGGGACATCCTACAACCTCTAAAAGTAGTACAAGGACACAAAATGAGTACTAACTCTCTAATATAAACCATATTATTGGATCAGAGTTTTCCTGTACTTCATTTTTTTACTTTCTAAGATGGAATAGAGAAGAGCAGGAGTTAAGGAAGAGATGAGCAATATACCTGATCAAGGACATCAGTAGAGAGTTTCAATAACATAAATTAAGAAACAATGTTTCCTTTTTTTTTTTTTTAAAGAAAGTTTTACAGTCTTCAAATTGGGTCTAGACTACACAGCCTCTAAAATGCATTCTAGGTATAACATTTTATTTTATACTAAAACTTTGTAAGAATTCAAGTAACATTGAAATGAAAAAGAAATGCAAGAAAATGTAAAAAGAAAAGGCAGAATTATTCCCTTGAATCTGTAATTGTATCAGTTATATAGAAAGCCTGGCCCTCATAGTACTTTTCAACATGGCAACTTGAAATATAAGAAATCATTTACAACACATAATACAGGCAAATGACTAGAATTTGTTTTATCAGATATTTACCAGAACAAAGATTCCACTGACAAATTATGCATATTTGGAAACTGTATTAACCTGGTTTTTAAACAGCAATTATGCTTAAATTTTGCATGGTCTATTCCCAGTTGTTTTATAGTGAATATATTATGGAGATGTTCAATTTTGAGTTAATAATGGTATTAACCCTCTCTAAGAAATTAATGTTTTAACAATGCAGAGGCTGTTTAAGATTCAACAAAAATGCATTCATTTATCCAGAAAATATTTATGGACCTCTTTTATGGAAGAGACTAAGTGGAATACTTAAAATTTTACAAAGATAAATCTATTAGACAGTTCTTTTGAGTTAATTACAGTTCAGTAGAAATTAGATCATTATCAGCAATAGAAAAAGCATTTGACTTAGAAGATGTATAGCCTGAGGAAGGAGATGGTGAGGCTTACACTATTTTGATTGCTAATAATAAAAAATAATTTAAAATTGCAAAAATTATTTATAATAGTGGAGTTGGAATTTTCAAGCATTCCTATAAGTCTGATAGGAATTGGATGAAGAGGTCATGAAAAATATACTTATTATGGAGATTTCAGGAGCTGGGGACTTCTAGAAAAAGTGGAGCACTTTGTATTTTTTTTTTTTTCAGTTTCCACTGTGACTGTAATTAAACTTTATATTTCTTTTGTTCGTCTCTTCCAACCTTAGTTACCTGACATTGACTATTAACTATATACCAAAAGTGTATACGTGTGTATATATTAAAGAGTGTAAATGCAGAGGGTAATAAATGGAAATTCAAAAGTTGGCTAATTCATAGTGGTTCAACTCAATGTTCATTCTATAGATAGGAACAACCATGAGATAAGCTAAATATTATAAGGTTTTTCTTCCCAGAGATAAATGTACCTGGTTTATTTCTTTTGACATTTTTTCCATTTTCTTAGAAGGAAAGTAGTGTGTGATTACCATTCTTGATAGAAAAATATTAACAAAAACATAGGCTGTTTAAATAGAGGAAGTGCAAGGAGGCAGTTCGTTGACCACAATTGCAGTTTCCTACGTAGTTGTCCTAAATCTTTTCTTGGAATAATTTGGGCTGTAAATTACTAAAGAAATAAATATCTCTTATTTCAACATTTTCTGAATGCTGGCACATGCTCGTTTAGGACATACATGTTAATAATCAATTATTTGGGAAGATGTGAAACTTCAGTAAGAGGCAAACCATTTTAGTAATATTTGGAAAAATATGATTTAGTTGTTTCTTTTCTAAATTATAGTTTGTTTTTTATGAAAAATGCTAAGTAAAATCAAATCCTCAATTAAATTCAGAAGATTATAATTTTATTACTATGTAGGAGAAAAAGAGAGAAAACCCTAATATTTCAGAACATTTGATTGAATCAATAACACCTCTTTATGCCTTTCTTAGAGCGGTAGAAAACCATGACTTTGCTCATTTCAGTGTTTGCAGGATATTATGCAAGTATTGGTGATGGTTGAGGGATTTCACTGTGTGTTTGGTTTGGATTTTCTATTTTGTTAGTACTGTGTATTTTAGCCTGGGTTCTTCTGAGAGCAAATTTTGAAGTAGAAGCTTATGTCCTTTTTAGGGAGTACGATCTCAGGAAAGCTGAAGTCAAGGAAATATTTTGCTTATCTCTGGTGTAATCTTTCTGCCATCTGAGTGATTGTATCTCAGGAAAGACCCTCTGAGGCGGAAAGGGCAGAGGAGTTTATTCACAGTATCCTGTCTCTCATTGGTCAAAGCCTCCCTTCAGTGGGCTAGCTACCCTGCTCTTTGATTGTATAAGCTGGGTAGCTAAGCAAGACTTACAGCCTGTGTCAACAGGGAATTCCCTGGGTGGGAGGTGACTAGTGAGAGGTACATAGAGTAAGAATGAAGCAAAGCACTTTCTGGTTGTTTCACATGAAATTGACTAGAGTCTACACGGAGCAGGTCACTTAGTGGGAGCCAGAATCAAAACGTGCCAAAGGCCCAGAAGACAAAGAGGCAAAAGGATCTGAAGTAGCACATTAGTGGTGTGAGATTTAGTTGGTTAACATGAGACCCACACTGAACCAGTGGCTCCTCTAACTGGTGATTTGATCTCTAGCAATGGCAGGAAAGGCTGTGATAGTGGTTGCTATAATCTTGATTTAAAAACGTTAGGAGAATGCACCCCAATGTTCATAGCAGTACTATTTACAATAGCCAAGACACTGAAGCAACCCAAGTGCCCTTTAACAGATGAATGGATAAAGAAGATATTATGTAGATGCGTATGTATATGTATGGAATATTAGCCATAAAAATAACAAAATTCTGCTATTTATGGTAACATGGATGGGCCTAGAGGATATTATGCTTAGTGAAATAAGTCAGACATAAAAAGACAAATACTGTATGACATCACTTATATGTGGAATCTAAAAAATAATACAAATGAATGTCTATGCAAGACAGAAACAGACTCACAGATATGGAAAACAAACTTATGATAACCAAAGGAGAGAGGGAATGAGGGAGGAACAAACAAAGGGTATGAGATTAACAGATGTAAACTACTATGTATAAAATAAGTGAGCGACAGGTATGTATTGTATAGCACAGAAAATTATAGCCATTATCTTGTAATAACTTAGAATGGAGTATAATATGTAAAAATATTTAATCACTGTGCTATATGCCTGAAACTAATATAATATTGTAAATCAACTATACTTCAATAAGGAAGACAAAAGAAGGTTAAGAGTAAAACCCAAATCATAAAAATCCAATCATCCTTGAATGTGTCTGACTCTTGAAATCTATAGTTGAGTATTGTGAGCAAGAAAAAGCTATATTACGTTCCTTGTGAGTTTAACCTTTACTTAATGTTGTGGATTAGGTCTGTATAATTCAAGTGTTTTTCCATCACCTCCATCTTCCTGTGAAGAATTCAAGACCAACTGTTGACACAGTGACAACAATCAGCCCATTAGCTCATATTCAAGGTTCAGCTCTAACCTGGAATGTTTGATGTTTCATATTCCTACCTCTCCAGATAAGTGGCAGTTAGAGTTATTCTATTGTTCCTCAGTGAGAGTCTTAATGAGAATGATAGCAACTATGACTGCTGCCTCTGCCTGTCACTACAATGATTAACACATACGATACTCAGTCAAATATAGAAGGCAAGGTAGGTAGAGATATTCAGTCTATGAAATACAATTGTATCTATAGCATCAAGGGAAAACTAATAAGGAATTCTCTTTAAATGGACAATTTCAAACAGTTTAATCTAAGTATATTGTATAGGACAAATGTATAGGCTTAATATAAGAATAATGTATTGGCCAACTGGTACAAGAACTGATTGCTTCTATGGGATCTTTTCACATGATGTAGTATGAAGAAATGATGATTTAGAACAATGCCTGGCTCTATTAAGCCTCTTAAATTCCCTAAATCTCAGGTTCCTCAGTATTAAATATTTCTAACTCAGTAGTTATCACAAAGATTAAATGAGAAAATGTGTATGTTTGTAAGAACTCCATAAACAATAAACTATCATGCGTAAATCATCACCTTTGTGAGATTATATGAATATTTTACATATCTACCAAACTACTGGAAAATGTTTATATAAATCTTATATACATGTATTTAGTATACCCGCCTTACATGCTAGAATTTGAGCTCAGTCATGAGGACCTTACTGAACGTTGAATGAATGAATGGATATTTGGATTTACTTTAATAGATTGACCAGCTTTATTTACATTATAAACTCAATTGCTCATTGATTCAAATATATATTTACTGAATGCCTAAAGTGTGTATGGCACTATGCAAAGTGCTGGGAATACAAAATCAGATCATTTATCCTTATATTGTTTGACTAAGTTACTGCCTAGTGAAAAGACAAGAATAAACTAATAAAATGAGAGAGTTATTCTGATGACAGAATGCTTTATATACTGTACTTCATTTTAGTTCTCATATCAAACCTTTGGGGTAGCTATTGGTATCACTCACTTAAATAAAAAAAACTATTAGACTATTAGACTTAAAAGAGTCTTACCTCAAATTTCTCAGTAATCACAGGTGGTTTCACAAATACATACTCCTTATGAAGTTACCACAGTAAGTTTGTACATTTGAATTGCACATGCATCAGAGTGTGTGGTGTGTGGTCTGGTGTGTGTGTGTGTGTGCGATGCTGAGTAAAACAAACAAGCAAATCACCATTTGTTTAAATGGCTGAAATTTCAAGAAACTGAATTTTTTTCCTGAGAACTGGCTGACGCTTTCAGCTACTCTTTAAAAAGTCACTCATAGTGGGAAGCAGCCGCACAGCACAGGGAGATCAGCTCGGTGCTTTGTGACCACCTAGAGGGTGGGATAGGGAGGGTGGGAGGGAGGAAGACGCAAGAGGGAGGGGATATGGTGATATATGTGTATGTATAGCTGATTCACTTTATAAAGCAGAAACTAACACACCATTGTAAAGCAATTATACTCCAATAAAGATGTTAAAAAAAAAAATGTTCTCAGTACAGTCCCCCAAAGCATGAAAATGGCTTTAAGAATTCTTTTATGAGATGATTATCTAAAGGAATTATAATTTGTTTAAAAAACTAGTCCAAAAGTTTTGAAACTCCAAACAAGTACTGGGAAGAGCAGGGGAAGGTTCAGAGAAGTAAAGTTGTGCTGAAGAGACTCATCCTGCCTAGTGGGGGAAGTCAATAAAGAATTATAGATTCAAAAAAAAAAAAAAGTCACTCAAAGCCAGTTCATTACTAGTGGAATTGGTAAAATTAGTTGTGAAGATTTGAGAAGACACAAAAAAATGTTGAAACTGGCAATAACTAAATATATAGAACCACTAATTTCACTTGTAGACATATTTCACTTTTGTCATATTTTACTTCAAATAGTAAAATTAAAAAAGGAAAAATGAAAAGTAAGTGATCACATATAAGCAATCTAAGAAAAAAGCATGATGATATGAATTGGTTTTGTGATTTTGATTCTGAGGTAATCATTTTAACTTGTATTCCCAAATTATTAGAAATCTATATGGGCTCTATATGTAAACGTATGGACATTTGAAGCTTTATTTATTTATTTTTTTCTGATGGTGAAGAAACTGATTTCAGTTGGCAAAAAAACCCAAATCAAACCAAACCAAACCAAACCAAAACCAAAATCAAGACAGTTGAACAGTGCCGCCATCTACTGCTCAGAGAGCTGTCAAGCACCCCTATGAATACATTGTCCCCCGCAATGCATGAAATATGAATAGTTAAGTGTTGATGGCATCCAAATAACAAGTCTATTGGATTACCTACAGTAATAGCTTCTCAAATTACCTGGTTGGAAATTATCATTATAAGTCCATCAGAGAATTGCAGCTTACAGTCAGTAGTGAATAGTAGCAGATTAGGCAATGCTGAATTTTGTTTCACACACTCAAAAAATGAAATCTGTGTGTATAAGAGTATTTTCTATTGAAATAGATGACCATACTAAACAGAGTAATTTCTGTTCCATTGTACTAATGAGGTTTTTTGGAGACAGAAATAAAATGGACACTGAAGGAGCCTCATTGAGGATAAAGCACATTGTTTGCTGTAAGTAGCAAAGACTGATACATTCAGCAGAAGAAAGGCTCACAGAACTGTAAAGAGGGTTTTATTTAGGCATCTGTTTTAAAACTCACCAGGCAATATTGACAGCACATCCTGTGTGCTAGCTAGTGAGCCAGGTCCTTGAACAAGTGAGGAGGCAGAAACATCCTGGCGGGAAGGCTCACAGACAAGCCAAATGAGAGTTGGCCACGGTCTTTGTTTGATTAACAGGAAAAGTTATTACCTTTGCTTGTTATCCCAAGAAGGCTAATGGAGCTCTCATGGGTCTCTCTTTCCAGACACTAAATAACATCAATTACAAAGATCCCAATTAAAACAGGGAGTAGGAAATGTGAAGTTCAAAATTAAACCAAAAACCCCTTGACTGACATCCTTTGTAGCTTTCTCTTGTCACATGTACTCTTTAAAATCCTGGTGTCTTGTATTAACTCACTTCACCTTAAAAATACTTAAATTGAAAAAAAAAAGGATAGAAATGCGTCTGCTCTAGTTTTTTGGTAATCAATGTTGAGATCTTCTAGCATCAGTGGAATTGGGTACATGCTTTTCTAAATACTATATCCAAACTATGATCCAAGAGGTGTGAAGCATGAAGCGAACAAATACATGGATTTAGAATAACCTGAATTTTCAACCTTGTAATGTCAAATATAACTAAAATATTCTACTTTGATGCCTTCTGAGGTTTTAGTCATACACTCTTAAGTGTTAATAGGTCATAATTATATTCTCTACATAAGTATTCCAGGTTCCAAATATGCTTAAAGGAAGGTATTGCATATATGTAGTCAATACATAATTTTTAATAAAAATACATCAGTGCAACAAGAAAAAGCTAGGTTTATTCTAATACTATACTATTCTATAGTACTAACCCCATTTTTAAAAAGCTGATAGCATGTATTTTACTAGTTGAAAATGGTGGGAAATCTATACAGTATAATTAAAGATACATGTATGGAGATTTACCTACAATCTTTTAAAAAAGATATTTGGAGATTTGTACTCTAAATAAAATTAGAATTTATATAGTTGACTACTGGACTTTTTCCACTTATGAGAATATGTACAGTTTCTGTATTTTCAGAAACTACTATTCCTACAACTACTATTGAAATTCAGTGGTTTACTATTTTTTTCCTAGACAGTTGTGAAATGGGACATACAGGTACATTAAAGCAGATAAACAACTCTACAAAATAGCAAGTGAACAAATGGTTTAGTTGCCACAGACACATTTCCAATATTAGTTAGCCTGATGCAACACAAAATACAGGTACTGTCCTGGGACCCATGTCTGCTTCTCTGCTATTTCCTGGTGACTGAGATAATAGTATTGATTTATAACACACATCTATGAAGTTAAGATCCGAAACTCTCTATTGCCATGAAATGAATTTAGGAAAACCTTGGAACTTTCCATTTGAAAATATGTCTAGTGGATGCAGTCAAAACACATTGTTCACTATCAATTTTCACATGCCTTTCGATTTTCCTAGTTTTCTTCTCTCTTTTAAATGATAATTAATTAGTGAAGATATCGAAGAGTGCTAGAGTATAAGAAGAGGAACGTCAGGGAAGTTTAAAGAGGAGGTACAAATATGGTGAAATTAAATAAACCAAACATTTTCATGTGAATAGTACTCTCTGGAATTGTGCTATGTAGTGGCCCTATGTAATATCTACTATTTTGGTATATTTAACATTCTTTTAAGATGAGCTCAGCACTTCAGAAACCTTAAACTTTAAAGATATGAATTTAATTATATTTCTACTAAATGAGAGCTGTATAATTTTTTAAATTTAATCAAATGTTCATTTGCCCCTTTTTGGAAGTGTTACCATTTCATTGTTGAAACCATTACCTGGCACTTTGAATTAAAAGGCATATATGATAATTAATAAAGAAATACCAAATCATTGGGAAGCTAGGTCACAAATTTTCTCTTGCAATATGGTATTAGGGAAAAGAAATTAAAGGTGGTGTACATGAATTTAACGTACTATTCATAAAAGGGAAGGAGAAAGTCCTGTGAATTCAATTTTCAATGTCTTCCTTCTAACTAAATTAAATCATTCTGAGAGACATATTTAATCATTTATTTTTGAGATGAAATCATACTGTACAATACAAATTTATGTCAATTCAATTATTTTTTATTCATAAATTATTATTAGAAATATCAAATTATTTAACATTACTGCTAACATCATTTTAGGTAAAACTCAATGAAGTTCTGTATCAGTGTGATGTCTTTGAAATGTAATTAAGGTTTTATATGATGAAATATACAGTACATGAAGGAAATTTTCAAAAGAAGTATCTGGTAATATTTACCTACCGTGACTTAATTTGGCCAATATATTAAATATAGATAAAAATAAATTATATATAATAAAAATAATTATGCGTGCTTGAGTTCTGAGTATATAGGAGTAAAGCTGTTTCTTGGGATAAATGTCACTTAAAAGGAAGTAAAAATGAAAAATAAATTCCTAAGATTCTTACTTCCAATGAAATATGATGGCTATAGTATGATAGAACAAGCCGAGTCTACTGGTGATAGAAGTTTTCTCCTGATAACTTGACTTTTCCAATATCTAATACCTTTCGAGTACTCACTATATGCCCGGCACTTAAGTTAGGCTCTAACTACTGTTTGAAACTATTGAAAAATAGTTTTTTCCAAATTTTGTTTTGTGACAGGATACTGTTACCTAGCCTTAAGTAGTGTGTGTGAATCTAGAACACATTCTTTCAATTAGCTGAAGGGAATGAACGATTTTGCTGACTGGGAAGCTTTGCAGGATGTTGCATTTAGTTTGATCTTATTGTTTAAACTAGCTTCGTATATGCTAGGTTCTGTATGTCCCTCTACCTTGCTAGGTTCTTGACCAAATTCTTGTTGACCGTCATCATCAAGAAACATCTCTGAGTTCTGCATCAACTCCTATATAACATTTCTTTTCACAATCCTTCTCTCTTCATCCCTCACCAGTGCCCTCTGTCCACTCATTATTTCATAGTCATACCTCTTGAAAAATTAGTCTGAACTTGAGGTCTCCCTGTTTTTGTCTGTAATTCTTTCTCCTAACCACTACAGTATGTCTTCTGTCCCTAACACTTAAGCAAAACTTTTATCAATAGGACTTCTAATGACCTCCGAAATGCCAATTTTAATAGTGTCTTTCTGTCCTCTTCCTATAGTGACATTCTAACTTTTGACATCAATCATTCAATTTTTAAAATGATATATTTTTTTGGATTTTCACTGCATTGCTCTTTGTTGGACTTTCTCCTTTCCCCCTAACTTTGTCATCTCAGTTTTCTTTCCCTGCATTTCTTCGTTTTGCTTATCGCTTACATATGTGTTCTCTCGTTGGTCTCTGTGGAGGAATCTAACCCATGTCCACAACTTCAACCATTCCGCATCTTCTGGTGACTCACATTCATTCATTTATTCATTCAATAGGTATTGATTGTGCATCTGTGATATGCATGTGTTCTAAAGGATAGAGATTACAACATAAGTATAAATGACAAATTGCCCTCGTGGTGCTTTCAGTATAGTTGATGAAGCAGACAACAAATAAGGGGAATAAGCGACGTGCTTCTATGTCAGGTAGTCATAAGTGCTATGAAGAAAAATAAAGCAAGATAAGGATTTAGAGGCTTACAGAGGGGAGAATGATATTTTAGTTCAAACATTTGGAGAAGACTTCTCTGAGGGGATGTTTAAGCAGAAACCAGAATAATGTAAAAGCTAGTCCTGCATATATCATCGTCCAGTAAGTAGCGCTAACTAAAAATTTGAAGTTGTCCTTGACACTTTGTCTTTCTTGTGCTCCATTTCTATCTGATATTAAGTACTGTTGATATTAGCTCTTATCTTACAAGTCAATCTACTTCTATTCATCTCTACCACCATTACTACCACCACCCTAGTGCGGTCTGCCATCATCTCTCACTTGAACTATAAAATAACCTCTTAGCTCTAATTTTCACTTTATCTTCCCTCTCTGATCAGTCTTGCACACTGTAGCCAGTAGAATTTTCTCAAAATGTATTCCAGTTATGTTTCTTCCCAGCCTTCTCTGTTAAAACATCCCAGTGACTTTCATTGCCCATAGGATGAAAGTCAAAGTCCTGAACATGGATCCAAGTGTTAACCCCTATATACCCTTCTAGCCTTATCTCACACCAAGTTCCCATCTCATTATTTCTGCCCAGGCACATTGGCTTTCTTATAGACTTGTCAAATTCCATAGACCTGAAGTCAAATTGTCGACAACTCTGTTGTTCACTGTGTGTTTTTAGGAAAGTCACTTAATATTACCATGCCTCAGTTTATCTGTAAAATGAAAATAATAACAATAATTAATTAGTATAATTAATATTATTAATAAATATTAATTAATAATTATTACTATTATTCATGGGGTTGTTGTGTAAAGTGCTTACAACCATGCTTATCACTTAACAAGTGCTATATGAGAGTTTACCACTATATAAATCCTTCCTGTTATATCACAGTGCCTAGAATATAGTAGATTCTCAATAAATACTTGTTGAATGATAATCTATTCCTTAGTCAGCCACTAGAGGCTCCTTCCTATCTTCTTCTAAGTACACTAACAAGCAGGTCTCTGACTTACATGAGAATAAGTTATCCTTCCCTAGCCATAGAATATTGTAGCCAACATCTACAATATCCCTATAGGTAATTCCTCATTTCCATTAAATTAACTTTCTTTTATTAAATCCAACTTTATATTTTATAACTTGTCTATAGTAATGAAATGGGCAATAATACATGATACATATTAATTAGGGATGAGGATATTTCTTCACAGATGGTGTGTGTGCTATTTCCTTCTCAGATTTAATCTAAATTGCATATGAACTATGTCTATTCAGTTTAAAAAGTGGATATAAGCTCCTGTCCTCAACAGAAAAGAACAATTAACACATACATGAGTCAGGGCTCAATTTATGGTTATATTATAATGAATAATCATTTGCTAATTTAATAAACTCAATGCCTTAACTCAAATGTTAATAAATGAAAATAGTAGCTGAACTTTGGACTGACTGTAAAATATAAAATGTTAGATTTTTTAAAACATTTAAACCCATGAGGAAACATCTTATTTTCATAGCAGTTTCAATATTCTGCTAGTAATATTATACCATCCAAAGCATTTCAGGACAGTACTGTAGTAACATATAAATGCAGCTTGTTTTCAAGTTAAATTCTGTCTAGTTCTGCCTAATAATTCTGATAGAAATTCAGAAATGTTATCACCAATAAATTTAATTAAACATGATTTATCAAATTATATTATGAAGTACACTATTAAGTACTCATGTGTATTAATAGCTAGATATAAATAATTTTAGTTCATAAAGATGATTAAAGTTTATGCTAAATAGAATAGTGGTTAATAAATTTATTGACTGCTCTTTTTATTTGGGAGCGCTGAAATATATTGAATAAATTTATTTGAATATAGCTTGCCCAAAGAGATTTTAAATATCGTGAGAGTAGGAAGGTGCCTTTAATTTTTTTTAACCTCTAGCAGTTCTTAGTTCTGCACATATTTTAGTAAACTATCCTCTCTCTCATACTCAGAAGAAGATATATGATACATGACCTCAATGCTAACAGAAATCTAACACAGATCTACATACATATTTTAAACATTTTATTAAAGTAATTCCTTGCTACAGAAAATATTTTACCTATTCTTGTGTTTAATCTTAAAAGAGTAAATGGGTACTTTTTATTTAAATAGAGTGGAGCTTTACTAAAATAATTCCAAACATTATTGGTCCTTTAAAATATAACTAGTCTTATTTTTGTTAGTAAACATTGTTAATTTCTCCATTCAGAATTCCTCTTTAACCCCCATGTGTGATAGGTCTTTGTACTTCCATTATAGCATTTATCACAGTCTGCATTGCATTATATGTGTGTGTGTTGTTTTTGTTATTGGGTGGAAATGCACATATACAGTTGCCTGTCACTTCTGGAAGATTGTGAGTCGTTGCTAAAGTTTTTTGCCCAAGTTCCTTATCCTCCAACAGTGTTTGAATTTAAACTCACCTTCTTTGGGGTGGAAAATTCAGAAGCATGTCCCTCAGTGATATACTTTGATTTATGTTAAAAATAATAATAATAAAAATTAAAGCTAAAAAATATACACTATGAGGTTTCTCCTCACTCTACAACCCCAGCCATGTTCCTCGTAACATACATTCTAAAGGAAGTAGTCAGTTTTGTAAAGACTGATTTAAACATTTTACTAATTACTTATCTCAAAAGTTGGATTTTGTTTCTGCGTAAATCTTATGTAGCACTTAATTTTAAGATTTGAGTAACTTGAATCTCCTGATACTGACGATCATTTACATGTAATCACAATATATAGGAGCAGAAACTAAGTTTGGTTGGAGGGCAGTAAAAAAAAAATCTGTTAAATCCTAGTGGATATAGAGCTGTTTTATAAAAATGTTGGTCTTGAATGTAGCCTTAGTGTTTCCAAATAGTCAAAATTAATATGTAGTTCTAAGCAGCCTCTTTGTAACTAAATTCAAAGAAAGCTCCATGATGTTTTAGGACTTTAAATTTTTGGCCCAAAACATGCTATTTCTACTAGAATATTGATGTAGAAAAAACAACTCCATTTTATTTTCATATCTTTACACAGGATTGTGTTTACAGTGGCATTATCCACAAAAGCTTTCCATAAAGTATTTTTTTCTTGTAATTAAAACAGTAGGAATTAATGACAGGCTGGGGAAGCTTGCTGTTTTTGTAATAATGAATTGGACTATTTGGATGAGTAAAAAATGTTAATACAGTGATTATTTCAGACTGAGCTAAGTCTTGTCGTAAAAAGTAAAAGTATTAAATTTGCATTAGATGGTTTAAAAATGAAATTGAATACTGTGAACCCATATAAAGGTAGTTCAACTTTGCCAAACATTATTGCAATTGAAAAGGAATATAGAGGTTATGATTCAAATAAATTCACTCTGACAGCAAAATAAACCCACTGATTTTTGAACCTAGGGTCACTGGTTTCATTAAATCTATATAGTCACTTCCTTAGCTTGTCTGTGTTGCTTCATCGTACTACTCTTTCAGTGGTTTATAGAGGGTCTGTAGTTTTCCTAATGTAGGGCCTTTTAGCTAAATGTTGTATATTGTGACATGTGAAAAAAATCCTCACTTATTTAAAAATATGTGGTGATTAAAAATTAAATTCTGTAGGAGACATGGATCATTTGTAACTACATATGTAGAGGGAATTATTGTAAGCCAATTGTTAAAATAAGTCAAATAGTGAAAAATGCCTTGTAATATGATTAAAAAGTTATTCTTCTTGTCTCATTGTTTTAGAATATACATCTTTACCGGCTGCTCTACAATCGTTGTCTGATACTTCCAAGTTTTGATATTAAGCTTAAAATAAAGTTTTTTAAATAGAATTCTGGGAAAAAGTGATTTTATTTTTTAAATATTTAGATGGGAAGACATATTTTGTGACCTCTGTGTGTGTGTAGTAAGAAAGCCCTTGAAGAATAAACCAACTTCAAAATTCACGCTAATGTCTACAATCATTCTGAGTTTCAAAGATTTGTGTATTTTTTCTAACATTTGTGTATTTTTACAAAATTGTTTTTGTTTGTTCTGTTCTCTGTCTTCCTATCTTGCTTAGCTGCTAATACTTTTCCCTGGATGAACCCAAATATCCAGTTACTCTGTTTCTGTGCCTCTGAGGACAATAAAATACTCACACCATTTGATGCAATTACAAGCTTATGATTTCTGTCTTATACTGGCCTTCAGTATTCTCTGACTATCTTTACCTTGTGAAGAGGCTCCTGTGAGCTTCCTTTCCCCTCTCCATGGACACCTGTTTGTGCACACAGTGAAACCTGAACAATGTCCCTCCTTTGAGCCACTTTGAACCTCTTCTCTCTGTCTCATATTTTCTCTCATTCTGAGAATGTGTTACTGTTTCCTAATTTACCAAGCAAAATAATGATAGAAGGGCATGAATTTCTGCACTGTTGCTCTTTTCCAGCGGCCAGCTTTTCTTTCACTGTTGATTCAGAGAAAGCGTTGTCTTTCTTCCTTTACATAGCTTACCTTTTTTACCTTCACTCTTGCTCTCATCCCAGCTGCAGCATTTCTCCATGATTTCTTCTCATTCCTGTATCATCAGTCTCTTCTGACTCACTGGCTCCTCTCATGCATCCTTTATATCAGTTCTCTAGGACTGGTGAATGAACAACCCCAAACTTATCTCTTCTTCCTAAAGTGACTGCCTATTTATTTATTTACTTTTTAGAAGGAACACAATTTTTTGTTGACCATCCATTCTCAAATCTTTGCTTTCCCCCGAGTCCACTGCAATCTAGTGGCTTTCAACAAGGTCACTAGACCTTGTTGTTATGGACTGAATTGTGTTCCCCCCACCAAATTCATTTGTTGAAGCCCTAACTCCCAATTCGATGGTATTTAGAGGTGGGAAGGAATTAGGTTTAGATAAGGTCGTGAGGGTGGGTTTAATGCCCCTACAAGAAGTGAGGAGACATGAGAAAGTGGCCACCTACCAGCCGGGAAGAGACCCCTCCCCACGGAACTGAATTGGCTGGCACCTTGATCTTGGACTCAACCAGCCTTGAGAACTGTGAGAAATAAGTTGCTGTCCTTTAATCCACTCAGTCTATGGTATTTTGTTACGGCAGCCTGCGATAACTAATATACACTTTGGGGTGCTGTTGTAGTAAATACCTAAACATAGGAAAGCAGCTTTGGAACTGTGAAGTGGGTAGAGTTTGGAAGAGTTTTGAGGTGAATGCCAGAAATATCAATGTTAAAGGTGATTCTGGTGAAGTCTCAGATGGAAATGAGGAAACATATGGAAAACTGGAAGGAAGGTGATTCTTGTTATAAAGTGGCAACGAACTTGGCTGAATCGTGTTTGCATTCTAGTGTTTTGTGGAAGTTAGAACTTGAGAACAATAAAATTGGATATTTCACCGAGAAGATTTCTAAGCAAAGTGTTGAAGGAGGGCCTTGGTTCCTCCTGACTGCTTATAATAAAATGTAAAAGGAGAGAAATGAATTGAAGAAGGAATTGTTAAGTGAAAAGGAACCAAAACTTAAGGATTTGAAAAATTATCAGCCTATCCATATTGCAAAAATTTAGAAAGCATGTTCTAAAGAGAACACCAAGGGTATGGCTGGAATATCAATCAATAAAGAGTTTATGAGATTATATAAGCAGAAACACTGCCAGTTTGAACTGAAGTGGATGGAGACAGGACAAAATGAAGGAAGGCTGTTAAATTCCTTGAGTAGCTCTTCAAAAAATGGAGCTATTTGGCTGTGAATGCACACTCTTCTTTAAGAAGAGGGAAAAATGTCTCAAAGGCAATTCAGAAATGAATAAGGGGGCTTCCCTGGTGGCGCAGTGGTTGGGAGTCCACCTGCCGATGCAGGGGACACGGGTTCGTGCCCCGGTCCGAGAAGATTCCACATGCCGCGGAGCGGCTGGGCCCGTGAGCCCTGGCCGCTGAGCCTGCGCGTCCGGAGCCTGTGCTACGCAATGGGAGAGGCCACAACAGTGAGAGGCCCGCGTACCGCAAAGAAAAAAAAAAAAGAAATGAATAAGGCCAGTGCCTTGGTTTACACAGGCCAGACAGCCTCTACCCAAACCCATGGAGCTAGGACTGCCCTATGGAGTGATGGAGGATGGGATGGGACCCCTGCCCAGCTCTTCTGCAGAGGCAGGGCTGCTACCCCAGTAGGTCCTGAAGACAGAACATTGAACCAAAAATGATTATTCTTGAGCCTTAAGATCTGATGGAATTTACCTTGTTAGGTCTTGGATATGCTTGGGACACATCACCCTTTCTTCTTTCCTGTTTCTCCATTTTGGAATGGGACTATCTATCCTATGCTTATCCCCCATTGTATTTTGGTAGCACATAACTTGTCTGGTTTCACAGGTTAACAGATGGAGAGGAATTTTGCCTCAGGATGAATCACACCTCAAGTCTCATCCATATCTGATTTAAATGATATTTAGATGAGACTTTAGAGTTGATGCCGGAACAAGTTAAGACTTTGGGGCTCTTAGAATAGAATATATATATATGTTGCATGTCAGAAGAACATGAACTTTGAGGGGCTACAGACAGAATGGCATTTTTGTGGTAGTCTGAGATGACTAACACACCAGTGTTCCCATTTACAAACTCAAGAGTCTCCATTGAATTATCTTTTTTATTTTAATCTCTCTGTTGCACCTAACACCGCCATTAGTTTCACCTTACTGAAATTCTCTCGTGTTTTCTCTCCAATTCCACAATACCACTCCATCATGTTCTTCTATGAATCTGACCACTAGTACGTTCAGTCACTTTTGTTAGTTTCCTTTTCTGTTACCCACTCACTTAGCAATAATACTTTTCCCTGAGTTTTCCCTGGAAGTATTTACATTCTCTTACCTCTCTTTTGACTTTATTATCACTGATGAGCTTCCGTCTTTATCTGCTGTTCTCAACCTAGAATTAATTCTCCAAGTTACTGCATTAGTCAAGTGCTAAACCATTGCTATCTGAGCTAGTATTATACATCTTAATCGATCTCCTTGATTTGTTCTAATCTCTTTTGTCTTTGTCTACTCTTTGCACAATTACCAAGTATGATCATGTCAATTCGTTTATCAAACTTCCAGTGACTCCTCTGCATGTCTTAGTAGATAGTAACAATTAAGTTAGACACTTACTTGTGGCACTTCTAGCCCTTGTCAACTTCTGTCCCATCCTCAAAGAACTTCTTGAATTTTTTTTCCAAACATATTATTACCTTTTAGGACTGTATGGTTTTTTACATGCTTTTTATCCTGTCTAGAATACTCTTACTGTATTATAGCAAAAAATTTAAATATCTATGTTTCATTCAATCTTAAGCTTAAATTTCACCTTTTCTGAGAGACCTTCTGTAATCAACACAAGAAGTGTTACATTCCCCTTTTTCTGTACTTTCAGAACACTTCCTTTACATTTTCTATTGTGCCCATGTATATCTCTCGCACCAGGCAATGAATAACTTGAAGGAAACACTATATTATCTTTATATGTAAGACCATTTGCAGAGTGCCCAGCAGCACATAATAGCTACTCAATAGATAACTGTTGAAACAAGAAAACTTTATCTTTTTCAACTATATGTAGAATGAATTTTATACACAATGACTATTATATATATAATAAGCTAGAAATAGATCAAGAGGAGATAAATAATGTCTTACTTCCAGTTCTTTTTAATAGCTGATAGCCCAGTGGAATATGTATACATATATACAAATATGAGATGGCCCCAATTTTTATATATAATGTATTCATAAAAGAAGCAAGAGTAAAAATCTTAAATGTGAACAATAGATCTACATGTTATAAGTGAGATTAATAGATAAGAGTATCATAAAATCTCTAATTTTCCATTACCCTTACTCCTCATCTACAGTGATGGATGTAGAGCTTTTCCTTCGTGCTTCAGTTTTGCTCTTTTAAAACTTCATATACAGTCAATTAGCTTAAGTTCAATGAGTACACAGCAGAGGCTAAAGATATGCTAATTTCAGCATCTTTAATGATTTCTCTATATGTCTTAATTTTATTAATTTCATGAGAAACTTTTTAATTTTTTTACCCTATTTTATTTTGAACATCAAGATGAAGTGTCATTCAGATAATTGTACAAAGAAACAAAAGTGTATAAACACAAAATAAAATTTTGCTGAAATTAAACTACTCTATGAAAGACAGCAATACCAAGACATGTGGTTGTTGGGTGATAGATGATCTTTGAGATTCTAAGAATAAAAGGATGCTTGAAAACATCTGAAAAAATTGCTAGTTGATTGAAAGGTGAAATTCTGAAAAATAAGAATCATCTATAATGCAAGGTGCTGGACAAAGGGGACAATAATAATAACCAACAACGTTGAGTGTTTTGATGAGGCACCATTCTAAGAGTTTTATAAGGACTAGATCATTTAATTCTCATAACAACCTAATGAAAAAGGTGCTATTATTATCCCCATTTTTTTAACATCTTTATTGGGGCATAATTGCTTTACAATGGTGTGTTAGTTTCTGCTTTATAACAAAGTGAATCAGTTATACATATACATATGTTCCCATATCTCTTCCCTCTTGCATCTCCCTCCCCATTCAATAGACGAAGAGACTGGCAAACTGAGAAGCTCACTAACATGGTTAAGGTCACACAGCTGCATTTAGTCAGTGATTGAGCTAATATTGAAGCCTGGGGATTTTTGTTCTAGACCTAACACTCATCATTATATTCCACTCTCTAATTGTCAAAGATGAACAGGAATGGGCTGTGGATGATGTTTTAGAACATCGTTTGTGGGATGTATGTTTCAACTTTCTTCCATGTGAGGTATTAACTGCATAACTCTGTGAAGTAGAAAGAAACACAGATAAAGAGGGCAGCATTCAAATTCCATTTTGACAGTGGGCATGAACAACACCCTGATTTCCCTACCTTCGTAGAAAAACAGATAGTTTTTAGCACAAAACCCCCAAGATTCCTGGAAGTAAAAATATTCACTAATCAATTTGCAGCACATCCAAGTAAGCTGGAAAAGTTGCAGATATGTAACATCTAAAAATAAAAAAGAAAGAAAGCAAGGGACAATATAATAAAAATCATCCTTAACAATACAAATTTACTTTCAGTAATATTAAACATTTATTATCCTTTTTCTTCTTCTTTTACTTTTAATTGTTATGAAACTGTATGTATATGAGTATATTTGTTATTGTTTTGAGTTCCTTCTCTGCTAACCTGGTGATTCAGAGGCAATAGAAGGAGTATGGATAAATAGATGCAGAAGGGAGAAGAGGAAATCAATCAATTGACTACTATTTACTGACTGCCTAAAATGTGATGGAATTGATAAATGTGAGGAGGGTCAAATTGATTTATGTCATCTCAGCAGGAGCACACCATCACAACTCCAAGCAGTTCACAATCCATAAGGGTTTGCAGCAAAAGAATGAAAGGTGATCAGATTAAATCTTTAAGGTTTTGAACAAGGCAGAACATAGCTCTCTACTTCCATTCCTCTCTGTGGTGCTTAATTATCTTAAAAATAGTTTTACAAACTAATCATGTCAGTAGATGAGTGTTTAATTGGGAATCAGACATATTTGAGGTTTTTTTCTACCTTTCACATGAAATTGATAACACTGTGTAATATGCTATGTAGTATTTCTAAAGCTTTAGCATAGAAGTTGCAGACTAACATAAATATAAGTGCATGTTCTTTCTGCGTTATAAAAGGACTTTGATTTAGCCGTGCATAGAAAGTTATTTTATCAAGATTGACGATCTCAGGGTTTAGTTTAAGATAAACAGATAGACAGATTGAGGTCGATAGGGAAAATTGGACCTTCTGAGGTCATATCATTGAAGGACACAATCTACTTGGGAGTGAGGGAAGGCTTTGTGGAGGAAATAACATCTAATTTGTGATCTAACAGAGTGTTAAGGTTTAACCAAGTCTGTGTCTGAAGCATGATAGGAAGAGTGTATCAGTGTGTGGTGAAGGGGTGTTACAGGTAAAGGGAACAGTGAGTGCAAAGACAAAAGAGCCAAGAGAATTTTCAGGTTGGCTTGGACCATAGACTTCCAGGTGAGGAGTTCCAAGAAAAGCAAGAGTGACATGCTGAGTCAAGTTACTTGAGGACTTTTTTCAGCTGTAAGAGAGAGAGATGGTTCAGGACATGCACATGACAGCTTGTGCGTATGTGTGCATGTGTTGAAGAGTAATGGAAGATGACGAAATTATGGAAAGTGCATGAGGTCAAAGAGAGGAGAGTTAAGCAAAGAGGGATGTAACCATTTTCCATGCCTACCTCTTGGACTAGGTCTGACTCTTTAAGGAGTATGGAGCTGAAGTTACTGAAGAAGTTCTGAAGGGGACTTTGAGGCTAGGGTCTCAACAATATCTACTGGTAGAGCTGGGGGCAAAATATGGTGCAGAGTTCAGAAGCAGGTAGAGCACTTCGCCAAGGCTGTGCACAAGACAGTGGTGCTCTGACATGGTGAGGAGGAGAGGATGGAAAGGCATCATTCACTTCTTTGAATTATCATAAGCTGCAACTTCTGAAGAACCAAGAGATAGCAGCCTCAGCAAAGATAGCATTTCCACAGCGGCTCCAGCTTAAAGTTTAATGACTGAATATATCATTGAAGAGCCCTGAGAAAAAGAAGCAAGACAGTATTTATGAACATCTGCAGGCTCCCTTGGGAACCCCAGAAATATCTGGAAAAGGCTTCAAAGGGGCAAGTAGCAATAAGTGCTCTGCCAGCAGGTTGGTCCAAGAAACAGTGAAATTTGTGTCATTACTGTGACACCATATGTATCCCCAAGCCTATGAAGACAGCAGAAACTCAGAATACAACTTATCAGTTTAAGTAGAGCTAAATCATCCTCATGTTATAGGTATGCGATGATATCTGCTCCTTCTATGGTAATGTTGGGATAGAAAATGAGCCAAGGTATAAAGCAGGTATTTCTTTTTTTTTAGTTTTTGTTTTTATTGTTCTATTTTTATTTTTTTAACATCTTTATTAGAGTATAATTGCTTTACAGTGGTGTGTTAGTTTCTGCTTTGTAACAAAGTGAATCAGTTGTACATATATGTATGTCCCCATGTCTCCTCCCTCTTGTGTCTCCCTCCCACCCTCCCTATCCCACCTCTCTAGGTGGTCACAAAGCACCGAGCTGATCTCTCTGTGCTATGCAGCGGCTTCCCATTAGCTATCTATTTTACGTTTGGTAGTGTATATAGGTCCATGCCACTCTCTCACTTTGTCCCAGCTTACCCTTCCCCCTCCCCATATCCTCAAGTCCATTCTCTAGTAGGTCTGCATCTTTATTCCTGTCTTGCCCCTAGGTTCTTCTGACTTTTTTTTTTTTAGATTCCATATATATGTGTTAGCATATGGTATTTGTTTCTCTCTTTCTGACTTACTTCACTCTGTATGACAGTCTCTAGGTCCATCCACCTCACTACAAATAACTCAGTTTTGTTCCTTTTTATGGCTGAGTAATATTCCATTGTATATATGTGCCACATCTTCTTTATCCATTCATCTGTTGATGGACACTTAGGTTGCTTCCATGTCCTGGCTATTGTAAATAGAGCTGCAATGAACATTGTGGTACATGACTCTTTTTGAATTATGGTTTTCTCAGGGTATATGCTTTCTCTTATGTCCTTATGCTAGGACTAGAGATAAATTCCTAGCATTCTGTCAGAGGGAGAGTACAAAGGTTGAAACAAGGATATGGGCTTCCAAATCAACAATGGATTGAGATGTAAACTGGAAGCTGTGGTTCAGATCCTTCTGAAGATTTTGAGAAGGAAGGCCCCTGAGTAAGAGGAGCAGGGGTCAGAGGAAGTGTTGGGAAGTAGCTGGGTGACTTTCAGAGGGAACGTATGGTACACCATTTCAAGTTTTACATGTGCTGGGTAAGCATTTGCATAGATGGACCAAGTCCATTGACATCCAAATAAAATAGAGGCAGAACTGGATTGAATGACACATATTACATGTAGACAGTAAATTGGCTCAAATCACATGAGAGCTTTTAGTGTTCTAGGAATTTTACATTTTTTTCCATGGGAAGATACTTATTTAAAAATGTTCAGTAGTTATCAATAAACTCAACTGCCAAGGCTCATATGTGAATATACCACACAGGAAAATAGTTATTGAGATTCTTTAGTTTTGTATTATGGCAAAAGTTTTGCTTTGTAAAGAGAATACCTCATAAAAATTGATATAATTGTCCTAAGAAGGAAACTATGGCATACGTATTCCCACCCACTGAACTTTATGGTTTCCAGCCAGTAGCATGCAATTCTGTGAAATTAGAGAATATTAGAAATGATCTGTTTCTGTTTGGTTATAACTAAGGCCTCCCTATAGTGTTTGAATGTATTTGCATAATATGTATGCTCAGAGAAAGGCTCAGTTTCTATCTGTTGATCTAGAGGTAGCTGTATTAATAGGTTGCACACTTCATTTATTTTTAATTAATTTCTAAAGAGACACAGAGGATAACTACTACAACCCACAGACATATCTGTTCTCATTACAGTCCACATCTTTATTGATCAGCTGCCTAAGGAGCAGAAGTAATCCATTTTAGGTTTACTTCTCTAAGAGAGTATGGACACTATACGATTCACTCCTCCCATCTGTAATCATATTGACAAGAGGTCAGTGAGAGGGGAGAACAGTAGCATGTTTAGTATTCTCTTGATCTAGGCAGATGAGCTTTTCACCTTATTTATTTATTTATTTATTTAGGAAATAAATATTTATTTAGTAGGAAAGCAGTGGCTTCTCACATATACTTTTTAACTTACTCTTTTTGTTTATTAATTTTATTGGTTTCATTTTGTTGTTTCTTTAAGAGAAATTTTGAGTCTCAAGGAGGCTGTTCTGCAAATTCTTCCAATGGAAATTTTCAAAAGCTTGCGAAAGGTGGTAAATAAAATTTCTGAAGAAATATTTGAAGAAATTGTAGGAAACAAGAAGAAAAAAATTATGTTACCCCTGCCAACCTCAGGAATCTTTAAATAGTGTCCTCATTCACATTCCTTGGTACTCTAATATTACCATCTGGGGTTTGGCCTAACTGTTGCAGGGTTTGTTTTCCTCCTTCCTATCATAAATATCACAGATTTTACATTTGTTCTATTTACATTGCAAAGAAAAAGCTACTGTCTGGACAGCCTTTCAAACTTTTGGTCTTATTGTTTATTTAATCCAACCACAAACATGTACTGAGTGCCAGGTAAATGCCAGGGAATCTTCAAATTGTTGAAAGTGCATAGTTGAATTCACAAATGTTGGTTTGTAAAGTGCTTCCAGAGGTACTGTCCTAGGAAACCCAGAAAAACTAAAGTTTGTTTATAAGTTTTAAATGAGTATTATGTACAAGAGTTTTCTCTTGGTTGAACTCTTAGAGCATTTATTGTCTATATAACAACAATTCACTTGTATATACAGTCTTTTTTTAGTTTTATATAGTCTATTGATACCTACGGTCATATAGAGTAATGGTTAAGATTGTTGGCTTTGGAGTTAAGCTGCATGCACTCAAATCTTGGTCCTTCTGGGCTTTGCCATGCACTAGCTATCACTTTTGGGCAAGTTATTTTACTTCTCTGTGTGTCAGCGTCCTCATCTTAAAATGGGAATAATAGTAGCAGAGATCTCATTGAGTTCTTGTAAATTCCTGTATATATAGCACTTAAAACAGTCCCCTGGCACCGAGTGTGTAAATAAAGGTCAACTATTTAATAGATACAAACATATATAATGATAATATACACAGTTATGTTTTGTCTTTCCCATGTGGTTTCAGTATTCTCAGTTAACAAGAAATTGCTCCATGTTGTATCTTCCACAGTGACTATTACTATTATTGTTTGTTTAGATTCTCCTACACTGAAATTAGTACTACATAGCAGATAATTTATGTTGTGAAGCCAATTTATAGCATTTTACAAATAGTATTAATGTTCAATTCAGTCTTGTTTGCAGTGTCAAAGCGATGGAGTTAAGTTTGGTACCCTTCCATAGGGGAATAGACAACTGACAGTGCATGTCTGTGTTATACAAGTGTATATGTCTGTGAATTCATATGTATAATCCAGTGCAGCTATGAGAACTGGATTACATATAGCAACAGGTTTGAATCTAAAAAAAGCCTAATGAGTAAAACATGATCCTATTTAATACACAATACTATTTATATATTAGAAATAGCACAAAGCACTTGTTAGAAAATATAGATAAAAAGAAATAAACATGCAGATGATAGATTGAAAGGATATGTATTAAAAACATTATTGTTAATATTTATGATGGATAAAGAATGGGGTTGATGTAGAGGATAGAGGGAAACAATGATCATAGTGTGCATGAATTATAGAGTGTGGTTAGCTTAAAATTCTGAGTACTTGAGATCCTAAAAGAAAACAAGTCACACACATTGCCTTAGGTTGGCTCCTAGAAAACAATCTCTGAGAAAAGTTTGCATGTAGGAAGTTTTTCTTAAGTGTTCTCAAGAACAACACCTATCAGACAGTGAAAAAGCAGTATTAGGTAGAAGGAAAAGTTCAGCTATGATAAAACTGCAACAAAGGAATCATTCAATCCCATGCGGTGTCCCAGAATTAGAAGAGCTCTTCATAGTTGTCAAGACAGGTATGGCCTTTGTAACTCAACATCAACAAATTATTGGATGTGGGCTGCCTCCGGTGAGAGGATGAACCCCTGGCAAAGCAGCTCCCCTTGTAGTTGGGTTGGCGGGTGTCACTGCCTCAAAACAAAAGCAGCCAAGATGAGAGCCCTCAGCAGTCAACACTCCCAGAAGCTGAGATTAGGAGGACTTGGGCCTGAAGAGGTTTCTGGGTGGCACACCATAGTATCTACTACATGCATGTATAGATACACACACACGCATACACACACACACAAATATATTATTGGAACTAAATTTGAATAGCAACCAATAATGTTTTCACTACACACTATTAAAATGATGGAAATTCAGTTGTCCTCAATATTGCAAAATCTTCTTAAGAACTGCAACCTGACCAAGTCTGTTGAAGATCATAGGTGCAGTTGGAAAATGTGAGAATTAAACTGTAGTATTAATGCCAAGCCAGTCTGGGACAACCATGTGAATCTGCTTTTCTTCCTGAGCAGCATAAGAGGAAGAACATTCAGGGACAAATAGAATGAGAAACAGAAGTCACCACACCCAACAGTGCTGAGTAATCAGTAGGTGTTTTAGTTGGCTGCCTTTTCTTTCTCTTATAGTGGTTGAATTGTATTTTTCATCAGAAGGATGAATTTGAGATCATTTATTTAACACATGGTATCTTAGAATATTGAATGTTCTAGGTGTTTTACAAACATTAAGGCATTGAATCCTCAAGACAATCCTCAGGGTAGATACTATTATTATCCCCATTTAACGAATAAAGTAAAGGAAACACAAATAAATTGACCACGATCACACAGATAGTAAGTAGCCAGGGTTTAAACATCAGATGCACTAAACTGACTTTTAGTAAAACGTGTTCACTGTTCTCCCTAAACATTTGAAGGGAGACATCTACTCTACCTCTTTCTTTACTGTTATCTGTGTTTATTATTGGCCACCACTTAATATTTTAGATAGATATATTTTCCAGTTCCATCATGGAATAAAGATTTAAAGCTAGAGAACACCTCAGAGATCATTTAGGCCAATTTGTGACTTTTATAGAAGAGGCGAATTGAGTACCTGTGGTCATAAATCTTGTGAGCAGCATGTCTGGGACGACTTCTCTCTTGCAACACTAAGTTCTGTGTTCTTTCTACTGTGCCATGAACCAGCTTTGGCTGGTTGAAAAGACTTCTCAGTTGATTCAATTACAGAGCCCCTTTAGTTTCTCTCCATGTACTATTTGGATAAAGTCAGTCACTTCATCCAAAAAGGTCTTTTTCTTCCCTTGAACATGCTCATATCTTCAGCCCTAATAGTAGAGAGCATTAGAGTTAGATTTTTTTTTTTCCCCTCACAGGTACAATTGCTTTCAGAAGGAAAGGTAGAAAAGAGGAGCGATTTTCATCTGAAGGTAGTTTTCCTGAAGCTTCCTGTTATTCAGAAAGCTTCAGGTTATTAGAATGAAAACAGAAAAAAAATGTACTCTTGCTAATTCCAGAGATTAATGCCTATGAGAACTGACTACAACTTGAAATTTTTAGCTCCACACACGTGTTTGATGAAAATGTCGCCTAGCCTATATATGGGAAGCAAATATTTATTGTCAGAAATAGTCTGGTCTCTCTTGACTTCCGTTAGCTTCCTGCAGCTGGGCAGAATGCATTTTAACGTTGGATTAAAACATAATCATGAAGCATTTTTGCTAGACAGCTGTGAGTCAATATCATAAGATTGAAAAGAAGGTCATTGCTAGGTGTTCATCGATACCAATATTTTAAAATTGTCAGTCACTGATTTTTTTTCCATAGAGCAGTTTATATGAGTCAATTCTAACCAGAGATTAAAACTTTAAATTCAGTTGTAATAAAATTATCCTTGGATTTTGTATTAAAGTGCATTCCTGAAGGTCAAGAGTAAAATTTGACTTTCCCTAGCGAGTTTGTGTTTATTGATGCATATTGTAAGAGGTATGAGCAAAACAGTAAGTAAGCAGTCTTGAAAACTCATTAAGGCATTTAGAGCAAGTATGAAAATGGTAAAGTTCTGAGTGGTGTGGTGATAGTAAATTCTGAGTAGTTTGAGTAAAATCAGAATTGCCGCACTTGGATCAAGAAGTAGACAAAATGCCCCGAAAACACCTCCACCCAGAATGCCCCTCAGCGCTGAGTGATAAAAGGCAGATTCTTTGGTACAGAAAATCTACTATTTTATTCACCCATGGAAAACATCCTGCAGCATTGAAAATTTTTTGACCTATCTTATTTATGACCTTTATCTTCACTAAATTCCTGAATATGTGATATGTTTATGGAAAGCACCAAATCTTTTATTAGATTCTTTAATTTTTCCTTCTCCTTATATGACAGCACCCTCAGGTGCCTTGTTATTAAAATAATATTTCGAACAGTAATTATTCTGAAATTTGTAGCCACACATTAATAATGATGGGCAGGTTATGGGTATATGTATCACCATTTGCAAACATTTATTGAACACCCACTGTGATATATTAGTTGAGGTTCACAGATTTTCTGAAATAGGCAATTCAAGTTAATGAGGGTAAGTGATTCTTAAGCACTAGGACTGTTGATATATATCCATCGAACAACATTGCATGTTCTGTGCTTATTACATGCCACTTACTCCTTAAGTGCTTTACATACTATTTAATCATCAAAACAACCTTTGTGATAAGTGCTATTATGGCTGTTTTAGAGAGGAAGATGAATGACAGAGAGGTTTATTAACTTGCTAGAGTCACACAGCAAGAGCATGGCAGAGCTGGGCTTCTAGCCAAGCAATCAACTCCAGAGTCTATTCTCAAACCCACTCCACCATCCTGCATACCCTGTGGTCAAAGCAAGAACTGAGTTTCCAATTTACACAATTTAAACTCCTGCTAAATTATAAAAGATTATATAAGTTAGCTGAGTTTTAAATATAAATACAAACATGTCAGTCACCTTCATTATGCCCTGAGTTCATAGAAACATTTGATAATATTTAATTTTTTTCTGCAAAAGTACTAGGATCTTTTGAAGCTATATGACTTCACTGTGTACATTCATTTCTATATACCCAGGCTACCCGGTGACACATCAAGAGGTAAGATAGGCTTAAATATGCAGACTTTAAGTCCCACACCAAGGGACCAAATCCCAGTTCTATCACTCATTAAATAGATGACTTGGAGCAAGTAACTTGACCTCTCTTAGCCTTGGTTTTCTCATATTTAAAATGAGATGAAAGTAGTATGCGTCTATAGGATTAAGTTAACCTACCAATGTAGACATGTTTAGTTAGTGCCCGCCGCATTCTAAGAATCAGTCAATGTTAGCTGAGGTTGTTGTCAGTGTTCATATTTCCATCATGTACTCCACCTGAGCTGGTATGGCAAGGACATGGGAATTGCTACAGGGCAGAGTAAGAGGATCCTTTTCAACCAATGCAGTATCCCTCTATCATCCTCAAACTTCACGGGACTTCATCCAGTTTATTTTTGTTCTAATAACTGTCTTCCTCCTTAATCTCATCACACTCTGATTTAAGGAGTGATTTTATTTTGAAGGAATTTACCAGAGAATGTGATTCTAATGAGATCTTCTGGTAAAAAAATCCTATTTCAATGACTGTGATGTGGAGAAACCTATTGTGAGCAATACATAGAATTCAACACTCTAATTCAGGGTGTGAGAGTAGGACTAAGATGACAGTCATAATTAATGATTTGAAAGTGTGCATTTGTACGATGATGTTTCATAGTTACAAGGCAACCATACAAATGTATTTTGATGGTTTGGGAAGGAGGTGGATGCTTCTGTTTTTATTTCTTTAGATCATGGTCTGGTGGCTAGGAGAAACAATAAAGCTGATCATCTGGTTTCCTGAATTTATTTCTCATTATTTTGAAGAAAATATTTTTTACGGACAAATAGTATTGAGGTTCAGGATAGTCTATCACCTCCTGAGGCTTTGTGTATAGACTATCAAAGATCTTTTGGAGTTTTTGAGGCTTTGCTTATACTGTAGAATGTGACTTTAGAGTCTTAAGTTCCTTGGTGAATATTAGTTCCCTACTGGTAGAGTATATATTTCTTAAATATATTTACATTAGGATAATATCTAGTTAAGGGAATCATTATCCAAATGATTATCTAAATTACATCATCTAAATTACAAAAGTCAAAAGCATAGACTTATTCTCAGTTTACTCTCTTCTTCATTGTTCAGTCATTTACCAAGGATGGTTATTTTATTTTATAAATGTACCTTGAAATTGTTCTCTCCCTAGTTCCTTCTGGCCTAGTTTAGTTGAAGATTCAGACATTCATGCATGTAGGAGCTGGATGATTACCATAAATAATAAAAGCAGAATTCCTGAAAAGTGATAGTAAGTGGTAGGACCCTGGCAAACTGGGGACCAGATGCCTTTAATGGAATAGCCAGCAACCAACTAAAGAGGATGTTTGAAACTTTCTCAGTGTGGGAACAAAAAAAAAGGGAAAAATGGATACAACTCATGGATGGTCAATTTACAACCTTATTTCACTCTTATCACTTTTCTTCTGTAATGTGGCAGACTCCTGACTTTAGCTATATTTGTGTGCAATCCATCCTCTCTACTGGCACCTGGTGATGTTTTCAAGGCTCCAATGATAATTGTGTCACTCTCCATTTTAAAAAGAACTCCCGCATCACCGCATTGAATGCTGCATAAAATGTGAAGTTCAAGTTCTCTATCATGACATATAAGGGGCCCCTCTTGGATCTAGCCTCTTCTTACCTTTTCAGGCTCACCACTCACCATATACATAATGCTTCAGAAATACAGAATTATATACCTTTGTCCAAGTACACTATGCTATTGATGACCCTGTGCTTGTCCTCTCTAACTGCAATTTTTCCCTCATCTTGTCCAACTGGTGGACATCCATCCTTCAAACCATACTTAGGCCTTAGTACCTCTCTGAAGCCTCCCCTCTCATGCATACTTGCTAAGCTATACTACAGATGGTCCTCCTTAAATGCCTTACATGCATCACTGATCCATTCAAGTTTATACTCCATATGTGCCCACTTTACTAATGAGCTTCTGTCCTCCTTTAATGCACAGACCTTCTCTCACTCTGTTCTGTCTTTCTGATGTCTAGCACAGTGATTGGCATACAGTATGTGTTCTGTAAGTATGTGTGGATCTGAATATTAATTTGTTGCCAATACTCTTTACATATTCTCTTATGAAGATGGTAAGAAAGAGAATGATGACTGTTTCTTGTGGACACTTCCTACAGGGACAAAATTATTGAACATACTTTACCTCCAAGGCAATAAGTCTATTTTTTAATCTTTTAAAGCATGCAAGGGCTATTTGTTTTCACTTTATCCTAAAAACTTCCAATTTGGCGTAATCAAAGACAAAGCACTGTTTAGGAAAGAGGGAAAGAACCCCATAAATCCCAGTTGTGGGTTGATATCAGAAAACACTAATACATATGATGTCACCCAACTGCTGACTGATTGCACCATATCAGGCAGTATCTCCACTGGTTGTGTTTAATGGGCATTTATATAGTGCTTGGCTCATGATGCTCTTTGAAGCAATATTCTCTTTCCACTACACCTGGTAGACAGTTCATAATTTTTTGACCTCTGTGATTTATGTCTCTGTTTACCACAGCTTTTGTTTTGATATCAGAAACCGTTAATCCTTCAAAGTCCTGCAGTTGTAATGTTAACTGCCAGCATCACTGATTTGCAACGGGCATGAGAGCATACTTCAACCATTTTATAACGCTTCTGACTTGTTTTTACCACTGAAATCCTCAAATATAGAATTTTCCCTAACTCTTCAACAAAACATATGTTCACTCAAACAAAGGATGTTCATTCTAATCTGGGCCTCTGGGTTCATTTCCTTGGTTTTACATCAACCTCTTAGTTACGGCTAGTGGTTCATGACTCTTGGTTTCTCTATTGATGAAATACAATTAATAATTATTGTTTCTATGGATGATTTTTTATATATATTTTAATATATATGTTGTGTACACATATAACACATATATATACATGTGTATATGTACATATACATGTAGATGTGTGTGTGTATGTTGAGGGAAGAGCCAGTTTATCTCTTGTTGGTGATCAGCAATGTTTTATTTTTAATTACAGTATATGTTTTATGAAGAAAACATATTAAAGGCTAACTTAAGGGTCATTATAAATAATGTAATTTTACTTGTGGATTTTCATAATGACTACTAATGTCATCAAAGCTATTTATTAAATTATAGGCTTTTAATGCCCCTAGGGCAAACTTCATTTTTTTGCATAATTAATAAGAATAATATGATTCTTCAGACTTGATAGAACCTATAAAGGTGAATTTGCCTCCATTAAACCTTCATATGAAATACTTCTGAAAAGTATGGAGAGCTGCATTTGTTTGGAGCGGGTGTATGGGGGAAAATGACATGAAACAGAAGTTATTGAGGAGAAAACAATTAAGAATATGTGGGTCAGTCCAGGTACCTGTTAGCTTATCTACTAAGACACGTGCATACCTCACTAATGAAAGTGTTTGCAAAAGAATATAAGGTATCTGGGAAAAAATGATCAAACATTTAGCTCATATGCAGGTAATTCATTCTGCTTTACAGAGCTTTAGTGGGAAGAAGGCCAAAAGCTATTTGTGGTTTGCTTTTTTAATTCCACATTTTCCATAATTTTGAAAATATTCTCAGATTCTGCCATTACTTAGAGAAATCAAGCACTTGCAACTGAACGCTAGGAAACACCTTTTTTGACAATACAAAAGCACAGGCATTAACTGACTCTCTGGGGAATTTGGTGTTTTTCAGGGAATGATGTACCTGGAAGAAAGACGGCTTGTTCATCGGGATTTGGCAGCCCGTAATGTCTTAGTGAAATCTCCAAACCATGTAAAAATCACGGATTTTGGACTAGCCAGGCTCTTGGAAGGTGATGAAAAAGAGTATAATGCTGATGGAGGAAAGGTGGGTGTCTTTTTGAGAGCAATATTACTTGAAAATATAGTATAATACCCTTTTATCTCCTTATGTTATAGGAAGAAATCAATAAACCTGAGGTTTAAGAGATTATAAAATCCCAATTCCACCATTTGCCTTCTCTCCCACCCAGGGTTAATATATATATATATATATATATATATATATATATACACACATACATACATACATATATATACACATATATATGTACATATGGAAACATACACATACATATATATACAATATATAATATATAGGATGTATTACCTACTTCCATTTCTCAAAAGCAGCTAAAATAAGACAATGTGTGTCTGGACCCAAGTGATCTTTATGTCAATTCCAGTGTTAGAGAGTTGGTGGCTCCCTAGGAACTCTAGAGATTGCACTTTAATCCAGGGCCATAGAAATTGTTTCATTAATCCTAATAATTTAAGACTATTACAGAGAGATCAGAGAGATACAACTTCTTTCTCATAGACTAGAGAGAAGTTTCAATGTGACCAAGAACCATAACTATTGGAAAGTTGGTCATCCTATTCAACGTCCAATCCTCCTACACCAGAAGCAACAGATTCCTCTTATCTGGCTCTATTTTTTTTTTTTTTTTTTAGTTTTCATTGTAGCATATGACTTACCAATTTCTTTATTTATTTTAACATCTTTATTGGAGTATAATTGCTTTACAATGGTGTGTTAATTTCTGCTGTATAACAAAGTGAATTAGCTATACGTATACATATATCCCCATATCGCCTCCCTCTTGCGTCTCCCTTCCACCCTCCCTATCCCACCCCTCTAGGTGGACACAGAGCCCTGAGCTGATCTCCCTGTGCTATGTGGCTGCTTCTCACTAGCTATCTATTTTACATTTGGTACTGTATATATGTCCATGCCACTCTATCACTTCATCCCAGCTTGCCTTTCCCCCCCTCCCCCGTGTCCTCAAATCCACTCTCTACTTCTGCATCTTTATTCCTGTTATGCCCCTGGGTTCTTCAGAACCAATTTTTGTTTGTTTGTTTTTAGATTCCAAATATGTGTCAGCATATGGTATTTGTTTTTCTTTTTCTGACTTACTTCACTCTGTATGACAGTCACTAGGTCCATCCACCTCATGACAAATAACTCAATTTCATTTCTTTTTATGGCTCAGTAATATTCCATCGTATATATGTGCCACATCTTCTTTATCCATTCATCTGTCTATGGACACTTAGGGTGCTTCCATGTCCTGGCTATTGTAAATAGAGCTGCAATGAACATTGGGGTACATGACTTTTTCAATTATGGTTTTCTCAGGCTATATGCCCAGTACTGGGATTCCTGGGTTGTATGGTAGTTCTATTTTTAGTTTTTTAAGGAACCTCACTAGTGTTCTCTATAGTGGCTGTATCAATTTATATTGCCACCAACAGTGGAAGAGGGTTCCCTTTACTCCACAGCCTCTCCAGCATTTCTTGTTTGCAGACTTTTTGATGATGGCCATTCTGACCAGCGTGAGGTGACACCTTATTGTAGTTTTGATTGGCATTTCTCTAATGATTAGTGATGTTGAGCATCCTTTCATGTGTTTGTTGGCAATCTGTATATCTTCTTTGGAGAAATGTCTATTTAGGTCTTCTGCCCATGTTTTGATTGGGTTTTTTGTTTTTTTTGTTATTGAGCTGCATAAGCTGCTTGTATATTTTGGAGATTAATCCTTTGTCAGTTGCTTCATTTACAAATATTTTCTCCCATTCTGAGGATTGTCTTTTCATCTTGGTTATAGTTTCCTTTGCTGTGCAAGAGCTTTTAAGTTTCATTAGGTCCAATTTGTTTATTTTTGTTTTTATTTCTGCTTCTCTAGGAGGTGGGTCAAAAGGATCTTGCTGTGATTTCTGTCATAGAGTGTTCTGTCTATATTTTCCTCTAAGAGTTTTATAGTGTCTGGCCTTACATTTAGGTCTTTAATCCGTTTTGAGTTTATTTTTGTGTATGGTGGTAGGGAGTATTCTAATTTCATTCTTTTTCATGTAGCTGTCCAGTTTTCCCAGCACCACTTATTGAAGAGGCTCTCTTTTCTCCATTGTATATTTCTTCCTCCTTTATCAAAGATAAGGTGATCATATGTGTGTGGGTTTATCTCTGGGCTTTCTATCCTGTTCCACTGATCTCTATTTCTGTTTTTGCACGAGTACCATACTGTCTTGATTAATGTAGCTTTGTAGTAAAATCTGAAGTAAGGGAGCTTGATTCCTTCAGTTCCATTTTTCTTTCTCAAATTTGCTTTGGCTATTCGGGATCTTTGTGTTTCCATACAAATTGTGAAATTTTTTGTTCTAGTTCTGTGAAAAATGCCATTGGTAGTTTGATAGGGATTGCATTGAATCTGTAGATTGCTTTAGGTAGTATAGTCATTTTCATAGTGTTGATTCTTCCAATTCAAGAACATGGTATATCTCTCCATCAGTTTGTATCATCTTTAATTTCTTTCATCAGTGTCTTATAGCTTTCTGTATACAGGTATTTTGTCTCCTTAAGTAGGTTTATTCCTAGGTATTTTATTCTTTTTGTTGCAATGGAAAATGAGAGTCTTTCCTTAATTTCTCTTCCAGATTTTTCATCATTAGTGTAGAGGAGTGAAAGAGACTTCTCTGCATTAATTTTGTAGCCTGCTACTTTACCAAATTCATTGATTAGCTCTAGTAGTCTTTTGGTAGCATCTTTAGGCTTCTCTATGTATAGTATCATGTATAGTATCATCTGAAAACAGTGACAGTTTTACTTCTTCTTTTCCATTTTGGATTCCTCTTATTTCTTTTTCTTCTCTGCTGTGCCTAAAACTTCTAAAGCTATGTGAATGATAATGGTGAGAGTGGGCAACCTTGTCTTGCTCCTGATCTTAGTGGAAATGGTTTCAGTTTTTCACCATTGAGAATGGTGTTGGCTGTGAGTTGGTCATATATGGCCTTTATTATGTTGAGGTAATTTCCCTCTATCCCTGCTTTCTGTAGGGTTTTTATCATAAATGGGTGTTGAATTTGTTGAAAGCTTTTTCTGCATCTATTCAGAGGATCATATGGTTTTTCTCCTTCAATTTGTTAATATTGTGTATCACATTGATTGATTTGCCTGTATTGAAGAATCCTTGCATTCCTGGGATAAACCCCACTTGATGATGGTGTGTGATCCTTTTAATGTGCTGCTGGATTCTGTTTGCCTGTATTTTGTTGAGGATTTTTGCATCTATGTTCATCAGTGATATTGGTCTGTAGTTTCCTTTTTTTGTGACAACTTTGTCTGATTTGGTAGCAGGGTGATAGTAGCCTTGTAGAATGAGTTTTGGATTGTTCCTCCCTTTGCTATATTTTGGAAGAGTTTGAGAAGGATAGGTGTTAGCTCTTCTCTAAATGTTTCATAGAATTCACCTGTGAAGCCATCTGGTCCTGGGCTTTTCTTGTTTGATGATTTTTTTTTTTTTTTTTTGCGGTACGCAGGCCTCTCACTGTTGTGGCCTCTCTCGTTGCAGAGCACAGGCTCCAGACGCGCAGGCTCAGTGGCCATGGCTCACGGGCCCAGCTGCTCCGCAGCATGTGGGATCTTCCCGGACCAGGGCACGAACCTGTGTCCCCTGCATTAGCAGGCAGACTCTCAACCACTGCGCCACCAGGGAATCCTGTTCGATGATTTTTAATCACAGTTTTAATTTCAGTGCTTCTGAATGGTCTGTTTATATTTTCTATTTCTTCCTGGTTCTGTCTCAGAAAGTTGTGCTTTTCTAAGAATTTGTCCATTTCTTCCAGGTCCTCCATTTTATTGGCATATGGTTGCTTGTAGTAATCTCTCATGACCCTTTATATTTCTGCAGTGTCAGTTGTTACTTCTTAATTTTCATTTCTAACTCTGTTGATTTGTGTCTTCTCTCTTTTTTTCTTGATGAGTCTGGCTAATGGTTTATCAACTTTGTTTATCTTCTCAAAGAATCAGCTTTTAGTTTTATTGATCTTTGCTATCATTTCCTTCATTTCCTTTTCATTTATTTCTGATCTGATCTTTCTGATTTCTTTCCTTCGGCTAACATTGGATTTTGTTTATTCTTCTTTCTCTAATTGCTTTCAGTGTAAGGTTAGGTTGTTTATTTGAGATGTTTCTTGTTTCTTAAGGTAGGATTGTATTGCTATAAACTTTCTGCTTAGAACTGCTTTTGCTGCATCCCATAGGTTTTGGGTCATCATGTTTTCATTGTCATTTGTTTCTAAGTATTTTTTGATTTCCTCTTTGATTTCTTCAGTGATCTCTTGATTATTTTGTAGTGTATTGGTTAGCCTCCATGTGTTTGTATTTTTTACATATTTTTTTCTGTAATTGATATCTGGTCTCGTAGCATTGTGGTCAGAAAGGATACTAGATAAAATTTCAATTTTCTTAAATTTACCAAGGCTTGACTTGTGACACAAGATATGATCTATCCTGAAGAATGTTCCATGAGCACTTGAGAAGAAAGTGTATTCTGTTGTGTTTGGATGGAATGTCCTATAAATATCAATTAAGTCCATCTTATTTAATTTATCATTTAAAGCTTGTGTCTCCTTATTTATTTTCATTTTGGATGATCAGTCCATTGGTGAAAATGGGGTGTTAAACTCCCCTTCTATGATTGTGTTACTGTTGATTTCCCCTTTTATGGCTGTTAGCATTTACCTTATGTATTGAGGTGCTCCTATGTTGGGTGCATAAATATTTACAACTGTTATATCTTCTTGGTTTGGTCCCATGATCATTATGTAATGTCCTTCTTTGTCTCTTGTAATAGTCTTTATTTTAAAGTCTATTCTGCTTTATATGAGAATTGCTACTCCAGCTTTCTTATGATTTCTGTTTGTATGGAATATCTTTTTCCATCCCCTCACTTTCAACTGTATGTGTCCCTAGGTCTGAAGTGGTTCTCTTGTAGACAGCGTATATATGGGTCTTGTTTTTGTATCCATTCAGCCAGTCTATTTCTTTTGGTTGGAGCATTTAATCCATTCACATTTAAGATAGTTATCGATATGTATGTTCCTACTACCATTTTCTTAATTGTTTTGGGTTTGTTATTGTAGGTCTTTTCCTTCTCTTGTGTTTCCTGCCTAGAGAAGTTCATTTAGCATTTGTTGTAAAGCTGGTTTGATGGTGCTGTATTCTCTTAGCTTTTGCTTGTCTGTTAAGGTTTTAATTTCTTCATCGAATCTGAATTAGATTTGTGCTGGGTAGAGTAATCTTTGTTGTAGTTTTTTCTCTTTCATCACTTTAAATATGTCCTGCCACTCCCTTCTGGCTTGCAGAGTTTCTGCTGAAAGATCAGCTGTTAACCTTATGGGGATTCCCTTGTATGTTATTTGTTGCTTTTCCCTTGCTGCTTTTAATATTTTTTCTTTGTATTTAATTTTTGATAGTTTGATTAATATGTGTCTTGGCTTGTTTCTCCTTGGATTTATCCTGTATGGGACTGTCTGTGCTTCCTGTACTTGACTTACTATTTCCTTTCCTACATTAAGGAAGTTTTCAACTGTAATCTCTTCAAAATTTTCTCATTTCCATATTTTTTTTCTCTTCTTCTTCTGGGACCCCTATAATTCAAATGTTGGTGCATTTAGTATTGTCCCAGAGGTCTCTGAGACTGTCCTCAATTCTTTTCATTCTTTTCTCTTTATTCTGCTCCGTGGTAGTTATTTTCATTATTTTATCTTCCAAGTCACTTATCCCTTCTTCTGCCTCAATTATTCTGCTATTGATTCCTTCTAGAGAATTTTTAATTTCATTTATTGTGGTAGTCATCATTGTTTGTTTGCTCTTTAGTTCTTCTAGGTCCTTGTTAAACGTTTCTTGTATTTTCTCCATTCTATTTCCAAGATTTTTGTTCATCTTTACAATCATTACTCTGAATTCTTTTTCTGGTAGACTGCCTATTTCCTCTTCATTTGTTTGGTCTGGCTGGTTTTAACCTTGCTCCTTCATCTGCTGCGTATTTCTCTGTCTTCTCATTTTGCTTAACTTACTGAATTTGGAGTCTCCTTTTCACAGGCTGCATCTTCGTAGTTCCCATTGTTTTTGCTGTCTGCCCCACGTTGGTAAGGTTGGTTCAGTGGGTTGTGTGAGCTTCCTGGTGGAGATGACTTGTCCCTATGTTCTGGTGGATGAGGCTGGATCTTTTCTTTCTGTGGGGCAGGACCGTGTTTGGTCGTGTGTTTTGGGGTGTCTGTGAACTTAGTATGATTTTAGGGAGCCTCTCTGCTAACGGGTGGGGTTGTGTTCCTGTCTTGCTAGTTGTTTGGCATGGGTGTCCAGCACTGCAGCTTGCTGGTTGTTGAGTTGAGCTGGGTGTTAGCATTGAGATGGAGATCTCTGGGAGAGCTTTCGCCATTTGACATTACGTGGGGCCAGGAGATCTCTGGTAGACCAATGTCCTGAACTCGGCTCTCCCACCTAAGAGGCTCAGGTCTTGCACCTGGCTAGAGCACCAAGAGCCTGTCAGCCACACTGCTCGGAAGAAAAGAGAGACAAAAAAGAAAGAAAAGAAAAAAAAATGAAATACTCTTATTAAAATAAAAAAGTAATAAAAAAAGGAAAGACAGAAGAGAGCAACCAAACCAGTAAACAAATCTATTAATGATAACAAGCACTAAAAACTATGCAAAAAAAAAATTATCAGACAGAATCCTGGATAAATGGTAAAAGCAAAGCTGTATAGACAAAATCACCCATAGAAGCATACACATACACACTCACAAAAAGAGAAATAGGAAAAAATATATATATATACAATAGAAAAAAAAAGGAAAAGAGCAACCAAATCAATAAACAAATCTACCAGTGATAATAAGCTCTAAATACTAAACCAAGATAAACATAAAACCAGAAACAAATTATATGCAAAAAGCTAATCCCAAGTCTACAGTTGCTCCCAAAATCCACTGCCTAAATTTTGGTGTGATCATTGTCTATTCAGGCATTCCACAGATGCAGGGTACATCAAGTTGATTGTGAAGATTTAATCTGCTGCTCCTGAGGCTGCTGGGAGAGATTTCCCTTTCTCTTCTTTGTTCACACAGCTCCCAGGGTTCAGCTTTGGATTTGGCCCCGCCTCTGCATGTAGGTCGCCTGAGGGCATCAGTTCCCCACCCAGGCAGGAGGGGGTTAAAGGAGCAGTTGATAAGGGGGCTCTGGCTCACTCAGGCTGGTGGGGGGGGGGGGGGCGGGACGGGTATGGAATGTGGGGTGAGCCTAAGGTGGCAGAGACCTGCATGATGTTACCCCAGCCTGAGGTATGCCATGTGTTCTCTGTTCTCCCAGGCAAGTTGTCTCTGGATCGCGGGACCCTGGCAGTGGCGTGCTGCACAGGCTCCCGGGAGGGGAGGTGTGGATAGTGACCTGTGCTTGCACACACAGGCTCCTTGGTGGCTGCACCAGCAGCCCAAGCATCTCATGCCCGTCTCTGGTGTCTGAACTGATAACCGCGGTTCATGCCCCTCTCTGGAGCTTGTTTAGGCGGTGCTCTGAATTCCCTCTCCTCGTGCACCCCGAAACAATGGTCTCTTGCCTCTTAGGCAGTTCCAGACTTTTTTCCTGGCTAGCTGTGGTGCACTAGCCCCCTTCAGGCTGTGTTCATGCAGCCAACCCCAGTCCTCTCCCAGGGATCTGACCTCCGAAGCCCATGCCTCAGCTCCCAGCCCTCACCCGCCCCAGCAGGTGAGCAGATAAGCCTCTCAGGCTGTCACCAGCACTCATGTGCTGGTCAGCACTGATCCTGTGTGCAGGAATCTCTCTGCTTTGCCCTCTGCACTCCTGTTGCTGTGCTCTCCTCTGTGGCTCTGAAGCTTCCCCCCACCAACCCCTGTCTCTGCCAGTCAAGGGGCTGCCTAGTGTGTGGAAACTTTTCCTCCTTCACAGCTCCCTCCCCGAGGTGCAGGTCCCATCCCTATTCTTTTGTCTCTGTGTTTTCTTTTTTCTTTTGCCCTACCCAGGTACGTGAGGAGTTTCTTGCCTTTTGGGAAGTCTGAGATCTTCTTTCAGCGTTCAGTAGGTGTTCTGTAGGAGTTGTTCCATATGTAGTTGTATTTCTGATGTATTTGTGGGGAGGAAGGTGATCTCCATGTCTTACTCCTCTGCCATCTTGAAGGTCCCCCACCAATTTATTTATTATCTGACTCCCTCCACTAGAATGTAAGCTGCTATATCCCAGGGATCTGTGCAGTGCCACTGCCTCTTCTAACTTTTCTGACTCTCCGTCCTCAGGCCCTGCCTGACAACTGTGTTCCTGCCTCCCTCACCCACCATGTGGTCCCAATCCATGCCTTAGTTCCAGCTCTTGTCTTTCTTCATTAACCCGCTGTTAACTTGCTGTTTTTGGTAACCGTCGAGGATATCTCCTCTTCATGTGGAGGTCCTTCTAGCTTGGTCTGGAGAAATTTCAATCAGGAGAGGCCAAATGAAATAAGCAAATGCAGCCTTAACCTGTAGTGACCTATAAGCTTATGCTAACAAAAAAAAATTAATTCATATATCGTATCAATATATTTATTATGCGCCTTATTCATCAAGGGCCATCCAAATACACATTATGAATATTTTTCAATGATAGTGTTCCAAATGTTTCACATTGATTTTTATACTAAACTCTTATATAACTATATATATTCAAGTCTTATCACAAAACAAAAGAACACAAAATTTATTTTTTAAAAAACTTCGGTTTTGTAGTATTCTATGACTTTTCCTTGATTTTATTAGCCTATTTTGCTTGTTTACTACAAATTGCAGCAGTTTGAGACCATGGCTTTGAAATTCACTACAGGATTGCGCAGAAGTAGAAGTCTATAAATCACATGACTTCACTTGTCTTGAGAACATACAGCTGTAAGATTTGTCTAAAGCAAGAATCATTAGAGCTTTAAATGTCTAGTAACAATTAAGTCTTTATTGAGCCACCTGTGATTTAAACTTACTTCTTTAACAGTGTCCGTAGTCCATAAAGTGTGCTAACTCCTTGCCCGTAGGGAAATTACTTTCAATGTGTCTTCTGTTCCCTTTCACTGAATACCGTGATTCTGTCACAGAGTTACCTTGGTGTCACCTTGGTGAGCAGCCAACCTCATGATTTCAAAGGTCTATTTAGTTTTAATGTTTCAGCTGCTAAGTAGAAATGTTTATCTTTATTCCATAGAATCTAATTATATTCCCAGCTATATAATGCTGCCCTTCTTAGTTGAAAATCGTTCTGCTAAACCATCAGCAGCAGGGTGAGTTGAGTTGCTTTTCTTGCAGAGATGATGGATTTGTACTGATCTTCTCATATCCTTTTATATAATTCCTATTATGAAAATGGTACAAGACAAGGAAGATCATCTGTGGCTGGGGAACAAAGCAAGGCTAACTTTGGAATTCATTATTTTAGGTGTTTTAGTGACCAAATTATCTGAGAGGAGAAGGGAGGGGCCAAGTGTAGAAAGAATCCTTTTTACCAGTGGCTGGAAATTTGTCTGAGGGTGAATAAGCATTTACTGAAAATGTAGAGAATCTCATTTTGGGGGAAAAAACATAATATGACCACATTTTTAGAAGTACATGTATTAGATGTGTAGAATTGATATTGTAAGTCATAATGTTAAATAGTTACTTAATTACTGAATGTTAATTAAAACTATAGAAAGTGGGGCTTCCCTGGTGACGCAGTGGTTGAGAGTCTGCCTGCCCATGCAGGGGACACGGGTTCGTGCCCTGGTCCGGGAAGATCCTACCTGCCGCGGAGTGGCTGGGCCTGTGAGCCATGGCCGCTGAGCCTGCGCGTCCGGAGCCTGTGCTCCACAATGTGAGAGGCCACAACAGTGAGAGGCCCGCGTACCGCAAAAAAAAAAAAAAAAAAAAAAAAAAACACTATAGAAAGTGATACTTATTATTTTACTTTTCATTGTTTATGAAACTTTAAAAAATAAATATATCTTCATGTTAATTCATTTGAAGCTTAAATTTCATTTCATTTGTTCCCTGTATTGAAAATAACAATTTCTATTTCTATTTTCTAGGCATACAATCAAAATATACAATTGAGACTCATATTGAGGAAATATAGAAATGACTTTTTATATGACTATAAACCTTTCATTTCTTACTTCTCTATAGATGCCAATTAAATGGATGGCTTTGGAGTGTATACACTATAGAAAATTCACCCATCAGAGTGACGTTTGGAGCTATGGTAAATAATTCTTCCTTGTGACATAAGGCTTTTAAAACAAAAATAAGCATATTATGTTCCTTGGGTCTCTAAAATGTAATACATTAACGTCTTGGTTGAGTTTTATACCATAACCTTTTATTTTGGTAGCAACTTGTCTGATCATTTTGACAAAAAACAAAAAAAACCCCAGCAGTTTTAGATTAGGGACATTTTCATAGAATCTCATGGCCTTCATTTCAACAACTCTTTTAAAACATAACTCTAGGGCTAGGGTGGCGCAGTGGTTGAGAGTCCACCTGCCGATGCAGGGGACACTGGTTCAATCCCTGGTCCGGGAAGATCCCACATGCTGCGGAGCTGCTAGGCCCGTTAGCCATGGCCACTGAGCCTGCGCGTCTGGAGCCTGTGCTCCGCAACGGGAGAGGCCACAACAGTGAGAGGCGCACATACCGCAAAACAAACAAACAAACAATAAAACATAACTCTAAATGCAATGAATGTTTAAAAAATTTTTTTTCTTATGGGAATCTATGTTCTATAGTAAAAAAAAAAATAGAGATTATTGTTAGAACAAAGAACAGTTATTGAAATCAGTAGGATGAGAGTAGTAAATGTGAGGGGAGAGGTAAGAGAGATGATTTCTAATTACAGCTTTAATTTTAATTTACAAACTACTTTTGGAGTAAATAGATATATTAGAGAATTATAATATGAACTGGAAATAGAGATTTGAAAATTTAGAAAATTTATTTAATTGCATTTAACTCAGTTTTTGAGATGAGCTTCTTAGCCTCTGTCTGGCTATTTACAACTTATGTCCATCTAAGTATTAGTAAGAATAAATCAACATCTTTTCTAAGTTTAAATATACCATATAAAACTAGCACTCTTACAAATAAAAAGCACTATGCTTCTTTAAATAATATGGTGGTGGTGAGACTTGAAAGCATGATACGATTTATTTTGCTCAAATTTAAGTTTAGTTTATTTACTTTTTTTTTAGAAAGAAAATTAAATCATTAAGTCACTAAAGAACTTATACTTCTTATCTAGAACAGTATAAATTATCTTTAAAATAATAAGACATTTCTATAGGATAGTTTTTCCTTCCACACATGTAAACCATAGGAGGTGTTCAAATTTCCACAAAGGCCTCATGTATTCTGCTCAGTTTAGCAGTAGAGTGTTGTGTGTTTGAGATTTAGGCACGTATAGAGGAATACTTGACAAAGCATAGTTCAACTGTCAGGACTAAATAAAAAACAAATATATCATATATATTATTTTTTTATTATATATATCATATACATTATAAATATGAGATAGATGTTTATAGAATATGATATACATTAGCATGTACATAATCATTTATATATTATATGGTATAGATTAGCTTATATATTATATGATATAGATAGATTTACATATTTTATAAGATAGATTTAAATAATATCATATATATCTTTTTCTTTTCTTTCCCTTTTTTTTCCTACTTATATTTCCCTGAACTAAACATGACAATCTGAAAATTTTAAATGACCTCTAGAATAAGTAACTATATATACACATTAAAGTAAACGTTGGCAGGGCAATCACATTTTTAATAGTAAAATTTATCTTTTAGAGAAAATCCTGTTTTAAGGCTATAATGTTCATGTTGAATTGCAACATCTCAGAAGCAGTTCAGTAAAAATAGATAGATAGATGGATAGATAGATAGATAAATAGATGATAGATAGACAGAATGATAGAGTGAACTCTGTTTTGAAACATAGCCCAGTTAATCAACCCATATCCATAAGGCATTTTAAGATTTTTATGATATATCATAGTTGGTTGCAAAGGCATAAAAGGCAGAGAAAGATATATAATCTTGTTTACAGTGAATCTTTGTGGAACATTGCCACTGGGTGCATCTTTATTTTTATAAAAATAAATATGCATTGAATATGGTTTATATCTTCAAATGATAGAATTGTAAGTTTTGAAGATGTTTCTAATTTAGCTGTCTTGAGATTGTTCTTCTATATGAAGCCATCTCTGTTTGACTCTACTTATCATCACCTCTGCCAAGATATAATTGGAATATTATTGGCAGAAGTGGGGGGGTTGATTTTTCTGCTTCAGTTTTTGTATATATGTATTTCTGTTTATTGTATTTTCTATTAATTTGTAGTTGCTTTGTATCTTGCTTATATTAGAAGTTCTGATAGAGATGTGAGAGCATCTATTCTTTTATAACTGCAAACATGAGTTAATAAAATGTTCTCATTAAATACATATTCTATAAATATGACTGACTGAACATAAATAGACAGTAATCTACTTCTTAACTTGTTCCAGCCTGCCTCATGGACACTGAGTTTTAATCATCAGTTCTATGAATCATTCTTTAGTATGCAACATCAAGTAGGGTTTTATAAAGATCAAACAGTGAAATTGTGTCACTAGTTACATGTTTATATTATACCTAAGAATCATAAGATGTAAATATTAACTAAAAAAATCAGATAATCATTAAGGATACTATTATGAAGAATAATTTGAAGTTTACATATACTTTTATAGTTTAAGCTTTGCATTTTTATTATGTCAATGATAACTCTTATGAGCTAAAAATTACTTCAGTTTGAATAAATAATTCATTACAGATGGCAGTGGAAAAGAAAACATAGCCATAATTAGATTTTATATAAAAGATACTTGTATATGCATCAATCAAAATTCACTTGCTAATACTATTGTGCCCACATAGCTATTTCTGAACTAACAACCTTTATCCTTAAGAAAACTATAACTTTTAAATTATATAATTATTAGATTATAAAGAAGAGATCTGTATTGTGTATGTTATTACTCAGATCAGGTCATTATTCTTGTCAAAGGTGGCTACTTACATGCTAGTATTTAGAGTATTTGCTTTTACTGAGGAAATCAGTGTTCTAGTGATTCAAGAAACCGTTCTTATTGTCTAAGGAATACACTATTATTGATTCACTTCAATTTTCGAAAGCTCACTTTACATGTATTTTATCTTACATATGGATCATTCTTCAGTCAGTCTCTCATATGTGTTAAAGAAATGAATCTCTTTTATTCCACTTGTTCTCCTTGTGTTAGTTAAAAAGAAAAGCACAATTATTTACTATAACATAAGTAATCGTTCTGGAACCCCAATTTGGCCTTTTGGGCTTTTAATAGTAAAGATGCTAGTCTCAAAATTAGTCAATATCAGATTTTACCTAATCATATTTATTTGGTACTGAGTACACATGTGTATAGTAAATAAATTGTTTTATAGGCTCTAATGTGGTGAAACAAATTGGGTCAACAATCATTAGCATTACTTATAAGTAGAAATGGGGAACAGATTCTGTCCACTCTGAAATTGTCTCTGCTACCCATTAAAAATTTCAAGACAATGATAAGAAAATCAAATTTCCCACAAACATTTTGTCATTGGGCTTCTCATATGGACATAGGAATCTGAAGAGCCTTTCTTTAGACTATTTCTAATTGCCCTCTAAGAAGCATTCTTTTGCCACAGGCATATTGCTGGTTTCTTCAAAGTATATTGTTAACATCCTTATGTAAGAATTTGATCTCCCTTTTAGGAGTCACTATATGGGAACTGATGACCTTTGGAGGAAAACCCTATGATGGAATTCCAACCAGAGAAATCCCCGATTTGTTAGAGAAAGGAGAACGTTTGCCCCAGCCTCCCATCTGCACTATTGATGTTTATATGGTCATGGTCAAATGTAAGATTGCAAAATTATGTTATCATCCTCATCATCATTCTTAGTAATTAATCAACCTGCACAATTTTTCTGTATATTGAAAAATATAAAAGTTTACAGATAATTGTGAAAAGGAGCATGTAAACCCGTGTTTGTTGTGATTCTTGTTAATATGAAGCAATATCATGCTTTCATGCTATGAAGTCAACATTGTATGTTTCTTACACTTCTTATTTATTTCACTTTGATTCTTATCATTTCCATGACAATGAAACTGTTTCTCATAAAGAGATGTAATTAATCACAATAATGTTAATACTCTTTAAAGGAAAAAAGCAGACTAAATAAATGATCTGCACATAAAGAAAAAAGCTTGAAACTAATAGTTTAAAAAAATGAATTAAATGGAAATAGATTTACCGGTTTCAGTCAACAGAAAATTAGCAAGGCAAAATGGGAAGTGGAAAGACATGAATCTACATTGAACTACTAAGATTATGAATGTTTACTTTCTTTCAATTTGATCATTTGTTTACATCTAACTATCTTACTTTTCTTTCTCCCTTCTATGCCCCAGACACATATGTGTTATAAATGTATTTTGGAAGCCTAGACTCTTAATTTAAATAGAATTAGGGAAGTCTCTGGAGTTTCTGACTTAATTTAAATGAGATTAGCATTCAGCAATCTTTCTTGTGTAATGAGAGGTTTTCCCCTTTTGATTTACACAGGGTTAGCAAAGAAACAAACTGGTGAAGGTGAATAAGCATCTTATTAATAAGAGACTTTGGACAGGTCTACTCAGATTTATACTCATGACATGTGTGATACATTCTGACAGTGAGGGAAGAAATAAAAAATGTGCTTTTCACTTCAGGTCAGCATGCCCTTTTCTCTAAGTGTAGTTCTGTTTACTCAATATTTAGTTGGAAAGAAACTGATACCTCACTGAGAATTTAACCTTTTCTGGTTCCAATAGAGTTCCAGAAACATTGATTTTCTCATTAACATCTTGGTATCAACAGCATTTTTTTTTTAGTGGTTACATATAAAATATAGAGCATTTGAGCTTTGTTAGGAGAGAAAAAAATCAAATAATTTTAATGATACATAAAATGACACCCATACACTTCCCATAACAAGAATAAAAAGTGAACTTGCAGAAAAGGGGAAACAAGTTTTATAGCTTTATTGGGTCAAACATTTTTCGGTAGTCAGCTATGGAAGAAAGTTTAAAAACATACATGTATTACATAATTTGATCCCATAACTAGCATGAGATGATTTATATACTTCATTTAGATACTCTGATGAATAATAAAAAATCAGGAAAACATCTTGCCTAATAGTGACTTTTACCTCACTTTTAGGAGTTTTAATATCTAAGAAAAGGGTCATTTGGCAATAAAATCAAGGAAAGCTTGGTGCCTTTATTCTTGTCATTTCATCAGTTAAACAGAGCCTGGGGAGTTAAGGCTCTTAATACATAACTTGGTAAATTGCTGATAGTATTTTATGCTGGAAAGGCTAGTACTAAGATAAGCTAATGACTATTTCTGAACAAACATTACCAATCACTTTGCATTAATTTTTTTCCCACCAGGAAAAAAGTAGCATAAGAAAGTTGCTTTCAATTCCTTTTTCACCTTTTTGCCAGTATACAGCATTGCAACCACAGTTTTTATTCCATGTCACTCCTGATATAAAATGATAAATTATATTCCAATCACCTTTTCTATACCCATCAAAGAAAAATATTTTTTTTATTTTTAAATTCTCTTCACACCTACGGAAAAAAGATCTGAGATTCTGTAAATTCCCATGGTTAGCCTAGGTTATATTTTCTATGATGAAAAATTAATTTTAAATTATATCAACAAAATAAAAAGCTTGTATTGTTCTATAATATGTTATATTTAGTTATGAATGTCAGCAAACTGATTGCGATAGAATCTCACCTATTGGATTGTTTCTTTCATTAGCTTTCTTTGTCAGATCATTTTTATTTAAATGATATGTTTCAAACTTAGTCTTTATTTTCATAAAATTATGGATATAGTGACTCTTTTATTGCATGTGAATTTCTAGGTTGGATGATTGATGCTGACAGTAGACCTAAATTTAAGGAACTGGCTGCTGAATTTTCGAGGATGGCTCGAGACCCTCAAAGATACCTAGTTATTCAGGTTTGTACATTTGACTTAGATTTTTGAGAATATCCCAATGACAAACCCACTACAAAACAGTAGTAATATCTGGACTTTGGAACTATGGATGTCATCATTCACAAATTAATTAATTAGCTAAGCAAAATACCGTGTGAAATGACTTTTACTTGATGTCAGAACCACTTCTAAGCATCTTCCCTTAGTACTCAAGTGCCTCTACTGTTGAACTGCCAGATAATTAAGATTATTCATGTACATAAAAAGGCCTTTATCCTCAGACAAGCCTTGTAGTACTCTGCTAGTCATGTTCATTGTTATAATCATCTCTTCTTGGAATAAAAGGAAGATGGATTTTTGTTTTAATCGTGTCCATGTTTGAAGGCAGTGAACTAAAAGTTTCAATAAATTGACATTTAATTTCCTAGAAAAATATTTTAAAATGTTTTTTTTTTCTTTTGGGAGGTATGCAATATTCAAGTAATAACTCAGATTCAGATGAATTAATGTACAAAAATAAAATAATAGACCAAAAGAACATTTTATATGTAACACTAGAAAAAATGGATTTAATAATTTAAAAGTTGTAATATATTTCTTTATGATTATTCTACCTAAACCATAAACAAGTGGACCTTGGATAACACTGAGTTAAGATTCCTCAATAAAACAAGGTAGTGTTTATCTTCATATCAATAGTCTGACATGAAGATAAAAGTCAGATTTTAGCAAATAATGATTTCTAGCTAACTTTTTCCCTAATTAATTTTAAAAAGTTTACAAAAATATCACAAAACAAATTTTAAAATTCTACTTAAGAAATAGATGAGGTAGGAGTGTAACTATTGTTTTGGTGTTTCTCCCACCCCCTTTATGTTATTTGCCACCAGTGCTGTGATTTTGAATGTTATCACTTTAACAATATTATGCTATAGAGCAAACCATGGATTCAATGTATCATGATAGCTCTACACTATCAAACCAACCAAGTATAATAAAGATTGATAAGTCAATTGCTCTTTCTTTATTATATACTCTTAAAGTCACAGCTCAAACGCCATCTTGACAATGAAACCCACCATTATTCTCAGATCTGAAATGGTTTATGCCTCTCTCAAAATAGCCATAGCATTCTGCTTTATTTATCTCTAATGGCATTTATCACATTCTTCTTGTATTAAATGTTTTTATCTTACCGTGTCATATCTAAGTATGTTATAGGCTTCTATTTGGCTGGTATTTGTGCTAAATAATTATTTTGTTTAATGAGTGCATGAATTTGCAACCATTTTGATATTACATAAATTTGCTACAAAGTTCACATATTTAAAATGAAGGAAAGAATCATTTCTGTGTGTATATCTGATGGAAAATTTTTTAGGGTGATGATCGTATGAAGCTTCCCAGTCCAAACGACAGCAAGTTCTTTCAGAATCTCTTGGATGAAGAGGATTTAGAAGATATGATGGATGCTGAGGAATATCTGGTCCCTCAGGCTTTCAACATCCCACCTCCCATCTATACTTCCAGAGCAAGAATCGACTCAAATAGGGTAAGAAGTAATTATATACTACCTCTCATATTATTTCTGAGAAACAAATTCCTGGAAATACATTGTAAGTACTAAAATTACCAAATAAATTATGTAGCTCAAATAAGTGTGATTCCTAAATTAAAAAGCAAGTTATACCAACAAAAGATATGCCAAGCTTGCCATATATAGTTAATTTTGGAAGGTAAGCATGCGCAATACAACATGCACTCTGAAATATCTTCAAGATTTCAAAAGGAGAAACTTTTCTTCATCTTAAGTCAGTTAAAAAAAAAAACCTTAATTTTTGAAAATCTACAACCAATTCAAACTAATAAATCTGTATGTGTTTGTATATAAATGAAAATTCTTCCCAAGATAGGCTCTCTACGTTTTTCTCAATAAAATGATATGACTTATTAGTCAAGAGACAATACAAGTACAACTCTTTATTACTCATTTAGGAGACATTAAAAATCTTCTGTCAAGTTGAAGTAGTAACAGAACAGTGTGCAATCCTTTGGACTAAATCAATCATATTGGGAGGGCTTCTGAATCATTTCTAAGATGCAGATTTAACTTTTGAAAGAAGCTTCTGAAAGGAGTTTCCATTTCATTTTAAATATTAAGCCCACTCTATATGAATACCATTCTTTCTCTGAAAACTGTCAATCCATGTATTCATTCACGTGTTTATTTTTGAAAATTCATTCATCATTCATTCAACATTTATTTATTTATTTATTTACTTTTTGATAGAGTCAGCATTTATTAAGTGCCTAACATATTCCAGACCTTTCCTTTTTTTTTTAAATAGATCCTTATTGGAATATAATTGCTTCACAATACCGTGTTAGTATCTGTTGTACAGCAAAGTGAATCAGCCATATGCATACATATATCCACATATCCCCTCCCTCTTGAGCCTCCCTCCCACCCTCCCTATCAAACCTCTCTAGGTCATCGCAAAGCACCAAGCTGATCTCCCTGTGCTATGGGGCTGCTTCCCACTAGGTAACTATTTTATATTTGGTAGTGTATATGTGTTGATACTACTCTCACTTTGCCCTAGCTTTGCCCTCCCCTACCACGTCCTCAAGTCCACACTCTATGTCTATGTCTTTATTCCTGCCCTGCAACTAGGTTCATCAGTACCACTTTTTTTTTTTTTTTAGATTTTTTAGATTTTTTTAGATTTTTAGATTTTTTAGATTTTAGATTTAGATTTTTTTAGATTTTTTAGATTTTATATATGTGTTAGCATATGGTATTTGTTTTTCTCTTTCTGACTTACTTCACTCTGTATGACAGACTCTAGGTCCATCCATCTCACTACAAATAACTCAATTTCGTTTCTTTTAATGGCTGAGTAATATTCCATTGTATATATGTGCCACATCTTCTTTATCCATTCATCATCTGTCGATGGACATTTAGGTTGGTTCCATGTCCTGGCTAATGTAAATAGTGCTTCAGTGAACATTGGGGTGCATGTCTCTTTTTGAATTATGGTTTTCTCAGGCTATATGCCCAGTAGTGGGATTGCTGGGTCATATGGTAGTTCTATTTTTAGTTTTTTAAGGAACCTCCATACTGTTCTCCATAGTGGTTGTATCAATTTACATTCCCACCAACAGTGCAGGAGGGTTCCTTTTTCACCACACCTTTTCCAGCATTTATTGTTTCTAGAATTTTTGGTAATGGCCATTCTGACCAGTGTGAGGTGATACCTCATTGTAGTTTTGATTTGCATTTCTCTAATGACTAGTGATGTTGAGCATCTTTTCATGTGCCTCTTGGCCATGTATATGTCTTCTTTGGTGAAATGTCTATTTAGGTCTTCTGACCATTTTTTAATTGAATTGTTTGTTTTTTTAATATTGAGCTTCATGAGCTGTTTGTATATTTTGGAGATTAATCCTTTGTCCATTGTTTCATTTGTAACAATAAGTTGTTTCACTTATTCCCAGCCTCTTCAATAAGTGGTGCTGGGAAAACTGGACAGGTACATGTAAAAGAATGAAATTAGAGCACTACCTAACACCATACACAAAAATAACCTCCAAATGGATTAAAGACCTAAATGTAAGACCAGACACTATAAAACTCTTAGAGGAAAACATAGGAAAAACACTCTTTGACATAAACCCCAGCAAGATCTTTTTTGACCCACCTCCTAGAATAATGAAAATAAAAGTAAACAAATGAGACCTAATTAAACTTAAAACCTTTTGCACAGCAAAGGAAACCATAAACATTCAACATGTATTGAGTACCTCTGCATGTAAGCCATTATTAGACATGAGATTCAAATATTTTGACATAACTACTACTTTCAAGACGTACCAAGTTTAACAAAAGACTCACACGCAGATACAAAGACAGAGTGTAGCATGATAGTGTTATAATCAAGTATTCATTAGCCATTATGGAGCATAGAGAAGCCTGTAATCAATTTCTTCAATTGAAAAGACATAAACGTGATGCTTAATTTTTTCTAGAAAGCAATTCTTTTCTCTTGGTCTCTTCCTCCCTCTAAGAACATTGTCGTAGCTCATGGAACAAACAGCATCCTCTTTGTCTTGACCATCGGCATAAGAAAACTTTCAATTTGCTGCTCATTCTCTAAAACAAAGTAATTTGCTTTGTTTCAAACTAACAGCAATGATAAACCTAGTGTTTACTATGTGTCAACACATATATATTGTCTCTTAATACTTACAGCAATCCCATGAGGTTCTATTATCATTATTTCCATTTTACAAATGAAGAAACTTTTCACAAAGTTAAGTGACTTGAATGGCCAAAGGTGACTCACACGGCCAATGGAAGAGCCGGATCAGTCTGCCTGTACTACACATACTATTGCTTCACAGTGATTAGAACGTGTTATTTTCAATATGGTTGTTTTTCTTGGCATCAACCTCAACCTCTGAGATACATGATGTTTGGGAAACTCCCTAGGTTTTTTCTTGTAAAATGCATCTCCCAACCTGCCCTATACTTCTTGCCCACCTTCCCCCATTTAGAAAGTCTGGTATAGAAAGAGGCAAAGATAGAGACCTCAAGTAATTTCTCATTCATATGAAAAATTTGTCTTGTAGCTCAGTGGAGAGGAGATAGGGAGATAGAACTAAAAATTTAAAAAATTATATCAACTGATATTGAACATCAATGTTTTTTTTCTTTTTTTTTTTTTTTTTGTGGTACGCGGGCCTCTCACTGTTGTGGCCTCTCCCGTTGCGGAGCACAGGCTCCGGACACGCAGGCTCAGCGGCCATGGCTCACGGGCCCAGCCGCTCCGCAACATGTGGGATCTTCCTGGACCGGGGCACAAACCCATGTCCCCTGCATCAGCAGGCGGACTCTCAACCACTGCGCCACCAGGGAAGCCCCAGTGTTTTGTTTATGGCAAGGCAAAACACCTTTAAGGTGTGTAAAAGAGGCACCGTTTTCTTCTCTGTACACTTAGGAAAATGGTCAAATCATGACTTTGATATTTATAATTTTATGTGACAAATTCATTACCTTTATTAAAACAGGGAAATTTCAAGAAAATAGTTTCCTTCCTTAACATGAAATGTTATAAAGGCCAAGGGCTTGAATCTTTTCCTTTTCATAAGGATTCTCAAATGCTAACTTTTCTGTTCATCTTAATTTATGCTCAGTGCAAGGAATTCATAGTGAAAGTTTGAGTTAACTGAAGGGAATTAGTAAGAAAGTAGAAACCGCATGAGGAATTATTTGGCCTTTAGTCATGATTTCTTATTCCAGTTATTATTTAAACAATGTTATCTGTATATTTCCTTTTACTTTTTCAGGTCTTTGTTAAAGGAATTTTTCTTAAATATCATTTTATTTTCAGGCATTAAAAAGCCTTATTATTCATCTATATTTTTCTATTTTTTCTGTCTGGCTTTATGTAACTTGTATGGTAATTTCTAATATGTGCAAATGCTGTTTTCCCCCCTTCTTTCCTATAAAGCTAATTTGTATTATTTTATAGTTAGAAAATGTTACTTCAATTTTAGGTTCTGTGACCAACTTATGTGGTAAGGGAACATTTTAAAGTGAATTTTAATCAAAGGAGTTTTGAGCATGTTTGTTGGACTTTGAAACCAAAAAGTAATTCAGTTTTTATATATAGACTCCCCTGCTCACTAGCTGAAAGTCTTAAAGTTCTGAATATCTTTACAACTTTGCTTCTTCATTTGTAAAATAAACACAATAGTACATATATGATTGTTAGGCAATTAACTTAAAAAATTGCAGAGTATCTGAAATGCTAGGCAAATCAATACTTATTCCCTTCTTTTAGAATCACCCTTAAAGTGATTCTAAATAACCTTAAAGCAGTGAGTCAACTAAAAATACAATGTGGACTTTTATCCAGCAAGTTGCCAGATACAAAAGCAAGTAATGCTAGAAAACATTCATCTAATTTATATCTATTGTTGTTATTATTGTTAGATATCCTTTTAATATTATCTCAAAAACTTTACCAAAATAATATACCAAAAGCACTTACTGTAACATGATGTAGAATAGGAAAATGTGAGAAGCTATCTAAACTTCTGCAAACTTCAGTTCTCTGTATCTGTAAAATGGGGACGAAAAAATTCCTCACAGAATATTGTGATGGTTGACTTTCTAATATATCCAAGCATGTTGTCCATTGATGGATGTACAGTGGGTGTTTGATCGTGTTGAAATAAATAGACCATCTATTTATTCAGAGCTATTTATTCAGGGCTATTTATTCAGAGCTTACTATAACAAGGGAGTCAACCACTGTCACTTGTGTTTTGGGAGAGACTCAAGGGCAGATGGAGGAATGGGAAACATTTACAGTGGAGAAAAAGGAAGGCTTCAGGAATGGCCTGATTGGAGGCTATTGGCATAGGGAATCTAAAAGAGGGCTAACTAGAAGCAGAGCATCCTATGGGTTAGGTGTACATATTTGGCTTTCTCTGGTTGGCTCTAAGTTGAAAGTAGTGACAAAAATTAGGGAAGCTGCTAGTTATTAATCAAATCCTGGTCATTTAGGGCCAATTGTTAACAGAAGTTATTGTTTAGCTTCCTGAATTGCTACTAAAGGTAACAATCAGGCTTCCTGCAAGTCCGATTTATAAGTCAACTGCATTCCTGGGCTGTTTATTTTGGCTATGGTTTTCTGGGCAGGTTGCTGTTAAGTGTGAATTAGGCTACTGATTTCATATATGATCCAGCCATTGTCTGTTTGTATATTCAGTCTATCAAGAGGTTTTAGGTTCCTTGCTGCCTTTCTTTTCTCTTGACATATTTATTTAAATGCATACTGCCTTACATTTTCAACTAAGTGTTCAGTTGGAATTTTGGAATTTCTGCACGGATTATTTTTCTGTTAATATGGATACGTTTTGTCTCTTTCTTTTGAGTTACCCAGATTTATGTTTGTTTAGTATAATGAGCTGTATATTGAACGCAACAGCAATGAATAAGAATGGCTAATACATTGATGCAGCTAAAGATATTTTAGCTTTAATGATATTAGAAAGTTGAATTTAATGTAAAAGCTTCAGTGCATTTTTATAGAGGAGGACATGATTCAATTGTTGCAGGATCATTCAGTCATTTGTGGTGAGTAGTTTTAAAGATTAAGTGTCCTACCTCTTTCAGAAAACATCAACAAACACATGAAGTAGCCAGGCCAGGGGAAGACAGAGGAACTGTCTTCCTCTGTAGCTGCTCCACATTGGTAGAGCGGGTGATCCACAATGGATCCACAAAGTTTAAATGTAAATTTAAACTTTACAATTTAAAGTTTTCTCCACTTCTTTCCAATCTGCTAAGAAATAACTCTATTTACAGATTTGCATTTTTCCTCCTCTTTGTCCTTTCTCTTCTAGGATGGGTATATAAATGAACTGAAAAACTGGACAAAGTATAGGCAGGAAAAGTGAAGGGTGAAGAAAGAAAAAGGGGTTTGGTATTTCACAAATTTGGTCAGCTTCTAAATAATTGAATATAAGCTGAATATTTGACTGCTCAGAAAATATAATTCTATATACTTTATTTTATACCTCTATTACTTTGCCATCAGTTAAGAATTTCATAACTTTGATGAAGATATTTTAGCAAGGGTTTTAACATATATTGTAATGATCTTTGAGATTTTTACTAATCTATAGGAAAAAGAGAAAGGGAGAAAGAAAGAAAAGAAAGAAAGAAAGAAAGAAAGAAAGAAAGAAAGAAAGAAAGAAAGAAAGAAAGAAAGGAAGGAAGGAAGGAAGGAAGGAAGGAAGGAAGGAAGGAAGGAAGGAATGAAGGAAGAGAGGGAGGGAGGGAGGGAGGGAGGGAGGAAGGAAGGAAATAAGGAAGGAAGGAAGGAAGGAAGGAAGATGGAAAGAGAAATATAAGACACTTGGCCTCCCCTGTAGGATTTATGATCTTGTGCTATGTATGCTTCCTAATGATGCCTAAACTAGTAGAAATTCAAGCAAAATGAGAATGCAGAAACAATGATGTCACTCTCAATAATGACATTTGAAGCTATGAAAGTTTCAATTGGGTTTGTCTTTACAATTTAGTAAATCAAAACCTTGACTTATTTTATGAAATTTAAAAAAATAGTAATAGTAATATCAGCTGAAACTTGAGTTCTTGCTATAACCTAAGTACTATACTAAGTGTTTTAAATTAACTATTTCACTTTAATTTCACAAAGCTCTATGAGGTAGGTAATAATATATGTCCCATTTTAAGAGTTAAGGAAATTAATATATGGAGAGGTTAGATAATTTACAAATGATAAGAGGCAGAGCTATTAATTAATAAAGTCTAGCTTTCAGTAGTCCCACATGGGAGCCATATTCCTAAAATAACAGAGAGGCTGCGGGAAGGAAGTTCCTTATTTCAAGTTGCTATTAAACTTCTTACAACTTATGGAACTAACACTTTTCATTTCCTTAATGATAATTGGATAAAAGAAACTAAGTTGGATGTCAGGAATCTCACGTTTTAGAACTAACTCTTTGACACTTCAGCCTTGGTCATATTACTTAATCAGATTCAGTTTCTTTACTTCAATGTTGAGAAGATTGAACTAGATCACTTAAGAGCTCCTTGTAATTTTAACTATCTTTTCATAGGATGACTTTTCAAAATAATCATTTATTTTATGCATTCATATTAGATTTTCTTCTAGAAAATATTTAATTGAAAAATGCCCCAAAACATTTTGGGTTACCTCTATACACAACTTTTTTTTCCTTTTGTGATTGATTATAGAAGAGAAAAACCTAAGGACACATGTTAAGGAAGCATCTCATAGCTAAATGATGTAGTGGGAAGATTTTGTGATGATATAACAAGGTTACTCTGGTTGCAATTTACCAAGGATCAATATCAATTCTAACAACAGCTGCTACTTGATGATAAATGATTGTAGTCTCAGGTTATTGGTTTTACATTTCTTCCAAAATATGTCAAGGATTCCTGAATAGTATCCTTGATATGATACTTGGGTATTGTTTTTTTAAATTTTATCGATCAAGACAGGAGAAGGAGCTCTTCTTACTAAGACACTCCATATCACTAGGTAGGTTTTGCCCCAAAGTGTTACCTATCTAAGTAGTAATCTTTTAACTTGTTAGTTTACTATGGTGAAAGAGTAAATGAATTAATACATTGAATGTTTATCTTTGGCCAGGCACTGTGTTGGGCAATGAGGGTACAGAGCTGAAAGACAAATCTTCTTCCCTCAAAGACTTCACATTCCGTTTGAGGAGATAATATTCTGAGAGCAATATGCCAGGTATTGTAGGAAAAAGACCAAATCAGTTAAAGAGGCTATAGAGTGTCATTTGTAACTCTATCATTATTGGATTTAGCTTGGAATAGAAGTAGAATTTTGGTAGAGTGAGACTGAAATGAATCAAAAGGAAAGCAAAAATCAAAACCAAACAAAAACCCCAGCATGAACAAAGACAAGGAGATGTGTTTTTAACTATACTTTTAAAAAATCCTTGTTTTTATAATATTTCTATACTACACATGTTTGAGAACTCTTTTATGTTATGAAGAGATATGATGGATCCTCTCCCAATTTTCCTATTTTTTGTCAGTGTTATGAAGGCTTGAAATGTGGTTTTAAAATCTTTTGCTTTTCATTAAAATCATCCAATTAAAAGCAAAATTCTTTTTGGTCTTCCTATGAAACAGCTCTCAAATTCCTGTCTTCTGTTTCTCCTGCCATGACTCTAATTCAGGGCCTCATCACTTCACAGGAATTACTACAAAATCATTCTAACTGACGGCTACATTTTTTAAAATTTCTTCAGACAGGCTCAATTTCTACATATAAGGTTTACCAAATAAAAGACAATACTGTGAATATTTCAAGCACCTGATCACTTATTAGCACTAACTCCTTTATTTTGTCCTCATCTATTGAGAGTACTCCTTTCATTTTCATCAATGGGATAAACTTGAATGATATATATTATATTAGATTTTGCTTTATGTGATATATAGTCTTATTGTCACTAACAGTTGAAGGGATTTTGAACATTTATCCTAGGAAATGCCTTGGCCATTCCAGTTGACCAGTCACTGCAATTTATTTTCCACTGCTGTCAACTCACACACATAAAATTGCCTAGAGCTGCAAGCTTTATCCCTACTTTGATCTCTTTCAAAATACAGATCATGTTGGTGCTTTCTGTTTTAGTTTGGAGGCATGGGTGGGTAGTTTATATATTTTAACAAAGAACTATTGCTCCTTATGCATGGTAGATTTGTTTATTTTCTTTTTTCCCCTAAATAAGAACATAACATCAGATTGCATTTGTTTAGTCTCCCAAGTTCTTGGACATTATTGGGATATCAAAAATAACTCTGATCTCTCTGATTTGCCACTAATTTGGGGGTAGCCCTCATTCTCTCAAATGATTAATTTATCAGCAAAATGTCTATGCCTTTTTGTGCAGTGTCTTCTCCACCAGTGACTTTCTTAAAGTCTGGTTATATTGTTTTAGTTATACTACTCTTTGTAAGCTTTACTTTTCTTTAACAAAGTACTTTTTTCCATTGTTATTATTCTTTTATTTCTCCCTGACTCCTCAGGGATTTAGATAGAGTTCAGGACATGACATCATGTTAGACGTAATGATAAATCTTTTATAGTAACCCTATGTTTAGGAATTACACACAAAATTAAATTATTTTTCAATTGCTTAAGAAAGATATCATTTTTGGACTTCTTTCTCAAATTGTATCTCCAGGTTTCATAGAAATCACTTCTAGCAGATTTGGACTTGGGGTAGCACCTCCTTGCTATAGTACATTGTGATTTCCTCTACAGTTGTTTATTCTTTAGAAAATCTGTTCTTTCTGTTGGAAAATGAAAGATTAAAACTAAATACCAATGCCTATAAATGCATGCTTGCAGATACAATAGAGGTGGTATGTTTCCTAGAGCATGGCGAATCAGAGTGATCCGCTGACCCTGGCTGAAGTGGCGACAAGATATTTACAACTTCCCATCTTCAAAGCTAAGGAAGGAGAGGAGGTTGGCAGTAAATACAAAATAATAATAATATGTTATTTCCTGTACATAAAATTCCATGCTTCCATTTACACACAGACACCTGACTCTTCTTACCATACCAACAACATAATCTTCTTCCCTCTTATTTTCCATTTTCTTTTCCTTCCTTTCCCTTGGTATTTGTGTCCTTCTCTAGTCACTCATTTCAACTAGATTTTCCCCAAATACAAATATAACCAGTGTGGTTTGCCCTTGATCCAAGTATATAGATCAACTCTTAGTAATTTGCACCACCGAGCCGCCCCATTGTAGTATGAGGTGACATGTAAGTAGTTATATATTCATAGAGTGCCAGAGCTGGGGTCTTAAAGACCTTCTAGTACAAACACTCTCATCTTACAGTTTGTAAACTGATACTAGGAAAGGTAAAAGCCAGAGCTCCGTGTCCTTTACTTTGAAGGGAGAGGTGGGAAGCCATGCTCTGATCTCTCACATCTAACATTTAACCCTCTATTGGTTCTATCTGCTTTTTTACTGGTCCAAATGCTGGACGTCTTGATTTTTGACTTCAAGTCTAAAGAGATTTAGCATCAATTGGTTTAAAAGTCTCCTGCTGGGAGTGCGATGAGAGGCCTGCTGCTGTTTTGCCTCCTCTGTTTATTCTCCTGTGAGACTCCCTGTAATCAAGAGTTAATGGTTTAGGAGGATCAAATGGAACTGATAGAGCCAAAATCGAAACGAAAAACAGGGAGAACAACGTCCGTGTTGGGACTCAGTAATTACATGCTTGAAGATAAAAGGATCCTTACAAGTTTTACAAATGTTTCAAAGTTTTCAAACACAAACTTAAATATAATTACCACTTATTGATCACATATTTGTGTGTTGGGTTCTGCTCTGAGCTCTTGCATTTATTACCCTTAATCTTCACAACAAGGGTAAGCTGAATTTACTGTTTACATTTTACAGAGACAGAAACAAACATAGAGAGGCAAAGCCTTTTTGCTGAGACTTCCAGCTTGTATGGTAAAAAGGGAGATTTGAACACAGACCTGTCTCGTCTACAGTCTAAACTTTTAACACCCACCCTTCATTTGGTAAAAGAACATGGAAAATCAATATATCATCTCTGAAAAATAATAAACAACATATAAATAAAAGCCTATAAAGCCATTAAGAACAATGCTATTGAAGTTATTTATTGACACGGAAAGATGTCAATAATATACAGTTTTAATGAAAATGCTTCAAGGTAGTATATACAATATGATCTAACATCAAATATTATGCATCTAAATACTAACAGTGATTATTTATGACTGCATGGCTTTTATTTCCTACTTTCTGTTAATATGTATTCTATGATTTTTCTAAAATATGAATGTAGTACTTGTAAAAAATAAATTGTTAAAAGAAACAATTAAATTTTGTAAATTGACCATTCCAAAAAAAAGCCTAATAATTACTCAAACTATTAAAACACAGTTAGTACAGATTTCTTATTTCTTTAATTTTTAAAAAAAATATTTGGGACAATACTTATGAAACCTTTTTTTACTTTAGCCTACTATTTTGAAAAGTACCCTCACCCCTTCTCACCCTCTGAGGATTCAAAGTCCACTACAAGGAATACATTATAAAAACAGAGTCACTTTCATTCCTGGAATATTCACAAAAATAAGAGGGAGCAGAATAATGCTTTAAAGTTTACAAAGAACTTTGACATAGGAGGCATTTTATTTTCACAGCAGAATCCCGAGGACACAGTAATTGAAATCCCTGACTTGGTAACTTGGTTGAGAACTTGGTAACTCAAGAACCAAACCAGTATCAGGCCCTCTGACTCCAAAATGAGTGACTCATCTATTAAATAATGATTCATCTGAAAGAGCTTGTTGACATCATTGTTTGCTGCTTCTTCATGGGTACTAGAATTGGACGCTGCCAAACAGGCCGTGCAACACAGAGACAACAGGGACCACAGAAATATGGCTTGTTTAAGGAGAGTCTAGTGTTAAAGAACATTTCAGTGATCTTTATGAAGTTATTTTACACTTGAGCAATTGTCAGCTAGCTTAAGAAGCCTTTTTAAACAATCAAAAGAGGCTTCTTCCCTTCTTTGTTCAAAAGTGCTAAAGAAGAAAATCAGAGCCAGGGAAGGAAACAAAGAGGAGGGAGGGGCCACTTAGAGACTTAGATCTGGAATGTTAATGAATGTTTTATCTAAATCATTTAGATGGTTATTTTTTAGTATTATTGCCACAAGATTCCCAGCTCTGCTGTACATTATGGGAAACATCTCATCAAGAAGCCTATTCTTTACTGTATTAGACCTGGAGAGCACAACTGTGAGCTTCTTTACCCTTTACACAATAGAATTGGGAGATTATCATCAACTTTCTATTCATATTTTGTGAAGGTTATTTAACTTATGTATGTCTGTATTTATTTATTTATTTTGACATATCCATCTTTGTCTGCCACAGCTCCCTGTTCAGGCCAGCTTGCTCTGATGATTACTCCTGCAAAGGCTTAAGAGAGAGATGTTCTATTTCCTTCTCAATAAGGATTGATGGCATTTGGGGAGGTTCAGAATACCCTTTGATTGCTCCGTGAAACGGATTGGAGAAGATGGTCGTGGGTAGCGGGGAGTGGGCTCGCTCATCAGCTTTCCTTTGTGCACTTTCTGCCATTGACACACCCTCATCACAAGCATCTTGTGTTTCGGTCCCTTTTGCCATTCACCTGCCCAGATGATAAGTTCCATTTTTCCCTTTGGAATTCTGACACATCGGAGTGTTCTCAAGAGAGGGTAATGTGTGCTCTGTAGTTTTCACTCAGACACTGTAAATGAATGACTATGGACCAGCCTCTCATTACACTTGAGCAAAGGCTGAATTGAGAGAGGAGTAGACCACTGTGGAAAAAATTGCAAATACTGTGACGGTATCTCTTGCTGTAAAATATTTTCTGTGTTGTGATGAAAGAAGTACTGTAAATCAGAGAGGGGAAGAAATTAGAAGTTTAATTCATAAGCAATTTCATTTGCTTTGTCCAACGAGAATTATAGACATAGTTTAGTAACATCCATACTTTTGTTGTTGTTGTATCAATACTTCATTTTTTTTAACATCTTTATTGGGGTACAATTGTTTTACAATGGTGTGTTAATTTCTGCTGTATAACAAAGTGAATCAGCTATACATATACATATATCCCCATATCTTCTCCCTCTTGGGTCTCCCTCCCTCCCACCCTCCCTATCCCACCCCTCTAGGTGGTCACAGAGCACGGAGCTGATCTCCCTGTGCTATGTGGCTGCTTCCCACTAGCTATCTATGTTACATTCGGTAGTGTATATATGTCCATGCCACTCTCTCACTTTGTCCCAGCTTACCCTTCCCCCTCCCTGTGTCCTCAAGTCCCTTCTCTACGTCTCCATCTTTATTCCTGTCCTGCCCCTACGTTCTTCAGAACCTTTTTTTTTTTTTAGATTCCACATATATGTGCTAGCATATGGTATTTGTTTTTCTCTTTCTGACTTACTTCACTCTGTATGACAGACTCTAGGTCCATCCAACTCACTACAAATAACTCAATTTCATTTCTTTTTATGGCTGAATAATATTCCATTGTATATATGTGCCACATCTTCTTTACCCATTCATCTGTCGATGGACACTTAGATTGTTTCCATGCCCTGGCTATTGTAAATAGAGCTGCAATGAACATTGTGGTACGTGACTCTTTTTGAATTATGATTTTGTCAGGGTATATGCCCAGTAGTGGGATTCCTGGGTTGTAGTAACATCCATACTTAATTGTTTTCCCTCTCTGGAAGAGAATAATGTTTAAAATTCTTTGCACATTGGAGACATTGAAATGTACATTATTCAGATTCATTTGGAGTTTGGTATAATTTCTTCTTATTTAGAGCCAGGTACTGTACTTCTGTGTTACAGAGACCAAGCTATTGGTTACTCCTGAGTTTAAATGACTAAACTCATTCTTTTACTCCTAATGATCACATATATTTTTAAGAATATGAGATGACTCACAGAATACATAATAATAAGTGACAACTATTATCACTTATTATGTGCCAGGTAACATATAAACTGTATAATATTTATTAGTTTATTTAATCTCATGAAAACCCTATGAGATATTTACTATTATTATCACATTTTGTACATGGTGAAATTGAGCCATGGATATTAAATGACAGAACAGGTAACCTGGCTCTGTATTCCTAGAGGCCGTACTCTTCACCACAATGATGCATTGCTTCTCATTCTGCTGCTGACCACTTTTTTTGGTTTGTTTTGCTGTTTTATCATTGCCATAAGTTCAGTACTCAGTTCTTTAAAAATGAGATGAATAGGGCTTCCCTGGTGGTGCAGTGGTTGAGAGTCCGCCTGCCGATGCAGGGGACACAGGTTCGTGCCCCGGTACGGGAAGATCCCACATGCTGCGGAGCGGCTGGGCCCATGAGCCATGGCCGCTGAGCCTGCGCGTCCGGAGCCTGTGCTCTGCAATGGGAGAGGCCACAACAGTGAGAGGCCCAAGAGATGAATACAATAGTAAATAATTTTAACTTTTTAATTTATCATTAAATTCCTCATAACTGTTAATTTCAATCTTTAAGGAACTATCTGAATAGTCTTACTAGTAGCTGCTTATTCACTAATTCAGACTCAAAAATTTTCACTTACCTCACTCAAATAGCTGATTATTTCAGGCACATATCGAAGAGCATCTATTTATTCAATCATTTATTCATTGATCAAACACTTATTAAGGTGTCTACTATGTATGTAATCCCATGGTTGCCCATTAGAGGCACATCCAGTCCTGCCCTCAAGAAATTTGCAGATAAGTAGGTAGGCAATAAAATGCAATGAGAAAAGTGTTACAATAGGGGCAAACAGAATGCATCTGGGGTCATCTGAACAGGTTGGTTTTTTTAAGAGGGAAGTAACAAGGCCAGCTTTGCTTCTAGTGAGAAAATTATGACTGCTTTTTAAAATCTGAACTAAAACAAAGACTGATTCTCTCCTGAGTCAAAGGAGACTGCCTGAGAAGTTTGACGTAAGTGATGGTTCAAACATGTCTTACATTACTATGTGCTTCTCTTAATGTGCCAGCTTTCCCTGAAAACATCGGCAATAGTAAAGTAGTGTTTGAACTCTCCTACCCTGTTTGGTGGAGAAAGAATTCCTATGTCTGTGTTCCTAGTTCCAAATAGCACTTTAGTGAAAACTTCCTTTGGGGCTTCTGGTATTTAGAAACTCAAGTTGGATGGGGTGGACCCCGGAAATTTAATATAATAACAAACAACCCTTTATTTATTGTGCTTCCTTCCTCCCTTCTGGAGGCGGGTGATGTAGCATTTTTAAAAATTTTATTTGTGGGCTGCTAAATATTTTATGAATGTTCACCTGACCATATGCTTAGGATGAGCTTGCTACTTGTTTTTGCTCTTCTCTTGACCAGAATTTCCAAGCAGGAAAATATGAAGGCATTTCAAAACAAATAATTCACAACCTGGGGTTACATCAAGCTCTCTTGGAAATATCTTCTCCTCCTGCATAATTGACATTCAGTATGCTTCTGTATGGCAACAGACTGGATTAAAATCCTAAAAGTGCTGTCAGTGTGCTGATTTTATTCCTAATTGCTCTCACCTGAGCTTTTGGTTACCTATCTTTCAATAAGAATTTAAGAGATCAGTCATAAGAATGATCCAAACATCCTCTTCTCATGCATTGTTTTTGGCAAAATCTGAGCTACTAGGTATATTTTTAATATTTAGATAAGTAAATTTGGGAGAAAGAAGAGAGATACTAATACAACTAGTTGGTTATGTATTTAAGGAGCTTGCATCCTAAAGGATAACACATATGAAATAGATACAGTTTGTAAAACTCTTGGATATATACTTACAAATAAAAAGAGTAAAGGTTCCTATGAGAGCCTGGGATGTTTAAGACTTATGGCATGAAAGACAACCAACCACAGTCTCCTTTTTGATTATGTTCATAAGATCAAGTGTTAATATTTTATTTTGTCAGAACATAGCTGCACCTTGGCTTAATATCTTCTTTAGAAATGATAAATAATAATTGTGCTAGTACATAATAAAGGACAAAGTGGCCTGGGAAATAAACTAGGGGCTTTTCTTGTCTGTCTAGTACTTTTTTTGTTGTTTGTTTGGTAGACCTTGGGGAAAAGCCTGGAGTATACAATATGTGGAAAAATCTAATCTATTTTATTTTTCCCAACTCCAAGTCATTTATCAAATTATTTCAGATTGCAAAGCTAAGCACTTTTCTGTAACTTAGCTACTTTCTTTCCAAGACATGTCTTTCTTAAGAGTGTTTAGCATACATTTAACATCTATAAAATGCTTCAAATCTTAACTTATTAAAGAGGTAACACATAGGAATTCTCTCTCCACCAAACAGGGTAGGAGAGTTCAAACATTTCTTATATTACTATGTGCTTCTCTTAATGTGCCAGCTTTCCCTGAAAACATCAGTGATAGCAGGGAAGGAAAAATTTAATCTAAGTGCACATTCCGGACTGAGGACTTCTTGGCCTGTTGACAATGCCTCAGGATGAATTCCGAGACATTTATTATGAGGAGTCTGTCTGGATGTGTAGAAATGGTTCAAGAAAATCAAGGCCAACCCATGTTCTCTAGAGATGGGAATTTCTAATGTTTGACTTCCCTTGACTCTAGCACCCTCATCATCTAAAGAAAACAAAAGTAATGCAGATTTTATTTCAATTCATCATAATCTCTACTGTTAGGTCATTCAGTGAATTCATTTTAGCAGCTTAAGGAATTTATTATTGAACATTTAATATGCACCTTTCTGTGTCTAAGTGCTGAAAGATCTCTGAAGGGTCTTGCTTTGATTTACTGCTGTACTAAGAAAAGCATATCATTATTTTTTATTTTCAAAGAAATGTTCTACGATTACTTTAAATGATGTACTAATCTCTCTCTCTCTCTCTCTCTCTCTCTCTCTATATATATATATATATATATTCAACTGAAACTTGTAAATTATTTTTTATTTGTATCAGTAACACCAATTCCTTTTGACAGTTGTTTCAAATGACATGTGATACTAAATTTGCGAAATGAACTCTATCATCACACAGATAAAAAATAGGTAGCTGTTTGCATACTTTTATTCTAGTATACAAGAAACATATGCTTGCTTGGTTTGCAGCGTTTAGTATGGTGTTGTATGAGTGTTACTTGGACAAGTCAGCATTCAGCTGTATTTTCTTTTTGATTACTAGAAAAAAATATCATGTTGCACTTTATATAACACATTTTTTTCAAAGATATTTACCGTGAACATGAACTTATAAAACTCATAAAGCGGGCAGACAGACATTATTATTTCCATTTTACAAATGTGGACACTAATCTTTGAGGAAAATTTATCTACAGCGGCAGAGCTGTTGGGTGGCAGTTCTCTTCCCTAATCAAGTGCTCTTCTCATGTAGCTTCTTCCTTTCCTAGACATTTAGAATTTAATCTGTTTATAACTTTGATCTTCTATACTATTTAGCCATCATTATTCTAAAAAGCCTTTTTGAAACATTTAAAATGACTCTTCCCTATAGGTGTCTGTGATATGCACAGAAATATAGGTGGGTGGTATGTACCACTTAAAATGGATACTTGTAGTGATTTGTGTTTGATCTTATGGGTCAAAACTACATTCTCCATCCGCCTACAGGCAATTTATCCTCAGGGTTTGTCTTTCCTGTTGTTCTTACTTAACAATTTATATTCTTCAGGATAAAGCAGAAGGCTGAGCTTCCTAGACCTAAAAAGCATTAGGAAATACATAGATGTCTCAACATAGATGTCTCAAGTGAGTGTTGTCATACTAGTGATAGAATGCTGAAGCTTTATAACTAGATGTGAAATATCCATTTCATCTGTAACCATTCATTATTTGTAAAAATACCTTTTTTTTGTCATTAGAATTAAGATTTTGAACAATGCCTCCAGAAATAGTACCTAATTGACAGGAAGAATGAGTGTACTAGATAAGATATAATATTCAGATAATTGTATTGGGATTCAATTTCAATTTAGGACTCACCCTGAGTATCTGCAGAATAAGAGGTGTGTAATATATAATTTAAGGAATGCTAAAATCCTTTATTCTGTAAAAGATATCCCACTTCCTGGCTGAAGGCCCTGAGATTCTCATTAATAAAGCCAAACTTTGGGTTTAAATATCTTTTCCATCTAACCATCCTTTGATTCAGTATACTTTTACTAAACATTCACCATGTCCATGTCCCTGGCTGTGCTAGGTATCAAGGATATAATGGTAAATTTAAGTAAGTCGTCTTCTGAATAGGCTCACAGTCTAAGAAAGAAGACATACCAATGAAGTAAATAAACAATTATAATACGGTTGCTAACTTATTCATATGGGGCACAGAATAGGTTCTGGATGATATTTTTGAATCAAAAACTAAATGTAATCAGGGCAATGATAACATTCCATGGAATTAATATGTAATCAAGGCAAAAAAGCTAGAAAGAGCATTGAGGAAACAGCTGGAGCCTGGGCAGAGACTGGAGGTGACAAAGGTAATGGACCATGGGAGGAACTGCCAGCACTTTGTTTGACTGGAGGCATAGGAGGAGAGAGCAGAGAGGTGAAGCTGGAGAAATTGGCAGGAACCATAGCTACCAAAAGCTTTCAGTGCCACAAGAAATTGAGACTTGTTTTAACTTGAGGCAAGAAGGGGTCTTGTAGGTTTTTAAGCAGGGGGATGAAACGTGAATATTAGATTGGAGTAAAAGGAAAGACAAAGATCAAGGAGATCAACTAGAAAACTATTACAGTAGTCTAGTCAAGAAATTAGGTCATCATTAAGTTCATCACGTGTGCTGTGCCTGTTTTCCCTAGAGAGTCCTGGTATACGTCTATTATCCTGGCTTAATTATTAATAGCACTTTCTTTTACCCTCAAAATCTCCATTTAGAATGATAAATTATATGGCACCTTAAAACCACAACTAAAATAGTATCAATGAGGATGGAGAAAATGGTTGGATTCTTGAGGTATTAAGATGTTTAAATGGGTAGACTTTGGATGCTTATGAAGAGTGAGATAGAGGTGAAGTCAAAGATGACACTGAGATATTTAACTTACACAAGTAGATAACTTGTTGACACCATTCACCAAACAAAAAATATAAGAGAATTCCATTTAGTGTCAGGAGAGGAGATGTTCATTTCAATTTTGAAAATGTGACTTTTGAAAAACCATGGAACATTCCAGTAGAGATGTCAGGTCAGCAGTTAATTATGTGAGTACACATTGGTACTCAATAGTTCAGTGTTACTTGAGGTGGGGCTATTATGGTCTACTACCACCAATTTGAGAAAATTTCCCCAAATTAATCAGACTACATGGATGCCCTCTGGCCTAACTACAGCCCAGTCCCTGAGAAGAGGATAAGGCTGTAGATAAGAGAGGAGGTTTGGGCGTGTAAGTTACTGACTCAGAATGTTACATCTTCTATAGGAGGATGTTATGGTCCCATTTCCTATAGAACCAGGACAAGAATCAGTGGGCTCTGGAGTCTGTCAGGGAGGAGTAAAAAATCATGGGCTTGAAATTGAAAAGGAAATGTAGAAATCAGACTTCATTGCTCTAGAGTTTCACCTGGCTTGCCCCTAAGCTATGCAGACATAATCTAAGGATACCAAGCAGATTGATTTTTGTTTCATAGTAAACCATAAAAATATTTTTCTAATTGGGCCCATTGATTTTTGCTTGTTAGTAACTAGCTGCGTGACCTTGAGGAAAGTCGCTTTCCATCTCTATTACCATAGCTGAAAATAGGGAGAAAGCAATTGGGTGATCTCTGGCATCCATGTCAGATGTAAATTAGACTGTCCAGTTTCTGGTTTATTATATTTATTTGCCTTCTTCATATTTTTTATTAAACTGTTAGCCATTTTAGAACTTGAAAGGAAACTATTATGACCATGGTTCTGGCTAATCTAGGTTGACTTTGACAGCAAACGGTTTAAATAGGAAACTAAGAAGTATTGGTCATTTTTTATTTTAGGAAATTCCAAAGTGGTTCACAAATAGATGCAGGAATTCTTTATATATTTTTCTTCTTCCTTTTTATATGCAGGAAAATCAAATTTGGGGGATTTTTGAAAATGGTAAAAACTCCTTAGACTATGGGCAACAAGTAGCTCTCGGGGAGAGGTTTTTTCTCTTGGGGTACTGCCTTTAATCTGATATTCATTTTGGCTCAGAACAATTGTAAATAGCAGCCAGCTTCTGTGAAATGTAACTGGTGTTTGCTCTGGGCTGATGGGAGAGCCATGTGCTGTTTGCTCTGTTAGTAGCTGTACCCAAGTATGCACAGTACATTATTCAGATCAGCTCGCACAAACCAGATGTCCTAATTCCAGGTGGACTGTTAGAAATCTTTTTATGTACAGCAACAGCTGTGCCACCTGCTAGCTTAAAGAGCAGTAGTTGGACAAATCAACCATTGTAACCAATTCACTTTTTATCTGGTGAACAGTTTGCATAAACTAGCATAACAAGATATATCCAACCTAATCCACACTGAAATGATAGGAACACTGAAAGTGTTATCTGTATTTTGGTAAATTGTTTGCTTGTTACCAACACCTATCATTTAAGACACTGAATAAAATCTACGTACCAAAATTAGATTTATAAAATTTGCAATTCTGTTTTCTATATTATTTGTTTTCCATCTCCTAACACACAAACTATGCCCTTCATATTTTTTACATTCTCACACACAGATTGCTCTAAATACTGTCATTGTTATTTTGAATGTATAATAAAACTTCCAGAGCTTGGATTATTGCTAAAGAGGAGGTTGAAATATAAAGTATTTCACTGTTGCTTATTATTTGCAAGTAAATAGAATAACTCCGAATAACCACTAAACAAACATTTCCAAGTAGAACTTTTGTAAATGGTATTTCAGTGAACACGATTCATTTGCTGATAAATAATATCCACATGTGAAAAACAGTGGAAACAAAGCAAAAACAAGCCCACAAATGGGCTAACAACCTGTAAAAGAAAATGTGTTAGTTTGAATGAGTTAAGTAAAACTTTATTATCTTGTTTTAAGCAATTAATTTTCTTAATGTGTATATGAATACATATATACACATGTGCACATGTGTGCAGACACACACAAACACACAAATTGTGATTTAAGTAAGTCTTTACTAATAGTATAAAAGGAAACCTATTATACCCAGGCCAAGACTTAGCATTTCAAATTCTAAAGTAATGGCATTCATGACATTCAGAGTGTCTATAATTTTTTTTGTTTGTTTGTTTTCATTTTGCCCTATAGATCAGCAGTCCCCAACCTTTTCAGCACCAGGGACCGGTTTTGTGGAAGATAATTCTTCCACGGACCGGGTACGGGGGCGATGGTTTAGGCGGTAATTCGAGCCACGGGGAACCATGGGCAGACAGATGAAGCTTCACTCACTCGTCCGCCGCTCATCTCCTGCTGTGCGGCCTGATTTCTAACAGGCCACAGACCGGTACCGGTCCGCGGCCCGGGGGGTTGAGGACCCCGGCTATAGATTACTTAATTTTTAAACTATTTCTGTATTTCCCATACATTATCTAATTACACAGATAGAGATAAATACTATGAAAGTGAAAATATGTCAACTGACAATAAGCATATGTATAATTACTGGCTTTTATAGCTAGAATGTTTAAATAATATTTTCTCTCTACATGGAGGCTAATCTGTTTGTAAGTAAAGTATCATTTTAATCAACACTGCTTTTAATCAAATGATATAAGGACAGCTTTTATTTATAGTACTTAATATTAGGGTATCCCTTTTGTCTAATAAACATATAGCCTATTCAATAGGAAAAAAATGATGTATATATTTGTCTTATAACCAAAGCTGCATTAAATTCACTTTAAGACTATATCAGTATATGTTTCAACTGTAAATAAATGCCATCATGGTTTAAGGCAAATGCTTTTGGCTCTATTGAGGAAAATATTTTTTTCTGAAAAACATCAAATTTACCTCCAAAACTCTAAAACTGACTTTTTATCATTTATTAATGCCAATTTGAGGCTGTAAGTATAATGGGATGTACATTAAAGGGAGACTCAGGGAATCTTGTTTCTAGTACTGTTGCTAACTAGTTGTGTGATTTGAAAAATTAACCTAACGTCTTAGAGCATCAGTGTATCCATCAGTAAAATGGAAAATTTAAATTATAAAACTTCAATTCAAAATTTTATCTTCATTAGTCACATCCAAATGTGGTCTTGCCTCCCAAGAGCATAATCATATTTTGCATATAGTCTAAGGTATTTCATAGATACTCCATTTAGAGAAAAGGGAAAAAAGAAAAAAATTAATATACTTTAAAAAAGTTTATGTGAGAAAAGTTTATAAGATGCCTTTGCTTTAATGCTAATCACATTTTACAATATTTAGCAATCAATGGTATGGGCTTCATGCAGAATATTCATTTTACATACATATAATTTGATAGTTGGAAGGGATCTTTCCCATTACCTGTTTTATAGCCCCATTCTTCTTTTCAGAACTAAATAAACTGAGGGTTCAAGAGATTAAGGAATTTGTTAAAAGTCACGTGGTTTAATGACAAAAAGTTCAAGAATGTAACCCTAGAGGTAGAAGGACCTCATGTGGCTGCTTGCTCCATGTCTATGGTATTTTCGTCTTCAAAACTTGCCTGATCTCAATGCATTTTTCATGTAGTAAGAAGTCTTCACTAAATAATCCTCATGATATTGGGATAAAAAACAATCAAGCACAGAGACAGATAACTTTTGGATGTACTTGAAGAATTAGAGTACCTAAGAATTTGGACATAGTAAAGGCTTAATGATTTCATTTAGACTCAAACAGAGATAGTGCAATTGAACTAGATGTTCTCAAGGATGAGTTTAAAAATTAGGAAAAATAGCTGTGTACTCTGTAACTGAAAAGAACTGTCGCAATATGTTTAAGGAACCCCCTGGAAGTTCTCCTTTTTAGATTTCTAGCTACATATGTCAACTAGTAGCTAAGTGATAATTAGGAAAAGGTTCAGATATTACAACATGCTTGTGAAAAGAAATGTAAACAAAATAAAGAGGCAAAAGAAATGCAAAAGAAAGTTGCCAGAACTAAAAACAAAAATACATTTAGAACTTGCACCCAGGATGAAGAGATATAAATTCTACATGATTACTAATCAAGAAAGGTGACAGAATTCTTATTGCTTATCTTGAATGAAGCTAAGGAATGTTGGCACTAATGTAAAATCACATTTCTTTATATCCTCTCTTTTTTGACTGTGCTAATAATGTTCTTCAACTTCATCATGTAATACGAACACACTTAAAACCGAAAGGTATGAAGTGAGGAGGTTTCAGCTCCCATTTTGTTGACTCATCTAGCCATGAATATTTTAAGAAGGAATATCTTCTTGTTCTACTAATATTTGGAAAGGCTATAGGAACTGCTGCCTGGGGTTACAATAGCTTACTTACCCTTAGTGGAGCAAGAAGAGGAATTTATTGACTAAGTCCTGGACTAGGAACAATAAATTCATAAGCAAGAGTGCTGTCATGGAAGATCTTTGTGCTCTCCCATTATGTCAAACCATCTCCTCCTGCTTCAGGGTTGGTTTTTGCTCTTGTCCAGGTAAGAGATACATGTGTGTGTGTGTGTGTGTGTGTGTGTGTGTGTGTGTGTGTGTGTGTGTGTGTGTGTGTGTGTGTGTGTGTGTGTGTGTATTCTTCCCTAACAGTCGTTTTTTGTTGATCTAAAACCATAATGTGTGTATGTATATATATATCTTCTATTAGCACTTAACATTCTACTTTTAGTTCCTTTTCTGTTTAAGTCCTTGTAGTAAATTAAAATGCAAGTAAGATGGGAGGGGCAACATTGTAAGGCATTTTCAGTATTTTATAACTAAGGCTAGTTAATTTCTCAAATTTCTCCTTCAGATTCGTTTTTCATAAGAAAGGGAAACCATGAAATCTTATTTGAGAGAAGAGTTGAGGCATTATGCAGGGGCAGAGGGAGGGCAAACAGAAAATAAAAATGCTAAAGTCAAAATCTACATGTGGCATAATAAAAAGATGTAGGATTCAGAGAGCCGCCAGTGGCTGCGTGTGTGCGTGGGAAAGACTTTTATCTTCCTTGAGGCTCAGTTTTCTCATCTTCAAAATGGGAGTCATAATTTTTAATAATCATATTTACCTTGAAAGGTCATATGAATAAATAAAACCTAAAATATTCTAGTCTGTGGTATATGGTAGGTATACAATGCATGTTGGTTTCCCTTGCTATTTCTCAATTTTCCTAAGAGAAGTAATATATTCATCTGTGAAAGAGTAGACTTTATAATTAAGTTCTAGGGTTAGTGAAAAGTGAACAGAGAATGAAAGCACAAGTTAATACTCCTTCAGGTGGGGCATAGGGTCATTATTATTAATTTATTTATTTATTATAATTTTATATCATTATAATATATTTTTATTTATTATTATATTATCATTATTAACTTTTTTGTGTAAAAACAAAGTTTTTTTTAAAGTAGCATCTCACGTAATCAAACTAAATAAATAAATGAGTACATTAATAAATAAACACGTATCTAAAGAGACAAAAGGCGTTTTGTGTAACATATGTGTTCACACGTATGCATGTGTGTGTGTGAGCCAGCTGCCTAGATGCAATAGGCTTCCCCAGTTCTTACTGGTTTGGGGAATATGAACACATTTTGTTCATTTTTTTTGTTTTGCTTGTTTTCTTCTGGTTGCCTTATGGAAAATGAAGATTCAAAATCCAGATGTCTCAAACGCTGGTATATTGAACTTAGTTGTAAAAAAGATATAGAGGTATAACCATACATCAGGAATTGTACATAACGAAAGAAAACGAAAAAAAAAATTTATCTATCTGCCACCTGACCTGTGAAATGTGAAAGTGCCCATCAGAGTGTTAAGGATATATTCCAAGGAGGATAAAAAATTGAGAACCCTTAATAATTACTATGTGGAAGTGTCTAGGTAATATATCGGTGCTGGTGGATCAGCACCGTCTTATAGAGACACGTGCCATTTTAGTTAAAAGGATTTAGAGTGATTCTTGGCCCTAGAAACTTTAATCCTATAGTTAATATTACAAGTAACAATTATCTGAAGATTAAAAACAACTCTCTCTCATTAAGCACATGTTTAATTTAGGTAGAAGTTAGGCATTAAGCACGTATTTTTGTTTGTCTCCTAAGAAGATACATTTGTATAATATTTAGAAAAATATCACAGGACACAGTTCATCTAATTAACAATTAAAAATTTCCCAGGAATAATATAAAAGAAATACATTTTAATTAATACAATAAATATGAGAAATGCAGTACATGTAGTAAGACAAAGGTTCAAATCTTTATCATTCAACTGAAAAGTAAATTTTAGGACATGATGTATCTAAAAGTGCACTTAATACTGTATTTGATGTAGTTGTTGACATTTGCCTTCTCTATAACCCCTGGCATTTGGATCCGAGTTAATCATACAGTGTCCCAGTGATTGTGGCCACAAATTAAACTTGACTCTCTTCACATCACCCTTACATATTTCCCCACCAGGAGCAAGCTCCAGATCACCTGCCAGTTCATAGCCCACCTCTTTCTATCTTTGTCCTGCTGACTGTAAATCCCCTCACCAGTTAATTGAACAGATGTACCCAGTGCTGCTTCCTGAAGATCGTCAAAGCTGGGCTTTGACAGACAGCAGAAAGTGGCACAATAAAAAAAAAAAAAATGAAAGCCTTTTAACTGAGAGCACTGCTTTGTTCTGCTTAGAACGTTAAGGTCACTGCAGCTCATTCTGATTGTGGGGATCTTAATTTTTACTCAACCAATTTACTTGCAGCTGTCATTCTTTCCAATATTAAAAGTTCAGCTTTTCAAGCGTGGGGAACTGGGGGATGGTTGTGTGGGGAAAGAGAAGAGCTTGTTACAAACTAAAAACAGCAAAAACAAGTAAAATCTGGCTTGGCTGTCAAGTACAAAAAGTTATTTTCAAAGCCTATAAATTATGACATAGTGATTAACATGTAATTTAAATATATTTAAACAACAATTATATCACATTTCCAGCCCAGCTAATTGGCCTCACAGATGTTCCCTTGTAGCTGCATTGCCCTTCCAGGGAGATATGAATGAGGTGCTTTTTATCATGGAAAAGGGAAAAAAGGCAAATGGAAAAAATGGAAACAGAAACATAAAAAGCAGCCAGTAACCCTAAAAACAATGAATGCTAAGGGAATTTTGTTTAGCTTTTTTTCCATTTTAATGCTGAAAACTAGAAAAAGCATGAAGACACTCCTATTACTGTGATGGTCTCTGGCAGTGTGTCTAGATACAGAGTTGGCAGGTTGCTGACTGAAAGACTTGTCAAAGCAAGGACAGCGGATCCATTCTAATAAAGCGTGGCTGCACTTTGTGTCTTGGAACAGACTAACTGCAAGAGATCTAGTTATTTTTAATACAACACCTTTACAATTGAAGGCGGTCTAGCCCAGATAATGAATATAGATAATAAACTATTTCCTGATGAAGAATGACTTGTGAGTTATTCTTTTGATCATTTATCTCTCAAGTTTTATAAAATGTTAAATGTGCAGCAGGCAGTGCTGTTTCCTCAGCCGTGATTCTAATCGAACATTACCCAGTATAGCAACTCTTGCAAAAGAAGAGGTCAAAGGAACACTGGTGATTATGAATATTTTGGAATACGTTGCCTTTTAATATCTAATCATGAAATTGAAATAAATTCACTCCAGCCTCACCTTACTCTTACCTTTTCTTCTAATAATCTCAGGTAATGTTTGATAGTACAATGTAAATTACAAAAGGCCACTGAACATGCCTCTCCTAGTGTATCATGGTATCTCCAGCATCTACCGTAATTCCTGTGCTTTCACTGTAGCAATTTAATAAATATTTGCTAAATGCTTGCCAAATAATCCAGGTTTAATGATAGGGTAAGGCCAAGGTTGTAATATGATAAAGGTCCAGCAGGCAGGTGTCATATTTTTGTACCAGCCCTCTATTTTACATATCACTGGACTAGATGGAAAATTTACTTCTCAAATTTTATGAACAAATGAATTTTATTTTATGACACTCTAAAAGGTAGCAAAATGTACCTATATTTAAGGTGCTATGGAAGACAAGTAGGCATTTTAAAATGCTTCTTTGATGAGAAGCCTTGGCAATTTGATTGCTTGACTTTAAACATTTGACTTAGCAGGTGTGAACATTTAAATTTCACATATTCTCTACATTTGTATAATAGTGCAGAGCTTAAAAAGTTCATCTATATATAATATTGTGCTTTATCTTCATTAAGAATAAAAGAGGCCAAGGATGAAAATGAGGGTCCGAGATATTTCACGATTGACCATATCACTTGTAATTGGGACTGGAGCTTGGAGCTTCTAACATACCATACAACAATCTGTCTACTGTACAAAAGCACCTCCTATGCAGTGCATATTAAATATATCTAACTTTCCATGTCATAGTCTTCAGTGTGTTGTTAGTTATGTTATTAGAGAAGAAAAGAGATAAATATTTTCTATGCCATCATGTAAGTGACTCAGTTATGGGCAGAGTTTAAATGTAAATTCAGTGTAGGGGTTCAGAGTTTGTCCCTTGATTTGTCCAGCAGGCTAAGTTAATTAAAGGAAAACTATATTATCTAGTTGTTATTAATTTGTATTAAACGGTTAATCTCCATGGGACCATGTTCTTAGATTAGTCTGTGAATCTCTAAATTATAAAAACGTTGATCTGGAATAAGATTTAGCCCTGTTTCACAGATGTTTCAAGATGTTGTCTTTCAGGTTTATTTTAGTCATCTCTGTTCAGTTAAATCCAGAAGGTAGAGAATGCAAAGTTCATAAAATCAACTGTTTTTATTTGCATTATTCATTATTTCCAGTGCTAAGAAAAGTGCCTGGTGCATACATAGACCATGGTTTCTCAAGAAATGTGTTTAATAAATGATTGATTTTATATATATATATATATATATATATATATATATATATATAAAATTTTTAGCTGGGAAACAGAGGTTGTGTTCATACATCCCCTGTACTTACCATAAGGAACGTTGTCCTTAATATTTTATCATATTTTTATATTGAATTTTATTTAACCCATAGGCTAGAGTTTTAAGCCATAAGACTGTCTTTTTTTATTAATTGCAATCTAATTTCAACTGATTCTAAATACATAAAATTAATGTATGCAAAGCATGTTTCCAGTAAAGAAACGATTTTCCAAGATTTTCTGCTTTTTCTTCACTTAAAAAGAAAAAAAGACTGATGAGAAAATATTATGTACCTTTTTATAAAAGAGGCTAAGGAGTTGACCCTTTGCTGAAATGGGGAAAAATAAATGTAACTTGATAGCAAAAATTATTCCAGGCAAGTTGAAGTCCACCTCTGTCTCCTTTTAGATAAGTTTCTTCCTATGAGAGGAAAGTTAATGCTGTGGTATGTGGCCATTCCAGTTATTTAACGTGTAACAAAGGAAAGGGTTCCTCATTTACAACTCAAGTTAATTTACTGCTTTTCCCTTTCTTCCAGGGTTAATCAGAAGAACATTTATTGTCAACTTTATTTTTAATCCATTTAAAATTTTACTTTTTCTATATAATTCTTCTTTACAGGGATTGAATTAAAATATTCAACATCCTCAGAAAATATAAATAAACTTGCTTGTCGTCAGAGTGCGTAAAATTTTACTGTTTAGCAAACGTCACTGTTGTGCATGTTTTCCCCTTTGGTTCATACAACTCATGTGGCTTTTCTTTTTTTTTTTTTTCTGCTCTTTTTTGTTTTTTTTCATTCATGTTACCTCTTATTACATCCATCATTCCATTTTTCTTTCCTATTAGAGTGAAATTGGACACAGCCCTCCTCCTGCCTACACCCCCATGTCAGGAGTAAGTATTTCACAATCAACCTTCATCTTTTAGGATTTTTGGTCTTTGCTTATCATGTTTCCTCTCTTGCCTCACCATAATTTCCTCATTTTGCCTTTGCCAACAGTGAGTTAAGAATTTACTGTAGCTTGTGTACCTGCCTATGTAGATATGTTTTATCTCAGTAGATAATCCAGAGTTGAGATATCATGCATCAACAGTAGCTTTTGATTTTTATCTGAAGAATTTACCTGGGCTCATACATCATGCTTCTGGGTAAAGAGGTTATCTTTACTTCCACGATTATAGGTCTTGGGCTAAAAAGTCAGAATCTCAGTGGTGATTCTCTAGTTAGATACTAGAGACTCAGAGTCACAGTAACCACAGACTAGAAGGCAATAAGGAAACATCACCATTCAAACTGCATCACTGTACTTCTGTTCTTAATGGCAACTGCCTATAGTTAATGACATTGCCATATGTCTTGAAGATTCACTTTGAATTTTTACATTAAAAATAAGCAGTTGTGGGATAGGAACATGAAATACTTTTTATTAGATCATGTGTTAGGTGGTTAATAAAATTAAAATATATATTTCCAAAATGTTTTCCCACAATTGATTTATTTTATAAGAAAAATTGGAATTTTAGGTGTTTCTAGTCTAATTCAAACTCATTGACTATTAGGGGGAAAAACTCAATTAAGAAACTCTGACTTCGCTCTGAAAGACAAACTTCCATATTCTTTTGGTTATTAACATCCATATTTTTGACAGCTATTCCTAACAATACCTTTGGTCTAAATGTGTTTCTACTATTGACAGAACCAGTTTGTGTACCGAGATGGGGGTTTTGCTGCAGAACAAGGAGTGCCCATGCCTTATAGGGCCACCACCAGCACAATCCCAGAAGCCCCAGTTGCTCAGGGGGCTACCGCCGAGATTTTTGATGACTCCTGCTGTAACGGCACCTTACGCAAGTCCGTGGCACCCCACGTCCAAGAGGACAGCAGCACGCAGAGGTACAGCGCTGACCCCACAGTGTTCGCCCCAGAACGGAGCCCACGAGGAGAGCTGGATGAAGAAGGTTACATGACCCCTATGCGAGACAAACCCAAACAAGGTACAAGCAGAATGTTCAGAAATGATTGCCACTCGACATTTGTCTCTATCAAAATAAGCAAAGTATGGAAGGGAAATTGCCAAACTATCTGCCTATGTAAAATGTGTGATCCACGAAAGGCTTAGGCTGCTGCTATTCCTAGTAAGCTTTCTGAATCAAAAGCGTCCACATCATCTAGGGGCTTTTTTAGAAACCAGAATCGCAGGCCCCACTTGAATAGGAATCTGCATTTTAACAAGATCCCCAGGTGATTTTTATGCATAATCAAGCTTGAGAAGCACTGAGCTAAACATATCTTTATTGGAATATTTGAATGAGGTAGCATATCACAAGATTTCAGAACCCTTACTCCATTGGACTTATTGTGGAGATCATAAAGACTGATGTTGTTGGTAAAAATGTCCAAAGCTTTCAATGGCACCAATAAAAGACTTGATTGATGCATTAAAATGGTGTCATTTAATGACCTAGTTTATTATAAGAAATGACTTCTTGTATGATACATTTCAAAAATTAAAGTTCTGACCCTGCATATACTTATATGTATACCGTCACATCTTGAAAATACTCATAGCTTGTGCCTTTACAAAGAACAGAAGTAACTTTACAAAGTTAGTAGTAGAAATGTTAAACACCCAAATCAGATAACATTTCAATTTGAGAAAGCCTCTTTCCTTTTATGTTAACAGCATCAGAAAAAGAAGAGGGATGATTGTTATTAAAAACCGGTGACTGTTTCTTAGAGTCTTCTAAGTGTCACAGTAAACTGTATTTTAAGACTCTGAATAAAGGCCCATTGTCTCACTTAACATGCAGTTATATTCACTTTTATAGTATGCAATTAAGGGATGCCTAAATACATATTGTCAGTAATCTATTAAAATATATCCACCTCTATATGTATGAAAGTATTACTGTAACGAAGAATTGGATGTTGACAGTAGCCCAATAGTGACACAAATGTAGGTTTTGAGAAGCTTTGACAGATGCCTAAAAGTGAAATGCTCTCTGGGAAGATTCTCAACTCAACCATAAAATTATTCCTATCTACAGAACTACATGGCTATACAAATTTGCCTCAGGACAATAGATAAGCAGATTGCTTTGAGAAAAGGTAACTTGAACCTTCTAAGAGAAAGGCAAGTCAGTCTGTGTAGACTCACTGTAGACCATCCCCAGATTTTATTTCTGAGTACTAAACTAAGAGACCCACATTTATGTAGAACTCTAGCCCAGTTCTCAGAGAGTAGAGAATTTTAGTATAGACATTCCTATACTTTCCATTAAGAAATTTCAGGACTCTGATAAGAAAACTCCAATTCTGACTCCCTTATAGGTATTTTTCATATATTTTTCTTAAAATGACAGTAGCTTTGAGAACCATTCAAATTAAAACTTACGATGAAGTGTGAAGTTCAGCCTCCTCCTGTAGGGGCAATAGTGAAAACAGTGCAGTAGAACAAGATTATTCAACAGGAGTTAGGGAATTTGAATTCTAGTTCAACACAAATTATATCCTTCATACATCATTTAATCTCAATTTTCTGTCTATAATGCTGGAAGAATACACCTTGCACTTCCTTTTTCACAGGATTGTAAAAAGGGATGAAATAATAGTGCCTTGTAAATTATTGAACTGTAATCTGTGTATATGATGGTGGGATATTCATTACTGTCTTTTAACTTGCACATGACACTAAATAGTTAACTATATCCAGTAGGCCTATATCCAGGAAAAAATAACCCTGGGTTGATGAGATTTTTCTCTCTACATGTCGGGTTTATTATAGGGGATAGAAAGTTTGTTTCAGAATGGTAGCATCTCAACAAACAGTTATGCCCTCTCCCTACCCCAACACCAAAGTAGGAATAGCTAAAGTGTCATTTTTGTGCATATATTTAAAAAGAGGGTCTACTATATATGTGTATATATGTCTATATATATTCTATACTATAAACATAGGAATAGAATTAAACATGAGGAGAGCAGCATTAATTAGCAGTATTTTTGAAAATTCTAGCCCAGTATCTATTCTAGCCCAATACCTATTTATTAGACTGAATCATGCAAAATAGCTGCTATATGACTAGCTTCAACCTACAAAATAGCAATTTCATATGATTCAAACTAATAATTTGCTATTTTATGATTATGATTAGCTATTGGAAATAAATGTTACAGTTATATTTATTGTTAAGCATATATTTTGTCAAGCAAGTCAATATAGAGGCATGTTAGATGTCTATATTATTTGATTAGTTGAGTCTTTTCCTTAGATGTTTTCTTTCCTGTGTGTAAATCTTTCTGAGGGAATATCTGTAATCAAATCCTTGTTACCTATGCAGACATTCTAAGCAAATTATGTAGACTAAAAACTACTTTTATTTCACTTCATCCATTTATCTTGACATGGAGTTAATCTGTAGACATTTTGATCTTCCAGTATTCTTTAAAAATCTCCATATTTAAAATCTATTTAACCTTGATAGTTTGTCTTATCTTCCAACATAAATTACCAACTTTTAGAAAATAGAAGCATTTAAACAACTGGCCCCATAAGTAGGAGAGACAAATGCAAGCAGAAAGAAAGAAGAACAATCTAGGGAACAGGGACTCTGACCCTGGCCTTGTTGGTGCCTTGTTTTGTCACTAACCTTTTTTGCCCACTTACTCCTCTTTCATATGATAGTAGTAATCAACAAAAAATTTTTGTGAAAATTCCTGAAATATGTGGCTTTATTGTCCTGGAAAAAGAAGCTAACCATTCTATATAACCATGGTCTGATTAACATTTTCCAGAAAGTAGATGTTAACTGATACTTTTGTATTACATCAGAATACCTGAACCCTGTGGAGGAGAACCCTTTTGTCTCTCGGAGGAAAAATGGAGACCTTCAAGCTTTGGATAATCCTGAATATCACAGTGCTTCCCATGGTCCACCCAAGGCAGAGGATGAGTATGTGAATGAGCCACTGTACCTCAACACCTTTGCCAACACCTTGGGGAACTCTGAATACCTGAAGAACAACGTACTGTCTGTGCCAGAGAAGGCCAAGAAAGCATTCGACAACCCTGACTACTGGAACCACAGCCTGCCACCTCGGAGCACCCTTCAGCACCCAGACTACCTGCAGGAGTACAGCACAAAATATTTTTATAAACAAAATGGAAGGATCCGGCCTATTGTGGCAGAGAATCCTGAATACCTCTCTGAGTTCTCGCTGAAGCCAGGCACTGTGCTGCCTCCTCCACCCTACAGACACCGGAATACTGTGGTGTAAGCTCAGCAGTGGTTTTCAGGTGGAGAGAGACGCCCGCTCCAATTTCCCCGCTGCCTCTCTTTCTCTTGTGGTCTTCCCTCTACTCTCAAGGCCAGTAGTTCTGACACTTCCCAGTGGAGATATCAAGATGCAATGATAGTTATGTGCTTATCTAACTTGAACATTAGAAGGAAGGACTGAAAGAGAAAGACAGGAGGAACCACACTGTTTCTTCATTTCTCTGCATGGGTTGGTCAGGATACTGGAACAGCTAGAGAAGGACCAGCAAATATGAGACAATACTGCCTGCTGTCAAACTAGTTCCCAACTTTTTTTTTTTACATTGTTTTCTTTGCCTGCCTTCCTTCCTTCCTTCCTGTATTTCAATGCACATGCTTGAAAGACCCAAGCTGCAGGAACCGATGTGTATATTTTCAGCATCCCTGGAAATCCTAATGATGTTTCCAGAAGAACAAAATGATAACCTTTTTTATAATGTATGATAGTAACTAAGATTGAAAATCCAATCTCTTTCTCAGACAGTTTCAATCTTGACAAGCAAGAATGGCCAACTCAGCTTTCATAAGTTTTGAATCTTCATCAAAGTTATAACTAGTAATTATGTTTGGAGAGCTCTTTTGTTTTTTTCATTTTGTTTTGCTTTGATCTGTCTCTTCATATTACTTTCTCCCCTCTTTTCAGCTTTAATTTATAATTGCAAACATTTTTCCATCAAACCTTCTTAGGTGTTGCTATAAATTGAAAGAATTGTAAAAAAATATTTTAATATGGTGAAATGGCCACTATTTTAAATATGCAGTCTTTAGAATTAGAAAGGGAAGCCAAGATATTAGTCAAATGTAACATCAAATCTTACTTTTGTGTTTTACACTATTGAATATGTATCCCCCCCCAATCCTTTACATTCTTCAACATTTTCTTCCCCTCTATAAATGACAGTACTTGATAGGCAGTTGGTAATGTTAAGAATAGAAGGGAAACTAAGAGACAGTTCTGTGTGGTTCATGAAAACTACTGACACTTTCAGGGGTGGTCCAATGGGGAATCCATTGAACTGGAAGAAACACACTGGATTGGGTATGTCTACTTGGCAGATACTCAGAAATGTAGTTTGCACTTAAGCTATAATTTTATTTGTTCTCTTTCTGAACTCCATTTTGGATTTTGAATGAAGCAATATGGAAGCAACCAGCAAAATAATTCATTTAAGTACTTTTTTTTTTAAAAAAAGAGCTAAGATAAAGAAAGACTGTGGAAATGCCAAACCAAGCAAATTAGGACTTCAGAACACTTTGGGATTATAGTGAGAGGGTCAGCACATGATCAACATGTGATATCACATTTCCTAAACAAGGAAATTTGTCCAGTTTGTATACTCCACTTGAAGGAATGCAAGTAAGGATTGGCTTGAATTCCATGGAATTTCTAGTATAAGACTCTATATTAAGTGGAAGGTAACTCTTTGCACATAAATTGGTATAATAAAAAGAAATACAAACATTCACTGCTGATAGATAGGTCCTTGGGTCAAAAGTTGTAAATAAATGTGAAAAAACTTCTCATGTAATTATTTTAATATCCAACATACTACTCTTTTGATACTTTATATAATAACTCTTTTTCTTCAAACACAGCATCCTAGTTCTAGAGCCACCTTTCTTGTGTATCACTTTAAAGAATACCTACTGAGTTAAGATGAGCAATGGGAACAAATGGTAGGAATGAGTTTTCAGGAAAAGGGGGCCTCAGGTCAGTAATTAGAAAAATTGGATAGAAATCTCTCTCTTTAGGAAAATCTGGCCCAATTCATTTGGAATTTTTAAAAAATATTTCTTTCCAATGTTAAAGTATTGGGATCAAATATTAGTGGCACAGGTTAGGATGAAAGTTTTTCTCGGGCAATATTCTTGAAATGGAATGAAAAACAATGCAAAACTCAAATCAGATTAAAATGTATCAACTAAAAATTTGAGATTGTTTTCTTAGTAGATCAGGAAGAATGACAATATTTGTAGCTGGAGAGGAGAAACAGTGTTCTTCTAAGTGTATATAATGTATGTGTTAATACCTTGTAAAATCAAGACTTGGCATGAAGATCATGTATATTTCCAATGCCTAGGACAAACCAGTAGGACTGTGAGATGCTGCCCCTACATGAAGTTGAAAGGGTTATCAACATGCTTTTTGAAGTGTCAAAAATTAAAAAAAAAGGAAATTGGTTAAGCCCAACAGGGAAGGATGTAAATACATGTTTTTCTAGAGCTATCTAAACTTTATTTCAAAACTTGAATTATTCATCCATCTATAAATGTTGGTTATTTAACTAGTATATGTAGTTCATAAGGTAATAGAAAAGGTGATTATGAAAGCATGTATATATCTGGACAGAACCATGATAATGCTGTAAGATGTAGATTTAGTTAGGTTAACAGATGTTAAATGATTTTAATACTAGTAAATAAATCACACTAGAAAACTAACCACAAAATATAATGTAGCAAAATAAAATGCAGGATATGAAAATGTAGGATGGATTTTGCATAGTAAAAAATGTTTGCCATTTAAAATTGTTATTTGTTAGGTTGAGCTGAAAGTGGGCATATAAAAAGCAGGTTCCACTTAAGAAAACTTGCTTTAAAACATTACAATTATTTTTTTCTCATTCTCTTATTCCTTTACCATTTGTAAAATGTATTACGTGTAAAGAGGAATTTTTCAAATTTGTTTTGCAAATACCACCTTGTAGAGTTTAACAGGCAAATATGTTACAGATGACTTTAAGTAAGAGGTTTCAAAATGAAGTGAAGGAAATATAAATGTTCTATTACCTTATGCAGAGACAAAAAAATGAGTGGTGTCATTTAGTAAACAAACAAAATGCATTTAATTTGTGACATATTCTTTCTTTTTTCTATGATACCCTCCCATCTCCAAAAAGAACCCAAGGAATTAATTAACAATATTCTGAGAAATAAATGCTAAAGCAAGCATTTCAAACTGCCGTATTTCCATTGTTTTGGACAATAGTTGATAGCCAGATGATTTTTAATAGGGTAAATGAGAAATCCAGGTGGATAAGCTTCTAGTTATTGAAAAGCCAGAAAACTAAATCTACTGTATATCCTATGGGCAGAGAATTATGCTGGGCCTCTCTTTATGCATATGGTTTTGAAGGACAGCCTGGTACCCATGCAGACACCTAAAGGCAGACTTATATCTGCTGATTGCCATTTGCTTAAGAACGAATAAGAGTATACAGATGTAGACTGGGCATCATTTTAAAATAACACTATCAGTAGAGACCTTGATATTACTGATATTACAAAGGGGCCAGCTTTTATACTTCTGGGTAGAATTAATACAATTTTTCTAATACCAGAGAGCCTTTGCAAAAGTAGTTCTTTCCACAATTGCAAACATTAAGCCGTTATGGGCACAGTGTTGGATCAGGAGTCCTTCAGTTTATATGGACACATGGCTTTAGCACCATGGGCTACTTTGTTCTTTTCATTAAACAAAAGTCTCTATGAAATAAAATTTTCAGACACTCGGTTCAAGCCCCACTGATTTTGTAAAGGTGAAAAAATGTAGGATGTGTCACTTTTGCAGACCCCTGCCTCACCTCTTCACAGCCAGGTGATCTTTTGGGCAGAAGAAATGCTTCTCTAGTCATGAGCTGAAAAGACTCCAAGCCCCAGTTTCATGGAGGTTTTCACATGCTTCCCCTGGAAAATACTCCCTGACAGTCAGCTTTGCAAGTAAGTGATTATCTTGTTAGGAATCACAGAAACAATTCATTTCTCTCTGGACCTTAAGGAAAATGCTGCCCTTACTTCTTTTACCATTGGCACAACTACCCATTTTCCTTACTTTTCTGCCACCCTAGTTCAAAGCGGCCCTCTTGATGCTGTGCCTGTCTTAAGCCATAGTGGAACTCTGAGGTCCCACACACTGCTTTGTAAAACCTTGATTTAGCCTCTGCCCTCAAATGTCTGACTTTTCCATAAAAGATAGTAGCAATTTGGACATTGTTTAAATTATTTCTCAAATAAATGACTGCACAGAGCATACTTTATGATGTTAAAATTATGCTTTTCCATGAAGATCGATTCTCTTACTATGTCCTTCTCTGTAGGAATTTGAGTCGAGTCAGCCCTGTGATGAATCTTGAAACTCACGTATGTGCACATACCCGTGGTAGGTTTTAGATTTAATCTTTTCATGAAGACTTTACATTATAATAAGTTATTTTTGCCAGCAAATTAACTTATTTACTTTATTTATCTTACTTTGCTCCTGATTGCAAATATTTTACAGCTGCTGTATATATTTTTTTTTTCCGATAAATGAAGAGTCTTATTATCATAAAGGTAAAGGCTATTCAGCTCTGAGAACCACCTGTAGCTCTTTACTGGATCATTCATCCCTCTGACAAATACATAATGAGTGCAGTTTCACTGAAAGGAAAATCCATGTTGTCTAATAGGTTGCCATTTTTTCTCTACTTTTGCTTTTTAAGGATATTTTTCTTTCAATACTCTAAGTGTTTTACCCATATCACAATAAGTGGTTACATTTGTACAAATATAAAAAAACCAAGTTCCATACCTGTAGGCAATAGTCTAACTTGTCCGAACCACTTTGCCTTTACTGCTATTTTTATCCCTGATATGTAGCTGTTTCCCCCGGGCCTGTAGCTGTTATGAAGGAAAGCAAATCATACCTCCTAAGTATTGACATAACCTGATTCTTGAGTACCATTTGCAGATTTTTCAATTAGTGGGGGGGGTGTACCTTTTCCCTAATGTGAGAGTCATTTTCCTGTATATTTCTGGATCTCTCAGGGGCTGGGAGGGGGGCGTGAGGGGGCTACACCATAGCACTCCAAGAATCCTTTGGGATTACTCCAGTAATCAACTATGGAAGTTATTTTCTAAGTGTAGATATGTAAGCTGTTCTTTTAAAGTAAGGTACTTTGGAATATTGTAGCATAAATTGGTACTGCTGTTAAATGGGTCGATTATTAAACTGAGCAGCTGTGCAAGGGCAGCTAACTTTGAATGCACACCTCACTGGCTGGTGTGTCTACATCTCCTGTCGTGAGCACCAGGGACTTGCATTGCTGCAGGTCAAAACTGCATTTTCACACAACTTGACTAGGTGTTCATCTTTCCTGAGCACCATTATAACAAGATCAAATGAAAATGAGATCGATCTGCAAGACAATTCAGAGCACAAAATGTCATGTGAAATCTTCTCTTAAACACTCATCTCATACATGCATCAAAGTAATTGACTAGTTGACGAAGATCAGTTCAGGTGACAAAGGGAGACACTTTACCAAAAAGGCAGAGGCTTAAGGTATTATATACATTTGTATTCATTTCCTCATGTTCTTAACTTGTAAAGAGAAAACAAGCCCTCTCTCTTCTGAAGTATCTTCAAAGGACAGGGGTGCAAAAATAACTAGCTGGTTAGCCATTGATGTTTCATTTAAATCCCAGTGTTCAAAGTTAGCTGCCTTTTTGAAATAAACAAACAAAAAATACTACTGTATGTTTGAAAATGTGAATAGTATTTTTATAGCTTGTTAAAGACATGGCTAGTTGCATTTGTAAATAGGGATAATGTTGCTCTGAGTTTCTTCTGTGGACATCTTTATTTGGAACATAATTGTCTTTAGGGTTAATTTGTATATAAGTAATTGGCTTGTGATTGTTTCTTTTGGGTTGGAAGTTATCATTTTGACATTACTTGTGATTCTGTGTTCAGCACTATGGTGATGTGTTCAACCTCTGCACTCGCTTACACAATAGGATATGCCAATTGTGTGTGGTGTAATGTTACTTTGATTTTTTTCTATTTTATCTATGAAGGATTATGCACTTAACACATACTAACTTTTTTAATGTTAGGTATATTTTTAGTATAATTTCCCTTATTCTTTCTTCCCCTCCAACCCTTCACTCCATTCTCCTCCCTTCTCCCATTTTCTGTTGTCATTTGAGAATGAGGGACAAACAGTATTTTAAATTTCTGTAATTAGGCTTTTCTGTTAGTTCTCAAGGATCCTCTCTTGGCTCTTGGGAAAGAATTGTACCTGTACAAGGCAATTATAGAATGCGACCTGCTTTGCCTCATTCCACACTGATCATCCCAGCTGAACAATTTGAAAACTGTTCTGCCTTTTTGTTACATGAATCTGTCAGAAATATATTTTTAATTTAATATAAATGAAATTCAATAAAATATGAAACAAATATTCTCTTCTGTGTCAGAAATTTGTAATAAGAAAAACCATTTGGGGAAGAAGATTTGTTCTAGATTTAATAATCTGAAGATGTGAAAATGGGCTTATTTTTGTCCATGTTTATGAATCTCATTCATTATTCTTCAGAACCCTTTGGTTGTTTGGATGTAATACATTCCATATGTTTTTAGCATCTAGCACAAAAGCCTATTGATGTGTTCAGACTTACTCATCTGTGCAGACTATGCTTAATTCACTGTGGTTGGTTTGTTACTTTGGGATTTAAAAAGTTTTTGAAATATTTGGTAAGTTGTATCCAAATAACATTAATATTTTTATACTATTTTTTCTTTCTGCCCTCATTTCAGTTTACAAAAATGGTGCTGGCAAATCTTTTGTTATAAAGAATTTCAAATGCTAGTACCCTGCTTGAAGTAAGGGAGAGAGAATAGGACCATAAACAGTCAATCAACTCACGTGACTTGGGACAAGCCCATGGTAAGGTGGGAGAGTGTTACAGACACATTGGTGACATGAGCAAGATCCTCTCCCAACATGTTTTTTATTCTAATTTTTCTATTTTAAATATTGTTTCTTACTCCTTCATACTTCCAAAGTGTAAGAACTTTAAGATTCCAGTAACTTCTCATTCAACATCCTATTACTCTTTCAAGCTACTTTAGTCATTTTAATACATATGATGTCAACTACATCGGTGCACAAAAAAATATATATTTTCAATATAATATATTGGAGTAAGTTCTCTTAAATTCGTTCAGTTATAGGTCTTTAAAGATCCCGTTGGGGCTTCCCTGGTGGCGCAGTGGTTGAGAGTCCGCCTGCTGATGCAGGGGGCACGGGTTCGTGCCCCAGTCCGGGAGGATCCCGCATGCCGCGGAGCAGCTGGGCCCGTGAGCCATGGCCACTGAGCCGGCGCGTCTGGAACCTGTGCTCCGCAGCTGGAGAGGCCACAACAGTGAGAGGCCCGCGTACCGCAAAAAAAAAAAAAAAAAAAAAAGATCCTGTTGATTGGACGTCCTGCTATTTGCATGAAAATGCACACATTCTCTCCCTTGAATATTTTGACCTATTTATTTGAGATCATTGTCATTTTATTGTGTTCAGGGTGAGGTACATCAAGGCTGCATGCGTTTAACCCACTGATAGGCTGAGGAAGAGGGAGAAACAACTTGTGTTTCTATTGCTTTACTACCTTAAAAGATACAGTTGACATTTCCAGTGGCACCATGTGAGCTCATTCATAGTAGTTGTAATACCTACTAATTGTATAGTGCTTGACCATGTATAAACTTATTCTGTGTATGTTGGTTTTTGGCTCACTACACTATTTTGAGATAAGTATTATTGAAATAGCCCCAGTCATGCAGATAAGGAAGATAAGACTAAAATAACAAATCTAGCATCATGCAACAATTACCAAATGGTGGTACTCACCCTCAAAGCTACGTCTTCTGATTTAAGTATCTTTCTTTACTACACTTAGGTAAACACTACTCTTTCTCCTCCTGCTGCAGAGGAATCTCATTCTGATTGGAAAATAATTTATGTTGACAAATTGTCTCTATTCAAGACCACCAGTGGCCTTCATTAGTCCTTTGATAACTGCCCTGAAAACTTCACTCAGCCTCCTCAGACTACCCGGTAGCAAGTCATCTATGGTGGAGAATCAGGTTCCTTTCACTCAAGAGAGATAAACGCAACATAATCACAAGTAAAAGGATTTTTAAAAATGACCACATGGGGAGCCTACTTGTAGTGTCCCCTTTTTCAGGGTCTTATAAATCTGCTCGGTAAAGGCACCACTAGTCCCCCCACATATATCAGAGAATATGGCATATAACTATCCCTAGCTTTAGCAATGTTATTACATGCAATAATGTTTCTAGAAATAAAACCTCACATGAAACACCTAATTTATAAATAAGTTGATAAATTTTCTAGGGTTTACTACATGCTAAATGGCCCCTGGAAACAACTTCTGTAATACAGCATAGAATCTGATCCTGAACCAATGTCAAAACTTCAATTAGGGAATTCCCTGGTGGTCCAGTGGTTAGGACGCAGCGCTTCCACTGCTGGAGCCCCGGGTTCCATCCCTGGTCGGGGACCTAAGATCCTGCAAGCCACGCAATGTGGAAAAAAAAATTCAATTAAAATGACGATGGTAAGACGAAAAATACCATGGAGAAGCTGTGATGTATTTAAGGGAGTAATAGGTTAGAAGCTAAAATAAATGTCAAAATTCAGACCAGCTATTTTCTATGGCTTTACACTCCAAGCTTCCTCAATTCGCAATTGTTTAGCTTTATAAGCCCTGTAGGAAGATATCTATCTATATTTATCTATTTATTGATATCTATATATATATTTATATAGATGTACGTATACATATGGAGAGAGAACATATTAAACAAAATGTTTAAAGATATATTTATACATTGCAAAATTTCACACAGAACCTCTATTTTCAAGCAGTTTCATCACAAGCTCCAAAATGTATATCATAGAACAAGTTACACTCATAAAACTGTAAACTGAGCAGGTGCATACTTAGCTAATTGTATTTCCCTCCACAGTATTATCAAGCTGCAATATGAACCCTAGGGAACAAAGCCACTAGACAACAATCTTAAGATTAGAAACAGAAGACTGTCACCCAGATAGCAATGTTAAAGCTATAAACAGAACAATTCACCACAGGATAGCAGTCAGGAGACTGTAAACCAAATAGTGCACATGGGACATGTGAATATTGAAATACCTGCTCTTGCAAGTTACCCATAGATTCTTAAAAGAGAAATACCCATCTCGCGAACCTGTTTCTACTTACTTATGTTTCAAAGATAAGTAGAATGTTCTACAAAATGATATAAATCCAAGGTTTTCTGCCTCTTTTAGAAACAAAGAAAAACAAAAATTCCTAGCTTTAAAAACACATTGTATCAGCTGCCCACCAATTCCTATTGCAAGAGGCGTTATCTTAAACGTCCTCTTATATCGTCTTCTTCCATGTATTATGGGGACTTATTCAATCATCTTGCCTTTACTCTGTAAAGTTATTATATTTGTGTGGATTTCCAGCCATACAACAACAACATTAAAATAATAAAAAGCTTTGATTGAAGGCCTCCCATGTGCCTGGCCCTCTGTTAAGACCTCTGTGCTCATTGTCTCATTTAACGTTCACTACAAACTTACAAATTATTATTATTTTCCCCTTTTCATAAATGAGGAAAGTAAAATTTTAGTACGGTTAAAAAGCTTTTCCAAGGCTGCACAAAAAGTGGCCGTTGCTGGGACATAAACCCACATGACATCAAAATACCTTATCCCTCATATTAAATTGTATTTATCTTATAATATTCATAATGCTGTAGGAAGTGTTGTTTTTCCTCAAACATTTAAACTCAGATGTGTGACAAATGCATATTTTTTCTGTAACAAAACTTATTGCCTTTCCCAAATCTCCAGTTTATTTAGAGGCAGAAAACATAAACTGACCACTTAAAATTTTTTTCAGAATTAATTTGAAAAATAGTCAACCAATTTAAGGTTTTTCCCCATTGCTTGCTCTCAGGTGTGACATCTAAATTCTGGGGCCTATATTATTAAGAATTTGCCAGATTCTCTATCACCCATGATAAATAACACAAATATCATTGACTTATCATATAAATGCTTATTTCTGCTGTGGGTCTGACAGCTTTCTTTTCTTTTCTTTTTTTTTTTTTTTTTTGGCTTGTGGTATTTTAATTCCCCAACCAGGGATTGAATCTGCAAGGCAGTGAAAGCGCAGAGTCCTAACCACCGGACCACCAGGGAATTCCCCTGACAGTTTTCTTCTAAATGATGCCTTGAAAGACCAGACTGGCTTCATCTTGTGGCTCATCTATCTCAACATTCTACCTCCGTGATCTCCATAATAGAGAAGAGACTGTTGGACAGTCAAACAGGAACCTTACACTGCCACAGCCCAGGGGTGACAGATCATAGTCAATTGCTTAAAACTAGTCATCTGGTCCCACTCAGGGTCAAGAGAGCTGTGGGAATATATAGATATTGAGTGAACATAATTTTTTCTGCTACATGGCTGATGTAGCTTTATGACGATGGTGGGTAATGTCTAGCCCTTGGCCAATATCTGATGATGGCATCTGTTAGAATATACACTATAGCTCTGATTGTTGTTAATAATCATTTTTTTACTCTGTCCTCCACTGTGATGTCTACATTTCCATCTGGTATCTGGCCATTTGGTCTAATGCATAGTCCACAGTCATATGCCTTTAATGTGACCATGGTCCTTGGATTCTCTTACAAATTCCTGGACCTTTGTAGAGAAAACAGTAAAAGTGTGTTTGTTTACACTACTTGGAAGCTCTGGAAAGTTGGTTCTGCTACCTGAGGCTCCCCATGCTGACACATCTACCCTGTGACTCCCAATCCAAGGGCGAGTGAAATCCTGTAAGACCCCTTTCTCAAGGTTCCGGGCAATCATTTGCATTTCCAAACTTGACCTAAGGGAAGGTACAAAACAAAATCATATTTCTATGAATAGAATCAGATTCTATTGATGGGCATTTACCAGAATCTGTTATTTTCCTCTTCATCTTAATTCTTCCTTTCCAGGTCAGAAAAGTTTTATAGATTGAAAAGTGGAATAGATAGGGAATTTAAAAGCCAAAATTCTATTGATTTTCTGAATCTGCTCTCCATGGTACCATGGAGGTCTCCTATCTTGTGGCCTGAAACAGAGTTCCTTATTGGGTCAAAGAAATTGTAGAAGGAAGGGGAAAAAACAACAATTATATGCTAGGTAGTGTGCTAAGCAAATCACATGCATTATCTCAGTCTTTACAAATGATAAGGTAAGAGCTGTATTTTAACATTGTTGTGTTCTGATGATGGTCTGACATGACAAATGACCTCCAGATAGATGAAAGGCAAAGATCTTTATTACTTACAGAAGACTGCCAATGCAGGGCAACACAGGAGATTGCACCTGGGGAAAGGGTAACAGCAACTGGAACTGTAGGAGGCAGCTAATACGTGGAAAGCCAGGTGGAGTTAGCTAGGCGTCGAGGGCTCCTTATAGATTATTTTGAATAATTCTACAGGCCTAAGGAAGAAGAGGATGTCCTGGGTATTTGGTATCTGGGGCCTCTGGAAGCTGGCTCTGTGTGCTATAACCCAGAGTGTTAGAGCCCAACAGGGAAGGGGGTGGAGTGTAGGCTTAGCAAACACCCCATCATGGGAAATTGAGAGTTTTTAGCCATGATCTCAAAATTGGGTCAAGACAGCACTTGTGAAATATTATATTACAAGCCATCATGGTTCCTCCTTTACAGTTAAAGTAGCTGAAATGTAGAAGTGTTAAGTTATTTAACCAAAGTCACACAATTAGGAGATCACGAGGCTGGGATTCCAATCAAGGTCCACCTAGATCTTGGCTATACCGCCTCCCTAAATGGACCTGTTCTCTTATCTACTTTTCTTTAGTAGGGCTTTATTACGTTTTCTATTCACTCTTCAGTTTAGATCTTTTCTCTCTCCTGTCTTGCACACTGTGTGGTGCATATGGCCGCTAGGAGCTACCACGTGTGGAGCTTCTGTGCATTCACCTCTCCAGACCCACATCTACTTGATCTTGGCTCGTTCTGCTTTTCAATCTCTCAGTGTTTGGTACCCACTTGTCTCCTGGAGTTTCAAGGATGAGGAAGAAAAAAAACTGGGGAGGAAGGAGAAAAACTGTCCTTAATGTTATTTTAAAAACAAATTTGGAACTTAAAAAAAAAAACCCTCTTTATATTGACAATAGAAGCATTGTGTTTGACACTGTAACTCTGGCAAAAGAACATTTCAGCATCCAACGAGTTACATATACTGCGCTACTTTGTAGGGAAATTTAAAAAACATTTTACTGTTGACAATAGGAATATAATTGCTTAACATTCTAGAAAAAAATGATTGGCCTCTCTCCTGTTACATGCTAGATTCTTACTAACTCTCAATGAATGACAGATCAAGCAGTGATTATCCTGAAGGCTTAAACATAATACTCCAGTAGTCAGATGGGTCAACTTTATTATTGTGTGACAAATATAAATTTCTCTTCCAGTGTTATATAATTGTATGAGTTAATTCAAAGATTGTATAGATTGAAGAATTATATAGTGAAAAATATTGATATCTTCCTTTCAGAATAGAAGGGACATTGCAGAAAAGATTTTAACATTGATCTGGATTGAATAGGAATTCTCACTAAATTTATTAACAGTCCAGCCATTGTTGTTGAAGAACAGATAAAGTATTAATCAGAAGCTGTGCTGTTTCCTTTCTAGTCAGATGCTCAGCTTGTGTTTTAAAGTGAAAGAAGAAGAGAAAATATTGGAAGATAGGTCTGGCAGTATCAACAAGAGGAATAAGATGTAGACAATTTAAAATTTCTTGGAAGAAGAATGATAGGTCATCTGAAAATGTTGAAATAAATTAAAATAGTTCCAAATGAACTCATATGCTTGAAGATAGTCTTTTTCAATCATCTGCTTTTGTTTTTTTAAAAAATGTTCTTCTCCTGAAAAAATGTTAACTTTATTTAAGGATGATTACCAATCAAAGTAAGCACTTCTGTGCATGTATATGCTCTTGCCCATTTCTATAATCTGACTCATAGATTTTAAATTTCAAGTGACTAAAAAGCAAAACTACCACTGTGCAGTCACCCACCCCCATTATCCCATTTCAGGAAACTCTCAGAAACCCAAATACTTGGGAAAATGTGTCAATTCTCTCAACTATAGGTATACTCCTAGTTAGGGGACATGAGACTGGCCTTTATTGCAAAAGAGAAGCATATATAGATGGAAGTTATTGATTTTCCAGTAGACAGATGCATAGCAAGAGCTAAAATGTTATGTTACCAATGGAACTTTACACCTGATGCATAGTACATAAAATTTCAAAACATCGTAGAGACGCTGAGCAAGTGATTAATGATTTAAAATTGTTTCCTAGGAGAAAAAACTGAAGGAACAAAGTATATAGTGTCAGAAACAAAGACTGAGCAGGGAATTAATAACCCTTCAGATTGGAGAAGTCATCAGATAAATGACAGTGAGCATCAGTGACTATGTCTCCTGAATAATTGCCTCAAATCAATAGACACCAAAGAACTAAAAGAATGGAAGTGGCCGCTAGGAGCCTAGGCACTTTGGCTTCTTTTCTGTCGGTTTTCTCTGCAGCCATCATGTTCACAGTCTCCTGCCTGGGCCCCTCTCTGGCATTGTTTTCTTTAGTCAGAAAGGCAATCTCACCACTGTTTATACTGCCCTCTAGCTCAAAATAGTGGTGTCTTGCTTCACGAGAGTCTTGGTAAGTTCCTCAACTGTGGGTGTAGAATTGCAAAAAGAGAAATCCATTGAAGAGAGCCTCTTAGATTCAGATACTCAGAAAGATTGTTACATAGATGAATTCCGATAAATATGAAATATCATCTTCATCGGGAATAGAAATGGCAAAGCAGAATGTGTAGCTTGGGGAGTTGCAGGTGGAATGGAGAGGTTATGTTTCAGGGGTCTGATCACCACCCTGAACTTTTCTGATTTGCTAGAAGGACTCACAAAACCCAATAGAAGGTTATATGCACAGCTAAGGTTTATTAGTAAACCTCAGTAAAAGTAGCACAAGCAAGAGAAAAAAGATACTCATTGAAAGGAGTCCAGAGATGTCAGGCACAGGATTCTGAGTCTTTCCCCTTCTTTGATCACACAAAATGAACTTTCCTCTCTAGCTGGGAACTGTTGAAATGCATTCAAAGTGTTTTTGCCCAGAGAAGCCTGCTCAAGGCTCAGGAACAAAGTTTTAAGAAGGACTGACCATGTAGGCACATCTTGCTATGCAACCAACCTGAAATGTAACTGAAATTCAGAATCCCAGCAGTGAAACCAGGAACATCATCAATCTTGATGTTTGCATAAATCAATCTTGACAAGTCCTGATGAGCTGATACAGCATGCCCCATGGCTCCAGACATCCATGACAACATCATCAATTAGTAACATAAAAAGCATCCTGAGGGCTACATTCCCAAGGGTCATCACCAAGGGTCAATCAAAGTTCCAGACTCCTCTGGAAACATACAAGGATTGAGTAACCAGACCTGATGGGCTCTTCCTTTACATCTCTGTTGACTTGTCTGGAAGGAGGATGGGAATGCAGCACAATGATTGCCTCCCCTGCTTGCTCTTCACCCCAACCCAAGGACTGAAAGAGAGGGCAGCGAGCATTAGCCTTTGATGTTCTAAAACATGACAGGTCTGACACCTAAGAAATCTTTCTCCTGCTGTTTGGAGACAGTAAACTGGAGGAAGGTGCTATGGAGAGAGGCTTTGTCTTTTTCTTAGTGAGTGGTTGAACCGAAGGCCAAGCTTATCTTGAAGTCCTTAAGCAAGGAGGACCCAGCCAGGTTGTTCCTTCCAGGCACCTTGGGGATGCCCAGAAAGTATATCAGCAGGGATGGCAGGAACTTAATACTTTACCTATCTTAGACAAATTATTTTTAATTGTTTTTATTGTTTGTTTGTTTGTTTGTTTGCGGTACGCAGGCCTCTCACTGCTGTGGCCTCTCCCGTTGCGGAGCACATGCTCCAGATGCGCAGGGTCAGCGGCCATGGCTCACGAGCCCAGCTGCTCCGCGGCATGTGGGATCTTCCCAGACCGGGGCACGAACCCATGTCCCCTGCATCGGCAGGCGGACTCTCAACCACTGAGCCACCAGGGAAGCCCTAAGTGTTTTAATTTTAATTGCACAAATAATACATATTTATTGGAGAAAATGAGAAGATACAGAAGCAGAGAATAAAAATTAAAAATAATCACATAACATCATATAAACATATCCTGAAATCCACAGATTATTTTCTAAATATGTGACTATATGCTATAAATATTTTATCAACTCCCTTTCACTGTTTAAAATGTATCACAATCATTTTCCACATCCATAAATATTCTTTAAAAGTTTGTAATTGTGCATTCTTCTATCGTCTGGAAATACTATATCTTTAACCAAATTCTTTATTATTGACATCTACTGATACATTGCTCTGATCTTTCATATATATCATACATTATTTTCTTAGGACAAATTCCTAGAAGTAGAATTTTGGAGTGAATCTGGGGGCACATTTTTAAGGGACTATGAAAGAATGTTTTAATTTGCCATGATTTACATGTCTGGCTTTGGGGAATCTTTATGGACAAACTCAGAACATTTAAGATAAAATGAAAACCCATAGGGAACCAGTTTTGCCAGTTCAGTTCTTAGATCTCTGTGTGCAGGTGTTGCTAAGGATGTTGACTTTGAGCTCCCTACTCACAAAGACAATGTCTTTCTTTTTTATTTTTTAACATCTTTATTGGAGTGTAATTGCTTTACATTGTTGGGTTAGTTGCTGCTGTATAACAAAGTGCATCAGCTATATGTATACCTATATCACCTTATCCCTCCCTTTTGCATCTCCCTATCAGTTCCCATCCCACCCCTCTAGGTGATCACAAAGCACCGAGCTGACCTCCCTGTGCTATACGGCTGCTTCCAACTAGCTATCTATTTTATATTTGGTAGTGTATATATGTCAACGCCACTCTGGCAATTCGACTCAATTTACCCTTTCCTCTCCCCGTGTCCTCAAGACCATTCTCTACATCTACGTCTTCATTCCCCTCCTGCCCCTAGGTTCTTCAGAAACTTTTTTTTTTTTAGGTTCCATATATATGTGTTAGCATACAGTATTTGTTTTTCTCTTTCTGACTTACTTCACTCTGTATGACAGACCCTAGGTACATCCACCTCACTACAAATAACTCAATTTCATTTCTTTATATGGCTGAGTAATATTCCGTTGTATATATGTGCCACATCTTCTTTATCCATTCGTCTGTCTATGGACACTTAGGTTGCTTCCATGACCTGGCTATTATAAAGAGAGCTGCACTGAACATTGTGGTACATGACTCTTTTTGAATTATGGTTTTCTCTAGGTATATGCTCAGTAGTAGGATTGCTGGGTCATATGGTAGTTCTATTCTTAGTTTTTTAAGGAACCTCTATACAGTTCTCCATAGTGGTGTATCAATTTGCATTCCCACCAACAGTGCAAGAGGGTATCTTTTTCTCCACACCCTCTCCAGCATTTCTTGCTTGTAGATTTTTTGATCATGGCCATTCTGAATGGTGTGAGGTGATATCTCATTGTAGTTTTGATTTGCATTTCTCTAATGATTAGTGATGTTGAGCATCCTTTGATGTATTGTTGGCAATCTGTATATCTTCTTTGGAGAAATGTCTATTTAGGTGTTCTGCCCATTTATGGAATTTGTTCTTTGTTTTTTTGATATTGAGCTTCATGAGATGCTTGTATAATTTGGAGATTAATCCTTTGTCTGTTGCTTCATTTGCAAATATTGTCTCCCATTCTGAGGGCTGTCTTTTTGTCTTGTTTATGGTTTCCTTTGCAGTGCAAAAGCTAATAAGTTCTATTAGGTCCCATTTGTTTATTTTTGTTTTTATTTCCATTTCTCTAGGAGGTGGGTCAAAAAAGATCTTGCTGTGATTTATGTCACAGAGTGTTCTGCCTATGTTTTCCTCTAAGAGTTTTATAGTGTTTGACCTTACATTTAGCTCTTTAATCCATTTTGAGTTGATTTTTGGTATGGTGTTAGGGAGTGTTCTAATTTCATTCTTTTACATGTAGCTGTCCAGTTTTCCCAGCACTGCTTATTGAAGAGGCTGTCTTTTCCACTGTGTATTCTTGCCTCCTTTATCAAAGATAAGGTGGGGTTTCCCTGGTGGCGCAGTGGTTGAGAGTCCGCCTGCCGATGCAGGGGACATGGGTTCATGCTCCGGTCTGGGAAGATCCCACATGCCACAGAGCGGCTAGGCCCATGACCCATGGCCACCGAGCCTGCACAGCCGGAGCCTGTGCTCCGCAACGGGAGAGGCCACAACAGTGAGAGGCCCACGTACTGCAAAAAAAAAAAAAAAAAAAAAAAGATAAGGTGGCCATAAGTGTGTGGGTTTATCTCGGGGCTTTCTATCCTGTTCCATTGATCTATATATCTGTTTTTGTGCCAGTACCATACTGTCTTGATTACTGTAGTTTTGTAGTATAGTTTGAAGTCTGGGAGCCTGATTCCTCCAGCTTTGTTTTTCTTTCTCAAGATTGCTTTGGCTATTCGGGGTCTTTTGTGTTTCTATACAAATTGTGAAATTTTTTGTTCTAGTTCTGGGAAAAATGCCAGTGGTAGTTTGATAAGCATTGCATTGAATCTGTAGATTGCTTTGGATAGTATAGTCATTTTCACAATGTTGATTCCAATCCAATAACATGGTATACCTCTCCAACTCTTTGTATCATCTTTAATTTCTTTCATCAGTATCTTATAGTTTTCTGCATACAGGTCTTTTGTCCCCTTAGGTAGGCTTATTCCTAGGTATTTTATTCTTTTTGTTGCAATGGTAAATGGGAGTGTTTCCTTAATTTCTCTTTCAGATATTTCATCATTAGTGTATAGGAATGCAAGAGGTTTCTGTGCATTAAATTTGTATCTTGCTACTTTACCAAATTCATTGATTAGCTCTAGTAGTTTTCTGGTAGCATCTTTAGGACTCTCTATGTATAGTATCATGTCATCTGCAAACAGTGACAGTTTTACTTCTTCTTTTCCAATTTGGATTCCTTTTATTTCTTTTTCATCTCTGATTATTGTGACTAAAATTTCCTAAAACATGTTGAATAATAGAGGTGAGAGTGGGCAACCATGTCTTTTTCCTGGTCTTAGTGGAAAAGGTTTCAGTTTTTCACCATTGAGAACGATGTTGGCTGTGGGTTTCTCATATATGACCTTTATCATGTTGAGGTAAGTTCCCTCTGTGCTTACTTTCTGGAGGATTTTTATCTTAAATGGGTGTTGAATTTTGTCAAAAGGTTTTCTCTGCATCTATTGAGATGATCATATGGTTTTTCTCCCTCTGTTTGTTAATATGGTGTATCACATTGATTGACTTGCCTATATTGAAGAATCCTTGCATTTTTGGGTAAAGCTCACTTGATCATGGTGTATGATCCTTTTAATGTGCTGTTGGATTCTGTTTGCTAGTATTTTGTTGAGGATTTTTGCATCTATGTTCATCAGTGTTATTGGCCTGTAGTTTTCTTGTTTTGTAACATCATTGTCTGGTTTTGGTATTAGGGTGATGGTGGCCTCATAGAATTAGTTTGAGAGTGTTCCTCCCTCTGCCATATTTTGGAAGAGTTTGAGAAGAATAGGTTTTAACTCGTCTCTAAATGTTTGATAGAATTCACTTGTGAATCCATCTGGTCCTGGGCTTTTGTTTGTTGGAAGATTTTTAAGCACAGTTTCAATTTTAGTGCTTTTGTTTGTTCTGTTTATATTTTCTCTTTCTTCCTGGTTCAGTCTCAGAAGGTTGTGCTTTTCTAAGAATTTGTCCATTTTTTCAAGGTTGTCCATTTCATTGGCATATAGTTGCTTGCAATGTTCTCTCATTATCCTTTGTATTTCAGCAGTGTTAGTTGTTACTTCTTTTTCATTTATAATTCTGTAGATCTTAGCCTTCTCCCTTTTTTTCTTGATGAGTCTGAATAATGGTTTGTCAATTTTGTTTATCTTCTCAAAGAACCAGCTTTTAGTTTTTTTTGATCTTTGCTATGGTTTCCTTCATTTTTTTCATTTATTTCTGACCTGATCTTTATGATTTCTTTCCTTCTCCTATCTTTGGGGTTTTTGTTCTTCTTTCTCTAATTGCTTTAGGTATAAGGTTAGGTTGTTTATTTGAGATTTTTCTTGTTTCTTCTGGTAGGATAAATTGCTATAAACATCCATCTTAAAACTGTCTTTGTTGCATCCCATAGGTTTTGGACCATCATGCTTTCATTGTCATTTGTTTCTAGATATTTTTTGATTTCTTCAGTGATCACTTGGTTATTTAGTAATGTATTCTTTAGCCTCCCTGTGTTTGTATTTTTTACAGTTTTTTTTTCCTGTAATTGGTATCTAGTCTCATAGCGTTGTGGTTGGAAAAGATACTTGAATTGCAATATTCTTAATTTTACCAAGGCTTGTTTTGTGACCCAAGATATGACCTATCTTGGAGAATGTTCCATGAGCATTTGAGAAGAAAGTGTATTCTCTTGTTTTTGGATGGAATGTTGTCCTATAAATATCAATTAAGTCCATCATGTTTAATGTATCATTTAGAGCTTGTGTTTCTTTATTTATTTTCATTTTGGATGATCTGTCCATTGATGAAAGTGGGTTGTTCAAGTCCCCTACTATTTTTGTGTTACTTTCGATTTCCCCTTTTATGGCTGTTAGCATTATATATTGAGGTGCTCCTATGTTGGGTGCCTTAATATTTACAATTGTTATATCTTCTTCTTGGATTGATCCCTTGATCATTAGGTAGTGTCCTTCTTTGTCTCTTGTAATAGTCTTTATTTTAAAGTCTATTGTTTCTGATATGAGTATTGCTACTCCAGCTTTCTTTTGATTTCCATTTGCATGGAATATCTTTCTCCATCACCTCACTTTTAGTCTGTATGTGCCCTAGGTCTGAATTGGGTCTCTTGTAGACAGCATATGTATGGGTCTTGTTTTTGTATTAATTCAGCCATCTATGTATTTTGGTTGCAGCATTTAATCCATTTACATTTAAGGTAATTATCAATATGTATGTTCATATTACCATTTTCTTAATTGTTTGGGGTTTGTTATTGTAGGTCTTTTCCTTCTCTTGTGTTTCCTGCCTAGAGAAATTCCTTTAGCCTTTGTTGTAAAGCTGGTTTGGTGGTGCTGAATTCTCTTAGTTTTTGTTTGTCTGTAAAGGTTTTAATTTCTCCATCGAATCTGAATGAGATCCTTGCTAGATAGAGTCATCTTTGTTGTCGGTTTTTCCTTTCACAACTTTAAATATGTCCTCCCACTCCCTTCTGGCTTTCAACGTTTCTGCTGAAAGAACAGAGCTTAACCTTATGGGGATTCCCTTGTATGTTATTTGTTGCTTTTCCCTTGCTTCTTTTAATATTTTTTCTTTGTATTTAATTTTTGATACTTTGATTAATATATGTCTTGGTGTGTTTCTACTTGGATTTATCCTGTATGGGACTCTCTGCGCTTCCTGGAATTGATTGACTATTTCATTTCCCTTATTAGGGAAGTTTTCAACTATAATCTCTTCAAATATTTTCTCAGTCCCTTTCTTTTTCTCTTCTTCTTCTGGGACTCCTATAATTCGAATGTTGGTGTGCTTAATGTTGTCCCAGATGTCTCTGAGACTGTCTTTTCATACTTTTTTCTTTATTCTGCTCTGCAGTAGTTATTTCCACTATTTTGTCTTCCAGGTCACTTATCCATTTCTCTGCCTCAGTTATTCTGCTATTGATTCCTTCTGGAGAATTTTTAATTTCGTTTATTGTGTTGTTCATCATTGTTTATTTGCTCATTAGCTCTTCGAGGTTCTTGTTAAATGTTTCTTTTATTTTCTCTGTCTATTTCCAAGATTTTGGATCATCTTTACTATCATTACTCTGAATTCTTTTTCAGGTAGACTGCCTATTTCTTGTTCATTTGTTTGGTCTGTTGGGTTCTTTCCTTGCTCCTTCATCTGCTGAGTATTTCTCTGTCTTCTCATTTTGCTTAACTTACTGTGTTTGGGGTCTCCTTTTTGCAGACTGCAGGTTTGTAGTTTGCATTGTTTTTGGTGTCTTCCCTCAGCGGTAAGGTTGGTTCAGTGGGTTGTGTAGGCTTCCTGGTGGAGGGGACTCCTGCTTGTGTTCTGATGGATGAAACTGGATATTTTTTCTGGTGGTCAGGACCGCATCTGGTGGTGTGTTTTGGGGTGTCTGTGAACTTAGTTTCATTTTCAGCAGCCTCTATGCTAGTGGGTGGGGTTGTGTTCCTGTCTTGCTAGTTGTTTGGCATGGGGTGTCCAGCACTGGAGCTTGCTGATCGTTGAGTGGAGTTGGGTCTTAGCATTGAAATGGAGATCTCTGGGAGAGCTCTCGCCAATTGATATTATGTGGGGTCAGGAGGTCTCTGGTCATCCAATGTCCTGAACTTGGCTTTCCCACCTCAGAGGCTCAGGCCTGACACCCAGCTTGAACACCAAGACCCTGTCAGCCACACGGCCAGGTATGTGGGTTTTTTTTTTTTTTTTTTTTTTTTTTTTTTGCCTTTTGGGAAGTCTGAGGTCTTCTGCCAGTGCTCAGTAGGTTTTGTGTAGGAGTTTTTCCACATGTAGATGTATTTTTGATGTATTTGTGGGGAGGAAGCTGATTTCCACGCCTTACTCCTTGGCCATCTTGAACATCCTCCCTTAAATGCAATCCTTTAATACTGTATATTTGTTTATTATTGCAGAACAGCAGGCTTTCAGAAGACACTCTTAGTGATGACAACTTCTTTCCAGGTGTCTTTGCTCTGTTCTCTTGGTAACTGCAGCCACCTTTCTCAACAGCTAAGCCCCAGCGCTCTGCTCCCGCCTTAGAAAAAATGGTCAAGCTCCTCAAAGACAATGTCTTGACATAAAATGGGACCTGGAGGATTTCTCTGTGATAGGAAACTTCCTCATCCTCACTGGCAACATTTTATCCTAGTGACACTGATTTTATTTTATTTTATTGTTTAATAATAGAGAAATGAGCAAAGGATGGATTATTAGGCAAGAGAAAATTGATCTGAGATCCGAGGCCAAGATGCTCTTCCACATAATGTTGTCTTTAACACAGGAGCTCATTGAGGAGAGAGACAGATTATGAAGATATTGAAATGTTTTTTCTTCATTTGTATTATTTCACCCTCAACCACAAATTGTACTGCCAGAATTGCATTAGTTTTTTGTTAGGACATTGTGATTTTTCCTTGGGGGATTTGAAACACATTCCCTTCAGCATTCTCCTGATATGTCTTAAGTAAGCCAGCTGCCATTGGTGCTACTTTGTACTGGGATCTATTCCTTTATTTTCAATTTTTCCCCCGGGAGGATAACACTGTTGCTGTGAGAAGTCAGAAAACATAACAGACTATACCTAGCTTTCTATTTTTAAAAGCATGAGGATTTAATAGCTGCACTTTGAAGGCCAGGTCCTTACATTTACTTAATATATTTTTTAAATGAAACTGTACAGATTATACAAATATCTTCATTTTCCCTCCAATAGTTTTAGTTGCTTAGAGTTCTCTGAGAAGTAACATCACTCATTCCCAACAGAAGATCAAGCCCACATGAAAAATTATAACATATTCAAAATACCAATAAGACCCTAATATTCATATGAAAGGAGCTGGAATTGAACTTGCCAGCCTTTCAAGCTATCACTGACTGCTTCCACTCCATTACCTACCATTTTCCCATAGTAGCCAATGTTGCTATTTCTGATATTTATTTTTTCACATTGATAACCATGCTCTGAATGCAATAAAGGAAGCATCAGTTGAAGAAGATAAGAAACCTCCAAACTATCTAAATAATATGGGCATTTCCATTAATGGTCTGTACCAAAAGGGCTTTGAAATGAAACCTGAGGGGAAACAAGACCCTGTGTAATAGGGTAGCTACTCAAAATCTATTGGGACCCTTTTCCCATAGGGAAAGAGAGAAATCTTGTTTTTATAATGATTTAATTTTTAAAAATTTTCTTTATAGTTACTAAGTAGGCATTATTTAGTTTTAGCTTTGAAATGAGGAATAATAATTTTATGACACTGGAGAGGAAATGCTTGAAAAACAATCTGCAACCCACAGATGGAAGAACTAGAGAAGTGCCTCTAATTACCTGCTTATCAAAATATGATGATAATAAGACAGAAAGACCACAGTAGCTCCTAAGCCTGATACAACCCCCTAATCCCCCGGCCAAATTAGAGAAAAGGGGAAACTACATCCTTTAACTGCAAGCTTTGCAAGTGAAGGTGGCCGTTGCTCTGTGTTTTAGCTAAGTGTATTAGGTCACAGTGAATTTCCATTTGTTTTTCTCCTAGGGCATTAGCTGTATAGATAAAAATCTTCCCAGGCAAACTCCCCTTCATTTCAATGCTATGAATTTTGGCAAGTCAAATGCCCTAAGTCTAAATGCTTAAACATCTCAAATCAAACTCTCTATAAATGTGTAATCTGGACGCAGGTGAGCATTTTATATTAGTGAGAAAAAGTAAAGGTCATTTAGCTCTTCAAGGCATGTTTTTAAATATTCCAGTTTCCCTAGGTGCCAACTATTTGTTTCTTGAACGACATCGGTATTTTACATTCACTAGGCTGGAAAGGTCATTTCCTAGAAATTTAATTCTTTTAAACTGAAAATGTCCATGTTTCTCATTGTTTATTTGGAATATGAGATATGTTAACTTACCTGTAACATGCCAGAATTAGATGTGTGTGCTAACTTACACAAAGTTCACAGCCTTGAGCTGTATGTTGGATGAAATTCATACCTGCTTTTCCATGTCTTTATGCTTCACTCCTGTCAAACACTGGTTTTCCAACTTCGTTTCTTTCATTACTGAACACTGAAATGTTACATAGACACACAAGACAAAAGCTCCATTAATTTCATATCCCAATATTTTTTGGATGCACACACACAAAAACACATCAACACAAGATTTCACTTATTAAAGCATCTACACTGTTTTTTAAAATATGTTTTTAAAAAATGAGATGAAATTAACCCTTCCTTAAAATGCCTTTCTATAGCGATTAAAAACATGTATTTACAAACCAGTTGATAAAAATTTTCCTTTGGAATGCACAGGAAGAGAGGTAGAGGCAGCAAGGTGTGAATCAGATGTGGCTTCTTTCCCTCTTGCTTCACGAGAGACTGGTTTCTCCTTAGGTTTAGTGACTGTTTTCTTGCTAGCCCATCTTATTAAGGTTCTTGGTTAGCCACTGCTGCCTCTTTTTCTTTGCACCCTCTTTCCTTAGTTTGCACTTTGCAGTCTGAAGATTTATTGTTTTCCCTGCTGCCTTTCTGACCCATCTCCCCTGGGGTCCTCCCTTTACTGCCCCTTAGGCTAACCTGACTTTCGTCTTGGGCCCTTTGGTAATGGTTGTCAAGGGTGCAGTACAGCCAGAGCATTTGAGAATCTGGGCTGCCTGGGGCATTGCCACTGCCCTTGTTTTTTCAGTAGTACCACTTTCTGCTTCACAGTTCCAGATAGAAAACTTCTTTTCAAATAGGCAGTCATTAATATTGAATCTCTTTAGTTTATAGGAGAAAGAGAGCCTCTGCAATCCATACTGTAACCTGCAATTTTGGAGTATGATTCATCTCAAGACAGTCTTAGCCTACTGAATGATTTTTCTCTTCCAAACAATAATGATGTTTATTCAGGTGGAGGATCCTTTTTTGTAGGAAAATTCTTAAATATAAATTTTTTATTCATTTCTTGTCTGCCTGAAGGCCTATGGAGAATTTATTTTCTAATAATTCTGTCCTTCTTAGTAACTCTGATCTAAAGAGTTGACCTGTAGTGATACAGCCTGCAAAATTGTTTCCCTGACTTTGATGTAGAAAGGCAATGAGACTTACTAACTAGATCACTACTTTTCATCCTATTTCCCACACTAGTCCCAACACTAGTCCCAGCTGAGCTGTCAATCTGGACAAGATCAGTTCTTCTCAAGCATCAATGTGTGTGTGCATGGCTCAGGTATCTTGCTGGAATGCAGATTCTTGTTCATGAAGGTCAGGGTGAGACCTGGGATTCTGCATTTCTAGCAAGCATCCTGCCATTGCTCTAGTGCACAGACTGCACTTAAACTCTAGACGATCTACTTGTTTATTGCCAAACATGCTTGCTCAGGGCTGCTCCTCCTTTCTGGAAGACCTTCTACTGTCTATCAAGATCCTCCCTAGGCTTCAGGTCCCAGATCAATGTCACCTTCTTCATTAGGTCTTTCCTGCTCACTTTCTCGATTATCTAAACAGCGCATCTAATTCCTTCATAGTGAACTCTAATGAAGTCATAAGAAATCACTTCCATGGCAACTTTCCTGCTTTCACTTTGATTTTTTTGTGTGTATGTTTGAGCTTGTCTCACCTCTCTGTTTAATTTTAAACTCCTTGGAGATTGTTATCCATCCAACCCACTGTTATTCATTCTACTTCATTGTGTTTAGAGCAATGGTTCTCAGGCTTCAGAAGCATCAGAGTCATCTAAGGTTAAGTAAAACACAGATTGCTAGGCCTTACCCCAGAGGTTCTGATTCTGTTGGTCAGGTGGGGCCAATGAATTTGCATTTCTACAATCTAGCCTTTCTGAGAATGCTGTTGGTTAAAGGATTGCCCTTTGTGAAGCACTACTGTGAGGTAAACTTTTGGATTTAGGTTCAGAAAAACCTGGATGGGAATCTCCAGTTTCTTATGTTATATCAGGATACCCTTGGAACAGTTACTTCTTCTTTCCATTCTTACTTCTTCACCCGTAAAATTAGGATTTGGGAAAGAAATAAATGAAAATGTACATAAAGCTCCTGTTTGTTATTCATTAGCTTCTTTCTCTTATTCTTAATCAAACTTCAATGTCGCTTCCACTGGGTTGTTTTCTGATCACCCCTAGGTGACAGTAGGTCTCTTGCAGCCAGCTCCATGGTTCCCAGTGAGTCCCTCATTTCAGTATTTTTTACACACTTTATTGTAATTACTTCTTTAATTGTCCATCTTTTTATCTTCTTTGATAGATAAACTGCAAGATCTCTGAAGGCAGGGGCCGTATAAATGCTAGGACCTAACAGTATTTTGTCTGTGACTCAGAGATGCTTAATACAGAGAAGGAACACAATAAATATGATTGAATACAAAGAAAATGAAAGATGAGACAAAATATTGCATCCAATGAAATGGGAATAACAGTACCTACCATACAACATTATTTCCAAGAAAAAATCTAACATAGTTTTGGGCATGTTAAAGGCATCCAACAAGCACTAGTTATATTTCTACAGTAATAATGTATGAATATGATACCCATACTCCCAAGAACTTCCAGAACTAGATTTTAAAGTAGTTTTGTTCTTTTAAACAAAATCGATGTATTAACATGTGATACAAATTTTCTACTTTTATCATTACTTATTGTTATACTTATTAATTGTTATTATAATGTTACAATAAATTCATGCATTATAATATTTGTTGTGGACATTGATGTCACAGGACACAGTCCAGTGAGTAGTTGAAAAACACTCTTCAGAGCCGCAGTACTGATTCCAATCCTGGCCTAGTGACTCACATAGGAAAGTTACTGAATTTCTCTAAACTTCAGTTTGCTCTTCTCGAAGATGCAGTCATTTATAATAACGACCTCATAAGTGTGTTATGAGAATCAAATAAGAAATGCAGGTAAAGTACTTCAGATAGTGCTTGGTACATACTATATACTCAATAACACTGATTCCTTATAATAATGATCATAGTTGGTATTAAATAAATGTTTGTTGGATAAATTAAGAAAAACAAAATATATGATATTTGATCAGAAATCTGGCCAAATGGTTCTGAGAAGTAGGAAAAGGGAAACACCATATTTATTGGGGAATATCTGTTATTGTGGCAACTTGTATTTTCTCTAATTAGCCAGGATAGCTCCTATCTTATGTGTTCTGACGACTTGACTTTGGTACTCTTTCCATGGCGAGATGGGTCCTAGGCATCTGGATGGGTTTGTGACTCGAGCAGAATGTGACTTCCTAGGTGGGGCATAAATGGTGACAAATGCTTCTATCTGGTTCTCTTGGGACACTCATCTTTGGAGCCCTGAGCCACCAGGGAAGATGTCTGAGGCCACTATGCTATAAGAAAACCCAGCCACATGGAGGGGCCACCAGAGTCTTCTGGCTGACAGTCCCAGCTAAGGTTCCTGCCAACTGTCAGATCAACTGTTAAACATGAGTCTGACTTATGTGACTTACATGAAGATGCTTCCTGATGATCCCTGCCTATAGCTGCAAGTCACCCCCCATCTTTAAGTTCTCCCATCTGAGGTTGTAGACGGTGGAGCACCTACAAGCCATCTCCACTGACCACTTCCAAACCCCTGACCCACAGCGTCCAGGAGCATGAGTGTTGTTTTAAGCCACTAAAGTTTGGGATTATTTATTACACAGTTATGGATAACCACAACAGTTACTATATACTTAATTCACTTATTACATGTCCATCACAATATTTTGAGGCTTTTATTACAATACTCAATTTACCAGTGGGGATACTAAGTGTTAAGGTAGTCAAATACATTTTACAAGGGAATCAACAAGTCAATGGTGAAGCTGGGATTTTTTTTTTCTTTTTGCAGTACGCGGGCCTCTCACTGTTGTGGCCTCTCCCATTGCAGAGCACAGGCTCTGGACACGCAGGCTCAGCGGCCATGGCTCACGGGCCCAGCTGCTCCGCGGCATGTGGGATCCTCCCGGACCGGGGCACGAACCCGTGTCCCCTGCATCAGCAGGCGGACTCTCAACCACTGCGCCACCAGGGAGGCCCGAAGCTGGGATTTTAACCCAGATTATTTTGACTTTAAGGTTTATGTATTTTTTTACTATCCAGGGGAAAAAATTATAATCTTCTCGAAAATTCATTTTTAAAAGTAAAAATCTTCCTAAAGGCCTTGCTCATTTTGTTAGGCTATGCCTGATTTCACTTAGGTCCTCAGAAGATAGTAATTTTCACAATCAACCAGAACTATTGATGACAAATGTCTTTCTAAATTCAAAGCTGCTAAAATTATCAAGTCCAAGGCTGTCATCTTATTTTCTGGATACACCCACGTGCCTGGTTTAGGGAGGGCGGATCTCAGCGTTTACCTAGGATGAGCTGAAGACATCACATTTTAAATCACATGGATAATAAACTTCCCAACTAATTCTTAGACCTCACGCTGGGGAATATTTGCAGTATGTTCAATGAACATTCATGGTACATGGTGTGTGTATGTGTGTGTGTGTGTGTGTGTATGTGTGAATGAGAAAGAGAGAGAGAAAACGTTCAATTATGATTAATAACACCAGGTAGCCAGACATAGGAGTCCATAGCATTTATGGCCTTAAAGAGGTTTCAAAGAAAGGATGAGACCGCAAGGTACTCTACTTGTTTTTCTGCTCAGTGCTAGCCATTGCCTACAGAATAAGATCTAAACTCCTCTGTATGAGCTAAACCTACATCATTGGCCTTAGTTCCCAGGATTCCTTTTCCACATCCTATTTAACACTTGGAACAAGTACTCCTTCCTCTGGAATTATTTATTTACATTTCTACCTCTTTGTACTGTGATATATTACTTAAGACCAAGGACTATCTATTCTGTTCATCTTTAAAGTCTCAACATCTAACTCAATGCCTAATAAAGAAATTAACAAGAACTTGTTGTTGAATTAACAAGTCAATCAAGAGTCAACACCATTTGTAAAGTGGTAAAGGGGGTCCAAAGCAAAGAAAAGAAAATGTAGCAAAACTTCTCAAAATAAGAGTCAATATAATTTGTGATAAATAAAAGACTTTCCCTTTCCTTCTTTTCTCTCCCCCTTAGGTGAAAAACAGCATTTTGGATAGAAGGTATGAAGAGGTTATAAAATACTTGAGTTGGAGGACAGGGTCATGGCTGGGGATCTTTTCTAGATGGAGGACGGCAGTTAATTTGAGATTCTTTTTGGAGTGGTCTTCCTTTACTTTGGGGAAAGTGAGTACATAGTGGAGTTGCCTTTTTTGGGGGGGATGACGGGTGTACTTTGCAAAATGAGTAGGACCGGGGAAGATTTCAGAAAAGAGGAAGCAGGAATCTGGCTTCTTGGGAAAGCTTTTATCAATAAGATAATAATTAATAATTTCCTGAGGACATAGTATGTGTCAGACACTAAGATAAGTGGTTTACATGTATTGCAGAGTTGAAGCTCCCCCAAATTGAATAATATGGGTCCTATTATTACATCTTCTTTACTAATAAGATTATATTCATTCTACAAAAAGATTATGAAAGATGGTAAAACTCAAAACTGTTAATCAATTAGTATTGCGGTATGTGGTAGGCTTTCTGTTGAATGAGTTGTCTATAGCAGCTTTTAACCCTAATCCACAAGGCCTTACCCATAATTCCAAAATTCCCCATATTCCCAAACCTCCAAAACTCTAAAAGTCAGACACTTTTTGTAAGTTTTTAGGAAATCACTAGGCAGGAAAACTTGGCCTGAACTGATAACAGATTATTATTATGCTTGCTTTTTAAACTCTTATTTGGCGTAAAAAGCCATATATTTGTTACAGAGATACTATTTGATTAGAGAGTTATTTGTCCTGATCCTGCTGGGGTGTCATCTGCCTGGTACTATCTTACTAAGATCCAAAAATGTGTGATTTCCAAAATACATCTCTTAGGGGAACCACTGACTGAAACTGCCCACCCTGGCCAGGCAACATAGTAACCATTGCATGAGTTATCTTGCAACAGGAGGTCCTGGTAAGGAATCCGGAACTAACAAGCCACCACCAACCCGAAGAACTCGGGAAAGGTCAAAAGGAGAGAGGAGACACCAGTTCATATGTCCTACCAACCTCCCAGAATCCTCTTCGCTGGAATCCATCTTGGCTGAGTGATGCAATGCATGCACCACCAGGCAGGACCCTGAGTCAGAATGATTGGCCAGAGACAACCCAGAAACTAATCCCATCACCATAAAACCCGAGACTGAGCCACGTGGCAGAGCAGTCCTCCTGGGTTCCCTTACCCTCCTGCTCTCCTCCCGGGCGCCCCTTCCCAATTACGTCTCTTGCTTTGTCAGCACATGTGTCTCCTAGGACAATTCATTTCCGAGGGTTAGACGAGAACCCACTCTCGGGCCCTGGAAGGGGTCCCCCTTCCTGCAACACATCTGGCAGCAAGGATTTCAGACGAGGAACTGTGGATGTTATTCCTCACCTTTTTTGTTCTTTTTTCTCTGCGGATGGTACCTGGTGGATGTATACAAATCTTGCCCTCTTTATCTAACAGCCCTCCCTCACTCTCCTTGTCCTTATGTGTTATTTCCACACAATAACTCCCTCTATTTATATGCAAAAATTGTCTCCTCCTTCAAGATTCATGCATTCTAACCAAAACACACTCTACCCATCTTTGTAACTTCTGTGTCACTTTGCTTTGAAGATTCTAGCGCTGGTTCACAGTTTTTTTCTCTGTTTCTATGTCTGCCCTCATATTAGCTTAATTTTATGTTTGTGTGGTATACCCAACAACGACCCAGTCTTAGTGTTTTTCTCTCAGTTTTTCAACCTCAATTTCTCACTGCTACAAACCAGATCCCAAACCTTGGCTTCACCTGGAACTGACTCCACATTTGAAAATGTCCACTTCAATATTGCTCATCCAGTCCCAACCCTCCAGCTCGCCTATTCCATTTTGCCCTATAACTTTCTTCCCTGATATCAACCAGCATCACTGCATCTCCATACCCCCATTTTCTCCCAATCTATTAGTTCTTTTTCCTTATTTCCTTCCCTGTTCGTTTCAAAGTTTATAGTCTTTATTTTTCTCTCGACAGCACTCAGCAGCCTTATTCCTACTCTCCCTTTTCACCTTTCCAGAGCTTTCTGGTCTATTGTGATCTTGCTATCACTGTCCACAAACTCTTCATACTAGATATTCTGAATTATTTCGTGTTCTCCAAAGGTGCTTTGCTTTCTTTTGCCTCCCTGATGATGTATGTACTTTCTCTGCTTAGAAAGCTCCTGTCCTCTTCCTTATTTTATATGTCAGGGTGCAGTTTAGTTGTCACTTTCTGTGGGAAGCCTCTTCTAACCTCTCCCTGCTCCCAGCTCTGGCCCCAGGAGATACCCCTACCAAGTATTCCCACAGTATTGTGGGCACAGAATGTCACCTGCTTACCAGTAAACAAAGGATGTTGCAGCCATCAAACCATCAGCCACTGCAGCTGCCCCCAGCTATGCACCCTGAAGGGAGCCAGGATGGAGAAAAGCAGGATATTGGTCCTAGATAGTTAAGATGCATATCAGAGGAGTGATTTCAGTGAGTCCAGACTCTTGCATCTTCCCATAGAAAAGCACTCAATTCATTAAATTGAGATGTTTGGTTTTCTTTAATTAACAGTAATCTTTTGATATTCCAATGATCTGGCTTTGTTTGTTTGTTTTTCAAAACCTTCTATATATCCTGGTTCCTCCCTTGCCTCTTTGGAACAATCCCTGAGAGCTATTTGAGAATCTGTCTCCCAGGCTTTAGTCCTCAGTCTGTCTACAGAATAAAACATAAGTTTCAACTTTTAGGCTGTGCACTTCCTTTTTAAGTCGAAGGTTTCTAGAGTACATCTTTATCTTACGTATTATCCTTGTTTATTTTCTCATCTGACTCCCTCAGGCACTTTTAGGATAAGGACTAAGTCCCTTTTATCTTTGAATCCTCTTCTTTCAATACTAAAAAATGTACTCTTTGTATATATATATATATATATATAAATGAAAAGAGATACTATCAGAAAAGATTCTGTTAAAGTAATAAAAACTGTGAATCTGTGTGAAACTTTATATTTTATCTCTCAACCTAATGAATCTGGTCAAGAGAAGTCTAATTTGAATGCAGAGAAGGTGGGTTTTGCGCAACTCCACCTTCCCAGGTCTCATCAAATTCTCAACAAATGTTTATTTTAAAGAACGAATAAACGGCTTTATGTAGGGCTTCCCTGGTGGCACAGTGATTGAGAGTCCGCCTGCCGATGCAGGGGACACGGGTTGGTGCCCTGGTCTGGGAAGATCCCACGTGCCACGGAGCGGCTGGGCTCGTGAGCCATGGCCGCTAGGCCTGTGCACCCGGAGCCTGTGCTCCGTGACAGGAGAGACCACAACAGTGAGAGGCCCGTGTACTGCAAAAAAAAAAAAAAAAAAGGCTTTATGTAGCCAAAGTAATCCTGAGTAAGTCTTTGTAGTTTATAGAATTGAAATATTGCAATTATGCTGCACATGGCTCTCTGAGCCCCATCACCCCATAACCCACTTTATGCCCTATCATGATTCTGCACCCTTGCCGGAGTTGGCTGAATAAGAGTTGGCACCTGGCTAGGATGCAGCCATTTAGAAGCTGGCCACCAGCCGTGATGCTACCTGGCATGGCAGCTCTGCCTAATAGGGCCCACTGAGTGTTACACAGTGACAGGTGATCTAGTCAGATACTCTCCTGGGAATTTGGAGAATCACCCAGAGACTGAGTAAGTAAATCAGAAAGGGGAATATGTTGAATCCTCAAAATTGCAGACCACTAGTTTAGGGGATACCACATCAGATTGCTAGAATCCGTGAGGATTCCAGAGCTGTTGCTGTGACCTACACACTCAGGAAGTGTGGCTGCACAACAGGGGACCTGCTTCCAGTGTTTCTTACCTTCCACTTTTCTTTTGATTAAACCTCCTATCAAATGAGATAACTAAACATGATACTTTATGTGCCTGTGTTCCTTGCACTCTAAAAACACCTAACAAATATTTGAATACAAAATCCACAAGGTTGAAGCTTTTATTCCTCTCATTGACAAGCTACCTCCAGTGCCTAGATCACTGCCTGGTACATAGAACACTTAACTCTTTGACTTAAGTATTTGCCAAATGAACAAATAACACATTAATTTAGCCAATATTCGATAATCTCAGAATGGAGTCCTATTAAGTTGAGCTCTGGTGTCTGACTGCCTATGTTTAAATAGGAGATCCGCCACTTACTAGACTTATGACCTGATTCCTTCTCTCTGAGGTTTATTTCAGTTTAGTTTAACATGTAAACTCAGAACACTAATGTTACCTTATGAAGTAAAGTAAGACGTTTCAGAAATGCGATTAAAAAATCCATGCAGAACTGTGCCTGGCATATTGTAAAAACTCAATAAATGTTGGTTATTATGATACTTTATCATTCAATGCTAGTTTTTCTTCAGCTATAATTACCCTGAGTAAGATAATCTTAATAGAGATAGGGAACAAAAGTTTGCAATGTAAAAGAAAGAATAAAGGCCACAAATCAGAAACCGTAGTTTCTAATCCTTCTCCTGTCACTAATTAGCTTTGTGATTTTAGACAGGTTAGTTAAGTTTCTGGTCCAGTTTTCATATTTGTAAATTAGGAGATTTGGAGGGGGAGTCAGAGTTAGATACTATCGAAGGTCACTTTCAGCTTTAAAATTCCATGATTTTACATCGAAAGAGCAGATTTTTAAAATTCGTACTGTTATGTATTAACAAATACAATTAACATTTGCTTGGGGAATAATGATTGATTCAGGCACGATTTCGAGCTTTGATTTATTTGGGCACTTAATTGCCAAGGAGGGAGGGATGCACACAGACCAAGAACTATTTATATTATAAAATTAATTCAATTCCCATGTAATAACTAAATTATTCCCATTCTCAGTGCTATATTAATGGAGGGTATTCAATAAATATTAACTGAATGACTGGTGTGATGTCTTAAGTAGATTTGGTTGCTCAATGAGTAACAGTTAAATCTGTTAAAACAGTCAGATTGGGTGTAGCTTAGTGTATTTTTCAATTCAATTGACTTCCCTTTTTTTTTTTTTTTGCGGTACGCGGGCCTGTCACAGCCGTGGCCTCTCCCGTTGTGGTGGAGCACAGGCTCCAGACGTGCAGGCTCAGCGGCCATGGCTCACAGGCCCAACGGCTCTGCGGCACGTGAGATCCTCCTGGACCCGGGCACGAACCCGTGTCCCCTGAATCGTCAGGCGGACTCTCAACCACTGTGCCACCAGGGAAGCCTCTCCTTTTTTTCTTTCACTTAGTTATTAAGACACCTTGTAACTGAGGTGGCAGAATGAACACTTTTTGTAAAGTCTATCTAATTTTGACAATAATTACTAACTATGCTGGTCAAGAAGATAAATGAGACCAGTGGGGCTGCCCTTACTTGAAGGAATGGACAGACAGATCTCAGGGGCTTGGACCTCAGAGAGACCCCTTTGGCTGTTAATCAACAGCCCACACCTTATCGATGGGCATTTATTGGTCTAGTTCATATGATGACCTCAGGTCCCTGGCTCTACAACTTTTGCACATGCTTGAGGAAGAGGGATCTTTGCAAAGCTGGGGAACCAGGCAGCCATTTCCCTCCATTCTTGCCACTTCTCAATGGATGTCATAATCAAAGCGTCAGTCTTCTGCTTTTCCAACCCACAGACCCCTGGCTCTCCAGGAATCCCTTAAAACTAATACTAATGATTCCCTCAGAGGACTAGCTCTTCAGATAATTTCACATAATCCTTTCAGTGAGTTTAGGTTCTGAAAAACAAAAACCAGGAAGTAAAATTGGAAGTTACTCCTACTTTTCACATTTCTACAACCCTCCCCTGAGGCAAGGGGGGCACCTAGAATCTTGTCTGCCTAAAGAGGAGAAGGAAAATACTGGGAGACAAAAGTAAATTAAAATATCAAAAAAATAAGTATATTACAGGAGGTGCATACTCAGTAAGTCACTTCCCCCGAAATCTGCAGTAATGAAACGGAGCAGGACCCAGTGGTCCTTGTCCCCCGTGTCCTCAGCCTGCCTTTGTCTGTGGAAAAACTTTAGCCAAAGAATAAGTTTAATCAGAGAAATGAGAAAATACAGAAACAGAGGAAAACCGTCAAAAGAGAGCAAATAATAATAGTTTAGTCATCAAGCATAGTCAAGGACCTTTAGTTCCTCCTTAAGGGCAGTAGATAATATTCTGAGCCACATCCTCTGAGCTGTCTTGTAGATACTGAAGCCCTCACCAGGTGGAAGAAGTTAACTACATGATGACCAGGCTGTAGCCATGACATAGGCTACCACAATTCCGAGAATTGACCACAAAGAAATGGAAACAAACTGACCCTGGAACTGAAGATTAACTGTACCTAAAACAATCAAGATGATGCTGGTCAGACCACCGATGACCAATTTCAAGATGACTGTCAGAGCTGACTGTATTGTTTCTGCATGTAGCCCCCTCCCTCTGTCTATAAAAGCTCTTGCCCCCTGATTGTCAGGGGAGGGGGGAGTCGGCCTTTGGACAGGTGTCCTCCCTCCCCACCACTGGTTGCCGGAATCCAAAATAAAGCAAACTTTCCTTTCCACCAACCTGGACTCTTCATTGGCTTTTGAGTGGCGAGCAGCTGGACCCCACTTTCGGTTATGGTAACATTTGTTTAAAGTTCGCCTCAGAATTGCCTGTCCTAGCTTTATCTTTTCAGGATCATTTTGGCTGGGAACTTTGCAAATGCATGGGGCTATTAACCAAAATGAACCTAGCCAGATGTGTCTCATTTTAATATTATAGTTTTTTCATTTACATATTCCTTTACAAGCACAATAGGTCACGGTGAACACCCTGTAATACATGGAATGCAAATATTAGTAATAGCATTACTAACACTATTTATAATAAGATAGACGTATAATGAAAAGATTTTAAATGACTGCCCAAACTCAAAGTTACTAAGGTGCAGAAACGGGAATGGGGTCTTCAGAGCCTAGTGCAACCCCTCCACCTCTGTGATTCATCTTGCTATAAGTGGCCATCGGCTCACCTGCAGGAGAAATGGAATGAGCTAAGCTGTCAGGACACTAGCAATTAAATTTTGCTTGACTGAAGACAAAGAGGAAACACCATTTATTAGACACTGAGAGACACAAAGGCTACAAGAACTAAATAATGGTAATCAGCTGATAGATTAGGATGTCAAGTGCCTCTTCCAAATGTCCTTCTTTGTCATCTTCACATTCCCCACAGGAATTAGCCTGGTATAAGCCATTTTTTCCTGACACTTTGAAGGTTCAACCTATGAAAGAAAGACATACAGAAAGCTTCATAAACAAGTGAGCTGGCCTTTAACTTAAAGCTTAAAGCGTAAACACCAAAATCTTAAACTCATATGGTTGCATCCCCAAGGTTAAAGTATTGTGTACACATTTGTGGACTCTAGATTCATACCTGAAGCCTCCCACAGGAAATATATCACCTTTGTCTTATCTCTGTAAGAAAATTCTTATCTGCCTTCTGAAAGGAACTGAAAGTTTTAAGACTCTAATATTTTTCTGTTGCGGAGCACAGGCTCCGGACGCGCAGGCTCAGCGGCCACGGCTCATTGGCCCAGCCGCTCCGCAGCATGTGGGATCTTCCCGGACCAGGGCACAAACCCGTGTCCCCTGCATCAGCAGGCGGACTCTCAACCACTGTGCCACCAGGGAAGCCCTAAGACTCTAATATTAAATGTACTTCCCAACATAAAGCATATCTTCAAGACATTAAGAAATATGAAATTATACCGTATTTTATGCAATGCTTTCATTCCTTAAAATACGATATTTAACATTTGATTGGATTATATTCTAACACCAAGCCAGATACTTGTTTAACCCTATGGACGAGTTTACTCTTCCTCAGCACTCACTCCAGACCTGCTGCCATGTTCCACTCAGCCTACCTTGGAATCTCCTTGACACTGAGGTGTTATATCCTGCTCTTTTCTATATTTCCTGGAGATAACTCTAATCAAGTTAAAAAAATACCCACACCCATATACATATGAGGAAACCTGGAGTACAGACATAACATTAAGTGATACATAAATCTATACATATATACATAACATTGTCAGTGGCCCCACTGGGAATTCAATTACATGATTCTTTCCCCTCATTCATCTGCCTCCCTCAGAGTGGATGAAGAAAGAGCATGATAATGATTTCTACACTGAATCTCCTCTGGGGCCTTATTCAGGTGATCCCCTTTCAACATTCGAGTACCCAAGGTGGCAGAAAGATGTATTCAGATGGTAGTCTATATTTTGTGTTCTTTGCCATAGAAGAATGAGAGAGAATACGAGCTATTTTTAGTTTGTTTTCTGTATTCTCTCCTCTGCCATTCCAGAGGTAGAGCCTTTGTTTTCTTGTCTCAAGGGCTTTTGTACAGAACCACCTTCTTAGCTTTTGTGAAAGTCTAAAAAAATGGAAGTTTTCTGGTAAGGAGACAGAGGGATTGCTCTTTTAATTAGAGCGAGACAGTTGGGGTGAACATTTGAGGCTAGGAAAGGCGCAGTGTTTGGAGACCACAAGATCCTCACAGGGGCTTGGGACAGTGGCAAATTTCTAAGAAGAATGGATGCACAAGTCACTTAGGGAGGCTGGACTGAGGCTTCTGCTCTTGACAATGTTCCCCTCATCCAATAACAGCAGAGAAGTAAGAGAGTCACTGAGCATCACAGAACCGGGTGGGTTTCAGTAATGAGCCTATGAGGGTCATCAGCGTGGATTGAAGCTGGAGTGGTCATTCATGAATATTTTGCTCTGCATAAGCCATCTAGTCATTTGGAATCTTCCAGTAAGACTGATGTAAAATTTACCTTCAGGGCAGCATGAAGCAGACATGGAGTCAGATTCAGTTTAAGTGAAAGGAATAAAGCACCATAGACTTTCTCACATCCCTGTACGTGTAGCTGCAAATTCACAAACACCGTATTATGTTACTGCCTCCAAGGCTGGCAAGGAACTCAGCTTTCTATTCCCTCCAAAGTGTGTGCCTGGCACCCTGTATTCTGAATGCTTTGTTCATAAAGTCTCTGAAACTGGTGCTGATATATCTTTATTACGTCTGGAGAAGAAAAAAGATTTCATGATACGTACATTAAAAAAAATGTTTCTCCACACCAAATATTTTCTTCTCTGTCTTCCATCTCCATAAAGGACAGAGAAAAAGACTGGGAGAGTGGACAACAAAACAAACCAAAACTCCACTATACCTAACAAATTAAATCACCATTTAGAAACCTTCACATGGGGGTTCTTTAATCCAAAAATGCAACTACCACTACTGCAATTATTCTAAATTACAATTGCACAAGGTAAAATCATTTTTGAATGAGGTGGTCTATGAAAAAGCCAACCCCAGCGAGCGCTGCAGGGATCCTCTCCAACTGCAACCACACCTACTGTTTCAAGTGTATATAGAATATTATAGTAAACCCTCATAAAAAATAAACCCCTCTAATACTGGAGGGGGGAAATCACTATGTGTATACAGCAGTTTTTAAAGAAATTGTACCATTGTATAATAAAACTTTGGATTATCATACTCAATAAAAAAGCAATACTAATGATGTCTTTATTAGAATGATAAAATTCAAGGTGAACCTGGGCCCATCAGTTTCTCGATATTACTTCTCATAAAGAGTAGCTGTACCCCAGGGAAGAGCAGCATGTGTTGTCCTAGAAGGTGGAGAAAAGGCAGTGAGTGCTTTTCAGGCTTTTCTTTGACCTTCTTCTCTTTACTCAGACCAAAGCTCACACCAGTAGGGGGTGGAAGGCACTAAAGCAGGGTCCTTTAGCCACTGAGGCTTAAAAAGTGATTGCAAGGACAGTAGGGAAGTCAAAACAGGCTTTCATTAATAAAACCTCAGGTCTCCTTTGAAAATCTTTCCATCTCCTGTTTACAGTACAGTGAACCTGATATGATCCATATCCAATCTTTTTCCTACAGCACTAGCCTAGATTCATTTGTCAAGCAAATAAATGAATGAACAAATTCATACTCAAATGATCTAATGTTTTCTCATTAGTAGCTGAGACTATAAAAGAAAAAAGAGAAAAATAAGAAATTTCCAACATACACAGTCAGATTGACCACTTATGGGGAATTTATTTTTTTGTAGTTCTGAACAATGCATCAAGTTAATTTCTTGAATGAAGAAGACAGCATCTTCACTTTTTTTTTAACATCTTTATTGGGGTATAATTGCTTTACAATGGTGTGTTAGTTTCTGCTTTATAACAAAGTGAATCAGCTATACATATACATATGTTCCCATATCTCTTCCCTCCCTCCCACCCTCCCTATCCCACCCCTTCAGGCGGTCACAAAGCACCGAGCCGATATCCCTGTGCCATGCGGCTGCTTCCCACTAGCTATCTACCTTACGTTTGTTAGTGTGTATATATCCATGACTCTCTCTCGCCCTGTCACAGCTCACCCTTCCTCCTCCCCATATCCTCAAGTCCGTTCTCCAGTAGGTCTGTGTCTTTATTCCTGTCTTACCCCTAGGTTCTTCATGACATTTTTTTTTCTTCTTAAATTCCATATATATGTGTTAGCATACGGTATTTGTCTTTTTCTTTCTGACTTACTTCACTCTGTATGACAGACTCTAGGTCTATCCACCTCATTACAAATAGCTCAATTTCGTTTCTTTTTATGGCTGAGTAATATTCCATTGTATATATGTGCCACATCTTCTTTATCCATTCATCCGATGATGGGCACTTAGGTTGTTTCCATCTCCGGGCTATTGTAAATAGAGCTGCAATGAACATTTTGCTACATGACTCTTTTTGAATTTTGATTTTCTCAGGGTATATGCCCAGTAGTGGAATTGCTGGGTCATATTGTAGTTTTATTTGTAGTTTTTTAAGGAACCTCCATACTGTTCTCCGTAGTGGCTGAACCAATTCACATTCCCACCAGCAGTGCATCTTGCAGCAGTGTTCCCTTTTCTCCACACCCTCTCCAGCATTTATTGTTTCTAGATTTTTTTGATGATGGCCATTCTGACTGGTGTGAGATGATATCTCATTGTAGTTTTGATTTGCATTTCTCTAATGATTAATGATGTTGAGCATTCTTTCATGTGTTTGTTGGCAGTCTGTATATCTTCTTTGGAGAAATGTCTATTTAGGTCTTCTGCCCATTTTTGGATTGGGTTGTTTGTTTTTTGTTATTGAGCTGCATGAGCTGCTTGTAAATTTTGGAGATTAATCCTTTGTCAGTGGCTTCATTTGCAAATATTATCTCCCATTCTCAGGGTTGTCTTTTGGTCTTGTTTATGGTTTCCTTTGCTGTGCAAAAGCTTTTAAGTTTCATTAGGTCCCATTTGTTTATTTTTGTTTTTATTTCCATTACTCTAGGAGGTGGGTCAGAAAGGATCTTTCTGTGATTTATGTCATAGAGTGTTCTGCCTATGTTTTCCTCTAAGAGTTTGATAGTTTCTGGCCTTACATTTAGGTCTTTAATCCATTTTGAGCTTATTTTTGTGTATGGTGTTAGGGAGTGATCTAATCTCATACTTTTACATATACCTGTCCAGTTTTCCCAGCACCACTTATTGAAGAGGCTGTCCTTTCTCCACTGTACATTCCTGACACCTTTATCAAAGATAAGGTGTCCATATGTGCATGGGTTTATATCTGGGCTTTCTATCCTGTTCCATTGATCTATCTTTCTGTTTTTGTGCCAGTACCATACTGTCTTGATTACTGTAGCTTTGTAGTATAGTCTGAAGTCAGGGAGCCTGATTCCTCCAGCTCCTTTTTTCATTCTCAAGATTGCTTTTGCTATTCGGGGTCTTCTGTGTTTCCATACAAATTGCAAAATTTTTTGTTCTAGTTCTGTGAAAAACAGCATCTTCATTTTGCAAATCTTGAGTGGGCCCTGACAATGCTGAACTTTACCTGAGCATCACCCTCCTAGAAAAGTGATAGTTAAGAAATCCTCCAACATTTAGTGTTCTGGTAAATGGCTCATTGCTAAGAACACCCTTCTCTATCTGACTTAGATAAGATGCAGGGAGGAACCCTTGTTGCCTATGACAAGATCAGACCCTGCATATTCCCATTATTTGTCTCACGAGTGCTGAACTTCACTGTACCTACTGTGTAGCCTTGACAAAATGCCCTCTCACTTAACCAAACTTTAAAGAGGCATCTCTCCTCACTTGAGGCCTCTGAACTTTGACCCAATCTTAAGCTTAAGCAAGCACTGTGGGATGATCCATTAAGGAATGGCCCCTTCTGAAAAGAAAACCTTTTCTGTTCAATTGTCTGTTCATGCCACCTGCTCATCTTATTCCTCCACACCTGGTTCTTTCTAGCCTGGTTTACTGCCCCACCTAGAAAAGAAAAGCCCTTTCTACCTGATCTTTGAGGCAATTCTAGATTTTAGGACTGGAGTGTTCTCCCACTGTAATAGTCTTTCTCCATTAATTGAAATAGTTCTCCTTCCTGTACTGAAATATCCCCTTTCCCCTATTTCAGTAGTCCCCTTTCCTTTGTTATAATAATCCCCCTCCCGTGTTGCAATAGTCTTTTTGAATCAAGCCTCTCCTTAACTAAATCCAGATTAGTTTTTTATTTGACAGCCCTCATGGGTCAGCTAAAACTCAAGCTTAATCGTTTGAGTGAAACTTTTGGCGAGTTAAATTTAAACCACGTATAGTAATTCTATGAACTTTAGCAAACATTTAGGAAAATTGAATTTACATTGATTGTTATTTTCCCTCAAGCACTCAAAGGGACAATGTAAAAAAATCTGCTGGGATTGCATTGAATCTAGAAAGAAAATTGTGGAGAATGAACACCTTTAAAACACTGGGTCTTTCCATCCTTGAATACAATATAGCTGTTTCTTTATTTAGATCTATGTTGACTGCCTTCACTGGTGTGCAGTGTTCATCAGATAGATAATGCTCTGATTTTGTTAAATATATATCTAAGTACTTTATTTTTGCTGCTATAGCAAATTTTCTTTTTAACTTCAAATTCCAATTTTCTATTACTGGTGTATAGGAATATGACTGGCTTGGATAGTGACCTTGTATCCTATAATCTGTAAAATATACATTATATAATGCAAACTCATGTGTTAAAAAAATCTGCACTATTTAAGGGTGCTATAGAAATCTTTCTTTTATTGGGGTACAGTTGCTTTACAATGTTGTGTTAGTTTCTGCTGTACAATGAAGTGAAACAGCTATAGGTATACATATATCCACCCTCCCTCTTGGACCTCCTTCCCTTGGACCTAGGTCACCACAGAGTACTAAGCTGAGCTCCTTGTGCTATACAGCAGGTTCCCACTAGCTGTCTATTTTATACATGGTAGTGTATATATGTCAATTCCAGTCCCTCAACTCATCCCACCCTCCCCTTTCCTCCCACCCTGTGTCCACACGTCCATTCTCTACGTCTGCGTCTCCCTGCCCTGCAAATAAGTTCATCTGTGCTATAGAAATCTAACCAAACTATCTGCCTCCACCTGGATGTTGAATTATTACAGGGATAAGGAATAAGCAATATATTTTAAAACCTGATTTAATTACCATTTCCTCTCCCACCTTATTCTTGGTCTCTCATTAATTGGTTTTATCTTTTATCTGTAAAAATAAATAATAAATATTGAGGCCTTTAGGGTCTCAAGGTTTCCTAAGAACAGGTAATGGTTGTTAGTAAAAGGTATTTGCATCCAACACAACACCATTATTGACAATTTTTGCCTCTATGATTTGAAATTGTTGATACTAAGAAAGGAGGTGTCAATATTTTATTTGAAGACGCTTGCTTGATTTTGGTAGCCATTATTATTATTTTAAAATTAATTGATGAAAAGAAAGTCTGAAGTAAACTGGCTCTAGAAATTTTTTGACGTGTCCATGAATTCATTGAAGAAAAGTTTCTAGTGGTGGCAAAAGCGTTTTTTTTGGTTGAAATTCCTCATCAGTTATGAGGAAGAGAGGGAGGAAAGAAAATCATATGGGCATAAGTATAGAATAGAAGATTAAAGGACCTGAAAGTATAAAAATGGAGAAAGTCTGATGTGTGTGTGTTCATATATTTGTGTATGTGCTTATATGTACATATATATATTTCAAATATATTTTTCTTTTAGCTTAAAGATATAAACTTTCTTCATTTCCAGACAATTGTCCCAGTATACACCTAAATATATTTTTAAATAAACTAAGTAAAATGACCATTTTCTCTATTACTTAGTAAAACACAAAAGCAAATTCTAGAAGCAGACTTAGCCATTTGACTTACTTTTGTAAAGAAAATATTTATCAAGCCATCTGCTTTCTTTAGTAATTATATGCAGAATGACTCTATTAGATTTGATGATAAAGAACATTAACAAAATATTTAAGAAACAACTTCCTTTTAACCTCATCCTCAATATTTTTTCATTTATATTTCAAATATTATATAAGAAGGTGAACTGAGGGAATATAGGACATTTCAACTCTGCTTATAAAACATAAAAATGGTATAACTTTTATGTAAATGTCCACTATGGCAGAAGACCTCCAGAAGATTGGGAAGTCTGTGATTGAAAGGATTATGAGAAGTGAAAATTGGAGGCCAAGTTGCCCTCCAAAGTCACTTTCTTTATTTTTAATGTACTCTTTACAAATTTCTGATTTCACTGAGAATTAGGAACAGAAATCTCTATGCCCTCACCCAGAAGCATCACATAGACAAAGACACCCTAGGAGATGGTAGCCTAAAAGACAGTACACTCGATCTCAAGGATAAAGATGCTGGGAAAAGAAACTTGGCCCCAACTAGTAAAACAAAATTTAGATTACAGAGGGATAAGGCAGTTGCATAGGCTCTGAACCACAGGCAAGGTAGATGTCTGATCGAATCAGAGGATGACACCTACTGGTACAGGCACCTGCATCCAAACAGAAGGTGACCTTCAGAGATCAGCCACTGTGCCTACCACTCACATGGAAGCAGGTATTATCCTCTTACCAAGGTGATACCTTTCTGGTCCCACAGAGAAGCAATGAGAAAAAGAAAAGAGTCTTTCTTCACACATGAAATGAAAAAATAAATCGGACGACTTTATCTGGTGCTTTCTCTGTACAGCATTAACATTCCAGTCTGATCGGCCAACTCTTTGAACAACGGAAAGGACATCTACTCATCTTAGAGGATGCCCCTTGTTTGAGGCTTGAAATTTTGATTCTAAAAATGTGAAAGTGTTAACTAAATCAGCCACATACATGAGTCCACAGCTTTAATATTTCTTTTTACCACTTCACTTCCCCCTCGCTGTATTGAGATATAATTTACATGCAATAAAAGATACTTAGTTAAGTGTAAACTTTAATAAATTTTGATAATTGAATACAGTCTTGGAATAACCACCAAAATCAAGATACAGAAAAGTTGTCAGTGTCCTAAACATTTTTTTTCTTGTTACTCATCATAGTAGACCCCCTCTCCCAGTCCTTAGCCATAAGTAACCACTTACCTACTGAATTTTTCACTTAGTATGATTTTTTCTGAAATGCATCTCTGTTGTTATATGTATTAATATTTTACACCTTTTCACTGTTGATGTTATATGCATAGTCACATCATCCACCAGTTGATGGATATTGAGTTATTTCTAGATTTTTGTTATTATGACTATTGAACATTTGTTTGCAAGTAATTGTGTTTTCATTTTTATTGGGCAAATAACTAGGAGTGAGATTGCTAGGTTGTATCATTAGCATCTGCTTCATTTTGTAAAAATTAAAACAAAAAACCCAAAAGACACAAAAAAATCTGCTTTACTATTTCCTAAAGTTGTTGTACCATTTTGCATTCCCACCAGCAATGTATGAGGGCTCCATGCAAATACCTGCTATTGTCAGTCTTTTAAACTTAGTCATTCCCATTGATCTAAAGGGTATCTCAATTGTGGGTTTTTCTTTTTTTTTTTTTTTATGTTGGGGGTAGGAGTTTAGTAATTTATTTATTTATTTTTGCTGTGTTACATCTTCGTTTCTGTGTGAGGGCTTTCTCTAGTTGTGGCAAGCGGGGGCCACTCTTCATCGCGGCGCGCGGGCCTCTCACTGTCGTGGCCTCTCTTGTTGTGGAGCACAGGCTCCAGACGCGCAGGCTCAGTAGTTGTGGCTCATGGGCCTAGTTGCTCTGTGGCATGTGGGATCCTCCCAGACCAGGGCTCGAACCCGTGTCCCCTGCATTAGCAGGCAGATTCTCAACCACTGCGCCACCAGGGAAGCCCCTCAATTGTGGTTTTAATTTCCAGTTCCCTGATAAGTAATTTTCTGGATTGGATTATGTCTCCCCAATGATATATTGAAGTCCCAAGACCCAGAACCTCAGAATGTGACTATTTGGAAATAAGGTTATTAAACATGTACATAGTTAAGAAGATTTTATACCAGATTAGAGTGGCCCTTTAATGCAATATAGCAGGTGTCCTTATAAGAAGAAGGCCATGTGAAGACAGAGACACACAGAGAGAATGCAATATGACAATGAAGACAGAGATTGGAATTATGCAGCAAGCCAAGGGACACCAAAAACTGGCAGCCAACCACCAGAAGCTAAGAGACAAGGAAAGAGTCCCGTACAAGTTTCAGAAGGAACAGGCCCACAGGGCTGTACCAACACCTTGACTTTGGACTTCAAGCCTCGAGAACTGAGAGACAATAAATTTCTATTTTAAGCCATCCAGTTTGTGGTAATTTGCTACAATAATTCAAGAAATTTATACAACTAATGGTGTTGAATATCTCTCCATGTGCTTACTGGACACTTGCATATCTTATTTTGTGAAATATCTGTTCAAATATGTGGCCCATATTTTAATTGGGTTCTTTTTCTTATGATTAAGTTGAAAGAGGTCATTATAGGTTCTGGATCAAGTCTTTTGTGAAACATATGCTTTATCAATATTTTCTTCTAATTTATGGCTTGACTTTTGGTTTCTTAGCTGTCTTATGAAAAACAAAATTAAAAAAAATTGAAGTCCATGTTAACATTTTTCCTTCTATAGTTTGTGCCTTATTTTAGAAACCTTTTCCTTTCTCAGTATCATAACGATTTCTCCTATCTATTCTTCCAGAAGCTTAGTAGTTTTAGCTCTTACATTACTATCATGCATTTCAAGTTGATTATTTTGGGCATGGGTGAGATAAAGGTCAAGGTTTTTTTCTTTTTTTTTTTTTTTCTTTTAAATTGATAGCAAGTTGTCCTAGTACAGTGTGTTGAAATACTACCTTCTCCCTATTGTATTGCCTTGGAAACTTTGTTAGAGTCAATTGACCATACAAATATGGGTGAGTTTCTGGACTTTTCTATTCTGTTCTATGTCATTTGAATATTGAGGAAAGTTCTCTCATGATCAAATGATATGATATTAGCATGTTTCAATCACGTGGCAGATTTAGCTATACTGTCATCTTTACAGGGTAGTAATAACTGGAATCTGGAAAATATTTCAAGGATGCTTAAACATATTTGTCAACAGCCAAATCTGTTGGGATTGGAAGATCTCACCCTAAGAACTCAAGCAGTCTTCCAGTGTTAAAATGTCACTTTGAAACTTTTTTTTCCCATGTTCAAATGCACTATTTTGTAACATTTTCCCTCTTTTTATTTTAAAAATAGGCTCAAATACATTCTAAAAGAGTTAAAATATTTTCCCCTATTGCCTTGTGCTATTTAGTATGAAAGATTACCTCAAAGCAAAGGTGCAGAAACTTAATTATCTGAGGGATGTGTTCCTTGGGAAAGCCGAGTAGAGCTCAGGTCATGAAACCTGTTGGCTGAAAGTGGCCAGCAGCAGAGCACTATCTAGGAGGGATGAGGGGGCACTTGGGAAGGTATATGTTAATATCGGTGAATTCCTGGGGAGGCGATAAGCCAAATATTTTTCCTGTTAAACACAATGAACAAGAGTTCGGTTGGAGAAAGTTTCGAAGAAGGTACATGAGTCTAATCAGCAGTCAGTATAAGCCAGAGCATTCTGGTTGAGCCTTGCTATACATCTTATATAACGTGGATTTGGAGTTAGAAGAGCTGAGTCCTTAGTTTGGATGCAGGCTTTGTGACTTTGGTTAAGTCAGTGAGACTCAGTACCCCGATCTGAAAAAAATGGAGCTAATAATATCTCATAGAGTTGTCATGAAGTTCAAATAAGATCACGGAAATCCTGGTTAATAATGAATCAAATGGCTCAAATCTGCTTCTAGTACATTTAAAATGATTAAGTGATATGAAAGTGGTGTTTAGTATTTTTATATGAAAGGAACTATTCAGAAGAAAGGAAGTGAAGACTTTTTTTTTTACCAGTTAGATGACATTTGCTTTATGCTCTTCAGGTTTAAAATGTCTATGAGAGGGCTTCCCTGGTGGCGCAGTGGTTGAGAGTCCGCCTGCCGATGCAGGGGACGCGGGTTCGTGCCCCGGTTCGGGAAGATCCCACATGCAGCGGAGCGGCTGGGCCCGTGAGCCATGGCCGCTGAGCCTGCGCGTCCGGAGCCTGTGCTCCGCAACGGGAGAGGCCACAGCAGTGAGAGGCCTGCGTACCGCAAAAAAAAAAAAAATGTTTATGAGATAAAAAACATTTTTTTTCAGTTTTTATTTTACAAGTAAACAAACATAGACAGTTTATATTTTGCTATTCATTTGAAGGAAACATGACTAAGGTTGTAGGAGAAGTCAGAGATGAGCTTGTTCTCATCATCTTATAGGTAAGAAATCGGTGTCCTCTGAGCTTAAGTTATGATCTCCAAACCACCCAGCTGCTGAAGGACAGAGATGGTTTCTAGAGTCTCACATTTTTGTTACTGATCTAGGATTATGAACAGAATACACAGGAATATAATTTATTTCCTTTACTCTATCTTTCAAATTTACTCAATAGTAATTATGTCATCTAAAATGTAAATCACAGAAAAAATATTAAAAATTATTAAAACACACTGTGAACCAAAAGATGATATTAAATATTGACACACTGAAGTGCAGAAACGTTAAGTATAAGGTACAGAGTCACAGAATAATTGAAAATCATTGCTGTACCTGGAACGTTTTGGGGCTGTTGATACATCCTTGGTCATCTTTACAGATATCCTTCTGTAGACCAGAGGAAGCACCATCCACCTAGTATGACATAAATTGCACCCCAGGAACTCCTCTCCAAATTATACCCCCATCGCCACTACCACTTCAGTAAACAATGTCTTCTTAGCTGATTTTATGTTGACTTTGTTGCCTGACATTGTTCCAATATGAACTTTATTGAGATATCTTTAATTCTGTTCAATATTCATTGAAATGCTGTTTGCTATGCACCAGGTGCTAAACTAGACTAAAGGGTGCTCAGTGCTGTCGAACAGGCTCATTGCCCTTAAAGAATTTCCGACACAATTGAATTGAGCAGATTATACCTAAATAAGAATAGATGCATAGTTCAATATAAGACAGAGTAAAATAAGCTCTGGGGAAGGAAGATATATAAGTTATAGTGTTGGGGAAATACTTTCTCCATGAAAGCGTTCATGGAAATACTTTCATGGAGAAAGTATTTGAGGTCAGTTTTGTAAGATGAGCTGAATTTCAGGAGGTCTTGAGGCTGAGAGGAAGGAATGCCGACTGCACATCTCCATCTGGAGGCACATCTTAATGCCTATGGAACAGAACATGTGCAAATCCGAACTCAGATTCTTCCCCCTCTGGTGTTTCGTATTGTGGTTAATGACATCTTTGTGAGGGTCTAAGGTTACAAACTTGAGATTTATGTTTAACTCTACTCTTTTTTTGTGTGTGTGGTACGCGGGCCTCTCACTGTTGTGGCCTCTCCCGCCGTGGAGCACAGGCTCCGGACGCGCAGGCTCAGCGGCCATGGCTCACGGGCGGGATCTTCCCAGACCGGGGCACAAACCCGCGTCCCCTGCATCGGCAGGTGGACTCTCAACCACTGTGCCACCAGGGAAGTCCTAACTCTACTATTTTTCATCCTTCTGAATTCAAAGTCTTCTGTGGATTCGACTCAGAAACAGCTCTCATCATTTTATACCTAAAAGATTTCAATAACTTGGCCTCCCATACTCCAGTCTCCCCCTTTAAATGGCCCCCAGTGATCACCATCTCCTCTCATTGATACTGTTGTTTAGTGCCCTCCTACACTATAACAGGATTGGCAGACATCACAATAAATTACTTTTGAGATTAGTTTACAAAAGGCCACACAACTTCTGTCTCTTATTCATTCTTTCTCTTCCTTATATTACTCACTCTGGGGTAAGCCAGTGGTTATGTCATAAGGACACTCTATGAGAGGGGCAAGTGGTAAGTAACTGAGATCTCTTGTCAATAGCCATGTGAGTGCACCATCTTGGAGGTGGATCCTCCAGCTTTAATCAAGCCTTTGGATGACTATATCCTTAGCCAACGTCTTGACTGAAACCTCATGGAAGACCCTGAGCCAGAACTATCCAGCTAAGGCGCTCTTGCTTTCCATGTCTCTCAGAAACTGTGTGAGATAATCCATATTGATTGTTTTAAGCTGCACGTTTTGGGAAAAGTTGCTATGTGGCAATAGATAACTAATACACCCCTTGCAGAACTTAATTTTCCATACTGATACTAAAGTTATCTTTTTATTAAAAAAAGGATCAACCCATTCTCCATGATTCTATGATGTAATACTTCTTATATTGCTTTGTTGTAATGTCATTAAGATATGTGTGTATTTAGTACAGAACTTGATAAATAATAATCATTCTAAGGATTTGGGATACAGAGCAGAAAGCATGGAAGTAGGGATGAATGGATTACATTTGAAAAGTATTTTGACTGGATCATAGGGAAGTAATTGAAGATGACCTGGATAAATCGATTTGGAGATACATTGTAAAGGTTATTGAATATGATAAAGGAGGAATTCGCAACAAATTTAATTGAGGTCAGGAATTTTTACTATCCATGAGAATAGTAATTCAGTTGGGAGAGAACCTGAGGGAATATATCAAAGCACTAGTAACTTGAAAGGAAAATTCAAGCTAGGGAAGGAAAGGTTATGCACACAGATCATGATCCAAAGGCTGTGTGTGTATGTGTGGATATATCTGTGTATGTGTGTGTGTTTGTGTTGTGACTTTGTGATGGGAATAGAAGTGTAAAGGAAAGATGACCTAAGGTTCTTATACTAGGTAGAGAAGAGGAAACTGCAGAAGAATGCTTTAAAAAAATAGAAGAATGCCAGAGATTGTCTCTCTTTTCAAGTCTGGCAAATTGAACAAGGGCAGCATGAGAGAAAAGGCAAGGGCTTTGGAATTCAACAAACCTGGTTTGAATTCCAGTTTTGCCACTCAGTGGCTGTGTGGTATTAGAGAAGTTAATACTTGTAAATTACAGTCGTGTATTTAAAACACAGAGAATAACACTTTCCCTCCAGGATAAATGTAATAGAATAAGCACATGGAAAGAGGCTTGCATGGTGCTGGCACAACAGCACTCATACCAGGGGAAGGCCCATGAATGCTTCCCAGTACTTGCCATGAAGGCCTACTGTGATTGTGGAGTTCTGATTTATATTCTATAGCTACAAAATAAATGGGCAGAATTGTTTAATGTACTAACTTCTGCACATAAACTATTTGCAACAAAGACCTCTCTCCAGAGGAATTTGGCAGGGCTCATTCTGAAATCTTATGGTCCCTGTATATTGACTAGCAAGTAGTCATTATTAGTGTCTCATTTTCTAAATCATACAGCTGGTAATTCCATGATCCCTTGTGTTCATGGTGCTTTTCAATCTTTTATCCTTGGGTTGCTTTCCACTTGATTCCTGTTCCCATAAGGTCAGAAAGAGCATCTCTGAGAACTTTAATGTGCTGACAGAAAGAAGGCTAGAAGACCTCCCCCTCCAATCATAAATTGAGCCTGGGGCAGTGTTTCTTGTTCTTAAGACCTTATTCCTCTAATGGCACCCACCCAAGATTTTGAATTAAATGAGGATGTTATTTATTTAGTAGAGAATATTTTTAGAGGTTAACACTTCCACTGAAGCATAAAATCTATCCATTGTTTAATGTATGCATATAGAGAATTTGATTTCTCCCTACCTGCATACTTTTCAGGAAACCATTTGTCAAACTGGAATTTGAGGGGACTAAAACTATATATTAAAATTGACCTAGATAACCAATGAGCCATAATAAAACAACACATGATCTGTAATTCGTTGTGGAGGAGCAGCAATTCAACACCTCACATTCCAGCTGCTTGCAATGATGGAATACAACAAACTGTGAAATTTGATGCTTTATAATGGGCTGGGTATATGAAAGCAAAATCACTAGTTCATTCTTTTTAGAGGCTGATGACTGAAATTCATTACTGATCATCAGGTACATCTTTTGGCAAGAAAAAGGTTAATGCTCTCTCTCACTTGCCTCTGTCTCCAGGAGAAATGGAGGCTTTCTCTTTTATCATACAGAGTCCTTATATCTTGGAATTTCTTCATGGCTTTCTGTGACACAAATTGGATTTTTATATACTACATTTTTTTCAAATTCTGTTTATAGATTTATAGAAAGAAAGAAAAAAAAACTAATGGGGTTAGTGTGGGGTGGGGGTGGCTTTTTCTCTTGGCTTTCTCTTTTATTATCTATCATAGTTTTTCTTTTTTTAATCCACAATTCATAACCAAGAGCAATAACATAAAAATCGATAAGCAAGAAGTTAGGGTCTCGCCAGCCATCTCAAAGAATTTAAACCTTTTTTTCAACATCCAGTTTAGAAGATGCCAGTTGAAGGCTAAATCAATGCTCAGATATGTGACTTTTTTGCACTAGATGCTGAGGTAAAAGACAGACTTGTACTTCATTTTGCTGGTACCTCCTGCCAGGAGAAGTCTAGAAAATTTGAAAATAGGCAAATGTCCTCTTCAAACTTCCTAAAAGGATTTACCTAATTATTCTTCAGTTAAGTGTTTATATAATTTTGATAAAGCATTAGGTGATAACTAATTTAGATATAGTCCTTCCCAAGGATGTTCATAAAGTCTTCCAGGTCCCAAGGAATTGGGGTGGTATCGGGCCAGTGCTACAAAATCGTGAGCAGTTAAAAGACAGGCTCTGATGTCAAATGACTCATGTCACTCCACCACTACCTAGTGCGATAAGCTCCTAGTTATTCAGATTTTTCACCTACAAATAAAGGTTGTTTTCATTTCTGCCTCACAGGATCGTTGTGAAAACTAAACAAGATTATACAATAAAAATACCCCAAACTCAGCCATGAAAAAGTATGAAATAATGCTATTTGCAGCAACATGAATGCACCTAGAGATGATCATACTAAGTGAAGTAAGTCAGACAGAGAAAGACAAATGCCTTGTGATATCCCTTATATGTGGAATCTAAAAAAATGATACAAATGAACTTATTTACAAAACACAAACAGACTCACAGACATAGAGAACAAATTTATGGTTACCAAAGGGGATAGTGAGTATGGGGGTGGGGGGAGAGAGATAAATTCGGAGTTTAGGATTAACCTATAAACACTACTATATATATAAAATAAACAGCAAGGACCTACTGTAGAGCACAGGGAACTATACTCAATATTTTGTAATAACTTATATAGAAAAAGAATCTGAAAAAGAATACCTACACATATATATACACATATATATATATGTATGTGTATATATATATGTATAATTGAATCATTTTGCTGCACACTTGAAACTAATACAACATTGTAAATTAACTATACTTCAGTAAAAAAAAGAATAAGGACTGTAGCTATTTAAAAAAATACCCCAAATTCAGTATCATTAGGGAACCACTTTGTCCCTGCCAAAGGCCACCCTTAGTGGATGTGTTCTTCTTTTCCTCTCATTCTTCTCAAACTAGTCTAGTTGTATTTCTACCACTTGGAACCAAAAATGACCTTCCTAATACACATTTCAAGAAAACACACACACACACAGACACACACACACACAGACACACACACACACACACACACACAAAGGGAGCCCCTAAAGTATGTGAAGATTCTAAAAGTGGCACACAAAGAATTTTAACTATAAAATATATTAGAGTATATTGTCAGGCAAAGAGAAACTTTTGATTAAATTTAAATAGAATTAAAGTTTTTAACTTACTGAGTTGTTTTAACTGTTGTTTATGTCCACTGTGCTATTGTATTGTTACATGACTCTTCTATTTTTTTGCAGAAAATAATACATTCTTTTCCTTTTATCCCCCCATAAAGAAACTGTAATGTTTGTATACATAGTCATTTTGAATATGAATATAATATTTCCTGGGTAATCTTTTGTGAACTAAACCTCAGAAGAAGAGCTGGTAATGGAGGAAACTGAAAAAATTTTTTTTTTTTGCTTTTATTCCCTCCCATTTTTCTTTTCTGTTTCTCACTGCCTTTCTAATTCCTGTTTCTCACCTCCTGGCAAGCAAATGTTTCAGCTGTGATATTCCATTTAAATCTGCCCTAGGCTTGTAATTCTCCATGCATTTTCCTCCTCGCTATTTCTCCTTTATTATAGACACTATTATTTTATTTATAAGATTTTAGCAAGCTTGTAGGAGAAAAGACTCTCTCTGAAGTAAGTAATTTTACGTTATAAATGACAATGCAAACATTCTCAGGTAGTTGTTATTGTTTTGCGATAATATTTTCAGAGATTATTTAATAGGACACATGGGATGGGAAGCTAGTTTTTTCTGAAACCTTTTGGAAGTTCAGAGCTAATTAAGTTGATTGGGCTGAAAGATATTTAATGACCTTTGCCATTCCAGCATTTATGATCCTTCCTTTACTTCTAGTCCTTGAGTTCTTACAAACAAGTTACTACATAATTGCAAAAGTCCAGATCAATATAGAGTGAAGGGGAAAAATTAATCATCAGTGTTTTTAAAATAATGCAAAATGTTAAGTGTTTTATTAGCATCAGACTCTTTCCTGCTTACTTTAAACTAGAACTCTAAGAGCTTGTATACTTTTTATATGGCATCTTAGAGAATATATTTGGCAGCTCTCACAGTTTACTATGTATAAGAGTCACGTTAAGAGCTTGATAAAAATTTACATTCCTCCCGTCTCCTCCAGTGTTTGTTTTCTTTCTTTTATCTATTTTTTATGTTTTCCCCACTGCTTCCTTCTGCTCCATTTCTTTGCCCTGCCTCTCTTTTCCTCTCTCTCTTCATCTCACTCAGTAGATTTCTGTTGGACCAGGAAACTGCATTTCTAACCAGCATCTCAGGTGTAGAAGCTGATGATCCTGAAACCAGCAGAATGCGTCTTGGTACTTAGCGGAGCACAGATTCTTCTATCTCGGCACAGAAAGAATTCAGAGAGAGGCAGTGACAGGTAAGGAAAGAGTTTATTAGTATAGGACGTTTGTAAGAGAAACAAGGGGGCAGGCAAGAGAGTGCCACCCTGAGAACTTAGTGGGCTACTGTTTTATAAACAAAGGAAAAGTGGGGAGGGGGAGAAGACCACCTTCTTCCTCATTCTTGAGTTGACGTCAAGCTTCCATCATTAGTCCCTCCTTCACATCAGGTGGGGGAGTTTTCTTGTCCCTACATGGTCAAATGGGGACTGATGTGATGCAATGGAAATGAGCAAAAAGGTGGTAACATATACTAAAATATGGTAAATCATTTCAGTTTTCATTATAATGTCACCTTTTAATGAATATTTTTGCTTCTAGTGTGCTCAGAGGAACATGTCCTAGGAATCATTAACTTACTGACTTTACCGGGCAGGATGTGGGTCTTGGTCCACCATTGTTTTATTGTTTTGGGACATGTCTCATGCTCTGTTGCATGGCTTTGTTGCTAAGCAAGCCTGCTTGGTTTTGTGGTTAATCAAACTTGCTTTCTTGATTAATCATTAACTTACAGGGGTCTCCCATACTTTTTTCTCTACTTACAACCGCGTAGTGGGATTAACTATTTAACCACCTACTTTGTCTCTTTACTCTGTTCCTATCAACCCCTAAATCCTTCTTTGAGAAAACTGGAGCATTCAATCTCTTGTTTAGTAGGAAAAGAGCCCAGAGAAGTTGCTGCCTATTGAAGTAATAACTGATCTTGAAAGAGGAAATAAGAAGAAATGTATACATATAGGTAGAAGTCTACAGATTTTAGGAAAAAAATAAGATGCTATTAGCCGTTTTTCTCTCATACTTATTTGCTCTCGTTTAGATTTCCATCTTATGGCTCCTGATTTAAGCTTTAACACAATTAACACCAAGTGCAGTTCAGTGTACTTCTCCAGACCTCAGAGTAATTTCCTGAAAATGAGCCTTCATCTTCCAGGTGTCACACTCATCACTGAGACCTCACCCAGCCCATCCTTACTTATAAGGCTAGACCCAACATTGTTGTTTCTCACCCAAGTTCACGCCAGCCCATCCCCTTCTTTACATTTGCCCCTCCTGTGAACCCAAAGCTTTTCCCCTTAAAAAACATAATTTTGGTTGTAAAATTCCAGAAATTCAACCAAAAATGGAGGGGCCGAACATCTCTTTCCAGCTACTTGACATTCTCTTTGTAAGAAAGTTTCTAAGAAAATGTGAACGTATTGGTTTTGTTTTATGTAATTTATTTATTTTTCTGAATGTGAGATGTGACCAAGATGTTCTTACTGTTTCCCTCAGCTGGAGCAAACTCTAGACAGGATTATTCCTGCCTTTAGGCCTCTGCTCTCCCTTTCTTTACAGCATTTACTTTAGAAACTTGTCATTATAAATTCTTTCTTTGTCCTTTTGAGATGTAAAAAACAGGGATTGAACCTGTGTCCACTGCAGTGGAAGCTCAGAGTCTTAACCACTGGACCGCCAGGGAAGTCCCGAGATGTAAATCTTTATTAAAGCCTCTTACCAGTTTTACATCTCAGGACTATCTTTCTCAAGGATCTGGCTACCATCCTGTTGAATTGTAATCATTAGGGTAAATAGTACTCCTGCCTCCCAGCCTCTAACTCGTAGTCTTTGTGGGAGGGGAGGACCCCAACTTTAGTGGACACCCTTACTCTAAATTGTAAAATTACCTCTTGTCCTGAAGATAAGAGGTTTACTTTTCCTTTAGGTGGGACCCGTTAGCAAATACAGATGGCCTTCTATCTCTCAACTTCCCTGTCCACACCGGCTCTTAAAAGCTCTCCAGCCCTTTGTTTCAGTGGAGTTGAGGTCAGACTGAGTTCCGGCCTCTCTTCCCAATTGCAATAGTCTTGAATAAATAAAGTCTTCCTTCTCTGTTTAACTTTGGTGCAATTTTTCCTTTGACAGCGGCTAAATAAACTTTGTGAAGCATCTCTCCATTCTATACAGGAATGGTACATGAAACCGTTATGCCTGCCAAGTGAATCTTTTAAGGTGAGACTATTTCTTTATTTGAGAGGGCTCAAATATATTTATGTCACACTGAAAAAAAAGATAGAAGTATACTTCTCTAGCGATTATCATCCTATCCACAATAGCATACTTTTAGAAAAGGAGAAATAATGACTTTAATATCTATTTTGGATCCCTGAAAGGAAAGGATCTAGCTTTTAAAACTTAAACTCAGATGCTCTAATTCCTTTTGGAGATGTGCCGAACAGGTAAAATCTTTATAATTTGTGGCTCAAGAGGCAACAATCCATTTTAAGGGATAATTTCAAGGGATTATCATGATCAGCCTTTGACTCCAACCTCTAAAATGGTAAATTCCATTAACTTTAATGATATTTTTTCTCATCATCCAAAATCTACAGATTGTACTTGTAGACTTTGTTAGCCCTATTGAGAAGATAATCGTGTTTATGTTTTGTAAGACTGAAAGTTCAGAAGTTTGAATTTTTGCTGCTGTTGTTTTTGACTCTTGTTACTGACTCATAATTGGATTTTGAACAAATCAACTGATGATTTTATTGTTGCTGACTTTTCCCCCAAGATGCACTCTGAAGTCATAGACTACCTGGAAACTGCTCTCTGTCAGTAATAATCAAGGGTTATGCTCCCAACTAACATATTTAATAGAGAAAGAGAAATGTGTGTTAGGTTTCAGTGCACAAAGTAAAAGAATACTGCTTGGTTAACACTCAGCATACATTCACATCAGATCCTTGGAAACTATTTCGTATGCCTGGTGAATGCTAGTGTTTACACTGTTATTAAACTAGGTTAAATGCAAATTAATAAACACATAATTTAATATGTTTGTGTGTGTGTAAATACACAGAAAGACAGAAAGACACACACACTATATATATGTGCATGTGTGTGTGTATATATATATATATATATATACACACACAGCCAGTAATTGTTGTTAGATTATGTTTCTTTTGTGTGATAATTGTTGTTAGATTATGTTTCTTTTGTGTGATATATCATTGCAAAATTTTGACACCATCTTTACTCTGTTACTTAAATGTAAGGAAACCAACAATCCTAGATTTGGATTTTGTTGGTGTTGTCTTTGCAGGGATAGATATCCCCAAAGTCCCAGATGTAGCTGTAGAAAACAAAAGAAACAAGCAAATCATCAATATATAACAGAAACAATGGTAGACTTGAGTTACCTTGCAAAATATCATATCGAGGCTTAACTAATGATAGTACTTTATGACTAATTAATACTCAGCCTGACGATTAAAAAAGTAATTACACCTGACAATTCAAATGTAAGTACTAGAGCTTAGCAGATTGTAATAATTTGGGTTGGCGAATTGCTTCCTTAGGAAAAGAAAACCCTTTTACCTATGTCTGTAATGTAAGATCATAATTTGCTTAGAAAGAAGACAAAACAAAAAAATTAAAAGTTTATCCTGAAAGCACTGTATAACATACTTTTTTTCCTTCTTGGGGAGTCAGTAGCTGAGGTGTTCTGCACCTTCAGTAGAAGCCAATATATGGTATATTTTGTACAAGGATCTCCAATAGTCTATTGTGCATGGATTCTATATACATTTTTAACAGTGTATGCATTTCTTTGTGAAAACTAATTTTCCCTATGACTTCTGGTGAGCTCAACTCCAGCGTGCTTTTGCCACAGCCAGTCCTGTCACAGGTGACAGGGGCAAAGAGTTTGCTCATTAATACTCCAGGTCCCTTTTTATTTTGCTGTTCTGATGTTTAGAGGGGAAGTTTTAGTATGAATATGGAAATGATGAAGTATTTCTTCTTGTGCTTAGAAGAATTTCAAGTAAAGTCTTATTAACATGATTCTCTGAAAAACAAATCACATTTCCCAAAGGCCAGCATATTTTAAGTGGGAGTTCAAAGTTCAGGTAATATGCAATGAATTCTTAGCATACATTTGTAAATTCTGGAATTGTGGGTAAATAAAATACGTATTAGTTGTTCTGATCAGGAATGGAGAAACTGTGTTGGTTCTTTGGAAATACAATGATATTCTAAAAGACAAAGAGAAGTGATGATGTGAAAGAAAAGCAGTTTGCAACAGATCAGCAAAAGTAGAGTACTGTACACAGACCCACTTTGGATGTTTCTTTTCCTATGAATTTTCCTTGATAAATGTCATCATACAGAAACAATGATACAAGTACAATTCATTATTGGGTTTTCTTTCCTTACATCCATTAATCTCCAAATGTATTTTTAAAATCATAGCTGATTCTAAATACAGAGTAAACTACATATTTTGGGGATTGCCAATAAATAGCTTCTGAAGTCACCAATTTGTTGAAAAATGGGATTCAGATTGCATCTTCAGTCACTATAAGAGTGAGAGCTAGAAGTCAGTTAACATTAATGCTGGACCCAAATTAATAAAGATAAGGTGGTGGGGTTGCCCCAGGAGGAGGGGTGATGAGTACTCAGATGAAGGCAGAAAAGAAAATAGACTGACTGGCTTGAAGTGAAGTTATTCTGTTATCAATTTAATAAGCATACTCTCTTAGCGAGAAACATAGAATTGTTAACTCTTACAGGAAGACTGATCTTTACTTGTTCACCAGAAAACAGGCTGTGGGTTTACAACTTGTAAGAATGATGGATACTCTGCTTCTCGGAGGCTCTTCTGTAAATTTACACAACATACTTTGGTAGAAAAAAAAATTCAGGCTTAGTGTCTAATGATAAAATGTGTAAGTAATCAAGCAAATGAACAGTTTTTTATGTTAGTTAAATCAAGTCCACTTCCGTGAGCATGGCTGCATATAGTTGAGTCTGAATTTTGGGACATTAATTGGCTTGTTTAAAAACTTATGTCCACTAAAATTTATATCAAGATTAGAGGATAACTCTGCCCTCAAAATATTATTTTCTTTCAAAAAATAAGAGAAGAAAACTGAAACTAAAGGGGAAAAAGGAAAAACATTTATGAAAATCGTGAGCATAGACACATCCAAGCCTTTCGTATCTACCCCCGCCGATGGATTCCTAAATTTACAGCCTTTTTAAATAGATGGGAAAATGTAGAAATTCATGACATTTAACATTAAAAAAAAAAAAGAAAAATATACCAGTTCAAGCCTAAAATTCTAGTCACAGTGAATTGAGAATGTAGAGGAAAAACAATATTTTTCTCAACGACACCTGATTTCTTTTGAATGATCTTTAGTTACCTGACAAATCGGGAGACGTGTTACTTTAAGAACACCTGCTCCTAAAGAAACTGCTCTTTAGATGCTAAAAAGCAAAAGTCTATAAAAGGTAATTTTCCTAATGTTATGTAATTAAAGTACACATGGATGGAATTAGGAGCCCTTGCCTCTGTGGAAGAAGTACATTGTGCACAGAGAGAAGCTCTCTCCTGAGGCTTCTTAAATTTCAACTGCCTTTTTTTTTTTTTTTTTGCGGTACGCGGGCCTCTCACTGCCGTGGCCTCTCCCGTTGCGGAGCACAGGCTCCGGACACGCAGGCTCAGTGGCCATTGCTCACGGGCCCAGCCACTCCACGGCATGTGGGTTCTTCCCGGACCGGGGCACGAACCCGCGTCCCCTGCATCGGCAGGCGGACTCTCAACCACCGCGCCACCAGGGAAGCCCCTCAACTGCCATTTTTGATCATCCTGACGAAGGCTCTTCTAGACCCTCAGAGTTCTATGTGATTTACTAGTTCAAGTTGAGTTGGGCAATTTGTAAACTCTATGTATGGAACATGTATGTGTGTATGTATGTATCAAACTATCTATCCATCTACCCATTTCTCTATCCATCCAATATTCTGCACTCAATTCCAATGTATGGGTTTTTTTTTTTTTTTTTTTTTTTTTCCATACCACCAAGCAATTCTTGGACTGGTGTCCTACAATTTAACTCAATTCTGACACTATCTAACTGGACATAGTGTCAAATCCCACAGGTTAAGACCTCAGTCCCATAAGACTGTGCCCCAAACCGCTTCAGATGCCAGTTACTAGTCCAGTGCTTCTCTGGTTCTGACTGACCTCCTATAGAGGGGAGGGTCCAATGACCCCCTCCTTGGGTTCGATTAATTTGCTAGAATGGCTTACAGAACTCAGAGAAATATTTTACTTAGTGGATGACCAACTTATTAGAAAAGGATAGTATTCAGGAACAGCCAGATGGAAGAAATGCATAGGGCGAGGTAATGTGGGAAGGGCACGGAGCTTCCATGCTCTCTGAATGCATCACTCTACCAGAATCTCTACGTGTTTAGCAGCCCTGAAATTCTCTGAGCCCCATCATTTACGTGTCAATGGAGGCTTCATTACCTATGCATGATTGATTAAATCATTGGCCATCGGCAATACATTCAACTCCCAGCCCCTTTTCCTTCCCAGAATGTTGGGGGTGGGGAGATGGGACTCAAAGTTCCAACTCTCTAATCACATGGTTGGTTCCCTTAGCAAACAAACCCAATCCTTAGGTGTTTTCCAAAAGTCATCTCATTAACATAAACTTAGGTGTGGTTGAAAGGTGTTTGTTATATCAAGACACTTTTTACAACTTTTATCATTGGAAAACTCCAAGGGTTTTAAAAGTTTTGTGACAGAAACAGGGATGTGAATACCAAATAATATTTCTTGTTATAAATCACAATATCTCACCTTCATTCCCCTATCTATACAATATACATACTTTAAAAAAAATGTTAATGCAATGAATTGAAAGCTAGCATTTCTTGTGCTTTATTTGAGATTTCAAGCATCAGAGAGTCAATAATTGGCTTATATTTATGGTAAGCTGAATAATGGCCCCCAAAGATGTCCATGTTTTAATTCCCAGAATCTGTGAATATGTTACCTTGCAGGGTTACTTTACAGGGTAAAAGGGACTTTGCAGTGGTGATTAAGCTAAGGATTTTTGAGATTATTCTGGATCATCTAGATGGATCCACTAGACATTTTGTAAATGTCCTTATAAAACAGAAGCAGGAGGGTATAGAGTTAGAGAAGATGTGATGATGGAAGCGGAGGTCAAAGTAATATCGTTGCTGGAAGGGGACCACAAGCCAATGTAGGCGGCCTCTAGAAGCTGGAGAAGGCAAGGAACAGATTCTCTCTGGGAGCCCCAGAACAAACACAGCCCTCCTGACACCTTGATTTTAGCTCCATAAGACCTATTTTTCAACTTCTCCAAAACTCTAAGATAATAAATATGTGCTACTCTAAGCCATTATGATCACGGTCATTCACTATAGCAACAATTAGAAAATTAGCTATTGGAAAACTAATGTGCTATTCATGGTGTATCACTCTCAAGAACTTTAAGAGAATGAAATTTTGTATTTTCATGTTGTATTGGAACACACTACTTAGAGAGGAACAGGTCTCAATAAGAAGGATGGACTCTGGTAAAGAGACACGGACAGCTGGATCAGATGCTGCAGAAGATTATTTAAAGTTGGAATTACAAGGCTAATACATGTAAGTTAACCTTCGAGTTTTAAAAGGACATTGTTTAAAGAGAGAATGCACCTTTAGATGTGATCTCTAGAATAATTTCAAACTTGGGAAATAGAGTATATTAATAAAAATCTTTGTATTATTATTAGTTCAATCTCTGATTTGAAGTGCAGTAACCTTAATTGAGAAGTATCACAGGAATACATTAAATAGTGGGAAACAAATATCCCAGACTCTGGGACAGAAGTGTCCTCAGTTGCCTCTAGGCCCCACTCTCTCATCTCCACATAATTTCATGGCAATATACTGATTCACGACCCAGGAACACACTGACATGTCCACATGGCAGTCTCATGTTATAGATGCCAACTCTCAGGGCTGGTAGAATACTTTCAAATATCCAGTCCCCCAAACTTGCTATCTTTAAAGTCATTGGAGGAACTTTATAAAAACATGATGCCTGAGCTGTATCACATTCTGATTCAATAGCAATTTTCTGACAGTTGAGCCCAAGAATATGGATTCTTTAAGAATCATTATTTTTCGATACTCAACTTCAGTTTAATAAGTAAGGATGTTTGTACAATGCTTTTACATTGTTGATTATCTGTGATTTTAAATCACTCTTCTAGGCACTCTTTGGGGGATACAGAGAGGAGCAAGACTTGGGAACTGTTTCAAAGAGGAAAGTAAATCATAAACCACTAACTATATTAAAAGTGAGAAATAAGTGCTCTACAAAAGTACTAGCTTGTGGTATCAATATGATTAAACACACACTAATTCTCACGGGTAAAACTAGAGACAGTTTCTAGAGAAGGTGAAAGTTAAGTTAGGCCTGTGAGATCGGGTGGCAATATGATCTTGGGCCCAGCAATCAGGCAACTTTTGATGTGAATTTACAACCCCATGGTGATGCCTTTTGCTTGAGGAGATTCAGTTTCCCCTAAGAAAAATGGAGCAAGTGAGATAATGCATTTATTAATGCATACAAAATCCTTAGGTTAATGGCTGGCACATGGCAAGCATTCGGCAAATATTGGTGATGATGATGATGATGATGTGATGATAATGATAAGGAAGAAGGAGAGGAGAATTTAAGAAGGTTTTAAACCATAAAGACATGTTCTTATTCCATCTCTGACTTCAGCTTCAACAATCTCTTTACTACACACACACACACACACACACACACACACACACATACAACTTTCAGACATGTTAACTAAAAACTATGTTTAGAGTCTTGGGATAAAAATCAATTCTAGGGCTTCCCTGGTGGCGCAGTGGTTGAGAGTCTGCCTGCCGATGCAGGGGACATGGGTTCGTGCCCCGATGCGGGAAGATCCCACATGCTGCGGAGGGGCTGGGCCCGTGAGCTATGGCCGCTGAGCCTGCGCGTCCGGAACCTGTGCTCCACAACGGGAGAGGCCACAACAGTGAGAGGCCCGTGTACCGCAAAAAAAAGAAAAAAAAATCAATTCTACAGCAAAAACAGACATACCTCATGCTGTTTGGAGCATATAGTCTAATGGAGAGACACACAAAGTCAATTGGCAAAATTATTAAGTGTGATAAAAAGAGTCATCTGGTACAACGAAAACTTGTAATGGGGAATTGGAACTAGTCAGGGTGGCCAGGGAAACATCTCAAGGAATTGACACCTGAGCTATAATATAGAGAGGTAAGTTGTAATAATTTGAAGAAAGAAGGAAGGAGAGGGCATACCAGTGAGAGAGAACAGAATATATAAAGGGCCAGGCCAAGGGCCTGGCAGAGAAAGGATAGGTTTTTGGACAATGGGAAGAAAGCAGAGGGAATTTTGAGATGATACTGGAAGGTAAATAAAGCTCAGACCACATGGACTATTAGAGAGCATGTTAGGGATATTGCTCTTTCTCTTAAAAACACTGGGAAGCTATTGAAGGGTTTAGGTAGATAAATTAAATGATCAGGTTGGTACTTGGAATCTATTATTCTACACGCATGCAGTGAAAAAAAAAGAGTTTAAAGGGTGCCAGTGTAGAGGCTGGGACCAGTTAAGAGACTATTTGCAACGGTCCAGCTAAGAGATGATGGCAGTTTAGATTAGGAGTGGGAATGGGGATTTAAGGAAGTGAAGATAACATAGATAGATAGATGATAGATAGATAGATAGATAGATAGATAGATAGATAGATGATAGATAGATGATAGATAGATATGGATATGGATACGGATATGGATATAGATATGGATATTCTTGTAACTGAATTTGTTGATGAAAAAAAGAGGTGTTAAGGATGATTGCTGAATTTATGGTAATCATAACTAGATGGATGGTGTTGCCTTTGTCTGAAATTTTAAAAAAATGAAGCACTTTATTGCTTGGGAGAGATAACCATGAGTTCAGTTTTATACAGAATGCTTTGGAGACACCCTTGAGACACTGTCTTAGGCAGCTCACTATGCCGGATCAGTGTTTGGGGGATAAGTCTAAGAAAAAGATGTAAGTGTAAGGACCATCTATTTATAGGTGGCAGTTGAAGTGATAGGCAGGGATGGGATCAACTGTTGAGAAGTTAAGAACGAGGGGGTGTCACGTGCCACGGAGCAAAAAAGCCCATGCGCCACAACTACTGAACCTGCACTCTATAGCCCGCGAGCCACAACTACTGAGCCCGTGTGCTGCAACTACTGAAGCCTGTGTGCCTAGAGCCCGCACTCAGCCACAAGAGAAGCCACCGCAATGAGAAGCCAACACACAGCAATGAAGAGTAGCCCCCGCTCGCTGCAACTAGAGAAAGCCCACACTCAGCAACGAAGACCCAATGCAGCCAAAAATAAGTAAATAAATAAAGAAATTTATATTAAAAAAAAAGAATGAGGGGGGTGGGGAACCTAGGAATGAGCCTTGTAGAAATCCCAGGACAAGTGGGGGAATGATGAATTTAGAGTGAAATCACTTTGACCTGGCTCAGGTCTTGATGGCTATTCACATGTAAGTATGGAGAAAAAGGACCATTTGTCCACTCAAATATGTGCTTTTTCCAGATAAGTTGAAACAATCAAACAAACAAACAAAAACCCACAAAATAATGAGAGGTTACAATAATGTCAAAAAGTATTATAAAAACGACCATGAAATCTAAGGTAGATGAGAAACATATGAGGAAAGGGGACACTCTGGAGAGGAAAAGTATGTGCCAATGAGGACATGACTATTCTCTAGTCCATACTCAGGGTGGAATACATTATACATATTCCAAAGCACATTGCTTGACTGCATAGTAGCTCCATGTATGATTAAAGAATAAGTCAGTAAAGGAAAAGAATTTGAATGTTCAATTTGGCTGGAATCAAAAAGGATTTTGATATAACTCTTGTAAATGTTTTTTTTATATCTTAACTCTGAGGCATGAAAACATTGAGTACCTAGCACATAAAAACCAGTCTGAGCAGCTGCATGGCATAGGGAGATCATCTAGGTGGTTTGTGACCACCTAGAGGGGTGGGATAAGGAGGGTGGGAGGGAGGGAGACGCAAGAAGGAAGAGATATGGGAACATATGTATATGTATAACTGATTCACTTTGTTGTAAAGCAGAAACTAACACACCATTATAAAGCAATTATACTCCAATAAAGATGTTTAAAAAAAACAGTCTGTATCTTCAGTGTCATTTCTAAAGAAAAATTCTGTATACTTTTCTTCTTAGCTTTTCAGAAAAGTTTGGGTAACATCAAGGCTAGACACTCATGACTAGAGCAATTTTTTTTTTATGCAACAACTTCAATTTACTGAAGTAAGCTGTCTGAGAGTAATAAATGTATATAGAAAATGTGAACAGCCCATGGCAGCAAATGAAACATTCAGAAATAATGTAATGGAGATGGCCCCTGTGAACACTGCAAAAATGGTTTTAAAGTGCAGTCATGAATTCATTTTTTAGATTTAAGAAACATTACTCAGAAATACTAACATGTCAGATTTTGGTTTAAAGACATCTTTTGCATCTGGTGGGTATGTATATATAATATAAGAGACCAAGAAGGGTTTTTAAAAATTTATTTTCCTTTTTAAACTTAAGCTGTAAGATTTTTATTAAAAATTTAACCCATTTTAACAATATTAACCAAAGAAATATGAAACTGTAAATTGCAGGATATGTTAGTATAATACAGTCAAGGAGTATAAAAAGAATCAAAGAGCTTTGATATGGAATTAGCATAATACAGTCAAGGAGTATGAAAAGAATCAAAGAGCTTTCATATGGAATTAAACAAGCCAACCAGTCTTACCAAGTTCAAACTCTCAAATAATGTCAGTGCATCCTACTGGGTAATTTTATTCTGTCTTTGGAAATTTTATTCTATGTACTAATGAGCTATTAGGACAGATTCAATACCAGATTATACTTTTCCCTTTCGTGGCTCTACTTGACCAATGGACAATTACTTTCCCTCTGAAATTACTTAGTGTTTTGCTTGTTTGTTGTTTATTTTGGGGTATGGATTCATATTATGCCTCTGCACTTGTTTTTGTTTGTTTGTTTGTTTAAAGCAACATTAGCGCTAAGATATATGAAAGCCATGATTATCCCTCTCGTTTATTATTTTAAAAAAGTGTAACTTCTCACTGATTCACATGGTAGATCAAAAACTTGTTTCCTTGTACTAGGATACGCTGTTTGCAACAATTATTCAGAGATAATCAACCCTTATTGGACTAAAATTGTAAGTTATTTTCACATAGTAGTGTTTTATAGGCACGGAATCCAACAGGAAAAAGCCCAATAGTGTTAAAGAGCCTAAAAGTGAACAATAAGAAGAAAGGATGAAAACAGTTGACAAAGGCACTACAAACTGATAGTAAGAAATAAACTGATTCAAGTGGTTTCATCACATGTCTTTGAGCATAAATTACTGTTTATACAACTATAATAATAATAAAGATAAATAATTCAAATAAAAGTAAATCCTAAGATACTATTAAAGTATGTTGGCTTATTGTAAATGGATATTGAAATCACTTAAAATTACCAGTTCATACTAGATTTTGAGTTTTTCATTCTCCCCGACGCATACCATTTACTGGGTTCTACCATCTTTTTATTAACCCATATTTTTTCCTTTTTTCTCCTTCCTTTCTATCCCACTCTTTTTCTCCTCCATCCATACCCCTGTATAATTATTTCTTTCTTTTGTTTATCAAGGATTATAGTTATTATCTAAATCAGAACTATTATTATTCCACTTTTTTTCCTGTGGGAGCTGAGTTCTAGAATTCTCTATCTTTACATACTAAGCTCTTTTCAGTATCTAAAGTCATTTTGTTTTACTATAATCATATATTTCCCATACTAGTTACTGAGAGTAATGCATTTTGTTTTCATTCCCACTTCGTGGAGAGATATTCATGAGGTTTGTCTCAATTTCCGTATCATCATTCCTGAAATGTTTTTTTTTAGCTTTGGTAGTGAGAATATTAAAACTGTTATAACATCTGTTCAGAGTCTTTTGTTTTTTTGTATCCTTTTTATCCAATAGCTATGAGAATTAAACTCAGACTTGAATGAGAGGTAATTAGTCAACCATATTTGAGTGATATGTCTTTAAAATGAATCTCTGTTGTGGGATTCTAGCCTAGTACCCCCAGTACCCAAAGCTCCTCTGGAAAATATGCTCACAGGTTTTAAGCAGCTGGAATTTCTCCCAATAAGCATGGTACTGCAGCCCCCTTGGCTGGATGATGTGTTTGCAGTTTTCATCATAGTCCCATGTGTTTACTCATTTAACAAGTGGTTATTGAGCACTTTTTATATACCAGACGCAGTGCTAGGGCCTGGGACTACATGTCCTGGTCAAGAGTTGATAGTCAATAAGAGAGACAGGTCACGTACAAATTAGTATCTCCTTGACTGCAAGACCCAGAAATCTAATTTGATTTAATTTACATACAAGTAGTATGTGTTTACATTGATGCTGGAGAGTTTCAAAGAATCTAAGTTTAGAAACATGGGCAGGTCTCCTGGACAAATCCAAGGACAGGCACCAAACCAATAGCACACCAAGGATGTTCCCTTCACTTCTATTGTCAACAAATCTCTGTGATATGTGTTTTTATCTATCATCTATCTATCTATCTATCATCTATCTATCAATCATCTATACAGGCATACTTCAGAGATATTTTGGGTTCAGTTCCAGACCACTGCAATAAAGTGAATGTTGCAAAGAAGCAAGTCACACAGTTTTTTTGGTTTCCCAGTGCATATAAAAGTTAGGTTTACACTATACTGTGGTCTATTAAATATGCAATAGTACTGTGTCTAAAAAATATACATACCTTAATTAAAAAACACTTTGTTGCTAAAAATGCTAAACATCATTTGAGTTTTTGGTAAGCCATAATCTTTTTGCTGGTGGAAGTTTTGAATCTTGCCAGAATTACTAAAATGTGACACAAAGGCAGGAAGTGAGCAAATGCTGTTGGAAAAATGGTGCCGATATACTTGGTTGACTCAGGATTTCCAGAAACCTTCAATTTGCTAAAAAGGCAATATCTGCAAAGTACAATAAAGCAAAGTGCAATAAAGTGTGTGTGTGTGTGTGTGTGTGTGCGCGTGTGTGTGTGTGTGTGTATATATATATATATATATATATATATATATATATATATATATATATATATATATATATATATATATATACAGTTGACCCTTGATCAACATGGGTTTGAACTGCATGGGTCCACTTATACTCAGATTTTTTTCACTAAATATGTGCTACAGCACTACACAATCCACGATTGGTTGAATCTGCAGATGCGAAACTGCTGATATGGAGGGCAGAGTATAAAGTTATGCGTGGATTTTTGACTGAGCAAAGGTCAACAGAGGAGAGAGAGAGAGGTAGTTACAAAGAGAGTTAGTTACAGAGAGAGAGAGAGAAAAAGAGAGAAGAACCTTTATACTGTAGAAAATCTTAACATTTCTTAAAATTTTCCAGTACATTTCCTTTTAATAGTGAATGCTACATTTGCATTGGGCAAAAATATATTGAGTCAAAAACTAACAAAAGAAACTGTTAATGTTTACATTCCAGCTTGGAGGACAGAAATGATATATATTTAGATAAATTGATATGTCATGCTAGTAGTATTTTCTATCTCGTAAATCAAAATGCACTCCTCTTCTTGAAAGGAATAATAGAAATGTAGTTGTCACAGTGGAAAACAGAGCTCCCCCATAATCTCCTAATTCTCTTTTTGATAAAGTTCTTATCTTGGATTATTTTCTTTTTCTTTCTCTGCTGGGCACAACATCTTACAAAAAATTGAACTGTTTTCATGTCAAGAATTGGCTTAGTATTATTATTCCTCTCTTAAATTCAGGCAATGGGTGATGTAAAGGTCATTAAACAAAACCCAATATGGAAACAAATCTGAGTCAAGGGAAATTTTAATTTCATCAACATTCCATGAAATTGCTTAAAAAAAAACTTTATAAAAAATAAAAATTTATAAAATGCTTAAAATATGTAGATATTGTCAGTTGGGAAGTATATACAAAATTCAGTTTTAGACAATTAAGTATATATGTTTCACACCTTGCTCCCCTGGTTGCTAGTCAGTGCCCAGGATTCCATGGAGGATTTCTGGCAAGGAAGGGGAGGACAGCAAGGGTGCTGGAAACCAAATTCATGGATCTCAAGCTCCATGTAGTGACCATCCATTCTTCTCATTCTGGTCCTCTACAGGATATCCCACCTCAGTCAGTCAACTCTATCATTTCAGTTGTAAAAGCCAGAAAACTGGGTATCAATCTTGATATTTCCTTCCTTCATCCAATCACATCCAAGCATTTTCAGCTTGCCTTCATAAATTTATCCTTACTTCATAATCAATTCCTATCACTACCACCATTTTAGATTAATAGACCATCATGTTCTTCCTGAGTTTCTGAACTCGGGAATAAATTATCTTTCTTCATCTACTCTTATCCTCCAATTCCTTCCCTGTACAGTGCTAGAGTAAATGTTTCCAAACTTAAAGCTAATTGTGCCATTTCCTTCCTTAAAATACCCTATGGTTGCTGTTTGTTCTGGATAAAGAACTGTCTGCTTCTCCAGGCTTCTGGCTCCAGCACCCCTTTGTCTTCTTCACCCCAGTGGCATTACTGTAGGAGTCTATGGACTTTGCACATGCTGTTCCCTGCACCTGAAAAACTCCCTCCACACTCATTGCTTCAGTGCCTATTGTTCCTTTAGGGATGCCTTCCCTGAATTCCAGACTATGTCAGGTCTTAAAGGAGAGGACTTCTTTTTACAGCATGCTTTTTCCTTTAAAACATTAAGCACTGTTTAAAATTGGATCTCTATTAGTGTTATTATTTGATTAGCATATACCATGTCTTTATTTTATTTTAAATTTTACTCATTAATATATCTCCAGAGCCTAGCACAGTGCCATCATATATTAAATAAACTAACTTACTTAACTAAGTTAAATAAAATAAATGATGAAGAAGTGGCTAAATGGAAGCATGCAAAGTGCGCTTAATGAAGTACAAAAAAATCAATTGTGCTTGTGTTGATAAAAAGCAATAGAGAGGAAAAGGTTAGATATAAGAAAAAGCAAAGCTCCTGATAAGAGCATAGATTGAAGGATTGGGTTGACATTGGAACGGCAACACATTTTCTATTAAAAACAGGAGAGAGGGGCTTCCCTGGTGGCGCAGTGGTTGAGAGTCCGCCTGCCAATGCAGGGGACACAGGTTCGTGCCTCGGTCTGGGAAGATCCCACGTGCCACGGAGCGGCTAGGCCCGTGAGCCATGGTCTCTGAGCCTGCATGTCCGGAGCCTGTGCTCTGAAGTGGGAGAGGCCACAACAGTGAGAGACCCGTGTACCTCAAAAACAAACAAACAAACAAAAAAACAGGAGAGAAAAAGGAAAGTTAGATTGCATATGCAAGAATTTTGTAGTGTTGTGGCAAGGATTTGCAAGAGTACATAACTAGTGAATTCTATGTAGTTTTTTGGGGTTTTTTGTTCTTTTTCACAAAGGAGGAGGAAGAGAGGAAGAGATGAAAGCTCAAGTCTGGCAGAGTCTGAAGAAGGCTTGATGTAGCCATGGTGGATATTGGGATAGAACTCTGGCTGCAGAAATTAGAATGAATGCTGGATAGCATCCAGGACTCAGTTGAAGAGGAGACTGTGAATTGGTAGTGGAAGACCTCTCTACTTGGTGGTGTGACATTCTCCAGTAGCTCTCAGCAGCTCAAGTGTAAGAATGGAGACAAACTATTGCTTTAGCCCAAGGTTGGAGTTTCGATACATCGGTATGATGGAAGGACAGGGAATTTCAGTTGTTGGCAAACAGAAGAACTGTCGTTCACTAAAGCAATATCTTTTCAAAATGGTTATATTTGCTTACTTTCTTACTTCATTGAAATCTTTTCTCAAATATCATTTTATCAGAGCTCTTCCCTGATGATTTTATTCAAAATATTTCTCTTTTGATTTTTTATCTCCTTAAAACGATTTATTTTCCTCTTAGTTCTTGCCATTACATGATTTAGTCCTTCCTTCCTTCCTTCCTCCCTCCCTCCCTCCCTTCCTTCCTTTCTTCCTTATATCTATCAGTCTCTTTTAAAATTATACTATATGAGAATAGGGACTTTTTAAAAAATTGTTAAACCACAGCATTAACTGTTCCTAGAACATAATAGGAGCTCAATCAATACATAAGTCCATTAATTATTTAAATAATTATTGCAAAGACCCTGAGTACAAAGAACTTTATAGAGAAAAATTTTTGGGGGGTGGTTAGGGACATACAAAGTGATAAGGTATATTTTAAGACTGATCAGTGCTCATTTCACATATAATTGTGTTTACTTTGTCCTAATTTAAGTTTTAAAAATTTTAAAGCATTGGCATAAATGTTGGCTCATTTTACGTTATTTAACAATAACGTTTAGAATTCCCTCTTCTCTGTTTTGCAAATTCACAATCTGAATTTAAGACTGAACTTTTCTATGACTTCTGTGAAATTTTTCCATCTCACTTTTCATAGATTAGCTCCATATTCATACACCATTTTTTCCTCATATATTGATTGCCCTCATTTTACTGAATTATGTACTTATAGAATTTGTTTCTTACTATATAGTGAGTTTTTAAATTAGACTTTATTTGTATATTTGTCTTTATCAACTTCAACACAGAATCTGGTCCTATTAAATTTGAATAAATATGTGTTGAATGAGTAAATAAAATGAATGAATAACTGAATCCATTTCACAGATAAGAAAACTGAGCTTTGGAGTAGTTAACTGATTTACTCAAGGCCACGGAGATGATAAGGAAAGGAGCACAGGCCTTCTAACACCTAGATAAAACTCATTGTCATAGGTACTATAATTTAGTCATGGATTTACATTCCTAGAACTGCCATGTGATTTAATATTTTTCAAAGAATATGAACATGAAGCACTTAAAGTTCCCAACTTAAAGAAAGAGTCCATTAAGCCCTCTATTTTGTTTTGCACATTTTATATCCTGTGCAAATGTTTTTCACACTAGCAGCTCTAAAGCAAAGCAGCATGGTTATATAAACAGCAGTATGGAGCAGTGCCATGCAGCTAAATGGGATGACTCCTTGTACCACAAAAATCCTTGAGGTCTGCAGAATTCAAAATAAAATAAGGAGATTCTCTGGCTAATATTTAAAAAATTATTTTTCACAAGAAAATTTTCGGCCATGAATACTGATTTGAAAAGAATTTACACAGTAATAGAGGCATCTTGGAACTGTTTTTAGTTATTGGTTCATTACATTACATTTTTTTGCTAATAAGACAATTTTAACTCAGGAGAGAATACTATTCCTTTTTTGGGGAATTAGTCTAAGAGAGCTTTGGCAAATGCTAGGGACAGGTAAAATTCATGGATCATATAGTGAAAAAGTGTAGGCAAATTTCAGGAATTTAGGTATTTACTCTCCATAAAAGCAAATCAGGACTGGGACCTTCAAGATGGTGGAGGAGTAACACATGGACATCACCTTCCTCTTCACAAATACATCAGAAATACATCTACATGTGGAACAACTCCTACAGAACACCTACTGAATGCTGGTAGAAGCCCTCAGACTTCCCAAAAGGCAAGAAACTTCCCACGTACCTGGGAACGGCAAAAGAAAAAAGAATAAACAGAGACAAAGAATAGGGACAGGACCTGCACCAGTGGGAGGGAGCTGTGAAGGAGGAAAAGTTTCCACACACTAGGAAGCCCCTTCATGGGCAGAGATGGGGGCTGGATGGGGGGAAGCTTCAGAGCCACGGAGGAAAACGCAGCAACAGGGGTGCAGAGAGCAAAGCAGAGAGATTCCCACACAGACTATCATTGCCGATCAGCACTCACCAGCCTGATAAGCTTATCTGCTCAACTGCCAGAGTTGGTGGAGGCTAGGAGCTGAGGCTTCGGCTTCAGAGGTCAGATCCCAGGGACAGGACTGGGGTTCACTGCCTGAACACAACCTGAAGCGGGCTAGTCCGCCACAGCTAGCCGGGAGGGAGTCTGGGAAAAAGCCTGGAACTGCCTAAGAGGCAAGAGATCATAGTTTCCTGATGCGCTAGGAGAGGGGATTCAGAGCACCACCCAAACGAGCTTCAGAGAGGGGCGCAAGATGCAGCTATCAGCGTGTACAACAGAGATGGGCATGAAACGCTAAGGCTGCTACTGCAACCACCAAGAATCATGTGAGCAAACATAGGTCACTATCCATCACCGCCCCTCCCGGGAGCCTGTGCAGCCTGCCACTGCCAGGGTCCTGTGATCCAGGGACAACTTCCCCAGGAGAATGCACCACACGCCTCAGGCTGGTGCAACGTCACGCCGTCACGCTCTGCCACTGCAGGCTAACTCCACATCCCATACCCCTCCCTCCCCCCAGCCTCACTGAGCCAGAGCCCCCGAATCAGCTGCTCCTTTAACCCTGTCCTGTCTGAGTGAAGAACAGACACCCTCAGGCGACCTACATGCAGAGGCAGGGCCAAATCCAAAGCTGAACCCTGGGAGCTGTGTGAACAAAGAAGAGAAAGGGAAATTTCTCCCAGCAGCCTCAGGAGCTGTGGATTAAATCTCCACAATCAAGTTGATGTACCCTGCATCTGTGGAATAGCTGAATAGACAACGATCACCCTAAAATTGAGACGGTGGATTTTTGGAGCAAATATAGACTTGGAGTTTGCTTTCTGCATCTAATTTGTTTCTGGTTTTAAGTTTATCTTAGTTTAGTATTTAGAACATATTGTCATTCATAGATTTGTTTATTGATTTGGTTGCACTTTTCATTTGTTTTGTATATATATATTTTCCTTTAACTCTTTTTGTGACTGTGTATGTGTATGCTTCTTTGTGTGATTTTCTCTGTATATTTTTGCTTTTATCATTGGTACTAGGGTTCTCTCTGTCCTTTTTTTTTTTTTTAGTATAGTTTTTAGTGCTGTTATCATTGGTAAATTTGTTTTTTGGTTCAGTTGCTCTCCTCTTTCTTTCTTTTTTAAATTACTATATTATATTTAATAAATTATTTTATTTTATTTTAATTATTTTATTTTATTTTTTTCTTTCCTTTTTTTCCCCTCCCTTTTCCTCTGAGCCATGTGGCTGACAGGGTCTTGGTGCTCCTGCCAGGTGTCAGGTGTCAGGCCTGAGCTTCCTAGGTGGGAGAGCCAAGTTCAGGATATTGGTCCACCAGAGAACTCCTGGCTCCACAAAATATCAAATGGTGAAAAGTCTCCCAGAGATCTCCATCTCAACACTAAGACCCAACTCCACTCAATGATCAGCAAGCTACATTACTGGACACCCCATGCCAAACAACTAGCAACACAGAAACACAACCACACCCATTAGCAGAGAGGCTGCCTAAAATCATAATAAGTTCACAAACACCCCCAAACACACCACCAGACACTGTACTGCCCACCAGAAAGACAAGATCCAGCCTCATTCACAGGAACACAGGCACCAGTCCCCTGCACCAGAAAGCCTACACAACACATTGAACCAACCTTATCCACTGGGGCAGACACAAAAACAATGGGAATTATGAACATGCAGCTCGCGAAAAGGAGACCACAAGGCAGTAAGTTAAGGAAAATGAGATGACAGAGAAATACACAGCAGATGAAGGAGCAAGGTAAAAACCCACGAGACCAAACAAATGAACAGGAAATAGGCAGTCTCCCTGAAAAAGAATTCAGAGTAATGATAGTAAGGATGTCCCAAACCTTGGAAATAGAAGGGAGAAAATGCAAGAAACATTTAACAAGGAACTAGAAGAACTAAAGAGCAAACTAACAATGATGAACAACACAATAAATGAAATTAAAAAATTATCTACAAGGAATCAATAGCAGAATAACTGAGGCAGAAGAATAGATGAATGACCTGGAAGATAAAATAGTGGAAATAACTACCGCAGAGCAGAAAAAAGAATAAAGAATGAAAAGAATTGAGGACAGTCTCAGAGACATCTGGGACTACATTAAGCATACCAACATTCGAATTATAGGAGTCCCAGAAGAAGAGAAAAACAAAGGGACTGAGAAAATATTTGAAAAGATTATATTTAAAAACTTCCCTAATATGGGAAAGTGAAGAGTCCCATACAGGATAAATTCAGGGAGAAATACACCAAGACACATATTATTCAAACTGTCAAAGATTAAATACAAAGAAAAAATATTAAAAGCAGCAAGAGAAAAACAACAAAGAATATACAACGGAATCCCCATAAGGTTAACAGCTGATCTTTCAGCAGAAACTCTGCAAGCCAGAAGGGAGTGGCAGGATATATTTAAAGCGATGAAAGGGAAAAACCTACAACAAAGATTACTCTATCCAACAAGGATCTCTTTCAGATTCGATGGAGAAATTAAAATCTTTACAAACAAGCAAAAGCTAAGAAAATTTAGCACCACCAAACCAGCTTTACAACAAATGCTAAAGGAACTTTTCTAGGCAGGAAACACAAGAGAAGGAAAAGACCTACAATAACAAACCCCAAACAATTAAGAACATGGTAATAGGAACATACATATTGATAACTACCTTAAATGTAAATGGATTAAATGCTCAAACCAAAATACATAGATGGCTGAATGTATACAAAGACAAGACCCGTATATATGCTGTCTACAACAGACCCACTTCAAACTAAGGGACACATACAGACTGAAAGTGAGGGGATGGAAAAATATACTCTATGAAAATTGAAATCAAAAGAAAGCAGGAGTAGCAATTCTTCTATCAGACAAATTAGACTTTAAAATAAAGACTATTATAAGAGACAAAGAAGACACCACATAATCATCAAGGGATCAATCCAAGAAGAATATATAACAGTTGTAAACATCTATGCACCCAACATAAGAACACCTCAATACATAAGCCAAATGCTAACCATTCATAAAAGGGGAAAGTGACAGTAACACAATAGAAGTGGACTTTAACACCCCACTTTCACCAATGGACAGATCATCCAAAATGAAAATAAATAAGGAAACACAAGCTTTAAATGATACATAAACAACATGGACTTAATTGATATTTGTAGGACATTCCATCCAAAAACAACAGAATACACTTTCTTAAATGGTCACAGAACATCCTCCAGGATAGATCATATCTTGGGTCACAAGTCAAGCCTTAGCAAATTTAAGAAAATTGAAATCATATCAAGTAACTTTTCTGACCACAAGACTATGAGATTAAATATAAATTACAGGGAAAAAATCTGTAAAAAATACAAACACATGGATGCTAAACAATACACTACTAAATAACCAAGACATCACTGAAGAAATTAAAGAGGAAATCAAAAAATACCTACAAACAAATGACAATGAAAACGCGATAACCCAAAACCTATGGGATGCAGTAAAAGCAGTTCTAAAAGGGAAGTTTATAGCAATGAAATCCTACCTCAAGAAACAAGAAACATCTCCAATAAACAACCTATCCTTACACCTAAAGCAATTAGAGAAAGAAGAACAAAAAACCCCAAAGTTAGCAGAAGGTAAGAAATCATAAAGATCAGAGCAGAAATAAATGAAAAAGAAATGAAGGAAAAGATAGCAAACATCGATAAAACCAAAAGCTGGTTCTGTGAGAAGATAAACAAAATTGATAAAACATTAGCCAGACTCATCAAGAAAAAAAGGGAGAAGACTCAAATCAATAGAATTAGAAATGAAAAAGAAGAAGTAACAAGTGACACCACAGACATAAAAAGGATCATGAGAGATCATTACAAGCAACTCTATGCCAATAAAATGGAAAACCTGGAAGAAATGGACACATTTTTAGAAAAGCATAACCTTCTGAGTCTGAACCAGGAATAAATAGAAAATGTAAACAGAGCAATCACAAGCACTGAAATTGAAACTGTGATTAGAAATCTTCCAACAAAAAAAAATCCCAGGACCAGATGGCTTCACTGGTGAATTCTATCAAAGTTTTTAGAGAAGAGCTACACCTATCCTTCTCAAACTCTTCCAAAATATAGCAGAGGGAGGAACACTCCCAAACTCATTCTATGAGGCCAGCATCGCCCTGACACCAAAACCAGACAAAGATGTCACAAAAGAGGAAAACTACAGGCCAATATCCCTGATGAACATAGATGCAAAAACTAGAAAACAGAATCCAACAGCACATTAAAAGGATCATACACCATGATTAAGTGGGGTTTATCCCAGGAACGCAAGGATTCTTCAATATACAGAAATCAACCAATGTGATACACCATATTAACAAACTGAAGGAGAAAAAACCATATGGTCATCTCAATAGGTGCAGAAAAAACTTTCGACAAAATTCAACATCCATTTATAATAAAAACCCTCCAGAAAGTAGGCATAGAGGGAACTTTCCTCAACATAATAAAGGTCACATATGAGCAACCCACAGCCAACATCGTTCTCAATGGTGAAAAACTGTAACCATTTCCACTAAGATCAGGAACAAGACAAGGTTGTCCACTCTCACCACTATTATTCAACATAGTTTTGGAAGTTTTAGCCACAGCAATCAGAGAAGAAAAAGAAATAAAAGAATCCAAATCAGAAAAGAAGAAGTAAAACTGTCACTTTTTGCAGATGACAAATACTATACATAGAGAATCCTAAAGATGCTACCAGAGAACTACTAAAGCTAATCAATGAATTTGATAAAGTAGCAAGATACAAATTTAATGCACAGAAATGTCTTGCATTCCTATACAGGTATGATGAAAATTCTGAAAGAGAAATTAAGGAAACACTCCCATTTATCATCACAACAAAAAGAATAAAATACCTAGGAATAAACTATCTAAGGGGACAAAAGACCTGTATGCAGAAAACTATAAAACACTGATGAAAGAAATTAAAGATGATACAAACAGTTGGGGAGATATACTATGTTACTGGACTGCAATCAACATTGTGAAAATGAATATACTATCCAAAGCAATCTACAGATTCAATGCAATCCCTATCAAACTACCAATGGCATTTTTCCTAGAAGTAGAACAAAAAATTTCACAATTTGTATGGAAACACAAAAGACCCCAAAGAGCCAAAGCAATCTTGAGAAAGAAAAATGAAGCTGGAGGAATCAGGCTCTCAGACTTCAAACTATACTACAAAGCTAGAGTAATCAAGACAGTATGGTACTGGCACAAAAACAGAAATATAGATCAACGGAACAGGATAGAAAGCCCAGAGATCAACCCACACACATATGGTCACCTTATCTTTGATAAAGGAGACAAGAATACACAATGGAGAAGACAGCCTCTTCCATAAGCTGTGCTGGGAGAACTGGACAACTACATGTAAAAGAATGAAATTTGAACACTTCCTAACACCATACACAAAAATAAACTCAAAATGAATTAAAGACCTAAATATAAGGCCAGATAGTATAAAACTCTTAGAGGAAAACATAGGCAGAAAACTATGACATAAATCACAGCAGAACCTTTATGACCCGCCTCCTAGAAAAATGGAAATAAAACAAAAATAAACAAATGGAACCTAATGAAACTTAAAAGCTTTTGCACAGCAAAGGAAACCATAAACAAGATGAAAAGACAACTCTCAGAATGGGAGAATATATTTGCAAATGAAGACAGTGACAAAGGATTAATCTCCAAAATTTACAAGCAGCTCATGCTGTTCAATATCAAAAAACAAACAAACCAATCCGAAAATGGGCAGAAGACCTAAATAGACATTTCTCCAAAGAAGATATACACATTGCCAACAAACACGTGAAAGGATGCTCAACATCACTAATCATTAGAGAAATATAAATGAAAAGTACAATGAGGTATCACCTCATACCCGTCAGAAAGGCCATCATCAAAGCATCTAAAAACAATAAATGCTGGAGAGGGTGTGAAGAAAAGGGAACACTCTTGCCCTGTTGGTGAGAATGTAAATTGATACAGCCACTATGGGTTACAGTATGGAGGTTCCTTACAAACTAAAATAGAACTACCATATGACCCAGCAATCCCACTACTGGGCATATACCCTGAGAAAGCCATAATTCAAAAAGAGTCGTGTACCACAATTAAGGTGGGAAGAAGTGAGAGAGTGGTATGGACATATATACACTACCAAATATAAAATCGATAGCTAGTGGGAAGCAGTCGCATAACACAGGGAGATCAGCTCGGTGCTTTGTGTCCACCTAGAGGGGTGGGATAGGGAGGGTGGGAGGGAGATGCAAGAAGGAGGATATATGAGGATATATGTATATTTATAGCTGATTCACTTTGTTATAAAGCAGAAACTAGTACACCATTGTAAAGCAATTATACTCCAATAACGATGTTGAAAATTAAGAAAAATTTAATCAACTAAAATCTCGAGATTCCATGAGGTGAAAACTAATAAACACAGAGATTAAATGGGAAAACCAGGAGTCCAGAGATATAATCAATATCAAATGAAGATAATCTGAGTATGCTTAGTCCTAGGGTGGTGATTTTGTCCTCTGAATTATTTTATAACCTCTATTTAGTGAAAGGTAGTCTCTAGGGACAGGTTACTGGGTCCTATTCTTTTTGAGACTCTTGACAATTTCTAATTAAGAAATACATGAAGAAATAGTAGTTATAGGTGTGATCCAGTTAGTTTTGTGATCTAAGGCAAGTGGCCTGACTTCTCTAGTCCTCAGTTTTCTGTCTTAAAGGTTGTGATGTTCCAGTGAAAATTGATATGAAATAGTTAATACTTCCAACCCCAGAGAGTATGGCAAGGAGTAAACTTGCCACAATTGCCACAATTTGCTATAAGCACTGAATGTGGACAAGAGACTTACCAGTTCAGAACAAGATTACTTCAGCAATGCAAATCGCATGATCATCAGCAGAACTGTAGCAGTTTCCCTAACCCCAAGTCCATGGGACAACACACTGGCCCTAGACGTATGCTGCACATGCAATGGATTTATGCTGCAGTTGAGAAATCTGGAGCTTAAAGAACCTCCTGCTTTTATAGCAAGTAGTAAGCAAGCCAGCAACATAACCAATCCTGAGAAATGGCTGAACCAAAAGAGAAGTTGAGACCTTATAGCTTTGATACAATCAGTACAAATTTTAGGAACACAGAAGTCTCATGGAGGACTGCCTCACAACAGAAAGTATTCAATACTTTGAATAATATGAAGCACCATTACCCAAAAGAAATAAAAATATACATCCACACAAAAATGTGTAAGTGTATGTTCATAGCAGCATTTTTCGTAATAGTCAAAAAGTGGAAACAACTCAAATATCTACCAAGTGACGGATGAATACACAAAATGTGGTATATCTGTAAAATGGAATATTATTTAGCAGTAAAAATAATAAAGTACAGATACATGCTACATGTGGATGATACAAGTCACACATGGATGAAACTTGAGAACATTATGCTAAGGAAAAGATCAGATATTGTAATGATTTTATTTATATGAACTGTCCAGAGTAAGTGAATATATAGAGACAGGAAGTAGATTAGTGGTTATCCAGTTCTTGGTGGTGGGAAAGAGTGGAAATGGGGAATGACTGCTAATAGATATAGATTTCTTTTTTGGGATGATGAAAATGTTTGAAATTAGATTGGGTAATGATTGGATAATGTGCGTGTGTATGTGTATATATATATATATATATATATATATATATATATATATATATATATATATCACTGAATTGTAGTCTTTAAATGGGTAAATTTTATGCTGTATGAATAACATCTCAATGAATCTTTTTTTTTTTTTTGCAGTACGCGGGCCTCTCACTGTTGTGGCCTCTCCCGTTGCGGAACACAGGCTCCGGACGCGCAGGCTCAGCGGCTATGGCTCTCGGGCCCAGCCGCTCCGCGGCATGTGGGATCCTCCCAGACTGGGACACGAACCCGTGTCCCCTGCATCGGCAGGCGGACTCTCAACCACTGTGCCACCAGGGAAGCCCTGAACTTTTTTTTTTAAACAAACCATTAAACATATTGAGTGTGTTGGATTATCTGTATCAACACAGTATCACCACTGCTCCATTATAGGGTATTGCAAAGGAGAAACTAAGAACTACATTTCCCAGAATCTTTCCCACTTTGATTCCTGGTTAGAATTGGGTAACAAGAAGCTCCAAGGTGAGGTTTGGAAGGTGGAAGAGAAGAAGGGGTCATTATTTTCCAGAGGTAGTTTCCACTAGAGAGCAGGCAAATGTGGGAAGCATAGAGCCCTTGATAATGACAAGTTTTAGTGCTATGGGTTGAGAGGGTATATGGCAGCTTCCCTGATTTTCACCCATGGCCTTCCCACAGTAGTAAAAGCCTCTACTCCTATATTAAAACTCCTCATTCTTGGAATACATAGAATGGATTCTGTTCTCCTGACTGAACCATGGCTGAACTACTTTTGAGTCCAGGCAAACAAATATTCAAAGATGGGAATCTCTGGTTTTATCAAATTTGCAAGCATTTCTCTATTACTTTGGTCAAAATGATGAAACAATTTGTACACAGTGACCTCTGTGTTTTCCTGCTTTCTCCATGGCATATAAGTCAAGAATTTTTGTTGGGATCGGAGGTTCTGACTCCATAGAGCCTTCCTGTTAGTCCCATTTTCCTTGCCTTGGTGATAGACTTAGGTCACATGCTCATCCTAAAGCAAAACCAGTGAGTGCCTGGCATTCTTTTGGCCACAGTCGTTGGTTCAGGGAACCACATTTCATCCCTGTTGGTTCATCAGAGAGGAGCCCAGAAGTTCTGTTTGATGGTTGGGGGAGCACAGATAAAGGCTGCATGCAGATGTAGGGGTCAAGGACTGGGAATTATGGCCATTTGCGTCCATATGGGAAGCCATTCTGAGCTCAAAGCCACATAGAGAGGGGTGTGGAGACCAGAGAATTACAGTAAATAAAACCAGAGTCCTGATATAAACATGTTTGAACCTCATCTACTTTAGGACTTTTCAGTTACACAATCACAGTCTTCTTCATGTGTTATTGCTAAGGACTATTGAACTACTTTTTCTATTCCTTGCAACTAGATACAATCCCATACATGCCTAAAAGAAGTCTAGGAAAGCAATACCACGTAAAGAGGAAACTATGAGCGCATTTCTGTTTTTCATTATATCATAAAGCTTTGAACAAAAAAAGGCAAAAAGTAATAGAGATTAAATTCATATTCAAAATCACTCCAGCAGAGTAATGAGTGATAATCAATAATCAAGTTCTCCCACTGTGTTTATCCAACTTATAGCAACTTGCTAATTGGGAGGGAATGATCTCTGTTAAGAATGTTTGCGTCTTGATATTCAGTTAGACCTAAGAATCTTCTCACTACAGGAAAAAAAATTAGGTAATGGAAACTCTGGGGCAGATTGGGAAGCAAAAGGAAGCTCTTAAGTTCATAATTTTATGCAGAAAAGAAATCAAATCACCAGAAGAGAAAGAATAAAAAAAGAGTAAGACTTTCAGGAAGTGCCAACCTGTATTACATACCAAATACAACTTTTTTACTTAATCACCAAAGTAAACAGTAAGTACTAGGATGGCTATACATGAGCTGAACATGGTAGAAAATATCGCTGAGGGAGAAAAGAGAGAACTTGCTGATAATACAGTACTTGCTAAACAAGCTTTTGCTATTTCCCTCCTGACATGGCGTCTGTTGTCTACCAGGGCAATCACATCCAACAGTAATTGTCTAACAATTGTTCCGTACTGAGAAAATACTTCTGATTACAGACATTAACACGTTTAGGCATTAAACCTCCTCACTGTAATTACCCTTGAGCTTATTCTCACAAATGAATTAATATGCTGATCACTTGGACTAATACAACCAGGAAAAGGGTGATGGATTGCTTCCAAATCAGATAAAATGGAGCATGACATCATTTAATTAATTTCACAGAAGTGGGGGGCTGAGGCAGAAAGAAAACATTTCCACTGGGGCTATCTTCCTAGAATGAGGTGTGAAGCGGTGGCAGAAAGTAAGAAAGTGAAGATGAAACCCAGTGCTACTGAAAGCTTCTTTGTTTTTGAGCACGTGGATTTGCATACTCCAAGGTACCATTTGAGACAGACATACTTTTGTAGCCAATTTCCCAGAGCATGGGCAATCGTGTGCCCCAGTGGAAGGTCTTAGAAGGCAAAATGTGCTTGTTTTTCCATGCTAATGCTGAGAATAATTTGCCTTGTTAAATGACTAAGTTGAACTAAAAGGATTCAAATATCAAAATCTTGACTCTGAAACAGAAAATCAAATAAGTAAACAAAAAGCAAGGACATGTGGAATGAAAGATGTGATAGCAGGGTGTGATTAGGACGCAAAATGAGTTCTCCTTTCTCACTCACATCCAACAAGATTGGGAGACTTGGGTGTCCCTGGTGGCGCAGTGGTTGAGAGTCCGCCTGCCGATGCAGGGGACGCGGGTTCGTGCCCCGGTCCGGGAAGATCCCACATGCCACGGAGCGGCTAGGCCCGTGAACCATGGCCGCTGAGCCTGCGCGTCTGGAGCCTGTGCTCCGCAGCAGGAGAGGCCACAGCAGTGAGAGGCCTGCATACCGCAAAAAAAAAAAAAAAAAAAAAAATAGATCGGGAGTCTTGGTGAAGAACAAAAAGGCTGGGTACACAGGAAAAGAATGCTCCTGGTTCAGATCGAAAGGTGACTTGCTTGCATAACCATGAGGATAGTAATCCATCCTCCTGACTAGTGCCCGTGTTGTTTAGTCATCCAACAAAAAGAGCTTTAGCAAAGCTACTAACAAATCAATAGCACTTTATTTAGATTGTGGCTTGATTTCCTCCCCTATCTTCTACTCTTTTCCACCTTTGAAGAAGATGGAGTCACTTAGCTAGGGATTTTTTAAAGGCGATACATGCTTGATTTAGCATGGCTTCCTTCATTAACTTTATGTGGAACTTTACGTAGAATTTTAAAGCTATCGTTGATATATAGAAGTATACCTATTAGAAATCCAATTGCTAATAACAAACACCTGAAATATTTGAGTTATAATTTAATATTATTGTTTTCTTTACAGAAAAAATGTTTTATTACAGTAAACAAAGACTTGAGATTCTTTTCAGTCTTCATTTGCTTTCCTTTTACTGAGTAAGAGTGCATAACTTTGCAAACAACAGGCTCTCAGCAGTGCTTGGTAATTAATTGAATTTATATATGTGATAGTGCAAGCACAGTAATCCTACCGTTTAGTTTGGGTCTCATCTACTTGCTATGTGACTTCAGGCAACCTGTGTGAGTCTGCATTTTCTTTACCATAAAATGAGCTTAATAACATACTCATAGACTTGTGTAAGGATTTGATGTTGGAAACATACAAAGTAGCTCACACTCAATAAATATTGATTTTTCTTCTTATCAATTGTTGAAATTGACAGCACTTATTTTTAGCTTGATTCCACTAATTTAACGTGTTGACCTCACATCCATTCAATTCACACACTCACTCCTGCACCCCCCACACACCTCCCTCCCTAACGTTCCTTTGCTCCCATTGCTACCCATCTTCAAATATTTTGTTTTGCATAAGAGTGAAAATAGTTATCTTAAAATATAAATAGGATTTGTCACATTTCCTACTTAACACCTTTCAATAATCTGACTTTACACTTAAAATGAAATCCAAACTTCTTTCCATGCCTATGTTCTTTGACTCATACCTCCCCAATTTATCTATATTTCTTTCTACCTAACTCCTTTTTATTCAAATATTAAAGAAAAAGAAAAGACTAAGAGATCAAAGAACGAGCAAAGAATGGAGAAGTTTTACTGCCCAGCAAGAAGCCCAACTTAGCATAGAGTCTCTGCTCTGGATGAGCAAGCTGGATAAGGGGAGAAGCGGTAAGTTTTTTAAAGCCAAAAAAGAAAAAGGGAATATTTTGAGCCTTCTAATGAAAGCAAAATCTTTAGTTAGTACTTATGGTACTAACCATAAGTTGGTTAGTACCTCTAGGCTTGTTGGTTTAGGTAAATGCTGGAGGTTGAGTGGTTGCTGCTAAGCATGCGGAAAGCCCACCTGGGATGGTGGGGTCCAGCTGCCTTTGTTGCAAAGGTGCCATGCCAAAATCAGAATGATGGTGCCCAGTCATGTCTGCTCCATGACCTACAGGCTGGGTGATGAGGTCAAGGCTTGTCATGGCCATACTGGCCTTTTAGATCTAGAAATAAGCATTCATGCTTCAAGGCTTTTGTACATGCTCTGCCTCCTGCTTGGGACATTCTTCTGCTCTTCACATAGCTCTCTATTTCTCTATCTTCACACCTCACCTCAAATTTTAGGACATCAAGAAGTCTATCTGCATCTAGATGTAGCCCTTGTTCTGATATCAGATGCCCTAAATATCAAACATGGGTATCGGCAAACTGCAATTTTTCTTTGACCATCTTATGTTCCTTTAATGCTAAAAGCTTTAGCAAGAGGATGCTGTCTTTCTGTGAGGGGGCTTGAGAAGGAGAGCAAAGAAGCAATTATCCACAAATTGCAATATTGCAACAGAGCAGAACCTCTAGGGAACTTTATGTCATCCAGATCAGCCTTCAGGATTTTTGAGAAATAAGAAGTTCTCTCAGTATTACTGTCCAGGTGAATTGTTTTTCCTCCCAAGTGAAGGCAAAAAGGTATTGGCTGTCTTCATCAACTGGAATACTAAGAATGTACTGCATAAATCAATTACTGTAAAGAATTTACTCCCAGTGGGAATGGATTTTAGTAACGAAGTTTAGAAACAACATTGTCAATGTTGTTTATTACTCGGAGGTCCTGGACAAGCCTCTATCCTTGGCCCTTAGATTTTCTCACTGGTACAATGGGAATGTTACAGGGACTAATACAAGGGGTAATGAGGCCTCGAGACTTGTGTTCTTCTATTATGGGCTTTACACCTTGAAGGGTTTCTTTATTTACATGGTATTGATTAATTCTTGGAAGAGGTTTTCAGGGATCTATTTAATCTTGATGGGAGATGTGCTGTGAATTTTGCCAACATTAGTTGGAGATTTTGTCCATAGGAAAGTGGTAGCTGATTCAATAGGGACAAATGATCAGCATTTCCAGAATCAGCTGTAGTATCATCAGAGATGGAACAAATAAAAGTTGTCAAAGAGTTATTTAATTAACCTGGTGTGTTTGATATTACTGTCAAACACAAATAATCTAGAATTATTTCCCTCTTTTGGGAGAAAGAAATTCTGGCATGATACTAAGAAGTGTCAGTCTAATAAATGGTTAGGGACAGAGGAATTAAGGAGAAAAGGGTGTGTATCTCTCAAAGGACTTAAACAAAATGGAACAGGTTAGAGATCGCCACTATTTGAACTGTTTTAGTATGCAGAGGCAGGGTCTGTTCTATGGTAGTGGGGTTGAGCACTGAGAATGTGGCTCTGGTGTCAGTTAAGACTGGCAAAGATTCATCCCCAATCTGGAGAAATGTTTCTTCAGGCTGATTAAGAAGGAAGATTGGGAAGAGCCCCTGTAGTTGATTGGAGCCCCATCATAGTGAACTGGGAGGACTTTGGAAAGGCTGAAGCTGCCTAAAGTGTTTACATTTGTAACAGTCTCTTTTCCAGTGTCCTGGCTCTTTGCAATAAGAGCAGAAACTAGGAGAGTTCTGATTTCATTTAGGAACCTTCATTTACTGGAATTCAAAATTAAGAATTTTGGTGATCTTTCTTTCTTTCTTTCTTTTTTAAAGGTTGCACTGCATGGCTTGTGAGATTTTAGTTCCCCAACCAGAGACTGAACCCGGGCCTTTGGCATTGAGAGCGCGGCATCCTAACCACTGGACCACCAGGAATTCCCTGGTGACCTTTCTTGAAAGTAACTCATCTAGAGTATGAGAGAGGTAGTTTGCCAGATTAACTAAATCTGGAGTGGACATAATTTCCCATTCCATCCTGGTCTTTTTTACTAGAAGGAAAAGGTCCCAGTTTAGTTCATTAATAAGTATAGAGTTAAAAGCTATCCTGAGTGGAATCAACATCTAAAGAAAGGTCAAAATTTTCTTTAAAAACAATCTTAAATCAACTGTAATATGCATGAACAAGTTTGTCAGATTTTTGTGTGCAAGCCTGAATTTTGTTCCAATCAACAGGCTTAGAAAAAGCTCTAGAAATTGCTCAATAAAGTTGCCTAGCAATTGCTGAAGGCTATTCATATAATGTTAGCGGGCTGGTCTCCAAACTGTAAATCTAGAGACCCTTCAGGATTTTCACAATTAGGATTTTCATCTAATGCTGGGCCTGGCCTTCACTGACAAGCATATGAACTAGCTGATATAAGTCAGAGAAACCAGGTTGATAATTTGAATGACCATATTAAATTTCTCAGTAAATCTGGGAGGCTCTTTGGTTACTTGGGGAAAATCTTTGATGATGGTTCACAGTTCAGCTTTAGTCCAGGGAGTATAAGAAATTAACGGTTTAGCTGCTAGACCCTCAGAAGGCTTAATTTTAAAGGAACAGGTTCTGACAAATTCAGAGGAAAAGGACTAGTTTGGTTGGAGAATTAGTATGAGGAAATTGAGGCTATAGTGGAGGCATAAGCAGTATAAAAGGAAAGAAGGAAGATGGCAGATTCTAGCCACAAGAAGCCAAAGGAGAGAGACAAGTTGGTGCCCAAAGCCGAGCCTGAGACAAAGAAGCCAAGGAAAAAGAGCCCGAGGCTTTGGAAGTCATTTTATCTTTCTTTAATTATGTGTATGCCTCAGTTAATCTTAAATTCTTATTTTGCAGAGAGGTAATTTTAGACTCCTGATAACTTTGGAAATCCTCAAAATACTAATTCTGGAAATTTTTGAGCTACTGTAGTCCAATTTAGTTTTAAGAAAATTAAGTTTGGGAATTTCACAAATTCCCCATAATGGCCACCAATATTCTAAATTGCCTTTAGTGAGGTTGATTCATTTAGTTATAAATGTGCATGAGGAAGTACCAAGGTTTTTTAAACATAAAGTCAGAGTCCCTGTGGTGGAGGGCACCCTCAGAATACTTAGATAACTAAGATCCTATTTCCTACAGGTTTTTCCTCTAGGGTAAAGAACAATTTTCAAACAGTGTAACCAGCTTACAGCACAAATGGCTCAATTCAAACAATTTGCAAGCCAATCCAAGTCAATTCAAAGGAAACAGCTTGGTCCCAGAGGAGCCACACCAGAGAAGGTTATGGCTTTTTCAGCCATTTTCCAGAGAATAGCCCAAAGGCTGAAAAAGTCAGTACCTTTTCAGAGAAACAACCCCTGTTCCTGAAGGAATGTGTCATAAGCTAAGCCAATTTCAGGAGAAGCAGCCCCTTTTCTGAAGGGAATAGGCTGAAGGCCAGCCAGTTTCAGTCAAAGAGTCTGATCTCAAATAAGACCAAAGTGCCAAACAAGTACTTGAATGCAGAACAAAGCCTTAAGTAGAAAGATAAAACACTTAAATAGATCCTGAATGAAGCCTGGAGAGCTTCAAACCCAAAGAGGGCATGATGTCAGATCTAGAACGTCCAAGGTCAATGAGAAAAGCAGTGAGTAACAATGGGCTCAATTGTGGGTACTATATCTATTTGCTCACCAGCCCTAGAGCCTTTGGGAGTCTTCTCTGGTCCCCTTACAGGCCACCAAAATGTTGGCCTGAAACAAATAGAATGCAGATATTTCTCCAGCAAAGTTGGGTTTACTTGGATTCAGCAGAAAATTGCAGGTCTGGGTCTGCAACCATGGTAAGCCACATGCAAATCCCCTCCCAGCAAGCGAAGGAGAACCCTTTTATAGATAGAAAAGGAAGTTGGGAGGGTTATAGCAAACAAAGAGTCTATGGCTTTTCATTGGCTAAGTCCTTGCCAGGAAAGAAAAGGAGTCTTTCTTTTTCCTGTTGGGCTCTGTTATCATCTCAGAGCATGGGAGCTCCCCCTCCTGGTCTCCTAATTCTATTTCATTGTGGTTTCTGTTCATTTTTTACAACTGAAGCTACACTGGGGAGCAAGCTATAGTAGAAGATGAGTAAGATCATTTTTTCACCTCTTTTCTTTAATTCAACAGGCAAAAGTAAAGCCATGATGCCTGAATGTGTGCCAAACAATCTAGTTACATATATATATATATATATATATATATATATATTTTTTTTTTTTTTTTTTGCGGTACGCAGGCCTTTCACTGCTGTGGCATCTCCCCTTGCGGAGCACAGGCTCCGGATGCGCAAGGCTCAGCGGCCATGGCTCACGGGCGCAGCCACTCCACGGCATGTGGGATCTTCCCGGACTGGGGCACGAGCCCGTGTCCCCTGCATCGGCAGGTGGACTCTCAACCACTGCGCCACCAGGGAAGCCCCTAATCTAGTTATATTTAATTCATAGGTATTACACAAAGATGCCACTCACATTTTTAGGGGTATTAACAGTGAATCAAAATAAATATTCCTTTGGTAAAAATCCTAAAACTTCATTTTTGTATGCATGTGTTAATATTCATATATTTGTATGCAGGCAACCTTTGGAGGAAGCAAATGTCCTCTAACTGCAATTTCAGACTGGTCAAGGTAACAGTCCCTTTCATTAAGTACTTCCAAATTTCGAATCTATCCATGAACGTGAAAAATATGTGCTAATTAAAGCCTGTCACATAGGCCAATAGTGCAGAGAGGACCTGGGAGTTTCTTAGGATTTAAAGGAGCAGACTCTGCATTAAATATAACTTAGGATTTTCTGTACCACAATGAAGATGTTGCTTCGTTCTGGTTTTGTTACCCAATTTATGAGCAGCTGTTAAAATGTTCAGTGGAATTTTACCTTATAAAATGTTGATCAATTTATGTAGCTAGAAAAAGGGAACGTACCCAATATAGAGAACATTTGATAGAACAAATTTAGTGGATAAAATACTTACGTCTTTTATATCATCCTGTCATATGCCTCAAGGATTTCAAACAGGAATGTCTTCAGAGGTCTGGTAGAGTGATTTTATTTTTTATTGTCAGTTAGGTTGTGCAAAATGAAGATCTCTGACCAGCTAAATGGGACTAGTGATGCAGCCACTGTCAGTTTCAGCAGATTTTTTCCATGCAAAAATGAATCCATGAATGCACTTTTCTAATTTTTCAAAAGAAGCCAGATATCAATATTTTTCAAAAATTATAATATAAAATATAAAAATATATATTTATTATATATAAAAAATTCTTGCCACTAATTAAAATTTTTTTAAGCATTGAATGGACAAGTGACAGAAGTTTGTGTACTAAGTGTTCTCTACCAGTTTTTGGTTTCTGAACTAAGTCATCCTTTTACCCTCTAGTGCAACACTGTTCATTGGAAGTATAATGTGAGCCACATATGTAACTATAAATTTTCTAGTAGCCACATTAATAGAAGGAAAAATAAACAGGTGAAATTAATATAAATAATGTATTTTACTTAAACCAATGTACCTAAAATATTATACTTTCACCATATCATAAATACAAAAATTATTGATGGAATATTTTACATTATTTTTGTTATACTACATCCTCAAAATTTGGAATGTATTTTACATTTGTAATACATCTCAATTTGTATACAATACTAACTTTTATCTGGAAAGATTTAATTTGTGTTTACATTTTATAAAATAAACAATTGAAAAGGTTGATTCACATATCCAATTTTTCTCAAATATTCCTAAACGTACTGAATTGAGTACCAGATTGAAAATTAAATTAATTAATTTAAAGATGTGGGTAAAAGATGTGGAGATGTGCATTGTTGGTAGAAATAAATAGGTGCAACAACCATGGAAAACACTATGGAGGTTCCTGAAAAAAAAAATCGAACTACCATATGATACAGCAATTCCACTCCTGTGTACTTATCTGAAGAATATAAAAACCTTAATTTGAAAAGATATTTGTGTCTTCATTATATTCATTAGAATAGCCAAGATATGAAAACAAACCAAGGGTCCATCGATGGATATATGAATAAAGAAATTTTGGTATATATACAAATTGGAATATTATTCAGCCATACAAATGAACGAAATCTTCCATTTGTGACAACAGAGATTGACCTTGAGGGACTATACTAAGTGAAATAAGTCAAACAGGGGAAGATAAACACTGTATTATTTCTCTTACATGTAGAATCTGAAAATTTAAAAAAAAAAACAAAAGCAACTAAGCTCATAGATATTATACAAAGAACATATTGGCGGTTGCCAGAGGTGGGGGTTGGAAGAGTAGGGAGAAATGGCTAAACTGTGGGGGGTATTTTTAGTTTAAATAAATTAAAAAATTTTAAAAGTGTAAATAAAAAAGTAAATGCTTATTAAATAAACAGAAAAACAAGTTGACAGATAAGCCTTTGGAAGACAACAGGGACACGTTCAAATTACAATATTTCCATTTTCACTCTTTGCATTGGAAGACCACTTAATCTATCTTAACTTCAATTTCTTTTTTTTTTTGAATTTTAGTTACTTATTTTTTTTATACAGCAGGTTCTTATTAATTATCCATTTTATACATATTAGTGTATATATGTCAATCCCAATCTCACAAATCATCCCACCACCACCACCACCCACCACATTACCCCCTTGGTGGCCATACGTTTGTTCTCTACATTTATGTCTCTATTTCTGCCCTGCAAACCGTTTCATCTGTACCATTTTTCTAGGTTCCACATATATGCATTAATATACGATATTTGTTTTTCTCCTTCTGACTTACTTCACTCTGTATGACAGTCTCCATATCCATCCACATCTCTACAAATGACCCAATTTCGTTCCTTTTTATGGCTGAGTAATATTCCATTGTATATATGCACCACATCTTCTTTATCCATTCCTCTGTCGATGGGCATTTAGGTTGCTTCCATGACCTGGCTATTATAAATAGTGCTGCAATGAACATTGGGGTGCATGTGTCTTTTTGAGTTATGGTTTTCTCTGGGTATATGCCCAGTAGTGGGATGGCTGGGTTATATGGTAATTCTATTTTTAGTTTTTTAAGGAACCTCCATACTGTTCTCCATAGAGGCTGTATCAATTTACATTCCCAACAACAGTGCAAGAGGGTTCCCTTTTCTCCACACCTTCTCCAGCATTTGTTGTTTGTAGATTTTCTGATGATGCCCATTCTAACTAGTGTGAGGTAATACCTCATTGTAGTTTTGATTTGCATTTCTCTAATAATTAGTGATGTTGAGAAGGTTTTCATGTGCTTCTTGACCATCTGTATGTCTTCTTTGGAGAAATGTCTATTTAGATTTTCTGCCCATTTTTGGATTGGGTTGTATGTATTTTTAATATTGAGCTGCATGAGCTGTTTATATATTTTGGAGATTGAGTCTTTGTCCATTGATTTGTTTGCAAACATTTTCTCCTATTCTGAGGGTTGTCTTTTCATCTTGTTTGTAGTTTCCTTTGCTTTACAAGAGATTTTAAGTTTCATTAGGTCCCATCTGTTTATTTTTGTTTTTATTTCCATTACGCTAGGAGGTGGATCAAAAAAGTTCTTGCTGTGATTTATGTCAGATAAGGTTGTTCCTATATGTTCCTGTAAGAGTTTTATAGTGTCTGGTTTTACATTTAGGTCTATAATCCATTTTGAGTTTATTGTTGTGTATGGTGTTAGGGAGTGTTCTAATTTCATTCTTTTACATGTGGCTGTCCAATTTTACCAGCACCACTTTTGAAGAGACTGACTTTTCTCCACTGTATATTCTTGCCTCCTTTATCAAAAATAAGGTGACCATAGGTACATGGGTTTATCTCTGGGCATTCTATCCTGTTCCATTGATCTATATTTCTGTTTTTGTAACAGTACCATATTGTCTTGATTACTGTAGCTTTGTATTATAGTCTGAAGTCAGAGACCCTAATTCCTCCAGCTCTGTTTTTCTTTCTCAAGACTGCTGTGGCTATTCAGGGTCTTTTCTGTTTCCATAGAAATTGTGAAAATTTTTTATTCTATTTCTGTGAAAAATGCCATTGGTAGTTTGATAGGGATTACATTGAATCTGTAGATTGCTTTGCGTAGTAGAGTCATTTTCACAATGTTGATTCTACCAATCCAAGAACATGGTATATATCTCTCCATCTGTTTGTATCATCTTTAATTTCTTTCATCAGTGTCTTATAGTTTTCTCAATAGAGGTCTTTTGTCTCCTTAGGTAGGTTTATTCCTAGATATTTTATTCTTTTTGTTGAAATGGTAAATGGGGGTGTTTTTTGAATTTCACTTTCACATTTTTCATCATTAATGTATAGGAATGCAGGAGATTTCTGTGCATTAATTTTGTATCCTGCTACTTTATCAAATTCATTTATTAGGTCTAGTAGTTTTCTGGTAACATCTTTAGGATTCTCTATGTATTCTATCATGTCATCTGCAAAGAGTGAGAGCTTTACTTCCTCTTTTCTGATTTGGATTCCTTTTATTGCTTTTTCTCCTCAGATTGCTGTAGCTAAAACTTCCAAAACTATGTTGAATAATATTGGTGAGAGTGGGCAACCTTGTCTTCTTCCTGATCTTAGTGGAAATGGTTTCAGTTTTCCATCCTTGAGGACAATGTTTGCTGTGGGTTTGTCATATATGGCCTTTATTATGTTGAGGAAAGTTCCCTTTATGCCTACTTTCTCCAGGGTTTTTATCATAAATGGGTGTTGAATTTTGTTGAAAGCTTTTTCTGCATCTATTGAGATGATCATATGGTTTTTCTCCTTCAATTTGTTAATATGGTGTATCACATTGATTGATTTGCATATATTCAAGAATCCTTGAATTCCTTGGATAAACTCCACTTGATCATGGTGTATGATCCTTTTAATGTGTTGTTGGATTCTGTTGCTAGTATTTTGTTGAGAAATTTTGCATCTATGTTCATCAATGATATTGGCCTGTAGTTTTCGTGTTTTGTAACATCATTGTCTAGTTTTGGTATCAGGGTGACGGTGGCCTTGAAGAATGAGTTTGGGAGTGTACCTCCCTCTGCTATATTTTGGAAGCTTTTCAGAAGGATAGATGTTAGCTCTTCTCTAAATGTTTGATAGAATTCACCTGTGAAGCCATCTGGTCCTGGGCTTTTGTTTGTTGGAAGATTTTTAATCACAGTTTCAATTTCAGTGCTTGTGATTGGTGTGTTCATATTTTCTACTTCTTCCTGGGTCAGCCTCGGAAGGTTGTGCATTTCTAAGAGTTTGTGCATTTCTTCCAGGTTGTCCATTTTATTGGCATACAGTTGCTTGTATTAGTTGCTTGTTTCTCTATCTGCTTTAGGTGTAAGGTTATGTGTTTATTTGAGATGTTTCTTGTTTCTTAAGGTAGAATTGTATTGCTATAAACTTCCCTCTTAAAACTGCTTTTGCTGCATTCCAAAGGTTTTGGGTGGCTGTGTTTTCATTATCATTTGTTTCTAGGTGTTTCTTCATTTCCTCTTTCATTGTTTCAGTGATCTCTTTTTATTAGGTAGTGTATTGTTTAGCCTCCATGTGTTTGCATTTTTTTACAGATTTTTTCTTGTAATTGATATCTAGTCTCATAGTGTTATGGTTGGAAGAGATAGTTGATACGATTTCAATTTTCTTAAATTTACCAAGGCTTGATTTGTGAGCCAGGATATGATCTATCCTGGAGAATGTTCCATGAGCACTTGAGAAGAATGTGTATTTTGTTGTTTTTGGATGGAATGTCCTATAAATATCAATTAAGTCCATCATGTTTAGTGTATCATTTAAAGCTTGTGTTTCCTTATTCATTTTCCTTTTGGATGATATGTCCATTGGTGAAAGTTGGGTGTTAAAGTCCCCTACTATGATTGTATTACTATCGATTTCCCCTTTTATGGCTGTTAATATTTGCCTTGTGCATTGAGGTTCTACTATGTTGGGTGCATAAATATTTACAATTGTTATATCTTCTTCTTGGATTGATCCCTTAATCATTATGTAGTGTCCTTCTTTGTCTCTTGTAATAGTCTGTGCTTTAAAGTCTATTTTGTCTGATAGGAAAATTGCTAATCCAGCTTCTTTTTGATTTCCATTTGCATGGATTATCTTTTTCCATCCCCTCACTTTCAGTCTGTATGTGTCCCTAGGTCTGAAGTGGGTCTCTTGTAGACAGAATATATACGGGTCTTGTTTTTGTATCTAGTCAGCCAGTCTATGTCTTTTGGTTACAGCATTTAATCCACTTACATTTAAGGTAATTATCAATATGTATGTTCCTTTTACAATTTTCTTAATTGTTTTGGGTTTGTTTTTGTAGGTCCTTTTCTTCTTTTGTGTTTCTTGCCTAGAGAGGTATTCTCTTAGCTTTTGCTTCTCTGTAAAGGTTTTAATTTCTCCCTTGAATCTGAATGAAATCCTTGCGGGGGACTAATCTTGGTTTTAGGTTTTTCCCTTTCCTCACTTTCAATGTGTCCTGCCATTCCCTTCTGGCTTGCAGAATTTCTGTGAGAAATAAGCTGTTAACATTATGGATATTCCCTTGTGTTATTTGTTGCTTTTCCCTTGCTGCTTTTAATATTTTTTCTTTGTATTTAATTTTTGATTGTTTGATTAATATGTGTCTTGGTGAGTTCTTCCTTGGATTTTTCCTGTAATGGACTCAGCGCTTTCTGCACTTGGTTGACTATTTCTTTTCCCATATTAGTGAAGTTTTCAACTATAATCTCTTCAGATATTATCTCAGTCCCTTTGTTTTTCTTTTCTTCTTCTGGGACCCCTATAATTTGAATGTTGTTGCCTTTAATGTCCCTGACGTCTCTGAGACTGTCCTCAATTCTTTACATTCTGTTTCATTTATTCTGCTCTGTGGTAGTTCTTTCCACTCTTTTTTATTCCAGGTCACTTATCCATTCCTCTGCCTCAGTTATTCTGCTATTGATTCCTTCTAGAGAATTTTAAAATTCATTTATTGTGTTGTTCATCATGGTTTGTTTGCTCTGTAGTTCTTCTAGGTCCTTGTTAAATGTTTCTTGTATTTTCTCCATTCTATATCCAAGATTTTGGACCATCTTTACGATCATTACTCTGAATTGTTTTTCAGGTAGACTGCCAATTTCCTCTTCATTTGTTTGGTCTGGTAGGCTTTTATTTACTCCTTCATCTGCTGTTTATTTCTCTGTCTTCTCATTTTGCTTAACTTACTGTGCTTGGGGTCTCATTTTCACAGGCTGCTGGTTCACAGTTCCCTTTTTTTTTGGTGTCTGTCCCCAGGGTAAGGTTGGTTCAGTGGGTTGTGTTGGCTTCCTGGTGTAGGGGACTCACGCCCGTGTTCTGTTGCATGAGGCTGCATCTTGTCTTTCTGCCAGGCAGGAACTCATCTGGCGGTGTGTTTGGGGGTGTTTGTGAACTTATTATGATTTTAGGCAGCCTCTCTGCTAATGGGTGGGGTTGTGTTCCTGTCTTGATAGTTGTTTGGCTTGGGGTGTCCAGCACTGTAGCTTTCTGGTCTTTGAGTGAATCTGGGTCTTAACATTGAGATGGAGATCTCTGGGAAATCTTTTGCCATTTGATATTATGCGGGGCTCGGAGGAATCTGGTGGACCAATGTCCTGAACTTGTCTCTCCCACCTTAGAGCTTAGGCCTGACACCAGGCTAGAGCACCAAGATCCTGTCATCCACATGGCTCAGAAGAAAGGAGAGAATAAAAAAAGAAAGAAAAATAAAATAAAATAAAGTTATTCAAAAAATCATTAATAATAAAAAAAGAAAGAAAGAAAGAAGAGAGCTGCAAAACCAATAAACAAATCCACCAATGATTACAAGTTCTAAAACTATACTAAAAAAAAACCAAACCAACAAATGGACAGACATAACCCTAGGACATATGGTAAAAGCAAAGCTATACAGACAAAATCGCAGAAAGAAGCATACGCATACACACCCATAAAAAGAGAAAAAGGAAAAAAAAAATATATATATATATAGAGAGAGAGAGAGAGAGAGAGAAAGGAATAAATATATATTTATTAAAAAAACGGAAGAGAACAACCACATCAATAAACAAATCTACCAAGGATAATAAGCTCTAAATACTAAACTAGATAAACATAAAACCAGAAACAAATTAGATGCAGAAAGCAAACCCCAAGTCTACAGTTGTTCCCAAAGTCCACCACCTTAATTTTGGGATCATTTGTTGTCTATTCAGGTATTCCACAGATGCAGGGCACATCAAGCTGTTTGTGGCAATTTAATCTGCTGCTCCTTAGGCTGCTGGGATAGATTTCCCTTTCTCTTCTTTGTTCGCACAGCTCCTGGGGTTCAGCTTTGGATTTGGCCCCGCCTCTGCATGTAGGATGCCTGAGAGCATCTGTTCCCCACCCAGACAGGAGAGGGTTAAAAGAGAGGCTGATTAGGGGGCTCTGGCTCACTCAGGCTGCGGAGAGGGAGGGGTGAGGAATGCAGGGCAAGCCTGCAGTGGCAGAGGCCAGCGTGAAGTTGCAACAGCTTGAGTCACGCTGTGTGTTCTCCCGGGAAAATTGTCCTTGGATAACAGGACCCTGGCAGTGGCGGGTTGCACAGGCTCCCGGGAGGGGAGGTGTGGATAGTGACCTGTGCTTGCACACAGGCTTCTTGTTGGCTGCAGCAGCAGCCTTAAGAGTTTCATGATGGTCTCTGGTGTCTGCGCTGATAGCCATGGCTTGCGCCTGTCTCTGAAGCTTGTTTTGGCGGTGTTCTGAGTCCCGTCTCCTGGCACACCCTGAAACAATGGTCTCTTGCCTCTTAGCCAGTTCCAGACTTTTTCTCAGACTCCCTCCTGGCTAGCTGTGGTGCACTAGCCCCCTTCAGGCTGTGTTCACACAGCCAAACCCAGTCCTCTCCCTGGGATCTGACCTCCGAAGCCCGAGCCTCAGCTCCCAGCCCCCACCCACCCTGGCAGTGTGCAGACAAGCCTCTCAGGCTGGTGAGTGCTGGTTGGCACTGATCCTCTGTGCAGGAATCCCTCCACTTTGTCCTCTGCACCCCTGTTGCTGCGCTCTCCTCCGTGGCTCCGAAGCTTCCCACACACCCCCATCTCTGCGAATGAAGGGGCTTCCTAGTGTGTGGAAACCTCTCCTCCTTCACAGCTCTCTCCCAGAGGTGCAGGTCCCGTCCCTATTTTTTTCTCTGTTTCTTCTTTTGCCCTACCCAGGTACGTGGGGAGTTTCTTGCCTTTGGGAAGTCTGAGGTCTTCTGCCAGCATTCACTAGCTGTTCTGTAAGAGTTGTCCCACATGTAGATGTATTTTTTATGTATCTGTGGGGAAGAAGTTGATGTCCACGTCTTACTCCTCTGCCATCTTAAAGGTCTCCCATATACCATTTTATGTTTCCTAAAATAATGCTTTGTTCTTATGCTTATTACATTTTGAATTCAGTTTATCAAAGTAAATGGCAAAGCAAGAGATGATATCTTTCATGTAGCAGTTTCTAAACATTCCTCAATTCTGATCTGTCAAGATGTTGACAGCACAAGTTCTCAACTAGTAAAATATTTGTATCATTCAAATCATACACATTGTTAAAATTAATTGTCTTACTAAGATACTGTATTCACCTGAAAATAAAATTAAAGCTCATTTTTACATCATTTTGACTATAAATCATTTTTACTGTACACCAAAGTTTTCTGAGCTTTTTCTTAAACTCATTAGGCATTACTTAAATGGAATACATCTATTTGAATTGAAATATAATAGTTTATTATCACTAAGAAAGAAAGAGCTACAAATGCAAAAGAAACACAGATTCAAGTGAGCTCTTAAGGTCATTTAGTTGCATTCTAGAAAATAATTCAAGCATATATATATACCCCCATCACGTGCTGATCCCTACTGAAAGAGGTTAGGAACTGTTGAAGTTGAATTTTAACTGTGTAGAAATAGAATCTGTATCAGAGGAAAGCACGCTCAGCAGAAATGCTGGTCCAAACAAAGGAAGAAAGAAGCCCATTATCTTGTTTTAAAAATGATAAAAACATTTCCAAAGGATTTTCTTTCTTAGTTATGCCTTAAGTATACTTGAGGTCATTTTTCTGGGCAGGGGAGTGACTGATAATATTTGAAACTTATGTGTCTTTAGGTCAGAATGTTTTTGTGAGTATTTTTCATAGTTGATGAGCAATTTGATTTATTTTATTTGAAGAGAGTCATCTTCACTAGAGAACAAAAACAGCTTATGCTGGGAAATTAATTTACTTTTCTAAAAATGCAATCCTATTCTGTAAAAAGTAGGAAGAAATTACTGTGACTCCTCTGAGAAATAAAAAGCCCTCAATCTTGAGCATAATATACCCATGGCTCTCCCAAGATTTAGTTATTTTCAATGCCAATCAAGGTTATAAAACTTCATGTCTTCATTACTTAGAAAATTCATGAAATGAAAACAAGATGTTTTTCTTTTCCTCTACCTGGAGGCATTTATTCGTGCAGCTTCAGCTTCAAGTTAGCTACTTTCTAGCATAGAAGGAACTTTATTCTCCCTATACTCTCAAAGTCTTTCTTGAATAGAATATGTGCAAACTTTTTTGGGGAGGTGGAGGAGCATCATTTCAGCTCTAAGAGATGAAAGAAAAAAGAGACAATTGTTGTCCATATCACCCTTTTCAATCCTTGAGCAGCTGATTCATTACATGGATCCATTCCATATTTAAAGTTTACAAATTACTGTTGAGGAATATGCAAATTACACATATTTTCAGGGAAATTGCCTATTCTATTTTCTCCTAAAATTAGGGGAAAATATTTCCAAAATTTTATTGGTACCATCCACAACTTTTGTGCATTGTTTGGATAAAACTGACTTTTCTTTAGCAAGTCAAATGCTAGTTCCTTTACAGAGACTCTTTTGTAGTTATCATTAAAACAAACATTAGAGGACGCAACCACATATACACACATACACACATTTACAAACATGAAAATTGCTTTCATTTGAATTACGCAAAGATAAATAGCAACTTAATTCTTAAAATCAGATGATGCCCCCAGCCTCACCAAACTCACCTCTCCCTACAAAATAGAATTAGTACCTTAAAAAAAGATTTTCAAAATCTAGAAGACACGTTTTTGTTGTTTCAGTAGGTCAAGATTTCCCTTACGTTTATATTTAAAAATTACAACTCAGATATGATCTGTAAAATATTCTGTTTTTCTGATTATTGTTGTGCTTTTATAAAATACTTTTGACATGAGATCTGTGTTTATTTTTCCCTCCCTCCCTCCTTCCCTCTCTCTTTCACTCTTTCTTTTTACAGGTCTTAACTGCAAGGGGATTCAGAGGATTCTCCCTATTTGTCATTAGGTTAATTCATGACTCAAAAATTGTTAGACCCCCCAAATATCAATCTGACCTCCTTTTTAAAAGTCTAAACCCCACTGAGATGAAAGAGGGATTTTTCTCACTGAGTCATTGTTACTTCTACAAAATGGTCAGTGATGCTTTTCACTTCGATAAGGAAAAACAGAGGATGTAAGAGGGTAGAGGGTAAAGTGATCCTCTCAACCATGATGATCAAAAAATGCCTAGTGAAGAATAATTGACATTTTTCATCATACAATCTAAATTTTCATTAACTCTGCTTATCCACAAAATATGGTAACTTTCCATGGATAGTCTCCTTGCTGGGATAAATCATAATTTCTCCTAGGTTTTGAATTTAATGTCAGGTCCCTTTATATATCTATTGTTGCAAAGATAGAGTTTAAATTCCTATTTAAAAATATAGTGAACAAACTGTGTATTTGTTATTTTTCCTTTTTAAAAAATTTGAAATTGAGGTGCAGAAAGTAGAGATAATCACATTCTCTTGTTTAGTTGTTTTTGATCCCCTTTTACCCCATTTTCTCCTTACTTCCATTTCTGTCCTCTCCACAAAAGCAATCCCATTGATGTTTTAGGTATGCAAAAAACAGTACTGTTTTGTAACATACATTAAGCTATCGGCTTGTTTCTTTCATATTCTAAGACTCACTTGACACTGTGTTTATATAAGATATACCCATGGCTCTCTGCTTACGTATAGTCTCTTGCTTCTAAAAGCTGCAAAGTATTCCATAGTATCATAGATTATAAAAAAATAACACTGATTTTAAAAGATGCTGGTATTAGTATCTATTTCTGCTGTAAGACACAGCTATAAACTTAGTGGCTTAAAACAGCACAGGTAGATTATCTTACAGTTCTGGAGTTCAGAAGTCCAAAATGATTTGGCAGGGATCCATTCCTTTTGGAGTCTGTAAGAAAATGTTTCTCTGTTTTGCTAGCTTTTAGAGGTCCACAGATTTCCTTGACTTGTGGTTCTTTCTATCTTCAAAGCCAGCAGTATTTCATTTTTAGATCTCTCTCTGACCTCTGCTTCTGTTCTCATATCACCTTCTCTAACTGTGACACTCCTGTCTCCCTCTTTGAATGACCCTTGTGATTATGTTGGGCCCACCTAAATAATAGAAGATAATCTCATCTCAAAATCCTTACCATAATCACATCTTCAAAGTCCCTTTTGCCACATAAAGTAACATTCACAGAATCTGGGGGTTAGAACGTGGGCATCTTTGGAGAACCATGATTCTACCTACCACAAGGCCAGAAAAAATGGGAATGGGCCTAGTTGGGGTCCTTGACCTACTGTTATTCCTTAAGGCAGGTTATGGTACACCCAGATGGCACAGATTCCTCACAAGGCTGCCCATCCCACCTACTGCAAACTACTCTGAAGTAGTACTGTCAAGGACTCAACTTGTGTTCAGCAAGCACCCTTCCTGTTATCATTCCCAAACCAATGATGCTGCATACAAGTAAGTCACAAGTTCCTGACACTTAAATTCCTCAAACTTCATCATCTCCCCATTTCAGCAGGCTAACAAAGTTCATCCAATCTAGGCAATCTTGGGTTTTCCAAGCCTTCATTTCCTTCCTGCTCACAGGTTACCCAGCTCCATTTCTTAAATGAGTCTGATCTTTCCTGAACCAAAGACCTTCTGGTATTGCCTGGAAAATTCTACTCTGGGCACTATTTTTTAAAAGAAGCATGGAAACTCCTTATATTTAGGTACATAAGGATTTAGTTACCTTCTTAACATGAGCAAGCACACTCCTACATCAGCGAGGAAAAAAGAATCACACAAATTACTAACTTAAATTTGCTTACCAAATTAGCTAATATACGTATCGCTTAGGAGTTTTGTTCATTGTCTCGGTTGTACTAGCTTTTTGAGATCATGGACAGCAGCCTTTGAGGATGCCAAAATCATGGCTGGGCACAGAAAAATCCTGCCAATTCAGACGGGTGTGTATAATCTTTATTGACATGCTTAGATGTATAGATTGATTATCAGCTTTACTGCACCTAGTATGGGTTGACTTTTTCTTCTTTTCCCTGCTTGGTGAAACGCAACTGATTCTAACACATTTCCTTTCAAACAAATTTTTTATTTCACCTCTGATTGGCTTGTGGCTCCTACTGATTGACAGGTAACTCTACAGCTGTGGGTTCTCTTTTGAAGCTATTTTATCTTTTCTCTTTGACTCTCTTTTAATTTGATTGGATTCACTCTTGGAGCACTCTGTGGAAAGAACCCTGATTACTCTCTACTCCGCTGTGACTTGGTAGATGGCAGAGCGCACTCAGAGGTCTTATCCCTTCTTTGTTAGGACTGGCTGCCCGTGGAAGCCCTGAGAGTGCTTATCTCAGCTGGCAGATAACTGCTCCCAGGTTTAAACTTCAAAGGCAAAACCCAGGCAGCCTCAGAGAAAGAAACTTCAGTCAGCTTCAAGGGGTGAGTGAGCTGGCTGTGGCGGCTTTTGGAAATGTGAAAGGCTCACTGAGAAATCATGCTGCCTCAAGATCTCCAGGTCAATGTTTCACATTTGGATAGTAATTGCACGGTCCAGGGAAAGTGCCAACTTACTTCTATGGGCAAGGACAGTGAGACTCTCAGCGGGAGGGCTGTCGTTGGGAGCATGCACTGACATCATAGCCAAAGGCTCCTCAGAGAGTTGCCAGGTGCAGTAAGAAGGTGGCTCCTCCCAGGGATGCAGGGATGCTCATTAGCTGTTGCAGCCCAACGGGGGGTTTTGTGCCAGGACTAGAGTGATTCATGTCTGAAATTGACAAGTCACGTGCATTCAGTAATTGTGGATCAAGGTTCCATGGGGAATACTCACAATCGTGTGTGTGTTTGTGTGTGTGTGTGTGTGTGTGTGTGTATGTGTGTATTTCCTCAAACACATATATCTATTAATGTCTACAGCATATTTTTGTAATCCTGAAGTTAGGATAGCTAGAATATCAAAGAAAAAGAATATTCTCATTTTTCCCCAATGATGGTGTCATAATGAAAATCTGTTCTCTGTTCTCTCTTCCTTTCCTTTATTGTTTCATGTATCTGCACACAAACACAACAAACACACACAATTTTTAATTGGAATCCCTCATGGAACATACAGTAGAAAAGCCCTGATTATTCCATTGCTACTGTCTATCTATGAAAGAAAGAGAAAAAATATTAGTAATCACCTCCTTCTCAATGCTCTGAGCCTCTGCTTACTCTGTGGTAGGTTTTATCTTCAGTCAGCTCCTTAACCTCTCTACGCATTATTTGTTTAAAAAATGAGCCTCATTGTAGAATCAACCATATATGATTTTTGTGAGGAGTTAATGAGATAATATCAAGTATTCAATGGATGTAATTGGTTATTTTTATTATTGTTGTCCCCTCCCTAATTATTCCCTTTAGAAGTCTCTGGCGCAATGTGTGTTTGTGTGTGTGGCAGTCAAGTTTGGAAAAGAAAGGGAAAGAGGTTAATCAGATTCCCACACTCACAGTTGCTGCCCAGGGCTCTGACCACTCTCCCCTGTTGTCCTTTCCTGTCACTTTTTTTTAGATTCCTCGAGTTTTGGCATCCTACTTGGTTGCTTTCCACTCCATTGTCAACTTCCAGACCACAGATATCCTTGGAAACTGGAGGTGGCTGTGGCTGTCAGCACTGGTGCTGACCTTGCCCAACTTCAGTCTCCGGGGCTTTTCTTGCTTGACCAGCAGGGAAGTGCCTTTTGTGACCAGCTCTTTCATAGGGGGTTCCAGTACCAGAAACTTTAGGCCCCAATAAATGTTCTCTTCATCTGAAAGTAGAATGGAGGACCAGGTTGGTGGATGGTAAAGTAGAAACAGCTTCATAGATACCTGGAATAATTGTTCACTTTGATATATGGGCTGCTCTTGCTCAGTCTGCTCACTCTACTGGTCTTCTAAATGTACAGTGAACTTCTCTAAAGGGCCTATTTTATGTCCTACTAGTCCTGCTCAATTGTTGACAAGTCAATCTCAATTGTTGTAAAAGTTCTCACTTTCCCACAGGGTTCCTGACACTATTATTATCAAAATATCTTCAGGGGTAATGTTGCCAGACTTCCCTGAAGAACCCAACTATTTTTGATGGTTTACCAAAAGAGATGCTAATACTTACATAAGGGCATTGCAGTCCTAATGCGGTGCCTGGTATGCAGGAGGTACTCAATAAATGTTGATTTGCATATTATGAGCAGAATGTTCTGCAATATGGTTTATAATTCCTACTTGAGAAATGATGATAGGTATTTAGAAATGATGTGAAATGACTGGAGACTTCTACAAATTTAATTCTGTATATTCAGGGTCCAATAAAATAAAACATTAGAAAATAGAAGTCAGTTATTCCTCTCATGACATGGCCACTGCTGCCACATTGAAGCTTATCCAGAGATTTTATTTATGAGTGAGTTTATTCAGTTTTCTCTTAGAATTATCTCTTCTTCTTTATCCCATTATTCAAATGTCTCCTCAATTTCCCTGTCCAGACATACACATGTACCCATTTTCAGAGCTTAGTTACCGCTCTGAGTTACATTCAGACCAAATATTGGGACCATATTTGCATATAAGTGGGTTGAAGTTTTACCCAACCATGGTGTCTTTCTTAACCCTTGACAGTGACTTCACCTTTTTGACCAGGGGCTACTGAGGGATGTCAATTGTCTATAAACTATCTGCATTCTTACTGCTTCCATTATAGAATAATCATTGTGGATCTCAAGGAAAAGTACTGGACACCACTCAACAACCAAGGTAAAATTTTAACATCTACAAACAGTTAACATACATTTCTTATGTTTGGAGGAGATGTAGAGGGTTTCAGTTTGAGAGGCTGAGCCATGGTCATGGTGAAAGGAGCAGGAATGACTCTATTTATCCTAGATTATCATCAATCAAAACATGGCTACTCAGTGCCTATTACAGGAGAGGAAGTGGTCCAGGGAGTGGAGATGCAATCAACCTTGAATAAGATGAACAAAGTCCCTGTCTTGGTAAAGTTTATCATAAAGTCAGGAATGTAGCCATATAAAAAGATGTTACTTTTACAATATACTAGAGTGTGTTAAGTGTTTTGATGTGAAAAGTACAGGGTTCTAAAGGATCATGTATGAGGAATGCCTAAACTTCCATGGGTATTTGTGTGTTTGGGAAATTGTCAGGGAAAAATATTTGGAGGAAGTACCATTTAAGGTGCGATCTGAAAGATGAGAAGATATAAAAAAAAAAAAGACAGTGTGTTTCAGGCAAAGGAAACAATATGTGAAGACAAGAAAGAGTGTGGCTCATATGGGTAGCTGAAAGTCATTCTGTAAGGATAGAGTGGAAGACCCAAGGGCAGGAGGAGGAATCAGAGAGGAAATGGAACTTGAATAAGCACAAATATGCACAACCTTGGAATCCATGTTAAAGAATTTGAATTTTATTTTAAAGGTTTAGGGAGTAAGGGGAATAACATGGTTATTCTAGCTCCAGTGTCCTAAAGAGGAATAGAATGAGAGCATGGAGACCAGTTAAGAGACTTGCAGAAATTCAAGTCAGGGATGATAGCAACCAGAATCGTCACTGTAGGTAGTATGGTAGGCAGAATAATGGTTCCCCAGAGATGACCATATCCTATTCCCCAGAACCTGAGACATGCTATGTTACATGGCAAAGTGAATTACAGTTGCAGATGGAATTAAAGTTGTTAATCAGCTGACTTTAAAATAAGGAGATTATCCTGGATTATTTGTGTGGGCCCAATGTAATGGCAAGGGTCTTTTAAAGTAGAAGGGAGGTGGAACAGGAAGTTGGAGTAAGAGATTTGAAAATGCTACATTGCTGGTTTTGAAAATGGAGGAAAGCAGCCATGAACTGAGGAATATAGGAAGCCTCAAGAAGCTGAATAGTGCAAGGAAATAAATTCTTCCCTAGAGGTCCCAGAAGGAATTCAGCCATGTTGACACCTTGATTTTGATCCAGAGAAACCTATTTTAGATTTCTGACCTCCAGAACTATAAAATGATAATTGTATATTGTTCTAAGGCACTAAGTGTATGGTAGTTTGTTACAGCAGCAATAGGAAACCTCCAGGTAGAGATGGAAAGAAGTTGAGAAGATTGAGAGTTATTTCAGTGGTAGGAATGAGATGTAGTGTTCAATTTCACATGAAAGAAGAAAGTGGGCTAACAAAAGTAATTTTTGCCAAAAAAAGGTTTTCCAGTGCTTTATCAATTACAATTGGAGAAGTACTCATACTAATATGACCTATAACAATAAATTTGACTAGTGTATTCGACTCAAAATAACAGTGAATAATATTAAAGACATTAAAGACAAAGATGGATACATTTTATACAAATGACTAATGACTTATTTCTCTGGTTATTTTAACATCAATGCTTCTCCATTAGATTGACGACAGATTCACATAGTTCAGATGTTGATATTCAGCCAAGTGCACATATAAATAAATGAAATTAAATGTTAGGTTAGGACATATAAATAACAGCTACCATCAAGTAGAAAGTAAGAAAAGCCCTGTGGCTCTCAGAAGTGACAGACATTGTTTAGATAAGAAAAGAAAAGAAGACTATTTGGGAAACTTGGCGAGATTGAATTTTTAAGTTGGAAAGAAAATAAATACAGAACATGTAATTCAAAAAAAAATAATTAATATTATTTTAGAATTAAATAAGCATGTCTGGCAGCTATTCAACACCAGTCTACTCACCGGATCAAAGGTCACCTCTTTTTTTAAATCTTTCATACTCATCCTTTCTCTCTCTCCTTCCAGAACTATTCTTTTTCTTCTCATTCAATGACATGTCAACTCTACTATATTATGTTTCATACTCTTCACTAGATTACAGCTATTTCTACATATGTCTTTCCTTTTCATTATATTTTTAATCACTTGAAGGCAGGAAATATATCCAGTTTATCTTTTGTATTTGTCACAGAATCTAGCACAATGCCTTCTATAAAGAACCTAGTGAGTGATGGAAAGGAACAGAAGACCTGAGTCAAGGGACTCAGTTCCAGCTTCACTAGTTATTTGATGTAAATTTTGGGAAAGTCATTTCATGTCTTTGTGCCTAATTTTCTATTTGAAAACCTCATGACTCAGGACAAGGTGTTACACTTAAAGGAAGCAAGTGTGTTTGGATGAACTGAGACCTGTTATAAGTATGCTTAACTTATCACAGGTAGTCACTATTCAGCTAATGAGGATGTTGGTGTGCAAGGTTGGGCATATAATTGAATTGTTGAGGGATTTTTATAGTTTGTGGGAAAAAATGAAAGGAAGAAAAAAGAAAGATGAGAAGACCAGAAGGAAGAGAACATTTAGGTGAAAATTGAGATGTCTAATAGAAATCTGATTAAATTTCTTGCAGTTGTTATGCTATGTCAGTTCCTTCTCTGTCTCCCCATGCAGTTTTCAGTTAAATATTTTTCTCTTAACACTTTATGGAGTCGGATCTATTTTTAGAATACCTAAAAGCTCTGAGTATGGCCTAGATGTGGGCACTGGGCAAGAGTAAAGGGCAGAGTAGGAAACCAAGGTACACAATTTAAAGATGTAATAAATATTTGAAGAAATTGACCTGCTCATTACCCTTGCCCTTTCTGAGAATAAAATTTTATATCACCCTTCATTTTTCTTTGGATGTTAGTCAAGACAAAAGACTTCTGAGCATTATTTCAGGTAAACTGGAAATATCAAGGTCATTTTTATTGCCAGCTAGCTCTTATGGTGTTTTGTCCCATGGACTTTGTATCTGGTGTTGGCAGTGAGACTAATGGGGATTCTGCTACTATTTTTGGCCTATATTTGGTTGATTGAGAGTGAAACTGAAAACTAAGATATTATGCTAAGTAAAAGAGAGAATGAAAGTTATGTTGGAGAAATAAAACAGAGAAGAGATTTTTCCCTTCCTAAGCCAGTCTCACAAAATTTCTTGCACACCTACCTTTCTTCTGAGGTTGCAGTAGAGACCAGAAAATGTCACTGTGAACTTATTTCTGTTTTGTTTTTTTAAGTCGCTGGTATCTCTAGTTTCCTATAGTAGAAAGTCATAGATATCTGTACTAAATCAATGACAACTAAGAGAAATATTGACATACAGACATTATGATCTGTATTCTATTTCAACAAGTACTGTATATTGACATTTACCATGGACACCAATTATCTTCTTGCTAAATCTGATCCCCACTTTATATTGAAGAAAACCATCTTTTACAATGTGAATATTCATATGCCAAAACCACCCAGATCTAGATAAGACATTAACAGCACCTCAGAAAACTTACTAGTGGCCCCCCTCAGGCATTACTCCTCTTTCTCAAAGGTAACCACTAGTCAGACATCTATCACCACAAATAAGTTGCTTGTTTTTGAGCTTTGTGTGAAAGAACACATACCTATGAGTGCTGGAGCTTGGCACATTACGTCAGTGAGCCTTATCCATGTTTTTCATGTAACAGTAAGCCATTCACATTTATTGTACAGTGTCATCTGTTGTATAAAAACACCACAATTTATGTATTCATTCTACTCTGAATGGAAGTTTAGGTTGTTTATAATTTTTAGTGTATTTCAAATAATGGCACTATGAACATTTCTTTATTTGTTATTTGGTGAACACATGTATGCATGTTCTATTGGGTATATACCCAAGAGTGGAGTTGATGGTTCATAGAATATGTATATGCTCAAATGTACCCAGATACAGCCACAGTTTCCCAAGATGGTTGTACTTGGGCCAGGACTAATGTCAGTAGAGCGAAACACTGAGGACACAAAATTTAAGGAGGTTCTCATACTCAGGGTTGACCTTCCACTTGCATGACCTTGAGGAGACACTCACTCTCAAGATCATGCAAGTGAGGATGAGCCCTGAGAGAAAATGAGTGCTTACATTTTGTACCCTAGGTACCACACTTACCTCACCCTAGTCCTGGCCCTGGGTTCCATCAATTTACAATCCTATAAGAAATTTATTAAAATGAAAGTTTTTTCCTAATTCATTAATACCCATTATTTTTATTTTATTTTTTCCATCCTTTCTTTGGGAGGATTTAATATGCTCTTCTTCTTCTAACTTTTTAAGATAGATATTTTTAATCATAATTTTTAGACTTTTTTTCTTATATATGCATTTAAGGCTATACATTTCTTGAAATTTTGGCTTTATTCACATCCCACAATGTAATACACTTTCCATTATTCATGGTGAATTCTCATTTGGTTAATGGGCTATTTGGAAATGTATATTAATACATTTCCAAACTTTAAGACAGTTTTCTAGTCATCCTTTTGTTCTTCACTTGTAGTTTAATTTCTCTCTGGTCAAAGAACAAGATTTTACGATTTTAATTCTTTGATCTTTGTTAAGACTTGCTGGAAGACCCAAGATGTGGTAAATTTTGGTAAATTTCCCATAAAAAATATTGTATATTTTGCTCTGTTGGGTTGTAATGTTCTATAATCATCTATTAGGTTAATTTGTCATATTTTTCAGATCTTCTGTGTGCTTACAGATTATTTTTGTCTAATCATTCTTTCACATATTTAAAAATCTAAAATAATAGTGGATTTATCTATTTCTTCTCTTAATTCTGTTTTGCTTTATATATTTTAAAACTATGTTGTTAGGTATATATAAATTTAAAATTGTTACATTATTATTAAATTGCCTTTAAAGTTTTGAAAAATTCCCTTATATCTTTAATATGCTTCTTGCTTTCAATTGTATTTATCTGTAAGTAGAATAGTTTTTTCTGGTATACCTTTTTTGATTCTCTTCCTTTCAGACTTTATGTTTATTTGTTTCAAATTCTGTTTTGTAAAAAGCTTATAGATGGATATTGCTTTATTATCCAATCTTTTAATTTAGGTCCACTTAATGTAATTATTGATTTATTTAACTATAAAATCTTGTTACTGTATTTATTTTCTATTTGTTCCATATTCATTTTATTCTTCCACTTTTCTGCTTTCTTTTGACTTGACCAAAAGTATTCCTTTTTTAAAATTAATTAATTTTATTTATTTATTTATTTATTTATGGCTGTTTTGGGTCTTCGTTGCTGTGTGTGGGCTTTCTCCAGTTGCGGCGAGCGGGGGCCACTCTTCATTGCGGTGTGGGACTTCTCATTGCGGTGGCCTCTCCTGTTGCGGAGCATGGTCTCCAGGTGCACAGGACTCAGCAGTTGTGGCTCGCAAGCTCCAGAGCACAGGCTCAGCAGCTGTGATGCACGGGCTTCATTTCTCCGTGGCATGTGGGATCCTCCCAGACCAGGGCTCAAACCTATGTCCCCTGCCTTGGCAGGCAGACTTTTAACCACTGTAACACCCAGGAAGCCCCAAAAGTATTCTTTTATTATTAATTTGGATATAGTATTCCTCTTCTTTTCCTAAGAATCTTTCTCAGTCTCATTGTGTCTTTAACATAACATCACAATTTCTTTATTCATCTCAACTTTAAAATCATACAAACAAAAATAAAGGCAACTCCTCCTTCTAGCCTTCTAACTGAAATCACTCCTGAAGTAAGATACTAGAAAAGACCTGGTTATTTCTGATGGAGCAGGACCAGGAAATAAAGGAAAAAGAACAAATTTATTATCTCAAAAGATGAAAATATCATAAGTTTGTGAATATGGATGTTTGAAGTATCATAAAAAGTAGCTTGAAAATTTCTCTGTGAATTAAGAGGCAAGTTATCTGATTGAGATTGAAGAAAATAGCTGTGGAATAAGAAGTATAAATTTATTAGTTTTGTTTAGGAATGGCATTTTCGGGAAATTGGGGAGAGGACAGAACCAGGGACTAGAAAAAGTGTTGCTGAGCCTGCTGAAAACCCATCTGGAAACCAAATAATTAGCAGCAATTCATATAATTGGATTATTTTGTCTAACTATTCAGAAGTCTGTGAACAGCAAAAGACAGATAATCTGAAAATTTTCATGATCATGAAGGAATGAAAATGTTAGGATACTAGCAAAAAGGTTATTGAAAAAAAAACTATCAAGGTGTCAAGCAAAGAGAGAAAATGACATAAAACTGTGAAGGGTGGGTGACAGCCTGTGAGTAAGTGAAGGGGAAAAGAATGCATTGTTCTTCATGAATAAAAAGAACAGAACTGAGAGACCAAAATGGGCAGGAGATTTGGTAGGATGATGATGCTTTGGATTTTATGATTTCATACAAGCATTTGAGAGGCAATGTACATAGTATTGGTGTGGCAGTGGTTTAGAGGGAGTGGAGTTGGGGTAAGGATGTTGATATTGAAGTCAGGCATCTTTGATGATATTTGTTGGAAAGATTATCTACAGGTAGAAATTACCCAATTGATGATGGTTGATTTTAGTATGGGAGTAAAGAAGTCTGGGAACTAGGTTTCAAAGTCCACAGTGAATGAATAGGAGTAGTCAAGACTACAGAGGATGACATGAATCAAAATAGTAAATGATGGCATACTCAGTTATCATGAACCTTAAAGAAAAAGTGATTTTTGTGTAGGATAAAAAAAATTTGAAATGTAGGAAATTATTAACAGTGGGTATTATGATCTTTGGGTGTGAAAGTACAAAAAGCTTTCACTCTACTGGGAAGAAGGGAAGAGACATTTTCAAGGGAGATACAGGTTTCAAATCAATAACCACGTAGCAGAATTTTCTGTGAAAAGATTAAGGATGCAGAACAGAATGTAAGATCATGAGGGTTCAAGCAGCTACTGTTGAAAAGGAGAAGCCAACTGTGAAAGAAGGAATTGAACTGGAAAAGATAATTATGCAACATGATACTAAGTGAGGGGATCTTTAAAAAAAGGGCCTTGAATATGGGTTGGTGGCTAACCATGAGAGGGAAGAGGGGTATAATGGAAGTAATTATCCTCATGTTACTGCTCTTATAAAATAGTAGGCAGCAGTCTTTGGTGAGTATTCAAGTGGATTGACACTGGGCATTTATGTTTCAAGAGAATTCTCTCTGGATACTCAGGAAGGAAGAACTATAGCAACAATTTAATCCAGAAGTATTCCTTAAGAGACGTCGTCAGGCTAATGGAATGGCTCTTTAACAAACTTTAAGATCTTTGGGAAGAATATAGATTAGATCCTCAGAAGCTCATACTCTAATTGAGTTTGGACCTTTTATTTCTAATTAGTTCACTTTTACTGGATTCACTTGGAACATGATGGTAGAGGATGGGAGGTACCCTTTGAGTGTAGTAATTAATTAACAATATGGAGGATTATATGTGATAAAATCTTTACATCAATACTCATCTCTTAATGAAATTATAGGGCTCAAGGTGAATAGAAGGCCTATGGGGTCATCGCAAAGGGTCGAGGACCTTATAAATACCCACCTAACCCTTACTGGAAGGGGAGAAACCTAGGAAATTCTCTTTACCCTGCTCAAAGTGTCCATCACCCTGCATTGTCATGACCAGGATGTCATTTTCTGGGGAAAAAGGAATGACGTTTTATATCATTTTACTAATGTTTATAATGTGGCCTGATATCATGTTAAAATTTGGAAGCAAAGCCAAAATTCTTCCCCTCCAAACCCTTTCTATTAGCATGCCTGTCCAATCAAATTCCCCAAAGCAATAAAACGACAGCACATAGAATAAATTTTCCCCACTATAACTTTGCCATTAAACCCAGAATCAAGTTAAATCAATAAAGAACACAATGGACTTTAGACATAAATGAATCCTTCCTAATTTTTTAATAATCAGAGAATTTCTCCAAAATTTAGGCATGTAATATAGTACAGAAGCATTTTCTTAGGTATAAATGAAAATAAAAGTAGTTTTCAGATTTGCACTATACTGATAAATATGAAGCCCATATCTGATACTACATTAAAAGTCAAGAAAGAACAAATCCTTGAAGACTAGTTTTGGATTATTATTTAAGTCCTGGCAGATTAAGAAGATCATTATTTTCCTTTACACACTGCTTATACATTTTCATCAATCTGCATCTTTAATTATTTGCCCTACTTTCTTTTTTTACCCACTTTATTGAGAAATAATTGACACACATCACTGTATATGTTTAAGTGCTCTACTTTCTTAAAACAATAACTATATTTATTTTCTTAAATACTTTCTTAAAACAATAACTATATTTATTATTTTAGACTAAAAAATTATTTAAAACATTTTAAATAGTATTAGAAAAATGCAAATACAATCTGTTTAGCAATAGTATTTGAGCAAGGGGGCGGGGCTGTTATTAAATAGACCATGGGTTGTTTAAACCATATCTTGTGTGAAACACTTATACTGATTTTTACTTCATTTAAGAGGGAGAAAAATATAAAGTACAGTTTTTATTTAAATAAAACCAAATAAACCCTCCTTTTCTCTTCTGTTGACAAAACAAAGAATTGTATATATCTCAAAGCCTTTCTTAGACTTTAAAGAACACAAGACGTAAAGAACACAAGAGGAGTCACATGCATTGTGCTCAACCAATAATCTAATCACTAAGGGAGGAATCAAAACAGGTTAAGAAGAAGAGACTCCAGAATAAAAATGAACATCAGAAGTAGATCTTGAGTTGTAACTAATTTATTTTTTAGTTACATGTAGTGCTATGGTAGTCCACAGAATTTCCAATAATTATTAGGAAATACTGTTAGCATATGGAAATTACTATCTATGTATTATAACTACAACTATGAAGACATATCATAAAGAATAAAAAACAGCACTTCTTGTTTAGAGATTTTTCTTTTTTGGTACACATTTAGATAAGAGTAGGAAAAACAAAATTGAAGGAGTAATATAATGTAAAATTTGCAAGTAGGTACTGAGTAAAGCAAATGGCTTTAAATGGGATATGTATGAATTGAAGCTTAACAATGCATGGCTTTAAGAAATCATTTCCTTTCTATTTAATTGAGTTTCTAGATTATTAACTATTTCTCTGCTAAAGCATAGGTAGTTTTTCTTAACTTTTTTTTTTTTTTTGCATTAACTTACTATACAGACCAATGGGAAAACGAAGAATGCCTCATACTACCTACAATTTGAGAAATAAAAATAAGACGTGGTATTGAGGAAGATTACAGGAAGAAGACTTCAGAAACAATTCATCTCTAACAGTTTTTTTCATCTTTCCAAGTCGCATGTACTTATGAAGTGGGGAGAATAATGCAGACTTTACAGGGTGAAATGGGATAACATAGGCCAATCACCTTACTGGAGGCCTCCATGTGTACTTGAGTCAGGCACAGAGCTAACTCTTAATACTAAACCTTGCCCTTGCTATGCCCTAATCCCTCCCTTACCTTAGGAAAGTAAGGTAGAAGAGAGAGGTCTTCTTTCCAAGAAAGCACCACTTGAAGACCATCCATAAATTCACTGAAGTGAGAAAGAGACAGAAGACATTAGCCAGGAAGCAGATCAGTCAGGGGGTAAGACAAATCAGTTTAAGAGTCACCTTGGAGTCTCCAACCAAGGACAAACAGAGAACTTGCTGAAAGATCAGCATAAGTAGGCAACTATATGGGACTATCTAGCATTCCTGAAAGAGGGGGTCACTTTAGAGAATCCAAACCTAAATGAATGTTCCTTTACTGCAACAAAGGTGGATCTCACCAGGCTTAAAGAAGACCCTTAAAGGATATAAATTGTGCCAAAGAAAATACCATGGACTCTCTAGTCTAGGATGAGTATGGAATATTAAAGGACTCTACCTGGGGTAAAGGGTCACTCAGTGCTGTCACCAGCGGACAGAGGTATGACTTCTTTAGGGAATCCATGACCCAGGAAGCCCTGTTTGTGGTCACATCTCATGAGAGATCACAATGATTCTAGATTCCAGCTTTGACATTTCATGCAGTTCACTTTCAACAATGTTCAAGTACCATTAAAAATCTTTTTATTTTTTTTAAGACTGTGGAAATTTTCAGTAAAATGGAAACAAATTGCTATAAGTAAACCATTTGTCACAGTCTGATTACTTTGCAGCCACTCTGGGAACACTAATTTGTCATGCTAGATCAAGATAACTACAGCCTGACTAGAGGAAATGGGTTTTTGCCTACTAGTTGTGATTTTTTTTTAAATGTTCACCCAGAGAGACGTGCTACACGGAGCCTTCACGTTCCACTCCAGCTGTGTGACCAAAGAGGAAAGCTAAGGCATTAAGAACAAATTGCACCATCTACAAAGCATTTAAAGGCAAAATGATTAACTATGGTTAAATGTAAAACTCAGGATTGGAAGCAAATATACATGTAGAGAACAATATTTCATTGTATATGTTTGTTATTTAAATGAAAAAAGTTAAAGAACTATTATTCAGTTGGAAAAAGAAGGATGGGAAATAATCAAATAAATGTTTTTGGCTACATTAATTTCTTAGCAAAAAGTAGAAACTTAAGAAATGCTTGGTAATTTGTTACTTGCTTGATATGAAAGAAATCAACTTTCCAACTTGTCCTCCTATTTTTACAGGATTTTAAAATTGAGAAGGTTTTGAAAATTTGTTTAATCACTGATGTGAGACAGTGTATGTATAATTTGGGCTCAAAGAGAAGGCAATTATTCAACATGCTTCCTGTTTTCTTTGTTTGTTTACATAACCAATCAAATTATAATAAAAATGACATTAGGTAAGCGAGAACTACAATTTGCTGAAGTTAGATAGCACAGGTCAGAAGCTCTCATTAAATCATGTCCTTAAGAAGAGTTTTGTAAACTAAGAATGCTGCTAGATTCCCTTTTGCATCTCAAATAATCTCACCATGACAACAATCACTTTTTTCTAAGAACACTGCTAGTTCACCAACCATGTAATTATTGATCACAGTTAAGTTTGGAATAGTAAATACACTCATTGCTTTGTTAATTTTATAAAAGATGAAACTGTTAGCAAAGACAGTCAAGTCTTTTTGCAGTAGGCCATTTGTCCAGTGATTTTTTTTAAAAAAAAAATATTTATTTATTTTTGGCTGCTTTGGGTCTTCGTTGCTGCGCTCAGGCTTTCTCTAGTTGTGTCAAACAGGGACTACTCCTTGCTGCAGTGCACAGGCTTCTCATTGCAGTGGCCTCTCCTGTTGCAGAACACAAGCTCTAGGCACACGGGCTTCAGTAGCTGTGGCACGTGGGTTCAGTAGTTGTGGCTCACTGGCTCTAGAGTGCAGGCTCAGTAGTTGTGTCACACGGGATTAGTTGCTCTGCAGCATGTGGGATCTTCCCGGACCAGGGATTGAACCTGTGTCCCCTGCATTGGCAGGCGGATTCTTAACCGCTGCACCACCAGGGAAGTCCCTCCAGTGATGTTTTGCCATGGATATCCAATTGTCTATCTCTACTGCATTTTGCCCTGAGTGCACCTTTCAATGTATATTTTGAAAGCATTTTTCAAAGTCACACCTGAATGGGTGGTCTGTAAAATAAATGTCAATATTTTTAATCCATTTATTCTCACTCAAATTTTCTTCATAAAGCTTTCCTTTCACTTTATTTTATTTATTTATTTATTTATTTGCAGTACACGGGCCTCTTACTGTCGTGGCCTCTCCCGTTGCGGAGCACAGGCTCCGGACGTGCAGGCTCAGCGGCCATGGCTTATGGGCCCAGTCGCTCCGTGGCATGTGGGATCCTCCCAGACCGGGATACGAACCCGTGTCCCCTGCATCGGCAGGCAGACTCTCAACCACTGCGCCACCAGGGAAGCCCTCCTTTCATTTTAATGGAGGCACAGGCCTTCCTGACACACGGCACTACTTTTGACTTGTTTGATCTTGTACTATTAAAATAAACTCAGATGTTATCATATTCTAAGCAAATACACATGTTATTTCATCAGGTCTTAGTGATAAATCTTTCTGAGAATCATTACAGGAGTTAATTTTGAAATTCAAATGTCCTCTAAGCCTCATAAGTTTATTTACCTCTTGGTCTTGGGTCTTGAGACTCCAAAGGAGTTTAGTGGATGAAGGTTGTAATGGAAGGAGAGAGAGGAATTGTTTCACATAAAAGTCACTGATATTAGTTTTGCAAATCCCCTCCTTGTGTCCACTGCATCACTCTACATATCGTGAAAACACTGTTTCTTGTAGAAACATTGTCTATAATCAGAGGCTCTTTGTTATTATGGTTAATAGCCTAAAAAAAAGATCTATCATGTAACATAACTTACAAAGTTGTTTACTTTCAATAATTCTTTATCTAACATCTACCTATATATTTATTGATCTATCACTCTACCATTTATGTTTTTAATTGCAAATATTTTCAAGAATACCATCTGCACATTGGAGATGTAAAAGAACTTAACTCACAGTGGGTTTTTTTTCAAGACTTTTTTTTTCATTTTTTGAAAAGCAGTTTGCAATATAACTGAGAGGAAGGTCCAGATATTTTCCCATATACCCCCTGCAACTACATATGCATAGCCTCCTCTATTATCAATATCACTCACCAGAATGGCACATTCTTTATGAAGTTGAGAACCTCATAAAGGTTTTATAAGTATTAAAAAAGGTAATGAATAGAATGCTTAGGACTGTGCTTTGTACGTAGCAAATCCTCAATAAATGTGAGACATGATGATGATGATGATGGTGATAAAACTGACACTTTGGACATTAATTATTGCAATTTATTAAACCTACAATAACGAACTTTCATGTAACAGCAGAAATAGATTTTAGATTTATTCTTACATTTGCTCCTTCCAGTAATAAATCAGTAATCAGTAGGTTTCCATAAGTTTTTGAAAATTTTCCATAAGGTTTTGGATATATTTTCTCTGTATATAGCGCATCTTTCCAGCAAATGTGTTAAAACTGCTTGCTGTCAATTCTTTTTACCTTGACAGGGAGTAGCCAAGGAAAACTAAATTTGTCTTTCTTCTGGAAACTTCTCCAACATACGTATACTTGTTGAGACTCACTGATCTGTGGAGCCTTATATACCTAGAGCAGAGGCTTGGGAGATTAGCGAAAGGTTTAGGTATAAATTTTAGGAGAAGCCCTTTCAGATCCCAGTTCAATAGGACCTGATTTGTATTCAGGGGGCTCTTTATGTAAACTCTTTAAGCACAACCTTTTCTCCTTCCCCCAATCCCCAATAAAAAATAACAAAACACACAAAAAAATCTGTGTCTTATGCACACACCACAGAAGGAAACTAAGGTCAACTCTTCACTATATTCGGCACTGGAGTATATACCAGAGGACTTGTTAACAAAGATACTTGATTTTTAGCAGTGAAAGAAGGGAATACATGGAAATTGCTGCCAGCCAGAATATGTGGAATAATAGTGATAGTAATAATAGCTACTAGGATGTAAATGACTTTAGAAAACATTTTTGAAGAACAGTCGTGATTCACTTAGAATGCTGTGGATATTTTAAAGTACACCTGTGAATTTTTAGTTTGACATTTGGAAAAACAAACTCCAGATTCTTTGATGCCTTCCTCAGTATGAATGTTAAGCTGGATGGAAAATGACACTTACATAGAATGGCATTTTGTCTATTCTTATGTTTTTAAAAAATATTTTCAGTTTTCTTAAATATCCTATCCTAACATTCTTGATTTTTTTAGCAATCTAGAAAATTTTCATATAATTTCCAACAGAATATTAAGTTAATGGTGATGCCACTGAGATAAGGCACCTACCTAAAAGCAAAGCAAAAAATAAATAAATCTACCTATTTGTATAAAATAATATTATTTCAGTCCTCCAGAATTAAATCATGCCTATTTTCCTTGAGGGAGAAAACATATTGAATCTCCCAAATTAAAGAAACTCCTAAATGGGTAGGATCATCCAAGGAGAAAAGAGCTATATCAAAAAGTTATAAGAAATTCTGACTGAATATTTCTACCTGACATTAGCCATTCAAGTGAAAAATATCTCTGCCATAGATTTTCAGTCTCTCAAAATTACTGACATTCATTCAATGTTTTGAAGGTCTTTTTTTTTTTTAACTAAATATCAACTTAAAAAAATTCTGTCCAAAGTAAGATAGAATGTCATCACAGAGAAAAAGAAGTTAATGGTGAGACAAGTATAATTAGAATTATATTATAATGCAAAAGAGGTGAATTGTACCCTAGACAATATATGCTGGCATTTATTCGTTTTGGGTTTTTGTCTTTTTTTTTTGAACTTTATTTTATTCATTTTTTATACAGCAGGTTCTTATTAGTTATCTAGTTTATACATATTAGTGTATATATGCCAATCCCAATCTCCCAATTCATCCCACCACTACCATGCCTCCCACCATTTCCCCCCATTGGTGTCCATACGTTTGTTATCTACATCTGTGTCTCTATTTCTGCCCTGCAAACAGGTCTATCTATACCATTTTACTAGGTTCCACATATACGCGTTAATATATGATATTTATTTTACTCTTTCTGACTTACTTCACTCTGTATGACAGTCTCTAGATCCATCCACGTCTCTACAAATGACCCAATTTCGTTCCTTTTTATGGCTGAGTAATATTCCATTGTATATATGCACCACACCTTTTTTACCCATTCCTCTGTCGATGGGCATTTAGGTTGCTTTCATGACCTGGCTATTATAAATAGTGCTGCAATGAACATTGGGGTGCATGTGTCTTTTTGAATTATGGTTTTCTTTGAGTATATGCCCAGTAGTGTGATGGCTGGGTTAAATGGTAATTCTATTTTTAGTTTTTTAAGGAACCTCCATACTGTTCTCCATAGTGGCTGTATCAATTTACATTCCCAACAACAGTGCAAGAGGGTTCCCTTTTCTCCACACCTTCTCCAGCATTTGTTGTTTGTAGATTTTCTGATGATGCCCATTCTAACTGGTGTGAGGTGATACCTCATTGTAGTTTTGATTTGCATTTCTCTAATAATTAGTGATGTTGAGAAGGTTTTCATGTGCTTCTTGGCCATCTGTATATCTTCTTTGGAGAAATGTCTATTTAGGTCTTCTGCCCATTTTTGGATTGGGTTGTATGTATTTTTAATATTGAGCTGCATGAGCTGTTTATATATTTTGGAGATTAAGCCTTTGTCCATTGATTTGTTTGCAAACATTTTCTCCTATTCTGAGGGTTATCTTTTCGTCTTGTTTGTAGTTTCCTTTGCTTTACAAAAGCTTTTAAGTTTCATTAGGTCCCATTTGTTTATTTTTGTTTTTATTTTCATTACTCTAGGAGATGGATCAAAAAATATCTTGCTGTGATTTATGTCGAAGAGTGTTCCTCCTATGTTTTCCTCTAAGAGTTTAGTGTCCAGTCTTACATTTAGGTCTCTAATCCATTTTGAGTTTATGTTTGTGTATGGTGTTAGGGAGTGTTCTAATTTCATTCTTTTACATGTAGTTTTCCAGTTTTCCCAGCACCTCTTATTGAGGAGACTGTCTTTTTTTCCATTGCATATCTTTGCCTCCTTTGTCATAGATTAGTTGACCATAGGTGCATAGGTTTATCTCTGGGCTTTCTTTCCTGTTCCATTAACCTATATTTCTGTTTTTGTGCCAGTACTGTATTGTCTTGATTACTGTAGCTTTGTAGTAACGTCTGAAGTTTGGAAGTCCTTGCCATGCCAATAACAGAAGAAAAAGAAATGAAAGGAATACAAATTGGAAAAGAAGAAGTAAAAACTATCAGTGTTTGCAGATGACATGATACTATACATAGAGAATCCTAAAGATGCTACCAGAAAACTACTAGAGTTAATCAATGAATTTGGTAAAGTTGCAGGATACAAAATTAATGCACAGAAATCTCTTGCATTCCTATACACTAACAACGAAAGATCAGAAAGAGAAATTAAGGAAACAATCCCATTCACCATTGCAACAAAAAGAATAAAATACCTCAGAATAAACCTACCTAAGACCTGTACTCAGAAAACTATAAGACCCTGATGAAAGAAATCAAAGATGACACAAACAGATGGAGAGATATATCATTTTCTTGGATTGAAAGAATCAATATTGTGAAAAAGACTATACTACCCAAAGCAATGTACAGAGTCAATGCAATCCTTATCAAATTATCAGTGACATTTTTTCACAGAACTAGAACAAAAAATATTAAAATTTGTATGGAGACACAAAATACTCCAAATAGTCAAAGCAGTCTTGAGGGAAAAAAATGGAGCTGGAGGAATCAGACTCCCTGACTTCAGACTATACTACAAAGCTACAGTAATCATGACAACATGGTACTGGCATTTATTGTTGTGATAAAATACACAGAATGAGAAAGGTCTGTGCTCTTCATCTTAAGAATAGATTTATTTGGTCACTGGCATGACGCATTTTGACTACCGATGGCTTAACAAGCGTAGTTAAAGTACTATGTTAGAAATGCCTGTGATTAATCTACTACAAAGTTTACTAAAACAAGAGTTTTATTCGGGGCTCTTTTAATACATGATTGTGTGCAATCATTCCTTTAAAACCAGTAAAAGCATAAAATTATTTAAACACTGGTTAATTTCTACTTTATTGAGAATCACAGAAATAGATATAGAAGAAAAAGTAGATAACTACTCTTGTCTTTAATGATCCCATATTTGGGATGACTTTCCCAGACTTTCACATTTCCCAGAATTCTCAGTTATACTCAAAACTGAAGAAGAACTTTGTTATATCTGAGATCATATGAGATATTTCCCATTTTGAGCACTGTACAAGGCTGGCAAAAATGATGAAGTATTCTGAAATGGCATTTGACTTAGAGTCTACTACATTTGCTTCTGTACCATATTGATCAACATATTTGCTGGGTTAGTGACAAAGCTTAGCATCATTGATTGGCACAATTTAAATGTAGACAAAGGAATTCATTTTATTTCTTTTCCTGGTTTTTCTTTTCTCCCCTGATGAATTGCACTGGGTCATTTTTAAATTAGACAGGATAGCAGGTGGGACATTGGGGTACATCCATCTGCATGTTGAAACTACATCTCTTGGATCACATGTGCCTTATGGAAAAAAAATGAACAGTGTAGTTCTTTTACTGTACCTGTTAAAAGTTGAATTTGCAAAATAAAACTGTAAGAGTTTATCTTCATAGTTACAGAATTCTCTTTCACTCCTAACACTCCTGATAATAATTTGATAGATTCAGCTTCTAAATGCTATTGGTTCAAGATAAGATCTACTCTATTTGTCTGGAGTCTAATTGCCAGCTATGCAAGAAATTATTAATAATAAACCTATTCAGATATTTCCTGTAAATGCTATCTTCTATAATATTTATCTTAATTAATGTAATACTACTGTTACTCTCTGCTCTTTCCAAAGTAAAAATCACTGCCATTTAAGAATGTGTCTCCAACCAAACGTGATTTGCTGCCAATCTCTTTTGCAGAGACTATTTTAGACTAAACAAGATTTAAAATGTTCCACCTGAAGGTAAATGTCTTTTTCATATTAAAAATTTGAAGATACTTATTGACATTTGGCTTTTGACCAAAATCAATAATCACACTTTTATAACTTACAATTGACCTATAAATTTGATTTTTAAAATTCCTCATTTCCCCTCAGTCCACCTCTTACTCCTGCCGCTGCTGTGGCAAAGCTGCTTGGTGTAGGTGTAACTAGAGGACTCTTTATTTCAGTCATACAAGGCATCTCAAGCTTTTCATCCGGGTCTTCTCTTGTACATGACACTCTTGCAAGAATCTTCCCAGACCTCATGCATGCACTACCTGGCAGTGGGATGAAGCTAACAACCCTTCACTCATGGAGGATGAGCCCATCAGTTGATCTCTTCTGTGGACCATCAAATAATGGACCTGGGATGTCTTGGCAGAACTGAGTTGGTGTCCAGCTTGATAGTGCACATTTGTTTTGACCTTTCCTCCTTCTCTTTACCATTCTCTCCATTCCTTCCTTCCTGTTCCTTGAAACCACCTCCTAAATAAACCACTAGCATGAAAGCCATTCCTCAGATTCTGCTTTTATAGAGGATCCAAACTAACAGAACATCCTCATTGCATTTTAGAAGATACAAGTCTTAAATTGGGAATTATGAGATCGTGCTCCTTATTGCCACTAAAATGTTAACAAAGGGTTATCTATTCAGCATAAGGGAAATTGCTACGGGTATCTTCTTGGACCTATCAGTTATACTGAGCTTCAAAGCAAAGCTTTATTTTTCAAAGAACTTTAATATGAGACAAGAAAGTTGCTAAGTTTAAAGAAGTGCCCATCAAAAGTTAGAGGAATACACCTTGCTTTTGAGAGTTGGAGGTGATTTCTTGGGTCCCTCCAGCCTGAAGCCTTTAAATCAAGGAGCATGGACCAAAGTAATGGCATTAAAACAACAGCCACTTAGGCACAAATCAGTGGACACACTGGACCCTCGTGCTTCTCTAGGCATCATCCACTCTGATCATGGTCTTGAAGTGGCTCAGGAAGAGGCTGGGCTTGGACTTCCCTGGTGGTTCAGTGGTTAAGACTCCGTGCTTCCACTGCAGGGGGCTCGGGTTCAATCCCTGGTGGGAGAACTAAGATCCTACATGCCACGCAGAACAGCCAAAGGAAAAAAAAAAAAAAAGAAGAAGAAGAGGCTGGGCAGTTGTCCATGTCTGTTAACCTGGACCCCTGACCTGAACTGGTAGGGACTTCTATCACGACCATGGGGCTTATTTACTTCCTCTCTGTTATTTCTACCTCTTGTAGTGGCCAGTATCACTATGGTCATTATGCTAAGTCCCTCTAAGGCCAAGGCTAAACTCTGAGTGCTGCCCCTTCCACTCACAAAGGTCTCTAGCTCTCAGATACCCTGTAATGCCTGCTGTCCCCAGGCTTCACATTGAGGCTCCACCCAGCAAAGACAGACCAGCTCAGGGCTAAGCAGCTGCTCAGAGCCACACGCAAGCTGCTGTTATGTGTGGGGCTCCTCCCCAGCAGCTTTTCCATGTGTTTCTTTTGCACAGCTGGCTAGACCACTGGAAAGGCTCTCCAGGCCTCTTCTCCCATAAGAGAGTCTGGCTTTTTTGCCCACCCTGGTACTATGGCCTTCTGACTGCTATTTCTTTTTATATTCTAGGAAGCTAATATTTTCTTTTCTCCTGGACAAAAAAAAGAAGCAGAATATTTCCCTATGTTTCAGTCCTTCTTCCTGTATATGTCATGGTCATGGGCAGATCAAATATTTTCAACTCTAGAATTGTTGTCTAGCTGCCAAATTTAATCTTGTCTAGCTGCCAAATTTAATAAATAAGTGAACTAAACATCCCTGCACATTTTCCTTATTTTGTCTGAAGCTGTGCTATTTATATAAACTAGCTCATTCATTTTAATTGCTTTCTCAGTATTTCCTTGTACCTACATTGTACCTACAAATAACTATACATGCCAACATGAATAAATCTTGCAAACATTAAAATGAATGAAAAATAAAATAAAAAGATTTACACAGAGATGTTATTTATGTAAAAACATACAAAAATACCAAGAACTCAACACCATATGCTGCCATGGGTAAAAATATACATAGTTAAAGTATAAAATTAAAACACACCCAGAAAGAATATCTATCATCTTCAGGTTATTGGTTACCTACCCCTGAACAAGAAGGGACCATATGATAATGGAGCAAGAGGACCCTGTAGATGTAATTACAACACCATAAAGTAAAAAACAACAACAAAAGAAAACCCCAAGAAATATATTTGAAGCAAATATGACCAAATGTTATTGGCTCTGAATGGGTGATACATATATATTACATGTTTTCTTATTGAGTATACTTTTGAATAATTTAATATTTAATAACTTTATAAAATATTAAGCTAAATAAAATAATTAATAAAATATTATTGGTATAATGCCACAATTGAAAAAATTCTCCTTCGCTATTGGGCAATATTTCAACCTCAGAATTATACTTACTATAGATACCTATTAGAAATCTAACAATTGAGTTTCTTTGTACATCTCCCAAAGATCTCCTTTTCCAATTTGTAAAATATTTTGCTTCTCATTTGTGTTTTGGCGGAATGGAAAACAAGTTAAGAGTATCTTCTATATAAGAATTAATTATAATCTACAGTCTCTCCTTCACCTCCAGCCTAAACTAATGACTGTAGTTACTTTAATCCAGTGGTCCTCAGTTGGGAGTGATTTTTGTCCCCTCAGACATGTTCATCAATGTCTTAAGACATCTTTCATCATCATAACTGGTGACATGTGGTGCTATGAGCAGCTAGAGTGTAGAAGCCAGGAATGCTGGGAAACATCCTACAAGTCACAGCTCCCATGACAAAGAGTTATCTGGTCTAAAATGTCAGTAGTGCTGAGGTTGAGAATCCCTGTCCTAAACACTTTTCTCTTGCAAATATTTAGGCATTTGATTCTTTTCTTCTTAATCGTGTTCAAGCTCTCCATATCTCAAAAAAATGATCATGGTATTCTAACAAGAAGCTGGCTTGCCTTTTGAAAGGAAATTCTTTTTATCTCACCTCCTTTTTTTTTTATCTCCCAATGCTGGCTGCCTTTTCAAAGTTGCCTCAGTAGTTTGTCATGTCCTTCTGGACACCAGCGTGATCTTGACTTTAAGGCCATTTATCTTCTCTCCACTGTTATCTACTTGTCCACTTTCACCATCCTATCAAATAATAACATTCCCTCGTTAACTTCTCCTTTTTGAATTTTTTTTAGCAAAGTAACAAAGTCATAATATTAAGTGTCCATTTTCTTTCTTTTATTTTTCAACATTACCAAAGGTTAAGAAGAAAAGGCATTCTAAATGCTATAAACTGAAACTTTGTTTTTAGCCTCTCCTTAATATATTGGTCATTTGTACCAACTAACAAATATTGTGTTTTGTTGTAATAAGGAAGAAATAAAGAAGTAAATGTTTCCACAGAAGTGTTTGCTATCAACTGTGGTGCTTTAGCTACTTTCATTGAGATGCAGAGGACAGCTACTAAGTTTTTGAAGTAGAGCATCTGACTCAGCAAGAGGCTTACCCAGTAGATATTTACTTTCCATAGCATCTCAGGAAAAAGTTGGAGGCTACACAAAATATCCTCACTGAGGAAAGGATCACGGAGCTATACTTGTAAAGAAATAATTTGTGTGTATATGTATGTGTGTGTGGTGTGTAGTGTGTACAGTTGTGTACATGCAAGTCCATTTTCTGTTATATGAAAGATTAAGAGTGGAATCATTTTAAAAAAACATTTTAGAGGAATTATAACTGTATTCAGGGAGGTATAACCAAATTTTTTTTTTTTTTGGCTGCGCTGCATGGCTTATGAAATCTTAGTTCCCCAACCAGGGATTGAACCTGCGCCCTCCATAGTGAAAGCCCAGGGTCCTAGACACTGGACTGCCAGGGAATTCCCTCACCAAATTTTATATACAATCTTTGATGCAAAAAGGTATTTAACCACATAATATATATTGGGTTAGAGCAAAGTTTGCTCACAGAGCAAAGGTTGAAGGAAGCACATCCCCATGTGAAACAAACACAACAAGATCTGGTCTAATCAATTTGGGGAATAGGAAATTCAACTCGATAGGAACTAATAAAAAATGGAGATTATCCCTTTGAACCTTGGCATAAGGCAATGCTTGAAGCAACAATGCCAAAAATGATATCAAGTCTGAACTTTCATGTACTAGTATCAAATGTACCTGGTACACATTTACCTGTACAATGATATCTGCTCTACCAAAGAGGTATCTAACTTTTTTTCACTTTTAACAATACCACAGAATTTGAAAACATATAATTTGTACTGAAAACTCTAAAATTTAGTGTGTGTGTGCGCGTGTGTGTTGTGTGTGTGCGCGTGCGTGTGTGCGCGTGTGTGTGTGCACGCGCGCATTGGGTGTTAGTCCTCAAGGCAAGAAATGGGTGTGGCAGACACAGAAAGCCAATAGCTTGACAACAATTGTCAGTACCTTAAAACAGTTTTTAGATATTAAAAAAAAAACAAGCCATTCAAAAAGTGGGCAGGGGCCTCCCTGGTGGCGCAGTGGTTGGGAGTCCGCCTGCTGATGCAGGGGTTGTGGGTTCATGCCCTGGTCCGGGAGGATCCCACGTGCCACGGAGCGGCTGGGCCCGTGAGCCATGGCCGCTGAGCCTGCGCGTCCAGAGCCTGTGCTCCACAACAGGACAGACCACAACAGTGAGAGGCCCACGTACCGTAAAAAAAAAAAAAGGGGGGGGGGCGCAGAAGACCTAAATAGACATTTCTCCAAAGAAGACATACAGATGGCCAAGAAGCACATGAAAAGCTGCTCAACATCACTAATTATTAGAGAAATGCAAATCAAAAGTACAATGGGGTATCACCTCACACCAGTTAGAATGGGCATCATCAGAAAATCTACAAACAACAAATGCTGGAGAGGGTGTGGAGAAAAAGGAAACCTCTTGCACTGTTGGTGGGAACGTAAAACAATTTTTTAAATTGAAAAGCACATAAATTTGACTAGTTGTGTGATGTTGGTTAGATGACTTAGGGTCTCTGCACTTCAGTTTTCTCTTCTATAAAATAAGAAGAGTAATGGTATTTATTTCACAAGGTTGTTGGGAAGTTTAATACCTATTGTACATAACATGGTGTCCATTACTTGGAAAGACAAGCAATTAAATGTTAACTACTATTATTAAAAATGGTGCTAAACCATTGGATCTTGATGGGATGATATTTTGCAAACTATATCTTAAAAGTAAAAATTAAAGTAAACTGAAGTTTCCTAATTTTTTTTTTTTTTTTGTAAAATAGAGTGGATTGAGGGTGTTCACTGAAAGAATGTCAGTTCTACCCATTAGCATTCTAATAAGATTTCCTGTGTGGGAGGCAAAGAGGTGGAGTTGTGACTGGTGTCTGATAAATCACGTTCCCTGTATCTATGCCAGTGATTGTGCTCGTGGAAATATGCCATGCCCATGAATGTCAACTGTTGGAGAAAGGTAAGTTGAGATTCTCTGACGTATATTATAAAAAAGGAGGAAAAGTGAACAGTGAGAGATGAGATAGTTTCACAACCAGTTGAAAAAGACCTTGAAAGTCACGGTAACAAACTTGAATTTTATTCTATAAAATATGTAAAGCCACTGATTTTTTAAAACTTTTTATTTTATATTGGAGTATAGCTGATTAACAATGTTGTGGTAGTTTCAGGTGCACAGCAAATCAACTGAGCCATACATATTCATACTCCCCTGAACACTGCTCCCAGCCAGGCTACCACATAACATTGAGCAGAGCTCCCTAAAGCAGTAAAGAACAATTTTTATCCATCCATTCATTCAACAAACACTCTCTGAGTACCCATGCAGGCTCACCTTGCGCCAGCTGCTGTTTGCAAGACAGACGTGGCCATTGTCAACCTGATCAGTGGACGCCTTGGGAAGAGGAATAAGTAATAGTACTGTCCTTGGGGTAGGTTAGAGAAGGGAAAAGCTAAGTCAAAAAAATCTACTCCGAGGGTAATAAAATGGAGGAATAAATAAGCTAAATGCAAAGAACCATACTACAATCTCCAAAACACTGGAATCTGATCCTGAGAATCACAGTAAAAGAAGCAAAGAATTTTACTGATCTTCATTTTTTTGTTCTTACATAAATACATATTTTTCTCTCATCAGGTAACATTTAGCTTTCAGGTGTCATCTAGTTTTAGAGATGACTGATATATGGTTTTCCTTCGCCACTTCCTAGTTATACGAATTTGGGCAAGTTATGTCAACTCTCTGTGCCACTGTTTCCCTTTCTCAAAGATAACTGTAATAATAAAATCCTACTGCACAGGGGCAAATGAAATAATTAATGTAAAGTTCTTTGCATGGTGCCTGCCACTTCATAAGTACTCAGCAAATATTAGCTACAATTATTACCTTTCTACCTTGACAATACAAAGATGCGATTCCCAAAATCTCTCCATTCACCCTGACCTGGGATCTTCTCTCTTAGTTATTAGCTAAGCAATAGACATTTCTCAGATTGGTATGGAATTAACTCTAGATTCCATAAATAGCAGGAAAATCTTGTTTCATTGAAAAGAATTAATGGTGGAATTTCAAATTGTTAAGTGGATAATTAGAAATAATTCACCAGACATACACTTGAGGTCCTATGGTAACAACCCAACCAATTACACCATACTGGAAAACTCTTAGGGTGTCTGCTCAACAGAAAATATCCACCTTATCTTCCTCACCTCATTCACACAGATGGGCCTCTCCTGGCAACATTTTACACTGTGATCACTGCGCTTAGCCACAAGCGATCGGATAGAGGCCACCTGGCCACTCTGGGACTAGGAAATACTCTCTTCTAGAAATTTGAAATTAAAAAATAAGGTCTGTGGTTTTTTTTTTTCTTTTTCATTTCAGAAACCACCAGCCTCCTTATCATAAATTTCCTCTTTCTGCTTAAGCTGGTCTGTGTTAATTTCTGTAACTTCCATTCAAAATATTCTAACATCAATACATACCATACAGTCATTTCAAACTCAATCCAAAGCTAAGATTATGTCAACAAACAGATGGATGATCAACAGATGGATGGGTAATAGTATGTTGAAAATCTCAACATTTACACTATAATATATGTATTTAAACATAAAACAGTAACAGATTAACAGTAATTATCCTTATTGTTAAGATAGGGAAATAAAAACATCAAATTGCCTTGAAACCAGGTATATGATTTTTCCACTAGACTTTGTTACTCATAATGTCTGGCAGCTATAGATATAATTGCTGCTTCACATTCTTGGAGGTTCTAAGGCATTCTTTTTTATTGCTGATCACACATATATATTCCACAAATGTATTATAGGACAAAGCTTGTGAAAATAGGTGAGAATAAAGGAATCTGATAGACATGCCTAGCAAAATGAGAATGACATTTATAAAAACCTAAGTTCAACGTCTTGGACAGAATAAATACATAATTTCAAGATATCTAATGCTTTTCTCGGACTTGACCTTTTGTTAAGATAGAGAACTACTAACTATTAGGATTGCTTAAGGGGCTTACATTTAGCTGGGAAGTGTTGCTAAAATATTACATCTTACAAATTGCATACAGAGAAAGAAAAGGAAGCAAACCGTGGAAGGTGCTTCACTAGCTCTAGTAGTTTTGATATGAACCTGCTGGGAAAAAAAATAAAGAACAAAAGAAACAACATAGGAAATGAAATCAACCCTGTCACTTATTGGAAATGGAGAACTGCCTCCAAAGAGGTCCATTCTGATTCAAATCTTTCAACATGTAAGACTAATAGGAATAACTCTCCTTACTTGATTTTACAGATTTGGTTTTCTCATGATGAAAGTATTTTTTATTTGTAAATTAATAAAAACAACTTTCATTGTAGATCACTATCAACTAAACACTTTTAGAACTTACACCCAAATGTTGTCCATTTATTTCAACATCTTTTTTCTTCCACATTTGGTTGAAGTTATTGCAATTCATTTTACTACCCCAGAGGAAAACAATATTAATATTAATTTTCATTCTGAACACTGTATAAAAAGAGATTTTTCCCATTATTAAAAAAGAAAAAAACTGTTTAGCATGTCTAAATAAAGAATATACAGTTTATAACAGAGTACAATAGCAATCATGAAAAGCTACAAAATGGTATTATTCTCTTAAGACTTCCATCAGACCAGCCATAGAAAGTGAAATATGAAATCTAAGCAAAACTGTTCAGACAGCATGCATAGATGCATATTGTAAATACTTCTATTCAGCTTATTAAAGGTTCCCATATTGTGTCTCTGTAATTTGTGGCTGTTTCATCAGCAGAGAGCATTGTCTTTAAGCTATAGTGCACATCACTTTTAAGAGTTAAAGGAAATGAAGAGAGTGAAAAAGCTATGAAAGCAAGCTGACTAATTTGTGGTAATATCAAACTGAATAAAGAGCTGATTTCATCAAAGGCAGATGGAAGGATATTTCTGTTTTTTCAAATGTTAATGAATAAATAGCATTTAATTTCATAAATGTTCAAAGTTATTCTGAAGATAATTATTTCATAAAAATTTCTCATTTCTACCACATGCAAGCAGCTGCACTAAAGACAAGACAATGGGAGATGTGTGCATGCAATTCAGGGTGCACGCTAATGCCTCATTATCATAATTCAGAGGTGGCTTCTACACACTATGAAAGTTATCAGAGAAGAAGGCTTACTGATGAGAGCAATCCTTTTAAATGCATGTCCAGGGATACTGAACAAGATGAGAATTTAGGCCAGAGAAACTTGAGAAACTATTTTGCCAAAGGAATCTGTAACTCTGAAGCAATGCCCCTAACTTTTCCTGTTCTAGAATTAACCAATTCACATTATCTAATTTTGGATTATGCATCCTGAGTCAAGGACATTCTTCACATATGGCATGCTGGCTCTTACATCTAGAAACAACTTGAGGAAAAGAGTATCAGAGAAGCAAAAACACGTGATAGTTAATTATACACCAATAAAGATGTTAAAAAAATTCAAAAAAAATGCGTGATAGCTCAGGTTTATAAGAAGCTGCAAAATGCAGTTACATTAATTGTTCAGGATGCTGTATTTAACCTTAGCTGTTGAATAAGGAAAAGTTTATATCCCGCTTTTATTTCTTCTTTCTTATTTACTTACCAATTCTCTCCTGGGTCCTGCATTAGTTTTATTCTATGTTAATCTGCAATGCTTTTCTTTTGCATTCAATATATGTTGGATGATTAGACGCACATTCATAGAATAAACAGAAAAGGAATGGACACTGAAAAATCAATCAGATGTGAAACTGAGACCCAAACAAGACCAATGACGTGGCTGATTTTTCACACAGCCAATGTCACGTGGCTGATTTTTATGGAAGCCAGATGAAAAACACATATCTCTGAATTCCTTAGACTGCATCTGTGCTTCTTAGAGAGATCCAAGGCTGTGTGAATTAGAGTAAGCTGGGGTGATGCTTCCAATACAAAGACCTTTTTATAACTAGTGAATTGGAATCTCTGGGGTACAGCCTATCAGTTTGTTCTATTACCAAGATCCCAGGTGATTCTTAGGAATGTTAAAATCTTTAAGCAACTGTCGTGTACCATAGCAACCCTCTGAGATTCCATGGGATATCATTAAATTTTTCTTTGGGGTCTTAGAATGTCCTGGTTCTAGTTTCTGTCCTTAGTCTGGCTTGGTATGAACAGATCTAATGTTATTAAAAATAGGACAGGTAAATCCAAGGAACAGATATTTGAATAATACTGAGTGAGGTAAGTCAGTCAGAGAAAGACAAATATCATATGATATCGCTTATATGTGGAATCTAAAAAAATGGTACAAATGAACTTATTTACAAAACAGAAGTAGAGTCACGGATATAGAAAACAAATTTATGGTTACCAGGGGGAAAAGCGGGGTGGGGGGAGGAATAAATTGGGAGATTAGGATTGACAAATACACACTACTATATATAAAATAGATAACTAATGAGGACCTACTGTATAGCACAGGGAACTCTTCTCAATACTCTGTAAGGACCTATATGGGAAAAGAATCTAAAAAAGAGTGGATATATGTATATGTATAACTGATTCATGTTGCTGTACAGCAGAAACTAACACAAAATTGTAAATCAACTTTAATAGAAGTTTTAAAAAAGAAAATGGCAAATCTAGAAAATATAAAACATGATAATGATAACACCTCTTTGGTAGGGCATCAGAAGCACACATTTCAGAGGAAAAATGAGTTGCCTTCTTTATCAGAAGTATGGAGTTTCAGTAAATGGAATAGAAGAAGTCACATGCAGGCAGAGCTGGTATTAATGATGTTTTGATAATGATGTTGATTTTGATATTGTCTATCTTGACCCTGAACTGAAGAAATCAAGGAGATAGGAAGAAGGAGCTAGTACAGGACCTGAGAAAAAGGTTATATTGGTTGACACTGAGACAAGTTGAGTCTAATTGGGAGGCAGAGAGTTGGGTGTGATAGTGTTGGGCCCCTGTTGGCCGTGGAGGACATTGCTGATTGAAGCGCTTTGCAGTTGAGAAGAAGGAAACCTCTACAGCCTTTCTTGTTTTCAGAGACATGGATAGAGGATGACCTAAATCTTTGCTACTCAATGTCTGCACACCAGCAGTGGGATCTTCAGCATTTACTGTGAGCTTATTAAAAATGCAAAATCTCAACTCTCACCCCCAACCTTACTGACTCAAATATCTGTATTTTTAACAATATTCCCAGGTGATTCATAGGTACTTAAAATTTGAGAAGCTATTAATTAGAGTAGATGAAAATGGACCTTGACTCCAGTCTTTTCATTTTCAGTTTATACTATTCAAGAGTCCCAGATTAATTTTCTTAACTTAAGACACTTTTCATTTCATATCTTTAATTAAACAAAAAAAAACTTCAAAAGTCTTTTATTAAATTAAAACAAGCTTTAAGGCATTCTAAGTACTCCAAAATCTGATTCTCTCCTACTGTCTCTATATTCTCCCACCCATCTTCCCTTTACCAAAGCTTCAGTGAAATTACGCAGATTGTTGCTGTATGAATATACTGGCACTTTCTGACCTCCTTTGTCCTACTCCTGCTGCTTGTATTCCTACTCTACCCATACTAATGTAACTTGCAATGCCCAACTTTCTATTCTGTCTTGCATGAAGTCTTCTGTAATATCTCCAGCTGCATCTTTTGGTAATTCCATATCATCTTGTTTATACCTCTCTCATGATTTTTTTTTTTTTTTTGCGGTTCACGGGCCTCTCACTGTTGTGGTCTCTCCCGCTGCGGAGCACAGGCTCCAGACGCGCAGGCTCAGCGGCCATGGCTCACGGGCCCAGCCGCTCCGCGGACCCGGACCTCCGCTCTTCCCGGACCAGGGCACGAACCCGTGTCCCCTGCATCGGCAGGCGGACTCTCAACCACTGCGCCAGCAGGAAAGCCCCTCTCATGATCTTTTTTGTGTGCTCTTTAATGCATTCATTGACAACTGTTAATTTAGATGAGCCATGTCACCACTCTGAAATTCAGTTTAGTCATCTGTCAGAGAGACCATCACATACCTATTTAGCAGGCTTAATGTGAAATAATTTATGAAAAATCTCCAAAAAATATGAATTGTCATGCAAGTGTAAGCTGCTCATAATTTTTAGCCTCTTCTCTGAAAGGTAAAGCCCTTGAGGGTAGAGATCATGTTTGTGCACTTCTGTACTTTCCACAGATTATGTATAATAAGAGCACTCAATAAATTTTAAACAAATGTATACTTAAATATATTTTCATTTTTGCTAAGTTCTATATATGTGAAATATATATACACAGCTATATCACTATTTTTTTTTGCAAAGAAATATGTGTTTATGTACCTCCTCGAAAGCTTCAGTTTTTGTCTTGATTTCTTTCATTTCTTTAAGCATTGTCTTTGCAAATACAATTCCAACAAACTATATTAGTTAGCTTCATGTTATGGTTATAATTCCTATTCCACTTTTATAAGATTCCCTCAGTGTTAGAAGGTCTTTTTGGTTCCATCATTACCAGCTTCTCAGTTGAAATGATGGACAAACATGCAGGCTCTAGAGTGAGACTGCCTCAGTTGCAATCTCAGCTACACCTCTTAGTAACCAAATCACCTTAGAAAATTAGTTTACTTGTTCTATGCCTCGGGTTTCTTATCTTTAGAAGAGGGACGGTAATAGAACTCAACTTATGACATTGCTGAGAGATTAAATATATTAACTCATGTAAACTGCTTAAAGCAATGCTTGTCACAAAGAAAGTTTCAATTAATGTTCGCTATGACTATGAAGATTAATGAAGATGATGATAATATGTGCTATTGTCTGTAAAAAGATCTTTGTAATCTAAAAAGAACTGCACCAATTTTAGGATTTTTTAAATTATTACTTAACTCAGAATAGGTACCTCTTATAGGTAAATAGATTCCTCTTGATTTATTTAAGTCGAACTTTAAAGAAATCTGAAACTCCTTTCAACTAATAATCATTATATATCTTTTATTCATTTTACATGATATCAAAAAATAGAGTGAATCATTCTAATTTCAGGAAAGAGAAAACGTTCTCATGGGAACTGAAAGTCAATTTGTCATTCAATATTAATTGGGCGATGTTGTTGTCAATGTAGATGCTGCTGGTGACTTTTATTGATGAAAATAGAGAAAATATAGAACTGGTCATGATTCTGGTTGAGGAGACCAATGGAGAAAACATAAGATGAATCATTTTTCTGTACAATGTACATTAATATTTCCAAATAAATGTGTTTATTAGTAGAAAATCATATTTAGTCTTTATAAAAAACTAACATGGAAACATTAGAATTAGCTAAATTTATCAAGAACTTGGAGTTTATTTCAAAATCAAAACATTATATTATATATAGCCCTATACTTCTGGGCTATGCAGGTACTATCACGTTCCTACTTTAACCTATTATGAGAAAGAATTTGAGATAAAATGAAAAAAAAAAACAAAAAAAACTAAAGCAGAGATGTGACCTCTAAGATTCAGGCAGATCAAGATATATAACAAGGAGTTTTCATCAGACTATTTACAAATGTATGTAAAAAATATTCTGGCAGAAAAAGGCAGCCACTGCTTGAAACAAGATTTGTGCATCCTGAGAGGAGACTCTTGAGAACAGTGTGACTGTTTAGAAACAATGTAATGGAATCTATAAGAAAAAAAGTACAGAAAGCAGTCCCCAAGCATAACTTTGTTCTGGGACAACTGGACCAACGGCAGTGAGTAGGCTTCTAGCTCCACCACCCTTCCTCCAGCATCTGAAAACTTTGCTGCCTTAGCAAAGTGGTGGTGTTTTTGTTCTTTGCTTTTTTGTGTTTTTATTTCCTCCACTTATTCTACTCACCTGCTGCTTTTCAAAGGGAACTTATAATTGAACTACTACCCTCTGTGGAAGTGGAAGCTTACAGTATAATAGGTGAGAAGTCAAGAATAATTAAGGAAAGGAATACTTTTGTACACCTCCCAGAAGTCAAGGTAGATCTTTTTTATAAATAACTCTCCACAGACTTACCAGAAATACTACATTGGCAGCATTGTGTGATAGCATTCAACTTTCAATTTTTAGTGACCAAAATTTGAAGTAATTATCTTGGCTTGATTTCTTCGTAAAATATAGAGGCTTTCAGGGAAGTCAGAGTACTAGAATTGCTTCTTTCTTCCCCTCTTCAGGAATGTTATTGAAATTCAAGAACAAACTTCCACTTAAGAGAGAAATAAATAAAAAGCATTCACTGTAGTCAACACAAAGCAAAGACTAATAATTTTAGGGCTCAATTTCCTTAAAAGATGAAATAATTTTAAGTTAATGTACAAAAGTTCTCCTGTAATGATTTCACTTGCAATTTCTCTATGGGGAAGCATTCACCAGCTCCAACTGGTTTCTCAACAGAACAATGCACTAGAAAAACAGCAAAGTGACATAAGATGGCAAAGCAGGAGATGGCTTTAACAATAGAGGAAGGTAATTCATATCCTAGACACAACCTATTTACTATTATAATCTTTTTAGTTTGAGTTTCTCAGAAGACAGAGTGCATGTGAATACTGGCCCTTATAATACAATGGCATATACCATTTTAATATACTATGCCATATAAATTCAAATATTTAAATTTTAATCTTTTATATAAAAATCAATATGGATATTTTAAGATAGCTGCTTCTTCCTGAGTACATATAACTCCTATTTATAAATACACTTATTTTTTATACTTTTCTTACAGAGATAATTGCCAATATTATTTACAATATTTATAATGGCGTTTAAGTCTTAAGATTGCTTTATGTGTTGCAACTAAGGATTGAACTAAAGGAATCAGCATTTTAAGAAAAATTTCTTAGGCTTTTGACTTTCAATATGCAAAATCTTTTTAGTGGGCTCCAAATGAAATATTACCTCTCCAATTTTAGGAAAGCGTACCATTAGCATGCAGCTCCAGGTTACATGGCTTTTGGTTGTTCTCCATGTGTTTGGAAGTGAGATTGAGAAGAATTACTTATGTACAACACCCTTTTTTCCTGTTTGCTCTGTCTCTCCTTTTTCTCATCCCCCGACAGATCCTAAGCAAACTATCTTAAAGTTCTGAACTATAGGACATTCCAAATTGTTCTAATGGAAGTTTACAATATACCTTTGTCCTACACCTTGTCTGGAAATGTGCCTGCACCTACTCAGAAGACACATTCAGCTTATATTCCTTACCTATGGGGAGAGCTTTCAACTTAGCTAGTATATACATGAGAATAAAGACAAGAGGATGTGAAGACAGCAATCTTTTTGGGAAAGAGAGAAAAAAAATTCAGGATTGAACAAGGACATTTCAAACTTTTAAAAAGAAAGAGGGAATAGGAAGCTAAATAAATAGAGTATAGGGGCTTGAGGGAGAACAAAAAGTCCAGTATTTCTTAGTTTTGTAAAATTGAGTCTGAAAGAGTGTTCCTAATGAGTTCAAAATGTCTGTTTATCCAGCAAGCAGTCGGAGGGCAGGAAGCAGGTTTTACTCCATTTGTTGAACGAAACAGTATATAAGGAGATTAATGAATATATTATTTTAGTCTGGATGGAACAGGTGAGAAATATTCTTAAATGCCAATTTAGGTAAATATCACTACTATTATTATTACTAATTAAAACAATAATAATGATGTACTAGCATCCTAACTTTATAGATGAGGAAGCTGAGTCTGATAATACCTAAATAACATGCTCAACCTTACTCTGGTCTGCAGCAAGGCCTCAGTCAAATTAAAATGGTCTTTAAGCCCATTGTGGTCTAACATAAGCCCATCAGCTGCCACCATGTTTTAATAAAAGCAGTTGCCGTTACCCATCATAGTAGCAGTAGATATTCAGTCACTACTTTAACTTTAATTATGGGTAATCCCTTGTCTCTGTTTTCCGTCTCTACAGTGTTGGATCTAAGGTTGAGAATCACATCCCAGTTTTGTTCCACCTTAGTTGCCAAAGCAAACACATTATTCCTCCGTTCAACATTGCATACCTACATTGTGCTAGATACCAGGCTGAGATACGAAGCAGAGTGAGCAAAGCAGACATGAGCCCCACCCCCATGGAGCTTATAGCTTAGTTGGAAAAATAAATAATGATTAAATAAAGATACAAGCATATTCTTAAACACTGTTAAATGAGATAGGAAAAGTAAATGCAGAAAAGAGATCATCCTTGGGTCATGAGCTAGCCTGTTAGTGTCAGGAAAATTTGAGCAGACATTTGAAGGGTAAAGAGTTAACCAAGTGAAGGGGGATTGGGTTAGATGGAATGGCAAGTGCAAAGGCCCTAAGGCAGGGAGAATATGCTAGTAAAACTGAAAAAAACAATGTGGTTGGAACACAAGGCTCAAGAAGGAAAGCAACATGAAATAAGACTGACATGGAAAAGGCAGGGACCAGATCACACAGTACATTATAGATGATTCTGTTTGCCAGGGCAGTCCTGGGTTACATTTGTCCTGGTATAAGTATTAACAGTGACCCCTTTCACTCATAAAGCATCCTGGTTTGAATGATAAATTATATGATCACCTACTTAGAGACCATGTTATGATTTGGGTTATTATTATGAGAATAAAATCACTGCCATTAAAGCATTTAACAAAAGGAGTAATATGATCAGATTGGGGTTTTGTAAAGATTCCTCTAACTGCAATGGGGAGAACAGATTGGGAAGTAAAAATTACAACAGAAGACTTCACCTCAGTCTCTGGAGCGCCCAACCTCCTTGGGACCTGATCTAGTCTTTGAGGGTCAGGGAAACTTGAAGGGTAAGGAGTTAACCAAGTGAAGAGAAATTGGGTTAGATGGAAAAATGGTATGTGCTCCAGAGAGATGGGATGGGGCTGCTCATCTCTCTCTGTGGTCTGGCAAAGGAAGCTAGACTCAGGCCATGTCCTATGAAATAATTCCACCTTCCTCTTATGTAGGCTTTTCCCAGAGGGACACAGCCTTCTTCCCAACCATGGTTGACTTGGTTAGCTTATATAATAACAATAGCTGATATTTGATGTACAAATAAGAGTTTTAAGAACTTTACACATAATCTCTTACTTAATCGGCACACTATTCCTGTGAGATAAGTACTATTATTATTCATGTCTTACAAGTGAGAAAATTAACTTTACTGAAGTTAATCAGCTAGTAAGTGACTCCGTAAGAATTTGAACCTATGAAATCTGACCCCCAAAGACTGGACATTTAACCACTATCCTATAATATATCTGGTTCCTCCTTTTAACCACTAAGCAGGCATCATACCCTGAACTCCAAATATCTCATCTGCAACTCAATACGCTGCTAGCTTTTGTCTCTGATCCTCGTATGTCCCAATCATTTCAAAAGGCTTATTAAGAATGAAAAATGTAAAATCACAGCTCACCCCTAACTTCGTGATCTCAGCCTGTCTCCTGAGACCCAGGGGAATAACTTGAAGTAAAACCAAGAAATGCCATTGGACTAAGATTTCTCTATGTCTATGATGCCTTGGTGAACCACAGTAAAGCCTGATTTACCCTTGCAATATTCCACTATGGACTATCCAGCTACCTTTAACACCTGCCATTCATCAGGAGCCAGTTTAATCCATTAATTCCATGCATAAGCTTTCCTTTTTCCCCGAAATCCACTATTCACAATTTTATAATCCTATATGTCCCCAGCAAACCTGGGCCTGGATCATTTCTAAGGAAATTGAAAACAGGTTTCTTTAATTGAGAGATATTAAGAATCTTACTCTAGGAGCTATATTAACAGAAAGTTAGTTGGGTGTCATCAAGGTCTCCAGTTTTCCCCTATATCCATTTTCCTAGCAGGTTGACAATCCCTTTTGCTCCCCTCACCTGCAACTGTTATAAGGTGTCTTCCTGTTCACTCTTGGGAATTTATCTTTCTGGGTTGGCTTGTCCTGCCTATTTTCTCCAAATGTTAATAAATACTTATTGACCTTCTCACACTAACTGGGGTTTCAGTTTGAATTAGCGTTGCTTTTTTGGGTTTCCTAACTATAGAGAAGAGGGCCCGATTAGTTCTTCTTTAGGCTTATCTACCTCTGGCATTTTCCTAATAGTTAACTAGGGTCAACTTGTGGTAATTTTTTTTTTTTTTTTTTTACAGCTCACTTTGTCGTAATATATTCTGTCTACTCTCTTGAACACCTCCTCACCTCCAATGCCACAAATGAGATATGGTGTTATGTGATTTTGGCATTTGTCTGATCTATTGCAGTGAACATGGGAGAAATAACGAATGTTATTGTCACGTTTGGTATGTGGATCATATTCTCTATGGTGCTCATGGGCAGGTGTTGATGACACACAAAAAATAAAATGGCTTTCCAGGACAATTCTCTAAATTGTGAAGGATCAAATAGCACATGGACAGTGCTCTGGACTGGTTTCTCCTGCTCATGCCCGCTGCTGTTTGTCAGGGGATGCTGGTTGTTATACTGATGTGAGAAGACACATACGATACTGGTTGTTAAACTGATGTGTTATACTGATGTGAGAATTGGAACAGGGCTGTGACTTGGTTCAGTCTTGTAAAATAGCTGAGAGTTCAGACTCTGGAGGCAGAGTGCCTTGGTTCAAGTCCTGGTTCCACTTCTCATTAGCTATATGACCTTGAGCAACTTACTTAAGTTCTCAAGCCTAAATTTCTTCATCTATAACTGAGAACAATAGTGCCTACCTTATGGGGAAAGTTGTTAGTTTATATAAAATATTTTGTCATAGAAAAGACAATAAGCATTAACTATATAGTTATTCCAACTGGTTAAGGTTTTTTAACTTATGTAAGCTTTGCTTTAAATGTATCCATCTGAACTAGGTTTGAGATTTCCACGACCTGTTGCAATGAGGCTGAGGGTTACATGAGGTCAGTAAAATCTCCTAAGATTCCACAACAAATCACACTGATCTGTCTTCTCTGGGTTAGCCATAATGCCTAGGGCTTTAGCCTTTAAGGGATGGTAGGAAAGTTCTGTTATCAGAAGTTTTAATTAGAGATAGCTTTAAATTTCATTCTACTTGCACTTTGGTTGCTCTGCAAATTTTTAACAATCCTACACACCAGAATCAATAAAAATTGGCCAATATCCACTAGAGTTTCGTTTATTTTTCCCTATGAACTCTCCAATATTTATTGACACGTAAGGATTCTATGCTGGGCTGTTTCTGTTTTAAGTTGTAACTATATTTTATGTTTGGTTCTGTAATGTCTTAAATAGCCAGCTAAGCTCTAAGTCAAACACCATAGGTACTCTTAACCAGATGTGCTTAAATAATTTTCTTTGTGAAATTTTAGTGAGGGTTACCCAAAGTCAAAAACTTATGTGTGTGTAGGTGTGTTTTTCAAGTAAATAATAAAAAATAAAATAAAAATGGAGATGTGGTCTATCACACTAAACTGCCTTCGGTTAATCTGTGTTACTTCAACTCTCTGAGCGTTCTGTGTAAAATAAAGTTTGTTGAACTGTACAATTTCTGTTCTTTGAAAGTTTAAATTTTAGACTTTAAACATGTCATATCACAATACTACAGTGTTTAAACCAAATATTTTACTATATAGCCCTAAAAAGTATGAGTCTTTTAGACATTTACTGGATGCCTGCTATGTGTTAGACACTATTCGAAACAATTTTACTAACTCAGTGAGGTATATGTGTATCACTTGTATCTTATAAATGAAAAACTAAGGCTCAAATACATCAAATCCTTCATCAGGGTCACAAGCCTAAAGGCAGCATACATCAGTCGGTCTGACTCCAAAGCCAATGCTGTAGCATTCAATTCCTTGATACACCGAATCTAAGTCAAGTAAAAGAGGGTAAACTGGCATTCTTATCAATTAGAAAAGTCCCCATCTCCATTCAGTGATTTTATCCACTTTTGGAATAGGCTAGGATATCTTTCTGAAGCCCTATCTCAGAAAAAAAATATTCACACATAAGTAGAATATTAGTGCAAAGAATGCTCCAGTGAAATTTCCTTTAATACAATTTTATCTCTTAATTCCCTCAAGCAAAGCAATCTCCTAGGATTGTGATTTCTTTGGCTGCACCCCATAATATTCTAGACATAAGGTGTCTCTAACAAAACTGAATTCCATGAAAAGGATAACCAACAAGTGCTTATTCAACAATACTTCTATTCAGCCCTTCAACAAATATTGATTGGGCCCTTGCTGTGTATAGACTCTGTATGCATAACCAATTCAGCAAGTCCTCACTCTGCAGGATGGACAGGTTTGTATGAACTGGGAATGGGAGAGCAACTCAAGTGGTGCTATAATGTGAAGGCAGCTTTAAGTAACAAAAAGTTAAGCCACAATCGCCAACAAAATGCTGTATGCTAGGAGGAATAGGTCAAAATCAAACATCGATTTTCATCAGATTATAGACGAGCCTTGAATGTCAGCCTAAGGAGTCTGACTGATTTCCCAAAGATGACGAATGTGCAAATTACTCTTAGTGTTATTTCTAAATCCAATTCAAAACAAGAAAAATCAGCGATGATTAGCATAATCGAGCATCAGTCCTCTAGTGCTATTTTTGAAAGAAGTTAGATAATTCTTCTACTTGTCAATTTCTACTTTCAAAAATGAAATTTGCTGTCCTCTTTCTCTCACATATTCAGCATGATTATAGACAGCCACTCAGTTGATTTACCTTAGATAATTTGATACAACATCGATAGAAAAATCAAGTCAGAGCATCCTAATATCAATACTTTCTGTGGCATTGTCCCCTACTGCTTTTTTGCAACTGCTCCAGCTTCCTGGTGTCATCTCTACATCATGACACTGGTGGTATGGGAGAGCTAGTGTTGTTATTCATATAGAAAGCTTTTTATTGGAGATGGAGGGATTTGAGCTTCTTATTAGACAGAATCCATAGTTGATTTGGGGGCTCTATATTTTCAAAGAATGCAGGATACTAAGCAATACCTAGCAGAGTTGATATGCCCCCAAAATTATAATAAAAAAATGAAACCCTAGCAACATACCTCTTTCTCAAACTTAAAGTCGTTTTTGAACTATGGAGATACTTCCATAGATATGATATTTTTACAGTTAATTTATAGGTTCAGAACTATAAATTATAGACTCTCAATCTGGAGAACAGTAAAGGGGGCAGGTTAGAATGAACACATTCTTAGCAGTTTTTCTCATTACAGTTAGTAACTGAAATTCATTAGGTTTTTAGCTTTTTTTCCTATGTAAGTTTACTTTTGATAAACTCTAAAACCATCTAAATTTCTACTAGAAAGAAGAAATTCTTTCTGTTCCTATCTCCACCTGGCAAAACACTAGGACTCCTTTGGAGAGCAATGTGTCTTATACAAGTGTGAATGGACAATTTAGAATAATTTTTAAAATTTTGGAAGCTAGTCTATAAATACGTTATTTGTATTGTACTCTATGAGAGCGAGTCAGTCCATCTTACCTATTTCAGTATAGTTTAATTTTCATTCATTTGTTCATTCATTCATTCACGAAGTAACATAAAGTGGTGAAAAGACAATGGGCCTTTGGATTAGATGGGCTCATGCTGAAATTATAGCTTGCCACTTAGAGAAAGTGAAATTATTTGTTTGATCAATGCAGCAATGACAAGAGATATGCTTGAGAAATGTCCAGTAGTCTATCTTTCAAGTTCTTCTAAATTTTGTGCAATGGAGAGACAAAGTTATTTTAAAAGTGAAATTATAATACAATGAGGTAAGTAGTTTAACAGGAGTGTTCAAGATGGTCCTCTAAACAAACTGGAGGAAAAAGGCATCCTGGGCTATAAGTTCTAACATGAGTACTTAAAGAAGAAATTGACCAAGTGAAGGGGACAAAGGGATGAGGATATTAAAAGGAGAAAGTGTATCCCATCTAAGCAAAGACAGCAGAAGTGTTATGGCTCAGAGTAGAGGGAAGAAAAATGTCATATAAGGCAATGAAATAGCTGAATCTGGCAGAAACTTAGAATGCAAGGGAGTATGCCATGGTCATCCAAGCAACTGTTTTCAGCACAACACTGAGGCTTTTAGTTTTCTTAAAAGAACAAATAAAGACAGAACACTGTCACAGAGAGGTCATGCATATAATTGTTCAATGTAGCCTCTTATGACCCCATGTATTTCTTTTGTAATCTTTTCTTTTTTATTTATAGTTTCATTTTTTTGAGTCCTCACTTTTATTTCTTGGTTAGTGTAGCTGAAGGTTTGTTAATTCTGTTCATGTTTTCAAAAAACTCTTAGTTTTATTGATTTTTTTCTATTGTCTTTCTAGTCTCAATTTTAAACATTTTTGCTCTAATCTTTATTATTTTCTTCTTTCTGCTAACCTTAGGCTTAATTTATTTTTCTAATTCCTTGAGTGTAAAGTTAGGTTGTATATTTGAGATATTTTTTTCTTATGTGGGTATTTATCTCCATAAATTTCCCTCTTAGAAAATGTTTGTTGCATCCCATAAGTTTTGTATATGTGTATTCATTTTCATTTGTCTCAAGATACTTTCTGATTCACCTTTTGGTTTCTTCTTCAACCTTTTGATTGTTCAGGAGTGTGTTGTATAATTTCTAAGTATTAGTGAATTTTTAAATTTTCCTCCTGTAATTTGATTTCTAGTTTTGTACCATTGTGATTGGAAGAGATACTTGATAGGATTTCAATCTTCTTAAGTGTGTTAAGACTTGGTTTGTGGCTCAACATATGATTTATCCTGGAGAATGTTCCATGTATGCTTAAGAAGAATGTGTATTCTGGTACTGTTGGATGGAATGCCCTCTATATGTCTGTTAGGTCAAAGAGGCTAGTATGAACAATCATACACCAACAAGTTGGACAACAAAGAAAATAGATAAATTCCTAGAAACACACAACCTATCAAGACTGGGTCTGAAGAAAAAGAAAATCTGAACAGACCACAAATCATGAAGGAGATTGAAGCAGTAATCAAAAATTTCCCAACAAAGAAAAGCTCAGGATCAGTGGGCTACCAAACATTCAAAGAATAACGAATGCCAATTCGTCTCAAACTCTTCCAAAAAGCTGAAGAGGAAAGAACACTCCCAAACTTATTTTACCAGGCCAGCATTATCCTATACCAAAACTAGATGAGCACACTATAAGAAAAGAAAACTACAGGCAAATATATCTGAAAAATGTATATGCAAAAATTCTAACAAACTAAAATCAACAGCACAATAAAAATATCATATACTATGATCAAGTGAGGTTTATACCTGTGATGCAAGGGTGATTTGACATAAGCAAATTAATAAATGTGATACACCACAATGATAGAATTAAGGGTAAACTCCTCTGATCATCTCAATAAATAAAGGAAAAGTGTTTTGACATAATTCAACACTCTTTCAAGATATAAACTCTCAATAGACTGGGTATAGAAGGAATATACTGCCACATAATTATCGCTGTATATGTCTAAACCACAGGCAACATTATACTCAATGGCGAAAGTTTGAAAGCTTTTTCTCTAAGATATGGAAAAAGACAAAACTGCTTCCTCACTGCTCTTATTTGACATAGTACTGGAAAGTCCTAGCCAAAGCAAATAAGCTCAAAAAAGAAATAACAGGCATCTGAATTGGAAAGGAAGAAGTAAAGTTGTCTCTATTTGCACATCACATGATTTTATATGTAGAAAACCCTAAAGACTTACCATTTTAACTATTTTAAATGTATAATTCAGAGGCATTAATTACAATCACAACATTGTAAAGTCATCATCATCATCTATTTCCAAAACTTTCATCACTCCAAACAGTAGCTCTTTAACCATTCATCAATAACATCTCATATACCCTCTCCTCAGTTCCTGTTAACCTCTAATTACTTTCTTTCTCTATAAATTTGCCTATACTAGATATTTGATAAAGTAAAAGCAAGAAAAGAAAAAAAACAGATAAACTGAACTTCATCAAAATTAAAAACTTTTGTACATCAAAGGACACTGTCAATAGAGTAAAAAGACAACTTATAGTATAAGAGAAAATATTTGGAAATCATATTTCTGATGAGTTTAATATCCAAAATATATAAACAATTCCTACAGCTCAACAACAAAAAAACAAAAAACTCAGTTAAAAAAATAAAGAACTTGAATAGACTTTTCTCCAAAGAAGATATAAAAGTGGTCAAAAACAAATGAAAAGATACTCAATAGCTTTAGTCATTAGTGAAATGTAAATTGAAACTACAATGAGATACCACTTCACACTTACTAGGGTAGCTATAATCAAGAAAAATTTAAAATAACAAGTGTTGGTGAGGATGTGGAGAAATTGGGACCCTAGTACATTTCTGGTGGAAAGGAAAAATGGTATATCCACTGTGGTAAACAGTTTGGTGTTTCCTCAAAAAGTTAAACAAAAGTACCACATGACCCAGAAATCCCACCCACGTATATACCCCAAAGAATTGAAAACAGGGACTCAAACCCATGCTTGTATACCAATGTTCATTAGAATATTATTCACAATAGCCAAAAGGTGGAAACAACTCAAGTACCCAACAACAGATGAATGGATAATCAAAATGCAGTGTAATGTACAATGAAATATTCATTCATAAAAAGGAATAAATCTCTGATAGATGCTACCACATGGATGAACGTTGGAAATATTATGCTAAGTGAACTAAGCTAGACACAAAAGGACAAATATTCTATAATTCTTGCATTATTTTTCTTCATCTTCAGCACCATTGAAATTGTTTCAGCAAGTCAGTCTTTAAACACAGTTGTCTCTGAGATCCTGACATTCTTAGTTTTTATCTTGTAAATCTGTTGGGATTTTGCAAGGATCAGCTTTATACTATTTCCACTGTAACATCATTATAAAAAACTGTTCCTTACAGAGAATAGTAGATGTTGAGTGATAATGTGTATTAAAACCCACAAGAGTTAAAACAAAACACAAAAACATACACTTGTCTTAGTCTATCAGGGCTGCTATTATGAAAATACCATAACCTGGCAGCTTAAATAACAAATATTTATTTCTCATAGTTCTGGAGACAGAAAGTCCACAATTAAGGTGCAGGCAGATTCTCTGTTAGGTAACGGTCCACTTACTGATTCATAGAGGGCTGTCTTCTTCCTGTGTCCTCACATGGCAGAGGAGTGAGAGAGCTCTCTGATGTCTCTTTTATAAGGGCACTAATTTCATTTATGAGGGCTCCAGTCTTATGACCTAATCACCTCCCAAAGGCCCGTCCTCCTAACACTATCACATTGAGGGGTAGGATTTTGACATATGAATTTTGTGGGAACACAAACAGTCTATTGCGACATATATACTGAAGTACTCCATATATAAAACTTTAATGAAATAGAGTTTCTTTGAAGATATTTAATTCCAAGGAGAAGGCAGGGCCCACTCTTGATGATGTTATTTTACAGTATGGGGATTAATCTGTATATAACTTATAGTCGATCCTCCAAGTCTGCAGTTCCTCTGCATCCGAGGATTCAACCAACCAGGAACTGTGTAGTACTGTAGTATTTACTAATAAAAAATATCCATGCATAAGTAAACCCATGCAGTTCAAACTGGAGTTGCTCAAGTGTCAACTGTACTTCAAGTGGAACTAGTCAAATTATTAAAGAAAGAGAGAAATATGACCCTAGTGTAAATATACATTTTAGTTGTTTATTTTCATATGTTTTGCTTGATAAAATGTGATATTAAAATATTGCCCAGAAAAAAAAAAACATTTAGATTTAAAATTTTTCCTTAAGTTCCTTTTACTAAACAAAAATTAAGTATTAGGTATTAAGAAATAATGGAAAATAAAATAGATTTTTTAAAATATTAAATAGCTTTTAAAAAAATTATTCTTAATAGGATTTTTACATTTAACACAAACATTAAAAGTCAAGCTTAAAATTAAATCATAATTATATTAAAATTATTTAAAATTAGGTCATCTGTGTATAATAAAAACCATATTACATTGCATTTTACCAACTAGAAAATTTTAGAATCTAGTACTTCTTTTTTTTTTTTGAACTAAAAATTTCCAATCACAGAGCCACAGCTGATGCCAAAGATAAATAGAATTGATTCAATAGCAGCCCAATAGGCAACGTAAAAACGATTCCTGCTGAACACGTTTTATTCTACTTTGAGACTCAAAAGGCTAATCTTGTTACATTTGAATGTGTAACCCTTGTCCTATCACATTCTGATAAGCATCTTTTAGTGCTGGAAGTGCAATTTTCTCTTTAGCTTTAAAAACTTCTTCCTTTACTATAAATAGCAAGTGATTTATTGTCAACCTGCAAATTCTTTTTTCAGTGCTTACCAATTTGATTCAACATTTAATAGTGAAAAAGTGCCTAGTCAAGGCTTTAGGATGAACAAAAAATAATAAATTTTGAAAAGAAAAACTAAAAGAGTGATTATTTACAAACTATTGAATACATGTTTGTGTACTTAAAAAATTCGATACTCTGTGGATGATATATTAGATATAATAAGTGAATTTAGCAAGAATTCCTAATGACAAGGTCGATATACAAAAACCAATTGTATTAATAAACACCAGAAACAAAACCAAAATCATTTTCCAAAAAACTATTTATCAGAATATCATCCAAAAAAGTCTATTACCAAGAAATATATCTAAGAACAATGTACAAGACTTTTGTAGTTAAAAACTATTAATGAGAAAAAATATTTTCAAGAACAAAAAGATGGAACAAAAGAAAAAAATGAAAAACAGATGGAAAAAAAAGTCATGTTTAAAAATGCAAAATTCAATGATTTAAAATTATCAATTTTCCCTAAATTGATCTGTAGATCTTATGCAATTCCAATAAAAATTTCAAGGGTGTTTGTGCGTGCAAATTGATGTCAATACTAACATTTTATAGCGATACAAAGAATAGTCCAAACTTTGTTTTGAATATCAAAGCTGTGCACTTACACTACTAGACATCAAAACTTAAAAATGAAATTACAACAATTTAGACTGTTGGATATTGGCACAAGGAAAGACTAAAAGACCAAAGAAAGATTTTTTTTTTAAGTCCAGAAGTGAAATTGCAATAAAATGAGAAAAAGATAGCCTTTATAATAATTGATGCTGGGCCAATTGAAAATGCAAATTGAAAAATTGGCCTCATACTTCACGCCATACACAAAAATAAATTTTATATGAATTGTAGCTCTAAAAGTGAATAACAAAACAGTATGCTCCTAGAAAACAAATAAGAAAATATCTTCATGACCTTGGAGTAAGTAAAAATATTGCAAGTGGAATGCAAAATTGCTAATCATAAAAGTCATTTCTGCCTATCATAACAGTTTGGACCCAAAGTGTCACACCAACTGGCTTCTATAATGCCTGCCAACAGAGATTTAAAAAAGCAACCCAGAAGTTTGGACACATTAACTCCCAATAAGACAAACGTTGACCAATGAGAGACAGAAGATGGAAGAGAAGAAAGAACCAGGAGACAAATTCTCTTATCTTTTATCCCTCCAAGGTGAGCAATCAACTATGTCTGCTGTGACTTATTATAAAGCAGTAACCTATTTCCTTTGAATGCCTCTCAACTCTCGCTGACAAATTTTCTCTTTTTTAAAAAAAACTTTATTGGAGTAAAATTGCTTTACAATGGTATGTTAGTTTCTGCTTTATAACAAAGTGAATCAGCTATACATATACATATATCCCCAAATCTCCTCCCTCTTGCGCCTCCCTCCCACCCTCCCTATCCCATCCCTCTAGGTGGACACAAAGCACCGAGCTGATCTCCCTGTGCTATGTGGCTGCTTCCCACTAGCTAACTATTTTACATTTGGTAGTGTATATATGTCCATGCTACTCTCTCACTTCATCCCAGATTACCCTTCCTCCTCCCCATGTCCTCAGGTCCATTCTCAGCATCTGTGTCTTTATTCCTGTCCTGCCCTTAGGTTCTTCAAAATATTTTTTTTTGGTTGATTCCATATATATGTGTTAGAATATGGTATTTGTTTTTCTCTTTCTGACTTACTTCACTCTGTATGACAGACTCTAGGTCCATCCACCTCACAACAAATAACTCAATTTTGTTTCTTTTCATGGCTGAGTAATATTCCATTGTATATATGTGTCACATCTATTTTACCCATTCACCTGTCGATGGACAGCTAGGTTGCTTCCATGTCCTGGCTACTGTAAATAGAGTTACAATGAACATTATGGTACATAGCACTTTTTGAATTATGGTTTTCTCAGGGCATATGCCCAGTAGTGGGATTGCTGGGTCGTATGGTAGTTCTATAATTTAGTTTGTAAGGAAACTCCATACTGTTCTCCATAGTGGCTGTATCAATTTACATTCCCACCAACAGGGCAGGAGAGTTCCCTTTTCTCCATACCCACTCCAACATTTATTGTTTGTAGATTTTTTGATGATGGTCATTCTGACTGGTATGAGGTGACATCTCATTGTAGTTTTGACTTGCTTTTCTCTAATGATTAGTGATGTTGAGCATCCTTTCATGTGTTAGTTGGCAATCTGTATATCTTCTTTGGAGAAAAGTCTATTTAGGACTTCTGCCCATTTTTGGATTGGGTTGTTTTGTTTTTGATATTGAGCTGCATGAGCTGCCTGTATATTTTGGAGAGTAATGCTTTTCAGTTACTTCGTTTGCAAATATTTTCTCCCACCTTGTACAAACTACAGTGTTGTATTTTCATCTTGTTTTTGGTTTCCTTTGCTGTGCAAAAGATTTTAAGTTTCCTTAGGTCCCATTTGTTTACTTATTTATTTCTTTCCATTTCTCTAGGAGGTGGGTCAAAAAGTATCTTGCTGTGATTTATGTCATAGGGTGTTCTGCCTATGTTTTCCTCTAAGAGTTTTATAGTGTCTGGCCTTACATTTATGTCTTTAATCCATTTTAAGTTTACTTTTGTGTATGGTGTTACAGAGTGTTCTAATTTCATTCTTTTACACGTAGCTGTACAGTTTTCCCAGCACCACTTATTGAAGAAGCTGTCTTTTTTCCATTGTATATTCTTGCCTCCTTTATCAAAGATAAGGTGACCATATGTGTGTGGGTTGATCTCTGGGTTTTTAATCCTGTTCCTTTGATCTACCTTTCTGTTTTTGTGCCAGTACCATACTGTCTTGATTACTGTAGCTTTATAGTATAGTCTGAAGCCAGGGAGCCTGATTCCTCCAGCTCCGTTTCTCTTTCTCAAGATTGCTTTGGCCATTTGGGGTCTTGTTTGTATCCATACAAATTGTGAAATTTCTTCTTCTAGTTCTGTGAAGAATGCCATTGGTATTTTGATAGGGATTTCATTGAATCTGTAGATTGCTTTGGGTAATATAGTCATTTTCACAATGTTGATTTTTCTAATCCAAGAACATGGTATATCTCTCCATCTCTTTGTATCATCTTTAATTTCTTTCATCAGTGTCTTATAGTTTTCTGCATATGTGTCTTTGTCTCCTTAGGTAGGTTTATTCCTAGGTATTTTATTCTTTTTGTTGCAGTGGTAAATGGGAGTGTTTCCTTAATTTCTCTTTCAGATATTTCATCATTAGTGTATAGGACTACCAGAGATTTCTGTGCATTTTGTATCCTGCTACTTTACCAAATTCATTGATTAACTCTAGTAGTTTTCTGGTAGCATCTTTAGGATTCTCTATGTATACTATCATGTCATCTGCAAACAGTGACAATTTTATTTCTTCTTTTCTGATTTGGATTCCTTTTATTTCATTTTCTTCTCTGATTGCTGTGGCTAAAACTTCCAAAACTTTGTTGAATAATAGTGGTGAGAGTGGGCAGCCTTGTCTTGTTCCTGATCTTAATGGAAATGCTTTCAGTTTTTCACCATTGAGGACAATGTTGGCTGTGGCCTGGTCATATATGGCTTTTATTATGTTGAGGTAAGTTCCCTCTATGCCTTTCTGGAGGGTTTTCATCATAAATGGGGGTTGAATTTTGTCAAAAAGTTTATCTGCATCAATTGAGATGATCATATGGTTTTTCTCCTTCAATTTATTAATATGGTGTATCATATTGATTGATTGGCGTATATTGAATAATCATTACATTCCTGGGATAAACCCCACTTGATCATGGTGTACGATCCTTGTAATGTACTGTTGGATTCTGTTGGCTAGTATTTGGTTGAGGATTTTTGCATTGATGTTCATCAGTGATATTGGCTTGTAGTTTTCTTTGTTTATGACATCTTTGTCTGGTTTTGGTATCAGGGTGATGGTGGCCTCGTAGAATGAATTGAGGAGCATTCCTCCCTCTGCTATATTTTGGAAGAGTTTGAGAAGGATGGGTGTTAGCTCTTCTCTAAATGTTTTATAGAATTCATCTGTGAAGCCATCTGGTCTTGGGCTTTTGTTTGTTGGAAGATTTCTGATCACAGTTTCAACTTGAGTGCTTGTGATGGCTCTGTTTATATTTTCTATTTCTTCCTGGTTCAGTCTTAGAAGGTTGTGCTTTTCTAAGAATGTGTCCATTTCTTCCAGGTTGTCCATTTTATTGGCATAGAGTTGCTTGTAGTAACCTCTCATGATCCTTTTTATTTCTGCAGTGTCAGTTGTTACTTCTCCTTTTTCATTGCTAATTCTGTTGATTTGAGTCTGCTTCCTTTTTGCTTGATGAGTCTGGCTAATGGTTTATCAATTTTGCTTATCTTCTCAAATAACCAGCTTTTAGTTTTATTGACCTTTGCTATCATTTCCTTCATTTTTTTTTCATTTATTTCTGCTCTGATCTTTATGATTTCTTTCCTTCTGCTAACTTTGGGGTTTTTTTGTTCTTCTTTCTCTATTTGCTTTAGGTGTAAGTTTATGTTGTTTATTTTAGATGTTTCTTGTTTCTTGAGGTAGGATTTCATTGCTATAAACTTCCCTCTTAGAACTGCTTTTGCTGCATCTCATAGGTTTTGGGTCATTGTGTTTTCATTGTCATTTGATTTTAGGTATTTTTTGATTTCCTCTCTGATTTCTTCAGTTACCTCTTGGTTATTTAGTATTGTTAAGCCTCCATGCTTTTGTATTTTTTACAGTTTTTTTCCTGTAATTGATATCTAGTCTCATAGTGTTGTGGTTGGAAAAGATACTTGATACAATTTCAATTTTCTTAAATTTACCAAGGTTTGATTTGTGCTCCAAGATATAATCTATCCTGGAGAATGTTCCATGAGCACTTGAGAAGAAAATGTATTGTGTTGTTTTTGGATGGAATGTCCTATAAACATCAATTAAGTCCTTCTTGTTTAATGTATCATTTAAAGCTTGTGTTTCCTTATTTATTTTCATTTTGGATCATCTGTCCATTGGGGAAATTGTGGTTTTAAAGTCCCCTACTATGATTGTGTTACTGTCGATTTCCCCTTTTATGGCTGTTAGCATTTGCCTTTTGTATTGTGGTGCTCCTATGTTGGGTGCATAAATAATTACAATTGTTAAATATTCTTATTGGATTTGTCCCTTGATCATTATGTAGTGTCCGTCTTTGTCTCTTGTAATAGTCTTTATTTTAAAGTCTGTTTTTTCTGATATGAGAATTGCTACTCCAGCTTTCTTTTGATTTCCATTTGCATGGAATTTCTTTTAGATGCCTCACTTTCAGTCTGTATGTGTCTCTAGGTCTGAAGTGGGTCTCTTGTAGACAGCATATATACAGGTCTTCTTTTTGTATCCATTCAGCCAGTCTATGTCTTTTAGTTGGAGCATTTAATGCATTTACACTTAAGGTAGTTATGGATATGTATGTTCCTATTACTATTTTCTTAATTGTTATGGGTTTGTTATTGTAGGTCTTTTCCTTCTCTTGTGTTTTCTGCCTAGAGAAGTTCCTCTAGCATTTGTTGTATAGCTGGTTTGGTGGTGCTGAATTCTCTTAGCTTTTGCTTGTCTGTAATGGTTTTAATTTCTCCACTTAGTCTGAATGAGATCCTGGATAGATTAATCTTGGTTGTAAGTTTTTCTATTTCATCACTTTAAATATGTCCTGCCACTCCCTTCTGGCTCACAGAGTTTCTGCTGAAAGTTAAGCTGTTAACCTTATGGGGATTCCCTTGTATGTTATTTGTCGCTTTTCCCTTGTTGTTTTTAATATTTTTTATTTGTATTTAATTTTTGATAGTTTGATTAATATGTGTCTTGGCATGTTTCTCCTTGGATTTATCCTGTATGGGACTCTCTGTGCTTCCTGGGCTTGACTGACTATTTCCTTTCGCATACTAGGGAAGTTTTCAAGTATAATCTCTTCAAATATTTTCTCAGTCCCTTTTTTTTTTTTCTCCTTCTGGGACCCCTATAATTCTAATGTTGGTGCATTTAATGTTGTCCCTGAGGTCTCTGAGGCTGTCCTCAATTCTTTACATTCTCTTTTTTTATTCTGCTCTGTGGAAGTTATTTCCACTATTTTAACTTCCAGGTTACTTATCCATTCTTCTGCCTCAGTTATTCTGCTATTGATTCCTTCTAGAGAATTTTTAATTTCATTTATTGTGTTGTTCATCATTGTTTGCTCTTTTGTTCTTCTAGGTCCTTGTTAAATGTTTCTTGTATTTTCTCCATTCTACTTCCAAGATGTTGGATCATCTTTATGATCATTTCTCTTAATTTTTTTCATGTAGACTGCCTTTTTCCTCTTCATTTATTTGGTCTGGTGGGTTTTTACCTTGCTCCTTCATCTGCTGTGTTTTTCTTTGTCTTCTCATTTTGCTTAGCTTACTGTGTTTGGGGTCTCCTTTTCGCAGTCTGCAGGTTCATATTTCCCATTGTTTTCAGTGTCTGTGCCCAGTGGGCAAAGTTGGTTTAGTGCGTGTGTAGGCTTCCTGGTGGAGGGGACTGGTGCCTGTGGTCTGGTGGATGAGGCCAGATATTTTCTTTCTGGTGGGCAGAACTGTGTCCAGTGGTGTGTTTTCATGTGTCTATGCACTTATTATGATTTTAGGCAGCCTCTCTGCTAATATTTTAGGATGTGTTCCTGTCTTGCTAGTTGTTTGGTATGGGGAATCCAGCACTAGCTTGCTGGTCATTGAGTGGAGCTGGGTCTTTGCGTTGAGAGGGAGATCTCTGGGTGTGCTTTCATCATTTGATATTACATGGGGCCAGGACATCTCTGGTGGACCAATATCTTTCACTCAGCTCTCCCACTTAAGAGGCTCAGACGTTACACCCAGCAGGAGCACTAAGACCCTGTCAGCCACATGGCTCAGAAGAAAAGGGAGAAAAAGAAAGAAAGAAAGAAGAAAAAAATAAAATAAAGTTAAATTAAAAAGTTATTAAAATAAAAAATTGGTAAAAATAGTAAAATTAAAAAGTAATTAAAAAAAGAAGGAAAGAAGGAAGAGAGCAAGCAAACCAAAAAAACAAATCCACCAATGGTAACAAATGCTAAAAACTATACTTAAAAAAAAAATCAAACAGACAGAAAAATGGTAAAAGCAAAACTATACAGACAAAATCACACAGAGAAGCATACACATACACACTCACAAAAAGAGAAAAAGAAAAAAAATATATTTTTTAAAAAAAGGGAAAAGAGCAACCAAATCAATAAACAAATCTATCAATCATAATAAGCTCTAAATACTAAACTAAGATAAACATAAAACCAGAAACAAATTAGATGCACAAAGTAAAACCCAAGTCTACAGTTGCTCCCAAAATCCATTGCTTCATTTTTGGGATGATTTGTTGTCTATTCAGGTATTTCATAGTGCAGGGTACATCACTTTGATTGTGGCGATTTAATCTGCTGCTCCTGAAGCTGCTGGGAGAAATTTCCCTTTCTCTTCTTTGTTTGCACAGCTTCTGGGGTTCAGCTTTGGATTTGGCCCTGCCTCTGCGTGTAGGTCACATGAGGGTGTCTGTTCCCCACCCAGACAGGACGGGGTTAAAGTAGCAGCTGATTAAGGGGCTCTGGCTCACTCAGGTGGGAGGGAGGGTGGGGTATGGAATGTGGGGCAACCCTGCAGTGGCAGAGGCTGGCATGATGTTGCAACCGCCTGAGGCATGCCATGTGTTCTCCTGGGGAAGTTGTTCCTGGATCACGGGACACTGGCAGTTGTGCGCTGCACAGGCTCCCGGAAGGGGAGGTGTAAATAGTGAGCTGTGCTTGCCCACAGGCTGCTTGGTGGTGGCAGCAGCAGCCTTAGCATTTAATGCCCGTCTCTGGTATCCATGCTGATCGCTGCAGCTCGCTCCCGTCTCTGGAGCTCCTTTAGGTAGTGCTCTGAATCCCCTCTCCTCGCGCACCCTGAAACAATGGTCTCTTACCTCTTAGGTGGTTCCAGACTTTTTCCCGGACTCCCTCCTGGCTAGCTGTGGTACACTAGCCCCCTTCAGGCTGTGTTCACGCAGCCAATCCCAGTCCTCTCCCTGGAATCTGACCTCCAAAGCTTGGCCTCAGCTCCCAGCCCCGATCTATCCTGGCAGGTGAGCAGACAAGCCTCTCGGGCTGGTGAGTGCTGGTCAGCACAGATCCTCTGTGTGGGAATCTCTGCTTTGCCCTCTGCACCCCTGTAACGGAGCTCTCCTCTGTGGCTCCAAATCTTCCCCCTGCCCACCCCACCCTCCCGCGTCTCCACCAGTGAAGGGGCTTCCTAGTGCGTGGAACCTTTTCCTCCTTCACAGCTCCCTCCCTGAGGTGTAGGTCCCATCCCTATTCTTTTGTGTCTGTTTTTTCTTTTTTCTTTTGCCCTACCCAGGTACGTGGGGAGTTTCTTGCCTTTTGGGAAGTCTGAGGTCTTCTGCCAGCGTTCAGTACGTGCTCCGTAGGAGTTGTTCCACATGTAGATGTATTTTTGATGTAGCTGTGGGGCAGAAGTTGATCTCCACCTTACTCCTCTGCCATCTTGAAGGCCCCCCCCCCCATTTTTGAATTAACATTTATTTTCATCTGCATGGAAATTTTTTTGATTTTGGAAGCATATTGAAATTTGAAGTGGTTGCAATTTTTACATGTAGTCCTGCTCCTCTTATTTACCTCACTCTCCCTCTAACAATAACTCTTTTTATTTTTATGTTGTCCTTCAAAGAATCCTGATTTGGACTTCTTTTTTTTTTTTTTTTTTTTTGCAGTACGCGGGCCTCTCACAGTTGTGGCCTCTCCCGTTGTGGAGCACAGGCTCCGGACACACAGGCTCAGCGGCCATGGCTCACGGGCCCAGCCCAATGGGATCTTCCCAGACCGGGGCATGAACCCGTGTCCCCTGCATTGGCAGGTGGACTCTCAACCACTGTGCCACCAGGGAAGCCCTGGACTTCTGGATAGATTTGGTCTTAAAAGTTCAAATAAAAAACCAATATAGGGTAGATCATTCAGATATAATATGAATTTGTTCTTTAGTAATGAGATATTTTAATTAACTTTTGATACACTCTGCAAAGCAAGACTAAAGAAAGAATAAAATCTGGATATTAGCCCACATAAAAATAAAACATTAATTAACAGGTGATTTTTTGGTGCCAAACCACACTTTTTAGATCAAAAATATGTAAGTTTAACTGTTTGTGCCTTTTTAAATAAAGAACATATAGCTGCTTGAATGAATAGCATGTTCCACCCAATCCTGAACTAGATTAACTACTTAAACAAATTCATACCTCATCATAAAACAAGATTTTCTGCCTTTTTTTCATGATGATAGAGAAAAAAAGCAACTATTTTCAGTATGTATTAAATTAAGAACTGTGAAATATTAAGAAAAGCATATTCTTAAAGCTTATTCATAGTTTTTATACTGCCAAAGAGTACAAGCTTTCTGAATGAATGGAAAAGATTGTGTGGACTATGATATTTTTCTCTATTTGAAAATTTCAGTGATCCTTATTCTCAGGACCTTGAGGGTCTCTTATCACTCAAATCACAACTTAAGGAAATAGACTCTGAAATGTAGCATGTACTCTCTTTTTGGAAAATCATTGCAAAATGCTCTGGTTTGACTTTATCACAGTCCAGATTTATACTGTACAGGGCACAAGTGGTCAACAGAGATAAACTTCTTTTAGATGAGACCCAAGAGGCATGAAAGTCTTTTTCCTCCATGGACAGAATTCTGTGGAAGGAAGTTTTCTGGTCCTGGCACATGTTCCTCTACATTTTTGAGGTCCCATCACTTCTGTATTGCAACTTTTATGCAATTTTCAAATTAAAAATATAAAAAGATGTCCTTTCATTTTCGTAGGTCTCCTGTGATGAAAAACAACATTAAATTTGTATTCTTACCCTTTCTGACCAAGGCCTTATTTTATTCAGGGAGATTCAAAAAGTCTTTTCCTCTTTCCCCTTACAGTTCTCAATGAAAGTTCCTTCAAACTTAGTTTAAAGCCCTTTTCCTTAGTGAGCTCCCAAGGACTACTTCATTTAAATATTAGGTCTTACAGAGATGATCCCTTTGAGCTCTTTTGGCCTTAATTAAATGGAGCCACATCCTTTACCATCTTCCAGAAAAATGCTTTCTCATGGGAATGATGCCTGAGAAATGTAAACTAATGAAAATATTCTAAGCTAAACAAAGCTACTAATAAAGAACAGCCTGCTTTGCACACACTACCTCAGGCTAAGACCTTAGGAAAATTATCTTAGTGGTAAGAGGTTACAAATATGTGTAGTAATCGGGATCAATAATGCTAATTGTCCCAAGCTGGATGTGGTCTCTCTAAGCTATAAACAATCACAACACTCACCTTGAACCACCTCTTTGTAATTATATCACTTTGGGTTAACTACATAACCTTTGCAACCTATAAAATGGGGCTAAAAATAGTCATAAATGACTGGTGTGAGGATTAGGTGAGATAATCAATATAAGTACTACTTAGTACAATACCTGGATCATACATTGAATGTATGACTCCTTTGCATGTATATACATACTCTAAAAATACTCTAAAAATAAATATATTGTAATAGTAATAATAGGAACTGCTAACATGCTATCATTTTAAATGAGTTACATGAATTAGTGTATTCAATCCTCACAACAATCCTGTGAGGGAGAACCTGTCATTATCTCCTGTTTACAGTTGAAGAAACAGATGCACAGAGAAGTAACTCACCAAAGGTCAACCAAGAAAATTGTGAAGCTTTGATTCTACCTAGGTAAACTAGGTAAACTGTTCTCTTAGCCCCTTTGCTCAGCTACTTTGATTGCACTGAATCATTGTCATCACATGTCTTGCAATGACCTCAAAAATTGTTTTGGTTGCTGATCATTTTAGTGTTAACCTAGAAAGTGAGTGTGAGATTTATCTTTAAGTGTGTCACACTTATTCTGCTGAATATGGAGGCCCATTCATTTTTTATTCCAAGAATGTATTGGATTTGCTAATTTGTACACAGCTTAAAAATAAGCAGAATATTATAAGACAGAGAATTTATTCACAGGGGATTCAGAATGACAATCAGATATTCTCAAACCATCTAGGACTCTTTCTCAAACCATCTAGGACTCTTTCCACCAGTTACTGATATTTTGAAATCTTTCTGAGTATAAAGAATCATGAATCATTCTTATTTAAAATAAGATTCTCAGGTCCCTTCCTTAAAGATTCTGATTCAGGAGAGCACTAAAATCTATATTTTAATTTTAATTTTATTTATTTATTTATTATTATTTTGTGTGCGTGTGTGTGTGTGTGTGATCTTAGTTCCCCAACCAGGGATTGAACCCAGACCCTCAGCAGTGAAAGTGCAGAGTCCTAACCACTGGACTTCCAGGGAATTCCCTGCATTCTGTATTTTTAACAATCAGTCCAGATAATTCTTATGATCTGGAAAGTTTAGGGAAAGCTAACCTAATTTATTAAAATATAACAACAAAACAATCATATAATAATTTTAAGAGGTAAATATTAATCTGAAGTTTACAGAGAAAATGAGCTTTGAGTATATGCCAAAACTGTCCTCATTGTTTCAAAGCAATTGTTCATACTATTCAAATTACTGGAGGAGTCATATATCCAAAATATGACAGGTAAAAGCTAATCTTCAGAACTAAGTGATGACCTAATATAGAAGGAAATTTCTCAAGAACTTTGTAGACTGAACTTTCCAAAGGGATCTGTTTACACTGCAAATTTCAGTACTCAATACTTGATCCATTCAAGTTTTAGTTTTTATTGTTCCCAAATGAGAAATTATCATAGCATAACTAGTTATTTGAGTTACGTTTGCATGTTAAATAGGGGGAAATAGTCATTTCCATGTTTTTTGGTGCATATATTTCTTTCTGCTCTTGGGGCAGGCACAAGGTAGACCTTGGGGTGATAGTTCACTTTCCATGATAATAACCATATTCAGTCATATCTCAGGATGAGTGACAGGATTTACACTCTAAGACAGGGTGCTTGTCATGGGGGAAAGGGGAAGTGTCAGATCTTGAGGGAAAAAAGTAAAATTGAGACAAAGTAATGTTGGTAGCCTTCTTCCAGGCCTCAGAGAAGAATAGCTGGGCTATGAGGTAACACAATCTGGGATTCAATAATGTGGAGTTGAGATGTGTCTGGCTTCCATACCTTAAGGAAATATATACGAAGAATGTATTTTTATAAAAAGTGATAGCACAAAGTAGTTGCTACTAAAAAGGTGAGCTCACCAGTAGAATGTTACGAGTTTGCTACTAGGGGTGTTGCAGAGTGAGGAGCATTTGTCCTAGTTTTCTTGCTAAAAGTAACAGCAGTTAACACTTATAACAATATATATATATGTGTGTGTGTGTGTATATATATATATATTTCATTGTTCCTTGCAAAAACACTGTTAGGTACTTCTATCAGTCTTATTTTATAAAGAAGGAAACTGAGTCTGAGGGGTGAAATATTTTGCCCAAGATCACACATGGCTAGTGGTAGAAACGGTGGTGAGATATAGACCAAATATATGTGACTCCAGAAATTTTTAATTTTTAAAACAATAAAATGCTCCTAGCACTGTTCTTGCTGCATTGTGCGCTCAGCCCTTACCTTAATCAGACCAAAATCGTGTGCATAGGAAGAACTTAAAGATGTCTTTTTTTTTATACCATAGAAATTTCTCTCCTGGCCATTGTGACTCTGACTCCATCACTGATTTTTCATCTCATTTCTAATCACTAAGCCTCCTGAGACCAAATCTCCAACTTTGAAACCCTAACTAGAGTTACCAGTTCTCCTAACTAGAGATACCCATTCATAACTGCCTAAGTCTCTAAGTGATTTGATTGCTTTTGTTCCAGTTTCTGAAAGAAGTTGAAACTTTTGCTGATTTATTTTAACCTTCCTTGTTTTATGATAAAAGTATTTAAATCTCTAAATTTTCTTCTAACTACAGCATTAGCTGTGTCTCACAAGTTTAACATATAGTGTTCTCATTATTCAGCTTTAAATATTTCTTAATTTACCTTTAAATACAAGGATTCTTCACTGCGATATTGTTTAGTTTCAATATATTGGATTTTTGTTATTAATCTGTTTTAATGTCTAACTTTTTTTTTTTTTTTGCAGTACGCGGGCCTCTCACTGCTGTGGCCTCTCCTGTTGCGGAGCACAGGCTCCGGACGCGCAGGCTCAGCGGCCATGGCTCACGGGCCCAGCTGCTCCACGGCACGCGGGATCTTCCCGGACCAGGGAACTAACCCGTGTCCCCTGCATAGGCAGGTGGACTCTCAACCACTGCGCCACCAGGGAAGCCCAATGTCTAATTTTATTTCATCATGAGCAAGAACATGGTACAGTTGACCCTTGAACAGAGAGTGGATTGGACAGGAGACGAATATTCATTCATGACTTTGTAGTCAGACCTCTGTGTCTCCTATTTCTCATCTGCTGATTCAACCAACCTGGGATCATGTAGTACCTTAGTATATATATATATTGAAAAAATAATCGACCTATAAGGGAACCAGCACAGTTCAAACCCATGTTTTTCAAGGGTCAACTATATACGTGATTTTGGTATTTTAGATTTTATTGTGCTTTTAATGACTGTTAATTGGTGAAATAACCCGTTTATATATTGTAGCTGTCATGATTTATTTTTGTCATCTTATTTCATATTTCCATATACTGTACATTTTGTTTCCTTCCCCTGACTTCTGGAGACAGAGTTTTCTTCTTTGGTTTAAGTTATACATTATTTTTGTTCTTATTATGAGTAAGTATTAGTTAAGACCCCTACTCATGATTTTAATCCTTATGGATTTCTTGAATATATAGACTACTTTTACATTTATCCTGTAATGATTTTACCTTTTCTTTTATATTTTCTCTTTTTACTCTCTTCTGCTGCTTCCTAGGAGAATATATATCTTTCCCCTAACATACTCTGAGTATTATAATAGGCTCTTATATCCTTTACATCTCAATATGTTGATACTGTCTTAAATCTTAGTAGCAGTTTACTAAGGATATACTTTATCCTCCTTTTTTTTTTTTGTCTTAGTTTTCTTCCCCTAAAATAACATTAAGCTGACTGAGTCTTTGATCATTTTATTTCTTATAATCTCCTGTAGCAACTCTTAAATTGTTAAAGTTATTTCTCCAAAGTGTGTTCATGTGGATCTTCGTACACTGAAACTTCTGAAGCTGTTACTTCTACTTTTATTGTATTCTGATTTTTTATCTTTTTAATTACATTTTCTATCTTTTCTTATTTTCTACTGCTTTCTGGGAGAATTCTTATATCCGATATCTATTTATTCTACAGTTATTGTAAATCTTCCTATTTATCTTCGTATTTATTTATTTTCTAGGATGGAGAGTCCCAGGAATGACAGAACCACTGTTTATTATGCTTATTTACTCCCACTTCCCAAGGCAATTACTTTCCTCAAGTTTTCATCTTTAATTTTTTCTCCTTTCAAAACACCAGCATTGGGATAAGGCCTTCCCCTTAGATTTGTAATTCATTAAGCCTAGAGGTAAGGGGAGGGAGTGGAAATGAATGCTGGAAGCTGGCATCTCAGTCTGCATGTATTTTCTTTACCTCTTCCTATTTCCCTGATATTCTTCTACTTTCCTGATATTATGCAGAGGCCCTAGTAGTCTGGACCATCACATCCCATTTCTGAGGTACAGGAGAAGGCACTGTTTGTTAAAAGGCAATGGTGGAGGTAAGGGACGGATACTGGACACAAATTAGAACTCTTTTCTTTCACATCTGCCTGTGGCTTTCTTTCATCTTGGGCCTTAGCCTTTGCCTCTTGCAAACATGGCAGATGGAGACAGCCTTTGTTCTTTACATGGTTCTCTTATAATTTTTATTTTATTTTGTTTTGCTAGTGGAATCCAAGTTTCTTTTTATTGCTGTAGTTTAGGGTAGATGTTTCTGGATGAAGTCAGCCGTTGGGTTATTTTGTGATTTTAAGAATCCTTAAGTTTTTAAAATGATAGTAACTGCCTTGGTTTCCCAAGCTCTTTAGCTCTTTAGATAAACTGGGTCTAGCCTTTTTCTTACTCTCCAGGTCCTGCATATACAGATACACTCTCATATATACACAGTGTGGTACTAGAGTTCCACGTTTAAACCCCAGACCTGTGTTTAGGTTTCCATTATTGACTACTGGCCTAGTGCATCTGCTTGTTTGGATATTTGAATATAACTGTTGTATTAGTTTCAATCCAGTCCAGGAAAATATCATTTAATATAAAGAATTGAGTTTATAGTTACTGGAGGACAGCTAAGGCAAGAAGGATGAACAAAGTAACACTGAGCTAGCAACTGCAGGAAGCAGTTACCACTGCTGGAGCTGGGGGAACAAAAGAACAAGGTAGGGGTTGGTTGTCAGAACACAGAATCTTGGAGTAGGGATGCTCGAGCTCATACTAAAACTTCTGAAAAGGTGCATCCGCCACCTGGCTGATAGCTCTGAGGGGTACGATGAGGCTGGTACTGCGAATACAGAAAAAATTAGAAACAGGGCCAGGTACTGCAGCCTGGGTGATACTAATAGAAAGGGAAAGCAAACAGGAAAGAACAACTTCTTTTTCTTTCATCCACACTTCCAGGCTTCCTGTAAGCCCCCTATTAGGAGAGCTTAACCAGGAGTCAGCTGGAAAGGAGAAGTGTGGTTTGCACAGTCCCAATCCTGGTATCACAAAGCAGAGTATAGGAAGGTGGGTTTGGAGCAGAACAACGATAGTTTTATTACTAAATGCTCCCAGATTTTCTGCCTACATGGCGTGCAACATTTACATTTACCTATATGAATCTCTTCCAGTTACCTGCTGACTTGCCTAGTATGAGGTATGGTGAGCACCAGTAATACCCCAGATTGGACAGCCAGTAGAAAAGGAATTGACACTGGGACCCTACTGAAAAGACCTAGAACTGCCAGAGGCTTCCAAAGCCAGAAGCTGTCTTCAACTATTTTCTCCACTTATAAGAGCAGCTGCCAGAAGACCATGACTTTTAGACTCTTATTAAAGCTGGCAGGAGCAGGTATTTTTGCATGAATAAGGGAAGTTTGTTTCTACTCATCTCTGAGGGAAAATGGGAACAGAGCTCATTGCTCATTTTGTATCTAGGTGGATGGCTAAAAAAAAATTATACTTAGACTAGAAGACGTGATGCCCAAAGAGATCAGATAACTTGCTTCAGGTCACATAGCTCATGCTCATTAATGCCAGAGCCATATCAAACTCTTGACTTACTCCTGTGGTTTTTTTCAAATACATTAGAGGATCAATTCAGTTTCACTTTAATTACAAATACAGAAGATATATACGGTTATATATGCAACTCTAATTTCCAGAAATTTGGCTGAGTGTGTCAGGAGATATAAGGTTGAGAAGGGCACATTCCTTTTCTGCAGTTTGTAATCTAAAAGGAAGGATAAGACATGTACGTACACAGCTATAACCTAAGATAGAAAGTGACATTTTCTCCCGAAGCAAGGTAAGTGGAAGTAGAGATTACTAATACTTGGGAAAAAATTAAATCCATCAAACCCCCTCAAAACGGCCACTCCAGACAGTCAAGGAATGCCAAGTATCACTTAATGCAGGAACTTTCTGTAATTTAATTAAAAGTATTAGAAATTATAATTGTGAAAAAAATCAATCCTTTTACTTCAGGTGTAAGTGACCTGAATTTTTAAATTTAAAATGATTTTTTTAATGATTTTTTAAAAAATAAATTTATTTATTTATTGGGTCTGTTGGGTCTTTGCTACTGCATGCGGGCTTTCTCTAGTTGCGGAGAGTGGAGGCTACTCTTCGTTGCGGTGCACGGGTTTCTTATTGCGGTGGTTTCTCTTGTTGCAGAGCATGGGCTCTAGGCACACTGGCTTCAGCAGCTGTAGCACACGGGCTCAGTAGTTGTGGCTCATGGGCTCTAGAGCTCAGCCTCAATACTTGCAGCTCACAGACTTAGTTGCTCCGTGGCATGTGGGATCTTCCCAGATTAGGGCTCGAACCCGTGTCCCCTGCATTGGCAGGCGGATTCCTATTTTTTTTTATTTTTTTTGTAGTATGCGGGCCTCTCACTGTTGTGGCCTCTCCCGTTGTGGAGCACAGGCTCCGGACGCACAGGCCCAGTGGCCATGACCGATGGGCCCAGCTGCTCCGAGGCATGTGGGATCCTCCCGGACCGGGGCATGAACCCGTGTCCCCTGCATCAGCAGGCGGACTCTCAAGCACTGCGCCACCAGGGAAGCCTGGCAGGCGGATTCTTAACCACTGCGCCACCAGGGAAGTCCTACAATGGTTTCCAAATTTCATCTTTAGTAAAAACAAGCTAAGACAACACGATGGATAGAACAACTATATAGTCACTAGGATGAACCATTACAAAATTGCATTCCTGTGTATTTTGCGTTAAGATAGCTATCAACTAAAAGGACAATTTATTGCTCAAATGTTGAAGAGCACAAATCAACTCCAAACAGTTGAGTACAAATGAACTCCAGATAGTACAGCAATTGCAGCTATTTACCATAGAGGTGACACAAATATGGATCTTGAGAAAATGAACCAAGATTTTTGATGTCAATCATTAGGCTATTTTGCTGGTAATAGCAACTATTATAACCATCATTGATGAGACTGACAATATAATATTGATATATAAAGAAGATAATTTCATAATCAACAATAGTAGAAGAAAATCAGGAAAAATCCCAGAGCAGTGAATGACATGCCTTTTGGGTTTTGTTTGTTTATTTGGTGAACTGGTATTTGTTGTTCCCAGAATGCTAATAATGTTGTAAAAATCCTGAAATGTGCTCATATTTTCTCCACTGCCTTTAGGCAGGAATATACTTGAAACAATTCAAGAAAAATGCTCACATGCTCTGGACTTTTGCTAAAACAATTAAGAATCAGAAAGTTTTTGTTTTTTTTTTTTAACTAAAGGATCTGTTTCAGAAATGTAAGGTTATTTTCTTTTTAATAAAAATACAGATTGTTAATTCACCTGTGTCTTTAGCAATCATCCATACCAAAAAGTAGTTTTAAGTCTCCTTATTTTATCTCGAGATTTCTCAACCTCGCCACTACTGACATTTTGGGCTAGGGGGAAGGCTGTCCTGTGCATTGTAATACGTTCAACAGCATCCCTGCCTTCCACCCACTAGATGTCAGTAGCATCCACTCCTCCAGCTGAGACAACCAAATATGCCTCCAGACATTAGCAAGTGTGCCCTGGTGGGAAAATCCCTGTAGTTGAGAACAACTGGTTTATCTTTTCCAAGCTTGTCTCTAACTCAATACATCTATTAGATGGGTACCTCATTATACTAATTGAATCTAAGATTAACATGGGACATTAAATTTGGAGAATTTATGGGGTAACAGAGATGTGGAACTGGAAAGATGCCAGTGGTTTGAGGAATATAGGACAATAAAGCATTTTATCATCAGTAGCCTCCAGTCATGCACTGAGTAGACATTTAATATATATTTATCAAGGAAACTAACCATTAAAGAGGAACAAGGCTTGGGAGTTTCTGGGATGTGGAGATAAAAGCACTGGAAGAAATGTGGAAGTGTAGTTAAAGAGAATATAAGCCAGCATAAAACTCTGTTAACAGACACTGCAGGGTCAAAATTTGGGGGCCCAGCAAAATTTTGCTAGTATTCAAATATTTCAGAATCGGTGCTCTTAATGGCAGTTTGACCCATCAGCAGAGAAAAAAGAGCTGTACAAGTGATCCAAGTGGGGCTTCTTGGGACTCTAGAGTCCTGAGTATGACAGAGGCCTTGAGCACTACTGGCGTTTGACAAGGAATTATATGTAAGATACAAAGCAAGGTACATAATCATAAAGAAGAGAACTGCAGAGACAAGTTGGGGTCAGAAGAGACTGAACATTGAGAGTGTACACACAGATTGGGAAAAGTGGCTGGGCAAGCCTGAAGAACCTTCTCTAGTGTTAAGGATCTCACTGAGCACAGGGTCATGGTCATGGATCCAGGACACACTCCTGGGCTTACCCTTCACAGGACAGTGTTCTAGAAAGAGCTTCATGCACAATTGTTTTGAGTAGCTACATGTGATGAGTTCTGTGTTGTTCTATTCATCTTGTAGCACATTGCCAAGCACAAAAACTTTCTCAGTCTTTTCAGTAACTAGATAATTTATTATATTTTTTCTTACTACAGCAGAAATATTTCTCTCTGCTTTTTTCTTTCTTTTTTAAAGGTTTGCAACCATAGTTATTTTAATTAGTTTTACTATCTCTCTGCATGGAAAAAAATCTTTATGAAAATAAATAACTATTATTTCAACCACAATTACAGGTCTCAATATTTTTTTTTAAAGGAAATATGAGACACAACACCCAATTGAATGGGAAAATATGGGCTTCAAAAGTATTGAAAGCACAGGATTTAACATCTGGAAACAACTGTGCATGGAAGGCTAATTGCAGTTTAAGTATTTTGTCTGTTATCTCTAAGAAAACCCTTTCTAAAAATAAGGATTAAAATATTTATTACATTTTCAAGTATTTTTCTAAATATTCCAATGAAGTGATGAGGTGGTGAAATCTCTCTTCTGACAAACATTTTCTACTGACTTATTCTAACTACACAATATGATATACATGTGATATATGTTTTAAACACTTTGAACAACTTAATTCCCAAGGAGGAAAATGTAATCCACCTTAGACATCTTTAGATATTATTTGTATTGTTCAACAAATTTACTAAATTGTATACTTCAATTAAAAACCTGGCTACTGGAAAAATGTTACGCGTGTATTGTATTGCTCTAGAGAGACTGTGCTTACATCATGATATACAGCTGCATTTTTCTTGATAGTATAGTACTTTGTTTGAATCTCTATTGTTATATAAATCACAGTTGGCCATATATTACTAACATTTTTGTTTATCTATTATTAGGTTAGGAATAGTAAATACTAAAAGTGGCTGTTCCCTCACCCCTTGCCTTTGGCAGATATTACCAAGTAATCTTACTGCTGAGGCTAGACACAATCTTAGAATCCCTCTGAAGATGGCACTCCAGGCAACTATTAATAATTTTTAGAGTGGGAATGAGTCTCTGTGATGGTCAATTTTATGTGTCAACTTGGTGAGGTTACAGTACCCAGTTACTCAATCTACCACTGATTTTGGTGGTGCCGTGAAGGTATTTTATAGATGTGATTCACATTGATAATCAGTTGATTTTATGTAAGGAGATTATTTTGCATAATCTGGATGGGTGTGATTCAATCTTTTGAAAGACATTTTGAACAGAATTGAGATTTCCCCGAGGAAGAAGAAATTCTGCTTATCCACTATAACATCTGCTCCTGCTGAAGTTTCCAGTCTGCCTTTCTTGATGGACTGTCCTATGGATTTCAAACTTGCCTGGCTACACCCCACAATTACTTAACCCAATTCCTTGCAACAAATCTCTCAGTCTGTCTATCTATCTATCTATCCATACATCTATCTATGCACCTATCATCTATCTATCAATCTATGTATCTATCTCAATCATCTCTCTCCTAAATATTGCATTTCTCTCTCACATACATTTTCATTATCATGAACACAGGACATTTTTGGGCAAGCATCAGAGAGAACCGTGAGTTCACTGTGAAGTATCTGCTTTAAAAAAAAATAAAAGAAAAGTAACTAATAAATATTAAGAAATATAATTTCCAGGAAAAATCATATTTTGTCTCTATTGTCATATTTTCAAATTCGGGGACCTTTTTTTTTTTTGCGGTACGCGGGCCTCTCAACCACTGCGCCACCAGGGAAGCCTTCGGGGACCATTTTTAAAAGAATTATGGTCAAAGTGGATCTTGTTTGGAGAAGAGCAAGCTGGCTGATAAAAATAAACTAAACCATATAAAGGAACTACTGGAACCACTTGGATTGTCATCCATGGTGACCAGGCAACTAGTATGACAAAAATATACATGATTCAAGACTAGTGTTTGTACAATGCATATTCCAGCTTTCCACTCCCTCTCAAAAGAAAGGCTCCCATCTTACAGTCCTCTGCTTGAATATTGAGCTCTTACCTGAGGCATGGGACTTGCAGGTACCAACAGGAGAATGTGTCTGGACTTCTGCAGCCAGAGGCATGGCAATCCACACTACTGCAGATAGTCAGAGGTCCTTGTCTTGCACAAATAGCTTTATAATATTAACTTTGCTAATTCTAAGCAGCAATGATAACAATAGTAGAGCATATTTAACAAACATTTACTATCTGTTAGACATTGACCTAACATTTTGCCTACACTAACTCATTACACCTCATCACAACTCTGTGAAGTTAAGTACTATTGTTATAGTCCTTTTGTCCAAGAGGAAAGTAAGTCATAAAGTATTTAAGTAACTTCCTCAGAGTCAGAGTTCATAAGCCTGTAAATTTGGTTATCGTTACAGGTTAAATTCATATGTTGAAACCCTAACCCTCCAGTACCTCAGAATGTAACTCTATTTAGAAACAAGATTTCTGTAGATGATCAAGTTAAGATGAGGTTATTATGCTGGGCCTTAATCAAATATGACTGATGTCCTTATAAAAAGGGGAAATTTGAACATATAACAGACACACAGAGAGAATATCATGTGAACAAGAAGATAGAGATTCAGGTGATGTGTTTACAATTCAAGGAACATCAAAGATTGCCAGCAAACCACCAGAACCTAGGAGAGAAACTTGGAACAGGTTTCTGCTCACAGCAGTTATGGCAGACTAATAAAGGTATCCCACTCGGGTTATATTTCAGTCAGTCCCAACTATAAACAATAGTATAAACAATGAATCAGGCACTTCCTTAACATATCTTTGTTAAATAACAGGGCAAAGCAACATAGGCTGTGTATGTAATGTGATTTCAGCCCTCACAAGCTACTCTATCCCACTTAGGGTCCAATGGGATGCCAGAATTTGCTGGCTCTCTTGGGCTATCACGTGGAAGCAAGATTAGATGTATTTCTGGTTGGACACAGGAAGCAAAACGGGAACCAGTGAATAAGAGTTTCACAAAAGCAAATTTTGGCACAATGAAGGGAAAGTCTTCCCACCAACAAAGCCTGCCCAAAATTGGAATGAGAATTCTGGTGAAGCTGTGGAGTCCCCATCATAACAGATATTTGTGCTCTCAAGAGGGATCCGGATTTTGGTAGATAATTGATCCCTCTAATCATTGTGAAGCCACACCTATACTCTCTTGCTGTCTAGGAAAAAGCAAATAAAAGATGAAAATTAGTTTCTGATATGAACAGGGCTGACTAGAGTAGATCTACTTCTAAGGAAATTATGAAGGAGGACCTGAGCCTGGAAGAAATGCAGCAGGGTAGATTATTGTTATAAGTGCAGATGAAGTTCAAAGAAAACTATTTTAGCAACAAGCTCTGAGACAGACATGTAAGGAAGGGCTTAACGATTACCTGATACTCAGTAATAAAGAGCTGACAAGAAATATATAATGGTGAGTATTTCATCGACTGGTAATGAGAGGAATACATAGAAAAGAATATCACAATTGTGGAGATCTGATAAAAACAGAGGTAAAAACTTCTCAAGTCATAAAGAGAAGGTGCATTGTTACCCAGGACTATAGATACTTTATCCCCCCCAAACATTCAGACACCAAGAGTTGCTGATGCAGTTACATGTCTAAAGAACATAGATATGACATAACTGCTATTTAAGATCAGTTTTCTTCCCCCACCCCCCAAAAAAAGGCATAGGAAAATGCAGCTGTGGGGCTTAAATGGCTAAAAGTAGATATGAAATCATATGCTCTGATTATTTTTACACTAGAACTGTATTGGATGTGCTCTCTGAAGAGCTTGTTTATATGCATATATAAAAAGGAAATGGAAACTCAAAATATGGTGCCCAAAGCAAAACAGGTTTTTAGTTTTTGGTTTTGGAACCCACCTAAGACCTCCAATGCTTTTCTTATGTCTCCTTTGTAATTCTGACCACAGAACAGACATTTTGACATTACAATTTTATGATGTTTTATAAAGTAGTGCCTCCTCTTATGCCATATTAATAGCAAAGAAAGGACTCCTAGGTCTCCTGACTTCTAATCAAGGCTCATTTCTACTCTGAATTGTTGACAGTGAATTACCAAGAAAACATGGACATGTAAAATTTCATTCACAAATTGAGGGAGACAAATGTTTGGAAATGTTTTTGTTTGGAGAGATTATTTTCATCGCTCATTATTCTATTATTTAGTTAAGTTCACATTTTTTAACAAAAATTGATCAGCTTCCCTTGTGTTAAAAGACAGTACCAGAATTGTCTACCTTGTAGCTAAGCTGGAAAGAATATTATTGGGAGAAATAATTTTTATTTATTAATTAGAACAAGAGAATAAATAATATTAATGATAATAAAAACAGATATTCAGGTATTTAATTCACAGATTCTAAGGGTTACCTTCAAAATGAATCAACCCGAAGGACTTCCCAGGTGGCGCAGTGGTTAAGAATCCGCCTGCCAATGCAGGGGACAGGGGTTCGAGCCCTGGTCTGAGAAGATCCCACATATACCGGAGCAACTAAGCCTGTGCGCCACAACTACTGAGTCTGCGTTCTAGAGCCCGTGAGCCACAACTACCAAAGCCCGCGTGCCTAGAACCTGTGCTCCACAACAAGAAAAGCCACCGCAATGAGAAGTCCGAGCACCACAACAAAGAGTAGCCCCCGCTCGCCGCAACTAGAGAAAGCCCGCGTGCAGCAACAAAGACCCAGCGCAGCCAAAATAAATAAATAAATAAATCAACCCAAGATCCTGAAGCTTGCCTAATTCTTGACAACATCATTTCCCTGGTCCTTTATAAAAATATTTTTGAGGTATTAGATCTAAAAACAGTTAAATAATTTACCTTTCCCCTTTCATCCATACAGGACTTTTTCTTCTTTCTTAATTTTTTCTTCTACTCTAAAGCTGAATTGGAGACTTTAAACTCTGGTTCTGTTTTGATACTTTTATCAGTAAATACACATACGTATGCAGTACCATGTGTTTATTCCATAATTAGTCACTTATAAGCAGGAGCACAGTAAAACATGTTTTGTTTTGTTTTGTTTTTTGCCTATTACTATTTCTAAAATTGATTCAAAAGTAAAGACACTCAAAATGAAATACTCCCTGTAGGTTTTCAGTTCTAAATGACTATTCTGAGGATTTTTTCAAACAGAAAAATTAAATTGTCTTATTTTTTTTTTCCTTTTTCAATCTGGATTCAGCTAAACCAAGGGAAGCAAATTGAGTTCTTTGAATAATTTAAGGATAAGAATAGAAATGTTTCATTGTACCTAAAACTCAACCTTGAGTCTCTGTTTAAGAATCCTTGGTAACCAATGAGCAGTTACACTTTTCTTTTTCTTTGTAACCATACATTTTGAAAAAAACAAGGGTGAACAGACGACGGTAACAGCACTACTCCAAGATCTGACGAATTCTATGTTTTCCTTATCCTTTCAAAAAAAATGATTTTTTGTTTCCCTAAAAAGTTCTTTCATATTTGTCTCCTTTTAACACTTGCCTTTTCTCTATTCTCTGAAATATGTTAGCATTTCATAAACTTCGACAGATTGGGGCAGGTGACAGTTATTAGTATCATTTGACTCATGTAATATCCTGACAAATTTTCCCCCAAGAAAATTAAATATGAATCCAAAATTTTAAATATAATTATTGAATTAAATTATAAGTTTTAAAGGGCAGAAGTGAAGGTTTTACTCTTGTTTTATTGCATTATCATGTGCTAAAATATAAAGAAAATTCATAATTAATCAGAATTAATCTCTTTATCACTTAGTTTCAGCCTTCTTTAGCAAGAAACCTAAAATAATCTATACATAATTACCAAAGATCTCAATTGTAAGCATTTTTGTGTTTATTTTAGCTTGAATTAACTTTGTAATTAAATCAACAACTTTCCTCTTGAATCAAATACATATTGAAATATATGTTGACTTACTAGTCAATATCCTGCATAGTTAATTTCACATAAAAATGATAGCTACCATTTACTTAGTGTTTAATTTGTACAGTTTCTGCGATAAGCACTTTAAAATAATTGTTCTGATTTAAAATAATTGTTCTAATTTTACTGATGAGGAAATGGATTTTCTATTAGAGAGCTTAACTAAATTTTCCAGAGTCTCACACTATTTGGTTGAGGATCAAAAATTTGAACTCATGCCTGAAATTCCCGCCTTTGTGTTCTTTAATATTATGCTACAAAATTTGAAGAATTCTAATTTGATTGAGAAATAAAAACACAGACACATTTACAATAGCCATTTTTCTTCAGAGATAATAAGTATTCTAAGCTATATTTGGTTTACTTCAGTGAATCTTTATTGTTTTCTATTGGGAACCACATAGTTGGGAAGCCTAGGTAACACGGAGATTAGAATGACATGGTCTAATTTCTAAGGCAACTTTTATGACAGTGAGTTCATATTATGTTTAGTAGCAAGATTATTTGTGATGACTTACTTCTCTCTAACTTAAAAGAAGCAAACGGTAATGGATTCATGTTGTATGTACATTGACAGTTCTCAATCTTCCTTGTGCCCTAATACACCTGTGAATAAGATGTATTCAGCTTGGTAACACTGGATCATGACAGTGGTATTTCTTGGAGAGGAGGGATTTCCTTTTTCTCCCCCACTCTCCATTTGCCTATTACATTTCTGGGCAAAAAACTCAAGGTAGAAGCATGTAAAAATATGCACAATAGAAAATAATAATGAGAGGGAATGTACAGAAATAATTACAGAATTTGTATTTGTGTGGTGAAATTATGGATTTTTCCAAATCTCATGAAATGTTCTAAATTCTACTAATAAGTTTTGAAAATTAACTTCTATTTTTAAAGAACTATAATATTCTGGGATATATTCATTATATGAAGTCGTTAATTTTCTATCATTTTTGACTTAATAAAAATTGCAATATTTGGTTCAAAAAATAATCAAGGTAGGCAAGGTCCCTGTTTACTTGTTGCTTATAGCAAAATGGGCATCAGAACCTTTAAGGGAGATTTTCCATGTAATTAGGAAATACTGTCATGTGATTCAACACATCTTTTTCTCCACAGCCTGTTGAAAATCAATATTTTAGACTATGTGTTTCTTGTTTTTGACTAGAGTCACAATAAGCAATATTGAAAGGTTTAAAGAAAACACAAACACATTCACTTGTTCCCACACAGAACAAACAGAGGGATGAAAAAGGAAAACAAACAAACAAACATGTAAAATTGGAAATACTGCTATATTGCTCATCAAAATGAGTTTAACTATAAAAAAGGGAAGAGTTAAACAGTAGATAGGAAAAAATAACTTCTCAGAAGAATTTAGGATAAAATAAACCAGAGCTGATCACCCTGGTAGAATCCTTATTCTATTGCCTAGAAAAATGTATCTCAGACAGTCTATGTTGCCTGGTCTTTTATTATTATTATTACTTCTTATCTCCCTAATTGTTTGGAGTCTTTGACCATCCTTATGCAGGCAGATAATTTTTTTTTATTTTATTTTACTGTCAGGGTCCAGAAAAATGAAAACAAACTCTATATAAACTCTTATTTTCTGTATACCGACTGAATCCTAAGAACAAAAGATTTACAGGATGATGAGGTAATGCACAAAAGTTTTCCTTTATATTCAGCTCTATAGAGTTTAAGGAATTGAGCCAGGAAACTGTAACTAGCAAACTTTCACTTTTCTGTGTATGTGTGTGTGTGAGAGAGAGAGAGACAGAGATAGAGACAGAGACAGAGAGACAGAGAGATAGAGAGACAGAGAGAGAGGTTAGGGGAAGAGGGTTGGGAAGAAGGATAAGTTAGTAAGAAAATGAGGGACAACACTGAAAATATTTGCTATGGTCACACTACCTAACTTTACAAATTAACCAGAATAACCTTAAATATCATCGTTTATGAATTATTTTTTCAGATAAAACATTCCTTAAGTGATAATCCTGAAATGATTTGATTTGCACGGCTTAGAGAAGTCAGTCTTGAATGACTTTTTTCAGAATAATCCACTCTGCTTCCTATAATACCAAACTTATCAGACACTCTTACTCTTATTTGTGAAGCTTAATATACAGTGTTGTACAAGCCTCTATTACCCAGAAAATTCTATTGGAAGAAGATACATAGTACTGTCAAATAACGGCACACAGAAAAGCAATAATTTATTTCTATAATGCATGTTTCTTCTAGTGAACTCAGACTATAGATAATGCATATTATTAATCCCATGTTATACAGAAAACCTTAAAGAACTCAGATTTATTTTAGGGCCATAGAGAGATTTTGGCAGAGCTAGGAAATAGCTGAGAATTTATGCTTCTATATTTTCTCTCTATGCTTTTCAGAATCCCAAAAGACAAAAATGTCTTTGTAAAAGTCCAAGAAAAGAAACCATTCACCAGAAATCAGAAAACATACACTGTGTCTGGCATATGGATAAAACTCCATTATTCAGAGGTCTCTAATCTTTTAGCTTTAGTATAACTGCAGGTTTGTTATGACTTAGTTTGTGGAATAACACTGATCAGAATCTTTCAGCTTATGTTGCATTATATGATAGCAATGACTTCTGTTCACTGTGTAAATATGTTTCAGGGTCCAATGAGAGTGACAATTATTTCTCAAATGTGTTCTGAGGAATATTTTGAGGAATACCAAAGCTGCAGCCAACTTTCACCCAACTTCTTAAAAGTACAATTATTAAACTGAAGGTAGGGTGGATGGGGAGCTAAGAGAGAAGAATTCTTGTGGATCAGTCATCACTTCTGCAAAGGATAATTCATGTGCAGAATTGTGTTCCATTTAACTCAGCAGTCTCCTATCTGCAAAACTGTCATTTTTTTCTCCTTCAACAAGTACATGAGGATCTAGCAAAATACCATAGTAGGGTAATAAGTCACTTTTTGGAATCATATTAAAGATACAACTTTTTAGCATATAGAGTCTGTACATTTTTTTAAGAATATATATCAAAGTATTTTATTTTCTTTGGAGTGATTGTATAGAAGACAAATTATTCTGACACTTGTTAAAATGATAGGGAAGACTCGATTTAAGACTTGTAATAAGGGTCAATTCTATTGCAGCTGGGGAGAAAGACTGGGCTCAACTCCAAATACAGGAATAAGTGGGGATTTATAGCCAATGAGCAGAGTGAGGGAGACAGTGGATGGAAAATTATTAAGAGGAGGCATCAAGGGTAGGGGGATTCTTGCTAAACTGGCTTAACAAGATTTTTACTAAAGTCAGAAAAAAGGGCATACACATCAAGAGTGAGGGATGATGAACTTGATAAGATATTAAGCGTCCTCAGATATCAAGGGTAGGAGGATTCTTGTTAAACTGACTAAGCAGGATTCTTTGCTGAAAACAGACTAAGGTTGAGATATAATAGAGAAGAGGCCTCAGAGGAGCCTAACTAAAGTTTGGTCAAAGAGTAAACCTTTTCAATTGTAATAGTATTGGTTTTTTCACTTATTTTTTTACATGCTCATTGCTAGCATATAGAAATGTTATTGATTTCCATGTGTTGAACTTGTATCCTGCAACTTGGCTGAACTCATCTATTTGTTCCAGCAACTTTTTTGCATGTGTATAGATTTCATGGGACTTTTTTTTTTTTTTTTAGTGTAGACAATTATGTCATTTCCAAATCAGAAAAGTTTATGGTTCCTTTCCAATCTTTATGCCTTTAATTCTTTTTCTTGCCTTATTTCAGTGGCTAGAACTTTCAGTACTATGTTGAATAACAGTGATGAGAGTGACCACCTTGCCTTACTAACAATCTTAGGGAGAAAACAGTTTTCACAAAAACATATAATGATAGCAGTAGAATTTTGGTAGATGCTCTTTATCAAGTTGAGATAATTCTTCTCTATCCTTAACATATTGAGAGCCTTTGTCATAAATGGCCATTGGATTTTGTCAAATGCTTTTTCTGGACCAACTGATATAATTATACAATTTTTTTCTTTATAGCCTATTGATATGGTCAGTTACAACATTTGATTTTTGAATGTTGAACCAGCCTTGCATAACTGGATTAAATCTCAGACATGGTTATGGTATATAATTATTTTTGTATATTGCTGGATTCAACTTGCTAATATTTTGTTGTGAATTTTTATGTCTCAGATCATGAGAAATATTCCTCTAGTTTTCTTTCTCTTTCTCTTTCTTTCTCTCTCTCTCTCTCTCTCTCTCTCTCTCTCTCTCTCTCTCTTTTTCTGTATTGTCTTTATCTGGTTTTGGTATCAGCATAATTCTGATTTCATAAAATGAGGTCGGAAATATTTCCTCCTCTTCTATCTTTTTTAAGATTTTTGTGAAAAATTGGTGTTAATTCTTCTTTAAGTATTTGTAAATTTCCCCAGTAAAAATATCTGGGCCCGGGCTTCCCTGGTGGCACAGTGGTTGGGAGTCTGCCTGCTGATGCAGGGGTTGTGGGTTCATGCCCCGGTCCGGGAGGATCCCACGTGCTGCGAAGTGACTGGACCCGTGGGCCGTGGCTGCTGGGTCTGTGCGTCCGGAGCCTGTGCTCCACGGCGGGAGAGGCCACGGCAGTGAGAGGCCCGCATACCACCAAAAAAAAAAAAAAATCTGGGCCTGAGGACTTCTTTCTTGGGAGTTTTAAATTTCTTTAACTATTATTGGGCTATTTAGGCTATCTATTTCATTTTGGTTGAGATTTAGGAGTCAGTTGTTTTCAAGAAATTTGTCCATTTCTTCTACATTTTTAAATATAAGAATATAAATTTGTTTACTCTATTTTCTTATTATCATTTTACTGGCTGCAAGATCCTATAGTGATATCTCCTGTTTCATTCCTACTATTGGTTATTTACGTCCTTTTATTTTTGTCACTCTTGCTAGAGGTTTACCATCTTTACTGATTTTTTTCTGAAGAGCCAGCTTTTTGGTTTCATTGATTTTTCTGTATTGTCTTCATATTTTGAATGTTATTGATTTCTGCTCCTATTTTTATTATATCCTTCCTTCTTCATGCCTTGGGCTTACTTTTCTTTTTCTAGGTTTTTAAGGTGGAATTTACTTTATCGATCTGAGGATTTTTCTCTTTTCTAATGTATGCATCCTAGCATTGCTTTAGCTGCACCCCACATATCTTGGTATGCCTTTATTTTCATTTTCATTTACATATATAGATATTTTATTGCATTTGAGACATCTTCTTTGACCCCTGGACTATTTAGAAGTATATTTTAAAATTTCATAGTGTTTAGAAGTTTTTGTCTTGTCTTTCTGTTAACGTTTTCTGCTCTGATTTCATTATGGTCAGAGAACATAGTTTGTATGATTTTGATTCTTTTAAATTTTGAGGGGTGTGTGTATGGCCAGGATATGATATATTTTGGTAAATATTCCACGGACACTTGAAAAAAATGTGTATTCTGCTGTTATCGGCTAAAATAGTCTATATATGTCAATCAGATCCTATTGTGTCGTTCAGATCTTTTTCTTGATATTTTTATATAGAAGTTCTGAGTTGCTAAAAGGGGAGGTGTTAAAGTTCACAATTAAAGTTGTGAATTTGTTCATTTCTCCTTTCCTCTCTATCAATATTTACTTCACATATTTTGAGACTCTCCTTGTTGGTGCATACATATTTAGGATCATTATATCTTCCTTTTTTTTATTACCTCAGAGGTGCCTGTGGCTGTCTTCCCCCATTTTTTAAAATTTTTTTCTCTCTGTTGTTTAGATTGGGTAACTCCTATTGATTTGCCCTCAAGTTCACTGATTCTGTATTGGTGATTTTCACTTTACTGTTGAGTCCATCCAGAAAGATTTTTGTTTATGTCATTACATTTTTCATTTCAATAATTTCCATTTAGTTTTTTCATATAACTTTTTCTCTTTGTTGATATTTTTCTTTTTTACAAAGAGAATTCATAATTTCTTGTTGAGGAATTTTTATGACAACTGTTTTAAAATCCTTGTCAGATAATCCCAACATCTGATTCACATTTGTGTTAGAATCAGTTGATTGTCTTTCCTCTTTTCATTTGTGATTTTCTTAGTTCTTGCTATGATAGGTTATTTTCTATCGTATAGTGGACATTTTGCCTATCATGCTAGGAGTCTGAGGATTATTTAAATCTTTCCTTTTTTTTTTTTTTTTTCTTTTAGAAGGAAATCACCCTGATTAGGTTTAGCATTTAGGTCCTGGTCTAATTTTATAGTCTGTGGTTCTAATGAAAATTTAATTTTCCAAGACTTTGCACTTTTGGTCTACTTGGTTTATTGGGTCTTCTTTAAGTTCCCATTCATCCCTGCTATTGTTGCCTGAGGTGTCAGCAGTAGCTTCCCTAAACCAGTGCACCTGGTGTTTCTTGTTCAGAGAAAGGAGTGTCTGGCCAAGAGGGACAAAGTGCCTTTACATGCTGGACTGGTTTTTATGGCTGAATCTCCTTGCTGGTGCTGCCTAGTTGCCCAGTGTCTCTAGGTGGGGAAGGGAGTCTCAAGCCCTATTAAGAAAGCACGAGAGCACCTCCCCGATCATTAACTATTAGTGTGACTCCTGATTGATTCCCCTTTTTGGTGATGCCAGGCTAACTTGGTGCTGTTGGAGAGACTCCTGTTTGATATGAGGGTGAAATGATTCTATCTGGGCTGCCTATACTTTCTAGGTTGGGGGTTGAGAAATGCTGGGGGTGGGCCACTGTCCTCTGATGGGTGGGGGGAATGTAAAATGTTCTGCTGCTATGTGTCTCAGGTCTTGGCATCCCAAACCAGTCTGCCTTCCTCTTTACACTTTCAGAAGCCTTCTTTTAGTACTTCTTGTTTTATTCCAGGGTTTATAATTGTACTTGGTAAGGAAAAACAGAGAAAAATAATCTACACAATCTTGCTCAGACCAGAAGTCTGTACCATAACATTTTAAATACCTTTTAGAGTATAAGAAGAATCATCTATTTTCACAATTTTAGCTGAATATAATCTATAAGTGAGAATATAGACAAAATATCAAAACATGGAAAAAATACTGTGGCATGAGGAAATTAAAAAATAAATATTATATATATTTATTTTGCTAATATATTTTTATCATAATGGTACTCAAAATTAACCAAATTGGGAGGAAACCTTCAAGATGATGGAGGAGTAACATGTGAAGTTCACCTTCCTTCCCACAAATACATCAGAAATACATCTACAGATGGAACAACGCCTACAGAACACCTACTGAATGCTGGCAGAAGACCTCAGACTTCCCAAAAGGCAAGAAGCTACCCACATACCTGGGCAGGGAAAAAAAAAAAAAAGTAAAAACAGAGACAAAACAATAGGGATGGGACCTGTACCTCTGGGAGGGAGCTGTGAAGGAAGAAAAGTTTCCACACACTAGGAAACCCCTTCACTGGCAGAGATGGTGGGTGGCAGGAGAGAAGCTTCGGAGCCACAGAGGAGAGCGCAGCAACAGGGGTGCAGAGGGCAAATAGGAGAGATTCCCACATAGAGGATCGGTGCTGACCAGCACTCACCAGCCTGAGAAGCTTGTCTGCTCACCTGCTGGGGCAGGTGGGGGCCAGGACCTGAGGCTCCAGATTCAGAGGTCAGATCCCTGGGAGAGGACTGGCGTTGGCTGCATGAACACACCTGAAGGAGGCGAGTGCTCAACAGCTAGCTGGGAGGTAGTCCAGGAAAAAGTCTGGAACTGTATAAGAGACAAGAGACCATTGTTTCAGGGTGCATGAGGAGAGGGGATTCAGAGCATCACCTAAATGAGCTCCAGAGAAGGGCATGAGCCATGGCTATCAGCGCAGACAGCAGAGACGGGCATGAAATGCTGAGGCTGCTGCTGCAGCAACCAAGAAGCCTGTGTGCAAGCACAGGTCACTATCCACACCTCCCCTTCCGGGAGCCTGTGCAGCCGCCACTGCCAGGGTGCCGTGATTCAGGGACAACTTCCCCGGGAGAACATATGGCGCGCCTCAGGCTGTTGCAACGTCACGCTGGCCTCCGCTGCTACAGGCTCGTCCCACATTCCATACCCCACCCTCCCCCCGGCCTGAGTGAGCCAGAGCCCCCTAATCAGCTGGTACTTTAACCCCATCCTCTCTGAGCAGGGAACAGATGCCACCAGGTGACTTACATGCAGAGGCGGAGCCAAATCCAAAGCTGAACCCCAGGAGCTGTGCGAACAAAGAAGAGAAAGGGAAATCTCTCCCAACAGCCTCAGGAGCAGTGGATTAAATCACGACAATCAACTTTATGTACCTTGCATCTGTGGAATACCTGAATAGACAATGAATCATCCCAAAATTGAGGTGGTGGACTTTGGCAGCAACTATAGACTTGGGTTTGCTTTCTGCATCTAATTTGTTTCTGATCTTACATTTATTTAGTTTAGTATCTAGAGTTTATTATCATTGGTGGCTTTGTTTACTGATTTGGTTGCTCTCTTCCTTATATATATATATATATATATATATATATATATATATATATTTCCTTTATCTCTTTTAGTGAGTGTGTATGTGTATGCTTCTGTGTGTGATTTTGTCTGTATAGCTTTGTTTTACCATTTGTCCTAGGGTTCTGTTTGTCTGGTTATTTTTTTGGGTTTTTTGGTTTTTCTTATTACTTTTGAAAATCATTTATTTATAATAATTTTTTAAATTTTTATTTTAATAACATTATTTTATTTTTTTATTCTTTTTTTCTCCATTTTCTTCCGAGCTGTGTGGCTGACAGGGTCTTCATGCTCCAGCCAGGTGTCAGGCCTGTGTCTCTGAGAGGGGAGAGCTGAGTTCAGGACATTGGTCCACCAGAGACCTCCTGGCTCCACATAATATCAAATGGTGAAAGCTCTCCCAGAGACCTCCATCTCAACAGTACAACCCAGCTCCATTCAACGACCAGCAAGATGCAGTGCTCAACTCTATGCCAAACAATTAGCAAGAAAGGAACATAGCCCCACCCATTAGAAGAGAGGCTGCCTAAAATCATAATAAGGTCACAGACACCCCAAAACATACCACTGGACACGGTCCTGCCCACCAGAAAGACAAGATCCAGCCTCATCCACCAGAACAGAGGCACCAGTACCCTACATCACAAAGCCTATACAACATACTGAACTAACCTTGCCCACTGGGGGCAGACACCAAAAACAATGGGAACTACAAACCTGCAGCCTGTGAAAAGGAGAACCCAAACACAATAAGTTAAGCAAAATAAGAAGACAGAGAATAACACAGCAGATGAAGGAACAAGGGGAAAACCCACCAGACCTAATAAATGAAGAGGAAATAGGCAGTCTACCTGAAAAAGAATTCAGAGTAATGATAGTAAAGATGATTCAAAATCATGGAAATAGAATGGAGAAAATACAGGAAACATTTAAGAAGGAGCTAGAAGAACTAAAGAGCAAACAAACAATGATGAACAACACAATAAATGAAATTAAAAATACTCTAGAAGGAACAATAGCAGAATAAATAAGGCAGAAGAATGGATAAGTGACCTGGAAGATAAAATAGTGGAAATAACTACCACAGAACAAAATAAAGAATAAAGAATGAAAAGAATTGAGGAAAGTCTCAGAGACCTCTGGGACAACATTAAAAGCACCAACATTCAAATTATAGGGGTCGCAGAAGAAGAAGAGAAAAAGAAAGGGACTGAAAAAATATTTGAAGAGGTTATAGTTGAAAACTTCGCTAATATGAGAAAGGAAATAGTCAATCTAGTCCAGGAAGTTCAGAGAGTCCCATACAGTATAAATCCAAGGAGAAACATTACAAGACACATACTAATCAAACTATCAAAAATTAAATAAAAGGAAAAAAATTAAAACAGCAAGGGAAAAACAACAAATAACATTCAAGGGAATCCTCAAAAGGTTAACAGCTGATCTTTCAGCAGAAACTCTGCAAGCCAGAAGGGAGTGGCAGGACATATTTAAAGTGATGAAAGGGAAAAACCTACAATCAAGATTACTCTATCCAGCAAGGATCTCATTCAGATTCAGTTGAGAAATTAAAACCTTTACAGACAAGCAAAAGCTAAGAGAATTCAGCACCACCAAACCAGCTATACAACAAATGCTAAAGGAACTTCTCAAGGCAGGAAACACAAGAGAAGGAAAAGACCTACAATAACAAACCCAAAACAATTAAGAAAATGGTAAAATGAACATACATATCGATAACTACCTTAAATGTAAATGGATTAAATGCTCCAACCAAAAGACATAGACTGGCTGAATGGATATATAAACAAGACCTGTATATATGCTATCTACTAGAGACCCACCTCAGACCTAGGGACACATACAGACTTAAAATGAGGGGATCTAAAAGATACTCTATGCAAATGGAATTCAAAAGAAAGCTGGAGTAGGAATTCTCCTATCAGACAAAATGACTTTAAAATAATAACTATTTTAAGAGACAAAGAAGGACACTACATAATGGTTAATGGATCAATCCAAGAAGAAGATATAACAATTGTAAATATTTATGCACCTAACATAGGAGCACATCAATACATAAGGTAAATTCTAACAGCCATAAAAGGGAAATCGGCAGTAACACAATCATATTAGGGGACTTTAACACCCCACTTTCACCAGTGGGTAGATCATCCAAAATGAAAATAAATAAGGAAACACAAGCTTTAAATGATATATTAAACAAGATGGACTTAATTGATATTTATAGGACATTCCACCAAAAAACAACAGAATACAATTACTTTTCAAGTGCTCATGGAACATTCTCCAGGATAGATCATATCTTGGGTCATAAATCAAGCCTTGGAAAATTCAAGAAAATTGAAATTGTATCAAGTATCTTTTCCAACCACAATGCTATGAGACTAGATATCAATTAGAGGAAAAAATCTGTAAAAATACAAATACATGTAGGCTAAACAATACACTACTAAATAACCAAGAGACCACTGAAGAAACCAAAGAGGAAATCAAAACATACCTAGAAGCAAATGACAAATGAAAACATGATGACTCAAAGCCTATGGGATGCAGTAAAAGCAGTTCTAAGAAGGAAGCTTATAGCAATATAATCCTACCTAAAGAAATAAGAAACATCTCAAATAAACAATTTAACTTTACACCTAAACAGTAAGAGAAAAAAGAACAAAAAAAACCTCAGTTAGCAGAAGGAAAGAAATCATAAAGACCAGATCAGAAATAAATGAAAAGGAAATGAGGAAAAAATAGCAAAGAAAAATAAAACTAGAAGCTGGTTCTTTGAGCTGTTTGTTTGTTTTTTGTGGTACGTGGGCCTCTCACTGTTGTGGCCTCTCCCGTTGTGGAGCACAGGCTCTGGACGTGCAGCGTCCATGGCTTACGGGCCCAGCCACTCCACAGCACGTGGGATCTTCCCGGGCTGAGGCACGAACCCGTGTCCCCTGCATTGGCAGGTGGACTCCCAACCACTGCGCCACCAGGGAAGCCCTGAGCTGTTCTTTTTATAAACAAAATTGATAAACCATTAGCCATACTCAACAAGAAAAAAAAGGGTGAAGACTCAAATCAATAGAATTACAAATGAAAAAGAAGTAACATCTGACACTACAGCAATACAAAGGATCATGAGAGATGACTACAAGCAACTATATGGCAATAAAATGGACAACCTGGAAGAAATGGACAAATTCTTAGAAAAGAACAACATTCCGAAACTGAAACAGGAAGAAATAGAAAATATGAACAGACCAATCGTAAGCACTGAAATTGAGACTGTGATTAAAAATCTTCCAACAGACCAAAGCCCAGGACCAGATGGATTCACAGGCGGATTCTACCAAACATTTAGAGAAGAGCTAACACCAATCCTTCTCAAACTCTTCCAAAATATAACAGAGGGAGGAATTCTCTGAAACTAATTCTATGAGGCCACAATCACCATGATACCAAAACCAGACAAATATTACACACACAATAGAAAAGCCTTCAGACCAATAGCACTGATGAACATAGATGCAAATATCCTCAACAAAATACTAGCAAACAGCACATTAAAAGAATCATACACCATTATCAAGTGGGGTTTATCCCAAAAATGCAAGGATTCTTCAATATGCGGATCAATCAATGTGATACACCATATTAACAAACAGAAGGAGACAAACCATATGATCATCTCAAAAGATGTAGAAAAAGCTTTTGACAAAATTCAACACCCATTTATGATTAAAAAAAAAACAAAACCCAGAAAGTAGGCATAGAGGGAACCTACCTCAACATAATAAAGGCCATATATGACAAACCCACAGCCAACATTGTTCTCAATGGTGAAAAACTGAAACCATTTCCACTAAGACCAGGAACATGACAAGGTTGCCCACTCTCACCACTATTATTCAACATAGTTTTGGAGGTTTTAGCCACAGCAATCAGAAAAGAAAAAGAAATAAAAGGAATCCAAATCAGAAAAGAAGAAGTAAAGCTGTCACTCTTTGCAGATGACCTGATACTATAATTAGGGAATCCTAAAGATGCTACCAGAAAACTACTAGAGCTAATGAATGAATTTGGTAAGGTAGCAAGATACATATTTAATGCACAGAAATCTCTTGCATTCCTATACACTAATGAGGAAAAATCTGAAAGAGAATTTAAGGAAACACTCCGATTTACCATTGCAACAAAAAGAATAAAATACCTAGGATAAACCTACCTAAGGAGACAAAAGACCTGTATACAGAAATCTATAAGACACTGATGAAAGGAATTAAAGATGGTACAAACAGATGGAGAGATATAGCATGTTCTTGGATTGGAGGAATCAACATTGTGGAAATGACTATACTACCCAAAGCAATCTACAGATTCAATGCAATCCCTATCAAACTACTAATGGCATTTTTCACAGAACTAGAACAAAAAGTTTCACAATTTGTATGGAAACACAAAAGACCCCATATAGCCAAGCAATCTTGAGAAAGAAAAACGGAGCTGGAGGAATCAGGCTCCCGGACTTCAGACTATACTACAAAGCTACAGTAATCAAGACACTATAGTCCTTGTACAAAAACAGAAATATAGATCAATGGAACAGGATAGAAAGCCCAGAGATAACCCCATGCACATATGGTCACCTTATTTTTGATAAAGGATGTAAGAATATACAATGGAGAAAAGACAGCCTCTTCAATATGTGGTGCTTGGAAAACTAGAGAGCTACATGTAAAAGAATGAAATTAGAACACTCCCTAACGCCATAAACAAAAATAAACTCAAAATGGATTAAACACCTAAATGTAAGGCCAGACACTATAAAACTCTTAAAGCAAAACATAGGCAGAACTCCCTATGACATAAGGCACAGCAAAATCCTTTTTGACCCACCTCTTAGAGAAATGGAAATAAAAACAGAAATAAACAAATGGGACCTAAAGCAACTTAAAAGGTTTTGCACAGCAACGGAAACCATAAGCAAGACGAAAAGACAACCCTCAGAATGGGAGAAAATATTTGCAGATGAAACAACTGACAAAGGATTAGTCTCCAAATTTTACAAGCAGCTCATGAAGCTCAATAAGAAAAAAACAAACAACCCAATCCAAAAATGGGCAAATGACCTAATAGACATTTCTATAAAGAAGATATACAGATTGCCAACAAACACATGAAAGGATGCTCAACATCACTAATCATAAATGCAAATCAAAACTACAATGAAGTATCAACTCACACCACTCAGATTGGCCATCATCAAAGGATCTGCAAACAATAATGCTGGAGTCGGTGTGGAGGAAACGGAACCCTCTTGCACTGTTGGTGAGAATGTAAACTGATACAGCTACTATGGATAACAGTATGCAGGTTCATTAAAAACTAAAAATAGAACTACCATATGACCTAGCAATCCCACTACTGGACATATACGTTGAGAAAACCATAATTCTAAAAGAGTCATGTACCACAGTGTTCATTGCAGCCCTATTTACAATAGCCAAGACATTGAAGCAACCTAAGTGTCCATCGACCGATGAATGAATAAAGAAGATGTGGCACATATATACAATGGAATATTTCTCAGCCATAAAAAGAAATGATATTGAGTTATTTGTAGTGAAGTAGATGGACCTAGAGACTGTCATACAGAGAGAAGTAAGTCAGAAAGAGAAAAGCAAATACAATATGCTAACATATATGGAATCTAAAAAAAAAAAAGTTTCTGAAGAAGCTAGGGACAGGAGAGAAATAAAGACGCAGACGTAGAGAATGGACTTGAGGATATGGGGAGGGAGAAGGGTAAGCTGGGACAAAGTGAGAGAGTGGCATGGACATATATACACTACCAAATGTAAAATAGATAGCTAGTGGGAAGCAGCCACATAGCACAGGGAGATCAGCTCAGTGCTTTGTGACCACCTAGAGGGGTGGGATAGGGAGGATGGGAGGGAGATGCAAGAGGGAAGAGATATGGGGATATATGTATATGTATAGCTGATTCACTTTGTTATAAGGCAGAAACTAACACACAATTGTAAAGCAATTATACTCCAATAAAGTTGTTAAAAAAATAACCAAATTGTGTCACATGTTATAAAGTATTAGGTTCACCTACTGTGCTAAGCTACAAAAAGAGAACTTATAAAAACAATAAATTGTACCTTTAGTTCAAAAAAAAAACCTTCTAAAGAAAATATAGGTAGGACTGATTATTTACTTAAAACAAATTCATGGGATTCTCTAAAATAGCTCCTTCTGAGTTGATTTCATTTACGATTCAACATTTTCATTTACAAATTATTTTTTTAGGCATGCATACTTGTACCCACAATTTTGATTACTGGTTTCACAGTTGCATACGGAAGGTATACTCCAAGAAGGCTAGGTTTGACCAGTTGGAGCCCTCATCGTTGACCAAGGCTTTGGATTCTTCTGGTCAGGGTCTCAAGGCTTACCAGACTCAGAAGGCTGACTGACCTGATAAAAACCATAAATCTGAAAGGGTAGCATGAGACAATGTTCTGTGGTTATACAACAGTTCTGTTTCTTAATCGCAGTGGTGTTAACACAAATTTAAACGTGATAAAATGACAAAATCGAATGCACACACTGTACCAGTGCCAGTTTCTTTGTTTTGATAGTGATTATGATTAAGATGTGACAATTGGGGTAAACAGGGAGAAAAGTACATGGAAACTCTCTATTCTTTTTTCAAATTACTGTGAATCTATAATTATTTCAAAATAAAAAAGTTAAAAAATACTATAGCCTATTTTAATTTATTTAGGGCAAGTACCCAATCATTATTGCTATTAAAAAAAAACTCTCTTAGGTAATGTATGTATTCTTTGAAATGAATATTAGAATTATTTTATGAAGTCCTAAAAATGAAAAATAAATTAATTAGCATCATATTACATTGACAGGTTATTTGAGGGGAAGAACTGGAAACCTTATAATATTGTTCTCCTATCCTTGTACTTACCAGCTGGAATGGACAGTACGCCTGACTACTTGGCCATTGTAGCTTCAATGTCATAGGCACAGAAGTCTAGCAGAGGAAATGTGTGCAACTCTAACCACTATGGAAAATGATGTTTCCTTTCATTAGAAAAGGAGTCCGTGGAATCAGATAAGTCCAGAAGGTGTTAATAACAAACTGTAATTAATGTGTCAAGAAAGGTAAAGCTTCTTTATGGAATTGATATTTGTCAAGATGAGATATCCTGCTTCTCCACTAGGGATTTAATAAAATTATCTTTATTAATAACAATGTTTTTGCAAATCATAAAATATTTTATATGAAGAAATAGATGGGATTTGTAATCTTAAAATTCTTAGCTCATGGTTATGTCTTTTCTCTAGTTCCATAATTTTCCATGCTTTAATTTTTAGAATAGTGTTTGTGCCTTCTATAAATATTAAGTGTGGATCTGAAAAGTATGAGAACACACATTGAGTATAACTTTAAGCACTGATCCAGTCACCTCTGATTAAAACTGCCTAGTGGTTAGAGACAATTAAATTCACTCTCTACCATGGTCTGGAACATCCTATGTAATCTGGTCACTGCCTACCTCACAGATCTCACCTCACTCTGTCCTACCTTTTATTCTATAAATATTTATTGATACCGCTTGTATACTAGTTACTCTTCTAGGTGCTGGGCATCTAAGAGTGAAAAGACAGGCACTATGGTGTACTTGCTTTCATAGAGTGAACCTTCTAGTAGGGAGAGTTAGATTTGCAAGTCAATGAATGCTTTCTTTTCCATGCATTTATTCCTGTAAAATGTTATGGAAGGGGAAAAAAACCCCACTTACTTTATTCCCAACTAATTGCCAGTTTTTACCTGTAGCCTTTTGAATAATAATCACAGGACTGCTGTTAGAAAGAGCCAAGCAAACATTTTTAGACCTTAAGTCACTACGTTCAAGATTCAAGGGAGTGTCCTATCAGTGTGACATTTTGTCATGTGCCCACCACTTGGCCAGGGAATATTGGAGCATCTTGGCTGACCATACCACCAAGATCATTTCACAGGTGGGAAGGATGTTTTCCCACAGGAAGATCAGGAACTTTCAGGTGTGGTGGCTGCCATGACAATTAAAATTCTAGGCATATTCCTACCTTTATACTCCTGTGAAGAAGGTAAGACACACATTATGGTGTCGGTTTTGCAAGTGAAGAACCTGAAAACTTCAAAGCTCAAATTGCACAAAGCTAAAGAGGTAGTAAGTGACATGGCTAAGGCTGGAACTTATTTTATCTTCAGGATTAGTGCATTTATCACTATCAGAAATTATTAAACTGAGGCTCAGAAAGGAGCTTCAAGGCATTTATGAATCTCTTGGAATAGTAGGCAAAATGTTGTTTTTAGGTTTGGATGGGAGCAAGTGGTCTGAGTGTTTAATTAGATTCTTTTTTTTTTCAATATCATTTTTATTGAAGAATAGTTGATTTACAATGTTGTGTTAATTTCTGCTGTACAGCAAACTGATTCAGTTATACATATATACACATTTTTCTTTAAATATTATTTTCCATTATGGCTTATCATAGGATATTGAATATCCTATTGAATATAGTTCTCTGTGCTTATTAGATTCTTAAAAGGCTTATGACCAAAAAAAATAAAGTAATAATCATAAAGTTAAGAACTATGCATGCATATTGCATCTATTGAAAGGAAGTAAGCAAATATGAGTCCTCTACCACTATGCAGCTCACATCTTTCTCTTTCGTGTTTGAAAAGACATGAGAAATTAAAATTAAGCTGGGAATGGAGTAACACATTCCACCATTTACAGCTACTTTGAAATTAGCGACACACTTTCTGGGAAGCATCCCACAGGAGCCTATCTATAAGAGAAGGGCTGCTCTGTTTGAGAGGTAATGACAAGCATCCACTCACTTCTACAATTCTTTGAATCATCTCCACATGAAATGGGATTCATGCTTAGCCTCTACTCTTTTTAGTATTTGCTCAAGTAGGAGAAGAAGGTTGCTGATTTGTTCACAACTGCGTAGTGAAGGAATTTGGACCATCTTGTTTCCTAGCTTCTGTAGGTGCCTCTAGGGAGAGCTAAGTGCTAGAGGAGATTAACCTTGAAGTGTGTACTTAAATAATTAGATCGAAGACGGACTGGAGACTTAACCCTCAATAAACTCGCACTACTTTTAGGAAATACAGTAAGTCAAGGATTCCCCAAGAAACCAAAACAAAGTATTTCTTCTCGGCTCTGAAAGTAAAACTATAGGTATAACAGATGTGAAAGTGCTTTGGAAAAGTAGTGAAAACACTAGAAAAACATGATGGCTTATGATGGAAGCAATCCCCCTGCCTCCTCCCCCAAATGCTACATTGTAGTTTTATGTGCAGAAAACTGGTAGCCACAAAATACATTATTGAAAAAGAGCACCGAAGTAGGAAATGATTTAAGAGTGATAAGTGTTACTATTAAGAATTAGCATACTTTGGTAGGATTGCTTACATTTATTATTTCAGTGATTTTTATTTTGGGTACTTAAGGATGATATATTCCCCCTTGGAGCACAGAGATGAATATAGGTTAATTCTACTTGCATCTGGCTGAGTGTTCCAAGACTGTTCCTGTGGGTCTGGGAATCAAGCAGAGATCAATTCACACAAAGCCCTTCTTTGCTGATTCTATACTCATTTCTGACTTCTTACCCTTAGATAATAGTTAAAACTTAATTCTTGGGGGAAAAAAGCCTACTGTTTCAGCTTCAAAATTCTATGTTCTTTACTTTCATCATCCGTTGGATGATTCAGGAAGACAGCACTTCTCCATGTACTTGTCTTTTCCCAAGTGAGGAATCTACATGAGGAGTCAAAATTAACAAACACATTCACTTATCTGGCATGTTTTAAATTACATATATATATATATATATATATATATATTTGTAACATCTTTATTGGAGTATAATTGCTTTACAATGGTGTGTTAGTTTCTGCTTTATAACAAAGTGAATCAGTTATACATATACATATGTTCCCATATCTCTTCCCTCTTGCATCTCCCTCCCTCCCACCCTCCCTATCCCACCCCTCTAGGTGGTCACAAAGCACCAAGCTGATCTCCCTGTGCTATGCGGCTGCTTCCCACTAGCTATCTATTTTACATCTGTAGTGTATATATGCCCATACCACTCTCTCACTTCGTCCCAGCTTACCCTTACCCCTCTCCGTGTCCTCAAGTCCATTCTCTAGTAGGTCTGTGTCTTTATTCCCGTCTTAACCCTAGGTTCTTCATGACCATTTTTGTTTGTTTGTTTGTTTTCTTAGATTCCATATATATGTGTTAGCAGACAGTATTTGTTTTTCTCTTTCTGATTTACTTCACTCTGTATGAAAGACTCTAGGTCCATCCACCTCACTACAAATAACTCAGTTTTGTGTCTTTTATGGCTGAGTAATATTCCATTGTACATATGTGTCACATCTTCTTTATGCATTTATCTGTTGATGGACACTTAGGTTGCTTCCATGTCCTGGCTATTGTAAATAGAGCTGCAATGAACATTGTGGTACATGACTCTTTTTGAGTTATGGTTTTCTCAGGGTATATGCCCAGTAGTGGGATTGCTGGGTTGTATGGTAGTTCTATTTGTAGTTTTTTAAGGAACCTCCATACTATTCTCCATAGTGGCTGTATCAATTTACATTTCCACCAGCAGTACAAGAGTGTTCCCTTTTCTCCACACACTCTCCAGCATTTATTGTTTCTAGATTTTTTTGATGATCGCCATTCTGACCGTTGTGAGATGATATCTCATTGTAGTTTTGATTTGCATTTCTCTAATGATTTATATATATATATATATATATATAAAACCAACTATTACTTTTCTATGGTCTTTCCCCAGAGTCACGTTTTACAATGTAGATTAACTGGATCTCTTTTTATTTATCAGGCAAGAATTATTTTCCCTTAGGAGATAGCAAGGGATTAAAATGAGTGAGCAAATATGGGGCAAGGGAGGAGGAAGTAAGGCTTTGACTATTGCATTTTAAGAATGTTTGTCATATCCCAAGCATCTTTGTTAAACATCTATTAAAAGTAAGCCCTGCTACAAGGGATGCTTCAGTCAATCTAGCACAGCAAGTGAAGTATCCTTTAGCGGTGTTTGTCAAAGCGTGGGTCCCAGACAATGGCAGCAGCATCACCCGGGAACCTATAAGAAATGCACATTCTTCGGTCACACCCCAGGACTACTGAGGCTGATATCCAGTAATTCCCATTTTAACAGACCCTCTGGATGAGTCTGATCCCCACTAATGTTTGAGAACATCTGTCCTAGTGAACAGCCATCTTGCTTTAAGATACTTGAATTATGTATATATATGTTTTAAATATATATATATTATTGAAGTATAATAGCTTTACACTGCTGTGTCAGTTTCTGCTGTACAGCAAAGTGAATCAGCTATAAGTATACATATATCCCCTTGTTTGGATTTCCTTCCCATTTAGGTCAGCACAGAGTACCAAGTAGAGTTCCCTGAGTTATACAGTAGGTTCTCATTAGTTATCTATTTTACACATAGTAGTGTAATATGTCAATCCCAATCTCTCAATTCATCCTACCCACCCCACCCCTTTTCCCCTTTGGTGTCCATATGTTTGTTCTCTACATCTGTGTCTCTATTTCTGCCCTGCAAACTGGTTCATCTGTACCATTTTTCTAGCTTCCACATATATCTGTTAATATATAATATTTGTTTTTCTCTGACTTAATTCACTCTGTATTACAGTCTCTAGGTCCATCCACGTCTCTGCAAATGACACAATTTCATTCCTTTTTATGGCTGAGTAATAATCCTTTGAAGATACCTGTATAAATATTTTTAATGAGGTTAATATACTTTCATGAATCTTTTAATTTTTAATATCACAATTTTTTGTTAAATCAATATTCCACTTTTATCTTATTGTGATTATATTCACATAGTTCTCTTTTGGGCTATGTTTTATGATAATATTTCCTTTTAAAAAAAATAATCCTAGAGCTAATTATTGTCATTTCCTGAATTCCATCAGGTATTCTTATTCTTCCCAAACCATCTAAGAGAACTGTATAATTACTCTAAACTCTATTTTTTGTTTGGTCATGTACATCAACCTCTGTTCTTATCTTTACCCAGTGAGGGTTCCTTCCAGGAGCTCTTTGTGCCCCTAGTGGGATTATTGTTCTCTGAGTCTTAGGCAGAGCTCTCCATCTGGGTGTTCCCTTGTCTCTCCTGTGGGTCTCATTTCTCCTGTATCCACTGTTTTTTTCTCTTTATTTACTCCTTTCCCCCTTCTCTGTCCTCCCTGATAAAAGATGAATGCAAGTTAAACATCTTGAACCTAGCTTATGGAAAAATGTTTTTATTCTATTCTTACACTTAGGAGTTGACAATTTTTTGGCTGTTCATTCCTTTTTAAAACAAACCATAAAAAAATGACATGGAAGCCTTGAGGTCATGGCGGGAGTTGTCCATTGATAGGCTTTGCTGGAAGATGTGATCCAGCAGGAACTCAGTTGTGTTATTAGGGTGCCCTCCAAAATCACTGTCTACATATTTTTTCTTATGGGTTGCTCAGTTTCACCTCGTTAGATTTTTTTCAATTTCTTATCTTAAGGAAGAGGAAAAAGTGTTAATTTTATTCCTGACTCCCAACCAGAGTTATTGAAGCCAAGCAGTAGTCAGGAAAAGGGATCTTGCCTTTCAAGGTACAGAATTTTGCTTCACAGAACAGCACCCCTCCTCCATTCTGCTGCATTCAGATTTCGCCTGATTCTGTGTTGCCTGTAGGTCTTTCAAATGAAGATACCTAATGTGTAATAGTTTCCAGTTGCCCAGAAAGTGATTTGTGCCTAAGATAAATATTTGGCACCTATTAATAAATGGATACTATGTTGTATATAAGGAAGTAATTAAAGTGAGTTATGGTATGAAGTAAAAAGAGTGGAGGATGGAACCATGGGAAACTTTAACATTTAAGGGGCAATTGAAAAAAAACTATAAAAAAAGAAAATGTTAGTTTAGGTTTTCCAAGAAGCAGACTGAATTAGATGTGCAAGAGATTTAGTGGGGAAATCACCTGCAAAGGATAAATGGAAGAGTGTAAAGGAGAAGGAGGGGAGGAATTATACAATTAGATGTGGATCTGATACCTGTGAAAGAGATGGAAGGATTGGGTAGGAAAAACATCACATGCAATTCACTTCTCAAAAAATTTTGACCAAACCAATGGGAAGTCCCTGAACAAAGGTATCTTTTGGATGAGTCCTGAGCAGGCAGGAAAGGGTGGGGACTAACACCCATGCCATGCTCATCATTAACTGGGAACAGCAAAGAGGGAGTGTGAACTGCGTGCAAATGCAGTGATGAATCGCAAGGTGAGGCAGCTAGGGCTTCACCTATGCTTCCTGAAGCATGGTTTCTTAGAGAAAATCTGAAAGGCAGATCTTAGAAATGAGAGAAACTAGAAAGAATGGCAGTACCAAAGCCACAGAGAGGAAGTTGTGTGCATTTATTCTCATAACTCTGCTATAAAAAGAAATGATGGATAAATTATCTTAAAACTGCACATTTGAGCCTGAGACTTTTCCCTGTGAAACCTGTAGTTAACAGTCATGTGCAAAAATGTGCATAATTGGAGACAACGTTAATACTGGGGAAAACATAGTTCTGGAGAAGATGATGGATTGGCTTAAAAGTTTAAGACCATTTATAATTTTCAAATATGCACTTTGAGTTGATTTGAAATATTTCATACTTGAATTTCCTAATGGAGTTAATTCATCACAGCTGATCTGATTGCAAACACAGCACCAACCAGAAACAAGCAGTCACAGCACAAGTGAAAATCAAGGCATATCACTCCTACGTATTTAGCAATGAGGAAGGTATTTTTTCCTAAACTTTTATCTGTACCTTATTAATATGTAGTATTCCAACATAGTTCGAAACTCAGTTATGGCTACAGCCTTCTTACAACCACAACTGCTCAATTTCCATGTTATCATTCTTTGGGAATTTTAAAGTTATCAAATTTTTCTATTATCCCTATAGACTTATTCCTGAAAAAAGCAGGTTCACATCTCATAATTCCTACCTGTATGCACATAACTGTCAACCAATGGTCCAGCAGCAGGGATCCACTTTCAGAAGTATGTTGGGATGTGTCCGTCGTATATACACGACACAGATGAGGAGTTTAGAGAGAGAAAAGAGAGAATGAGGAAAATCCCTATTTATTGTGGGTCACTTCTGTGCCTGCAAAGCTGAGTGAGGACTTCCATGATGACTGCCACCCAGGACTTTAGAGTGATTGCTCTGCATAAGAAGGGGGACAGATTGGGGGTTGTGGGGAGAGTCCAGGAGGGAAACCACAGGAGTTAGGATGGCTAAGCTCTGGAGTGGAGAAACAGAGGCAATGAGGGAGAATAAGACTAACAATTCCATGAGGGTAGAGACACCATGTCCATTTTTGCTCTTTGTTTTATAACCAGCACAGCAATGGCCTATAGGCAGAAATCAACAATTTGCAATTCTAATACTCAAAATTAAATGATTTTTGTTCTCTAGTTGATTCATGTTTTAACAAATTTCTGCAACTAGCTCAGATTTTAAAGTACAGAAGAGCACTGCTTCCTTTAGTCAACCCTGTAGTTTAGCCCTGTTCTGGACACAGTATACGTTTTCAAGAACTATTTGATGGGATTGAACTGTCACATAGTTTTAGTTATTTAACCTCTGAGATGTTTAGTTTCTATAATGTGATCATATCCCCTTTTGTTTCCAGATGAGCAAAATCCAGTGTGGACTCTTGAGGAGAAAGTCTTTCTTCTGCATCTCCCAGGTCTAATACCTGTGACACATTTCTTTACAACTCTAAGTGAAAGGGGGATGGGTAGGTGGTTTGGGATCATCTGTTAAAATCCAAACTCCCTCGTTATATACCTGGTGACATCCCAGCTAACCAGGCCTAACAGATTCTTCTGTATGAAGTGGCTATATGTTTAAAGATTCAATAACAGGACAAAAGTTGGTCCCCACACCCACCACCATCAGACCTCTGGTTGGCATCTACTCCTCAGGCTTTACACAGACCTGCTCTGAAAATCACTAATTTAACAAACTATATTTAATTTTTAAAATTTCCAGAATGTGTTGATTTTTTATAAATCAAAGGATTGTATGATTATATCTAAAAAGACGATACTTAAAAAGATAATTTGAGGCTCTAAAAAAAAAGTCAACTCAGCTCTCCAGTGACCTTCATTTCCATTTTTCCAAGAACCAGAAAGTGTGTGTGTGTGTGTGTAAATGTTATATGGAATATAAATATATGTATAATATACTCATACATATATATGACTATATACACATGACATAAAGTTATAATGAACTTCTAAATACAAACCAGAATTTCAAATCTTTGAAAATATAGTTAAGCATGTAGATTGTGTTTAGCTCGCTCTTATTTTCGACACTGGCAAAGCTTCAAAATCTTGAAGTAAAAATAATTATTTTTGTGTCTATGGTGAAACATATGTAATTAGAGTGGTTTTAGGGACATATGTGGTGATGAAAACAATTGAAGTCATTAAGCTTCAGTGAGTTTATTAAAGTGTTTACAGATCAGGGTGCCTTTGTTTTGAGCTGAATTCAGGTATCTCTCTAGAGGTAGCATCAGTAATCCATATGAATTTTCCATTACTGTTAACACTGAAACAAAGTAAGAAAAATGTAATTAAAATTATAATTAAACCAACACTGAGAAATAACTTGAGACAGAAGAAGTTTATAAGTTTTTGCAAAAGTTTTCTTTTTAGAGCCGCTTTCAGATTTTTCAAAGATAAAATAATATTGGTTGGATATTGTGCATTTCTTCATGATGGTCAAGTATTCCCTATTTACTCCCTGTAGACATTTCCATAGTTACCAAGTTGAACATGCAAGTTTGAGTTATTGCTACACTTTCACATTATATTAAATGAAAAAAGAAGTTGCAAAGCAGAGTTAGTAGTACAATTCCTTTTATTTAGCAAAACAGTTCTGTATTCATGAATATATGAGGAACAAAATATTAACATTTAATTAATAGTAGTTAATCTTGGGGCAGAGGTTTATGGGAGTGATGGAAAACTTCCCAATTTCATGTTCTAACTTTCAGTTCTATGAATTTTTTGACCACATATTTCATTGTTTTTATTTAAAAAAGTCAACAAGAACTCTAGGCCCTTTTAAGTTTTCATCTTTACAGGATTTCTTTTAAGATAGAAAAGAATGGTTTCTAGCACTGTTTAAAAAGATTCCTCTTTTTTAAAAATTCTAATTCCCTTCCTAAATCTTTGGAAATTTTTACTATTTCTCCCTTAAACTGGTTGTAACAGGGAGCTGTATGTGGAAAGTTTGAAAGACCTCTCGCAAGGTGGAATATGAGAATGATTTGTGAAGGAGAGCTCTGAAAAGAGAGGGCATTGACAGATCTAGGGAGGTGGAATGGAGGTACAAGGAGAAAAGGATGCTTCTAGAATAACATGGAATGTTCTTCCTCCCCACAACACTAGAAATGACTAAAGATGTGAACAGGTGAGTTGGCCTCTCTGAGAAATATGAGGATTGAAGGCGCAGCATACAATTTTCTTAGATGGGTGGCAATAGCGCTCTCTAGTGGAGGCTGGGGAGCTGGCAAATCAGGGAAAGCAGGACATGTAGCAATGTCCCTCCAAAGATAATGAGAAATTCAAAGAGACACCTAGAAGGGGAAATGTGTCCGGTTAAACACGGTGGATTCAATACTTAGGTCTCTTCTCTTTCTCAAGACACCATGAAAATGCTAGTAAATCGGGAAAAAGGTAGAAATCCTTCAAAATGAGTCAATAAGATAAGAGATGGGAATTAATTTTTGAATGCAAGAAAGTGGATGGAAGTTTGCAGAGGTGGAAGCTGGCTGCAAGAAGGACTCCAGTAAGAGACAAGTCTATTTTGGATGCAGAATCCCAAAATGTGTCACGAATTGGAGGTGCCATTTAACACTGACATCTCATGTGAGGCGTGGAGTGGAAAACAGGGAGTTGCCGGTCTGTCTGGATAAAGAGAGCGTGAGGTCCTGCTGATCCGGGCAACTGCAGGAGCCTGGGGAGCACTGCATCACACCAGTACCCGGGCCTCAGGCCCAGAATCTCTGAGTTACGTTAGTCTGGATGGCACCCAGGTATGTAGATTTTTGAAAATCTCCTAAGATGACTCTGACTTGCAGCCAGGAGTGAGCACCATGGCTCACATACAAATTGACCATTGTTCCAAAAGGAAACAGGCTACTTTTTTAGCGACTTTACCCAAGGTTTCCCATCCAATAGGAATGAGTTAGAATGAGAAGCAGTTCACTCTTTCCAGGTTTTCTTTCCATTAGCCATCCAGCCTTGAATTCTGCCTGTTGGAGGCAGTGTGACTCACCCTCAGCTCGTTGTGACACTGTGTCTCTAAATAGTGCAACCAGGGGGCTTCCCTGGTGGCACAGTGGTTAAGAATCCTCCTGCCAATGCAGGGAACATGGGTTCGAGCCCTGGTCCGGGAAGATTCCACATGTGGTGGAGCAACTAAGCCTGTGCGCCACAACTACTGAGCCTGTGAGCCACAACTACTAAAGTCCAGGCACCTAGAGACTGTGCTCTGCAACAAGAGAAGCCACAGCAATGAGAAGCCCACACACCACGATGAAGAGTAGCCCCTGTTTGTCGTGACTAGAGAAAGCCTATGCACAGCAACAAAGACCCAATGCAGCCAAAAATAAAATAAATAAATCAAAAAAAAAAAAAAGTGCAACCAGAACCCCAGCAGGAGAAAACTTTGTAGGTCAGAAATCGTTTATAGATTAAGAAAAAAAGCATCATCTTCATGCACCATTGAATTACAATCTTGACTGTATCTTTTCTCTTGTTTACACATGCCTCTGTGCCCCATGAGAAAAACAGATAGTGCAAAAGAAAGAAACAGTGCTGGTGATCAAGGAATTTGATGCCCTTTGGTGTTGATTTTTACTCCCAGATCACTGCATTTAAAATTGAGAATGCAGGGTTTTCATGCCATGCTTTCCCATGGCATTATGTTTTCATACCATGAGAGCAATTTTGATATAAAGCAATATTGCTTTGAAAATAAGAGTGCTGTCCCTCAGAATGAAGGCAAATGAGGATTTAGAACCCTTGCAGGTTGTACTGTCAGTACTAATTTGAGTGCTAAATTTCCATTTTCAAACCTAAGTAAACAGGAACGTAGACAGCTTGAACAAGATGAAATTGTGATATCGCCCAAAGGAACATGCTGATCAGGGAGAGCTCAGCATGAATTTGAATCAAAAGCATCTGCAACAACTTTAACTCTGCTTCATGCCATCAGGGCTGGACCAACACAGGGAAGTTGAACCCGTAACACCTGGGATAGAGGGCAGAGAGCCATACCCTAGCCATTCTGAAAGGCTCTCCAGATTTTTGTAACACGTGGGGGCCGATGCTAGACAATGACCACATCTGATTCTTGTGCAGCTGTCGATCATAGCAGGCACTGGCAAATTCCGGTTCCTGAACTCATCAGCAGCAATAAATATTTATTGCGTGCTTCATGAGCACATTGGTAGCAAGACTGAATTTTGCACTAAATTTGAGTATAAAGTGTCATTTGATTTAGACAATACACATAAAGGCACATGAGAAAATTCTTTCTGAATGAAATAACAAATAGCTGCTTATATAATAAAAAGCCTCAGAGCCACAAGGGTCTTCTGTGTTTGAAGGAAACCTACTGAAGGCACAGAAAGAAAGATTTCCTCTTGACAGGAGGATTTTGGCTCTGTGTAAGTCCAGTAGAATTCTCACAGCCAGCCGGGGCTCTCTGCTTGAGTAGACAGCCTAACTAAGGTGTCAAAAGTGGTATTGTTTGGACTCATAAAGTTTCAGTTTTTCTAGAAGCCACCAGAGGATGGTTGCTGGGTAAGGCAGAGAGTCAGAGAGAATAGATGTGCTTTCCTGCATGGGCAAGGTTTGACATCAGGGGATGTCGAAAGTGTTTCAACAAGCGCTGATCCAGGAGAGCTAGTAAGTTGAAAAGTGAGATTCACGCTAAGTATACAAACTCCCTGTGGGCGATGGAAGCAAAGCTGTCATACACATATAGGTAAGAGTTAAATAAAATTCACTTCTCGGGCTTCCCTGGTGGCGGAGTGGTTGGGAGTCCACCTGCCGATGCAGGGGACGCGGGTTCGTGCCCCGGTCCGGGAGGATCCCGCGTGCCGCTGAGCGGCTGGGCCCGTGAGCCATGGCTGCTGAGCCTGCGCGTCCGGAGCCTGTGCTCCGCAACGGGAGAGGTCGCAGCGATAAGAGGCCTGCGTACCGCAAAAAAAAAAAAAAAAAAAAATTCCACTTCTCTCCGAAGGGATCTCAAGTCTCTTTTCTCTTATAGTCTGTGTCCAGAGCTGCGTAGAATACATAATACTTTTTCCTACTAACTTAAAAACGACCTCTCACTGTTAGACCATACTTGCTAGGAAGAAAGAGAATCTACGTTGGTGAATATTTTTTCATCGTATCTAGATCATCAATGGCAAGTTGAAAACATGAACAAAGAAAGAATCATCTTCCTAAAAGCAGAAATGAGATTAAAAGGAATGAATGAAAACTAGACTGAGAATAATAAGATTTTAACTTTTAGTTTTTAAAATCTCTCGATTTGGTGTGGAGGTGTGCACGTGTTTGTATGTGCACTCCTTTGTAGACACACAAGTTTTCCTTATGCTCATTGTACAGAATAGTCAAATTAGAGTTCCTGGAAAGCAGGGCAGCAGCTAACACAAACAATAGAAAAGGCACCCTTCTGGGCAAATTAGCGAAAATGTGCTGCTTCTCCAATCTGACTACAGCCCAGCTACCAGGCTCGTGAATTGATCATTTCAACCCTCACCCCATCTCCACCCCCACTGACATATACCTCTGTATCGGGCATAACCTGCGTAATCCTACTGGTTTACCATCCTCCAGAGCAAAATGCACCATTGCCATTTCTACCTTCTTTAAATTGTCTTAGTAAAACAAAAAAATTAAATAAAAAACACTACTTGTTAAATTGTCCTACTCCAAAGGGGTGACGTAGTTAAATGAGGGTGTAAGCCAGAGATTCTAAACCTAAGACTCCAAGTGCCCCCTGGAAATACAATGTCTTTTGCACGTGTACATCTGCATTTTTCTAAGGACAGAGGGTTTGCAAACGTGTCAGTGACCCCAAAAATTTAAGCCTTAAGCTAAAGTATAGTGGAATTAATAATTTAGAAACATTCACAAAAGAATAATTTAACTTTTAAAAAGTGCCCCTGGATTATCCAAATGAACTTTTACATTAAGGTCTGAATTTACCAAACTTGCTTGAAACAAAATTCTTATAATTTTAGGGGATGATTTCAAATGAAGGATTTTAATAAGTTGTTCATAGTCTAAAATTCTTATCTCAAAAGCCAAATGAAGATATCTGAGTCTTGTAATTAGACATGTCTTTTTCTTTCATTTATTTTTCACGGGATGTTTCATTATTCCAAGACTCTCATTTCTCTTTAGCATAGTGATTTTCACTTTGAAAAAATGTCTAGTGATTGAAAAGTTCAGTTCATTTAAGTGACGTTGTGTATTTTTCCTCCTGTCATATGAGAATCACAGAATGGAAGGAACCCAGAATCCTTTGCTAGTTTTCTCCTTTATGCAAGATTATATTCCACTTGGTTGGATTTTCTTCTTTCCCTTTAAAGATAAATCACTTAAAGAATTTCTTTCTGTTTATATGACATATAAGCCTAAGAAGTATATTCCATAAAATAATATATTATTAATAAATTAACTATTTGTTCATGTGATATTCGCTATGTTGACCTTATTGTTTTAAAGCTCTTTGGTTCCCCTAAATATTGTTAAGTCTTTATTGCCATAAAACATCATTACTTTCAGTTCCACTGTTTCACTTTTATGATTTTTCTAAAAGGGTTAGTGCTGAAATTAACCTTATGCCTTTACCATACCATCTTTTTTCTTAATTTGCTTAACATGCTCTTCTTCACAAATGAGGCAATCAATTTCATAAATATCCCTATACAAAACAAAAAATAACATTTTATTGAATTCGATAAAACTGATATGATACATATTTCCCTGGTCTCCTTTGACTAGTGAGCAAAAATGAGCTTTATTCTTTAGCCTCAAAATGACAAGCAATTTGCTTTACATAAATATTACCTTCTATTCATATACATACATTTTCCAGAAAGAATTAACAAATATACTTTGTAGATTTTCTAGAATTCATTGTCTCGAGATGTTAAAAAAAAAGGAAGGGGTAACAGAGAGCACCCAACAATACCTGCAACACTCACTGTCTCACTGTATGTCTTAAAATTGCTTTCAGGTTTCTGGACCCAATTCTAATACATGTGTGTGTGCATGTGCGTGTGCGTGTGCATGTGTGTGTGTGTGTGTGTGTGTATGGAAGCTTCTCCACACCAACAAGCAATGCTTGCAGCCAGCAGCCTGTCTGAGAATTCAATTCAATTCTGATACTATCTACCTGGGGATGGTATCAGATTCCACAGGTAAAGGGCTCATTCCTACAAGACCACCCTTCACTTTAGACGTCAATCACAAACCCAGGTTATTACCTGTGCGTCTGACAAACTGTAGGTTCTAATGACTCTCCAACTCAGGATGCTAATCACAAGATCAGATTGTCGCCTGTGTTTCTGACTGACTGGCTTAAATTAGAGGTTCCTACAACCCCCTTTGTGTTTGATTGATTTGCCAAAATGGCTCACAGAACTCAGGAAACCCATTTACTCACTAGAATATCATTTTTTTAATAAAAGAATATAACTCAAGAACAGTCATATGCCACAGAAGTAGAGAACAAACCTACAGATACCAAGGGGGAAAAGCAGTGGAGGGGCGATGAACTGGGAGATTGGGATTGACATATATACACTATTGATACTATGTATAAAATAGATAACTAATGAGAACCAACTGTATAGCACAGTGAACTCTACTCAGTGCTCTGTGGTGACCTAAATGGGTAGGAAACTCAAATAAGAGGGAATATAATTATACGTATAGATGATTCACTTTACAGCAGAAACTAAAACAACATTGTAAAGCAACTATATTCTAATAAAAATTAATTTAAAAAAAGAGCAGTCATATGGATGAGATGCATAAGGCAAGGTATATGGGAAGGAGCATGGAGTTTCCAAGTCCTCTCCAGAGGCATCATTCTCCCTGCATCTCCACATGTTCACCACCCTGGCAGCTCTCCAAACCCTATTCTTTTGCGTTTTTATGGAGGCTTTGTTACATAAGTATAATTCATTAAATCATTGGCCATTGGTCATTAATGACTGATTCAACTTCCAGCCCCTCTCTTCTCCCTGGAGGTCAGGGGTTGAGACTGAAATTTCCAAACTTCTAATCACATGGTTGGTTCCTCTGGTTACCAGCCCCCATCCTTACTTGATCTAAGTGTAGCCCAAAAGTCACTTCACTGACATAACAAAAGACAACTTTAAGCACTCTCACACTTAAGAAATTCCAAGGGTTTTAGGAGCTCTGTGCCAGAAATTGGGATGAAGGACAAATATATATTTCTTATTATAAATCACAATATCACAGAAATGTTCTAATGAAGATCTCTCTTTTCCCCAGTTCTGCTGAGGACTAGAATTCTGATTTTCTGAAGAATCTCTCCTTTCTCCCTTTCACTCAGTTCATTTATTTGTTTTCTAATATAAGCATTACATAATTAATGTGTGTCTATTTCAAAATGTATCATTTAAGCAATGTGGTTATTTATAATTGCTAGAAACCTTTAGTGATAGATTGGGTATTGCCATTTTTATAAAATTGAGCTTTGTTTTGCTTATTAAATTTCCTTCAGTTTTTTCTTTGTTTAAAAATTATTAACATTCCCTTAGAAATTATGAGCCTGAACCCTCTCACCAGTGCTTGGGCTGGAATTCTAAACAGAGGGCAACATATTTGGGTGAGGAAGCTAGGAGTATGGCAGCTGTGTTGAAAGTGAGAAAACAAGGGAGGTATCCAGTATGACACAGAGAAAATATCTTGGATTTGGAGTAACTGGATTTAGGACTTGAATTCAAAATTTTTTGGTCTCTGCTGCATGCATTTTGGCAGGGTATTTTTTGACTTTCACCATCAGTATTTTTCTCAAATAAAGTAATCCTCAGGGATAAACTCAAGAATAGCATCATTTTGAGATTTCAATATTTGTTTCTTTTGGAATTCACAGTGGAAGGAAGTCATATTGTTACCTATTTCTTTTGATTGGCCATTGTGAGCAGTGCCAGAGCATTTAAGAATAGGTAATTTTTGATGAATATAATTAATATGAGTTGCTCTAAAATTCAAGACACTTGTTACTTAATCGCTGTCATTTTATTGTTTCTTATTCATTTTTCTTAAATTCAGACATTTAAATTCAGACATTATCTTAAATTCAGACATTATTTTCAAAACAATGTTTTTGTCCTTAGGAAAATCAGACAGCTTCTAAACACTTTATGAGGATGGAATGTAAGCAGAACTTGTTAATAATAAAAATCACTGGATTGATTTATATTTCAGTTGGTGTAGTGACTTCATGTCACCTACACAATAATGGTTCTACAATTGGTTTTTAAGAAAGAAAAAATTCATTTTTATTTTATAATTTTCAGCTGAAAGACAAAGCACATAAAGACCATGAAACTTAGATAACAGAATCAAGAATGAAAGAATTAATAACTTTTCTGGTAAGTTTGATAAATCAAGGGGTCTCGACAATTTAAAATAAACACATATACAATTTTAAATTATTTTTAAAGAAAAATTCCTTTTATTTGAAAAAAATTATATCTGCTATGATAGAATCTTTACACTGATAATTTTAGTCATTTCTTTTTTTATTAGGAAAAGTAATTTGTTATATGTAAGCAGTTACTTAGGAGAGCACACTCCAACTTTTCTCTCAGGTAACGTGTTTTTGATAGCATTCTGTACTGGACAATTATAGAACAAATCATCCTCACACACTTTATTAAAAACACATTTTTGATGTTCTAGATAGTTGGCCACTGGATTGCTCCTAAGAGCTCTATTTTCTCAATATTACTTCCTTTTTTTGCATTAACATGGGTGTCTCTTACACTTCTAGGAAATATTGATCATCCTAAGTAAAATAAGTTTCCTGTGGTTACAAATGACTTGTGGATGTGGTGAAAGGAAGATCATTGATCTCAAATCCAATAATCCCATATGTGCAGACAGGAGTCTTTATGAATCCTGTTTATTTATAGGTTTCTATTAAGTGGCTCAGCTTGCAGGACTGGAGGTACTGGTTTATTATCACAACAATGCTTTTGAAGCCAATAACAAAAACACCAATAGCAGATTATGAAAAAAATCAGTTTTACCTAGGCCTGTATTTATATAAGAACACTATCCTATTAAAATAATTGGTTCCTTCAAATTTCAGTGAAGCCTTGCTTCTGTGACGTTTTCATCCAGGTGGTAAGTAATTTTTCCTAGAGCTTTGTTTTACCACACTCTTATTTAAATTACAGTCTTTTCTTACTCAGTATTCATTTTTCATTAAAAACAAAACAAAACTATAAAAGATGTTCTTAGAAACTGTAACATCAACTGTAACCATCTAAAGAGTGATATTGGTTAACGATAATGTCCTAATAGCATTTAAATTGATTAATTGAGAGAAGTAGTTTCTGTTCTAATAAATTTAATATATAGTCTCTTCATAATCTAACATTTTGGTGTTTGTCATGGGTATATTTAGGTAACAAAAAACTGTTTCCTTAGAACTTCCCTGGTGGCACAGTAGTTAAGAATCCGCCTGACAATGCAGGGGACACGGGTTCAAGCCCTAGTCTGGGAAGATCCCACATGCTGCAGAGCAACTAAGCCCATGCGTCACAACTACTGAGCTTGTGTTCTAGAGCCCGTGAGCCACAACTACCGAAGCCTGCTCACCTAGAGCAAGAGTAGCCCCCGCTCGCCCCAACTAGAGAAAACCCACATGCAGCAACGGAGACCTAACACAGCCAAAAATTAATTAATTAATTAATTAAAGAAAGACTGACTAAACAGTGAGTTATTCCTCTAAGGATACAAGTGAATGACAAATTAGAGATATGGTCAGAAAATAAATGATACCCGTTGTGCCCTAATTGTCTATTAGTCATCTTGCCAGTGAAATCCAGCTGTAGTGTTCTTGAGGTGATTGAACATGACCCCTGGGGTATGTCTGCCATTATAAGGCAAAGGATAATTTCTACCCCAATAATTGATAGTCTGGGATCTCTGCCCACATCTTTTCCTTCTTTTCTGCCCCTGATCCTTTCAGATTTAACATCCAGGTTGAATGCTTTGTCTTAAAATTGATACTTTCCTTATTTCTCCATTGCCTTTCTTTTGCTGCTGTAATTCTTCACCTATGGGGAAGTAAAGCTCACACATTCAGACCCCTGTGCAGCACTGACTCTGAGGTGGATGTAGTTCAAGCAAGGTCTGTTCACATGCAAATCTCAACTGAACCACAGAGAGGGACAACCTTGGAGCAAAATGTATCTTGTTGCAATCAGCTGTTTTTCAGAGAAGAAGTGTATTTGTTTGAGTAATAAACATTTATATGCCAATATTGAAAAGTTACTAGAACTATTGCATGTGAAATGTCTCAACCACTGTGTAAATGTAAATATACGGAATTTTTAAAAACATAATTATAAATCCAGACAGCTCTGTCAAAATATGAGCAGGTAATACCATTAGATTAAAAAAGAGATAGGTCATATATTATAAGTATATAACATATCATATTGGCATAAATAAGATTTGAGGCATAAAAATTATTTATATCAAAATTATTTTGACTTGACTATCAACTAACTAGTCCTTTAAGAAGATGCTGTAGCCAAGTGAAGTTTCCAGCCTGGTGTCAGCAAGTATTTGGCAGGATCGGTCCCTAGTTCTGAGCTAATGGCAGACATGGCTAATCAATCATGGTGCTCTTTCTTGCTGAGTCCAGATTTAGCCTCAGATACCATCACAACTGCCAAATCCATTATTTTTTATAATAGCTGCCTGAAAAATTGTGTTGCATATTCCAAGTACCTACTTGTCATTCCTACTTGGTTCACAAGTATGCCAAACTAACTAAATCAAAACTAAATGCTCCATCTTCCTTATAGAACTCTTGCTGTTTCTTCAGTGTATCCTATTTCAACAAATGGCCCTGCTCTCCTTCCTGTGGCTCAGGCCAGAAATGGGAAACTCTCTTGACTTGTTTTTTCTCCTCACCTGTCACCATCCTTTTTATCTGTTGTGCCCCTTGTACTCTATTAGTGTTTTTCAAATTAGTCCATTTCTCTCAATTCTCATGACTACTAGTTGAATTAGTCTTCCTATTTCTACTCTTGTCCATCTGAACCATTCTTCATAGTGCTGCCAAAGTGTTGCAAAACTCTTAGTCTACATCATTATTTAAAACCTTATGATAGGGCTTCCCTGGTGGCGCAGTGGTTGGGAGTCTGCCTGCTGATGCAGGGGACACGGGTTTGTGCCCCGGTCTGGGAAGATCCCACATGCTACGGAGCGGCTGGGCCCATGAGCCATGGCCGCTGAGCCTGTGCATCTGGAGCCTGTGCTCCGCAATGGGAGAGGCCACAACAGTGAGAGGCCCGCGTACCGCAAAAAAAAGAAAAAAAACAAAGAAAAAAACCTTATGATAATTTTCCTTATCATTTACATCAAATCCAAAATCCTCACAGGATTCTCCCTGGTGTGGCTCCTCTCTAGGTCTTCAACTGTATTGTTCACTCCATTTCTTTCCTTCATCTCTATCATGCTTGTCTCTTTTCAGTAAAGGGACTTCATTGTCTTGCCTGAGGACTTTCAAGCTCATTTTATTTTTTTATCCTGGTATACCCTTCACCCCTCCATTATTTAGGCAACTCTTACTCATCTTTCAGGATTCATATTATACGTTTATTTCTCTCTGAATACCCAGGTTGAATTAGTTACTCCTGCTGTATGTTTCTACAGTGCTCTCTGCCTGCCCTTTTAAAACAATTGCCACACATGTGCTTTTTCTTAACTTCAAAAAGGCAGATTTCATATTTGTCTAGTTTGTGGCTATATTTTCAGCATAGTTACCTCTGAAATATTTTGGACATATTGGTATTCTGGAAATCTTAGAGAGAAAATGAAAAACTATATTTTGCCTTCTTTAAGAACACCGTTTTTGCTTTGGAGGAATTCTTTTCAATGAGATGCAATCTAGTGGGACTATAAGTCAGGGACCTTGCCTTCCCCCAGGCTAAGGTTAGGGATGAGACCAAATTTTCATGATGTGATGATCCCTCCCTGGAAGTTGAATCTTGAGCAGAGTGGGCAAAATAAGCAGAACATGAGAGTCAGTTTCTTTCCTGTGGAGGTACTGTAAGTGCTCTTGACATTCCTGTGTCTCCCCCGTTTCCAAGACTGCTATCCCCACCCTGATATTACTTCTCAGGACTCTGTATTTGTAATAAATTTCCTTTTTAAAAAATCTATCCAAAGTTGTTTTATATCATTTACAATAGAAGAACCCTAATTGGCAGATTTTACTTTTTTTCTTTTTTTTTCTTTTTTTTTTTTTTTTGCGTTACACGGGCCTCTCACTGTTGTGGCCTCTCCCGTTGCGGAGCACAAGCTCCGGACACGCAGGCTCAGTGGCCATGGCTCACGGGCCCAGCCGCTCCGCGGCATGTGAGATCTTCCCGGACCGGGGTACGAACCCGTGTCCCCTGCATCGGCAGGCGGACTCTCAACCACTGCGCCACCAGGGAAGCCCCTATTTTTGTTATTTTTAACATGTCAAAAATATATCATGATTTGCTTAGGATTCTGGATTGGGATCCTGTGATATTCTGTAGTTGGTATTTAAAACTGATGACTCTCAACTTATTGTCTTAATCCCTCTTTGCCTAGATATCATGTGTTTTTTAAGCATCTTTATTTCAGTCAATCCTGTATTCATTCATTCATTTATACATTTCCTCCACAAATACTTATTAGTACGGTTTCACTACTGTAAAAATTAATAAATAGAAACCTCAATTAAAATAGAGTTGGGAGGCTAGAAGGAGAAGCTCCAATGATAGCAGAGCTCAACAGGATGAAGGAAGACTTCCTTTTCTTACCTTGCAAGATCTCAGACCCTGAGAGACTCACAACTCAGCCAATGAAAAACCACTATACCTTGAACTCTCAATTCCTCCAATGGACTCTTTGTTTACTACAGCCCTCCCAACTTCCTTTTCCCTTCTATATGAGCCCTCCTCTCCTTGTTGCGGGGGGCTTGCACGTGGCTCATCATGGTTGCAGACCCCATACTGCAATATTTTGCTGATCCCAAATAAACCCATTTTTACTGGAGAAACAACCGGCAATCTATTCGTTTAAGGTCAACACTATGTATCATATATTGGCAAGACACTGGAAATCCAAACATAAAACACATCATTTTGGTTCAAAATACTAGTGATGAAATACACTGATAACTGGCTTCAGTATCTTGAGATATGATAAACGTTATGAAAAAGATTACATACGAAGTAATATTCTATCATGGGCAATGGAAGACTAAGGTTCTGTGACAACTCAGTGGTATAATGAAAGCCTTGGGGAGGTGGGCAGTGGGCAACTAAGCTTTAATAAGAATGGGTTGACATACCTTTGTGAGGACGTATCATAGAGTAGTTAGGAGCACAGACTCTGGATCCAGAGTGGGCTTAAACCTTGGCTTTGCACCTATGGCATAGTTTTTCAAACCAAACCATACCAAACCAAACAACACACACACACACACACACACACACACACACACACACACACACACACACAGTATCATATTAAGCCTCTAGATGTAACTACCAGTTTACAAGTAATACAGGGGAAGGAACATATTAAATAACACCAGAAGGATGCAACCAGCAAAATCTAGAATTTAGAAAACTCCACAGAGCAAAGTCTGCTTTTTATATTAAATAAAGAGCCAATGAAAATCAGAGGCAAAGGGAATCTATAGATTAAAAGAAACTTAAAAGACATAATTATATGGAATATTTGGACTTTGGATACTGATTTAAACAATCCAATAGAAAACTACATTTATGAGACAACCACAGAAGTCTAAATACTGACTAGACTGTGATAATAGTTGTTAATTTGTAGCTTTGAATATGGTATTTTTATGTTTAGGACAGGTCCCTTATATTTTAGAGATGCATGAAGAAATATTTACAAGTAAATAATATGTCTGAGATTTGCCTCAAAATAATCCACTTGGGAAGGGAAGTGAAATGGACTTATATAAAAACCAAGAGTGGACATGAGCTGTTGATGAATGAATATTGGATAGTTAAATAGGACTAAACTTATAACGAAACTTTAAAAAAGAAAAGTAAGTAAAAATTCTGGATCTGCCATTTACCCATAGACCAGCTGTGTGGTCTTGAATAAATTATATAACATCTCTGTTTTAACCTAAATTTTCTTTACTTGTAAAGTAGGGACAACAGTAAATTACCCTTGTAGGATTGTTGTGAGGATAAAATAAACTAGTTTATGTTTATGTTTAGTGTCATGCCTGACCCAGAATTATGCTTTGTGTTTGCTCTTATTATTATTAATTGGTATAGCAAGAGGATAAACAACACGAGAAAGAAAGGCTAGAGAGGAAACTGAATAGATGAGAAATCTACAACAGAGATGAAAGTTAATAAAATGGGAAATAGGTTTTAAAAATATATAATGATGTTCCTAAGGGACATTAAATGCATTTGACCAATTCCTATATAATATGCCTATGATTCCAGGGTTTGAACTCAGTGTTTAAGAGTAGAGGGAACAGAGAAAGAAATAATTTCATCCTCTTTGTTTTTTATTTGTGCTAAACTATAAGACCTCTAGAAACACACAGTTGATATTTGTACTTTACAATTAACATGGTTTGTTCACTAAAAAATCTTATAGAGCATTTTCAAAGAGAGTCAGCTTCACTTTGATAAAGTTTTCCAATGCTATTGTCTTCATGAGGACTGCATTTCATAGCTCACTACCCATGATGTTTTTAGGCTTCCAAGTTAGTGGCTTTACCTAAATTTAGCAAACCTGTATAAATCATGAAAAACATATATTCTTCTATGTGAAGTATGATTCATTATTTTATTAATATTATGATGATGATAATTACCTCAGTGCATTCAGAGTCCATTTTCATTTTGGAACCTTTTTGCCTGTTTGTTGTGTTGTAAGTGACGACTTCAATAACCACCTTAGTTACTATATCACTGATGATCTTGTGTGTCATTGAAATGATTTTCCAGAGGTAATGTGTTTCTGACCTAGCTTGTTTCATTGTTTTATTGAATATATGAAAAATGTTAGAAATAGCAGCACTTTAAATTAACAAAATGATCATTTATGGTCATGTGGGAATATTGAAGATGAAAAGCAATGAAATATGGTCACGTGGCTAGCATAATTGTATGGACTTTTTTTGCATGCAATATTGACTAATTTAGTGTTTATTAATTTAGTGTTTATTATTCTAATGGAGACTGTGGAAGTGATTTATAATTGTTTTTAAAGCACTATTAGTTTTATTTTTAAGTTGACTCAGCATATATTTTTGCTGTTGTTTTAAAATAAACTATATATGATTTTTGCTTTCCACGCTGAAAGTTACTAAAAGTTGTTGTCTCATATATTTAGGTGTATCACATAATATAAATTTAAGTCAAATTAAAATTAAATAAAGTCATCTATTTTATGTTATGAACATCTCATAAACATTATAAATATTAACAATGTGGAAATAAAAAAGAGAAGTACACTAGATGTAATAATTAATATTAATAATTACTGCTATAATTTACAGAGTATTTATTATTTGGCAGCACTGTGCTAACTGCTTTATGTGCATTATCTCATTATTCATCACTGCAATTCTATTAGCAGTTGTGACATCTATTCCCTTAAACAACAGTAAATAAAAAGAGTCTATGTAAAAAGTGTGCTTGCTTTAGAGCTTTAAGAAAATCCTCCATCCCCTTCTCCACTTATTAGGATGCCATGCAAACCCCTCTGATGTAGAACGTCCCAAGCCAACACTGCCTATAGGAGATCCTATTATCATACCCATTTTGCAGAGTGGAAGGCCAATTCTGAGAAGATTAACTTGTCCAAAGGCATGCATTCAATGCATGTCAGAGATGATGCCCTGCAGTCATTTTCTCCACCTAGTCTTTCATATTGATGCTCCTCTTCTTCCTTCTTACCTGCTGCAGAAGTTAATTACTGGCAAATTTTAGTTTTAGGTAATTAAATCTTTAGTTCTTCCAGCTCTCCCCATCCTACAAAAGAGCTGCTCCTGTCGGTGAAATATTTACCACCTAGGCTTCTCCTCCTCCTTAGAAGCTATCAAAGTAGCCTGATCCATTCTAGCCCCTTGAATGCTTTCAAACTGGTATTTTTCAAGCATTTGTTTGTCCTGTTCCTGGAAGCAAGTGACCAGAGACAGGTGAAAGGTAACTGCTGAGGCCCTGGAGCAGCTCCCAGCAAACGTAGTAAGGTGCAGTGTAGTGATCTGAGACAAACCCACTTTTAAAATTTTACTCTGTGCACGTGTGGGTATGTGTGTGTGTGATTGCAGGTGAGCTATTTGTGTCCTTTTCCTATATTTCATTTAAATGGACTGTGAAATTAGACTTACCAGATTCCTGTGAATTATAAATGCTTTAAAAACAAACCCACTTTTTTGTTTTGTTTTGTTTTTTGGCTGAACAGCGCGGCATGCGGGATCTTAGGTCCCTGACCAGGGATGGAACCCGTGCCCCCTGCACTGGAAGTGCGGATTCTTAACCACTAGACCTCCAGGGAAATCCCAAAACCCACTTTTTTGGATGAGAGGTTATTTGTAGCGAATATTATGTAACGCTTTATAGATCTAAAGCATAATGAGTTTAAATATTCTTCCAGAATTATGAGATTATTCTAATTCGTTTAGGGAATGTAATCCTTTTATTCTTTATCAATAATTGTTACAGAACAATATTAGCCCTTCATTTTGAACAGTGATTCATTTTTGCATGAACTGGTTATCTAAAAATAATAATAAATAAAATAAAAGTGAAGCATACTTAAAGATTGACCTTTTACACTGCTCCAAAAATAATTACTATGATCTTTATATATAAGAAAATAATAAAGCAACATCTGTTGTATCAAAATCATTGTGTCAAGATTCCACTAGAGAAATAGAACCAGTAGAATATACATATGTGTGTGTGTGTGTGTGTGTGTGTGTGTGTATACACATAATGAACATATATATGATTTATTACAAAGAATTGGCTTAGATGATTATGGAGGTTGGCTAAATAAGTCCAGATATGTAGGACAGGCAGCCAAGAAGGGAAGACAATGAACAGAATGGAACTCTATCTCCCAGGAAACCTCAACCCTGATTTAAGGCCTTCCAATAGATTCAGCTGGGTCTACCCAGATCACCCAAAGTCATTTCCCTTACTTAAACTTAAATTATCATGGGATTAAAATACATCTGCAAAATGCCTCCTCAGCAGCACCTACATTAGTGTTTGATTGAGTAACTGGGGACTATAACCTAGCCAAGTTGCCATCTCAATAAAGCCATCACATCTGTAAATTCCCCACCCTCCTCAAGAGCTATCACACTGTCAGATCTGAAGCTCTCTCTACTCCTGCCTGCTCACATCCTGCTTTCCCTTAGAGAACTATCATATTGAACCACCATATTGGATTTTTAAAAATAATATATGGCTTTTTTATTGCCTTTGAAATTTATTAAAAATGGTGACGCTGTGTCTTTTCCAGGTATGCTGTTTTCACTTAACATGTTTCTAAGATGTATTCATTTCTTAGTAGCTGTTTTCATTGATTTTTAATGCCTTACATTATTGGATTATTTGAATGCACCAACAATTATTTATCCATGCTTCTATTTATGATTATTTCATTTTATAGTTATTAACTATTAAAACAATAAATTTTGAAACTTTTTGTACATATCTGTTTATTCACATCTTAAAGGGTTTCTCTGGGTAAGTACTTAGGATTGGAATTTCTAGGTTTTATGTAGTAAATGCAGATTGAACTTAACCAGATATTTTTACAGTGATAATATCGATTTACTTTGCTTCCCTCAGTATAAAAATGTAGATTTTTATCTACACATGGTTTCATCAGACTATATTAGTTTCCTATTACTGCTATAACAAATTACCACAATTTAATGGTTTAAACAACACAAATTTATTCTCTTAGGATTCTGGAGACCGTAATTACAAAATAAGTTTCTCTGGGCTAAAGTTCAGGTGTCGGCAGGGCTGATTCTTTCTGTAGGCTCTCAGGAGAAAATCCAATTCTTTGACTTTTCAGATTCTACAGGCTGCCTGTATTCCCTGGATTGTGGCCTCTTCCTTCATCTTCACAGGGCATTTCTAAACCTCTGCTTCTGTCATCACATCATCTTCTCTTCTTTTGTAGTCAAATCTCCCTCTGCCTCACTCTTATAAGGACATTTGTGATTACATTTAGGGCCCACCTGGATAATCCAGGATAATCTATCTATTTCAAAATCTTTAACTGAGTCACATCTGCAAAGCCTCTTTTGCTATATAAGGTAACATTCATAGGTTCTGGGGATTAAGTGGTGTTCATCTTTGGGGGCAGAGAGCATTATTTAACCTACCTTTCAAGTTTTTGTGCCAAAGTTGTAGATATAAAATGCAATCTTATTGTGGTTTTAATTGGTATTTCCCTTAATACTAATCAGTTTGAGCATTTTCTTATATGCAATGGGCACTTGGGTTTCCTTTTCTGTGAAATAAATGTTTATATATTTGATCTTTGATTTTGATTGAAATGTCAAATACATATGCTGAATAAACATTCTTTATTGATTATGCATATGACAAATTTCTTTTCCAAGTTTTTAATTTATCTTTCATTTTAATGCTTTTTATGAATGTTATTATTTTAATATAACCAAATCGATTTATTCCTTTATGCTTAGAAATTTTTGTCTCACCTAAGAAATATTTTTCTAGCCTAAACTATAAATATATACTCTTTTATTTTCTCCTAAAATATTTAAATATTTGTTTACATATTTGTATGTAATCCACCTTGAATTAATTTTTGTTTATGATATAAGTAGAATCCAACTTTTTTTTTCCTATGGCTAACCAACTGTCCCAGCATCACTTATTGAATGCTGCCACTTACACCCTACTTTAAAATTCTACTTCCTTGTGAATCAAGTGTCTACATATGCTTGAATCTGTTTCTAGGTTTGGTATTACGTTCTATTGTGCTATTTGTTTGCCCCTATACCAGCACTCCATGATGTTACTATAGATTTATGATAGGTCTTAAGCTCTATCAGAGCAAATACACCACTTGGGTCCTTTTAGGATTATCTTGTCATTTCTCATTCAAATAATTTTAGAAAAACTTTTGTCCAGTTCTGGAAAACCCTGTTGACTTTTGCTTGGAATTGCATGGAATCTATAGATCAATCTGGGGGAATTGACATCTTTATGATATATAATCTCACTTAACCATGAGTATCTTTGTTTCTGCAGATATTCTTTAACTTATCTTTTAACAGGGTTGCACAATTTTCTTCATAAATATTTTACACATCTTTTGTTATATTTATTGTTATGTGCTTTATATTTTTGTTACATGGCATTTTACAATTATTATCTCACTATTTTTTGCTGTTATAGAGAGATACAATTGAGTTTTACACATTGATCTTACATCCAGGTCTTTGCTAAACCCTTGTAAATTCCAAAAATTTAACTGTGGATTATTTTGGATTTAACATGTAGACAATAATATTATTCCTGAGCAATTAGAATTTTACTTTTCTAAATCCTTGTAATTCCATTCCATAGGTTGCCTTTTTCTTCTGTTGATGGTTTCCTTTGCTGTCAAAGAGAACTCACACAAATGACTGATTAAATATTATGTGATTATATCTATATGTATAATATATATAGTATTATTCTATTTATATGAAATTCTAAAAGAGATAAAGCTAACCTGTGGTAAAAAAAATATATATCAGAAAAAGAGTTGTCTCTGAATAGTGGGAGGTGAATGTTTACTGAGAAGAAATGTGAAATAAATTCTTGGATGATGGTAATGTTCAGTATTTTTTTAGAGTTTTGGGTTGCACAAGCTTATGTATTTGTCAGAACGTACTGAATGATACACTTAAGATTTGTATATTTCATTGTGTGTAAATTTTGCCTCGAAAGAAAAAAAAGAGAAAAAGAATTATAAACAAATATTGAACTTTAGTTAATGATAATTAATGGTGTATGCAGAGACCAAGTATTTGGGAGGAAGTGTAATGACATCTACAGCTTACACTGAATTGTATAAAAAAATAAGATTTGATAGATAAATAGAGGAAGAGACAGAGGAATGGACAGATAAAATATTATATTATGGAGCAAGTAAGGTTAAAGATTGATTATAGAATCTGGGTGATGTGTATAAAGGTATGTGTTCATTGAAATTGTTTCAACTTTTCTATACCTTTGCAAACTTTATAATAAAATATTAGCAAATATAAAAAAAATTAGCAAATATAGAATTAGTATATTTCCATATAAAATACCTCCATAGAATCATTGACAGTTTTTCAGAACTTTCTAAGTGTTATTTGAAACTCAGTACTATGGCATTACTGAAGGCACGGAAATTTTTAGTTTACTTTGATAAATTTTATAAATAAATAATTTTACGTTTATGAATTGCCTTCATTTGATTACTTTCATTTAGGCAAATTTGAATTTCAAAAATAAATATATTTTATCATGATTCCATGAAATATCTTAAAGTTATTCGACACATTTTTATTAAATGAAGGTAAAATATGGTTAATGACATTGTTGCGTAGATATAAATCTCCACCTATTTTTAGTTAGTTAATTCATTTCTAGCATGTTGAGTGTATTATTATAACTATAAGGTTAACAATTAAACAAACAAACAAACAAAGAAGAAGAAACTAAAGCTTAGTGATTGCAGATATTGCTCAAGAGAAGAGCATTTGATCACAACTCAAAGGAGCTCTGTTTCAAATCCAGAGGTCCACTAATAACTTTTGCAAATGGATAGCGCCATTGGGAAAGCCGTGAAGCTTATGTGCTTGACCCCTTCTTGCTTTTTGTTTTTTCAGGTATTGTCATTTGGAGACTGTGCAGAGCTGTTCATGTGTTGTTAGCTCATGAAATAATTTTTATAATGCTTTTACATAATATCTGTTATAGTAAAGATTTCAGAATTTTTGCAATATGTAGACATAGAGGTTAATCTCATTTCTATCATTTATTACATTTTGAAAGAAATTTTGAACAATAAGTCTTATTTTGCTTATGATTGAGGAAGGATAAATGTTTCTCCTAGAGTCAGTGTATTCATGGTGTTCATATTATATTAAGCCATAGTAAAAATAGTGAAAAATCAAGAAGAATGTTAATATAGTTTGTGGGTTAATTATTTGGCTGTATTTAAACTCTGATTGTTGAAAACTAACTTTGAATAGTTTTAACACAAGAATTGAAGGAAGAGAAAACAAAGCAATACAAACCAATGATCAATCAATAAACACAGAAGCCTGAACTCAAAATGAATATACCACCTACTGGATCTAAAACATTTGTAAATTATGTGAGGAAATTTAAAACAAGTTCCCCTTAAATTTTGAGGGTGAAAGTGGATTTTGATTTTGAAAGCATATCTAGTTTATATCTGTTGTTTTCATTCATTTTAGGACCTAAACAAGTTCTTGTGCTTTCCTTTTTAAAGGTCAACTTGTTACAGAGAAATCACACCTTTCCTTTAGTCACACACATCATCTCTAATTGTGCCCCAGAAAACAGACCCACTATTGTCAGGGTCAGAAATAATTAGTAGATTGTTACATGTCTTTTCCCAAATTCCACAGAAAGAATATCTTAAAATCATTATAGAGAAGCAGACCTGGAACTACATAACACCTTTAGCTTATTATAACAGTTGGGTGTTTGGAAAATTAGTTTTTATCCCTAATGCAAATATAAATGTTAGATTAAACTTGTAGGTCTATGATCATTCCCTATTTCTTTCAATTAGAATCCTAGGTATCAAAATGTTTTGAAAAGCAAAATAGACCATAACTAAATCAGCATATGTATTTTGTTCAGTAAAATGCAGAGAACTTAAATTGTTTTACTGCATTTTCTTACAGAAACCCTAAAGGGCTACTCATTATTTCTTTCTTTCTTTATTTATTTTCATTTATTTTTTAAATCAGGCCATTTCAGCTAGCCAGGTGAAAATATAGAGTTTAAATGTAGCAACCAGAAACAAAACAAAACAAAACTCACCTTTGCTCTCCGAGGATAACACAACCCAAATAGTTTTAAGATCTAGAGAATCAGGCAAGATTATTGCTTACTGATTGAACCAAGTAGCTAGTACCTATTCAAATTAGCTTTCTAGCCGTGTTATGACATATATACACTACCGAATGTAAAATAGTTAGCTAGTGGGAAGCAGCAGCATAGCACAGGGAGATCAGCTCGGTGCTTTGCGATGACTTAGAGGGGTGGGATAAGGAGGGTGGGAGGGAGGCTCAAGAGGGAGGGGATATGGGGACATACGTATGCATATGGCTCATTCACTTTGGTGTACAACAGAAACTAACACAGTATTGTGAAGCAATTATATTCCAATAAAGATTTATTAAAAAATAAAGAAAATAAAATTTAATAGCAAACCTAACACCTGTTCTTCAGTGGTCAGAATAGGACTTCTATTGTTCCTTTATATGTTTTTTAAAATTCATACAAAGCTACTCAATGAACTCAAACTAGTACAGCCTTTGTGAAGGGCAATTTGACAGCTTCTATCAAGAACATTACACACACAAAAAAATTACATATACTTAGACTCAACTTCTAAGTTTTTTTTTCTAAAGAAACAATTAAGAATTCATTAATTTAGGGTTTTGATTATTATAATAGTCTAGATAGAAGTAATCTAAATATATGGGATTAGGAGATTTATGAAATATAATTTTTTCATACAATGCAACACTATGAAGTATATATCTAAAGATTATTTAAGGTCATGGGCATACACACCCAATGTATTAGTGATAAAAATTTTTTTTTCAAAAGTTATATACACTAGTTATAAAATCACTCACTTTCAGACATATACACAAAAACATAAGAAAAGACTGGAAGAAAATTCAACTTAATCTCCAAAATACTTATGTCTAAGTGGGAAAATTATAGATAACAGTTTTTTAAATCTTTTTGCATCTTCCAAATATTCTATGACAAATATGTGTGATAAATTTTATTAACAGATAAAAATATTAAATTAAAGTTTGTAAGTATAACAAAAACAGTTTCTCCAAGCATCAATTTTGGAAATCCCTCCACATCATGCTGCATAAATATAATGAAGGACACAGACAGGACTAAGTGGACTTAAGTAAGCAATTTAAGCTTTCTGTGACTTAAGTTTGTTAATTCATTAAACATACCTCATATTGATCTTTCAGCAGAAAAGGAATAAATCTTGGTCTACAAACTTGGATGGGCACTATACAACTTTTATCTTTTATATTTGAACACTATGTCTGGCTAAACATTAAAGTGTTAGAAAGTATAACATTAGTAATACCCTGACCCAAGTTATGAAGACTTCTGAAACAGTAGAAATGTGGCATTTTTATTAAAATTTAAAATATGCCTGCTCAACACCAAATAAATCAGTGATGGATTACTATAGCTCTCATAGCCTGAAGGCCAATGTTACCAACTATACAGAATGTGTTTTGATAGAGCAATAGAGTAGGAATTCAAATTACATCAAACTCCCCAATTAGTCAGTAAGATTTAGATACAGGCTGCTCTGGTTATAGTGATTCCACTATAGACTAAAACTCCGAATAAGGGAAACCTTCAGAATTATGTTACAAAACTGAAAAAAAATCATCCTCTGATATAAAAGTTAGTAAGTATGAAAGATGGCATCCCTCATTTCAACAAACAGGTTTACTTAAAAGGTTTAGAATTGGGGTGCTACTAATATTGAGGTATTTCTAAATTCCAATCAAGAAAGCTAAGTTTTCTCAGAAATCAGGAATCTGTTCCTGTGCACATTATCTTATCTACTACCTAAAGTACATTTATTTTTATAGTCGATCTGCAAATGCCTACTCCCTCTTCAGGTCAGCTCAGATACTTTACCCTCTAGAAATCCTTTTCTAAGTCTGAGATGTTTTTTGTTTTTACTTTTTTCTCTTGTGATTCTACTGTACCTGATGTTTTAATAACAATAGCAAGTATCACTGGAAACTAGAAATCCAAATTTGTGTGATTACTCTTTTTTCCTTGAACTGCTCACTTTTTGAAAGCCAGAACTGGCTATTTTTGTCTCTGCCAATGGCTAATATGGCAGGCAATATAAGTTTGCTGAAGGAATCTTGAATGGGTGTATAAACTGATCTCAAGCAGAGCCAAGTTGACAAAAGTTAATCCTGAGATCAGGTGTACACCAACAAAAAAAAAAAGCTGGATATTTTCAAATATATCAAAACATATTCAAAGTAAATTTAAGCAGTAACACAAGAAGGGAAGTTGTCTATATGGTTATGTGACTATTTTCATTTTTAAAGAGAACCAAATAGTAGAATATGCACATATTTCTATAGTTCACAAAAGGAAAAGGGTGTCAAATCTTAAGGACTATCATCAGTTATTTGAGCGAAAACATCTTTCAAGCAAAAAAAAAAGAAATTCATCAAGATATGAGTCATATCTTGAAAGAGCCCTAAAATTTATGACTTTTTGTTTAGTCCAGGACACACAGATCAGCCTGATGATCTATAATGTGGCTACCCTGGGTTGATTTACCCATCAGGAAGGAGAAGCCAGGGAAATGACAGGTGCTGGCTATCCCGCCAGATATCTCTGTCATCGTGAATGTATAAATTGCCATTCTGGTTTATCTGTACCCTTCTTTGTGAAATTAGCCACTGTGAATCAATTTCTCAGAACATAATCACTTCTGGAAAGACATATCACAGAGTTCTCAGGGTGCATACCTAAAGGCTGGGTATTAGATTGTGGAAACATTACAGGTAAAGTCTTACCTGAAGCAATAGGCCAGTCAGCCAGCCTCCATTTATAGTAGCTCTTGGAAGCAGCTGTTGGTAACTGAATGTTCTAGCTTCCAATTAAAATGTACGCAATATAATTGCTCCTGTCAAAATCTTCCCTTCTTCTTATGCCTACAGAGGATTGTAAAGTGTCCTTAATTGCAATTTTGAACATTATAAAAAATTACTGCAATGAACATCCTTTTACATGTTCTTAAGTTAGTTAGAGCATACACAAAGAAGAAGATTTTTTTTAATCATAAGGGTGATATCTAAAAATTAATAGCCTGCATGACAGAGGTACTGTCAATCAGAGCAGCTGCCAGCCAAGCAGCTATAGAAAGTATACTCTTTCAGTACTAGCCCAGGAAATGTGTTGTACTTTCATTATAGAATATCAAATTATCCAAGGAAGTTTATACCAATTTACTCTTCTCCTGAAGTGGGAACTTTAGGGGTTTAACTCTCCTTTGAAGTTTGCACATGCTCTCAGTTTATCCCATCACATTAGATGATCTTTATTTAAGAGAGGTACTTAACTTGTATTTCCCAAAAACCTCTTCTTTATAATATTAAAATAAGACCTTTAACCAGTGATCTTTTAAGCAAAACTAAAATTTAGTTGAAAAGATTAAACTTATATGTAATGATTATTATGTATAATTTATTAAAATATTGTAAAATATAAATGCACCAGTATATTTTTAAAATGTATACATATAACTAGAGTATACTTTTGGAATTAAGTACCTTCTTAGTATTTTGATGTAGAAATGGAAATTGCAATGAGTATCTATTTTAATGTTTTTATTTTAGTCTTGGTATGGAGTGTTGTTCTTTTATTGCATGTATTGTTTTTAAAACTTTAACCTGCATTCCCGATGAGTCAACCCAGGGCTCGTTGTTTCTTAATATCAAAGCAGCACATATGAATTTTCATAATAATTACATTATTATTTCAGGCTACATTTTGTGGTTTTTTTCATGATTTTATGATATATATATTTATTAAAATTCTTTCAAATTCTGATTTTTCAATTACAGATGCTCGAGACAAGTTTGTACACAGAACTGGGTAAGAGTTATTTACAAGATTAGTACAGAAGTCCTGGAGTCATTCCAAACAAGGGCATTGCTACCAATGAATTCATGGTATAGGACTTGGAAAAGATCAGAAGTCAAGAAACAGAGGCTGACTTTAAAATCTAGAAGGTAGACTTTAAAGGTAGCCAATGGGTAAATTAGGTTAGTGGTATTAGACATCAAAGTAACCAAAGAATGAGAAAGTTCAACCATAAGGAAACAAAGTTAAAGAGTGAAGTACATATCGATGAAATAGACTTTTTTAGAGCAAATATCTAGCATCCATTGTGACTTTCAGTTGGGCATGGAAGATAGAGTTAGACATACTACTCAGAGATGTGGAGAAAGGTATTTAGAGACCCAGACTAAGAGGGATAAGTGTTTCCAGAATAATCAATGGTATATGAGGACAGTGAGAGTATTTGAAGTTGAAGTCATCTTTGCATACTTCCAGACATATGGTTATTATAAATATAATAAACAAAATAGTTTCCCACACAGATAATCAAGGTATAATTTTCAAGTTGCATCACTAGATTCACAATAATATTAACATAATATAATAATAATTTTTCATAGTTAACATCTTTCAAACCCCCAGCTTCTATGAAAGGCAGAAACTTAAAGTTAGTTTACATTATTTAGGTGGCAAAATTATTATTTATTTCCTAGTAATCACATATAAAGACAATGATCATAAATGTCCTAAATGAGGTATGTTGCAGCATTCTGTGTTAAAATTCACTGGTCCAATTCTAGAATCAAATACAAGCTTGTTTACCTAAAAACATTATTTCTGAAGGCATAATGGGTTTAGCTGTTCTTAAAATAATCTAGGAACTGAGTAACACAGCTGAATTTTCATTAAGTTTATTAATTATTAATTGTTATTAATTAGTGCTACAGGTATTCAAAAATGAGATTTTGATATAATCAGAAACTAGAAACTATTGCTTCTATAAAAAAAAAACACAGAATACCATTAGTACTGCATTCTGGTGAATGATCTCAACTTAAAAGTTGAAAGGCAATAAAAATTACTGAGTGAAATGTGGAATCACATATTGAGATGAATATTGATTGAAATACTTCTTTTGGGTAGAGGAAGACAAAATGGGTAAAATATCATAGCTTATGTTGTTTTTCTAGATTTCTGAAAAACACAAATATCATACTTTGGACTCTTAACATAGGTGAAAAGAAAATAAATTTCCCACTCGGGAAAACACTTCTTTTTCTCTTTCTAGGAAATGGGTTATCAGTATGAGTTAATTAGTAGAAGTAATTGCATGGATAGGATTAGCCAGAAAAACAAAATAAAACAAAAACTAGTTTTTAACTCCTGGCTATCTTCACTTACTGATGTTGAAACTAACCAGTATCAGGTCTAAAATTACCTAATCATATCAATTCTTTATTTCTTTGATGGAAACGCTATTCCTGGTCTTACTTTTGTTGAGTTCAATGAAACCAATGAACTATATTAGCACATTGATATATGCATAAAATTAAGCTCAAATTTCAATATTATCAAATGAACATATCATTACATATCATTTTCAATAAACTAAAATGAGCCCAAATTCTTATAGTAACTTAAAACTGAATTTTAAGTGTTTACTAAACAACAATTACATATGGAAAATATCACCTCAAGGTAGCTTACCCTAAACATACAAAAGCTCTCATGATTCCTACTTAAGTAGAAGATAATCTGAAGCTCAAAATATTTATGTTTCTGTTTTAGGCCATACAAGAATTAATGAGAGAGTCTAAGATGGATCCAAAAATTTGAGGTGCTGTTATATCAACTATTCTTTAGTATTTGAAGAAATAAAATGTATGCAAACCTTGTCTATGGTGCAAGGATTCACAGTTACCAAGTATGTAGGTTCCATTCCAATCCTTGGAGATTAAGTTCAGTGTGTAGCAAGATTTCTTTCCATAAGTTTATTGTCAGTTTTTCTGAAAGTTTTCAGAATGAGCTGGAGGGTCATTAATTGCTTTCCTTAATAAACAAGTTATTTAAAAATATATGTTGTTTTGGAGTGACTACACTAAATACAGTTTTTCAAGTGGGACTCATATTTGAATGTGTCTCAAAACATTTATTTAGCCTTTAAAAGCATTGAGATGCTTCTGAAGTAATTTATATTTATAATATATAATAATATTAATTGACTAACAAAACACCTTTAAGTGAATAAAACTTACATTTTACAGATAGAGAACATAATACCTGTAACACAAAATTAATCTTTCTCGCTATTAATATATTCTACAGAATAACTTGTAGTTTAATTCCTTAAGTGCTTGATATTGTCTTTGGAAATGCTAGCTAACATGCTTCCCATCTATTCTCCATGGGAATTTGCACTCTTACTCAAAGTATTTTATGACTTCTAAAACTCTAACTTTTTAAGAGTTATTTCAACATTTCTGAATTTGAAATTGACCTTAGCCCTGTAAATGTGTTGTAGTAGAAATGTGTATTAGAAATGTGTTGTATAGAAAAGTACTTCTATACTTATAAAGTTCAGAAATTATTTTAATTTAAACTTAATTACTTAGCTCAGGAAAGAATATCAGAAACAACTATTTTTGATAAAGTGTGGGAATAGGATTCAAGATATTATAATATGCCAAAAACATTTGTAGAGCTAGAAATAGAACTAAGCAATCACATTCTAAACATTTTCCTTTCTTTAAAATTTAAGTTGCCTCAGGAAGTTGAAAGTAGTCAGGAACGTTTAAAGAAGGAGAACAATGGTAATGCCTCATTGTACTTTTGCTCCCCAATGAATATATGTACACACACACACACATATGCACACACACATCTTTCTTCTTCATTAAAATTATTGTATTACACACTATGAAGTCTAATTTTATGCCTACGAATAATATAATTAACTCCACTAATGTTTAGTGAACACTTATGCTAGGCATAATTCTAGGCAATGAGGATATATCACAGAATATGTATGATCAGAAATGAAATTTCCAATATAGTCAATGTTCAAAAATATTCAAATAATGATTTTATATGTATTATGGCTCTTTCCATTGAAAGTAATATAAAACCTAACTTATAATAAGTTTCAAAAGGAGAGGCATTTAGCTCATGCATTTGAAGAGTCCAAAGATGGATTTGGATTAGGACCTAGCTGGATGTAGGTTTTTAAATGTTGTTTTGGGGGGTCTTTTTCCATTTCCATAATGGATGCTTTCTTCTCTATGTAAGTTTCCTTTCAGAGAAGGTATTTTCTACATAGCAGGACAGATGGTAACTGACAGCCAGGCTCAAGCCTAAATATCAATTTCTTTGTGAGCCAAAGAATGAGAGATATTTTCTCTTTTAGCATCATAAATCTTAGGGAAAGTTCTGATTGGTCTTGCTGTGAACCATCCTTCAACCATTCGCTTTGGAAAGAAGTATCTAAATGGCTGTGCCTGGATTACATATCTACTGTTTCTGGGAGAGTGGAGAGGAAGAAGGAGGCTGTGAGACAGTCCCTTCAAATTGTACAACATAGATTTGCCATAGGAAAACTTATTCAGAAATTAGAATAAGTAAGGAATATTGCTGGGCATAAAACGATAGCCATTCTGTATAGTAATTTTCAATACAGTTGAGATATGATCATTTGCTTCTCTGTTATTCACTTAATGTGCATATCTAATTGTCTTTCATCAGATGATATGTAAGTGCTATTATAATTACACACTTCCCAGGTTTAGCTATTGACTGGAGTTCTTCAGAAGACCTAATTCAAATTGCTAATAAAGGCTATGTAATTTAATAGCTGTCAAATATATATTCTTTATCAAAACTAGCATAGGAATAACTGTAAACATAAAATAACCCTGGACATGAAAAATAGAAGCAAAATGAGAAAAAAGTAGGGAAAATCTAATAGTATAAGATAAACTATTAATATTATGTATCAGGTCCTATTCTAGGCAAATGTTTGACATTATCTCACCAATTTGTGACAATTACCCCACAAGAGATACACAATCACTTTGTTTTCAAATGAAAAAATAGACTTGGACAAAGGCGGATATCTAATGGCAGATCAATCTGACTCTGGATTTCATGGTTTTTCTCTATACAAGAGAGTAAGTTTAAGAACACAAATATATTTGAGTTTGTGTGGGGGGGGGGGCGTAGGTGAGAGAGAGAGAGAGAGAATGAGAGAGAAATATCTCAGCTTCAGAGCTTTCAGTGTGTTCAGTCGAGTTCTCTGTTGACACTGTTTAACAGAGTTCAATTTATTCTTCTGCCTAATCCTGCTTCCCTCACTTCCTTACAAGTGTTATTCCTAAAAAGCACTCTTCAGTAAACCACTTGTGTGCAAATCTCTGTTTCAGACTCTGTTTCCTGGGAAACCTAACATAATAGTTGGTGCTAGGAGTAATCCTAGAATGAAGAATCTAAGAAGGATTTTGAAGTTGAATCACACCTGCTGTCTGGCTGACAGTCAGGACCCATTACTAGTGGTAGGTAGATCATGGAAAGCCCCTTGCACAAGGCACAACTCTCACATCTTTCACTTGTGGTTAACTGGTATAATATAGCCATGAAAGGAAAGGTATTGGAAGGTGCACTATCTCAGGCGTTTGAGAGATCTAAGGGAAGTAATAATTACAAGAACTATGAAATTAGATGTCCCTTATCTGAGCAATAGATGCACTAGATAAAGACAAAGGAAGTCTGAGGTTGATTAATCATCATTTCAATCATCATTTCAAGGATAAATATAAAAACCGAGAAAGAATAATTGTGGTGGCATACAAATAGATTATCACGTATGGCATCCAGAAGAGAAAAAAAAAGCTCAGCATCAGGCCTAGAACAGACATAAATAATAGCAGAGCTCCAGAGAAAATAAAATTCTCAACCCTGCCAAGTCTGCAATGCCAGGATTATATCTTGAAGGGATGGGAGCCAGAGACACGAAATGGGGGCATCTGGGTTGATGCACTAAAAATTTTTGAAATCCCAGATTCCTTTGAACACCTGGACCTGTGAAAGTGTTCCTCTCTTCCGGATTAACAGCTTAAGAGGCCTCCCTCTTGCTTGGAGATAATGTTAGAGGACCTTGCTTTGCTAGACAAAATGAGCCCCCTTGGGATCTTTCTCCTCTTCTGCACACCATACCAAAAGCTAACATTAAACTTAAACATAACCTAGTCGGGTAAGTGCTTGTCTTCTAAGAGATGAAATGAACCCTACCATGAAGAATCTATAAGACCTTAGCCAAAATAAATATTTCTGAAAAAAAATTTAACAAAAATCATTTTCTTTATTTAATGAAATTAACTTCTAAATTCACAAAGTTAACTCTATTTTGCTCTTACTTTCCTGGAAAAAGGAATGCATTCCAATAATGTCTCAAAGGGGACTGATTTGGAGAGACCTACTAAAAGAGATAATCATCACAGAACATGTGGGAAAAGACTATCCTAGGTTGCTCTATCTTTTCCCCCTTCCCATGCAAGTCACAGAGCTCATGAGTATTAATCATTTCAACTTGGTCTTGAACTAAGTTCAAAGTGATGGCTTTTAGGACAAATGATTATCAAATGAGCTGTTTGTTCTCTGGCTATCAGGCTTTGGATGGAAAGTTGGTTTTACTCAGGTAAGCCGTGCAAAAAATGCACATACATGAATAAAAACTTTAGTTTTAAAGGCCACACTTGATAAAAATTTATAATACTTAAAGTACTCATAAATTTTAGACCTTCTAAGTAGTTTCAGATTTATAGACATAAAAGGTATTCAGTCGTGTTCATAGTTTTAGAGCTGCTTATGTGCCATGTGCTGCTTATTGTTGACTACATGATGACTTTAATATTGTCTTGGCTAGGAGGAGATATCTGAAAGACCATAATCATTTATAAATAATTGTATTCAATTTTACAGACATGAAAATGAACACATTGGTTCTGTGAGTTCCAGTAAGTACAGTATTATAAACCTTTCAGATCTTCCATAGTAATCATATTTTAATTGTAATACAAGGTGAATAGCTTTTATTCTAATAGGAAAAAGCACTAGATGTTAATGAGCATCATATAAGTATACTTAATGAACTCACATTTTCTGAACACAATTAAGTGTTTGGTTAATTCTTTCAATAACGTTTCTCTCTTGAAAGTTTGGCCAAGTTACAGAAATAAGGAAGGAGCCAAAATTCATGATGAGAGGGAAGAAGTAGTGATTTAAACTGATGCCCCTACGTGACGGTCTTCTTCCTACTTAAAATGAATAAGGGGAAAAGCATCTCTATAGGCAAATTTAATTAATGAATTCTCATAGAATGTAGGAAGATGCTGGTCAGTTGGGCTTATTTATAAAATAGTACACAAAAACCATAAGGAAAATATGAAAAGTAATATGTATCATCTCTTCAAGTAGATTAACACTGCCATGACTCATTAGACTTTTTCCAAAGGTGAAAGGTAACAGTGGTTATATTCATATTGAAATCATGATTAGGCTTGTTTCTTTTCTTCTTCACAAAAGGTTCTGCAGTCTTAAGCTTGCTTAAGAAAGCTTAAGTGAAATGCTTAATAGCCAAAATAAATCAGGCTTTATTACTCTGAAATTCCCTGCTTGAACCATCAAGCAGGTTTATGATTCTGAAATTCCCTGCTTGAACCATCCTCATAGTGAATAATACTCAAGAAAAGTTGTATTTTCACCTTTAGTCACTGGATAGAGTGTAAGAGTATTTTATCAGCATCTCCAGAGACCAGTGACCTTATCATTTTGGACTTTATCACTTTTCTCAGCCTCTCTGAAAAGAATTTTGGTTTCCAAGTTACCTCACTAAAGTTTCAGGAACTTTTACTACACTTGGGTTTCAAGCAAAAAATTTATAAAAGGAACTACAATATGAAGATAGAAGCAGTACAATTCAATATCTTATGTCATTTTTTTTCTAGAAATCAAAAAAGTAAAACAGAGAACAAGAATTACAAAACATCACCAAGACTTCTACTAACCTAAAAACACTATTTTCCATGAAACTACATTGTTGATAAGAGTGTAAACCGATACATTTGTAGGGGCATTTGTCAATATCCATCCCTCCACGAATATATATATATCCTTTCAAATAAAACACCACTTCTGGGAATTTGTCTTGCTATTATATGTACACATATGAAATTATGAATGTATAAATTTGTTCATTTTAAGACTTACAATAAAAACTATAAGCAATTCAAATGCTTGTCAAAAAAATTAAATTTATGACAATTTCCCAAATATTTAAGGTACAAAAACAAGCATGAGAACTATGTGTTTTCATGTAAAATAAGGTGTTTACATGAAGAACTTCTAGAAGGACACTCAGAGAATTAATTAAGGTAATTTCCTGGGACGATAGTAGATTGGTAGGGAGGAGGAGCCTGGTCAAACTACAGCAGTGGTTCTCAACCAGGGACAATGTTCCCCTAGACATTTCACAGATTTCTCATTTTGGACTTGTTTAGGGAACCATCAAAAACGAACTATGAACATATCTTTTCAAAGAATTATGAGCAAAATGTGTTTTTCAAAATTGGTCTTTAATATGTTCATTACTTTGTATTATATATGAGACTGGTTTTATCCTAGATAAAGTTTGGCCTCACTTTTATTCTAAACTAGCATGAAAATCTACCCTTAACCAAATTCTACATGGCCTTAATAGCAAGAATCTGGTGTTTGATATACATCTTGTCTAGCATTTTGTCCTTTTAACAGCACTTCACCTTTTCTGGGATGAAAGAAAATAGTAAGAATGCTCATATTCTTTAGCAGACAGCTCAATGCATGTCAGCATATTCTCATGGATGCCAAGGCTGAATATATCACTGCTAGATCCTTACATAGAGTGTAGTATTTTGAACCAGCTCTTTTGATATAATGTTTTGATATAATGTTACACACAAAGCATTATTTTATAAACAAGCTTTTTGTGCAATAATAGATGTTTGTCATCAGGGATGAGCTGGAAATCATTACCTGTTATACATGTAATTCAACATAGTCTGCCCTTAAGAGAATCTGAGTAAATATGAAGACTCTTATACCTTAATATCCAAATTACCATCATTCCTAGGCCCCAAATGCATAATAGCTTCTTAACCCTCATTCATTGTCAAGGTTTGTCAAGGTTACAGGAAGGGATATCTTATTTGTATTCAGAAATCAACATGAGCTTCCATCTGTCAGTGACCTAACTCAGAAACACCATCACCACTTCCACTGAGGTTTCAAAAAAGAGATTAAGAAAAATGGGAGAGATGTAATATTTGAAGATTTTATGTTGGAAATCTTTAAAGAGATAAAAGACATAAATATCCAGATTTATGAAGCACATAAACATATTTTTTTAAATTACCTATAGATATATTTTAGTGGAATTGCAGAACACAAAAGACAAAGATATAATCTTAAATTCAGCCAAAGAAAATAGAAAGATGCCTACAAAAGAAAGATTATTATCAAGTAGCAATTTTCTAAAGGGCATTGATGAAAGCCAAAAAGTAACGGAGGAATATTTTCAAAAGCATAAGATAATTATCAAACTAAAGTAGCGTTATCTTCTAAATATATACTGAACTAAGCATTAAAGAATAAAAAGGAAATAACATTAAAAAAACACTAGGAACTTCTCATTAAGTAAAGGAACTGATCAGGGGTATACATCAAAAGGAAATAAAATAAATCTAGCATTTAGGTATGAGATGCAAAAGAGATGGGTAGCAAAAAATTAGTAAAAATTTAGAAACTAAATAGAACAAATATAAGCATGTTATTGTCTAACTTTTACAAAAAATACAAATTGGACTAAAATTTTGAAACAAATGTATGTAAGATGTAAAGAATGTAATTAGAATTACAGTACTTTGAGATCCTTTCATTGATTTGAAGAAAGATTGTGCTATCACCTAATACTATGCTTTCCTAGTTGTGTGACCAATAGTAATTGTGACAAATAAAAACAGAAATAGAGTTTATAACTTTCAATTTATTAGAAAAGAGAAAATAAAACAATTTTTAATCATAAAGAAAATGGGTAAAATTGTTATAAGGGCAAATTAGATTAAAAAACACAAAATCCAAATATATTAGCAATTAGCATAAATATAAATTCACTAATCCTTAGGTCAGTTAACTTTTTCTCTCAAGGGATGCATAGTAAGTATCATAAGCTTTGCTGGCCATATGGTCTCATGATTATTCAATTATGTCATTGTGGCAGCAATAGATGGTATATAAATAAGTGGGTGTGGCTCTGTTGCAATATAACTATATTTACAAAAATAGACAGCCTGCCTTATTTGGCTTAAAGTTCATAGTTTGCCAGTGTACTCAAACATCCACAAGTTAAAAGGAAAATATGATAGAATTAGTCTTTTATCTTTAAATTCCAGCTATATGATGATTATAAGAGAAAACTAAAAAACATAAGGCAGAGAAAATTTGAAAATAATAGAAAAAGGTATGCCAAGCCAATGCTTTTAAAATAAATAATTTGCTATATTAATGTCAAGCAAAGGAGACTTTAATGCAAAAAATATTTACAGAATAGGTTAAAAGGCTACACCAGAATTCTGTATAATTTTAAATATATATACAGCTAATGACATATTCTCAAATATATGCATGTGCATGTGTACATAAAAGAAATAGACCATCATAATGGAAGATTTTAATATATTTCTTTCAGTAACTGATAGATGAGGCAGACATAAGCTTAATAAGGATATAGAATGTTTGAAAAACACAACTAAAAGAATCTAGAGGACATATCTGGTATCCTGCAGCCAATAATCAGAAAATGAATCTCTTCACAAGCAAATGTGGAATATATTTGAAGATGGTCACATACTATGTCATAAAACAACTTCAACAAATTTCAAAGCTTAATATCTTAAAGATAAATTATTTATCTTTAAAATAGATGTGATATGATAAATTTGAAAACAATAGACAGTAAAAAAAAATTTAAATACAAAGCATATATTTGGTAATATCAAAACATACTTCTTAGTAACATGAATAAGTATTCAGAGTAGAAGTCAGAAAATATTTCAAATTTAACAATGAAATACAGTATACCAAAACTTGTGGAATATGAGTAAGTGGTAATAAAGAAGAAAATTTATAGCAATAAACACCTAAGTTAGAAAATAAGAAAGTCTGAAACTAACAAATTATTCAATTTTAAAAGTTTGAATAAAAACAAGAGAATAAAATCACAAGAATATTGAAAGAAGAAAATTACAAATATAAAAGCCAAAAATTATTAAAAGTACAATGAAGAGGCTTGACAAATCCAGAAGCTGGTTCTTTGAAAAGACTGTTTGGTCATACCTTGAAAGCAGGGCCTAAGACAGTGGCTAAATGTGCTTATTTTTTACTAGGGAATGTGATCCCAGGGAACAGGAGTGAGGGACAAGGGTATTGAAGCAGCCAAAGAGGAGACACAGGTGAGGTTGTATTATTGAATTGTTTGATCCCATAGATCATTTCTCAGAAGTCTTATAAACTGCATCTCATGATAGTCCTTCCTAAAAGGGAGAGGTAAAAATAGAGAGCTATATCTACTGGCTGAAAAAGGAAGATAAAGGGGCTAAACTTAAACCTAAAACCTACTAGGTGTTAGGTTTAAGTTCAGCCCCTTTATCGTCCTTTTTCAGCTATCTATTCATAGGTCCCAGTTATAGATCTATAAATTCCCACAACTCAGCACAAATGGTAACCTAGAGCAAGAAGCAGGAAGTACTGAGACAAAGCACTGGAAATTTGAACCTGCATGAAGTTGGTCAACTCCCATGTAGAGTTGGTCACTGCAGCAGCTAGACAAAGGTGGTCCAAGGCACCAGAGATATTTGAGGCCAAGAGTGTCTGAACTGGTATATAGGAATTATCTGACATAATGAAAAAAAAATAACTTAACTGTAATAAGTTTTATTAAAAAAAAAGATAAAAGCAAAAGTAAAAAAATCAAAGAATAACATTGTTCAAATAAATTTGAAAACTAGACAAAATGCATAATTTCTTTAAAAAATATAACTTTTTGATCACAAGGAATTAGTAATGCCAAATAAACTGAAAACCATGTAAAGATATTACATCCACAGTTTAAAATCTACCCCCCAAAATTAGCTTTAACAAAGAGTAAGGGAAAAGATAATTCCAGTTTTACATAAACTCTTCCAGAGAAGAAAGAAAAATTAAATAAACAATTCCAAACCAAATCCACCAAAGAAAAAAAAGAAAAAGTATATATTCAAGTTTGGTTTAATTCAGGAACACAAGAACATATTAATATTATAATTGAGTAATGTAATTTACCAACTTAAAAATATATAAAACTATATGGTTATCTCAATAGATACATGAAAAGCACTAAAAAAAATTGACATCTAGGATTTAGGTCATGACTATGACATTGTAATTAATGCCTTTATCTAAAATAACTAGAAAAGTTAGAGAGCTTCTGAGGCAGCTGGGACTTCAAAGATCAATATCTCACAGGGAAGTGAAGCTTATTCAAGGGGGCCAAATATTTACTTAGACTTAAGAAGCCTAGAGTAAAAGGCAGAAAAACTGGCATAGATTTCACAAATCTCAGAGTTTGAGGGATAAAAATTGAACCTGGGACTGCCAAGATAACTAGCTAGGACTTGGGGACTGGAGACCTTAGAGAGAAGGGAAGGGCAGAGAATTGAGCCTGACTCTCTGGGCTGGTTTTCTCAATGAAACATGGGCTTATTCTTAAATTGTAGAAAGGCAAGAGAAGAAAGACTGGAAAACACAGCAGAACTTTTATCAAGCTTGTAGTTTTGGGGAAACAAATTGAAGCTCAGGACCATACAAGTAAGGAGGAGCACATATAAACACTGAGGAATTCAACTGAGACCCCAGGAGAGCAACAACATTCTAGAAGTGAGGGTGAATGAGATTTAAGCCTAGGCTTATAAAATCTGAAACCAGATGAAGACAACTAATTCCCTAGTTATTAAAGTGAATTATCCCTACAATAGTTGTCCATCTCAGGCTTTCTCTCCGGAGAAAGTAAAACTATCTAGATCCTTTATGAGTTTTCTTACACTATGTCTGGGATGCGATTAAAAAAAAATTACCAAGCACACACATGCACAAACACACAAAGACTAGACCAAAAATAAACAATTGAAACAGTTCCACGCGTGGTTCAGATTTTGGAGTTACCACCAGTGAATTTTTACAATAACTGTGATTAAAACATTCAAAAACATAAATAACAAGGTTAAGAATTTCACTAGAGAACAAGAATCTATTTAAAAATTCAAATTCAAATTCTGAAATTGAAAACTACAAAAACTGAAGTAAGAATTAAATAGATGGGTTCAACATTAGAATTGACAATACAAAGAGAGAGAGAGTGAACTAGAAGACAGGTCAGTAGAAAGCATCCAACAGAAGCATGGAGGAAAAAAAATGGCAAAATAGAGTTCAAAATGCAAAAGAAAACAGGCAAAAAGATCTAACATACATGTAATAGAAGTCCCAGAATGTGAGATGGAAGAGAGAATGGAATAAAAATATTTGATAGATAAAAGTTGAAAATAGTCCAGAACTGTTGAATGACATAAGATTACTGATTCAAAATGTCTAAGAACCCCAAGGGAAAAAAAGGAAAGAAAAGAAATGAGTTATAATTAGGCAGATGAAAATAAATTACTAAGGATATCATATTAAAACTGTTGAAACTGAAAGACAGAAAATCTTGAAAGCAGAGAAAAAACTTTATCTTTAAATGAACAATAACACTAATAGCAAATTTCTCAACGTAAACAACGGTTGCCAGAGACTATAAAATATCTTCTGTTTTGGAGGGTTAACACATATACACACACACACATACACACACACACACACACACACACACACACACACACAAAACCTCTAATCTAGATGTCTGTATTCAGTTAAATTATTCTTCAAAACTAAGGGAAAATGTAGATATTTCTAGAACCGAGATAATTTATTGCAGCAGACCCAAAGTAAATGCAATACCAAAACAATTTAATTCCTTTAGAAGAAAAACAGATCTATACAGAAAAATAGAAGTATAGGAAAGAATAAAGATCATAAAAAGAGTACATATGTGGATAAATTTAAAGAAATATTGACCATAAAAACAAAATAGCACTGTTTTGTGAGATTCAATTATAGGTAGAATTAAATGCATGACAAAAATTACATCAATGGAAGAAGAATGAAAAAATATGAAGTCTTCTAAGGGTCTAGCTTATCTGGAAAATGGTAGATGTGCGGCTATGTTATATGTCAAAATATATGTTGTGATTTCTAGATTAATAACTAAAGAAAGAGTGAAAAATGTAAATCCAACAAGCTAATAGAGGAAACAATAGGGATGATCGAAAATAATTGATTAAACCAAATGAAGGCTCAAAAGGAAAGAAAAAGGAAGCTAGAACAAGTGGAACAAATAGAGAATAAATAGTAAGATGGTAGATATAAACCTATATGTCCATAATTATAATGGATATAAATAATATAAATATTCTAATTAAGACATTAAGAATTTTAGGCTGAATTAAAAAAAAAAGAAAACAGCTATACATCTGTTGCCTCCAAGAGACACCCCTCACTATAAGGACAAAGATCTTAAATGTAAAAGAATAGAAAAATATGAACCTTGCAAACACAAACCAAAATAAACCTGTTTTTGCTGTACTAATATAAGAACACGTTAATTTTAAGGCAAGAGATGCTTCTAAAAATCAAATTTGTATGTTCCATTTAATATAGCCTTAAAATATAAAAGGAAAAATGACAGAACTAAAATGAGAAATTAGCAAATATACAACTTAATCCATAATTTTAATACATATCTTCCTGCAACTGATGACACAAGCAGACAACATAATCAGTAATGATATATAAAGCAACATAATTAACTTGACCTAATTGAAGTATCTAAGATGTTACACCCAGTAATGAAGGAATACCCATTCTTTTCAAGTGTACATGGAATATTTACCAAAATTGTCCATAAAAATATCTGAACAAATTTTTCTTTTTCTTTTTTTTTTCTTTTTTTTTGCGGTATGCGGGCCTCTCACTGTTGTGGCCTCTCCCTTGCGGAGCACAGTCTCCGGACGCACAGGCTCAGTGGCCATGGCTCATGGGCCCAGCCACTCCGCGGCATGTGGGATCTTCCCGGACCGGGGCACGAACCCGTGTCCCCTGCATCGGCAGGTGGACTCTCAGCCACTGCGCCACCAGGGAAGCCCCTGAACAAATTTTTGATGACTGAAATTATTCAGAATAATTATCTGACCCCAGGGGAATTAACCTAGAAATCAATTCTAAAAGAAAACTGAAAAGTCTCAAATATTTATGAATTAAGCAATATATTTCCAAACTTCTACATAACTCTTGTATCAAAAAGTAAAGAAAAACAGAAGATTGAAAATATTTTTATTGGAAGATAATGCAAATTCAACATATGGCAATTTGTGTTACGTTGTTAAAGCTATGTTTAAAAGGAAATTTAGAGCCTTAAATCCTTATTTTATTCAAGAATACTTAACTAAATACTGTTCAAAAGACAGTGGCAGCATTGAGGAAAAAACAATCAACTCTGTCCATGGAGTACAGTTTGGGAAATATTTTGTGGAGAAATAATTCTTTGTCAAAGTTACACTTTCTAATGTGACTAGCGTAGGATAAGTGGAAAAAGTCATAGGGAATGAGTCTGGAAATGTATGGTGAGGTAGTTTGAACATGCTAAGGAGTTTGGAATTTTTCCTATTGGTCAGGGATTTAATTAGAATTAAAAGAACTGACAGATTTAGAATGTTCTTGCAATAATATAGTCAGAAATAATGAGGGAGAAAATTAATTTAGTGGTTGGAATGTAGAATGGAATATGGATTCACGATATATTTATTGGGTTGAATAGACAGTACTTGATGACTTATTGGATCCCGGGGAAAGGAGTAGATAAGGAAAAGAAGGAGAAATTTTCTATGTGATTTACTAGTTGAGTATTGATCCCACTAGCATGAAAGAAAATAAAGGAAGAGAATTTCAGAATAAGATAATGGAGCCTGCTTTCGTGCATGAGTATAGGATACCTGTGATAGAATCAGTTGAAAGCAGCTAATAAATAATTTACATGATTAGATCAAAACACGAAAGAGAGGGTTGTGATATACACCTGGGTGTTATCAGTTGAGGTAAGAGGAGTAGCTAAGACTGCCTAGAAAGAATGTAACTTGAAAAAAAGAGGAGGACCATGGAGAGAATTTCATTGCACATTGAAATTAAAGGTGTAGGCTGATTGAGGACATAGCCCAGACACCACAGAGAACTGTCAGAAAATCCAGGGAGATATGGGATTATATACCAGCAGAATATTAAAAAGGAAGGTTAGTCTACTTTATCAATGCAACAAGATTATTGTCCTTCCCTTCCACTCTCTTCTTTAATACTAAACAAATGTAATACTCAGGAACCATGAATACTTTCATCTTTTATTTATTTTTTTTCACAGAATAAGATTTTGGAACACAGACATCAATTATATGAAATTCTCATTGATAATTGTTTAACTAGGCCAGACTGATCAATATTTAAATGAAACTGCTAATACAGTTGTTAATACAGCTAATTAATGTAAAACAGTTGTCAGGAATATAAATCAAAAATAATCATTTGATGTTAACATTATTCAACTTTAGTCAATCAGTTAATAATCAATGTCAAATCACCAAGTATGTAAAATCGTATCCTCTTTTTATCATACATGTCCAGTTTAGACGTTATCTTTAGGCATGGAGGCATAGATAAGTTTAAAAGCTGAGTGAGTCGATTGAATGTAAAAGTCCCAAGTGTAAATTGTTTTCCTCCTCTTTTGAATTTGCTCTGATAGGGAAGATTTACCTACTGGAATATTGTCAAAAGCATTTCCATGGAAACCAGCTACAATGATACCTATCTCGATATATTATGCCAGATGCTCTTATAGAAATTATACAAATGGGGAGATAATAATACTAAAAATATTCTTAATTCACTTACACACCAGTTTGCTCTAGAAAACAAATAAAGCTTAAGTGAAAACGTCTGCAAATTTTCTTTACTACAAATGTTCAGGAAAAATTTTGTTTATCACTCCCTCCCCTCCTCCAATAAAAAAGGACTCTTTAAAGAACAATAGTTCAGAGACAAAGAAATATAATTAGAAATTAAAGTACTATATTTGAAGGCTTGACAATACCTCTTTGTGGCAAACAATTTGATCTCTTGGCATTGAGCGCTTCAGTAACGAACAATTAAAATACTGATTGTAATATACAATTGGTTTATTAAAAATCTACTTCAGGGATTTACTGTTCCCCACAGGATTTGAAGTGAACTTTCCACTCTTCATTGTTATTCAGACTACCATGTTTTGGGGAATAATCAGTTCATCAGCTGGGCTTAGGAAATGACCCTCATGTCACCTTCTTTGTTTGGTTTTGCAAAGGTCACCATGCAAATGTGCATGCTTTACACCCAAATAAGCTCAGAGAAATGGCCTGAAATCTGACATGTCTTGTGGCTCTGTGACAAGTTCTGACCCTTCTTTTCCAAAAAAGACCTGAACTTAGAGAGGTACATACTTTGAGGGTACAAAAACTGTAAACAGAGCAATCAGGTTTCACCTAAGAAACAAACACAGGTGGAAATGAAAAGCCCTTTTCTTTTCATATGCATAACAAGACATTGTAAATCACAACTTAATACAAGAAAATACACTTAAAATATCACTATCTGCAGTTTTTTCATAAATATTCAAAACATGACCCATTTATTTTAGTCCACAGGACAAATTTAACTGAAGTAATCTGTCATCGGAAGACATAACCTATTATATGGCTTTTCAGCTGATGAGAGCAGATGAACAGATGAAAACAGTGAAATGAAAATAGAAACGACATACTCTTTCTGAACAAGTGATATCGCTGTTTTGATCTAAAATGGCAAAGGAAAATAAAGTTATTGCAGTTAATTCAGGCTCTTAAACCTCAAATCACTACTTTCTTCCAAAAGTATCTATATAGAGTTAGAATGTACACTTTTGTTTACATTATTATTATAATTCCACAATATGGCTTTTAATTTCACTTTATCAAAGCAATTTTCCTGATATTTTGATAATAGCAACAACAAAATAATAGCATGTTTACATCAAAATTGATCAAATGTGTTCAGAAGTAGCTGAAAACATGAGGAAACAAATGAATTCAAAGTAAAAAAAAAAAAGATTGGAGCAAATTTTTTTAAGTGATTTACTATCTCCATGTTTTTTTTTCTTTTTAACTTCTAAAACATTTGGAAAATAAAATAGGGAAAGGGGGATAGGGAGAATGTGAGATTATGTTTTTAATTATAAGAAACACTTCAGACACTCAAAGTGGTATAAAGAATATTACTACAAAACCAAGTATCAATCCTCCATCCAGCTTGAGAAATAAAACTTTAAAATAATTGAAACCCCTTCTCCTTAATCACATCCTAAATCAACTATGCTGAATTTTGCATATATTAATCCATTGTCAGACTTTATAGTTCATCCTACTCTACTCTTTAATTGTATTAACCATGAATATTTTAAATGAATAACAACAATAATAAACATATATATCTCTGTTTTTGTAAATCAAATGTTCCTCCACCAAACTGACTGGACCATTTATGTGTTTAAATTTAGAATATTATGTAAATAAACCTAATATGAAATAAAAGATAAGTTTTCATTTATGCAATTCTATACATGTTTGCAGATTGTTGTAATATGAGACTTCTCTGTGGGTAGTTTTTGCAGGGTGACAGTGATTGTTTGAAAGATACCAACAGATACTAACAAATGGCACAAGTACTTTTAACATAAGTGAAGTTGACAATCATTTAACTCTCTGAAAACTGACTATAAAGATAGAGCTGAATTTTCTCTGTTAGGAGGTCAAATATCCATTGATTTTAAGTCCCAATAGAGCACCACAAGACACACCTGGACCTAGTGAAGTCCCCTTCAGGTCCCCTTTAGCATTCTGTCTGCTCTTTTATTCTAACACTCTCCTAACCCCTCCTAAGTGATTTTGAGACTCACTTTGCCTTTTGTTCCAGACATTCCATTTGTTCCATTGTTTCTTTTTCCTTGTGTTTCTGTCTGCCATTTTAGTTTGGTGGTTTTCTATGATGTTTTCCTCAGTTTCCTCATTTTTAATGTTTTGTTTCTCTGCTCTATATTTATTTTTTGTGGTTACCATGTATGAAACATTTCATAGATAAAATAGTCCTTTTTTCTGCTGATTGCATCTGATCTTCATTTGCCTAGACTGGTTCTGTCCTTTTCCTCTTCCCCTTTTACGTTTTTATTGTCTCAAATTATCTCTTTTTATGCTGTGAGTTTATTAACAAATCGAAGTAGCTATAGTAACTATTTTTTCCCTTTAATCTTTATCCTATAATTAAGTATTTAGCAACCTATTCCGATATAGAGTTGTAATTTTCTGATTCTATTACCTTACTCAAAGTTTTGTGTACTTTTGTCTTTTTGTTTCAGGCAGAAGAGCTCCTTTCAACATTTCTTGTAAGGCAGGTCTAGTTTCGATTAACTCCCTCAGCTTTGTTTGTTTGTTTAGGAAAATCTTTATTTCTCTTTCATATCTGAATGATAACTTTGTTGGGCAGAGGATTCTTAGCTGACAGTTTTTTATCCTTCAGTATTTTGAGTATATCATTCCACTCTCTCCTGGCCTATAGAGATTCTGCAGAGCTTTCTCCTGATAGAGTAATGGGGGGTTCTTTTGTAGGCTACCATCCTCTTTCCCTGGCTGCCTTTAAAATTCTTTGTCATTGACTTTTGACAGTTTTAATATAATGTGTCCTGGAGAAGGTCTTTTTGTGTCAAGGTAATTACATGTTCTCTTAGCTTCATAGACTTGCAAATTCAGTTCCTTCCCCAGGTTTGGGAAGTTCTCAGATATTGTCTTTAAATACAATCTCCACTCTCTTCTCCATCTCTTCTCCTGGGATGCCCATTATCCTAATGTTGCCCTTCCTAAAAGAGCTGGATAATTGTCATAGAATTTCTTCATTTTTTAAAGATCTTAATTTCTTCTCCTCTTCTACCTGTATCATTTCTAGATTTCTATCTTTGAGCTCACTAATTCTCTCTTCCAAATGCTCTGCTCTATTTCCAATGTTTTCTCATGTGATCTTCCTGTCATTTATTGAGTTCTTCAGCTCCAGAATTTCTTTTGGTTCTTTTTTAAAGTTTCAATTTCTTTGGTAAAGTACGCCTTCTGTTCATTAATTTTATTCCTGAGGTCTTTGACGGCCTTTCTGAGTTTTTTTTTTTTTTTTTTTTTTTTTTTTTGTAACTCACTGAGTTTCTTCAGAACAGCTGTTTTGAATTCTCTATCAGTTAGATCACAATATTTTGTGACTTTAAGTTTGGTTCCTGGAGAACTGTCATTTTCTTTTTGTGATATTTTGTTACCATGGTTCTTCATGGAGCTTGATGAGTTTTTTCCTGCCAGCATATTTGAAGGAGTGAATACCTTTCTTCTTCAGATAAAACTTGTTTTTCTTACTTGATTCTAATGATTCAACTGGTTAGTAATTAGAAATCTGTATTTGGTTTTCCATTAGGTGGAGATAGAGCACAAGCTTTTGGTTTTTCTTATCTGAGCTACCTCTGGTTATATTTGAGGGTCATCACTTTCTGTCCTTCACCCCTTCTGTCAGAGGTGTCACAATATGCCCTCATAGTTGGTGCTTGTGTCTCCAGGGTCACTGGTGACTTGCTACTGCCAGTGTTGCTGGTGTCACTACCTGAGAAACCAGGACGGCAAGTGACTCTGCCATGTCTGGGGTCTTCTGGGTTACAGTGTCGACTTAAAAAAATGCACTAGGTGAGAGTTGTGAGTTAAGTTTTATTTGGGGCAAAATGAGGACTCTAGCCCGGGAGACAGCATTTCAGTTAGCTGTGAGAAACTGCTCCAAAGAGGTAGGGGGAAAGGTCAGTATATACGTGATTTTGGTGAAGGGGAAGTACATGCAATCAAGCACATATTTTTCTATACAAGGTTTCTGCTAGTCATGGGGAGCAGTCGTCACCATGAAGGATTTTAGTGCTTTTCTAGATATGAGGAGATACAAGAATTGGACTCATAAAATCAGCTCCTGGAAATATCTAACTATCTGAAGATCTGTTCTGCCAGCTTTTCCCAGAGCACAGAGCGCCTCATCTCCACTCTCCACCCTGAACTCCTTTCAGGGGCTGTTGAAAGTCAGAAGCACATGATTTAATCCTTGTAAAGGTAGATATAGCAAGTGCCAACGGCAAGTGCCAATTTGTAGTTGACAACAGGATCTGCCCCAGCAGGGGGAAGGGAGGGTTGGGAGGTTGCTGGGGCCATGAGTATCTCTGTCATGACCATGAGTACCTCTGACATGTCATGAGACATGTCTCATGTCATGAGTATCTCTGTCTTTGTCTGGTTTGTGGTTGCTGCTGCTGGAGGGGGTATGGCGGGGGCAGTTGCAGATGCCTCCACAACTAGATGGACTGGGTTGCAGGCCCCACTGCCTTTGCTGTCTGTTTCCCTGTGGCCACAGGTGCCACTGAGGCTGGGAAGCCGGTATCCTGCCTCCTCTCACGCTACTGGGTTCTGTGGGGCTGCAGGCTCAGCTGCTGATGCTGGGGGTCTGGGATCACAGGCACCACCTTTGCTGTTCTCCCAGTTCTTCCTCCTTCATGTATTCCATCCCCCCCCCCCTTTAGACGTACAGGTTTGTGGAATTCTCTGGCATCCTGGTGTGTTAGGCAGAGGTACCTTTGCTGAGCTATGGATGTTTTACAGGTTGTATATTGAAGGGGAGAGCCAAAGGGAGCATCCCATGTCTCCATGATTCTGACATCACTTATAGTGTTTTGAGTGAATGTCATGTATTTTGCCTTCTGATTGGATGAATAAAAAAAATGTTATGCTATTTTCTTTTAAAGAGAATAACTCAAAATCTACCAGTCTAAAATGAACCCTGGGACTTCCCTGGTGGTGCAGTGGTTAAGAATCGCCTGCCAATGCAAGGGCATGGGTTCGATCCCTGGTCTGGGAAGGTCTCACATGCCGCAGAGCAACTAAGCCTGTGAGCTGCAAGTATTGAGCCTGTGCCCTAGAGCCCAAGAGCCACAACTACTAAGCCTGCATTCTAGAGCCCAAGAGCCACAACTATTGAGCCCATAAGCCACAACTACTGAACCCGTGTGCCACAACCACCGAAGCCCGCGAGCCTAGAGCCTGTGCTCCGCAACAAGAGAAGCCACTGCAATGAGAAGCCCACGCACTGCAACGAAGAGTAGCCCCTGCTTACTGCAACTAGAGAAAGCCTGTGCATAGCAATGAAGACCCAGCACAGTGAAAAATAAATAAAATAAAATTATATTAAAAAATAAATTAGAAAAATAAAATGAACCCCAATGACTTGTATAAAGAAAAATAAATCATTGGGTTTAGCTAATAAAAACATTCACTATCTAAATATAAATAAGAATTTATTTTATTGAGGAAATCCAAAACTTTCTAACTTTCTGCCCTTAATCATACATCACCACTATAACCTCGTCATTGGACAAAAGAGTATGAAAGACGGAGCATGTGAGAGGAATGGATAGCAGGATTACTTGATCATTAAATGAATTGGCTAGATTAGGTTGTGTTATGTTTCTTAACAAACAACCCACACATTTCTGTGTCTTAAAGCAGAAAAAAATTATTTCTCTGGGGAGCATGCTTCAGATGTGGGCAATTATCCAGGATCGCTGACCTGCAGATGATAGCTTAGCTCTGTAACTCCATATCAAGCTGTGCGTTCACAGCCACTGCAGCAGGGCAAGAGCGAGATGGAGAATCGTGGACCAGCTTATAAATGCATCCACTTGGAAGTAATAACTTCTCAGTTCTGTTCACATATCTTGGCCAAAGCAAGTCACATGGCCACTTCTAAATTTGAGGGTATAAGTACAATACTAATTCATGCCTGGAAGTAGAAAAACTGGAAATAATGGGGAGCAGTACTAGTGTCTACAGTGCCAGTCTTCAGTACCCTAGCTATCGATAAGTTCTTTAGATCAAATCAGAGCTCAACCAAGCAAAGGGAATAAACAGGGCTGAGCATTAGATAGCAACTCTTATTCCATTTTGAAGATCAAATTCAAGTGTCACCTATTGGTGATGTTTTCCTGACCCACCTAGGAAGTTTTAGTTCTCTGTCTCTACAGCATATTGCTAAAATAATACCATATTGTCCTAAACTATTGCTTCCCCCTATATGACTATTGAGAGAGAAAATGCCTTTTGAACTTTAGTACATAAGACGATAGCTGGCATATAGAAGCTGATAAAATAATGAAGGACATGAGGAGATGAGTTAGAGGAAAAGAGAAGGGAAAGGAAGAACTTGGTTAAGATAGCCCTATTTTGCAATGATATAACTTTCATAGGCATGATACTATGTCTTTGGATTTCCTCCACATTGCAATTTTCAAAGCCCTCCAAAGTAATTTTAGAGTATATGGCAGAGGCTGTTGATTGGGTACCAATATCTTTTCTCCTCTTCTTCCTTTTGTAAGAGAAATTTTAATGGTAGAAGGGCTTATGCTAAAGACTATATTTCTTAGTCTCTCTTGCAGCTCGGTGTGGTCATATGATTAAGGTCTTATTAATGGGAGAGGAGAGGAAGTGATATAAGAAACTTCTTGTTCATGCTTTTTAAATGAAATCTTGTGCCCTCCACTGTCCCTCTCTCCTTCCTCATGATATTGCTAGAAGAGTCATTTAAACTACAAAATGGAACTTGCATGGTAAGGATGCCAGAACAAGAGAGAAAGAACCTAGATCACCAAAACTGCAGCTACAAAACCTGTCACACACTGCTTAAGTTTGGACAGTTACTGAGTGGGAAATTCATTTCTGTGTTATATACAGTTGTTATTTGGTCTTTACCTTAGCAGGCAACTAATTCTGCATCCTTACTAATAGAGAGTTTAACATAAGTTTAAAACACACACACACACACACACACGTGCACTATCTTTTTTATTCTAGTGCTAGGCATCAACAGTGCAATAGCAATACAGTCAGAGGTAAGTTTAGGTGAAACTGCTAAAATACAGATAGCTGTTTCAGAAAATGCAATAGAACAGAGAAATCAATATTGATTTCATCTTTAATACCACAAAAACTATAGAAATATAGAAGGGTTTGTTAATTAAATCAGAGCCTCAGAGATAAGCATTTTAAAACCTTTGTGAAACACATTTAAAATTGGAGTTATCTGATTATAAGTATTCATAATTAATTCCACATACAAATTAACAAAATGTTGTGGGTTTGTTTTTATCAACCTCTCCTCTGTGATACTGAATCAGTCCTATGGGAGCATTCCAATCACTGACTTGGCCAGTAGACCATTAAGAGGCATCATATTGTTCACAATTTTGCCCTTTCAGTAGCAGCTGTACGGTTTCATTGAGGGCATTGCCACATTAATACTCCCATGCGTGTCAAAATTTGCATAAAATAAGCAGTCATCAGTAATTATGATTTGTCAGGAAAAGATTCTTTAAACCCTTCTCAAAGCCAATGACAGATGTATGTCTACTGATTTTAGGATCTAATTTACTCCAGTGCTGGGCAGCAACATAAGGAAATCATCGCATATCTTAAAAATCAGTTCACCTAAGCATCCTAAAGAGGCGGCTTACCAAGAGAATAAATGCAAAAAAACAAATCCAATATTCTTATTCAGCAAATGTGAAAATGATAAACCTCTGTGTGTGTGTGTGTATATATATATATATATACATCTCACCTAAATGTTTGAGTACTTTATTCAATAAATAGAAAGACCCAGATGGCAACCTACAAAACTTAAATCATAAAGTATACCTGCCTTGTAACACCACCTACAAAATATTCCATATTTATCATAGGTAACATGTCCAAACTGTATTCATTTTCAGATAAACGTGAGCTCAGGGAGAGAAATGACTTTGAAAGGCTAAGATCTAAATCGTTATTTTTCTTCAGCAGGATTGAGAATGTCTTTGGGGACTGCTAAGCAGTGTTTGTTTGCTTTCATGGTTAAAAAAGTCCAAGTAATACTTTCTGATTATGTGTCAGGAGTTAAAGTAGTACAATCAGATAGTACAGTTAAAAAAATTTTTTTAACAGGGAGACATGGTTAAATAAAAAAGGAAAAAATGATTCACAAGTCTTAGAGCAGAACATTAGCAGGCTAGTTAACACAGTATATTGTTGATGCTGATTCTGCATGCACTGTGATTGGCAAATTCTTAATTTTTTTATTCCTCTACCACATTATCTGGCAAGTGAAGATAATATAGAGAGCATGGATATTACTCCCCGCATTATTGAGAGGCTTAGAAAGAAGGAATAATTTTCTGGTATGTATTGTAACTTATTGGCATGGATTTTACTTGGAAGCAATCTGCATAGCAAATTTCAATTAGGGGATATTTTCAATAAACCCTATTCAATGACCAACATGCTTTGACCCCAATCTTTCACTTGTCTAATGTACATCACTGAAGACTGCTCGTACAAAATGGATTCTGACACAGCAACCCATGTTTACCTTGTAGATGGGCAAAGGAGGTTGAAAGGTTTTATAGTAGCAAAAATAGCCTCTTTCTTCTATTTATGTGAAATCAGTGAATGAGCCTATCATACGGCTAAAGAAGGACAGAACAAAACACTAACAGGATCTCAGTCTGGTTCATGTCAACAAAGACATGGAATTTAGTCTTATTTCATAGCTATGGTGGGGGGTCTCAATGATTCACAGATATCAGTGTGGTAGTCAGAGTAATGGCCGTCCAAAGATTTCCACACCTTAAACCTTGGAACCTGTGAATATGTTACCTTACACGGCAACAGAGACTTTGAGGTAATTTGTTATAGCAGCAATATGAAACTAATATAGTCTACAAGAGAAAAGAGGGAAAACCTCACTGGCTTTTTTCTTAAGAAGAAAATGTGTTTTTGCTCTCCTAAAGGCCAAGAATCATATACAACTTGCATGTTTTACAGACAATGCCTGGTTCTCTCCTACTGTCCTAATGTAACCTGTTACTCTGACGTGACCGACAATGTAGGAGGCCCAGAGCTTGCCTGATGCATGCCAGACCTCCTCAAACACTGCCTTCACTGCTACGTTCAGAGAGCGAGCATGATCCTATTACTTCTCTCCTTAAAATCCCTTGATATCACCTGCATAGCATTCAGGATGGAATGCACATAGCTTAATACATAAGATCCCTCCTGAAAATCCTCTCTAGCTTCTTCCACTCCCCTCCTCGCCAGCTCTCAACACACACACACACACACACACACACACACACACACACACACACACACTTTTCTCGCTCTCGCTTTGTGTGTGCATGTGTATTATCTCTGACACAGAATATAGAATTAATTACTTGTAGAGTTATGTTCCTTTCTTGGGTTTATTTTGTTATCTAGCTTACTTCTAATTCTTCAAAATTAAGGAAAGGATCATTTTCTCAAGGAAGCTTCCTTTCCTGTTGTCTTGATATTACTATTATAATATAAATCCCCATTTTTCTCTCCCTACTGAACACTTTACATCATTATTTATAAGATTTGTCAGTTGGGGCTGCAACAATGTATAATGTTTCTTTCCCACTAGACAATTAACTTTTTGATAATGATGATTGAGTCTTTTTTCAATTTTCAATTTTTTATTGGACATCCCACATAGAGTTAATATTCTAGGTGGTCAATAAATGTTGAAAACAATGAATGAATGTGGTTGTGATGATGGACAGGATACTGCTCTTTGAAAGCAATAGTTATTCTTAAAAAATTTTTTTTGGAACAATTATGGTCACAACAACAATCCTTAATCTCTCCTTCAAGCTTCCCCATGATAAAAAGCCCAATTTCCAAGACACTTTTCTGGGGAAAAGTTTAGATCATGGCCACCCTTCAGATATTTTGTGTCTATACATAAACTACACCACCTTAACATGGCATTCTTCACTCTTTCAGTATTAGTATTATTCATTCATTTATAAGAAAGCAACATAAAACTCTTAGGAAGAGCCCACCAAAAATATAAATGATCACATTTATTACTGCAAATGTTAAGGACTAGAAAATATGGAGCAATGACAAACCATTAAACGGACTGATGCTAATCAGAAACAATTTTGAAAGAGGTTAGTTGTCAGCGAATCATTAAAAATCTGTTGAACTAGTTTTATGAAAAAAGTGGAAAAAATATTGGGGAGTTGTATAATCATACATTCTTGAGTTGCAAGGATCCTGGAAGCTTATTAGCCACATTTATGAAGAATGTAGAACTTTGTTGGGAGAAAGTAAGAATGATTAGGTCTGGCTAGAATGCACGACTTGAGTAGAGAATCTGAAATAAATGGGCCAATTTCTTGCTTATTATTATACATTAAAAACAAAACTATACTTTATGACTTAATTTTGTCCTATATAAGAATAAAATGATCTTCTTCACTTAGTAATAAAAGATACATTTGTCTCTTTCTTAAAAGACTACAAACAGTAATACCATAAAATACTTCCATACGATATCACTCCCACATTCTTTATGTTATAAACAAAGATCCTCTTTCTTGTTTATATAAATAGGCTATGGAAAGTAGCATAATTAAAATCTTAGTTTTACTCTTTATGGGTAATTGCTGCTTCTCTATTTGGAGGTTGCAATTCCTTTTATTCAAATGTACATTCATTCCGTTTCAAATTTGTTGCAATACAAAGGAGACTGAGAAAATTCCCTTAATGTCTATAGTTGGATCATTCCCATCAACCTGCAAACATGGTGAAATATCTCCCATCTGAATAAAAATTCACCCTCAATCACCATCCTCCTCCAGTTTCCTACCACACTTATCTGTTCCACAAAAAGCAAAAGTTCTCAAAGAAAAGTTTACTCTGATTGACTCTACTTTCTTTTTCCTTCTTCTCCCATTGAGTCACTTTATTTGAGTTTCCATTTCAATGACTCCTCGGAAAGTTGAACGACCAGGTTGGCAACAACTTCCATCTTTCCTAATCCAATGTCCGTGTATTAATCTCCAGCCAATAAAACCGCCTTCCCTTTAGCAATACTTTTCTTGGCATCTAGAACATCATACACCCCTGGTTTTCCTCCAGCCACACTGGCAGCCTTTTCCAAGTCTCACTTGCTAACTCCTTTTCTTCTTCCCAAACTTGAAATCTCGGAATAATATAACAGGGCTGTCTTTGGCTCTCTTCTTCCCTTACATGCACTCCCATTTTATGTGGTCTTTTCTGTTCCTATGGCTTTAAATCCTATCTATAGCTGAATTTCTGACTTCCTCTTGAGTTCCAAACTCATAACCATTGTCTGCATTTCTATTTGGATGATAATAATAATAAATTTCTACAGTATGCGGGAAACTATTCCTAGATTTTTATATGGATAACTAATTTAATTCTCACAACAACTTTAGGAGGCAAGTCCTTTTGTTATAATTACATTTTGCAGACGTAGAGAATGGACTTGAGGACACGGGGAGGGGGAAGGGTAAGCTGGGACAAAGTGAGAGAGTGGCATGGACATATATACACTACCAAATGTAAAATAGATAGCTATTGGGAAGCAGCCACATAGCACAGGGAAATCAGCTCAGTGCTTTGTGACCACCTAGATAGATGGGATAGGGAGGGTGGGAGGGAGACTCAAGAGGGAGGAGATATGTGGATATATGTATGTATAGCTGATTCACTTCATTATAAAGCAGAAACTAACACAACATTGTAAAGCAATATACTCCAATAAAGATGTTAAAAATAATAATAATTACATTTAGTAGAAGATATAAATAAGACAAAAAATGTTAAGCCACTTGCCCAGCTAGTAAGTAGTAGAGCAGTAAAATTCTAGAGTCTCAATCTTAAACAACACTCATGGGAGTCTCACATTTAATTTGTTCAAAATTAAACCATTGAGATTTTTCTCCAGACCGCTTCTCTCCTGTTCTGTCCATGTCTTCAAAAATAAATTCTAGTTGATCATCATTGGCTCATCTCTTTCTCTCACATCAACATTCAATCCATCAGTCAAGACTAGTCCATTCAACTTAAAAATAAATTCCCTTATTGACTATTTAAAATCACCTACACTGCTACCACTCCATTTTAAGTCATCAACATCTCCTTCTTGGACAATGTTTTCCCCCGCCCTTAACTTATCTCTTTATTCTATTCCCCCTTCCTTTTATTTTTCATCCACTGTCAGAATATCACAGAGTGGCATGGACCAGATTATGTCACTCTTTTTATCAAAAACTCCAATAGCTTATTAGACAATTTCATAGTCTACAAAGGGCTACCTAGTCTAGATGCTGCTTATCTTGCTAAATCCCTTTTGTTCCACTATACTAACTTTCTTGATGCTCCTCAAACATCCTTTTCAGGTTACTATTGACTGTCTTTCTATTTGCTGATTCCTTCAACTGGAAAGCTAATATGATTAGTCCATGGTGGAGGAGGCAGTTTTTTGTAGACTTAAATTCCCTAAGAAAATATAGTTGGTAAAAGTTAGTTGATTCATTCATTCTTTCAACAAAGAATTAAAATCTATCTGCCAGGAATTGTAAAAGTTATGTAAGGGCTACAGAGATAAAGTAGACACAGGCCTGCTTTTAAGGACTATACCTTCTATGAATGACAATTATTTACAACTCACCTTTACATAACACAATTCCTCAATCATAGGTGATGATTTTTTCTGAATAACTAACAGACATTGATTTTGTACTTTTTGGTCAATGTGGGGAAAATATTAGAACAGCATCCAAAATAATACCAGGGAACAATTTCAGAGATCCAAGTGGCAACCATGAAAATGGAAAGGATGTCAATGCATTCCTGTAGACTAGTGGAGAGAAGTCCACTTACAGCTATCAATTGAAACTACAGGTTGAAAAAGTATAGGCATAAGAGAATACAATAGGAGAAGCTTCCCCCAAAGCACCAGTAAGTAGAAGACAGTAGTTTCTTTTTTACAGTATTTTTAAATTATTATTCAATGACTTCACTCCATCTCCCAATACACAACATAAAAATGTGACTGTAAGTTTCATGTTTTAGGCACATTTTTATTTTTGTTCTTTTTTTGTAAAAAAAAGATGACAGTGGTAAAGAATAACTGCATAGTAGAATATTTTGATTTCAACAAATGCTATGTTATCCATATGATAACTTATAATCTTCCACATTTAGCCTATGAATTTAGTAAGCAGGATCCTTCTTGAGGGAAGAAACAATAAATCATGATTCACATTCCCCAGAATTTTTTCAAAGCCCTTGAGTTCAGCACTCCTTTCTCATCTCAGTCATCTATATCTATATCTATACTTATGTCTATATCTAATCTATGTTGGGTGAAAATAAATAGCATATGGGAGACCTGGTAAAATGTGAGCTCAGATGATAGTAAAGAATGGTTGGGAATGTGGAATATAGAAAGATAATTTTTTATTTGTAAAAAAGATGCTTAGACATCTAAAACATTGATCCCCGGGGTACACTTAGACAGTTCCAGAGTTCCCCTGGGGATCCAACACACAGCTAAAGAGATACTGATATGATTAACATGTGGTCTTTAAGGTCAAGAGCAACAGCAGAGGCAGCAGCAGTCACAGTAAGCATTTACGGACTGTTTCTATGCACTAGACATTGTGTTAGACTCTGAGGAGATACAAATAAATATAAGATACAGTCAATGATATTCTAATATATCCACAGATCGTACAATTTATTATGATACTTATAGCAATGGAGAGCCATTATTTGTAGTGTTACTGTGAGTATATATAGATTGGGTGATGCTATGGAAAAGTATATATATGAAGAGAGATGGACTCAAAGAAAGAAAGCGAAATGACTTTCCTCATTTGGAAAACATATGTAATTTGTGACGATAATAATAAGCTTCAGTTCCTGCTATGGATTAGGTACTGCAATATATTTCCATTAAAGTAGTGAGGCCACTGACTGAGATGCAAGACCAAGACCAGAGGGTCAGCTTACCACCAACCTGCAGACTCATGAAATTTTGGAAAGGTTTGCTGTGCAGTAACAGCTAGTTGACACACAAAGTAGAGCTCGGAAGACATTTGTGAGCCTTCCATACCCAGATGATAGAGTCAAGAGTGCCACTGAGATACCACAGAAAGAAAAGAAGGTGAAGATACAAGATAAAATCTTGGGATATACCCATATCTAAAAAAGTGAAAAGAAGAAGGAAAACTGGCAATACACAGCATCTTCAAATATATTCTGATTTTATTAGCATGTTATATGCAATGGTTCAAATTGATTATTCCTCTTCTGATAAACCTGCCACAACATTTACTTGAGAAACCATCCTTCCCCTACTGTAATCCCACTTGCCTCACGTTCCTAGAGTTGTAAGCATGCCTAGCCAGCTGAGAATAACATTCCCCTGGGCATTGTGATTGACTAAGGAATAGTCAACTGGACCAATCATAGCCAATGAGATGTACTCTTTTTTTTTTTGCACTTGAACCTGACAAAGAGTAGGTCTAGTGTTGCTAGCAGCTACCTTGTGGAACCTGAGAATGAGGACAGCATGGAGATGAACATAGCTAAGAACCAATAAAAGAACAGGGCTGGGTGACATTATGTATTTAAACCTCTGCCACTGCTCATAACTGAAGCCAGTTCTTACATTAAACTTTTCAGTTTGATGTCATAAAGGTAATAAAGTCCTCTTTTACTTAAGCCATTTGAGTAGGATTCTTCTGTATTTTGTAATAAAAAAAAACTAATACTTTAAGATTTAAAAAACAATTTCTTTTTAACTTTCCCTTTACAGTTTTACACAAATAAGAAAAAAAAACACTAGATTTAAAGAACATTTGAACCATTTGTTTTCTGCATCTCTGGTAAATACAAAAATAAATTTTAATCAGATTTTTCTTAATATTTTCTACAGTCATTATCAGTGGTATCAGTAATAACTATAACAACCACCTCCATGCACCTGGTACTCTGATATGCACTTTAGGTATATAGATATATAAAAATTTCATATAATCTTTAAAACTGACCTATAAATTAGCTGTTATTATATCAATTTTAAAGATGAGGAAAATGAGATATAGACATGGAAGTCCAGTTGCTATTAAAAAGTCAAATTTAATAACTGATTTTTCTGTATAAAGTCTAATTAATTGAGAGAAAAAGTGTCAGAATTTAGGAAACTGTATTTTAAATAGAAATCCTATTTATCCTTCAATGATGAAAATACAGGAAACATATTATGAAGTTAAAGTATCACAGTAGCATTCCGAATATAATCAGACTTTTGAAGTCTCAGGACTGAGAAATAAAAGTATCATATACTCAAAATCAGCTGAATTAACTAAAGTTATGATAGCTCATACGATGAGCATGGACATTGCTAGCAATTTCCCAGGTGAAAATATGGATGAGGTTCACTCACTCACATGATGTTACATTCTAGTCAATAAAGCATGTTCTTGCTGAATCAGTAATCATCTAAATGTAAGCTCTCTAATCTTATCCCTGTTGAAAATGGTTAAGATGTTTTGATAATTAGAAAATCAAGGATGATGATTACCTGTTTCTGTCTATAGCACTGTTAGATCCTTATTGACCAGCCATGGTTTATCACAGAACATTCATCTGATATATACCTCAGGAGTACAACATTTGTACTGGAAGCATTTCTTAATTGGTATACCATTTAGAAGTAGATTGGAGTGTTCAAAAACTTAGTAAAATTTTGCAGAATATTACACTAAATCAACTATGTTATAAATACATGTATAGTTAAGACTCAATTACCAGGAAAAGGATTATTTTTTGGAATCCTTGGAAAATTAAAGTGGGACATAATTTTTATTTTATTACAGTCAAGGCAATTTCTTATGAATTCCTTTTTCCTAAATCAATGTTCTTCTCCTCCTACACAAAGGAATTTAAAAACCTGAATGTATGTCATCCTTTTAGTTAACTGTTATTTTCAAAGAACACATTTTGGGAACTTGAAAGGAGACCATATGTAATTGGGGGAGGCAGTGAATCAAAAATGTGCAGCCCTGTGTGATAAAATTATCCATAATCACCAGATGACCCAAGGTCAGTAAAATATGAACCACTCAAAATCTTTTCCCCAGCTGCATCTCAAGCGCTCTTCAAATACAAAGATTGCGCTTTGTTTTATTTTATTATTCTTTCCCTTATTTTAACAAATGATGGATCATTTTCTGGCTTTAAGGTTACAATTCTTTGTTACAAAATTCCTTTTGGGGAATCAACATTTCACAGACTTTTGATTTGTAAGTGCATATTTCTGTCATCACAGTGAAGTATTCACCATGTACCTTCTCTGGGTGCACATGCGCTCTTGTGAGGCTGATTTGGTTGTGAAGAATAAGCAGAAGCCTGTGTCTCACACAAACCTTGTAATAGGAGCTGCCAGCCTACTGCTGCTGGCCTCAGGTTAATGCTTTCAGGACATAAACTTTCATTTTTATAAAATACAGTGTTATATATTACTTTTCCTAAGGCAGGGAGTAATCTTCAATTTGTCCAATCTACTCACATTGCTACATACGGCTGTTAAAAGAAATCTAGTCACAAACTTGTTATCCAGAATAGGAATATTCTTTTGGTAATGAAGAACCAACCTAAATGTGATTTATAATCAGGAGACTGCCCTTTTAAAAATGTTGACAGTTTTCAAGGCTTTTTCCCAATATATACACATTATCTCCAGGGATTTATACCCCAGGGAATTTAAATCTCCATTCCACTGCCCCCACCTTAAAAGGTAATTGAAAAATAAAGTGTATTAGAAGAATGTGGAATCTTAACACTCATCTAATAGAGTAGCTTCCACAGACCAAATCCTTCAAATTGTAGATACAAACAAGACAAGTTCATGTTTAAGGCAACCAAGGATAATCAAAAAGGGATCAAGAATAAGTGAGGCAAAAATAATACTATTTTTGCTTCCCAGCTGGCAAGAACTGAAGGGAAGAAAGCCATAATATTCTAATAATAGAGAAAGAAAACGGAGAAGCCAAATCGTTCAGGAAGAATTGCCATATGGCTGGAGCTGAGAACAAATGTGGGTGTGACTTACACATGATACAGTTATGCAGGAGGGGGTGCCATCAATAACTGTGGTCACTACAATTGAGATCTGTGGATTCCTCTCCAAATTCTTCCACTTTTGAGCTTATTCTTTCAAGAAGTATTTATTAGTGTCTCAGAATAGAGTTAATGATAGTCAAAAGAAGTTATTTATATATAAACAAAGTTGGCATCACAGACTTTTATTTTGTATGCAGCCAAGTACACATTTTTAACAGCTGTATTTTACCATTTTTGAATCAATCCATACTCTTCAAATAACACAAGTATTCTAGAAGTACAAAAACTGATTCACTTTGACAAAGCATAAGCAAATTCAAATATAACCAATAGCTCTATAATTAATTATATCAGTTAACTTTTAAAATAAATTCATCTTTCTTGAATTAGTTACCTGGGATTTGAAATCCAAACCTTGGTAATTCATAAATAGAGATATTTTGATTATAGTTTCTCTGATGAAATATTTCATTTTATACATAGTTATAAATATATGGCTAAAACTGGTTTTGCCCCAAACTGAAAGAATATGATACAAGGAAATGAGTTTCTAATTTAATAAAATTCATAAACCTTCCCATTTTTCTTTTAAAATACTTGTTTAACTTTTTAAAGAATATTTTTATTTATTAATGAAAGGTGTTATAAGAAAAAAATATAGAGAGAGAAAGTAAGACATGATTTTTGTTGCTTATTAGGGTAATTACATTTTTTTTTAATCATGAAGGAAATGTTAGTTTTGCTTTGTTGGGAAGGCTCCCAGACAGAATAAACACTTATCTCTAGAGGTTCCTGCCATCTCTAATAGAATATTTTTGACACATTTTCCCTAAAACAACTGTTGCCCAAGAAGGAAGAATACACATTTTATAGTGTAATGGATCAAAAGAAAATGACTGCATAATAATAATTATAATGACAATGCTTGTAGCACTGGCTAACATTTATTGAGTACTTATGTGCCAGGGACTCTTCTAAACATACTTCATGAAAAACTCATCTAGCCCTCACAAAAATCCTATGAGATGGATACTATTATTATGATGATGCTACATACGAGGAAACTGAGGCATAAAGAAGTTAAATAAACTTGAAAAGGTGATATGGCTAGTAAGCTTGAAAACCTGGAATCCATGCCTATGTTCTTAAGCACTAACACTGCTTTCTCCATGGTAGTATCAGAAACTTGCTGATTAAACAACACTAGGATAGTCTTTCCAGTCTGAACATAGCTTGAGTCTATAGTAAAATAAACATGTTTGGCACTTATCATGTAGTCAGTTTTTAAAATCATTTTTACTTTGGTTCAACACAATTATGACTCAGATTTAGAAAATAAAAAGAAATATAAAAAAGGGGTAAATTTATAGTTCCAACTACCAATTTTCATTGCTCTTAAAGAGAGCAAATAGGCACCAGTGCTGCATCCCTGTGAAATCCACACTTGGGTTTTCAAAATCTTCCTGTATTTTGGGGAAAGAATGTAAACCAAGAAAATCATAGCCAAGTCTACTGGGCAAAGTATGTTTTCTTTATTGGTGCTGCACACAGAACCAATTTTCACCCCCAAAAAAGTGACTCTGGAAAATCCTCCAAAAAGCCATTGAACTTCTGCCAATAAATATCCCTTAACACTGTGGAATAAACAAGAGCATCTGGCACTACTCTGTGTGAGCTGTCACCTTTACTCTGCCTGTTCATAGACTTTCTGGAAAAGAAGGTGATGCTTCCATCTGGTCACAGCAGCAAAGAAAGCAGAAAGCATTGAAGCGCTTCCACTGAAAATCTGAGATTAAATCATGCAAGACTTTGCAACCTGAGGGGGAAAAATAGAGCACTGGCTTCCCATAATGAATAGTTCCTAACGTAATACCTAGACAGAGTACTGGAGGAATAAAGAGGGTCATTAACAATTTGCTCACTTTTATATAGGTTTAACTTATACAAGTTCACAAGTTTTTAACCATTTGTGATTTTCTTTTTAATAGTAACATGAAGACTTTTGAAGGTCTGCCAGGTAAACAGCAGTTTTATTGGCTTTATTTGGGTGACTGAAACTTCTGGAGTTTTGTTCTAAAACAAAATGCATTAAAATAAATTATAAACAAATAACTGACCAAATAAACAAATTAACTAGACAAGAAGGAGAAAGGAATGTTGGTAGAGAATATGATTAAGGCTATTAGAGAATAAAGTGGGTTTTTTTCTCTTTTCTTTTTTTCTTTTCTTTTCTTTTTTTTAACATCTTTGTTGGAGTATAATTGCCTTATGATTGTGTGTTAGTTTCTGCTGTATAACAAAGTGAATCAGCTATACCTATACATATATCCCCATATCCCCTCCTTCTTGTGTCTCCCTCCCACCCTCCCTGTCCCTTATCTAAGACAATTTTAGCTCACTTTTAGTTTCCTAACTCTATTGGGGGGATGCCAAGGTCAGTACCACAACCTGCTACTGATATTAGTATTTGTCTCCATGTAACTGTGCATTTGAAGTATGCTTATAATTGACTAATTTTTTTGTTGTTGTTAATAGGGTAAAAGATTCAGAGACCTCCCTTTCTTTACTGTCTTTGAGCCTAGAAATGCCTAAGGCTCAAAGTGTATAGTTCTAAAATTGACTTGATTTGTAGCAGGAGATGCCTTAGAATATATATCATTCCATAATACTGGAATGCAAAAATCTAGACTCCCTGTGACTATCTTACAGGTTCTGGATTGTTGCTTATCTTGTCTCATATACCTAGAATTCTGTGAGTGAAGTCAAACTTGGGCAGGTAATATTAGTTTCTATTTGACTAAACTTAACTCCCAGGGAATCCAAAAACACATATCTAAGACACAGTGAATACATTTACCCTACTAGCTTGACCTTGAAGGAATATATTGATGACAAATGTCAAAACTTGTACTAAAAGAAAAGAAGGTTATAGCTTCATAATATTGAAATTCATCAAATAAGAGAATTCAGTCAATGGATATGAGTGAATGGGGAAAACCGTGTTTACCCCAAACTCTTTATTTTCAATTACATGTATTTTTTTCAAAAGTACATAGTTATCCGACATATGTGCAGAGATTTTGTGGAAGGTCACAAAAAAGAATCCTTGAGAAACATAGCTTCTTATTTATGGTATGGCCTTTCACACAGTCTGGTCATGACGGGATCATGACTTTTCAAGTCAGATGGTTAGGTTCAGGAATGGCATTAATTTATATAAAATGAAGTATAGCCTTGAAGAATTTCAAAGATTAAAATCACATTATTGTCTTTTAAAAATTAAAGCAACAATTTTCTAAGTAGTGATGTAATAACCCAAAGTGGTTATATATGTTACAAAAATACTATCTCACCTCCAGAAGGAGGTTTGGCACTAGGGTAATCAACTTAAGACTACTGTTATTGTAGCAGGCTCTTTTTTATTTAGGTATATTTGGTATTTACAACATAATGTTGAATTTTTGCTGCATATTAATTTCTCTATTAAACACAGAAAAGACAATTTAATATGTTAAGCAAAAATCACATTGATTTTTAAGAAAATATCTTAAATAAAAATTGCAGATTGTTTTCCTCTGAAACTTAGAGAAAATCAATATGTTGACTTGGGCACTTTGATTGAATACTAAACTCATTCTAGAAAAGTCTTTTAGAACCAAACTCTGTTCAACCTTATATTTTAAAAACTTTTAACTTTTTATTTTAAAATAATGTCTAATTTCTATACATGTGTGTATATATATATATATATATATATATATATATATTTGTTTCTAACCATTTTTAACCACAGGAGAGTTTATGAATATATATATATATATTCTAATTTTTATATATATGTATATATGTGTATGTGTGTGTCTGTGTGTGTATTTCTAACGATTTTTAACCACAAGAGAGGTTTTTCTGTACATCATTCCCCTTAACACTTTAGTGTGAATTTCCTAAGAAAATTGTGTTCTATTACACAAACACAGTACAGTTACCAAATTCAAAAACTTTTACTGTGACATAATACTTTTCACTAAACTACCATCTTTTCCCAATTGTCTATTGATTCACACATATTATTTGTAACATACAGAGATTTGGGATCTCATGTTGCATTTCTCTCCAGTTTCCTTTAATATGGAACAGATTCTCAGTCTTTGTCTCTTAAGATTGGCATTTTTTTATTAACACAAGCCAATTTATTTTTTGTAGAATACCTCTCAATTTAGGATATTCCCTCATGATTAGATTCAGGTTATGCATCCTGATTTGGAATACTATAGAATTAATAGTGTGTTCTTTTCAAGGTATCATTTCCAAAAACCCCTCAGTATATGCACCTGATCAGTGATGTTATTGTTTTGTCTTATTATTTTATTAAGGTATAACTTTCATATAATAACACTAACACCTGTGTTAGAGTACTGATTAGTTATGAAAAGCATATATGTAGAAATAAATATATGTATGCATATATAAATAAATATAAATACATAAACACATACATGTATGATGTGTAATTGAGACTGAGCAGGGCTTTCCCAGGACAGACTCTGCCCTCCTCACCACCCTGCATCCCTCACCTCTTCTTTGTAAAAAAAGCTTTAGCCTCCTAGGCCTTCTCCCACTTCCAAAGAACAAATTTAATCAGAAAAGTGAGAAAATATAGAAACAAAGGAAAATAGTCAAGCAAGACAAAATAATAATATTTTAGCTATAAAAACAAAGTTAAAGCCCTCTAGTTCCTTCTCAAGGGCTATAGATAATATCCTGAGCCATATCCTTGAGTTCTTTTACAAATACTTAAACCCCCACCAGGTGAAAGAGGTTAACTGCTGACCCCCAGACGTAGAGCCCAGACTCATTGGCACCAGAAGGTTGATGATGTTGGTTCCCCAAATATCACATGGTTACCTCACCACCAATGAATCAAAAGAATGTCCACAAACAGGTCACACACCCTGTGACCCTCTCCCTCACCCTGTCTTCAAAAACCTTTCCCTGAAATCTCCAGGAATTTGGGTCTTTTGAGCAAGAGCTGCCTGTTCTCTTTGCGTAGCCTCACATTGGGCACCTTGCAATAAATGCTCTACTTTCCTTAATCACAGTATCAGTAAATTGGCTTTACTGTGTGTCAGGCAAGTGGATGCAAGTTTAATTAAGCAACATAATCATATCAGAGTCAAGGAGTAGAACATTTCTATCACTTCAAATAGTTTATTTGTGCCTCTTCCCTGTCAACTTCTCCCCTTTCCAGGACCCTTGGCAACTACTGATCTGCTTTCTGTCACTATAGGTTAGTATTGTCTATTTTAGAATTTTTCAAAAATGGAATTATACTGTATGTTATGTTTTGTATCTACCTTCCTTCACATGACATGATGGTATTGAGATTCATTCATGTTGTTGTATTATCAGTATTTCATTGGTTTTTAATGCAGAGTAGTATTACATTGTATGGAATAATTTGTTTATTCTTTCATCTGTAGATGGACACTTGGCTTGTTTTTAATTTGGGATTTATAAATAAAGTTTCCAGCTTCTATAAACAGCATGTACAAGTCTTTATATGGACATGTATCTCTTTTTATTTCAAGTGTATACTTAAGAGTAGAATGACTGGATCATATGGTAGTATAAATTTAACTTTTTAAGAAATTGCCAAGCTGTTTTTCAAAGTGGTTGTAAAATTTTACATTCCCACCATCAATGGATGAAAATTTCATTCACTCCATAACCTTGCCAACACTTTGCATTATTATTATTAATATTTTTTGATTGGCCATTCAAATTTATGTCTGTTAGTAGTTTTTTTGTGGTTTTAATTTACATTTCCTTGATGACCAACAATGTTGAGCATCGTTTCATGTGCTTATTGGCCATTCATATATCTACTTCTGTGAAGTGTCTGATCAAATATTTGTTCATTTCTTAATGGGGCTTTTTTTATTATTGAGTTTAGGAGTTTTATGTATATATTGATATATGTTGTATACAACTGCTTTGTCAGCTATATAATTTGCAAATATATTCTCCCAATTTCTTTTTACATATTACTTTCTTTGAAGTTTATTTTGAAGGTTTTTAATTTTCAAGAAGCTTTATTAATTAGACTTTTCCTTTTTTGGATTCTATTTGTGTCTTGTTTAAAAATCTTTGCCCAAAGTCACAAGTATTTTCTCCTACTTTTTTCTTTTAGTTGGTTTCCCTGGAAATATATCCAAGAAATTTCTTTGTCTATTTACTCATTAGTACCACATGGTTTTAATTACAGGGATTTTATAGTATATTTTAACACCTGAGAAGTGGTATCCCTCTTATATTTCTTTATTTGCAGTTTTCCTTTCTATTTTTGCACGTTTATTTTTCCATACAAATTTTATTATAAGCTTGCTTAGTTCCATAGATATTTTTATTGGAATTGCACTAAATTTATAAATTGACTTAGAGAAAACTGACATCTTGATGATCTTGGCATATTCTAACCAAGAACAAGGGAGGTCTTTTCATTTGTTCAAGTCAGCTTTTTATGTCTTTCAGAACTATTTTATAGCCTTTTATGTGTAAATTTTGAATATTTCTTTGTAGGTTTATTCTTAAATTTTTATTTATTATTTGTTTGTTCATTGATATTTTGAATGGGGTTTTTGCCATCTTTATATATTCCAAGTGGTTATTATTTGAGTATAGTATGCTATTGGTTTTTGCATGTTAATTTTAAATCCTGTTATTTTACTGAATACTTTACTGTTTGAATTAATTTCATCCCTGGTTCTCTAGCATTTTCCAGGTATACAATCATGTTACCTGAAAACAGATAGTTTTATTTCTTCATTTCCAATTCTTTTTTTTTAAGAAATATATATATATTTAATTTTATTTATTTACTTTTGGCTGTGTTGAGTCTTCGTTGCTGCATGTGGGCTTTCTCTAGTTGCAGCGAGCAAGAGCTACTCTTCGTTGTGGTGCATGGGCTTCTAACTTCAGTGGCTTCTCTTGTTGCGCAGCACGGGCTCTAGGCACATGGGCTTCAGTAGTTGTGGTATGTGGGCTCAGTAGTTGTGGCTCGCAGGCTCTAGAGCGCAGGCTCAGTATTTGTGGCTCATGGGCTTAGTTGCTCCGTGGCATGTGGGATATTCCCAGACCAGGGCACGAACCTGTGTCCCCTGCATTGGCAGGCAGATTCTTAACCACTGCACCACCAGGGAAGCCCTCCAATTCTTAAGTCTCACTTTTTCCTCTTTTAAAATTATGTTGGCTATTATTTCTATAAAAAGTTTAGTAAGAGTGGATATAATTGACATCCTTGACTTGAAAAAGATTTTTAATAAAAATGAATGATTTTTGTTATTGGCTTTTTCAACATCTATAATAATCATATAATTTTTCTTCTTAGATCTATTAATATGGTAAATTTATGTTAATAGATTTTTCTAATATTGAGTTGTCCTTGCATTATCAGTATAAAACCCTACTAAATCATGGTTTATTATTTCCTTTCTATGGCTTGGTAGACTATTTGCTAACATTTTATTTAGAATGTTTGCACCAATATCCATAAGTGATATTATTTTGTAATTTTTGTTCTATCTTTATCAAGATTATGTATGCGTTATATCATACTGATTGAAGTAAGTCAGACAGAGGAAGAGAAATATATGATATCGCTTATATGGGGAATCTAAAAAAAATGATACAAATTAACTTTTTTTCGAAACAGGAACAGACTCACTGACTTAGAGAATGAACTTACGGTTACCAGGGGTGAAGGGTGGGGGAAGAGGGATAGTTGGGGAGTTGGGGATTGACATGTACACACTGCTATATCTGGAATGGATGGCCAGAAAGGACCTACTGTATAGCACAGGGAACTCTGCTCAACATTCTGTAACAACCTAACTGGGAAAAGAATTTGAAAAAGGATAGATACATGTATATGTATAACTGAATCACTTTGTCGTACACCTGAAACTAACACAACATTGTTAATCAACTGTACACCAATATAAAATAAAAAGTTAAAAAGAAACATAATAATTTATTTGATTAAAAAAAAGATTACCTACGTATTATACTTGCTTCACAAAAAGAATTTTGAAGTTTTCCTTTATTCTTAATACTCTGAAATGATTTCTGTAGCTGTGAGACTATTTACCAAGGCTTAGTCCTGAGTTCAGGAATTTAATACTTAGAGTCTGATGTTCTCAGGGGTTGATTTTGTCTTGGCATCATCTAAGTCATCCACTTCCCTCTCTCACCCTTTTTGCATGGAGTATCTAAGTCTCATCATTCTTGCTCCCTCTTCCCATAGTCCTGTATCATAGCCAAAGCTTTCAGGGGTACCTATGCTGGAATTTGTAGTTTATTCTCTGCTTGCAAGTAATTTGACATGCTCAATGTTCTCTGGTTCCTAGTAACAATGAAAGGTCAGGTGTGGTTTTATTTGCATTTCTGTCAACTCAAGATTTTTTATTTTGCTGGATGTGGAGAGATTCAAATTCAGATAGCCACCATTATCCTCCGGATATATATTTTTTAATTTAAATAACTTCATACAGACATTCAAAGGGACAGTATTTTTAATAATAATAAAATCTTCCTGGAATTTAGTATACACTCACTATAACTTGTTTAATATGTTGTTTAAAGTTCCCCATCTATGATAAATCTAATGAAAAAAGAAGGAAAATCTGAGGTAAATCTTTTACGTTTACCTCCCCAAAAAGAAAAAAATGTTATTCTGTATTCCATTTTTTTATTTGAGATACTCATGTCATTTTCAGATTTCAGTTTGACTATCATATTCATAAATTTTAAAATAACTTGCCTATGTCAATAGTCTTTCATCACTATAACTAAATACTTTGAAAAAAAAACCTGTTGTTTTCAAGTTCGATTTTAATAGAAGATCCTGAATATTTAGTCTGACAGTTATATATTTAAGAATTGATCAGGCAGGATTTCCCTGGTGGTCCAATGGTTAAAAAAAAAACCTTTGCCTTCCAGTGATTGGGGTGTGGGTTCGACCCCTGGTTGGAGACCTAAAATCCCACATGCCTTGTGGCCAAAAAACCAAAAAACATAAAAACAGAAGCAATATTGTAACAAATTCATAAAGACTTAAAAAAATGGTCCACATTAAAAAAAAAAGAATTGATCAGACATTTTTCAAGCCAATTAAAATATGAATAACTATCTTGAGGGTTTGGGATTTAACTTTCAGCAATAAAAATATTGATGTTAACTTCTGCCTTTGGAGAAAATAGTTTTTATAAACATACTTTTATTAATCTTCAACTGAATTTCTAATATTATATTACATATGACAGCTGATACTGTGATAAAATAAAAATGGCCACAATTTACTGAAATCTCCTCTATCAAGCCATGGAATATATTTCCCTACCCCTGAATTTGGACTGCTTGAACAATACGATAAGACAAAAGTGAAGTTATGTGATTTATGAGCAAGACCTCAAGAAGCCCTGCACTTAAAAATTTTTCCCTCTAGGATGCTGCTATCCTCACGTGAAGAGTCATTCCAGCTGTTTCCAGCCATCTCTGCTGATGTTTAGACATATGGATGAGGCCATTCAGAATACTTCAGCACTCAACTGTCTTGTCTCCTAATTCCAACTGTATGTCCCATGAGAGTTCTGCCTAAGGACCACCCAGCTAAGCCTAAACTAATTTTTTTTTAATGTGCAAATAAAAAGTTGTTTTTAAACGTTAAGTTTTGGAGTGATTGTTTATGCAGTAATAGAAAACTCATCATTTATACATCTTTGACAATATATCATTATTTTGTTGGTTTTTATTTAGAAGTGGGTTTTTAGTAATTCTCTAAAACATATCTGAAAAAGACCAATGGGAAATTTCTGCATATACCAGAAAAAGAAAATTGGGGTTGAAGATGATTTTTGTATTAACATGGGATTTTGAAAATGTCTATTAGTACTATTTGCAAGGCAAATAAAAAATAATGAGTTTAAAATTAGAAAACAGAAGCCTTTTTCAATTAAAGAATAAAATTATATAACTGCATAGTAATCTTTTGATGTATTTAAACACTCTAAACCTTGTGATAGATGAAGGTACAGGTATTTTAATTTGGGTATCACATTCTGATATGCTTGTGTGAACTGGAAATAGGCTTGACAAACACTTCCAGAAATTGAATCAGTATCTAGAGGTAAAACTCTAAGTTATTTATTCCAAATAAAAATGGTACACATCAAAGATAAGAAGGCCACCACGATTCTATAAGAAAAAAATTATACTGATTCATGCTGCTGATATAGAGACAGTTGCTAGACTATTGGTAGCCCACTCACCAAACTGTGTGGTTTAATTTCCTTAATCCACAAAATGGCAAATTGATGACACAATCAGACATTATAGCACCAAGTCACAGTGGATAACCTTGTCCATATGCATTTTTAAATTAAAAGAATGAAAGAAAGAAAGGAAGCAAAAGAAAAGATGTACTCATTTTACTTCTAAATATAATGTTAAGAGTGGGACCCACTCAATTGCGGCTTGTCTCCCTTCCTGAAGCCTCATTTCATGTTACCTGAGATTCAATCTGCCATTGCTCTGTTTTCTCATTAAAGAAGACCAAGAACTTCTAGTCGATAAAAAGAAGAACTTCAAATGCACTTCTGTTTGGGAGACAAATGAAGTTCACTGGGTTTAAAAACATACTGTAATGCTGAGTGGATGCATTATTGGTTACCGAGGTGGCAGGATTCCAAGGACAGGAAGACCACCTCTGAAGAGTTATGGCTTGGTGTTCAAGGACAATTTCAACAGAGGGACAAGGGTGATAACTTTCTTTTCTAATTGAACAAGACAGATAATTGGTCATCAGAGTTGTTAGAGATGCACTTACAATGAAAATGCATATCTATATCTGGAAGGGAAGTTTACGCTCAATAGCAGCACTTCAGGAGACAGTGTATTATATCCACCCTGACCACTATATACATCAAAATAAACAAAGAGGTATTTGCCTGTTTTCAACTTCATGATAGTAACATATTGGTGAGGTTCCTTGCAGTTTTAACCATTCAAGTTCATACTCAATGAAGGATTATCTGCCAAGTAAATATCCTAGTTACAGACCATGAGATTTGCATGTATGTAGAAGTTTTTCTTTTCTTTTTTTGTTTTAATGTTTTTATTGGAGTATAATTATTTACAATCGTGTGTTAGTTTCTGCTTTATAAGAAAGTGAATCTGTTATACATATACATATATCCCCACATCACTTCCCTCTTGCGACTCCCTCCGTCTTATCCTCTCTATCCCACCCTTCAAGCAGGTCACAAAACACCGAGTTGATCTTGCTGTGCTATGCGACTGCTTCCCACTAGCTCTCTATTTTACATTTGGTAGTGTTTATATGTCCATATATACACTAACACTATCACACTTTGTCCTAGCTTACCCTTCCCCTTCCCTGTGTCCTCAAGTCCATTCTCTAGTAGGTCTGCGTCCTTATTCCCGTCTTGCCCCTAGGTTCTTCATGACCTTTTTTTTAGATTCCATGTATATGTGTTAGCATACGGTTTTTGTTTTTCTCTTTCTGACTTACTTCACTCTGTATGACAGACTCTAGGTCCATCCACCTCACTACAAATAACTCAATTTCATTTCTTTTTATGGCTGAATAATATTCCATTGTATATACGTACCACATCTTCTTTATCCATTCATCTGAAGATGAACACTAATGTTTCTTCCATGTACTGGCTATTGTAAATAGAGCTGCAATGAACATTGTGGTACATGACTCTTTTTGAATTATGGTTTTCTCAGGGTATATGACCAGTAGTGGGATTGCTAGGTCATACGGTAATTCTATTTTTATTTTTTTAAGGAACCTCCATACTGTTCTCCATAGTGGCTGTATCAATTTACATTCCCACCAACAGTTTATGAGGGTTCCCTTTTCTCCACACCCTTTCCAGCATTTATTGTCTGCAGATTTTCTGATGATGGCCATTCTGAAAGGTATGAGATATCGCATTGTGGTTTTGATTTCCATTTCTCTATTGATTAATGATGTTGAGCATTCTTTCATGTGTTTGTTGGCAATCTGCATATCATCTTTGGAGAAAAGTCTATTAAGGTCTTCTGCCTATTATTGGATTGCGTTGTTTGTTTTTTTTGGTATTGAGCTGCATGAGCTGCTTGTAAATTTTGGAGATTAATCCTTTGTCAGTGGCTTCATTTGCAAATATTTTCTCCCATTCTGAGGGTTGTGTTTTCATCTTGTTTATGGTTTCCTTTGCTGTGCAAAAGCTTTTAAATTTCATTAGGTCCCATTTGTCTATTTTTGTTTTTATTGCCATTTCTCTAGGAGGTGGGTCAAAGAGGATCTTGCTGTGAATTATGTCATAGAGTGTTCTGCCTATCCTTTCCTCTAAGAGTTTGATAGTGTCTGGCCTTACATTTAGGTCTTTAATCCATTTTGAGTTTATTTTTGTGTATGGTGTTAGGGAGTGTTCTAATTTCATTCTTTTACATGTAGCTGTCCAGTTTTCCCAGCACCACTGATTGAAGAGGCTGTCTTTTCTCCACTGTATATTCTTGCCTCCTTTATCAAAGAAAAGGTGACCATATGTGCGTGGGTTTATCTCTGGGCTTTCTATCCTGTTCCACTGATCTATATTTCTGTTTTTGTGCCAGTACCATACTATCTTGATTACTGCAGCTTTGTAGTATAGTCTGAAGTCCGGGAGCCTGATTCCTCCAGCTCCGTTTCTCTTTCTCAAGATTGCTTTGGCTATTTGGGGTCTTTTGTGTTTCCATACAAATGGTGAAATTTTTTGTTCTAGTTCTGTGAAAAATACCAGTGGTAGTTTGATAGGGATTGCATTGATTCTGTAGATTGCTTTGGGTAGTAGAGTCATTTCCACAATATTGATTGTTCCAATCCAAGAACATGGTATATCTCTCCATCTATTTGTATCATCTTTAATTTCTTTCACTAGTGTTTTATAAATTTCTGCATACAGGTCTTTTGTCTCCTTAGGTAGGTTTATTCCTAGGTATTTTATTCTTTTGGTGCAGTGGTAAATGGGAGTGTTTTGTGAATTTCACTTTCACATTTTCCATCATTAGTGTATAGGAATGAAAGAGATTTCTGTGCATTAATTTTGTATCCTGCTACTTTACCAAATTCATTGATTAGCTCCAGTAGTTTTCTGGTAGCATCTTTAGGATTCTCTGTGTATAGTATCATGTACTGCAAACAGTGACAGCTTTAGTTCTTCTTTTCTGATTTGAATTCCTTTTATTTTTTTTTCTTCTCTGACTGCTGTGGCTAAAACATACAAAATTATGTTTAATAATAGTGGATGAGAGTGGGCAACCTTTTCTTGTTCCTGATCTTAGTGGAAATGGTTTCAGTTTTTCACCATTGAGGACGATGTTGGCTGTGGGTTTGTCATATATGGCCTTTACAATGTTGAGGTAAGTTCCTTCTATGCCTACTTTCTGGAGGGCTTTTATCATAAATGTGTTTTGAATTTTGTCAAAAGCTTTCTCTGCATCTATTGAGATGATCATATGGTTTTTCTCCTTCCATTTGTTAATATGGTGTATCACATTGATTGATTTGCATATATTGAAGAATCCTTGCATTCCTGGGATAAACCCCACTTGATCTTGGTGTATTATACTTTTAATGTGCTGTTGGATTCTGTTTGCAAGTATTTCTGCATGTAAGTTCATCAGTGATATTGGTCTCTAGTTTTCTTTTTTTGTGACATCTTTGTTGGTTTTGGTATCAGGGGGATGGTGGCCTGTAGAATGAGTTTGGGAGTGTTCCTCTCTCTGTTATATTTTGGAAGAGGTTGAGAAGGATAGGTGTTAGCTCCTCTCTAAATGTTTGATAGAATTTCGCCTGTGAACCCATCTGGTCCTGGGCTTTTGTTTGTTGGAAGATTTTTAACCACAGTTTCAAATTCAGTGCTTGTGATTGGTCTGTTCATATTTTCTATTTCTTCCTGATTCAGTCTTGGCAGGTTGTGCATTTCTAAGAATTTGCCCATTTCTTCCAGGTTGTCCATTTTATTGGCATAGAATTGCTTGTAGTAATCTCTCATGATCCTTTGTATTTCTGCAGTGTCAGTTGTTACTTCCCCTTTTTCATTTCTAATTCTATTGATTTGAGTCTTCTCCCTTTTTTTCTTCATGAATCTGGCTAATGGTTTATCAATTTTGTTTATCTTCTCACAGTACCAGTTTTTAGTTTTATTGATGTTTGCTATCCTTTGCTTCATTTCTTTTTCATTTATTTCTGATCTGATCTTTATGATTTCTTTCCTTCTGCTAGCTTTGGAGTATTTTTGTTCTCCTTTTTCTAATTGCTTTAGGTGTAAGGTTAGGTTGTTTATTTGACATGTTTCTTGTCTCTTGAGGTAGGATTGCATTGCTATAAACTTCCTTCTTAGAACTGCTTTTGCTGCATCCCATAGGTTTTGGATCATCGTGTTTTCATTGTCATTTATTTCTAGGTATTTTTTTATTTCCTCTTTGATTTCTTCAGTGGTCTCTTGGTTAAGTAGTGTATTGTTTAGCCTCCATGTGCTTGTATTTTTTACAGATTGTTTCCTGTACTTGATATCTAGTCCCATAGCGTTGTGGTCAGAAAAGATACTTGATTCAATTTCAATTTTCGTAAATTTACCAAGACTTGACTTGTGACCCAGGATATGATCTATCCTGGAGAATGTTCCATGAGCACTTGAGAAGAAAGTGTATTCTGTTGTTTTTGGATGGAATGTCCTATAAATATCTGTTAAGTCCATCTAGTTTAAATAAATACATTTATTTAAAACTTGTGTTTCCTTATTTATTTTCATTTTGGATGATCTCTCCATTAGTGAAAGTGCGGTGTTAAAGTCCCCTACTATGATTGTGTTACTGTCGATTTCCCCTTTTATGGCTGCTAGTATTTGTCTTATGTATTGAGGTGCTCCTATGTTGGGTGCATAAATATTTACAATTGTTATATCTTCTTCTTGGATCAATCCCTTGATCATTATGTAGTGTCCTTCTTTGTCTCTTGTAGTAGTCTTTGTTTTAAAGTCTATTTTGTCTGATATGAGAATTACTACTTCAGTTTTCTTTTGATTTGCATTTGCATGGAATATCTTTTTCCATCCCCTCCCTTTCAGTCTGTATGTGTCACTAGGTCTGAAGTGGTCTGTTGTGGACAGCATATATATAGGTCTTGTTTTTGTATCCATTCAGCCAGTCTATGTCTTTTGGTTGGAGCAGTTAATCCATTTACATTTAAGGTAAATATGGATATGTATGTTCCTATTACCATTTTCTTAATTGTTTTGGGTTCGTTATTGTAGGTCTTTTCCTTCTTTTGTGTTTCCTGCCTAGAGAAGTCCTTTAGCATTTGTTGTAAAGCTGGTTTCGTTGTGCTGAATTCTCTTAGCTTTTGCTTGTCTGTCAAGGTTTTAATTTCTCCATCAAATTGGAATGAGATCCTTGCTGGAGAGAGTAATCTTGGTTGTAGGCTTTTCCCTTTCACCACTTTAAATATGTCCTGCCACTCCCTTCTGGCTTGCAGAGTTTCTGCTGAAAGATCAGCTGTTAACCTTATGGGGATTCCCTTGTATGTTATTTGTTGTTTTTCCCTTGCTGCTTTTAATATTTTTTCTTTGTATTTAATTGTTGATAGTTTGATTAATATGTGTCTTGGAGTGTTTCTCCTTGGATTTATCGTGTATGGGACTCTCTGTGCTTCCTGGACTTGATTAACTATTTCCTTACCCATATTAGGGAAGTTTTCAACTCTAAGTCTCTTCAAATATTTTCTCAGTCCCTTTCTTTTCCTCTTCTTCTTCTGGGACCCATATAATTCGAATGTTGGTGCATTTAATATTGTTGCAGAGGTCTCTGAGACTGTCCTCAATTCTTTTCATTCTTCTTTCTTTATTCTGCTCTGCAGTAGTTATTTCCCCTATTTTATTTTCCAGGTCAGTTATGCATTCTTCTGCCTCAGTTATTCTGCTATTGATCCCTTCTAGAGAATTTTTAATTTCATTTATTGTGTGTTCATGATTGTTTGTTTGCTCTTTAGCTCTTCTAGTTCTTTGTTAATCGTTTCTTGTATTTTCTCCATTCTACTTGCAAGATTTTGGATCATCTTTACTATCATTATTCTGAGTTGTTTTTCAGGTAGACTGCCTATTTCCTCTTCATTTGTTAGGTCTGGGTTTTTTGTTTGTTTGGGGTATTTTTTGCAGTACGCAGGCCTCTCACTGTTGTGGCCTCTCCCGTTGTGGAGCACAGGTTCCGGACACGCAGGTTCAGTGGCCATGGCTCACAGGCCTAGGTGTTCCACGGCATGTGGGATCTTCCCGGACCGGGGCACAAACCCATGTCCCCTGCATCGGCAGGCGGACTCTCTACCATTACACCACCAGGGAAGCCCAGTCTGGTGGGTTTTTACCTTGCTCCTTCATCTGCTGTGTGTTTCTTTGTCTTCTCATTTTGTTTAACTTATTGTGCTTGGGGTCTACTTTTCATAGGATGCAGGTTCGTAGTTCCCATTGTTTTTGTTGTCTTCCCCCAGTGGCTAAGGTTCTCTCAGTTGGTTGTATAGGCTTCCTGGTGGAGGGGACTTGTGCCTGTGTTCTGGTGGATGAGGCTGGATCTTGTCTTTCTGGTGGGCATGTCTATGTCTGGTGGTGTGTTTTGGGGTATCTATGACCTTATTATGATTTTAGGCAGCCTCTCTGCTAATGGGTGGTGTTGTGTTCCTGTCTTGCTAGTTGTTTGGCATATGGTGTCCAGCACTGTAGCTGACTGGTCATTGAGTGGAGCTGAGTCTTGGCTTGAGATGGAGATCTCTGTGAGATTTTTGCAGTTTGATAGTACATGGGGCTGGGAGATCTCGGGTGGACCAGTGTCCTAAACTTGGCTCTCCCACCTCAGAGACACAGCCCTGATGCCTGGCTGGAGCACCAACAGCCTGTCATCCACACAGCTCAGAAACAAAGGGAGAAAAAAGAAAAAAAGAAAGAAGAAGATAAAATAAAATAAAATAAATAATTATTAAAATTTTTTAAAGTAATTTAAAAAAAAATTAAGAAAGAAGAGAACAACCAAACCAAAGAACAAATCCAGCAATGATAACAAGCACTGAAAACTATACTAAAAAAAAAAAAAAAAAAAAAGGACAGACAGAACCCTAGGACAAATGGTAAAAGCAAAGCTATACAGAGAAAATCACACACAGAAGCATACCCGTATACCTTCACAAAAAGAGAAAAAGGGAAAAATATATACATATCGTTGCCCCCAAAGTCCACCTCCTCAATTTGGGGATCATTCATTGCCTATTCAGGTATGCCACAGATGCAGGGTACATCAGGTTGATTGTGGAGATTTAATCCGTTGCTCCTGAGGCTGCTGGGAGAGATTTCCCTTTCTCTTCTTTGTTCGCACAGCTCCCGGGGTTCAGCTTTGGATCGGTCCCGCCTCTGCATGTAGGTCGCCTGAGGGCATCTGTTCTTCGTCCAGACAGGACAGGGTTAAAGGAGCAGCTGATTCAAGGGCTCTGGCTCACTCACGCCGGGGGGTGGGAGGGGTACGGGTGCAGGGCGAGCCTGCAGCGGCAGAGGCCAGCATGACGTTGCACCAGCCTGAGGCACACCGTGTGTTCTCCCGGGGAAGTTGTCCCTGGATCACGGGACCCTGGCAGTGGCGGGCTGCACAGGCTCCCGGGAGGGGCGGTGTGGAGAGTGAGCTGTGCTTGCACTCTGGCTTCTTGGTGGCTGCAGCAGCAGCCTTAGCGTCTCATGCCTGTCTCTGAGGTCCACGCTGATAGCCGCGGCTCGAGCCGGTCTCTGGAGCTCCTTTAAGCAGCGCTCTTAATCCCCTCTCCTCGTGCACCAGGAAACAGAGATGCAAGAAAATGTCTCTTGCCTCTTCGGCAGCTCCAGACTTTTTCCCGGACTCGCTCCCGGCTAGCTGTGCTGCACTAGCCCCCTTAAGGCTGTGTTCACGCCGCCAACCCCAGTCCTCTCCCTGCGCTCCGACTGAAGACCGAGCCTCAGCTCCCGGCCCCGCGCGCCCCAGCGGGTGAGCAGAGAAGCCTCTCGGGCTGGTGAGTGCTGGTTGGCACCGATCCTCTGTGCGGGAATCTCTCTGCTTTGCCCTCCGCACCCCTGTTGCTGCACTCTCTTCCGTGGCTCTGAAGCTTCCCCTCCTCCGCCACCCGCAGTCTCCAGCAGCGAAGGGGATTCCTAGTGTGTGGAAACCTTTCCTCCTTCACAGCTCGCTCCCACTGGTGCAGGTCCCGTCCCTATTCTGTTGTCTCTGCTTTTTTGTTTTTTCTTTTGCCCTACCCAGGTACGTGGAGTTTCTTGCCTTTTGGGAGGTCTGAGGTCTTCCGCCAGCATTCAGTAGGTGTTCTTTAGGAGTTGTTCCACATGTAGATGTATTTCTGATGTATTTGTGGGGAGGAAGGTGACCTCCACGTCTTACTCTTCCGCCATTTTGAAGCTCCTAGCCTAGAAGCTTTTTCTTAAATCTGCTCTTTCTGTTACTTCTTTTCCACGTAACTCTGATAAAAGAAGACAATGTACACAACGTATCTTTGCCACTTATTCCTCAACTCTCTGCTTGCCTGACTTCCAAGATGGTGCATATTCCAGCTCAGGTAATAGGACATATCACTGCTGAACTTTACATAATTTTATTTATTTATCTTACTTTTCCTAGACATATTTCATTCATCACTTTTAGATGATACAACTTGACTATATTGTAATATTTCTCACTGAGAAAAGTAGGATCCATATGAGATGAATAAACAGTGATTAACACTTAAATTTTTCCCTGTACAAACATATCTTGGTGGCTTCTTTCAACTATCCATTTCCTCAAAAGAGTATCAAAACAACTTGAAGATAAAGCTAGACAAAGTAACTAACTTGTAGAGATTATTGCTTGCCATACTAAGGGAGATCATTTCATTGGTAGACTCTTAATAGTGTCTGAAGTTGGGAGGGAACAAAGAGAAATATTTATGAGGTTTTTGGTGTCTGATATAAAGTAGGTCTTTTACAACATATACACACTACTATATATAAAATAGATAAACAACAAGGACCTACTGTATAGCACAGGGAACTGTACTCAATATCTTGTAATAATCTACAAGGGAAAAGAATCTGAAAAGGGATATATATATATATATATATACACATATATATGAATATATATGTATACCTGAATCACTTTGATGTACTCCTGAAACCAACACAACATTATAAATCCACTATACTTTAATTTTAAAAAAAGAGGGGGAAAATAAAGTATCAATAGAACTTTTACTGCGAAGGTCTGTTTGGGATTGGGCAAAATTCATGATATAATAATATAGGATTGTGGACACAGTGAGCCCAAGTTTCCAAATTAAGTCTTGAGAAGTGAACAGTCATTTGATGAGCCTGGTTGAGCTACTTATTGTCTGATTCCTTTCATGAGGGCTGGCTGAGTCTTCTAATGCTCAGATCAATGGATTTTCAAAAACGTCTTGAAGCAACAAATAAAGTTATTTGTATTTTCATCTTCCTACGCAAGAGAATTCTGGAATAGTCAAGTCATGTTATTGTAGATAGTATCTGAAAGAATCCAGATGATTTCTGTCTTACTTTCAGAGATCAGAAGGCATCAGTTTCCAGATATTAGAGAGAAGGTGAAAATAGGTAAAAGCCTGTCTGAGAGTTATACTAATGTTTATTCCCTCTGAAACTTTTGGACAAGCTCAGGAAAGGGCTTAAGTTTAACCTGGTACAAACAAAACAAAACAGAACAAAATAAACACAGTATCAAGAGTGAAAGGGAAAGAAACGATTAAGCTATGAAAACTCTTCAAAGGCCTGTATCATTTGTTCACTGAGCGCTCAAGGCTATGTAGCATTATTCATTCCTTACTCTGCAGACAAGGAAAATACAACAAAATGTTTTCTGAGGAGGCAGCTTGTTCCAAGGTAGACTGAGTTTAATAACCAACATTGTTCTTGGCCCAAATGTCAAAAGCTTTGTGTTCCTCTTCACTGTAATTGAACTGGTACTGAGACACATTAAAATGGGATAAAAAGAGACTTTGGAAACAAACACACATTTTTGCTTGAATAAAATTTAACTTAAAAAAAAAAGAAAACTCTTGAAAATCACAATTCATTGCTGGGAAGTCTCACTATAAGTATGACCAATGGTAACACAGAATTCATTTGAACACAGCTTCCCTTTCCTAAAAGATTTAATTGTTGAGAATATTGTAAGTATTTTATAGTAATGGAGTCAATTGCAATGGAGTCATGAAATAATTAATCTTTAAGTATAATGTTATAGTAAGTTTTACGTGGTTTCATTTATACTACTAACACTTCTCAAGGGGCATATTTAAGAAGTAAGCAGTGTCCATATTCTGCTAAACAAATACGTTTTTCTTTTGTTAAATGGGTGTTTTAACTGAGGAGAAATGTTGCAATGAAAACTAGAATTTTAGACTGCCTAGGAAGAAGAGAAGAAGGAAAGAGATACTCTGGCTAAGACTATGAACTTTGGGGGGCAAGGATGGCAGGGGTAGAAAAGTGAAATGTGAAGTAGGTTGTTGTAGATGGCCCGTAAGGTAGCCCCCAATGACCTCAATCTCCTAATATTCATACCCTTTTGTAATCTCCTCTCCATGAGCATGGGCTGTTTTAGGAGACTCATTTCTAACAGACAGGCTAGAGTAGAGCAATAGGATGTCAGTTTCAAGATTAGATTATGAAAAATGTGGCTTCCATTTCTCTCTCTCTCATCCCTTGGTCTGAGGGAGCCAGCTAAAGAGAGAGCCCTAAGAGCACTAAAGAGAGACCTACGTGGAGCAGAACTAATGACTCTGGACATAGTCAGTGAGAACCTGCCAACAACCATATGAGTCACTTGGAAGTGGATCCCTTCCCCAGTTCAGCATTGAGATGGCTATAATCCTAGCCAACACCTTGACTGTAGCCTTGTGAGAGACCTTGGAACAGACATACCCAACTAAGCCGTGTCCAGATTCTTGGCCCACAGAAACTATGAGAAAACGACGTTAATCTTTTAAGCTAATAGGGTTTTGGAGTAATTTGTTACATCGCAATAGATAACTAATTCATAGGCATTTGATTAAGTTTTTGCTATGTAATATTTGATGTGAATCCCCTTTTCCACTTCTCACAATTCCCAATTTTTAAATAAAAGATCCATCTCTCATGAATTGATTTTGGGGGTGTGCAATGAACAAAGTAATTCCTCCAGATGACTGTGACTTTTAAAAGAGGCTAATTGTATCTAGGATATACATTTCTAATTGGTTGTTATAAATCCCAAAGAGAGCTTTTAGGGATACAAAGAAGGACAAGGTAAGTAGCAATGTCATTTTTGAATGAGTTGGCAGTAAGGTGTGGTCTTATCTTGCATAAATCTACTTCTGACCTTTATGTTCTAAAGTTTAATCAATGCTTTATAGAGGAGGAATTACACTTACTAAATAAAATAAGTCACTGGAGCAGCAGTGACTTTTTTCTTTCTTTGAAGCTTGTAAGCAATGGTTCTAGAATGTCACAAATCAAAGGGGAAAGATGACAAGCACCTTGCATTTTCAAAATACAGTAACTGAATTGTTATCTCAGTTAAAGAAATTAAAAGTACAGATGTGAAGAGAAATAGAATAAGTTTTGCTCTTGTTCTGAAAATGATTTAAAAACTTAGACATAAAATTTGTGGGTTTTGTTAGAAAAAACCCACAGTATAAAATTATGTGGAAGGAAAAGGTAAAAAGCCAGCCACCCACTTCCAAGAAGTAACCAGGGGGGATGAAGACTGTATCCTTGTAGACACATCCTATGCCAAGACCAGTGAGTAACACAAAGAAGGTATTCCATAAATATTTGTTAAATGAGCACAAAATTCATTTGCTGGATTTTAATTGACAGTTTGTATTTGAATGTGAATATTATCTGAAGCCCAAAACCCATAGCACAAGTAATTCACATTCTTAAGAGAGGTTCTGGATGACCTTCAGGACATGAGATATAGGGATGCTGCATGATTTATGTCCAGAGGGTTTGGGTTCCTCAGGAACAAGAGAACCCACTGCCTTTTTTAGGAAGGACTGTGCCATTGCCCCCTCTCATCACCTGGGGAGAGGATGGAGCTGCTTTCTCCCACCCACCACCTCAACTTCTATAGCCCCAATCCTCAACCTCACCTCAAGCCCAGTGAGGGCTTCAAGAAAACCACTAATAGACACTGGAGTTTTCTGCCAAAGGAGAAACTTGTACTTGCTGAACCTTGTGGCTAGATGCCTGCTAAGTGCCAGGCCATGGGCCCAGAGCTGGAGGAGTTTTGGTCAAGTTTGAACTGTTTACCATGCAGTTTGGGGGACCCCAAAGGGGGACCTCCCATGACTCTCACCTCACATGACTCTCTAAAGGAAAGTGCCTGATTGGAACTGCTTTAATAGCAAGAAGAAACCAAGAAGGTTGCTGCTGTAGTGGCCCAGGTGTTCAGATCATGGTCAACAACATGGGACAGAGTCAGGTTGAAGCCATCTTAAAGCATTCCCCTGTTGTGACGTCTGTGTGACATGTTTACATTCGTTAGTTTAAGCTCTCAGTTTAGGGCCATTTTTTCCTGTCCAGGATGTGGGGAAGGAAGGGCCACTTCATGCAGGCTGTTCGGAACTGGTGTGTCCAGAGGAACCTAGTGATGCAGGAGCATGCAGCTCAAGCTGAAGGTCAAGTCCCCGAGGTCGTTGATCAGGCAGCCAGGGGAGGCCTTGTAGAGGTTGGAAAAAGGCACGAGTCACTGTGAGAAGTAGGTGGAGTTGTAGAAGGTGTTGGAAGACATTCCCAAACTGAGCGTTGGACATGGCCTTGATGACGCACCTCAGCTCCTGCAACTCCTTCCTCCAGGCACCCTGTACCTGCCAGGCTCAGGTGAGCTCCTGCTGCCACATGCAGGTGCTGCTCAGGTTGTTGTTGCAGATGTCACCCTGGATGAGCTCCCTGTGCCAGCCTACTGCAGCAGGAGATCCGATCTGCCAGGTCCCAGTAGAGGAGTCTCCCCTAGAGAGTGCACGGGCCCTCATCATTCCATCAGGAGCAAGTCAAACAGGTTTCACAGCATAGCAATCATGCCCTTCTCCAGGTGGGTGTTGTCCCACCAGTATGAGCTCTTCTCACCGAGTTTTCTGACAGCTTGTGCCAGTTGGTGAAAAAACTGGGCATGGGGACCTGGATGATGTCCACATTGAAGAATTGTGGCAGTCGAGGCCCACTGTGTGGTAACCCTTGTCCACAAAGCAGAAAAGACTGCTGGTGTTGAGGGACGGCTGTTTCCCGTAGGCCACTGGCCCAGGAAGGTGAAGGTTTTGTGTCCTTCCAGAATGTACTCCATGTGCTAGTCTATCTACTTCAGGGCACAAATCCACACTCTAGAGGTGTCTAATACACCCCGTGGGCTGTGCCCATCTCAACACCAGACACTTTGATAACTAGCATAAGGAAGGGCAGAAATGGTTTTTCATTGGCAAAATTAACAGCATCTTAGGTAGCAGGAGAATGTTTAAGTGGATTTTCATAGATGAAATCAGTGCTAACCAAGCTATGTTGATTGGCTAAAATATTTTAGAAACATACTTAATAGTCAGATAATCAATGAGATACCTTTTTCATTTGTTCTAGGGATGGCTCTTAAGGCTTCATTCCCAACTAGTGCTATGTCCAGCCATTAGTTTAGGTAGATTTTTGGTTGTCTCATGTCCACTGCAAGGTAAAGAAAAACTGACTTCTTGAATGCTGTCTGGTCTGCCATGAATAAACCTTTCAAGAAAGGTGCCTTGGGGAACACTTAAAAGTTCAGAGAGCTGGACCATCATCCAGCTTTCAGAGAACCTTGTAAGAACTGTCTGTGTTCCTTCTGAATATTTCCGTAATAAATATCTGTGTGTAGCAGAGTTTGTCTAAGACTTATTTTCAATAAAATCTAGTGGAAGGGCATAGCAAAGTAGCTAATTCTCAGATTTCTTCAAGAGGCTTCTTTACCAAAAGACTCTTGTTGTTAACCAAAAACAAGTTAAATATTGAGCCATTGGCTTGACTCCATTCTCAATGGTCCCTAAGATGATTTCCTGTCAGACAGAGGCCCCATAGAAGAGAGAAGCTGTATGGGGTGCTCTCTCAGAGCAGCGGCTGAAGAGCAGGTTGCAGAGGCCAGCTAATGAGTGTGCCCTCATACCAGAGGACAGTGATATTCAACATCCACAATGGAGAAGTCTTCAAAGAAGCCACAAAAGCATTTCTGGAGGAAAAGACCCAATATTGGGACATCAGCCAGCATACGGAACACTGAAACCAAATTACAACAGGATCAGCCAGGGGGATTTTGTTAACTATTTTCCATCTCACGCCCACTCTGAAGGAACAAAAGCAGCAACTAGCTGTAGGGCAGAGACGGGAGAAAAATAGAAAAGGCAAACCATGCCTCCTTGAGCAGCTGGGCACTAAGGAAGAAGAGATATTTTTAATGAGATGTGAGATGAAAGCTCTGACTTGGATCACACTGAATATTTTAACCCTTGAAACCAAGACTATTCTAATACCTCAATGGCTTAGCAGTATTGACCAACATAATTTTTCACAATTGCACCCTGTCAAGTTCACCTAACTAAACCACATGTAGACACACAGTAAAGAAATTGCATTATAAATGCTATACTGCTGTGAGCTTTGTTCACCAAAAAATACCTTGGAGATCTTTCAATAACAAAACATATAGGATATGCCTCTTCTCTCAGCTCTGTAATATTCCATAGTATAAATGTACCATACTCTGCAAATCATATGCTATTTTTTTCATATGCTATTTAAATAATCCTTAACTGATAGTTGCTTTATTATTGTAAATAATGTTGCAATGAAATTTGTGTGATTAATTCAACAAAGTATTGAATTCCATCACAGGAAATATAAGGAAAGTTCAATTTCTTGCAAACTTGACTTTGTCACCTGATATTCATATCATGGGTATACACATTCATTTCATTATCCTGGATTGATTTATATAAACTTGCTGTCTCCAATTTCTTTCTCTCATTCTTTTTGAAACCACTCCAATCAGGTTTTTACCCAAACTACTCCCACTAAAATGTTCTTATAATGATTATCTTTCATATTGCTAAATCTAACACCCAGTTCCTCATCTTTCTTGGCTTATCAGACGCATTTGACACACTTAATCATTCTCTCTTCCTTGAAACATTTTCTTCTGGGATGCCACACTTACTTGAATTTCTTCATATCCTTCTGGCCTTTCCTTATCAATCCTGCTTTATGTCTCCAACCTCTTGGTGTTTTATTCTCCAGGGCTCAGTACTTGGACCTTCTCACTTTTCTACCTATACTTAACCACTGAGTAACGTCATCCTGTCTCATAGCTCTAGGTACTTTCTCTATGGTCATCACTTCTAAATTTATAACTCCAGCATAGACCTTTCCCCTTGAAACTTGAACTTTGCTCTTCCCATATTTGTCCCTCTCTTCCCAATAACATTGTCCATTCAACTTCTTATATAGCTTTTAGTTTCCTCAAGCTTATTATATCCAAATTGAACATCTGATCGTCATCCACAACCATATTCCTCCTACAGTTGTCCCCCAAACATATTAACTTTTACATAAATGTTACCTGTTAATTGCTATATTTATTATTTTTTTCTAGTTTAAAGAGAGAAGGACATTTGTCTGTGTTGGTCACTGTTGCATTTCAATGTTTAATATAATGTCCAGTATGTTAATTCAAATATTTTTGGAATAAATGAAAGTTATTAATTTGCTTCTTGCATATGCAAGGTACAAAGTTAATTTGTGGTAGATTAACCGAAGTGGTTATGACTTAAGGTAACGTTAATATTTTTTTTCTTTCTTTGAGAATAATTTTAGTCGTGATCACAAATTGTGTGCTGGTGCATGTGTGAGATACTTTGAGCTGAAAAAAAAATGTATATTCCGCCTTGGCAGCTTGACTGTTTATATTAAAGAGATAGACGTTACAAAAAGTCTAAGAAGAAGAAAAAGAAAACATGACAACCTGAGGCCTGAAACAAAAAGAAATTTAACTTCGGGGAAGAAAACTTTGCAAAAGATATTTGTAGGATGAAGTACAGGGGGAGAACTGCAACTACATTGATGGCAATTCTTTTATATATCAAATGTCTAATACACTTATTCAAAGTTCATTCCATCTTGCATTTCATCACAGTGATGATAGGTGGGTCCAGTATTTTCACTGTAAACATCTTTGCCATAGACATCTTTGCCTCTAACATCGTCACCACATAACTAATAGGCTGTAGGGCAATTTTGTCATAAAGATAAAATAACTGGTTGACACTTTGATTTGACAATTTGCTTTCAACTAGTTGACAGTTTTGTTTCATTTCCACATTGACACAGTACACTCATTTTTAAATTACTTAAATCATAGCCCTCATGATGGTCTATACAGTGAAGAGTAGACATGACCTTAAAATAGTGGATGATAACAACTACGTATATCAACTTGATAGAAAATATGGTGACAAAACTTACTGGAAGTGTGAAATAAGAATGTAAAGCCAGATTGCAAACTATTCTAGAAAATTATAAAGTATCAGTTGCAAATCCTTCACTGATTTGAAGGCACATTGTTTAACCCACATTTCCCACAGAACTTCTGAATTTCTATCAATAGATATGAGTTAGTATGCCAAGAATAAACAAGAGTGTATAAGTCTCTTACAATGCACCGCAAAGCTCAGTTTACAGATATGCATTCCAGTATTCTAGTATTTGGAAGCTGATACCTCTCTTAATGAGGGAAGAAATTTTACCAAAAAAGAAAAAGTGGGGTGCTGAATGAAGAGACAAATCAACAAGCAAAAAAAAAAAAAGTATAAAATACTATGAACTAGAAGCTTGGAAGACAAGAGCTTAGGTACAACCCACAAAGTAAAATCAGTTATTTGTGTAGTATTGCCATGAATCTACATGCATTTTAAATATATTCAAATTTTTGTATTTTGCAATAAAATGTTTTTAATTCTGTTATGCATTTCTCATGTTTCATTATGTCCTTTTTAATATCTCCCTTTTATTTTATTTTGTACTATTATTTTGTGCTATTCTTTTTTTTTTGGCAACATTGTTTTATGTCCAATTAGTCATGCCATGAAAATGTTTGTGGCAAAAATGCTTGTGGCAAAGATGTCTACCTCAAAGGTGCTTATGATAAAAGTTCCTAGAACTGATGGTAGGATGTTAGTGTGTATTACCAGTGACTGACTTTATTTGTATGAATTTTATTTGGGATTATCCTGAATAATATTTTTCAATTTGGGCCAATTATGTCCCTGTTGTGTCAAGAAATTTCTGACCTTTAGAATGTTGATACTACAAAAAGTCGAGGTTCATACTGCCTCACAATGGTTGGGATTGATAGTCTGCCTCTCACACTTGAAAATTTCTCAGAGGACAGGGAGGTAGTTGAGACTGAACTGCTCCAATTATTTTCCTACCTCTTCATATTACCCAGAAAGAAGAATATGCATTTTGGGGAATTTTTTTTGCCCTAAAGGATAACTTAAAAAACCATCAGAGTATAAAACAAACTTATGGTTTCCAGGGGATAAGAGTTGGGAGGGGGATAAATTGGGAGATTGGGATTGACATATACACACTACTATATATAAAATAGGTAACTAACAAGAACCTGCTGTATAGCACAGGGAACTCTGCTCAATACTCTGTAATGGTCTATATGGGAAAATAATCTTAAAAAAAGGAGTGGATATATGTATATGTATAACTGATTCACTTTGCTGTACACCTGAAACTAACACAACATTGTAAATCAACTATAAATATTAAAAAAAAAAACACATCAAAGTCTAGACTTGGACACTATCCAAAATGGTAGCCCATAGCCATTAAAAACTACTTAAATTTAAATAATCTAAAAATAAACAAAGTTAAAAATTCAGGTATTCAGTTGTCTTAGCAATATTTCAAGTGCTCAGTAGCTACATATGGCTAGTGGCTACTGTATTAAGCAATGTAGATATAGAACATTTTCATCATCACAGAAAGTTCTATTGGACATTGCTGGTCTAGAGTATAATCACACAATGTCTGATTTTTGAAGAGCATAGACTGTAATGTTGAAAAATAGAGACTTGGGAGCCATAGCTTGAACTCTTCAGTTTTAGTTCCAAATTCACTGCTTTATCAGCTTTGTGACCATAGGCAAGTAACAATTTTTCTGTGCCTTACATTTCCTATCTTTAAGATGGGCTTGGTAACAATAATCTACTTCATAAGGTAGTTTTGAAGATTAAATATGTTTTACATATAAAGTGTTTAGAACTGTGCCTAGCATATAGCAGTCACTTTAAAAAAGAAAAATTGAGGTGAACAGCCACATTTCAAGTACTCAGACATGTGGCTAGTAACTACCATATTGGACCGTGTAGCGCTAGAAGGAACAGCTATTATAATTTGGTGCGGAACCTTCTTGACCTTTTCTCTATGTACATCTATATATAAATGTATAATTAAAAAAATATATGTATGTTACAAAAAAATTGAGGTAAAATTCACACAAAATAAAATTAATTATTTTAAAGTATACAATTTAGTGGCATTTAGTGCATTCACATTGTTGTGCAAACAAACACCACCTCCATCTCATTTCAAAACAGTTTCGTCACCCTAAAATAAAACCCTATATCCATTAAGCAATCACTCTCTATTCTTCCTTTCCCCCAGCCCCTGAAAATCATCAATCTTTCTGTCTCTATAAATTTATCTATTCTAGATATTTCATATAAATGGAGTCATACAGTATGTGGCCTATTGTGCCTGACTTCTTTCTCCTAGCACAATGTTTCTAAGGTTTATCCACATTGTAAGCTGTATCAGTACTTAATTCCTTTTTATGCCTGAATAATATTCCATTGTCTGTATATAGCACTTCTTGTTTATCTGTTCACCCATTGATTGACATTTGAGTTGTTTCCACTTTTGACTATTGTGAACAGTGCTTCTATGAACATTTATGTACAAGAATCTGTTTGCGTCTCTGTTTTCAATTCTCTTGGGTGTATATCTAAGAGTCAAAAGTGTTAGAACATATGGTAATTCTGTGTTTAACTTTTTGAAGAGCCAGCAAATTGTTTTCCAAAACTATACTTTTAAACTGTGATTATTTTCTCTTACTACAATCTTAGTTTTAAATACTTTTTAGGTTCCTTTGTTGAAGTAAATCACAGGAGACTACTCTTCCCTAAATGGGGTCTGCCCCATTATTATACAGCCCAGCTAATTATATCCTTCTCCCAACCATGAGAAGAACCTGGCCATGAGGTTATCTTCATTTGTTCACATCAAAGCTTTGCTCTTGTTTTGAGAATCTCGCTTATTGATATTTGTTTAGGCGAGCAACCAGTAAGATCCGTTACAGTATGAATGACGAGGACCAATGTTTGCAGTCTCTCAGGTTTCTAAAAACTGAATAGAATAGAATTTACTTTTTGCATCTATTACAAAGCCACTTCATCTAGAGCCCTGGTTTCATAAAATCAGAGGTAGCTGGATTAATATCCCAGCTCTTATTTGACAAAGAGTTTGACATTACACAATTTACTTAACCACACGAAGCACCAATTTTCTCATAGATAAAAGAAGCTATCCTTTAGAAATTTTTGTTTCAATCAACAGCAATTGACTCTATGAAATTTTAAGCAGAAAATCATTTTGTGGGTTGGATATTGAGTAGCTTAGAGAATCAAAGGAAATGCTGGTGATTAAGTTTCAAAATAGGCAGGAATTAGTATGGATCTACTAGTCTAATAAATATTAAAATCTTGTCAGAATGTTGTTGCTATTGAATCACTCTAATCAAGATTCAAAGTTCTAGGAAAAGGAGTTCAGTTGACTTAGTTTGGGTCATGTGCCCATCGTGTAGTTCTCTGAGGACAAAATCCCTTAATTAACATCTCCTTCAAGCTTGAACTCTCCTATAGAAAGAGAAATCCTCAAAAAGCAAATCAAGGAACTGCATCTAATGAAAGTAAGAATGGTTTCTGGTCTTTAATGAAAATTTAAAGAGATTATACACTTAAAGCATGTAGAATTATAGGTACAAAATAAGTACTCATATACAGCAGTCATTACTACTACTACTAGCACTACTATTCACATTAAGTGGATCGTTTATTGATTGGTAGATGTCCTGGAGTAGGCTCCTTCAATTTCTAAGATTTCAGTCCTCGAATATGATGAAGGATTGTAATAATCAGATTCTGATGGGAACTTTGGATAGATTTTAATGTTTACTTCCTATAAAATATATGAAATTTAGAACACACTACTCATATATGCCTGATCTTAAGTCTCGTATCTGTCAGTTGTCAAGGAAAGGAATTTGGCCAAATATAAGGCAGGAACTTTCTCTTAAGATACTTCACTTCTTTCAAGTGTTGCTCTCTTCTCTAGTAAATCTGAACATGATTATCTTAACCCTTACCTTCTCCTGGAAAAATACATTCTTTCTGCTTGGACATTTGATATATTAACTTTAGCTTGTTCATTTAGGTCCTTCTGGGGACCTGAATGCTGGGATTGGTTACAGGTATGTTGGGATCCTATCTGCAGCTGTTATATAATGATCAATTAAGTTGCTGTTGGCCCGAGGACAATTGTAATAACCTAACAGGAAAGATTCCTACCAAACTTACCTATAAACAGAAACGAGTAGTGAGGAATTCTAGCAAGTATACAAAATCTGAGTCCACGTTGACATTTCCATTCTGGATAATAACATCACAGATTAGTAGTTAGTCCCACTGGTGTTTATTGTTACCTCTAGGAAAGATACTTTGGATGTTGTAGAAGGCAATCACTTCTGCTTACTTTTATTCCTGCATTAACTGCCCTGGAATCCATTAATACTCATTACTGGACTGGGAAGGTTAGTTGCTGAGAAGGTAATGTGGCCTGAGGGTTTTAAAAATTCAATTAGATAATTTATACTCGAAAAGAGTATCTCCAAATTTCATGTAGTTGCCTCAAGAGTGACATTTCTTCTGAGTTATGGGCTCTATATTATTCAAGGCCCAGCCTAGAAAGCAGAAAACATCAGGTATTTGTAAAAGAGATGATTTGATACAAGGAATTGGTTATACAAGATGCTTAAAAATTGAAAGAGTGAAAAGGATGCTGAGGTAACCTTAATATTATTAATGGCAGGAAGCAGCTCCTACTCCTGTGATTGGAAGAACAAGAGGGAAGAGATGGAAATACAAAAATCCTGGAGCTTAAAGGAGGGGCCCTTATGGACCTGGGGTTGGAAATTCTGAGGAGGGCAACACACAGCTACTGCTTATGTCCAAAGAATCTGGAGACCATAGCAGTCCTTCACTGTCAGAGGGAAGCTGATAGGACTTGGAAACAGAAATAGAGTCCCTTTGCCCTTTATCCAGGTTTCCAGTATCATGTGATTGCCTCTCATTGGCAGAACCTAAAAGAAATCCAACCAGCAAGAAAGGCTAGTAAATATATTTTAGAGACTCTAAATCTTAGCATCTCAGAAAAGAGTGTAGAATGACAAACTTGGGTCTAAGAAATGATAGCTATATAACTAGCACTGATTCTTAGCAATTTGATTTACAGGTATGGTCGTAATTGGTTGAATTGAGGGGATAGCCTATACTTTTTTTTAGACAACAAATTTGTTATTATTCTCAAATTATCATGCTCTTGCTTTATTAAAATTTTAACTTATGTATTTTCCTATTAACTTGTGCTAGTGTTTTTTGTTGTAAATCAAGAGGCTGTATATGTGTAGGTCCTTTTGTGGACTGTCTTCTGTTTTTTTCAAATATTTGTCTACCCTTATTCAAATATGACCCTGTTTCCATTACTTTAGCTTTAGGATTGGTCTTGACCTCTCCATTTCTTTAAATTTTTGTTTAAATCTTGGAATTGGCTTGTGTATGTCTACAGAAATTCTGCTGGGATTTTGATTGGGATTTCATCAATTCTATTTAGGTATAATTTAGCTTTAGCAGTTTAGAGACTTTCAATCCATAAACATGGAATATTTTTCTATTTATTTATATCTTTGAATATTTAAACAATGCTTCATCTATAATTTTCAGAAAAGTCTTGCATATAGTTTATTAATATTATTCCTAGATATTGGTTTTTATACAATTATAAATGCTATTTAAAATTTTTATTGTCCAGTTATTGCTAGTTTATAAAAAGATAATTGACCACGTATCCCATGAACTTGCTAAATTCACTTATTAGCTCTTGTAGTTAGTAGATGTATTTGTTTTTGCTAAATTCACAATCATGTTATCTGTGTATAATGACAGTTATGCTTTGTACTTTTCACCTCATTTTTCTCTCTCCCAGACTCTCTCTCTCTCCTTTTTCTCTTTCTTTCTTTACATTATTCCATGAGCTAGGACTTCTAATACAATGTCAAGTAAAAATGGTGATCATGTACATCTTTGTTTTTTTTCCTTCACCTTAGGGGAAAAATGTTCAATATTTCAGAGTTAAGTCTGATGTTACCCATAGGCTTTTTGTAAATACTATCAAATTGAAGAAGTTTCCTTCTATTTCTAGTTTGCTGAGAGATTTTTTATGAAAGTTATTAAACTTTATTAATACTCTTTACACAATGAAGAAAATCAATATTTTCTTCCTTTATTATGTCACTGAGTTGAATTAATTATTTTTCTAATGTTAAACCAAACTTGTAATTCTGAAATACACTCTATTTGGTCATGAAAATGTATGCATTTAATACAGCATTAAATTCTAATTGCCAGTACTTTGATAAGATTTGGCACATGTTCATATGGGGCGTGGACCTGTAATTTTCTTTTCATGTAATATCTTTGCAGGTATCGGTATTAATAATCTACTTGACATAAAAAAGGGGTTGAGGGGCTTCCCTGGTGGCGCGGTGGTTGAGAGTCCACCTGCAGATGCAGGGGACATGGGTTCGTGCCCTGGTCCGGGAAGATCCCACATGCCGCGGAGCGGCTGGGCCCATGAGCCATGGCCACTGAGCCTGCACATCCTGAGCCTGTGCTCCGCAATGGGAGAGGCGGCAACAGTGAGAGGCCCGCGTACTGCAAAAAAAAAAAAAAAAGGGTTGGGAAATATTTTCCCTTTCTATTTATTCTGAGTTTGTGATAAAGTGTTTTTCCTTTTTGTTGTTGTTAAATATTTGGTAGAATTCACCAGTGAATTCATCTAGGTATAGAGTTTTGTTTGTTTTGAGAGGGGAAGTTTTGAACTACTGATGATATATATAAATAAATGCAACATATATAAAATATTTACGTTTTTCTTGGGTGAATTTTAGTGTGTTGCATTTTTCAAGGAATTCGCACATTTCAAATTTGTTGTCAAATTTATTGACATAATTTACTCATGGTATTGTCTTATTATCATTTTATGCCTGTAGGATCTATGGTGAGATTTTTCTTATCATTTCTGAAATTGTTATTTTTCACCCTTTTATCTTGATGCCTTCTAATAAGATTTTATTATTTTTTATAAGTCTTTACAAAGAAAGAATTTTAGCTTGGATGATGTTCTCTATTAAATGTCTCTTTTCTTTTTCATTCATTTCTGTTCTTATCTTTATTATTTCTTCCTTTGGTTTATTTGTGTATCTTTGCTGTTATTTTTTAGTTTCTTGATATTAACGCTTACATAATTAATTTTAAAAACCACTTTTCTTCTTCTAATGTATGTATTTAAAGCTAAAAAAGAATCCCCTCTAAATATGGCACTGCTTTAGTTACATCCTACAAACATTGGTAAGTGTGTTTTTCTTATCATTTCATTCAAAATATTTTCTCTTTCCATTGTGATTCTATCTTTGCAAAATAGATTATCTAGACATCTATTGCCTAATTTTCAAACATATTGGTATTTTTCTAATCATCTTGTTTGTGATTTCTCCTTTAATTCTTGGTATTTGGAGAACATACTCCATGTAACGTCAATCCTTTAAAATTTATTGAGATTTGTATTGTAACCCAGCATACTGTTTATTTTGGTGAATGTTTTATAAGTACTTAAAAGCAATTCACACATTGTAGTTGCTTTATATATTATAAATATGAATTTGGTCAACCTGGTTAATAGGGTTTTTCAGATATTCTGTAACTTCCTGATATTTTTGCCTGTTCATTCATTTAATTTCTGAGAAAGATGTGTTAAAATTCCCAACTATGATTTCAGATGTGTCTGTTTATCCCTTCATTTCTATCATGTTGCCCTATATAATTTAAAGCTATGTTATCAGCTATACACACATTTAAGATTACGTTTTTGTTTTTTTTAACTGACCCTTTTATCTCAATATAATGCTACTTTCTGTAATTGGTAATTAAATTGAACTACCTTGAATTAAAGTAAACTTTGTCTGGTATTAATATAGCCACACCAGCTTTCTTTTTTTGCATGGTGCATCTCTTTCTGTATTTTCCTTAATCAGTATTCTTATATTTATATAAGAATCTTTATTCTAAACAACACATTGTTTTTTTTTTTGTTTTTTTTTTTTTTTCAGTACGCGGGCCTCTCACTGTTGTGGCCTCTCCCATTGCAGAGCACAGGCTCTGGACGCACAGGCTCAGTGGCCATGGCTCACGGGCCTAGCCGCTCCGCGGCATGTGGGTTCTTCCCGGACCGGGGCACGAACCCGTGTTGCCTGCATCGGCAGGCAGACTCGCAACCACTGCACCACCAGGGAAGCCCAACACATTGTTTTTAACACAAACTGAACATTTCTACCTTGTACTTGGGATATGTATGTGTTTTCTATTGCTACTGTAACAAACTGCCACTGGGTTAGAGGCTTAAACAACACAAATTTACTATTCTATGGTTCTGTGGGTTAGAAGTCCTATACAGGTCTTACTGAGCTAAACTCAATATGTCAGCACTCTTGTGTTCTTTTCAAGAGACTCCAAGGGAGAGCGGTTCCTTGTCTTTTCCATATTCTAGAATCCACCTACAATCCTTGCATCGTAGTCTTATTTCTCCATTCTTAGAGTTAGCAATATAACACCTCTCTGACCCCAATTCCAGCAACACATCTTTTTTTCCAGCTCCAGCTAAAACAGGTTCTCCACTTTTAAAGGCTCATGTGATTATACTGGTCCCATTCAGATAATCCAAAATAATTTTCACAACTCAAAGTGCATAATCTTAACCACATCTACAAAATCCCTTCCACTAAGTAAGGTAACATATACACAAGTTCCAGAGATTAGACATAGACATCTTTGGGACTCTAATTCTGTCTACCATAGAGTACTGATTTACCTTTTAGGTAATTATTGATATGATTGAGTTTAAGTCAATTATTTTGATAAGTTTCACTATTCAGTTTCTGTCTTATTTAGTTTGTGCTGCTGTATCAAATAAACCAGAAACTGGGTGGCTTAACCAACACACTTATTTCTCACAGTTCTAGAGGCTGGGAAGTCCAAGATCAGAGTGCCAGCACAGTTGTGTTCTGGTGAGAACCCATTTCCTGGTGTGCAGATGGCTATCTTCTCACCATATTCTCACATGGCAGAGAGCAGAGAAAGCAAGATTATCTTTCTAGTACCTCTTTTTATAAGGTCACTAATCTTATTCATGAGGGGTCCATTCTCATGACCTAATTACCTGCTAAAGGCACCACCTGCAAGTACCATCACATTGGGGATTTAGGCTTTGGCATATGAATTTTGAGGGGACACAAACATTCAGGCCATAGCAATTTTCTAGTAACTGTTCTGTTTATATTTCCCTATGGTCAGATTTTTAAAAGTTATGTTGAATATTTTTAGAAAATAATGATTTTAATCAAGATTTTCATAATTCAAATTTTATATAGATGGGCCATATAGACTCTTAAATGTCCTTTACTTTTCTCTGTATCTTAAATGTATATTTGTCCATTTTGTTAGAATTAAGTAATTAATTTGTTTGTTTGAGGTTTCTTATAACTTTCTTGCTTTGATTAGATAATGGGTTGTATAACTAAGCGTGTATTCATTCCAAAGAGGAAGCTATTTCCCTGACTTCTCACTGTTACCACCATTTTCCCCCTAAGGCATTACTTTTAGTACTGTCTTTATTCCTTCATTTAAAATCATCTGATACTTTCTTAAGCATAAGAAAGAATGTCTCTTCCCAGTGTGTGCTTCTCCCTTACTCCAAGCAGAAATTTTCTTTCTGTTTATGCTTCTGTCTTCAGTTCCTCCAATTTAACAATGGCCACATTAACCCTCTGCTCCACCACCAACATAGAATAGCTGCCCAGCAGTTAGCTGCTAGACAGTGTAACCTTAAACTCATTTCTCAGCAATACTTTAGGGAAACAATAGTTTTGGAGGAATTCTTGAATGTCAGTCACCTATCCATGCGTCTAAATACTGTAAGATCTCTCTGTGGATGAAACAACAGATCTACAGAGAGTTACACACCTGGGTCATACCGTTTTTGTCCCCCACAGAACTACTTTCACTGAATTTCAGTTTGGCATGATGCTATTGACTTAATATTGAGCAAAATTTTTTAAAAACAGTCTGTGAACCACACCGTAGTGTTTCCTCTAGAGGTGTGTTTGCAGATACTATTTACTGTACTTTGTACAGTTTCCACATGAGAACAAAAGACACCAGATTTTTTTTCCTCTGGACTCAGTGTGATGTGTAATTTTCCTTCTGAGCAAGTGACCGGGTTTTATCGAAGGAATTTTCAGACATACGCAACTGACAATGTTTTCTTCTTGCTTAGACTTCCGGAAAGCTCTTAGTCAATGTCGAGGCACACTTTCAGTGAATTTATGGCATAAATGTTGGACAGTAACTGTTCCTATCTCCATCTTATCTTTTTTATTCCCAGTTTTTCTTTCATTTTCCTCCAAGATTTTCAAACACAATGGGATTTTTTTCTTCTACTTGCAACTGAACCCACTCCTGATTACTATGCATACTATACATTAAATACAAGACAATCACCTAATACAAAGTGATTTACTTTCCAGTTTTCTCATTTATTTTTAATACTCATGGTTTACATTTTTTGAATGAGTTGAGGTAAGTGAATTAATTAATAGAGAGATTATTATATTAATTTGGATTCTTTTTTTTTTTTTTTTTTTTTGCGATACGCGGGCCTCTCAGTGTTGTGGCCTCTCCCGTTGCGGAGCACAGGCTCCGGACGCACAGGCTCAGCGGCCACGGCTCACAGGCTCAGCCGCTCCGCGGCATGTGGGATCTTCCCGGACCGGGGCACGAACCCGTGTCCCCTGCATCGGCAGGCGGACTCCCAACAACTGCGCCACCAGGGAAGCCCAATTTGGATTCTTTACTTGCATAGAAATTGAATCTGGCTAACTTCAATAGTAAAAAGTTAAGCATAGTAGCAGTTTACATTCACACAATCTAAGGGAAGTTTGTTGTTTGGAAACTGACAGAAACTAAAGCTGCAATGAAACAGGGACTACAGAAATAAGTTTTATAGCAGAAACAGTCTGTCACTGAATTACATCATCTCCAAATTAAACCTGTGACTTCATCCCTTGCTCAAAATTCAAAGCTCTAGAGGAAAGCATTTGATTAGCCAATTGTGAATCACATGTCCTCAGCTGTACTAGGTTGGGGAGTGGAAGTATTCTGCCACTTCCACTTCCCTAGCAGGGGGCAAACACCTGGTTTCAACATCCTGATAAGACTACACACAGAAAGAAAGAGGAAATCTTCTGAAAAGAAATTGGTGTGTTGGTAGAAAGAAGGAATAGATGCTGGAGGACTGAAACAAACAAACAAAAATGTCATTCACAATAAAGTAAGATACAATATGATTTGCAACTTTGGCCCATTATCACTAGTGACAAAAAATGAGAAGAGATGCCCCAGAGAGAAAAGGTAGAGGCCTTGTTTATGAAGCATTTCCTCCTTTCCAATTTGAGAATCAGCCCTGGAGGCTGAAAGGACATGTGTGAGACAGAAAACAGTGCTATATACTCCTTTCTGAAAAACATAGAGAACTTTATTTGCTGGAAAATTCTATGACAGAGACAGAGAGATAAAGTAGGAGAAGCATAGAGTTTGAAGTTAGAAGCTATAGATTTAAATTCTGGCTCTTTTACAAACTGTATGACTTTGTGTTAATTTTTCACCATCTCTGTCCTTCAACTACAGTAGGTACAGAATGGGAATAATACTCATCTGACTGGCTTGTTGTGAGCACTTCATAAATTATGTAATCAAAATAACAAAGTGCACAATCAGAAAACAAGGTGCAAAGCTTACCAAAGTTTCAGGAGAAAACTTTAAACATATAATGTGAAAGATAGAAACTGGCTCAGGCCCTTGTGAAAACCAAATGGTTGATACCTGTAGAGTATGAGAGGAATGTCACCTTAATCTTTACCTGGTTTAATTTTCAAAACTTAAGTGTAAATAATATTTAGATACTACTGATAGTCTAGCTTTCTACCTAACGCTGGATGGTTTTTTCCTTACAATTTTAGATGTCAGATTTACTGTCATTACCTCAGGGATTGGATATATGTGGTCAGCTTGACCTCATCACCAGCTCCATATGTCTGCATCACAGAGGAAAAGCCAGGAAGTACATTTAACAGAATCCCCTTTTCCATCTTGTTTCAATTTAAGAGTCAGGTAATGAGACATTTGCATGAATTCTGGAGTGGAAGACAGGGATAGACCTCTGTCTCCAAGGACAATTATGGACAGACATGTGGGCTGGTGTCGGAGGTAACATTTGAAGCAAACTTCAAGTTAGCTTTTTAATACTTAGTTGCTTAGATGCTGGTGACAACTTCTCTAACCTTTGTTCCCTTAGCACATAGTAGTTGGGCAATTTTTCATGTTTTTCTAATTTTACATCCAAATATAAACCTATATAACAGGAGTACATAGAGTGGTTTCTTTTTCTTGATGGGTCCATGACTGCAAACCAAACTTTTTTTCAATGAAATGAAGGACCTGACTGCTGATCCGACTTTGTTTTATAATCTCAGCAGTGGAAAACAACACTAAACAAAAAACAAACAAACAAAAATTGCAGTACGATGTAATTGTATTTACTTCTGCTCAGATTCTGTTCCTGATGTAGTAAGTCTGGGTGGGACCTAGCAACACACATTTTAGTCATTTCTCCAGGATGTTCTGATACAAGTGACCTAACATTACAATTTAAGAAAAAAACAATGTAAGGCTTTGGGGCTCTATTAAAATTCAACTCCTTCCATAATACATTCTTATTCATTTATTCCTTCATGTGAATGAAGTGAGTCAAGGATCTTAGAGCAAGTTGACAGAAAACTGTAATAAGAGGGCATATTTTCCCTGGGAGCTTGGTGGGAAAATAAATACAAAAGAAGCTCAGAACTCCAAACATAGACTTGATTTTTAACTATTTTTCCCTCCGGTAAAGTAAAGAAAAAGACGTTGGACAACCAGTAGCAAGAAAAGTGGAAAAAATGTACAGCTTATTTCCCTTGGGAACTTCTAGAAATTTTGAACTAGTTTCAAGGAAGGAAGTAGATACCTCAACCTACTGCCACTTGTCAGTACCCATTGGTTCACTGGAGTTGAAAAAGGAAGAAAAGTTCAAATTTAGAAACACCCCTATCTAAGTTATATTTTTTCCATGATAAGCCACCACAAAACCTTAGTGGCATACAGCAATAAACATTTATTTTAGCTCATGGGTGTATGGATTGGCTGAGAGGTCTTGCTGATTTAATCTGGCTCAACTGATTTTGAGCAATCAAGTTTATTATAAAACCGAGTTAGCTGGTGGGTGGCTCAGGGCCGTTAAGACTAGGATAATCTCAGCTCTTTGGGTTCTGCTTTACATGATTTCTCATCCTCCACTAGGCGAGCTGGGGTTTATTTTCTTGATTGAGGTAACTGAGAGAGTGAGAGTTCACAAGGCCCTTTGAGGTCTGTGTTCAGAAGTGGAACACCTTCACTTCTGTCATGTTGTTTTGGCCAAATCAAGCTAAAAGGCCATCTCAAATTAAGGGGCAAAGAAATAGTGCTTTAGATGAGAGAGGCCGTAAAGATGTCATAAAAGACACAAATACAGGGAAAAAGAATTGGGACCAGATAGGAGTTTTATTCTAGCAGGAGAAAGAATATTCTGTCAATGTTACAGTCTTTCTCTGCTCTTTATGTTACAATTCACTCCCAGTAATCCAGAAAAATGATTTCTGCCATCTGTGTGGCCATAATTCAGTAAAATTATTTTCTTGTTCAGCTAATAAAGAGATGAGAGAGAATAACAGTACTCCAACTCCTCTGAATATCTAGGAAAAGGAAAAGTATCACACTTCACACATAGGCTTCAGTGTCAAGTTGAAAATAGCTACAAATACCATTCTCTGTCAGTAATTCATGTTGGGGTCTTGATATCCACAGAGTTCCTTATCAGTAGCTAAGAGAGAAGAGAATCAGTTTTGTTTTGATTTCGTCCCCCTACGTTTCAAGTTAAAAGAAGGGGCAAACCTTATTGTCCTACATAAAATACAAAGGTTGAAAAGTGAGAGGAGAAAAAGGCAAAAAGAGAGTAAGAGTGGACACTTCTCCATAGTAATGGAAGGAGAAACCTGTGATTCTGCCCAAGATTGTGATTTTTCATTTACACAGCAGGTTGACCTTTAATATTATTTGCAGGTTGTTATAAGCCAGGTCAATAAAAGGAAAGTAAGTAATTTGGTGAAGATAGTTGAACAATGCCATTTTAATCCACTAAATTAAACATATTAAGGAAGACATTGATGAGCATGTAATGAAGCAGGTAATGGAAATTATGTCTCCAGATCTCTTTTTGCACCACTTTATTCTGTCTCTAGACTCCACCACTTCACCCCAAAGTTCTCAGTCTATTCTTCATCCTCCCATTATGTCATGATTCCTAACTGCCAGATGATAGACCCCTGAGCTATGTTACATTTTACAAACAAGTTTAGTAAAACATCTTTGTCTTCTAAGGAATCAAGGACATTTTCAGAGGAACTGGTTTACATAATACAGCAAAGAGTCACTAAACCATTGTAGCCTGTAGCTCTATTAGCTTTAGTTTAGTGGGGTTTTTTTACGATATAAATTCAGTCTATATTTATTTTCTCTAAGGAATTTTCTAGAGTGAAATTCCCTCTCTTGAACTTCAACATCGATCTGGCAGTACAATTCATGCTAAACTAACACAGGTCTAATTTTTAAAACGTGATAATATTTATTGCTAGATTGTGTATATCCAATGTTCATAGCAGCAGAATATTTTAAAATATTAGTCTCTGCTACCATCAGTGGCAAATCCTTCCATTTGTGTATTTTTCTTCTTTGTTCTAGTTTTTATTATGTCCTCCTATGTATGGTATTGATAACTTGTTCTTTTAACTTGCTAAATTAAACATATTAAGGAAGCAATTGACAAGCATGTAATGAAGCAGGTAATGGAGATTACGTTACCAGTTCTCCTGTTTGCCCCACTTCATTCTGTCTCCAGATTCTCCCAGCCCACCTGAAAGTTCTCAGTCTATTCTTCATCCTGCCATTATTGCTTTCCAGAAGATCTAAAAAGAAGAAGAAGAAGAAATAGCTTTCACACAAAGTGGCATGCAATGGATAAGATTTAGTAAACCACACCTACGCTAGTGTTTGTGTGCCGAGAGTGCCGAAAGTCTTAATAGAAAATGCTGTCATCCCCAGAGGCTTCACTAGGCTGTCAGCCATCTTCAAATGATGCTATTTTAAAAAATATGGAACCTGGGCTTCCCTGGTGGCACAGTGGTTGGGAATCCGCCTGCCGATGCAGGGGACACAAGTTCGTGCCCCGGTCTGGGAAGATCCCACATGCCGCGGAGCGGCTGGGCCCGTGAGCCATGGCCGCTGAGCCTGCGCGTCCGGAGCCTGTGCTCCGCAACAGGAGAGGCCGCAGCAGTGAGAGGCCCGCGTACCGCAAAAAAACCCAAACATATGGAACCTATTTATGTTGACTCTCACCCCACATCTCCAGTCACTGTCAACACTTGCTTTGAGTATTTGGCATAAGTAACGTGACTATAGAGAGGTATAGTCACCTTGTGTTCTGGCTCCTGTCCTCAGCCACGCCTACACTCAGAACAGAATAACAAGAGAGGAAATGGTCTGGTTCAGCTTCTGTTTAGTGTCCTAATATGTCAAACTAAAAAATACCATAATTCATCTATCCACAGTGGTCCATAAAATAAAGGTGTATTTTGTAACTAATGGCATGCTAGATTCAATAAAATGTAGTACTAAATCTATAATTTCTTGTTCTTCTTTCTCTCCACCAGTTTTCTTCCAGTGACATTAACTGTGAGGCAAGATTGCCTCACATCAGACCGCAGAGCTGTGTAAGGGAGCTGTGTGCTAATTTAAGGAAAATGCGTGATGGAAAAAATACACAGTGCTATTTAAATTATATGCTGTAAATAAATGTCAGCTTTTATTTAAATAGTAAATATGATTGGAATCTAAGCTGTACTTCTTTATAAAGACTGAATTTGGTTAAGACACAGTTTTGGAATGTTTCTCCAGGTTATATATTTTAAAGGGTTTCTGGAATATTCTTTCATCCCCTTCCTCCTGTACAGTGGCACTGCCTTTATATTTAGAGAACTTGAGGGTAAAAGATGAGTTATTCTAGATAGTTCCATAAACACAACTGGGAAAGATGCACATCAGCTATGAGTAACTGCATTTTGGATCAATATAAGATGGAACTTTCTAGCTATCTACACTCCGCAGTATAGAGTGATCTTGTGAAATTGTGAGATCCTTATCTCTGCAGGCTTTTGAAGCAGAAGCTGTCTGTGATTCTGTCAGGGATGATGACGAGCTGATTCCTCCTTGGGTGATAAACGTAGGACTAGAGGATCTTTCCCCTCCAACCTCAGATTCAAAGATTCTACGGCATGACCATGTATAAAAAGTCACACATTCTATATTTAGAAAGCAACGCCTTACTATGAAAGCTATATGTTTGCCATTTCTTGAAGGAAAACAAGAAAATACAATCAATGTTTCTTTTTTTACTATGATATCGCTCTGCTTTATCTCCATATGTGGCCTCATTTCTTCCCCTCCTTTAAAGCATGCTTAGTGCTAAAGTGTTAAAAAGTACACCATTGATGATGGGTCTTTAAAAATAGCTTCAGGCTACTCTGTAGAAACTGCTGACTTCACTAAAATAAAAATAAAAGAAAAAAACTATAACTCCTGATATAGTAGCAACTATTGTTCAGAATACTGCCTTGATGTGGTTGGGAAAAAATTTTAAAGTGTGTATTACTCTGAAAACGATGTAGAAATATCAAAATATAGAAGAGTCTAACTCTGGCGGGAATAAAATTCTTCCAAATCCTGGCATGCATTTACAGCTTCATTCACAGTTTTCCTATTTCATTTCATACAATATAGCACATGAACTGAGCTGTTTTAAGTCCTACCTTTCTGGCTTCTGTCCTGTTTGATATTTTTAGGTACTCTTTCCCCACCTCTATGTCGTTAGTTCCTAGTTTCCTCTGTTTACCAATTACAGCCATGCAAAGGTCTGCCATCAGATTCGCTCTCAGAAACTGTCTTATTGAACACTGATTGCTACACATTCAGATTTTAACCTGACGTACTCAAGTGGAAATTTGATCCTGTTCTGTGTGGGGAGATCCTGTTCGGTCCTGCTCAGTCCACCTGACTGAAGACAGCTGACCGCGCCCACAAGTGGGAGTGCTTGCCCCAGAAAATCATGTTGTCAGGATACGCCAATCTGAATAGTGGAACTGAGTCACACTGACTGACTTTGGGCAAGGTCAGCACACACACTCTAACGTGACTGTATTTACAACGTCATGCATAGTTGTAACTTAAAACCCTGCTAACAGATTAGAACGTTCTATTCTGTTCCCTGTAGAATCCCCAAAGGGAAAAAATAAGTACCATGAGGGGTTTTTGCTTGTTTACTTGTTGATTTTTCTTGATACAATCTATTAAAAATATCTATAATATACCTATAACAAATTTGTAATGAGTGTAATCAGCCCATTTTATAGATCTCTAGATCGATTGTTCTTTTCCTTTTTTCTCCAGACGTTTTACTGCTTTCCCAACATCCTGTATTGAATCTGACTGATTACAGGGCTCTTGCTAGGATATCAAAGTCCAAACTTCTCTGATTTTGCTGAAAGAACCAGCATAGGCAAACCACAAACTGATGCAAATAGCTGAATTCAACTAAATCCCTTCCACCCTACCCCAACCACTGGTTCATCCAAAACCTGGCTTCTCCATCTCAAACAAGTCCTCTAGAACCGGAATGATTTGCTTTCAAATTAGGATTACAAATATGTATGGGATGATTTACAAATTTATCTTGAAAATAAAGTATAGAATACCAGTTGCTTCTAATCCCTTTAGGGAAGTTGCCAGAGGGTTATAAAACCAAATAAAGTATAGCAGGCATCCCAGATGGGCTTAAACTGTGACTTAGGCCGGATAGAGGGAATTAAGAGTTGTTCCCTTCTCTCGGGTCTGTTTATGTTCACTGATTCACATGTGGATTGAAACAAAACAAAAAACAAAGCAATGATCTCTCCCAACAAAAGAGTAACCTGGGCTTTCTACCAGCTTGGGGCTCTGGCAATAGAACTCTGTTTGGTGTACTAGTCAGGGAAGTCCTCGAGAAAGAGTTTGCTCCAGAAAGAAAGGATCACACAGCACAAGGAACCACACTCAGCAGCAAGGCCTACTGGCTGGAGAGCAGTGTGATCTGTTGAGTCAGGAGTAGAATACAAAATTATTCCCCACCTGGCCATCCTTTGTCTTGTGTGGCGTTCCTAGCCTTTGATAGAGTCTGTTGTTGGAACAATGAGGTTATTTTTGGTGACCATGATGGTCTAAAGATTAGAGGCATTTATCTCATTTTCTCTGCACTGTATACTTTCATATTTTCTTTGAATGTACAAGCAAGCTGGTAGTCCCTAAAATGACTAACATTGAAGCCCCTGTCAATCTGTTGACATGACCCAAATTCTGATATAGTTTAACTTAAAAAATAAATAAATGTGACATTTATTGAAATAGTAAGGTTGAAAAATAAGATTATGCCTGTTATGTTTCTAATAATTTGAAGTCAAGAAATGCTTCCTATAAAACTCTTAACCATGTGCCGTAGTGGAAGGAAATGTTACACTCTTGATTTTGCACTGAAATGTCCTGAGCACTGAACAAGTAGTGGTGACAGTAATTTTAGAAAAAAGGTCAGCAGACTACGGCCTTCAGGTCAAAGCCAGCCCACCATCTTGTTATGATTTAGTCAAATTAACATATGTTAAGTAGAGCACAGATGCCAGATGGTTATGCTCCATTCAACAGAATACCACCAGAGAAAGTGAAATAGAGTTTATTACCCACAGGTCCTGGAGGAAGTACACGGCATGCCTCAAGGGACCACATGGGGAGGTCAAGGCAGGGTGCAGACAATGAGAGAGCCAGGACCTGAAGCACATCCCTTTACTAGGATCTGTGGGTGAGTATTTGGCATAAATAACGCGATATAGAGAGGTATAGTCACCTTGTGTTCTGGCTCCTGTCCTCAACCACGCCTACACTCAGAACAGAATAAGAAGAGAGGAAATGGTCTGGTTCAGCTTCTGTTTAGTGTCCTAATATGTCAAACTAATAAATACCATAATTCACTTTGGGATTCCTGGCCTATGACTGAACTGGTCAATTCGAGCCAAAAATAGCAGGGTTTCTGCAAACCCCATGGGGGTCTTATTTGTTACAGGAGGGGAAGAACCAAAGAGATGGGGGAGACTGTTGATCACAAGTACTGCTGGGGGAGTCATATCAGGCACTCACATTTGCTTGTGACTCTGTGGGCTGTTATCTAGTACATGTGCTTACCTCAGGGGGCTTGTGTCAATTTAAGGCCCCACAGACTGCTCGGCCAAACAGAATGGATTCCGAGGCAATAATACCATGGAATAGCTTAAATTCTTGAAACATCTGTTTTTGTAAATAAAGTTTTATTGTAACACAGTTGTTTACATATTGCCTATGGATGGTTTTGTGCTACCAAGCAGAATCATTTGAGTAGTTGCGATAGTATGGTATGGCCTACTGAGTCCACGATTATTTGCTATGAAGCTTTTTCCAAAAAATGGTTACCAACTCTTTTTCTAAAGTAGGGCATATCACTCGATCCAGTTAGTGTCAAAATCCAGCCACAGCAGCCAATCTTGTGCAGAGCCAGTACCTAGTTGTCCTCCTGTCTATTTTTTACTCTTGATCTGCTGTGCTCTGTGTTACAGCATTGTGTGTCTCCTTCTGCCAGCTTCTATGTTGGCTAGCTTCTACCTGAATTAGGACAATAAAAGGTACTATGGGGAGATTAGGAAGAGAGAAAGAAGCCTGGTTATCGGTCTACTGCCACTCAGCTTCTTGAGTGAGGATTGTACCTCTTCTATGAATTCCATTCATGACAGATTCTCCTGCTGTGGTTGTAGCTTCCACTTCTTGGCTTCTGGTCACATCACTTCTTCCTCGTTCCTTCAGATTAGGGGTAAACTGGCTTCCTGTTTTTGGTAATCTTAGGGTTGCACTTGATCCCCTGTTTGGATTCTCAGCCCTAATATCACTTAAGTAACTACTTCCCTGCCTTCAGTTCTCTCTGCTGTAAATAACTGAAGTGATTTCTACATTTCTAGTAGACAAGGGTCAGAAGAGAAGAAGCAAAGCAGCTCTGATTAGGGGTCTCCTTTGTGGTACTATGTGGGATGCTAGCAGCTCCACAGATCCAACTCAGCTACCAGGGACGATGAGAAATAACCAGGCTTAATGTAGGATACATTTAAGTCATCTCAAGGACTCTCAGAAATATTTGTGGAGTAATTACATTCCTCTGAGCCGGTGGGAGCTTGGTATCAGTGAGACTCAGGCACAAATATGAATGTGACTTCAAGTTTACTCATAGAGTGGTGAAAGCGGGACATGTAGGTTACCAAAAGGATTCCATTTTGAACTGTAGTACTGTTGATTTGTCATTATTTGTCATTACACTAATGCCATTCAACATTTCTCCGGAAAAACTACTTAAAAGAGTTATCATTTCTTCTATGGGAAACAAAAGATATAATTGAAGAGATTTCAATCTGTTCATATTTCCATTATTGTCATTAAATATACACAACTTTCAGACTTCAATGCCCATTGCCAGTTCTAGTCTGCTAAGGTCTGGGGGAGTTACAGAGGCCACTACAATTTAAACTCATAGTTTGATAGGAACAGTCAGCCCTGGTTAAATCCATCAATAGCTAATGCAGTTTGGACAGTTTAATTATGTACTTGTCTGAACACTTGTCACACTTCTGGTGACTTCAAAGCTGTGTAGTTGTCTTTGGCACTAAAATTTGCAAAGTGTTTTATAATCATTTTTATTAGTGCTTCTTCATATTAGATCAGACAAAAAATGTGACATGAAGAGGTTAAGTAACTTGACCAAGGCTAGACTGAACTGACAAGAAAAAAATGAGGCTGATACAATTAGCTAAATGGTTCAAGTAAAGTTAAAAGCACATCTCTTAGTTTGGGGAGGGAGGGATGGGAGGAGTTTAAATTACTAAGCTAATTATCTGATAATCACTTAACTCTCTGATCTAAGATTAAAACCTATGGTCCGCAAGTCAGTGTCAAAATACTTAGTGTATTGCTTAATGCTATATTTTTATTGAAATGATGAACCTATGTATTTAAAGATTCTGATGCCTTGTTTTTGAAGTTACATATTGATATCGCCACCTAGTGGACTGATTTGTAATGAAGGCAGGCATAGGGCTTGGGGGAGGAAAAGATGAGACCAGATGCTCCTAGAGCCATTCATCCCTATGCACACCTTCTCTCTCAGTTGCTTCACCTCTAATGTTGAACCTGAAAATTTTGTTCTGAATAACAACTCTCAGAGAAAGAAATTCAGCATCATGTTATTAACAGACATATCTTGCCTCTTCAAGGAGAAACAGATGAATGAAGTTCCCAGTGGCCAGGAAAACATGAACATATGTTAAAGTCATTAATGGCTGCGTTGCTTCTGTTTAGCAGCAAGGTATAATGACACAACTGATCTGCCTTTTCCTCATTATAGAGTGTTAACAAGGAGAGTAGTTATGACAGAAAAGATGAGGATGGCAGCATTCTTTAAATTAGAAGAAAAGGGTAAATCTAATACACAATGCATTTCTTCTGCTAAAAACAATACATTTTATAGAAAATCTATTTGGTATTTCCATTGTGAGATATATCTATCATGTCATGGGGATCAATTGGGACTCTGTTTTTGTTTAGTCTTTCTCATTTGTCCACTTTAGGACAGAACTGTCTTGCTTAAACAACTGGCTTATATTGGTAGGTTTCCATGTTAGACAATTTTTCACGGTCATTTTTGTAGGAATTTTTTTTTGAAATGTAATATTTTTCACATGTCCAAGGTACTAAAAGTTTATGTCTTTCCCTTTAGAGACAATGGTGTGCATGTCATTGATGAGCATCTTTCAAAGAAACAAACTTCTTTCTGTTGAATCAATCCTATATCTGTACCACTTCTTTAGGTTTGTGACAAGAAAGACTAGAAGAAATAGTAATTGCAGACATTCTCCATAGCATTTAAACTTTTCTAGCTATTGTGAGATCCAATAAAGGAGCTAAATCCTCAACATTCACTTTGTAATAGTAGCAATCTTCTGGTTATTACACACTTATGTCTTAAAAATGAGATATTTTGCTCCATTAAATTACCATTTTGCATTAAAATGTCCTCATACATTTTCCATCCCTTTTCTAATTATTATTAGTTGGTTAAGTATGTTAAAAAGTCCAAGCAAGAGGCACCTGATGATTATATTATATAAAATATTGAAAATTTTAAAAAAGTTTAGACATCAGGCAAACATTTCACGACAAGCATTTTTCTTCAGTTTGTTAGCATGAAATAAATACAAAAAGTTTGCATTTGGAACTACTGGGTAGGTGAGTGACTTTTATTTTTTTTTTAACCTTTTTAACATCTTTATTGGAGGATAATTGCTTTACAATGTCATGTTAGTTTCGGCTGTATAACAAAGTGAATGAGCTATGTGTATACATATATCGCCATATCCCCTCCCTCTTGCGTCTCCCTCCCACTCTCCCTATCCCACCCCTCTAGGTGGTCACAAAGCACCAAGCTGATCTCCCTGTGCTATGTGGCTGCTTCCCACTAGCTATCTATTTTACATTTGGTAGTGTATATATGTAAGTGCTACACTCTCACTTCGTCCCAGCTTACCCTTCTCCCTCCTGGTGTCCTCAAGTCCATTCTCTACATCTGCGTCTTTATTCCTGTCCTGCCCCTAGGTTCTTTGGAACCTTTTTTTTTTTTTTTTTAGATTCCACATATATATGTTAGCATAGGGTATTTGTTTTTCTCTTTCTGACTTACTTGACTCTGTATGACAGACTCTAGGTTTATTCACCTCACTACAAATAACTCAATTTCGTTTCCTTTTATGGCTAAGTAATATTCAATTGTATATATGTGCCACATTTTCTTTATCCATTCATCTGTCGATGAACACTTAGGTTGCTTCCATGTCCTGGTTATTGTAAACAGAGCTGCAATGAACATTGTGGTACATGACTCTTTTTGAAATCATGGTTTTCTAAGGGTATACGCCCAGTAGTGGGATTGCTGGGTCATATGGTAATTCTATTTTTAGTTTTTTAAGGAACCTCCATACTGTTCTCCATAGTGGCTGTATCAATTTACATTCCCACCAACAGTGTAAGAGGGTTCCCGTTTCTCCACACACTCTCCAGCATTTATTGTTTGTAGATGTTTTGATGATGGTTATTCTGAGTGCTGTGAGGTGATGCCTCATTGCACTTTCGATTTGCATTTCTCTAATGATTAGTGACGTTGAACATCCTTTCATGTGTTTGTTGGCAATCTGTGTAACTTCTTTGGAGAAATGTCTATTTAGGTCTTCTGCCCATTTATGGATTGGGTTGTTTGGTTTTTTGATATTGAACTCCATTAGCTGCTTGTAAATTTTAGAGATTAATCCTTTGTCAGTTGCTGCATTTGCAAATATTTTCTCCCATTCTGAGAGTTGTCTTCTTGTCTTGTTTATATTCTCCTTTGCTGTCCAAAAGTTTTTTAGGTCCCATTTGTTCATTTTTGTTTTTATTTCCATTTCTCTAGGAGATGGGTCAAAAAGGATCTTGCTGTGGCTTATGTCACAGAGTGTTCTACCTATGTTTTCCTCTAAGAGTTTTATAGCATCTGGCTTTACATTTAGGTCTTTAATCCATTTTCAGGAGAATTTTGTATATGGTGTTAGGGAGTATTCTGATTTCATTCTTTTACATGTAGCTGTCCAGTTTTCCCAGCACCACTTGTTGAAGAGGCTGTCTTTTCTCCATTGTATATTCTTGCCTCCTTTATCCAAGATAAAGTGATCATATGTGCGTGGGTTTCTCTCTGCACCTTCTATCATGTTCCAATTATCTATATTTCTGTTTTTGTGCCAGTACCATACTGTCTTGATTACTGTAGCTTTGTAGTATAGTCCAAAGTCCAGGAGCCTGATTCCTCCAGCTTCGTTTTCCTTTCTCAAGATTGCTGTGGCTATTTGGGGTCTTTTGTGTTTCTATACAAATTGTGAAATTTTTTGTTCTATTTCTGTGAAAAATGCCAGTGGTAGTTTGATAGGGATTGCACTAAATCTGTAGATTGCTTTGGATAGTATAGCCATTTTCATAATGTTGATTCCTCCAAACCAAGAACATGGTATATCTCTCCATCTATTTGTATCATCTTTAATTTCTTTCATCAGTGTCTTACAGTTTTCTGCATACAGGTCTTCTGTCACCTTAGGTAGGTTTTTTCCTAGGTATTTTATCCTTTTTGTTGCAGTGGTAAATGGAAATGTTTCCTTAATTTCTCTTTCAGATTTTTCATCATTAGTGTATAGGAATGCAAGAGATTTCTGTGCATTAATTTTGTATCCTGCTACTTTACCAGATTCATTGATTAGCTCTAGTAGTTTTCTGGTAACATATTTAGGATTCTCTGTGTATAGTATCATGTCATCTGCAAACTGTGACTTGTTTTACTTTTTCTTTTCCAATCTGTATTCCTTTTATTTCTTTTTCTCCTCTGATTGCTGTGGCTAAAACTTCCAAAACCATTTTGAATAATAGTGGTGAGAGTGGGAAACCTTGTCTTGTTCCTGATCTTAAAGGAAATGTTTTCAGTTTTTCACCATTGAGAACTATGTTAGCTGCAGGTTTATCATCTATGACCTTTATTATGTTGAGGTAGGATCCCTGTATGCCTACTTTCTGGAGGTTTTTTATTTTTATTTTTTGCTGTACGCGGGCCTCTCACTGTTGTGGCCTCTCCCGTTGCGGAGCACAGGCTCCAGACACGCAGGCTAAGTGGCCATGGCTCACGGCCCAGCCGCTCCGCGGCATGTGGGATCTTCCTGGACCGGGGCACGAACCCATGTCCCCTGCATTGACAAGCAGACTCTCAACCACTGCGCCACCAGGGAAGTCCTTCTGGAGAGTTTTTATCATAAACGGGAGTTGAATTTTTTCAAAAGCTTTTTTCTGCATCTATTGAGATGATCATTTGGTTTTTCTCCTTCAATTTTTAATAAGATGTATCACATTGATTGATTTGTGTATATTGAAGAATCCTTGCATTCCTGAGATAAACCCCACTTGATCACAGTGTATGATCCTTTTAATGTGTTGTTGGATTCTGTATGCAAGTATTTTGTGGAGGATTTTTGCATCCATGTTCATCAGTGATATTGGCCTGTAGTTTTCTTTCTTTGTGACATCCTTGTCTGGTTTCGGTATCAGGGTGATAGTGACATCATAGAATGAGTTCAGGAGTGTTCCTCCCTCTGCTTTATTTTGGAAGAGTTTAAGAAGGATAGGTGTTAGCTCTTCTCTAAATGTTTGATAGAATTTGTCTCTGAAGCCATTTGGTCCTGGGCTTTTGTTTGCTGGAAGATTTTTAATCACAGTTTTAATTTCAGTGTTTGTGATTTGTCTGTTGCTATTTTCTATTTCTTCCTGGTTCAGTCTTGGAATGTTGTGTTTTTCTAAGAATTTGACCATTTCTTCCAGGTTGTCCATTTTATTGGTATATAGTTGCTTATAGTAATCTCTCATATCCTTTGTATTCTGCAGTGTCAGTTGTTACTTCCTGTTTTTCATTTTTAATTCTGGTGATTTGAGTCTTCCCCCATTTTTTCTTGATGAGTCTGGCTAATGGTTTATCAACTTTGTTTAACTTCTCAAGGAACAAGCTTTTAGTTTTATTGATCTTTGCTATTGTTTCCTTCATTTCTTTTTCCTTTATTTCTCTCTGAGCTTTATGATTTCTTTCCTTCTGCTAACTTTGTTTTTTTTGTTGTTGTTGTTGTTCTTTCTCTAATTGCTTTAGGTGTAAGGTTAGGTTGTTTATTTGAGATGTTTCTCATTTCTTGAGGTAGGAGTGTATTGCTATACACTTCCCTCTTAGAACTGCTTTTGCTGCATTTTATAGGCCCTGGGTCGTCCTGTTTTCATTGTCATTTGTTGCTAGGTATTTTTTTACTTCCTCTTTGATTTCTTCAGTGATATCTTGGTTATTTAGTAGTGTATTATATAGCCTCCATGTGTTTGTATTTTTTCCAGTTTTTTTCCTGAAATTGATATCTAGTCTCATAGCATTGTTGTTGGAAAAGATACTTGATACAATTTCAATTTTCTTAAATTTACCCAGGCTTGATTTGTGACCCAAGATATGATCTATCCTGTAGAATGTTCCATGAGCACTTTAGAAGAAAGTGTATTCTGTTGTTTTTGGATGGAATGTCCTATAAGTATCAATTAAGTCCATCTTGTTTAAAGTATCATTTAAAGCTTGTGTTTCCTTATTTATTTTCATTTTTGTTGATCTGTCCATTGGTGAAAGTGGGGTGTTAAAAGTCCCCTACTATTATTGTGTTACTGTTGATTTCCCCTTTTATGGCTGTTAGCACTTGCCTTATGTATTGAGGTGCTCCTATGTTGGGTGCACAAATATTTACAATTGTTATATCTTCTTCTTTGACTGATCCCTTGATCATTATATTGTCCTTGTTTGTCTCTTGTAATAGTCTTCAATTTAAAGCTTATTTTGTTTGATATGAGAATTGCTACTCCAGCTTTCTTTTGATTTCCATTTGCATGGAATATCTTTTACCATCCCCTCACTTTCAGTCTGTATGTTTTCCTAGGTCTGAAGTGGGTCTCTTGTAGACAGCATACATACAGGTCTTGTTTTTGTATCCATTCATCCAGTCTATGTCTTTTGGTTGGAGCATTTGATCCATTTACATTTAAGGTAATTATCAATATGTATGTTTCTATTACCATTTTCTTAATTTTTTTGGATTTGTTTTTGTAGGTTTTTTCCTTCTTTTGTGTTTCCTGCCTATAGAAATTCCTTTAGCATTTATTGTAAAGTTGCTTTGGTGTTGCTAAATTCTCTTAACTTTTGCTTGTCTGTAAAGGTTTTAATTTCTCCTTCAAATCTTAGTGAGATCCTTGCTAGTTAGAGTAATTGCTGTTGTAGGTTTTTTTTCCCCTTTCATCACTTAAATATGTCCTGCCACTCCCTTCTGTCTTGCAGAGTTTCTGCTGAACGATCAGCTGTTAACCTTATGGGGATTCCCTTTTTGTTTTTCCCTTGCTGCTTTTAATATTTTTTCTTTGTATTTAATTTTTGATAGTTTGATTAATATGTGTCTTGGCATGTTTCTCCTTGGATTTATCCTGTATGGGACTCTCTGCCCTTCCTGGACTTGGGTTGCTATTTCCTTTCCCATGTTAGGGAAGTTTTCAACTATAATCTCTTCAAATATTTTCTCAGTCTCTTTCTTTTTCTCTTCATCTTCTGGGACCCCTATAATTTGAATGTTGGTGCATTTAGTGTTGTCCAGAGTTCTTTTAGACTGTCCCCAATTATTTTCCTTCTTTTTTCTTTATTCTGTTCTGCAGAAGTTATTTCTACTATTTTATCTTCCAGGTCACTTATCCATTCTTCTGCCTCAGTTATTCTGTTATTGATTCCTTCTAGAGAATTCTTAATTTCATTTATTGTGTTATTCATCATTGTTTGTGTGCTCTTTAGTTCTTCTAGGTCCTTTTTAAATGTTTCTTGTACTTTCTTCATTCTATTTCCAAGATTTTGGATCATCTTTACTATCATTACTCCGAATTCTTTTTCAGGTAGACTACCTATTTTGTCTTCATTTGTTTGGTCTGGTGGGTTTTTACCTTGCTCCTTCATCTGCTGTGTATTTCTCTGTCTTCTCATTTTGTATAACCTACTGTGTTTGGGGTCCTTTTCACAGGCTGCACGTTCATTGTTCCCATTGTTTTTGGTGTCTGTCCCCAGTGGTGAGGTTGGTTCAGTGGGTAGTGTAGGCTTCCTGGTGGAGGGGACTGTGACTGTGTTCTGGTGGGTGGGGTTGGATCTTGTCTTTCTGGTGGGCAGTGCTGCATCCAGTGGTGTGTTTTGGGAAGTCTGAGAACTTAGTTTGATTTTAGGCAGCCTCTCTGTTAATGGGTGGGGTTGTGTTCCTGTCTTGCTAGTTGTTTGGCCTGGGGTGTCCAGCACTGGAGCTTGCTGCTTGTTGGGTGGACCTTGGTCTTTGTATTCAGATGTAGATCTCTGGGAGAGCTCTTGCTGATTGATGTTACATGGGTCCAGGAGGTCTCTGGGGGTCCAATGTCCTGAACTCGACTCTCCCATCTCAGAGGCTCAGGCCTGCCACCAGGCTGGAGCGCCAACATTCTGTCAGCCACACGGCTGAAGGCTCCACCAGGTGAGGATCTGTTTGCAAGTTCCTATATGGTTGCAAGCAGGATTCAGTTCTTTGAGGGCTGTGGGACTGAAGGCCTCAGTTCCTCAAGGAATGTGGATAAGAGGTCCCCTTCATTTCTTTGCCATGTGGACCTCTCTATAAGGCAGCTCACATATGACAGCTCAGGTGTTTCAGGGGACTCAGCACAGGTCCAGCTATGAGGGACTGATAAGCCCTGAGTGTCTGGAGCAGCTTAAAGAATGGCTGAATCAGACCTGTTTTTTTAAATAAATTTATTTATTTTTGGCTGCATTGGGTCATCATTGCTGTGTGCAGGCTTCTCATTGCCATGGCTTCTCTTGTTGTGGAGCATGGGCTCTAGGTACACAAGCTTCAGTAGTTGTGGCTCACAGGCTCTAGAGCGCAGGCTCAGTAGTTGTGGCACACGAGCTTAGTTGCTCTGAGACATGTGAGATCTTCCTGGACCAGAGTTCAATCCCATGTCCCCAGCATTGGCAGGTGGATTCTTAACCACTGCACCACAAGGGAAGTCCATGAGTGACTTTTTTAAACTCTTGAGATCTAACAATGCATCTACTTATAAACACCAAATGAGATACATATATTATTAATTTTGGTCTCTTCCATAAAGACACATCTTAGATAATCTCATATTTACTATTCATAATGAAAGCAGTCATTTGGGCAATATATTAAAAAATATATATATATTTTACAAAAAATTCTACAGGATATGGGACATTTAAAAGAATCTTGTAATACATAAAAATTCATTAATCCCTTTGGGCTTTCCAATAGGCTTTAGAATACATATGCACGCTTGTGCGCGTGCGCGCGTGCGTGGGTGTGTGTGAATATATATATTCAGTGATTAAGGAGTTATGGATATAATAAATATGTATTTTAGCTCAGTGTCTGATACTATTATTTGGCATCTTATTAAGTGCACTCTGGTGATATGACTCATTTCCTCTTTCTATTTCTTCACCTAAAAATTTCAATTATAGCTTTAATTTTTTTTTAGAAAAGTATAGATGTGCACAATTTAAAAGGTCAAAGGTTTTTTTTTTTTTTAAAATAACAGTTCCTACTTGCTCTTATTCACCATTCCTCAGCAAGCAACCACTTTGATTTCTTGTAGATGATAATTTTGGTAATTACATCAATGTCTTCAAATAATGTGGAATTGATATACATTATGGAAGTGAGAAATCTGTTCTTTCCTTCCCTCACTTAACCCCAGAGCCTGAACTTCCTTTCCATACTCCCCACTCATATTCATAATATCCTAACATTGTCACCTTGTGTGGATCATTTTCTGAGTTTACATTATGCTATGGTAATTATAATTACCACTGAGCAATGTGGTACGATATGATTACTTTTTCTTCCCTAAACAATTTTTTGCTCTCTCTCTAGAGATAGACTAGTGATTATATTATTTTTTATTAGCTTAGCTATTTTTTTTAAAAATTCCACTTCAAAGCCTTTGGCCACTTGCCATATTCTTTCAAAACATCCAAATGTGTCAGGTATTTATCTTCCTGAAGACTTCTCTCCCAGAACCTTCTGAACTGCCTCAATCTGAACTGGTTGTCCCCTGTGCCTGGTGTGCAGTTAGCAACATGTAATTTCCCTTCAGCAACTTCTTGGGTTTGGATCACATGCTTTCTCTAACTCTCGACTGTTTTTTCTTGAATTATTCCACTATTAAGTGAAGCACATCTTGAGAAAGAATACAAGGAAGGTAAAATTTCGAGACTGAAACCCAGCAGGACCCTGTGGGACCTTCCCAAGGACAGACCTTTGTGTCCCCTATCTCTTGTTTGTAGAAAAGCTTTAGCCTACTAGGGCTTTCTGACTTCCAAAGAGGAAATTTAATCAGAGAAGTAATAAAATACAGAAACAGAGGAAAACAAACAAGACAAAGTAAAAATAGTTTAGCCATAAAACAAAGTCAAGGACATTTAGTTCCTCCTCAAGAGCTATAGATAATCTCCTGAGCCATATCCTTGAGTTGTTTTGCTAAAACAAAATACTAAATACTAAAACCCCCACCAGATAGATGACATTAGCTGCTGACCACCAGCACATAGACCCTAGGCCTGCTGGAACCAGAAGGTTAATGATGTTGATTCCTCTAAACACTACAGTTACCTCATCACCAACCAATCAAAAGAATGTCCATGAGCAGATCACACACCCTGTGACACTCTCCCTCACCCTGTCTTTTGAAAGCTTTCTCTGAAAGCCTTTGGGGAATTACAGTCTTTTGAGTATGAGCTGCTCATTCTCCTTGCTTGGCCCCCATTGGGCACCTTGCAATAAACAATGCAGTTTTCTTCATCACAACCTGGTGTCAGTAGATTGACCTTGCTCAATAGTTTTCTGATGTTTATCACTCTGGTCATTGAATTTACATTTTTAGCCAAAGTGTTTATTTCATGTCTATAACATTGAATGTGAAGAGCACTACCACACACTTACCCTGTTACACAAATTAAATATAAGCTTTTCTCAGAAAAATCCCTTTGTGAGATTGATATCTAGTTAATGGATGGTATAAATTTTTTCTATCAATACTTAACAGAAAAGAATTCGACTTTGCATTTTATTCCCCCATAATTAACACCCACATCGATATTGTAGATGAAAGAATTTTGTATTAATTTTGTTGACAGAATGATTTGAGACCAAGGAGGAAATGCCATTTGACAACCTCTGCATATTCTTCATTCTGGGGAGAAATGCATTCTGCTGGCTGTCTAATCAATTAGGTAGACAAAATGAATTTCATCATAATTCTGTCAACAAAATGCTAACTTGGTTAAATTATTCTCTCCACAAAATGAATTAACTGAAAAATCCTTTTGTCCACAAAATAGATTTAAGCATTTAGTGAAGCCTTGTAAATACTATCGTCTGTTAGTTTAGTATGTGTATTGTAAATATGTGGATTGGCTATGTCAGCATTTCTAGTTCTTTAGAGGTTATGGACCTATCTGTTGTAGTTTTCCTTCCCATTTCAGGTCAAGTGGAGAACGAAGTCAATTATCCAGAGAATAGCATATGGTAGATAAATGTAGCACTGTCCAAAACTACTGTAAGTTAGTTCCATTTGAGCATTATGCATTTTTACAAAGTATAATTTAACAAGCTTGCCAATTAACTGTCTTTAATTAGGGCTTCAAATGCAGCAAGTCATTTCAGGGATAATTCTTCATAAAGAAAAGAGACCGATGGTTCAACTTCTTGACAAGGTGCTCTAAAGGAAATAAATCTTTTAAACATACTACAATACATCATTTAAAAAATTATCCAGTATCACCTTCTATGATATTGTTCTCCCCTTTGATCATACAAGCATTTTAAAATGAATGCTTTGGAAAATTCATGAGTTGCAGATGGTGTAATATTTTTAATTAAAAAAAATTTTAGTTGGACCCAGCTTACATTATTTGATAGAGATTTTTTTAAAGAATTGTTCATCAATGTGATGTCCAGGAACATATAATTTGATGCACGTTTATTTTAAAGTATTAACTTTACTTGTTTATGAAAATATGGAATAGCTGTTTAACAATAAGTTTTTCTTTTAATTGCTATATTTAATCAATTGTATAAATTGACATTTCTCACCAAACCTAAATCCAGTAGGAATAGAGAATTGTTAGACTATTAAATAATGTTTTTATTTCTATGAATATTTCATTGGCTTTGGAGAGACACTATTATCTTCTATTATTACAGTAGTTGTCAAATTATTTAATTTGAAAAATGATTATGTTTTATATCAAATCTTTACATGATCATTCTTTTGTTTGAATGGAATAGAATAGACTAGGAAGAATAAGAGAGTTAATAGGAAAATTAATAAGATAGTTCTCTGCACAAAATACGCTCATGATTGAGAAGCATAGGTTTAGGGGAGTTTTAACTGGTGACAATATGGAAAGGAGGTGACTTTCCCAATCAATTCTTACCTAAAAATGAAGTCATGCTATTTTTAAAAACAAAATATGATGTGACAATTCTATACCCCTTAAAAAAATAATTTCTTCAATGTTATCACTTTCAGTAAAATAAATTTATCACTAATTCATGTTGTAAGGACCAGCAAATTGTTTTTTCTTACTAACTAAAATAGGTGATAGACCATTTAAGCAGAAATATGAACTAAATTTTCCCACTGAGTTTAGAGCAGGAAAAAAATGAAAATCAATAAGGGAGATGTTGCTGTGTCCCCAACATGAAAACAGTGACTGACACTTAGTAGATGCTCAGCAAATATTTGTTGAATAATTGAACAAACTATCATAAATTTCCCTTCTCACAAAGTATGCCAGATTTTATATAACTTAATCAACATGTACAATATTTTGCTTTCCTCCTAAAATTATTAATCCTTTGTCATACATAGCAGTAGTGTGTGAAGAAAAATTAGCAAGGAAAAAACATGTTGCTGGACTTGTCTATTTTTGACAGAATTAGAAAAATCTTCATTTGCAGAAATAAGAGGACAGAGTTCTGGTGTGATTTGTTCCTGTTTGGAACAAACACGTGCATAGGAATCGGGTTCTCATTCTTTTTTAGTGAGATCATTTTGTAATCTGTTTTGTCTTTCTCTTTGAAATTATTGAATTTAGAGAATTCCAGAGGATTACATAATCCAAGCCATACTACTAATGATAAGAAGGTTAAAGGACATTGATGGAGAAAAATATGCAAGTGGTTTGTCATGCACAGACTGTGAAATGGGCTAATTAATTTCCATAACACGGTTCATAATTTCTAGCAAGAAATAATGACCAGCTGGAAGGTTATGGGCAAGATCTAAATGCACATGGAATAGTATAATCTTCGAACCTGAATACTTTGAAACATTGTTATTGAAAACTATTACCATGATTCTCCAAATCTCTGCTAGAGAGACCATATTCTCTTTTATGATTCTATAGTTACAAGTTAAGAATTAATAAATTATATAATATGTATAAATATAATATAAATTAATATATAATTTAAACTTCAGTAATTAACACATAATGTGCAATATAATCAGTGGTAATATAATATACATTAATTAATCTATAACATAATATTTTATTATGTATATTCTGCATATAATTTTATGTATACTCTGAAACTAGGCAAGGCACAGATATATAATTACACAAATATATTTATAAGTATATTACTAAAGGAAGCCCATGAACTACTAATGATGAAATGTTAGTCACATAGGCTGATTCAAAACACATCACATACAAATGCATAGTATTTATGTGAATTTTATACTATAGATGACTAACAAAGTGAGAATGATTTTATGATAATGTAGTTATCCTTGTTTCCTTTTTGTTTTATTTTGCTTATTTATATTTTGTGTTTCTTTACAGTAGAATTGCTTTGCTTTTTAATTGAAAAGCAATTAAAATAAGATTATATATTTTAATAAACATAGTAATATATATACATAATATAATGATACATATTGTGATAAACTACATTTGTGATAAATTACTTTTCCAGACTAATATAACACATATGAGATCATATATTTTTGTGGATGTGTTGCAGCACATGGGATCAGGAGACATTCTCATACTTCCATATTCCACAGAATACAAAACATTGATAACCACTTTATGTAGGAATAATATTGAAATGCTTGTAAATTTTAAGGGCCAAGTATGTTTAATTCACTCCTCTATTATCAGCCCCTAGCACAGGGTCTGGAATATAGTAGAATGAATGATCACAGAAGTTTCAGCCTCTTTTCCTCTCCACATATACAGAGAGTATCTGCCCCCTCTACCCCTGATTCACCTACCTGGCTGTTGCTTCTCCTGGTCATGTGCTTTGCTCCCCACCATCCCACCCCTTCCAATTTCACTCTAGGCCAAGCTCTTAATTTGCTTTTGATCAACACCTGAAACTCAGGGACTAAGTCCCCTTTGGTGTGACGCATTACTACTCTGATGGTGTTCAGCATATATGTGAAATTTTAAAAGTTACACTTATACCATCCTAGTCTCTTACTTCTCAAATCACCTTCTGTAGCTGCTTGGGTAAAACAGAATTTACCAAGCCATGGGGTTACTGAAGATAACCATAATATAGGAAAAAATATGCACAAGGGTAAGCTAAATATGACCATGACAATAGTCCAAGGAAATTGAACAAAAGACAAAGTTAGATTATCCCCAAGTCTTGTTCTTCTGTTTTGAGGACAATATTTTCTTTAAATTTCAATAGAGAAAGAAAAGAAAAGTCTTTGTTACAAAGCCCCTACCTTTCCTCAGGAATTCTTTCTAATCACATGGCTTGGTCTTCATAAAGGATTGTTATGGGTTAGTTTCTGGGAAATCAGACTCAGAGGTGGAATTTTACACACAGGATGCTTATGAAGAGGTGCTCTAGAGAGAGGGAAGGAAGCAGGAGTGGGCAGAGGGAGAAGTCAATCTGCGAAGCCGGCCTGAAGCCTTTACCATTTCTACAGGAAGCTATGGAGCCAGAGTGGCGCATCGGTGTAGTGTCCAGGAAAAACTCCTCTGTAATTCTCCATCATACTTAGACCCTGCATCAATTAGTCATTGGAGATGAGTCTCCCAGGGTAGGAACATTAGCATGAGCAAGGTGGCTGTCTTAACCTGAAGTGATCCCTGAGCGATTGCCTGCTGACAGAACTCCCAGCAGCTGAGGAAACAAGATTGGGAAACATCATTGATTGGGGAAACAATTTCGATTGGGGACCTGGAAAGAGCATCACAACATCCACAATGGACCAACTCCAACCAATTTAATCTTGCAGCTCCAACAACATAGAGAAATACATTTTCTAAGAATTGAGTGACTTAGACTAAAATGACATATGAAGTTGTGTGTTTGTGTGCATATGAGAAACTGTGAAGAGCAAGAGGTAGGAGGTTGAGGTCTTTTGACGTGCATTCTTGAACAGGCTTGAGCACTCCCAGACCCCTTAGTGTCTGAAGTCTCCCACTAAGTCTGAGGTGGAAAAGTTTCTCTTCATTTTTCCTAGGCTTCTGAGTTGTAATTATTGGATCAATGACGCATTCACAAACAATTCCCCAACACAATAATTCATAGAGATGGTAAAGTCTAAGTCCATACTGAGGAAAGGAAATATTTTTCCTAATTGTAATATTAGCTACACCAAAATCCACCAAAACTAATAAAGATTTATATTACAGTACTCAGCAGTGTTGGTCCCTTTTACTCACTCTTCTCCTTTCAGGCTACCTTTTACCCGATGCATAATAAATTATGTCTTCCCACCCTCATTTGCCTGGAAAAATATTTCTTTTCCAGGACCTAGCCAAGGTGCTATGCTCTCCAGTGAGTTTCCCCTAATTATCAGCATGAATTTAAACTTTCTCCTTTGTGTTCATACGATATTCAATAAATAACACAAATAATTTACCTTACCATGCTAAAATTACCTGTTTGGATTTTTTATACACTGAAATGAAAGAAAAGCCCTTGAATATAGGGGCTGTATTTTATGTTTGTGGTTTTTTTTTTACTTTTTATTGGAGTATAGTTGATTTATAATGTTGTGTTGGTTTCAGGTGTACAGCCAAATGAATGTTTTTGACTTAGTGACCAGACCACTAGTTGTCACAAAATAGGCAATAGATATTTGTTATCGAAGGGGAGGATGGCAACTGCGGCACTACCTCATTCTTGGATAAAGAATATGCTCCTGAATAGATGATTTGGGGGGAAAATGAATTGATTAATATCCAGTTTCCATTAGTTGAAAGCCTACTACCATATGCTGGGTTGGGAAATAGACAGTGTTATGTTATCACTTCACATCCACGGGGAAACTGAGGTTTAAAGAGGTTAATAAAAACACAAATCTCTTGAAAGTAATACTGCTAATGAAGGGCTGATATCAGAGCCAGATCATCTGACATTCTTTTCATTACACAAGGCAAGACCTCAAAGGAGCTGCTGGCTACTCTAGGTTGGTGAAATGCAGTGTTGATTTTTTAGCCAATCTGGGGGTCAAATGAACTATTGTATGTAAAACTGGTCGACAAGTGAAAATTTAGAGCTCTAAAACTCCTAGTTGTCATAATTATTTTTGCTGTTACTATTATTCTGTAAAGCTTTGCACGTAAGCCTTTTACTATTAAAATCGCTTACATAACTAATGTCCTGTTCTGTAGGAAGGCGAATCTTGATTAGAAAGCCTATTTCTATTATACTTTCTGTCTTCACTAGAAAAAGAAGCAAAAAAGTGTTTCTATACTGATGTTTCCTATTTTGTATTATAATTACATCCATTCCAGCAATTGTATCTTTGAAAGAAATAGTAGAAAAGAATCATGCTATGGTAAGCAAAGAAGCGTATTGATGATAACTTCATGTGGATAGTGTCAGTTTTCTCAGTTGCCAGCATTACACAATAAACAGTGTTTTGGAGCTAAAGTGATAACTTGGGATTGGCTATATTGTAACACTGAACACCATTTCCCATCTACATCTTTTCTTGTATAAGCTGAGAAGTTAATGTTTAGCAGAAGTGAAAGCGAACAATAACAGGAGCAAAATGTTGCATTAATACTTAATGTAATGCTTTTTGAGAGTATAAAGGAATAAAATAATTCAAATGCAAACGTTATCTGCCAGGATACTTTCAATTTAAATGTTTTGCTAGGAATACCTTTATTTTGCTGGAGTTTTGCTTGTGAGAAATAAGAACACTATAAATAACTGTATGCTTGCCTTCTAACATTTCAAATGAATCCATGATGATCCTCTCACTTTTTCCTATGGTTCTCTAAAATAGTAGTTCCTAGACTTTCAGATGTCACATATCAATTGGAGGTTTGCAAACATTTTATTTTAACAAATAAAAACATTTGCTCAAAAGCTACTGTGTGAATGCTAACCATAATTTTATTAAGTAAAAGATTTAACCCAATAACTATAAAAATGTTAAATAAATTTTATTTTATGAAACACTATGGAAATAATCCTCTTTCTTCCCTTGTTATGAAAGAAGGACACAATATATAGGCTTGGCATATAGAATAGCTCTCATTTTTATCTCAGTTGAAAAAAAGATGCACAGATTGACCTTGTATTTGAAATGGTATGTTTCTATTATCTAATTAATTTCTAGTAATACTTAATATTATTAGATTTTATTTAAAAAATTGAATGCTTGAGAAAATTCACTCTGCTTGGTGTTTCCCAGGCTTTATTAAATCAGAATATATTCTATGCCCCAACTTTCTTGATTGCATATTTCAAAAAGTAGATTCTTATTGAAATGCTAAATTTCAATAAGAAACCAATGCTCTGTAAAAGAAATCAATTGAACAATTTATTCAATTGAACTCAGGAAAATGAACTATTCTTTTAAGAATTTTGGACCACAGGGTGCTTTTTAATGAGAAAATCATTTTATCTTTTTCTTGTTATTTACAGAACTGAAGAAAAAAGCCTGCCTAATTCCCCAAGCTCTTATATCACAACGTCTGAATTTATGCATATGTTCAAAATGGCTTCGCAAGCTTTCAGAGAAGGACATTAATGTCAGTGGGGGGTATGATTCACTACTTTAATATGTTCTCTTTATTGATTTCAAGACAAATAAAACATACATGATTTCCAGTAAGCAACTGGGTAAATAACGGTTGAAATAAATGGTCTAAGAGAGAATTTTGCCCTATTCTCCATGACTCTGATAAACTCATTGCTGGAAACTATGTTCATTCTGAGGATAACAAGAAACAAATGAGAAAAAAAATTGAGACATAAGCACAAATAATAATTAAGGGTTTCTCTGAGAAAAATAAATAAATGAAGTAAAACTAAAACACTTGGCCAAACAATAACCAAGCAAATGTATACATTAACAACTATGATTTCTTGATAGGCACAAAAACCAAAGGGGCAAACATATTATTTAGCAGACTGCATGGAATCATAAATGGAAACAGCTGAATACCAAATGGTTTTCTAAAGAAATATTGAAAGATTAATTCTCCCTGAGACTTTAGAATTAGATGGTGTTGGACACTAAATCTAGCATTTCTAAGTTCCAGGAAACTATGATTTCTCATTATTCACATAACTCCAGCCAGGAGTCAAAGAACAAGGGCTTGAACTTTTCCTATGCAGAGCTCTGAACTTCAGTGTTCAAACATTTACTTGTAGGTTGCATACAAGGCAACTGTGGTGAGGAGTTAGGTGTATAGAAACTCCTCAGGGGAGCACTGAGCCCTGCCATATTTTGGGAATAACTTCAGGACCAGGTCATGTTCATTAAGTGTGGTCAATAGCAGAGCTAACCTTTCCAGGAATGGCTGAGATCCAGAGAGCAGACAACTGAAGGAAGAGGTCAGAAGTAATATATTTAGGAGGGTATCAGGATGTCAAGTTATAAGGAAAGGAAATCGTATAGTCAAGGTGGAGATCATTCATATTTAAGATGAGCAGTAAATAATGGCAGAAAAAGTGTGAATTGTGCAGAGTATAGGATTATGAGTTTTTAGTCCAAGTAGAAGTAGACCTGGTGTCAGTAAAAATGAGATTCCTATAAGGACACCTGATCTTGTAAGAGTGTAAGAAAGACCCAGGAACCAGAGGAGCTGAGACATTTATTAAGGAATCAAAGCATTGAACTGAGTACATAATTATAGATTAGAACCCCATTGCTGCGGAAATAGGAAGGAAAAATCTGGCTTAGTCATAGGAGAATAATGCAAAAATAAGAGAACTAAAGTCACAGCAGATGCAATAGCAGCTACAAGAGATGAGGCTGATCACTAAACTATTAGCATATTATTCTGAGTTTTCTTACTTGATACCCTTCCTCTAATCTGAACCAAGCCCTGATCTGTGGCAAAGATGAACCACAAAATGGAACTTAATTGGCACAGTCTTTGAAGATCTAACCTTTATATGAGGAGCCCATACAATTTGCAATATTCCCCTCAAATTCAGAAAGGGTCTTTCTCTAAGCTTTCAAGTTATCTCAAAACAAAGTAACTTAGACATTACATAATTATTCCCAAAGATCTATTGAGGAAGGGGAAGCTAGACATAGGTATCATCGGTAGTAACACAGAATGTACAAGGATATGGTATATTAGTTTCTAAAGCTTCTCTACTAGCATGAATTGGTATACTGCCACAATTTACCTGACAAGTGTACTATTTATATTAGAAGTTTTCTTACCTCCAAAGAAAGTGTTAAAGAGAGTTGAAATCAATTTATCTCATTTTATTCAATTCAATTTATTTATTCAAATTATTTATTGAATAAATTCAATTTATTTATTTGGTTAAATTAGTATGTGGCAGGCATTGTACTAGAGCTTGGAAATAGAGATGAATAAAACAAAATCATAATTCTCAAAAAGCTTGAGTCTAATAAAGAAATATATAGTAACATACATTCCAAAGCAAATATTTATGATTCAGTTATAACTACGCATACAGTAAAAACTCACCAACAAAGAAACATAAAAGTGCATAATGGAAGTGATTAACTCTACCTGACTGTCGAAGGGTCAACCATACACTTCATTATTTGACATTAAAATTTTCCTAATTTCTTCAAAAGGCAAAATTGAGCAGAGTCAAAATATCATGAGTTGTGTTAATAATTTTTTAATGGGGGCTGGTTGAGAAGAGCAGGATGAGTTATTTTGTTAAATTTTAAAAGTTAAAAATAATTCACTGGCATTTCCAGTTGCTTTCTTGTTCTCTTTTCCCATCTACTTTGGTGCCATAAATCATAATACCATTTCATTCAGAGCAAATGCACAAAAATCTCATAGTTCATTTGTAGTGTCTGTTCATAGCCCTCAGCTGTAGGATAGGAAGTTTCTAGAACTAAGAGAGATATTTCACGGACAGAGAAGGCAAGGTAGGAGGAGGAATCCTGAAATCCCTCAATTCTTGAGCCAAAAAGAACTGGTTTAAAAACTGTTAACCAAAATTCTGTTTTTCCTTTTTTTAATAAGTGCAATTAAGAACTGTATAAATAAATTTGAATTTATAAAAATTGTAAAATTAAAGATATATAAATCTGACTAGAGCCAAGTATAGTATTTGGTATATAATATCTTTTAATAAATATTCATTGAATACATTAATGAAAGCATGAGTTGGAGAAAGAATTATTATGGATAACAGGAAAATTTGAGATCAAAAGAATTCTTTAAATATTCCTAATCCATTCTAATGGGATTATTTTTGACCTTAGGAAGGCCATCAAAGTGGTATGTGACTGCAGCATTTTTAATGCAACAGAGATAACCTTATCTAATTCAGCTAGGTAGTAGAACTGATTATGCTGGTCAAACTAAACAAATGAAGAGTGCTGAATTATACTCTCTGACATGCTGCTACATTGTTTTTCCGAACTAGTGCAAATCACTTAATCCTGGCTTCTTCTCTAGGGAAAGTGCATGGAATTGATAAGCAGTTTAACATTTGGGTAGTTTTACACTTTATATCTTATGCCAATAGAAAAAACTAGTTTTTAGGACTTAGGGAACCTTTGATGGAAAGGTATTATGGCTAGCTATTTTTAATTCATTATCATTTTTTAGTTGCAAATATAGACTTTGTTTATAATTTCAGTATGAATGTGAAGTACTCCCAAACAACAGAACTGGCATTACCATTTTGAAATTTTCCCCACAGAGTGAGGAGGGTCTGTCATTTTAAGTTTTTGCAGAAGTGGTCTATTTCAACTCAAGAATGAATACTGACCTTTTGGGGATGCTGATTCAACTCTGGAGTGAAAAAGAAGCAAAATTAAGTCACTGATTACACACTGACATTAAAAGATTATTTGCAGTTTCTGCAAATGGACAGTCATAAGGCAAAGCATGTGCTCCACTGAAGCTGCAGTGTTTGGTGATCAGGCACAGCAATTCTAATCTCATCTTGCACTCTGCTGTTGATTGCTGTTCTTTGTGTTATGGCTACAAAATCCCAGAATAGCAGTTACAGGATGAAGATGCCATTAGAGATTAGAAAAATGAATTTGACTTTATATAACATCCTTCATCTGCCCTGTGTTTTAAAAATGGAAAAGAGAGCTCATGAAAAAGATTTTGAATGACAGAAACAGAAAAGAGCAACACTATTTGCAGAACAAATATAGTCCAGACCAGTGGCAATGGAAACTTTTCCAACCAGGATGAGTGAAATACAGTCTACTCTAGAGGCACTTTATAGGCATTGAAGGATGACCTCTGTCTCTATAAAGAGGTTTTGGCTACATTCTGAAACTACTAATAAGAATGTCAAGACCACTTCTGTTTTATTTTTATGTGGGCATGGTTTCATAGAACTGTTTATAAAACACTGTCTTATTGACTTCCTCATTTTTAATCAGTAGATGAAAATAATATCAAAGCTGTTTTTTCTAGGACTCACAACATGAAAACAGGGAAAATAAGACAGTACTCAATCTAACTAATTCCAATGACATTCTTTTGGAGTTAAAGTTTAATTGCTTCTCATTGAGCCAATTATATTAATACTTTGTAATTCTCAACCATAACATTTAATTCTTCAGCAAGCTAAAGAGGGGATTGGAGAGTTCCAGTGTAAAGTGGTTTTGCTTGTCATTGTCTTATAACTAAGCACTTATTATTTAACCTATTCTAGAAGGTATTTTGAGAACAAAGAGAAACATAATTAGATGACAAAATGCCTTATGTTAAAAACAGTGAGATAATATTGACTTACATGTGTATTCTTCAGGAAAGCCTTCCCTAACAACCACCACTCTTCCAATGAGATCAGGATGCCTGCTGTATACTCTCATAATACTGTACTTTTCCTTCTCCTTGAAGTGATTCTAATACTACATATGATTAAAGTCTGTCTTTACTACTAGACCATAACCTCCTGGTTTTGCTTGCTATTGTGTCAGCAGTAATTACTACAGAGTACATTTAGTTAATATTTATTGAAATGATGAATACTTTATTTCAGAAACAAGCAGGCTTATCTCCTAAAAGCCACAACTGTCATCTGGCTCCTATTCTTATAAATATATCCATTTCAACAAGAAATTATCTTCATTTTAGATTCTTGAGTTTAACCATGTTAATTGGAACAAACTCACTGGACAAAGGTATCTAAGGCTTTAAAAACAGAATTCTTTTAAGATCTTTATTGTCAATTTCTTCATACCCAACTCAAGAAAGGTCAAGTGCCCCTAATCCAGCTTCTCCCCAAAGGAAGACACAGTGTTTCACTGAGAGACCATATTCAGCTCATTTAAAACACTTCTAGACAGAAGGAGAAGAAGCAGTGTAGCCAGGGGTATTCACCTACAAAAAGATTTACCTGTAAGTAACAAAAATTTTAGGACAGAACTGTGGTAATAATATTTAAAGATGTAATTATATGATGCTTTTCTGCCTAGGGGTTCAAGACATTACTACATTTGTCCTTCCAGGTAGCTTTTTTAAAATTACAAATGGCTCATTACACAAAAGACAAAGACAAAAAGAACAGTATTAACACTCAGGCCATTTTCTTGATTCATGCAGATTATTTATCTTCCCATTAAAGTTTCATCATCCAAAAGATACCAATTGAAAAACCACAATTATCCCTACTGTTTCTTAAATAAAAGTAATCAGAATCCATAGCTCATTTATCCCAGTAGTGATTTTCCATCATTTTCTTTATTCTTAACCTCAGATTCTCTGCAAATATGACACTGACAAAAATCATCTAGGAATTTAAGTATATACATATTTTTTTCACCAATATATATGGATAGGTTGAGAGAGAGGAAGAGACTGACAATAGATAGATAGATAAATAAATAGACAGATAGATCTTTTAGGATTCAATTTTAAGAAAGCTCCATCCATAATAGGGCTTAGTCAGAGCAGTGTGAAAAGGATCTCATTTTAGTATGGTCCTCCATGGCATGGATATTGAGGAAAGATTATAGAGAGATCAGAATGTTTCCATTTGCAAATAAAAAAATTAAGAGTTTAAACTCCTCTTGGATTATTCACAAACAGCCCTTTTACCTAGATAAGACTTCACAGTCTAGTTTATTTATTACTTAGGTCCTGAATCTCCGTAACTAAAGTCATCAGTGTGCTCTGTATCACAATAGTTCTCAAGGGACCTTCTATTTCTGCATATTGTCTTATTGTTCCACTCTTCCATTTCTGCAGCCCTTACATACTTTATTCAAAAAGTCAAAATGTTTCAGAAAATTCTACTCACATGTTCTTGGAATAGAAATAGGAGGGTCATTTGCTAGGCCACACTTAGGAACATTTTGACTTACTACTCTCCAGTCGAAAATATTCAGTTCATTGCTGCCATTATAATGAATGTCCTTTGCCAAGATTTGAAAATTAATATGTTGGCTTCTGATGTCATTTTTCCTCCATGAACTTCATACCCATTTAGCTTTTCTATTACCATAATCATCAATGCACAAAGAGTCTTGCTCTTCCACAAATGAAGGAGTAAGCAAATGTAACCAAAATTGAAAAGTAGACAATGTTACTTTGTTTCTACTGTATGCTTATTCAGCTGCCTTTCTGTATTTTGGGGGATCCCCACCAAATATCCCTAATTATATCCTACTTGTGATCCTAACATTTTCTCCACTATCAAAATAGAGAAGTATACAAAACCCACCATCTCCCTTTAATTAAAATGCTGTCAAACATACTTGAAAGATTAATATTTGATTGTGTGATGAAAGCAAGAGATAATCAAGAATGAGATAAAACAAATAGGATCTTTGATTTAATGTCGATGAAAAAGAGTAGTACTGTTTTAAGTGACAGCCACTGTGTCATGACTTGACATTCGTGATTATATTGCGTACTTACTACAACCATGATTATCTGTATTTTGCAGATGAGAAACTGAACTCCAGTGAGGGTAAGTGAATTTCCTAGGATTACAAAGCTAGAAAATGGTGGTAAATGGTAGAGTTTGACAGAAACCTAGTGTTGTAATTTCAAAATTTGTCATTTTAGTCACTGCTTTATAATAGATGACCCAGAGAAAGCAGGACTCTTTGTTAACTATTTAGCTGCTACATTTTTAGTTAAAAAGAAAGCTCTTCAGGATATAAATCTCAAAACTACCTTGCAACAGGAGACCTGAAGCCTAGGATCAGAGGGTGGATCCTAAGAAGAGTGGGTTGCCTGAAACTGGCTTGTCTTTTAGGTCCAGACTATTTATGTTGTTAGGATACCACTAAACTTCAATCAAGATCACTGAATTAGTTTTTATAATAGTGGGTAATTTAGGATCCTGAGAGAGGATAAAAAGGTTTGGAGATAGAAAACAGCTTTTGTATTTCAGAAAAGGCATTTTCACAAACTATAACTTAGTGAACTTGATTTTCATACTAGGCAAGATTATCTCACCTAATAAAAAGATTATTGTGAACAGCAATGTGAGTAATCAGTAATTAGCAGAATGCAACAGAGGTCAAATTAATGTCTACTTTTTAAAAATTGGAGTATAATTGTTTTACAATGTTGTGTTAGTTTCTGTCATACAATGAAGTGAATCAGCTATACATATACATACATCCCCTCCCTCTTGGACCTCCCTCCCACCATCCCCATCCCACCCATCTAGGTTCACAGTTCCCAACCTTTCTGGCACCAGGGACTAGTTTTGTGAAATACAATTTTTCCACGGACCGGGGCAGGGGGATGGTTTTGAAATGATTCAAGCGTATTCCATTTATTATGCACTTTATTTCTATTATTATTACTTTGTAATATATGATGAAATAATTGTACAGCTCACCATAACAGAGAATCAGTGGGAGCCCTGAGCTTGTGATTAAGCAATTGATTAACTATGGTCTCTGTGCAGTCAAACCTCTCTGCTAATGATAATCTGTATTTGCAGCCACTCCCTGGCGCTAGCATCACCACCTCAGCTCCACCTCAGATCATCAGGCATTAGATTCTCATAAGGAAGCTGCAACCTAGATCCCTCACATGTGCCGTTCACAGTAGGGTTCCCACTCCTATGAGAATCTAATGCCCCCACTGATCTGACAGGAGGCGGAGCTCAGGTGGTAATGCGAGTGATGGGGAGCAGCTGTAAATACAGATGAAGCTTTGCTCTCTCACCCGCCCCTCACCTTCTGCTGTGCGGCCCGGTTCCTAACGGGCCACAGACCGGTACCGGTCCGTGGCCTGGGGATTTGGGACCCCTGATCTAGGTCTTCAAAGAACACCCAGCTGAGCTCCCTGTACAATACAGCAGCTTCTCACTAGCTATAGATTTCACACATAGTGGTGTATATATGTCAATCCTAATATCCCAATTCATCCCACCCTCCCCTTCGCCCCTGCCCGTGTGCATTCATCTGTTCTCTACATCTGCATCTCTATTCCAGCCCTGCAAATATGTTCATCTGTACCATTTTTCTAGTTGCCACATATATGCGTTAATATATGATATTTGTTTTTCCTTTTCTGACTTATTTCACTTTGTATGACAGACTCTATGTCAATCCACATCTCTACAAATGATGCAATTTCGTTCCTTTTTATGGCTGAGTAATATTCCATGCTATATATGTACCACATCTTCTTTATCCATTCATCTGCTGATGGACACTTAGGTTGCTTCCATGTCCTCGCTATTGTAAATAGAGCTGCAGTGAACATTGGGGTACATGTGTCATTTTGAATTATGGTTTTCTCAGGGTATATGCTCAGTAGTGGGATTGCTGGGGCATATGGTAGTTCTATTTTTAGTTTTTTAAAGAACCCCCATACTTTTCTCCATAATGGCTGTATCAATTTACATTCCCACCAACAGTGCAAGAGGGTACCCTTTCCTCCACACCCTCTCCAGCATTTATTGTTTGTAGATTTTTTGGTGATGGCCATTCTGACCAGTGTGAGGTGGTACCTCATTGTAGTTTTGATTTGTATTTTTTCTAATAATTAGTGATGTTGAACATCTTTACACATCTTGGCCATCTGTATGTCTTCCTTGGAAAAATGTCTACTTAGGTCTTCCACCCATTTTAAGATTGGGTTTGTTTTTTTTTTGACATTGAGCTGCCTGAGCTGTTTCTATATTTTGGAGATTAATTATTTGTCAGTTGCTTCATTTGCAAATATTTTCTCCCATTCCATGGGTTGTCTTTTCATCTTGTTTATGGTTTCCTTTGCTGTTCAAAAGCTTTTAAGTTTAATTAGGTCCCATTTGTTTATTTTTGTTTTTATTTTCATTACTCTAGGAGGTGGGTCAAAAAAGATCTTGCTGTGATTTATGTCAGAGAGTGTTCTTCCTATGTTTTCCTTTGAGAGTTTTATGGGTGTCCAGTCTTACATTTAGGTCTTTAATACATTCTGAGTTTATTTTTATGTATGGTGTTAGGTAGTGTTCTAATTTCAGAGGGAAGAACACTCCCAAACTCATTCTATGAGGCCACCATCACCCTGATACCAAAACCAGACAAAGATACCACTAAAAAAAGAAAATTACAGACAAATATCACTGCTGAACATAGACAGAAAAATCCTCAACAAAATACTAGCAAACAGAATCCAACAACACACTAAAAGGATCATACACCATGATCAAGTGGGTTTTACCTCAGGGATGCAGGGATTCTTCAATATACGTAAATCAATCAATGTGATACACCATATTAAGAAATTGAAGGAGAAAAACCATATGATCATCTCAATAGATGCAGAGAAAGCTTTTGAAAAAATTTAACACCCATTTATGATTTAAAAAAGCCTCCAGAAAGTAGACATAGAGGGAACTTACCTCAACATAATAAAGCCCATATATGACAAACCCACAGCCAACATCGTCCTCAATGGTGAAAAACTGAAGCCATTTCCACTAAGATCAGGAACAAGACAAGTTTGCCCACTCTCACCACTATTATTCAATATAGTTTTGGAAGTTTTAGTCACAGCAATCAGAGAAGAAAAAGAAATAAAAGGAATCCAAATCAGAAAAGAAGAATTAAAACTGTCACTGTTTGCAGATGACATGATACTATACATAGAGAATCCTGAAGATGCCACCAGAAAACAACTAGAGCTAATCAATGAATTTGGTAAAGTTGCAGGATACAAAAATTAATGCACAGAAATCTCTTGTATTCCTTTACACTGACAACAAAAGATCAGAAAGAGAAATTAAGGGAACAATCTCATTTACCATTGCAACAAAAAGAATAAAATACCTAGGAATAAACCTACCTAAGGAGGCAAAAGACCTGTACTTAGAAAACTATAAAACACTGATGAAAGAAATCAAAGATGACACAAACAGATGGAGAGATATACCATGTTCTTGGATTGGAAGAATCAATACTGTGAAAATGACTATACTACTCAACATAATCTATAGATTCAATGCAGTCCCAATCAAGTTACCAATAGCATTTTTCACAGAATTAGAACAAAAAGTTTTACAATTTGTATGGAAAAACAGAAGACCCCAAATAGCCAAAGCCATCTTGAGAAAGAAAAGTGGAGCTGGAGGAATCAGGCTCCCCGACTTCAGACTGTACTACAAAGCCACAGTAATCAAGACAGTATGGTACTGTCACAAAAACAGAAATATAGATCAATGGAAAAGGATAGAAAGCCCAGAGATAAACTCACATATCTCTGATCACCTAATCTACGACAAAGGAGGTAAGAATATACAATGGAGAAAAGAAAGTCTCTTCAATAAGTGCTGCTGGGAACACTGGACAGCTACATGTAAAAGAATGAAATCAGAACACTACCTAACACTATACACAAAAATAAATGCAAAATGTCTACTCTTTTTTAAAATAGTTAAATTGTTAGACCTGGAGAAATATGGTGGGAAAGGTATATTGGGAACCCTGCTGAATACTTGATAAAGTATATAATATCTTTGTAGCCAAGATGGACTAATATGAGTCTTTGAAGGGAAAATTCATTAGAGAAATGCGTGGATGAAATAGTAATTGTTTGTCTGTTGAAAGAGTCCTATGGCTTTTCATATGGCTCTGACTGGGCACTGCCATAATAAAAATTATCTGGCTTTTCAATGAAAAGACTGAAGGTATATACATCAAATTCAGAGATGAAATAATGTTGAAATAGCTTGAAAATAGACTGAATGAGAGAAAATTATTACAGACTGGACTAATGAAAGAAATCCAATAAAATGAGAATTACAAGAATAAAACTGGGTCCAGAAACCAAAATCTACAAGCATAGAATTGTGGAGATATGGCTTAGCAATAGGACATCTATGAGTAAAGAATAAAGGAGGGTTGCAAAAATTGATAAAGTGATTACAAGATGTATTCAAAGAACTCCAGGGCTTCCCTGGTGGCACAGTGGTTGGGAGTCCGCCTGCCGATGCAGGGGACGTGGGTTCGTGCCCCGGTCCGGGAGGATCCCACATGCCGCGGAGCGGCTGGGCCCGTGAGCCATGGCCGCTGAGCCTGCATGTCCGGAGCCTGTGCTCCACAACGGGAGAGGCCACAGCAGTGAGAGGCCCGCGTACAGCAAAACAAAAATAAATAAATAAAAAATAAAAGAACTCAAATACCTATAATTATCCAGGTGATATAGAATGATCTGGAATATATGATTCTAGCTTTGCCTGGAATATTTGGGTTAATTCAGAGCCCTACACTTTAAGTGCAATTTAGATAAACTAGAGAGTTTTAAGAAAAGACAAAAGCAGAATGATCAGAATAGAATAAAATGATTAAAAATAGAAAGAATGGATTGCTTAGTTAGGAATAAAGAAGATTTAGATAAAAATATATAGCTATCTTTGAGTGACTTGATAATCTAAGTGGAAAAGAAAGATGGTGGAGCTTTTTAAACACAGGTCCATTTGACTCTACACTTTCTACTCTGTGCTTGTACCTCATTCTAATAATCAGAGCTCTCAAAGGAAGTAACAAGCTTGGTTTTGGTCAAGCATGGTCTCCAACAGGAGAAGTGTTTATGCCTAGGTGTATAAGATAGAAGACCACTTGACAGTGTTACTGTAGAAAGGATTTAAGTATAAAATTGGGATGGGGTTACTCAAGTATTTCTCAAGGGGAATGCTATCAGATTTTTGGAAGGACAAGCCTTTGTTGTTCAGGACTATCCCAAGCATTGTGACATGTTGTGTATCTTTATTCTCTGGGGCATCAAATGCCAGTAGTATCCTCCAGTCATTGTTCCATCCAAAAAAGGCAACAACCATTTTCAAATGTGCCCCTGGGTGAGTGTTTCTCTCATGCTTGAGAACTACTGTACTACTAACCTTTGAAGATCTTTTCAATTTTGATTGTAACCAGATTATCTACTGAGTTATTAAATTTGTTATAAATACTTAAAAATACTGCCCTTTGTGTTTTTTGAGTTTTGCCCATACTTCCTTTCTTCCTTCAGTCTTTCTCTTCCTTCCTCCCTCCCTTCCTTTGGATATTAATCAAGAGGTGTCTTTGGTGCTGGAGACACAATACTGGACAAAACAGGGAAAATAAAAGCTGCCTAACGGAATATGTATTCTAGCTGGCTGTGGGATAATACTTCCCCTCATACCTCCATACCACCAACACTGAAAATTTTGCTTTGAAAGGTTAAACCTATCGAATTATTAATCTGATTACCCTGGCGAAGAAAAGTTGTTGGTTTGGGAGAATGTGATTGGATCCAGGAGACTGAGAGTCAGTGGCAGGGATTGGAGTGTGATTCAATTCTGAATCTCTGAAGAAGATGTGGGCATGGAAATAAGTGTATGGAGATAGCATGCTAACTGCTGGGGCTTCTAGAACTGAAAATCTCTCTTGAGTTTAGCATGGAGCTGGCTGGTGCAGTCAGGAAAATACTTGTTTTCAAATGGAATGTGCAAGTCTGAACCAAGTGAAGGAGTCTAAAGAAGTTGCTTAATACCTGAAGACCAGAAGACCTGCTCACATTCTTGAACTATGTAAGCCCTGTGTTTCTTTATTTCCCCAAGAAAGCAAGAAGAGGCATGCCAAATGAATGATATTGGACTTCCCACTAATCATCATCGGTGGAAATTAAGCCACATTTTATCTTGATTAAAAAATATAATACTCTAGCATCTGATTATCTTGAAGAAATCGACTATCATTTTAAAATATGATTTTAAGCATGTGTTGTTTCCCATTAAATAAATTTCAGGTATCAGGTAAAACAAGCTGAAGAGGTATAGATGGAATAAAAGAATATTTTCCTTGCCTTTGAATCTTATAATGCTTAAGACTAGACCTGAAAGTTAATGTTCCTTAACTAATTTGGAGACCTTAACCAATTTTGGAGCTGATGGGGGCATAAAAGAGTGAATGACTTATAAAATGTCCCTATTTTCTAGCAGCATGCGTGTGGGGGGGGGAGGTAAAGATTCACTCTATATTTGATTATTTTCCTTAAAGATTTTAAATAAAAACATATATATATATATATATATATGTAATCAAGATAGTTCTTATGTAAGTAAAAAGAAGATCAAATTCATATAAATATGCAGAGACAATGATATCAGAAATTCTGAACTAAATGATCACTATGGTTAAACACTAAATTTAGCTCTGAGCTCCTTGACAGTGAAGGGAAGAAGACAAGAGAAACAAAGATGCCAGTTCAATGAATAAAGATTTTTGGTGTTGTTCCTCCCTGAAATTATTGATTGGAACCAAATTATCTATTGAGATAAATAGTTTTGTACCTTAAATTTGAAGGTGATTATGTAAAGAAGAGAGGGTAATATAATAAATATATACCCTAAAGCAGTTAAATATATGGACATGTTTTATAGTTTCCTAAATCAACCTTCAAATAAATTATCCTAGATAAAATATCAAAGTAGTATAGTCATATTTAGATATTATTTTTACATAGCATCTTTCCCTTGAAAAGCCTACAGTGATGTTTTTATTATTCATTTAAACTTCTTAGATTAGAACTTAAAAGTGTCTCCCATACTGGGTTCCCAATTCTGACAGTACACATCTTTATTCTTCTTTAGTTTAATGTCTGCACTACAGTGGATATGTCTCATTTACTTACTATTATTGTTATTATTAGATAGCACTCACTGTTAAGTACTTTATGAATAGCTAGTTCTCAATTCTTTTTCCTTTTATCCCTAAAAATAATTTTATATTTCCCCTCCCTTTGCCATGTTTAATATGAATAGCAACATCCCCCTTATGAATCTACTCCACTGCTTTTAAGACTGGATTCAAAGTAGCCTCTTCATGTAAGCTTCCTTGATTTGCCACAAATCCTTTAAATTCACAATTGTTTAGCCCTATATACGTATTCTCCTTACAAATTGTTTTGCATGTTTGATAAACACATAAGTGTGTTTGTGCACAAACTGGCCCCCTGCATTGAGGGCAAGAGGAGACCAAATAAAGAGGCAGACAATTCCAGATTGGGAGGTGGCAGCTCTAATAAGCAAGGGAACTTACACATGAGGTTTGCCTTGGGCAGCCTCAACACTGAGTAGATATCTGCACCTTTCCACCAGAATCTTAGAAGTTTACATAGAGACCTTAGCTAGGTTCAGTCACATATACTACTCATATGATCTCAACAGCACATTGTTCTATCAAAGCTCTGTCCTTAAAAAAGGCTATGACCATGGGAACAGTGAATGGAACATACATTCCAAGGATGGGAGGAGGTAAAAAGCCTCAGAACGCCTGAATCTAACTGGAGGGTCAACACTCTCAATGACCTCCTCCAACAAAGGTCCTAATAGTAAAAACCACATGTGCATTTCTTGTGAACCCTGTTTCCCAGGTCTTTTCAAAACAGAAGACATCCAACATATGTTTGTTGATTAAAACTTACATCAAGGAATTTTAACATATGCAGTGCAGTGCTGGACCTGACTCTTATGAGCTGGCCAAAGTGCATTAATTGCGAGCCTCCATTCGCAGCTCACGTTCGGTGACAGTATGGTGGTAGGTTAAAATCAGTTGCAGTGGGAGGATTTACAGCACAGATATGGGCAAACTCAACAAATCAGGGTTTCTTTATTTGGAAATCTGGATGGTAGACATTTGTCATCGTAACACTGTTTCTTAGGTACTTTTCCCTTGGACTAGGCAGGGGAAAAGGCATATTTAGTGGATAAAGGTAAAACCATTCCCTCGCATATAGTAATTCTGTCATTTTCCTTAGCATCCTATAATATTTGATAATCACCAAACAAGATGGAGGCTGTGTTGTAAATATGAATGAGGAAAAGGGCAATGGAGATGAAGCCTGTGATAACCGATATTAAAGGAATGACGAAAAGTGTTCTTGTAGCATATTCATTCTGGTATATCATCCGTGTGCCTCAATGCTGGCATGATTAAATAAACCCTTAGGCAAGCAACAGACAGTCCTCTCCTCATATGCCTCTTCTCCCACCAGCTGTCAGTGCCTGCTCTTTGCTTCAGGGTACAGAAGGAAAGAGAGCACACATGGAAAAGAAATACATCTTTCTGCTCTTCTGAGCACTTGGTCATGAAAACCGAGGCAGTCATTACTGCTGTTCACTCACTATTTCTGGCTTCTCACCATTCCACTTCATGTTAGGATTGCATTTCCCTGTCCCTTTGTGATTAGGAGTAAGCAAGGCAACCCCCATGTGACAAGTTCTGGTCAATGAGTTAGGAAAAGAAGCATATTTTACTTCCTTGTTAGCACACATAATTATGAATATGGTACTCTCTAAAGACTTCTATCCCTCTGACAAAGTTCAAGATGGTGGACCTTCCATTACCCTGGATCCCTGAGGGGTTTGATGGGTGCAGTCCCTCTGCTGACTTGAGTGAGAATACAACTTTGTTATGTTTGTTACTGATATTTCATGATAGTTTGTTACTGTCCCATAATCTAGCTTATTCTGATCTGTACTCTTGGCTAAAGATCTACTGTATACACAAAGATGCCAAGTTCAAGCACTGCTCTCTCTCAGTAGTTCTGTTCAAGAGAAAAATGCTCAGTCCATGAAGAAACAAGCAATTAGTGAAGATAACCTTGTGATAGATAAAATTATGACTCCCACTCACTCATGCATGAAACTTTAAAATTACCTATTGTAGGAATTTGGTATTCTATTGTGAAAAGCCTCTCCTCCTAGTATTTACAGAGTTACAAAAAAGTCCAATATTTTTTACAGATAAAATGTAATACATTATTTGACTTCAGAAAATTAAATATACAGAAATAGCTTTGATATAAATAACTAGGGGGGTAGCTCTCCACCGCCAGGCTGGGGAGATGCTGCGTCCAGGGTGGCGGTGGCTTTGCCTCAGACTGTGCAGCCTCTTGCTGGGACGGGTGGAGTCGCCGCACCCCGTGGAGCCGCCGGAGCGGAGCCGACAGTACGCGGTGCTGCGTCTGCAGAACCTGGTGTTGATGGGAACCATTTTCAGCATCCTGCTGGTGACCGTGATCCTTACGGCATTTTGAGTCTACAAGCCCGTTTGATGCCAGTGACGGCCAAGCAAGCCCTCCCATGAGCATTTGGGAACAGAATAAGTCGTGTTGCACGTGGGTCAGTGGAGAAGTTGGAATCAGAACTTTACTACTTGGAAGTGATCTTTGGTCTGGACAGTTGGTAAATGCTGAACGATTTAGAAAAGACATCTAGCCATTATCTTATCCTAACACTGTAATGCAAGTATTTGGCCACTTGAGCCTGCTTCTCAGTGTTCTTTTTATATCTGGCTGTACTTGTTGAAAGTAAGACCTGAAGCTCCAAGGTTCAGTGTAAAGATGGAGTGTTCACGAGAAATAAAACATGACTTTGTGAGTGATGCAAAAGCCACACTGGAAAGGAATAATCATTAATGCTTGAAAATATTAAGAAGAGTAAGACAACATGTAGACATTCCCTACTTAAGAACCATTTGGTCACAACGGGTTAAGAATCACAAATGTTTTTATCCTGAGTTGGCCTAGATGCTCCGTTTGCAAAGCATTGTCAGCTGTGGGGAACACAGACTGCCACTCCTCCTCTTCAAGGAGCTCTGCACTCAGATGCCCGCGCTGAAGTCAGTGTCACACCAGCTAGGCCTGTGACCACGGGCACCCTTGGGCTGGGAGGCACTGGGGGTGGCTGGAAGTGTTAGCACTTGGCTCATCTGAAGAAGAATTGGTCCCATTCAAACATGTTGATCTCCTTGTCCTGCACTTGTCTTCCCAGCCCTTGGCCTGGAAGTCAGGGCAGCTTTTCTGATTCGGAATCTGAAAGAGACTCAGCAGGAGCTCTTTTCTGCCCTGGGTGGGGAGGGCGCAACAGAAGTGCGTGTTCACTGTGGCAGGTGGGTGTGTGTTTACACAATTTAATTTCAACTTTGAAAATGCTGCTATTCATTTGCACTGTTGGTGAACTGGAGTTTTCCCCCATTAAAAAAATTCCTTATTACATACAGTATTTATTTTATTATAAGGGTGCTAGGTTTAACTTTGGTATTAAAGTAAAATACTTATCTTGGGCTTCCCTGGTGGCGCAGTGGTTGAGAGTTTGCCTGCCGGTGCAGGGGACACGGGTTCGTGCCCCGGTCTGGGAAGATACCACATGCCGCAGAGCGGCTGGGCCCGTGAGCCATGGCCGCTGAGCCTGCGCGTCCGGATCCTGTGTTCCGCAACGGGAGAGGTCACAGCAGTGAGAGGCCCGCATATCGCAAAAAAAAAAACACAAAAAAAAAGAAGAAAAATGCTTATCTTGTTTGTGCTCCATTCAAGCACAGCACTGATTTTTTTTCTTTTCTTTTTTTTTTAACAACCCGCACTTAATGTGAAATACTGATGTGGGATATGGTAACAGACTTAAGGATTTTGTTTGTAACCCTAACACTGAGCCACTAAAACGTGCTTTTGAGCAAAATGTCCATTAAAACTAAAGTCTTAAAAATAAAATAAAATAAAATAACTAGAACAAACAGTATCCCCCATCTCTCAAATAAAACTGTAGAGTGAAATTTTGGTTTCAGTTTCACTTCCAGTGACTTGACCATTTCATTTCATAAAGGTAAATATGAGATAATATAAACTAAGTGGAAATGTGTGAGGAAATTAACAATTACATTCATAATAAAAAAGGAGTAAAGGGAAATCTTTATTCACTTTTGTAGACGAAGCATCTTTATATACTAATTTATTTTATGGTAACATATATTTTCTCTGTTGATTTGGTAATAGATAGGCTCCAAATTTGGGAAGTATCTTGATAAAACACGGATTTTTTTTTTTTTTTAAATATAACCCCAGTAGGTAAATGACAATTTCAGTTCTGTATGAAAGTATCTAGACCTGGCAAATTTTCCAAAAGTCCAAATATTTGGTCTTCTGCAGCTCTGTTGTAAACACAAATGAACAAGACTGTTCTGATTGCATTCAATGGATATGAGGGCTTAGAGATTTCAGCAAGCAGAGTACATTTTTAAAAAGGGAATTATTTTCCAAGTGCTTTATAAAAACTCAAACCGGTTAAATTGTCTTAAATTATGCAGTTTATAACTGATTTTGAGACATCACGTAAGCTTTTATTCTCAAAAACTCTAGTGTCAGCCTCTAAAAACATAGCTTAAAAAAATTCACAAGTTAATAGCTAACAGCCCCCTAGAGTAAAAAAAGGATAAAAAGTATATACACGGGTAAAACAGTTTAAGGACCCTTGGCTACAACTCTTAGGTTTGAGAAAAACTTAATTAAGAAAATGACAAAATTGTTAAATAATAATAGTTTCTGCTTCTAGGCCCCTGACTAGAGGGAGTTCCCAGAATTTGACAGATTTTTTTAGTTAAAAAACTACTGAGCATTGTAAAGCAACTACACTCCAATAAGAATTAAAAAAAAAAAAAAAAACTACTGTGAATTATATCAAGGGCAACAATTATTTAGTTTAGTTTAAATAAACCTATGTACTTGATAGAACCGTGTGTGTGTGTGTGCGTATGTATGTGTGTATGTGCATATGTATGTGTGTCTATACATAAATTTATTTTATAGTTACAAATGTATGTAGATGATAGATAAGTTGATCTGCCCACGAAGACTTGATTGTCTATACATAGAAGACTTTTTTAAGGGTAGATACTTTTATTCTCATTTTATATGAAAGAAAACAGAGACAAAGAAATAATATTCACCTAAGATTAAGCAATGAAGTAAATGGCAGTACCTGGGGTTGAATTAAAATCTTCTGTCTGCAAAGTAGAATGGGGGCTGTCAGGAGCTGGGGGGGTGGGCGGTGGTTAATTAGGAGTTATTGGTTAACAGGTGCAGAATTTTGGTTTTGCAAGATGAAAAGAATCCTGGAGGAGTATAGTGACGATGGTTGCACAACAATGTGGATGCACTTAATGCCATTGAACTGTAGACTTAAAAATGATTAAAATGGTAATGTTATGTTCTGTATATTTCAAGACAACTTAAATAAATACAAAAATAGACACACAACACACAGGTCTTCTTTCTCAGTTCCAATGATTCACTGTATTCTACAGAGAACCACTAACAGTTTTATTTTGCATATGATTCCAAGGCATCTAAATAGAAAAGTAAGTGATTGTCTTGCCCATGTGCCCCCCATGCATGGGGACAGCACTTTGCTCTTGTATTTGGTGGTCATAACCAGATCCGGGTACACACACAGCTTGATGGGCTAGGCAGCCTTAGGGAGCACTGAGTTCCTATCTGCATGCTATCTCTACATTTCCTTTTTTTACCGAGATATGGAATGGAAATACATGTACTTTGTGTTGACATTATTGTCAGGTTAATAAAGATGACAAGTGAAGGGGTAGAAGGAGAAAGGCATGCATCCCTAATTTAACATGATGACATACCAGTCCCCCCTCCTTGATGCATAGACCATGACAGCTGAAGGGAGATGTTGATATCATTTAGTCCATTCCAAAGGAAACCTCTGAGTTCTGTAATTAAATGTATTTGGAGAAATACCTGCATAATTTACCCACCTCTCATCTCTTGAAGATTCATATTAAAAAAGAGATTATCAAGGGCTTCCCTGGTGGTGCAGTGGTTAAGAATCCACCTGGCGGGCTTCCCTGGTGGCGCAGTGGTTGAGAGTCCGCCTGCCGATGCAGGGGATGCGGGTTCGTGCCCCGGTCCGGGAAGATCCCACATGCCGCGGAGCGGCTGGGCCCGTGAGCCATGGCCGCTGAGCCTGCGCGTCCGGAGCCTGTGCTCCGCAACGGGAGAGGCCACAACAGTGAGAGGCCCGAGTACCGCAAAAAATAAAAAATAAAAAAATAATAATAACAAATGTATATAGTGTAAAAAGTGCAAGCCTCCCTTGAATTATATAGCCCACTGCCACTAAGGTAGAAAGTTCTGTTAGCAGCTTGGTGTGAAATTTTTCATTCTGTTTTCTTGCTTTTAAAAATGTACATTAAAAAAAAAATGTACATTAAGACATACGCTTTTTGTTTTTAATACGTTTTTATATTTTAATGTATTTTATACATATTATACATATTTTATGTTTTCTGCAACTTATTTCTTATTTTGAAATAATTACAGATTCACAGGAAGTTGTAAACAACCTACTTTTTACACTCAATAATATGATCAGAGATTTTTCCATAAAATATATAAAATTCTACCTTATCCTTATAACTGCTGAATACTGGTTAATAGTGTGAATTGGCTACGATGTACTTAATTGTTCTGATGGTTATTTAGATGGTTTTCAATCCTTCATATGAGAAAGGCCTGAGGAATACCCCTCCAGGTAGAATGAACCTTTAGGTAATTGGATACCTTGAGTTGGTGAAGGGTATGGAACAGCCTAGGAACTAAGAGAAGAGACTGGAGAGTGAAATGTTGCAAGGGGCAGAGTGGCAAGAAGAGAAGGGAAGTTTAGGCAGGGGACAGATCACTCAGAGCCTTGAAGATCATGGTCACAAATTAAATCTTATTCTAAGGGCAATGGGAAACCATTAAAGAGTTTTAAGCAGTAGCATAACACAACCTCCCATAAATATTTTTAAAACATAGTTTGAGTGTAGAAAATGGATAGGGGGAGGCAAGAGTAAAGGAGGAAATAGTTATTAAGAAACTATTCTCGTGGACCAAACAATAGATAATGGTTTGGACTCAAGTGGTAGCAGTGGAGACATGGAAAAATTGGACATATATGTTTTGAAGGCACAGCTGGTATAAGTAAATGAAATATGAAGGGCCAGGAAAGGGAAAGGTTAAGAATTATTTACAAATTTCTAACATTAGTAATGGGTGGCAATGGTGACATTTATTTGAATATGGAAACGGTGGGGATAATTAGATTGGGTAGAGTGCGAATGAAATGGATGTGTCTTGTTTTCAGTGTGCAAATTTGGAATTTCCTCTGACATTCAAATAGGCAAGTTAGAGATATAAATTTAGAGCTCAGAAAAAAGTCTGGATAAGAAATATAAATCTGTGAGTCACCAGCCTATAAGTGATTTTGAAAGTCATAGAAATGAATGAGATCACCTAGCCAGAAGTGTAGTAGGAAAAGAAAAAGCAGCTGAGGACAAAGCTTAGAGGAACTTTATCCTGAATAGTCAAGTAGAGAAAACTGAAGAAAAAGCAAGGTGGCAGGAAAGGAAAAATAAGAGAGCATGTTATTCCTAAAGCAGAGAGAAGTGTTTCAAGGAGGAAATAGTCATCTGTGTGGATCATTGCTGAAAATCTAGCAAGGTGATATCAGAAAAGCATCCTTTGGATTCGTATGCCAGTTATCTCAACAGTAATGTTAGTTGAGATACGGTTTTGGAAGCCAGTATTAAAGTAGGGTAAGAGAAAATTAGAAATAAAGAAGTGGAAATTGTGCATGTGTGTGTGTGAGAGAGAGAGATTTTAAAAAAGAGTCTAGAAATGGCATTGTACTGGAGGGGCTGAAGGGGCATGTTTTTTTGTTTCTGTTTTTGTTTTTTTTAAACAAGGAAATGTATCAGAGCATGCATTGATGATGATAGGAATAGTATAGAGTGAGAAGGGGTAGGGATTAATGTTGCAGGAAAGTGGGACGATATCTGGAGAAGTAAAGTCAATTAGTAAGTGACTAAGTAGGATGCTCGTATATCTTGGTTTCCCAGGAATTGTTCTAGTTTCCATTTGCTGAACTGGAGTTATTACTGATAACCCCTCCCCACTCCCACAACACAACTGGAGAAATCAGGCTCCTCTGTTATGCAGGAGAAATGGGTGCAGAAGCGGGTCAGACCACAGATGAGGGAAGGTGGGAAGATGAGAATATCCCAATCATAAGACATAAAAAATCTGAATTTGCAGTCTGATGGCTAAGGATCTTCCCTTCACAACTTCCCACCCTGTGGAAACCTGTGGACTCTATGTATTCACAATTTGAAAGCCAGTGGAAGCAAGCAAAACGCCGGCCACTAAATTCATTGATTATGGTGACCAGAGAAAACTTATTACTGTCTGTACTCTCTGGCCCTGGTGATATTTCCAAACATTGTGGTAGAAAAAGTCAAACACTTCTAGAGAAATAAGTACTCCAATGATTCTGTTGCTTTGTAGTCTCCCAGGAGTAATCTTTTATTTTTTATTTTTTATTTTTTTTGCGGTACGCGGGCCTCTCACTGCCGTGGCCTGCCCCGTTGTGGAGCACAGGCTCCGGACGTGCAGGCCCAGTGGCCATGGCTCACGGGCCCAGCCGCTCCGCGGCATGTGGGATCTTCCCGGACCAGGCCACGAACCCGTGTCCCCTGCATCAGCAGGCGGACTCTCAACCACTGCACCACCAGGGAAGCCCAGGAGTAATCTTCAGTGCTGATCAGATCTATATTCTGGAGTTCGAATATGTTTTCCCACATACTATGTCACAGTAGTTATTCTGAGTGAGTCATCATATGTCCTTGAATCTATAGTCAGAGCAAACATGTGACTCATTTGAGCTTTTGTCAGTATGTTGCTGTTAATGTATAGTTAGTGTAGAGGGTACTCTTCCTGTATTAGCTTATCCCCCTTGGCAAGACTTCCTTACATATGATATAGAGATAAAACTCTATTAATTGCTGCTACTTTAATTTTTGTAATATGCAGTGATATTGGTACACTAAGTAGAGCCTTTTCCAATCCATTATAAATAATAAAGGTGCTTCATGAGATATATTACTGGGCCACTTCATGAGGAATTCTGTCCACAAAGCATTCTCTCAACATGTCATCCAAAAGATCTTCAAATTACAATGTTGAGACATTATGGTTCAGTTCTATAGTGCAAGCAGATTTATCTTTTCCAGGCTGTTGTTCCCATTAATGAAAGGTAAATCTCTAAACCACAGCTGAGGACTTGAAAAAGCAGAATTTCAAAATTCTGTAAGTTGTCTCAAGGTGGAAAGCTAAAGCAAAGGAAAGCTAAAACAAGTTATCAGGACACCTTGATAAGATATGTTCCAGTTATCTATTGCTGTGTAATAAAAACACCCCATAATATAGTGGGTTATAGTGACAATTGATTATTATCTCTCATAGTTCTTGGTGTTGACTCAGGTGGTTCTTGGTGTTGACTCAGGTGGTTCTCATGTTTGGCCTCTGATGCAGTAACTCTCACATAGCCAGATCTGGAGGTGACTGAAGTCTTGACTGGGCAGCTTATCCAAGACACTCTCATGATGTACCAATTTATTGACTCAGTTCCAAATTCTCCCTTTTTGTCTGCTCTGTGAAATTGGATCTGGGTCCTTTCAATATATACATATTTTTTGTATGCCAGGTGGAATGAAAGCTTAGTCAGCAGAAGTCACCGGAGAGACATTGAAGGAGGAAAGGATTTTGCTTCCAGGTCCTGTGTGCTTATTTACTGGGCTCCTGCAGCGCATGGAGGTCCGCAGCACCCAGCAGAATCAGCTTCATCCAGCACACATCTTGGGTAATTTTATAGTAGAAGTATTTTCAGCAGGACATCTCCCTGTGATCACTTTTCCCTGATTCCCTAGAGGACAGACTTCTGGCAATTTCCAGAAATTCTCTGTTATTCAACTGTGTGCCTTCTCTAATGAGGTCTGTATCTCAGCCCAGGCCAGGGACAGGGCTGCGGAAGGGGAAGCCAGCTCTATTTTGGGCACACCATCCCAATCCTAGTGGCAACGATTATTACATATCACATTATATAATACATCTGCTACTGTATCATGTGTTGTAACTGTTGTAGTCCTATATTCTTTGTATTTTCTTTGTTTTGTACTATAAGTCCATCCCTTATTACTCCAATTTGTTATAGTTACTAACTCTTTATATTAAACTTTCCCTGTTCAAATAATTGTATGGTTTGTCTCTTTTGATTGAATCCATCCTGATACACATGACCACAATTGATGCTGGTTTGTTTTCTTTTTCTTTTTTAAAGCTGAGGGTTCAGCTGGGGCTTCCAAAGACGCCCAGCACATGTATCTCCATGTGATTTGGGCTTCTCATGACATGGTGACTGGGCTCCAATAGAGAGTGTTCTGGGAGATCCAGGCGGTATATGCACACCTTCTTAGGACTCAGCCTGAGAAGTTCAGGATTATCACTCAGGAATCCTAGTAGTCAAGCCAATCAGTAAGATGAGTTTCATCACATTATCATAGTTTCAAAGGTAGGAAAGCAGCAAAGAATTTGTAGTCACTTTATTTGTATCTACCATTCCATATGAGATTACATATGGTAGATATCTTTACACAGAGACATCAAGTTAATAAAATAGTTCATTTGTTATTTTTCTTTCATTCATTTTTATTCTGATTCATTCATTTTTTCAATAATTTTTATCAAGTATCTTCTCCAGGCTCAGATCTGGAGAGATCTTTCCTGATGTATTAATGCATTATGAGACCTGATGCACCCTCAGTGAGCTTTCAAGATTGTTGGGTGGGTAAAAGTCTTGCCTAATTAGATCTAAAAATAATAAAGGGTACCAGAAAGTGTTAAATTGAATGCAATAAAGTGACAGATGCATAAACTTGCAGTGAGATGAAGAACAGATCCCAGAAATCCTGACTTGCAACCCAGCGCTTGATTTACCAAAACAAAACAAAACAAAAAATACAGTGTCTAATTGAAAAGAAAAGGTCTGGTCACTGAAATATTTCAGGATGGACATCCATCATTTCTGCATGTCACAACCATGTCAAGAAGTCCCAAGAGAAATTATTTCTATGGAAACATTGATTTTCTTTCCTTCATTAAAAAATCGTGTTATCTCAATCAACAAATAAAAGAACTCTTGTGATTAGAAGATTCTCTTGTATACAACTGGCACCCAAACCATGTCCATTTTTATCAGCCATATTTTATTGACTTTATCATTTTCAACTCAAAAGCCTGAAGGGAGTAAGAATCACTATACTGGAGCTCATCAATTTTAGAAACGTAGGAAAAGCTAGCTGCAAACGATACCAAAGACAGACTTCCAAGCATCAACAGGCATATTTTTAAGTAACAAAGCTGGAACTAAAACTGACAAAGAAGCTATTTAGCTTTGCAAAAGCCATTATTTTCTATACATATATTCTAGAGAGTAATTAAATTCTAAGCAGCATTAGAGCTCTTTCTCACATCAATGATAAAATGACTGGGAAAAAAAAAATCCTATCGTCTGATTTGTTTCTAAGTGAGGAGATAAAAGTAAACTGAAAAGTAAACTGAGAGCCTCACCTGAGACTCCTGCTAGAAATAAGACTTCTCTGAATGAAGATCAAGAAATCATCTTTTACTAAGGAAGTAACCTGAATTCCACTCCGGGAATTTGCTCTAGGAAACAGTTGTAAGAAAGACACATTAGCATTTAAAGAAGTCCTTTTGAGTCAGAATGCAGAATGTCACCAAAGAAAGATTAAATTCTGCTACATGCTCCTGTGAGCCTGAGTGATAAAGAAAAGAATTTCCCAATAAACTAGGGTAACACAGTGAGCTCCCCAAATGTATCCTGAAACATCGGCCAACCTCACAATGCTACAAAGACTTGCTGTTCTTTCCATCTCTCTTCTTTCATCGCTATCTACTCCCTACCTCCTGAATGTCTTAAAATACCAAATTCATTTTAAAACATCACAACAGTCATTCATTATGTATTTTCCTTCATCATAAAGGATGGCACTATTTTCAGAAATAAAATCTGAATGTTGGCTTCAAATAAGCATTAATTCAAATTCTAATTAAATTACTTTGCTGAAACATATTTGAAACAATTAGTTATTGGAGCCAGTCATAATCAGAGATTACATACACTGAATTTTCAGTGTAGCCCAGAATTTTGAATAGGTTGTACAATACAATAAAGAGGACTACTTAGGAGGCATTACAAAAAAGAGATTTGAATGTAACTTCAAATGTGTCCAAATCTGATGTATGTGGGGAGGGAGTGTATAGGTGGAAGAGGTTTACGTGGGCAGAAAATAAATAGAACCAATAGATAAGCTATGCGATATGCTTAAGAAAGAATGGAAGTAGCATCATACATTGAAAGTAAGAATATGATTGTGATATAATGAGATTTGTCAAGAGGCAGTGCCTGGAGCAGGGAAATATTTCCATGCTCCCATCACAATTTAACCAGGAGGCTCCCTCAGGCTCACTTGGGGTCTTCCACATTCTCAGTCATAATGGTTGCAAAACTGAATTGATGATTCAACTTTATTTTGATGACGAGGTGGAAAGTCATCCATTCTTCCCTTCCTTCATCCTCCATACTTGTCCAGCCCAGTGTTTTTAGTCACATCAGTTAATATAGGACAAATGGCTATATAAATATTGAGGGAATGAGAAGCCATTCTCTTATTAAGAATTTAAATATGCAGTTCTTCCTAGCCAGAATGAGTTTTAAACTAGATAGTTGAATGAGTTGAGGAACATAGATAAAAATTTTAGAGGACGTTTTCAGGAAGGACATTAAAAATGAGTGAAGATGAAAAACACAGGCCTTTTGCCAAACTATTACGATGTAATTAGCTCTTTCATTAAATATTTTTATTTTAAAACGTCTCCTCTTCTAAATCTAAGCTTCTCATTAGTAGAATATCCATAACAGAGTCAGCTTACATCTCTAATGGCAGGAATGCTTAATAACTACATTTGCAAATAGTCCATCTTCTTGTTCTTGCTTATAGCCTCTGTACTTTTCTCCCATTGGATCATGACCTACAGCACCGTAAGCCTCTGAAGTTATCCAGAAGGATGTAAATTTAATTGGGAAAAATTGAGGGTCACTTATTATGGTTTTAATGATATCCTATAGTGATCAGGTGTCATAATATGAAATTTTATCATGAATTTTCCTCTGTCACATTTTTATAAAAATCCTATATGTTAGCTAGCTACTTCGCTGTGTTATCTATATCCTTCTCTCAAGATAGATGAAGAAAGAGAAGGAGGGAGGGAGGATAAAAGAGAGAGAGAACCACTCTCTTACAGATAAATTTATTCTTGAGATACATTTTATGCATTTCTATACATCCTCCATCATGCTTGTTGTTACCTGTGTGATATTCTGAGTATCTTACCAAGTGGTCAAGTACCTCTTTGCTCTAAGTTATTTCCTTAAGTAAACTCCACTAACATTTTGATTACAAATACAGCTCCCTGCACTGCATTTTGAGATTTTTTTTTCTACCTCATTTCTCTGAATTATTCTTTAGTTGCAGACACCTTTGGCCTTTCTGAGAACTGCACTTCCTGAAATGGGCAACTATACACTAAAGGCTCCAGTCGAAGCTTCTGCCAACAATGTGAATAGAATACAAACTAAATATCATGAAGAGGTCAGAGGTGGTGAAAAATTACTACTCCAAAATTCACAGAGATTTTTCAGTTTGAGAACCCCTCCATAAGCAAAGGTTTGAAGTCCATAAAATGATGGAGACAGTGATTGGGGGGATACTGAGACCTCCAAGATACATATTTTCACTCATAACCATATGAATGAGCTTCACCATTTTGTCTCCTCATTCACTGGTTATGTCTTTTCCTTCTTTTAGGCTCACAAGCTGGAAGGGAAAGCCAACTCAAAAGGCAGACAGTTTGAGCCTCAGTATCCCGAAAATGCACTGAGTAAGCAATTAGTAAACAGATTATGTAAATAAAACTCCTGAACCAAGTGCTGACATTCAAGTACTAAAGCTTACCCTAGCCTCAGGCTCTTCAATTAATTGTATCCAACTGAAAGGTAGAGTGCTGAATCATTCAACTTCAGAGTGTATCATGGGGTTATCCAGAGAATATATTAATTTGCCCATGAAAACATTTGTGTTTTCAATGTCATGCAGACAGGCAGGAAAAAAAAAAGAGAGAGAAAGAGGAAAAAAGGAAAAGCCTTTCATTCAAACACTAAAATCAGAGGCTCCCTGTAGACATAGCATAAAAGCAGTACGCTTTTATTTTATTTTTTTATGCGGTACGCGGGCCTCTCACTGTTGTGGCCTCTCCCATTGCGGAGCACAGGTTCCAGACGTACAGGCTCAGCGGCCATGGCTCACGGACCTAGCAGCTCCGCGGCATGTGGGATCTTCGCCGACCGGGGCACGAACCCATGTTTCCTGCATCAGGCCAGCAGACTCTCAACCACTGCGCCACCAGGGAAGCCCCAGCGATATGCTTTTTAAAGGCAATTTAAAGGTGACCTATCCTTAAAACACTTTCTTTGCATATTTCACATAGATTTCAACTTCTTCCACATCAGGAGTTACTTTTTCTGGGGTTATAGTACTCAGCTGTGACTACGTGTCATCTGGAGCATGCAAATCTCTTTCCTTAAAACTATTTTGGGGCCATGAATAATTATAAATCATCCGCCAGGAGTCTGCATCGCAGAGGAAAAAAAGGCATTGTTTTACACCGTGAAGAGTCCCCTCTTTGTCTTTTTGAAACCCTAGAACAGTCTATATTAAGATGGAAAACATATTCCTTAGCTACAGAGGGAAGACCTATTTCTTAACAAATGATGATTTATCATTTTAGAACAGAAAGCTGCATTAGCAAACCAATGAAAATGGCTAAAAGTGTAACCACTTTGCCTAGCAATTATATATATGACAGATTCATTTATCTACCTGTATAGAACCTTAATTTATACCAGCACTTAATAGTTAATTGTTGAAGTGGAGTTTTCTGCAATAGGAATGGGATTATTTTTTAAGCATCCTGAAACAGAAAACACTTTTAAATAAACACCTATGCCATTAATTATCCGATCAAGACAACACTGAAAAATGCCAGAGAAAAGAGATAACAAAAAAAAAGGTAAAATACCATTTGTGTAAAGAAATTAAAACATCAATTATTGAATGATTAAATGATATCGTCATGTTTTTTCTGGACCAATGAAGGATGAAGTTTACAAACAGTCCTTATAAGAAACTTCTTAAAAATATCTCCATAACAGTGGTATTATATTATTTTCACTTGCTTATACTAATTTAGAATTAAAACATTACTAAAAATCTTTAAATACAACCAAAACCTACCAACCAAATATCTCCAAGTATTTGCAGTATTCTATAGTTTTCTCTTCTTCAGTTTTCTGTCATATGTACATTTATTGTCATCCTTTTCTACATATTTTGTGTTTTCTTTAAACTGTTGCTTAATGGAACTCTTTTATATAAATGGATTAGTGACACGAAGGGTATTCCATCAATACTAGCAGTTTCCATGCTGCTTGCCTAGTGAACATAAAATGTGGCACACGAATTTTGCACATTCTAAAATTGTTTATATATCAAGTCAGTAAATATCATAATCAGAAGAATTTGAATAAGATGAATATTTAGAAGTTCCTCATCATATTTAGAAGTTTCATTATGCATTTTCAATGGCACGTTTCCTGGGTGTTTAGTGAGTACCTTGGAGGAAGAAAAGGGACATTCAAGGCAATAATGGGATGGTCTGGTAAATCTGGGGCCAGCCAACCTTGAACATGAATACTTATTTCAACTTACTTTTTGAGTAGCTGTAGGTAAATAACTTAAACCCTTCAAGCTTCAATTTCCTCAACTTTAAAAAGAAGATAATAATGCTTTTCTTACAGGTTGTATGTGTCCATGTGTGTGTGTGTGTGTGTGACAGAGAAAAGGAGAAAGAGATAACAAATGAGCTGTGATACTACAAACCACCAATTACAGTCCCTGATCTCCAGCTACCCCTTGGTACAGGCAATTATCATGGCTTCCCTCTACACTTATGCACCTCCCTCAGATTTCCTTCCTTAAAGATTATCATGAATTTAACCAACAGACAGAGAGTGGCTCTTATGAGCCAGGAGTCTATTAAGTCCTACAAAGATTAATAAACCATGATCTCTGTAAACAAGAGACCCTCAAATTGTCTGTCCTTCTGTCTGTCTACATTCTTTCCCACCTTCCTAACTACCACTTCAGATCTTTCCTAGATCTTTCCAAGAACTGCCAATTATCACTTATGGTTTTGCCTGTCAGTGAGTGAGAAGCAGCCTCACTGCTTCCTCAAATAATCCAGGTCCTCTTCTCTTCATCCAGCACTTTACAAGCACAGTCTCAACTCTCCCATTCAGTTGTTGCCCTTTGTGAGTCATGCTTAACGCTGATCCCTCCTCCACTAAGGGCAGGTGGATGTACCAGGTGCCTCAAGGATCCTAGGTGCATTTTTTCTTGCCCAGAGCCATTATATCAAAAAGCAGAATCCAAAACCATAGTTAAGGAAGAGAGAGGCAGGCTGTGAATGGGCCACTCAAGGATTTAAAAGAGCACTAAATTTTCCTGCTATTGAATGTACCTCTTTTCCTAAAGTAAGCTTTTAATATGGGTCCTAAGAAAGCAATAGATTTGTATGTCCACAAAGATCAAGCTCTCTCATTGATTTTATTCTACCACGTCTTGATCTATGATATGTATATTGATTAAATTGTGCTGTCTTTTTAAAATCAGGATATTCAAACTGGATAAAACTTTGTAATGTCATCTGGAATAAATTCTCGCTTTACAGTTTTAATTTTACTGTGAAGAAATTGAGCCAAAACAGACAAGCAAGAAAGAAACTAGTATTTCTTAAATATCTAATTTGTACAAGGCATTAAAAGTCTGGCCTATAGAAATCTTCATTTTACAGATGAGGAAACAGGGTCATAGTGCTTCTGAGACATCTCTAAGGTCATACAACTTTACAAGCTAGTAAGTAGAAGAACTGAAATTTGAACAATGTTGTACTATCATACTTTTGACATATTGACGTAGGAGAAATCTGCTACTTAGAGAAGTCATATGACTTGTCCTCAAATATTCTAACTAGTTAGGATAGAGGTAAATTTTTGAAGTTTAGTCTGCTGTTTTCATTCTAGTGCTTATTCCACCATGCCAAAGTGCCTGAAACTTTTAATTCTGAGATAATTCAAAAACCATGATCACCATATAATAAACTTTAATAAATCTCTTGATTTTTTTTTCTTTGGGGGATTTTCTTTACTTGACTTCTTTGATACAAGTTGTAGAGGGCATAATTTTTCAATGTTAATTTGTTGTTAGGATTTGTGAAGTGAATTGGTTTAAAAATGCAGTTATAATTACTTTTTATTAGAACTTAAGTTTTTGACATGGAGAAAGCTACACAGTATGCCAGCATTAGGAATGCATGGTTATTATGTATTCTTTGTTGAGGTTAGAGACATGTTACAATTGTATAAACAAAAATCTCTATTATAAAATATTCACATGCATTCCACTATCTTACATGTTTTAATTTAAATAGCTATAAGTAGCATAAGTCTTTTAAAAATTCTTTCTACTGCAATGGAGAATTCTGAGGATTTTTAGCTCTGGCTTTCTACTCTTATTAGTACTTCATAGATTTATTTGAGGAATAAATGAGAATGTGTAAAGCTTTTAGAACAGTAGCATGTGTATGTGCTCAAATAAATTTTAGATTCATTCACTGGCATACATAATATATTTCCAGGATATTTAAGTTGCTAATTATAATAGCACATAAAGATTATTGTTGCTAATTTATTGTTGCTAAGTTGTTAATTATAATAGCACATAAAAATTTATTGAAACTGAAACAAACGTCAAAAATCAAACCATATACAAAAGAAAGAAGCTACACCATCACCACACACTATATACAAAAATTAAGAAGTAAAAATGGATTAAATACCTAAATATAAGAGCGAAAACTATAAAGCTCTTAGAATAAAAGTTTTAGGCTCTTCATGATCTTGGATTTGGTAATGTCACCATTAAACACAAACAACAAATAGATACATGGGACTTCATCAAACTTAAAAACTGTGCATCAAAAGAGTAAAAAAAACAAAACACACACACTGAGTGAAAATCATTTGCAAATCATATATCTGAGAAAAAGATTTATAAATTATATACATGATAAAACTGTAGTATCCAGAATATATAAAGAACTCTTATAACTCAACAATAAAATATAAAAGGAAGCTAATTTTAAAATGAGCATAGGACTTGAATACATATTTCTCCAAAAAAGATATACAAATGTCCAACAAGCACTTGAAAAGATACTCAGTCATTAGGAAAATGAAAGTCAAAATCACAATGAGATCACACCCACTAGGACGATTGTACTCATGCTTCCTATCACTCAATAATAGAACAGGTAGGTTTTCCACAGTGTAAAGAATAGTATGCATCTGGGTTTGACTCCTGGTTCTGTTATTTGCTAGTTGAATGGACTTGGAAATAATGATAACTCCTTAGAACTTAGTTTACTGAACTATAAATGAGGATGATAATGTCACTTTGCCAGGCTGTTGAGTGTATTAAATGAAACAATAAGCATAAGTGCCTACTATTGTTCCTGAAACGTATACCATACTCTTAACGTATAGTACACACTGATATTATGTTCATTTGCTTATTTTCCATAGCATAGATATCATATTATAACTTTGGACATAGAATTCCAGAACTAATCTCCAGAAAATATGTTAAACCATTCTACTATCACAATAAAAAATATATGCATATAATGTGTATATGGTATAAGCAAAAATGTGAACCTTTAGTAAGTATAACTTTGAGTCAAAATTTTGCAAATTTCTAAAGAAGACTTTAAACTCTCAAGTTTTACAAAGATTTAAACATTTTAAATTCAATATCTAGTATCAAAGAATAAAACTTATTTACTTGCATAACTGATGATATTGGTATTGTACCAAATTTCACAGAAAAGAAGCAAAATATATATGTATTTTTTATTTTGATGGCAGAGTATAGACTTGCCAGAAAGTGGTATTGATTTGGAAACAGCTTGAGATACTAAATTGAAAAATTTAGCTTCAAATAAAAAGGTACAGGTTAGAACATATATATGGAAACCAAAAGCAAAAACGGTTATGAAGAACTTAGGGGCAGGACAGGAATAAAGAGGCAGACGTAGAGAATGGACTTGAGGACATGGGGCGGGGGAAGGGTAAGCTGGGACAAAGTGAGAGAGTGGTATGGACTTATATATACCACCAAATGTAAAATAGATAGCTAGTGGGAAGCAGCCACATAGCACAGGGAGATCAGCTCGGTGCTTTGTGACCTTTGGAGGGGTGGGATAGGGAGGGTGGGAGGGAGACGCAAGAGGGAGGAGATATGGGGACATATGTATATGTATAGCTGATTTACTTTGTTATAAAGCAGAAACTAAGACACCATTGTAAAGCAATTATACTCCAATAAAGATGTTAAAAAAAATGTACAGGTTAGAAAGTTTGGAGCAACTGAATCTTTCAGAGATTCAAAAAAGTACACTTAAATGATTTACTTTTCATCATATAAAATGACTCTCTTAAGAATTTAAGGAGAGGAAATCTGGGACTTCTTATCAAATATATGTATATACGTGATTAAATAGTTATTCCAATTCTATTGTGATATTGAATAGAGAATACACACTGAAGAGGTTATAATATTAAAAACAAGTTTACAGAAACTAAATCAAGTACCTATGAAGAGTCTGCAATATTTCTTAAGAAGAAAACAACATTGGTGATACATGCAGACAATGGAATCCTATTCAGTGCTAAAAAAAAACACAAGATCTATCAAACAACAAAAAGACATGGAGAAAACAAATGCATATTGCTAAGTGAAAGAAGCAATCTGAAAAGGATACATAATGCATGATTCTAACTATAAGACATTCTGGAAAAAGCACAACAATGGAGGCAATGAAAAGATCAGTGGTTGCCAGGAGTCGGAGGGATGGGAGATGAATTAGGCAGAACATAGAGGAATTCTAGGGCAGTGAAAATACTCTATGATATTAAAATAATGAGTACATGTCATTATACATTTGATCAAACCCATAGAATGCATGATACCAAGAATGAACCCTAAGGTAAACTACGGACTCTGGGTGATTATGATGTATCAATGTAGGTTCATCTTTGGTAACAAATGTACCATTCTGGTGAGAGATGTTGACAGTGGGGAAAGCTATGCGTATGCGGGGGCAGGGGTTATATGGGAAAGCTCTGTAGCTTCTCTCAATTTCATTACAAACCTAAAACTGCTCTAAAAAAATAAAGTATTAAAACACAAACTTTGGAAAAGTGCTATAGGAGTGGGAGGGAAAGGGAAAAAATCACATTCATTTCTTAAATAAATCAGTGACAGTTTTTTGTATGCGGGAGGTACAAACAACTTGGGTTTTCAGATTTTCACAGAAAAATATAAAATATCCACAAACAAAAGGACCTTGAGAGATAAGCATCAAAGCTACTTTTTTCTTTTAGATATGGCATAATATAAATAATTAGTGTATTCCTGAGGAAATGGGATTTTGTTTCTTCCTGTTTTGTCTTGTTCAATTTCCTTAGTTGAACAAAAAGCCTTGAAAAATCTTTTCATTTTAACTACCTACAAATATAATAATCACCTATAATTTTTGTCCCTGTTCTTCTCCACAGTAAGGCTAAGTTCAGTTCAAACTGCTTATACAAGCAAAGCTGTTATTTCTTTGTCCAGCTTTTGCCCAGAAAATTGACCTGTATAAGGCCCTTTCGTAATGCATGTCAGAAGAAAAACACTAACATTCTGTTGATACCATGACCAAGTTTGTACTTTCCATGAGCAAAATTTTTAACAAACATCTTCATTTTGCTTTGCAAAATCTGATATTTAGAAGAATAATCCTATTGACATTTTATTATTTGATCCTAAAACACCCTTGAATATTCTCCATCTCTCCTCTCTTCATGGCTTTGTTTTATTAGAGGCTTGCATTAGCCATTTTTCAAACTGTGCAACGAACACTAACAAGGGCTTATCAGGCACACCTAAGATAGTGCCTGTTCCTTTCTCTTTCCATCTTCCCTCCCATTGCTGCCAGGTGATCTCAATACTGAGTTCAAACGTTCTCACTGGTGTGAAACAAAAACTTTTGATTCCTTTTCCTCCCCTAGTGACACACACACACACACACACACACACACTGTCTAAAATATGGAGTCAACAATTCTTAGGATGGCAGAAAATGCACTTGCAGCCACATCTCCTATAACTGCCTCAGAGGCAAATCTGTGCTCCAATCAAGTTGATTTGCTCATTTTTCCCCAAACACAGCTGGTATTTTCATAGCACTGTGCCTTTCTACTTGTCGTTCCTATTTCCTTGAAGTTTCCTTTTTCCTTATGAATATCACTTTTTCTATGAAAATATTACATTCTCTAGCAGGCAGTATAGTGTGTCCTTTCCTATCTTCTCTAACTGCATTTGCTGACTGTTATTGTATTTATCATACACCATCGATGGTTTTATATCAAACGTACCTCTCCCTGACGAGATGGTTCCTGAGGGACTCTCTATTTCAGCGTTGACAGATTTGGCCACTAGATGTGCTTTATCCAGTGGTATGAAAGGGGCATAGCACTTACCACTTCTAAAGCAGAGCTTTGATAGAAGGCAGTAACTTTCTGTAGTTCTCAATTTCCCCATCAATTATATGGGACAAATAATGAAAGATAATATAGTTAAACTGCTTAACATAGTTCTCAGAACATAGTAGTTGCTTAACAGCTCTTAAAATATTTCAATAATTGTATAATAATAATTGTTTTCCAAGTGTTCTAGAATAAAAAAGCACAAAAGCAGTATATTCAGCCAATAATAGAATAATAATTATCTGTGACCATTCATCATTTTGAATGCAAACGTTGTGCTTCTAATAGTTTTTAGTTAGGATATCTCATCGACCTTTATAGGAATGATGGAAGCCCTAACTGGGCAGAAGGGTTAGTGGATTGTGCCTCCAGTGATTCTGTAAAATAACAGCATAAAAAAAATCAACCAAAGGGTCCTACTGTATAGCACGGGGAGCTGTATTTAATATCCTGGGATAAACCATAATGGTAAAGAATATGAAAAAGAATATATATGTGAATAACTGAGTCACTTTGCTGTATAGCAGAAAGTAACACAACATTGTAAATCAACTATACTTCAATAACTTTTTTTTAAAAAATCAGGTATCCTCCAGTACTGTACTCTAGTATTGAGTATATGATGATATATGGAACAAGCCATCCCTAGGTAACAATACAATCTAGTATATACCTTTAACATTAATGACATTCGTTCACTGAGGCCAACATTTAGATAAGGTAGAAAACTGAAACCAATCCCAATTGATCAGCTCTCAAATCTACTGTTCAAAATAATTTTCAGCTTTAAGATGTGACAGGACATTCACACCATGACATGTTATTCAACGTTTCCCGTAGAGCATGCATTGTCTACTCTTCTTTGAGCAAAAGAAGGAAGAGAAGGTTAAAAACAGACTTGTTTTGGTTCTCTAATAGAATCCATCTTCTGAGCCAAGGTCATGCTTGGCAAGAACAATCATTGTCCAGAAAACAATAAAGCCAATTTAAGAAAAATGTTCTTGAGTTCCAGCATACACAGAACTGTAAATCACTATTTATGAAGTAACCAATTTCCACTGGTATTCTGTATGATCATCAGAGTCAATAACAAATAAAATAGTTTAAGAAACTAATTTCACTTTTTAGCACTAAGAGATGCAGTTCCTATTTTTTAATGGAAGAGTCACTAACAGAGTTTATGTATGTAATTAAGCTACAAGATGGAGATACATATTTTTGCGTTGTCATGGATAGATTGAAATTTATTTCATGCCTTCAAACAGGTGTTCAGAACTGAGTGGAATATGGAATGAAAGATTAGCTTTAGTTAAATTAGCTTTGCTTTCCTCCAAATTGAAAGGGAGTGTACATTGGTTATAATAATACATTTATTGAAAAATCTATTAATCTATACTCTAAATTACATAGGGCATAGTGAAATCAAAAAATATTCTTTTTATTCTTCCTTCATGGGAATCAATAAACAGCATTTTATTTGTTTACATTTTTATCTTAACAGTATCTTATTGTATGTATTTGCTGGATCTTAGTCTTCCAAGGGTATGAATAGTCTAAGGAATCTAGAAAAACTGGCTTTCTCTCTCTCTCTTTGTCCCTTTCCCTCTCTCTCCTCTGCTCTCATTTTAGAGACATTAGTGGGAAAATTAGGCTATCTGAGCAGAATAATTTAGGAAGACATGAGGCTCGTGGTAGTTGTGACTGTGATAAGAGAACCCTGTTAATGATATTACTCTGAATTTGGGTCTGAGAATGCCACTAGAATAAGATTATCCTGGACAAGATAATTCTCATTAAATTATTAGCATTCACTCTCTGCCCTCTCGTGGTAGGTATTGCCACTTGACTAGCATGGGATGAAGGTTATGAATCAATGAGCAATATTGATAATATATAATGTTCCTAAACCAGTGCTTGTTAAAATAAATGTGCATTTGTATTAAAAATTTTTTTTCATTTTCTTTCAGTGATACTTTAATACAATTTTAAGTATAACTACTTTAATTTTGCAATTGTACTTTTCAAACCACTCACACAAAAGTGCCTGATTGGAAATAAACCAGGAGAGCTAATTACAAGCCCCAGATGCTGAAACGGTCTTCCACTTTTCTGTTCTTTGTAATCAGATGGCTTTGTTGTGCTTATCCAGAAATACAAAGAATTTGAGAAAATCAGTGTGTTACATAATTGCTGCATTTATCTACATTTATTGGTTGTATTTTGGACTACTTTAAAGCTGGACAATTCTGCTCTGAGGGATAGATTTATTTTTTTGGACATTGCATTTGTTCTAACATTAATTGAATGTCTACACTTTTTTATATACCACACATATAATTAGTAGCACTTTGCCACCCTCCCTTAAGGAAGGCCCCCTGTGAGAGCTTTATGATGCTGCTTATGTGATATGATAGTAAGATAAATAAGAACTATATTTTATAAGCTTCTGTCATAAAACATCTTTCTTACTTGCTTGTTGATAAGTGAAATGTCACCACTGTAGACTAATTTTTCTGATGTCCCTCCATCATTTAAGTGCCTGTATTTTGGGGAGTGGCTGGGCAAGAATGTGGGTGAAATCATACATGCTCTCTTTTGCCCTCCCTCTTGTTCTCACTTTCTCTCATGCTCTTTTGCTCTCATTCTCCTTTTGCTTTTCTCCCCCTGAACAATGTAGGACTTGATTTGTACATGCAATCTGTGTATGAAATGACTCCTCTTTACAATAGACAGGACAGGCTGAGGGCTGTAAATATTATTGTCTGTGGCCTTTCCAGCAGCAAAGGGAGTAAAGAAGCTTTCCTTCTTCATATGGCAAAGAATGGATAACACTGCTTGCAATTTATCAAACATGGATAAATTAAAATCAGACTTAGCAGTTTATGATAAAGTTTGCTAACTTAAATCAAGCCAGAAACTTAGGTCATTTCTTCTTTTTTGTCCTTTGTATTGGCCATCCCATGTTGTTTCTATTCACTTGGTTTCACTCAGGAGAAACCAGGATACAATGGGTTATGCTGTGCTGACGAACATCTCCAAAATCTCGGCTGAAAACAGCAATGATTGATCTCTCTCTCACAGCACATGCCCATTGGGTGTCTGCTAATCACAGTTACCCAGGCTGATGGAGCGGCCCCTTTCCCTCTCATTGCTAATGTCAGAATGAGAGAGTAGTGGAGGCTCACATTCTTGCAATTAATTGCTCTGGCCTGAAAGTTACATATATAACTTCTGTTCACAACTCAGTGGCCAAAACCACAAGGGCCCTAGGAAATACAATCTTATCACATGCCTGTGAGGGGAGCAACCTAGAAGTATTTAGTGAATAATAGTCATAACTACCTCATATGCTTTCTCCAGAAGGATCTCGTGTTCTGGAAGACAACTGTTATAGCTTGCGGCATTTATTAGAGTCTCTTAGCACACGATGTTTCTCTGCCTTCTACTGTTCTTTTCATTCTTTTTACTTTCCTAATTTACCAATGAGTTCATGTTCTTTCTTCTATTTCCTTGTGCTTCTATTACTCCCTGCTTTCCTGGAGCTAGCATTCTGGAGGAAGATGTGGACATGTAAGTGAGAAATAGCAGAGATTTAAGTGCAATGACTATACAAATGGAGGGTGTTCATGTCAGTGTGGTGAAGTTAAGAAAACTTCCAAAAAGATAATATTTGAGTTGAAGGGCTGAGGTGAGAGATTATTCCACTAAGAGTCAAAACATGTTCAAGGAGATATGATGAATGTGGGGACAGGCTGCTTAGCATAATCATCTGGAATTCAAATTTTCAGAAAGAGTTTGTTTAGGTCTATCTTGGGTCATGTGGCCATTATTTGGCTAAAGGAGAGCAGAACATCTTGATTGAAAATAATATCAATACTATTTGATGAAGAGAGTAGGCTGTTATCAAAGAAAGAGAGAGAGGGGTGGGGGAGAAAATGAGAATTAATGTTGGTCAGGGAAAAAAGATATATGTATACACTTGTCCACTATAGGAAAGCAATAACAACAATGACTAAGGTGTTTTTTTTTTAATTGAAGTATAGTTGATTTACAATGTTGTGTTAGTTTCTGGTGTACAGCAAAAGTGATTCAGTCATACATATATATATTCTTTTTTATATTCTTTTCCATTGTGGTTCATCACAGGATATTGAATATAGTTTCCTGTGTTATACAGTAGGACCTTGTTTTTTATCCATTCTATATATGCTAGTTTGCATCTGCTAATCCTGAACTCCCAATCCATCCTTCCCCCACACCCCTCCACTTGACAGCCACAAGACTATGCTCTATGAAAAATGACTAAGGTTTTGTATATCACATCAAAATGTCTGGATTTCATTCTCAAGGTGATGTAGGGCCAGCTAAAGTAATCTAAGAAGTGAGTGACATGTTCAGACTGCAGTTTAGAAAGATCTCTCTTTCTCCCACAACATTGCAGAGGATGAATTCAGTAGGACTTGAAGTAGAAAGTCCTATTAGGGGGCTATTGTTATAATTTAGTTGAAATATGAAGAAGCCATAAAGGAAATAAGTAATAGAAGTAAAGGCAAGGAGGGCAAGATGTGTAGAGAATGTGTAGTTACCTGCATTTAAGGATCAGTAGTACAATGGGTGTCAGTAAGAAGGAGAAATGCAAGATGACTCATTTTCTGCCTTTGGAACATGGGTGGTACCAGTGACTACAGTGGGCAGAGCAAAGGCGAGCGGGTTTCCATGAGATGGCGGGGCTGGCAGTGAGCTCAGTCCCTACAGCCAGCCCTCTCTCAGCTATCTTGGCATCTTGAAGGGAAATATCTCAAAGAGCAAAATTAGTAGTAGCATCTGACAAACGGGACACCAACCAGGACCACGTCATTCTTAGGGATGAGTTCATTATTGCATGTTCAACTTGTGTTGATTAGTTTTTTAAGAATATACAGTTTAGGAAATTCCCTGGTGGTCCAGTGGTTAAGACTCCACACTTCCACTGCAGGGGGCACGGGTTCCATCCCTGGTGGGTAATGAAGACCCTGCATGCAGTGTGGTGCAGCCAAAAAAAAAAAAAAAAAAGAAAAAAGATCCTATAAAATGTAGAGAAGTATTTTCAAAGAAATAACCTTTGGAAACTGCTTAAAAATCACCAAATTACTAAGTGCTTATATATAAAACAGCAATTGATAAGTAAAAAAAGTGTAATTTTCAAAAGGAAAAGAAAAAATCCTTTCATCTGCATCCCTGCCTTGAAAGGTAGAACAACGTTTCAACCTTCACAGTGTTCACTAAGAGTACCTGCAGGCATCTCTGGTTTTAAACATCTTTGTTCTTTCCCTTAGCTAATTTCATAAATTAACATAAATCCCAAGTTAAGTGGGCTTCCTAAATTTCATAACTAATTTTCACCTTTCTCTTTTATAGTCATGTTTGGCCACATTATAAAACTGGATTTAACTCTCTGACTGTGCTGGGAGACACTGAATGGGTTTCCTAAATTTTTCTATAAGCCATGGCCATATACCTAATCCTCACAGCCACTTTAGATCCATTTAAAGCACTATAAGGTATTCAGAAATAATCATCTTAACAAATTCAAACATAACGTAATTAAACTTCATCTTGGATGTGACTGTTCATTGTGATGTTTGAGCTGAAGTTAGAAAATTATTCATCATTCATTCTTTTATTCATGCATGCATTCTTTCAGAAAATATTAAGACCTTTATATGTGCAAGACACTGGGCAATGAAAACATGAATCAGAAAGTGAAAGACAAGGTATATACTTGAATAATAAACATATGACATAAAATGTATACTGAGTAACAACAATTTGAGATAAAAATACATAGTAAATTCCATTACTCCCAACAAAGAGCAAGTCACTCTTTCAACTTCCTTACTAAGAGACGTGCTGTGATAAAATTTGGTTTCGTTTTTAGAGAAAAATTAAAGTGACGAGAGAAACAAGAAACTGATATAATTGTGGTGAGGCTGTGGAGAACAATAAATGTAAAAAAACATGGTTTACATGAAGATGGGTATTGCTAGATTTTTAGTTTTTAATTAATTAACCTTGAATTTTAATAACAATTTTGCATGTAGAAGAATGCTTTACATTGAATTCTAAGATTAAAACTTTCAGAAAATATCAAATGATTCCTGTCACTAGAACCAGCTCTTCATTATTTCACTCTCAGCAATATTCCTTCTAGGTGATTCTACTTAATAGACCACAAGCACACTTTCACCAGTACCTTATTTCAGTTAGAAAGTAATCAAGTTATCTTAGCTCAGGAGCTATAAAAATATATCATAGGCTGGGTGACACATTTCTCATAGATCTGAAAGCTGGGAAGTCCAAGATCAAGGTGCAAGCAGATTCGCTTCTTGGTAAGGATTCTCTTCCTGCAGTTACGGACAGCCCGGCCTTTTCACTCTGTGCTCACACAGTTTTTCCTAAGTGTGTGCACATGGAGAGAAAAAGGGCTCTGGACTCCTCTTTTTCTTATAAGAGCACTAATCCCATCCTGGAGGCTCAATCCTCATTACCTCATCTGCATCTTATTACTTCCCAAAAGTCCTACTTCCAAATACCATCACGCTGGAGATTAGGACTTCAATGTATGAATTGAGGGTAGACAAACATTCAGTCCATAGTACAAGTCAACATAAATCATAAATCATCAAGAGAAAAGAATAAAAATTCAAAAGTGATTTAAGCATTTCCATAAGTCTTAATATCGAATATGCAAAAGTTTATTTTAGGATTCAAGGGAGCTTTGGTTAGGTGAGGTATAATTTATCATGTAACTCCATCTGTACGCCACAAAACATTTTTAATACATTCTTATTTTGATGTAATTTCAAACTTACAGAAAACTTTGCGAGAATAATACAAGGACTCCCATATACACTCCACCCAGATTCCCCTATTGTTTTGATGTTACCCAATTTGCTATGTGCCTCTTCTCTCTCTCGTCTTTGAATCTTTCTATATATCTATACACAAATACACACTCACCTATATATGTATATATTCATTTTTTCTAATCCATTTAGAAAAGTTGGAAATATTGTACCCTTTTATTCCTAAGTACTTGGGTATGTATTTCTTAAAACTATACATTTTTTTACCTAACCAGAATATAATTATAAAAATCAGAATATTTAAGATTGATACAATAATATCTAACCCACCGTCCATATTTCTTTTTAAATTACTCTAGTAACGTTTTATGCTATTTTATTTTCCAGTCAATACTCCAATTCAGATTGATACACTGCATTTATTTGTCAAGTTTCTTTAGTTTTCTTTAATCTGAAACATAGCCTCAGTCTTTTCTTGTCTATCTTGACCTTGGCATTTTTGAAGTGTACAGTGCAGTTATTTTGGAGATGAGCAAGTGTGCCACAGAAGTGATGTTGTGTCCGTCTCAGTCCATCATATGACTACATAATATTAATTTGTCTGAATATTGATGATAACTCTGATCACTTGGTTAAAGAGGTATTTGCCAGATTTCCTCCCAATATATTTTTATACATCATTTTTAATATTCACTAAAGTGATTTCCAGTAATAAGTTATAGAAGATGGTTTCTTATTCTCAATTATTTAAGGATACATTAAACAAAAAACTAAACACATTCTACTCTGTGACCCTAACCTACATCCTAATAATTAGACAAAGCAGTCAAAAATAGACCACTTTGTGGTGGTTCAATTCAATTAGACAAATATTTACTAAGTGCCACTCTGAGAGAGACATTACAGTACTTAAAAGATACCTTAAGCAGGTATTAATTTTAGTGCAGCAAAACAGTTTTATGAATATCTACTCTGCCTGATGTGAGTACAAAGTGTATCAGGAGGTAAACAAGTAATATGGGATGCAAAAGGAAAGCATTTCCAATGGAGTAAAACCCAAAGCAAGAAAAAGTAGACAGATAGATATAGATAGATACAAAATAAACAGGTAAAACAAATTCTTGAAAATATTTAAGAAAGATATAATGCTGTTGGAGAAGCATATATGTGATGTGTTTCACAGTAAATCTGAAAAGGTAGGCTGAGTGAGGTAGGTAGAGAAACTTGGCTAATCAACACAGGAATCAACACTTTTTCATTAAGTAATGGAGAATCATTGAAAGCTTTTGATTAGAACACAGCTGTTATTGGTGTTGTGTTTAGAAACAGAAATGGGTTTAAAAGAAATCAATTAGTGGAGTATGACACAGCTTAGGTGATATGTGATCATTAGTGTGGTGGCAACAGTGTATATGATAAATATCATATCCATCTACCCATTGCAGAGCTAGACAGTTGAGAAACAATGTATGTGTAGGTGCAGTAGACACTGTGGTGCTCACCCACATCCTGCGTACATGGCCAGTACACCCATCCAATAGCTGCTATGTGTATTATCTCCTAAAGGCTCAAAGCTGCCTCATGTCTCAGGAGGCTTGTTTTCCACTAAATGAGAGTGAACTTGCATGGGAAGTTACCCACCGCATCTCTGGATATGCTTGTAGTCGGCTACTGATTGATATTGGGATACAAAAGCCAGCTCTTTTGCTCAAGGGAAAATAATTCTATAGTTTGGTTTATGCCTTGCCCCTGCTCAGCCCCCACTCCCTTACCTAAGACCACACTTTTCTTACACTCCGTTCCATTCTCTATCCTGCTTCTCTCACTGCTTTACAGGTATTTCCTGAAGAGCTCTCCCTCAATAAATCACAGTATCAAATCCCTGTCTCAGTCTCTGCTTCTCAAGAGCCCGTCTCATGCAGTGGATGTGTCTTGTCTTTAGGCATAGAGAAACTGAAATGTTGAGCATGTGACACCAGAATAATATTGATGCTTTTAACAGAAGTAGAAATATAAGGAAGAGAACCTGGCTTTAAAGGAAAAATAATTTTGTAGAGGGCTTTTGCTTCTGAAGCACCAATTTTGTGATTTAAAAAAAATACTTGGAAAATGAAGACCTAGATCTTGCCTTAGTTTTGATACAGAGGGATGGTAAAAATATATAAACTAATGAATAAAAGAAGAAAGGACCTCCAGAGAGAGAGATTACTGAGAAAACAGAGAGAAGTAGTCCATGGGCAGAGTCTTAGGGAGAAACTACACTTTGGAGATGTCAAGGAGAAAAGGAACCCATGGAATTCAGAAGAATCAGTCTCCAAAGGAAATGGGATTTTCAGAGAAGAACAGCATAATATATCTTAAAGAAGAGTCAAAAGAATAAAACCTGACAAAAGGTGAATCCCTTGGGCAATGAAGAGTACGCTGAGGTTGTCGCAGTTACTTCTGTATGTTGGCGGAGAAAGAAACCAAGGCTGCATGGGATCACATTCATTTGAAAGATGTAAGACAACCATGGTGATTCTTTTTGTCAGGAATTTACTGGGTTGCACAGTTCGGAAAACTCTGCTGTGTCTTTCTAGCACTCTCAGCAAAAGGTAACTTGAAATTAAGCAGCAAATGGGCTGTTGATAGAGGTATTATAAGGCTCATACTGATTTATTCTCTTGGGCTTCAGAGAGAACATTTCAAAAAGTCTTTTAGTCCTGAGGGTTTACCATTCTGATTTGTTTGTGCCATCTTGACTTCCATTATCCACTCTTAATTTTTCCTTGTCTTTGGACAGAATCAACAGAAGAAACCATAGAATTTTGCCCTGATAGACTCATTTGTTATATCCTTCATATGTAAGAAATTCAAATACTCTCATTTTTAATTCAAACTCCCTATAATACACTGTAATTTAAGAATGAGTGAAAAAAAAAAGGTTCATTTAGAGTAACCTATAACATGAACTTGAAACATTAAAATATAAACATTTTAAAGCATTAGTTCACCTTTTAACCAGCATAATTTCAAAAAGGTCAATGCAGTGAATGTCAACTGTTAAATTTTGCCAGCAACACAGAGGCTTTTTCAGATGAATCCTTATTAAAAGTATCCAAAACATCTGTATATAGTACAGAACTAAATTATTCTGCCTAAGTTTTTAATTTTTTCAGTTCACACTATCCTCAGTCTCTTCTGTAATATTAATAGCTCTACAGTTTCTGTCATCCAGAACTTCCATAGCACTAGTATTTTCTTTAAACAACTGGTAAATATTTCAAACTACCCAAAACTTCAGCAAAACCTTTTTTTTTAGTTTTAAGAGTTGTAGTAGCAGTATGACTAAAATCCCATTCTCATTTTTTGAGAATAAATGGTGAAAGAGCAGAGTGCCCTGGAGTGGCAGGTCTCATCATAGAACCTTACCTAGACCAACGTTTCACTCAGCATTTCCACCGAGAAGGCCCGGTAGAGAAAAAGTACAACATTGAGTCTGAAACCATAGATTTGTTCATCTTTAAAAACTGATAGCTATAGATTAAAAAAAAATAAATTTCTCTTTCACTCTGCAAACAAGAGTACTGTTAGTTTTATTCCCCCAGGATCAATACTAATCATGCTATATAACCAACTGAGTGCACTTGGTAACAAACTGGAGATGGTGAATTCAATTCCATTTTTGTGAGAGGGCTGCAAGTCAATATGTTCTGAAGACAAATTAAAAAATCTAATTTTTAAGCAGGGCTATCATAAGGAACACATTCATAATACATCACTTTCAATATACAAAGACATTGAATGGGTCTAGTTAATGTTAAAATATTATACTCATCACTGTCAAGTGCAACTTATCTCTCACTCGAGAGTCATCACTCCATCTGGCACATTATTTGAAAACATGTTTCCATTGCCTTCGTATGTGTGGAAGAATATTTGAGTTTAGAAAGGTTAAAGGGCTGAAAGATCTCTGAGTAAAACAGCGAGGTCACATGTAGTTTGGAAAATGCAATAGAGAGAACAATAGTAGAGGGGGAAAGAAATAAAATGCAACTTAGTAAGACAAACCCAGTGGAGGAGTGCAGCAGGTGAAAGCCAAATTGATTTTACAAAGAAGCATAGGTCTGCCCCCAATGCACACTTGCAGTATCAATGGATTCAGTGTTCATGGCTTTCCTTTCCATGTGGAATGTAGGAAGACACGCTCATTAAACTGTATGAGCTTTTAGGAGAATTTCAGTCACTCCAGCCAGCAAAAAGCACTGTATGACTTGATGCAGAATTAATGTCCATTCTGTTTGTTGTTAAGTTGGTGCATTTAAAATATTTTTTGTCACTCCTCTTAAATACAAACTGTACTTAAACTTATCCTGTTGACCAAATGAGTCTCTCTTCTCCAAGACCGTAAAAAAAAAAATCTAAGAATAAATCATCTCCTGGTTCCACTGTGCTCAGAGGAAGCAATAAATCACAAATCTTTCAGTTTTTCTTCTAGACCATAACAGTCCACGTCCTGTCTTAGTTCTAATCTCCTGTGCTATCACCACTTACTCATTTAAAAGTTCTTACCTTTTACTTTGCTTCAGTAGGTTTAACTGGTTTCAACTCTGTTCTAAGTATCACCTCTTAAAGTAATTGAAACTGACTTTTGGTTTGTTTTGAATTCAAAGACATTAGTGGATGGTTGAAAAAAAAGAAAATACCATCCATTTTACTATTTCCTGGTTTGTTTCAGACACTGATTCTGGATTTTCTTTAGGAGGTGATCATTTGCCCAGCATACGAGTGTGGGGGGATGAGGAAAGGGTTCAATCTGTCTCCAGAGACTGATTGATGAGTTGGAAGTAATCATGCAAAGGGTTCTTTATGGCATTCAGATCAGACCGCAACAGTCATCGCCAGCCACACCACCTTTAAGGTTTGCCCAAAGGTGAGCCCCTGTAACTTGTCTGGAAATAGCAGTATCATAAAATTTAGAACCAGAGTGAATATAAAGACAACATATAAACAGAAACTTCCCTTAGGTTCATAAAAAATGAAAGAGAACAGAAAAGAAATTGCCTGTGAAAAGAAAGATATCGCTTAGTCTTCTTTAAAGGTTGGCATCGTTTGCGAATATTATGAAATATATGCCAATCTGATTTGCTTTAGATAATAATGTCATATTGTTTTGTGTGTATTAAGAACTCTTTTCTTCTGTGATCCAGGGCTTTAAAGAAATAGAAAATTATCTTCAATGTACATTGCATAAAACAAGTAATAGAGCGCAACACAGCAGATCCATTTTCTGAAACTTTAACCTTACTCTGTTTTTCTAAATGACCTCCAAAAATTAAAGTTATCAGATCTATTCAATCTGAATGATGATCTAAGTGGAATTCACATCCCACTCAGATTTCTACCTCACACGTGTACGTTATTATATCAAATGGAAAGTAAAGATAAATTATGTTCATTCTCTTCCATTCACAAGAAAATAAATATGCAGTTTATGAAGATTGCTAACAATAAGGAATGAAATAAAAAGACTTCTGATTTAACCAGAAAGTAAACTTAATCACAGCACTTGTTTCATATGCAGTCTAGTTAATTGATGTTGTTACCTGAGATTTCAGGAGCTGCTTAGTAGATATCAGAACTACTGAAAACAAGCACTTCTAAAAGCAAAGCTTACAGATTATGTACTTGTTTTCAGAAAGAAGTATAAAAATAAATTAGTTCATCTTTGAATTTTTCAATATTGTGATTTTGTTAGACAATAAAGCTTTTGTAAACCTGTACTAAGTTCACATAAATAGACTGAAACGTCGTCTTTGCAAAGATCACTAGTGACCAATAATCACACCTGATCGGTGTCTCCTCATATATTTCTGTTTTCTGACTGATGCCACTGACTATCCTCTTCTTAAAACTGTATTCTATGAAAATACATCAACCTAACACTTCCTGAGTAAGTGTACCTGGCTCAGTATTTTGGTTCATCCATACAGGGACTAATTTTCTCATCTCCCCTCTTACCATCTTAATTCAAGGCTTAATTGTTCATTCTTGGATTACCAAAAAGTCTTCTGTTTATTCTTTATTTTTATTCTCTCTCCAACTCCAGTTCATCCTGTAGTAGGTTTGCATTGTGAGTTTCTATGGCCAAATGAATGTTGACAGAAGTGATGGTGTACTAGTTCTTAGGACTTAGATGTCATGTATTTCTGCTGGTTCCTTGAGGAGCTTCCGTCCACTATAAGAAGGAAATACCTCGACTAATTGATGTCGCTCAAGACTGCATCCCAGAACGAGAAACAGAGCAGCCCTGAGCATAATCCATAGCTGAAAAAGAACTGCCCCAGGTGCCCTGCAGACTTAGAAGTGAGAAAAGTATGCTTATCATCGTAGGTCACTGAGATGTTTGGATTATTTCTTAAATCGCATTATTGCAATAAAGGCCTTGCTAATACAGTGTTACTCTTATTGTGCACATGAAGAAAGTCAGACTCACAGAAAGTAAGTCACTTTTTCAAGGTAAGCCCAGAGATGCAGACTCAGGTCTCTGACTCAAAATTCTGTGGTCATTTCACAGTCTAACATGGCCTCTCAATATTTGTCTGTTGAAAGTTCAAGCTAAAATGTGTAATCATATACTTTTTCCTGCTTTTATTTATTAAACATTTATTGATTTATTACCATGTTCTATACACAGTGATGGGAGCTACTTGTATACAATTTCATTGTATATAAACTATCTCCAGGCTCCTACATAGTTTCTCTGGATAAGTCATAGCAGAAGAAGCACTGCGGATAGCAGAAATTACCTTACAAACATTCAGTGTCGGGCTTCCCTGGTGGCGCAGTGGTTGAGAGTCCGCCTGCCGATGCAGGGGACACGGGTTCGTGCCCCGGTCTGGGAGGATTCCACATGCCGCGGAGCGGCTGGGTCCGTGAGCCGTGGCCATTGAGCCTGCGCGTCCGGAGCCTGTGCTCCGCAACGGGAGAGGCCACAACAGTGAGAGGCCCGCGTACCGCAAAAAAAAAAAAAAAAAAAAAAAAACATTCAGTGTCTCCCAGTTTCACCAGAATAAGTTCTGTTCAGTGACCTATAAAGCCTTATGTGATTCAGCCCTTGGTCATATTTCCTGTTTTTCCCCCTCTCACTCTGCTTCAGCCACTCTAGTCTTCAGTTCTTTGCATGTACCAGAGATGCTCCTGTCTTAGGACCTTTGTCTTTGTTGTTAGAGGTTTGTCAACATTATTTGTATTTTCAAAAAAAAAAAATTTAATTTGATAATCCTCTTTATTAATTTTTGTATATTAATGTATCCACTTTTATTTGTCTTATTTTGTTTGATTCTACACAATTACTACTTTTCTAACTTCTTGTATTGGGTGCTTAGCTTACTTCCTTTTTTTTTCTAACTTATGGATTTAAGGTTATAAATTCCTCCTAAGAACTATAGACATTCCCTGACTCACAATGTTTTGACTTATGAGTTTTTGACTTTATGGTGGTGCAAAAGCATTCAGTAGACATCGTACTTTGAATTTTTAGTTTTGATCTTTTCCCAGGCTAGCAATGTGCAGCATGGAACTCTCTCGAGGTGCTGTGCAGAGGCAGCAATCATGAGGGTAAACCACTGACAAACATCATTCTGTACCCGTACAACCATTCTGTTTTTCACTTTCAGTACAGTATTCAATAAATTACATGAATAGACAACACTTTGTTATAGAATAGATTTTGTGTTAGATGATTTTGCCCAAATGTAGGCTAACGTAAATGTTCTGAGCATGTTTAAGGTAGGCTAGGCTAAATTTAAGTGTACTAAATGCATTTTTGACTTAAAATACTTTCCATTTAGGATGGGTTTATCAGGACATAACCCCATCATAAGTAGAGGAAAATCTGTACTTTTTGCATTTTATGTTAGCTAAGAAGTCTTCTTCTTTCATTTAATTCTAAGTATGATTTCCATTGAGATTTTTTCTCTTCAATCTGTTATATATTTAGATGTATTTTTAATATAAAAATATTATATTTTTATTATTTATATATTCTTTTGGTTTCTAACTTAATGTCATTGTGCTCAGAGAATGTGGCTTGCATTATCTGCATCTTGGAATTTTTATTTTTTTGAAATTTGATTTATGCCTAAAATGTGATCAAATTTTATGAATATTCCATAAGTGCTTGAAAAGTTTTGGGATGCAGTGTTCCTTAGATGTCCTATTCTACTAAGCTTGTTAATTGCATTGTTCAAATGTATATTCTCATTAATTTTTTTGTCTTCTTGATCAATCAGTAAAAGAGGCATGTTAAAAATCAATTTTTCTCAGTTTCTTTTAATTCATTCAATTTCACTTGACATGTTTTAAATCTATATTATTAGGTCCAAAGAACATTAGGATTGGAACATCATCCTGAAAAACTGAATATTTATCAAAACAGAGTGGACCTCTTTATCTAAATTAATTCTAGTTTGCCTAGAAAATCTATTTAGTCTGGTATTAAAATAGAAGCACTGGATTTCTTTTAGTTCTTATTTACCTCTCATGTATGTTTGCCTATATACATTTGCCTATCATATATAGTTATTGGTTTATTTCAAACATTCTATGTCCTTACACTTCTTTATGCCTCTCCTAAGGAACACATGGCTAATTTTTTAAAAACCCTATCATTTTTCTTTTCAATAGGATACTTTTTATCTTTTAAGTGCAGTATTTATTTCATTTACATTATTCCACTAGACCATAAGCTTCATTGAATCATGAAGTTTTGTTGCTTTATTTATTCAGGTCCCCCCAGCACCTAGAGTAATAGTACCTTGCACGCAGTAAGGGCTCAATACATATTTGTTGAGTGAATGAGTGAATGAATGGTTATGGTACACTTGGATTTATTTCTACCCTGCAGCATTTTTATAGAGAGACAATGTTCTGATGATTAAGAACATGCTCAAATTCAATCATTGGTACCTACCAATTCCACAACTTTGAGTGTGTCTCTGCCTCAGTTACTTCATCTGATTGTGGGAATGACAACAGCTTCCTCTTCCTAATGATGTGCTTAGGATTAAATAATTTAAACCATGTAAATCATTTAGAACAGTATTTTGCACGTAATAAGTGTCATATAAGTGCTAGCTATTATCCCCCCCCTTCACTAAATTGGAAATTATACAATTTGCAGACTTTAAAAAATTTTAACTTCCCTATTTAACCATACATGGTCTAAAGTTAATTAATGTAAAAGAATTATGAAACACTTGAACTCTGATTACCATCTTCCAATATATCTGAAGTTTTAGTTCAAGAGTATAATTCTATCTTAATTTTTAATATTTTCATTGGACATAATTGGTAGTAATTTATACTGACACAGCTTATTTATATATGAACTTATTTTATTAATTTTAAAAGTAATCATTCTTTCTTCTCTTCCCTCTCTCTTCCTGACTTCTTTGAAAATCTTCTCAATTATTCCGTGCTTTGAATTTTTATTTCATCATCTATGTATGAATTTGATTTTAATTTTTTATGCTTGGCTTTCACTGTGCTTCTTAAAAGTGAAGATTCATGTATTTGTTTTGTTCTGGAAAACTCTAAGTCATTTTCTCTTTGAATATTGCCCCTCCTCCCCCCTCTTTATTCTTTTCTTCCAGGACTCCAATTAAATGTATGTTTTATATTCTCACTCAATTTTTCAACTTCCTTTACCCCACCTTTAATATGTACCTCTTAACAGTCTGTGCAACTTCCTTAGATTTTTTTTCTCAAGTTCACTAGCTATGTTCGACATGTTCATGAATTTAATTTTGATTTATATATTTTTTATTCCTAGGAATTGTGTTTTGTTTTTAAATGTATGTACTTGTTTAGTTTTACAGCTGTCTCCGATTGCTTCTTAACACTTTTTGTATTATTTTTTACTTCTGTAATAAAATAAAGTGTCCTCATATCTCCCACTGCAGGGTAAAATTCCCCCACCTCCCCTAGTTTACTCAATAACCATATTACCTTCTAGTATTTGAAATGCGTCTGATTCAGCTCCTCAGTAGCTCCCAAGGTTTCTTTCCTGTCTCCTCTGCATAAATCCATTCAAATCTAGGCTCTATGTATTGGCAGATGTCCTCAAAGAAATGCCAGTTTCACAGCTTGCTTACCGCTCTGAATCTGGCTTGGCTTACAAAAAGAATTTTAACATATGTTTATTTATTATTTTTGTATTGGAGTATAGTTGCTTTACAGTGGTGTGTTAGTTTCTGTTGTACAATGAAGTGAATCAGCTATATGTATACATATATCCTCTCCCTCTTGGACCTCTCTCTCATCCCCGCCCCCGTTCCCCCCCACCTAGGTCATCACAGAGCACTGAGCTGAGCTCCCTGTGCTACCCAGCAGGTTCCCACTAGTTATCTATTTTACACATTCTGTATACTGGAAATAGTCTCCCTAGACATTTGTTCACTTGTCTCCAGAAATAGACATTATATCCAGTGTGTCCTCTATGGCTCTTGATTTCACACTCTGTGCCCTTAATTCTGTTGCCCTTCATAGTGCTTGTGACAGGAGCAACCCCACTATCCTCTGGCCTCTGCAATGTCAGCCTCCACTTCTGAATCCATGGTTCAAGCCTCTGCCTCTAGGCTCATGGCCCTGACCTCTGCACCCAAGGCACTGCTTCAGAGTTCTTTCTTTTTTTTTCCCTTGCAGGATAACAAATACTGGCAGCTGAGAAACTCTATCAGTCTGTTTCCTGCCTGTAGAATTCTGGCAGTATGACAACCTTCTTACATTTCATCCAGACTCTCACTTTTAGTTCAAGCTGGCAATGTTTCTGCTGGTATAACATTCTTAAAACTTTGCGAGCCTCCCGTGTATGTCATGGGAATCTACATGGTTAAACAAAAGGCTCTACACAGATTCCTCCTGGATAACCCTATCTCTATTCCTGGCTTCCACTCAGAAGCATAATTGGCTTCATTAGCCACATATCTCATCTCTTCAGCAAAAGCTTATCCAGCCACAACCTTGGTTCTCTCTCTAGAGTACACTTTTCCAACAGTGAATTTCCTAATTTTAGCATCCTTTGCAATCTGGATAGGCTGAGAATCTTCCAAATCACCAAATGTTGGTTCACCTTTGCTTAAAAATTTCGCCTTCAATTTATCTCATTTTACTACAAGCAGCAACCTCTTTCTGCATCTTCAATACTTTGCTTGGAAATGTCCTCAGCTAAATATCCAAATTTATTATTTATAAGATCTGCTTTCTCTCCAATAGTAGAATACAATTCAGCCAAATCTTCTGCCGCTGTGTAACAAGGTTTGCCTTTCCTCCGGTTTCCAGTAACACGTTCTTCATTTCATTCTGAGACCTCACCGTAAGCACCTTTAATGTACATATTTCTAACAACATTTTTTAATGAATATTATCTAAGATGACAGAAGTTTTCTGCCAGCCCTTCACATCCTTCTGAGGTCATACCAGAATACTCTTTTATAAATTAATTTATGTTTTTAAATTTTTTTTTATTGGAGTAAAATTGCTTTACAATGTTGTGTTAGTTTCTGCTGTACAATGAAGTGAGTCAGCTACATGTATACCTATATCCCCTCCCTCCTGGACCTACCTCCCCCTTTCCCCCCATCTAGATCATCACAGAGCACTGAGCTGAGCTCCCTGTGCTATCCAGCAGGTTCCCACTAGCTATCTGTTTTACATATGGTAGTGTATTTATGTCAAACCTAATCTCCCAATTTGTCCCACCCTGTGTGCACACGTCCATTCTCTATGTCTGCTTCTCTATTCCTGCTCACATTTCTACCAACAGTCACTTCAAGACAATCTAGACTTTATTGCATGCCTCAAATTCTTCCATTACCCAATTCCAAGCCATTTTCACATTTTTAGGTATTATTACAGCATCATCCCACGTCCAGTAACAAAATCTGTGTTAGTTTCATAGGGATGACAAAACAAATAACCACAATGTGATGGCTGAAAACAACAGAAATTTATTCTTTCAAAGTTCTGGAGCCAAAGGTCTGAAATCAAGGTGTTGGCAGGCTCCCCTTCCGTCTGAAACCTCTACAGTAGAATCTTCCCTGCCTCTTCCAGCTTTTGGTGTCTCAAAAAGTTGTTTGGCTGTGACAGCATAGCTCCAGTCTCTGTCTCCATCTTCACCAACCTTCTCTTGGTGCTTCCATATTCTCTCTTTTCGGCATTCTCTTTTTTTGGCCTTTTATAAAAACACTTGTCATTGGATTTAGAACCCACTCTAATCCAAGATGATCTCATCTTGAGATTCTTACCTTAATTATATCTGCAAAGGCCTTTATTCCAAATAAGATCACATACTGAGGTTCTGGATATACGTCTATATCTTTGGGGGAATACCATTTAATCTACTACAGATATTTTCAAATAATTATTCATAAAAATATGTGTTAAGTAGACATCAGCTTACTATTATTGAAAGTATGTAAGCCAGACCTATCTACAACATTTATTTCTACTTTTTCCCTCTAACATTACAACAGAAAGATCAAGGATTAAAATTTAATAACAACCAACATATGATACTTCGGACCTAAAAATTGAAGGCATATAAAATAAAAGGTGAGGGGACTTTACGATTTTTGTTTTCTTTCTTACATTGCAATAACATTTTTAATTACATTCCTAGAGTCACAAGTAGAAAAATATTCTAACAATATGACAAGGCATGGTAAACACAAATGATTAAGCTCTAATAGTGTGACTGCTTGAGGACACTGAAAACAGCAAACCCCATGTCACTTATTCACACTGAGTACAACCTTCTTGAAAATAACATTTTTTTTTAACATGCTGCTACTGCTTCAAGGTACTCTAAAGGATTTCACAGTCAGGATAAAAAGGATGTTTTGGTTATCTTTTCCTCGAGATTATGAAAAGTAAAATGGAACTCCTTTTTACTCTCACTTCTGTGCCTATTAGGTGAATGTAAAATGGCTCTCATAATGGCCTTCAATATTATGAACTCTTAAAGCTTTACCTGGCAGGTGTCTATTAAATTCTTGCATTGTTGATAGACAGGGAACCCCTAATGGGAATTAACAATGTTGTTGATTCGTGCAGAGCACAAAAAGTTAAGAGGGCAAAAGAACTTGTCCATAAATTGACTGTTTTCTTCCTCATTAGTAGCTCTAAAACACAGCCAGTGAATCACATGGAAAATAGATTATGACATGTTTCTCAACGGTAATAACTGTCAGTTATAATGAGCAAACGGCACACACCTGATTTTGACCACAACAATATAGAGAATGCTACAGAGCCAGTCCTAGGAAAATGAGGGGTTTGTCTGATACCCTATATTTGGTGATGGTCTCCTTTCCCCAACTCATGTCTATTTTACAGAAACTATAATCCTAACCCAGTCTTTTCATGTTATTACTCAGCACTCCATAGCTACTAGTACAATATATATTCAAATAAATATTCTTTATATTTGATTCCTATCATTATTCTTGCCTCCCACTATAGATTTCTCTTATTTCTCTTTGAACTAGAGAAACCTTATGTCAATTCTCAATGCCAATGACTAATTGAATTTTAAATAAGTAAATCCTTGCTAATTTAACAATTTTATAGTCAAAGCAGTGGTTTTTCTATCCTGGAGAAGGACAGGAGAAAAGGATTGCCATGGTCACAAGGATATTTCGAGGGATGGTGAATATATCCATTATCTTGGTTATGGCAACTGTTTCACTTATGTAGACGTGCACCCAAACTTATCAAATTGCACACATTAAGTATGCAAATTTTATTATGTATCAATTATACCCCAATAAAAGGAAAAATAAATGTATATTAATTCAAATTATCAGAAGACAGTCAAATTAAAAATTTGATAGTCACCCCAGCAATATTTCAAACGTTCAGATGTATGACTAGGATCAACTATGTTGTGCAACACAAAGAACCCATTATTGTCATCAGAGAAAGTGCTATTGGACCACACTGCTTTAAGCAGGACATAAGCCCCCAGATGATATATCAGCTTAGAAGGTGACTATCAGCCAAAAAATATAGACTACAATCTATGAATGTAACATAAGGAGGTGAACGAGGATGGGGGATGGACCGAAGACTGAGCTGGAAGAGAAGTCTAAAGGGAGACAGGTAAAGAAAGGAGAGGATGACATTACAAACAGAACTCTAACCATAGTTAGTTTCATTTTCTTTCCTTTGAATGCTCTGGGATATGAGTATACTTAGCTGTAGTAAATACTGAAAAACTGCTTTTCCAAAGGTGGTTCTTATTTCTAATTTACGTCACTATGAGCACTGCTTGAGTTTCTAGTTGATCCACATGCCCATCAACACTTACTTGCTTTGTGAATTTACCTTTTTCGGTAGATGTATTGTAGTAAAATTGGCATTTCATTTTGTATTTACCAGATGACAAATCACACTAAACCTATTTTTATATGATTTTTGGTCATTTGCATGTGCTTTTTTTGTGAAGTTCCTTTCAAGTATTTTACTCATTTTTTTAAAATGGGTTTTCTGTCATTTTGTTATTGATTAACAAATTATCTACGTTTGTAACATGAGTCTTTTTTTTAACATTTTTATTGGAGTATAATTGCTTTACAATGGTGTGTCAGTTTCTGTTTTTATAACAAAGTGAATCAGTTATACATACACATATGTCCCCATATCTCTTCCCTCTTGCATCTCCATCTACCTCACCCTCCCTATCCCACCCCTCTAGGTGGTCACAAAGCACCAAGCTGATCTCCCTGTGCTATGTGGCTGCTTCCCACTAGCTATCTATTTTATGTTTGGTAGTGTACATATGTCCATGCCACTCTCTCACTTTGTCCCAGCTTACCCTTCACCCTCCCTGTATCCTCAAGTCCATTCTCTAGTAGGTCTGCATATTTATTCCCGTCTTGCCCCTAGGTTCTTCTGACCATGTTCTTTTTCTTTCTTCTTTTTTTTTTTTTAGATTCCATATATATGTGTTAGCATACAGTATTTGTTTTTCTCTTTCTAACTTACTTCACTCTGTATGACAGTCTTTAGGTCCACCCACCTTACTACAAATAACTCAATTTCGTTTATTTTATGGCTGAGTAATATTCCATTGTATATGTGTGCCACATCTTCTTTATCCATTCATCTGTTGATGGACACTTATGTTGCTTCCATGTCCTGGCTATTGTAAATAGAGCTGCAATGAACATTGTGGTACTTGACTCTTTTTGAATTACAGTTTTCTCAGGGTATATGCCCAGTAGTGAGATTGCTGGATTGTATGGTAGTCCTATTTTTAGTTTTTTAAGGAACCTCCATACTGTTCTCCATAATGGCTGTATCAATTTATATTCCCACCAACAGTGAAAGAGGGTTCCCTTTTCTCCACACCCTATCCAGCATTTATTGTCTGTAGATTTTTTGATGATGGCCATTCTGACTGGTGTGAGATGTTATCTCATTGCAGTTTTGATTTTCATTTCTCTAATAATTAATGATATTGAGCATTCTTTCATGTGTTTGTTGGCAAACTGTATATCTTCTTCAGAGAAACATCTATTTAAGTCTTCTGCCCATTTTTGGATGGGGTTGTTTGTTTTTCTGATATTGAGCTGCATGAGCTGCTTGTAAACTTCAGAGATTAATCCTTTGTCAGTTGCTTCATTTGCAAATATTTTCTCCCATTCTGAGGGTTGTCTTTTCATCTTGTTTATGGTTTCCTTTGCTGTACAAAAGCTTTTAAGTTTCATTAGGTCCCATTTGTTGTAAAGATGCTACCGGAAAACTACTAGAGCTAATCAATGAATTTCGTAAAGTAGCAGGATACAAATTAATGCACAGAAATCTCCTGCATTCCTATACACTAGTGACGAAAAATCTGAAAGTGAAATTAAGAAAACACTCCCATTTACCACTGCAACAAAAGAATAAAATACCTAGGAATAAACCTACATAAGGAGACAAAAGAACTGTATCCAGAAAATTATAAGACACTGATGAAAGAAATTACAGATGATACAAATAGATGGAGAGATATACCATGTTCTTGGATTGGAAGAATCAACATTGTGAAAATGACTCTACTACCCAAAGCAATCTACAGATTCAATGCAATCCATATCAAACTTCGACTGGCATTTTTCACAGAACTAGAACAAAAAATTTCATAATTTGTATGGAAACACAAAAGACCCGGAATAGCCAAAGCAATCTTGAGAACAAAAAGTGGAGCTGGAGGAATCTGGCTCCCTGATTTCAGACTGTACTACAAAGCTACAGTAATCAAGACAGTATGGTACTGGCACAAAAACAGAAATATAGATCAAGGGAACAGGATAGAAAGCCCAGAGATAAACCCACACACATATGGTCACCTTATCTTTGATAAAGGAGGCAGGAATGTACAGTGGAGAAAAGACAGCCTCTTCAATAAGTGATGCTGGGAAAACTGGACAGCTACATGCAAAAGAATGAAATTAGAACACTCCCTAACACCATACACAAAAATAAACTCAAAATGGATTAAAGACCTAAATGTAAGGCCAGACACTATCAAACTCTTAGAGGAAAACATAGGCAGAACACTCTATGACATAACTCACAGCAAGATCCTTTTTGACCCATCTCCTAGAGAAATGGAAATAAAAACAAAAATGTAACATGAGTCTTTTGTTGGCTATATGTATTGCTAATATCTTCTCCCATGGTAAGGATTTCACTGTTGATAAAGACTTTTGAGGAACAGAAGTTTTAAATTTTAATATAGTCTAATTTATTATGTTTTCCTTTATGGTATTATTTTTTGCATTGTATTTAAAAATCTTTGTCTATTTCAGGTCTCCTGAAAACTTTGTTGTTTCTAATTAAAACTTTCACATTTAGATACATTGGCATTAATTGTTGCGAGTTTTGTGAAGAAGAGGTCAGAGTTCATTTATTTTTCTGTATAAATATACAATTAACCAAGAACCATTCATTTAGAGGAACATTATTTACACCCTGCTCATCAGCATCACTTTTTCCTAAATTAGGTGTGTGTATAAGTGTAGATTAATTTGTGAACTATTTTTTTCATGAGGCCTCTTGTCTGTACCTACAACAATACAACTCTAACTAAAAAAACTCTGTAATATGTTTTGATATATGATGGTGTGTGTGTTCCAGTTTTGTTCTTCTCCAAGTTTATCTTAGTTATTCTTGGATATTTTCATTTCCATAAACATTTTAGAGTAATCTTGAATTTTTGTAAAACTTCTGATATGTTCATTGAGATTGCTTTTGTCTATAAATCAATTTGGAGAGAATTATTTTTTCAAAGTTGAAATTTTCCATCTATGGATATATTATATCCCTCTACTTAATTAGGTATCCTCTAATTTTTGTCAATAATGTCTTATAGCTTTCAATCTAGCAGTCTTAGACACTTTTTTGGATTTATTCCCAGGTACTTTTTGCTTTATGATGCTATTTAAGCTATATCATTTCATTTAAGTTATATTTTCTATATTTATATGGAAATACAATTAATTTTCATATTAATTTTGTATCCAGAGATCTTTCTAAATTTATTTATTAATTATAACAGTTTTCTGCATATTCTTTTGGGATTTCTCTAGCTTTCTTTAGGCTAGTTTTTGTGCAGTATATATTTTTCCATCCTTTTCATTTATACTACTTTATTTTTAAAGTGGATCTCTCACAAGTTACATCTATATATTTGATTTAATGATGATTATTCAACTGGACAATACTTTTCACATCGCAGTCCATAGTTCTAATGTTCACAGGAATGATACCAGAATGAGGTATGGTAAAGGGAAGAAATTATTCCAATAACATTTTTTGAAACTAGTTTCCTGAAAATGTCTCATGACGGCATTGATATACTTGTTCTTTAAAATTCACAATTTTAAGAAATACGTTCTTTAAAATATTTTAGTATAACATATTAAAAGTATTTTTAAAATCCCTTTCAAGAGATATTCTTTGATACCAAGAGTATTTCCATCTTAGTGTCAAATCAGAAGAATTTCTCTAATGGCTGATACTTTCAATTAAGAATGAATGATGACAAACTAGTTGCTAACATATTTTGGTTTGTTGTGATTTCCCCTAAAATTCTTAGTCACACATGTAACCATGTAATGAAGTCAGATATCCACATCAACACAGGGATTCAGCTTCTGTCATATTTCAGAGTAGTGTCTATAGTCATATTTACAATTCAATGATCATTTTTTGAAGGAGAATCACAAGTGAATTAAAGTGTAAATGAAAGCAAATGTACCACAACAGCCCAACTTACTTGTCTCTCCCTTTGATAGCTAATTGGGAATGAAGAAAGGAACAACATGGCTTTTTTAAAAGTAGAGAGGTTTTTGTTTGTTTGTTTTACTGGGTTTATATACCCATCCTAGAAGAAACTTTCACATTTCAAATTTTTAATAAATTCTGTATTTGAAACTTGCTGCCTGTCTTCATAATCATTTTACACAAAATTTTTCCAAACTTCCAGCAATCTTCCTGAAAAAAAGAGCTTAAAAGATAGGTTGGGGTAATGCTGAAAGCTCAAATAACAGAGTTTTTAGTAGGAATGTAACATGACTTGAACTATACTTTATGGAAAATTGGCTTGGCAGTATTTTGTAGAATGAATAGAAATAAGTCTAGCCCAATGATAGAAAACCAGCTGAGAAGTTATCACAAATATCCAGATGAGATGTAATGATGTGTGAACTATAATGACAGGTATATCAATGGGACAGAAGGGACAGAAAAAAGACACATTGTGGAAATAAAACTTGTGTGACAAGATTTGGCAACAGACAAATTGGGGAAAAAGAAAAAGTCAAAAGGGATGTTTCAATCTGGGGAGTTTGGAGATACGATTGTACAATTAATGATAATAGGGAAATCGGAAGGAAGTTACCATCTGGAGAGGAAAATAATGACTTTTTTCCCACATATATTAAGTACAGTATTTTAGTATGTCATCCAGTGGTATAGGTTCAACTGCAGTTGGAGTTGTGGGACAGGAAAAGAGGTAGGGCCATGGTTATTGGAATGAGTTTTGAATTCATGAAAGCCTAATTGAGATACAGAGGAGAAAGAGAATGAAAACAAACATAAATTTTTGGAACTTCCATCTTTAGGGTTAGAAGAAAGGAAGAAGAACCAGCAAAGTTCATAGAAACAAATAAGCATGATGAACTCCATTCAGAGTAAAAACTGTACAGGGTAATTTAATGGCAAAACCAGTGATAAAGAGAAAATGTAATCAGAAAAATAAATTACATTACATAGGGCCATGATGATACAAATGATAACAGACGTCCCATAGGAAACAATGCAAGATAGAATACAATGGAGTAACATCTCTAAAATTCTAAAAGAGAAAAACAGTCAGCACAGAATTCTATTCCCAACAAAAATATCTTTAAAAAATAGACGTGAATTAAAGATTTTCCCAGACATTTAAAAGTACTAGAAATTTTCGGTACTAGCAGACCAGAACTACATGAAATGTTAAAGGAAATTATTGAGGGAGAAGGAATATTATATGAGGGGGAAATATGGGTTCAATCAAAGAAATAAAAATAATTGAGAAAATCATGAAACTAAAAACTGGCTTTTTGAGAAGATCAATATACTGATTAACCTCTAGTCAGGTTAATCAGGAAAAAAAGGAGAGAAAATACAAATTATCAATATCAGGAATGAGAGAAGAGATATTACTATAAACTTTAAAAATAAAAAGAGTATATTATGAACAGCTTTATGCCAGTACACTTGAAAACATTTGCAATTTACAAATGTTTTAAAGCTCACCTAAGAAAGAAATAAGTAACTTAAATGGCCCTGTATCTTTTAAAGAAAATAAATTTGTAGTTAAAAACCTTCCCAGACAGTTAATGCTAAGAGAAAATAGCTTCATTAGTGATTTCTACTGAACATTTAAAGAATAAATAACCGTTTAATACAAAGTCTCTCAGAAAATAAAGGAGGAATGAAAACTTTCCAATTACTTCTAGAGGCTAGCATTACTCTGATATAAAAGTAGACAAAGACATTACAAAAAAAGAAAACTATAGACCAATATAATTCATGAACACACTAAAAATTCTTGATGGAATTTTAGCAAATTGAATTCAACAATGTGTAAAAAGGACAATACATCATGCATTTGTGGGTCCATAGTCTCTTAGCCTAAAAAACTGACCTTGGGGAAAAAGAAACATACTGGCCACTATAGTGTACTTGCTGAGAATTTTTTCTATAAAAATATTTTATGTTTTTTGTATATATTTAAGACCTCAATGTGTGAACTGTTAATTTTTTTCATTATTCAATTAGGAAAACAAATATGTGAAAGTGTGTCAAAAACCTGGATTTTGTGTGTGAGGAGTAAGAGTTGACATAATCTGAACACTTTTAAATTGTTGGAACTGTCCATGTTATTTTTCTCAAGTATACAAAATTATTCTATCAAGAATATCATCATATAAATCTGTTTTTGTAATTTAGGGTCAACTTTTGGCCAGAAAGTAAAATTTGGGAGAGAAAAAAAGATGGCAGAAAAAAAAAAAAAAAGATGGCAAGTGGGTCTTGTGTCTGTGACGAGGCAAAAGAAGGCAGCCAAATATTTTTCTTTTCTTTCTTCTTCTCTTCCATTTTTTCCAGCTCTTTTGAAATATTATTGGCTTGTAACATATGTAAGTTTAAGGTATACAATGTGAAGATTTTATGTACATATATATTGTGAAATGAATACCACTACTGGATTACTTCTCTTCTATGTTTAAATAACAGCAATGAATTGTGACAAAGAGTTGCTGACAGGAAGGAAGTTTGTTTTCCTGACTCACTGCCTTTTCTATAATCCTACTCACTGTTAAACATTTGAACAGAGTGAACCAGAACATCTTATATCAGCTAACACTTCCTCATGGATCCAGCCCTGCGTGGGCTCCAATACCAGACTAGACCAATTCCTGTTAGTGCCAATAACCACTGCCAACAACTTCAAAAAGATACTATCCTTGCATGTTCTGGACTGAACTGCCTCACATTTTGTCACTTCAGAAAGGATCTCTGTTTCCAGATAGTGACAAATGCACGTAAGGCTCAGGACCCCAGTTAACTGACATTTTGGCATTATAGGATTTCTTTTTAATCTGAGATGCAGCAAAAATATTTTTCTGTCCTTAGCAAATATCAAACTCAAATAAATTTTTATTTTTTTTAAATATATTCTTCTAAATGTTGAAAAATATTTTAAGTTATTGAGTCTCTACAGCATATGTTAAATGTTGAAATTTTCTAAAGTAAAATTTGTACAAGAGAGTAAAAAGTAATGGAATCAAAAGAAGCATGGCAAAAATTTAAGTGATTCCAAATTTTTTCTTTGGATCCCAAATATCAGAAGAGCCCATGTTTGTAAAGTATTTACTATATTTCAGGCACTGGGCTAAACACATTATATGTTGTATTTTTCTTGATCCTTAGACTGTAACCCACTGAAGAAGTTAATATTCTCATTTTGCTTATAAGAAATCTGAGCTTCAGTGAGCTTAAGTTCCTTGCCCACGGTTGCACGGCAGATAAGTGATAGAGCTGGGATGCAGATCCTGTCTGTCTGGCTTTGAAGGCATGAACTTTAACCACTAGACTGTACTGCCTCATGAGAAGAAACTTAACCCAAGTACATCAAGCATTAAAAGTACAAATACAAAAGCAGATTGCCATGCCTGAAGATACACAATATGATGGCAACTGAAATGGTCTCCAACAATGAATAATTTTTTTTCCTGTCACATGCAGATTAATCATTAATCAGCTTTCCAATTAAGTTGTATATAATTAATTTATAAAATGACGAGTATTGTAAAAACAGTGGTGTTCTGTTTTTCATTACTTTTGCATCATTTACTATTCACTATTTGATTTCTTCTCTACAGACATTTCTATTACATTTTCTAAAATATTAATTTATTCACCTAAAAGTTTAATATCACTGCAGATTTTATCAAACTTTGCACAAAATTTAAATAAAATTTCTGTTTGAGCATCACCCTACACTTCTCTGCAACAAAATTTAACCATCTTGTTTCCCAGATTTTTTGTGGCCTTGATTCTCATTTTTAAGTATTGTATGTATGTGTTTGTGTGTGTGTTTTAGAGATTCTATTTTTAATACAAACAACTTAGCAATGAACAATTTTTAAAACCCTATTCCATTCTGAAAATATGTACAAATGATTTATTTTACTTTGACCTATTGGATAAGTATTATTTTTGTATCTAACAGGATTTCTGTTTGGCTGCAACTAACAGAGCTCTGACTAAGGGATGCAAGCAAATAGGTATTCATTTATCTCATGAAGGAAGAAGTCCATGGGTTCAGGCAATTATACTCAACAATGCCACTGAGAAAGCAGGCTCCTTCTAGCTTCCTGCTCTGGCATCCTTAGCAATGGATTCTGCATCTCAAAGTATTGCATTTGTTCTAAGCAAAAGGAAGTAAGCTGAAGAAACAGCACCAGATGCTTCCATCTCATTGGCCAAGATTAAGTAATATAGACATGGCCACACCCAGCTGCAATAAGGCTGAAATATACAGTTTAGATTTTGTCTTACTTAGCTTGCAGAAGTTTAAGTAGAGGAAAGCAGAAGAGAAGAAATGGATATTGAATGAACAAATCTACACCATTTGCTTGTTTTTAATAGCACTACAGTTGCAGACATCCCAGCTTGATAAGAAGCCCTGCCTATTCAAGTTTATCTGACAGTAGCTGCTATGCTTGGAATTCCAGTTTCTGTCAAAGTGTCTTCATAAAATAAGTTAAAATGTAAACATAAATTACAAATAAGTTACTTTTGGTGCTATTCTGTACTCATTAACTTAAGACAAAAATGTCAATTATTTTATCATTCGATTTCACACCTTAATTCTATGCATGTATGTAGCTATCTATATTATTTTTATTGCGTGCTTTTATGGTATATTTTAAACCATTCTTAGATAATTCCAAGATCCACTCTAGACTGCACACATTTTCCAAAGGAATATCTTTTAAAATATTTAAAATGTGATTACTCATTTGTGATCCTTTTAACAAAACTAAAATTCTGTCTATGTTTATTTTGCATACAACATATCCATAAAATCTTACACAGTATATATAACATGACTTATATATCTTAATTTATATCTGGAATATAATGAGTTGTAAACATATCTTAATTTAACAATTAAAGTACAGCATTTAATATCTTCCATGAGCTCTTTCTTATCTCATTATTTTCCTCAAATGCCCATGTTAGTTTTGATTATAGGTCATGAACAAAAGAAGCGGTCTGAAGACTGAGTCTTGGGGCATTTCAGTTTTAGAGATCTTAAAATAAGGAAACATAAAAGGAAAATGTAAAGAAACGACCAGAAGAATACCACAGGAATTAGTTGTCAGGAAGCCAAGTGACAAAAGTGTTCCAACAGGAAGAGTGATCAAACAGCATCAAATGCAACTGACAGATGAATTAAGATGATGACTGAAAATTGACGATTGGATTTAGCCACATAGTCATTGTTGATGACTTTGATAATAAGAGCATTTCCAGTAAAGTAGTTGGGATGAAAGCCTGTGTGCAGCAAAAAATAAATGGAAAAGAATTAGAGTGTGTGAATATGAAAAACTCAATGAGTTTTTCTGTAACAAGGAGTAGAGATGGTGCCTAGAGAGAAATGTGGTCTCAAGTAGAGTCACCAACCATCCTGTTTAGATAGGTCAGAAGGGTTTCCTGGGACATGGGAATTTCAATGTGGTTGATAGTGCATCACACTGAGTGGTACTGTTTAATAGTTTTGTTTTATGAGATTGAATAAATTACAGATTTTTTGCATTTTGATGGGAAATAGGCAATAGAGAGGGGAAAACTGTTGTTGCTTGAGTGATAACCCTGAGAAAGGGAAAGGAGGCGAAATTTGGCACAGAGTGATTATCAAGAAGAGTTAAAACAGGAAGGAAGGCAATATAATCATGGCTACAGATGCTGACATGCTGGTGCAAATGTGGAAACTCCTTTCTGATGGATTTAATATTCACAATGACCTGGGCAGCACAGCATCAGAGTAAGGAAAGGATAATGTTGAAGACTGAGAGGAGAAAAAATGATATAGTGGTTTAAGAGAATGGGAAAGTAAATTGTAAAGGCAAATGTAGCATGGCTGTGGCTCAGCATTAAAAGCCTCTTAAGAGAGGTTATGATTTTAAAGTGAGACTACTTCATTTTGTTCATTTGGTTATTGCCCATTTCCTCCCCTCAAATGTAGATATGAGCAGAGAAGAGACATTTTTTCTTGAATTTTATTTTATTTTATTTTTATACTGAAGGTTCTTATTAGTTACGCATTTTATACATATTATTGTAAACATATCAATCCCAATCTCCCAATTCATCACACCACCACCACCCCACTACCATGCCACTTTACCCCCTTGGTGTCCATACATTTGTCCTCTACATCTGTATCTCTATTTCTGCCTTGCAACCTGGTTCCTTTGTACCATTTTTCTAGATTCCACATATATGCGTTAATATACAATATTTGTTTTTCTCTTTCTGACTTACTTCACTCTGTATGGCAGTCTCTAGATTCATCCACATCTCTACAAATGACCCAATTTCATTCCTTTTTATGCCTAATATTCCATTTTATATATGTATCACATCTTCTTTATCCACTCATCTGTCGATGGGCATTTAGGTTGCTTCCATGACCTGGCTATTGTAAATAGTGCTGCAATGAACATTGGGGTGCATGTGTCTTTTTGAACTATGGTTTTCTCTGGGTATATGCCCAGTAGTGGGATTGCCAGGTCATATGGTAATTCTATTTTTAGTTTTTTAAGTGACCTCCATACTGTTCTCCATAGTGGCTGTATCAATTTACATTCCCACCAACAGTGCAAGAGGGTACCCTTTTCTCCCCACCCTCTCCAGCATTTGTTGTTCGTAGATTTTCTGATAATGGCCATTCTGACCGGTGTGAGGTGATACCTCATTGTAGTTTTGATTTGCATTCCTCTAATAATTACTAATGTTGAGCAGCTTTTCACGTGCTTCTTGGCAATCTGAATGTCTTCTATGGAGAAATGTCTATTTAGGTCTACAGCCCATTTTTTGATTGGGTTGTTTGTTTTTTTTTTAATATTGAAATGCATGGGCTGTTCATATATTTTGGAGATTAATCCTTTGTCTGTTGATTCGTTTGCAAATATTTTCTCCCATTCTGAAGGTCGTATTTTCATCTTGTGTGTACAAAAGCCTTTGCTTTACAAAAGCTTTTAAGTTACATTAGGTCCCATTTGTTTATTTTTGTTTTGATTCCCATTACTCTAGGAGGTGGATCAAAAAAGATCTCGCTGTGACTTATGTCAAAGTGTGATCTCCCTATGTTTTCCTTTACGAGTTTTATAGTTTACAGTCTTACATTTAGGTCTGTAATCCATTTTGAGTTTATTTTTTGTATGGTGTTAGGGAGTGTTCTAATTTCATTCTTTTATGTGTAGCTGTCCAGGTTTCCCAGCACTACTTATTGAAGAGATTGTCTTTTCTCCATTGTATATCCTTGCCTCCTTTGTCATAGATTAGTTGACCATAAGTCTATGGGTTTATTTCTGGGCTTTCTATCCTCTTCATTGATCTATATTTCTGTTTTTGTGCCAGTACCATATTGTCTTGATTACTGTAGCTTTGTAGTATAGTCTGAAGTCAGGTAGCCTGATTCCTCCAGCTCCGTTTTTTTTCCTCAAGTCTGCTTTGGCTATTCGGGGTCTTTTGTGTCTCCATACAAATTTTGAGAAATTTTGTTCTAGTTCTGTAAAAAATGCCATTGATAATTTGATATGGATTGTACTGAATCCGTAGATTGCTTTGGGTAATATAGTCATTTTCACAATACTGATTCTTCCAGTCCAAGAACATGGTATATCTCTCCATCTGTTGGTATCATCTTTAATTTCTTTCATCAGTGTTTTACAGTTTTCTGCATACAGGTCTTCTGTCTCTCTAGGTAGGTTTATTCCTGGGTATTTTATTCTTTTTGTTGCAATGGTAAATGGGAGTGTTTCCTTAATATCTCTTTCAGAATTTTCATCATTAGTGTATAGGAATGCAGGAGATTTCTGTGCATTAATTTTGTATCCTGAAACTTTACCAAATTCATTGATTAGCTCTACTAGTTTTCTGGTGGCAGTTTTAGGATTCTCTACATATAGTATCATGTCATCTGCAAACAGTGACAGCTTTACTTCCCTTTTAACAATTGGTATTCCTTTTATTTCTTTTTCTTCTCTGATTGTTGTGTCTAGGACTTCCAAAACTATGTTGAATAATAATGGCGAGAGTAGACATCCTTGTCTTGTACCTGATCTTGGAGGAAATGCTTTCAGTTTTTCACTATTGAGAATGATGTTTGCTGTGAGTTTGTCATATATGGCCTTTATTATGTTGAGGTAGGTTCCCTCTATGAAACTTTCTGGAGAGTTTTTATAATAAATGGCTGTTGAATTGTGTCAAAAGCTTTTTCTCCATCTATTGAGATGATCATATGGTTTTTATTCTTCAATTTGTTAATATGGTGTATTACATTGATTGATATGCGTATACTGAAGAATCCTTGCATCCCTGGGAAAAATCCCACTTGATCATGGTGTAGGATCTTTTTAACATGTTGTTGGATTCTGTTTGCTAGTATTTTCTTGATGATTTTTGCATCTATGTTCATCAGTGATATTCGTCTATAATTTTCTTTTCTTGTAGTGTATTTGTCTGGTTTTGGTATCAGTGTGATGGTGGCCTCATAGAATGAGTGTGGGAGTGTTCATTCCAATGCAATTTTTTGGAAGAGTTTGAGAAGGATCAGTGTTAGCTCTTCTCTAAATGTTTGATAGAATTCGCCTGTGAAGCCATCTGGTCCTGGACTTTTGTTTGTTGGAAGATTTTTCATCACAGTTTCAATTTCATTACTTGTGATTGGTCTGTTTATATTTTCTATTTCTTCCTGGTTCAGTCTTGGATGGTTACACCTTTCTAAGAATTTGTCCATATTTTCCAGGTTGTCCATTTTATTGGCATAGAGTTGCTTGTAGTAGTCTCTTAGGATGCTTTGTATTTCTGTGGTGTCTATTGTAATTTCTCCTTTTTCATTTCTGATTTTATAGATTTGAGTCCTCCCCCTCTTTTTCTTAATGAGTCTGGCTAGTGGTTTATCAATTTTATCTTCTCAAAGAACCAGCTTTTAATTTTATTGATCTTTGCTGTTTTCTTTGTTTCTATTTCATGTATTTCTTCTCTGATCTTTATGATTTCTTTCCTTCTACTAACTTTGTGTTTTGTTTCTTCTGATTCTCTAGTTCCTTTGGGTGTAAGGTTAGATTGTTTGAGATTTTTCTTGTTTCTTGAGGTAGGCTTGTATTGCTATAAACTTCCCTCTTAGAACTGCTTTTGCTGCATCCCATAGGTTTCTGATGGTCGTGTTTTCATTGTCATTTGTCTCTAGGTGTTTTTTGATTTCCTCTTTGATTTCTTCAGTGATCTCTTGGTTATTTAGTAACATATTGTTTAGCCTCCATGTGTTTGTGTTTTTTACGTTTTTTTTCCCTGTAATTGGTATCTAATCTCATAGCATTGTGGTCAGAAAAGATGGTTGATATGATTTCAATTTTCTTAAATTTACTGAGGATTGATTTGTGACCCAAGATGTGATCTCTCCTGGAGAATGTTCCATGTGCACTTGAGAAGAAAGTGTAATCTGCTGTTTTTGGATGGAATGTCCTATATATATCAATTAAATCTATCCGGTCTATTGTGTCATTTAATGCTTGTGTTTCCTTATTAATTTTCTGTTTGGATGATCTGCCCACTCATGTAAATGAGGTGTTAAAGTCCCCCACTATTATTGCGCTGCTGTCGATTTCCTTCTTTATAGCTGTTAGCAGTTGCCTTATGTATTGAGGTGCTCCTATGTTGGGTGCAGATATATTTATAATTGCTATATCTTCTGCTTGGATTGATCCCTTGATCATTATGTAGTATCCTTGCTTTCCTCTTATAACATTCTTTATTTTAAAGTCTATTTTATCTGAAATGGGTATTGCTACTCCAGCTTTCTTTTAATTTCCACTTGCATGGAATATCTTTTTCCATCCCCTCACTTTCAGTCTGTATGTGTCCCTAGGTCTGAAGTGGGTCTCTTGGAGACAGCATATATATGTGACTTTTTTTGTATCCATTCTGGAAACCTGTGTCTTTTGGTTGGAGCATTTAATTCATTCAAATTTAAGGTAATTATTGATATGTATGTTCCTATTACCCTGTTCTTAATTGTTATGGGTTTGTTTTTGTAGGTCCTTTTCTTCCCTTGTGTTTCCCACTTACAGAAGTTCCATTAGCATTTGTTGTAGAGCGGGTTTGGTGGTGCTGAATTCTCTTAGTTTTTGCTTGTCTGTAAAGCCTTTGATTTCTCCATCGAATCTGAATGAGATTTTTGCCGGGTAGAGTAATCTTGGTTGTAGGTTCTTCCGTTTCATCACTTTAAATATATCATGCCACTCTCTTCTGCCTTGTAGAGTTTCCGCTGAGACATCAGCTGTTAACCTTATGGGAGCTCCCTTGTATGTTATTTGTCATTTTTCCCTTGTTGCTTTCAATAATTTTTCTTTGTATTTAATTTTTGTCAATTTGATTACTATGTTTCTCAGTGTGTTTCTCCTTAGGTTTATCCTGCCTGGGACTCTCTGCTTCCTGGACTTGGGTGGCTATTTCTTTTCCCATGTTAGGGAAGTTTTCAACTATAATCTCTTCAAATATGTTCTTGGGTCCTTTTCTCTCTCTACTCTTTTTGGGGTCCCTGTAATGCGAATGTTGTTGCCTTTAATGTTGTCCCAGAAGTCTCTTAGGCTTTCTGCATTTCTTTTCATTCTTTTTTCTTTATTCTGTTCTGCAGCAGTGAATTACACCATTCTGTGTTCCAGGTCACTTATCCATTCTTCTCCTCAGTTATTCTGCTATTGATTCCTTCTAGTGTATTTTTCATTTCAGTTATTGTATTGTTCATCTCTCTTTGTTTGTTCTTTAATTCTTCTAGGTCTCTGTTAAATATTTCTTGTGTCTCTCAATCTTTGCCTCCATTCTTTTTCCGAGGTCCTGGATCATCTTCACTATCATTATTCTGAATTCTTTTTCTGGAATGTTGCCTATCTCCACTTCATTTAGTTGTTTTCCTGGGGTTTCATCTTGTTCCTTCATCTGGTACATAGCCCTCTGTCTTTTCATCTTGTCTATCTTTCTGTGAATGTGGTTTTGGTTACACAGGCTTCAGGATTGTAGTTCTTGCTTCTGCTGTCTGCCCTCTGTTGGATGAGTCTATCTAAGAGGCTTGTGCAAGTTTCCTGATGGGAGGGACTGGTGGTGGGTTGAGCTGAGTGTTGCTCTGGTGGGCAGAGCTCAGTACAACTTTACTCCTCTTGTCTGCTGGTGTGTGGGGCTGGTTTCCTTCCCTGTTAGTTGTTTGGCCTGAGGTGACCCAACACTGGAGCTCTTTGTTGGGGCTAATGGCAGACTCTGGGAGGACTCACACCAAGGAGTTCTTCCCAGAACTTCTGCTTCCAGTGACCTTGTCCTCATAGTGAGCCACAGCCACCCCCCACCTCTGCAGGAGACCCTCCAACACTAGCATGTATGTCTGGTTCTGTCTCCTATGGGGCCCTGCTCCTTCTCCTCGGTCCCGATGCACACACTACTTTGTGTGTGCCCTCCAAGAGTGGAGTCTCTGTTTCCTCCAGTCCTGTCAAAGTCCTGCAATAAAATCCTGCTAGCCTGTAAAGTCTGATTCTCTAGGAATTCATCCTCCCATTGCTGAACCCTCAGGTTGGGAAGCCTGACAAGTGGCTCAGAACATTTACTCCAGTGGGTGGACTTCTGTGGTATAAGTGTTCTCCAGTTTGTGAGTCACCCACCCAGCAGTTATGGGATTTGATTTTATTGTGATTGTGCTCCTCCTACCATCTCATTGTGGCTTCTCCTTTGTCTTTGAATGTGGGGTATCTTTTTTGGTGAGTTCCAGTGTCTTCCTGTCGATTACTGTTGAGTAGTTAGTTGTGATTCCAGTGCTCTCGCAAGAGGGAGTCGAGAAGATAATTTTATTTGTATGTTTTTCTTATTAATTTAAGCTTGTTGCCTAAAAGAGTGTGTAGCAAAGTAGGAACTCAATAAATATTTGTGATATATTTTATGATATAAGTAATTTTTCATTATATAATTTTAACTTAAAAATAATCCATCTGGGCTTCCCTGGTGGCACAGTGGTTGAGAGTCCGCTTGCCGATGCAGGGGACACAGGTTCGTGTCCCAGTCTGGAAAGATCCCACATGCCGCAGAGCGGCTAGGCCCGTGAGCCATGGCCACTGAGCCTGCATGTCCAGAGCCTGTGCTCCGCAACGGGAGAGGCCACAGCAGTGAGAGGCCCGTGAACCCCCCCAAAAAAAAAAAATCCATCTTTTTGTATAATTTTCTCACAATGTATGGGAATAAAAATTCCATCTTTTTGTATAATTTTCTCACAATGTATTGATATTTATTAAAAATTATAAAACTTAAAGTATAAGAGTCTGATAAAATAAAAATTTTACATATCATTACATTATCTCGTATGTGTGTCTTGGGTTGATACTGGGGAGTTCTTTGTTGTTAACAAGCCCAATTATTCTGGAAAGATATTTTGTAATGTTTCTCAGGTGATTAACTTCATTGGAGGTCATTTTAGTACATGTATTAATCCTAAACAATTATTTAATTGACATATTGGCACGCATAATGAACTTGACTGGAAAAGGGACATCTTTTGAGAATGAACAATAGTGTAATCGTTCTCAACTTTTGCTCCAGTTAGAACTTACTAGGATTCTTTAAGGGGTATGAATTCAAAGACCTCACATCATATTAATTCAGACTTCCTAGGGCTGGGATCCAGATATCAGTGTTTTAAAAGCATTCTAATGCTCAGCTAGAGGTAAGAATTTTCATAATTACTGTTGTTATGTTTCCTGGTTCAAATGGAAATTATATATTTTATGTATTCAACTGGTTGTGGGAGATAGAATTTAAAATATAAAATTAATTTACTCCCTCTATAGACCCAGGAGAATCATCTGCCCTAAAAGATAAGTCAATTGTAATGCACTGATCCCTTAGAATTTGCCTCTTTATTCTGGTAAATATTGAGATGGGATTGTGATCAAGCAGGCATCCAGTAACAATGTTATTTTGCCTGAACAGCTGTGTCTGGTGAGGTTCACCCTTTCCCTAGTCTAAACGACCCTGTAGGCATTTTGGAGCCCAAACTGCCAGGACACATGTGTCTCAAATTTCTCTACCTCTTTGTACTGGCATTCTAACTATAAGAATGTGTGTGATGTTACGTGTTGTGTTAAAATCCTACACCCTCTTTTTGAGGGTCTGAGCCTCAGATCCGGTGAGTGCCAACAATCAAAATACACATGTTTAAATTTCTGTCTATTTGGCATGAATTATTGCCTTACAATGCTGCGTTCTGCAAGACAGAATGGTTGGGTTTGACAAAGATGGAGAACAACATGCATCCTCATTTCCTTTGGGAGAACTTAAAACAACCTGCTTTGTTTAACAGATTTTTGAAAGATCAGTTCTCCCTGGAATATCCTTGTACAAGTCTACTTCTTTACTGCCATATACTCCCCCAACTCCTAGTACAAATTAACAAATGCATGAGAACTTGATCATGTATAGAAGTGTTGGTGAAGTATAATCTGATAGAATTTATTTTGTTAACAACTTCTACATGTATGGGCACTCCATGTTAAAAAATCATCTCAAATTAACAGCTAGCATTATACCAAATTCTAGACTAGTAACAACCATCTGCTTTTAAGTCCATGGCACAAAATGTTAATTGAACATGGAACTGTTGGTGTTCAACCCCAGTTTTCTCAGAACAGAACTTCAGAAAACCAGTGACTACTATTTGATTGAAGTTAGCACATGTGATTTAAACTATTTGCTATTTTAATATCAGAGGTATTTACATAAATAATTAGATTCAAGGAAAATATATCCATTATTGTCACAAACAGTATTATCCTGGCATTCTAGTTGATATAATATATGAATAAAAAAGAGAGGTATAAATATTGGAAAAATTTTAAACTGTTTCTGGAATAAGACAGGTTTTTCTAAAACAGAAGAGAATCAAATTAAAAACTTTAGAGTATACAAGAAGTTTTTTTCAAGTGATCAGATATGATCAGATATATTTTCATTCTATCAGTATTTTTAGAACCAGAAAGAAGTAGTAAGAAAATATAACTGAAAAAGATACCATTCCATAGAAGCAATACGAATATAAATATTCTGGACTTAAATTTAATAATAAGTGTAGAGAAACTATGTAAAAAATATAATTCTGCCAAGAAAAACAAAATAACATTTGAATAAAGACAGAAAATTAACATAACCTGCATGAGAATAAATAGTATTATTAACAGACCCCAAAAATGTATCTATAGATCTAATTCAATTCCAGACAAAATCCTAATAGTATATTGAATTATATTAATATAAAAGTATTTCCAAATATTATCTGGGAAAAATGCACAAAACCAGGCAAAACAGTTTTTTTCAAAGACTAATGAAGGGAAAGTTGTCTGACTAAATAAAATAATGTATCATAAATCATTGATTATTAAACTGTGAGGTATAGGGGTAGACATCAGAGCAGTAGGACAGAATGCTGCATGATAGATGAACCAAGTATATATATTTGCAGTAGTCGAAGTGATCCTTTAAAAACTAGAACATATCCTAACTAGATCCTAACTAGAACATATCACTATCTGCTCAGAACCTTCTACTGATTTCCAAAATCACTCTGAGTAGATGCACTTCTTCATAATGTCCTCATGGTGCTACATTACCTGGTCCCTTTCCTACCATACTGCCCTGAACTCATTATTCCAGTTGATCATACTTCTGCCTCAGGCATTTGCACTGATTGTTGCTCTACCAAGAACGTTCTTAACCCAGAAAATCCCTTGGCTACCTCCCTTGCTTATTCTTTGCTCAAAAGTCACCACAAGTGCATACATTTCCCTAACCATCTCTTATAAGATTGTACCCCCTATCCACCTCCCTTACTCTGCTTTATTTTTCATTGACACTTATCATTGTTGAAAATATATATTTATTTATAAAATATCTGTCTCTGCTCACAAGAATGTAAGCTCCATGAGACAGGAATTTTGCCTTTTTTTTTTTTCTCACTGCTGTACATATGCACATAGAATAGCACCTGGAGGATACTAGTCTCTTAATTCTTATTTGTGGAATAAGTAGATAAATGAATAAATGAATGAACTGCAACTGCTGACCTAGAGCAAAAAGCAATTAGCTTCCTACCTTATAACTCAATCCAAACTAAATTTCAGACAAAGGAGAATTTTAAATAAAAAAAAGAAATGAAGATATTAAAAGAAAGTAATATGCACACAATATTGGAGGTGATGAAAATCTTTTAACAAAGAGATCAAAAGTAGAAACAATAAAGAAAAACACATAACATTGGTTAAAATTTTGACCCCATCCTCAAAACATTACAAGCAAAATATAAACACAAATCAAATAATAAACCTATAAAGAATTAAAAGTGAACTGTTCAATCAATATTCTTAACTGTTTAAAAAGTTATTAAAATCTATAATAAATAAATACTAAAATAGAAATCATGTATAAAGGGCATTTACAGACAATTCACAAGAGGAGAATAAATGTCAACAAACATATTACAAATTTTATCTTCAGGGATAATGAAAACATTGTTAATTAAAAGAGAGAAATGCCATTTCTAGCTACAAGACATTTCAAAGAATTAGAAGACACAGAACTAAGAAGCCAGGAAACAAATACTCCCCTGGCAGGAGTATAAAGTGACCCAACATTCTTAGATGTCAATTTATAAAAAAGTATTAAAATATCTCTATACCTTTAGTCCAGCAGTACGACCTCTGGAAAAGCACTGGATGAGGGTCAGAGTCCCACCGACCAGTCTCTTACTGTCCCTAATGGATTCTAGACTAGCCCCAGCTCCAGCAGTGGGAAGAATTCAGCTGTTCCTTAAATACAGAGCTTTTTTGTGGTAGTGTATTATGGCCCACTGAGCATTAATAAAAAATAATCCCCAAAATCGTTAAATAGCTACATACCTCCATCAAGGTTTAACCTTGGTTTTATTTTAACTGTGATTCCTGCATGCATCCCTGCAAGATTTTTATCTCTAAATGTTAAAATTGACCCTCCCAGAGTAATGGTATTAAAGGTGACTTTTATTTGTTTTCCTCTTTTTTATATTTTCTACATCAAATGTGTTGTTGGCTTATACTAAGAATAAAATGAGAAGTTAAAAATTCAAAAGTAATACAAGAATAAAATACTTTGAACCAAAGGAAGTATCATTTCAATATGAATCTCCTCATCACAAAGACGTCCCTTACTTTACATTATCTAGAGAGGAAGGACAGAACAGAGGTGACAGAGTGAGTTTAGAGATGATACCACCAGGGCTGATACTGTAACAATAAGGACCGGAAAAGATGATGTGTTCACTTAGAAAACATAGTAAAATCATTTCATCTACTGTCTCACAGAATGCAGCATTGCAAGGCAGTAATTCATGTCAAATAGACAGAAATTTAACCATATTCTTTTTGATTGTCAGCACCCACCACATCCATGGCTCAGACCCTCAAAGACAGGGTGGAGGATTTTAACACAACACAAAATTTCACACATTTTATAGGTAGTAACAAGTGGCACATTCTTTTTTTTTACATGACTATATTGAATATCTGTTTCTCACTTTTTCCTTTTGCCTTCTGTTAGAATGATTCTGCAGCTATTATTTTTGTAACAAATGACTCAATAACATCAACATTATGTGTGTCCCCCGCAATCCTGCCTTTTTACAGTGGAAAACAGGAACACAATGTGAGGAGGAACATAAAGGAACTTGCCTTTTACAAGAAAAAAGAAACAGAAACACCAGGCAAAAGATGAAAAGGACCAATAATGGAAACTTCACATTTGGAAAGAATTCCGGGTCATAGTTAAAGATGTATCTCTAAAGTGAGAAGGAGATGCTAAGACAAACCAGTGAATAATCTGATCTTCAGGCCTATGAATACCAGAAAACAAACATTTTAATCATGTTGATTTCAGTTTGTTTTAGAAATTTTGTATCATACGAAATACATTAGAAAATTCTATGCAAAGTGTGTGCTTTCTGGATGGAACTGAACAAGGAACAACAGTTAGGCATGTACTTTTCAACTATGGGACTGAGCTATATTCTCTAGTTTCCTGCATTACCATAGTAGCCTCTGCTTTGCATGATCTCTTCTTCCTTGGCCACTGAATAGAGATCATGTTTTCAAGGCTAGAGAAAGAGACATTAGGTCTAGCAACTCAAGGAGGAATTCTAAATGGATTTCTAAGTAACAGTATGTTTTATCATTGTAAAAGTAATACATGTTCATACTGGAGTACTGGGGAATAAGTAATGGAGAAAAAATACACTTGTAGTCTCAATATCCACAGAAAAACACTGTTAACATCTTAGTACAGCTTCTAATTTCTTTTCCTATAAGGACAGAGACATATTATACAATTGAGATATGATCACCACAGTGATTCTAACATTTTCCACTTAATAATTTTATATTAACATTTTGACTAAATGTTTGATTTAGGTCCTGCCAAATTTAGCTATTACTCCCTTTTACAGTGGATCTTGATTTATTTTTCTTTCCTTTTTAAATAAAACTAAAAGAAAAATTGCAGGAAACCAAAAGACAGAGACCAATCAAACGTTTCACTTTTCCTTGAATACATATGAAATACTCTGCTGGAGATGGAATTCTTAGCTAACCCAAATACTCCAACACTGGAACTGTAGGAATTTGTCTTTAGCCCACAGACAAGATCTTTCAAGGACAGCCAGACTCAGAATCAGGTTATTACTTTCCCTACAGAAAAAATTGGGCAATCATGTGACATCCAATCATAACTTTCCTTTAAGTTATTGGGATTTAAAAAAAAAAAGTTTTAACCAAATTTTCTTATAAAGACATATAAATGTAAAGAATAAGCAAGGAAGGGCTTCCCTGGTGGCGCAGTGGTTGACAGTCCGCCTGCCGATGCAGTGGACACAGGTTCGTGCCCGGGTCCGGGAAGATCCCACATGCCGCTGAGCGGCTGGGCCTGTAAGCCATGGCCGCTGAGCCTGCGCGCGTCCGGAGCCTGTGCTCCGCAATGGGAGAGGCGGCAACAGTGAGAGGCCCGCGTACCACAAAAAAAAAAAAAAGCTTAAACAAGGAAGACTTCTAAACAAAGGACCAACAGGCAGGTGTTGCAAATTCCCCTCTGTTATCTTCACTATGCATCCTATCCTTATTGAAAAGTGTAAAGAAATGTAACACTCATGGCTTTAGAAGAACAGAAAAGCTATAGACAATTCTGTGTCTTTCAGGGGACATCTCATTACAAACTCCTTAAAAATATAGATTGACCATGAATATTTGATATATTGTGATTTGATGGCCATAATTTATTTTCCCACTCCTCTATTTAGTTAGGTTCCAATTTTCTGTTACAGTTCTGCAATAATATTAGTAATAACTAGGGTGTGTTTTGTGCTTACTATGTCCTAGGCACTGTAACAAGCACTTTTTATCTTAATATTTACATATATTAACTCACTGAGTCCTCACAACAGTCCTATAAGTTAAGATCTATGATTTATCCTCATTTTATAAATGAGAACACTGAAGCACAGAGTAACTTGCTCAAGTTCACATGGTAGTAGCAAGGCATGGAGCCAGGGCTTGTACATACTAACAATTATGGAAAAATGAAAAGCGTTAACAGTATTACCTTCAAGTAGCTGGAGTTTTGTGAATTAGTTATTTTTAAATGTTATGTAAGCTTAGGTCCATATTACATAATTTGCCCCAAAATATTGGATAAAGATGTAAGAAAATATATTTTTTTCTACAAAGATACTATAATTGTATTTCTAAAGTCTGAAAAAAGAAAAGAAAGGAAAACTATTGTTTAATGTTCCTTATTATAAACATACAGGCAAAAAATACTAGATATAAGCAAATTAAATTCAACTCCGTGATCAGGAAACATTTAACTGCCGGTTTACAAGGATGATTTAGGTTACTCTTAAAAAAAAGAGGAAAAAAAACTAGTAGGTCATGCAGACTGCATAATTTATTTGGATAGGGTAACACATGTGTGATTACCCTCCCATGACATAAGCTATGTCCAGGTTTGTCTGATCTACACTTCTGTTCACAAACATTTCCTTAGTGGAAAGAGAATTGAAAATGCCCCTTTTTGTCCTCCCTCCCACCACCACCTGTTTACTCTAGGATTTGTCTCTGTTAGATAAATAGAAAGAGAAAGAAAGGTGCCAAACTGATCTTAGATGGGTCTTGAGATGTGGCAACAAACTCTAGTAAGCTTAGGACACTATCCCTAGGGAGGTAAATGATGGATAACATTTTGTTGTTGTTGGGTCTATTTTTCTTTTCTGTTATTTAACGTAACAATAAAACTGAGATACAAATTACTTATATAACTTTCACTAGTCCCTTTAGGTGGTTTCTTTGTATCAGAGCCCCTCTGAAAAAGAACCTAAAACTAAGTGTCTATGAAGATAGTTTATTGGGGGAATGATTTTAGGCAACAGTAGTGGGAGACTGGTGAGAGTAAAACAGAGAAGAAGGGAAAACCACTGTAAAGGTGCATTCTTTGTTAGTCCACTGGGGGCAACTCAGGCACCATCCCACCACCAGGACCCTTCAAGCAACGGTATAAAATATGCTTCACACTTGTTCACCTAAAGAACAAAAGAAAAGAATGTTTATCCACTAATTCTAGTACCGCATCGATCAATTAACCCTATGGGGAATTAAGACCTTTCACTTCCAGGCTGCACATGGATGAGGGTTAGGTACAGTCCTTCAAGGGTCCCCACTACAATTTGAGAAACTCTGGGGAAGAAGGGTAGAGATAGAAGACTTTCCAGGGACACACTGCACAAAAATCATTACCTCATTCATGGCTGGAATAGAAGGTGTGCCAGGAAAATGTGCCCGTACTTCAAAGTGTGATCTCATTTGTAGAATTACTCTCCTTACTACTCCACATTGTTCCCTTTCATACACAACATAATCACTTCAGTACATGTTTATTTAACCTGTTATATAACAGGCATTGTCATAAGTACTGGAATATAAAGGTGAACGTGATATAATTCCGTCATTGAGTGGCTTACAGTCTAGTGTAGAAGATAGACAAAAATGAAATTACAATACAGTGGAACTGGTGCTACAGTAATTGTGAGTCCTAGATGCTATGAAGGAACCTAGGAGGAGTAACTAATCTAAACGTGCAGGAGTCAGGAAAGGGTCTTCAGTTCACACCGTCCACACAAATAACTTGCTATGCCATGTGCCATGTGTTCATAAGTATTTCTGATCCTTTGAAAATAGATAAAATGACACCTATTTTAATCTATTTTTGAAGAGCATAAAACTCTGGTAGAATCATCTTCACCTGGAACACCTCTTCTCCAATGTGTAGAAAACTATAGATTTTACAATTTGGACATGAAATACCGTTTTAAGAATGACTATCCCCCACTTCCTGATTATGTATATTTCAGATGAAAGAAAATGTTCTCATCCCTTTGACATTTTAGTGATGTTATCTAATCAATTTCACTTTCAAAATCTAGTGATAAAAATTAGCCATTATACTTTTCTATAATTTTGGAATGCATTATTTATGCTGGAAAAATCTCTGGTGTAAAGTACCTTAACCACAGTCCAAGTCAAACATGGAAGTTATCGGGCTTCCCTGGTGGCGCAGTGGTTGAGAGTCTGCCTGCTGATGCAGGGGACACGGGTTTGTGCCCCGGTCCGGGAAGATCCCACATGCCACGGAGCGGCTGGGCCCGTGAGCCATGGCCGCTGAGCCTGCGCGTCCGGAGCCTGTGCTCCGCAACGGGAGAGGCCACAACAGTGAGAGGCCTGCGTACCATAAAAAAAAAAAAAAAAAAAAAAAAAAAAAAATGGAAGTTATCAAGGAGTATCAAAATAATACCTTGGATATCAAAATGACCATCCATGATAACTCATTCTGCTTTCCGAAAATCAACATCTCAACATAATAAAAAAGAATATCAAAATTATTCATGAATAGGCAGTGTATTTAAGCTGAAAAACATATATCTATCTATATATATATATAAACATTCTGTTGTTTCTGACAAATACCTCTTTTACATTAGAGTATACTTATATCACTTAAGTCCTCATGGCTATTGTTACTACACAAGAAAAAATTACAAATTCATGTATCTTCTTTAGAAAAAAAAATATTAGAGACATGATTAAAGTTAGACAGCTTCCCCTTTAAAATATGTAGGTTTTTCCCTAACACTATAAAAGTCTTAGTTCTGTAAACTGGCACTTGCTAAATAAACTTTAGAGATTAAAATTATGGTATAATTTATGGTTTTAAAACAGCTCTATTTAAAAAATTCTTTCTATGATTGTATCCAGAAAGGAAATTATTTTCAAAATTGCTCTAAATGAGAATATTTTAGTGACAGTTGGGTGAATTTGGCTTTACTTGTCAGAACTCTGTAGCCCAAAGAGACACTAAGTTGAATAATTTGTAGGAATTCTGAGACATTAACAGAAGTTTCATAGTTAAAAACAAAAACAAAAAACTGGTTGCTTCAGATTATCAAATAGTACATTTTTTTAGTCTTCCACCTGGACTCACATCTGGAAGATTCCATGTCTTACTCTGACTTGTCCTGTAACCTTCTGTGGGCAGTGTGGTTTTGTACTATAATCCTCCATGCCAGCACACAAAATAGGAAACCTTGAAAGGTGGAGCTCAGGATGCAGACTGTCAGGTTCTTGAGCTGAGGCACATACAGAGGTGTTTGAACACAGATCATCAAGAAGAAAGGTCAAGAAGATAGCATTTTGGGACTTACTTTTCTCAGAGGTGGCAGCAGGAACTTGGAGGCTGAACACCTGCTCTCCCACTTGTTAGTTCAGAAATAGCTCCCAAGTACTGGAAAGTTTGAATTCACCCAGCAGTCTGGTCCCTCTAATTTATCCCTTCGTTCTATGCATTCTAGTCCCCGTACCACAGTCAGAGTCATCCTTTTAAATGAATCATCTCATGAGCCTATTCTCCAAAACACTCTCTGATTTTTAAACAAGGAAACCCACAAAGTCTTTCTATAGATGACACAGCCCTGAGCTCTCTCTCTAAACCTCATTTTCGAAAATTTCACCCCTCATTCTCAACCACACTTAAAAAACAAATGCACAAAGAAATTTGTATTGTGTTTGCACTGCTGCTCTCTGATCTTAGAATATTTGTTTCCCAGATATCCTCATGCTTCTCCCTTAATACATTTAATCTCTGCTTATATACTATCTGCTAACCATTGGGAATTTCCCTGCCCATGGATATGAAATACTTTCTATCCACCACTTTCTATGTCTTCCTCTGCTTTAGTCTTTATAGCACTTATCTCTTAACATGTTAATTCTGTGTTTATTTTGTTAGTGTCTTTTTTGCTTCATATGAATTGGAAGTGCCTTGAGAGTACTAACCTTATCTGTTTTGTTCAATGATATTTATACCCTTAGCACCTACAACAGTGACTGCTACACAGTTGGCGCTCAATAAACAGCTGTTAAAATATAGAAAATCATGGAAGGAAGGGAGGGAGGGAGGGAGGAAGGGTGGCCAAATGAAGCCACTCAACTTTATTAGCACTATCAGTAAATTTATATAGCAAATGCCATAATCATTATGAAAATTCCTACAGTGGCAAATATAATCCACCAGAGTTGTTCCAGTATGAATTTCATTTGCCAAAGCCATTATCTCCTTTCAGAAGATAGCGGATTTTATTGAAGGGTAATCAAGGAATCTTATTCCACATAAGCCTAGAAACAGCCATATTATGACTTCAGCATACTCTTAATCTCTTTCTGGGTCACTGGCTATGTTTGATGCTGAGTGTAACACAATAAAACTTGGCTTTATGGAATTTTCTAGAACCATGGACCTCTGCCCAACTGGAACAATGCTGGTGATTAGAAATCCATTCATCAACAGACTATATGAGACAATGACAGGAAAATGCCCTTGACTGCAAGCCCACAGTTTTTCTCAAAGAATCTAGCAGCATAGACGAATCCTGTTTCCACTTCAGCAAACATTCTTCCAGGAAGACAGAAATGGAATTCTTATACTCGACCTTGTACTTTATTATCTGTTAATACTCTAACAGTTTGTGTCCTGCTAGAATTAGAATGATCGCTATACATGCAGGACTTGGTCAAATATTTAAATCACCATCCAGCTACCTCTACAGGATGAATTGGGTATTACAGAAAAATAATTTGCAAACTCACCTTTCACTTTTATTGTTAATAATTCATACCAAGGAACTGAAAGCAGACACACTTTTTCTACCTTTGAGCCAAAATTTTAATTGTGTAATCAACCAAATAAATAATCCCCAGTAAAAAGAGCACTCATCTTGCAGTCAGAAGACTCAGGTTTATATCTTTGTCCTGCCAATCTCCATAAAACCCCATTACAGTCTGGGGAGGACTAAACCCTTTTGGCCTATGAAATAATATCTACCTTGCAGGGTGGTTGAAGAGGTCAAATTAGTGATGTGTACATAAGTGAAGTGCACATACCTGGCAAAATGCAAACTACTCAAATAATATCAGCTAATTGTTTTTCTCACTATTTACCATCACATTATAAATTATGGCATGGAGCCAGAAGGATTAAAAAAAATAGATGGTATAGATTTGAGCAAACCTAGCAAACCTATTATGTTCTCAGGCCAGCATTAGTGATATGCCTTCTCTTTACTAATGTTTTATATACCTGAGATTCATGGAGAACCTTGGTCTATGAATATGATACATGATGAGGACAAATGCATTGTGAAATGAGCTTTCAGTAGCACACAGTTATTCTGTGGCAGAGCTCTTCCTGAAACATATCTTTTATTGCTTTGAAAAGGTCTGCAATGCAATTTATTATCATTGTTGCAAAAAATAAAAGTATCAGAAAAAAATTCGCTCTCTCACTCCCTCTATCCTCTTCTCATCTCCAGAAGTCATTGGGACAGAGTGAAGCTGTAAACCTCTGGCAGCCTGGCACTGATTTCTGAGGTGACCTGGCTTCTCTTCTCATTTATCTTTGTGGTGATCTTGCAAGAAGTTTGAAATTATTTCCATGTTCAGATATATGCCCTACGTGACATGGAGCTGTGAGAACTCTTCTGGCTTCTGTTGTCTTAGAAATCATCTTAGAAATTCGTTGTTTAGGCATTGTAAAACCATTGCATTGTAAAACCATGCCCTTTTCATGTTAAACAACTGATGTGAAATAATGATTATTAGTGAAATAGGCATCTATTACTTCTACTTGATATTTCCCAGGCAGTCATTTTTCTCATTTAAAGTCTTTTGCCCCTAAAGGGGAAGTTGGATTGGACATTACAGAAAATAATTTGCAAACTTGACTCTAATTTCATTGTTAATAAATCCTAATATGGGACTAAAGTATGGGTGCTTCAGGTGCCCTAACCACCACTCATCTTAACCTCAATTCATTTCCTATCTTATGTTTACTCATATATTTCACCTGATAAAGGAACTATGGTAACCAACTACTATTGATATTAATGGATGCTCATATTTATAATAAAACTCATAAGTGTTCAACATATAAGCAAAACACAATCTAAATGTATTTATGTGTTAGACACACACACATATATAAACATTGCATTCCATTCAATAAATTACAAGTAAATTTTATTATCATAAATTATAACAGTATGCTAATATCTATATCTAACTATCTATATTCATACCAGGCTGCTGTCACCAGCCTCTATACTCAGATGTGTACATTATTTCACTCTGTACTCTTCTAGAGAATTACCCTGGTAATTCTAGAGGTTTTGTTTACATATCCTTCAAAGCAAAGTTCAGGCAGCCATCTGTTTCCATTGCTCAAACAAAGCCCCCTTAAGAGACAGATTGTGTAGTGCACATGGCTCAGCAGCTTGGAAAATGGACTTCTTGCAAAGATCTATTGGTTACATGTACCAGATCTATAGAACAAAGAATTCTCCATCCTGAGTCATCCAGAGAATAAGATGAGGGAAACTGGTAACCAGATGTTTTGCCCTTGGATGACTCAGAATGGAGAATTTTTAGAAAAATTTTTCCCCCTAGTTAAAATTAACCCTCATTCTTTTATTATCTGATATAATCTAATCTTTGCTATGGTGCAAATCACTATTAAAGTGCTTAAACAGTTACATCCTCCATACTCTCTAAAACAATTTAATCTTAACTAAACCCCAAGGAGTTTCCAAATGCTGAAGTTTTAGATAGAATGAAAAGCCAGTGGAAAATGTATTTGCCAGGAGTGCTTTTGTTATAGCTAGATTTGTTGAAATAACTATTATTTCCATTTATTTGCAAGGATTTCCCTCCATGCCAGGTCAGTAATGAGATTATATCTAACCATTCTGTCTTAGTCTGTTCAGGCTGCTATAACAAAACACGGTTGGCTTATAAACAGCAGAAATTTATTCTCACAGTTCTGGAGCTGTCAGTCTAAAATCAGGGTGCTGGCATGGTCGGGTGAGGGCCCACTTCCAGATCGCAGACTTTCTGCTGTATCCACATGTGGTGGAAGAAGCAAGGGATTTCTCTCAGGCCTCTTTTACAGTCATTAATTTCATTTATGAGGGCGCGGCCCTCGTGACTTAATCATCTCCCAAAGGCCTCCTAATACCATCACATTGGGCATTTAGGATTTTAACATATGGATTTGGTGGAGGCGGGGGGAGGGACACAAATATTCAGCCTATAGCACATTCTATCACCATCACTGTATCTATTCAAAATTGAAGTAGAGGTCCTGGATGGTACAGTGAAAAGTTAAATAAATAAACAATAGTTTGAGATTCCATTTATAACAATATCCAAAATATAAGGTACCTAGAAACATGTCTATGAAAAACGTGAAAGATATTTATTGATATAAATTATAAAGCCTTATTGAAAAGTTTAGGGAAGACATGAATAAATGAAGAGACATATTTGCTCCTGGATAGAAAAACTCAGAGGTCATTCCTCTTTAGATTTATCTATAGATTCATTGCAATTCCAGTCAAAATTCCAATAGGAGTTTCTGTGGACTTTGACAAGCTGCTTCTAAATATTATATGAAACATCAAAGGGCCAAGCATAGACAAAGATCTTTGAAGAAGAGAAGCATTGTGGAGGAACAGCTAACACAGCTTATTTATAAAGCTATGATAATTAAGGCAGTGTCCTACTTGTGCAGAACTTGACAATTGTACACGTGAAGAAAACCTAATACGTACTAAATTTGACCAATATATAGGAAACTAGACTTACAGCCAAGTTGGCATGGCAGATCACAGGAGTAATGATTGATAATAAATGGTACTTAAACAACTGGTTTTCTACTTAGGAAAGAAAAATAAATCCATATCTCACACTGTGTATGAAAATTGATTCCAGGTCTATTAAAGATCAAAATATGAAAAACAAAACTTTTAAATGTTTAGAAGAATGTTTACAAGAATATAGGAGGAAATGATTCCTTAAGTATGATACAAAAACACAAACCATAAAGAAAAAATAAACTTCTCTTTACTAACAGACACCATGAAGACAGTAAAAGACAAGTCACAAACTGAGAGAAAACATCTGTCACATGTATGATCAAAAAGGCTTAGCGTCTTTTGAATCAACAAGAAAAAGACTAATAACCCTATAGAAAATGGACAAAAGTATAGGCAACTACTTCATGGAAGAAGCCCACATGTCTAATAAACATAAAAAGATGCTGAAACTCATAGCTAATCAGAGCGTTACAGACTATAACCACAACGAGACAGCATTTTACATACATCAGACTGGCAAAAGTGAAGATGTTTGGCAATTCCAAACACTGGGGAGAAATGGAGCAATAAGACTTCATAGCTAGTCAAAGTGTAAATTGATGCTGTCAATTAGGCAATTTGTCATCATCAGGTGAAACTCAGATTTAATACTCTAAGATTCTTGTTTACACATTAAGGTAAATCCCCAAGAGCAAATCATGTACCCATTCATGGCATCACTTTTTTCTATTACAGAAAAAAATTATATTCATCCAAATATCAATCAATAAGAAAATGAAATAAAATGAGATTCACGAATATAAGTAAAGTGGGTCACATTCTTGAAAATAATACAACTGATGCTATAAGAATCAATATGCATGAATGTCAGAAACATAATGATGAATGAGAAAAGCTAATTGAAGAATACACAGAATATAATATCAGTCATACAGAAAGTTAAAGGAATAAAAAGTAAATCATAGACTGTTCAGGATCCATACAAGTGTAGCAAAACTATCACTCCAATGAAGATAATATTGAAGACAAAGTTCAGAAGTATGGAACACCAGGGATGGGGTGAGAGTGATGAAATCAGAAAGGGGCACACAGGTACCTACATAAAACATTTCTACTCTGTAAGCTAGGCAGTGGCACATAGGTGTTAACTTTAGTAGTCTCTAGTTACATATGCCATACATACTGACTGACTTGTATTAATTGTTTCATCGTGATAAAAGCTTTACAGAATTAAGACTCCAAGGGGCCACTTAAAATCATCTAGAGAGCCTGTACAGCACTGAACTATCTCCTTAACACACCTGCCCTACACATTTTTCTTGGTCTGCTCTCCTTCCTTGTTAGAGGTTATGATAATACATAACACATCTGAAAGTAAACTTGGTGTCTATTCCATTTTCATTTTAATGAGTGAGTTACCTTGTGGATTATATGAATCTAACTTACTGAATACTATAAACTATTATAAGAATATTTTTCTTTTGAAAATTGTACATTAATTATAATATTCGGTAACAATGTTCTTATTCAATTTACCCTTTTTACCAGTGCCGTCCATTTCCATTGTCCCAAATAACTCTTCTAAAGGAAAGGTTTTCATTTTACCAAGGTCAAGTATAAATTCTGACCACGTGGTATGTTTCAGTGTGGCTAGGTGGAGCCCTTTAATTCAGTCTGCCCTTCCTATCCATGGGTTCTTCATCTACAGATTCAGCCAACAATACTCCCATTTTACAGAAGAGACTTGAGCATCCCACATTTTGGTATCCGTGGGAGTCTTACAACCAATCCCCCTCAGATACCCATGGATGACTGTACTAAAGGCAATAGATTATTACAAAATATTGAGTATAGTTCCCTGTGCTATACGATAGGTCTTTGTTGGCTATCTATTTTATATATAGTTGTGTGTATTGTTAGTTCCAAACTCTATATAAGCTCATTTGTATCTTTTTTTTTAGATTCCACATATAAGTGATATCATATGATATCTGTCTTTGTCTTATTTCACTTAACATGATAATCTCTAAGTCCATCCATGTTTCTGCAAATGGCACTATTTCACTCTTTTTTATGGCTGAGTAATATTCCATTGTATAAATACTACTGTATATCACAGGAAACTATACTCAATATTTTGTAATAACCAAAAGGAAAAGAATCTGAAACAAATAGATATATATGTATGTATAGCCGAATCACTTTGCTGTACACCTGAAACTAACACCACATTGTAAATCAACTACATTACAATAAATAAATAAAAGTAAACTCTATTCCTTGACGACCCAAAAAATAAAGGCACTAGATGACATTCATTGAGAAATGTCAAGAATAAAAAAGCAAATAGGGGGCTTCCCTGGTGGCGCAGTTGTTGAGAGTCCGCCTGCCGATGCAGGGGACGCGGGTTCGTGCCCTGGTCTGGGAAGATCCCACGTGCCGCAGAGCGGCTGGGCCCGTGAGCCATGGCCGCTGAGCCTGCGCGTCCGGAGCCTGTGCTCCGCAACGGGAGAGGCCACAACAGCGAGAGGCCCGCGTACAGCAAAAAAAAAAAAAAAAAAAAAAAGCAAATAATCTCACAAGTGAACAGAGTAGTAAAAACTTAATGACAGAATATATATAGGGCATATTTTTCACTAATACAGCATATCACAATGTTGGAACTGTAATCCTTAATTATTTAGGCTGTGTTAGGCTGGAGTCTGTCAATAACAAAGAGCTTAGAAAGATTCTGTGGCAAAATTACATGGCACTGCATTTTTCTCTCGGAAAGGAAGATTCAAAGAGGTGGGATTAGTAAATGAATAAATGGTGATTGGCTGTGGTTGGGGTAATCCCAGGTAACTAAAACCTGAAGAAGGGTAAGTCAAACCCACTTTAAACAACCAATCTGAGCATGACAAAAATATCTTGCCAGGACCGCTCTGGGTCCATGTGGTTACTGACTCCAGAAATGCTTTTACTACTTTGCCAAGCAACTCCTTAATACTGTTGCAGAGGCAGCAGGTAAGTTTTATGCAGCAAAGACTACTTCAACTGCAAGTTGCTGTTCTGTGTCTTTGACATAAGGATTTGGATATACAGATAGAAGCAGAAAGATGTAAGTGCCAAAAACAAATACAGTCAAGGTGGTGTGGGAATTTACATGGGTATGTTCACGTGTATGTTTGTAGATGGAAGATTTTTTTTAATTAGGTATTCTTAGGAGTCCCACACAAAAGATATTTATGAGAAATTTATAACACTTTCAAAATATCTTTAATGTTTTAGAACATAAAATCACAAATGCATCACAGAGCTATCTCTTCCAGCACCTTCTTCTTTTTTAATTAATTAATTAATTAATTTATGGCTGCGCTGGATCGTCATTGCCACACATAGGCTTTCTCTAGTTGTGGTGAGCGGGGGCTACTCTTAGTTGTGGTGCACGGGCTTCTCATTGTGGTGGCTTCTCTTGTTGCAGAGCAGAGCACTGGCTCTAGGCACTCGGGCTTCAGGAGTTGTGGCACGTGGGCTTAGTAGCTGTGGCTCGTGGGCTCTAGAGCGCAGGCTCAGTAGTTGCAGTGCACGGGCTTAGTTGCTCCGCGGCATGTGGGTTCTTCTTGGACCAGGGCTCGAACCCGTGTCCCCTGCATTGGCAGGCAGATTCTTAACCACTGCTTCACCACAGAAGCCCTGCACCTTCTTCTTGAAGTGAGAATTTAGAAGCTCATTACCTTTGTTCATTTTCTATTGTTGTGTATCTGTGATATAAGTGGGATATTTCTTAACATTTATGATTTCAAAATTCTTATCATGTTTAGTGTTAATTTTAAAGGAACAAGTCCTTATTTGTGGCTATTTTCTATAACTAATATTTTCCATAGACCTTTATTCTACCCAAACGTGTGTGTGTTTTCAATTATATTATATTAATGAGAGAATATACCCATGATCTGCTGGACTAAATTGGTCTTTGATTTTCTTTTGCCATGCAAAATAATTAATCTCTTCTATACATTTTTTCTCCTATTTTTTTCTAGTGAGACATACAGTGTTTGATGCTAATTTGAGAAAATAGGAAAAGTATTTAAATTTAATGTAACAATAATCTAGGTATCTACTTAATACTTTAGTTTCTGCTTCTGAATGGTTTTCAAATGTCTTCCCAACATGCCATTTTCTTCTAGTCAGCAGGTCAGAATAGCATAAATAATTATACTGAGGGGGTTACAGTAGCAAGGGCAAAAATGAGGTCCAGAAATCAAGTATATTTAAACAAAATCACAATATGATAAACTCTGCAGACATAAGGACAGTACAGTCAGTTTAAAAGGCAAACACTTTCAACTCTATATTAACTTTCATTTATATTCATTTCCATTTCATTCAACAAATGCTACACAGAAAACTGAGGACCTTGATTACAGCATTATTCATTATCAGGCAGGTATTTTTTTACTGTAGGCAATGAAATTTGAGAAAAAAAAATCAAACAGCAGCAAAAACAATATGAAAGAGGCTTTCTGAAAAATTTGCTCTCAGATTTCTCAATGTCACTTCTTCCACATAAGCAATTCACTTTTAAAATATGTTGTGATTCCCATAATAATTTCAGATGCTTTATGTCCTTAAGACAAAGTGTAATTCCCTGCAGTAATATCTACTGAATAAGAGGATTTTGTTTGTACACACAGTTCTGAATACTAAAAGATATATTTATATACAGAAGAGACTCTTTCCCGATTAGAGTGACTCAGATGTCACCCTGCTGAAGAAGAAAGAGACTAGATGACGTTTCAAGGTCACTTTTTAGACCCAAAGCTGTATGTGGACAAAAAGGATTTCATTTTGAGAGAAAGACAATGGGTATAATATAGTGAGCTATAAACTTGTGACAGGAGCCCTACGTGTGACATGCATCACTGCCATTTACTAGGAGTGTGACCAAAGACAAAAAGGTCTTCCCAGAGTGTCAAGTTCTTCATCTGTGCAGTGGATCTCAGACAGCAATTGAAATAACATTTGCAAACAGTCTTCATAAATTACTAAGTGCTCGCAGAGAGTCAGGGATAAGCTAGGTTTTAGTTTGCTAACAAACAACCCCACACTATCAGCAATTAATATTACAAGGGGTTTATTTCTCACACGTGCAAAAATCTTTATGGACTTAGGTAACTTTCCAGGTTAACTCTCTTCCATGCAGTGCCTCAGGAAACCAGATCGCTTTTATTCTGTGCCTCCACCATCTCAACACAAAGTTTCCTTGTTTGTAGAGACAGGAGAGAGCTGAAAGGTCGCCATGCGACAGATGCCACTTCCACCAATAGCCTAAAGATCATAACTAAATGCTACCCTACCAAACTGCCAGAGGGCTGGGAAATAAGGGAGTGAAAATGCAACTTTAGGAAGTACCAGTGTCTTTGATGCACTTCTAAAAATAATGCAATTAGTATTACTAGTTTCCACAGTATCACAAGTGAGACAATATATAGAAAATCCTAGAGAGTACACCAAAAATCATTTCTATTTTGTAGAAATACATTTAAATTTAAATATGTGTCACTTATATTTGAGGCAATTGACACATTTCAAAGCTAATAATAAAACTAAAATAATTTGACTGAGCTGAAGAGCTGGCTGTCACCCCAAATAGGACCCCTTCCTTGCGTGGTCATTGGGAAGCTTTTTCTCTGTGGATTTGTGTAGAAAAGAATACTGTCAAGAATGCAGTATTATGAAGACTATGCTGCAACAGCCTTGTACAACATTAGATCCTATATTCAGGAATATTCTAGGCTTCCTTCTATGGTGGAAAGAGACAAACTTTTCATCTATTAAGGAAGGTAGATTTAGTACAACCCAAAAGATAGATATAATAGACGTAATGTTAGATATGTATTGTTTCTGTAATATGAGGATAGGTTAGCAAACCCCCTTATCAAGAGTGAAAAAAATTTAATTCAAGCAACAAAGCAAACAGAAAGAAAACTCAGCTGAATCATTGTAAACAAATCAACAACATCATGCCTTAAAAATGGTTTAGTCACCTTTGCTATTATTTGGGGATTGCCAGGAAGAGAGTAAATACTTCGAAATAATCCAGAGGGTCAAAGAAGTTAGAAGCCTTTGCACTCTTGTCACATTAAGAAATAATATCCATTATTGACTCTTAGGCAATAAAACTAAAATCTCACATATGCTGGGATTGATTCTCGTAAGTTTGGTGTAGCTTTAGCTAATGTTTTTTTTTTTTTTCTTTTTTTTTGTTACGGTACGCGGGCCTCTCACTGTTGTGGCCTCTCCCGTTGCGGAGCACAGGCTCCGAATGCGCAGGCACAGTGGCCACAGCTCACGGGCCCAGCCGCTCCGCGGCATGTAGGATCTTCCCGGACCGGGACACGAACCCGCGTCCCCTGAATCAACAGGCGGACTCTCAACCACTGTGCCACCAGGGAAGCCCTAGCTACTGGTTTATAGATTAAAATCTCCAGGTCTTGCTGAAAGAGCCTATTAAGTCTGGCAATGGAAACAGAAGGTGAATGGGCCAGGGCCAGGTGAATAGATTTCCTCAATCAGGTCGGAGAAAGCACTCACTAACAAGATACCCTACTTCCTGAAACCAAGATAAATAGAACCACCCAAAGATAAGACCTTAAAGAATCTGTGGTCACTTTATATCACTGGGCCTCTTGGACTAAGAAAATCTTACAGTACCCTGTGATGTGGTGCTCCTTGACTCATAAAACAGGACTTGCCCCAGTGAGTCAGGGCAGTCTTTCATGGTTTCACACAGGAGCAGAGATGATAAATGAGCCTTGTACTTAGCTCCGTGTTTTTGTCATTTCCCTGCAACTACTCAGCTGGGAGGAACTGAGATATATACATATATATATGATATATATATATATCTCATATATATGATATATATATATGATATATATGATGTATACATCATATATGATTATACATCATATATATTTATCATATATACATATATATAATCTATTTAGCTTAAGTGGTTAAATGTAAAGGAATAGAGCAAATGGGGAAAAATGTAAAATGTGTGTGTCTCTGTAAGTTAGTCACCACACTAATATTAATAATAACAGATATTATTGTTACAACATGCATATGAAGAATTTGGAATACCAGTCTCTGTAAAAGAGAACATTTTTTTTTCTCAAGACCACCTTGATAACAGATACTAGAATTCTCAGTTTAGCATTCTAAACATTGTTCCATAGAAGGGTTTTAAAACAAGTTGCTACGATTTTAATTTTTGGATTAAAGAGCTGATCCAAACATAGCACCCAAAAGGCTCTATCTTCATTCTGGGCATATCTGTAATCATTAAAATATGGAGAACACTATGAAATGCACTAAGCCTCCAGGTTTTAAATGCTGCTATTGGCTCTCGGTGTTTGAATTGTCCACATGATAAACTCTCCTTCGTACCAGTTTTAAGGAAGAAAATTCACTAGATCACAAAACTACTAAACACAGGGGGAAAAAAAGGTGCTATATCAATAATACACAGAAAGCAATAAATATATTGTATTAAATTGTGCCTTACTAATGCAAAATTGATCTCTAGATGTTTATCACCTAAATGGCTAAATATATCCCTCACTTAGTAAGGCCCTGGTAATATTAGTTAAGCACTATTCAAAATTGATTCCAATGAAAACATGGGTCATACTCCCAAGACAAGATGAACTCAAAGAAAATGTATTTTTTGTAAGTTCTTGCATATTTACATAGTATTATTAAATGGTCCAAACAAATACCAAATGTAAATTTGTATAAAATTAGATGGCAAGTGATAACCCATCGTATCACTTATTAATTATTTGAGCTGATACCTTGATAATCTTATACCTCATCTTTTCAAGCTTCCTCTTTTTTCTCTTTTCAAGATTCATAGGAGATTATATACAGTCAAATAGGAAGTCTAGAAATATATTTAATATCCCCCACTGCAGGGATTTTCTCGCAAACCGTGCTCTATCACACAATTAAGTTTACTCGTCTTCCTTTTTGGTACTGAAGAAAAGAGGATGGCTGATTTGCCTCAAGTTATCCAATATTTAATAATATAAAAAATATGTTCTATAAAATATCGTAAAAGAGTAATTATTCATGCCCAACACATCTGGGCCTATAGATGAAACATTGTATTGCTTAAGAAAATAAATAATTTGTAGAAACATTTCTTAGATTTCGACATGTGGCTCTGAAAGAGATGTTGAATAAATGGAAAGCCCAAGGAATATCAAGGAAAACCAGTTATAACCTTGGTAATTGGTGTGATCTCACTTACATTGTCACAATGTGGTCTTCCATCATACTTGGCACCAAATCAGAAGGTGGTACTTCTGAGAGACACTTCAAGATTTCTATCTCAATAACAAATTATTGTACTGTACAGTAGGGCTTATTCTGTTATAAATAGAACCATAAACACATATAACTTATTTTAAAATACTGAATAATAATATCAATGAGAGCAGGCCATCCTTGTACTTCCTTTGCTCAAGTACCTCAAGCAGGCAAAGGATAGACACTACCCTATAAAGTAGATGAAGTTTGTACCTAAAGTTCTATATAAAAAAATGCTTACTCACAATTTCATATGAGAGTTTAGTGAATCCGAGTTGGCAGACCAAAACTCCTTAAAACCCTTTTTCTCAGTCAGGCTCACTACTCATGAGTTCTGATTTAATAATTAAGTGGAAAAATCTTATATACTATTTAATTTAAATAAGGAGATGTTAGTATATAGATATATAAACACACAATACATATATATATATATTTACATAATATTGTAAAATGGTCCAAACCAATACCAAATATAATCAAATGTAATTTGTTTAGAATTGTATGGCAAGTGATATATAGATATATATATATATATATATGGAAGCTACTGTGTCCCCTATATTGCTCAATTCTAGGGGATTAAAAGATATATAAAACATGTTTCTTGTACTTGGCAGTTTTTACTATATTTAATGAGGCTCTGTGAGTTTGTAATGATCTCTATGAGTAAAAGAGAATGCCTTGGACAAGAGGGTAACAGAGACGTAGAGAACTAGGTGGGGTGATACCAGAGAGCCCAAGAAGGCAATCCCAGTCAGGAAGCGTGGCAACGGGAGAAAGAGGGAACAGAAGGGATCTGTAGTCATCTAAGGCAGCACTTTTCAAATCATTCCTCCAAAACTAAGTCCAATGAACTGTACTAGATGTTCTACAAAGAAAGCATTTCACCGGCAATATATTTGGGAAATGTTACACGTTCACCCCTCTTGACTCATGTTTATCAGCTATTAAAGTTCTGAGATGTCATAAAGTGAATACATCACATATCTTTGGCCTAAAATTTCGCAAGTTATTTGACTACCTTTTTTCTACGTCAGAGCATTTATTAACATCTCAAGTGATGTTTCATGATACTTCACCCGAGAAATCTTGATCTAGGGTCTACTGTATGCCAGGTGCCTTCGCACATGATGGTTCACATACTCCTCCGCATCATTTTCTATATGAATAAACTAATGTTCACTGAGTTTTGCTAATTTGTTCTAATTCCCAAAGTAGCTACACAATTGGGATGAAATTTAGTGGGATTCCTGATTTGAGCGTATGATCATAATCTCTGAGAGAGGTGTTAAAGGAAAATCCAACAAACAAACGAAAGCAAGACAGAATTCCAAAGGGGCTGGGGTAATGCACAAGTCAAGTGAACAGGGAGTAACTCAGAGTCACACAGAAGCCCACTTATGGAAGCTGGGACACATGTTGGGGACCAATTCTTATGGACAAGGTATAATCAAATTATCAGCCTAGATATAAGATTAGGGATCAACTAGCAATTACAACCTCATTATATTGCAGTAGAGTCCCATACAATAAAGGTGCCTACATTCTGGATTAGTACAAGACACTAAGATCAGAGTCAAGTCTACGAATCCCTATAAATGGCATTGGATGTTGGGAGATAAGGAAACAAAAGAAATCTCCATAGGAGTGTACATTGAGGCTAGGCAGTCTAAGGACAGTTATGAGGGTCTTGAAAACTTGTCAGAAGAAGACAATCTGAAAGGCTAAATACTGTATAATTCCAACGACATGACATTCTGGAAAAGGAAAACTATTGAGACAGTAAAACTATCAGCATTGCCAGAGGTTGGGGTGGAGGAGGGATGAATAGGTAGAATACAGAGGATTTTTAGGAAAGTGAAAATACTCTGTATGATATAATGATGGATACATGTCACTATACATTTGTCCAAACCCATAGAATGTATAATACCAAGAGTGAACCTTAATGTAAACTATGGACTATGATTATGGTGGGTCAATGTAGGTTCATGAATTGTAACAAATGTACCACTCTGATGGGGATGTCTACTGGGGGGAGGCATGGGGTATATGGAAAGTCTCTATACCTTCTCAATTTTGTTGTGAATTTAAATTGTTTTAAAAAATTAAGTATTAGAAAAAAATTGTCAGAGAACCTGGGACTTGTTTTAGGAAGTAGGCAATAGGGGATACAGTATACTCTTGAGTGATGAAAGAAGAGTCTTAGAAAAATTAGCAGGGCCCAGGAAGGGAGTGGGATTGGAATCAGTTGAGAAGTACAGTAACTCATAGTTAGAGTATGTGGGTTAGAATAAAATTTATTCAGAAACAGAAGGGTCAGAACGAAGAGAAGTGAGTACTAGTGTATTTCATAAGAAGTGAAGAGATCTGCAAGAATATGGGAAATGAGAGTAAAGAATTATAAACAGTTCTCCTAAAGGGATATTAAATGAAATAACTCCAAGATTTCCTACAAAAAATTGGAATATTGCCATAGCCACAGAAAACCCCATGTGAAGATAAGTAAGGGGAATTGAATTTGATCATGAGCATGTTAAATTTGAGGTAACACAAGCGATCCAAGTATTTTAAGTTTTCACTGAGGGGTAAGAGTTGAAGTGGGTGAATTCAGACTCAGCTCATAGAGAAATTACAAGAAGACAAATGGTCATTTTAAAAAATATGTTTTAGTTATTCCACCAATAATTATCAGTTAAATCAGGTTTAGTTAGAGGGAACAGATATTAAAAAGAGGCAGTATTTTGAGTGGAGTCTAGCTCACATTTATATCAATAAAGAGTGTAAACATATTTTTAGGCTGTCATCCCTGAAAATGAATCAAAATATGTAATTTCGCACCTGTCTTGTGTTATTTTTTGTAAGAGAACCAAAGGTTTTTAAATTCCCCAAACAACAACAAAATGCAAAATGAAAGCACAACACCCAAAATCTCATGCTTTGAGTTAGAATTCAATGTACATATCTTCTAGTTGTAATTTTCTTGTCTATCATTGAGCAGATCCTAAATTAGATTTATTTGGCATCATGCCAGAGGTGGGTCTTTAAATCATAATGACACTCAGCTTTTATATACAGTGCTATTGATGATATGAACCAGCAAAGCTGGGCAGTGCTAGAACGGAATGGACGACAGATGTAGCTCCAATTCTGGCAGAGTGACTTAAACAAACAAACAAACCCCGATTTAAATACGGTTTAAAGAAATTAGATACACATTAACCATCGGTGTAGAGAGGAAGGGAGTGTGAGACAGATAACACCAAGTTAAAATATTGACAGGAACATCTAAATTGTGTCCTGTTAAAAAAAATTCTGTAAAATCAGCTTTATGTGGATAAATACTCCCAACATGTTTCATAAAGGAGCTAACAGCTGACCTTATACATCTGAATGAATTATATCAAATTGTGGGCTAAGATATTACATGGGTTTAGCAATAAATATCTCATAGAACAACTCCACAGTGAAAAAAAGAATCTTCCCCACCCCCCCAAAAAAAACAAGGAAAAAATAAAAAAGAATCTTCCCCTCTGCTCAGATTAAACCAGATGTCAAGGTGAAATGAAGTACCCTTAAAACAAGACGTTGATATATGCTTGAGGCATCAGTTAGTACTGTAAAAAGGGAATATTAGACACTGGTATCTCACTTTTTGTAAAACAAATTATTCGATTTAATGATTTTACAAAAAAGAGGATTTCAGATTTCAGAAGTCTTATAGCTAAATGATATTTAAAGAACATCCATACTTTGGATTAGTCTACGTAAATCAAGATTTTATTTGACATGAAAATCATATCCATCTAGTTATATTTTTACAAGTTTAAAAAGCTAATATATGCAAATATGCATATTTATGGTGATATAAATCATCCCCTAAATGAATTTAGTGTGAGAGATTTTCTGTAGTATTGATAAACATATGTGTGCTATTAAGTACAGAGCCAAACTATAGGGACATTTACCATGAAAATAAATAGGGGAAAGGGGTTTTTACCATGGGTACATTGTGCCTTGATAACAAGTAAGATAGATTAAAAAAAATCTTCTAAAGGCGTCCTAGGAATGTTTACCATAATGATTAAAAGGTTGGTGTGGGTATCTCTAAGAAACCCAGTACTGAGAAAAGGGAATATTTGTAACCTTATTTTTAATTTATTTTAGGGAGTGCTGTTTTCCATATAAATGTGCACAAGTCACTTAAGTTCTGGAGTTCCAAAAAACAGCTTTTGGGGATTCAGCGGACAGTACATAATGTCATAATGATAAGTTCTTTGGTCCCCAAAACTTTTCATATGTTTTATTATTTGCCATTGAGAAGACTTCAGAATCATGAAAAAATATTCAGGATCAAATAATATACCCATGTAACAATACAGCATGTACAAATATTAACTTGCATACAAATTACATTGTGAAGAGTCAGGCACAATTTTTCCGTGTACCTTATCTATCCTGATCTGACTTCTAGGTTGTTTTAAAATTGTTTTCAAAATGCATACAAGGATAACAAGACTGTTGCCTTATCCTGTGAGCACAATCGCTACAGAATCAACTAAAGATGTTTACTAAAGGTGATTCAAAAATTGGAACAAATGGGGTGCAATGTGGATGCAAGCCAAGAAAGTATGCATCATTAAACTAGATGCCACCAAGGGTGAATAAATCTTAATTCTACAGGGAAATTCTGGAAAATGGTGCAAAACAAATGATTCAGCCTTTCCCCACCCAAGAGACAAGGAAGCTATGATATTTATACAACTCCCAAAGGTCATTTGAATAGGGTTGCTGGGAGAGATGTCAATTCCTTGGTACTTCAAACTTGCCGTGCACACGGGCAGTATGTCTCTTAGGTGTACAGATCTTGGCAATTGGAATGTGGTGGAATACACTAAAAAGTCCAAAGGATACAAAGAGAGCATTGACACCTTTACTAAATCTTTCCTCCAAGGGGAATAAACATTATCCATATGCATTTTCTCAGTCTTTGCTGCTCCTCAATTCTTGAGAAAATCATAAAACAGTTAGAAACCACATCTGAATAGAGCCCAATTTAATTTAACTGAATTTTAAACATAAAATTCATGACACCAATTCTCTATTATACAATAAATAAGAAGAATATAGCATAATTTTTTCTTGATTTCTTTCAATGGAGCCTGAGATTCCATATTCAGATTGCTAATCCTTAGCCCAATAAATCTCAGTTTAGATCACAACAATTGTCTTTTCCCAAGATCTTGAAAATACATAACTAAATTGATGAGGAAAAAAAGGAGTCCCATAACCTTATTCTAAAACTCATTATTTTTCTTTATTCTATTTTCAAGTTGAAAATGTACAGAATTTAAATATAGAGTTTGTATGTTTGGGCAAATATATAAATTAATGTAACCACCACTCAAAACAGAACATAAAATATTCCTGCCATTTCAGAAAGGTTTTTTCATATTACTTGCTAGTCAAAGCTCGCCTACCCTGTACTCACTGTTCTCAGTTCTGTTAATTTTGCCTGTTCTAGGGTTTGATGTAAATGGAGTTATGCTGCAAGTACTCTTATGTGTATGATTTCTTTTGCTCATTGTTTTGAGACATCGTGTTTTGTACGTTTCAGTACTTTGTGCCTTTTATACTGCTCAGGAGAATTCAATTGAGTAAATATACCAACATTAGCTTGTCTATTATCATGTTGATAACCATTTAGGATATTTACATCTTTGGCTATTATGAGTAAAAACTGCTATGAACATTTTTGTCAAGTCTTTGATGGACATATGATTTCCTTCTCTTGGGTAAATATTTAGAAATGAAATGGCTGAGCCATAACACAGGTTTGTACTGCTCCATTGATCTATTTGCCTATCCTTAACAAATAATAGCTTCTGGATTACCATAGTCATCAGGTAGTCATAGTCATAGTCATCAACAAAGTCAATTTTGTTGTTTAATATTTATTTTTGGCTGTGTCAGGTCTTTGTTGCACCTTGTGGGATCTTTCACTGCAGCAAGCGAGCTCATCATAGTCATAGTCATCAACAAAGTCAACTTTGGTGTTGTTGTTTAATATTTATTTATTTTTGGCTGTGTCAGGTCTTAGTTGCACCTTGTGGGATCTTTCACTGCAGCAAGCGAGCTCTTCCTTGTGGTGCGTGGGCTTCTCTCTAGTTGTGGTGCACAGGCTTCAGAGTGTGTGGGCCCTGTAGTTGCGGCACACAGACTGTTTAGTTGTGGTGCGCGTGCTCAGTAATTCTGGCGTGCGGGCTTAGTTGCAATTATAATTGAAGCTAAGCGTGGGCTTAGTTACAATTATAAATCCTCTGTGTCTTGAAGTTGGCTGTGATAGCCATAGCAACTTCCAAATGCTTTGTATTTGCCTGATATAGATTATTCTATTTTTTATCTTAACCTTAGTTTTTATATTTAAAAGTGTCTATAGTAAATGGTATATAGTTGGATCTTTTTATTCCATTTGATAAACTTTATCCTTAATTGTAGGTTTTGTCCATTTAATTTTATTTTTAAATTTTTATTTATTTATTTTTAATCTTATTTATTTATTTTGGCTGCATCAGGTCTTAGCTGCGGCACATGGGATCTTTGTTGCAGCGTGCAGGCGTCTCTCTAGTTCCGGTGCACGGACTTCTCTCTAGTTGTGTTATGCAGGTTTTCTCCTCTCCAGCTGTGGTGTGCAGGCTCCAGGGCATGTGGCCTCTGTAGTTGTGGCGCACGAGCTCAGTAGTTGTGGCACGTAGGCTTAGCTGTCCTGCGGCATGTGGGAACCTAGTTCCCTGACCAGGGATCATACTCACGTCTCCTGCATTGGAAGGCAGATTCTTTAACACTGAACCACTAGGGAAGTCCTCTGTCCATTTAATTTTAATGTAATGATTGATCTATTTGAACTTAAAACTACCATCTTGCTATTTGTTGCTATTGTCTCTTCTGCTATTTGATCTTTGCCCTCCCTTTTTTCTCTTTATCTGGAAAATTATTTGGTCACTGAAGACTTTTAGCATCATTTCTCTATAATCAATAGAACTCACTATGTTATTTCATTTTTCAGTTCTTGTTTATTTGAAAATATTCCTATTGTTTATGCTTCACTTTTGAATGTTTCTTTTTACTTCTGGGGGTAGAATTTTAGGTTTAACAGGTTTTTTTTTTTTCTTCTTTTTTTCCTGCATCTCTTTGTAGATGCACTTCTATTAACTTGTTTTTGCCCACCATTGCTTTAGATTTAAAAAAAAAGCTATCATTTATACCTTATATTTCTTTCAAATCTGGCTGCCTGTTAGGGTTTTTGTTTTATGTTTTTTTGTTTTCTTTATCTTTGCTTTTTAACAATATGATGTGATTAAATTTTATTTCCTCTGTATTCATCCTACTAGGGGTTACCTGAGCCCCCTGAATCTTTACGTGCTGTGATTAATTAAATTTAGAATTCATTTCAGCAAAATTTTTTTCAAATTTTACTTTTTTTTATTTCCTTCAAAGAGTGAATTCCCTCCAGTTTCTACTAATTTTGGCCACTCTCCAGTGCCCCTAAATAACTCTGTGTGTATGTGTGTTTTTTATACATTTTGTCCAGAGTAGATCATTGTTTTTGACAGGAAAGTTAGTTCAATATAAGCTTTACTATAAGCCAGAGTTTTGATGTTGTTGTTCTTTGTGTGTATTTTTGTTTTAGTTTTTGTTTGTCTGTGTTGTGTGTGTGTTTCACAGAATATATAACCACCATGGTAATAGTACTATTTGGATGGTGCATTAGAAAGGTTCTATACAACTATGTGTCAATCCAGCATCTGCTTATCTACTCACATTCACTAAATTATCAGTAGAACAGGTTAGTTTTCAGTAAAAGTTATTGCCACAATAAAGAGCTTACAAATAAGTATGACTGTTGATGATAACAAGTGTAGCAGAAGAGTGTCTTACCAAAAACTGACTTTTCTAACACAAAAGGCATATAAAAACATTCACCTATTTGGGATTCACATTAAAAACAGATAGTAAGTGAATATAACTCATTGAATATCCATTTATTTGCTGATCAATGACTTATGTGCTCCAGAAATATTTTTTAAAAAGGAAGTTTTTTACACACAGAAATAGAGATAGGCATGTGCTCAACATGTTAGAGATTCATAGCAATCCAACAGTGCAAGCAGTTAAACTGCATGTGATCAAAAGTTAATAATATTAGATATGAGAATGCAGCTGCTTCAATGATATATAAAGGTGAAATGAAGTATATAAGATACTAGCAGTGATGCATGGGCAGAAAAAACATATGTGCATTAAGAAAACTATTCACAAAGGAAACAAACAGGTGAGGGACCAAACATGTCACTTACTTGGAGTCTAATCAGCATAGAGTTAGACATACTTCTATAGTCTAGGGGCATTTAAATTAATATCTTCATAAAAATCCTGCCTATTTCCCAATTGGATTTGTCTGTAAAGAGAGCTATAGATTTCATTATACAAACTACAAAGAATATTAATTACAATGTCTATAGAACAAATATTCCTGAAGTTCACTCTCTTTTAGGTCTTAAAGTTAATTGTATCAAAAAGCTATTAGTTCTGACCTCAATGCTATAAGACTAGATATCAATTACAGGTAAAAAATCTGTAAAAAATACAAACACATGGAGGCTAAACACTAAACTACTTAATAACTAAGAGATCAATGAAGAAATCAAAGAGGAAATCAAAAAATACCTAGAAAAAAATGACAATGAAAACATAATGACCCAAAACCTATGGGATGCAGTAAAAGCAGCTCTAAGAGGGAAGTGTATAGCAATACAATCCTAACTCAAGAAACAAGAAACATCTCAAATAAACAACCTAACCTTACACCTAAAGCAATTAGAGAAAGAAGAATTAAAAAAAACCCCAAACTTAGCAGAAGGAAAGAAATCATAAAGACCAGAAAAGAAATAAATGAAAAAGAAATGAAGGATACGATAGTAACGATCAATAAAACTAAAAGCTGGTTCTTTGAGAAGATAAACAAAATTGAAAAACCATTAGCCAGACTCATCAAGAAAAAAAGGGAGAAGACTCAATTTCATAGAATTAGAAATGAAAAAGGAGAAGTAACAACTGACACTGCAGAAATACAAAGGATCATGAGAGATTACTACAAGCAACTATATGCCAAAAAAATAGACACCTGGAAGAAATGGAAAAATACGTAGAAAAGCACAAACTTCTGAGACTGAACCAGGGAGAAATAGAAAATATAAACAGACCAATCACAAGCACTGAAATTGAGACTGTGATTAAAAATCTTCCAGCAAACAAAAGCCCAGGACCAGATGGCTTCACAGGTGAAATCTACCAAACATTTAGAGAAGAGCTGACAATTCTCCATCTTAAATTCTTTCAAAAAATTGCACAGGAAGGAACACTACCAAACTCATTCTACAAGGCCACCATCACCCTGATACCAAAACGAGACAAAGATGTCACAAAGAAAGAAAACTACAGGCCATTATCCCTGATGAACAAAGATGCAAAAATCCTCAACAAAATACTATCAAACAGAATCCAGCAGCACATTAAAAGGATCATACACCATGATCAAGTGGGGTTTATACCAGGAATGCAAAGATTCTTCAACATACACAAAGAAAACAATGTGATAATCCATATTAACAAATTGAAGGAGAAAAACCATATGATCATCTCAATAGATTCAGGAAAAGATTTTGACAAAATTCAACACCATTTATAATAAAAACCCTCCAGAAAGTAGGCATAGAGGGAACTTACCTCAACATAATAAAGGCCATATATGACAAACCCATAGCCAACATCATTCTCAGTGGTAAAAAACTGAAACCATTTCCACTAAGATCAGGAACAAGACAAGGTTGTCCACTCTCACCACTATTATTCAACATAGTTTTGGAAGTTTTAGTCACAGCAATCAGAGAAGAAAAAGAAATAAAAAGGAATACAAATCGGAAAAGGAGAAGTAAAGCTGTCACTGTTTGCAGATGACATGATACTATACATAGAGAATCCTAAAGATGCCCCCAGAAAACAACTAGAGCTAATCAATGAATTTGGTAAAGTAGTAGGATACAAAATTAATGCACAGAAATCTCTTGCATTCCTATACATTAATGATGAAAATTCTTAAAGAGAAATTAAGGAAATACTCCCATTTACCACTGTAACAAAAAGAATAAAATACCTAGGAATAAACCTACCTAAGGAGACCAAAGACCTGTATGCAGAAAATTATAAGACAGAAAGAAATTAAAGATGATACAAATAGATGGAGAGATATAGCATGTTCTTGGATTGGAGCAATCAACATTGTGAACATGACTCTACTACCCAAAGCAATCTACAGATTCAATGCAATCCCTATCAAACTACCACTGGCTTTTTTCACAGAACTAGAACAAAAAATTTCACAATTTGTATGGAAACACAAAAGACCCCGAATAGCCAAAGCAATCTTGAGAACGAAAAACGGAGCTGGAGGAATCAGGCTCCCTGACTTCAGACTATACTACAAAGCTACAGTAATCAAGACAGGATGGTACTGGCACAAAAACAGAAATATAGATCAATGGAACAGGATAGAAAGCCCAGAGATAAACCCACGCACATATGGTCACCTTATTTTTGATAAAGGAGGCAAGAATATACAATGGAGAAAAGACAGCCTCTTCAATAAGTGGTGCTGGGAAAACTGGACAGCTCCATGTAAAAGAATGAAATTAGAACACTCCCTAACACATAAATAAACTCAAAATGGATTAAAGACATAAACGGAAGGCCAGACACTATCAAACTCTTAGAGGAAAACATAGGCTCTATGACATAAATCACAGCAAGATCCTTTTGGACCCACCTCCTAGAAAAATGGAAATAAAAACAGTAGTAAACAAATGGGACCTAATGAAACTTAAAATCTTTTGCACAGCAAAGGAAACCATAAACAAGATGAAAAGACAACCCTCAGAATGGGAGAAAATATTTGCTAATGAAGCAACTGACGAATGATTAATCTCCAAAATTTACAAGCAGCTCATGCAGCTCAATAACAAAAAAGCAAACAACCCCATCCAAAAATGGGCAGAAGTCCTAAATAGACATTTCTCCAAAGAACATATACAGACTGCCAACAAACACATACAAGAATGCTCAACATCACTAATCATTAGAGAAATGCAAATCAAAACTACAACGAGGTATCACCTCACACCAGTTAGAATGACCATCATGAAAAATCCTACATACAATAACTGCTGGCGTGGTGTGGAGAAAAGGGAATCCTCTTGCACTGTAGGTGGGAATGTAAACTGATACATCCACTATGGAGAATAGTATGAAGGTTCCTCAAAAAACTAAAAATAGAACTACCATAGGACCCAGCAATCCCACTACTTGGCATATACCCTATGAAAACCATAATTCAAAAAGAGTCATGTACCACAGTGTTCACTGCAGCTCTATTTATAATAGCCAGGACATGGAAGCAACCTAAGTGTCCATCGACAGATGAGTGGATAAAGAAGATGTGGCAGATATATACAGTGGAATATTACTCAGACATAAAAAGAAATGAAATTGAGTTATTTGTAGTGAGGTGGATGGACCTAGAGTCTGTCATACAGAGTGAAGTAAGTCAGAAAGAGAAAAACAAATACCATATGTTAACACATATATATGGAATCGAAAAAAAAAATGGTTTTGAAGAACCAGGGGCAGTATAGGAATAAAGACGTAGACGTAGAGAATGAACTTGAGGAGTCAGGAAGGGGAAAGGGTAAGCTGGGACAAAGTAAGAGAGTGGCATGGACATATATACACTACCAAATGTAAATTAGACATCTAGTGGCAAGCAGCCACATAGCACAAGGGAGATCAGCTCAGTGCTCTGTGACCACCTATAGGGGTGGGATAGGGAGGGTGGGAGGGAGACGCAAGAGGGAGGAGATATGGGGATATATGAATATGTATAGCTGATTCACTTTGTTATAAAGCAGAAACTAACACCATTGTAAAGCAATTATACTCCAATAAAGATGTTAAAAAAAAAACATGCTATTAGAAGGCAAAAGTTATTTATATATATATATTATTTTCATATTATTTCATATTATTTTTCAATCATCTACCTAAGAAGAAAATAGTAGAAATATTTTGAAGACAACAATCTCAGGAATGCACTGCCCATCCATTATTATTTTTAAAGTATATTTGTAGAGAAACCCTTATATTCTCACATCTATTTCAAGCTTGATGCTGGCAAAGGAGTATGTAATCTCAAAATACTCAGTACACATAGACCAGACACACTGGATCCAAAATGGAATTTCATGGATATTTCAAGATCCTTTCAGAGTGGCCAGTATTCACAAAGCTTTAATTACAGTACTTTGTTTTCACTCCATGTCAATTTAAATTCCAAGCATCAGTGATGTCATTAACATAAATTTGCATAGAAGTAACATTACATAAATGTCACTGCAAAGCTAGCACAGAGCAAACAGAGAGAAATATGTGAGCTCTGGATTGAAACTCCTTCCTATACCTTTTTAAACAGTAGCAAGTTTTAACCTGGCACATGAATTTCAGTACAGTTGGCCCTCGGTATCAGTAGACGCAAAATTCCTGGATGCGGAGGGACCCTGGATGCGGAGAGCTGACTGCAGCAGGCCACTTTTTGTAAGGGACTTAAGCCACGTGGGGAATTGGGTATCAGTAGGGGTCCTAGAACTTGTCACCCATGAATACCAAAGAAACAACTGTATTGAGAGTTTTCAACTAGGTATTTTATCTACTAGGACATGGAATGTACTTATGAACTTTGAGCACTTCCAAGCACACTCACAGCATTTTGGGATCCCAAATGCCCTTTCCCAACCTGCATTCTATCCATTAACGAGTAAGAGGAATGTAATACCTTACTATGATTTCTGTATATTGTCCTAATTGCACAAATAATTCACAGATTTATAGTGATGTAATTTCTGCCTTGACATATCAGCATCTCCAAGATTTTTATTTATTAATCTTGCCAATAATGCTAGTACCACTGTTCAGTTTCTTGCTTTCAGCTTCTTTTGAAGTACTTATTATTCTTGTCTTCATTCCCATGCAGACAGAGAGAAGACTCCCAACTACAATCTATCAAAACTCTTTCCTATATTAGCTGTTACTTAAAACTATCCTAGAAGATCTTTCAGGATTTTAAATAATATTTTCCTATATGACGCAATCCTTAGTATGGTTTCACCATCCATTTTGGATTTTCATAGTACTATTAAATTTTCAATTATACCTAGGGAAATGATTCAGCTTCCATCCCACAAGCTACTGAACTTAGTTTTGTCAATGTCACCAGAAACATCCAATTCAATGGCCTCTTCTTTTCTGAGAAGTGAATAGATTTAACTATTTCTGGAGGTTGATCTATCAAGACTTGCTTATATATTATACAAGAGCAAGGGAAAGTCTACCATAAGACTTAAATTTATGAATATAAACCAGATTAATTGTTTTACTTAAAATTCTTCACTTGTTTTCTGTTGCATGTAGAAATTTCTAACACCTTATAATGTTCCATAAAGCCATGGGTGGTCTGATCCTTTCCTAGCTCTCTGAGCTCATTTCCATCTTCCCTTCTCTTGCTCTGTTTGTTATTCTCCAGCCACACTGACCTTCTTTCTTCTTATCAAGCATACCCAAGTTCCTTCCTACCTCAGGACATTTGTACTCAGTGTTCTTTCTCCTTGAATAATTTGCCCCAGATCTTTCCATGAATGGCACTTTCATACTATTTGGATCCCACCCAAAATGTCAGGAGACCTTCCTTCATCACTGAATCTAAATTAATTGCATTCGATTCTCATTTCCCAAACTATCTAGAGAAGGTATGTCATTATACCCTAATTTACCATCTTTGTCAAACTTATAGATATCTAAAATTATTGTACTTATTTTATTTTTACTTGTTTTATATTTGCCTTTCCCCACTGGAAAATATGCTCTGCAAAGCAATAATTTAGTGTCATAACTGCAGCATTTAGAACAGTGATTGACAATCAGTCGGGGTTTAATGAATAGTTGTTCACTAAATGGATGAATGCATTTTATGAATTAGAAAGCCTATAGAAATTAAATTTCTCAAGATAAAATAGCTAATAAATAGCACAATCAAGACAGTACCTATAGTGCCTGCATGAGACTATTAATCTGGCCAAAATGTGTTTTTATAATGGGGAGAGCTGGGAGCTCAGACATGAGATAAGAAGTAATTTTGACAGGAAAGGAAAAATTCAATAACTCCTAGGATTAAGATGCAGCAAAAAGGATTGGAAAGTGAGAATGGATGCAAAAGCCATAGGAGAAGCAGGCTTGTAAGAATTGTTCATTTATTTCAAACAAAGACAAGAGAGGAAGCAAAGTTAGATCAAAGTTTTCAGTTTGAGTGAAATACTAGTTTCATTAGAAAGAGACAAAGCCTAGACATAGCAGATGTATATGAGATTCAGTATGGAGATGTGTTTAAGTAACTTGCGGTATATCCAGACAGCTGGTCTTTAGTCAATTGAAAACACAAAAGGAGAGATTAAGATTTCCACCAAAGAGAGATTAATATTTTCTTTGTTCATGCTTTAGTTGGTATTATTAAGATATAATTTAAATAAAATTCACCTTTTAAAATATGATCTTGAAAAATGTATACATTCATGTAACCACCACCGCAGTCAAAATATAGAACTGCTACATTACCTCAGAAATGTCCTTCATAACCCTTGGTAGTCAATCTCCTTCCTGATACCCAAGTCATAGAAACCACCAATCAGATTTTGGGTCCTAGAATTTTTGCCACTTCAATTATGTCATATAAGGGAAATCAAATGATATATAGCTATTTATATCTGGATTCCTGAACTTAGAATAATGCCCTTAATTCAGCTATGTTGTTACATGTGCTAGCATTTTTTATTGCTTAGTAGTATTTAATGATATGTCTGAATCACAATTTATTAATGGCCATTTTGGTTGTTTCCAATTTGTAGCTATGATCAATAAAACTTTAATAAATATTAATGTATGTCTTTGAGTAGACATATATTTTCACTTCTCTTGCATAAATACACATGAATGGGATTGCTGGGACGTATGGGAAGTAAAGACTTGCTTTCTAAGAACTGCCAAACTTCTTCAAAGCAGCTGTACAAGGAAATGTTTTCACCAGTAATATATGACAGTTCAAGTTTCTCTACATCCTGCCGAGACTTGGTATTGCTGTATTTGTTACTTTAGCCATGCAAGTAGTTTGTGAAGTAGTTCATTGTGGTTTTAAGTTTTCCAGCTTTTTTTATTTGTCAAAGCTGTTTTGGCTATTTCAGGACCTCTGCATTTGTATGTGAATTTTAGAATTAGTTTGCCACAGTTTATTAAAAAATCTGCTATTATTTGGATAGAGATTGAGTTGACTCTGTAGAACAGTTTGGGAATAAATGATACGTTAACAATTTTGAATTTTTAGATCCATAGCACAGTATATCTCTTCATTATTAGGACTTTTTTAGTTGCTCAATGCTTTATCATTTTCATCTTAAACGTATTGCATGTTTTGTCAGATTTATCCATAAGAATTTCATGTTTTTATGGTATTGTAAATGGTAGTTTTTACTTAAATTTCTTTACATTTCCAATTTTTCACTGCACATGGGTCCAGAAAATTCTGACTGATAGTTTCAATATCGGTATCATCTCTTAGTTTGATTCTGTTGATTTATCTCTTGACAATAAGTTGGGCTTTTTTCCTATTTTGTTGTCTTTTTCTATTATTATTATTATAGTTATTACTTTTTTGTGTATATGGTGATATTTAACTAATATCATGTTTGGATTAACAGTAAAGATTAAGGTAAATAGGAATTATTCCTGCTAACATTACAGACCTTTACTTCTGTCAGGCTGTTAGCATAGGAGGTTAAATCAATCTAGACAATAGTTGAGTGGAGTGTGTGTGTTGATGTTGCTATGGTCAACTTCAGTGTCCTATAGGCTTCAAATTTCTCCACTGTGGGGTCTTCCCTGGTGGCGCAGTGGTTGAGAGTCCGCCTGCCGATTGAGGGGACACGGGTTCGTGCCCCGGTCCGGGAAGATCCCAAATGCCTCGGAGTGGCTGGGCCCGTGAGCCATGGCAGCTAAGCCTGCCCGTCCGGAGCCTGTGCTCCGCAACGGGAGAGGCCACAACAGTGAGAGGCCCGCGTACCGCCAAAAAAAAAAAAAAAAAAAAAAAATTCTCCACTGTGGGCTGCCATGACCTTGTGTCTAGTAAGCAGTGTGTGGCACTGAAGGCTTTTCTTCAGTGTCCCTGCTCCACTCCATCCTTTGCTTTTAGAAGAACCATCAAATAGATGCCAGAGAGAAGGGTCTCTATGCTCTTACCTTTTGCCAGAAGGGAATTGCTGTTGCTTGTTACCCAGTGCTAGACTGGTGGTGGGATCAAGGTGTTTCCCTGTTCTCCTGCTCCAGTTTCTGTTTTAGGTAGGCTCTTGCATCCAGAATCATGGGGTGGGGATATCTCATTTTTCACACCCCATAGCCCCAGCAGCAGCCAATTTCTGCTCATATTCTGTGTGTCTGTAGAGGAGAGTGTTTCTTGCCCCTCCCCCATTGGTGGAAGACCTATACTTTGCAACAGCTCCCTATCCTGGACCCACGAATCTTTCCTGTCATTTTCCCAGGGTCAAACTTTTTTTTTTCTTTGCCGTACGCGGGCCTCTCACTGTTGTGGCCTCTCCCTTTGCCGAGCACAAACTCCGAACGCGCAGGCCCAGAGGCCATGGCTCACGGGCCCAGCCGCTCCGCGGCATGTGGGATCTTCCCGGACCAGGGCACGAACCCGTGTCCCCTGCATCGGCAGGCAGACTCTCAACCACTGCGCCACCAGGGAAGCCCCCAGGATCAAACATTTTGCTTCTACCTTCCCCCAGAAGCAATGGATCTTTACCTGCATCATGATGGCCAGAAAGTTTTATACCCCTTTCCAGAGATAGCTGGATTTTGTTTCTACTCCACTAAAAGCAGTGGCTCTTTGCCTGCGTTCTGGAGATGGGAGGGTTTCCTGTCCATCCCCAGAAGAGTAAGGTTTTGTATTATTAAAGAAAGGTCCAGAGTAGGGTTTTGAGTCTGACCCCAGTGTCAACCAATTAGAAATAAAGTTTTATCTTAAAAAAAAGACAAAACAGGGCTTTTCTGGTGGCGCAGTGGTTGAGAGTCCGCCTGCCGATGCAGGGGACATGGGTTCGTGCCCTGGTCCGGGAAGATCCCACATGCCATGGAGCGGCTGGGCCCGTGAGCCATGGCCGCTGGGCCTGCGCGTCCGGAGCCTGTGCTCCGCAACGGGAGAGGTCACAACAGTGAGAGGCCCGCGTACTGCAAAAAAAAAAAAAAAAAAGCAAAAATTATTGGTTCAGATTTAGGATTATTTTTCCACCTGAACACAGTCCATGAATTTTGATCATTTTAAGTGGAAAAATGCAAATATGGTGAAAGGGAATGGTGAAATGATGAGAATACTAACTCCTGGGGATGGAGAGAGTTGTCTCTGCTAGGCAGAGTGTGAGGTATTTGGAAGGTGTTCAGTGAAGGTGCTGATCGATGGGCAAAAAGTCTTCTCTCTCGGGTATTTCTAATTGTTTCATCTGGATTGTGCCAGTTGATGGGATAGAAAAGCAGGAAAAGCAAAGACAGGATGTTTCTGCTACAGTAACAATTGACAACACTGTTCGTTACTGACAAGAAAAGAATATGGGTAAAACCTGTCAAGTTCTTCAAATTTAGAAAACGTGTTCAATGTAAAGTGAGATGTATATTTTGCAAGGTGTTTTTGTATTTACTTTGAGCAATTCATGGTAAATAGATTCCAGCTTTTTCATTCTGCGACTCAAAATTCCGATATGGCTTTTTCTATTCCCAAGTGTTGCCATGTTTCCAGACCTTTCATTTTTCTTTCGTCTTATCTCAAGGCTGAAAGAAGTTTATCATATTATTAGACAACAGAGCAGAACAAAACAATATATCAAGCCCCAACACTTGGTATTGTTCTGCAGAGAAAATCGGGTAAATTCTCTTACTGTGTGATTAGAAAAAAGAATGTCCCAGGTAAATATTTCAAAAACTGGAAATAATTGATGCACCTAATTAATGGTAAAGGGAACAAAAGTATAGCATATATTTAGAAAGCAAATAATTAAAATAAATACTGAAAGTCTAAATCCTAAGAGAAAAGATTTATTAAACTAACCTCAGGAGTAGGTAGGGGAGAAAGTAATTCTGATGTGACACATGATAGAAAATTTTACTCAATGATTTAAAATTTGGACTTTGAGTCCAGTTGTCATTATTCTACATGAAAAATGCTGTCACTTTTACTAACATAAAGATACATTACAATCTAATCCCAGCAGCTGACCTATATTGATCATTAAATGGTACTATTAATTTATGAGAATGGTTCTTCTTGAAAATAGATACCTGAAATATTCATAACCACACATTTTTAAGGCATAGCTATAAAATATTAACCTTTGTCATCTTAGAATCTCTTCAATGTAAACTAACACAGAGATAATTATTTTTTGTTATCAACCATTTAAGTAAGTATCAAGAAAAATTAGGATCCGTGTCATTAAGTTTCTGGGAATGAACATTGGGCTTGTTTCATCTTCAATTTCAGAAACAAATGCATTTCAGCTATGCTCTGTGAGACTACTCTGAACTCAGTTTGCCACCCTGAGCCTAAAATGTGTGAGAAAGTGTGTCCTGTGGTATTTCTAGTTATGAAACACAGCTGACATGATCACTCAGCTACATATTGTGGGTGATTATTGCATGCCTCAAGTGGGTAATATAAGGAACAAGAGGTGTAAACCCCATGAGAAACGTAGTCATTTTCTCTCCATGCAGGATCTAAAGTACCATTCGATTATTAAATGCAACCTGCGTATGACAGGAAAAGCACCCCAGTCATGAGCTAGGGGTCTGCAAACTAGCAAACCACCCCAGCAAGTGTCTCTGCTAATCACAAAGCTAGGCTTTGGGGCAACCCAAACTTGCCTTAATTTTTACCTTTAAACTTATATTTTTGGTCAAGTGATAATAAATTCTTAGCTTTTATGCTTTTCATCAAAATTTTAAAAGCATCATCATAATTCTCTAAAGCATGCTCCTTTTTCCTTTTAGCTTAACTTTTTTTTCTTACATATAGAATTTTAAGAAAATTTAAAGAGGAATTGCCTTTAACTAGACTCAATTTTTTGTGGATGGACTACGTTAAACTCTGTAGAAAGTTACTCTTATGGAGCTTATTATAAGGAAAATGGAATGAATCTTGGTATTAACAGTAAAGTGAATTTAGATTAGCTATTGAAAATGTTTGAATTAATAAAATGCTAGATTTTAAAGTATTTATTAAAAGGTGATATAGTATTGTTACCGTGGAGCACAAGCTTTATTGGGAGGAAAATAAACTTTTATTATTCTATAGGTGCTTTGATTTAATAAATAGAGATTAGTACATTATTCTCAGGTCACTTTTTAAATTTAAAAATGAACACTTCTGGGGCTTCCTTGGTGGCGCAGTGGTTGAGGGTCCGCCTGCCGATGCAGGGGACACGGGTTCGTGCCCCGGTCCGGGAGGATCCCACATGCCGCGGAGCGGCTGGGCCCGTGAGCCATGGCCGCTAAGCCTGCGCGTCCAGAGCCTGTGCTCCACGACGGGAGAGGCCACAACAGTGAGAGGCCCGCGTACCGCAAAAAAAAAAAAAAAAAAAAAAAAAAAAAATGAACACTTCTGAAACACTTAAAAATTTTATTCCGTTTATATTACTGGCATTAACCATTTAGCAAGTTGAAGCTATTTGAGAAATCATGTGTGCATTGTTAATGTACATAACCATTCTTTTCTAGCTCTTGAATTTGTGCATTTCCAGATAGGATAAAGAAAGGAGGCCAGAATGCAGAAATGGGAAAATATTTGGCATTTCCTGAGACCAACAGATTCTTCTCAATTTGGTTGATGTGAAGAATTTCTGAAAGAGAGGGGAGGAGCAACAAGAAGTGGGCTACCTAGAGACCACATCATAGGTATAAAGATGTAAGGCAGGGGCATTGAGAATAAAGGAAGATACTGCAATGGCTAGAGAATTAGGAGTACTGTGTGTAACTCTTTAAATAATAAAGATTTTTTCATTCCCCCAGATACAAAGTTTTGTCCCATTTTCTCTGACACAAAGCTTACAGATTTAAGGCAAACTGCTTAAGACAACAAAAGCTTTGTGATACTCAAAGAAGCCAAAGTCCTTTAAAATCGTTTCAGTGTGTAGGATACACTTCAGGGCTGCTTCCCCTGGAGTCAGCCAGCTTATGCATGCTAAGATTGTCCAGTCTTATTTTCCACACGAAATGCATTAGAAATCCTTGACCACTACTGTATACAATATTAAAGTAGAATAGAACACTAAAGTGGCCTTCTATTTTGTTCATATTGACCTTGAAGTTTAAATGATAAAAGTAAACGGAAAGTTTAAATCAATTTTTCATACGAGAAAAGGCACAAAATTTTCAAAGGCACAAAATTCTATTGTTCTGTGGTTGGGTCCGTATGTTTAGACCAGAGCTTTCAGTGGGTCAGCCAGAAGACAATAGAGAGTCATAGTTTACTTTCTCAACTTTAAATTGTTTATTCCTGTGTTGCCTCTAGTTAACTATACTTACTGTAGGAAATAAATCATACCTATTGCTCATCTTACAATCTTGCTGAATTTCACATAGAAGTTTCAGTTTCTATGGCAAATAATACCAAACTTAGGTTTCTTATTGTAGTTAAATCAAACTCTACTACATAATAAGGGTTGACATATTAGCATCCATGTTCCATTTAATCCTGTCCTATATTTAATTAATACATCCTTTAAAATTGATGTAGCAAGAGACATGTCCAAAAAGACTGTATCATTACTTCAAACATTGGAATTAGGACCTTTGAGTTAGAGTTTTTTTTTTTTTTTTTTTTTTTTAATGCGGTACGTGGGCCTCTCACTGTTGTGGCCTCTCCCGTTGCGGAGCACAGGCTCCGGACGCGCAGGCTCAGCGGGCCTAGCCTGCTCACGGGCCCAGGGGCTCCGCAGCATGTGGGATCTTGGCAGACTCTCAACCACTGCGCCACCAGGGAAGCCCTGAGTTAGAGTTTTATATTTACTCATTCCTCCCCAAATTTTCACAGTAAAAATATCTCCTATGGCAGACAACATTGCTGAAACTTCTTCATACTTGAGGTCGCCATGGGGAAAAGTTGTTCTCTTTCATCAGGGTTAAAAGCCTGATTTCCAGCCCTTTCAGAAAATGGCACTTGTACAAACTGAAAGGCACTAACTTTGAGACTTTCATGGAAGACACCAAAATAGAAAATGGTCATAGGAAAATTTTCTATCACTCTAACCAGTGAATAAAAGACTTTTGCAAAGTAAAAAGTTATCATTCTATCTCCTCTTGTTCTAGGGAAAGAAGCTGAAGTTGAGAAATCCCTTCCTCTCACGACTACCAGTGGACTAAAGTTAAAAAGACTATAAACTTCACATAAATAATATACATATATTACCTTGAAAAGAGATAAGAGGTTGGGCAAAGAATAGAGCATCATACAACATGGATTAAACTCATTTGAAGGCCGTTTTCAAATGTAGTAGCTATTTAGTACATTTATTCTTAATGGGGTCATTGGCCACAGTTCTCCCAAAGGATTGTTTTGCATCAGTCAGATAGTTTGAGAGACACTCTATGGATTTTGAAGAGATGAATTTGAATTGCTAAATTTTGTTTAGAATTTTTGCATCTATGTTCATGCGGCATATTGGGCTGTAGGTTTCTTTTCCTGTAATGTCTTTGTCTGATTTTAGTATCATAGTAATACTAGCCTCATAAAATAATTTAAAAACTATTCACTCTCTTTTCTGTTTTCTGCAAGAGACTGTACATAACTGATGTTATTTCTTTTGTTTTGGGAGAATTCAACAGCGAAACCATAAAGGCCGGAGTTTCCTTTGTGGGAAGATTTTTAACTATAAATTTAATTTCTTTAGTAGATGTTAGGATATTCAGGTTATATATTTCTTCTTTAGTAAGATTGGGTAGTTTGTGTGTCTAAGAAATTTTCTGACATAAAGCTGTTTATGATAATTCCTCATTATTATTTTATATCTGTAGAATCTACAATGTGTCACCTCTATTGTTCCTGATATGGATAATTAATTTTATTCTTGATCAGTCTGGCAAGAGTTTTATTGATTTTATTGATCTTCTCAAAGAACTAACATTTAGATTCACAGATTTTGTGATTATTTTTCTGTTTTCTATTTTGCTTATTTCTGCTCCTATTTTTTCTTTCTTAATTTGTTCTTTCTTAAATTTTTCCTTTCCTTTGTTTTCTTTGGGTATAATTTGCTCTTTTTCCTAGCATATGAAAGGTAGAATACTGATTTTAGACTTTTCTGCTTTTTTAATATAGGATATAGATGCTATCAATTTCCCTCTAAATGCAAATTTAGTTAGCTCCATTACACAAATTTTGATATGACTCCATTTTCATATTCATTCAAGTACTTTCAGATTTTTCCTTTAAGTTTCATTTGACCTATGGTAATATAGAAGAGTTATTAAGTTTCCAAAAATTGGGAGATTTCCCAGATATGTTTTGGTTATTAATTTCTAGTTATTGATTATTGAGCTTCAGAAGGATGTAGAAATCAGACCACATTGCTGAAATGCTTCACACCTAAGGTCACTATGGGGAAAGCGACCTATTATTAAGTTTTCAAAAGTTGGGAATTTTCCAACTATCTTACGGTTATTGATTTCACAATTCCATGTGGTCAGAAAATATACCTTGTAATGCTTGAATTCTTTTAAATTTATTAAGACTGTTTTATAGTCCAAAATATAGTCTGTCTTGGTAAATGCTCTGTGTATACTAGAAAAGAATGCATATTTTCTTACTTTTAGGTGGAATGATTTAAAAATGTAAATTAGATAATTTGGATGATAGTCTATGTTCTATATTTTTACTGATTTTCTGTTTGCTTGTCCTGTCAATTACTGAAATAGGCATATTAAAATATATGAATATAATCATGGATTTGTCTTTTTTATATCAAATTTGTTTCATCAGTTTTAAAGTTATCTTATTAGGTATATACATGTTTAAAGTTGTTATGGCATCTTAAAAACTTGCTGGAAATTTCTTTCACCACCAGATATTAATATAGCCATTCCTGCTTTGTTTTGATGAGTGCTTTCATTGCTAATGTTTTCCCATTCTTTTACTTTGGACCGATTTATATATTTAAAGTACATTTCTTACAGAAAGCATATAGTTGAGTCTTATTCTTTAACTAATTGGGCAATCATTGTCTTTTCATTTGGGCCTTTAGAACATTTATATTTAGTAGAATTATTGACATAGTTTGTATCTATGACATTACATTGTCATTTGTTTTCTATTTGTCCCTTCTGTTCTTTGTCCTCTTTTATTCTTTTGGGTTGAGTATTTTTAGGGTTCTATTTTATTTCCTTTATTGGATTACTAGATGTTATTCTTTGCTTTTGCTATTTTAGAGGTGCTATAGAATTTAGAGTATATATTCAAGTAATATTAATATAATAAAGAATAAAAAATTAAACATTTGACATAAAAAGTTAGAAAAATAATTTTAAAATAATGGAATAAAAATTTAAAGAAAGAAAATACCAAATTAAAAAACAATAATATTGATAAATTTTAAAACCTTGTTCTTTGAAAAAATAACTAAATCAGTAATCAATCTTATTAAGAGAAAAGTGAAAAATAAATGCAGAAAATAGGGAAAAAATTACCAGAGAAAGAGAGAAATTTTTTTTAAAGTCATATGAAACTATTTTCTCAACTCTGCTAATACCACTGAAAGCTTGGATAAAATGAATAATATTCTATTAACTTGTAATTTACCAAAATTTCCTCAAGAGGTAAAAGATAATCTATATAGATTGGTTTTCATAGAAAAAGAAATAAAGAAAAAAGTCCAAATTCCATAGAAGAAATACTGCAACTCTTTTAAAAAGCTTCAACATGGTTTCACAGAGAAACTCTTCCAAAATTTTGACATAATTCCAGTTCTATTTGTTTAAACCTTTTCAGGACATAGTATTTTTAATTTTTTTATTAATCCAGAATAAAATTGCAAAAGAACAAAATTAGAAAAGTAAAGAAAGCAATAATCTAATTATATTCATGAATGTCAATGTGAAAAATAGAATCTAGCAGCATATAAAAAGGCTGATATACCATAGGCAAGTGTGGTTCATTATAGAATTCCAAAGATTGTTTATAATAGAAAAGTATCAATATAATCTCTCACAATAGTATCACTAGGGAGAACTACAGATATGATCATATCTATAGGGAATGAAAGGTATTTGAAAAAAATTTAATATCTACTCTTTTTAAACACATTCAATAAAATAAAATGAATGGATATTTTCTAACCAGAGGATCATATATTTATATGATTTTGACTTAGCTTCTAATCAATATAGAAAGCTTCATTTACCTAAGCACATTTTCTAATGAATGCCAGTATCTGAGATAAGACATACTCTCAGAATTTGAAACATATAACATTTGTTAGTAGGTATTTTAAGACTGATCCAATTTTGACCCACTCTAAATTATTATTCAGAGAAGTAAGGTTAAAATGATAACATAAAAATCATAGTATTAAACACAAAGATATATAAAATTGGTGTTCCTGAAAAATGTAAATATCTAAATATATAACATAAGAAACATTTCACCCTTGAAAAAGAAGATAAATTTACATATCAAAATGGCATACCATGTAGAAAACAAATTGATTATGAACTATCAGCACCATAACCTCACAGATGATCTGCCCCCACAAATGTACTGAAGTATAAGAATAAAGAGTCTTGGGAGCAACTAAGTAAGAAATATAAATCACAGAGGAGACAAATTAATTTGGTTGCATCAGACATTTTTACAGCAATCTTCAATGCTATGAAATAGTGAAGCAATATGTATAAATTCAGAAAAAATAAAACTCAGGAATTAATACATAGTTAAATTTTTCTTTCTGTATACAAGAAACAGACAAGATAATTTCCCTATGAGCCCTTTCTGAAATAAAACTATTTTACGATAAAAATACTTAGCTGTAGAAAATATGTGTCTGTGGGTATTATATCGATTTACATACAGTATTTAGACTAACCAACTGTGGGAAGCATGGTTTCAAACAGAATGTAATTTTTACAAATGCTGAAAATGTGAAAATAATGATTAAAATAAAGAAGGGAAGAGATACTAAAAATTTGAAGAAATTATAGTGTGTTCATTTTCTCCTCTTTCATAACACAGTCAATAATGTTATCAAAAGTTTAAATATTCCGGCTTATGGGCTGTTTCTCATCAACTTTTTAAACTTTAATTTAAGAAATGGATACTGCTTCTTGTAAAACCATCTATTTTTCAACAGTCCAGTTTATATTAATTTCTGGTTCTTCTGTTGCAATATTGTCAGTAATCTCCTTCACTTTTAAATATGTATTCTTCTATCTGTTGATGTCTAGGATCACGTACCTCAAGGGGTTATGTCTGGAGAGTGGATTTTTGAGTGACTTTTAATTTCTTGCTCCTATTCTATTTGAATTTTTAATCTGAGCATACATTGCATTCTTTTAAAAATTTAATAGTTATTTGTCCAAATGAAGAAAAATACCTATGTACGTATCACCAGCCCCACATTCATTCTTAATCTAGCCAATCTGGTCATGTAAGATCAACCACAGAACTGTGACAGAATTGTGTAATTGGTATAGAATTACTCACCCTGAGTAGTACTGCTGAAGTTCAGAACACAAAGAATGGAAGACAAAAATCAATATCTGTTTCTCAAAGTATAAATGTATTGGATGGCCACAGCTTGTATGATAATAATGGAAGTTTATACGCAAATAATACATTCATTAGTCATTGAAAACATAACTAAAATTGGTAACTAAAACTGATTTTTAAAAATGTCTTGATATAAAAGAGGTATTTTGGTATCTTCATTTTATATAACAAACTACAGCACTGACATTCCAAGGACAAAATATTAATAAATGTACAATGCAAATATTTATTATTTCTGAAATAGTCTTCTGCCAATATTAATAACAGCAATACAAAATCCCTTTTTTTCCCAATGTGTGTGAGAAGCAAGAGAGTGGGGAGTGGATTTTTGTATGAATTTGTGACTATTCTGGATAATGTCTAATTACATGAAAGAATATTTGCAATTTTATGAATTATGAAGCTATATACTATGAAACTAGGAGGAATGGCCATCAATTAAACAGAGATTGTCTCACAAAAATCATTATGTAAACCATTGACTCAAACTGACCCTCATTAAGAGGGAAACTCCTGTCGTGTGCCAAAATAGTTTTACAGATCCAAGCACTATAACACTAATGATAGGCACCAATGACTTTAATGAAGGGAGACAACCTGAATTCAAATGATTATTGTTGAAAAGAAAAGTTCAACAGTCGATTAATCAACTCACTTGTCACTGATAGCATTGGCCCATGTTTTAGTCCTAACATATACAAAAATAAGTTGCAAAAAAGTTAGTTCAGGTGGCTCTTAGTTATTTTATATGGTTTCTGTAGTTTTAATAAGCATAACTCACTTTTAGCAACTGAAGATCATGAAACCAGGCAAGGTCTAGGCTGTAAGTCTTCAATTTGAATGTATAGGTCATTAGACTCAGAGCTTCTGTTTATTTAAGTAATTAAAACTGACATATCATAATACCCTTAATTGTCCAGTAATCTCCATGTTATTCTAAAAATAATGAATCTGGGACTCCTCTGTCCAGTGTTTAGGACTCCACGCTCTTACTGCCAAGGCCCTGGGTTCAGTCCCTGGCTGGTCGGGGAACTGAGATCCTGCAAGCCAAACCAGGGAACTAAGATCCTGCAAGCCATGCAACGCAGCCAAAAAATTGAATTAAATTAAATTAAATTAAGTTAATGAATCAAAAATAGGGAGTGTCTCAACAACTCAGTGAAATCAGACCTTTGCCTTGTGCAAATCTGTACCTAAACCCCACAGGTCTATCAGCTCTGATCATTGCTTTATGTAGCTCTAAAGATATGTGCTCATGTTTTCTCTGCTTTAAATAAAGAGAATAATTTTGCAATTATCATTTATAAGATGAACAATACCCTGGGTATTTGAATAAAACTTTATCTTTTCTCTTTTCATTTAGCTTCAAAACTTTACATTTTAAGCCAGTTGTGCCATTTTCCTGTATGTCACAGACGTGACATTTTCTTTGATCACCATTTTCATAAATGGAGAATGTTTTCTTTATACTTCTTAGTATATATTGGACACTTCATCTCCTTTACATTCAACATCCCCGATTATTTTCCTACATAACTGTTGTTGTTGTTTAATCTACTCTGGAAAATAAAATGTTTTGTACATATGTTCTTTAAAAATCATTTTAGAAGTCCTGAAAAAAATCTAGAAAAAAATGCAATTTGTGGCAAATTTTTTATGCTAGTGAAAAAAGTTATTATCCATTTTGTCCAATAAATGGTCACAGTTTACATGGTTTAATAAGACTACCTATGCATGACAGATGTTGGTAAATTATGTAAATCTCGTAAGTTTATCTGGTAATATGATCAGAATAACAGAAAATGGTTTGCTTGAAGCCCCATGACAAATACCACAAAATGTGAGAAGAAGCATAAGTTTAACTCTTTCCTTGTGGTAAGAAAATTAAAAGGAAAATTTATATTATATATATGCATAACCCTTCCTTCTCAAAGCAGTGGGAAAATGACCAACCTACATTGGGTATTCAGATGTTTTTCATTTGTGTCAGAAATAAATACCTCCTACTGAATCCATGGGGTTTGTCACCTGACTTTCGGACATTGTATTCAAAACAACACAATGCTTATGAAGGTGTATAAAAGAAATAAAAGAATTCTAGTTTAGTCAGAGTTAATGATCCAGTTATGAAGGCAATTATACTCTATCACGATCTAAATATATATTACATTACTATCCACATTGGTTTGAAGGTTTAAGATATATATATGTACTTACATATTTTAAGCCTTTCAAACCAACATATCAGGAATATAATTTAAAGCAGTGCTTACAAAGGGAAGATGCTGAAGGGAAGTAACTGAATGCAGTTCATCAGGAAAGCTTCCTGGAGGAGGTAAATTTTAAGATGTGTTTTAACCCAAAGAGAGTCATTGGTTAGCAAAGAAGAAAAGAGAAAGTTCTACAACTGCTGAATCCAGAGCCAAGAGGAAAAACAGTCCTATCACGGAAAGCTAGGGATTTTCCCACAAACCAACATGAAGAAACAATGTAAGTGACACCTTTGTGGTTTAAGCTAGATACAGCAAGTAGAAACTGAGTACATTTTAAACCCCATTATGGCTCTTTGTTTAATGGTAAGTGTGAAACACCTCTGCTAAATCATTCCTGGCATAATCAATGTAGTCACTGCCATGTCTAACTACATTTTCATGGCTCTGCTGCCTTAGCATATTTCCAGAGTTACTCCTTCCTCTCATTTACCAGTGTTCTACTAAAACGCTCTGGTAATCATCCTGTACTGAAATTAAAGGCTGTGTCCTCTTCAGAATGTTCATCTATGCCGATGGCCTTCTGAGTTTAATGGCATGTAATTACTGTTCCCTCTTTAAACAGTGTAACTTCTGTAACTGTAAAACTAAGCAGTATTCTGCCAAAAACCCCTTCACATTAGGAGAAACAGGAAAGTGAAGCAAGGTAATTGGTATCCATGCCAAACAGAAAGAGACTGACAAAGCTGATTCATCCACTTGTCAGCAGGATCAAATTAAAGGCACAAGCCAAGGCTTTCCTTGAGCCTTGACCTGGCTGGGGCAATGGGAAATAACCTTATTCCTCATCTGTGTCAGTTGAAACAGGGTTGTTTTAAAAGTGAGCCAAATTTGGGCTATTTATTTCTGTTAATACAATCAATTATTATGACAGTTCATCAAGGTTGGTTGGGAGTGAGTGAAATTTCTAAGGATGCTGGGTCTATAAGAATTCAGTTATGAGTGGTTCTTAGATTAGTGTCAGCACACTAATACTAAAACATTCTTGACTTCATCGCATATAAATACATTCAAGTGGAAATATCAATTAATCAGTCAATATATATAACATGTCAAGCTCCCACACAATTTTTATAACATTTCGGTAGCCTCTCTACTGACAAGTAAAATAAAACAAAACAAAATAAAATGAAATAAAATATTTGTAAAAACATTGACAAATATGGTTAGTGGTATTTTTGGTAGATGTTAACTGTCAATAAAATATGAAAATGCTAAAGAATATCCCCATAGCAAATATCACTAAATATCTTTAAAGTGAAAAAAAAATCTACAGAAGAGTAAAAGTTTATTCTAAATATTTACATTTGAATATTGACTTTGATAATAAAATACTTTACACAAAGAGAATACAACTATTAATAAAGATAACTTTAGCACCCTCAAGCTATCTCACACATTTTTATATATGTGTCTGACACAGAAGACCTTAACATCTTTTGCTTGCCAAGTGTATTTCAAAGCACAGCCAACACAGTGGAGTAGGGATTAAAACTTCCAAGTTTAGAATCTTACACAAAATGTGAATGTATCTCCAATTGTCTCCTTCCCTCTATCAGTCAAATTGTATATATTTAAGGACATTTTTCCTTCTTCTGGATTAACCCAGAATTTTTTGCAGCAGTCATCGAAGTAGACTGCTCGGATCTCCTTTTAAGAGAAGCTACCTAGGAAGCACAGGTTATCGACAGCCTCCAAATGCTACAATTTTGAACCCACCACAATGTTCAGGCCAGACCACTCCCAGTCAATGACTGAGCAATGGCAGGGGTAAAGGAGAGTAGTAGAAATCCCACCCACCTGAGAATTCCTACAGGATATAGGATTCATCTAACCCACAATTTTAGCTAGGGACCTCTCTATCAGCCTGCCTGAAATTCTCTGCTCAATACTGAATTCTGAGGCTCTTCCTATCGAAACCTTCCTGTGCTCACTTACTGCTGAGATGTGGGGTCTCACTTTGCCTACTCCTGCTCCTGTTCTCTTTATCTACACAGGGCTTTACCCCATAAATCTCCTGCAAATCTGGTTCAGTCTTAACATCTGCTTCTTGGAGAGCCCGCAATGAAACAGGTGGTTCCATGATTGGGGTGAAAGAAGGAGTGACCCCACTCATTATCACCTGCAGTGATCCCCTGGGGGACACTGAGCCTCCCATCTCCATAACTCTAAGATTTGTACGGTTAGAAGTCTTGGTCTTCAAGAAGAGTAAACTCTTGCTGTGGGATATAGCCAGAGTTTCGCTGAATTACAGGCTAGAGCGGCTACCAGGGATCTTTGGACTTATGCTCAGACAGCCAGTTTGGGAACCAATATTGGCATGTAAATCTTGAATCTTTTTGGTTGTTGTTAAATTTCTATTCATGTTCTTACTCTTCCCTCTGAGGTGTGTGATTGTTAATTCAGACACCCACAAGTCAGTGATTCTATCTAGTGTTAAGCTTCATTAATAATATCAAGGATACAGGTAACTGCAAGGCACTGAAAAAGCACAAAGAAGTCTGGACTATCAATGCCACTCCTCAGGTCCCTCTTTGTTGTATTACATTGTGCTTTCAGACAGATCTAATATATGACGTCTCTAAATTATGCCACCAGGACCTTACTTACACTATGGGAAGCTATTCTGGCTCTGAAACACTGCCACTTTGATACTCAATTATATAACATGTCATATTTTCTAGAGAGCTGTGCCCCATAAGTGCATAGATTCTAGATTTGATTCCCCTAATTATTCCTAGACTAAGTACATCCTGCTAAAACATTCCACAGACTCACCCACTGTAAATATCACCAATGTATTTGTCAGGAGATGTGTTATTATTATGTTTACAAAAAGATTAGATAGGAATTAGATTTATTGCTGCTATTTTGATTTGTAAAAATTTTTGATATAATAGGAAAAAATAGTCAACCCTTTTAATATATGTCACAACTATTTTACCCACAGGATTTTATTTTCCTTAGAGTATTAGTAGTAAAATTTTCTGATCAGTAAAAGTATTTGTTTACATAGTGCTATGTTTTAAGTCAATTATATCACTTCCTTTTTGTTTAGGAATTCAGCCTTGTGGGTTATAATTATATAGCCCTAGCCCCTTTTAAGATGAAATGAACTTTGAACTTATTTTTAAGAACTTGTAGTATTAAAGCATCTAGAATTAATTTTGTTATAAGAAGTGAAGTTAGAATCCTTTTTGAAAAAATCATCTCAAAAAAGTTAACCATTATCTCAGCATCATTTAACATATTCTTTGTTCTCATTTATGTTAAATAGTAGGACTATCAGATCATAAATACAATGTATGTAATTAACCTCTTTCTTGACTTTCTAGTCTATTTCCATGACCTCTCTTTTCTCATACCAGTATTCTCATGCTCTCTTTATTCTAGAAATCTAGAATTTATTTAATAACTAGCAGAGTAATCATTCCTCTCCTCCCACTTAATTGTTCTTCAGTTGCATGATTTCCTTTGCTATTCTTTCCTATTTATGCTAGTAGATGACTTTTTTTTTTTTTTTTTGTGGTACGCGGGCCTCTCACTGTTGTGGCCTCTCCCGTTGCAGAGCACAGGCTCCGGATGCGCAGGCCCAGCAGCCATGGCTCACAGGCCCAGCCGCTCCAGGGCATGTGGGATCTTCCCGGACCGGGGCACGAACCCGTGTCCCCTGCATCGGCAGGCGGACTCTCAACCACTGCGCCACCAGGGAAGCCCATAGATGACTTGTTGATTCATGTTGTTCAGTAAACCCCAAAACCATACTAGTATTTGATTAGAATTGTATTGTTTGAATATATTTTTTGGATAAAAGTAAGTGATCACTTGAAGAAGAGTATTTAAATCCTCAACTAAACTTGTAGATTTATTTATTTCTAATTTTAATTCATATTTTGCTTCATGAATTTAGAATATTTTCTATTAGGTGCATACACATTAAGGAATGTTAATGTATTTTCAGATAATTGAACCCCTTGTCACTGTGTAATGTTCTCTTTATTTCTAACATCTCCTATTTGAAGTCTACTTTGTCTGATACTAATAGAGTTACTCCAAATTTCTTTTGTTTAATGTTGTCATGGTATATGTTTTTTCATACTTTCACTTCTAACTTATCTATGTCTCCATGTTTAAAGTGGGTTTTCTGTAGACAACTCCCCAGAATCAGCCAATCTGTGAAGTCTGAGGGCACAATCCTCCATAACACAGCCCTCACTTCTGATACCAACAGCAAGTTCAGGAGGTTCCCAATACCTCCCTCAAATTTAATAATTTACTAGAAGCATTCATAGAACTTACTGACTGCTATTATACTTGTGGTTACAGCTTATTATAGGGAAAAGATATAGATCAAATTCAGCAAAGGAATAAATGCTCAGGGCAGAGACTGGAAGGTTCCAAATACAGAGCATTCATTGCCTCTCCCATGGAGTGGACATGTGTTACCTTTCTGGCATCAATGTGTAACAATATACATGGAGTATTGCCAACCAAGGGAGTTCATCCTAGTTTCAATGTCTGGGGATTTAACTGGGGCGTCCTTACATAAACATGATTGATTGATTAACGATGTGATTGAACTCAGTCTCTAGGTCAACTGATATCAAATTACCAGAGCCCCTCACCTAAACCCCTGGTTGGCCTTTCTGTTGTGGCTAGCCCTGAATATAAACAAAGACACTCTTATCAAGTATGACAGAGATTCTCTCTCAGAAACTGAGGGAAAGGCCAGACCATTTCTTGGGCAAGGCCAAATTCTTTGCTAAAAAACAGCATGTAATTGGGTCTTGTTTTTCATCCAATCAAACAATCCCTATATTTTAACTGGTGTGTTTAGACCAGTCATACTTATTGTGATTATTGATAAGATTAAAATCTACAACCTTGTCATATCTTTTCATTATTTCATCTATTCTTTGTTTCTTTAACCTCTTTATCTGCTGCCTTTCTTAAATGGATTGAGCATTTCCATTTTACCTCTTCTATAGACTTAATATATATACCTCTTTTCAAAAAATTTAAGAGGATACACCAGGATTTCAATGTACATCTTTAATTAATCAGAATCTACCTATAAATTATATTGTACTACTTTTTGCATAGCATAAGAATCATACAGCAGTATATTTCCAATGCCTTCCTGGCATCATTGTGCTGTTTTTGCAATGTATCTAACTTTACATATGCTATAATCACATAATTAATTCCAACTATTTTTTATTTATTTTTGAGCAATCAAAAATAGGAAAAAATGACTTTTTTTACCCCATTTATTCTATTTACAGCACTCTTTTATTTCTTTGTATATATATATATAAGATTCTGGTAACATATTTCACTTTCTAAATAATCCCTTTAACACTTCTTATAGAGTAGATCTGCTGGCTTTAAAATACCACAACTTTTGTTTGTCTGAAATTATTTCTACTTTATTTTGGAAAGAAAATTTTACTGGGTATAAAATACTGAATTGACTTTTTTTTTTCCTTTCTTTAGCACTTTAAAGACCTCACTCCATTGTCTTCCAACTTACATGTTTTCTAAAGAGAAATAGTTGTTATAATTCTCATCTGTGTTCCTCTGCATGTAATGTTCTTTTTTCTCTGGCTGCTTTTAAGATTTTCCCTGTGTTCTTTGTTTCCAGGTGTGGTTTCTTTTATCTTCTATTTATTTTATTTTACTTTACCTTTTAATTTAATTTAATTTTATTTTATTTTATTTTAGTTCAGTGGTTATCCTGAGTGGCATTCTTTTATCAATGCTTTGGGGTTTATTCATAATCTTGGAAAATTCTTAACCAATAATTATTCAACTATTTCCTCTGTCTCATTCTCTTATAACATTCTAGAATTCTATTTACATGAATTACTGATCATTTGATACTGTTCCAGAGCTCTTGGAGGCTCTGGTTTTGTTTTGTTGTGGTTTGTTTTGTCTTTCCTACTCTTTTTTCTCTCTGTTTCAGTTTGTGTAATTCCTATAGATTTGTCTTCCTATTCACTGATTTGTTCCTCAGCTGTGTGGAATCTGTTGATGAGCTCTTCAAAGGCACTGTTCACCATTGTTGATATATTTCTCATTTCTAGAACTTTCCTTTGATTTTTTTTTCTCATAGTTTTTTATCTCTCTTCTGATTTTGCTTATTACCACCAGGGACTTTACCATATTATTCATAGTGAATCATAATTACCTTATATGACTTTTGAGATAGTTCCAATATCTTTCATATCTGGGCTTAGTGCCAATGGATGCTTTGTGTCTTGAATTGTGTTGTTTTCTTATTGCCATGTTGTGTGTCATATTTTTTATTGATAGCTAGACATCTGTGAGGGGCAATAAAGACCAAGACTATTTTTTTTTTCTGAAGAATGGGTTTACCTTTATTTCAGATAGGCCTTCAATGCAGGAATTTCAGTTAATTGAATTAGAAGGTAGGCTGCCTATGTTTACATTCAGCACTTTACAGATTTCAAATAATCTTAGCAATACTTTATTTTAAGGCTGGTGACTTATTTGTTTTGTTTTGTTTTCATTTGTTTTTTACGTATCTGCTCCACAGTCAGCTTTAATCTATCCTTTGCACTGTACTTCAGGGAGGGTCTGTTTCATCCAAGTCACTTGTTACTTGATGTTATCCTGGCAGAAGGGAATGGGAGAGAATTCTATGTTGTTCTGATAAAACCTCAGGAAGCTATCATGTCCTATGTATCTTGAGAGTTTAGTTTCCTCAGTGTTCCTTTCCTCCACTGACCTAGCAGATATTCCTATCTGTCTTCCAGTGATAGGGTGTTTTTCTATTCTCTTTTCCTAGTTGCAACAGATTTTCTCCAGTGCTCTTAGGACAACAGCATTTGTTTACCCCTCTCTGAACAGATTAAGAATTTTATTCCTTAGGGAAATAAAATTGAAAGTGTTTCAGTGTGGTTCTGTGCCTTTTTCACAACTGATCCCTTTTCTCAACTTTTCACTATAAGGGAAGCTTTCTTAGAACACTTTTCTTTTGTATGTGTGGTTGTGATCATCTGATGGATTTCATGCAAGAAAAGTCTGTAACAGGGTGTAAACAATTCCTTTTTTTGCAGCTATATTTGCAGTGCATGTTTGACTGTTCTCCATCAATTTGTCAGTCATCCTAGCTGATCTCTGCATACCAGTGTCTGACTGTGCCTTGCCCAGGTAAGCAAGAATTTATGCTTCACCTCTCCCTGCGAGTGGTTGTCTCTCTTTATATTTTGAACCAGTTGATTATGTTGTAACTTCAAATTTCATGGGTTCAAGAAAAGTCATGAACATGATATTTGTCAGGTTATTTTTTTTCTTGTATGGTTTGGAACCGTGCCCTTTCTAACCCTCAACCTCCCTAAATGGAAACCAGAAGTCCAATATCTATCATTTTTAGTTGTAACATCAAACTCTATAAAGAAAAGATTACAAAACAGTACACACCAATAGCTTTTGTTATTATAAGATTATTGTTTACAAAATATTTGTTTAGTGCCTGTTCTGAGCAAGGTTTGTCCTCAGCAAATCACTAGGCTATATAAGTAACTTCCTGTAAATCTGAGATGATGAGTATGAAAGTATTTTAAGAGTTATAACAAGAAGAGGAAAATAAGAACTTCAACAGTATTTCTATTATTAAAATATGGACTTATGTGACAAAATGATTCATTTGATTCAAATCCATGTTTGATAAACAAAATTGTTGGAATTAAGTATGCATTAAGTTTTACATATTCATTTATTATGAGGTGTGAAGAAGCAAGGACTTTGAGTTTTATTAATCTATTGTCTAAATGATACTTTGAGGAAAAGGACCATAAAAACTCTGGATAACTTGAGAGTTGTTAAAATAATAGTTCACCTTTACATTTGTAAATAGATTTGATCCTGGATAATAAAAGAAAAAGTTGCCTGAAGTCATTTGCTAAATGAAAATTATTTTCCCATTCCAATCATCAAAGGTCATTGATCTGCCATTATCACTGGACAAAATTAAACATTCAGTGGGTCAGGACATGAAGTCAAATGTCACAGAAGAGTGTTGTTTAGTTCATGGAAGAAGAAAAAAATGGAGAGAAAAACACAAGTCATCAGTCATATTTAATCCAAGGAAATTATCTGAGTAAACTGGAAGTGTCTACCAAAAACACCAAACATACTTGTGTATTTTATCTTAAGTTTGGTGGAAAGCAAAAAGCTTTCCAAAAGCTCCTAGGGCACTTCAAAAGAAGGCAACTTTATCAAAAACAAACTAAATCCTGAGAAAAAGCAGACATGAGTAATTTTCTCATGCTATTTTTTCCTAAATAAATGTCTAACCTTATTGCTTAAAGGTGACCAAATATTCTTTACTTTATAAGCAAAACTAGGTCAGGGCTCAGCCTGTAAAACTCTCATTTGGTCAAACCAAGAACAGAATGTGGCTTTATGTCTGAGAAGTGTATTTAATTTTGACAGCCCAACCTCTTAGGGCTTCACTAATCAAAAGCTCAGCACATAAACACACTGCCTGCAGCCTTGCATTGATTGTCAGTGCACTTAATAGCCAGGAAAACTGCAGCTTTATTAAGTGTGCAGTACTAACAATAAAAACATTACTATTTATAGCACAGAGTATGGTGGGATATCTATACAAATAAAATATAATAATAATAAACAAAAGGCCAGCCTGTAGTCCTACAGAAGAACATCAGTGAATTTGTTTTAATGCCAAGCCACAACAGGATACTCAAGTGTCCCTAGGCATAAGATACTGCAACCTCTACTAAAAGACAGGAGACTTTTGTGATCTCTGCAGTGTGAAAATGAATGTCAACCAGTTTCTTCAGAATTGTTTCTTATAATTTTAAATCTCCATTGCCTCTATGCCCAATGAGAGAAATGCTTTCTGGGGAGGAGAGAGAAGAGAGACATCATAGAGTCCAGTTACAGTCAGTATTGAAGAATATCCTAGAAATTAATCAGTGATGGCATTTTAAAAGCAGATACAACTTGATGCATTTGGGGGGATATAAAGAGCATATTGGTAACACTGAGGAAACTTCATTCTGGTCATAAAGACTGAATACTCTGCATTACAACTTCAGGTTAGGGTTTTGAAATGAAGGGGAAAGAGCTTTTTTTCTATATATTTTCATTTATATAGACATTCATTACTGCAACCTTGCAGTGCAAGTGGCATACATTTTAGAGAGGCTAACACATTTGAGGAAGGAAAGGACAAGGAAGGAGAGTGTAGAGACTAGCATGTACTGAACATTGTATGAAACATTTGAGGACCAGTGGTTACCTCCAACACAACATTGGTTTGTTCCATCACACAAAAAATGGTAATCACTGTGTCCAAAAAGTCCATGCAATAAAGTGTATATGCACTAGGAAGCCTTTAAAAATAATATGTTCAGAGCTTTAAGTAAGAAGAAAAATACAATTAGTTTTATTATAAACACCCATATTTTTATCATCATTCTTCAGATAGGTAGTATGAGGCTCATAGAAGTAATATGAGCAAAGTCATTGATCTTGGCAGTAGTGATGCTAAGAATCAAACACCGTTCTGATATATTGGATCCAGTATCCCACAGTACCTTGTGTAACACACAGAGACAGATAAATCGCTTAAGACCACTTAATTAACTGAGTTAACTGACTTGAAATATAAGTCCTTTATTACATACGTAACAGGTACTTAGCTAAGTGCATCATGTACATTATACATTTAATTGCAGACCTCTGGTTCATGCACAGAAACAATTTAACATGAGAAACCTGAGACTCAGTAAAGTTAAAATGACCTGTGCAGGTCCCTTTGCTGATTGGTGACAGAAGCAGAGTAGATCTATCCTTATCCTTTTCTTCCTTAAGCTATATAGCATACAAGCCATTATTGAACAAGTAACTGTTGTATCTGATTCCCCTACAAACTGTAACAGTAGAGATATTTTAGACAGAGAAAAATAAAGGATTTCTAAAATGCAGAAATGAACTGAGGTTCAAAATTTTAAAAATTGCTTTACCTGGTCACATCACAATAACACAAAACTCCTTAAGTATGGAAAGCCATATCTTACTCATCTTTGTAGTCTTAGCACATGATAACATATGCAAGCACCACATACTGACAGTTCTTTCTGGTAACATAGATCATTCGTTCATATTTGGCCTTTCAAATTGAGAAATTTTCAGTCTCTCGCCTCAAAATAAATCTTCTGGATGATGGATTTCCTTTAAAATAATTTGGAATGTAATTTTGTGGTTATCATTCTGTTTGTTGGGAAAGTGGAGGAGGTGAGAAGCAGAAGTTACCCTTAGTGTCTATGATAAAATGTTCATAACTCATTTTGGCAATCCTAAACTACTCTGTGTTCTACAAAATAAACAAACAAAACAAAATAAAATAAAATATTACTTTGACAAAAGAGAAGAAAGGCTGAGACAAAGTAACACACACACACACACACACACAAACCCTGATATTTGAGATATAGTTTATTAAGTCATCTCAACTCTGGGCACCTGATCTATTTTCCATTTTGGACAACAGCAAACTCCTGTGACAGAAGTGAGAACACAGTCGGTACTGATAGAGCCAAACTCTGAATATATTCATATTTTTTTCTTGGAAGACCATGTCTAAATTGATGTAGAGACCATATGAGATACGTCTCAAAATGTTGAGCCACTAGCAAGTTTTAACACAACTGCCTCCTCTGGTTGAACATCAGGAAAATGTTAATCAATGAGAAACTCAATTTCTAAGCATTTTCCACTCAGTCAGACAATGATTGCCAATTGCGGGTTCACTTCTGGGCACTGGGCTGGGTGGAAAAGTACAAGGCATGGCTCATGCCCTAAGAAATTTAGACCTTCCAGCTAAAACACTTCTAATTTGGGCTAAATTTGAATGCTAGATTAGTCTATTACTTTAAATCAAATATATATATTTATTATACATATTATACATACACATATATTTACATGTATATATGTTATATGTAATAGGTAAATTATATATATTTAAAGATGTATATATAACCTGTGTATATATGTTCATATGTACATATTTATTCTTGGCTTTGGAGTCAAGTTCAGGCATGAAACCATATCTTCACAGCTCTGTGATCTTGAGAACATGTTAATTACTCTTGACCTCCATTTTCTCATTTGTAAATTGTAACTAAGACTTTTCAGAAAGTGTTTGTGAGAACTCAGTGAAACAGCACTCTTAAAGTGCTAGTCACATAGAGAATACTCAATAAATTCTGGTACTTTTCTTGAGAATCATAATTCTGCAAGAGTTAAGCTTTCCAGAAGCAGTAAGACCTCCTCAAATTGTTGATTTCAATTGGTGAAATTTAAAACCCTTTTGGAAATGACTCTGCTGACGTTAAAAAAGTTACTTCAATTAATTTCACAACTTAAAAGAAATTTCTGCTGATAAAGAAAATATTGTAGTACATTTTGGAGTTCCAAAAAACTGTTGAAAGACCAACATATTTTATGGCTCATTTTATTTGTTTTATTTTGTTTTTTCCTTAAGACAGAACAAAAAATTCACAGTAAATGAATCCTAGGAAGCAATATGCCTCCAGTAGACGTTTTAACAAAAAGCTACTCAATTTCTATGTACAAGACCGTATCCAACAACTTGTAGGAAGTGATTTTTCTCCAACTACTGAGTCCAGCTCTTCCAACAACCATACTCTTGTTGCTGGAAGGGTCTTATACTGAGAAACAAGAAGCAAGCAGTGTAGTAACCTTACACAAGGTGGCCTTTATTGCTGCAACATTACACCACTAACCTCCTTCCTCTTTTCAATCATTATGGCAAGCAACTATGGAAACAAAACAGAATAAAATGCTGTAATTATGAAACGATAACATCGGGCAGAAACTCATCATCACATCTCTTTAAAAAACAGATAAACGTTCGTTTTGTGGGTGCTATTTTCTTATTTCTGAAAAAGAAAATAACACTTTTTAAATTCAAAACCTCATCTGTAGCCTCCTGTAATGGATTCTCCATACTAATTTATAAGACCTGTGAAGTTCAAAATATACACAACAGACAGATGACTCATATTATGATCTCACTAAAGAAAGACAGAACTTATCTGTAATTACACTAGCCTACAAAAGGTGAATTTTTCATTCCCTTGGTTTGAGCGTTGCAATGGCTTTCTTTTATCTTATATCGCCTTTTTGGTTGTGTGTGCTGAAACGATCTTCTCATTTTTGGACTGTCCCTGGTGGACATTTTTGGCAGACCGGAGGAACTGCTGTCTGGAATCTTTGTTGAGCACCACACTCTCTTTAATGCTGGAAGATATCCGAGTCACACATCTGTTACTCATTTACACCCTTGAACCAGAAGCTGGGCCAGAAGAATGGGATTATGAAAACCAGATCGCTAAGCCTTTTTTCCTTCTCTTTTCTCCTCACTTCTTGCATCTTCCCAACAAGCAGATTTTTAACTACCAAATGACAGAAGACTTGTAAGCTGTAATCACTGTTGAAATTATGTTTGTCAAACATTTTCTCTTAATCTTTAAGTAGCATTTGTCTTTCTTTTTAACTTTGTTTTTTAAAATAAAATTTTAATTTTTCTTTTTTTTTTTTTTTTTTTGCGGTACGCGGGCCTCTCACTGCTGTGGCCTCTCCCGTTGCGGAGCACAGGCTCCGGACGCGCAGGCTCAGCGGCCATGGCTCACGGGCCCAGCCGCTCCGCGGCATGTGGGATCTTCCCAGACCGGGCACGAACCCGTGTCCCCTGCATCGGCAGGTGGACTCTCAACCACTGTGCCACCAGGGAAGCCCTAAAATTTTAATTTTATAACAGTTTTAGATATACAGAAAAGTTATGAAGTTAGTATGAAGAGTTCCCATATGTCCATACCCAGTTTCCACTTTCATTAACATCTTCTGTTAGTATGGCATATCTCTTACAATTAAGGAACCGATATTGATAGATTATTTTAATTCAAGTCCATACTTATTCAAATTTCCTTAGTTTTCTGTTCCAGGATCCCAACCAGGGTACCACATTATATTAAGTAATCATACCTCCTTAGGCTTTCTTGATTTTCTCAATTTGTTTTGTTTTTTGTTCTTTGATAGTCCTAACAGTTTTGAGTACTGGTCAGGTTTTATACAGAATGTCCCTCAAAATTGGAACTCGTCTGACGTATTTCTCATGATTAGGCTGAGGTTTTTCATTTTTGTGAGAAAAACCTCAACGGTAAAGTACTGTTTTCCTCACATTTTATCAAGAGCACATACTATAATATGACTTTCAACCATTAGTCAACTTTGAGCCTCTGGCTGATGTAGTCTTTGTGCAGTTTCTCCATTGTCAGGTAACCCATTTACTCCTTTCCACACAGTTCCCCTCAGAAAGAAGTTGCTGTACAAAACCTGTATTTAAAAAGTTCCTCCATGAGAGAGGAATACCTCATAAATATTTTGGAATTCTTCTGCACAAGATATTTTTCAGTTCCCCTCCATTTATTTAATTACTCAATCATTTATATCAGCATGGGCTCATGGATATTTATTTTACAGTTTGGGGTATAACCTAATACAATTTCATTCACTTTGTTATTCATTTTGTTCCACCTTTTGTCGTTGGGAGCTTTCTCCTTTGACATGTCCCACTGTTGTTTGTCTTATTTACTTTTTAGCACTTTCTTACTTTCTGCCACTACAAGATACTTCAGGCTCATGTTGTATATTTTCTATCCCCAGCCCTACTATCAGTTCCTTTTTCCAAGGAGCCCTGGTCCGTTTTTTTTGTTTGTTTGTTTTTTGCGATACGCGGACCTCTCACTGTTGTGGCCTCTCCCATTGCGGAGCACAGGCTCCGGACACGCAGGCTCAGCGGCCATGGCTCACGGGCCCAGCCGCTCCGCGGCATGTGGGATCTTGCCGGACCTGGGCACGACCCTGCATCAGCAGGCGGACTCTCAACCACTGCGCCACCAGGGAAGCCCCCGGTCCCTTTTACTGGAGAATGATATTAGAAAATAAGATATGGATGGTACTAAGGAGCCATTGTTTCTAGATCCTCCCACACAGAGCAAGGATGTATTTGTACGTACTAACCAGTGTATATACACATATCTATAAATATTTCTATCTGTAACTATCTATCTATTGTAAACTAACTATGAATGCATACTAATCTGTTGCCACATGGATCATTCTAGCCTCTTCCCCTAGTTTATCTGTAACTAACAGTGAAAAACCTGACTCCCACCATCTGCCAGCATATGTGAGTAGTGGTATCAGAATTGCTAACCAATTCCAGTGTGGGAATAATAGTGTATGCAAAATTTTTGGACTGGTTTCTTTCACTTAGCAACATGCATTTAAGGTTCATCCATGTTTTGTGTGGCTTGAGACTTCACTTCTTATCATTGAATAATAATCCATTGTATGGAATCTGAATATGTGGGAGTTTGTGGTATAATTACCTCTTTGACAAAGGTCCAGTGTTCTTGTGAAGGCTGTTGACTGGGCATAAGATGAAGACATGGTTTAACACACCACAGTGAAAATGGCTGTCTTCCCAGACACGTGGTTTATTTCCACTCATGTTGACTTTTGAAATAAAGTTTTCCTGAAAACCAGGAAATATTTTTAACTTCCTCTTGTATATCTATAATTTGGTCCCCTCTCCTCCCTTTGTCTTTTCTCTTCTTTCTCTTCACTCTCCACTTTCCTCCAAACAGACTTCAGAAATGTAAACGTAAGAGGAATTATGCTGCAAGCTTGTTCTTCATAAAAGAACATCTTTTAATTAAATTAGAAAAAAAATACCGCCACAGGCAACACTTAAACTGACAAGGTATGCATTCTGTTAATCTTTGCAGAGAGGCACTGTACACTGCAGTTAATTTAATTAGGTAGAGAAAAGGCCTGTTTAGTCCTAGGGGTTTACCAGTGTCCTTTTAAACTGAGGACACAGCATTTATATAAAGTCATTTTGATATCAGGCAATACATTTCTAAACAGTAATTTTAAAATACTACTTGCTATTATTAAATGATACCCTGTTGTAACTTCTCACTTCATGAGACAACTTTCATATCACAGAGAAATTTCACCCGCCAACCGGCTTTTTGCTTCCCTCCAATAATTTATTGACTTTGAAAGTGTTAAATAATTAGGATTAGGTTCCCTGGAAAACAACTGCACTCGGGAAATACACGTCAAAGCTATATTACAATGGATAATGTATTTGGATTATGTTTCTCTTCTGGGCCACGGTAGTGAATGATAACAAATAACTTTTATATTAAAAACTATATAACAGTTGAGAAGTAGGTTATGTTCTGATGACACTCCTGGTACTACAGACACAGAAAAGAAATCTTTAGGATGTTTTAATCATCTTTTTATCTCAAGTCATACTTTCCAACACTTCAAAATCTTCACTGAATATTTCTACCTCTTTCGACCACCCTAAGAAGCTAGATGGGTTATCACTTTGTCACGCTCAATTATAATAGAAAATCATCCAGGGATCATATTAACTAAATACAAGCAACTACAGTTCAAAAAGCAAGTTATATACTAAGAAATGTTCCATTTCATGAAGATTTTTTTACCCAGAATGACAGAGAACACTGTTGCAGTCTCCCCAAGGTAGCATTATGAATCAAAGCAAAGATATACATTTTTTTTTTTTAGTTCCTTGGATTTCATTTGTTAATTTATCTACTCATGTGAGTAGTTGAGAGTAGGCACTAGCCTAAGTGATAGCGGTCTGAACTAGTCAAACCTAGCCTGTGACAGCATAAAGCTTAGACTCCAACAGTCTGGGGGGTTGTTTCTGTCTGTGGTTTCAGGTTTAGGTGAAGGTTGGAGCAGTTTTTGAGCAATAAGGGAACTACTGAATAAGAGATTGATTGGAGGTATGTTAATCTCTCTTTTTTGTTATCTATCTGTACAACACAACATCCTTTGCAATCACAAGGATGATATATGTTGATGTAATTAGTCCACAACAAGCGGGACAAATTCACTTTTGGTAATACCTCGTCAGCATCTAATTTGCAGTTCTGATCTGGAAACCTAGCAGACCTCTGATTTAAAATTACTGTTTGGGGACAAATTAAAAAGTTCGTTTTCAGGCAGAATGATTCCTGGCATTTATTTGCACAGAGACTTATATAACTGGTCCAAATTCATGCCCCATTTATGTAAGAAGAATTCATTGTTAAATGCTTAACATAAAAGTCAGGACCAAAGGAACAAATGATGAGTATCCTAACAATTTGGGAAACACAGTATCAGGGTTAGGAACACAGGCTTTGTTACCAGGTGGACCTGGATTTGAATCTCAGTTCTGTCACCTATTATCTGAATTATCTCAGGTTTATTCCTGAGACTCTGGAGGCTCAGATTCTCTGTGTTTAAAATAATAATAACAACCATGCAGGGTCGTTACTTAAGGATTAAATTTTTAAATGTACCCAAAATATTTATTACTAAGCTTGCATATATGTACTAAATAAATGTTGGGTGTTATTGTGTTTGTTGGCAGTAAACAGGCCTTTAAAACTGTTCTGCATTCCTTGATGATTTAGAATAAATGCTTTTGCCAACAGTTAACAGAAAATCAGACTCAAATGATTTTAAAAATAGGCAAACTGTATCATTTCAACTAAAATGAACCTAGAAGTAGAATAATTCCAAAAGTTATCATAGACTTATCTTCAATAACCCAGGTTCTCTCCATATATGTTTTTTTGCTCTGCCCACACATAGTGTTGACTTTTGTCCTCAGATTTTAATCCTCATGATCATAAAGTGACTGCCACAACCCTGCTCTCACAATTTCACAGGACACTGTGCAATGGCCAGTAGTGAGAAGGAGAATGCAGGCTAACAAATTAGTTTGTCACAGTTCCATAGATGTTGACAAAAGAGTGAGACTCCTTGGTGAGTCAGAGATGGAGAGTTTATTACTCATAATAAAAGCAATGGCCATAGCATCATCAATTTTTTGAACTATTTCCCAAAGTCACCTTTCCCACAGGGCAATGTAACAAGGGCCTGGTGATGCCTGCATATACTGTGGATTGTTTAATAGGAGAGGAACCCTGATAGGAGGAAATTCTAATCTTTTATATGGGCTTTAATCAAACCTGCTTGACTTTTGTGCTGGAAGGCGATATTATCTTTTTTATTCTGGACAGTAAGCAAACCTGTCCTTTACTCCAAACTATTTCTATTTTTGAAGGCTGTTTACTATTCAAATTTATTAAAATATACTTTGGAATAAAAGAGCAGTGAGTAGAGAAACACAAGAACTCCCATGCAGAGTGTACCCCATTCTCATGCCCCTTGTTAAAGTAACAAAATCTGGACTTCCCTGGCGGTCCAGTGGTTAAGACTCCACGCTTCCACTACAGGAGGCCCATCCCTGGTCTGGAAACTAAGATCCCACATGCTTCAATGTGCGGTCCCAAAAAAGAAAAACATAACAAAATCTTTCTCAGAAGTTTTCTGGGAGTCTTTATTTCACTCAGTATATTTGAGCCTCATTTGCATTCTTAGTTCCAACTCTAGGAAAGGATACAGGAGTGCCATAATTGACTCATTAATCAAGATTTAATTCCAGGACTAAGGAGGCTTCCAGCCTCCCCTACAGCATGCAGCTCCCCCACGTTACAAAAAAATGGAGATTTCTTGAAAAGCGAAAATCGAGGATTATTATTAAGCAGGTGACCAACCAATGGGAACTGCCAAACCTGGTGTGTGTGTGTGTGTGTGTGTGTGTGTGTGTGTGTGTGTGTGTGTGTGTGTGTGTGTGTGTGTGTATCCACATCAGCCAGGATAAATTGTCCTTTAAACAAATTAAGAAAACTCTCTTAAATATAAGTGTAGCTTGCCTTATGGCAATTGCAACATGTGGACAAATAGGCTCTCTTTATTTTGGGGTGTTGAGAAACACACGTGTGTATGTGAGAAAGAGAGACAGACAGATAATTTTAACAGTGTTATCTATGAATAATGATATAGTTTTGCTGTTGTAATGTTACCTGCATTCTCCAAAATTTCCACATTGAATATATATTGCACGATCTGATTCACAATAGGTGCTCATTAAAAAGTTATTAAAATAATTAATTTTTAGCTTTATAATAAAAGTTATCTATATTATGATACTCTCCCAAGAAAAATCTTAGAGTCTTAATTACAGTGACACTTTATTTTGCTTTGTTTCTTTGTTCAACATTAATCATTTTTCTAAAAGCTTACATTGATGTTAAAAGTCTAAGAAAACAATACCTGATATAGCTACCCTATGTCATATGGTACTTTCATCTTATACTTTGGTGCTTTATTCATCCTCTCAAGTTTTTTTTGTGTGTGTTTTGTTTTTAATCAAGATCAAATGGATAGCACCTCGGATAAGCCAGTGTCTCAGTGTGGGTGTCAGTAAGAAAACTGTCTAAGGAGCTCTAGGGTTCCATCTACAAGCCAGAAATCTATGTTACCTGTGTAATTTTTAGATACTTTTTAAGTGAAATATTTCTCTTATTACAGAAAGTGTTTAACACATTATCTTGGCTATTTTATATGCAAAAAATAAAGAATGATTCACGTGAAAGAATCAGCTGGAAATCTACCCTTATGGCCTGGACAACTATGCTGTTGAGAAGCTGGGCAAGAATTATATAGTATATGCCAAGTTAATAGTCTCAGATATTTTTATTTCTCTGTGAACTCACAAGATTCATGGTCAAGAAGTCATTCTGATTTGGGAAATGTTACTTCTAGTTGTGGAGACCCCTCAAAATGGTTTAAACCATAGTTTAACATCAACATCCTGCTACAAGTATCGTAGGCTTGTGCAGATTCTTTACTGCTATTTCTCCTCACAATGCACGTGATCATTAGTTCCACAAACATACAAGGAGTGCTTATTATGTACTGTGTATACAAAGATGAGTAAGACATAGTTTCTGACCTCAAGGGCATTCACACAGAAAACTGCAATTACATGGGATCCTTCCTACAATAAAAGTATATGTAGGATGTGAAAAATAAAAGAGGGATTTAACTGCCTGATGGTCATGGAAAGTTCCCCAAAGTTGCCTCCACCCTATGAGTCTAAGTCAGCACGATGGCAGGTTAATGAAGAACCTCTAGTAAGGAACATCATGAGCAAAAGCATGAAGGCTGGAGAATATGTGGTGGAGAATAATTAGTAAATACTTAAGAGACCGCTACACTGGTACCCTGTAGGAATTAAGAAAGAGAGGAAATAAGTGTGTTCTTTAAGAGTCAAACTATAAAATTAAAACTTAAAGAGTTATATAAAGGTAAAGTAGTCAAGGAAAAACAGGATGATTCTCAAGAAAAACTGCCTGTGTTTTCCTTGAAATTACTAGCATCCATAAAGAAAGAAGGAAGGTTTTAGTTTTCCCTGGAAACATGGGGCAAAGAAGCAGAGAAGAAACAGTGGACAGATACAATCCTTCTTAGTACACAAAATCAGAATTCTATGCTTAAAAGGCTAAGGAGGGCTTCCGTGGTGGCGCAGTGGTTGAGAGTCCACCTGCCGATGCAGGGGACACGGGTTCGAGCCCCGGTCCGGGAGGATCCCACATGTCGCGGAGCGGCTGGGCCCGTGAGCCATGGCCGCTGAGCCTGCGCGTCCGGAGCCTGTGCTCAGCAACGGGAGAGGCCACAACAGTGAGAGGCCCGCGTACCGCAAAAAAAAAAAAAAGGCTAAGGAACAGAATTTTTACCATAGGAAACTCATCAGAGTAATAACTATCTCTCCCTGTGAGTTCTCTTAATAGAAAGCCCAAGAATCTTTTACTCTGTAGTCACACTTAACCCCTTCCCAACAAGCATGTGAACATTTTAAATATGAAGCTGATGTGTTTAAGGAATAGAGAGAGCTTCACTGCCTTAGTTTGGGTCCCCCCCAAATCGGACCCTGAAGCAAGAATTTGGGAAGCACAAATGAGCAATGGGGAAGATGGGATGGAAAAGGGAGAGAAACCAAAAAAAAACAAACCAAAAAATAAAATGGATGTGTTCATGAACAATTTGCTATTTAGGTGACCACTATTAAGTGCTATAGGGACCAGGTATAACAGGTCTGAGGATTCTCACTGAATGGTGGGAGACAGGGTCATTTATCCAGGACCCTCATCTCCCATCACTGAGGGTTGCCTCCTGTGTGGTTATAACTCTTCCCATGCCATACATCCACACACTTCTGGGTTCCCTAAGTGCAGAGAACCACGCTCCTGATGAGTTTGAGAAAGCCCTGGAGCAAAGAAGCGAGAGTCAAGTACTTAGAGCAGGAAGCTATTGGCTTGACGGCCCCTGAGTCTGACAACTAGTTCAGGTCTGGAAACTCATGCAGCAGGGACTACAAGCTCCTGCTTGTGCTATACTGAGATCTTACCCTAGCTATCAAGGCAATGAGGCCAGGCAGGTAACTCCTCTAGCTACACGACATAAGAGTCTTTTTAAATGATGGCATCAAGGCCTTCTGGTTTTCACAACATGCTCTGAAAAGATAGTTTGCTAATCTAAGCTTTATATTCTCCTCCTTCAAGGATTCCAGAGCACTTAATACATGTCAGCCACTATCCTTTTCATCATACTTGATTTCGTATGTTCCCAGTGCTGGCACTCTTGCATAAGCCAGTGCTTGCCCTTCCATCTCCACATGCTCCCACTTTACTCCAGCAGCACACGTCATCACCATCCCACTCACCACTGGCCAAGTGATCCCTGTTTCCGTCTCACTGGAAGGTGATCCCATTTCAGAATCCAGTGCTGAGAGTCTGCTTTCAAGGGTCACATTCAGTACTAACTGCCTTCACTTCAGTTCCCCCAGAAAGCAGACCCTGAGTGAAGCACTTGGGTTCAAGGAGTTTCACAAGGTGATTCCAAGAAACAAGTGAGAGGAGTGGGAAATTGAAAAGAGAGAGAAGCCAAAACAAAGCATGTTATTAAGCCAACTGTTTGAGCAACTGGAACTCAATTCCACTGGAGAAGCTTGGAGAAACCATTAGAAAACAATCTAAGGATTTTCCCATAAGAGAATAGTGAGACTGAAATATTTATCTCGAGCTCTGACCCCCAGTTGTTTAAGGGTTGCCCAGGGAGCCTAACTCTTAGCATTTCCAAGTTGCACCTGGTGAGGCACCTTGAACTCTGGCCTTGAGGAGAAAATCCTCGGGCAGAGAAGAAGAGAGGCCCAGGAGATTGGAAGAGAAAGATTTCAGAGTGCTAAGAGGTGGACTCAGGTGGGCTGAAAGGATATAGGGGAGCATCAGTAGCAGTTCCTATGTTCACTTTGGCTATAACTTATAGGCTAGGGAGGTGATAAAATTCCTTAAATGCTACACCAAGAATTTGTCTTTTCATCCTGAAAGTTACAGAGAGACATTACAGGTTTTCATTATAGATAAGTCTGTCTAGTAGCCATGTGAAAAGTAATCTGAAAAGGCTAACACTGAAAGCACTGAGACTGGATAGGCAGCTGTTATTAGCATGTGTTAGAGATAACAAAGACTTCATACAGAGTAATGAGAATAGGTCTGCCTTCACCTCAAATAAACATAAAGGATCCAGGAACAAGATTATTATCTTTATAGTTAATGGTCAGGCTGAAAAGCCAGTACATATTTCCAGGATTACTGGAAGTATACAGTTGGAAGAAATTGAGAGAGAAAATACATCAAGTTTCTTATTGTTCACGGTATCCTACAATTTTCAGCAGTAGGGAGAATATGATTAAATTACCCCAGCTGTGGTTTTTAAATTGTAATATTCATACACATCACCTGGAGGTCATATTAATATGCCACTTTTCACTCAGTAGATCTGGGGAGGTGTCCACGTTCCTAAGAAGACACTAGATGATGCTAGTCTATTGTTCTTTTTCACATTTTGAGTATCTAGATCACAGACTGTTTTATGATGGCCTCATCTGCTCTTATTCATACCTATGTGAGGACTTCTGTCCTTATCTACGCTCTATGTACTTATACCACAAAGTTATATATTAGTTATGGTATTCACAGCTGAAGCAAGGTGACTTCCTGCCAGTGTGATTGACATCAGGGGCCTTGTATTTATCAAAATTCCAGAAGCCGGAATTGCTCTGAGGCATTGGAACATTCACAGAACAAGATGTCACAAGCTGAATTGACAATAACAGAACTATTTAAAACATCTCCCGCAAGATCACAAAATAAAGTTTTTCTCTGGCCATCTCATTGCTTAAATAAATTTACAGAGTATTTTCCTGTCAAAATACATACATACAAACATACCATATATACAAACTCACTGAATGTTAGGTCTAAAACTGGAGAGATCATATCATCCAATTTCATCAGTGTAGTACACAAAACACAGAAAATGCTTTTTAAAAAAAGACCCCCATCTTCCAGGTTAATTTTCTTTTACAAGGAAGGAAATTATGTGAGCTCTCCTGAGCAGTTATTTTTCAATAGTATATTCTTTACTTTGTTCTTTAGGTTAAATGCCTGTTGGTTTCACTAATGACTGTCAGAATCAAAAAGATTAATCAGATCGAATTGGTTGTACCAAAACACTATTGGGATTCCTAGTTTTCGATTTTTATTTCATTTGATGTATTTAAATCCTTTCCATCATTAAATTCTCCAAGATATATTTAAATAGGAACATCTATACCAACTCTAGAAACTAGAGTTTCAAGGAAGTACAGCAAAATACATTTCAGGTGAAGCAAATTTGGGAAATGGTTGAATGATTCACCACAAGAAAAGGAAAACCAACTGGCAGAACTAATATGAAGGACCTCAGAGAACCCAGTCCCTTGGCTTGGAGTAGCTGTGGCAGAATATACTCAAGTTCATCCCGGGGGTCAGTTGATGAAAGGGCAAACCTTAATCCAAAAGAGCTTTACTTTAAGAAGCATACAAAAAAATAGTCAATTCACAGTGAATGAGAGAAATATGGGGAACTTAACTCATAGCTCATATTTGGTGTCCACAGATTCCCATGTCCACCTTATTTCTGACTCTTAGGAAATAGGGACTCTAGTTTCAAGATGGCAGGCTGAGTACAAACATCACATCTTCCTACCACCAAATATGCACATATACACACACACGCCACACGCACACACACACACGCCACACGCACACACACGATATGCTTAAAAATCAAAGAAACAAAAAGAACTGTTATTGGGTTATAAACTGCAAGTAATCCTTCCAAAAGAACAGACATAGCAGAGGAAAGCAGCGCCTAAGAAACTCACATGAAAGTTTTGCCACAGAAGGTAGGAATAAGAGCCTCAGGATTACTCATGTCAGAGGAGGCAGGAGCTAAGAATAGGAAGAGATGCAGAGTCAACCAACAGAGTAGTTACTGTAGATGGAGTTATCCTGTAGTTCTCGCCATTTCCAGATAATAATGAAGTGGGAATTACAGTACAACTCTACATAGCAAAACCTATGAGATGCAGTTATAGCAAGGGAAATGTACTATGTTAAATGCATTCACTAAAAACAAGGAAAGCTGAAAGTAAATAAATGATGTTTTTAACTGAAAGGCCTAGGAAAAAAACAGCCAAGAGAGAAATTAGCATTAACTATGAAAACAGATTTAAAAATGCAAGAGTAGCCAAGAATATTTTGAAAAAGAACAAAGAGAATGTAATTACCCTACTAGATATTTAAATATACTATAAATCTTAAGTATTTAAAACATTGTATTGTTAGCACAACAGAAGACAAATAGATTATGGAAACAGAATAGCCATAGAACACATACAGGCATAAAAGAAAAGATTAACACATTAGACTATACAAGTAGAACTCCAACATGTTTAAAAGTACCATAAAGATGACTAATAAGTGACTAAGAGAAGAAACTTCAATAAATGCAACAAGGGATTAATATTTCTTATGTATATTAGAAATTCTTACAAACAATCCAATAGAAAAAGCAAGGAAAGGTTATAGACAGGCAATTCCAAAAGAAGAAAATAAGAATGCCTTTTAAACATATGAAAAGTGCTTGATCAAAGAAGAAATCGGCAAATGAAAAATAAAATAATGAGGTATAATTCTTCCTTATAAGCTTAGCCAAAGTTTGAAGGTTTGACAATTTCAAGTTTTGACAACCAGAGAGGGAGAACTTTTAAACCACTGTGGAGGTAATATTGCTGTGTCTATTAAGTTTAAGTATAGTTTCTTTAAGACTATGCAATTGCAATCGTTGATGAGCAACCTAGAGAAACAGTGCTGCAAGTACAAAGAGTCATGTTAAAAATACGTTCATAATAGCACTGTTTTGAAAGCAAAAGTTCAGAGAAAACCTAAAGTCAAATACTAGAGAAAGAGTTAACTTAACTGTGACATTTTAAAAAAATAAGAACTATACTATAGACATTAACAGGGAAATGTCTATAAGACTCCATACTGTTGAGTCAGTTGAAGAGAAAAATTAGTACAATGAGTTTCTCTCTCTCTATATATATATATAAATATATACTTACATATGTTACCTATATGTAACATATGTATATATGTATGTAATAATATACATATACATAATATAATACATACTTACAGATGTTACCTGTTACATATATATGGGTGCATATATATGTATATACATATATTTATGTATAGTGTACACATAATTTATATAAATATTTTAAGCTTAATTGATATATATAATGTTTTATTTATGATTATAATTATATATTAAATAAGTTTAATCTAATATATTATATTATTATTCATATATAATATTTTTATATAATTATACATAAATATATATAAATTTTAAGAAGAAACTTAACTGATAATATTACATAGGATCTCTTAAATGATAACAATTCTTCTGGCTATAATTTAGAGTATCTGAGAAGATAGTGTCAGAAGTCAGGAAAGAAATGTTAGTTTATTTATCTTTCTTTATATTTTTTAGAAAATGTTTTTAAATGTATAATTACCTTGATAATTCTTAGTATCACAATGCTAAAGGGATTGCCGGTCTTAGAAGGTATAGCATATTTCTTTAGTACTTGCACTATTTATTTTGTGTGTGCTTAATTACATAAGTTATAAATAGAGACCATTTGATTAGAAAAATCTTAGAGAACTTTATTGGCTAATGGAGTCACCTCCTCTCCTATGGTATGTTATCTGCCCCACACTCCCAACATACACTCCGTTGCCCTGGACCACTGTTGACTCCAAGCAAATATTTTGTAAATGCAAAGTCCTTTCACACTACATTCACTAATTCTTTAATGTAATTCCATGACTTTCTCACAAACAACTATATGGCAAAAGTAGAAGGTTAAAAGAACTTCATCAGCACCAGGAAGAGGCAATTTGCTACTAAGACTTTTCACTTTGGCTCAAGAGATCCGATCTTCTCCATTACTATATAAAACAGGCTATGACCAAACTCATTGGGGACCTATGGCAAATTTCAAAAATCTTAAATATAGTACAATTTGGAAGAAATACATACCTATCACCATTCCATCCTTAAACTTTCTTTGCAGAGATGCTATAATTAAACACAAGGTTTGAAGGTATGCTTGACTAACACAGTTGTGCTAATTTGCTGGTAAGTCAAAAACATCATGACTTGTCATTTTCCCTAGCAATGAAACAGGAGAATAAGGATTACCTTAGACTTCTTATGAACTAACATTAGAGTTCTGTAAAATTATTAATATTGTTACTCAAAGATACATTGGTGACTATATACAGTGAGTTGAGGAAGGTCTAAGTATTAAGCCAAAGGCTGAAACTAAGTGAATAAATTTGATTGTATAAAAATCAAATATTTCTCTAAGAAAAAATAAAAAAAACATTTCTAAAAATAAAAATCACAAAATATATCCAAATCTTGATTTCTGTACCATTCTATGATAAAAAGAACTGGTGCTCTTTGGAAAAATAGCTGATTCTAGTGCTGGAGCCAGGAGTAGTACAAGGTGAGCCTAGAGCATCTTGTTGTGCCAGGTGACAGGGAAGTTCTCAAAAAGGGGCGGGGCAGGGGGGAGTGGGGGTATGTTGAAAGATCAAAGGAGTCAACTCTAATAGTTACCAATGGCTAAATCTGGAGTAATTTGAACACTTTGATAAATAACCGTATCATTGGATTATAACTGAAAGGATACAATAAATATTCATGAGTCTACTGGCAAAAATAAATGATTGAATAAATAAATAGAAAGTAAAGGGATAAGTCTTCCTTTCAGAAGAACTACAACTAATAACTGTAGAAGAAATGAAGGAATTAGAAAATCACCCTTAGACTGAGACCACACAGTAATAATTTCTGCAAGCAAGATACACCAATGAATACTAAAAATTAGTAGGCAAAACTTTAGGATAATTTGCATTGTTTCAAAATGTCTTTCCCAAAATACATTAATTAGTGTGGTCATTTTAACATATCACCACAAATTCCTTTCTATCTTTCCTTCTGGATGGTGAAGATTAATTCCTTTCCCCTTGAGTGTGAGCTACACTTAGTGATTCCCTTCTAACAAACAGAATACTGAAAAGGAAAAATTATAACTTTGCAATGGAAAATCCTATCAAACATGAAATAATCAAGGTCAACACCACCAGTGATAAGTTGTGTTGACATCATGTGCTCCCCAGCATGTTGTAAAGAGAATGGGTCTTGAAAGTTAGAAATCTGGGTCTTAAGCTACCTCTAAAATGAAGTAATGAGAAGAGTTAAGAGATAACTGCTGTAGTCTATATGAAAAATGATTGACCCTGAACAAGAAATTTAGTGTCTCTATGTGAATCTGTAAAATGTAAATAATGCTCTTTTATTGTTACCAGAACTTTTATATGAATATAGCATTAGGTATTAGAGAGATCAAATAGATAAGTGTTTAATATGCACTTCCTAGTTATCAATAAAAACAAAACAAAGCCAAACACTTAAACTAAGATAACCTATCTGAAGGTCATATGTGTGTAAGTGTGTGTGTGTGTGTGTGTGTGTGTGCACTCATGCATTGAGACTGGTGGAGTAAGAGGTCAGAGGGAGATGCAGAAATTAAATAAGACTAGTACTCCAGGACATCCCCAACTCCATATATACATATGTGCAACATAAGAAATGATGAAATAGAATACTATAGTGTCACATGGCCCCTCTGGTTATGTAGCTGCAATATCTTATACAGGTAAAATTCCTTCATTGGGCTTCCCTGGTGGCACAGTGGTTGAGAGTCCGCCTGCCGATGCAGGGGACGCGGGTTCGTGCCCCGGTCCGGGAAGATCCCACATGCTGCGGAGCGGCTAGGCCTGTGAGCCATGGCCGCTGAGCCTGCGCATCCGGAGCCTGTGCTCCGCAACGGGAGAGGCCACAACAGTGAGAGGCCACAACAGTGAGAGGCCTGCGTACCACAAAAAAAAAAAAACAATCAAAATAATCACTTATCATCCTACCAAAGAAAACCTTTGAATTCTTCTGATTCTCTACTAAACAGTCTTTGCTGTCTTCTTCCATTAAAGGCACATTTACAACAAAATAACGTAAAAACAAAATACTTTAGGGATTCATCATTTTAGGTAGGACAATTTACCTAGGTGTTTATAATATAGCCAGTAATATTTCAGTCAGGAAAGAAACCATTAATAGTATAGGACCTTTTTATTCTACCTAAAGGGTATTTCTGCCTCTGAATATGTTTTGGAAAAGCACTAGAAACAAATTATCACAATGCTACATATTGAGAATCAGGCAACAGGTGTGTATGAGCTCCATCTTTGATGAAAATAACTAGAAAATAATTTCCTCATTTTATTGATAATTTACCAGTAGAGTTTTTAAATTTCAGCAGTTTTTGTTTCCAAGGAAATGAAGAAGAATTGCAGAGAATGATTTCAGGAAACAGAGACAGTAAGCTTTCCCATACTGCTTTTTTATTTATTTTATTTTATTTTATTATTATTATTTTTTTTTTGCGGTACACGGGCCTCTCACTGTTGTGGCCTCTCCCGTTGCGGAGCACAGGCTCCGGACGCGCAGGCTCAGCGGCCATGGCTCACGGGGCCCAGCCGCTCCGCGGCATGTGGGATCTTCCCGGACCGGGGCACGAACCCATGTGCCCTGCATCAGCAGGCAGACTCTCAACCACTGCGCCACCAGGGAAGCCCTCGCATACTGTTTTGATTACACAGTCATAGAAGTATAATTTATGGAGATATTGATTTGTCAGGCATTTCTGCTGTAATCCCTTCTGCTTTCTTTCTCCAGTAAGACAGCTGGGCCTTTCTTGGAGAAGTTTGTGTGCAGTAGCTCATTGAAGAGATTATGCTTGGTTTGTGCCATCAGGGGTAGGTGGGAAGAGCAGAAAGTAGAAAGAAGAAGGAAAGGAAGAGATAATGTGAGAGAACTGAGGAAGATTCCCAAGTCTGAGAAAGAACAGAATTAGATAGAGAGAAAGTATTTTCTTAGCCCATCAGGGACAGCACTAAGGAAGTATCAGGACCAAAGAAGGAGATGGCTATGTGCAGAATCCAGGTAAGCTAGGCTCTAGTCTCAGGGCTCTGGATTTCTGCAAAGATACCCAGGCCAGGATAGAAACAGAGTTGCTGGATTGTGTAGAACCACAAGGGCTTAGAGATATTATCAGTAGGATGCACTGTATGTGAACGAGCTCACATACAATGAGCTCGCTTGTTAGTAGTCATACTACCCTCATGAATTCTTATGCAATCTGAAGGCATGAAACTACCTGAGCCTCCACCCCTGACTAATAAAGGGCTGTGGCATCACTGAAGTACTTCAGTTTGGCAAATAAGACTCATCTTGTCTTCCCATGTTTTTATGATCACAAATGAAGCTTCCAAGTTTTTCCTGTTTCTTATTCCTCATTGATTGGTGTACAAACACCTCAGAGAGTCCCACTCTTTCTGTACATAGACTATTGAATTTATTTTCCTTCCAATTAATGAAAGCTGACAATTATAGGCCAGTTTATGTGTTTGCAATGGTGCTTTCCAATCCACTAACATTTTAATGTTAGTGTTGTGTTTACAAAGGATTCCTTCCTTGTACTGGCACTTCCTGGTTTAAGAAACCAAATCATTTTTGGTAACGTTAACAGTGGTGCTACTTTCAAGAAGAAAGCTCTCAGTAGACGATCTAGTAGATGCACAAAAGACAAAGAGAAGGGAATCAGAGCATACCACTATGGAAAATCGTCACAAAGAAAATCATCAAAAGAGGAAGAAAGAAACAAGGAAACTACAAAAGAGCCAGAAAACAATAAGATGGCACTAGTAAGTCCTCACCTAATTAATTTAAATGCAAATGGATTAAATTATGTAATCAAAAGACATAGAGTGGCTGAATGGATAAAAAAACAAGACCCAACTATTTTCTGCCTACTAGCGATTCACTTCAGCTTTAAGGACACACACAGGCTCAAAGTGAACAGATGGAAGAAGATATTTCACACACATGGAAACCAAAAGAGAGTAGGGGTGCTATACTTATATCACACAAAATAAACTTTGAAACTGAAACAAGAAACAAAGTCATTATATAATGATAAAGGGGCCAATTCATCAAGATGACATAAAAATTGTAAATGCATATGCACCCAGCATCACAGCACCTAAATACATTAAGCAAATACCAACAGATGTAAAGGGAGAAATAGACAACAGTAATAAAAACATACGATTGGGAAATATCAGAGTATAGGTCATATCTAAATCCATTAAGATAAATGCAATCACTAAAGAGTGCCTATAAATAGGCAAAGAAAGGATCTGAGGTCTGAGCTCCAAGAGCTCCAACATATAGAGGCAAGAGACATGAGGAGAAATGAGCAAATGAAACTACCAGAGTAGACAGAGTTAGGAGAAAAATCTAGGGGAGTGTGGTGTTCTATAGGTCACGTACAAGAGAGTGTTTCAAGGAGAAGAATGTACTCATCCATGTGAAATGCTGCAGCTAAGTCAAGTGGGACGAAGACTGAAAGTTGACAACTGAATAAACCTGGAGGTCACACAGATGACTGTGAATAGTGCGGTTTCAGTGGTGTGGTGTTGGCGAAAGCATGATTAGAATGTGCTGAGGAGAGAAGAGGACAGGAGAGACTGGAGTCTTTGCTTAAAGTATTGAGAAGTAAAGTCCAAAATTTAGGATTTTTTCCATTTACTAAAAAACCTGCACACAGGAAAGGGTCAAGGGAACATTCATCATTCAGAAGCTTGTATTCATACATAAATGTGTATATATGTATATATATAGTTTATATATGTAAATATAATGTTCTATATGAAATATATTTAAATGTTTTATATATTATATATCTATGTAATAAATTCTGTTTTATATAATATATTGTATGTTTTATATATTTATATAAATTTATATATTATATTTATATAAATTAATTAATTTGGGAAAATTATTTCCTTAAAATAGAAAATTCATTTAGAGTTGTGCTGTAAAGAGTAGGCAGGGAAATGGGATGGTAACTTGAAGATTACTGAGGGCATGGAGAGTTTCTTGGTAATCTGGAAGAAACTGGATCATATTAACCTGACCATAATTTCTTCTATATTAAAAAATATTGTAAGTAGAGAGTGAAAATCGTTGCTTCAAGGGAGAATTGCAAGCTATTTACAAAATCCCTCCTTAAAATATATGCTTTGAGTAAATGCCTAAAGACTCCTGGATAAGAACAGATCTATTGCTATGTGCTTCAGTACTTCCTGCATTTCCCTTACTGTAGTCATGATCACACTTAGTGGTTAATGTTTGTATAAATGACCTTCACACTAGATTTTAAATTCTGTAAAAGCAGACACAAAATTGATCTTGCTTACCAAACTAGTCTTAGCAACGGTGCATAGTAGGTGCCTAAAAAATACTTTTGAATGAATAAATAAGTGAATGACAATTGCAGAAATATAGTAAGTCTGCATTTTACAAGACTGGAGATAAATATTTTGATAGCTAAAATATTTAATATCTCAAAGTTCCAGAATTTATGTAGAATTAAAAATTATTGCACAAAATAATAGAAAAAAATCATACAATGAATTCAGAGTGTTGATCAATAGTACAAAGTAATAAAATTTAAATTTTACTTAAATTTAATTCACCTTAGAAAAGTGAAATTTATAGATGGAAGATTTATTATATTTTTATAAAAGAAATAAGTGTGCTTTTGCAAATTATTTCTTCATATAATCAAAGAGGTAATTAATCATTTGCCCACTGGCCCATATTCAGTATAGAGAATTTTCCCCTCTAATATATAAATATATAATGAAAAGACAGCATAGAGAAAGAATAAGGACACAGGTTCCAGAGTCACAACACCTGGGGCTAAATTCCGGCATTACCATTTACTAGCTACGTAAATGGCAAGTTGCTCTCTTCTGTAATCCTCTTTCTTCAACTGTAAAGTGGAGTAACAGTAGTTCCTGCCTCATAATGGGAGCAGCAAGTGCCTTAACAACTGTAGCTCACAGAGGAAGACTAGCACATAAGAAAGCCACAGTAAACACTAGCTGTTATTATTTCAAATGATTTCTTCCCTACCTACTTTATCTGCTTTACTTAGGCTGCAAAATAGATGAAACGAATACTAGGCACTATCGCCCCCGTTAGGGAAGACTCCTAGCTGTTTCCCAAAATCTGCCCTGCCCTTCCTCCACAGTAATGGAATTATTTGCTCACATGGCTACCATATACTCTCAATTTCCAGTTTCCAGTTTCCATTCAATTACATTCTCTTCATTCCGTATGAGTGGAAGTGATAGAAGGCATTTCCAGGAAGATACCTTAAAAGAGCAGGGTTCCTGTTCCATTGTCACTTCTTTCCACTACCTGGAATGGCAACAACCAGAGCAACCGTGCAAGTTCTGAATGAACTTATACACTTATACGCTGCTGTAACGGCTTACCACAATTTAGAGGCTTTCAACAGCACAGATTTCTCATCTTACAATTCTTCAGATCAGAAGACTAAAATCAGCCTCATTTAACTAAACCAAGGCCTCCACAGGGCTGGTTCCTTCTAGATGCCCTTGGGGAGTATCCATTTCCTTGTCTTTCCCAGGTTCCAGAGGCAACCAGCTTTCCCTGGTTCATGGTCCCTTGCTCTGTTTTTGAAGTCAGTAGCATATCATCTTCAAACGTCTCTTTCAATCTTTGACCTCTGCCTCCATTTTTCACTTCTTTCAGATTCTGCTTCTGTCGTCACATTGCCTTTTCTGACTTGGACCTTCCCATCTCCCTTTTATAAAGACCCTGGAAATTATACTAGGTTCACCTGGATAAATCAGAATAATCCCCTTTCAGTCACATCTGTGAAGTTCTTTTTGCCATTAAGGCAACATATTCACAGGTTTCAGGGATTAGAATGTGGACATCTTTGGGGATGGACATTATTTGGCCCACCATGGCAACTACCTGCCTAAGTCCCTAAATGTCCTGATGGAGCAGAGCCACTCACCAATCTAAAAACACTCATCAGGTACCATTTCTAAAAGACAAATTTCTTTGTTAGTCACTTTGTCCTGATTGACCACCATCAGTCTAACCTACCCTAATACATCCATTTTGCAGTTCTGTATACATGTCATAGAATATTTAGAACTCTGTTAATGTGATTAACCACAGCAATTCATTATTCTGTAATGCAGCATGTACTCTGTGGTAGTTTGTAACTTATTCTCACTGTTCATTTTCTAATTTTTTTTTTTTGTATAATGAGGACTTTTTTTTTTAAAGAAAGTAACCTTAGAAATTAAATGTAAAGTGAGGCTGTGATCCTGTGTGTGTCAAAATTGATGATATTGACCCTTGTATTCCAGATGGATCATTATAAAAAAAATCTTGCCAGTTATTCTCTCATTTCATACTGTGTACTCCATCTGTCAGCCGACTTGCTCTGGTTAGGGGCTGCTTAACTGGCTTATTCTCTACTGCTCCACAGAGACAAAACTCAATGGACATACATATTATGTGTAAGTACATGTACTTAAATGTATATTGGAAGAATTCAAGGACAGAATATAAACAAGGACAATAAGACATTAAAATCTAGCTTACCAAGTCTGTGGAACATTAGAAAAAATAACTAGACTAACCAACCAGTCCTAAGCTTTGGAGACAGGCACTGAATGCTTGTTTATTCATTTTACATTTAGGTTAGAATTCAGACCCAAAGGATTTATGAACTTTAGCTTGGAATCTACTGAGTTTATAATAAAAGCTCTTAACAAACATATGGTCAAAAGAAATGGCATCTGGAGTTACTAAGCCTGTTCCTCAAAGGCAGTCAGATCTGTGCTTAAAACTATCGAATTTGGTGTGTCAGCTCAGTGTTCCATTCAAAACTGTGAGGTATGTGATGAAATCATTTTCAAGAACTTAAATTTCAAAAAATGCATATGCTTTCATTTTTACTGACAAGGAAAATTATTAAGATGATAAAACAAAGGAAGTAAACTTTCATAATAGACAGTGACCTTTTGAACTGCTGCGTGTTGCCCATTAGCTGGCACACAGGAAGTTCTACATTAATATATGCTGAACTAGTGATCTTAACTAGAAGCTATTTACTCATATCCATGATGTTGACTACGACCATGAATTAATCACAGGGTAGCAGATTAAAGGGTGACGTATTTATTCATGCTCTTAACTACTTATGGGTTGGGCAAAATGTTCGTTCTGGTTTTTCCATAACATCTTATTTTAGCAATGTCTACAGGGTTCTGGACCCATTCTATGTTCTGCTGTTTCATGTCAGATATGTGGTTGAAATACAGATGGCAAGAATTAGAACAGCTAGAATCTGAACGCAATTCAAAAGCAGAATTGAACACAATTCAAAAGTTGTGTATTCTTATGTTACCATTCCAGAGTACGTTTTCTTTTAAGGACTACCCAAAGACAGTACCCATAGGACTGTAGTTTTCTCCCTCCCCCTAAAACATTCCTCCTCCAGTGTCAGTCTTCAGCTTACACATGCTTGGTGAGTCATTTAAAGTAAAAAAATCTATTTTATTGAAGAAAGGAAATCTTTAGGTATAAAATATGTTCAGAAAAGAAATCTTTTCATATAAAATATAACCAGACCAAGAGAGTGACAGGTACAGTGGGGATACAGGGAGTAGCTAGGCTTTGTCCTCTGCTGGAATCCAGCAGTGGCATTTACAACAGGCACAGGTTAATGATGGGAGTAGAAGACAATAAGGAAGATAAAATTTTGACTGGGAGCTAATATGTTGGCTCAGGTCCAAGGATCCCCATTTGAGCTCTGCAGGGCTACAGGCAGAGATCTCTCTTCACCCTGGATACTTTGCTTTGCTGCCCAGGTAAAAATGTGTTGATTAACTACATGGCTTTGGTGCACAGAGGATATATCAGGAGGTAATACTCTCACCAAAAATGTCAGTGACTTCTTAGAGAATACTAGCAGCATCAGTAGTAACCAGTGGACCACAGGTGACTTTGTTAGCTGTGGTCAGGAATTGCAACTAGCATGGAGGAACGTGGTGGGTCCTATGATAATGGAAATACTCTTCATGAACCCAAAAGAGATATGCCTAAGGACACCCAGAAATAACAGAGTTTAAGAAGGACTTTCCATCAAAAGTAGGCATTGAGGTAAGAACTGGTGACACACTGGTTAATGATAAATTAAGTTTAGAGATCAGGGATTCAACATGAGGACAGTCTAGAAAATCTGAGGGAAAATGGTCTTTGCTAAGAACTTTTCAGATTGTGGCTTGAGAAAGAAAATAGACAATGGAAAACCAGAAAACTTTGACATTAGCTAATGGTAATACTCTGTTATAAAAAGATTGGAGAAATTAAGGCACTAAAATACTCAAAACTCAGCAACATATCTGATTCAAATATTATCAGAAAACTTCAAATTGAAAAAAATATAGAAAATAAGAGGCAAAACAATTAAAATTTTCTTAATCCTCATTTAAGTTTCAATCAAGGTAATGGATTTATACTTAGGAAATCCCACCTGTGATTCTAGCATACAATGCAGAAAATAAAGGATTTGAGCCATGAAATGTTTCAGTTTCTTTGAATTATAGCAGGGACTGCCTTCTCTGCTAGAAATCCTATATATTGAGGACATTCTCTGTGCCATTCTATTCAAATAACTGGACTGTGACGAATCATTCTTCCCTGGATAGTCTAGGATCCAGGCATACCCGGCAGCAATGGTTTGTATGGTAATAAAAGAAATGAGCCTCCATATACTGTTACACTATACAGTCAGACTTCTGCCATGACATTCATTTAATCTAATAAAGTGTGGAATCCAGGAGTCTTAATATTCACCATATTTCCTTAAGACTTCAAACAGATTTTAAAACATGTTATCACTGATTCAGTCCCTCCTGGTCACATACTGTGTTATTGAGTGTAACTGTTAGCACCCTTTCCATCAAATAGATATGATATTCCTCAGACCACTTTTTTGAAATAAAAAAGTTATTAAGATAAGACAAAGCTTGTTTTTAGAGTACTTTTAGGTCCACAGCAAAATTAAAAGGAAGGTACAGAGAGTTCCCATATATCCCATGTCCCCACACATGCACAGCTTCCTCCACTACCAACATTTCACTCTGGAATGGTACATTTGTTCCAATCAATGAACGTCCACTGACACATCATTATCACCCAAAGTCTGCAATTTACATTACGATTCACTCTTGGTGTTGTACATTCTATGAGTTTTGAGAAATGAGTTTTGAGAAATGCATCATGACATGTATTCACCATCGTAGTATCATACAGAGCAACTTCCCTGCCCTAAAAATCCTGTGTACTTTGCACATTCATCCCTCCCTCCCTACTAACCTCTGGCAACCACCAATCTTTTTACTATCTCCATATTTTTGCCTTTTTCAGAATCATATAGTATGTAACATCTCCAGATTGGCCTCTTTCACTTAGCGATATCCATTTAAGGTCCCTCCATGTTTTTTCATGGCTTGATAGCTTATTTCTTTGTAATGTTTCAGTGTCTGGAAGTATCAGTTTATTTATCCATTCATCTACTGAAGAACATCTTGGTTGCTTCCAAGTTTGGGCAATTATGAAAAAAATCTGCTATAAACATCCATATGCAGGTTTTTGTGTGACCATAAGTTTTCAATTCCTCAAATCTAGCACAATTGCTAGATCATATGATAAGACTATGTTTAGTTTTGTAAGGAACTGCCAAACTGTCTTCCAGAATGGATGTATGTATCACTTTGCATTCCCACCAGCAATGAATGAGGGTTCCTGTTGCTCCACACCCTCCTCAGTATTTGGTATTGTCAGTATTTTAAATGTTAGCAATTCTAATAGACATGTATTGGCATCGTGTTGTTTTAGTTTGCAATTCCCTATTGACATATAACGTTGAGCACCATTTTTATATGCTTATTTGTCATCTGTATATCTTCTTTGTTGAGGCATCCATTCAGATCTCTTTTCCACCTTTTTATACTGGGTTGTTCATTTCCTTATTGTTGAGTTTTAAGGGTTCTTTGTATATTTTGGATAACAGTTCATTATCCAATAATGTGTTTTACAAATATTTTCTCCCAATCTGTACTTGTTTTCTTATTCTCTCGACTCATCCCACTTTTTGATAATCAAGTTTGTGTTGGAAATAGAGAAAACAAAAAAATAAAAACAAAACACATCTCCTAATGTATCACTTTTCTCATCTTACAGAGATAACGACTTTCCATATTTTCTCAAATATCCCATGCCTGACATCAAATCCCCCAGCTTCTGTAAGGCCACTTATAAAACTGCAAATGTTTTGCATTTTAGGTGATCTTTCATTATTCCACTCAGGAAATTTCAGTTTCTTCAAAACCGTCTTGTCACCAAGAAAGATATGATGCAAATATTATGTGTTTGCTGTTGAACTTAAGTGAGGCCATGCAGATGGGCAGAAAGAACACAGACTGTGCGGTTAGAAGACTTGGGGCTCATTCTCAACTTTGCACTCACTAGTAGCAGCATTCTTGGGCGAATCACTCAGTATCTCCATACCCCTATTTCCTTATTCGAGTAGGAATTCAAATAACTGCTATGCCACTTCAAATTGCACTGCACAAATATGTGCCTATCCTAGAAGCTGTAAAGTGCCATCAAATTTTAAGCACGATTATTACAAAGACATAATAATGTACCCTTGAAACATTCTCTGGTCGGCTGTTTTTGCATTATAACCCCTCCCCCCCCGAATATGTAGGATTTCTTCTGTCATGTTCGTTGGCCTGTGACTGGCAAGCAATTACAGTGAGTAATTCCATTTTAGGAGAAGATAATAAAACGTGATATCATAACTACCCACAGAGCCTCAAAAGTATTTATATTTCCTCTAATAACCTGGTGTGATGCTGTTAATCTTGACAACGGCTGCCTGGCAGGTGCTGGGGAGCTGAATCTTCATATTCTCTCACTGTTTGCTAACTCTTCCACAGGGAAGAATCTAAGCTATTAAAATGCAATAGCCCTGCTCTATTTTTAATTACATTTAGTTTATTAGAGGAACAATCAGATGCATAACAAATACTGGGAACAGACTTTCCTCCATTACCTCAATAAAGGCCTAGAACACTCCATCATTTACAAAATGGGTCAGGGGAGCCATTCCTTCACTTCTCTTCAGCAAGAGAAGTTAAAACACAATTTAAAGAAGAGAAATGTACCACTTCCAAAGGGACCCAATTCTTTCCTGATGATTTCCCCTTTGATCCAGTTAACCTTCTTGTTCTAAAGCTCATCAACATAACCTTTATGTAAATAAGTAGATACTTGCCAGGTAAGTATCAGGATGGAAACTACAAAATTTTTTCTTCCATATCAAGTACAGTCTCTCCATAAAACAAACCATAAATGCATAGTATATAATATTTCCTTTAGAAGAACTCTGCAGGTTGTAAGTTACCAATAAGTATAATTCTCAGTTCTGAAGAAAATAGGCTGTGTTCCTTGGTCGACCAAATCAATCCAGTTCCTTTCAATACACAGCATTATAAAGGCTGTAATTTCATGCATTATTACGTGCAAATAGAATTTAAGAACGCTTTTCATTTTATGTATAAAGAAAGGTATATACCATAGAAGAAGAAGAATATATTTTCCACATTTATCATAAAGTTGTTTTCCAATCCCATTTGTGAACTGAGTCTATATTTTGGGCAAATGGCCATTATCATTAATCACCTAGAAAAGCCAGAACATGGCAGGGCATGAAATGTAGATTGCCTTTTTTTTCTCTCTTCTATTTTGAGGGTGGAATTGTGCTATAATTTTCAAACACTGTATAGGACTATTACAACACAGAGCACAGATGCAAATGGGGCAAATGATTAAAGAAAGTATGAGAGAACAGACCAAGTAGGAGTGCTTGATTTGAAAGTGTCAACCATCGGGGCTATGTGTTTATTTTCGTTTTGTTAATATTAAATGCTACTCTGATAAATATTTTGGTTTCTCCTTAATCCCCATGAATTCCTATTTAAAAAATAGTCAGTGTGGGCTTCCCCGGTGGCGCAGTGGTAGAGGGTCCGCCTGCCGATGCAGGGGACATGGGTTCGTGCCACGGTCCGGGAAGATCCCACATGCCGCGGAGCGGCTGGGCCCGTGAGCCATGGCCTCTGGGCCTGCGCGTCTGGAGCCTGTGCTCTGCAGCAGGAGAGGCCACAGCAGTGAGAGGCCCGCGTACCAAAAAAAAAAAAAAAAAAAAAGTCAGTGACCTCCCTGATAAGTTGAGTTGCACTTGAAAACGGGAAAAAAGAAAAAGATTACTCATGATGGGTTTAATTCTACTTACCAACTTTAGAAAAAGCTAAAAAAATTTACTGCATATACTCAGATTTTTGGTTTACTTAAATATGATTTCTTCTAGAATTTGTAGAAATGTTGTTTTTATTTACTTTATCATCCTCAGTCTTTAAGAATAAAATGACAACAAATGATACGAAATTGAGGTAAGTAGAGAGAAATGTAAAAGAATACATTTTACATATATTTTAATCAGTCAAAATCAATTCATAAACATTTCTTAAGAATCATTTAATACATTCAATGAATATGTATGCAGCACCTACCATGTACAAGATAATATGTTACCCACCAGAGATAAAGTAGGGAAGAAAATAGAGTCTCACTACCTGTGGAGCTTATAGACTCAGGGAAAAGAAACACAACAGAAATTAAGTACATTTTGATGAGTATTACAAAGGATAAATAAAAGGCACTATTGAAATTATAAAAGTTTGAGTGGGATGGGTAGGGAGAGAGTTAAGGAAAGACTCACCAAGAAAATTATGATTAAAATAAGACTTGAAAAATAGGTAGAGATTGCCCATGTGAAGGGAGATGGTGGGAAGTGAGTTCTAGATTAGCCTGTGCAGAAGGTCTGAGGGAATAAAGCACATGGCACCTTGAGGAGCTGAAAGATGGCAATGTGTCTAGGGCTTCAGGGTGGGTGGCATTAGGTGAGGCTGGAGAAGTAGGCAGTGACAGTTCACACAAGGCTTTATGTTAAGTATTTGGGACTTTAATAAGGAAAATGGAAAGACATTAAGGGACTTTAAGCAGGGGGGTAACTAAATTAAATTTTATAAAGATTACTCTGTCTTCATTATAGGATACAGAGGGAGGCCAGAGCTGTTACATAGATTCCTACTAATAAAGAACAGCAAAATTCCCCCACTGTACAAGTATCAGGTGACAACTTCATGAAAATAAACAAGCCTCAACATCATAGTACTCTAAGCCTTATGCTACCTATATAAAGTAACAGTGGCTTTGACAAGGATGTTGAGTGAAAACAGAGATAAGTGCACAGGATGGAAATACCTTAATGAAACTGAAAAATAAGACTTAGTGGCTGTTAGAAGAAGGATGAAAGAGTGAGAAAACCCAAGAAAAGTCCAGATTTCACACTGAGGACCCAAGAGACATTAGATCTTCCATTAGAGTTAGTTTGGGGGAATCAGTGTGTTTAGCTCTGTGATTAACACAAAAGAAAATAAGACATTTCCTGATCCTCAAAAAATTAGTTAATGCCTAAATCCAAATTCCAAAAACAAAATAGAGACTATTTAAGTGGTACATGGTACAATACCGATTTTATGGGTAACATAAACCCTGAATGAACTGAAGCAGTCAGAAAAGAAACACTATGGAAATTATGTCACTTGACCTGTGCTTTGATGAAGTGGCTGTAAAACTGAGTGAAGGGTCAGTGGGTAGTTATAAAGGGTCCTGAGGAAGATACGGAGTTATAAGAATCAGCAGTCTTGGAGAATTCTGATGGCCTTGAAAGCCAAAATAGAGGCTTGGACTTGGAATAGTGTAGATATCATGGAATGACTGTAGCAGGAAATTTGAGGTTCCTGCTGATGGTAGTAAGTGATAGGCGAGAAATGACTGGCAGATCAGATTGAAGACAGAGAATGCAGATAGTATGGCTGTGGCAGAGTTTCAGGCACAAATCAACACAGCTCTGGACCACAGACATGTTAGTGGAAATGGACAGGAAATGTATATTGTAAATTATTTCAAATAAACAGGTAAGAATAAAGAATTGAGATAATAAGCATCTGTGTATCCACTACTCACTTTATCAAATCTTACTAGTAGTTTTTATTTGCTTCTAATTTTTTTCAAAGAATTTTCAAAGAACATACATAACTGACATTCCCTGTTGCATTTCTCAAGAGATAACTACTATTGTAAATTGAGTTTTATCAATTCCATGAATCTATATGTTTACTTCATAGTTAGATGTTATAATTTATGATTCTATTGGTTTTTATTCTTTATATAAATGGCAGGAAACAGTATATACTATTCAGCAACTTATTCTTTTCATGCAACAACGTTTAACCATGTCAACAAATGATGTTTGTTCCTTTTAAAGGCTGTATAATTTTGTGCTACAACTATAACATAATTTAATATTTATATTCTTGATAGGCAGTTAGGATGTTTTTAGTTTGGGCTGTTAAAAACAAAGCCTCAACATTGTTGCATCTCCTTATGCATAAGTTCTTATGCATTTTCTCCCACTTATAAAACTGTCGCTCGGTATCAGCAGGGAATTGGTTCCAGGACCCCTGTGATACCAAAATCCACAGATGCTCAAGTCCCTTATATGAAATAGTATGTGCATATAACCTACACATATCCTCCTGTATACTTTAAATCGCCTCCAGATTACCTAGAAGACCTGGTATAATGTAAATGCTATGTAAATAGCTGCCAAAGCAAGGCAAATTCAAGTTTTGCTTTTTGGAAATTTCTGGAAAAAAATTTGGAAGATTTTCAATCTGCGGTTGGTTAAGTCCTCTGATGCAGAACCTGTGGGTATGGAGGGCTGACTGTACACCATGAAGCAAAATTTGATGGCTGTGTGGTAAAAGCATCTTCACATTTATTAGCTATTGTTAATTTATTCTCCAAAATGGTATTTTCTATTTTCACCAACTGCATTACATACGTGTTAGTGGATTTGCATATCTGTGTCAAAGCTTTGGCAATTTAATAGACACAAAATGGTTTCCAATTTCTTTTTAAGCTTCATTTTCATGGTTACAATGGTATAGGCCTGTTTTCCTTATTGGGCTTCCTCCTTTGGAAATTGTTTATGTATTTCATGTATTTTGTTTTGTGTTCTTATTGATTTATAGGAATCTTTTATAACTAGTATTTTGTTAGTTATTGTATTGCAAAAACTACTTATTCCAAAGTTTTTTCTTTTAGTCTTTATGGTATCTTTTATGGAGTATGTAAAAAAAAAAAAAAAACGTGATCAAATGTATGTGTATTTTCTTCATTGTTTGCTGTTTTCTTTATCTTATTTAAGAAATTCTGTCTTACTTAGAGGTCTTAAATTAATTTTATCTATACATATTTAGGACCTTAATCTATCTGAAAATCATGTTTGTTTGTATGGTGAGGAAGACACCTGATTTTATTTTATTTTTCTATTTCCCTGTCACTATGTATAAAGCAATTTATTATTTCCTCCTTTTTTGTAATGCCAACTGTGTTATACATAAAATCATTCTTATATGTATGGGTCTCTTTGCAGATCCTTATTTTGTGCCAGTGGTATATTTTTGCTAATTCCACCACTCTATAATTCTATAGTAAGTCTATGTATCTGGTAGACCAAGCTCTTCTCATTACTCATCAAAATTTCTGTGCCTGTTCTGCTTATTTCTGCTTACGTGTGAATTTCATGGATGATATTTCTAATTCTACCTAAAACATCTGCTGGCAATTGCAGTTATATTAAATTTATATATTAATTTGAAAAAACAATTATTTTAGTGTTACTGATATTCTCCAACCCATGCATAGGTACTGGTTTCTACATTTATGTACAATCAGGCTTCTGGTTCCACATCAGTGGATTCGACCAAACACAAATCAAAAATATTTGGGAAAAGATATTCCAAAAAATTCCAAAAAGCAAAACTCGAATTTGCTGTGCACTGGCAACTATTTACATAGTATTTACATTGTATTAGGTATTCTAAGTAATCTAGAGATTACTTAAAGTATACGGAAGTATGTGTGTAGGTTATATGCAAATGCTATGCTATTTTATATAAAGGACTTGAGCATCCATGGATTTTGGTATCCATTACTTTGTAATTTTATCCCCAGAGGTTTGAACACTTCTAGTCACAATTATTCCTGGGAAACATTGCTTTTATTGTTATTATAAACTGAAGTTTTATCCCTTATATTTTCTAATTAGCTTTGTCTCTGGCATATAGGATTTTGGTATATTCAATTTGTATATTAAAACCTAAATCCCAAAAACCTTATGAGAGCATCAGCTCTCTAGTAAATTCAGAGCATGAAGATTATTTTGAATATTATATTATCTGCAAATAAAGTTATAATCTGCAATCATATTATCTGCAAATAATATTTATTATGAAAATAATCATATTATCTGCAAATAGTTATAGCTCTTCTTTTCCAGCTCTTTTTCTCCTCATATATGTATTTTATATTTTGAATATGATAATAATTTCTGTATTTAATAGCTCACTTTCATGTTGATTTTCTTGTGGGTACTGATATACCAGACTTACTTCTACTGTCTCACTTTGTGTTTTCTTCTTTTCCTTCACTTTCCTTCTTTTGGATGGGTCAATTTTTTAGTATCATTCTTTTCTCCCTCTGTGGTAGGTGGACTCTAAGATGACCCCCAATGATCCTATCTTTTATATTCATGCCTTTATGTAATCACTTCTCCTTGATTCTCTGCTAATGAATAGAGTACAGAAGAAGTAATGTTTGCCACTTCCAAGAATAGGTTATATTAAGTCTATGGCCTCTGTCTTGGAAGTGCTCTCTCATTTTTTTTTTGAATGCTCACTTTGGGGAAGCCAGCTGTCATGTCATGAAGCAGCTCTGTGGAGAGGCCTGGTGAGTACACTTGAAAGCAGATCTGAGGCCCGCTAACAGCCATGTGAGTGAGCTTAGCAGCAGGTAAGAATCATCAAAGATGTGTACAGACAGACAAAGAAGTGGAGACTACTGCCATAAAAATAGTTGAAATAATAATGATCTTTGGATGTGGACAGGGTAAGAAGGAAAATGATGACAGAATATTTCAGATAGACATGGAACTGGGATCTAAAAGACTCTAAAGAGAATGGGAAGTACAAAGTGAGCAAGAATAATACAGACAATCCACACATGAAAGAAGGTTTAAAGATGGGAAAGCAGATAAGACATAGAAATATAACATAAAGAAGTTTAAGAACTTTCAACCAGGAGACAGTATCTTGCTGCAGAGACAAAGAGAAAAGTTATGTGATATGAAATGCAATACTGGGCACTATGGATCAAAATTGACATAGTCAAAATGATTTAGCTCTTCTGCAAAGGCAGAAGACCTAAAAGGATGTCTGCTCAAGTTTTGAGTTTTATGATAACTGAAAAAGCAACAAAATGCTTTGCTTATTCTTTTTCTTACTTTTTAAGACCAAATCACTTCCACAGATTTTGAAGTAATTTAAGGAAGTTTACTTGTTCTTAATAATTATATTCTTAATTTGTTTTTTTTAGAAAAGAGTCCATACAGAATTAGGAAATATAAAAGGGGTGTGTGTGTGTGTATATATATATATATACATAAAGATTTTGAAGAAAAGATTTGCTCTTTTTGAAAGGAATTATAATAAACCAAATAATTATTTCTTGAAATATAACACTGTGCAATCTAATGAGATGTTTCATTGCTGCTAAAGTCAGCTTATCAAAGAATGGTGGTGACAGTGAAAAACAGTAAATTTTTAAATTAGAATCTTGCATAAACCATTTTAAACCAATCACTTATTTTAATTAAAACATTCAGTTCCCATTTAAATCATAAATTTTCATAAACAAATGCAATGTTTTGCTTTAGTGGTATTCTTTTTTACTTTAGCCCATCCACTGTTTCTCTGTGAGGTTTGAGTTAAGTTAATAGGTTTTTCTGGTTTGTTTTTATTTATTTTTTAAAATAATAGCACAATTTCTCATAGCATAACTCCTTTTTGACTCTGAAAAAAAATCATTATTCTTCAAAATAGAAAAATAACATTTTAGTCCATAAATTTCATTATTATCTTTCATTTTGATTAACCATAACTTGGGTGTGTAGGTATGTGTGTGTTTGAACATTTGGCATTATTTCCTTTGCCCAAGATCATGCTGTACACTCTAAACAAAACAGACTAACACCTGTCACATTAACAGTGATGGTCTTTAGCTTAGTAGCAGAATAAACAATATGATATCATGAAAAATCAGCTGACAACTCCCTTGTAGCAAAAGTAATTGTGTTGACTCTGAACAACCTGGAATGAAATATTCCTGACAAAAAGCTGACATTCTGCATGTCCTTGGGTAAGTCAAATGACCTTCTGTATTTACAGGATATTAGCAATTTCTTAATACAGCATAAAATTCTAACAGTAATAATAGTTTTGCCATTTTTACAATTTCCACTGTATTGTGTAGCTTGGTAGATGATGTGATATGCAGTGCTTTCGTATCTCAAAATATTTCTTTCTCTGTAACTTATTAACTATATAATCTTTATGACAGGGCCCAGCATCATGTGTACAAATAAGGAGTAATAGATAAACTATTCCTTTAGCTGGATAACATTTAGTAAAAATGGTTTTGAATACAATAGGTCCATAAACACAAGAATTTGTGTTTATTTACTGATGTGTCCCAAAAACCTATTGATAAAATAATGACTGGCAAGAGGTAGATGCTTAACAGGTATTTGTTGGATGAATTGCTGAATGGAAGACAGTTGACTAGTTTCTCATGCTAAGTTGTTATTTCTCTGAGATCTACAATCATCACTCAAAGCCTGTACTATTAACTGTGCTTAAACGGTATCTCAAAAATGCATTAAAACTCTATAAAACTCCAGCTATTAACACTAACATGACAGTGTAGTCTATGTGTGTCTAGCACTATGAAAATTTGCCACGTTTATGTTGTGAGGGTGAAACTGCATTGTCATTTGTAATACAGGGAAAACAGTGTCCTCTAATACCCCAAAAGACTATGTCCAGCACCACAGTTAACATAATGGTAAGAATTCTTCACCTCCATCAGGACTCCTTGGGTAGGCAGGGGATATTTTAAATTGTGTATTTATAATCACTTAGCTAAAGGCAAGCACAGAAAATGTGTTAATTTACTGTGAAATTTGACCTAGATGATTTGTGCTTAAATACATAAAATGAAGATACTGACTTACATGGAGTTCTGTAACCTATAAAAATCCTCACTTAACCATTTCAGAGATAAAGCAGTTTTAGGGGTGTTAATTTACATATCTAAACTAAAATGTAAAAATTTGCTTTACTATATTAAAAGGTAAAAATTTTTAAATACAGCAGGAACTCATGTATACTTAGCATTTACCATGTGTATGGCACTCTGTTCTTAATGATATCTATCATCTATCTATCTTTAGAGGGAAAGAGAGAGATAGAGGCCCTAGTTAACTGTGTTTTCCAAAAGTTAAAACACTTTTCTTTGGGTCACTAGCTAATCTACTGAAAGAGTAAGCATTCAGAAAGGAAATGAAAATCTCCCCTGCTCACTTACAAACAATTGTCTGGTGACAGACATAGAATGACTATAGAATTACATGCATTTCTGAATGTTTATTTACTCAATCAAAAGTCCAAACATTTTAGGAAGGGCAAACATAGCAGTACCTTGCAAAAAGAACTCAAAGTAATCAAAATCTTAATGAAACTTTAGAGAAGTCATCAATTTAACTACAGACTAAAATGAAATTCAGTGAAAACAAAGACAGAGAAGATTGAGGAAAGAAAAAGAATGGAAATGGGAAGAAGGGCAAAACTCAGTGAGCTTAATCAAATACGAGTCCCAGATGTGAGTAATCAACACACCCTAATCAGCATGGAAAGACATTACATAAGAAATGTGTTACAACTGCTGGCGCGGTGGGGCTGGATTCTCTCCTCATAGAGCCTAGACCTCGTTTCAGCTGATGCTAATACTCCTTTCAGAGGCAAAAGAAGGTGGTTCCTGGAGGCTTAGTCCTTTCAATAACTATCCATACGTAGTGGGCACAGACCTCTGGCAGAATCTGCTTATACTTTCTGAGACATGTATTTAGTCACAGACAACTACAGGCCACCCTTCTAAGAATTTGATATTTAAAACTTTTCATTATGCTTGAAAATGAGAATTTTCATTGTGATTACACTGAATAAATGTATATGAATAATTAAATGTTAATAAATACCAGTTATTTAAAGTAAATAACTATTTCCTAAAAAGAGACTTCAAGCAAGAAAATTTAAGATATTACTGAGCTGTCCTTAGTGCAACTATGGAAAAGACACAGTAGCCTTGACAAACATTGCTTAGTAACAATGATCATAAGTTATTAGCCTCGGGACTTCCTTGGTGGTCCAGTGGTTAAGACTCTGTGCTCCCAATGCAGGGGACCGGGGTTCAATCCCTGGTCAGGAAATTAGATCCTGCGTGCTTCAACTAAGACCCAGTGCAGCCAGATAAATAAATATTTAAAAAAATAAGTTATTAGCCCCATCAGTTCTGCAGAAAAGGACATATTATTATGTAGCAGGGCCAGCAGGATAGAGCGCCATTTTCCTGAGGTTCTACCATAAGATCCTCCGACACAACGATTTCACTCATAAGAATATATCTTAAGGAAATATCAATGAAGTAAGCAAATGTATATGCGAAAAACATTCCAATGTTGTTTGTAGTAGAAGAAAAATGGAAACTAAATAGATTTCCTCTAAATAAACAAATGTGATAAATAAGTGATTATACATCCACATTATGAATGCAGCCACAAAAAGAGCTTTTCAAAAATTGTTAATGACACGGGAAAACACACATAAGATTAAGTGAAAAGTTCATTATTCAAAATTCAATATAGGGTATAACATTAATGTTGTCAAAAGTATATATGTATACATAATAAAATGTAATATATATATAATAAAAACCTTAATGTTTTTTGAAAATGTGATGTTATTTTTTTCTAGGAAATCCACTTGAGTGAGTTCTTTAGGTTCATAAATGTAAAACAAGTCCCCAGTCATTACCCTGGAGAAACTGTGAAGATAATATTCACCTGACTGAACGGTAATATTTATGCTGAGGACATACTGTAAATTATGTACATTTTTTTAGCAGTTTTGTCTCTAAATGCTTTTTCTTTTTGCCTCCTTGGTAAAAGTGTTCTTTGCTGTTTAAAGATTTAGAATACTCAACGCCTCTGTGTGTGTGTGTGTGTGCGTGTGTGTGTGTGTATGTGTTGTATACGTATGTGGGCATATCTTTGTTTAAACAGTTGCTCACAAAAAATCTGGAATTGAAATTATGAAAACCAGAGGAAGGACATATATAAAGAGATGCAGGAATAACTATGCCATGTAGAAGATAAAACTAACTAAAAAAAAAAAAAAATCACACTAGGTACAAGGCTCTATGAATAGTCAGCTTTTATCTAAGACTAGATATCTCAATATATACTGGTATTAGAATGTTTTGACTGTCCAGTCTGAGCACTGAGATCCAATTATGTGTACAAGAGGAGTTACTCTTAAAGAGGGTTTTTACTTACACTATAGATCATCTTATGATATGGCAAATCCTGGTGTAAGAAATTAAAATTGTGACTTATGGTTACCAGGGTGTAAGGGTGAGAGATGGGATAGTTAGGGAGTGTGGAATTGACATGTACACACTGCTGTATTTAAAATGGATAACCAACAAGGGCCTACTGTATAACATAGAGAACTCTGCTCAATATTATGTAACAACCTAAATAGGAAAAGAATTTGAAAAAGAATAGATATATGTATATGTATAACTGAATCACTTTGCTGTACACCTGAAACTATCACAACATTGTTAATCAACTATACTTCAATATAAAATAAAGAGTTAATAAAATAAAAAAGAAATAAGAATTTGAAGATAAATCTGAGGCAGTGAGAAAGGAATTTCCTCTGCTTTCTGAGAGATTTTCTGGGCTTTGGAAGACATGCACAAGGACAATTTTACTAAAAGAAGGAGACCTGCACTCTGGCATGGAGTAGCGAACAGAAGCTATGCAGAGAGTCATCTGACCAGGGTTTCCTTGGTCTTAAGTCTGTAGACCCCAAGAGAAGCCAAATCTAACTTGGTAGCAGAAGAGCCAGATGAAGAGATGGCATTTTAGGCAGTTGTTCAGGTTTCCAATCTCACAGGGCACCTAAAATATCACATAAAATGTAATGAGAGAGAAAGTAAACTAATCAGAACTCTTTTCAGGTAAAAAGGAATATCTCGACAAGTCACTAGTATTGAGTTTAAAACCCACAAGAAACTTGTGTAACAATGGAATGCTAAGCTCCCTTTTAAAGATGATGCTCTGGGTAACTTCAGAGATTTATCGTACAGAGGAGGGTGTGCAATTCTAGGGCCAAAACTGAAACACCTGGAACAACATGTACAATCACCTTCCCCAGCAGTGCTCAGCCTCTTCTCTACATAATGAAAGATACTTAGAAATGATCACCTGACACCAAATCACTAGCCTTCTCAGAGCGTCCAAGCCCACACTGTCCCAGACAGCTACATGCAGAGTCTGGTTCTGGGAAACCATGATGGGTCCCGAGGACGGATGGGCCCAGCACAGTGTTCATCCCCGAAGTTCAAAATGTGCACTCAAGAGGGTGTGAAGAAGAGACTGGAGTGGAAGAAGTACAGGAGTCATCCACAGCATCCACAGGGGGTGGGCTTCAGGACCCTCCACAGATACCAAAATCTTCAGGTGCTCAAGCCCTTTATGTAAAATGGCATAGTATTTGCATATAACCTATGCATATCTTCCTGTATACTTTAAACCATCTTTGATTACTTAAAATACCTAATACAATGTGAATGCTATGTAAATAGTTGTCAGCAAGCAGCAAATTCAAGTTTTGCTTTTGGGAACTTTCTGGAAATTTTTTTCCAAATATTTTAGATTCCTGGTTGGTTGACTCCATGAATGTGAAACCTGTAGATAGAGAAGGCTGACTATATAGTGATTGCATTCCTGAGCACAGGACAGACTTGAGGAAAAAGTTGTGAGGTCTTTGAAGAAAGAAAAATTAGGGCTTAAACCACTGTAATTCATGGCATTGAAAGTTACTGACTTTCTTTCCAGATGAACTACCTGAGGGAAGAGATTTTCGGGGTTTATTGTTAAGTCCCTAGTGACTGAGACAGTGCTTTGCACATACTAGGTGCTGACTGTTATTTGACTATAGAAAGTGACTTCATTTTTCACTTGTGTTAGGAAAAGCTTAGTCATTTGGGCTTAATATATAAGTGAACATATACATTCTTACATACATATGTGCATATATACTACACATATCTCTACAGTAGTATAAGGAAATTTGCTAAAATATCAACAGTGTTTATCTCTGGTTCAAGTTATTACAAGTTATGATTTTGTTTCCTTTCTTATATTTTTCTATATTTGTAAATTTCCTACCTAGTTAGAATTAAGCAAAGAATGCTACTAAAAGAAAGACAATTCAAAATCCATAGAAATGGGCTTCCCTGGTGGCGCAGTGGTTGAGAGTCTACCTGCCAATGCAGGGGACACGGGTTCGAGCCCTGCTCTGGGAAGATCCCACATGCCGCGGAGCAACTGGGTCCGTGAGCCGCGATTACTGAGCCTGCGCTCTGCAACAAGAGAGGCCGCGATAGAGGCCCGCGCACCGCGATGAAGAATGGCCCCCACCTGCCGCAACTAGAGAGAGCCCTCGCACAGAAACGAAGACCCAACACAGCCATAAATAAATAAATAAATAAAATTTAAAAAAAAAAAGGAGAAAATCCATAGAAATACATCCTAATAATACAAACAAAAATACTTAATAGATAGCAGATTATAATCACAAATGTCTTATTTTTAAAATCACCTGATATCTCAAACTCTGTTCCATATTTCATCAACACAGGTCTTTTACATGTATGACTATCAAGTTCCATATCAGAAAGGAGCATTGCTAAAAGTGGAGATGCAATAGCTGGTGGGGGAAAAGAGCATACATTATCTCCCTTACCCTGCAGAGTGGAAGTTTAAAACAAATAATGGCCAAAGTACCCTAGCTGAGATTTAAGCCCTTGTAAATGATGTATTTTCCCCACACAACATTCGGATGGGCCATGAGATTCTATTCCTTTGTTTTTCCTACGTTCCAAAATAATCAACCACACCACTAATCGACATATTCCTTTTTTGCCTTGCTATATTTTCATCCAGGAATAATTTTAAATTTTGGCTTGAAAATAATTTTATATTCCTATATACAATCTGTGTATTTTTGCTCTGATACTTTATCTATTGACATAAAATTGTCCTAACTTTCTTTCTTCATAAATTCTTTTCTCATGTACTGATCAAAAAGACCTTCCACAGGGAAGAACAAAGAGATCTATGCAGATCAGCCATTTTAATGAAAAGCACTTTTATTCCCTAGTCTGATTCTGATTTGATATCTTTCACAAATGAGTTAAAGGGCAATAAAATGTCAAAAGAAAGGAGGACAAATACCTTCCAGGATTAATGGCTGTTTCACCTCCCTCCAGACGTACATCTATCTTTTTTAGGAAGGCAGGAGGCATACGCTCACTGATGAATTCAGAGAAACAGAGCAAACATCAGGGTTGCTTTCGTGGGTCCTCATTTCAAATTAGTAATTAAAGTACTGGAAAAGGCATTCATCCCAGCAATTTCTACCGCTCTAGAGTCTGAATTCTTTAACTGGAAACACTTGACAGAGATTCCTAAGACTACTACTCTAAGTGACTTCTGAAGGTTACCCCAAAACTTCCCCTAATACTGAAACAAGTTTAACTAACAACATCTTTCTAATTAAGCAAAGGTGAAAGGGGACAGGTAAATCTCCCAATCCTAAATTCTTCCCATAGAGGTCAATTTTTGCGCGTCTATTCACACAACAAATATACACTGATTGCCTACGCTAAGTCAGGCACTGGATCTTCAGTGGTTGACAAGGGAGATGAGGTTTACATTCTAGTGCTGAGTACCTTCCAGCAGGATAAACAAAAAGTAAAAGTAAACAAACAAGTGACAGGTAAAGGCAGACTGGACTTGGGGCCCTGGAGGACATGAGCTAGATGCCATGGCTAGGGTGGAGAAGAGCAGTGCAGATGTGGTTGATCAGCTAAGCTGCTCTAAGGTGATGACCTTCATGATCAAGGGCAGGATGGTGAGGGGTGGAATGTCCAGGAAGAAAGCATTAGGAGTGGGATCATCTGGGGAACGAATAACTTATTCTTTTGAATATTGTACTTTAAAATGTGCTTAAATATCATACATTTAATTCACCTGTGTGTATGGGTTTAATCAGAACATTTTCAGAGCAACTCTCTGTGAGAGAGCTTGCAGGATAACAGGAGCAAAAAGGAGTAATTTAGGATATTTTACAGGTTTGTATACACTTCTAACCTCACAAAAGGTCCAAAATCAATGTGATATGTGTCTTTCTCCAGTCTTCAAAAAGATCACCAGGTCTTTAAAATCAGAGTCAAGCAGATGTTTCCCAAATCAGGTCTGTATCACAGGGACATCCCAGTGTCCCTATAGCAGTAGTTTGTAACATGCATAAGAATGTCCTGATATACCTATAAAAGATTGAGGTCCTCATTCCTACTCCAACAGATATGAGTTCTTGACTTTCAGTGTGGGGTCCTGGAAATTGCCTTCTTGGGTGATTCTGATGCTTCTAGTCTATGAATCATACCTTGAGAAAAACTACTCTCAAAATTTCTTCTCAGCAGTATGGTCCAGACTTTGCCTAAGACTTGACATCATATGTGGTCTAGACTAAAATTGAGATTGGTGGCACAACACACTTGGTCCTGCCTGTCCCAAAGCCACTGCTCATTCACAAATACCTTTGTATGTATTGGAAAAACTTTCTGCCATGTAGGTAGGGGTTCAAAGAAAGGCTCCTTTCCTCCACAGAGATAACTCTGAACCAGGGTGCACGGTTTAGCTAGAGGAAAATGGACTCGATTTCAGCAGCACTGACCCTCTAAACTGTGTTGGGCTTTTTAACAGAGGCTGCCCAGCAGCAGGCTGCAGTCCTGCCATTATCCTAGAGCACATAAATCAAAATCAAAATGTGCATCAGAACCAGGAGTGCCAAATTATTTTACAATTAAGATGGAATTCATCACTCGCACAGATTCTTGTTTTGTTGTCTTTCTCTTATTGTTCAGTACCCACAGCTAGTTTTACTGGTTTTGTGTTGCCAGTTGTGTGTTAGTGTTTCCTTTGGCAGTATAATTTGTAAAATTGGAGAGATACATGTTAGAGATAGTCTATATATTCTAGTTGTTTTACTAACCTGAATCCAGGAAATTATCAGCTCTTTGTTAATATCTTTTGCAGGTTCTTTATCCACTAGCCAACTTCAAATTCTTTAGGGGTGTGCCCAAATCCTCTTTCTCTCATCTCTACATTTTCCCCTGGATAACCTATCCATTCCTATGACTACAAGCACTATCATCTAATGATCTAGAGCTTTACAACTCAGAATCTCGTATGAGCTCTAGACCCCTTAAATGTTTGCATTTGAATGTATCAAGAACAGTGTGTCCAAAATGAATTACTGACCCATCTCTTTCAAAGCTGTACCTGTTCCAATCTATAGGCCCAATCAATCAAAGTCAAAATATGGACAATATTCTTGATTCTTTACCTTCTGTTGCTCTGTGCATCTTTTAAGGTCTAAATGGTAAAGGAGAAATAATTTATGCACTTAACAGCAAAGGAAATCTGATGCAAGGAACTGGTTTCGTAGGTGATAAAAAAGCTAAACAGAAATTGGATGCAACCCAAAGATTAGCAAAAGAGCCAAGAGAGGATATGATGTTACTGGGGACTGGAGGCGAGGAGCATCTGGCAGAAGATGTAACAAAAGCATGCCAACCTGGAGTGAGCTGAAGCCATGGGCAAAATGCTACACCTGCAGAAATGAGCCTCCTCCAAACTCCAACTAGCGTCTTATGTCAGTGGAAGCCACATACAGTAGGGAAACACAGTCTAAACGCAAGAGGGAGGAGATATGGGGATATATGTATAGCTGATTCACTTTGTTATAAAGCAGAAACTAACACACCATTGTAAAGCAATTATACTCCAATAAAGATGTTAAAAAAAAATTTAAAAATAAAAATGCAAAATTGAAAAGGGGAAGGATGAACAATGGATTTGAGGGCACAACTACCAATACAAACAGATATTGCTAAAATCTATCTATCACGTTCCTCCGAGCCATCTATTTTACTCCTGCAGGCTTCTAACATGTCCCTGTCCAATTTGTGCTCTATTCAGGATCCAGAATAATTCTAACTCAAATATAAATTGGCCCTATTTCAAATGTAATTTTTCACCTTCACTCCTTTCTCACCTGCTTAAAGCACATCAACGACTTCCTACTGTATTTCTAGTTACACTTAACCATGGCCTGTAAGACTCCCTATTCTAGGTCCTGCTGATCTTTCCAAACTCATCTCTGGCCACTATCCATCTCACCCAATCCATTCCAGAGATACTAGCCTCCTTTTAGCTTCTGGAACACACCAAGGTTTTTTCATCCTTAAAGCCTTAGAAGTCTTGCTTAGTTATTGAATGGCTGACTCTTCTCATCTTCCAAAGCTGATACAATGCCACTGACTTAGGTGGCCTGCCCAGAAAACTGCATCTAGGTAACATCTGCCCCACCAACCTGTTGCCTTTACAGCTCTTTTCTCAGTTTATACCTTTGTGTTTTTTAATTTGTTCCCATCTTCCACCATTAAACTATAGGTACAATGAGATAACACATACTATGTCAATTTCCATTATATACTCAGAATATAGCAGAGTATTTGGTACCTTATCAACATTCAAAATGATTATTGAGTAAAGGAATGAATGTATGAATCTAGAGAGGACTTGAAGATGAATTGGAAACTAAGTATGTTAAGAGAAAGTGCAAACATAAAACAAAAATCTGCATGTACAGTATTTTTTCTAAATAATTATTATTATAGAACATGGCAATTATAGTACTAAGGATATTGATTAGGTATATCATAAATATGATGGAAGAAAAAGTTTCCTGGTTGTGTTACAGAAATCCAACAATTACATGTACTTTTAGTGGTATAATGAGTCACTGATTTTTTTTTTACTTCCAATAGGGCAGTGTTTCTGAAGATTCTGATTTAATAAGTCCAAGGTGGATCTAAGATTCTGCATTTTTAACAAGCTCTGAGGTGATTCCCAAGCTACTGGTCCAGGGACCACATTTTTTTGTAGCAAGAGAGCCGTCAAGTTGATGAATTAGATTTACATGATGTTTTTCAGTGTCTACACCTTTTAGCTTCTCTGCCTTCTGAGCTGAAAAGTAGACAGAAACTACAAAATCAATAAGACACAATGTTCAATTAGTCTAATCAGTCTCTTGGCCACATTTTGTTCATCTGAAATTATGGCCTCAACCTCTATTTACTTTACAACAGCATTTCCTAACAGATTTTGTAGTTCAGATTTTCATCACTAAAGCATTAACTAACTCATGTTTGAGAACTAACAATTAATGTACAAATCAATAATGGTAACCTTCATTTGTATAGTGCTTTCCAGCTTACACAGAATTTTCAGGTACATTATTGTGTTTAATCCTCACAGCAATCCAAGATGTAGCCAAGACAAGAATCATTAACCTTATACTATAGAAAAGGAAGTTGATGTAGAGAGACATTAACCATGATAATAATCAGTAATATGTTTATAACTTTAAGTTTATAAATGAGTTTAATATGCATTAGCTAATTTGATTTGCATAATGATCCTCAAAATCAGATAAATATCTGCTCTTGGTTATTGGTTATATACAGCTACAGCGTCCCAAAACGCTTTTTTTTTTTTTAACATCAGTTTTATTGTATCTGTCTCCTTGGCTATATTTAAAGAAAATAGTCTATGGGAATCTGAAAATTTGGATTTGAGTCCTTGCTCTATTATTCATTCCCTGTGAGACCTGGTGCAAGTGACTTCACTACTTTGAGGCCCTGTGATCTTATCTGTAAATTGGAGGAAATAATAACTTCCATTAGAGGGAACAACATTCCTCTCTCTTCAGGTTTCCAGAAAGGTGGTATCCATTCTACTCCCTAGAAAGAAACAGTTTTGAAGAAATGCCTTGAAATTATCTCTTCCTATGCCCCTTATGTTATACACACCTCCCTGAAGGATGCAGAAATTGATTTATCTGATTGGAGAGATAGGAAGAATCTGACACCATTGATCACATCCTTCTATTGGGAAGGGTTGTTACTCAAGTGACAATTCCCATTTCTTGTCCATAATATGTGGTGTGCAGAACTAAAGCATTCTCTTCCTGTATTTATGCATTAATGCTGCTGATCAGGTCTGAAGATTTTCTTCTAGAAGCAAGTTTGGAAGCCCAAACCAGTCAAAATTTAGAATCTGAAGGTTATCTGAGTTCTAAGTTACAGGAGAGACTGAGATTATTTCATGCAGCTGGCTAGGTGTCTTTTCTGAGAACTTTATCTACTTGAAGGTGGGGAAGTGGTCTAAAGTCAGGGGGAAAAGCACAATGCCTGGAGGCCCATTTGTAGTTGCATTATCCAACCTGCTTTCCAACCGACAATCTGATATTTTAATCCCCCCTCAGACAACTATGTGTATTCGTCAATCGGTTTAGTGCTTAGAAAGGAGATAGGGTGAGCTCTTTTACCAAGGACCCGCCAATATGGGCCACGTTCGGCCGTCAAGAAGGTGGCCCATATTGAGAATTACTATACACGCTTGGGTACCGACTTCCACGCCAACAAGCACATGTGCGAGGAGATCACCATTATTCCCAGAAAGAAGCTCCACAACAAGATCACAGTCTATGTCACACATCTGATGAAGTGGATTCAGAGAGACCCAGTGAGAGCTATCTCCATCAAGCTGCAAGAGGAGGAGAGAGAATTATGTGCCTGAGATCTCAGCCCTGCAGCAGATCATTGAAGTAGATTCTGACACTAAGGAAACACTGAAGCTCTTGGGCTCTGGCAGTCTGTCCAATCAGCAGGTCACTCAGCCTACAGTTGGGATGAATTTCAAAACACCACTTGGAGCAGTTGAATCTTTCTGCAGTACTGTAATATTTTCAATAAACCTCGGACAACAAAAACAGAAAGAGCTATTATTGTTAATATTCCCATCATTGGCTCACGATAATAGGAATGATAAATCTGCATACCAATACAAACAAATGAGGAGGAACAAAATAAGGGCAAGTGAGACTATATGAGAGGTATTTCATCATTTATGAAGATGTGAGTACTGATTCTTAATTTTAGTTTAACAAATCAACAGAACAAATTCTTGAAGATTATCTTTAGCTCTATTTAAAAGTTTAGGACTGGGAAGCTCAAACAAGTGATTTTTCCAAGGCCATATACTTGATAAGTGTCAGGACTAAGACATAAAGCAATGGTTTTTTTCTTTTATTTATAAGTGTGCTTCTTCCATTTGTGATTCATTGCCTCAATTTCAATAATTTCATTGTTTCCACTGACATGAAAAATAACCAAAGTATAATACACAAAACAAAAAAGTATATACCCCCCAATTATACGCTTTGAGATTTTACTATTCATTAATATCATTTGTGGACACCATGAATTTTTTATTTATTATATATACATTTAATTTTTAAAAATGTCTCTTACCTTATAAATTACAACCAAACTTTACTACTTTCTACAACAATTATTGTCTATATTTGCATTTATAAATTTCATCTTGAGTCACAGATTAAATAAAAGAAAAAATAGCCATAAGGATTATAACTCAGGCCCAGAAAATTCATAGACTTATAAGACATCCTGATGTGAGGGCCATCTGCTTTCAAGGAAAAAAAGCAAAACAAAACAATGGGGATAGATGAATGGATGACCTGCTGCCATTAGCACTGATAAATGTCTCTGAAGAAGTGACCAAACATCCTTCAGGTCCAGATTGGTTGAGGGTCACATTAAGGAAAGAAATGTTCTGCTGAATCAGACATATGATTGATATCACACAACTGAAAAAAATCCTGTTCTTAAATTAAAAAATCTAAACAGATAAAAGAGAAAAAAGACCAAATATCTTTGCTCACTGAAGTCTAGATCAAGAACAAAAGAATTTTGAAAACAGGTCAAGAAGATTCATGAAAAAAATAATTTGGAAAAACACTACCCAGGAACATTTAAGGTCCATATATCAAGTTTACATGTTACCTTTTACTTCATCTGTGAGCATTTATACAAAAAGGTATAACAACTTGGTTAATAATAGCACAAAATATAGATTTTCAACACCCTACCAAGTTGAGAACAGTCTCAAGTACTCAGAAATTAACAGACATGTTAAATTCCTGATGTATCTCTCTGAGATGAGTCCTGGATATGAAAAAATAGGAGGGACAAATAATCCCATGTAGTATTATGATTATTTTCTAAAGCACTCTACTGAACTGCCCCATGATTAGATTAATAAGCATCTCATTTAGTTCCTATTTTAATCAATTTCATGCAATTTTACAAATGTATGTTAAGTCTTTATAGGATAAATAAAAATGAGCAAGACACTACACTGATTCTCAAGGGCACTCACATTTTAAGATGGGAGTTGAACCCTATAGCAATTTACTACAATCTTAATAATGATGGCATAATAGAGGTGTATATAAAGTATAATAGAATCGACCAGGAAGATGTATTATGGAGAAGGGGGCATGGCATGGAAAGAAAGCACAGAAAGATAAAAATAACATAAACATGGTTAAGTGGACACAATTCTCAAATGCTAGACTTTCTCTTGATTACCCATTGAATCACACAGTCTCATTCTCAAGAAATTTCAAATCACAAAATTGAGTGCTATGACCTAACTCTGGCTGGGAGTTGGGATGTTTCCTGGAGATCCTACCACACAATGTGTCACACACTCAGAGGGTACTCAGCGGTTGGCTGTTGCTAATAATGATGTCTCTGATAGGTCATTTATACTTCAAATGCTTATAACTATAGATCACTGATTATCAAAAATGATTAAGTGAATGTTCACAATAATTTACAGAAAAGGTAGCACATAAATAAGAACAGAAAGAAGAGAAACCTGTTAATCACACGGGATGACCTAGGAAATAAAGCAGAAAAGCATCAGTGTCATGAAAGGCATGAAGCAAGGTAACATGCTAGCCTCTGTGCAAGCACTTTCATTAAAATGTGCTAGGTCTGGAAAATAGTGAGGAAATTGTTATTTTTAGCGTGCAGAGAGCATATTCTCAGATCTTAGAAAATGGTGTGAATGCAGTGGGCTTCACTGGAAAAATCCATTATATCACACAGAAAGCAAATGACAAGAGAGATGGAGTAAAAGCTTTCCATATTCAAAAACAAAAATAAGAAAGAAAGAGAGGAAGAAAAAGGAAGAAAGAAATCCTCATTTCCCATGACTTCACCATATTTATTCAATGGAATATAATGCAGACATGAGGAATACTAGAAATTTCCCATATCTTTTTTTTTCCAGGTTAAAAATCAAAATATATCACTTAAGAACTAAATGTAGGAAATGTTATTTTAAAATTCTACACTAAATTAAGAAAAATATACTCCAATAAGAGGTTGAACATGAAAAGAAAAAGTTTTAAAATAAAAAAAGAATATGAATTCAAGGAGATAGTGACTTTGAATTTTCATGTTTCATGATATGCAAAATATATCACATTGTTTGAGGTAGGGTGAGCAGGTATTATTACCTTATTTTACAAAAGGGAAATGATAGAAATAAATTTAAATGTATTGAGCATCTTTTCTTTCTGGTAATATCCCTATGAGAACAAGTTGAGAAGCTGTTCAAAATTAAATTTAAAAGAAAAAAAAAATGTTTGAAGGTATCAGAAAGCTACCAAGGCAGCCAGGACTTTAGGGTCCAGGTTCCCTAAGAAAAAGGAACAGCACTGCGATGAGTCCAGTATTTGGTGGTGTGTTTTACCTCATGGCATTTGCTGATTGGTAAGTAGCATAAGATCAAGAGGCTAAAAAGTGGAGCAGAGATTAGTAGCTGAAAGCCTGGGAACCTGAGCCAAGCTTCCAACATGAAAGGGTTATGGGGGCAAACACTGGAGTTTAGAATTTTCCAAACACCCCAGATTAGAGACCAAGACACTGGGCAAGAGAAAATACAATAAGGCAAGCCCAACATTCTGCAACATTCTCCAACATTCCCCTTGAGGCATTTGATAATTGATAACAACACATAATGAGAAGCTAAGAACTGAGCAGTGATCTAGGAATCTGGGAGGACAGGAGTGGCTTTCTATGATCTCACAGAGCAAGGACACTCAGAAGGAAGTCCAGATCCCACAAAGGAAGAGCATGCCTGAAACATACTCTAGACTTTGAGTTTGAATCATGAAAGAAAGAGAGCATCGATCTGTACCTTGCATTATTTGTACAGTATATAGTGTCTGACATTCAGTAAAATTGCCAGGCATGCCAGAAGACAGGAAGAAAAGACCAAAATCAAGAGAAAAAAGACACTAGAATTGGTGATTCGGATACAGTATTGGAATTATCAGAATTGGACTTTAAAATAACTGTGATTAATAGTTTCAATAAAACAGGTAAAGAGAATTTCACCAGAGAACAGGAATCTATAAAAGACACCAAACAGAAATATGACCACTAAAATATATATATATATATATATATATATATATATATATATATATAAAACAGAAGTTAAGAATTCAGTACATGAATCTAACAGCAGAATATACACAGCAGAAATGATCACTGTACCAACTGCTGAACATATACTCTTTTCAAGGGTCTTTGGTGCATTAAAAAAGACCATATGTTGGGTCTTAAAGCAGATTAAAACAGAATATGCTCTATGACAGTTGTGAAACTAAGCTAAAAATAAACAGCAAAAAAATACAAAGGGAAAATCTCCAATTCTCCAGAAAGTAAGCAATAGACTTCTAAACAACCAAGATCAAACAAGGCATCACAATGGTAATAATAAAGTGTTTTTAATGGAATAATTAACATATAAATATATCATAATTAACATATACAACATATCAACATCTGTGGGATTGAGCTAAAGCAATGTTTAATGGGAAATTCATTGCCCTAAATAAATATATTAGAAATAAAACCTGGAGAATCAATAATTTTATTAACCATCCCAAAACATTTAAAAGAAGAGCAAAATAAGCTTAAAGAAAGTTTAAGAAAGAAAATCAAAAATTTCATAAATTGATAAATGAAAAAAAATGCTAACAAAATTGACCCCAAAATAAGTAAATAGATGATAGATAGATAGATAAAGGAATAGAAAAGTTAAGTAGTCTTATGACTGCTAAGGAAATAAAATACATAATTAGAAATCTTCCCCAAAAGAAAATCTTAGGCCAAGATAGCACAAAGCTCACACAAACTCTTCCAGAGATAGAAAAAGAGGGGATATTTCACAATTCATTTAATGAAATCAGTATAACATTTATTCTTAAAGCCAGACAAGAATATTACAAGATAGGAAAACTATAACCCAAACTTTTTCATGAACACAGATAAAACATTCCTGAACAAAATTTCAGCAAAAATCCACAGATATTTAAAAATGAGAATATATAACAATATATTTCACAAATTTAAGGTTGATTTATCAGTATAAAATCAATCATTTAATATCAAGGCATTAACTGAACAACAGAGAAAAATCGTATGACCATCCTTCTAAATTCAGAAAAAGCATTTGTTAAAATTGAATACCTGTTCAAGAAAAAAAGAAAACTTACTATATTAAGAGTAAAATAGAGCTTCCTTAATCTGACAAAGGGTATCTATTAAATGTCTAGAGCCAATATCATACTTGATAAAATATTGAAAATCTTCCCTCTACTATCAGTAATACAGCATTTCTTTGTCTTCTATTCAATATTTGACTTGAAAGTCTAGCCAGTACAATAAGTCCATGGAAAAAAGGAAAATATGGGATCAGCAAAAACAATACAAAGCAATAAATCTTATCATGTGCAGATTTGCAAAGTAACATGATTTTACACACAATGAGCCCAAAAGAATATTCAGAAACTATTGGAATAAATGAGTGTGTTCACTGAATTATTGCATATGAATGCAACATGAAAATATTAACATATCAATTATAGTTATATATTCTAGAAAAAACTGAAGTTTAATAAATGATACAATGTACAGTAGCATCAAGAAACATCACTCAATAATAACTAACAAATGATATAAATTATATATACAACTGCAAATCATTTTTGAGAAAATTAAAGACCTAATAAAAAGAGAGTAAATAAATGGTAGAGTATATAATGCACATGAGTTGGAAAACTTAACATTGTAAAGATATCAATTTTCCCTAAATGGATCAATTACTCAAGAAACAACAGCAAGTTTTTTGGTGAAAATTGACATGCTGAACCTAAAATTTTGATAGAATAACAGATCGTAAAAATCAAAATTGGATGACTTATACAACCAGCCATCAAGATTTATCATATATGTATAGCAGACAGTTAGGCCAGTGGAATAGAATAGTGAATTCAGAAGCAAACTCACATCTATTTAGGCATTGATTGTATTACAAAAGTAGCCTTGCAGTGCAGTGTGGGTAGGATGCTCTTGTCAACAAATAGTGGTGGGTCAATTGGATATACGTATGGGAATGAATGATCATTATTTGTATGTCATATCATACATAAATTAATCCCTGATGAACTTTTGATCAAAATAAAAACGGATACTATAGAGTTTCTTGAAAATAACAAAAAGGAATATCTTAGTGACCTCAGGCTATCCAAAGTTATCTTAAACAGGACACATACACACATACAAGCAAAAGCACTAAACGATAAAGGAAAAATTGATCAATTGGAATGCATTAAAATTAAGAACATATGTTTATCAAGAAATACCAGCAGAGAATTTGAAAATAAGCCACTGAGTAGGAGAAAATATTTGAACACATGCAAAAGGCAAAGGAACCAATTAAAAAAAAAAAAATGAACAAGAGGCTTAACAAGCACTTTGCAAAGTTACCAGTAAACATATGAAATGTCCTCAGCCACAATAATCATCAGGAAAATGTAAAGTGAAATTACAATGAAATAATACCACATACCCACTAGAAGAACTGACACTATCAAGTGTTTGTAAAAATGTAAAGACACTGGAGTTCTCAAACACTGCTTATGGGAGTATAAATTGATATAATAACTTTTTTCAGTATCTACTAAAGCTAAACATAAACCCTGTCAACCAGCAATTTGAATTTTGACATATATATATATATATATAGTCACTAAAATATAAATACAAGAATGTTCATAACAAAATAGCCCCAAACTGGAAACAGTCTAAAAGCCCGTCAACAGTAGAATGAATAAATAATTTGTACTACTTTTACACAATGCAATACAGTACATGATGGAAATGAATAAATTACATGGATGAACCCCATCGACACTGTGTTGAGTAAAAGAAATCAAGCACAGAAGAGTACATAATCTATAATTCCATTTATATGAAGTTCAAAATCAAGGCAAAACTAATCTCTGTTGTTAAATGTAAAAATAGTGATTACTTTTGAGAAGCAGTGTCTGGGAGTGTGCAAGAGTGGTTGTTCTGGCTGTAATCTTTACCTTTGGATCTGGTTGGTGGTTACATGAATGTGCTCAATAAAAATACATTAAGCTATACAAATACGATATGCACAGTTTGCTAGATGCTTATTATTCATCAAAAATAAGTGTATTTAAAAAATAAATATTAAGCATTTTTATGTGCCAGGTACTATGCACATGTGTCGGAGTGACATTTTTTCAGAATGTTTTTATTCTACCACTAGAACCTGGGAAATACCACACCCCTCTCCCTTGGTCATGGTACAGATTGAAACCTAACTAATGAAAGGAGGCATTTGCAAATGCAGTTTCAGGTGAGGGAAGATATTGAGGATATTTTAGCATAATCAACACTGGAGACATGGAGAGAAACCACTCTAGCATGGAAAAGGTGTGATTGGCTCACAAATATTCCACCTGCTGTGTCTGTGGGCTGTCAGCACCCAGTCCATCTATAATAAAATTAGACAGAATTGGGTGATTGATAACTAATTTGGAGGATGAAAAGAAGAATTCGGCTTTATGGGAAACATATGGGGGACAGGTTAAAAAGCAAAGAAAATGTATCAATTCAAAAAGAGAGGGATTTGTTTACAAGTGACTACAGACTCAGACTCCAAGACCTGAGAGAGAAGGACCGAGGTCAGTTGAGGGTCTTGGTGACATGGTAGAAGACGGCACTTTCTGTGGATGTACATGGGTGGATAGACACAATTTGAACCCTAGGTGGAGGTTATCTTGACCTCTGTGTGGGTACTTGTTTGGCAGGCAAGGGTGTTGGACTTACTAACCTTTCCATCGTGAGGGCATTGTACCAGGGCTGTACCACTGAGGTTGGGGGTACAAAGGTTATTACTATCGTGTACCTTAGGAGGCTGTGCCTGAGTCAAGGAAAGCCACAGAAATGAGCCATAGAACAAGCTGCTTACAGACAAAAGTAAGACACTGAATGAAGAGTGTCTAGAATATCCTTACGGAAGGAGACGGGCATGCTGGAGACAGCCATGTTTTTGGCACTAGAGCTGCTGGGTAAGAATGCCTTATAAGAGATGTTTCCACCATGCTGCTGGGGACATGCCTTTGGATGGAAATGTACAAAGACAGTTTCTGCAGATTTCCCAGAATAGATGCTCAGAGCAGAGGACCTAGAAGGGTGGTATATGTAGCTACATCACTTGTGACAGAATTTTATTTTATTTTTTTAATTTTTGGGGGGCACACCGCACAGCTTGTGGGATCTTAGTTCCCCAACCAGGGATCAAATTGCTGTCCACGACAGTGAAAGCCCGAATCTTAACCACTGGACTGCTAGGGAATTCCCTGTGACAGAATTTTAAACAAAATTATGCTGCTTTCTTAAAGGGAAGGAAGATCCATAATCAAGATAGAAGAGCTGTTAGGAAGACCCAAGGAAACCGTGATCTGCATCATACTCCTGGTCTTAGAGCTTATAACAGAAGGTAGGGAAAAAAATGCAGCCCATGTGGGATGCTATTAGGTACTATAGCTGAGGACTTCTAGAAGGTCCACCGTGAGTGTTGAGGATAGAAAGTCCACTGTGAGTGTAGGGGAGGAGGATACTGAATTGCATATTATACAGGTAAAGAAATGTAGCAAAATACCAACTATCTTAGAAACTGGAAGTGGGTTATGGAACACCTTCAGGGCCCCATCCTAAGTGGCATGAGGGTGAAAGACCCAGGATGCAATCCGCCTTAATTTAGGACTCATTGTATGTTTTAAAAGCAGTTTGGGGAGCATAAAGTGCCAAAGAGGCAAATACTAAATTTGTATACCCCAAGCAAAGAAGGTATACAAATTATTCTAGTTCTCATATGAGATTAGAGAAACTTTTATATAGTGCTGTGGAGAAGAGCCAGGGATTTCACCAGGAAACCAGCATGGATCAAATAAATGTTAGCAGGAACCCATGGGAGTGGCAGATCTAGAAATTTATTTTTAGCTAATTTGGATATTAATGATACCTCAGGATCTAAGCAACAGGAGGGAAAATTAAAGGAAAGCTGTCAGTCAGAAATAACAAGTGTTTTCTTCTTCTTTTTTTTTTAACCATCTATTTTAAATTTATTTATTTATTTTTGGCTGTGTTGGGTCTTCATTTCTGTGCGAGGGCTTTCTCTAGTTGCGGTGAGCGGGGGCCACTCTTCATCACGGTGCGCAGGTCTCTCACTATCGAGGCCTCTCTTGTTGCGGAGCACAGGCTCCAGATGCACAGGCTCAGTAGTTGTGGCTCACGGGCCCAGTTGCTCCGCGGCATGTGGGATCTTCCCAGACCAGGGCTTGAACCCGTGTCCCCTGCACTGGCAGGCAGACTCCCAACCACTGCACCACCAGGGAAGCCCTGTTTTCTTCTTGAAAAGAGCATGGAGTGTACATATAAAAGAGAAGCAGTACCAAGGAGATGTGTCAGGATACTTTATTGTAATAGGAAACAACGTTCTGTTCCTCTGGACTCCCCAGCTGCCTGCCCCATCTATGTTTTCATCTTCAATAGAGTTCCATGTTGTAGGGGAAAAGCAGACTTCCCTGTGACAACTGTTTTTCTACCCTGGGGAAAGCCTAACTCACTGAGATTGTGTTTATTGTTCCAGAGAAGGGGGAGGAAGGCAGAGGGAGAAGAGTAGAGTTTCTACAATCCCAAAAGGAGAAAATATCTACACATTTCTACCCTACTCCTTCTCAGTGCCCTTGGGAGGTGGCTGGATCTCTCCGGGAAATGGCTGCATAGGATACCTAGGAATGTTGGATTCCTGAGCCCTGGTGCACAGAAACAGCAGAGCGATGTGATTTCAGGGGGAATCTTGGGCTATAAATCAATGGCAATATATCAGACTATCGTAGTGTTTATATATTCATAATATTGCATGAATAGTGTCAACTGTGAAAAATGCTGAGCTCACTCAATCACAGGAGAAAAGAAAGGAAGGTTTCACTACCCTTAGGAAATACTTCAGGATGGTATGCCAACTATTTAATATCACAGAGGCACATGCATCTCCATATCAGGCACTGACCTTGACCCTGCATGGATACCAGCTGTAAGTAATCAGTGCAGCCAGAACGGTGTTCCAGCTGAATCTTAACCCTGGGCATGTATCTTACAAATAACCGACTTTTTTTTTTATTCTATGGGGAGATAGAAATGTGTTCCAATAAACATGTTATTCTTTGAAGTAAACTTTAACTCTCATCCATATATATTTTGTGGTTCATTACATAGGTAAGTCCTAGATGCATAATCACCTCTGGTGAAAATACATCTCTGACTTATTTCATTCTGGGAAAAGGCTTCTTCTAAAATAACATTCCATTAAAAAATAGTGTCAGAAATGTTCTGGTTAAGGCACACTAAGTTTCAGAGTCCCCAGCATAGCTTTCATTAATAGATCCTAAGTCAACTTTGTAGCCCTGGGGCCAATATAGTAAGGCTACATGCGACTCATACTGTGGTCCATGGACAAGTTGTGTCATCATGAGAATATTAGCCCTACCCCTCATTTGCTTCCCCCCCCCCCCACACACACACATTGAAGTTTGAGAAGCACTGGCCTAAACGATGCCATGAGCTTGTCTTAGTTAAAGAAGTATATGCTTTAGCCACTATGCTCCCCAACTATACCAGATTTCAATTCATCTTGGGCAGTTTAATTTGGTGCCTTATAAGTGCACTGGAATATCCTCTTTTCACAGAAATAGCTCAAGACAAGGTCTGATTCCCTGGGGTGAAGCACCACCATGACACTTAAGACTCACCAGCACACAGCCTCAGAGGCTGAAAACTTGCATAGGCTTCAAGGACATGGACTGCCAGGGACAAAAGATGGCATATTTGGGGTTTGTATTAATAATACGAAAGTAGTTTTATGTCCCTCAAATTATCATCAATGCTTCCACAGACAGTAACATTTAAGGATCAAGCTAGGTGACTAATACAAAGAATTATTTATCATTGCAAGCATGACCTCCCAGTCTGTGACATACATAGGGCCTTTGTTTCTATGAATTCTACCTTCTAATTCCCACCCCACCCCTGTTTTCAAACTCTCTAGCACTCTTAGAAAAGGAAGAAAAACACATATCCATAAGTGTTGCTGTTAGTGAGAAATTCTGATAAGAGTATTGGCAATTCTAATTTTGGCAAAAGCTAAACAAATTGGCTGATCTAATTCCTGCTGACTAGTTTAATATATTGTTTTGGGCATTTCTGGTATTAGATTAAGAGAAAGTAGGGAATCATTATCCTAATGAAGAAGAAAAAAGTTTAAAAAAGATGAAATCAAATTGAAGAAGTGACTAAATGTATTAATCATTTCAGGCATACAGGGAGAAAATAAGGAAGAAATAGAGTTATTCTTCAATAGACAAGAGGAAATTAATGCAAAATTATTTTAGCTTGATTTCCACATAAATATTCACATATCCAATGTCTAGGAGAATCTCCTGTGGCACATTCCCATTCTATTTTCTGCCATCAAATCCAAATATTATCATAAAATTATTTTGAGATTATAAAAGAAATACTTTGATTTTGCCAGTGACAAAGGTAGATGCCAAACACATATTGAATTTGGGACATCCAGAAGTATAAAAGATCTGAGACTCTCCAAACCTTCAGATAGTAGAATGTATTAGATCTCTCTCCTCTTCTTTTCCACCCTCCTTCTGAGCTCACTAGTTCTTACATACACCATTACAACTAACTTCTAACTGGTTTGTCAGTCTATTATCACCACACCTTTCACAGAACCATCCTACATACATTTGACAAAATAATTTTTATTTCAGTTCTGTCTCATTTTTCTGCTCAAAATAATTAATACATAAAATATTATTTTATGGTTTAAGAAGACTAACATTTCTTTCAATTCCCCTTTCAGCCCCTTGGTTTCTAAGCCAACATTATGACTAACATTAATAGCCATTAATGTCTATTGATTGCTTACTCTGTTTCAGGCACTGGACAACGTACCTAATATGCTCTATACCTATACCATGCAATACTCCCTACAACCCAATGAGGTTTTCAGGAAAAGTATCACAGACATTGTGGAAGGCATATGTCGAAAATGGCAAAGCTGCTTTCAACCTAGGACCCTGTATGACTGCATGGAGCAGAGCAGGCCCACTACTTTGTTATGTGAACAACAACAACAACAAAACTTCTATTTTATTTTAGTTATTACATTTGTGCATCTATTTATTACAGCAGTTTAGCATACCCTACCTAATACAGGTAGGTACCATTGATTATTCCCTTTTATTATAGATGAGGAGATGGAGACTTAGGGAAGCTAGGGAATTTACTCAACGTTTCACAGCTAGTAAGTGGTAGAACTCAGATTGAATCAAGATTGTCTAAGTCTAGAGTAATTGTCCTTAACCACCATATCGTAGGGCCCCAAAGTTATAAGGTTCCCTAAAGAGTTCAAGCTCTTGAGTGACATTCATGATGTTACATTATTTAATCCCAATCTCACCCTCTAGCATTATCATTTTCTGGCTCTTTGCCTTTAGTGTTTTCCACCTAAAATGTCCTGTCTGTCATTGAAATACTACCAGTTGCTTATGGATGTGCTCATATGCTACTGTTCAATGATTTTTTTTCTCTGAAAGGTTCTTTTTTAATATCAGATTTTGTTAAAGGGGCAAAGTGCCAAGCCCCAGAGGAAGAAAGACGGCAAAGCCATGACAATCTTCTAACCACCTACAGTTATTCTTTGCTCCCTTTCAGATACTCCCCTTCCTGGCTATCCTTGTAGCTAAGAGTTGCCAGGTAACATGGTTCTGATTAATAAAAAATAAGGGAAACTCTGATAGGAAAGCTGACCTGTTTCTTCTAGGGAAGATTTTCCTCCTGACTAAAAAGAGACAGAGATCAAGGAAGAAATATGTTCCTTCCTTTCTGATTTGGGAGCAGATGTGTGAGAATGTGATATGTATAGAAGTAGAAGCCTTACTGAAATCAAAGGTGGTCAGGCTAAGGACAAAAATCCATTATTCTGGGTTAGTAGAACAGAAATATGAAAAGGGCCTGATCCTTCACAGCAATCTTGAGCTCCCATGCCAACTCAGAGACTGCCTACCTACTCACTCTAATTATATGGAATAAGTGAATGTCTTTATCAACTTCTCCTAGCCATGGAAAACTGAAATTATTCCTGATACAGAATCACAGCTGAAACAGTGCCTGACAATGGTCACAAGACTGTTCACAAATATTTCAGTCCTCCTTCCAAGTTCACAGTAGAATTATACTTCCTTACCTACTTTGCAGTTAGGCCCATGGCCTTGTAACTTGTGTTGGTTAACAAAACATGAGCAGAAATGGTGTGAGTCACCTCTGGATAGAAGCTTTAAGCAGCAGCATATACAACTCACTGTAAATAATTCTTTCTCCCTGCACAGTGATCATGCACATGCGTGTAAATTGAGTCTCAATTAGCTTGCATTACCGAATAACTACGATGAGCAGGGTTTCCATACTGACCCGTACTAGAAATGTAGACGAGCAAGAAACAAACCCTTGGTTTACTAAGCCACCAAGATTTTGTAGTTGCTTTATGTGTAGCATAACTTAGCCTGCCTTGGCTCATCCTGACATAATAGAATCAATGGTCACAGGAAGATGACACTGACTTCCTTTCTCCAGGATCTGCTCTACTGATCTCATTAAAACATGTTAAATATTAGAATCATTGAAACATAGGAATGAGAAGAACAGTTTAAAAAATCATTCAATAGAATATTCTTGTACAAATTAAGATATATTATTAGTAGCAATTCAATTCTTAAGGAGCTGATATGTATTGCCTACCAGCCAAAAGACAATGAAATATAAAGATTCAAAAATATAATGAATATTGTTCCAAACACAAAAAATGATGGTGACTTCATTAAAATAATCTCTAAATGAGAACACTTTAAATGAAAATTCAGGATAAGACTCCCAGAAATGTTATAAAATATTAAGTAACCCTTAACAAAGACTATTTGTCTTTCTTATCATTGTGGAAGAACGCCAATAGTAAAAGTTAAGAAAAATTCTTGATTATGTTATAGGATCACTAACCCCAAAGAATTCAAGTATAGATTTTACCAATGTAAAAAGAGATTTAGGGACTTCCCTGGCGGTCCAGTGGTTAAGACTTCACCTTCCAGTGCAGGGGGTGCAGGTTCGATCCCTGGTCAGGGAGCTATGATCCCACATGCCTTGTGGCCAGAAAACCAAAACATAATACAAAAGCAATACTGTAACAAATTCAGTAAAGACTTTAAAAATGGTCCACATCAAAAAAATATTTTTAAAAAAAGAAATTTAATTTCAAAATCAAAAGGCTAATTTTATATTAAATTATATTAACTTGTGTATGTATCACAGAAGCCTTTGAAATTGTCATAAGCCAGTATCTTTAGAATTAAATGACACTGATTTTTCAGAGAAAATCAACATAAGAAGTTAGAATCCAGTTGTGATGCTTAATTTTATGTGTCTACTTGGCTAGGCTAGGGTCCCCAGACCTTTAGTCAAACACCAGTCTAAACGTTGCTGTGAAGAAAATGTTTAAATGTGATTAACATTTACATCAGTACACTTCAAGGAAAGATTATCCTCCATAATGTGAGTGGGCCTCATCCAATCAATTGAAGGTCTTAAGAGAAAAAGAGTGGAGTCCTCCAAAGTAAGAAAGTTTCTGCTCCATATTGTTTTTAGGCTGGAGACTACAACCTCAGCTCTTCCCTGAGTCACCAACCTGTGTGCTTGGCCTACAGAGTTTGGGCTTACCAGCCCCACAATCACAGTAGCCAAGTCCTTAAAATCAACCTCTATCTATCTGTCTAGCTACTGATCAACTGATCACTCTCTGTCATTGATTCTATTTCTCTGGATATCCCTGACTAATAGAGCAGTTATTTTAAGCTTACTATCATATGTCTTCAAAAGTCCTCATAGTTAAAAAATATGCCAGCCAAACTTTGTAGGTATATAAAATAGAAGCTTGGCAACAGATGGCCCACAAAGTATGAATTAGCCCTATCTTTGAAATCTCAGTGTTATAAGGCTGCCAGGTTGTAAGGTTTATATATACATAAAGACATTCACAACCAGAACTCTGCAGCATGTAAAACTTGCATAAAACCTTTCAGCAGTCTCCTAGATCATGCTACCCTATTTGATGACTAAGTAAAGCATCACTCGTAATTCTGTTATAGGTAATTTATAAGCACTAAACCAAAGGTTGAAAGAAATGAATAAAAGAGACATCATGATATATTAAAGCATGCACTTTCTCTTCACAGCAGAGAAAGCATCAGACTGAAGAGATTGCTGTTACACCATAGGTTAGTTCCTGGAATGACACTGCTGGAAAATGTTATTCTTAACATTACTATCATTCAGAAACCATATTGTTATGTGTCTGGGCATATAAACAGCATTCTCCCAGGACTCAGTGACAGTGATAGGAGAGGTAGATTTTAATGGAAGTGCATGTTCAAAGTCAACCATTTCCTTTGAGACTTTGTAGACTTTAGTTCTGGCAACACAAATGTCACTTTTATGAGTTTAGTGTTGTCTAGTGGAAAGAGCAAAGTCTTTCCAATCAGTAGCCCTGAGTGTGAATATCTATTCTAAATATTTAGACTAGTCAATCTCAGACCAGAGACTACTGCATTTCTCTGTTCCTCAATTTCTTTATCTATGAAATCAGGGGGGAAAAGTATTTTCCTTGAAAGTTTAAGAGAATTAATTATTTAATATGCAAGAAAGCAGAACCCATGAAAGGTGCAGATATTGAATAGAGTATTGAATAAAATCCCAGGATGCTGTCATTTATAGAGAAGTACCAAATATTGTATTTCTTGAAGCAGTGTTTAAACTTCCTTTAGAAATAATAAAAATGAAATTTTAATAGAAAAATATAGTCCAATTATATCATAAGAAAAAGAGTTTTATATTCCATGGTACAAAGAAAAGAAGAATCAGATGAGATTCAGTAACTGAGTAACTGGAATTTGGAAAATCACTTGAGTTGTCAAGAAAATTATCTTTCAAGCTGAAATTGATAACACTGAACAAGGTGGCAATGTTATAAGAAAGGTATCTGGGGAAATAGCAGAGCAAAGGTAGATAACCTAAAAATAGACACAGAAGCTAATGCCCTACTGGAACAGTTCAGAGAATGTTCTGACCCCCAAAATAAATTTTATGAGAGTAAGAAATATTTTGGTCTTTATTGGCCACGTCACTAAGTTCACACAGGCACACCCCACAGAGGATATTAAGACTTGTGTTTAAAAGGAGGCTTAATTTGGGTACCATCTTTGAATAAAAATTACTTAGAAAATTTAGCCAGGTAACTGAAATATAATTAAGAAAATTGCCACATTATTCTATTCTAGGGGTATTTTTTGGAGGGCTTTGATAAAAACATCAACACACTGGATAATATAGATAACAGTTTATTAAAAAGAAGGAGAAAATATATGCAAGCTTTAATTCATGGCTGTAAGTATAGCAAGAACACAACCATTGAATCATCTGGGTTATCTTATGATTCATCAGCAACCTATGCTGACAAGGATCTCTGGGAATTCGATCCATTTCAAAGAGAACAGCGAAGGAATTAAGGCTCAAGATAAAATATGCCGTGCTAAGCAGGAAACTGTTTTAATTAACAAGCCAAGCAAAGAAGGTAGTTACTAAAATAGTAGACATTGGTGAGAGAGCTCTAACATATAAGACTCCAAAGAGAACAGAAGTATCTGTTTTTAGTCTTTTCTTAGAAACAGGCAAGAAAATGAAGATGTTTGCTCTGAGACGTTTACAGAGGGAGGTTTAGACCATGAGGGTTAACTATCCCTCACACCCAAGAGCTCCATCCTAGGTAGTAGCCCTAGATGAGAACTACCATCTGCACTATATCAGTTAATTTGTAACCACCTGTTATCCCTCCTCACAGGAGTCTATCCTGAGAGTAATAAAAATGTCACAGCAAATAAGTGGTAGACCTCATATTCTACTCTTAGTTTTTAGTTTTTTTTTTCTTAATTCCAAATCCTGAATTCTCAGCACTATGTAATCACTATATCATCTTGGTATAGAGAAATTATACAATCAGTATGATTATAAAGATGATTATTATATATAAAGGGAACTTAACATTACTTCTTATTTTTGTTGATGAAAACCTATCCCAAATTAAAGCAGCATTGTGACATTTCTGTTATGCCATTAAATCACTGCCTGGCAAACAATAGCCTGAGACATTTCAGTTTAATTAGATCATGCCAATCACATGCATATTATCATCCCTCTTATAAGCTGTGGATGTCTTCATCAAACCATTTTTCATAGCACAGTATAATTTGCATAAACTTGAGAGAACTAACCAGAACATTGACTACATTCATACATAAAAACTACAAACATATATGCATATATTCATGTACTAGAAATACATATGCATATACAGATATTCAGAGAAAACAAACCATGAAAATTTAGCAAGCTCAATCTTAGCTCACGAGGACATATAACAACACTATCAGTGTTTGTCTATTGTAATGGAACTGCTTCTTCCTAACCATTTTCACAGAGGCAGGTAGAGGCCCACTTCTTCCCACTTCTCCTGACGCTGATGCTTTGTCTGAACACCGTGTTCTACATTGAAATGATTTAAGAACATAGACAGCAACACTGTGAACTCAAGTTAAAAATATATTGAGCCACACCCTTGCCCTGCTATAGTCAAAATATTGTAGAGCATGTTATAGAGAAGCAAAGCCTTCTGCAAAAATCAATTTTCAGTTGTCAAAGTCTGTATTTTGTGAAAATTCATAAGCAAAATCTAAGACCTGGTAATAAGTCTGTGACGCAAAAAGCTGACCTCCCAGTGAAATAAGATCACATCACAGTAGAATAAAGGATCCCAATTACAGCAAATCCACTCCTTTAGTCACACTGATGAAGGGTTATGATGAGTTCCTTAGAAAACGGGAATAGGAGACTACTTGGGTATCCTTTATAATTTATTATATAGATAAATATGCTTAGTAAATGCAGTACTGTTCTTATTACACACAGTGGGTCCAGTTGTTCTCAACAAATCTTATTGTCTTCCTGATAAAGTCCATAGGTAAAAAACAGTGTCACATAAGATTAAACAGATTGTTAAATCAGGAAGAAAATACTCCTTTGATACAGAATGGGCCAAACTTGGTACATAACATTTCTTGCAGAAGGCAAGCTGGTTGTGTGTCACATGACAAAAGTCACCTGTGAGGTCTGAACATGCCAAACGTTTTTAACCTGGAGTTCAGAAACCTTTATTTTGCCTTTAGGAAATCTGTAAACCTCTTACCATATCCGCAAAATTACTGTATCTGCAAAATGTGTTTGTGTGTGCATTTTTCTGGAAAATGATTCTTCAGCTTCTCATTTTCTCATAGGGACCTATAACCCCCCAAAAAGATTAAGCACTGCTAAACTAGAGTATTATATGTAAGAAAAGCACATACGTATCACTTTAAAAAGCAACATTGAAAGGCAAAGATCCTCTCTCTCACTTACCATCTTGTGTAAAGAAAAAAACATGGTAAAATAGGCATTCATTGAGGGTAGAAAGCAAAAGAGGATAAATATTCCAAGAATAAACAGACATAGAGAAAAGAATCTTTCACTCAACAATGTCCAGAGGCCAGATTATATTATTCTCAGATTTTCTGGATTGTATTTAAAGGAAAATCAGTCACCTAAAACACAAAGGCAAACAAACAAGCAGAAGTAATGGTGGGTAGTATTTGCTGCAACACGTTTTTATTTTTAATTTTTATTATGAATATCTTTTTCTTTAAAAGCATGTGGCTGAATACATTCTCATCTCAATTTTTCAAGATAAATAGAGAAAGGATGTCTGATTAAAACATTTATAAAACATATAGTACAAAGTTGAAAGAATAAAGATGGGCTCACTTCAAAATTTTTTTAAATAAAAGCAAAAAGAGAAAGGAAGAAAAAAGAACTGAGAAACCTTAGGCATGTTAATTGTAGTGTTAAACCAAATATAATTGTACCCAACTTGGCCCTTATCCCAGAGTTCATAAACCCACACCAAGGACTGCCAGGAGCCCTCTAGAGTGTGATATAGTCAAATTGTGTCTTCCTTTAATGACTCATTTAATGACCAGCCCTGTCCTACCTGCTCTCAATTTTTTCTGTTTATACCATTCACCTTTCTTTTTAAGCATCTGTTTGCCTGTGTCTGAAGTGTTTACTAGAGCAACTTGAAACTAAAGCAAAATACATTTTAGAATGTCTCGGGTTTGCAAATAAAAAAACCTTGATGGTGATGTTAAGCTCTGCCACTGTTTGTCCATTTCAGTCCAGTTATAACTAAGACCCCATTTTATTTGATATAACTAAGGATCAACAAAGAGAGAAAAACTATAAATATGAAAAAAAGCTATTTAAAAAATTTAACTGGAAAAATAAGTCATATTAATAGTGAAATTTTTTTCTTTTCAATAAATAAGCAGTGCATAAGGGAAAAATCTGAACTTCCATGGTTTATGTCCCAGCCCTGAATACTGGTTTCAGCTTCCTCATGTAAAGAGCTTGGAAATTGTCACTGTCATCTTTACAAAACAGAAAAAGGAAAAAAAAAGTGAACAAAGTGAAAATCAGTGACTTTCCTTGGACACATCAGAGAACTGAAGTCTCAGGGAAAACTTGAAATCTGGAAAAACATATGAAACCTGCTTACCTGGAGGAAAAGCTTCTGGAGCCTTATACTGTACAACACTTAAATGGCTATGTTGACAAGTCCATGAAGGCTGAGTGAGACTATCTTTAGGCCGACAATGTTAGGAGAGATCCCACACTTTCATATTTTTTTCTTTTTTAACATCTTTATTGGAGTATAATTGCTTTACAATGGTATGTTAGTTTCTGCTGTATAACAAAGTGAATCAGCTATACATAGACATATATCCCCATATATCATCCCTTTTATATCTCCCACCCTCCCTATCTCACCCCTCTAGGTAGACACAAATCACCAAGTGGATCTCCCTGAGCTATGCGGCTGCTTCCCACTAGTTATCTGTTACATTTTGTAGTGTATATATGTCCATGCCACTCTCTCACTTCGTCCCAAATTACCCTTCCCCCTCCCCGTGTCCTCAAATCAATTCTCTACGTCTGTATCTTTATTCCAGTCCAGCCCCTAGGTACTACAGAACCTTTTTTTTTTTTTTAAGATTCCATATATATGTGTTAGCATACAGTATTTTTTTTTTCTCTTTCTGACTTACTTCACTCTGTATGACAGTCTCTAGGTCCATCCACCTCACTACAAATAACTTAGTTTCATTTCTTTTTATGCCTGAGTAATATTCCATTGTATATATATGTCACATCTTCTTTATCTATTCATCTGTTATGGACACTTAGGTTGCTTCCATGTCCTGGCTATTGTAAGTAGAGCTGCAATGAACATTGTGGTACATGACCCTTTTTGAATTATGGTTTTCTCTGGGTATATGCCCAGTACTGGGATTGCTGGGTTGTATGGTAGTTCTATTTTTAGTTTTTTGAGAAACCCCCATACTGTTCTCCATAGTGGCTGTATCAGTTTACATTCCCACCAACAGTGCAAGAGGGTTCCCTTTTCTTCACACCCTCTCCAGTATTTATTGTTTGTAGATTTTTTGATGATGACCATTCTGACAGGTGTGAGAAGATATCTCATTGTAGTTTTGATTTGCATTTCTCTAATGATCAGTGACGTTGAGCATCCTTTCATGTGTTTGTGGGCAATCTGTATATCTTCTTTGGAGAAATGTCTATTTAGGTCGTCTGCCCATTTTTGGATTGGGTTGTTTTTTTTAATATTGAGTTGCTTGCAAATTTTGGAGATTAATCCTTTGTCAGTTGCTTCATTTGCAAATATTTTCTCTCATTCTGAGGGTTGTCTTTTTATCTTATGCTTTCCGTTGCTGTGCAAAAGCTTTTATGTCTTTTTAAGTCCCATTTGTTTATTTTTGTTTTATTTCCATTTCCCTAGGAGGTGGGTCAAAAAGGATCTTGCTGTGAGTTATGTCATAGAGTGTTCTGCCTATCTTTTCCTCTAAGAGTTTTATAATGTCTGACATTACATTTAGATCTTTATCCATTTTGAATTTATTGTTCTGTATGGTATTAGGGAGTGTTCCAATTTCATTCTTTTACACGTAGCTGTCCAGATTTCCCAGGACCACATATTAAAGAGGCTGTCTTTTCTCCATTGTATATTCTTGCCTCCTTTATCAAAATTAAGGTGACCATATGTGTATGGTTTTATCTCTGTGTTTTCTATCCTGTTCCATTGATCTATATTTCTGTTTTTGTGCCAGTTCCATATCATCTTGATTACTGTATTTTTGTAGTATAGTCTGAAGTCAAGTAGCCTGATTCCTCCAGCTCCGTTTTTCTTTCTCAAGATTGCTTTGGCTAGTTGGGGTCTTTTGTGTTTCCATACAAATGGTGAAATTTTTTGTTCCAGTTCTGTGAAAAATGCCATTGGTAGTTTGATAGGGATTACACTGAATCTGTAGATTGCTTTGGGTAGTATAGTCATTTTCACAATGTTAATTGTTCCAATCCAAGAACATGGTATACCTCTCCATCTATTTGTATCATCTGTAATTTCTTTCATCAGTGTCTTATAATTTTCTTCATACAGGCTTTTGTCTCCCTAGGTAGGTTTATTCCTAGGTATTTTATTATTTTTCTTGCAATGGTAAATAGGAGTGTTTCCTTAATTTCTCTTTCAGAATTTTCATCACTGGTGTATAGGAATGCAAGTCATGTCAGTGCATTAATTTTGTATCCTGCTACATTACCAAATTCATTGATTAGCTCTAGTAGTTTTCTGGTAACATCTTTAGGATTATCTATGTATACCATCATGTCATCTGCAAACAGTGACAGTTTTACTTCTTCTTTCCAATTTGGATTCCTTTTATTTCCTTTTCTTCTCTGCTGTGGCTAAAACTTCCAAAACTATGTTGAATACTAGTGGTGAGAGAGGGCAACCTTGTCTTGTTCCTGATTTTAGTGGAAATGCTTTCAGTTTTTCATCACTGAGAATGATGTTGGCTGTGCGTTTGTCATATATGGCCTTTATTATTTTCAGGTAACTTCCCTCTATGCCTACTTTCTGGAGTGTATTTACCATAAATGGGTGTTGAATTTTGTCAAAAGTTTTTCTGCATCTATTGAGATGATATGTTTTTTCTCCTTCAGTTTATTAATATGGTGTATCACATTGATTGATTTGCATATATTGAAGAATCCTTGCATTCCTGGAATAAACCCCATTTGATCATGGTGTATGATCCTTTTAACGTGCTGTGGGATTCTGTTTGCTAGTATTTTGTTGAGGATTTTTGCATCTATGTTCATCAGTGATACTGGCCTGTAGTTTTCTTTCTTTGTGAAATCTTTGTCTGGTTTTGGTATCAGGGTAATTGTGGCCTCGTAGAATGAGTTTGGGAGTTTTCCTCCCTCTGTTATATTTTGGAAGAGTTTGAGAAGGATACCTGTTAACTTTCCTCTAAATGTTTGATAGAATTCGCCTGTGAATCCATCTGGTCCTGGGCTTTTGTTTGTTGGAAGGTTTTTAAGCAGTTTCAATTTCAGTGCTTGTGATTGGTCTGTTTATATTTTCTATTTCTTCCTGCTTCAGTCTCAGAAGGTTGTGCTTTTCTAAGAATTTGTCCATTTCTTCCAGATTGTCCACTTTATTGGCATATAGTTGCTTGTAGTAAACTCTCATGATCCTTTGTATTCTTCAATGTCAGTTGTTACTTCTCCTTTTTCATTTCTTATTGAGTCACCTCCCTTTTTTTCTTGATGTGTCTGGCTAATGGTTTATCAATTTTGTTTATCTTCTCAAAGAACTAGCTTTTTGCTTTATTGATCTTTGCTATCATTTCCTTCATTTCTTTTTCATTTATTTCTGAAATGATCTTTATGATTTCTTTCCTTCTGCTAATTTTGGGGTTTTTTTGTTTTTCTTTCTCTAATTGCTTTAGGTTAAGTTGTTCATTTGCAATGGTTCTTATCTCTTGAGGTAGGATTGTACTGCTATAAACTTCCCTCTTAGAATGACTTTTGCTGCATCCCATAGGTTTTGGATCCTCATGTCTCCATTGTCATTTGTCTCTAGGTATTTTTTGATTTCCTCTTTGATTTCTTCAGTGATCTCTTGGTTATTAAGTAGTGTATTCTTTAGCCTCCATGTGTTTGTATTTTTTACAGACTTTTTCCTGTAATTGATATCTAGTCTCATAGCGTTGTGGTTGGAAAAGATACTTGATATGACTTCAATTTTCTTAAATTCACTGAGGCTTGATTTGTCACCCAAGATATGATCTGTCCTGGAGAATGTTCCATGAGCACCTGAGAAGAAAGTGTATTCTGTTGTTTTTGGATGGAATGTCCTATAAATATCAATTAAGTCCATCTTGTGTAATGTATCATTTAAAGCTTGTGTTTCCTTATTTGTTTTCACTTTGGTTGATCTGTCCATTGGTGAAAGTGTGGTGTTAAAGTCCCCTACTATGACTGTGTTACTGTCAATTTCCCCTTTTATGGCTGTTAGCATTTGCCTTATGTATTGAGGTGCTCTTATTTTGGGTGCATAAATATTTATAATTTTTATATCTTCTTCTGGATTGATCCCTTGATCATTATGCAGTGTCCTTCTTTGTCTCTTGTAATAGTCTTTATTTTAACATTTGTTTTGTCTGATATGAGAATTGCTACTCCAGCTTTCTTTTGATTTCCATTTGCATAGAATATCCTCTTCCATCCCCTCACTTTCAGTCTGTATGTGTCCCTAGGTCTGAAGTGGGTCTCTTGTAGACAGCATATATATGGGTCTTGTTTTGTATTCATTCAGCCAGCCTATGTCTTTTGGTTGTAGCATTTAATCCATTTACATTTAAGGTAATTATCAATATGTATCTTCCTATTACCATTTTCTTAATTGTTTTGGGTTTGTTATTGTAGGTCTTTTCTTGTTTCTTAAGGTAGGACTGCATTTCTATAAACTTCCCTCGTAGAAGTGCTTTTGCTGCATCCCATAGGTTTTGTGTCGTCGTGTCTCCATTGTCATTTGTTTCTAGGTATTTTTTGATTTCCTCTTTGATTTCTTCAGTGATCACTTCATTATTAAGTATTGTTTAGCCTCCATGTGTTTCTATTTTTTACAGATCTTTTCCTGTAATTGATATCTAGTCTCATAGTGTTGTGGTCAGAAAAGATACTTGATACAATTTCAATTTTCTTAAATTTACCAAGGCTTGATTTGTGACCCAAGATATGATTTATCCTGGAGAATGTTCCATGAGCACTTGAGAAAAATGTGTATTCTGTTGTTTTTGGATGGAATGTCCTATAAATATCAATTAAGCCCATCTTGTTTAAAGTGTCATTTAAAGCTTGTGTTTCCTTATTTATTTTCATTTTGGATGATCTGTCCATTGGTGAAAGTGGGGTGTTCAAGTCCCCTACTCTGATTGTGTTACTATCAATTTCCCCTTTTATGGCTGTTAGCATTTGCCTTATGTATTGAGGTCCTCCTATGTTGGGTGCATAAATATTTACAATTGTTATATCTTCTTCTTGGATCGATCCCTTGATCATTATGTAGTGTACTTCTTTGTCTCTTGTAATAGTCTTTATTTTAAAGTCTATTTTGTCTGATATAAGAATTGCTACTCCAGCTTTCTTTTGATTTCCATTTGCATGGATTGTCTTTTTCCATCCCTTCACTTTCAGTCTGTATGTGTCCCTAGGTCTGAAATGGGTCTCTTGTAGACTGCATATATATGGGTCTTGTTTTTGTATCCATTCTATGTCTTTTGGTTGGAGCATTTAATCCATTTACATTTAAAGTAATTATCGATATATATGTTCCCATTCCCATTTTCTTAATTGTTTTGGGTTTGTTATTGTAGGTCTTTTCCTTCTCTTGTGTTTCCTGTCTAGTGAAGTTCCCTTAGAATTTGTTGTAAAGCTGATTCAGTGGTGCTGAATTCTCTTAGCTTTTGCTTGTCTGTAAAGGTATTAATTTCTCCATTGAATCTGAATGAGATCCTTGCTTGATAGAGTAATCTTGGATGTAGGTTTTTCCCTTTCATCACTTTAATTACGTCCTGCCACTCCCTTCTGGCTTGCAGAGTTTCTGCTGAAAGATCAGCTGTTAACCTTATAGGGATTCCCTTGTATGTTATTTGTTGCTTTTCTCTTGCTGCTTTTAATATTTTTTCATTGTATTTAATTTTTGATAGTTTGATTAATATGTTTCTTGACGTGTTTCTCCTTGGATTTATCCTGTATGGGACTCTCTGTGCTTCCTGGACTTGATTGACTATTTCTTTTCCCATATTAGGGAAGTTTTCAACTATAGTCTCTTCAAATATTTTCTCAGTCCCTTTCTTTTTCTCTTCTTCTTCTGGGACCCCTATAGTTCGAATGTTGGTGTATTTAAAGTTGTCCCAGAAGTCTCTGAGACTGTCCTCAATTCTTTTCATTCTTTTTTTCTTTATTCTGCTCTGCGGTAGTTATTTCCACTATGTTATCTTCCAGGTCACTTATCCATTCTTCTGCCTCAGTTATCCTGCTATTGATTTCCTTCTAGAGAATTTTTAATTTCATTTATTGTGTTGTTCATCATTGTTTGTTTGCTCTTTAGTTCCTCTAGGTCCTTGTTAAACATTTCTTCTATTTTCTCCATTCTATTTCCAAGTTTTTGGATCATCTTTACTATCATTACTCTGAATTCCTTTTTAAGATAGACTGCCAATTTTCTCTTCATTTGTTTCGTCAGGTGGGTTTTTACCTTGCTACTTCATCTGCTGAGCATTTCTCTCTGTCTTCTCACTTTGCTTAACTTACTGCATTTGGAGTCTCCTTTTCGCAGGCTGCATGTTCATAGTTCCTGTTGATTTTGGTATCTGTCCCCAGTTGGCAAGGTTGGTTCATTGGGTTGTGTGGGCTCCCTGGTGAAGGGGACTCGTGCCTGTGTTCTGGTGTATGAGGCTCTAACTTGTCTTTCTGTTGGGCAGGACCACGTCTGGTGGTGTGTTTTGGGGTGTCTGTGAACTTATTATAATTTTAGGCAGCCTCTCTGCTAATGGGTGTGGTTGTGTTCCTGTGTTGCTAGTCATTTGGCATCAGGTGTCCAGCACTGTAGCTTTCTTCTCATTGAGTGGAGCTGTGTCTTAGCATTAACATGGAGGTTTCTGGGACAGCTTTTGCCATTTGATATTACCTGGGGCCGGGAGGTCTCTGGTGGACCAGTATCCTGAACTCAGCTCTCCCACCTCAGAGGCTCAGGCCTGACACCCAGCCAGAGCACCAAGACCCTGTCAGCCACATGTCTCAGAAGGAAAGGGAGAAAAAGAAATAAAAATAAATAAATAAATTAAATAACTAAAATTAAAATTTTTAATTAAACATAAAAAAATAAAGTTCTAATAAAAAAAGAAAGAAAGAAGAGAGCAACCAAACCAAAAAACAAATCCACCAGTGATAACAAGCACTAAAAACTATACTAAAAAACAAACAAACAAAAAGAAATGGACAGAGAGAACCCTAGGAGAAATGATAAAAGCAAAGCTATACAGAGAAAATCACACAAAGAAACATACACACTCACTAAAAGAGAAAAAGGAATATATATTTATATATAAAGGAAGAGAGCAACCAAATAAATAAACAAATCTACCACGTCTTACTATCAGTGATAATAAGCTCTAGATACTAAACTAAGATAAACTTAAAACCAGAAACAAATTAGAAGTAGAAAGCAAATCCCAAGTCCACAGTTGCTCCCAAATTCCACCGCCTCAATCTTAGGATGATTCTTTGTGCATTCAGGTATTCCACAAATGCAGGGTACATCAAGTTGATCATGGAAATTTAATCTGCTGCTCCTGAGGCTGCTGAGAGAGATTTCCCTTTCTCTTCTCTGTTTGCACAGCTTCTGGGGTTCAGCTTTGGATTTGGCCCCACCTCTGCTTGTAGGTCACCCTCTGGCATCTCTTCTTCACTCAGACAGGAGGGGGTTAAAAGAGTTGCTGATTAGGGGTCTCTGGCTCACTCAGTCCAGGGGCAGGGAAGGTTATGGAATGATGGGTGAGCCTGCAGTGGCAGAGGCCACCATGACCTTGCAAGAGTCTGAGACACACTCTGTGTTCTCCAGGGGAAGTTTTCCCTGGATCACGGGACCCTGGCAGTGGCAGGCAGCACAGGCTCCCAGGAGGGGAGGTGTGGAAAATGACCTGTGCTTGCATACAGGCTTCTTGGTGGCTGCAGCAGCAGCCTTAGCATTTCATGCCCATCTGTGGTGTCTACGCTGATATCCACGGCTCGTGCCTTTCTCTGGAGCTCATTTAGGCATGCTCTGAATCTCCTCTCCTTGTGCACCCCAAAGCAATCGTCTCTTGCCTCTTAGGCGGTTCCAGACTTTTCCCCAACCCCCTCCCAGGTAGCTGTGACGCACTAGCTCCCTTCAGGCTGTGTTTACACAGCCAACACCTGTCCTCTCCCTGGGATCTGACCTCTGAAGCCTGAGTCTCAGCTCCCAGTCCCCACCTGATCTGGCGGCTGAGCACACAAGCCTCTCAGCCTGGTGAGTGCTGGTTGGCAGTGATCCTCTGTACGGGAATCTCTCTGCTTTGCCCTCTGCACCCCTGTTGCTGCGCTCTCCTCTGTGGCTCTGAAGATTCCCCCCGCCACCTTCTGTCTCTGCCAGTGAAGGGGCTTCCTAATGTGTGGAAACTTTTCCTCCTTCACAGCTCCCTCCCAGAGATGCATGTCCCATCCCTTTTCTTTTGTCTGTTTTTCATTTTTTCTTTTGCCCTGCCCAGGTATGTGGGGAGTTTCTTGCCTTTTGGGAAGTCTGAGGTCTTCTGCCAGCATTCAGTAGGTGTTCTGTAGGAGTTGTTCCACATGTAGATATATTTTTGATGTATCTGTGGGGAGGAAGGTGATCTCCACATCTTACTCCTCTGCCGTCTTGAAGGTCCCCCCAGATCCTACACTTTCATGGGTTTTTCCTCCAAGGACCTCACAAATTTCTCATGATGAAGATTTAAGAAAGATTTCCTTGTGGCTCATTGTGAAATAAGTCCAGAGGATTCTCCATAACATAGGTCTATGCTTCAGGAAAAAATAAAAATAAAAAAAGACTTTACCACAGCCTTATTCTAACTATGAGAAGAGAATTTCTCCCATTCAAGGCCCTCTGGCCTCTCTGTCTCATTTAAGGGGGGTAGGGGAAATCTTTATCACTAAAAACAATTAAAGATCACAGCCCAGAAACACAGACACACTACAGTCATAAGATTAGAGAATATTTTCCCTCCCTGACCCCTACCACCACAGGGTTTGAGTATAACAACAGTAGATTACAACTATTTGAGCAGTGAAACAGAGACTCTCTTTGAGGAGGTGTATTGAAGGAAACCCAAAGTCAAAGAGGAAACAAAAACAAGGATGCTAGAAGCTGATACCTATAGCTACAGAAAACATTTTTTAAAACTCAACTCCTAGCAGATTAACATGAATCTGTTAAATCACTTAAGCCCTTTCTACCTCAGTTCTTATTACCCAATATGTCTTGTTTTCAACAAATAATTACAAGATATTCAAAAAGGCAGGAAAAAACCCCAGTCTGAAGAAACAAAGCAAACATGGAATTAGATTAAGATACAATACAGATGTTGGAAATATCAGACAGGGAAGTTAAAATAACTATGATTAGGGCTAAGGGCTCTAGTGAAAAAAGTAAACAACATGCAAAAAGAGATGGGTAATGTAAGCAGAGAGATGGAAATTCAAAGGAACACTCAAAAGGAAATGCTAGAGATCAAAAACACTAACAGAAATAAATAGTACCTTTGATGGGCTCATTAGTGGACTAGACACAGTTGAGAAAAGACTTGGTGAGCTTGAAGATATATCACAAGAGACTTCTAAAACTGAAATGAAAAGAAGTATGGAAAATCCAAGAATTGCTATGGAAAATGTTCAAAATATATGAGCATAAATGTAATTGGACTATCAGAAAGAAAACAAAGAGAAAATAAAACAGAACAATTATTTAAAGTAATAATAGCTGAGAACTTTCTAAATTTAATGGCACCACACCACAAATTAAGGAAGTCCCAAAAACACCAAGCAAGCAGGATAAATAACAAAAAAACAAAACAAATGAAAACTAAACCTAGACAATTTAAATTCAAACTGCAGAAAACCAATGACAAAGAGAAAATCCTGAAAGAAGCCAAAGGGGGGTGGGGGGAAATACCTTAGCTATATAGGAATAAGAATTACTGTGGACTTCTCATCAGAAACCATGCAAGAAAGAGAGTAGCGTGAACTATTTGAAGTGTTAAGAACACAAAACAAAACTCTACTAACTAAGAATTCTATATCTAGTAAAATTGTCCCTAAAAGGAGAGGAAGAAATAAAGCCTTTCTCAGACAAAAATGAGGGAATTTATTGCCAGCAAAAGTACCCTTCAAGAAATGTTAAACAAAGTTCTTCAAGGGGAAGAAAAATAATAGTCAGAAACTCAGAACTACATGAAGAAAGAATGTCAGAGGAGGAATAAATAAAAGTAAAATAAAGTTGTAGTTTTCTTATTCTTAATTGATCTAAAAGAAGACTTTTAGATTGTTACCTTGTTTAAGGTAAAAATAATGTAATGTATTAGGTGATCATAGCATATGAATAAATAGAATGAATGGCAGCAATGGCATAAGGAAGGGGAGAGGAATACACTATTAAAAGATACCTGTATTACACATCCAGTGGTATGGTGTTATTTAAAGGTGGACTTACTTCCACCTATGAGGGATTCTGGACAACTGCCATGAATTAACACACATGCTGAAGCTGAAACCAAGAGCATCTTCCTATGCCTATTTTCTCCATTTCATCTCCATTCAAAAAATTGTCCACCCATGTCTCCTAAATAACAATAAACTTCCTACTTTGGCCTATGGTAGGAAACAAAATTGTAGACTTCAATTATATGAGACAGGTTCTTGAAACATATTTTTTGCATTAGATAGGGGAATTAGTGCTTGGATTATAAAATGTTATGATTCCCAAGAAATTATATGCATTTTTTCTAAGTGTTATAATTGTGAGTTGTGTTACAGTTGTGCTCTGATATTTTCCTACTGACACATATTTCTTTGGAAAATTGGAGATGTGAGATATTTGAGACTGGATTAATATAACTTTAGGGGTTCTTGTGTATCTCTACCTTTTCCAGAGAAATGACTAGGTTACATTTGCTGGTGGAAAAAAGAGAGCAATCAATCACCTGTGTAGGATTTCTCTGAGAATAAACACAAGAAAATAAGGAAGAAATGATATCTGGATTCTAATTTCTTCAAAAGAGAGAGATTTCATTTTGAAAGATAACATTAGTTGAACAATAAGAGAGAAGACATTTTATGGTTTGGATTTGAATTTCCCTTTTGGGAATTAATCACGTAAAGAGGATTTGCAATCTTTATTCTGCAGTTATGTTTTTTTTTTTTTTTTTTTTTTTTTTGTGGTACGCGGGCCTCTCACTGTTGTGGCCTCTCCCGTTGCAGAGCACAGGCTCCGGACGCGCAGGCTCAGCGGCCATGGCTCACGGGCCCAGCTGCTCCGCGGCATGTGGGATCTTCCCGGACCGGGGCACGAACCCGTGTCCCCTGCATCGGCAGGCGGACTCTCAACCACTGTGCCACCAGGGAAGCCCTGCAGTTATGTTTTTAACACGATACCACATAATGCTTTTTATATAATCCTTTCTGATGATCTTGCTTAGACAACATAATTAACCATAGTTTGACATGAGAAATAAAATAGCGAGTGAATCTTTAACATAACATGTGATACACTTTTAGTTAATGTTAGTTATTACCCGCTGCTAACTCAAGCATTAGGGGACAACATCTGAACTGTTTATTTCTTTAGTATCATTTTTTTTTTTTTTTTTTTTTTTTTTTTTGGCGGTACACGGGCCTCTCACTGTTGTGGCCTCTCCCGTCGCGGAGCACAGGCTCCGGACGCACAGGCTCAGCGGCCATGGCTCACGGGCCCAGCCGCTCCGCGGCACGTGGGATCCTCCCAGACCAGGGCACGAACCCGTGTCCCCTGCATCGGCAGGCAGACTCTCAACCACTGCGCCACCAGGGAAGCCCTCTTTAGTATCATTTAGTAGATTGTAGCTATGGTCTGAATAGCTACATTGAAACCTCAAGTATACTCAGTGACACAGAAAGAAAGAAATATGGATAAATATAACTGATACAACAATATATTCCTTTTAAAGCGATGAGGTAGAGCCTTGAGGGTTGACACATTTTCACCACAACCTAAACTGGTATAAAGGCATTAAATAAAGAGTGTTGGGCTTCTCTGAGCTGGCTGATTCTTCACTTCATTAAAAACTACCATGAGGGTCAAGAAATGAGCTGGGAGTTGTATCTTATTACCTGCACATGTATTACTTGATCTTACATCTGGCATAGGCTACTAGATAAAATGATGGTAAGAATAAAGTAAAATTAACTTCAGCCTGGTTTCAGTTACCATTTTTTACCAGTCCTCAAACCATCCTTTAGGTGAACCTAGTTCATAGATATACAGAAGTATTTGTAAATATAATATCAAGCTTCATAGATGCTGGAATAACACTTTTCTGGAACTCTGTTAATATCAGCTCCCAATGGAGACAGCACATCTTTGAATCTTCAGAGTCTTAGCTATTGGTCCAATAAACCAACAGAAAGCACTAAAACATAAATTGATGTAGGTAGAAGCAAAATCTCTTCTCCCATCACCCCTCCCATGAGGAGTAGACTCTAGTCTGGTTTTACTGTCTTTATTCTTGTTGCAATACACAGAATTTCATATTGTAATGAATTAAGTAAAAAGAAGAAAATTATAGATAGGTAGGTAGGTAGGTAGTAGATAGGTAGAGAGAGATTATGTACTATACTATATAATGGTATATCTATATAAATACACAACACACACACACACACACACACACAGAGTTTATATAACTAGGAAACACAGGGATTGAGTTGAGCAGGGGGGACTCCTGAACCCAAAACAGTGTCATTAGATTTTAGATTTTATTTCTCAATATGTTTTCCTTCTATTGTTATTACAAATAGGAAAGAATAAGATCAAATCACAGAAAAAATAAAAACTCATGCCTACATATGGCTGTGGTAGAGAGAGAAAATCACAGACAAGTCTAGATTTGTATAATTCCAGTTTTGTCATCTCATAAGAAAGCCCTTCTTTCTCCCTCTCCCTCCAAATGGCAATGTGGCAGAGAGGCAAACTAAGCCAGGAATTTTCTGCCAGATTAGCATGGACACTTCATCCTCTGTTCTGTTTCCTGTCAATAAGAGAGCCAGACTCAGCATGAAAGCTGATTTAACCATTTTCCACCCCTCCCCAGTTATGTGCTCTGAGCCTTTTGGGTTGGAAGTCACTGGTGATTTGGAGAACAAAACATACTTTTGCTTGAGTCAAATGTCCCTGTTCAGTTTACCAGAAAGTTCTGTATTTAGTCATGGACACTAATAATAAAATGGTACACCTTCTTTGCCCTAAAGATTAGGCAAAGGACTAATGAATTTACAGTTTATCTTGGGAATAATAGGCTTTTATATTTTGTGTTACATTGTGAATTTTTTTGTTTGTTAGTTAATAACACAGCAAAGAATAACCTACACATTCCATGTGCCTTTGACTATGTTAATATAGCGAAATAAGGTATAGGAATGAACCAATCTACTGTAACATTTCGGCAATTGAAAACATGTTCAAATTTTTCTTTCCCCAGCAGCCAGCAATTTTAGCATGAGCTATACAGAAAATTGATCGTTCTTTATTAGAATATTTTTTAATCTTATTTGGTGTAAATTAGAAAAAGTTAATTACTAATCAGGTAGAAAATATTAAATTTAGATAGCAGCTGTAATCCCAGAGAATTGAAGTGATATGAAAGAGGACTTATGAGAGTAGATTAAATAGTATATTTTATCTGGAAAAGAGACTATTCTCCAAGTAGATTAATAATAATTATTGCATACATGATATATTACGATATGCAAGATGTTGACCAGCTGTGGACTGGGGTAATGGGGATTTCCACTAAGTACTAGGAGGAAATATATTTTAAAGTTCAGCAGAATTTTTAAAAAATAGCAGAATTGTTTTAGGAAACATTTTTTAAGGTGAAGAGTGACTGTTAACATCTAAAATATAATTGTAATGACTAGGAAACTTCCTTTCACAAGAGATGTGTTATAAATCAGAATAGGGACTTAGTCTAATGTTCTTAACACTTGATGGACAGTGTAGTCCTTACCAAGGAGTAACCTCTCACATTAAAGTTTCTCCTATCAGACCAAATACATTGTAGTTTACAATGAAAAAGTAATTGATTTAATATTCAATTTTTTGAGCTGTGCTCTTCTCCTTGAGTGTTTCATTGTTGTTAGCACATTGTCACGTTTCATTTTTTGAGGTTTACCTGTTTTTTTGTAAATAGGTGGGGAAAAGATAAAGTCACACCAAGCCCTCCATTATTAGCTACCTTGCCCAGCTTACCTTTATAATCTCCTACTAGCTACATCCCATTCCCTTTAGTTATAATGACCTTTGCCATGCCAAGAGTATGCTAGCACTGGCTGTTCCTACTATCTGGAACTCTCTTTCCTATATATTTTCGTGGCTAGCCCTCTTTCTTTCAGGAGTTTGCTGAAGTGTCCCCTTCTCATGAGATGATCCCTGACAATCGTATTTTATTTCAAAGTCTGCCCCCTCCATCACAATTCTCTGGGTACCCTGTATTCCTTGCCCTTTGTTCTTACAATATTTATCATCTTCCAACATATTTTATAATATTTTTATCTATCATCTTTATTATCTATTGTCTGCTTTTTCCCCACTAGAATGCAATGCAACTTCCACACATTTAGGAAACTTTACCTGTTTTGTTCATTGAAATGTAGATATACCAAGTGCCTAAAATAGTACGTGGTACTCATTATATATTCATTGAATGAATGAATACATGAATGAGTGAAAAAGATAAGCCCATCTGAGCACTTGTCCAAATTAAGTCACTGAATATCTGATTGTATATAACTCTAAAACGTCTTGACTACTGTTAAGCCACGGGGATTCTGTGGCTCGAGTGCTATGAATTGCAGGCATAAGAAATAGATGGATATACATATAGAAACACACAAAATAGGCATCCAAGGATCAAAAGATAATGGGAGACACTGCTAATATATGTTTTATACAGACTTGTGACCCCAATTACCTTAGAATGTTATGTTAGCCTTGATATACTATGCTATATTTAACTGGTTCCTAATACTATTAATCTCAACTCAGATATTATTATTGTTAATTGGCAAGTCAAGGCAGAAAATTATTTTAAAACTTGGAACTATTGATTCAAAGGGGAAGAAAAAGATTTGTGTGTCACGTAGGCTTGATACTAAATTGGATGAACTTATCCACTGTTTGCCCTTTGTACCCATCCTTAAGACACACTATTTTTTAAGCCACACTATTTACTGATTTTATTTATAAACCAAGAACTAAACTAGGTGCTTTGTGTTTACTATCACTTTTCCTCTGATAATTATTGTAAAACAGATATCATTGTCCTATTTTACAGGAAAAAAAAGATTCAAATAGGTTAGTTAAATTCTCCAAACTCACATAGCTAAAGCAAAAAGAAGCCTAGATTCAAGTCGAGGTTGTCTGAGTTAAGACCCATCTCCTTTCTACTACAGCAGGTTGTTTCTGTCACTGTCTGAGAACAGAAGACTTGCAACAGAGCATCAGTTCAACAGTAATTTGGCTCCATGGCAGCCGCAATGGGCATGTGGGGAAGGAACCTAAAAACGCTCAGACCCTTTTGCCCTTGTCACTTCATGAGTCTTGGCAAGATGCCAGATCATCAAATCAGTGCCTCCTGTTTCCTCTGCACCTTGATCTTTCAGGCAGATTAGTCAGTACTACAAAGAAAAAATCCATAACCAACCTTGAGATGTATTCTGAGCAGATTTGGTGGATCAAGCCTCTGGGCAATAGCTGGGCATAGCTCTGGGGTTTTAGCCTTACCAGGAAAGCATTTTGTTTGTTTTGTTGAAAATTAACAGTAAAGATCTCACTGGATAGAAATTGACATTTCACCTTATAAAAGCTGCCAAAACATCACATATTATCTCCACACATGAGTGTTCATGTGAGCTTTGTGCCTGTCCTTTCACTCTCTTATTCTCTCCTCTTCTTGTCTTTCTTGTACCTAAAACCTCTAACTGAGAATCACTGGGGAAATTCAAGACCCAGGTAACCAAGGCCCCCTAACTAAACATAATCATTCATGAGCTGCTCTTTTCTTACCTTGGAAAAACTGAGACAAAATAAAGTATAAAAGCCAACAACCACTTGAATTTAAAGTAGAATACAGCAAATTAATCATACAATTTATTGAAAAACAACTATCACGTCTACTGGTGAATGAAGACATAAGACATGTGGTATCTACCTTCAAGGAGTTTACAGTCTGTGTATTGTGGGTCCTGCATCTAGTTGGGTGATTATGGAGAGATCACTTCACCCATCCTCATCTATAAATATAATAATAATAGCAGTAATTATAAAATGGTAATAGAATTTAAAATGTACCTCTCAATGTTGTAGGGTTGTATCGATGAGCTCACACATCTGAAAATGTGCAACAGAGACATTTATGGTCTAAACTCTAACCTGCTCCCCACTTTCCCAGCTGCCCTGCAGTTAGGTAGGACCATGTGATTATTTCCTCTTTTATTCCTGGTAATGGATCTATCATTTATTTGAGGGAAAACAGTATTCTGAGCTATAGATGAAAAGGAATAACATTGGGTCATTTGTAGAGACGTGGATGGACCTAGAGTCTGTCATACAGAGTGAAGTCAGAGAAAAACAAATATGGTATATTAATGCATATATGTGGAATCTAGAAAAATGGAACAGATGAACCTATTTTCAGGGCAGGAATAGAGACACAGACATAGAGAACGGACGTGTGCACATGGAGGGTGGGGAAGGCAGGTCGGATGAATTGAGAGATTGGGATTGAGATATATACACTACCATGTGTAAAATAGATAGCTAGTGGGAACCTGCTGTATAGCACATGGAGCTCAGCTTGGTGCTCTGTGATGACCTGGATGGGTGGGGGGGCTGGTGTGGGAGGGAAGTCCAAGAGGGAGAGGATATATGTATAGCTGATTCATTTCATTGTACAGCAGTAACTAATATGTGACTATTTCTTGCCAATGGTTTATCAGAAGTGTCATGATTCATATCCAGACCAAACCATGTAAGAAGTGGAGTTTGACACCCCTAGTGTTTTCCTTTTGGTGAAAGTGGAGGCTTTGCCTTAAGTTGGCAGAGCAATGAGATAGGAGCACCTAAATCACTGAGTCACCGCATGGAAGACTTATAACAAAGTTTTCACGTGTGAGAGATAAACTCTCATTTATTAAGCCATTAAGAATTTCAGTTTGTTTGTCATGAACAAAAGTATGGCCTTTCTAGAAGAACAGAAATGGTCTAATATCAGGAAACACTGTGGACAATGCCTTAAAAAAAGCCATGAATATTCCATTCCAATGGGCAGTTTGAAATTGAGTGCTGGGTTGTAGAGAAAAACTCAAGTGGGATTTTAGCAGAGGGGCACAGAGGAGGTATGACTGATGTTGGATGGGATTTCATGATGTGAAGTAGACAAGAGAGAGCTATATATGAAGGTAAAGAAAATGACAAGAGTAACGGCAAGATGGGCTGGAATAAGCATGGTAAGTTGTTGGTAGTGAGATCTGCATGCCTGGAGCAGATAATGTGAGTTGTAGAATATTACCAAATCATGAGATAATGAACATGCTTGAAGACTGGGCAGAATTTAGACTTCACTCAAAAGCCAATGGAGATTTTTAGGAATGAAGATGGCAGAGTAGAAGGACGTGCTCCCACTCCCTCTTGCAAGAACACCAGAATCACAACTAGCTGCTGGACAATCATCGACAGGAAGACAATGGAACTCACCAAAAGATGCCCCATATCCAAAGACAAAGGAGAAGCCACAATGAGACTGTAGGAAGGGTGCAATCACAGTAAAATCAAATCCCATAACTGCTGGGTGGGTGACTCACAGACTGGAGAACACTTATACCACAGAAGTCCAACCACTGGAGTGAAGGTTCTGAGCCCCAAGTCAGGTTCCCAACCTGGGGGTCCAGCAACAGGAGGAGGAATTCCTAGAGAATCAAACTTTGAAGGCTAGTGGGATTTGATTGCAGGACTTTGACAGGAATGGGGGAAACAGAGACTCCACTCTTGGAGGGCACACACAAAGTAGTGTGCATACTGGGACCCAGGGGAAGGAGCAGTGACCCCAGGCGAGACAGAACCAGACCAACCTACTAGTGTTAGAGGGTCTGCTGCAGAGGCAGGTGGTGGCTGTGGCTCAACGTGGCAACAAGGACACTGGCAGCAGAAGTTCTGGGAAGTACTCCTTGGCATGAGCCCTCCCAGCATCCACCATTAGCCCCATCAAAGAGCCCAGGTAGGCTCCAGTGTTGGGGTGCCTCAGGCCAAACAACCAACAGAGAGGGAACCCAGCCCCATCCATCAGCAGTCAAACGGACTAAAGTTTTACTGAGCTCTGCCGACCAGAGCAACAGTCAGTTCTACCCACCACCAGTCCTTCCCATCAGAAAACGTGTACAAACCTCTTAGATAGCCTCATGCACCAGAGGGCAGACAGCAGAAGCAAGAAGAAGTACAATCCTGCAGCCTGTGGAACAAAATCCACATTCACAGAGAGATAGACAAGATGAAAAGGCAGAGGGTTATGTGCCACATGAATGAACAAGATAAAACCCAAGAAAAACAATTAAATGACACAGAGATAGACAACCTTCCAGAAAAAGAATTCAGAATAATGATAGTAAAGATGATCCAGGACCTCGGAAAAAGAATGGAGGCAAAGATCGAGAAGATGCAAGAAATGTTTAACAAAGACCTAGAAAAATTAAAGAACAAACAAACAGAGATGAACAATACAATAATTGAAATGAAAACTACACTAGAAGGAATCAATAGCAGAATAACTGAGGCAGAAGAATGGATAAGTGACCTGGAAGACAGAATAGTGGAATTCACTGCACTTTGTAGTATAGTACTGTATACTACAAAGCTACAGTAATCAAGACAATATGGTACTGGCACAAAAACAGAACCATAGATCAATGGAACAAGATGGAAAGCCCAAAGATAAACCCACGCACCTACGGTCAACTAATCTATGACAAAGGAGGCAAAGATATACAATGGAGAAAAGACAGTCTCCTCAATAAGTGGTGCTGGGAAAACTGGACAGCTACGTATAAAAGAATGAAATTAGAACACTCCCTTTCACCATACACAAAAATAAACTCAAAATGGATTAGAGACCTAAATGTAAGACCGGACGCTATAAAACTCTTAGAGGAAAACATAGGAACAACACTCTTTGACATAAATCACAGTAAGATCTTTTTTGATCCACCTCCTAGAATAATAGAAATAAAAAAAATAAATAAACAAATGGGACCTAATGAAACTTAAAAGCTTTTGCACAGCAAAGGAAACCATAAACAAGACGAGAAGACAACCCACTGAATGGGAGAAAATATTTGCAAATGAATCAACGGACAAAGGATTAATGTCCAAAATATATAAACAGCTCATGCAGCTCAATATTAAAGAAACAAACAACCCAATCAAAAAATGGGCAGAAGACCTAAATAGACATTTCTCCAAAGAAGACATACAGATGGCCAAGAAGCATATGAAAAGCTGCTCAACATCACTAATTATTAGAGAAATGCAATCAAAACTACAGTGAGGTATCACCTCACTCCAGTTAGAATGGGCATCATCAGAAAATCTACGAACAACAAATGCTGGAGAGGGTGGGGAGAAAAGGGTACCCTCTTGCACTGTTGGTGGGAATGTAAATTGATACGGCCACCATGGAGAACAGTATGGAGGTTCCTTAAAAAAGTAAAAATAGAATTACCATATGATCCAGCAATCCCACTACTGGGCCTATACCCAGAGAAAACCATAATTCAAAAAGACACATGCATCCCAATGTTTATTACAGCACTATTTACAATAGCCATGTCATGGAAGCAACCTGAATGCCCATCGACAGAAAAACGGGTGAAGAAGATGTGGCAAATATATACAATGGAATATTACTCAGCCATAAAAAGGAACGAAATTGGGTCATTTGTAGAGACGTGGATGGATCTAGAGACTGTCATACAGAGTGAAGTAAGTCAAAAAGTGAAAAACAAATATCGTGTACTAATGCATATATGTGGAACCTAGAAAAATGGTACAGATGAACTGGTTTGCAGGGCAGAAATTGAGACGCAGGGCAGAAATTGAGACACAGATGTAGAGAACAAATGTATGGATGCCAAGGGGGAAAGTGATGGGCAGGTGCGGGTGGTGGTATGATGAATTGGGTGATTGGGATTGACACGTATACACTGTTGTGTATAAAATTGATGACTAATAAGGACCTGCCTTATAAATAAATAAATAAATAAAATTCAAAAATGAACAACAACAACCACCAAAAAAGCCAATGGAAAAGCCAGAAAAGATTGGGTCACTGAAAAAAGCATTGTGATTAAGGAGACTGTTTGGCTTTAGCATTTATAAAACATCATGACTGTGGTTCTCAACTGTGGCTGCACATTAGAATCACATCAAGAACTTTTAAATGTTGCAGATGCCTCTCTCCTATCCTGATTCAATTGGTAAATCTGGGCATCAGCAAGATTTCCAAGCTGAGTAGGTAATTCTAATTACTCTAAACTGCAGTAAGCATTGAGCTAACTGGAAATCAGGGGGTCTTACCCTCTAGAAGTTTAGTTAGGAGGACACCATTTCAGGTGTGATGACACCAAGAAAATTCTACTTATTTCACCCAGGGGTTGAGGTGGATGTGGTACAAGGGAAGTGATACTCTGGATCTTGCTTTACTGTTTTTAATTTTTTTCCCAACATTGGAGGAAGAACAAACTCCATTGGGGGCTTCTGTTCTTTTCTCCATTTTTGTTTTCAGAAACCATACACTGACAATTCAGAGTTCCACAGAATAAGGTGAGAGGTAGGACCACAGAAATTTCTCTCTGTGTTCCATCTCACTCACCAACCCCACACTTTAAGCCCTGGATTTTACCATCATCTTAAAGACTGAAAAGTTAAATAATTTGTCTCAGATACTTGTAAAACAGTTATCCAAACCTCGAAGTAGTTTGGCCAAGTTCCTGCTTCCTAAACTTTAATTATTCAACCCTGTAATGTACTAAAAATTAGCTGACTAGCTTCAATTACAGGTTATACATACACAATATAATGTACCAATATGGCAGTGTTTCCAGCCAATTACTACATCCCTTCTGATTCCCAACTCCCTCTCTTACACTCCCAGCAGTCACCCAAAGACATTCCAGAATATGCACACAATATTTGAGGCTGAGTGAACTAAAAAAAAAAAAAAGAATTCCAGTCAGCTTTTCCAAAGCATAGACTTTAGCACAATGGAATATTTCCTCACCAGAGACTTTTCTGTTGGTGACGATCAATTTTTTAAAGGTTAACCGAACTCCCTATAGCTTTTAAACAAAATTATCCCAATCATCAGAAGTTGTGTAGGCCAGAAACTCTGGCATGTTCAGCTTCATAATTTTGAAGAAAATTCCTAGTTTTTAAAAAGAACTGAGTATCTCTTACGTGATGACACTTATTTATTTAGCCCCCACACTAATGTGGTTGTGTGTTTATTGAAGAGAGCTTTTCGTTCTATTCTTTCTGGTTTGTTGGTTTTAAAACACTCTCTGCCCCCATAGGAAGCCATTTCGATCTAGAGAAGCCACTCTCCAAGGAGCAGGAAACTGCTGCAATATTTATGAATTCTAAAACCTCTGCTCTTGATCTTTTTAACAAAGGTCTCAGAGGAAGGTGTTGAGGCTAGTAAAGAGGGAAGGGAGAAGGAAAAGCAGCTTATAAGAGAGTCTAACACTGTGCTCTCAGCAGACGGTAAAAAGTAAACAGAGAGGTGATCAATGACAGACTCTGTTTCTAAATTAAGTCTTAAAATGCATATTAATGACTGCTTCTCGAAAAAGAATATTATATTGAGAATGACACTTAAACAAATGGAAGCTATCTTAATTTTAGATTCATCTTCCACCTAGCTGACTTTCCTGAGAAATACTTGCCTAGTTAGTGGGTGTATGGTCCACTAACTTGCCTAGTTAGTGGGTGTATAGTCCACTTTTAAAGTAATCTGGAAAGAGGATTTGGAAAAACACAAAACAAAACAACTTCCCAAACATAAACAGGTCAAACATGGCTCTCAACTCATCCCTGAAGGGTCTCTTAGAAAGATTCACAGCTGCTCAGTTTTATAGGGCCACCTGCCATACTGATGAAAAGGATGGGATCGCTTTGAATGGCAAGGGAAGAAAGCCAGCCTCCTGGAAATGAGTATGAAAAACTGAAAAGATTAGAATTCAGAAGCTCAATTCTATGAAAAAACTGTGCAACGTAAAGCAGATTCATGAGTTCAAGAAGAAACAAAATTAGAATAGGCCTAATTCAAAGGGAATATTCTTCTCAGGGCAGTAGCACAGTAAAACCCCATCTTTCCTTTAATAAGTAAGTGGCAAGATGAATGTGATGTAGCGTAAATTAAAAGGCAAGAGAGTTTTAAGAGATGAGGCTGGTGAACTGGTCAGAGGCTAGGTCATGCCATGGGTTGTCAACCTTGCATATTATATAGGCTGATAGCTTTCAGACTTTGTAAAGTAGTCAGTTTCCTTCCTTTCTTTCACCTCTTTCATTCTTTTACCTCAAATAAGATGCTATGTGGAACTACAATATACAGAATATATAAAAGTAGAATTACTCTGCTTGCGAAAAGGAAGGTGTAACAGCACAGTGAAGAGGAAGAACTGGACAGTCTCTGTCTGGTCAAATTCCCCCACAAAGCCCCACCATCACCACATGGACCCTGTATACCTTCCAATGAACCTTGAGGCTTTTAGAGAAAACACTTTGAAATTCTCTGATACAGACAATAAAAGACACTTAAAACTTTTAAGCAGAAGATGGCACGTCCAGATTATGATTTAGATGATGAGCATCATTCTGAACTGGGTAAAGAAGATGGATTTCAGCTTGTGACCTTGAGGGAAAGGAAAGAGTTGGAGACTGTTGCAATCGAGTGTAAAAAGAAGGTTAGTAGAATAACTACAATCCTGCAGCCTGTGGAACGAAAACCACGTTCACAGAAAGACAGACAAAATGAAAAGGCAGAGGACTATGTACCACATGAAGGAACAAGATAAAACCCCAGAAAAACAACTAAATGACACGGAGATAGGCAACCTTCCAGAAAAAGAATTCAGAATAATGAAAGTGAAGATGATCCAGGACCACAGAAAAAGAATGGAGACAAAGATCGAGAAGATGCAAGAAATGTTTAACAAAGACCTAGAAGAATTAAAGAACAAACAAACAGAGATTAACAATACAAAAATTAAAATGTAAAATACACTAGAAGGAATCAATAGCAGAATAACTGAGGCAGAAGAACAGATAAATAACCTGGAAGACAGAAAGGTGGAATTAACGGCTGCAGAACAGAATAAAGAGAAAAGAAATGAATAAAGCCTAAGAGATCTCTGGGAAAACATTAAACACACCAACATTCACATTATAGGGGTCTCAGAAGGAGAAGAGAGAGAGAAAGGACCCGAGAAAATATTTGAAGAGATTATAAGTCGAAAACTTCCCTAACACAGGAAAGGAAATAGCCACCCAAGTCCAGGGAGTGCAGAGAGTCCCATACAGGATAAACCAAAGGAGAAACGTGCCAAGACACATAGTAATCAAACTGACAAAAATGAAAGACAAAGAAAATTTATTAAAAGCAATAAGGGAAAAATGATAAATAACATACAAGGGAACTCCCATAAGGTTAACAGCTGATTTCTCAGCAGAAACTCTACAAGCCAGAAGACAGTGGCATGATATATTTAAAGTGATGAAAGGGAAGAACCTATAACCAAGATTACTCTACCCAGCAAGGATCTCATTCAGATTTGAAGGAGAAATTAAAACCTTTACAGACAAGCAAAAGCACCATCAAACCAGCTCTACAACAAATGCTAAAGAAACTTCTCTAAGCGGGAAACACAAGAGAGGAAAATGACCTATAAAAAAAGCTCAGGGCTTCCTTGGTGGTGCAGTGGTTGAGAGTCTGCCTGCCGATGCAGGGGACAAGGGTTCGTGCCTCGGTCCAGGAAGATCCCACATGCTGCGGAGCAGCTGGATCTGTGAGCCATGGCCGCTGAGCCTACGTGTCCGGAGCCTGTGCTCTGCAAGGGGAGAGGCCACAACAGTGAGAGGCCCATGTACTGCAAAAAAAAAAAAAAAAAAGCTCAAACCAACTAAGAAAGTGGTAATAGGGATATACGTATGTACAAATAATTACCTTATATGTCAATGGAATAAATGCTCCAACCAAAAGACACAGGCTCACTGAATGGATACAGAAACAAGACCCATATATATGCTGTCTACAAGAGACCCACTTTAGACCTAGGGACACATACAGGCTGAAAGTGAGGAGATGGAAAATGATATTCCATGCAAATGGAAATCAAAAGAAATCTGGAGTAGCAATAGTCATATCAGATAAAATAGACTTTAAAATAAAAAATGTTATAAGAGACAAGGAAGGACACTACATAATGATCAAGGGATCAATCCAAGAAGAAGATATAACATTATAAATATATATGCACCCGACATAGGAGCATCTCAGTACATAAGGCAAATGCTAACAGCTATAAAAGAGGAAATCGACAGTAACACAGTAATAGTGGGGGACTTTAACACCTCACTTCAACCAAAGGACAGATCATCCAGACAGAAAATTGATAAGGAAACACATGCTTTAAATGACACAAGAGGCCAGACAGATTTGACATTTATAGGACATTCCATTAGAAAACAGCACATAACAGTTTCTTCTCACGTGCACAGGGAACATTCTCCAGGATAAATCATATCTTGGGCCACAAATCAAGCCTCAATAAATTTAAGAAAATTGAAATCATATCAACCATCTATTCTGACCACAACACTATGAGATTAGAAATCAATTACATGGAAAAAAACATAAAAAACACAAACACGTGGAGGCTAAACAATACATTACTAAATGAACAAGAGATCACTGAAGAAATCAAAGAGGAAATCAAAAATACCTAGAGACAAATGACAATGAAAACATGAGGATCAAAAACCTATGGGATGCAGCAAAAGCAGTTCTAAGAGGGAAGTTTATAGCAATACAAGCCTACCTCAAGAAACAAGAAAAATCTCAAATAAACAATCTAACCTTACACCTAAAGGAACTAGAGAAAGAAGAACAAACAAAATCCACAGTTAGTAGAAGGAAAGAAATCATAATGATCAGAGCAGAAATAAATGAAATAGAAACAAAGAAAACAACAGCAAAGATCAATAAAACTAAAAGCTGGTTCTTTGAGAAGATAAACAAAATTGATAAACCCTTAGCAAGAATCATCAAGAAAAAGAGGGGGAGGACTCAAATCATTAAAATTAGAAATGAAAATGGAGACGCTACAACAGATACTGCAGGAATACAAAGCATCCTAAGAGACTATTACAAGCAACTCTATGCCAATAAAATAGACAACCTGGAAGAAATGGAAAAATTCTTAGAAAGGTATAACCTTCCAAGACTGAACCAGGAAGAAATAGACAATATGAACAGACCAATCACAAGTAATGAAATTGTAACTGTGATTAAAAATCTTCCAACAAACAAAAGTTAAGTACCAGATGGCTTCAAAGGGAATTCTATCAAACATTTAGAGAATAGCTAACACCTATCTTTCTCAAATTCTTCCAAAAAATTGCACAGGAAGGAAAACTCTCAAACTCATTCTATGAGGCCACCATCACCCTAATACCAAAACCAGGCAAAGATACTACAAAAAAAAGAATATTACAGAGCAATAACACTGATGAATATAGATGCAAAATCCTCAACAAAATACTAGCAAACAGAATCCGACAACACATTAAAAGGATCATACACCATGATCAAGTGGGGTTTATCCCAGGGATGCAAGGATTCTTCAATTTATGCAAATCAATCAGTGTGATACACCACATTAACAAATTGAAGAATAAAAACCATACGATTCATTCAAAAAGAGTCATGTACCAAAATGTTCATTGCAGCTGTATTTACAATAGTCAGGAAATGGAAGCAACCTAAGTGTCCATTGACAGATGAATGGATAAAGAAGATGTAGCTCATATATACAGTGGAATATTACTCAGCCATAAAAAGGAACGAAACTGAGTTATTTGTAATGAGGTGGATGGACCTAGAGACAAGTCAGAAAGAGAAAAACAAATACCATATGCTAACACATATATATGGAATCTAAAAAAAAGAAGAAAAAAAAAGTGGTCAGAACAACCTAGGGGCAAGACAGGAATAAAGATGCAGACCTACTAGAGAATGGGCTGGGACAAAGTGAGAGAGTGGCATGGACATATATACACTACCAAACATAAAATAGCTAGTGGGAAGCAGCCACATAGCACAAGGAGATCAGCTCAGTGGTTTGTGACCACCTAGAGGGGTGGGATAGGGAGGGAGGGAGGGAGATGCAGGAGGGAAGAGATATGGGGACATATGTATATGTATAACTGATTCACTTTGCTATGAAGCAGAAACTAACACACCATTGTAAAGCAATTATACTCCAGTAAAGATGTTAAAAAAACAACAACATATGATTATCTCAATAGATGCAGAAAAAGATTCTGACAAAATTCAACACACGTTTATGATAAAAACTCTCCAGAAAGTGGGCATAGAGGGAACCTGCCTCAACGTAATAAAGGCCATATACGACAAATGCACAGCAAATGTCATTCTCAATGGTGAAAAACTGAAAGCATTTCCTCTAAGATCAGGAATAAGACAAGGATGTCCACTCTCACCACTATTATTCATCATAGTTTTGGAAGTCCTAGCCATGGGAATCAGAGAAGAAAAAGAAATAAAAGGAATACAAATTGGAAAAGAAGAAGTGAAACTGTCACTGTTTGCAGAAGACATGATACTATACATAGATAATCCTAAAGATGCTACCGGAAAACTGGTAGAGCTAATCAATGTATTTGGTAAAGTTGCAGAATCCAAAATTAATGCACAGAAATCTCTTGCATTCCTATACATTAACAATGAAAGAGCAGACAGAGAAATTAAGGACACAATCCCATTCACCACTGCAACAAAAAGAATAAAATACCTAGGAATAAACCTACCTAAGGAGGTAAAAGACCTGTACTCAGAAAACCGTAAGACACTGATGAAAGAAAACAAAGATGACACAAACTGATGGAGGGATATACCATGTTCTTGGATTGGAAGAATCAATACTGTGAAAAGAACTATGCTACCCAAAGCAATGTACAGATTCAGTGCAGTCCCTGTCATATTACGACAGGCATTTTTTACAAAACTAGAACAAAAAGTCTTAAAATTTGTATGGAGACACAAAAGACCCTGAATAGCCAAAGCAATCTTGAGGAAGAAAAACAGAGCTGGAACAATCAGACTCTCTGACTTCAGACTATACTACAAATGTACCAGTATTCAAGACAATATGGTACTGGCACAAAAACAGAAACATAGATCAATGGAACAGGACAGAAAGCCCAGAGATAAACCCACACACCTATGGTCAACCAAACTATGACAAGGGAGGCAAGGATATACAATGGAGAAAAGACAGCCTGTTCAATAAGTGGTGCTGGGAAAACAGGACAGCTACATGTAAAAGAATGAAATTAGAACACTCCCTAATACCATACACAAAAATAAACTCAAAATGGATTAAAGACCCAAATGTAAGACGGAATACTATAAAACTCTAGGAGAAAAACATAGGCAGAAAACTCTATGACATAAATCACAGCAAGATCTTTTTTGACCCACCTCCTAGAGTAATGGAAATAAAAACAAAAATAAACAAGTGGGACCTAATGAAACTTAAAAGCTGTTGCACAGCAAAGGAAACCATAAACAAGATGAAAAGACAACCCTCAGAATGGGAGAAAATATGTGCAAACGAATCAACAAAGGATTAATCTCCAAAATATAGAAACAGCTCATGAGGCTCAATATTAAAAAAACAAACAACCCAATCAAAAAATGGGCAGAAGACCTAAATAGACATTTCTCCAAAGAAGACATACAGATGGCCAAGAGCACATGAAAACTGTTCAACATCGTTAATTATTAGAGAAATGCAAATCAAAACTACAATGAGGTATCACCTCACACCAGTCAGAATGGCCATGATCAGAAAATCTACAAACAACAAATGCTGGAGAGGGTGAGGAGAATAGGGAATCCTCTTGCACTGTTGGTGGGAATGTAAATTGATACAGCCACTATGGAGAACAGTATGGAGGTTCCTTAAAAAACTAAAAATAGAATTACCATATGACCCAGCAATCCCACTACTGGGCATATACCCAGAGAAAACCATAATTCAAAAAGACACATGCACCCCAGTGTTCATTGCAGCACTATTTACAATAGCCAGGTCATGGAAGCAACCTAAATGCCCAGCGACAGAAAAATGGATGAAGAAGATGTGGAATATTCCTCAGCCATAAAAAGCAATGAAATTGGGTCATTTGTAGAGACGTGGATGGACCTAGAGACTGTCATACAGAGTGAAGTAAGTCAGAAAGAGAAAAACAAATATCGTATATTAACACATATATGTGGAATCTAGAAAAATGGTACAGATGAACCGGTTTGCAGAGCAGAAATAGACACACAGATGTAGAGAACAAATGTATGGACAACAAGCGGGGAAAGTGGGGGTGGGGGTAGAGGAGCGGTGGGATGAATTGGGAGATTGGGATTGACATGTATACACTAATATGTATAAAATAGATAACTAATAAGAACCTGCTGCATAAAAATAAAATAAAATAAAATTCAAATAAATAAAAGTAAGTTCTAACTAGATTGTTAAGAATAATAAAGCAAGTAGCAAAACAGTATAAAAAAAAGGATAGTGACATAAACTAGGATGTAGGTCATCAGAAAGAAGTGGATTATTTGGGAGGCAATATGAAAAGACTTGGTTATTGACTGGACATAGGAAATTCAGGGATAAGGAGGATTCAATAATATATTCTAGGTTGGTTCCAAGCATCATGACTGGGTGAAGGTACAGAGAATGTTAGTGGAACAAATGTTTATTTGTGGAGGGGAATAAATTAACTTTTAGTTATTTTAGGTTGGGGTGATTGAAATGTTTAGTAAGCAATAATATATATGAATTTGAATCTTGAAAGATAATTCTAGCTTGGGCATGTATATTTACTGTCATTAAAATATAGTTAACAAAAATCATAGAAAAGCAATAGACAGGAAAGAAGAATCTATTTAGACTTGAACTCTTTAGGCCAACCATATTTAAGGAATAGATAATGCAAAGAGGGTGTATGATGGAGTCAGAGAAGATACAGTATGAGAAATAAGAACAAGGAGAATGCCTAACCAAAAAACCACCAAAATTCTTTGAAAAGAAAGAAGAGGTCAACACTGTAAAATGCAATAGACAACAAAGAGAAAAAAGGAAAATGCTTCTGTTATGTCTAGCATTAAGAGAGTTATTTGGGGACAATAACAAAAAAGTCAGAAGTCAGGTTACAGATGGTTGACAAGTGAATGAAAGGTTAAAAAGAATGGCTGCCTACTGCAAGGAGGGAGGGAGGAAGAAAGAACAATTGAGCAATAGAAGAAATTTATATGTGGAGCAGACTAGCTTGCAAGACAATGTCTGGCAAACATTACATTAGTAGGTATGCAATCAATATTTCTTCAAGGAATAAATGACTGATCATCAGAATGAATGAATGAAATGAATGGGGAGAATAGTGTAACAGGTAGGATGAAATGAGGGAAGTGTAACAGGTTTACAATAATTATATTACTTTCATGTTCATTGAGCTGCTTCAAATCCTTTTGGGAATTTGATGAGATATTCATTACTTAATCAGGAATCTTCACAGTATTCAAATTTGCCATGAGTCTTGCCACATTTCCTTATCCTGGGACTTGTAAGTAAAATCATGGGAAAGGAAGGAAATTGAGCTAACATTTATTCATTGAGAGTACTTTGCTGGCATTATTGCATTTGATCTTTGAACAATCCTGTGAGGCAAGTATTATTATTTCATCATCTTACAAAAGAGGAAACTGAAGTTCAGAGGGGTTAAGTGATTTGCCTGAGGTCTTACATCATTATTTATAGGGCACTATTCTAAGCTATCAAAATCACCACTATAAATACTGTATGAAAGAATAAAATAGGTCTGTGAGCACAATTTAAAAACTATTCCAACTGGAGACATTGAGTGGCAATAGAATATGTTTAGAAAAACAGCATAGGAAGCAGGAAATTCTTCAAATACTAAAGTATACAGAAGATGAGAGTGTTGGCTTTAGAATCAGATTGTCTGTGTTCTATGACCTTGGGCAAGTTATACGTCCCTCCTTATGCCCCAATGTCCTCACATGATAAATGGGGATTAGAATTTTCCTCCCTGGTGCATTAAAATTTATGCAAAATATTTGACACAGTGCCTGCCACATGGTAAATGCTTAATTCATGACATTTATTTCTATCATTGGTATCACTATTTTTTACTAGAGTGACACAAAAGAGGAAAATCATAACAGTGATATTATCTTTTAAAGGTATTTGGAGACCCTATAATTAAAAAGTACAAAAGTGATATTACAAAACCTTGTCTCAGAGTACTTTCCATCTAAAACAACTCTAGTGGTCTCATGGGTGAAACATATATGTTAGCTGCCAAAGGATATGAGAGTTGGGTCAGATTTCTCCAAGATCTATACCTGAAACTCATGAAAGAACAAAAAATAATTGTTCTGTTTACATTATAGAGATTGTGAAATGAAAATATCCTTGAGCTCTGTAGCTTAATGATAGGGTGACTTGCTTTGGAATGGTGGGTATGCATTATAGACCACAGGTAGCCATGTTGACAGGGCAATGCTAATATGTCCACCCTGCTGTGGAATAAACCAACTTGAAAACTCCAAGAAAGAGAAGACAATTCTATTTCTCTGGCTGTTCTGAAAAATAACTATCCTTAAAATAGTGACATCCCAACACTCTAAAGTAAACCACTGAATCCTCTATCCTGACCTTGATGCCTAGCCTCCTTTGTGCAACCACCCATCTCTGGATGAACTGAGTATTGGAAAGGGAGTTTCAGCAGTGAAGATGATACTTTTTCTTCATGATGGTCATAGCACTGGCTAAATGAATTGAAGGGAGGGTATAATTTAAAAACAAATCCACATGAAAACAAAAATGAGTTTCTGGAAGAAATCAGGATGACAAAGTAAGGTTATTTATCGAGAATGGAAACTTGACCTTTGAGCAGCGAAGTTTGCAGAGACCACATCCTGTAATGGAAACAAATTCCTTATAGGGTGCCTATGGGAGTCCAACAGCGCATAAAAGTAAAATATAGCTGAGGGCTAGAAATGATGAAAAGATGGCCTGTGGTCCCTGGGCATAGCTTCAGCCTAAAGAAACATTTTATTAGCTTGGGATAAAAAGAACAGCAAACTCTTTTCTCTCCCTCATTTCTGTTTTCACTACCTTTGAGTATAAATATCATCTATGGACAGTGAATAGAAATACTACAGAGAAGCATAACTGATTGGAAGAATATGAATGAAGGGCTCAAAGTATATTTCAAGTATTCATCTTTATATATCCAATTCCTAATAGAGTGGTGCATAGTGGGCACTAAAATATTTGTTGAATAAATATGTAATAAATTATTCCTTTGATGCAACCACTGGACTATATAAGAATTTTCCTATAATACACCCAGATTTATGTTTTATTTAATGCCAAACAAGATCAAGGATTGTTTACATGATTCTTAGCATGCATCTCTGAAAGATTATTTAATAAGAAGAATAAACATTGTAATCAAATCTTGGTAAGCCAAAAAATAGAGGGGTAGGAAAGAACTATTTATTAGAAATAGTTTAACATGGAAAAGGCTAATGGACATTCTAAAATCACATTGCTCCTAAGTGCTATTAGCTATATAAAATTAGGCTGTCAGATGCTGCTTTATGAATAGTCAGTAAGGAAGAAAAAGAATCGCAAGGGACAAATCACTGTCATTCACAGAAGACTACCTGGCAGTCTCAGAATTAAGTTCACTCTTCAGGGCACGCTATCCTCAGCTGTTATAAATATGCCGGAATGCCTCTGTCAGCAGGCTCCATAAAGAGGCCACCTCCACCAATATGGTGCTTGTAAGATGCAGTCTGTTGCTCAGAGGGAAAGGGAACAAAGACATTTTGTTTCCAATTATTGTCACTTTGCCTTTTAGCTCAGCCAAGCAATTTCATGACCAGTAAGACAGAAAGGATTCTGAGCAGTAGAGTAACTAAACAAAATCCCTCTAATTAAATGACACTTGGCAAGGGCAGAGGACTCCCAGAGTCTAGTTTAGAGCAGGTTGTCTCTACATGGGATGAGCAGCTATATTTGAGGGTTAGAAAACACTTTTACTTTTGCAGATTACTCCACTGCCTCTCTGTGAGCCACTTATAGACCATACCTATCTATGAATGTTCTCAGGGGTCCACTGATTTGCATTACATGACATAAAATAAATAGAGGTTTTGGAATGACTACAGTCTTTTATAAATGGTATACAATAGTAGTTCCCTAATCTATTTTTCTGCCTGATGCCCTAAGCAGATATCTTATTTACCAGCATATCTGGCATCATTTGAGATTCTAAAGTTTACATATTTAGCCTACAAGTTGTCAGAGGTCAGAAAGTGGTTTACAGACTGTATTCAGGAAAATCCCAGGATTTTCTTTGTCAAGTCATGGCAGTGGCAGACCTGTGTGACTGTAGTAGAGTTGATCTGTTAGTTATCCTTTAAGTCCTAGTTCTGAAATCACAGAACCTCTGGAACTCTGAGATCTAAGAAGCCCCAGGGGCCAGGGCGGGAAGTGAATGCCAATACTTGGCCAAATGCTCTCCATGGCCCACTGAACAAATAGAACGGTGTTCTATAAATCAGAACACAGAAGATCAATGATTATAGTCTTAACAGTCATTTGAGGTCTATATGGCTGTTGTTCTAGAATCTTTTAATGGGAATCACTGAGCTACTTCCTATCCTAGGAACCACGAACCTCTGGGGGCCTCTGTGGAATAACCAAGGGTCTTCAAATCCAAATGCAGAGGAAGCATTGTTAGTAGAATGGAAAAATATTTTTTTTGCACCCAAATGTACTTTCCAAATATATACTGACACTGATAAATACAACAAATTTATTTAAAACATTTCCTGAAAGCATATCTATTGATTGCTACATTTTTTTATTATTATTAAATGATTCTAAAAGTTGAACTGACAGCAAGACATTGTGGGACTGTAAAAAAATGTTGATAATCAAGTGCATTCCTCTCTTTCAAAAGACTCTGGAAGCACCTCCACAGAGAAAATAATAAAGTTGATAAGCATAAAAATGGATAGGGAAAAAAAGGAGAAATGTTTCAGCTACCAAATTTTCAACCCAAAGAAGAGATCTGGAGTGACTGAAGTCACTTATTCCAGGTGCATTAAAACTTATCTATCTACCTCCATACAGGAAAAGCCTTCTGCTGTAAGATACATATTAACTTGGCTCTCTAATTAGTACTTAGATATTTTTCTCCCTATTCTTCCTTTGAATGACAGCAGTATCTAACACTAAATTTGCCAACCTTCTATTGCAGCATAAATTTTATGAGACTTTCAGTAAGCCATTATTCTATCATTTTCTATCTGTAGAGATCTTAGTCATAAATGGGTGGCTTATCCTGACATGCTGGGATTTAAAAAAAAAAAAAAACTTTTATCTTCTGATACGTGAAACAGTCTACACGTTTTAATATAGAATATATCCTCCAAGTCAAACTCAATTCCCCAAGTAGTACAGAAGGTGCAATCTAAACATTTCAGGTAGGAGTGAACCGTTTACATAGAGAAATAGTTCTTGCTAATAGCGTCTAAAATGATTTCTATTTTATTCACCAAGACATGAGATAAAAGGCTTCCCTCTACTGAAGACCTTCACATCATGACAGGTCATATAGAACCCCAAAGTTTAATTATTAACAATAAGTTTTCCAAAGACAGACATTTAGTCCTTGTTTTTTCATATCATGTTGGATCAATACCATCTAGCATAATAACTAGTACACTGTAGATATTTGTTAGTTTTTGAATGAATAAATGAATTAATGAGTAGATGAGTGAATTACATCAGCAATTTAGTGACTCAATGAACTTACTTTAGCCTAAAATAATGAGCTCAGTAGTGGAGACAAGGTGTAGTTTGGGATGGGGGGATGGGGCTTTAGAATCCATAACTCCATAACATTTCCCCAAAGGCACTTCAAATAAATATGAAATCTAAGTTAAAATATTCTTTATATTTCTATGTAAACTTCAATTCAAGAACAGTCAATTGGCACATCCTTCCAAGAAGACTATCCTCGACTCATGCCTGCTTTACAAAGAAATTCTAGAACTGCAATTCAATCAATGATTAAGCCAAATACATATTTTTTTCATTCCATTTTCCTCCCAAATATTTTGTTAAAATTTCCAAAATTCTATACAAGTCTGCCCTGGCATTACCTTTCTCTATTACTCTGAATCATTAGAATATAGGCCCCACAAGGACAGGGATCTTGGCCTATTTTGTTCAATAATGTATGTGAAGCACCCAGAACAGTGCCCTGCAGAAAACAGACACTAAATAAATATCTTGCATTTTTTAACGTTCCACCCACCATAGCCTTTGATGCTTCATATCACTGTGTAACACTCTGCATACATTCATCCCTTGTTATCTGACTCGATACCTTATTTTCCAAATTATTTTTTCCTTAGTCAAAACCAATTTAAAAAAAAAGAACACTATAATCAATATAGTGGAGACATTTAGTCATTAATTGGACTCCTACTTAGACACTGTTTCTTTGGGTGCTTAATAGTGCCTACTGGAAGACCCTTCCACTGAGTGAAAGGACAGGAAGATGCCAAAGCAAGGGGGTGAAATAATTATACTTACCCAGATCAGCAGTTATACTTTGGAAAGCACTGTTATATACACCACCTTATTTAATCTTCACACCTGTTTTGTAGAGTCAGACCTTATTTTCTCAATATTTAGAAGAAGCAGCTGAAGCTGAGAGAGGCAGACTTGCCTGAGGTATACACAGCTAGTAAGTTTGACCCTTTTCCTACCCATTTCCCTTGGAAATTTGCTTTCTATCCAACACATTAGGTCCAAATGCATTCTACAGAGTTAGATACTTAGGAAGTTACAGACAAACCAACAAATAATAAATAGAGGCAAGGATATGTATCATATTCACCATTTGGATTGTTGTGCAATAGCTTAATAAAACTGATGTGTAAAATGAAAAACTGAAGAACAAGCCTTAATCTCCTTGAAACCAGACCTCCAGTGGAACAAATCCATGTGCAATAAAAATTGGAAAACTGTGCAGAAGGCAGAGAAGTACGTAAAGACACAGGTGGACAACCTTTCAAAGTGAAAGAGATCATTGTAATTCTGCAGGGATGCACACCCACCAGACCATGTGGCAGCTGCCTTCTAGACCTCTGTCACACTCTGCTCTGCGTGCCCCTGAAGTCAGTGGGGGAAGGAGGGCTTCCTTCCTTTCTCACTAATCATCCTTGACATCCAGTTGGCACACCCATCAAAGACAGTCTATTTGTGGCTTTCTAGGTCAGCCTGGCACTGTGGGAGGAGAGTGTCCATATTTATAGGTAGCCTAGGGTTGTAATTAGTGTTACTCTGCGTCATTTGGGGGAGCTCTGGGGTACCTGTGCTGTTGCTGGGATTCAATTTGCAGGTGTGTGCCTGTGTCCTTTGAGGGAGGCATATTCAACTTAAAAACGCTTAAGCTGCAGGGCCCCTCACTTGCATGGGCCCCTTCCAAGACCCTGGGAAAAGGTAGTACCTGCACAGAGTCATGTTTTTGTAAAATGTATAAAAACTGCTATATTTTTCTATTCTATCTACTCCTTTGTTATCTTTTCCCTTGTGTCTGGTGGTACTGACATAGCTACTGGTACCTCCTGGAGGTGGCTAAATGTGGATTACATTTGAGATACATTAATTTGGGTTTATAGGATATATTTGCACAGTTTACAGTCACTTCCCTGTATAGTTAAGTTACTAATAACAAGACTGCCCAGCTAGTAAGTGTAAGAGATGTCACTCAAATTGACCTTTGTCTGACTCCAATGCTAATGATCTTAACAGTGAACAATATGGCCCTTCATATGCTTAGTGATCCATCAACAAGCATTTGATTCCTTAACCTAAAGGCAAAAGAAGAGAGTCTCAGCTACTTGCCAACATTTATACCAGATCGTGTTTCTTCACCTGGCCCTGACACACCTGTCTAGCTTTATTGCTGACTGCTCCATCCTTGTACGTACCACAGATATGCTACAATTCCCTGTATCCTATCCATATACATCTTCTCGTACACGTTGTTTCCTTGGCCTGAAATGGCCTGACCCAACAATATGTCTACAGATTCTTATTAAATTCTTGTTGATTTAGTATGAAATACTGACATTCACAAATATAAAATTCATAATATGCTAATACTATGAAGACACCAATGACAATTGCCTAATAAGAGTTGTCAAATCAAACAGTATTTAAGAATGCTCATGGTAAATAAAAATTTGTAATGCCCCAAAATCTTACAGTTCAAATGAGAAAGTTTTTTCATAAATGTAGCACTTCCAAAAATTTACATGACAACACCAATAAAGAGTTGTAAAGATGAACAATACTTTACATGTTTTCAATAATCAAGTATAATTTTTATCAACCCTGGTTAAGAAAGGACTTAATTATGTTTCTCTTTTCTCTGTAGAAAATGATATTGCAGAATTGTTGTCACAAATCATGCAACCAAAATGTAGGTTAAAAGGTATTACAGAGGTGTGTTAAGCATTTAAATAATAAAAAATAGTGTGTTATTTTTCTGGATTTTGGGCTTTGTAATATTTGGTGCCTCTTCAACATGTATACATCATTGTGATTTCTTTTTTTCACTCTACATATTTCTTTTGTTTTGGTAATTTTACATTCTTTTTCCTGAAGAATACCCCCAAATTGTATAAGCTTCAGGCACTGCAACACCTAACTTTGTTGGAGGAGGACTTTAAAAGAAAACACAGATTAATGATGTGTCTACAGATCTGAGTTTAGATGCTCTCAGGAAAGCACAATGGGTCTCCCTGGCAATACAGAGAGGAGACAAGTCACCTGGAGCAAACAAAATATCAATAAACTCCTGCCCTGCTTCAGGACTCAGCAAAGGAAGTCCTGGGGAATCAGGAATGTGACACTCTGTATTGTTTCATGGATTTGTTTCTTCAGGCAATCATAAACCATACAGGGAGGATTCTTAGGAAAGTTGCTCTCAACAGACTTGCATTTTGGTGGTGCTGATGCTGGACAGCTCAGTGGGAAGATGGCTCTGCACGTCCTCTAGTTGGGGGAAGGGCATAGAGGACAGCCTAAGGGAGTTACCGAGAAGGACTGCTGAGACCAGGATATCTGACCAGGTGGCAAAGGGGCCAAAAGCGTTCTATTGAAGCAATTGGTCCATAGGATTCTCAGTACAGGATAAGACCTAATGTAAACAACAGCAATTCTCAGTGGGAGCCATGCCACAAAAAGAGGGCGTTTTGGAAATGTATAGATATATTTTTGGTTGTCACAATGATTGTGGAGCACTGCCAGATTTAGTGGGCAGGGACCCTGAATGGTCTTCAATGCGCAGACAGTCAAGTCTAATAAAGGACTGTTCTACACTCTGCACACATTTCAAGTGTTCTGCTGGATAGTGATGTAGAATGGCTGACCACCCTATTGATAATCATTTGGGTCTTTTATATAAACACAAAATACTTTTGCATGATTGTAATATAAACTGAATTTTATACCATGTAAATAATGGGAATTAGTTTATAACTTCCCCCAGGTTTGTTCATCTTTTCCAAATATCATGACCCTCCTGGCAAAGCAGCGTATTTTATTCCCATTATTAATATACTGTACCTGAGTCATTCTTTATTTGTAGCTGTTGCATTTACAGAAATTGTACACATACATAGAAATGCACTTACGTTTCACTGACTTCAAATTATCGAATGGAAGGAAAAAGTTTTTTAAAAGTATTACAACCTATTCACTATAAGTAGATACAAGAACCTATTTTATTATTTATTCTATTGTGGTGGTTCTTCAATGTGTTTATAGCATCAGCAAATAATTCAGAGATGTTCACAACATTATTTTGCCCACTAAAATTTGGTTTTTCAAATATGAACAGTAAGCCGGTAGGTTGAATCAAGTAATAAAGGCAAAAACAGAATTTACAAGTGAAGGAGGGAGGATGCAGTCTGGAAACAGTGAATAATGTGTACATATTTTTAGCTAAGCCTATTGACTGGAAACTAACATGGAAGCATTCTGACTTTGAATAGGACAAGTAGGATATAAAAGAAGACAATTTCAGTCATTTATGGATTCTCTAGAAAGCCTTGACTGTTTCAGATATAGGCATTCGTGACAGGTTGTGTTATGTTCCCGTAGTTAGACCTGCACCATATCCTTCATTAGAGTTTTTAAATATTGACATACATAATATTTTATTATAAATTACTTTTCTTTACTTCTCTTTTATATTGCTATAAAGATACTATATTGAGCTTTTAGGAGTTAGGTAAATAGATGGGTTACATTATCCATGACTATTATATCAGGTGAATAGATGAATGTTATGAAAATATTGGCTATAAAAAAGGAGTGTTGAGTCTGACAGAGCTTAGGACCAGAAATATTGTGTGAAGCAGTGGAAGAAGCTCATGCTTAGAGGTTGGGATTCTCCCCTTGGTCGTAGGAGTCTGCCAACAGGCAGAAAGGGGTCCCTAGCAGAGTGTCTCCCATATTAGAGGAATTCAATTCATGTTTAACACCTGGATGGATGGATTTAAAATAAAATTAGGTTCCACAACCCTCACGTGCCTCTGGAAAGAGAGTAAAGGTTTTTTGTTTTGTTTTGTTTTTTTGTTTTAAGGAAATGATCCACTGAATAGAAAGGTTATTTAAGTCAGCTGTTTCAGAGGAACTGTAGGTAGAGAAACAAGTAATAGAAACTCAAAATTTCCCCTCACAAACTCTTTCTATTTGGCCTGTGGAAGCTCAACTGAGCATCTGTTAAAAATCAATAATTTTTAATGTTACTAGGCATAAAAACAGAAGCAGATTCATAGGCTATGATTAATAAAGGTAAAAATTTGCTCCTAATAACCAAAAACAGCTAGGCCATGTTAGATATGTTTGCAGCCAAAAAAGTTTATGGTTTTACAAAGTAAATGGCCAAATCAATCTGGATATTGCATTATTTCAGAGAAGGTGTTTCACTTATCAGAGTGCATACATACCAGCATTTCACTCCATTATAAAGTCACATCATGATATTTCTCAAAATGATGGAGGCTGTCATACATATATATATGTGTGCATACATGCATGTGTATAAATGTATACATACACATGCTTATCCATAGACTCTTGTTCCCCCTCCCAAAGCAATAAATTAATATCCATAGTGAGTTTGTCCTAGAACCACAATGCTGTTATCCTTGAAATGCTTCTCAAAAGGCTATTCATTTTGTTGTACTGATTAGGATTTCATCTTGCCAAGACCTATAGTAATCAAGCATTTATAGCTTATAGAAAAATTCCACTCAAATTGAGAATTTTGCTTATTAAAATATATCTTAATAAACGTGACATAACAAGTCACGAATCAGAAAGAGATTTTTGCAAAGTACATAACCACACATTTAAATCCCAAATTTAACTAAATTCAAAATATCAATAAGAAAATGACAGAAAGAAAAAAAAAAAAACCCAGGGAAAAGAAAAATAGCAAATTCCTGAACAGGAATGTCACAGATGAGCAAATATGAAGACTCATTACTTTTAAAAAGTAATGTGAAGTGATGAAAAAGCCAGCAGCATAAAAGGCTCTTGTTTCATTCCTGCAGGTAACTTCCTACAAACCTGAGTAGTATGACAGAAATTGCTTGACCAGAGTTGGGCTTTAAAGCTGACCATGGAGGACAGAGAATCAGAACAGCTGTGATCCCAGCTGTTTCCATCCACTCCTGGAGCATAGCCTTTGTATCCAGCAGCACCTAGAACACATACTATAATAGTCTCCACTAAATACCGGTGAATGAATGAACAGACCCACGTGCGTATCCCCCATGAACACATGATTTGTCAGTAGCCACACCAATGTTGCAGAGAAATCTCTTGGTGGGAAGCTTGAAATCTGTGGTAAAATCTATCTCTTTCAAAAACCTAACCAGGCTATTATATACACTACCAAATGTAAAATAGATAGCTAGTGGGAAGCAGCTGCATAGCACAGGGAGATCAGCTCCGTGCTTTGTGACCACCTAGAGGGGTGGGATAGGGAGGGTGGGAGGGAGACACAAGAGGGGGGGGGGAATATGGGGATATATACATACATATAGCTGATTCACTTTTTTATACAGCAGAAAGTAACACAACATTGTAAAGCAATTATACTCCAATAAAGGTATTAAAAAAAAAAAAAACTAACCAGGAGAGTAAATCAACCTGACACTTAGGAATTCCCAATCCTCAAGTAACATCATATTTTAGATCACCAGCCCCCCCGCATGACTCCTGTCATCTCACAGCTCCTTCACTCCAAGTAGCTCCTGTAGCTCATTCCCACACAAGAAGCACCTGTTAGAAATACACATACAGATTTCTTATTCTCCCTTTCTAATTTGCACAAGATCGAGCTTCTTAAGTAGAGTTTGAGCTCCTTCCCTAAGTTGTAAAATAAGTGTTCATACAAAGCAGCACATATTTTGTACATAACTGGATAGCAAAATAAGTGTTGGTAGAGATTCTGATGTCTTTTCTATATATAGTCATCAATTTGAATGGCACATTAATGGTCAAAATGCCTACTAGTACAACTCAAGAAATTCTCATTTTCCAAGTCACCTGTCCATATCAACACCTGTTAATACCCTCTCTTAATCATTGAAACTGAGCAGGACCCTATTGGACCTTCCCAGGGACAGACCCCCTCTTATGTCTCCCACCTCTTATTTACAGCAAAGATTTAGCCTCCTAGGTCTTCCCCAAGTTACAAAGAGCAATTTAATCAGAGAAGTGAGAAAATGCAAAAACAAAGGAAAACAGTCAAGCAAGACAAAATAATAATAGTTTATCCATAAAACAAAGCCAAGGACCTTTATTTCCTCCTCAAGGGCTATAGATAATATCCTGAGCCATATCCTTGAGTTGTTTGGCAATTACTAAAACCCCCACCAAGTGGAAGAAGTTAACTGCATGCTAACCACCAGCATGCAGACCCCAGACCAGTTGAGCCAGAAAAGTGGTAATTGAGATTCCCTTAAACGTCACCCTGTTACCTCACCATCAAGCAATCAGAGAATTGTGCAGTATGAGCTGATCAGGCAGCCTGCAACTACACCTCTAACCTTGCCTTCAAAACCCCTTCCCTGAAAGCCATCTGGGAGTCTTTTGAACATGAGCTTCCTGTTCACCTTGCTTGGCCTTGCAATAAACACTGTACTTTCCTTCACCACAACCCTGTGTCAGTAAATCGGCTTTACTGTATGTCAGGTGAGCGGACTCAAGTTTGGTTTGGTTTGGTAATAATATTATATGTTCATCTTAAATTTCCTATTGGCATTATAAATGAACCTATATCCTAGGTAACATCTCATCCTAGTTTTTTTCTTTAATCTCAGTTGTACCTCTATTGGAACAAAACTCAAAACCAATTTTCTTTTTCAGAGCTTCTCTTGCCAGTTCTTAGCTTCCTTTTTACTGGTGGTTGACTTCTGTCCATAAATACCAGCAGTTTCAATGATAGGTATGGATAGATGGAAAAGACTTACCAGAAATCATTATATTTCTAGAGATCTCAAAAGTTTCTCAGCATTATTATACTCAGCTATACCTTAGTATGCCATAATAATTACTTCATTCACTCATTCACTTACTCACTGTTGAATTAGTGGTTACCTTGTGTTTTAGGTGTTGAGAGTGATTTGAAGTTCTATACCGTATCAGCTAGTCTCAGAATGAACACAGTCCCATCATGAGGCCAACTATTTTCCATCATTTGGCAGCCTGCTGCCAAGGTGGCAAAAATAACGTTTTATCTCTGACAAAGTTCTTTTGCTGCACAAGCATTTCACATGAAACTCGTCAATAATTAAGAGCCACTAAAAATTCTCTTCAGCTCTTTGGAAGTTAATGAAAACACCTATGATTTAAAAATTGGGCAATTTAAAAAACCTTTTCTGAGTCTCTTCATTAAGACATTGTTAAGGAGAATCCATGACTTAAAATCCTAAACCACCTTTCTGGAATGCAAACTGTAGTGATTAAAGCTTAGAAATGCAACCAACATGAGACAACACCCTTGGCACTGAAGTAAGCAGGGCATGTAAGCAGGGCATGAACAAAATATTCAACTCAGTAAAAAGCAATACCTGATCTCGATGTTGTTTTCTGCTCACATGTTTCCAAGATTTTTTTTCTTTAGTCTAAACATGGTAACCCTGCTTAACAATAACCAGGCAGGATGTTGCTTGCTACTTACAAAATAATTAAAATAAAATATATGAATTAAATTGGATTATTTGACTTAAAGTACTTACACCACTGATCTTTCCTTTCCATCAGCAGCTGGAGAAATGCAGGGAAAACACCACGCTTCAGTTCAGCTATACTTTATAGCCTTACTGACACCAGATGCTAGGATTATTCTGGAAATGTAATTAGTTTCAATTAACTAACATCTGGCCAAACATAAACATCCTATTTGGGATTCAGGTAAAGGAAAACACATTCCTACAGAGCAAGCTGGTTTACTGAACAGTCTGAAAAAGCTTAAGAAATTCTATTTATGTCATTGAGAAAGAACTACTTTATTAGAACTGGCTTTTAAAATGTATTCCTAGAGATTTTCTCCATCTCTATGTTTCTGGATTAACCTCCAACATAACTGCATGAACCAAAATCTGTTTACATAATACCAGGTCAAATCCTATCCCATCAAATACCAAGTCAGCTGAAATCTCTGCGTGTCTCAACCCCAGCCAAGAGCTCATCTATTTCAAGAAAACATTTAAATCTATTTTCAACATGACAAAAGAAACATCCCCTTGGAATTGGCTGTGATAGGATTTGTGTGGCTGTTCCACGGGGATAATATGTTTGAGGGAAGAATTTGGCTTTGTGATAGTTATAAGTGATTCTTTACTTGGGAGCTGTACATAACAATATAGATGATAAATCTGTAAGCTGATGAGCTGAATATAGAGATCAAACTAAATACCACCAGGCTTAGTGGGAATAAAATCACACTTTATTAAAGAGAACTTTTTCTATATATGGGTTTATTGGTCCACCCGCACAATACACTTCTATTCAAATTTGAGACTTTAGAGAATGTAGACCGGCCAATGAGCTGAACACTGTCAACACATAGAGCAGATTTCAATCTGTAACTAGAAAATGGTCAAGAACTCAAGTCCTGTAATATCTAAGTGGGAAAACATTTGGTTTCTTGCTCATTTCCATATTTGTAATATTCAGATAAAATTACCTTTAATCATCATCCATACTAAAGACTCAAATCAAAAAACATGTTCAAATTCAAGGGATTGAAAAAAATTTGATGCTAATGTAGTCTAAAGCCTTCTATCAAATAAAGGTTTGTAAAGCACTTTGGCACTCTACGCTTCTGTAACCATAGAAAGAGACAAATTGCAGAGGTCACATTTGACTTCTGGACAAACTTTTCCTATTTTACCTGTTCTATGTGTAGAAGGAGATTGTCCTTGGTGACAAATTTCATTCTATTAGCACCACTGCCATATTCCTCACAGCCCAGCTCAGATACACAGATCATACACATGGAATAAAGAGCACACAAAACTAAGGCACATATGCAATAGTGACAAGATGTATTTAAGCAACTAAAAAACAACTTCAAATTTATTTCTTACTTTTGCATTCATGCATATTAAATTTTCCCATTTAGAAAGGAAAACTCACACACATGCACACACACACACACTACAAGCACATTTCCTTAATACTATTTACCTCTTTCTAATTTGTGGCCAAAATTCTAGATGGAGTAATTTACATTAACTCTTCCATTTTTTCCTCACTCTCTCCCCCCTGAACCATGCTCTACTTTCATCCTTTTGCTGAAAAACAGGAATTTCTCAATGCTTCTCTTCCATTATCTCTATGTTGAGTTGAACACAATGAACTTTCCCCCTACTTGGAAATACTCTACCATGTTGGCTTTCAACATACTTGCTTCTATCCTCAGCTCCCCACCTATTCCTTTCCTATCTACTGGCTCCCCTTCCTCTGTATTCTCTTTAAATGTTGGTGTTGCCTTGGGTGTCCTCATGCTATGCAGTCTCCATAGCCAATCCCATTTATTACTTCAACCACCACCTCTATGGTGACAACTAATGAATCTATATCTTTACCCCGTATCTTCTTTTCAAGCTCCAGGCCTATATTTCAAACTGCCAACTACTTAATCAGCCTCACATGATTGTCTCTAGATATCTCAAACTCACTGTGTCCAAAATGAACCTTCTCAACCCTACTCTTACTAGTTCCTCCTGCTGAATTCCCAGTGTAATGTCATCATCTACACAATCTCCCAAACCAGAAGCATGAGTATCATCCAACTTCCTCTGTCTTCTGGTACTACTGCTTTAGACATCTTCTCTCATTTGGATAAGTAAGAAGCCTCATATCAGCTCCTTGTTTTGAGACATGATGTCCCCACCTTCAACCCCAGGCCTTGACAATCCATCTTTCACAGTCTAGATGCAAATCTGATGTCACTCTCTTGATAACAAGCTATAAAGGTCTTCAGGATAAAAGTCAAATCCTTTCACTTAGGAAATGCCTTTTTTGATCAGATCTGTATCAACTTTTTCAAAAATTGTATGCCACCAACTCTGATGTGCTAGATGATCATTTGTCAGCTTGGTTACACTGGGAACTGTTTTCTAGAATCCCCTTTCCTATAGAATTCCAGGTTAGAATTAACCAAAAGTAAGATCATGAGAGATTTGGGAAGCAGAAGTGAAGCAACCACCAATACACTATGAAGGTCATTGATGTTTAGAGGCTATGGGAGAGAGATGCAGACATGCCGGAGAGTCTCAGCTTGGTATCTATCCTTCCACTTCCAGGTTTCATTCCTGATTGCTGACCATGCTGAGTGACAGAGGCTTTGGGCTGAAAAGAATGCACTTTACTGCAAGTTCACAGAGGTAGTAGCCACGAAGATTAACAAATGTCCATAACTCTTATACCAGCCTTCCTTTGTATCTCTACTCCGGAAGCAGTTTCTACATCACAGATTTCCTCTCCAGCTCCATACTAGGGCTGGTGAGTGATATATTTTTTGTCCTTTAACTCTCTTTTGGACCTTACTTCTCCAACTCCTATAATTGTGTAACATCTAATTCTTATGATAGATTCCTTATTCCATAACACCACCTGACTAAACCCTGACTGACACATCTGATGCACAATCTTTATGTACCACCTTGATATACTTGAGGTGCTCCATACATGCCCTGCTTTTAAGTGCTTGTGCCCATGCTGTTCCCTTGGCCTGCTATTCATTTGCCTCTACTAGTCTTCTCCCCACATCTTCCTGACTAATTTCTGTCAGTCTCAGCCTTCACTACATTATCACCTCCTGTTGGAAAGATTTCCCTGCTATCCATGCACTGACATTATTATATCAATTACTATAACACATAACAGTTACTAATTTATATAAGTTTTCTAATTACTAAACTATTTATCTCCTGTCACCATCCCTAGATTGTGAGATCCCTGAAGGCAGGCATAATGTTTATCCTGTACCTTCAAAACCTGGCACAAAACTTATAAATGTGATCTGAAGTAGTACCCAGATAAGAAAAAACTCCAGCCAACCAAATCACCTGGCATCCAGATATATGGAACGATACTCTTCTTTATTTTCAAAGACTCTGACCTCAAAAGAACCCACAACAACTGAGTTAAGACCTTTGATAGCAAATAGAGATACTGTTTAGAGTTCAAAACTCAAGTTCAGTGCCCAAAGGGCTGCTATTACTATTTCCATTTCATTCGAGAACCTGCTTAAAACTCTCCAGGTACACCTTATCCTCTGCAGCAGTGGTTTTCAAATAAGGTTCCTGAAATCCTGAGATCTCCTTGGAATTGCTTCAATGGTCCACGTAAAGAAGAACGAGTTGGTATACCATAGATGGGAGAATATGAGCTGTTATTTTACTCTCTATTCTTACTACATGAGACTCCCTTTTAGACATATGTTTGGAAGAAAAAACAAAAACAAAAAAAGATGTCCCTTATTTAAGAAAAGTTGAAAAACACTAGCTTATGGAATAATGTCAAAGTTCCTTAGCAGAGCTGGTCAAGATCCCCGTGAACTATGCCCTGCCTAACTCTACAGATCCTTCTCCTGCCATCCCCTCTGTTTGTATTCTAATAGTTCACGACATAGAGCACTCTGGTTTATTCTGATTCTGCCTTGGTTCACACTATTCCCTCTGCCTGGAATGCCCCTCCTACTTCTTGCCTAAATACACTCGTGTCAAAAGTAAGCTGAGAGATAACCACCTCCAAGGAAGTTTTTTCCTGAAACCACAAGAAAGTTTTCATCCTCTCCGCTTTTGTGGTACCCCAAATACATCTCTACTGTAATGCAGCATTGCACGGACATTATCTTTTCCACTGGCTGTTCCATATTCAACTGTGAATGTTGCAAGATGTGTCTTAATCATCCTTGTGCCTCCAGGGCTTAGCATAGGCACCTACACAATGTTCCATAAATCAGCATTGAATAAAACCCTCCCACATATAAAGATCTTAATTCATCAAACAATTTTAGACTAAAGAAAGAAGAGAAGAAAATGAAATAGAAGGAAACTGTTTATTTAGATCCCAGAATGTGCTAGCTGGCTTCCATATACAGCTTATTTGAGTCTCACAAGAACTCTGACACCGATACCATTGTTCTCATTTTACAGTTAGGAAATTGTGGCTCACAGAAGTTAAGTAAATCCTATGGGATCGAGTATCTAGGAAGAGAGTGAAAAAGATTTGATTTCAGGGTTGCCTGCCTTCAAAATCTAAGTCTTTATGCCAATCTACATGTGTGATGGTTAATTTTCTGGGTCAACTTGACTGGGCTAAAAGGGATGCCCTGATAGCTGATAAAACATTCTTTCTGGGTGTGCCTGTAAGGGTGTCTCCAGAAAAGATTAGTATCTGAATCAGCAGATTGAGTAAGATCTCCCTCACAGATATAGTTGGGCAACATTCAATCCATTAAAGACCTGAATAAAATATAGAGGTTGGCAAATTTGCTCTCTTGTTTGATCTGGGATGTTCAGCTTCTCCTGCCTTGGACACTGGCACTCCTGGTACTTAGGCCTTTAGACTTGGACTGAAACTTCCACCATTAGTTCTACTGGTTCGCAGGCTTTGGAGTTTGAACCAGAACTACACCATCAGGTTTCCGGGGTCTCAAATTTGTGGATGGTGGCAGATTAATACATATTCAAATATGACATCAAAGAAAACTGGCCAAGAGAGTGCACCTCTTCTACAAATGTCTGCATAATATTTCAGCCTGCTTATTTTTTCCAAATTTTCCTGGCAACCAAGATTTTAAAATAAAATATTCCTTTCAAAGAACAGCAGTCTATTTCTAAGTATACGCCACCTACTCAGTCAATTTAATAAACACTTATTTAGCACCAACTAAATGCAAGTCACTGCATACAGCCTTAGGGGAGACATAAAATAAGGAAGGCATGATCCTTACCCTTCAGGAGCGCATAATCTAAAAATACACATTAATGACTCTGAATGGAGGCAGATGGTGATAAGTGCTTGTGGTAGAGGCACTTACAACGTGCTAAGGAAGCATAAAGCAGGGAGAGATTAATTCCAACTGTGGAGTAATAAAACACCTTGGTAAATTTATCTTTTACTGCACACCAAGAAAGTCTTTTATGACCCAAGCCAAAGAATGCATTTTTTTGTAAAATACCAGGGCTTATTCAAGAAACTAATAGACATGGGTTTTGTTAGCAAGAATAGAATTTAACAATAGAAGCAGCCCTACCTATAGGTGTTTTCCATACCAGCTGGAGGAAACCCATGGGTTGATTTATTTAAAGGGCTCTCAGTCTTTTTGGAAGAGACTGTATGTGGTTCTGCCTACAAACCTATGTCCATTCACAGCATTTCTTTTCAGTTCACTTGTGCGCTTAACGTGAAACTGGTCAGTCTTGACACAGGAAACGTAGATTGCAAAGGATATAGCTCAGGCCTAACCAATAAAGGATGAAAACAAATCAGATTTTTTTTCTTTAATTTTAACAGAAAGCAACTACAGCAGCTTAGCTAGTTGAAACCTTGATTTGAAGCTCTTAAATGACTGTGAATGAGGCCAACAGTGCTAAACGACTTCCTCCACGCGCCAAGTGGATTTACTAGGTGCTGGCACCACTGTACCAGACTGAAGTGGTTAGACTGGAATTAAAAGTAAAAACACAGACAATTCCTACAGTTCCATCACTAAAAGATCAACTTACAGAATTTGTTCTGTTTAGAGATTGGCAGTACACTGTAGACACAAAGGAAACAGATCATTCACACTAAACATGTTTTAAAATAAGGAAATCCTGATTTAATGTAAAAATAAATGATATGTGTATTTTTATATGTTTATTTTTTTAATTAACAGTTTTCCTAAAGAAGATACAGCCATAGAAAAAATATAAACTAATAAAAGGCCAATATATTGTTATTTCTAAAAGCTGTCTCCCAGATAGGATGACCATATACTATAGCAGAGAAGAAGTGGGATTTGACAAAAGCCAATGGGCCAATAAAAGGTTCTGTTTCTGTGAAATCTTGAATCTGCTTTAGAAAGAAGAGGAAATTGATGGGGGAGTATCCATGACCTTGTTGCCTTCCTAATCCACTGCTACCAATATATTATTCTATTGATATTATGATAGATACAGTTTTCCTTTCCTTTGATTGGAACAAGCAGTTTATAGTACCCGCTTCTACTTTTTTTTTTACCAGTGTTTTGCTCTGTAATTTATTAAATCTGGCCTTTGTCCCAACTATTGCCATTGTACAAAAATATTCTCAATAGTTATCAATTACATCCTTCACATATGATCTTTATCCTTATGAAGGTGAACTCTCTCTTTTACCTCATACAAGTTGTTAGGTGAGAACACTTCTCACCGTGTTTAGAGTGAATGATCGGTGAGAACATGGTCTCTGTTCTCAAGGAGCTTACATTTGAGAAGAGAAAACAAATATTTAAGCTCCATAATTATAAAATGTGAGAAGTGGTATGGGGAAAGGTGCTATTATAAGAGAAGGAATTGATTTCCATTGGGAGGTGAGGGAATGTCTTGCTGGGGAAATGACATTTGACCTGAACTTGAAGAATGGTTGAGGTCAGATGAGAGTAGGAAGAAATTATAGTTCCTACAATGAGACCAGAGATGTTTATTATACTCCATAAATGACATACATGTAACATAGATTTAAGTTTTAAAGGTTGCAAAGTAGGAAGAAATTAAATATCATTGGAAGATGAGCTTTTTCTAGAATTATATATAGGATAGAACCTATTACAAGTATAAGGTTTTATAGGTACATATACACACACATACACATACATCTTTCTTACAAGAATCAAATGAGCTTAACAAATGGCTAGAACTGAATCAGCCCTTGGGATCTACCTTTAAAAAATCTGAATCCTTCCCACCTAAGACATTTTAAAATGGACTTGCATCAAGAGATATAATATATATGGCTTTCATATCACTCACATTACAGCAACTCCTTTGAAAATGGATTCAAAGTAGGTTGACTCCCAAATTCATTGATTCCAAATCCTATGACCCTCATAGCAAAAATGATGAAGATGAATATGAAAATTACAATTCATAAGGCAGAACATGTGCATTATATTGATAGTCCTAAAATCATATCTCAGATATGATTTCTCTTTCCTCATAAAATTCAACTCTAAGTTTAAAGAAATGTTTATAGTACTCTGGAAGCAGCCGCTAGACAACATTCATATTATATCTCAGAACAGCACATTCCAACTTAATCTTGACATCGTCTGGCAGGTGTACAGCATGGAGTCACAGGGGAATGCTCAGAGTTGTTACACGTAGCATTTTATGTCTTAAAGTAGAAGCTTAATTACTCATATTATTGTCACTGCTTCCCTCCAAGACTTTTTTTTTTTTAATTTATGAAGGCTTTTGACAAATAACAAGATTATTATGTTAAACTAGTTCAAAAACTATAATGATATTTTTTGCAGTTAAAATAAAAATTCAGAGAATGTGTAGTAAACAGACTATTAGATAAATATCAAGTTTCTTTTTTAGCTCAGGATATATTTTATAAAGTTAGCTTTCTAATGAATATGTGCAATTGTTCACAGACATGAAGTAAACACATTCTTCATATTTGTTAAATTGGTATTTCTAAATTTTAAACCAAGTAGTGATTTGGATTAATATTGTTAAGGGATAAACTGAGACATATTATAATTTTAAGAATTTGAGGAAAAATTGATACAACTTGGGCAGCATCCAATCTAGCAGATAAAAAGGAGCTCCGAGTTGCTGCGCAACATGAAAGACTTTCACAGGCAGAAGAAAGTGGAAAAAAAGGAGGTAATACTGGACAAAAAAGTGGACTGGTTATTATAAAGTTACTTCCTTTAGGGGATTACAGGGGTCTATCAAGCAGATGACCTAACTAGTGTTAATCAGGCAATTCCTGATTGACTGGTTTAAGATTCCATTTCTGGAAAAGCTGAAACTGTAATTAAGTCTTGGTTTAGTGATGTGGGGCTTAGCATAAGGAAGTCCATTTGGGGCCTGTTGTCTTGTTTTTAACGGCATTTGGGCAATTTCCATGGTATGTGCTTAGGGACTCTTGTAGCCATTGAAAAGTGCAGCCCAAGGTTTCCATCTAGATTTCACATGCCTTAGTACCCCAGACTAGAGCTGAGTCCTAAAGGGGCTAGTGCTCAGACAGTATGGCTCATTTCCCATAATACAGTTAAGGTTTCAAATACACAGTTAAGAATGAAAAATGAATTAACAAATTGGACTTTCCAGAGCTTCCATCACCAGTCAGAAGCAGAAAAGGATAACAAAGAGAAAAAGCTAATGTGGCTTTTTCCCATTTTAGGCAATGCTGACGCATGCAGTTTAGGAAAAATCTCTTGCCTCCATTTACCCAACATGGAGACTGAAACTGTAGTTCTAAGTAGTGAGGGAAACACACAGTCATACAAGGAATCTGACAATGAAGGACTTCTATGAAAACATCCCTTGCCTCACTCTATTTTCCTCTAATGCAGGATCGCATAGAGATTGCTGACAACGTTACATACTAAATTCATTTTGTGCTTTGGTGGGCATGATTTGTTCTCCTGACAGAGAGAGAAATTCCCTAGGGACACAAATGAGACTGTCACATTCATTCCACTCGTGTGCTACAACAGATTGAAATGCCAGAGGTTGTGGGGTGAGGGTTGCATGAAGTAGACGCTGGACCACTCAGCCTTCTTTCTCCGCTAAATCATGGGAGCATGGCTGACGCAGGCATCTTTCCCAGCTCTTACTAGAGAGGAATCCTCAACAAACACCACCAAATACAAAGCAGAAAAGAAAGAAAACCCAGTACAATCCTTTTAAGTTTAACTTTAAAATGTTTTAGGGGGCTGCAGGTTATCTTTTTTTTTATCTTTTTCCTTCTTTTTTGTGGTACATGGGCCGCTGACTGCTGTGGCCTCTCCAGTTGCGGAGCACAGGCTCCGGACACGCAGGCTCAGTGGCCATGGCTCACGGGCCCAGCCGCTCTGTGGCATGTGGGATCCTCCCGGACCAAGACACGAACCTGCGTCCCCTGCATCGGCAGGCGGATTCTCAACCACTGCGCCACCAGGGAAGCCCGACTGCAGGCTATCTTAAACAGAACCATCCCACTCTGTAAATGAATATACGGTTTGATTCCTCCCCATCCACCCAACACCCCTTCATAAAATACCCTGCCATCCCTTCACCCCCCAAGCATCGCCACAACCTCTCCCCCAAAGAGCAATTAATCCCATTAACCTTCAGCAGGGCAAGTCAGGCAGGACAGTCACTGACAGGCTGTGACATTGTCATCAGATAATCACTCTCAAGGTGGCTCAGAGCTTCTGTCAAGAGCAGCCAGCAGAATTCAGCCTGGAGCTCTGAAAGATGCTGTAGCACTCTCTGGAATCCTACCTACTCTCAGGGAATCTTGACTCCTGACTTTCCTTAATGATCAGTTGTTACTGGAACAAAGTCTTCTGAGACTTCCCGGAAGGGAAGGCAGCTGCCTGCCTAGTCATTTTCCCACAGTATTTAACTGCCCCCGGAATGGGAGTTCTTAATGTGGACGACTCACAGGAACATGGAGGGAATAGGAATGTTACTGTCATTTATGTATCATTAAAGAAAACCCCATGGCAGACTGCAAGATGCTATCCAGTCACCTGAAATGTGAGCCATGAATGTCCTGTGGCAAATCCCAGCCTTGTTAGTCTTTCTGGTTTGGAGACTCCCGTTGTACATACAGTACATTCTGCTCAGCACTCATTTTCCGCCACACTCTGTGAGGGCAAGGGCAGTTTTCATGAGTCATGTCAGTCTATTAATCTTTAAATATCGGTTATTTTCCAGTCTTGCAGGTAAATGAATCTTGTAAGGACTGGTGGTAGGTGACCCCCAGTGTGCAGCACAGAGAGCAGCATTTGAAGGCTCCTGGCCTGACCCAGAAAGGGCAACAGCCTAGAGCTCACCTCAGTAGACCCTTCAACAGGCAGCCGACAGAAAGAAAAGCTGTTTTGCTGTTTCTCCTCATCTCAGAGAAGCACAGGAAGTAGATCAATGGGGTGTAATTAACAAATATTCACTGAAGGCTGGCTGGACGTTAAGTTTTCCATCCAAGAGGGGGAAAAGGGAAGTTTTGAAGCAATCTCTCTTACAAAATTAAAAAGGAGGGAAAAGAAACAGAAGCAAAAACATACTTGTTTGCATATTTAGTGAAGTCCATGGCTTTTATATCAGCAGCAAATTAATTTTACACTCATGGCTTATAAACATTTAGAGAAGAAACGTAAACATTCAGTTCATAGAGTAAAGAGCTGAAATGGACTCTAGAGATTACCCGGATTAATCTTCTCCATTTACTGACAAGGGAAACAAGAGTTTTGGGAAGTAAGTGGCTGAGAGAGTACACTGAGCAACCACTTCTTCAGTAAACAAAGAGATTGTCTCCAAATTAACCAGAAAGTTAGTAGCAGACAAAGAATTAAAACGTCACTGGACTCCCAAACCTGTGTGTTTTCTTTCCCTATTTTTATATATGTTATTCAGACCATTTATGCAGGTGAAATATCAGGGAATCACTATAATAGCAAACCTATTTATTCACAGATGATAAAAGAACAATTAAAGAAAGGGCAGCAATAAACAGATATCATAAAATCTAAGTAATTCAAAATAAAGGGAAGATAGGCAGGGAGAATTGCCCCATTTGGGTGAAAAATTTTATGTATTTTATTTACTTTTAAGTAATGCAGAAGTACAACTAATAAAACATCGCCTTACGGGGCTACTTTCAGATCAACTTTTATGAAAACAAGCATACTTTGCTTTATATGTGGATGTGCTTTCTAGAAAGGTATGTGATGGGGATGATATTCTGAAAATCCTCCAGATACATTTTATCTTTTTTTTTAAATACAGATTTTCCCTTCTCCTTAAACCTTGTACCATTAGTGATGGGCTAAGAGACTTTTTGCCTAAAAGGGGGAAGAAGTAAGATGTAGTATAGAAAGTGATCCACTTCAAAGGAATAAAAAAAGCTTCCTTTGGAGCGAGTGGCTGTATGTGTTTTGGGAGAAGGGATGGTTGAGCCTGGAGAGGAAAAGAATGGACAAATTAAGGGGTGAGATATAGGAGTTTTCACTGTCTTCCTTAAGCTCAAAGCGTGAAGAGAGGGGCTGGTAGAGGACGAAAAGCTAGATGGGTAAATATAGCGTAGATAGTTGTGGGGATATCCAAGATCACAGAAACTGGGTCCCCACTGCTCTGCACACAGACTAGGGGAATCTGTCTTAGGGAAGCCTTGGTTTGGGCACAGTCCTGAATCCAACGTGGTGCGATATTCTCTCCATAAAGTAGCTATAGCTGAACAGGTACCTGAGCGCAGTCTCCTGAGCCATGCCCACTGCAGATGAGTGTGCAGAGAAACAGTGAAGGATCCATGTGTGCATGTTTGGGGGACAAGCATGCACTGGGCTCATATGTACTGAGAGGCCCAATAGACTAGAGTTGGCCTGAAATAAAAACAAGGCATCAGGCATGGGTAGAGGCCTCTAAAACCCATGGCTCTTCATATGCAAATCTCTCATATTCACAGATTTTTCTCTAAATCTCCCGTTAGTTACTTGCTCTGCCCTGAGCACACTACCTCTAAGGGGTGGTGGTTTTTCCTTCCATACTCTTCACATTACTGTCTTTGGACGTGAAGTAGGTGCTCTGCTTGCTCGTCCAATTTTCTTAAAAACCCACTCCATCTCCTGTATCACCTACTTCCACCCCCTTATCACAGTAATCCACAGACTGGTGAAGGTGGGAGAGATGAACATCACTCCTTTTTATTTCACGAAACTTCAGACCCTGGTTCACTGACTCTCCCACAAATACTACTTGCGTCATAACTGGTGTTTCAATTTCCACATAGTTACATAGAGAAGCTTCCAATATACCAGCTTTTTAATTCTTTGACTTGTTCCTTGATCTTCTCTTCACTGTTATCATCCTTCAGTTGCTCCTGCAAATACAACTAGAAGTCATCTTTGACTCTTTTTTTCACTCCCACTATCCTGTCAACTTGTTGGACATCTACTACCTCAAAGTAGCCCACGTGCCTCAGAGGATGCCTTTTGGGGTGGGAAGGCAGGGGAAAGTCTTGATTTACTGAGCCCAATGGCATACCCCTGACCACAGTGATTGGTTCAAAGATGGGGACATGATCCACATGCCTCAACAGAGATGAGGAGATGTGTGTGGGGAAAGCATTTTTCTTGATCACCTGAGAGAACTACCTGAAGAAGTTCTTACTCTTTTTCTGGACAACGTGGTATAAAGATTTGCCATCTGGAACAGCTGTAACTAGTTCTGCTACAATACAGTACACTTCTGGATCAAACCATACCTGAAATTAGATGGGCAAATAAATTCCATTCTCTATTGTACTGATGCACTAAGCTGAGGAATGGACTGGGCAAAGGAGAGGCCAGTATCACTAAAATAAATAAGTAAACATAGCTTTGATTGGCTGAGACACACCAGTAAATTTTTGGAAGAGGCTCATTATTCCTTGGATCAGGGTTGGTAAATTTAGTAAGAAAGAGAGAAATGACAATTTTTTTCAGTGGTACTCCTTTTGAAAACTTATGATCACCTGAACACTTTAACTGTGTTAACCCCTGGGGGGTTGTTTATTATAGCAGCTGATACTATCCTAACTAGCATACCCTTGTAAATGCTGGTAAGCAGTGTGAATTCTATTCTTCATGCAACATGGGAAAGCCATAGTAAGGTTAAAAAAAAAAGCGATATAAGCATTTTTCTAACTTTTCTTAGATATTCTCTAAAAATTTCAAGTCTCAAAAAACAGATTCTTAATGAAAACTGGGCCTTAATACAGAAAAATGCTTCGTAAAAGGCTGGATTCACATAAAATGATCACAGCTCTCACTATGTACTCGGGTTTCCCTCCACTGATTTCTTTTAGTTTTTCCCTGATAATCACTTAAGGCAATAATTGATTCAGAAACACAACTAAGGCAACTTTTAGGTAAAGTATATTTTTATAACTTTATCCAAATAATTGTACTTCTCTGGCTTTTTATTTAAAGTAGGTCTTCGTACGGTCGATTGCTCCTACCTTGGGCCAGCTTTATGGATCACAACCTGTGGAGTCACTCAGGCCACAGGCTTAGCTGGGCCCAGTCTTGGTTTAATGCCATTTTGTTGCTATCTTCAAGTTCATAATAATTTTTGGACAAAAGGATCCATATTTTCCTTTGCCCTGGGACTCACTGCCACTGTACACACACATGCACGCACACACTGACAAAGACTCTTGACCAAACTTTAGTCAGGCTCCTCTAAGCCCTCTTTTTGACTAGATCTTCACTCCCCCACCCCTCCTGTCTTCAGCCAACGCAACAGCCCAGTCTTAGCAAAGAATCCTGAGAAGTCAGTTTACAGAGAATCCTCCATCCCTGATAGTCAGGTTCTTCCTCTCCCACCTTTGATGTCTGAGTCCTTGGCCTGTCTTTAGCAAGACTCCTGTTAGGATAGTTTAGCAAGAATCCCCCTACCCCTAATGTCTCCACATAGTAATTTTTTTTTTTTTTTTTTTTTTTTTTTTTTGGGTTACCGGGGCCTCTCACTGTTGTGGCCTCTCCTGTTGCAGAGCACAGGCTCTGGACACACAGGATCAGCGGCCATGGCTCACGGGCCCAGTCGCTCCGCGGCATGTGGGATCTTCCCGGACCGGGGCACGAACCCATGTCCTCTGCATCGGCAGGCAGACTCTCAACCACTGCGCCACCAGGGAAGCCCTCCACATAGTAATTTTTTATCCACTGAACACCACATTGCTCATTGGCTATCAGTCCCCAGCTACCTTTGCTATATTTGGACTTAAGCCCAATCTCTCCTATTGCAATGCCCTTATTACAGTAGTTTGAATAAAGTCTTCCTTACCATTAACAATGTGAGAATATTTTTCCTTTAACAAAACACACACACACACACACACACACACACACACACACACACACTTCACTGCACGCCTCCTTGAATAATAACAAAAATAGCTAAGGCTCTGGGCTTCCCTGGTGGCGCAGTGATTAAGAGTCTGCCTGCCGATGCAGGAGACATGGGTTCGTATCCCGGTCCGCGAAGATCCCACATGCCGTGGAGCGGCTGGGCCCGTGAGCCATGGCCGCTGAGCCTACGCGTCGGGAGCCTGTGCTCCACAACAGGAGAAGCCACAACGGTGAGAGGCCCGCGTACCGCAAAAAAAAAAAGCTAAGGTTCAATAACTTTATTCATATTACACACTAGATACTGTACTTAACACTTTATAAACAATGTTTCATTTAGTTTTTATAACAACCCTGTGGGGGAAAGATATTTACTTTTTCTATTTACAGTAGAGACAGGGAGAGATTACATACTTTCTTACCCAAATTTTGTCCAACTTTAAATTTAGAGACTGAACTAGGATTTGAATTAAGGGAGTCTCTTTTAACTGCTATATTATACTATAGAAACTTTTTAAGTGGACTTCAGATTCCTTGTTAATAAAAGGGGAGAGGGAGGAATACACACTACTCACCTAGTCTGCTTTCTAGTTCAAATAAGCATTATTGTTTTGCATCAGGACCATATTATGTAGTCCCTATGAGTATTAAAGCCACAGATAACAGTGATCTTTCTTGAGTGAAACACATGGTATGTGGCTTCAGTATGAGAAACAAATTTATTTCAAATTATACTCTCCTAATATTCTACAAGGCAGCTATGGAAACTGAAATATATGCACAATATTCCCCTTAATCTCCTTAAATATCAAATTTTGACTCATCCAGTTGTTTAACATTCAGAACATAATGTTATAGGAGTTGGGATGAATTATTAATCAGAATCTGAAAAAAATTCATAATTACATATTTATAAAAGTAATCCCTATCTTTGGTTCTACACTTACTGAAAAGAAAAGGCAGCTGAATATCTGCTGGAAGGATCCAGCTGCCAGCTCTTTTCACTGCAGCAAGAAACAATTGCAGATGTAATGTCTTTTAAATATGCTTAAGATGCATATTTAAAAAAATACTTTGGTATTTCTGAAAAATAAACTGGGAAGTATTAATACACTATGGTGTTGTTAATATCAATTCATTAGTAAGAAGCAAAGGCCATTTATCCATTTTAAAAAAAAAAACAGGTTAATTTCTGACAGTGTCTCAGGTCCCTTAATATAGTGTGCCTTTTTCTTCTCATTTTGCGTACTTGAGTCAAGACAAACCACTCTACCAATTACAGATGAATGATCCCTGCCTTCTGTTCTGTCATTTACTACTTTAGGATGTTCTTTTCAAATCACCACTTCACCCTCTCCTTACTTGCAGGGGATAAACCATACTTACTCCAGCAATAACTCATTTCTCTTTCCAGCTCAATGATATAAAGGTCCCATTGAGTTTCATTTTCCTACACTATAGGGTAGCAGTGAAAACTGTCACTGCATTTATCTTCAAACTATTTGTGTTTCCTTTCCTTATAACCAGATTTGTCCTCTTTGGGGGTTATTTCTTTTTCATTTTGATTGCATTTTTCCCATTCACAATAAATCACATCAGAATTTTCAATTTTCCTGATATATCCATGTCTCTCATAACCTTGTGCCCTTAACCTTCCCTTATTTAAATTACATGGCAAATGAATCCCATCCTTCCAAAATAATTTCAGAAGCACTTTCATAAGATGTCTTCCCTGTTTCTACCCTTTCCCAACAAACCCAGTGGGGATCAGATGCACCCCAGAAGCTTCCCTTTGTTATAGCTATGATCATACCATATTGTATAACATTCATATGTTTTCCTGACTGGGTCTTTGATCTCAGTTTGGTAGAAGAGGAAAAATTATTTTGCTTCTACCCTTCTGAGTTCTTGGCTGAGATCTTGTAATAAAACACAGATTAACCAAGAGAAAGACAAAAGTTTACTACTATGTATACTTTACGTACACATAGGAGAGACACCCAGAAAAAAAAAAAGTAATCCAACGAAGTGGCTTTAGAACTCAGGCTTAAATACCATCTCACTAGGGAATGAGAAAGAGCCTTAAGAGGAAAATGAAGGCCTTTTAGGGGAAAGTAAATTAATTTTAGGAAAGGTGAGTAGCTCCTTCGAAGGGCAGATGGGAGATGTGATAGTTTGTGACAAAGTTTGTCTGAATGTGGTGTTGATATCTAGTCTCCCCTCCTGTGACAACAGTCTTTCCTGGTTGATGAAGCTCTTGAGGAGGGGCTTGATGACAATTGAGTTCCTTTTGGAGGAGCTGTTTTTAGGCAGGTAAGAGAGGTTCAGAGAAAGCCTCCCTCTGTTTTTGCTGATTTTCAGGTACCTACAGCTCAAAATGATGCGTAAACCAAAGCAGCATATCTTGGGGTGGCATATTCTGCTGTCCTTCAGTTCCTGTCACAATCTAATACAGAATAACAAATGCTTATTTTAAGAGTGTTGAAGAAAATAGAAATTTTAGGAAATTGCTGGGGGTCATATTTGGGTTATTATATGAGGGATCTATCATTCGCACAATGGGCTAAATCACTGCACAGTGTTAGTACACACTGTGTTTGATAAAGGAACTCCTAATGATTATTTGAAGAATCTTATAATCAAATCTTACAATGATTTGAAGAATCAACAATCTCCCCATTCGTGGTTCTGGTTGAAAATTCTATTGTTGTCAGTCAGATGGGGCTGAAACCATTGTGACTCCTGGACAAAGTTTACATTTAACATTTGACAAAACATCCCTAATAACTTATTTTCTGAGTCCTCTCTTCATTTTAGAAAGAAGATATACTGGAAAAATTGCCAAAAAAATTCATTTTCAAATGGGTTGGATTTGTTACATAGTATGATTATTATAGTTTGATTCAAATAGGTCTTGCCCTGGAATAAGTTAAGGTAACTTATGAACTGTTTACTTATAACATCAACCATCAAATAAAAACACTACCTGGTGTTCCTTCAGGAAAGAGAATCATTCCTGAATGCTGGCACTTGTATTTCATCCCTGCAAAATGATCCATGTGATTACTACATGAACCGTATCTCTCGGACTAAGCATGATAAAACTTTTCTCTTCAGAATATCCCTCATATAATGGAATGTGGGTTATTCTCATATTCTAAACTTCATCTGAGCCACCTAGAAATACTGAGTATTTATAGATTCACTAACAAAAACTTTTAAAGAAAAACTTGGGGTAATAAATAATTTTACATAACTTTCAGTGCTCTGAATGTATATGTCCAATAATATAAGGGTCAGATAGATAAATTCTGAGTAAATTAATAATATTTGATAAGAATAGTAAATACCAAGTCTTCCGTTATTTGCTTATATGAAACACATTTTTACAATAACAAAATGACATCTAAGATTTTGTGCATTTTGTCATTCTGCATCTCTAATAAGCAGATTTGTCCACATTCTTCCAGAATTCTTTGCTCATAGTGATTTTTTTTTTTAACTCACTGAGTTTTATAAAAAGCTAAATTTCTGTTGGGCTATTATCACATTATGCAAAAATGACCAAACATATTTACACAGTTTTAGAGAATATGGTGTGGCTGAAAATATTGGATATAAAGCATTCTCAAAGTTCTGTGAGACCTGGAAAGGAGTCTCTTCAAAGATAAAAATAGCGCCCTCAAGAAAAGGTGAAACTCAGGTAACATAAGAGACTCGTGTGAACTTCCAATCAGAAGAATTATGCCATATATATTAAAATTCCAAGAAAGAAAGAAGTGACTCCAAATATAAGCCTCAAAACTAAAGTTTCAAGGACAGATGTTTTAAAGTTTCAAGGACAGGTGCCAATTTTCTATCTAGCTGCTTCTCATATGGGCAACTGTAGGTTCCAAAATGAATATCAATAGGAATTGATTTATTTAACAATAGGTAACGATAATCTGCAGTGCCAAGAGGACAGCTAGTATGGTGTAAGTTTGGAGGAATGTCTAAACTTAAAAGCTAAATATTCAAATGGAGAATTTTACTTTGGAAAATAGATTCAAACAGGCTGAATATTCCACATTAGGGGTGGTGTGAAATTTTATTAGTGAAAGAATTATTTCTCTTTCACATTCATTTAAAATTTAGAACATCATGTATTTATTGTTAAGTATTCTGAGTGGTGAAATGTGTTGACAAATCAGTACCTTTATTTAAATGACCTAATGATCTGTCATTTGTATTTTACAAAACGGAAAGAGAATTTAATGTCTTGCCAGTTTAACCACTGATCTAGATTCTTTCATATGCCAGTAATTTTGATAATATTTGCTTATAGAAAACAAATATAAAGCTTGTCCTTGCAGGATCTATAAACTCATTTATATGAATAATCACCAACAGATTATGACTGTGATATAGCTTCACAAATCCCTGGAGTGTAAAACTGAACAGGGATATTAAATAAATCACAATAGCCCAAATCAAACTAAGCAAATCTCTCTTCTCACTGGATTTTACATTCAATTCCACAAGGTCATTTGATTTACCTGAGGTTGCTGGGATTACCCAAGTAATGACTACTAAATTCCCTGCCCCCCCCCTTTTTTTTTTTTTTTAGCAAAATTAGTTGCTGAAGTTGCCACTCTTGAGACATCCATTTGACTTTGAGTTAAAAGTCCCTGAACAAAATTGCAGAATGATCTGATATACGACACACCCACTGGTGGAGGAAAGACAGCCCACTGACAGTACCTGCTGGAGGAATGGCTTATACTTCATATTTATAACAGCACACAGCCAACCTCCAATATTCTTGCCAGACCCCATGTTTTAAGTTTTTGGATGCAGAAACAGAATTGTTATAGCCCAAAGAATCCCTATGAATATGATCCAATTCTAGGTGCCTGCTATTTTGGACTCTAAGAAAGAGGTGAATGTGTTTTATTTTTTATATACAACATGCTATGGTTCAGAGTTAGAGCTCTGATGCCTTTGGGGCATCTTGCATCACTCACGGCATGCTGTTGTTATGGAAAAGGATTAGCCAAGAGGAATTTGTATAGCAAAGAGGTCTGTTTCTGAAAGCTTGATCATCTCCTGCCTCTTACACTGTTCCAACACCAAACAATTCCTAACGACAAAGCAGAGCCTCTCTTCTCTTCATTGAAGAACTAGCACCCAGAAATCAGAACATATTGTAGCCCTTCCTTATTCAAGTCTTTTGAGAATTTTGTTAAACATGAAATGAATCTTTTAGTTAGTTTTACTTTCTAGCTCATTCACTTACAGTTTGTGCTTTTAATGATTACTAATCAGATCAAAAAAAAAAGAGTAAGCCTATTTTCTTTGCCAAGGTCATTCTCAAACTCTACATTTTATCTTAAGATTCTTAATCACTTCTTCAAATATATTGGTTTCTCTAGGAAGTTTATTCACACTGTTGTGAACAGTGTGGTCATATTGAATTATCTTCTTATTTATAGACAGACAGTAGTTTATAGCAACTATTGTTACCAAATTTCATGAAGCTCCTACTTTAGCCAGAGGAGTTTCAGCCACCACTAAACAAAGCAGTGGTGAATTGGCCAGTGCTAAAAGTGAGGGCACAGATATAGCCCTCAAGAAATAAAATAATCATTTAAAAAATAAAAATTTAACGAACCCAAATTTGTAATTTAATCAGAAAATCCCATTACAACCTTTTCATTCATTTATTCATCCACTGATTATTCACTCCACAAATCCGTACTGAGCACCTACTTTGGATCATCTTATAGGTTCTGGGGACAGATTTAAAAAAAAAAACCAAAAAGAGTTAAACAGTCAAACCTATGCCTTCTTGAAATTTATATCTTGGCTGAAAAAGATGGAATATACTGACCAAATATGTAGTACGTCAGATTGTAATCAGTGCCAGGGCAAAAAAATGAACCAGAAAAGTGGGCTATGGAAAGTAGAATCAAGGAGGGGCAGGGGCTAGAAAGGATATGGAAGGTAACAAGGGAAGGACCCACTGAAAGGGAGTATGTGAACAAATGTTGAAAAGAAATGAAGGAGCAAGCCATGTGAATGTCCAGGGAACATTCCAGGCAGAGACAACAGACATGTCTGGAGCCAAATGAGCCAGAGCAAAAGGATTAGGAGATGGAGATGAAGAAAGAACCATAAGATCGATGTTTGTTGGGGATGGAGGAGCCTGATCGTGCACAGCACTAGGGCCTGACCAGCCCTGGGAGGTGCTCTGGGTTTACTCTCAGTGAGGCCGATGACATTAAAGGGTTTTGAACAAAGGCATGACATGATCTGGCTTAGGTATCACTATGACTATTGCAATGAGAAAAGACAATGACAGAGCAAAGAAGCCTTCTTACTATCCTAGACTGTCAAGCAGAACTTTTCATGCATCCTTCTCTAATGAAAATTCTCAGCATCTGTTTCCTCATGTGGCAAAAAGAAAAGTGTACCCATCATGTCTTCTAATGAGAAACTCCTCAACAACTAACAAGACAACTTCTTGTATGTTAAGAGTCATTCTATCAACACAACCAAGAATACCCTCTGGGCTTAAATGCTTTGAGAGAGCTTCTTAATTGCACCTAATTAAAAAGCATGTAAACAATCTTAATTTGAGATGTCTATGTGAAGAAGTATTTTAATTATTTAATATTAAATTTAAAAACTCTCGTCTATAAGTGGAATTTTTCTCATTGATGTAGCTGCATTCCCTGGACTAGACATATGGTAAGGTAGCCTCATAGCCAAGTAAATATAAGCAATTTAAATCTGACACATGCTTCGAATTCTATAATATTGATATTAAATAAGTTGTAAACCTTAAAATTCAGAATTATAGGAGGAGAAATTTTAAAACATCTTTGTGTTTCAGAAGGATTTCTTTTCTTTTTTCTTTCTTTTTTTTTTTTGCCGTACGCAGACCTCTCAGAATTGCCCAGACCACAAGTGTCAGAAGTATGCCCAGCTGTCATAGGAATCGAGACATTTTCTTTCTCTCCCTCACTCTCTCTTCTACTCTGCAATATATCTGATCCACTCTTCTGTCTGCCAACTATCTCTAACAGGCTCCTAATTTTTGCTCCTCCAAACATTGGGTTATGATTGGCTTTGTAAAGCCATGATGCTCCTGCTGAATTCCCCATTTACCAAGATTCTAGGTATCCAAGTTTAATGAAATCTGATTCAGTCTGTTTCTCTTAAGAACATATTCATTCTTTAGAGAAAGGGAATCTGATATTCTCAGCTTGGATCTGAATCCATCTCAGGACCAATAAGGCATAAATCATCTGACAGAAGCCTGGCCACATGGCCCCTCCTTCAGTAAGGGCAAGTAAGCACATCCAAAAATGGTGACATAGTACAGACTGGTAGCCAAACCCACCTATCTCAGTGGTTTATGACTAATTGCCCAAACCAATCAGTGACAAGTTTTATCTTGAACTTATAAAGCACCGAGGACATCATTGGACTCACTAAACACTAGTGCTTTCACCAAACACTCCATCAGTCTCACACACACTCAACAAACACAACTACTTACAAGGTCTCTCTTTGTACTGAACCACCAAAAGGATAAGGATAAACATAAGCCTCCTTTCTGTCTTCAGGGACCTTAAAATCTAGCGCAATATAAAATAGTAGGTGATAAATACCAAGTGGGTAATTCATACAATAGTACTATATCTAGAATATTTGACACCTGAGGCAGATCATTTTTCAACACACCCTTCCCTCTATACAACAAAATTAATTTCAGTAATAAGTTTCAAATTAGCTGTTGTATAGTAATAAACAACTTTAATAAACACCATATTTTACATAGATGTCAATTTGAATAACTCCTGGTATATTTGTAATGGGTCATTAGTGTACAAGTTCGCACTGGGCACAGTTCTTGTTTTCAACTCACATGGTACCACATATATCTCCACCTAAGCAGTACATTTTAAATAGACCATGAAAGCACAGTGATTGTAATGTTAAAAAAAAAAAAAGAAGAACTTGATTTACTTCAAATCTCTCATTCTGTTATTCTGGAGTTTTTGTGGGATTTCAACCATGATCTAGAAACGAATCTAACAGAATGCCTGATTTAAGAGGTGCTCAATAAATATTTATTGGAAAAAAATGTCCAGGAAGAATCCAAAATACTGTCTAAAACATATATTAAACTTTTTTTCCTATCATAATAATTATAAAATAATATTACTGATAATAGTCTAATAAATAGAAACTAATAAAATCATAGTCTTTAAAGTTGTCAACAAACCTGATTCGATAAACAGTTGGAGGCAGAAGGAGAGAGACAGGAAAATTGCATGATAACCAAAGAAGAATTTTAAGTTTAATGTTCCATGTGGATGTGCGGTGTGAAAGATAAGGCTTGGTTTACCTTACCATTTGCTAAACATGATAAAGGAAAATAGAAAAACAAATCACAATTTTTTAAAAAAAGATCACTTTCTTGTAGTATAGTTTTTCTCCCAACCTGCTGTTCTCACTTTTGATCCATACATTATATTTTGAAGAATATAAAAGTTTCTTGCTTGAAAGTTTAAGAACATAAATCTTCTTTCCTTACTCCAATTACAAATTTTTTGGGAAAAACCCACCATGGACTCTTGACTCTGCCTTTATCTCTGTAAAACTAAGATGTAGGCAGTACCTTTTCTTGACCAGAATTCCATCAAAATATTATATCATTAAATTCTGTTATAACAATGAAAAATAATTGGGCCACATTAAGTTACTGGTGAGCTCTTTATCTCTACCAAGTGAAGATTAAATAGATATGTAATCAATATTTGCCTGACTACAAAAGCAATTATACATTGGCAAACACATAACTGCCAGTATATAAGATACAGCAGTATACCGCAAGTTACCATAATATGGAGACGACGTATATTTAAATTCAAGATAAAAAGAAATAAGTGTGATTGCTTTCCACCCATTCTGAAATTTCATTTCTTTAGTGTTTACTAAATATATATACTACTAAATATTTATGTAACAAAATGAAGAATCTTTCTCATACAGTAATTTTCAGAAAAGTGAATAGAGTTACATGCATGCTTTTTGCCTTCTCATTTCTTCATTGCTTTCTAGTATTTTCCATATATGAACACATATGGCCACTCCTAGTGTCTTGCTAAAACACCCAAATGATTTCTTAAAATTGTACCTGTCCTGGATGGAACATATTTTATGTTATCACTATTACTCATAAATTTGTTGGAAAATGTTCTATACTTGAAAATTTGTTGTATATATGTTCTATAAAATAAAGAAAAGAGAGTTTTAAATTTGGCAGTTTGGGCAGTATTTGATATGTGGGTTTATAAATGCTTTAATATAAGCCAAAATGCCTACAATGAACAGGCAGTGAGGTAGGCAAGTATGAAGAAACACAGAAGGCAGAGACTGTTAAATTGGAAATGTGGTCCATGTGAAGGGGAATGAAGTCTCTGAATTCTAGATGAGACTTGCCATGTGAGAACTTAACCCCAGCACTGCCAACACCTTGAATTTTCAAGAAAGCCAGAAATCCAAATTTCATATTATGTCAGTAAGGAACTTTTTAACATTCAAAACTGCCATGTGGGATGGCAAAATAGGTAAGTGATGGGAACCTGGAAATGCCCCATGGTCAGACCTCTGGCCACTAGCTTGTAATTTCTGATTCAAATGAGACTTAAAATGTTTAAAATAAATTTCATATCATACAGTGTCCCTTAACTAATGGGAACAGAGTCCTCTATATCTCAGATGCTCAGATATAAAATTGTGAGCCATGTTTCACAAAACTAATTCAAAATATAAATCTGATTCCTGTTATAAAATTATGCAAACTAATTGAGCAATATTACCTTACACATGCAATAGGATTGGGGTGGGCTTATTTTCAATTAGGTAAACACACAGTGCTCTGACAGGCAGAACATATTCTAAGAAGGAAAATATCAGGAAAAATCCCGTAAAAGCACTTTTGTTATGATCACAAACTGTTTCAAATCAACATCATCAATCTGTTTTAAATAAGCTATAAACAACTAATTAAATCCAGAATCATAACAGATTTAACAGTTAAAATTCTTGCTGCCAAACCAGCTATTTTTTATCTCGAAATAAATCTTGAGTTGACATACACATACATTATAGCTTCTAGGCTTCTATTACATACCTGCCTCCCTTTTAAAAAGGCAAAGATAACATCAATTAATTATTTCACAAGTACTACAATTATAGGATGCAACCCAGTCGGAAGTCCTGTCAGCTTCCTAGCTCAAAAACACTGAGAAGCTTGGCTAGTGAAGTCAGCTTTACTGTCCAGTGCTGGTATCCTGCCTGTAGCAGTCTCTGATAGTTATTGTTTCACTCTGGACATGAAAAGTCTGCTCTCATAGGGAGGCTGGCATGACTGTTGACTGTTTTTAAATCAAAGTGTCAATATGCAATATGCAAAGGAATTAGCATTTCCCAAGGCTTCTGAAAATGCCTCCCTGCTTGCAAAACTCCAGATGACACCCCAACACCTAACCTTCTTACATAGCCCTTTGCCTATATCTTTTTTGCCCACACTTCAAATACAGCATTATTATAGCCCTTATTTTTAAATAACTTGTGTATGTGTTTTTCTCCACTGATTTGTACCAGGTACCTGGAAAGTGATGATTTGGTCTTCTTTATCATTCATTGTTTATCCATAGAAGAACTACCCATCATAGAGCCTTACATTGAGCAGATACTCAACAGGTGTGTACAAATTAATTAAAATATGAAAACCTGGAGGTTTAGAGATATGAATACAACCATCATTTCCATGGTACTTTTTGTTTTTTGATTAGTATCCAAAACTGACCACAGCTGCCACCCAATAATTGTATAAGATATGTATCATCTTACTGTTGTATTATACAGAAGAGCTCTTGAGTTTCCCATTTGCCACAGAAGACATATGTTAAGAATATGAGGATGAGACATACACATACATTCACCCTTTAAATAGAGTGTAGAAAGTGATAAGACCAATTACCACATTATAGGAAAATTACTGTTTATCTCTTCACTGAAATACAAACCCTTTAGAATATGGATCATGCCATAGTCTCTTCATACTTTTAGCACTAACACAACACAGAATTTGACACTTAAGATATACTTACTAAATACTGACTATGTGTTAATATAATAACAAGCAATGATAGTCTGAATAAAAATGATGCCACCACCTTCATAATCATTCCCAATAAAATATATAGTAAAAGGACTTCTGGGTAGCCAAGATAATGGTGGCTCCCTAAATCCTTAACTCTTCATGCATCCTCCAAAAATTATACAGATCAATAACAAATAAAACTACACAAATTCCATGTTATCAGCAAAACTAGAAGACAGAACACAGCAAACTTCAGAATACCTAAAAGTGGAAAAATAAATACCAATTTCCATCAGAACTGTTTCTTGGGTTCCTGCCACAACATTTTTAGGGAGTTGGTGACACTTGGAAAGAGAGTCCAAAAGAGAGAAGAGGGGATTGATATAAAATATGCTCCCACAAAAGAAAAAAATCAAAACAAAACCAGAGTCCTACGACATCAGAGCAATGACTTAAAACAGTAAAAATGGCAAAGTAGGTAGCTCCAAAGGCCCATCCATCCACAAATTTTTTTTTTTTTAATTAAGCATAACTGTGAGAATCAACTTTGTAAGAATTCTGGGGGAAAAAATCAAGATTTTCAGGAACCAAGTGAACACTTACTCAAGAAAAATACAACTTAAAAATGATTGGAAAACTTTGAAGCATCTTTACTTGCTCTTGCCCGACTTACCTTCACTGCTCGTTGTGGTCTTGAGACTCAGCCCATGTTCTCAGTGGAGGACCTTGTTTCTGGATTCTGGAAAAAACAGAGCAGATCTTATTCTCAGAGAATTGTGTTTGTCTGTTCTAACCTACTGAGGAGCTAGCCCAAGGCATTTATTTTTGTTTTGCTTAACTCAGAATGCACTCAGGGAAGAAAGCAGCTGTGCAGAAGTCATTCCTAGAAACACTGTAAGGCAAATGAATAACTGAGGCAAAAGACAGACGAGTGGAAGGCCTGGGAGGAAAGCTGGGGAGACAGTTCTAGGGGGAGTGTTCCTTTCAGAAATGAGAGCATTCAAAAGCACACATGTGTGTACGAGAAATTTAGAAAGCCATGTACAGGTGCAGGGGAAGATACATGCTCAGAAAAGACTTTAAAAGACCCTAAGCTTCCACCGCTAGCTATCCTCGACCCTCAGGGTGAACAGGAAGTTAAGGCTAAGTCTCCTTCGCCAAGCACTGAAGTCAATTTGCAAAAACTGGAAAAGTTTTATTTTCCTTTCTTTTTTTTCTTTTCTTTTTTTTTCTCCTGGCCTTCAAGGAAATCCCTCTCAAAACATTAGCTGAACACATACTAAAATAACAGAAAAACAGACTTTAGAGCTCACATATGACAAAGAATACAGACTTTACAAAAATAGTTCAGAAAATCTCTAAACAAGTAAACATGTACAGTCCACAGCAAACAACATAAACAAACCCCGTGAAAAGGGAGAAGAATCTGATTTCCAGAGTTATCACATGATTATATCCAAAATATCCAGTTTTTAACAAAAAATTAGGAAACATGCAAAGAAACAAGAAAGTACGTCCCATTCATAGAAGAAACTAAAAGAAACAGTCTTTAAGGAAGCAGATTGTGAAGGAAGAAATAAAACTGTCTTTGTTCGCAGATGATATGATGATAGTCTATGGAGAAAATCCGAAAGAATTGACAAAAACACTCCTGAAGTTAATAAGCAATTATTGCAAGGTTGTAGGATACAAGGTTAGTATGCAAAAGTCAATCACTTTCCAGCAATGAATAAGTGGAATTTGAAATTAAAAATACAATATCATTTCTATTAATACCAAAAAAAAAATGAAATGCTTAGGCATAAATAGAACAAAATATGTACAAGATGTATATGAAGAAAATTACCAAACCCTAATGAATGAAGTCAAAGAGCCAAATACATGGAGAGAGATTCCATTGTTGGTTTGCAACCTCAGGAGTTCCCCAGGTGAAATCTGAAACTGCCCTCCATATACAGGGCAAGAAGAGAGCAATGAAAGAGGCAGACCACTCCAGATTGGTAGGTGGCAGGTTAAATAAGCAAGGGAATTTACAGACAGGGCTTGCCTTGGGCAGCTGCAGCTTGAGTAGATCTTCACACATACCTGCCAGAATCTTGTTTATATAAAGGCCTTAATGGGGCTCAACCACATATACAGTCCAGGTGGTAACACATTATTCTTTCATGGTCATATTCTTGAGATGGCTCTGTCTATGGGAATGATGGGCAAAACATCCATTCCAAGGACAGGGGAGGGGATAAGGAGCCTCCAATTGCCTAGGTCCAGCTCACGCATTAACCAGGGGTCACTGCTTTTCAATGATCTCCTTCAACATCCATGTTCATGGGAAGAAAGATTCAATATTTTCAAGATGTTAGTTTTCCCCAACTTGATCTGTAGATTCAACATAATCCCAATAAAAAAGTTGTTTTGTGGATATTAACAAGCTGAGTTTTAAAGTTTATAGGCAATGGCAAAGTCCCAGAATAGCCAACATAATATTGAAGAAAAAGAACAACGTCAGAGGACTTTAAGACTTTTTATAAAGCTACAGTAACTGACTGTGGTATTGGTGAAAGAATAAATAGATCAATGGAACATAATAGTACAGAAATGGACCCACACAAAAAGAGTAAACAGATCTTTGACAAAGGACCAAGGCAATACAATGGAAAAAAGATAGTCTTTTCAACAAATGGCATTGTAACAAACATCCACACGTGGAAAAAAAAAAAGAATTTAGACACAGATCTTAACATGCTTCACAAAAATTAACTCAAATTGGATCAGAGGTCTAAATATAAAATGCAAAACCTTAAAACCCCTAGAAGAAAACATAGGAGAAAACCTAGATGACTTTAGGTATGGCAATGACTTATTAGATATAACACCAAAGGCACAATTCATGAAGGAAACAATTGATAAGTTAGACTTCATTAAAATTAAAAACTTCTGCTTTGTGAAAGGTAATGTCAAGAGAATGAGAAGTACAGGTTGGGAGAAAATATTTCTAAAACACATCATCTGATAAAGAACTGTTATCAAACTATACAAACAACTCCAAAAACTCAAGAATGAGAAAATGAATAACCCTATTAAAATATGATCAGAAGACCTGAACAGACACTTTACCAAAGAAGATATACAGATGACGAATAAGATACACAGATGAAAAAATGCTCTACATCATATGTCGTCAGAGAATTGCAAATTAAAACAATGAAATATCATTATATACCTATTAGAATGGTCAAAATTCAAAACACTGACAACACCAAATGTTAGCAAGCATGTGGAGCAATAGGACCTCTCATGCATCACTAGTGAGAATGCAAAATGATACAGCCATTTTGGAAGACAGTTTAGCAGTTTCTTACAAAACTAAACATACACTTACCACGTGATACAGCAATCATTTGTGTTTACCAGTATGAATCGAAAACTTAGGTCCACACAAAATCTGCATATAGAGGTTTATAGCAACTTTATTTGTAATTATCAAAAGTTGAAAGCAAACAAGATGCCCTTCAGTAGGTGAATGGATAAATAAACTGTGGTATATGCAGACAATGGAATACTATTCAGCACTAAGAAGAAATGAGTAATCAAGCCATAAAAAGACATGGAGGAAACTTCAATGCATATTAAGAAGTGAAAGAAGGCAACCTGAAAATGTTTCATACTGTGTGATTTCAACTACATGACATTCTAAAAAAGGCAAAACTATGGAGACAATTAAAGGATCAGGAGTTGCCAGAGGTCAGTGGGGAGGGAGGGATGAATAGTAGGTGCACAGAGGATTTTTAGGGCAGTGAAACTACTCTGTATGATACCGTAATGATGGATATATATCATTATACATTTGTCAAAATCCATAGAATGTACAACCCCAAGAGTGAACTCTAATGTAAACTATGGACTTTGAGTGCTAATGATGCATCAACATAGGTTCATTGATTGCAACAAAGGCACCACCCTCATGCGCTATGCTGATGGGAGGGGAGGCTATGCATATGTGGGGTCAAAGGTAAATGCGACGGCTCTGTACTCACCACTCAATTTTGCTGTGAACTTAAAACTGTCCTACAAATAAAGTCTATTATTTTTTTGAAATGTGGGGATGAGAACAGAGGATAATAAAAATGTTTTATACTTGGAAGAGTAGAAATAATGCAACTAAATGTCAGTAGAGCAAGCACATATAAAATGGAAAATATACTACACCAATGACTGGTATACAGGCAATAAATAGATGCCAAAACATATTTTTAAAAACTGACCAAAAAAGACATTAAAAGGTTAAATTATTGTAAAAAGCAGAGAAATAGGGCATAAAGATATATAATTATAAAGGTAACCACTAGGAAAAAATATATAACCTTCTTAAATGCAAAAATATCATTCTTTTCAAAGACAGGTTAAAATCTTCATATCAAAGTACAACTCAAAACAAAAAGTCAATATAATTAAAAAGAAGAATTTATAATCTAGAGTCACAATTCACAATAAAGTTGAAACAGTTGTGACTATACACCAGATAACATAGTAACAACTGTTAAAAAGTAGAATCTATAGAAGACACAAGGGGACATACACTAATAATAGAAGATTTGAACATACTGCTTTCAATACAAGAATGAAGTGCACAGAAAAATAAACATGGATTTAGAAAACTTAAAACATAATCAATAATGTAGACTGTGTGTGTATACATATTTAAACTTTATACCTTAAGGTTCTACAGCAGAGAAAAATTATTTTCAAGAATACAGGAAATAGTCACAAAATTTTATTGCATATTTTGTCATAAAGAAAACACCAGTGATTTCTATAAACTAGAAATACTACAAAACTGGAAATTAATAACAAAATTTTAAGAGCCTTTCTATACAGAAATTTAGAAGAACATATTGAACAACTCACGTGAAAGAAAAATATAAGCCAAAGTGATAAAATTTATCATTACTTTTGAGAACTTCTTTGCATCATAACCTCTGGATATGAGAATAACCAGATGAAAATTTACAAACGAAAACTCATATCAATTAAAGTAGAAAAATGAACTAGATGAAATGAATTCCCCAATTAAAACAATAAAGGAAACCACAGGGAAGAAAATAATAAAAAAGCAAAAACTAATGAGTAAAAGTAGTACTGATCCCTAGAACTTTCAAGTGTCTATGCATATAAAATGTAATTTAAAAATAAATAAGAGCAAAGTACTGATATATATGCAACAATATGGATGAGTGTCAAAAACGTCAGGCTGCTTGAAAGAAGCCAGACACAAAATAAAAGCGAACTCTAATCTATAGCTATAGATAGCAGATCAGTGTTTGTACAGAAGATATGAATAGTATGCTAACCTTTGGGCTGAAAAATGTCTGGGGGTGGGGGATACACATATTTCTTTATATATGTTAAAAATGATGCAATACACATATATAAAAAACTCAGTGGGAACCACACATATAGTAAATAGTCAAAAGAAAGATATTTTTTAAAGTATATTTTACTCTTAGAAAGTTTTTCTCCTAAACAAGTAACCAAGCATAATATGAAATCAATATATGATATTAAAAAAAAGAGGGCTTCCCTGGTGGCACAGTGGTTGAGAGTCCGCCTGCTGATGCAGGGGACACGGGTTCGTGCCCTGGTCCGGGAAGATCCAACATGCCGCAGAGCGACTAGGCCTGTGAGCCATGGCCACTGAGCCTGCGCATCCGGAGCCTGTGCTCCACAATGGGAGAGGCCACAACAGTGAGAGGCCCGCGTACCGCAAAAAAAAAAAAAAAAAACTGAAAAACTGATTATAAAACATTTCCCCAAATAATTTACAATGGTGGTAGCACAGACCCATAGTCCCTGAACTAAAACTCTAAGGCCAAATCTCAGAATTCAGAATTACTCAGACCTTAGAAAGATAATACACAGCAAAACCTGCATGAATGATACCTCCAGTGAGGTCTGAGGCAGCATCCCATAATCAAACACATTAATATTCTGTGGCAAAATGTATGAATATTCAAATTGAGCATAGTTTTTAAAAGATTACAAGTCACCTCAGCTCAGTTGAGGTCAGATTTTGCAGCCAAATGACTTAAAAGAAAGCTTTTAGTTTTCTGAGATTTGGGATTTCAGAACTGTAGATAAGGAAGCCAGGATCTTTATTTGCATAGCAACTAACAGAACTGGGCATACAGAGAATTTTTTATGGACGTGTTAACTGGGTGATTGCCCTATAGGAGAAAAAGTTCATCAGAACATTCTTGTCTCTTTCAAAGAGTCCCATGTGCATATCACCCACATTAAATTCAGCAATTCAGCTAGGACACATGTACTTTTCAAGACAAGAAAGATCTGGTAAGACTAAGAAACGGGGCTACTTTTTCAGCAGATTGCCTCATTAGAAGATCTGTAATAGTTTCAAAGTCTGGATTGGATTCTTGTTAGGATATTCAGTAGTTTTGCTTCAGCTCTTTTCAGATTCTCAAAATACAAAGAAACAGAAATAAAAAGGATTTCATTAAAAAGAAGAGAAAAGGTGGAGAAAAAGAAGAAAAAGGCTGTCATCTACCCAGTTTCATTGAAACTTTTGCAATTCAGAGTTCACTCCTGTAATAATGAACATTTTATAAAAGCTTTGTTTTATCTTCTATACTTCTTTTTAATACTACTAATATAATCCAAAGACTGTATAAACTTTATCATTTCCGAAAAACACAAGTCCAAATAATTTTCTAGATGTTATCAATCTGAAGAGTCTTCAGAAAATGATTTTTTTAACAAAAGGACAATAAACTATACTTTTGTTTGTTGCTTTGTTTCTCTGTAAACCTCTGAATTTACACTAATTATTTAATTTTCCATGTATTTAATAGGAGAAATGAGTAGAATGCTTGGATTGTCTGAGTGAAAGGTTTTATAATTATGCTGAAAATTATTATCAATAATTACAACAGTAATTCAGAATAAATTAATTTTGCATGTACTGAAATCAATAAGGAAAACCACATACTGAGCCTGCAAAACATTATTTATAATCAATTATAATTTCTTTCTCAGCAAATTTATTTTTTTTTTTTTTTTTTTTTTTTTTTTTTTTTTTGCGGTACGCGGGCCTCTCACTGTTGTGGCCTCTCCCGTTGCGGAGCACAGGCTCCGGACGCGCAGGCTCAGCGGCCATGGCTCACGGGCCCAGCCGCTCCACGGCATGTGGGATCTTCCCGGATCGGGGCACGAACCCGTGTCCCCTGCATCGGCAGGCGGACTCTCAACCACTGCGCCACCAGGGAAGCCCAGCAAATTTATTTTTCATATTTGGCATACATATGTCAAAAGCTATGGATATTTGAAGCCCAGAAGCCCAGAAATAAAGTGAAATAAACCAACTGGCACTTTTAAAGTGCGAAGCATTTCTACTTATAATTTGAAATCTCATCACTATCTCAAATTCCACATTCTATTTGGCCAAAGTCACTTTTAGAAAGATAATAAAGTGAGATAAATATTAAAAAGACTGATATTTTCTGAATATTAAAGAATTTTCCAGTTTCAAATGCCACATAGTACTCCTGTTGATTCATCTTTATGGGAATTTTACTATCACCTTCCAGGGTACAGAAATTAGCACTTAACATCAGGGCCAAGGAAGACTAGTAAATTTTAAATTTGACTATTCTTTGTCTCACTGATGTCTTAAAGATCCAAGAGAGGGATTTAACTACTTAAAAAATAAATGAAATTTAAAAAAAAAAAAAAGCAGCAGTTGTTTTCAAAGTCTCTTGCTTTACCCACTACATCTGATAAGAAAGATTACTAGGAACTGAGTTCCATTCCTTTAAATAGGTCCTTCCAGAGTAAAGTTTCAAACTCAGTGAGAGAACCACTACTCTCAAGGACCAGGTTGGGAAGCTTTTCTTTATCGTGGGCAAAACAGAGAAACAAAGCTTATCTTTTCCCAAACCAAAATAAATCACTCAATGTCCAGTTTGACACTAATACAAAAGAAGTCAAGGGCCTCTTTGGGTTTGCTGAAGGAAAGGAAGTTACATCTAGTTCTTGCGAGTGCCAGTTGCAAATGATTAATGAATCAACAGAAACTAACAGGAAGGCAAGTAAGTCAACACAGGGTCAAGTGGTCCAGATGTCAAAAGGCAGGGCAAATAGGCAATTTCTTGTGATGTTTATGGAGGATTTTCCCAGCAAAGGTCACAAAGTACTCTGACTGCAAAGATGAGGTATGGAAACTCTTCCACAGACCTACAGGAAGGAAATGTCTGCAAACCCACTGGATACACATAAAAGCATTTCTCCTCACATGCTTGCTGATCTTGTTAGAGGAGGTGAAGCCGTATCTTGAGAATGTCTTCTCTCTACTCTAGTGTATAGGAGCAGATGAACAGATCTTATCTAGTCTTCTCTCTACTCTAGTGCACAAAGTGAATGTTCAGGGAAAGACGAGGGGAGGAGTAGGAGGAATCCCAGAAGCAGAAACAGAAAGAACAGAATATAAACCATCATAAAGAGGAGAAGATAAGAAAATCTGCATCTCTGTTTAGCAAAGATTCAAAGTTTTGCAGAAGTGTTGTTAATCAAAAAGTCATAGAGGTGGTGTTTCTCAAGCGCTTCTGCAGGTGCCCGCGGAGCTGAGGTGTCGGGGCTACCATTTTGCACCAGGAACTCTGGTCTGAAGGGCCGGGTGTGAGGCCTCTGCACGCGGCACCCTCTGAGCAAGGGAAAGTAGACAAAGCACAAAGGAGAAAGAAAAAGAAAAGCCCACGAGGGAATCGGGAAGATGGCGGAAGAGTAAGACACGGAGATCACCTTCCTCCCCACAGATACACCAGAAATACATCTACACTTGGAAAAACTCCTACAGAACACCTACTGAACGCTGGCAGAAGACCTCAGACCTCCCAAAAGGCAAGAAGCTCCCCACGTACCTGGGTAGGGCAAAAAAAAAAAAAAAAAAAAGAATAAACAGAGACAAAAGAATAGGGACGGGACCTGCACCAGTGGGAGGGAGCTGTGAAGGAGGAAACGTTTCCACACACTAGGAAGCGCCTTCGCGGGCGGAGACTGCGGGTGGCAGAGGAGGAAAGCTTCGGCGCCGCAGAGGAGAGCACAGCAACAAGGGGGCAGAGGGCAAAGAGGAGAGATTCCCACACAGAGGATCAGGGCCCACTGGCACTCACCAGCCCGAGAGGCTTGTCTGCTCACCATACGGGGCGGGCGGGGCTGGGAGCTGAGGCTCGGGCTTCCGTCGGAGTGCAGGGAGAGGACTGGGGTTGGCGGCGTGAACACAGCCTGCAGGGGGTTAGTGCACCACGGCTGGCCGAGAGGGAGGCCGGGGAAAATTCTGGAGCTGCCAAAGAGGCAAGAAACATTTTCTTCCCTCTTTGATTCCTGGTGCATGAGGACAGCGGATTAAGAGCGCTGCTTAAAGAAGCTCCAGAGACGGGCGCGCGCCATGGCTAACAGCGCGGACTCCAGAGACGGGCATGAGACGCTAAGGCCGCTGCTGCCACCAGCAAGAAGCCTGTGTGGGAGCACAGGTTACTATCCACACCCACCTTCCGGAGCCTGCGCAGCCTGCCACAGCCAGGGTCCCGGGATCCTGGGACAACTTCCCCGGGAGGACGCACGCGGCGCGCCTCAGGCTGGTGCAACCTCATGCCGGCCTCTGCCGCCGCAGGCCCGCCCCCGCGCACTCCGTGACCCTCCCTCCCCCCAGGCCTGGGTGAGCCAGAGCCTCCGAATCAGCGTATCCTTTAACCCCGCCCTGTCTGAGCGAAGAACAGACGCCCTCCTGCGACCTAGACGCAGAGACGGGGCCAAATCCAAATCTGAGCCCCGGGAGCTGTGAGAACAAAGAAGAGAAAGGGAAATCTCTCCCAGCAGCCTCAGAAGCAGCGGATTAAAGCTCCACAATCAACAAGAGAGCTGGAGTAGCAATTCTCATATCAGACAAAATAGACTTTAAAATAAACACTATTACAAGAGACAAAGAAGGACACTACATAATGGTCAAGGGATCGATCCAAGAAGAAGATATAACAATTGTAAATATTTATGCACCAAACATAGGAGCACCTCAATACATAAGGCAAATACTAACAGCCATAAAAGGGGAAATCGACAGTAACACATGCATAGTAGGGGACTTCAACACCCACTTTCACCAATGGACAGATCATCCAAAATGAAAATAAATAAGGAAAGCTTTAAATGATACATTAAACAAGATGGACTTAATTGATATTTATAGGACATTCCATCCAAAAACAACAGAATACACATTTTTCTCCAGTGCTCATGGAACATTCTCCAGGATAGATCATATCTTGGGTCACAAATCAAGCATTGGTAAATTTAAGAAAATTGAAATTGTATCACGTATATTTTCCAACCACAATGCTATGAGACTAGATATCAATTACAGGAAAAGATCTGTAAAAAATACAAACACATGGAGGCTAAACAATACACTACTTAATAACGAAGTGATCACTGAAGAAATCAAAGAGGAAATCAAAAAATACCTAGAAACAAATGACAGTGGAGACACGACAACCCAAAACCTATGGGATGCAGCAAAAGCACTTCTACAAGGGATATTTATAGCAATACAATCCTACCTTAAGAACAGGAAATATCTCGGATAAACAACCTAACCTTGCACCTAAAGCAGTTAGAGAAAGAAGAACAAAAAAACCCCAAAGTTAGCAGAAGGAAAAAAATCATAAAGATCAGATCAGAAATAAATGAAAAAGAAATGAAGGAAACGATAGCAAAGGTCAATAAAACTAAAAGCTGGTCCTTTGAAAAGATAAACAAAATTGATAAACCATTAGCCAGACTCATCAAGTAAAAAAGGGAGAAGACTGAAATCAATAGAATTAGAAATGAAAAAGGAGAAGTAAAAACTGAAACTGCAGAATACAAAGGATCGTGAGAGATTACTACAATCAACCATATGCCAGTAAAATGGACAATCTGGAAGAATTGGACAAATTCTTAGAAAAGCACAACCTGCCAAGACTGAATCAGGAAGAAATAGAAAATATGAACAGACCAATCACAAGCACTGAAATTGAAACTGTCATTAAAAATCTTCCAACAAACAAAAGCCCAGGACCAGACGGCTTCACAGAATTCTATCAAACATTTAGAGAAGCGCTAACACCTATCCTTCTCAAACTCTTCCAAAATATAGCAGAGGGAGGCACACTCCCAAACTCATTCTACGAGGGCACCATCACCATGATACCAAAACCAGACAAGGATGTCACAAAGAAAGAAAACTACAGGCCAATATCACTGATGAACCTAGATGCAAAAATCCTCAACAAGATACTAGCAAACAGAGTCCAACAGCACATTAATAGGATCATACACCATGATCAACTGGGGTTTATTCCAGGAATGCAAGGATTCTTCAATATACGCAAATCTATCAACGTGATACACCATATTAACAAATTGAAGGAGAAAAACCATATGATCATCACAAGAGATGCAGAGAAAGCTTTTGACAAAATTCAACACCCATTTATGATAAAAACCCTCCAGAAAGTATGCATAGAGGGAACTTTCCTAAACATAATAAAGGCCATATATGACAAACCCACAGCCAACATCATTCTCAGTGCTGAAAAACTCAAACCATTTCCACTAAGATCAGGAACAAGACAAGGTTGCTCACTCTCACCACTCTTATTCAACATAGTTTTGGAAGTTTTAGCCACGGGAATCAGAGAAGAAAAAGAAATAAAAGGAATACAAATTGGGAAAGAAGAAGTAAAGCTGTCACTGTTTGCAGATGACATGATACTATACATAGAGAATCCTAAAAATGCTACCAGAAAACTACTAGAGCTAATCAATGAATTTGGTTAAGTAGCAGGATATAAAATTAATGCACAGAAATCTCTGGCATTCCTATACACTAATGATGAAAAATCTGAAAGTGAAATCAAGAAAATACTCCCATTTACCATTGCAACAAAAAGAATAAAACATCTAGGAATAAACCTACCTAAGGAGACAAAAGACCTTTATACAGAAAATTATAAGACACTGATGAAAGAAATCAAAGATGATACAAGTAGATGGAGAGATATACAATGTTCTTGGTTTGGAAGAATCAACATTGTGAAAATGACTATACTACACAAAGCAATCTACAGATTCAGTGCAATCCCTATCAAACTACCACTGGCATTTTTCACAGAACTAGAACAAAAAAAATTTCTCAATTTGTATGGAAACACAAAAGACCCCGAATAGCCAAAGTAATCTTGAGAATGAAAAATGGAGCTGGAGGATCAGGCTCCCTGACTTCAGACTATACTACAGAGCTACAGTAATCAAGACAGTATGGTACTGGCACAAAAACAGAAAGATAGATCAATGGAACAGGATAGAAAACCCATGCACATATGGTCATCTTATCTTTGATAAAGGAGGCAGGAATGTACAGTGGAGAAAGGACAGCCTCTTCAATAAGTGGTGCTGGGAAAACTGGACAGGTACATGTAAAATTATGAGATTAGATCACTCCCTAACACCATACACAAAAATAACCTGAAAATGGATTAAAGACCTAAATATAAGGCCAGAAACTATCAAACTCTTCGAGGAAAATATAGACAGAACACTCTATGACATAAATCACAGCAAGATTCTTTTTGACCCACCTCCTACAGAAATGGAAATAAAAACAAAAATAAACAAATGGAACCTAATGAAACTTCAAAGCTTTTGCACAGCAAAGGAAACCATGAACAAGACCAAAAGACAACCCCCAGAATGGGAGAAAATATTTGCAAATGAAGCAACTGACAAAGGATTAATCTCCAAAATTTATAAGCAGCTCATGCAGCTCAATAACAATAAAACAAACAACCCAATCCAAACATGGGCAGAAGACCTAAATAGACATTTCTCCAAAGAAGATATACAGACTGCCAACAAACACATGAAAGAATGCTCAACATCATTAATCATTAGAGAAATGCAAATCAAAACTACAATGAGACATCATCTCACACCAGTCAGAATGGCCATCATCAAAAAATCTAGAAACAATAAATGTTAGAGAGGGTGTGGAGAAAAGGGAAACCTCTTGCACTACTGGTGGGAATGTGAATTGGTACAGCCACTATGGAGAACAGTATGGAGGTTCCTTAAAAAACTACAAATAGAGCTACCATATGACCCAGGAATCCCACTACTAGGAATATACCCTGAGAAAACCAAAATTCAGAAAGAGTCATGTCCCAAAATGTTCTTTGCAGCTCTATTTACAATAGCCCGGAGATGGAAACAACCTAGGTGTCCATCATTGGATGAATGGATAAAGAAGATGTGGCACATATATACAATGGAATATTACTCAGCCTTAAAAGGAAACGAAATTGAGCTATTTGTAATGAGGTGGATGGACCTAGGGTCTGTCATACAGAGTGAAGTAATTCAGAAAGAGAAAGACAAATACCGTATGCTAACACGTATATATGGAATTTAAGGGAAAAAAAGTGTCATGAAGAACCTAGGGGTAACATAGGAATAAAGACACAGACCTACTAGAGAATGGATTTGAGGATATGGGGAGGGGGAAGAGGAAGCTGTGACAAAGCGAGAGAGTGGCATGGGCATATATACACTACCAAACGTAAAATAGATAGCTAGTGGGAAGCGGCCGCATAGCACGGGGAGATCAGCTCAGTGCTTTGTGACCACCTAGAGGGGTGGGATAGGGAGAGTGGGTGTGAGGGAGATGCAAGGGGGAAGAGACATGGGAACATATGTATATGTATAACTGATTCACTTTGTTATAAAGCAGAGACTAGCACACCATTATAAAGCAATTATGCTTCAATAAAGGTGTAAAAAGAAAAAAAAAAAAAAAACCTCATAGAAACGTACTCTCTATTGAACGTAAAGAGGAATTCCTTAGGCCCCAGCAGGCAAGAATCTCTGTTTTATACACATAGGTGAAACCCTTTTGAGAAAAAGAAAGATGACTATATTCACACTCCTCATTATTATCCACTGTTATTGGTAGTGATAACCATGACTAACAGTAAAGACTTTTGTTCTGCAACAGAGTAAAGAGTGTGTTAACACTTACCCAGCACACAACCTCTGTGTTCCTTTGTCTCAGGAGAGTGAAAAATACCTCCAAAAGCAACTTGGATTGGCCTTTAATCCAAACATACTTCATCTGGTTTCCACAAACACTATTCAGGAAGTCCAAAAATTGAATTCCCTACCCCCGTCCCCCTCCAACACATAGTACACCAGTGAATCTGTGTGCATTGCTATGAGGATCTGACAGCTTCCAGCAAGTTCTCAAATGGTTCTTAAAGGGTTGATAACTACCAATTTAATACCCTACCCATAAGGTCAGTAGGAGGTAGAACAGTACTAAAAGGAAGAGAAAGCAGTGACCATCATTTAGTTAGCTAACCCAAGAAGAGGGCTCATTTCATGGAACGTGTGTGTGTGTGTGTGTGTGTGTGTGTGTGTGTATGTATTGGAGAAAAGAAAAATTGAGTTAGAGTCCAACATCCAGGTAGTTATTGTTAGTATGAATAATCCAAAATTCTTATCAATTTTACATCAGAGTAAAGAATTTATCAAGTGACAGGAAAAATGCCAAAGAGACTGGGGAAACGTGTTAGGTAGGACATCTGCTGACTAATCAAATGTCTATAAATTGAAATTTGAAGGAAAAAGAAAGATATTTTACAAGTCTATAAGCAGATACCAGACATGGCATCAGAAGAGAAATTAAAAGGCAGAACTGTGGTGACACAGAGTTGAGCAAATTCCCCTCAAATTTCACCAGTTTATATTAAAAAAAATAGCATAATAAATAATTTAGTAAGGAAGGAGTACATATTTTGCATTTTCTGCTCCTTTTTCATTTCAGTGGTGTACCGTAAACTAAGTTACTCAAAAATGAAAGGTTTCCTTGTGAAATATTCATGTAAGATTCTCCTGTATAAGTGGATAATAACCCTTGCATTGAAAAACTTCCTGCATTTTAAAACTGCTTATAAAAATAGTATAGTATTTATATGAGAGAGAAAGTAAAATTAATATAATTTTATTGTGCTTTTATCTTTTAAAAATAAAAAAATGATTTTCAAAATGGAAAAAGTAGGAACATTATTAAGTGATAGCTGAAATTAGACATAATATGGATAAGCTTCCTTTTAGGAAAATAGACAGAAAAAACTTGTAGATGAGCTTAATCATTTTTTAAATCGTCAAATTATGGAAACTTTTAAAAGAGGTATTATAACACCAAACTGTCAAATATCTTGATTTTCAGAAAGAAGATATTATTAAATTCTGTACATTCCAATGGTTTACATTGGCACTGTTCCCTGGTCAGAGTTTAGTGCTAGTTATTAAACAAATGGATGATGAGTACATAGAAAAAGTGAAGTTACTAATGGCCATGATGTGTTCACTGGGAAAAGTCATGCCAAGTGAACAGTTTTCCTTATAACAGCTTCTAGTGCCAACTTGGAGGCTGAGTTCTAAATCTTCAAGAAGACTCTTGAAGGTGTTCTCCCCTGTGCTGTTCCATATTTCTTATCAGTGAATTTTAGTGAAGGTGTAAAAATTTAAGAAGAAAAATGTCTGACTACTTTGGAAGTAATAAGAGCAGTTACAGTAGTTGAAAGATTCAAAAGCACAAGGAGTTAAAACTGGGAGAACTTGGAAGGACCATAAACAAGATGAAACTGTTGCAAGCTCAGAATGATCCCCATAAGATGGGTGGCTGTCAGTTGCTTCTGGACATTGAGAAGGACAGTTTTCCTCTGAGCAGCATCTTGGCAGGGATACCTTAGTCGACATGAGATGGCAAAGTTGTGGCTGGCTGGCGTGGCTGAGTATTTAAAGGCTCATGAAGCAAGGATAAGATGCCTGGGAAAGACCCCAAGACAAATAACTCTGAAATGAAGACAAAGTTTTCATTTGTTGACTTGCTCTTTTGACTTCTCTTGTCTTTTATGCCAAGGACCTCATCGCTTATCATGGAATGGGTGCTATTAGGATGATCAGAAGGAAAGAAACCATGAAAAGGTAATTATAAATGATCATACATAATATATAGAGAGATATAGTCTAAATAAACTTGTCAAAGTTTATTCCTTTGAGTTATGTTTTAAAATGTTATCCCATATTTTCTTGATGTCATCATGCATCCTGTTTCATTTTTTGTTTTCTTTTTTGGCGGCACCATGTAGCTTGTGGGGTCTTAGTTCCCCAACCAGGGATCAAACCCAGGCCCTCAGCAGTGAAAGCACGGAGCCCTAACCACTGGACCACCAGGGAATTCTCTACCATGCGTCCTGAATTCCATGGATCCTTCTAAGATTTCCAAGGAGAGCATGTCTACTGTCTAAGGTATGAAGAAAGGGTAATATGAATAAACTTTCAAGTCAACAGCTTCAGTCAGGTGTAAAACTAAACAAAAAAACAAACAACAAAACAACAGAGAAGGTTAGGTCAGAAGGGAGGAAGGTGGGAAGCCAAGTCAAAATGTCTGGATGAACTTGACTAAACCATCTTTTATTTCAAGTAAGGTGAGAGCGTGGTCAATGTCCAGCAACATTTAATCTTTACTCTCTTTAATGAGACTAAGTTTCCATGAGGATAAAGATCACAATTTTATACAGTCTCTTCCAAACTTCCTGCAGTGCTAAGCTTCTACAGTCCTCACACAAAAATTACTTTTTTTTGTTCATTGAAGTATAGTTGATTTACAATGTTGTATTAGTTTCAGGTGTACAGCAAGTGATTCAGTTATATATATGTATTTTATCTCAGAAAATCCAAGATCGAATATTTCTTATGTCATAATGACCACCCAATAACATATTTTACCTCTTGTTTTCTACTTTTCAGCAATTTGTGTAGTAGAGATGCATCCAATAGAAAGTCAGTGCTTGTAATTGTAACGTCTACATGAATGAGAAAAATTAGAAACAAAAGCACTAATTAAATTTAATTAGGTTAGGTGGAGTAGACTGATCATCTCACTTCATGCACTGAATTATTTGAGCCTGAGGAAATGGTAACTCATTAAACATTTCTCATCACACTTCTGTCATGCTAGCAGATACTATTCTCTCCATATCATGATTAAAACAAAAAGAAAAAAATATGAGATAGAACTGATAGTGAAACTCCAAAAAAAAATTTATAGGGTTAACAAAAGAGACCAAATGGCACTTACAGATAATCATAATGAACTTGGAGTGACATACTCTTCCCCTCTTTAGCATATAGATAATTTTATAGTTAGCAGTAAGAAAAGGTTATAGTAGAAGAGACTAAGATACGGGTTTTTTCCCCCTCAGGCTAGATTTATAAATTCAGCACAGAGGTTCTTCAGAAGAACCTAGGGGCAAGATGGGAATAAAGATGCAGACCTACTAGAGAATGGACTTGAGGATACAGGGAGGGGGAAGGGTAAGCTGGAACAAAGTGAGAGCGTGGCATGGACATATATACACTATCAAACATAGAATAGATAGCTAGTGAGAAGCAGCCACATAGCACAGCTCGGTGCTTTGTGACCACCTAGAGGTGTGGGATAGGAAGGGTGGGAGGGAGAGAGATGCAAGAGGGAAGAGATATGGGGACATATGTATATGTATAACTGATTCACTTTTTTATAAAGCAGAAACTGACACACCACTGTAAAGCAATTATACTTTAATAAACATGTTAAAAAAATTAAAAAATAAAATAAAATAAAATTGATGGTTATCAAAAAAATGGAATTGAGTTATTTGTAGTGAGGTGGATGAACCTAGAGTCTATCATACAGAGTGAAGTAAGTCAGCAAGAAAAAAATTAATACCATATTCTAACACATACATATGGAATCTAAAAAAAAAAATGTTCTGAAGAATCTAGGGTTAGGACAAGAATAAAGACTCAGACGCAGAGAATGGACTTGAGGACATGGGGAGGGGGAAGGGGAAGCTTGGACGAAGTGAGAGAGTGGCATAATATATACTACCAAATGTAAAATAGATAGCTAGTGGGAAGCAGCCACATAGCACAGGGAGATCAGCTCAGTGCTTTCTGACCACCTAGAGGGGTGGGAGGGAGACACAAGAGGGAGGAGATATGGGGATGTATGTATATGTATAGCTGATTCACTCTGTTATAAAGCAGAAACTAACACACCACTGTAAAGCAATTATACTCCAATAAAGCTGTTAAAAAAAAAATCATTACCAGTTCAAGAAATGACACAATCTTACACCACCATTTTAACTTCAAATTTCTTAACATTCATGGACACAAGTCTCATTTTCAAACTTTTCCTGTGTAGACCAATGTGGATTAGGCGGTAAGTGCATAGATTTTATAATAGAAAGGTTGTGAGGTTCACTATGAAACTATAAAATGAAAGGCTGTTAATATGACATAAATCATTGAGGGAAATATTCTAGCTTCCTTCAGGCCTTTACTGGAATGTTTATTTTTAGTAGGTAGCTGTTATCTTCCCAGGAGGTGGTAGAACTAGCAATCCTCATATGATATAGTAGCAGGAACTGTTAATTGTCTTCCAGGAGAAAGTTTTTCTTTACCTCCATAATAATACAGCAAAATAATAGCCAGCTGGAACAAAGACTATAATTCTCAGTCTTCTTTGTAAAGCTCATGTGTCTAAGTTTTAGCAGATGAGATAAAGCTTCATGAGGCACCTTCTCGAACACTCTTGAAAGACTTTGGCAAATGCTCTTTGTCTTTTTTTTTTTTTTTCCTGTGACCCTTCTTTCCTGCTGGATGTAATATGAATTTGAAAGTCGAAGCTAGAACAGCAACCTTAGAGTATGAGGTGATCCTGGGAATGGAGCCTTTTCACATTGTAACAACACGAGAGAATAAACTTGAGTCCCTAAAAATTCCGTGAAGCAGAAATGTCCCTGTACTTCCATCTTGTCTACACCAGTGTTGTAGTTAGGATTTCTTGTGAGTAACAGAGATCCTGACTCTACAACAAACGACCCACCCTTGTATGTGACCACATGACCTGGACTGGCCCATTATAGGACTCCCTATCTCCACAGTGGTGGCTGGCCTAGCAACGAGCACAAACTCTAAGTTGGATCAATCAGCAGCCTTCACAGAAACTTTATCTATATAAGCCTCCTGCCTTTGGGCTGTTAGTCTGAATGATGCAAGTGTAGCAATGGTTGCAGCCTCTTAATTTCTCCTACCACATGGAGACACATCCTACAGTGATAAAGAAGGTGGAAAGAACACAGAGGGAAACAAAGATAGAAAAGAGGAGAAGAGACAGAAAAATATCTGACATTATGTGAGTTTCTGATACCAACTCTACCCATAGATTTCCCAGTTCTTTACAGTACTCATTTGGTGGTGGGGCAGAGGTGGGTAGAATTAAGGTATTATACTTTGAGTTGAGTTTCTGTCACTTAATCCTATAAGAAATCTAACAAGCCACTTTATAAAATGGCCATTCCAAAGACTAGTTGTTTCATGTGTCGTACCTACTTCCAATCCTCTTGATTTTTGTAGATGTTCTTACTACTTAAGTTATAATGGAAAAAAAAGAGAGAGAGAGAGAGAGAGAGAGAGAGAGAGAATCCATCATATGAAACTTCCTTTAACTTTTTAGACCACCCTAATAATATCATGTGATCAAACCCATTCTATCTACTGTTATCCTTCTACACTTTGGTACAATCATGGGAAAAGTTGCCCAGCTTTCTTTTCCAAACTACTGTTCAGCCTCTTCTTTCATTAATTTCTTCACTAAACATGCACTGAGCATCTGACCATGTTTATGCATCAGTTATTGGGTTTGGCTCTGGAGATATAAAGATGATTAAAACTCAGCTCTTGCTCTTAAGAAACTCACAGCCTAGTAGAGGACACAGACATAGAAATGCACAATCGATCATTATTGTGCTCAATGAATAGATAAAGACATGCATAGAGCTTTGGGGGAACAAAGAAAGCATTCTCTAACCAAGCATGCAAGGGAAGAAGAGGAATGAGGTACTCTAGATGTAAGAGTTAGTAGGTGTTAGGCAAATAGGGAGAAAGAATATTCCAGGCAGAGGAATCCATTGTAGAGGACACAGAGACAAGAAGTAGCACCGTGTATGCAGTAAGCCAAAGTCCTAAGTTGGTGACAAAACTGAACCAGAGAGCCAAGAAATGAAGCCATTTATAGTCACTGTAACAAGTATAATGGAGGGCCCAGTCTGTAGAGTGGAATTATTGGAGAATTTTAAGCAAAAAAGTGACATAATAAAATTTATGTTTTATAAGCTCACTCTGGATGCTCTGTGAAGATCATAGAGGGGGAAGGGCTGAAGCAGAGAAATCAGTTAGGAGCATATTTCTGGAGTCCAAGGGATGAACAATGTGGCTTGGATAAGGGTGAATGTGGTTAAGAAATATTTCGAAGATGGAGCTAACAGGATTCATCAATGGGTTAGAAATGTAAAGGAGAGGAAACTAGAATGATACCAACATTTTTGGCCTGAGCAACTGAGGAAGTGGAAATGCAATATATTAGGATGGAAAAGACTGGAAGAGAAACAGTTTCTAGAAGAAAATGGGGACATTATTTATGACCATGGCATGATAGAGATGAAAAATAGACATTCAAATAGAAGTATGGACAAAGAGGAGTAGTTAGGATTGAAGACATACATTTAGAGTGCATTAGTATGTATACATTATCTCAAGATATGAGGCTGTGTAAGATCATTCAGGGAATGAGTAAAAACAGAATGGAGATCTGAAGACTATAAGGTGTTTCAACATTTAGAGGCTTGACAGGAGGATCCAGCAAAGGACACAGAAGGAAGAGTTCCCAATAAGATCCAAAGAGTATCAGAAAGGAATATGTGAGAATGTTTCTAGGAGGAAGAAGTAATCAAATGCTGCTGAGCACTTTATTTTCAAATTTAGGGTTGGAAAACGTTTCTAGCAATACCATTCTGTCATCATTCTGTGCCCCTCCAGCACCCCCCGGCCTTAACCCTTACTCCGTCTCCAGTGTAGTCCTGCAACCTGACAACTAGTTCTTGCCTAGCATCTAGGAAAGTAGTCCTTTTAAGTTTTAGCATCTCTTCCCAAAGATAGGGTAACTAAATTATATTTAATATGTATCGGGGGCAATAGTTCAATAGTGCACAAGACAGCAGAAACAAAGAAAAACAGACTCAGAAAGCAATTACCTTGGACATAAAATTAGAAGTTGTTTAAATCAGGTGAAAAATGTTGCAGTCCTTTATGTTTTTCTGATTTTCTTGCCTCTACAACTCACTGAGGCAGCATTACATACAGCTCAGGGATTACCCCAATTTAGGAGCTCCAATTGTTTCCATTTGGAAAGTGATTCTGATTGACAGTATTAATATTATAATACTGCATCAGAACAGCTATCAAGTATTCATTTTTAAGTATTTGTAACACCAATTTTCATTACATAGAATGATAACAGACATCACCTAGGACAGTACTGGCAATTTCACAAACAAATCCTAAAATTGATCCAAAGTTTTGTTGATTTAACCTGTGAAGCAAAGACCAGGGCATCATGTCAGTTAAAGAAGTAGCTCTTAATGTATGGTCCCTGGACCGGAAGCAGCAGCATCACCTGGAAATTGTTAGAAATGCAAATTCTCAGGTTCCAACGCAAACTTACTGAATCAGACACTCTGGGAGTAGAGGTCAGCAACTGGTGCTTTAATAAGCTCCCCAGGTGATACAATGCACAGAAAAGTTTGATAATCACTGAGTTAAAGGATGGGAAAGGGAGAGGCAAGGAATACAGAAGAGAAGGACCAGGAAGAAAAGAGTAGGAGGGAGAGAGAGAAAGGAGAAAAGGAAGTGAAAGGGAGAGAAAGAAGAGGCGAGGGCACAATGAAAGAACAAGGGATAAGGAAAGTGAGGAGAAGTCTGAGAAGAAAGAAGATGGAAAGGAATAGGAGCATGAAAGGAAGGGAGAATCACAGGTGTCTTTTGATGGATAACTATGAGCACTTACATGGATATATGGTCATCAATTAGGTGTCTATTAATTAGAAATGAATAATAATCACCTCACAGTATTGTAAGAATTAATCTGAGAAAATTAAAGTAAAACATTTTTTCAAGTGCCCTGGCACCTAATACTGGTAATATCTGTATAAAATTACTGGCCACAAAACAGCTCAATATTAGCTCAACACAGCCCCTTCAATACCTTTATTTTCCTCCATTATTAACAATTATTTTCATTTACTTTCTCCAAGGCCAACATCTCTTAGGAGGCCTATTCTCTGTCTAACTAGCCTCTTGGCTTACCTCTGCTTTGATTCTAGATTCTTCACTACTTCCTTGAAACTCCCTTTACTGCCTATATTCTAATCCATCCAGCTGACTTCCAACTAATAAAAAAAAGTTGAAAAAGATGCCATTTGGGGAGTGGTGAGACTTAGACCGCCATGTACAGTCCACCAGTGTAAAACAATCTTGGCCAAGAACTATAGATGAGATTAATGTTTGTTCACCTGGAGACAGGAACACTTCCCATTTAAAAGAGAACCAAAGAGAAGTAGTCAAATTGCTTTTTAGTATCCTTTGACTTCTTCATGGAGACCTAAGATTTCCTGGAGTTTTATTACCAACAGAAAGCACCTGATAGGCCAACTACTTCCAAAGATTCAGCTCTTCTTCCTTGTTTAATAAAAATCATAAAATCCACCTGGCTAGGAAATTCAAAGATAAAAAACAACTAATTAAACTTAATTGGGTCAGTCTGGGCAGGCTGATTAGTCTGATTGGCCTCAGGAGAATCTGATCATGGATTCACCAAGTGCAACTTGGCAAAGGAAAGCCTGAAATTAGGACAGGTGCTGTATTCCTAACTGGAGATGTAATTTTTAGCGAAAAATACACAAAAGAGGTTAAAGAGGAAACAGTGTATTGGGTATAGCACAATCAACCACAAACAAGTCATTTCAGGCCCATCCTAATTTCTCAGAGTGGAGCAGAGGGAATTATTATAATAATAAACAGGATTATTTTATACTCCCTGGATTTCTTTCACCTGAATTAACCAAATACATTTTATCAGGTTGTATTTTTTGGGTGGGGTTTTTTGTTTGTTTTGGGGGGTTTTTTGTGTGTGCAAGTTCTTTCTTGCTGGCAACCAAGAAGAGGAACTAAAGAGAGCCATGTGGAATGGCCATCAATGATGGTCAAGTTTGTCTGAGGGACCCAAACCACAATATATCACTGATAGGAGTACTGATTCCTAGAATTTAAGGACAATCTTATCCCACCAGCATACATGCTTGCAATAATCATTTACTCTGGGACCCCTTCTTCTGAATGTAGTACTAGTTAATCTGGTTAACTAAGATTGGTTTTAACTGCATCAAGATAAAAATGTTATAGCATATAAAAATGATTTTTGCTCTTATAAAACCACTTGAGAATTTCAATCTTATATCTTATCTTATAGAAAAACTCAAAGGATTAAATGAGTTTTAAGGTTATATAGATCTATGCTTCTCAAAGTGACCTATGGAACACCTGCATTTAACTCATTAGAATTATGGCTTAAAAATACAAATTTACAGGGAGACTGGTTCAAGATGGTGGAGTAGAAGGATATGCTCTCACTCCCTCTTTCGAGAACACTGGAATCACAACTAACTGCTGAACAATCATCTAGAGGAAAACACTAGAACTCACCAAAAAAGATACCCCATATGCAAAGACAAAGGAGAAGCTGCAAGGAGACGGTAAGAGGTGCACTATCACAATAAAATCAAATCCCATAACCACTGCGTGGGTGACTCACAAATTGGAGAACATTTATACCACAGAAGTCCACCCACTGGAGTGAAGGTTCTGAGTCACATGTCAGGCTTCCCAACCTCGGGGTCTGGCAATGGGAGGAGGAATTCCTAGAGATTCAGACTTTGAAGGCTAGCGAGATTTAATTGCAGAACGTTGGCAGGACTGGGGGAAAGAGAGACTCCACACTTGGAGGGTACACACAAAGTACTGTGCACATTGGGGCCCAGGGGAAGGAACAGTGACCCCATAGAGACTGAACCAGACCTACCTGCTAGTGTTGGAGGGTCCCCTGCAGAGGCGGGGGACAGCTGTGACTCACCAAGGGACAAGGATACTGACAGCAGAAGTTCTGGGAAGTACACCTTGGCATAAGCCCTCCCAGAATCTGCCATTAGCTCCACAAAACAGCCTGGGTAGGCTCCAGTATTGGGTCGTCTCAGGCCAAAAAACTGACAGGGAGGGAACCCAGCCCCACCCATCAGCAGACAAGAGGATTAAAGTTTTACTGAGCTCTGCTCACCAGAGCAACAGCCAGCTCTACCCACCACCAGTTCCTCCCATCAGAAAACTTCCACAAGCCTCTTAGATAGCCTCATCCATCAGAGGGCAGACAGCAGAAGCAAGAAGAACTACAATCCTTCAGCCTGTGGAACCAAAACCATATTTAAAGAAAGATGGACGAGATGAAAAGGCAGAGGGCTATGCACCAGATGAAGGAACAAGATAAAACCCCAGAAAAACAACTAAATGAAATGGAGATAGGCAACCTTCCAGAAAAAGAATTCAGAATAATGATAATGAAGGTGATGCAGAACCTTGGAAAAAGAATGGAGGCAAAGATCGAGAAGATGCAAGACATGTTTAACAAAGACCTAGAAGAATTAAAGATCAAACAAACAGAGATGAACAATAACTGAAATGAAAACTACACTAGAAGAAATCAATAGCAGATTAACTGAGGCAGAAGAATGGAAAAATGACCTGGAAGACAAAATAGTGGAATTCACTGCTATGGAAAAGAATAAAGAAAAAAGAGTGAAAAGAAATGAAGACAGCCTAAGAGACCTCTGGGAAAGCTATAAACACAGCAACATTCGCATTATAGGGGTCCGATAGGGAGGAGAGAGAGAGAAAGTACCGGAGAAAATATTTGAAGAGATTATAGTCAAAAAATTCCCTAACATGGGAAAAGAAATAGCCACCCAAGTCCAGGAAGCTCAGAGAGTCCCATACAGGAAAAACCCAAGGAGAACATGCCGAGACACATAGTAATCAAATTGGCAAAAATTAAAGGCAAAGAAAAATTACTGAAAGCAGCAAGGGTAAAATGACAAATAACATACAAGGGAACTCCCATAAGGTTAACAGCTGATTTCTCAGCAGAAACTCTACAAGCCAGAAGGGAGTGGCATGATATATTTAAAGTGATAAAAGGGAAGAACCTACAACCAAGATTCCTCTAGCCAGCAAGGTTCTCCTTCAGATTTGATCAAGAAATCAAAAGCTATACAGACAAGCAAAAGCGAAGAGAATTCAGCACCACCAAACCGCTCTACAACAAATGCTAAAGGAACTTCCCTAAGTGGGAAATACAAGAGAAGAAAAGGACCTACAAATACATACCAAAACCAATTAAGAAAATGGTAAGAGGAACATACATATTGATAATTACCTTAAACATGAATGGATTAAATGCTCCAACCGAAAGACACAGGCTTGCTGAATGGATACAAAAACAAGACCCATACATATGCTGTCTCCAAGAGACCTGCTTCAGACCTAGGGACACATACAGACTGAAAGTGAGGGGATGGAAAAAGATATTCCATGCAAATGGAAATCAAAAGAAAGCTGGAGTAGCTATACTCATATCAGATAAAATACACTTAAAATAAAGAATATTAGAAGAGACAAGGAAGGACACTACATAATGATCAAGGGATCAATCCAAGAAGAAGATATAACAATTATAAATATATATGCACCCAACCATAGGAGCATCTCAATAAATAAGGCAACTGCTAACAGCTCTAAAGAGGAAATTGACAGTAACACAATAACAGTGGGAGACTTTAACACCTCACTTACACCAATGGACAGATCATCCAATAGAAAATTAATAAGGAAACAAGCTTTAAATGACACAACAGACCAGATAGATTTTATTGAGATTTATAAGATATTCCATCCAAAAACAGCATATTACACTTTCTTCTCAAGTGCACATGGAACATTCTCCAGGATAGATCACATCTCGGGTCACAAATCAATCCTCAGTAAATTTAAGAAAATTGATATCATATTAAGCATCTTTTCTGGCCACAACACTATGAGATTAGAAATCAATTACAGGAAAAAAACGTAAAAAGCAAGAACACATGGACACTAAACAATATGTTACTAAATAACAAAGAGATCACTGAAGAAATCAAAGAGGAAATCAGAAAATACCTAGAGACAAATGATAATGAAAACACAATGATCTAAAACCTGTGGATGCAGCAAAAGCATTCGAAGAGGGAAGTTTATAGCAATACAAGCCAACCTCAGAACCAAGTAAAATCTCAAATAAACAATCTATCCTTATACATAAATGAACTAGAGAAAGAAGAACAAACAAAATCCACAGTTAGTAGAAGGAAAGAAATCATAAAAATCAGAGCACAAATAAATGAAATAGAAACAAAGAAAACAATAGCAAAGATCAACAAAACTAAAAGCTGGTTCTTTGAGAAGATAAACAAAGTTGATAAACCGTTAGCAAGAATCATCAAGAAAAAGAGGGGGAGGACTAAAATCAATAAAATTAGAAATGAAAAAGAAGTTACAACAGACACTGCAGAAATACGAATCATCCTAAGAGACTACTACAAGCAGCTCTATGCCAATAAAATGGACAACCTGGAAGAAATGGACAAATTCTTAGAAAAGTATAACCTTCCAAGACTGAACAAGAAGAAATAGAAATTATGAACACAACAATCACAAGTAATGAAATTGAAACTGTGATTAAAAATCTTCCAACTAACAAAAGCCCAGGACCACATGGCTTCACAGGTGAATTCTATCAAACATTTAGAGAAGAGCTAACAGCCATCCTTCTCAAACTCTTCCAAGACATTGCAGAGGAAGAAAAACTCAAAATACTCATTCTATGAGGCCACCATCACCCTGATACCAAAACCAGACAAAGATACTACAAAAAAAGAAAATTACAGAGCAATATAACCCATTAATATAGATGCAAAAATCCTCTACAAAATACTAGCAAACAGAATCCAACAACTCATTAAAAGGATCATACATCATGATCAACTGGGACTTATCCCAGAGATGCAAGGATTCTTCAATATATGCAAATCAATCAATGTGATACACCACATTCACAAATTGAAGAAGAAAAACCATATGATCATTTCAGTAGATGCAGAAAAAGCTTTTGACAAAATTCAACACCAATTTATGATTAAAACACACCAGAAAGTAGGCATAGAGGGAACCTACTTCAACATAATAAAGGCCATATATGATGAACCCACAGCAAACATCATTCTCAATGGTGAAAAACTGAAAGCATTTCCTCTAAGATCAGAAACCAGACAAGGATTTCCACTCTCACCACTATTATTCAACATAGTTTTGGAAGTCCTAGTCACAGCAATCAGAGAAGAAAAAGAAATAAAAGGAATACAAATTGGAAAAGAAGAAGTAAAACTGTCACTGTTTGCAGATGACATGATACTATACATAGAGACTCCTAAGATGCCACCAGAAAACTACTAGAGCTAATCAATGAATTTGGTAAAGTTGCAGGATACAAAATTAATGACAGAAATCTCTTGCATTCCTATACACTAATGATGAAAATTCTGAAAGAGAAATTAAGGAAACACTCCCATTTACCATTGCAACAAAAAGAATAAAATACCTAGGAATAAACCTACCTAGTGAGACAAAAGACCTGTATGCAAAAAACTATAAGACACTGATGAAAGTAATTAAAGATGATACCAACAGTTGTAGAGATATACCATGTTCTTTGATTAGAAGAATAAATATTGTGAAAATGACTCTACTACCCAAAGCAATCTACAGATTCAATGCAATCCCTATCAAGTTACCAATGGCATTTTTTACAGAACTAGAACAAAAAGTCTTAAAATTTGTATGGAGACACAAAAGACCCCAAATAGCCAAAGCAGTCTTGAGGGAAAAAAACGGAGCTGGAGGTATCAGACTCCCTGACTTCAGACTATACTACAAAGCTATAGTAATCAAGACAATATGGTACTCGCACAAAAAGAGAACTATAGATCAATGGAATAGGATAGAAAGCCCAGAGGTAAACCCATGCACCTATGGTCAACTAATCTATGACAAAGGAGGCAAGGATATACAATGGAGGAAAGACAGTCTCTTCAACAAGTGGTGCTGGGAAAACTGGACAGCTACATGTAAAAGAATGAAATTAGAACACTCCCTAATACCATACACAAAAATAAACTCAAAATGGATTAAAGACCCAAATGTAAGACCGAACACTATAAAACTCTAAGAGAAAAACATAGGCAGAAAACTCTATGACATAAATCACAGCAAGATCTTTTTTGACCCACCTCCTAGAGTAATGGAAATAAAAACAAAAATAAACAAATGGGACCTAATGAAACTTAAAAGCTGTTGCACAGCAAAGGAAACCATAAACAAGATGAAAAGACAACCCTCAGAATGGGAGAAAATATGTGCAAACGAATCAAAAGACAAAGGAGTAATCTCCAAAATATAGAAACAGCTCATGAGGCTCAATATTAAAAAAACAAACAACCCAATCCAAAAATGGGCAGAAGACCTAAATAGACATTTCTCCAAAGAAGACATACAGATGGTCAAGAAGCACATGAAAAGCTGCTCAACGTCACTAATTATTAGAGAAATGAAAATCAAAACTACAATGAGGTATCACCTCACCAGTTAGAATGGGCATCATCAGAAAATCTACAAACAACAAATGCTGGAGAGGGTTTGGAGAACAAGGAACCCTCTTGCACTGTTAGTGGGAATGTAAATTGATACAGCCACTATGGAGAACAGTATGGAGGTTCCTTAAAGAACTAAAAATAGAGCTAGCATATGACCCAGCAATCCCACTACTGGGCATATACCCAGAGAAAACCATAATTCAAAAAGACACATACACCCCAGTGTTCACTGCAGCACTATTTACAATAGCCAGGACATGGGAGAAACCTAAATGCCCATTGACAGATGAATGCACAAAGAAGATGTGGTATTTATATACAATGGAATGTTACTCAGCCATAAAAAGGAACGAAATTGGGTCATTTGTAGAGACGTGGATGGACCTAGAGCATGTCATACAGAGTGAAGTAAGTCAGAAAGAGAAAAACAAATATCGTATATTAATGCATATATGTGGAACCTAGATAATGGTACAGATGAACTGGTTTGCAGAGCAGAAATTGAGACACAGATGTAGTGAACAAGTGTTCGGACACCAAGGGGGGAAAGTGGTGGGGGGTGGTGGTGGTGGTATGATGAATTGGGAGATTGGGATTGACATGTATACACTGATGTGTATAAAATGGATGACTAATAAGAAAATAAATAAATATACATTAAAAAAACAAACAAACACATTTCTAAGCCCTAACCCAGGTTACTAAATCAGAATCTTTGGTATTAGATCCAGGGAAATGTATTCTTTTATTAATGCTTCCAGGTGGCTATGAGTCCCTCTAAAACCTGAGAAATATACTTCCTGAGTATGAGACAAGAAATGTCATGCTAAGTAGCAAAGTAGTAAAGGATTGAATGCCAGCTCCACTGTACCATATAATGGTATAATTTACCTTAAGCAAGTCGTTTTTACCTCTTTGTACCTTGTTCCTAATGTAAGGATATTAAGAGCCTTTATCCAAAAATATTGTGACAAAGATTAAAACATGGAAAGTGTTTAGTATGGTTCCTGGCTATGTAAATCTTGGCTCTTGCGGTTGTTAAAAGGAACATTACCTACATAAAAATAGTAGGCCAATTAAAAAGAGTGTCTCGGTGAATCCACGTGGTGATCCTGTTTTACTATTGAGTTTCTGCAGTTCCTGCAACATGCTAGACACTCTTCATTAAAAGCTAATTTTTACAGTTTTTGAACTTTCTTTTTTATATTTTACTGTATTCCTAACACTGTGAATCTCCTGAAAGAGAATAAATCAACAGAGAAGGAAACTTTCAATGGCACAAGGATAACACAAGACACCCATGTTGATGAGGTGCCTACCATAGGGCAGGACTGTCCACATGTGACTGTAGGAGGAAGTAGCTGTAGGTCTTACGACCCGCAATTACCCAACACAAAGGCTGATGACCCAGAGAAAAAAAAGCACCTCAGACACTAGCCACAAGTATCAAAAATGCATTAAATTAGTTATGTGTATTGTGAAATGTTTCTTCTTACTCTGGGATACGTACATTTTTCACCAAGAAATAAAAACAAAAAAAGAAAACGAGGTGCATGTCATGGAAAGGACACAACCAAGTTATCTGTGCTTCATCAACCATAGTTTTTATGCTGTTCCTACAGATTGATATGCATGAGTTCATTTAATTTAATTGTCAGAAAACTATGCAAGCAAGATATTCTTTTTCACAGGGAAGGAACATAAGGTTAGCGAGATTAAGTAGCCTGTCTATGGTGGCAGTCTGCATTCAACTCGTGGCTGGCTGTTTCTGGCCCCAAATCCTTCTTTTCATCACTTGACCAGAGCAGTAGATACAAAGCAGCCTGCTGGGTGCCCAACACTACTAGCAGCTGAAGACACAGCAGCGACATGCCCTCAGGGAGCTCTCAGTCTAGCAGGGAAGCTAGAGAATGAATACATTCTGAGCAGCATTACAAGCGTTATGGACCACAGGAGGTATAAGGAGTTCTAAGAGCATACATCAGGGAGACTAATTTTACTGCAAGGATGGGGAAAAGCCCCCTCAAGGAAGGGACATTTAACCTGAAAGATGAACAATAAGTAGGGTCAATAAAGGAGAGGGAAAGAAAGTACTGATAGCAGAAGGAACAGCATGTATGCAAAAACCCAAGCCAGAATGAGTCAGATACTTTGAAGGAAAATAATATCCAGGAAGGCTGCAGCACTGGAAGCAAGGGCTGAAAAGAGACTAAAGAAAAACTAATGGGAAGTCTTGCAGGTCACATAAGGTTCTGAAAATTCATCCTAAAATCAAATAATAATAATAATTTAAAATAAAAATTCAGGGGCTTCCCTGGTGGCACAGTGGTTGAGAGTCCGCCTGCCGATGCAGGGGACACGGGTTTGTGCCCCGGTCCGGGAAGATCCCACATGCCGCGGAGCAGCTGGGCCCGTGAGCCACGGCTGCTGAGCCTGCGCGTCCGGAACCTGTGCTCCGCAACGGGAGAGGCACAACAGTGAGAGGCCCACGTACCGCAAAAAAAAAAAAAAAAAAAAAAAAAAAAAAAAAAAAAATTCAGTGAACAGATTAAGCAGATGAAAGGTAATGAGCAGATTTTCTGACTTATAAGGTTCTCCCACATCAGTGACTGGCATAGACATATTAGAAGACTCTATACTTAGGAGTTGTCAGCCTCTGCCCAACGTGTTTTTGAGCATCAGATCGATGGCTCTCTTTACACTGATGCATCAATTCAGCTGATGCACCACAAATATTCAATACAGTAAGTATTATAAATACGCTGAAATTTCTACTAAGCTATAGCTCCAAGCACCACCTCTTATCTTGATCTCAAGATGTACATCATCTGTTCCTCTCTTGGCTTATTGCCTGCAGCTGTGTAATAATGACACCCCCAAGCACCCATTAGAGTCAATTTTATTGGTAACTTCTGCTTACTTAGGAAGACTATTACTCAGCTTCTGGAAATCAAAGCCAACAACAGCCTCTGGGCTGACATATACCTGCAGTCCACCAAGTACTAGAACCACGTGGAAAGGCAGACAGAACAATGAAAAAAAACCAAAAAACCAAAAATCTGTATAGAGAAATAGCCCTTTTGTGTCACTGGCTGCCTTAGTAGTTTTTCGTTGGATTCACTGCTGACTATAGGATGAAATTCATCGTGTAAACTTGACTAATGTCTTAGCCTTGAATTCTCCTCACACCTTCTAGACGTTTTTTAACATTTCATTAACTGATTTACCTGATTTAAAAACAGGTGTGAGTCAACAACTGAGCTGATTTTATTTCTTTTTTGATTTGCTACTGAACTATAAAGATTACAAAGTCTGCCCTTTTGTTCCCTTGCTGTTCCTGTTCTTATCTCATGTATACATTTGTCTCCTAAAATCTTCCCCTTGGCTAATCTAGTCCTGCTTCTTCACAACGTTCCTCTCCCAAAGTTCCCACTTTTAAGATTGTTTATTTATTAATAAATTTATTTATTTACTTATTTATTTTTTGCTGCATTGGACCTTCGTTGCTGTGTGTGGGCTTTCTCTAGTTGCGGCGAGCGGGGGCCACTGTTGCAGAGCATGGGCTGTAGGTGCACACGCTTTAGTAGTTTTAGCACATGGGCCCTAGAGCGCAGGCTTTGTAGCTGTGGCGCACGGGCTCAGTTGCTCTGTGGCATGTGGGATCTTCCTGGCAGGGCTTGAACCCATGTCCCCTGCATTGCCAGGCAGATTCTTAACCACTGCATCGCGAGGGAAGTCCTAAGATTAAGTTTAGAACTAACAGTTTCCAAGGATGTATGTACCCTGCTGCTTGGAGGCTGAAGCCACGGAATGTAAAGTAGAAATGGAAAATAAATAATGTATATTGTAATCTGATGTTGTGATTCCCTTCAGAGCCTCCAGAGCAATACATGAAGTTTGGGGCACTGCCCTGAGGAAAGAAATTCTGCACCAAGGAGGTCTGGAAGGAAGATGTTCAGCCAGCTCTTCTCTGTGAACTGATTGTTCAACTGGTAACCCGCCACTGACTATCCTGAAATTAAATAAAACCTTGTATGCTGGCATGTATTAAATATTCTTTTGAAATGTTGCTAGTATAGAAATTTGGAGGTCACCTTCTGAGGTGATCCCAATGAGTCATGCCCTCGTATAATTGCCTGCTCTTGAGTGCAGATGGAACCTTCTAGTGCTTCTAAATGATATATTATGGCAAAAGTGATAAGATGTCAAGCCTTTGATGAAGTTGCTTTATATAGCAAAGGTGATGCAATGTCACTCCTATGAATATGTTATATAAGACTCTGGCTTAGAAGTTTGGAGAGAGAACTTCTCCTGCTGGCCTTGAAGTAAGGCTGCCATGTTGTGAGACGGCCCGTGAGGAAGCTCACATAGTAAGGAACTGGGGGGCCTCTACTAGCTGAGAGCAGCCGCCCCCCGAGATAACAGTGAGCAATACAACGGAGACCTCAGTTCCACAGCTGCAAGGAGATGCATTGTCAACAACCCGAGGGAGCTGAGAAGCAGAACTTCCCTCAGCCAAAGCCCTGATGAGCCTACAGCTTGGTTAGAACCGAGACAGACTGAGACCCTGAGCAGAAACTCCAGCTAAGCTGAGCCTGTACTCCTGCCCTACAGACACTGTGAGAGAAAAAATAGCTGGTTTATTTTTTTTCTTTTCCTTCAGTACTGCAATAATATTCCATGATCTCCTTGCAACCAGTTTTCTGTTGTAAAAAGTGTGACTTAAAACTGATTTGGGGCCTTTTGTAGGTGATTCCCCTTGTTCTTTTGCAGTTTTTAGAATTTTCTTTTTATCTTAACCAAATTGAGATTTATACGGATTGCACATTCTTCTCAAGAGAGCATGGATAGAGACGTTTCGGGAACGGCACATGAGGAGCTCTGTTGACCCTATCTCTGGTGAAACAGCCATAACTGGTGAAAATTAGTGAAAGAAAAAAACTTTAGGTCTCTGGATATTGCCCTAAAGACATACAGCAAATGGAGAAACCCTTAAGAAAATCTATGCAGTCTTGGTAAGGAAAGAGAGAGTCTGCGGCATTTTGAGCCTTTACCTTCCCTTCCCGCAGCTCACCACGACCGTAGCTCCACTACGGCAGGTTCAGCCGAGAACACAGGAATCTCTTCCGCCAGGGTCATGCTACCTCCCGTGGCAGGGCAGGGTGCCAGTATGTCTCATGCTCCAGTTCCGTGTTGCAGAAGCCATACTCCAGGCAAGAGTCACTGAGTGGTCTTGCGCGCCCTTCTTCCACCCAGCTCTCACTCAATGGCGGAAGCCGTCTTCCAGGTGCATCAGATCAAGAATACTGGTTCCCGATTGGCTTGCTTCTACTCGCTTGTAGATAGGGCACAGTTTCTACACCTGAAGACGCTAGCCAAGACCAGAAGCTAATGCCCCACACAGCGGCCCACTTGTAAAGAAGGAATATCATCTCTTGAGAAGTGGGTTACTGTCCTTGCCACCAGCTCTGGAGCAGTGGTGCTGAGGTTTTTTTGGTAAGCAATTAAAAGGAGGCCCAGAGCGCCATGAAAGCAACAAGCTAAACCATAGACCAGGTAGAGTTTAACAAAGAGCACCAGGGAAAGAGACAACTAGGAGGATCCCTTCTGGGGTCAGAACAAACCTGAAAGGCAAGCTTCAAAAACTACCCCTGCAGAGAATGGACTTTAATTGGACTGGTCTGTGGAGCGGTTTACACCCCAGGACATTGCTGAAAACAGTAGAACAATCAACCAGCAATTAGAGGAGGCTGGCAGCTAGATGTGATACCATCAGAGGCAGACAGTTTAACAAAGATCAGAAAAACAGAGAGAGATCAGCTAAAGCCATTGTCATCCCAGGGTAACTCTGTGTGGCCGGAGGCTGCATCCTCTGAGGCAGCATGCTGTGAGGAAACAGATTTCACTGAAATATGCAGCCAAGCAACTAAAAATACAAATAAACAAACATCAACACCCACAGCAAGTCCTGGAGGGACATATCAGTATCCAGAGTTGGAACCCACATAGAAGGCTGATGGAAATGCAATTTGGTGTAGTCACTTTGGAAAACAGTCTGATGGTTCCTCAAAAGATTAAACATGCAGCTACCATATGATCTAGCAACTCCACTCCTAGTTATATACTCCTCCCCCACAAAAGAAAGCATATGTCAACTGAAATAAAAGCATACAATGTGAGAGCCATGAGTTTCAGTTTTATTTGGTGACTTCCTGAGGACTGTAGCCCAGGAGACAGCCTCTCTGATCGTTCTGAGAAACTGCTCTAAAGAGGGGAGTGGTGGGGAGAGGCCAGTGTATATGTGATTTTGGCCAAGGGGGTATGTGAAATCAAGCACACATCTCAGTTGAAGTGCCAAGGAACAGATATCAGTTAATGGCTTTAGTGCTTTTCTAAGTATGGGAAGATGCAAGAATCCAAGTTCATTACATTTTCTCCTGAAAATATCTAACTATCTGAGGTTCTGTTGTGACAGTTTTCCCAGAGCAGAGTGCCTTATTTCTGATCTCCCACTAAATTCCTTTCAGGGTGTGTTGTAGGTCAACGCCTGCAGTGGCTAGTGACTTAATTCTTGTAGAACTGGGTAGTGAGCGACATTCCTTAGTTGCCACATGTACAGTTAGGCCATTCAGGATGGCTGTTCTCTGGCTCTCTGTACATCCTCTGCTTGACCAGGCCCTGTTTCACTCACAGGACGATCCAATCCTCTTATATAGAGCTTAATTAGTAACTGCCCATGTGCTTGCCCCCTGCCCCAGCTGCTGGTTTCCTTGGTAACTGATGAGCCACCCTGACATCAATTCCCCCTGTAAATGGTAGCCTCCTTCTCCCCCAAGTAGTGGAGATTGCTGTCATGTTCTGCTGCCCTCTGCCATCCACGGCAGGGTGTCATTCCAGGACCTTTGGTTCATACATATAAAATCCCCTGTCCAATAAACTGTTGATGTCTCTGTCCATGCCTCTGGGATCTTTTTTCAATCTCAGGACTGGGCAACTACCAGGCTTGCAGGCCTGTGGAGTATAGCCCAACAGAACATACCTCCACTCAAAAACACATACACAAATGTTCATAGCATTAGTCATAATAACCAAAAAAGTAGACACAACCCAAATGTCCATCACTGGTAAATTTATAAAGAAAATGTGATCCATATATTCATATAATGGAATATTATTTGGCAATAAGAAAGGAATGAAATGCTGATACATGCTATAACATGAATGAACCTTGAAAACATTATGCTAATGAAAAAAGCTACTCACGAAAGACCACAATTTGTCCATAGACAGAGAAGGTGAGTGGCTGCCTACAGCTGAGGCTGTTGGAAAGAAATGGAAAGGGACTGCTAAATGTTATGGGGTTTCTTTTTGGGGTCATTAAAATTTTCTCATATTGATTGTGGTAATGGTTGCACAACTCTGTGAACTTACTAAATATAATTTACTAAATATAATTGAATTGTACACTTTAAATGGGTGAATTGTATGGTAGGTAAATTATATTTCAGCTGTTTTTTAAGAACTGGCAATGCAACCAGTCACCTTCCTTAATGAACTTAATATTAATATTTACCCTATTAGAATTTTACCTAAAACTTTGTGCTTCTGCCAGAGAATTTTTAGAGTATTCCTTTAGTTGTGTGGTGGAGAGAGAGAAAATTTTTTAATTAACCTCTTTGCAGATTTTTTTCAGTAATAAAGTATGTGTTGCTAGGTGAATACATGGCCAGGAATTGATAGGTTCAGCATTGCTCAGTGATGTGAGGTTTGCCTCTAAAGATTCTGAGGCTTAGTAAATAAAATCCATATTGTCCCTTCTGTTCCCAAATCAATGGTTGGCCTAATTCATTATTAGTAATTCTATTCAGTCATACAACATGCTTCTATGCTGTGCTTTTAGTTTAGGAGAGTCAACTTTTAAAATTAGGCTATTTACCACTCAGAGACATTGGACCCACAATTTTTTCTCACCATACCATATCTGTGCTTTTTAAAAAGGCAGTTTGGCCATTTATATTTAAGAAAAGAGATTGGAATATATCTTTTGGTACTGAATCATAACTCTTTATTAAAGCAAGTAAATATAAGGGATATTAGGCAATGAAACATAATTCCTTTAGAGAAAGATTTCTTTCCCAAGTAAAGACCTAGGATGTATTTCTTAGTAATTACTTTAAAGGGAAAAAATTTAAAAAGACCTCAGACATTTCTTTTTTTTAACACACATTACACAACTTGTGCTTAAAAACCTCTCCAGAAGTTTACGCTCAACCATCTTCAGCGTTTGAATGTGCAGGGGTCTCTTAACTTCTGTCACAGCCACAGACACAGTGTCCACATTAGTTAGGGAAAAAAGTTGGTTTACTTTTGTAAACTGCTTGCATGCAGAACGTCTATATTCTTTCCTGAACATAGAAGAAAAGAGAAACTTCTACACTTTCCTTGTACCTTTCACGTGATTATGGCCATTCAGAAAGCCCACTTTCACAGGGAGCAGTACGGTCCTTTCTTGGCTTACTCTTTTGAACTCCTCCCTCCCAGCAGTCATTCGTCATCTGACTCCCAAACTGGTGCCAGATGTCACTTAATTGATATTTATCTGTTTACATTTTGAAAATAACCTAAGTTAGGCCCCATCGAAAAACAAAGTTATAGAAACTCTTCTAAAGCACTGAGGTTCCTGAAATGATCATAATATTGTGAAAACAACTTAAACAAGACTTTTAAATAGAAATAATGCTTGTCAAATATGGCAAAATGCTGAACCTCACTGGGCATCAGTAAGAAGCCTGTGTTTAGCCAACCACATCCAATTCCGCAATCAGGCCCTGTCCTAGCTCATGGCAGCAGCAATAAATTGAGGGCAAGGATGGATCATTAAATTCTGGTAATTAGTGGGATATTATTCCTTCTATCAAATTTGAAGTATAATTGATTAATCCCTTAACTTTGAGATATGTCACATCAATTTATTTTGCTTGTCTCGATAGCAATCTTTCTATGTTCTTAACACAGTTATTCCAAAATTATAGATCAAGCAATCAATACAAATTTATAAGTGACAAAGAGATGTGAGTTATTATGCTGGACTTTATGAGAAATATGACGTCAGATAAAATTTCTTTTGTCACTCAAGTTACTTAAATATTAGATGGAAAATTAGGAACTGATGGGGAGGGGGAAATTTCTGCCTCTACCTGTCTTGAGTTCTTGTGGCTAGACTAATAATAAAACTGATACAAAATAGATTAACAGGAGAAAAAGAAACAAATTTTAATTCACAGGGAGGTCTCAAAGGAATGAGACCTAAGAAGTGTCCAAAGCAGGCAGCTTTTGTACTTTTTAGATAAAAAAACAATAAACAGAAGAGAAATTGACAGGACAAAGAAATTTAGGATTTGGATGCTCAATTAATGAAGAATCTAGACAGAATTTGGGCTTGGGTGGTAAATTAAAGTAATAAGATTTGTTTATACAGTCTTCTGGGCCTGAATTCCCTATCTCTGGCATTAAAGGTGTCCTTCTACCTCCTTTCACATGAGAGATTTATTTCCTGCTTTCAGGGAGATAGAAAGAAGGGTCAGAGTGTCCCTCTTGCATTGGCCGTTTCTTAAGTAACTTTAATTCAAAATAATCAATATGCCACTGTGGCATATTTGTGGGTGGCCTGCCTTGAGCCCCAACAGAACTAAATAAATAAAAGAAATTTTTAAGTAAAAGAGGTATAGTGAGACAGAGAGAGAATAAGACATAATAAGTATGCCAAATGAGTGGTTTGAATCTCTTTAAAGCAATGACCACCATATTGGTCTTCAGATTATCATACACCAGGTTTATTACTCATAGTGTTCACACTAGTTGCCCAAAGCTTCTTGTACTTGGTGGTAGAAATAAGAATATTTTCACTTCCTTCAAAAATGAAAACTGTGAAACAGCCCAATTTCTAGCAACAAAGGTATTTTTGTTTTGACTTGACATTACAAATTATTGGCCTTCAAATTACTCATGGAAATATTGCTTAAAGCATTTTGATAATCAATTATTACTTTCCACATTAGGCTCTCATTTTTATTAGTGAATATTCTAGCTATGGTATAGACACATTTTTTAAAAAATTTAGTCTGCTAAACCAACTAATCTACAAATTGCAGAGTTGCCTACACTTCACACCCTGGGGAAGCAAAACTGACAATTTGGAAGAGTTTTAAAACATACATATTAGGGAAACCATTGACTGTGTGTTCATGGCTCAGTTATTTTCATTTCCATTGCTCATTTTTAAAAAAGGGAACTTTTCACACTGGATTATTTAATTAATGATGAATGTGTGACCCTGTGTACATTTCAGTTCACTGTGATCCCCGACTACACAAATAATTCATATCAAGGAAACTGCTTGTATACAGGAAAGAGAAGCACTGACCTGGAGCTCCATTATCAGTTTCATCTTTAGTAGGTGTCATATCATAACTCCTTCTTCCATTTCCTTTTAAATTTGATTAACAAAGAGCAAATATGTTACTGCGGTGCAAGAATGATGCATTCATTAATCACAATACCGGTTACAATTATGAGTACATTTGTTTTTTATACTAAAATAATAGCTGCCATAATAAATAATCTGACAATAATATTCTATTAAGAACGTTCAACAGTGCATTATAAATCTAAACTACAAAGAGAAATTAGAGTGATTGGAGAGTTACTGTGTTCCAGAATAGAAGGTATCATATGCCAACTATTGTCATGAGATGGTCAGTAGAAAATACATAAGGCGCAAATTCCATGGTGAAGATACCTGTAAGTAAACACAGAGGAGAAATATTTCCTTTTATCCTTACAGCATCTTGACTTCAGTTATAAAAGCTGTTTATTCAAAGAGTACATGAAGGCTTAGGGTTATTAAAGCAATTCGTTTAATGATATGTGCACAAAGATAAAGGTAACTACAAATGTCTGGCTTCTAACTCATGCTGATAGTTTGGAATTTTCTCTTTCTCACGAATTCATGTTTCTTGTAGATAACAAGCTGCCCTGGGGAAAAGGGACCTGGAGAGAAAAGGGTAGTAGCTATTATTGGGAGTTTACAAAGTGCTGCACTCCATTAACATTTCTCATTCCCTGGGAGCCTGTTTCTGACAGCTCCCAAAGCTCAGCACTAACGCAAAGCCTTAAGCAGGTGGATGGTGGGCTGTTACACAGGCGCCTCTGCATTCTGGAAATAACACAAGTTTAAAAATCACACAGATATGGGTTCAAAACATAACTCTGCCACCTACTAACTCTGTTGCCTTGGGCAGATGATAACCTCCTGAGTTTCAAGTTTCTCATATGTAAAATAAATAGAGATTCTCCTCCATCAAGATAAAATGATATTTTGGAGATTAATCCTTTGTCTGTTGTTTCATTTGCAAATATTTTCTCCCATTCTGAGGGTTGTCTTTTTGTCTTGTTTATGATAGCATCAACATATATACACTACCGAATGTAAGATAGTTAGCTAGTGGGAAGAAGCAGCATAGCACAGGGAGATCAGCTCGGTGCTTTGTGACCACCTAGAGGGGTGGGATGGGGAGGGTGGGAGGGAGACGCAAGAGGGAGGGGATATGGGGATATATGTATGCATATGGCTGATTCACATTGGTATTGTATTATACCAGTATTGTGTAGCAATTATAGCACTGTATTGTGAAGCAATTATACTCCAATAAAGATCTATTTTAAAAAAGATAAAATGATTTAATGCATACAAATACCTGGTAAATCTAAGTGTTCAATTAATTAAGCTAGTATCTATTTGAAATACTTAAGGTCTATCATGTGGCAGGTACTACGCTGGGAGATAGTGGTGAGTAAGACAGACAGAGTGACTTAGCCTGACCAACTCTCCTCATTTGTCCAGGATTTTCCCGGTTTTAGCAAAGAAAGTCCTGCATCCCAGAAACCCCTCAGCCACAGACAAACAAGGACAAACTGGTCATCCTACCAGAGCATTCAACCTAAAAGACTATATCTAGATGCCATCAAGGATACGACCACAGCATGAAACTGTAGTTTCAAAGAGTTGTCAAAAGGGAAAGCAAAGTTGTCATCGCTCATCCTGAATTGAAGTGAGCCTGAGAATTACACGATTCTCAAGGGGCTGGCAGGAGAATAAAGAACTGGATTATGAACAGGGTGTGCTAGAGAAATTAGGAGAGTAAAGAGCTGACAGAGCTAAACAAGAGTCCTTGAAACTCCAACCTGTCCTTGAGGAAACTTTCTATAGTTTGTGACCTACTTATAGACATCCAATTCAGAAAGAAGGTATAAAGGAAGCCAGGCATGCGGGTAGGTAACCACATCACTTGAGGAGGCAAAACATTGAATATTTTGCAAGAAAGTCTCAGTGGACAAAGCCTGACTGGAGCACAGACTTGAAGCATCATAGACTCTTGGATAATATCTCCGTGGTGCCTCCATCTAGTAGTGATAGAAACTAAAGCCCCAGACGTCACCCTCAGCCTCGTGTTCCTGAGCCACTGCTCCAGATGTAAGCTCCTCTGTGTTTTTTCTTCCTTTCCTGGACTTTTATCCCAATACTGCTCCAAGCTTTCTGCCTCCAGTACTCCCTACCTTGCCTGCCCTCCCAACCAAACCTTCCTACAGCCTCCGGAACCCACAATTTCTATTGGGAACTCCCATCAGATTCTATCTACTAAGTCTGGAAAGAATTTTTTTCAGTGCTTCTAGCAGCATTAATATTCCTCAAAAGACATTTTGGAAAGTGTTACTCTAGCCTCACCTCCTACCTGCAGTAGCCTTTACCCACTGTATGTGGAGCTTCTGGAAGCCATCACACTCTTCACACCCTCTTATCTTTGCATGTGTTCTTTTCTCTTCCAGAAATGTTCTGCTTTCACTCTTTCTCCTAGCTAATTTATACTGCACCTTCAAGACTAAGTTCAAATACACTGCTTAGGCCCCTCCATCTGGTTTATAGCCCCTTCCCCATACCTCCAGGGCACCCAGTTCATTCCACTTAGCAGTCAGTTTCCCAAGGAAAGAGCTCCTCTTATTTACCTTTGTTACTTCAGGGATTACTACAGTATCTGACTTTTTTTTTTTAACTGTTGAACATTTATTGAAATCGGGTCATTTTCCACATCTCTCAAAGCACAGATAACCAACCTGAGACCTAACTAACGTAACATCGATAATGGTTCCGTCTAAATACTCATAGAGGAATGTGGAAGAACATCTCAGCAGCAGGACGGCTGTAGACGGGGAGAGCTCACACCCCCCGGGGCCCTTCGCCACCCTCCACCCCCGTGCCCGCACACCCAGCCCCGCAGCCGACCATCAGGCCCCGGCACCTGAAAACCCACTGCACCCGGAGCCTCCGGTCAGTGCAGGGTGAGGGTCATGTCTGTCCACAGGTTGGGGCTGGAAAGCACTTTCTGCCATTGGAGTTTTGATTGTGAGCACGAGCCTGTGCCGCCCGCTGGCTCTTCCTTGGAACCAAGCCTGGAGCCTCCCAGCAAGCGGTCGTTCACACCGAAGGTGGCCTGGTCCCAAACGGTTAATTCTAGGGTGGATTGCCTCAGCTGAGAAGGGGTGACCCCTTTGAAAACGACGGAGTGCTTCCACTGGGGACAGGCTTGCTTCTTCAGGATGGGGGACTTCAGTCTCAACCTCTGCTGGTCTGGCAGAGTGAGACAGCCCTTAACAAATGAGTTTAAGGTACCATCTGAGGGCACAGGTAAATTCTTGGCTCCCAGCACTACCAAACAGAGCTGACCGTTATGTGATGGCTGATCTCCCGTCCCTTCTTGAGCCTCCTGGAGCTTTCTGGGCCCTGCAGGGAGGACCAGTTTGGCCCGGACTACAAGTTCTCCGTTATTCGTGGGAACACTGTCTTCGTCTTTCTCTGCGTTGGCCTGGAGCAGATACCAATGGGCAGACTGGGTCGTGCGGTCCTCAAAGTCCCACGTGGCCAGAGGGATGATCACTTCTCCAAGAAACACCCTCCGGGCGAGCGTGCCCAGGTGCCACACAGACACCCGCAGCTGCCGGGTCGCCAGCTGGGTAGGCTCCACCTGGTACTTCAAGGTCTCCTGAAAGGTCGGCTCCACCGTGTTCTTTTAGACTCCAGTCTTGCGTTTTCCCTGGGAGGATCTGTCAGGCAGCAGATAGGTCTTTACATAAGGATTGCACTTTTTCTTCTTTTCCTCCCCATAGGCAAGGTTCTTACAGGCCTTGATGCGTATGCTAGGTTTTTGCTAATTGTTGAATAAATAAGATGTTGAAGACAATGGAGAATAAATCATTGAACCAAAATTTAATGAGGGAATTTGGACGAGCAGTATACCAACTGCCTCTCTGCAAATTTAGTTAGAAGAAACAAAGTTGTCTTTCTGGAGCTCTCTTAGAACAGGAAAATGAACTGCATGACTTCTGGGGTCTTCCTCTTGCCTTTGGAGTCTGTAAAGTTCTGGGAGAATAATACATATCTCTATGAGTTTGATCTAGCCCTTTCAAATGGATTTATTATTCTTTATTTAAATTATGTATGACTTACACTTCCAGCTGAATATCAATAGGAGAAACCAGTCTGATCTTAGATTTCTTAACATCTCCAAGTTAGAATCTCATTCAAATTCAACGAGATTAAAAGACCTTAGATAAAAATTATTAGGGATTTCTCCCCACTCTTTTAGCTGTCACGTGTATGATCTTTTTCACATCTATTTTGACTTTCTAAATCCTCTTGTAGAGATTTTAAATTATCCTTTCTTGACTTGTTTAGTGAAAACATTGGAATGTTCAGAGGAAATCTGTTGCATTTATAACCATCTTTTTTTCCCTTTTAGATTTTTTTCTCTTGCTCTTTTATAACTTCTTTTTTTCACTAATCTACTCTGCCAGGGATTTTGACAGCTGAAATATGTGATTAGTGCCATTTTATATCTCAATATATGTATTTAAATCACTCACAGTGGTTCTAGTTGAAGTTTTGTTCTGTCAAAATATTTTAGTCTTAAATGAAAGCTACCCACACGTGCTTTTTACAAAAGCAATTCTTGCACAAAAAGATTTATAGCATCTCTCTTTTTGAGTAATTCTGAATAGGTGACCTAAAGCATCTAAAAATGACAGGTTTCATTTCATTTTCTGTATTTTGGGCTTAGATATACACAGTAAAATTTTTCATGCACACCAGTACTTAAGATTCAATAAAGGAGTTAACTTTCTTCCCCCTGGAAATCATTGTCTGCTATCTTTTCTTCCACCACTTCCTGCTCACTCTTCAACACACTCAAGTGTGGCTTACAATTCATCACCTCATGAGAACATTATTTTAAATTCTTTTTAACACTTGTGACATTCCTCAGCATTGTATGAGAAGTAAGGGAAAATTAAGCAGTTCAAATTCTGGTACAGATTAAAAAAATAGAATTTGGGAAAATTTGAACTGTCTCTAATTTTAAAAAATATATCCATATAATAATGTCTTCAACTCTATAAATGTAGTTTGTTACTCTTTTAAAGGAGAAATGTTACCAGAATACTAGCAAAGCCAGAAAGTTCTAAGTCAAATGTGTTACAGAAACAGTATATTTTAAAATGTATTGCTCTAGAAATAATTTAGTTTTAGATTTATACATGTAAATTTAATATTTGAAGAGTTAACACATTTTCAAAGTTTTGATGTGAATGTTAAGAAATAATAGTCTCTTAAAAGTAAACTCTCAGAACATCATGAATTCCTTGAAGAACAGTCTATGCTTCATGTTTCTTTATCTATCGTGACTATCATGCAGCTAGACACAATGTTAGTATGTAAAAAGCACTCCAAATTGAACTTGAAGTAGAGAATTGAGGCAAATGACTGAAAAATCAATGAAAGGCGGATTTTGATTTCTTACTTTGGAATCCACCTGTTGGCCTTACCAATCACTGTTCCAAGGGGAGCTTTTATTTAAGAGAATAGAAATACCTTACATGGCGAATCTACCACATGATTTTCCTCAGTTAAGCAACAAAGGGAGTTTGTTCTACAGAGGTCAAACTAGCTTCTCTTTGGTCTAGTATTAAAGTACGTTGGAGAGAGACAACACAGAAACTCTTTCGGCCAGGCTTGAGATGCCAGGGTCATTACCTTTAATCTTTCTTTTTTAGATGGTTCCAAATTGCTGGAGAAAAATAACACAGTGGGGCACATTTATGGTTTCCCAACCCAGCAAGGCCCTTAGGACTGCCTGACTAGCTTTCCTACTCTCCACAATAATCATTTCAAGTCTTCTGCTTTCTCCTTAAATTTTGATCCTTCCCTATCCTCTGGAATTTCAATGGATGACACTCTCTCTGATTTTGCTAATAAATTAGAAACATGATAAGGAAGTTTTCACAGCTCTCATCACCAAATACACAGACCTACTCACATAGACACCTGGATTCACCTCTTTTTCTACTTTGAAAATGGAGGAAATATCCCTCCTCCTAAAAAGGGCCTTACCTGCCACCTTCTTATAACTCCACGGCTAGAGGTTATCTTCCCTGGCCTCTCTGCTATCTCTCTCTTAGACCCTACCCTTTACTATTTAAACATGCTTTAATCATTCCCTTAAAAATTAAGAAAGATAAAGTATCCCTGGATCCTACATTCTCCTAACCTATTCTTCTGTCTCTTTTCTCCCCTAACTCTTGTAAAGAGCTCTCTGCCTTTAGTATCTCTACTCTCTATTGACTCTTCACCCATTTCAGTATGGCTTCTATTATACCACCAATGAAAACACATTTTAATAATGCAAATAATCTTTGTGACTCAAAGAAAGTTTTAATTCTTCATTTTACAGGACTTCCTAAGAGCATTTCACATAATTGGCCTCTCTCTCCTTTTTAAAATACTTTCTTCCTTGAGTTCTGTGATGACAGATCCTCCAGGGTTTCCTTCTACTTTGCTGTGACTGGCCATCTCAGTTCCCTTTGATAGTTCATTCTCCTCTACCCAGCCTGCTGAGATACTGACTGATGTACATTATTTAGAGCAATAGGAACAAAACAAATGGACTGGGAACTGGACTTTCCCAAGATTAGATTTGGTACTACAGAATGAGATGACACAGGCATGCCATCTTTACAGAAAATATTCTGCAGGTGAGTCTAAGGAGAGTCTTAATTCCAGTCATTTTGGGCAACTGAAAAGACAATAGATTATATGGGAACAGGAGGGCAAATAAAGCCTAAACAACTCATATACAAATTAATCTCTGCCACTTATACTATTGCCCACACACATTCCCACATAGGCTTAGTGCAAATAGCTGACTCAAATGTGATTAAAAAGTGAATTATAATAATTTTAAAAGGATACAGCACAGACAAAATCATTTAAAAATACTTTTTAAGAAGGAAGGAACAGAAAAAGCAAAAGGCAGACCAAAAACAATAACTAGAAAAAATATTGCCACCAAGCAGATAAAAATGTAGGCCAAGCATATTGCCATAAATTCAATATAGCCAAGTAGAGTAATCAAAGAGCTCAAAGAAGAATTACAAAAACTCAGAAAAAAACATAGTGAAACAACAGAGTGAGATGAAACATAATCTTTCAGAGCTCAGGAAAGAAGTAAAAAGAATCACAAAAAATCAAATCCATCAGAGAAGTAATGAAAAGAAAACAAGCTGGCTAAAACACAGTAGGAGTTATAGAGAAGAGGTTTGGGGAGAAGAATTTTAGAACTGGAAATGATGGAAATGATAACTGGGAAAAGAAGGAGATAGAAGTGTGTAAGACTGATTCCTTCAAATTTCATATACAGAATATAAAATATATTACTGAAACAGAAAATTATATAAGTAGTATAAGTTTATTTAAAGGAGGTAAACAATAGATAACCTAAGAAAAATGATGTAATCCATGGAAATCATTTCATAGACAGAAGAGGCTAAAAAGACAGAAATATAGACTAACTTCTTACTGTTCATTCTGGGAAGTAAAATGATATAGGTCATTAGATCATGAACTCAGAAATGAGATAAATGTAGATAAAATAAAATATTTTGGGTTTGAACTCAGCTGCTCCCATGGACACAACAAATATACAGCTACATATGGAATGATTTTCCTCTGAAAAGGACCTGAAAAGTAGATGAACAGTGTGTCTACAACAAAGGATAAGAGGCACATGGAGACAGGTAGGAGAAACAGAGATACAGCCTCACCCTGGATGATACCCCAGGAGCAGTGACCTACAATCAAGAGATACACCAAAAATATAAAGCTTTCCCTCAAGGAGTGAAGGAATCGAGCCCCACATCAGGCACCCTGACCCTTGAATCCAGAAGACAAGCACCCAAAATATCCAGTTTTGAAAATCAATGTGGATTAAGTCCAGGAGAACCATAGCATTGTAGGGAATGGAGACTCCTCTCTTAAAGGGCTCATGAACTGTTCCATTTGCACTGATATCCAGCACAAAAGCAACAGTTTGAAAATGCCTAGAACATAAGGAAAGGAAGTCTACTTACAGATTTAAAGCTGCTGCTGGAGAAGCAGGAAACTGCTGGGACTTTCGCCAGGGATGGAAGCACTGGTGGGTGCCATTTTTGTAATCTCATCCTAACTAGCTCATGACAGAACTGGCAAGTGCCATTTTTGGTGCCCTCTCTCTAACCTGCTAGCACCAGTGCACGTGCTCGGCCCACCCCATGCCACAACCCAGCTGGGTGAGTGCCCCAAACCCATATTCACCCCATGTAGCAGCCACACCACAACTAGGCCAGGCAAGCACTGTGTGCCTCACTCACCCTACACAGAAGCTGCAGCCCTGCCATAGCTGGCAGGTATGCACAGCCCATACAAGGGACATCTCTTTAGTGCCTGACTCTGGTGGCCAAGAGAGACTTCACTTCCAGGCCCCACAGATAATATCCTACATAAGGACACTCCTTCAAGACTGAGAGAGGTAGCCTGTTTCACCTAATACATATAAATAGAGAGTTAGGAAAAATGAGGTGACAGACAAATCCCAAACTAAACTAAAGAACAAGACAACCCCCCAGAAAAAGGTCTTAATGAAATGGAGATAAGCAACCTACTTGATAAAGAGTTCAAAGTAATGGTCATAAGGTTGCTCACTGAACTTAGGTGAAGAATGGATGAACACAGTGAGCTTCAACATAGAGATAGAAACTATAATAAAATATAGAACAGAAGTTATAACTGAAGTGAAAAATACACTTTAGGAATTCAACAGCAGACTGAATGAAGTAAAAGAACAAATCAGCAAGCTAGAAGACAGAGCTGTAAGGTCCGTAGGCCCGGGTGAAAGGAGGCCCAGGGGGTAAGAGAAAACATCGACCAGTATGAGGTAGGAGAGGCATTGGGACATAACGACCTCACCTGTTCTGGGAATCAACAAGAAACTCTAACTTCCTGCCCAGAAAACAATGGGGCTGACGGGAAGGGAAAATGGGCTTATGCCCCACAACAGACCAACCAACACCTGGCCCTGCTGTATCCTCACCAAATAAGGAATTACCCTGTATAGCAAACCACCCCCTCCCCTTGCAAGCCGCCTTCTGCTTTTACCCCAATAAAAATCCCCCTCATCCAGTACTGGACGCGACTTCTCTGGCCCCTTTCTCTCGGACCAGTGAACCTCGCCCGGGAGCGCTCCCTAATAAAGCTCACTTGAAGCTTTCCTCTGTTTCGCGGTGCCGTTTGTTAAGATCCGACCTTACAAGAGCAATGAAAATTACCCAGACAGAGCCACAAAATGTAAAAAGAATTTGAAAAAGTGAAGGTACTGTACGGGAACTCTGGGACAATATCAAGCAGAATAACATTCATATTATTAGCTTCCCAGAAGGACAAGAGAGAGAGAAAGGGACAGAAAAATTATTTGAGGAAATAATGGCTGAAAACTTCCCTAATCTGGAGACGGAAACAGACATCCAGGCTCAGAAAGCCCAGAGAGTTCCAAAAGATGAACCTAAAGAGAAATACAACAAGACACATTATAATTAAAATGGTAAAAGTTAGGGGTAAAGAGAGAATTATACAAGCAGCAAAAAAAAAAAAAAAAAAAAAAAAACCAACTATTATGTACAAGGGAAACCCCATAAGACAATCACCAGATTTTTCAGCAGAAACTTTACAGATCAGAAAGTGTAACATGATATATATTTCCAAAGTGCTGAAAGGAAAAAATTTCCAATGAAGAATTCTCTACCCAGCAATGTTGTCATTCAGAATTGAAAGAGATTATGAGGTTTCCAGATAAGCAAAAGCTAAAAGAGTTCATCACCAATAAACCATCCTTACAAGAAAAGTTTAAAGGATTTCTCTAAGCTAAAAAGAGAAGACAATAATTAATAATAAGAAAACATAAGAAAGAAAAAGCCTCACTGGAAAGGCAAATATATAGTAAAGGTAGTAGATCAATCACTTATAAAGCAAGTATAAAGGTTAAAAGACAAAGCTAGTAAAGTAATCATTTTAAATATAAATGATCTAAATATACCAATGAAATGACAGAGATTTTCAGAATGGCTATAAAAACAAAACTGAAATATATGTTGTCTGCAAGAAACCCACTTTAAATATAAAGACTTAGGTTAAAAATAAAGATAGCTCATGATAATACTAACTGTTTAAGAAGCGGAAGCAGTATATTAATTTCAAACAAAGCAGATTTAAGAACAAGGAAAACTATCAGAGATGAAGCAGAGGAAACACAACTGATTTAAAATTCTATATCCACAGAAAAACCTGCATGTGAATGTTTATAGCACCAAATGTTTATAATCACTAAAGACTCGAAGCAACCAAGATGTCTTTCTATAGGCCAATGAATAAACAAGCTGTGGTATGCCCATAAAATGGATATTCAGCAATAAATGAAATGAAGTATCTGTATTAGGTTGATTGGATCACATAAAAAAATACCACAGACTAGGTGGCTTAAACAACAGAACTTTATTTTCTCCCAGTTCTGGAGGCTAGAAGTCCAAGATCAAGGTGTCAGCAGATCTGGTTTCTCCTAAGGCCTCTCTCCCTGGCTTGCAGATGGCCACTTTCTTGCTATGTCCTCACATCCCTGGTACCACTCTGTTTCTCCAAATTTCCTCTTCTTACAAGAATATCAGTCAGATTGGATTAGAACCTATGCCAAATGCCTTATTTTAAGTTAACCACCTCTTTAAAGGCCCTATCTCCAAGTAGAGTCACATTCTGAGGCACTAGTGGTTAAGACTTCAACATATAGATTTTCAGGAGACACAACTTAACCCATAACAGTGTGAAACCATGAAAAGACCTGAACCCATATTTATGTAAATAAGTGATTACATTCATAAATTCTGGAGAAGAGACAACTCATTGCAGAAGAATATCAAATAGTTTATATAAATATTCTGCTCTCAAAGCAATGGGGTATGACTCCCCACTCCTTAAATATGGGCTGCACATAGTGACTTTCTTCCAAAAAGTACAGCATAGAATGGGGGAAATGAAGAGTAATTTTACAATGGAGAAGACTGACAAGAATTACCTCAGTCGGGGAACCAATATTAACATCAACAGTCATACCTAATACTGATAGTACATACCCATCATACAATGTAATGAAAATGACACTTCACCTCTGTAGTATCTTTTCCCCAAAACACATAACTTCACTCTAATCATGAGGAAAATTTCAGATAAATCCCAACTGAAGAACTTTCAGTATTTGACAAGTGCTCCTCAAAACTGTCAAGTTCATCAAAAACAAGGGAAGTCTGGGAAAATCTCACAGCCAAGAAAAACCTAAGGAGACAAAGTAAATGTAACCTGGTATCCTGGATGGGACTGTAAAAAATAAACAGAAGCCTCAACTAAACAGAGCTGAGAGACCAGAAGGGGGAGCGCTCAAGCTCTGTGAAAGCAGAGTCCAAAAACAGGAAGAAATACTCCTCTTCTTTCCCAGCAACACTCAGCTAATGAAAAGCCATGGATTCTTTACTTACTATAACCCTGTAAATTTCCTTTTCTTCTTCATAAAAGAGGTCTTCCTTTGTTGTGCTTGGACTTGCGTGTGGCTTGCCGTGGTTGCAGACCCTGTATTACAATCCTCTGCTGATTCTAAATAAACCCTGCTTTGCAGGAGGAATAGCTGGCAGTTTATTTGTTTTAGGTCAGCAGGATCCTGGAACAGGAAAAGAATATTAGGTAAAAACTAAGGAACTGCATAAAGTATGGACTTTAGTTGATAATAATATGTCACTATTGGTTCATTAATGAAATATACCATACTAATATAAGATGATAATAATAGGGGAAACTGAGTATAAATTATATGTCAAATTCCTGTACAACCTTTGCTATTTTTGGGTAACTCTAAAAGTGTTCTGAAAGAAAAGGTTGACTTACCAAAAAAACCAAAAAATAAAAAAACCCAAAACAACAACGACAACAAAAACAGGAGTGGACACATAAAAACCAAACCTAACTGTTGGCTACATAAAATAAATGCATGTGCATTTAAATAAATGTGACTTTGAAGACTGAAAACAAAATTATGAACAAAGACTTACCTGGCACATGCAAATTTAAAATCAGTAAATAAATAAAAATAAGAAAATCAAAATTTGGCCATAATCATAATAGCTAACCAAGCTGAATACAAAGACAAAAGTAATAAAATAAGGTAGGGCATTTTTAATGATAATATGCCATATCAATACAATATGCCATATACAAAATATGATATACAATATGCAATAAAGATCATCCCACCCTGAATATTTTTGTACTAAATAGAGCATTAAAATTCAAAGCATAAAATCTATAAGGACAATAAGTGAAATACACAAAAATAAATTTGCCTATCTCTAGCCATGATATATCAAGTGAAAAATATTAAAAAAAATCAGTCACTATACATACCTTGTTTGTATATACTCTTGGAAATTCAATTATATTCACCACATGTAAAGACACAAAAAACTGTTCATTAAAATTTAAAAGTACAAATATAGCAAATAATGTGATTTTTTTTCAAGATGCAATAAGTCTAGGAATTAATAACAAAACTCAAAAACAGTTAAAATCCAAATACTTGGAAATGTAGGGCTTTTTTATTACAGAATTATTTGATTTAAAAATCAGGACTCAAATTGCAGATTTGTTAGGAAATAACTAAAGTTAAAACAATTGCAATAAGAACCTATGGGATTCAGATAAAATGGTGGCTTAGAGTAGTATTCTTAGCATTGGAGACATATTAATTATAGAGAAAGAATAAAAATAAATTAATAGATCAATCAGCGAATGATGTTACAAACAAAATGTAACAAAATAACCTAAGAAAATTGGAGGAAGTAATTAGTCAAGGGAATAACAGAAATCAATGACAGGAAAAAAGGAACATTTAAAACTATGAATAAATCTGGGTAGGTTAATTGTGAATGGGAGGAAGAAAAAATGATACAACACATTAACTATTAGTTAATCTAATGAAGAAACAAAGGATGGGGGAAAGCACAAATACACAAAAGAATAGTAATGGGGATCCAACCACATATAAATTTTAAAACATGGAGGTGTATTGCTTAACTCTAAACAAATTTACTCTAAGCCTAAATTAAATGAATAACTTTCCTAGAAAAATATAAAGTTCCAAGAATAACCCAAAAAGAGATAGAAAACCTAAATAGAACAATTATTTTAGATTAAATGATGTTCAAAAGTCAACCCCTCCTCCACAAAAAGGTGCCAGTGCTGGACAACTTCACATTGGATTGATATCATGCCTTTAATTTTTAAGTTCTTAGTATATCAGAGACATTAAACCAGACTAAGATAAAACAGAAACGAACACCACAGTCTAATTTTGTTTATTAATATGGATATAAAAAGTCTAAATACAATAAGAGGTAACTGATATTTTTCTTAACATGATTATGCTTAATGGAAAAAGCCTAGAAGCATCTCCTTAAGATCAGAAACACAAATACATCAGCTATCACGATTATTATTTATAATTCTTTTGGAGAAATAACTAGAAGAAAGAGGAGTGAAAAAAAAGTGAAAAGTGAACAGAAAGAGGAAAAGTAATTATTTGCAGATGAAAACTTAGAAAACTCAAGCAACTGAAAATAACTATAAATAATGAAAAACTTCAGTTAAGATGGCTGGATACAAAATCAATATGTGAAAATAATAGCCTCAATATATACAAATAAAAGTCCATTAGAGGGTGTAATGGAAGAGAACATGTTCTTTATGGAGGTGATCATGAAAAAAAAATAACATAACTAGGAACAAGCTTAAGAGAAGTAAAAGATCCTTATGTAGAAAACCTTAAAGTGTTACTTCAAGGTTTAGAAAAGACCCAAAGAAGCCTAGGATAAATGGAAAAGCAATCCTTATTCTTCGATGTCAAAGCTTAATGAATTAATTTATAAATTTAAGATGACCTCATTAAATAAAAAAAGACAAGCAGTACACTGGAGAAAGGACAGTTTTTTCAAAGAGCAAGGCTGGGAAAGCAATAAACCCTACCTCCTACTTCATACTCTATGCAAAAATAAATTTTAGATGTATTGTAAATGTAAATGTGAAAGGGAGAAATATAAAGTTTCTAAATTTAAGGCAAACACATCATGACATTTCGTTAGAAAAAAAAATTCTGAAATGGTGTACAAAATGTCTGATCAAAAATAAATAAAGATGTTTAAAAAAGTAAAATATTGTTAAATTTAATAGTTTGAACTTAAGATTTATCAAAATATTTCATTAAATTCTGAAAAAAGCAAACCGCAGAATGGGAGAAATTTGTAATACAACACAAACACATACATTCAACTATAGTCACCAAAAGTCTCAAATCTAGAATATATAAAGTGCTCCTGTAAATCAGTAAGACAAAAGAAGATGACCCAATAGAGAATAGATAAAAGATTTGAACAAGCAGTTACAATAAATGGTGTCCTAATGACCAAACATGAAGAGTTGTTCAGCTTCATTCGTCATCACTGAAACACAAATTTAAACCATATTACAACATCACCACACATCTACCAGGAGAGTTAAAATACAAAATAAATAAATAAATTTAAAAACATACAAGTGTTGATGAGGGTGTGGAGAGAATAAAACATTTACTGTTGGCGGGAGTGTAACAGTTTCAACAGCTTTGAAAAATTGCTTGACAGTATCTACAGGAGCTGACAATGTATGCACACTCTCTGACTCAGCAGTTCTCCTTTCAGATAAAAGCCCAACATAACTCATATCCACCAAAAGATATGGACAAGGATGTTCACAGCAGTATAATTCAGAATAGCCAATAAAACAACTATTTCAATAACAATCCAAACACCCATTAATAGTAGAATGGATAAAAAAGAAATAGTATATTCACACCACAGACTATGATTTAACAAAGAATGAACAACCTACAGCTACACAAAACAATGTGGATGAGTATTATTACCATATTTTTAGCCAAAGAAGCCAGACACAAAAGAATATATGTATACAATTCTGTTTCTGTAAAGTCAAAAGCAGGCATAATGAATCTATGGTGTTAGTAACAGGGTAATGGTTACCCTTGTGAGGAGGTAGACCGGAAGTGACGTCTGGGGAGCTGGTTATATTTTGTCTCTTGGTTTGGGTGACGATTACATGCGTATGTTCACTTTGTGAAAATTTGTTAATCTGTATATGTATGATATGCGCACTTCTCTGTGTATATGTTATACTTCAAAAACAAAGTTACTAAAGCAAACTTTTAGAACAAGATATGGTAAACTTTATATAGAAAAACTAACATCAAGAATTAGCTGGGGTCTTCCCTGGTGGCGCAGTGGTTCAGAGTCCGCCCCCCGATGCAGGGGACACGGGTTCGTGCCCCGGTCCGGGAGGATCCCACATGCCGCGGAGCGGCTGGGCCCCTGAGCCATGGCTGCTGAGCCTGCGCGTCTGGAACCTGTGCCCCGCAACGGGAGAGCCCACAACAGTGAGAGGCCCGCGTACCACAAAAAAAAAAAAAAAAAAGAATTAGCTGGGAGATTATAATAGTTGAAGTATAACAAGAAGAGACAAGTCTTTTATTAAATCATATTTCAAAGTTACAGTAATTAAAAGCATAAAAGGGTCAAGTAGTCATTGTCTGCTTTCTTCTGCAGATCTGTTATTGCTTTTGTCTACCCTGCTCTGGAGAAGAGAAATGACTATCCTGGGGGACGGTTGTGGCCGGATGACATACTTTTTCATCACATGTACCATGTGCACAAACTACTTATCCTAAAAGTAAATTGATCATGGTATTTTGTTTAAATCAACATTTTCCCATTGCTCCTGGGATATAATCTAAAATTCTATTGTTGCCCAGCCTGACCTTCCTCTCAACTGGCTTGATGAGGCTGTCAACAGCTTGAGAATAATTATCAAACTCTTATTTCCAAGGCAACCCTCTCTATCGAAAAGACTCAAGGACCCAGGTTATAGAAAGCAAACTGTCTACACTGGCTGACTTGACTGGTGAGAAAGATCAGTCTCCTCGCTACCCCAAGAGAAGACCAAAAGTTTGGGAGAGGGAGTATCTGTATATACTGATCATGTGTTTTATTGTCATCAACTAAGAGTGGACTCAGTGGATAACTGATCCTGTCATCTAATTACTGACAGAAAGTATGGCTTAATAACACCTACTTGAAAGCTTTAAAATCAATTGGCACACTAGCAAAGTTTAACTGGCTTATAGTTAAGAAGTTTATATCATAGGTCAATTCATTTAGTTACCTAGGGGTATATATTTCTAACCAGTTTATCTTTGAGATATATCAGAAATTGTCTTTGATTAATATTAAGCATTCTATTGTTGCCTTATTGATATTTTTATGGCTACTGTGAACAACTGGCAACACCTGCTTTGGCTTTTCTTTTTTCTCAGAATAAAATGGTTATGACCATGTTATATAGTTATCTGTCATAGAATTTGAGGAACTTGAATGCCCCTTTATTCATTTGTTGAAATAGACTTGACAGTAAAAAATGCTTTGAGATCATATGGCTTGTCAAATATTCTACCCAAATTCAGATAACAAGTAGAAGTGAGTTGCAGTCCTGACCTTAAGGGAATTTCTTCTAATTTCCAGGGTTTGCCAGAGAAGATATGGTCAAATCATCCAATGTTCAATATTTTTTAATTGTTTGACAGGAAATAAAACTCAAAGAGGATGTCAATTACCCATTTTTATAGACATTCCAAATCCTATAACCTGTTTCCCACTGCTCTTAGAATAAAACCCATATGTCTTACCACAGGTTACTATGCCTTCTAATCCCATCTCTACCCATTCACTATAGTCCAGCCACACCAGTTTCCTTGTTATCTCTCCAACTCACCAGAACTGTTTCTTTCTCTGAAACCTAAAAATTGTTGTTCTCTAATAACTTTCTTCCTAATCTTGTCATGACTGTTTCCTTTCCATCATTTAAATGTGCTTCAATTATTGTTCTTCAGAGAGGCTTCCTCATCCTCCTAGTTATTCTCCATCACATAATCCTGTTGTATAATTTTCATGACCCTTACCACTATTTGAAACAAGTTTAGTGATTTGTTTGTTTTATCAGCTATTTTCAAACAGTACATCATCTCTGAAACCTTATCCATCTCAGAGTGCAGAGTCCAGCACATGGCAAATGCTCAGTATTTTGAGTATTTCCTAACTGAATAAATAAAGCTAGATTATCAGACTAATGACCTACATTGAGAGTAATGACCTACAATCAGCCATAAAATCTAATGTTTATATCATATACAAGTTTGAGGATTTAATCCACTATACCCTACAGTATTCCTCTAAAGGATTTATAGGAGTTATTTATCTTACATATTTATATACAGGAGCAACTAGCAACTTGTGTGCTCTGATCTGGGATCATATATCTCTTGTACCCTATCTTGTTTCTATCCCTTGCTGCCAAGAAACAAAGGACTAAATCTGAGACCCATCTCCAAAAGCCAGACTGAAATTTATGGTGCATATTTGGAGTCCTGAGCTCAGCCCTAGAATCACTGCATGGTGTCGTTTTTTTCCATCTCTATTTTATTTTATTTTGTTTTATTTTTTAATTTATTTTATCATGTTGTCCTGCATGCATTTTTGTAAGTTGTCTCAAATTCTATTTGGAATGAGACAAGTTAAAAAAAAAGAGAACTATATAAAATATGTGTGTCCATTCAGTGTCTGTAGGCAACCTCACTCAGGATGTCCTCCTCTGCAAATTTCTCAAGTGCTTACCCTTCTCAGAATTAAGGTGGCTCTGGTCTATTGGTTACAGTCAGGTCCATTGGTTACAATTCAGCATTTGATCAAATACTCTCTTATAGTATGTTTTAGTTGCTTCATAATATAGATTCTATAAGATTTTAAATCCTTACCTGTTTATGTATGTTCTCCATAGCACTTATAACAGTACTTGCCACATAATAGGTATTCAATAGACCTTTATTAAATTAGTAAATGAGCAAATGAGTAAATCAGTCCCATGGCTCAATGAAGGGATAAAATTGTTTTTAAAGCCTCTAAGAAAAAAAGCAAAATCAGTTCAATCTTTCTAATATTCTGTAATCCTACCAATCAAAACAATGGGAAATTAGGGGATATTTTTTTGTCTATAGGTTTCCTAGAAGAACAAAGAAAGCATTGCTGATGTTCAACTATATAAATAATAAGAGAGTCTATGCCATGCTTCCAGGATACAGTATTTTACTAGACACAGATGTGTCAACCCTGCAGTGCTTTTGTATTGATTCTAAAGTGCTTTTTGGATGAACTTTGGAAGCCATTTGCTGAGTGTGGGATTTTGTATGCTTGGGGTTGTCAATAAATATGTTTTGCTGTAATTAATAACTGTATGTTCTTGCACCTGTGGGGAAGATGAAGCATCTTTCTAATTTCACATTCAGCAATAAACATGAACAACTGTCTGCAGGATTCCTCTTTTGATTCCAGCTGCCAACAGCTTGGAATGCTTCGAGTCCAGCTAACTCTACATCCCCCCTCATTAGCTGGTGCCCCCATTTATTTTTCTGCCTAAATGGGTAGAAAAGTCATTTTGTTTAGCTCATTTGGATGTGTTGAGAAAGATACCAGCAAATCAACACCTGTCACATTTCAGTAATTCCTAAGAGGAACTGGGGCTTTGTAGCAGATTTGCCTTGGCAGGAAACGAAATGCTGAGGATTGCAATAAATGACTGGGTTCTATGAAACTGCCATCTCCTCCCTTAAAGTGGAGAATAAACATCAGCCTATTATGGACATAATTAATCCAAATCACTTATAAGGTAATAAAACTTAATTATATATTCTTAAAAGCTAAGGACCCACCAATTGGTGTTAAGCTTTTTCTTGATTGTAGCTAGTGAGTTAAATTTTTGAGGCTATTTTTCCAACAGTTAATTTTTTTAAAAATCTTTATTGGAGTATAATTGCTTTACAATGGTGTGTTATTCCTGCTTTATAACAAAGTGAATCAGTTATACATATACATGTGTTCCCATATCTCTTCCCTCTTGCGTCTCCCTCCCTCCCACCCTCCCTATCCCACCCCTCTAGGTGGTCACAAAGCACCAAGCTGATCTCCCCGTGCTACGTGGCCACTTCCCACTAGCTATCTATTTTTCGTTTGGTAGTGTATATATGTCCATGCCACTCTCTCACTTTGTCACAGCTTCCCCTTCCCCCTCCCCATATCCTCAAGTCCATTCTCTAGTTGGTCTCTGTCTTTATTCCTGTCTTACCCCTAGGTTCTTCATGACATTTTTTCCCTTAAATTCCATATATATGTGTTAGCATACGGTATTTGTCTTTTTCTTTCTGAATTACTTCACTCTGTATAACAGACTCTAGGTCCATCCACCTCATTACAAATAGCTCAATTTCATTTCTTTTTAAGACTGAGTAATATTCCATTGTATATATGTGCCACATCTTCTTTATCCATTCATCCAATGATGGACACTTAGGTTGTTTCCATCTCTGGGCTATTGTAAATAGAGCTGCAATGAACATTTTGGTATATGACTCTTTTTGAATTATGGTTTTCTCAGGGTATATTCCCAGTAGTGGGATTGCTGGGTCATATGGTAGTTCCATTTGTAGTTTTTTAAGGAACTGCCATACTGTTCTCCATAGTGGCTGTACCAGTTCACATTCCCACCAGCAGTGCAAGAGTGTTCCCTTTTCTCCACACCCTCTCCAGCATTTATTGTTTCTAGATTTTTTGATGATGGCCATTCTGACTGGTGTGAGATGATATCTCATTGTAGTTTTGACTTGCATTTCTCTAATGATTAATGATGTTGAGCATTCTTTCATGTGTTTGTTGGCAATCTGTATATCTTCTTTGGAGAAATGTCTATTTAGGTCTTCTGCCCATTTTTGGATTGGGTTGTTTGGTTTTTTGTTATTGACCTGCCTGAGCTGCTTGTAAATTTTGGAGATTAATCCTTTGTCAGTTGCTTCATTTGCAAATATTTTCTCCCATTCTGAGTATTGTCTTTTGGTCTTGTTTAAGGTTTCCTTTGCTCTGCAAAAGCTTTGAAGTTTCATTAGGTTCCATTTGTTTATTTTTGTTTTTATTTCCATTTCTCTAGGAGGTGGGTCAAAAAGGATCTTGCTGTGATTTATGTCATAGAGTGTTCTGCCTATGTTTTCCTCTAAGAGTTTGATAGTTTCTGGCCTTACATTTATGTCTTTAATCCATTTTGAGCTTATTTTTTGTGTATGGTGTTAGGGAGTGATCTAATCTCATACTTTTACATGTACCTGTCCAGTTTTCCCAGCACCACTTATGAAGAGGCTGTCCATTCTCCACTGTATATTCCTGCCTCCTTAAGCAAAGATAAGGTGACCATATGTCCATGGATTTATCTCTGGGCTTTCTATCCTGTTCCATTGATCTTTATTTCTGTTTTTGTGCCAGTACCATACTATCTTGATTACTGTAGCTTTGTAGTATAGTCTGAAGTCAGGGAGTTTGATTCCTCCAGCTCCATTTTTCGTTCTCAAGATTGCTTTTTCTCTTCGGGGTCTTTTGTGTTTCCATACAAATTGCAAAATTTTTTGTTCTAGTTCTGTGAAAAATGCCAGTGGTAGTTTGATAGGGATTGCACTGAATCTGTAGATTGCTTTGGGTAGTACAGTCATTTTCACAATGTTGATCCTTCGAATCCAAGAACATGGTATATCTCTCCATCTATTTGTATCATCTTTAATTTCTTTCATCAGTGTCTTATAATTTTCTGTATAAAGGTCTTTTGTCTCCTTAGGTAGGTTTATTCCTAGATATTTTATTCTTTTTGTTGCAATGGTAAATGGGAGTGTTTTCTTGATTTCACTTTCAGATTTTTTGTCATTAGTGTATAGGAATGCCAGAGATTTCTGTGCATTAATTTTTTATCCTGCTACTTTACCAAATTCATTGATTAGCTCTAGTAGTTTTCTGGTAGCATCTTTAGGATTCTCTATGTATAGTATCATGTCATCTGCAAACAGTGACAGCTTTACTTCTTCTTTCCCAATTTGGATTCCTTTTATTTCCTTTTCTTCTCTGATTGCTGTGGCAAAAACTTCCAAAACTATGTTGAATAAGAGTGGTGAGAGAGGGAAACCTTGTCTTGTTCCCGATCTTAGTGGAAATGCTTTCAGTTTTTCACTATTGAGGATGATGTTGGCTGTGGGTTTGTCATATATGGCCTTTATTATGTTGAGGTAAGTTCCCTCTGTGCCTACTTTCTGCAGGGTTTTTATCACAAATGAGTGTTGAATTTTGTCGAAAGCTTTTTCTGCATCTATTGAGATGATCATATGGTTTTTCTCCTTCAGTTTGCTAATATGGTGTATCACGTTGATTGATTTGCGTATATTGAAGAATGTTTCCATTCCTGGAATAAATCCCAATTGATCATGGTGTATGATCCTATTAATGTGCTGTTGGACTCTGTTCGCTAGTATTTTGTTGAGGATTTTTGCATCTAGGTTCATCAGTGATATTGGCTGTAGTTTTCTTTCTTTGTGACATCCTTGTCTGGTTTTGGTATCATGGTGATGGTGCTCTCGTAGAATGAATTTGGGAGTGCTCCTCCCTCTGATATATTTTGGAAGAGTTTGAGAAGGATAGATATTAGCTCTTCTCTAAATGTTTGATAGAATTCGCCTGTGAAGCCATCTGGTCCTGGGCTTTTGTTTGTTGGAAGATTTTTAATTAGTTTCAATTTCAGTGCTTGTGATTGGTCTGTTTGTATTTTCTATTTCTTCCTGATTCAGTCTTGGCAGGTTGCACATTTCTAAGAATTTGTCCATTTCTTCCAGGTTGTCCATTTTATTGGCATAGAGTTGCTTGTAGTAATCTCTCATGATCTTTTGTATTTCTGCAGTGTCAGTTTTACTTCTCCTTTTGTATTTCTAATTCTATGGATTTGAGTCTTCTCCCTTTTTTTCGTGATGAGTCTGGCTAATGGTTTATCAATTTTGTTTATCTTCTCAAAGAATCAGCTTTTAGTTTTATTGATCTTTGCTATCGTTTCCTTCATTTCTTTTTCATTTATTTCTGATCTGATATTTATGATTTCTTTGCTTCTGCTAACTTTGGGGTTTTTGTGTTCTTCTTTCTCTAATTGCTTTAGGTGCAAGGTTAGGTTGTTTATTCAAGATGTTTCTTGTTTCTTAAGGTAGGACTGTATTTCTATAAACTTCCCTTGTAGAAGTGCTTTTGCTGCATCCCGTAGGTTTTGTGCCGTCGTGTCTCCATTGTCATTTGTTTCTAGGTATTTTTTGATTTCCTCTTGATTTCTTCAGTGATCACTTCATTATTAAGTATTGTTTAGCCTCCATGTGTTTCTATTTTTTACAGATCTTTTCCTGTAATTGATATCTAGTCTCATAGTGTTGTGGTCAGAAAAGATACTTGATACAATTTCAATCTTCTTAAATTTACCAAGGCTTGATTTGTGACCCAAGATATGATCTATCCTGGAGAATGTTCTATGAGCACTTGAGAAAAATGTGTATTCTGTTGTTTTTGGATGGAATGTCTATAAATATCAATTAAGTCCATCTTGTTTAATGTATCATTTAAAGCTTGTGTTTCCTTATTTCTTTTTATTTTGGATGATCTGTCCATTGGTGAAAGTGGGGTGTTGAAGTCCCCTACTATGAATGTGTTACTGTCGATTTCCCCTTTTATGGCTGTTAGTATTTGCCTTATGTATTGAGGTGCTCCTATGTTGGGTGCATAAATATTTACAATTGTTATATCTTCTTCTTGGGTTGATCCCTTGATCATTATGTAGTGTCCTTCTTTGTCTCTTGTAGTAGTCTTTGTTTTAAAGTCTATTTTGTCTGATATGAGAATTACTACTTCAGTTTTCTTTTGATTTCCATTTGCATGGAATATCTTTTTCCATCCCCTCCCTTTCAGTCTGTATGTGTCGCTAGGTCTGAAGTGGGTCTCTTGTAGACAGCGTATATATGGGTCTTGTTTTTGTATCCATTCAGCCAGTCTGTGTCTTTTGGTGGGAGCATTTAGTCCATTTACATTTAAGGTAATCATTCATATGTATGTTCCTATTCCCATTTTCTTAATTGTTTTGGGTTCATTATTGTAGGTCTTTTCCTTCTCTTGTGTTTCTTGCCTAGAGAAGTTCGTTTAGCATTTGTTTTAAAGCTGGTTTGGTGGTGCTGAACACTCTCAGCTTTCGCTTGTCTTTAAAGTTTTTAATTTCTCCATCAAATCTGAATGAGATCCTTGCTGGGTAGAGTAATCTTGGTTGTAGGTTTTTCTCCTTCATCACTTTAAATATGTCCTGCCACTCACTTCTGGCTTGCAGAGTTTCTGCTGAAAGATCAGCTATTAACCTTATGGGGATTCCCTTGTGTGTTATTTTTTGTTTTTCCCTTGCTGCTTTTAATATGTTTTCTTTGTATTTAATTTTTGACAGTTTGACTAATATGTGTCTTGGCGTATTTCTCTTGGATTTATCCTGTATGGGACTCTCTGTGGTTCCTGGACTTGATTAACTATTTCCTTTTCCATATTAGGGAAGTTTTCAACTCTAATCTCTTCAAATATTTTCTCAGTCCCTTTCTTTTTCTATTCTTCTTCTGGAACCCCTATAATTCGAATGTTGGTGCATTTAATGTTGTCCCAGAGGTCTCTGAGACTGTCCTCAGTTCTTTTCATTCTTTTTTCTTTATTCTGCTCTGCATTAGTTATTTCCACTATTTTATCTTCCAGGTCACTTATCCGTTCTTCTGCCTCAGTCATTCTGCTATTGATCCCATCTAGAGTATTTTTAATTTCATTTATTGTGTTGTTCATCGTTGCTTGTTTCATCTTTAGTTCTTCTAGGTCCTTGTTAAATGTTTCTTGCATTTTCTCTATTCTATTTTCAAGATTTTGGATCATCTTTACTATCATTATTCTGAATTCTTTTTCAGGTAGACTGCCTATTTCCTCTTCATTTATTAAGTCTGGTGGGGTTTTATCTTGCTCCTTCATCTGCTGTGTGTTTTTCTGTCTTTTCATTTTGCTTATCTTACTGTGTTTGGGGTCTCCTTTTTGCAGGCTGCAGGTTCGTAGTTTCCGTTGTTTTTGGTGTCTGTCCCCAGTGGCTAAAGTTGGTTCAGTGGGTTGTGTAGGTTTCCTGGTGGAGGGGACTAGTGACTATGTTCTGGTGGATGAGGCTGGATCTTGTCTTTCTGGTGGGCAGGTCCATGTCTAGTGGTGTGTTTTGGGGCGCCTGTGGACTTATTATGATTTTAAGCAGCCTCTTTGCTAATGAGTGAGGTTGTGTTCCTGTCTTGCTAGTTGTTTGGCATAGGGTGTCCGGCACTGTAGACAGTGCTGGTCTTTGAGTGAAGCTGGGTGCTGGTGTTGAGATGGAGATCTCTGGGAGATTTTCGCCATTTGATATTATGTGGAGTTGGGAGGTCTCTTATGGACCAGTTTCCTGAAGTTGGCTCTCCCACCTCAGAGGCATAGCACTGACTCCTGGCTGCAGCACCAAGAGCCTTTCATCCATACGGCTCAGAATAAAAGGGAGAAAAAGAGAAAGAAAGAAAGAGAGAGAGAGAGAAAGAAAGAAAGAAAGGAGGGAGAGAGGGAAGGAGGAAGGAAGGAGGGAAGGAAGGAAAGAAAGAAAGAAGGAAGATAAAGTAAAATAAAGTAAGATAAAATAAAATAAAGTTATTAAAATAAAAAATAATTATTAAGAAAAAAACATTTTTTTAAAGAAAACCAAATGGACGGATAGAACACTAGGACAAATGGTGGAAGCAAAGATATACAGACAAAATCTCACACAGAATCATACACATACACACTCAGAAAAAGAGGAAAAGGGGAAAAAACCATAAATCTTGCTCTCAAAGTCCACCCCCTTAATTTGGGATGATTAGTTGTCTATTCATGTATTCCACAGATGCAGGGTACATCAGGTTGATTGTGGAGCTTTAATCCGCTGCTTCTGAGGCTGCTGGGAGAGATTTCCCTTTCTCTTCTTTGTTCTCACAGCTCCCTGGGCTCAGTTTTGGATTTGGCCCCGCCTCTGTGTGTAGGTCGCCGGAGGGCATCTGTGCTTCGCTCAGACAGGACGGGGTTAAAGGAACAGCTGCTTCAGGGACCCTGGCTCACTCAGGCCGGGGGGAGGGAGGGGTGCAGATGCGGGGCGAGCCTGCGGCGGCAGAGGCCGGAGTGACATTGCAGCAGCCTGAGGCACGCCGTGCGTTCTCCCCGGGGAGTTGTCCCTGGATCCCGGAGCCCTGGCAGTGGCGGGCTGCACAGGCTTCCGGAAAGGGGGTGTGGATAATGACCTGTGCTCGCACACAGGCTTCTTGGTGGCGGCAGCAGCAGCCTTAGCGTCTCATGCCCGTCTCTGGGGTCCGCGCTGTTAGCCGCGGCTCGCGCCCGTCTCTGGAGCTCCTTTAAGCAGCGCTGTTAATCCCCTTTCCTCGCGCACCAGGAAACAAAGAGGGAAGAAAAAGTCTCTTGCCTCTTCGGCAGCTCCAGACTTTTCCCCAGACTCCCTCCCGGCTAGCCGTGGTGCACTAACCCCCTGCAGGCTGTGTTCACGCCGCCAACCCCAGTCCTCTCCCTGCGCTCTGACCGAAGCCCCAGCCTCAGCTCCCAGCCCCTCCCGCCCTGGCGGGTGAGCAGACAAGCCTCGGGCTGGTGAGTGCTGGTCGGCACCGATCCTCTCTGCGGGAATCTCACCACTTTGCCCTCCGCACCCCTGTTGCTGTGCTCTCCTCCGTGGCTCCGAATCTTCCCACCCCCCTCCACCACATGCAGTCTCCGCCCGCGAAGGGGCTTCCTAGTGTGTGGAAACCGTTCTTCCTTCACAGCTCCCTCCCATTGGTGCAGGGCCCGTCCCTATACTTTTGTCTCTGTTTATTCTTTTTTCTTTTGCCCTACCCAGGTACGTGGGGGAGTTTCTTGCCTTTTGGGAGGTCTGAGGTCTTCTGCCAGCGTTCAGTAGGTGTTCTGTAGGAGTTGTTCCACGTGCAGATGTATTTCTGGTGTATCTGTGGGGAGGAAGGTGATCTCTGCGTCTTACTCTTCCGCCATCTTCCCCTCATCTCTCTCCTGTATATTTTTAAGAGGCATGTAAATCACACAGGATCGTGTGGTGATTATCAATAAGCTACACTCTATGAAATATTTGTCCTATATTACCACATACACTCCATTTCACCCTGCATCCTAATGCTGCTAAAATATAGTAGAAAGCAACAGCATAGTACAGGGAGATCAGCTCGGTGCCCTGCGATGACCCAGAAGCAACAGTTAATTTTTTAAATATCGTTTCATTTTTAGTTAAGTAGCTTTGATATAACATTGCTTTTAGTGGTAGATCAAATACACCCATTAACTTCAGCTTAATTCCTGTATTTTGGGAAACATTAGTTAGGAACTAACTTCCTGGATGTGTCTTTATATAATTGTCATTTTCTGCACCTTAGAGACTTTCTCTCTTCATTATCTATTAAGAGAAGTATTTCCCTCTCATCTCTGAACAGCCGTATATATCTGTCTTTTCATTGATTTTTAGGTACCTCTGTGCTTGAGAGCACGAACATGACAAAACATTTCAAAATTCATTCTGATTTGGTCAGACCCTGTTGTGAGTTGACTGTTGTAAATGAGTGAGATCATCCCTTGAAAGTGTACTAACAAGCACATTATGGATTTAATGACCCTTCTATCCACAAAAGGTTAAGCTGACCCCAGAAATCAGCTGTTCATTCTTAAAAAGTAATTATAAGAACTAACATTTATTAAACTTTTGCTTAATAAATGTACTTTTATTAAGTGTACCAGGTAATTTTCTATAGCAGTCTACATGGATTATCTTATTTACCTGAACTACAATTCTATAAACTAGGTACTATTACTGCCCCCTCTTTAGTCATGTGGAAACTGAAGCACAAGGAGTTTAGACAGCGTGCCCAAAGTTATACAGCCAGTTAGCGGTGAAGACATACTTTAGCCCAAGAAATCCAGATTTTAATCGTGATACTCCAGTACTCTTGCTTGGCTAAAGGGTACAAAAGTATGCACACATACATGTACACTCATTTCTCTAAAACCTATCACACGCTTACTGTTGTTAGCACTGTGATAGCGCAATACCATAAAATCTCATATGTGTGTATACTGTATGTAGGTGCCTTTTTGGTAGATCATGTCCAAAGGATGATCATGTCCATCATCTTGCCAGGATGACAAGTCTGCTCCTAGTTGTAGTTACACAGCTGCTTCAGAAATTCGTGCCTTTCTCTTGTCTAAACCTCATCCAAATAGATCTTTCTGGCAATGATTCTCTGTTTTCCTTTTGAGTCAGTCAGAATTACTATTATTACAGATCTTGACCTCGGTTGACTTTAAAGTACCACCTAGCCTTCAGCAGCAAAATATTACTTTGTGCCGTGGGAGAGCCAGGTATGTCTTCAAATAAGATAATGCTGTTCATACAGTGCTGATGAGGTTTGCACTGTGAGTGGCGTTTAGAGGCATGATGGTGACGATGCCCGGAGGTCTTCAGACTCTTGAATCAATTGAAATTGTTTGCCAGTTATCTAATTGGAGTGAGGGATGTGTGATTCATTAAATACAGCTATAAATTCTTTGCTACTTCTCCCATTGATAGGAGGAGTTTCATGTCTCTGTCTCCTTGAATCTGACCTGGCTTTATTGGTGTATTTGACCAATTTCAGTGTGGAGAACGTGATATTCTGAGACTTCCAAGGATAGGTCATAAGACTTGCAGCTTCCACTTAGGTCTTTCAAATGCTTACTCTGGGGGGAAGCCAGCTGCCATGTAAGAAGTTCAACTTCCCTGAGCTCACCATGTTGGAGATGCCAAATGTAGGCACTCTGGTCGACAGTCTCAGCTGGAGCCACGCTTCCATTCATTCTTTCCCAGGCACTATATGTGAGTGAAGCCATCTTGGAACTTCAAAACAAACCCAACTACCAGCTGAGTATACAAAATGACCCCACCAACGTCACAAAAGCAGGTGAATCATACGGCCAAGTCTGGCCCAAATATCTAACGTACGTAACTGTAAGATATAATAAAAAAGTCGTTTAAAGCCACTGAGTTTTGGGGTAGTTTGTTATACAGCAATGGATAAATAACCACAGCAGAAAATGATGGACGGCTCTGCCACGAAAAATCAAACCTGACATTCTGTCATCACATAACCTCAAAGTCCCCAGGCTCTAAAGAAGTCATTTCACATTTATAAGCAGATTTCACTTCCGTGTTGGGATCCAGATCAATAAACATGGATCTCTGACGCTCCCCTGTTACCGGCCCCTCAGAGTGCATCTCCTTTGTATTCATAAATGAGTCCATGCACACTGGCTGCTCACCTGACAGAATTCTTTATCCCCTGGGTCCACTGAAAGCTCCCACAGCTTCTGATCATAATTCACATTTTCATTAACATCTTCACCTGGACCCCAAAATCAGTTCATGTGACCAAATAAGTATTCGGACAACACCCAACTCTTCCTTCATCTGCTTGTCCACTCCTCCTGACCTCCTCTCTCAACTTCTTTGATCTTCCCCTTGCTCTCGTTGACTCTCCCCTGCAGCTCCATCTCCTTCCCAGACCTACTGCTTCTTTCTACCTCCTCCTTTCACCTCTGTGTGAACTTGGGCAGTCACTTTACCTCTCTTCACATCTGTAAATTAAGGATGCAGTGAACATTAAAATTGTCATATAATTTCAATGTTAGCATATCACAGGATACAGAGTAAGTGCTCAAAATATGTTCACCTTCATTAAGATCATTACTATTATCCTTCAGCCTAAAGCAATAGTGGCCCTGGCAGTCAACTCATGCCAATAAACACCTGTCTGACTACCAACTACTACAACACGTCGTCACCCCTTCCCATAAAAATCTAAATTCCATTTGGGCTCATTCAGGACCACTTCAATCATAATCAAAACCTTCAAATCAAAGTAACTACACTTCCCAGAAAATCAGAGCTTGCCATGGTATGAATAAGTATAATGTCCAACCCCAGCATACAGAGAAACTATCTGGCAAACTGTCACGGAGGTCCTTCCAGAAACCCAAATTTGTGCAACCAAATTACTCTTTATAATTTCATGGTTTTGTTCAATATGATTACATTATTTCTGATGGACATATCAAAGTTATTTCAGATTGGGTTAATCTGATTAGCAGAATATTAAAACTTGTTATTTTAGTCCAAGTAGTATAACACTGAACTACATTTTCTTATCAACCAAGAAAAATAACAATTTGCAATTTTGTCTTCCTAGAAGACATTCTTGTTCAGAAATTTCAAAACATTTTAATATTGCATGAATTTCATTTTTATATTGCAAAGAAGTTAATAATAACTATTAGAATTTCCTCTTCTGGGGCTCTTTTTCCCCCAGTATATGATAGATATTGAATAAGGTATGTACTTACTTATAAGCGATATCTTTCCAATCTTTAAAACTAAATATAGAGCTGCCCGCTAGACATCTCCATTTAGATGTTCCATCACAATAACAACAACAACAATGATAATAATGGCTAACACTTACCATAGCACTTACTCTGTACCCAGCAGTATTTGAAGTACCTAATTTCATTTTCTCAATCTTACAATCATGACAAGCCTATGAATAGGGATTATTATTCCCATTTTATGGAGGAAACTGAAGTATGAAAAATGTAAATAAGCTGCTCAGGATCACACAGCTACTGAGTATCAAGAGCCTGGATTCAAACCCAAGAAGATTGGCTCCAGAGTCTGGCTTTTAACCACTGACTACACACCATTTCCATTCTGCCTCTCATGGACACCTGAAACTCTCGTGATTAAGACAGAACTTATCGTTTTTAACCAAAACCCAGTACTAACTCCTGTGTTTATTAATGCCAAAAATATCACATGATCTCTCACCTATTTGCTCAGGCAAACATGGAGCTCTGAATCTAAGTAACCCCTCTCACTCATCCAAACAAATCGTGACAGTTCTTTCTCCCAAATACATCATTCTTCAAATTGATTTCTCTTTCCTATTCCAGTCCAAGTGATGCTTGTCTCTCCCTCTCTCTCTCTCTCTCTCTCTCTGTCCTGGACCAGATCACTGCATTAGCCTCTTAACTAGTCTCTGCCTCCAATCCTGGCTCATACAATTCATTCTCCGTTCGGCAGTCAAAGTGAGTTTTCCAAAATGCTAAAGTAATTATGTCACCTTCTAACTTAACTTCAACAGTTTCCTGCTATCCTTAGCAAAGTGTCCACATTCCTCAACATGGCTTATAGGGTGCTTGGGGTTTAGCCTGTGCTATTTCCCAGCCTCACCATCAACCGTGCATGAGTGATGCTCCAGTCACACTCAGCCTTCTTCAATTCTTCAAACACAGTATGTTTTCTTTGCCGCGGGGTCTTCACACACATTATTTTCACTGTGCATACACACTGTAGAACACACCACACTTCTTCACCTGGCAAATTCTTACTTATCCCTCGAGTTCCAGTTTATGGAAGCCTGCCCTGATCTGCCCCAGGCATGTGTGCATATAGCCCCTAAATTTCCCTTACAAAAGCATTAATCAAGTTCTATCATAATAGTTTTTTTTTAAACTCTCTGCATCCACCTCTAAACTGTAAACTTCATAAGTCCAAATCTATTTTATTTATAGATGCTCAACAAATGTTTGTGAATTTAATGAATAAATATAAGACACAAACGGCTAAAGAAAAGTGATACAGAGATACTATATACAAGAAACTACATATTCTTAAATTGTCTATTTTCTACCAAAAAGTAGATTTGCATGGCTACTCTGTGTGAACTACTCTATAATAAGCAATTATAAAGATGAAAAAGGAATGGTAAGTGAGTGGCCATGAGCAAACTACAATGGAGAAAGAACAAATGAAGGTATAGATTAAACATCACTCTTGGAGGTGATAAATATGTGCTTATTTAAAATCATGGTCACTGAGATATACACAAGTATTGATAAGATTACTGAAACAATAACTAAGGTTGAAGAGAATTCTGTTGATCTAGTCTTGAGGAGAAAGTTGATTGAAGATTTTGGAAAATTAGCGTTTACAGCGTTTCCTTTACAAACTCTGCAGCCCCCTAAATTTATGAGGAGTGAAATTAAGACTGGAGGTCCGGTGTAAACTGGATCAAGATTCCTTAGCCAGAGGAGGAGAATAGGAACTTATAACTAAAAGGGAGGACAGGAACACAATCATTCTGATCAAACACTTTGCACCACAATCATTTTTAAGAATCAAAATTTTGTGGATTCAATAGTTTTGAACACCTATTATAATTTAGGTTCCAGGAATGTAACAGGGAAATATGTCCTTACTTTCTGTAGATCTGTGTAAGTACCAGAGACTCATGATTTCACCTCTAGGTTTCAGGTTGAAGAAAATAAGTGCTGAGATGACCTGAAATTATTTACAGTGGAATAACCTCAATGGATCAAAGAAAACCATCATTGATTAAAAGCAACCCCTTCATATGGACATTAGTACAAATATGGTAATCAAAGAACCATGTGTTTCATGTCCTTCTGAAAATATGTTTGAAATCACCCTTCCAGAGAGATTAGCATGGCAAAACCCAATTAGGGTAAGCCAGGGACCATTCCCTGATGAATCAGTCTACAAAGTACCATGTGTTTACATTTATAAGTCCCTGGGGCCCCAAAGATCCACAGATTTCAACAGAGTCAGACCCTAGAGTGAGTGAATTACTTCTGAAGAAAACAGGACTTCACACAGTACACCAAGGCAGGTAATGATAGATTTAGCACAAGGTAACCTTTTGCTCTGGAGGCCCCCCAACATTGGGAAAGTCAATTCAGTGTTGCTTTATCTTATTCTGATATAATAAATAAAGAATGAACCTAATTTATTTCAAATGCTTGTGCCTCATGGTTTTAAAACAATCTTTAAAAATTCCTATTCACTCACGTCTTAACTGCAACAATACCATTTTCCCCCTGCAGCTCCCTATATATTTTAATTATGAAGGGGAAGGAAAACCTATAAAACCTGGCAGATAATATGAAATTATGTCCTTAGTTTAATTAGAAAACATTCTTTAGAAAGGATCCATATGTAACTCCTTTTGAATGGAGAGATTAAAATAAATATTAGTCTAAATTATTCCATATAAATTTCATTTGCAGCATTCTATGTGGAATTTTGTAAAGAGTTACGGGAAACACTTAGCAGAATATTTCTGTTATGCTAATGACCTCAAAGCCATGCCATATTTCATCCTTCAGGACGTTGCATAGGCAGGTAGAAGAGAGACTATGAAGGAGATTACTGAATGTGCTTAAATTTCAGAAAGGAAAGTATAGTTATCTAGACACTGGATACTAGAGTGTATTTTTATTAATAAAATAGGTACATTTTCAAGTTCTTTCTCTTTTTTAATAACATGTTTTGAGCTTTTGGATTCTCTCTCTTTTCTGCATGCTCACATCTCACCTGTCTTCATTGCAGCTGCCAACAGCACTAAGCTTTGTGTGGGAAATTATCACTTGGGAACACAGCAGTTTTGACTTTTTTGTGAGACTGCTTGTTTCTTCCTTTGATGAACAAAAGCACTTCTACGGAGTTTGTGTGTTTCTTCTAGGAAACACCTTAAAGAAATAATTAGCTAGGCTGGTAGTTTCAGGAGAGAGAAAGTGAACCTTTACCGCTAACAGAAAAGCCTATTTTTTTGTTTTGGTCAATAATCAATAGTTTTCTTTGTGAACACAAGTCCTTTATACAATGAAAGTTGTAAAGACCTTTAAAAATGATCTTAAAGCAACAAGGATCACTCACAAATGGTGCTAATTTTGACTTGCTGAGGGATTTTTTTGTTTTGTTTTTTATTCATTACTGCATTGATCTCAACAGCTGTAGGTACTTAAACTCTCTTTCTGGACCCCTTGCACCCTACGCTGTGCACAAGAGAAGAAGTAGGGACAATTATTACCAATTTTTCAGAGCCCAGGGAGCTGCTTAGGAGGAGGATGGACGTTCTTCTTCCTGCCACATTCCCCTCACACTCACCAATTGCAACAGCGTCTCATAAAATAGCACAGTAATATTCATTAGGAAAAATAGAATTTTTATACATAAGAACAAAGGAAAAAGAAGTGGTAAGAGAAAGACAGGAAGGAAGGAAATTTAAGCTAGTCTTTTTCAAGCTAAGGGTGTCTCCAGTGGTATATAATGAAAGGTCTTTGTGGATTTCATTGGGTGTATGTGAGCATTTATGGCACCTGTGCCTGCAAGGGAGCCGCACCAGCATCCAAATGGTAATACTGGTGTGTAATTACAGAGCACTTAACTGCATTCAGCCTTGGTTTGTTTCTCTGATAATTTCCACTTTCCCTGTTCAAGAAGCTGTGGACACTGTAGAAGCTGAGGTTCAAGTACCTGCAGCTGTTGAGACACATGAATGTAGTAGCTGTTTTTAAAAAAGTTTCCAGTAGGAATGCTGTTTAAGAGGAAAGTTTGACAAAAGTACAGTTAAAATACTCTACTTACCTTTCCAAAGCCGTAAAATCCTACATCTCTAATTGGATCATTCTTTAGTCCTCTTTCTTCTTCATTTCACAAGCTGGCTGCGCTCCTTCACACCCCACTCAGTAGACCTGGTCCTCCTTGCCCACTGTTGAATTCTCAGCATGGAAAATGCTACTTTGATTTTTATTCAGCTCTACAGACAGACATAGCCCGTATGTTGTCTGCACTGGTGGTATATAACAGATTCAGAGGTTTTAAAATGTGTTAACCTGTTTGTATAAAAGAGTACAAATGTTCCAAAAGGACAAAGCCTTGTCAAATCGGAACACAAATCTGCTTTCATTTTCTTGCATTTCCCTCCTCCAACCAAACCACTGAATGCGTTATTTATTTGTGTTTAGTTCTTCTTAAAGTTTGGAACATTAGGAAACCCAAAGGTAACAAAAACAAAGATTAATATAATTTCATTTTCAGCACCTTGGAGAGAGTGTGTATCATCTTCCGTTTCCCCAAAACCCTTTATTTCAGGAACAAAAATATAGGGATTATTTAGAAACAGTACTGCTTGATTAATTATTACTACTCTTCTCATTTTATTGTATTTTACAAGTAGCTTCTTCAAATTAATATAAAAATTGAGAGCCTTTATAAAATTTCCACGACACAAAACTTAACTATTACTTTGACCTTTTGGTACTTTCAGCAAGCAATTCTTTTGTTTTTTTTTTGTATGAGTTACTTTTCTAAATTGGTCACTAACTGCTTACTTTTGGTCAAAGTGTAATTTTTCTCTTCCTCTGAGCGTGTATATACATATGTGTATTTAGATAGATAGATACATGATAGATAAATACATGATAGATAGATGATTGATAGAGAAAGCAATACTAAGTCAAATGGGGTAAAATATTACCAATAGGTAAATCTGGGTAAAGGGTGTACTATTTTTATTTTTGCAAATTTTTAAGTGCAAAATTCTTTCCAAATAAAAAGTTTTAAAATTTCTATGTGGTTTAAACACGCATAACTAAGAATTCATTCTCAACCTCTCCCCATAGCTCTTTCTCTCCACACATGCCTTGAGCTCCAGGTATACCAGGCTGCTTGTAATTTCCTCAAATGAGTGTGCTTATCCTCTAGTCTACCTGGAGAACTACAACACACTGTACAAGACAACACCTGAGACCATCTCCCCAGAAAAGCCTTTTCCTGATCTCTGCCAGCAAGTATTTTCTTCACTGTGAGAAGTGATTTTCTTTTAACATGTCTGTCTTCATCAAAATACAAGATATAAAAAAATGAAACTGCATTTTGTGTGACCCTGGGCATGTTAATTAACTTCTGGTGCTTCAGCTTATTTATAATATGGAGACGACAGCACCTACTCATAGGGATATTTTGAGGATTAAATGGGTTAACTCATGTAAAGGACTTAGAACTACCTGAGGAATAGCAGATACTCCATAATGTTAGTTACTTATTATGGTTGTGCTGGTGGTGTGATGGTGCAAATACAGCATCAGAAAAGTACTAGAATAATAGGTGTAGGAGGGATCATAGTATATTCTACACTAAAACTTGAAGAAACTCATTAAGTATTTTTAGGTGAATGAATCAATGATCAGGGAGTATATTAATATAATATTATGGGGAAGAAGTAAGGAAGGTCTTGGGCTTCCCTGGTGGCGCAGTGGTTGAGAGTTCACCTGCCGATGCAGGGGACACGGGTTCGTGCCCCAGTCCGGGAAGATCCCACATGCTGCGGAGCGGCTGGGCCCGTGAGCCATGGCCGCTGAGCCTGCACGTCCGGAGCCTGTGCTCCGCAACGGGAGAGGCCACAAGAGTGAGAGGCCCGCGTACCACCAAAAAAAAAAAAAAAAAAAAAAAAAAAAAGGAAGGAACGTCTCAACCACAATGATAACAAGAGGGAAAGAAGGGGAAAATAAATTTTAAAAGCCTTCATGTAGATCTATATCAAGGTAAAGGATAAAAGCTATTATGTCCTCATTATCTTAGAAATTTCACAAAGCCACGTTTTAGGTGGTATTTCTGGGATATGGTATCACCACGGCCATTGGCACTATGTTTCAGACGATATGGATCAGCCTCTGACTGGGTTCAAGTGCTTTTCTCTGTGTTATGCAAGACGTTTTTTAAAAGTTTAGTTTATTATGTATGTGTGGCAATCATTAGTCAGTGTGTGATTATAGCTGTATGTTTGAAAGGGTCCAGATCAAGGGTAGTATATAACTACACAAAAAGATAATAAATTTTTAATGAGATAAGCAAGCTATGGGAGGAGAAAAAAAAAGAGAAATGTAACAGTTTAAGCTTCATTAATTTTAATATTAATTTGTTCATATCCTATAGGGCTTTGAATAGAAAAAGAAAAAAAAGATATAATCTTGGCCCAAAACCCTGTTTCATCAGAGAAATGAACAGATTTTGTGTATCAATGTAAAAATAAATGAACACATAATAGCAAGAATACAACAGTCTTGTCTGTTGATAGTATTTTATTTAAAAGTTCACAATTAGAGCGCTTGTAATAACACAAAAAGTTTAAAAGTGACAAAGGCTGCCTGTAGGAAGGACTTTTCTTATATGTAGAAGGAACAAGGATCTTGTGCTTAAAATGTGTAAAACGCTCATCGCAGAGTGGGACTCAGTAGATCAACAGAATCTATAATCTGAAGGGAATGAACATAACTTCCAAGTTATTCCAAAGTTGGCAGGAAGGAGGGGGGTTGCAGAGATGGCATAAATCTGAGGATTTCACTCGGCTCAGGTTACAAATCCAAAGGACAACAAGAATAAACCACCTCAGCGGTATCCACCATCTGCTGACGTACTACAAAACACAAAACTGCAAACCAGTGTCCTTTAAAGAAATCCATACTTTAAAGACCTCTGTCACACGTCTCAAATTCAGCACTGTGGGAGGGGATAAGGATATTCCTGGTTAAGCCAGACAGAATGATGATTAAAAAGAAGCAATACACAAACATCATGATGGAGGAGTTCATAAATTAAATCCATGTTTCATTTGAACCATTTTTATAGTATTCTGCCTTTGTTAAAGTGCCCTGAGTATGGCAGATGGTATTTAAAAACAATGACAATAGTGTCCGTAAAGTATATATAGAAAGAGTTCAGAAGATAGAGCAGCAACTTTTTCGACCTTGATCATCGTTAATCAGCACCATAAAATGTTAGCTGCAAAGAAGCATGCAGGTAAGCTTAGCACACCAAAAATAAGGCATTTAGTAAATGAAGGAATTCTCGTGAAGGACTCTCTAAGTAAGGTTTTTAAAAAGTGACTGACAACAATTTAATTGTGAAAGAAGAGCATATTAAGGCATAACTAAGCAAACTGAAATAAACCTTGATATCAATATTCATCTCTGGGAAAGAAAGTTGTGAATCAGTTTCTTTAGATAAAAAACTGGCTTAGGTTGATTTAAGAATGGAGATGGGGCATCCATTTCTCTATGCCGCTTTCCCAGCACGGTACTGCCTGTAGTGGAAGAGACTCTTGGCGTCCACATTGCGAGATTTCTTCACAGCTTCCGCAAAAAGTTTGGTCACCTGAAAATATAAGGGTAGGAATCTTAGCAACACATATGAAATGAAAGCGAATGTTTAATGCAGCAGGAGTGAAAAGTCACAGTTTCTGTTCCCAATTTTCAAAGGGGCAGGAGATGGAAGACACAAACATTTTTATTTAACGGGGACTTTCTCCTGTATCTCAGACCTCAACGTGAATAAGCTTATTTCCCCCCACCCCCCATGGGGATTAAAACTGACTGAGGGGGGAAAAATACAATGGGCAGAAAGTTAACGAGTCTTGACAAACATTTCTTCTCCCTGTGATAAACCTGGTGGGTCATGTCCAAGTAGAAGGGAACATACCTCCTGCGATCATTGCCTGTGAATAGGACAAGTGCTTGCACTGTATCTAGATCTTCAGTGATCATTAACCTGTTGCTTTTATGCGGTGGCTTTCATTTAGACACGATGGAATAAAATTGTGTATCTTTATTCCATGCCACACCACACATGTTATTTAAAGGATAATTGTATGGGTAATGAGAGAACCATGGCTATCCATGGCTTCTGACTATCACAACTCCTTGATCACCAACTGTCTCAGATAGGCCATGACCTACCAAAATAGACCATTATTTTAGACTCTATTTAGAAATTCTTCTCCATTCTGAAAGTTACAAGAAAGGGAGAAGAGAGATGTGCACTCTTAAGGGAGGCGCAGAAATAAAAACCCTCAGGCAGGCTATCTGTGAGAAAAAGAACATACCTGGAAATTAGTGAGGAGAGCAATTCCACTGTCAACAGCTGTCCTCCGAATCACATAATTATCATGGACAAATTTAGTGTTGTTATTGGGGAGGTTAATCACCAAGTCAATGCTGCCGTCTCTAATCAACCTGGAGGAATAAACAAAATAAACACAAGTTTGCAGGAGACTATGTATATTTTATAATTAGTTTTTTTAAATACTAATGTAAATTACTTCTCTTAACCATTCAAGTCCATTCCATACTGAGTTGATTGACACCTGCCCTCCTTTATTCCTAAGCAGATGTACAAATTACACACATTTGGGGGTTATAAATTTTTGTTGTGTTCTTGAAAGAATTCTGGTGAATGCCTAATTAATCGAATGGAAATATTTGTTTCTCTTTAAAATGCTATCTATCCATAGCAAGAACTAGTAATTTGATAGACAATTATTTATTTTACAGGAGGTGGTTCCTCCAGCACTGAAGGCCATTTGGCCCCCATACTCCCCCCCTCAGATCAACTTTACTTCATTGCCTGTTTCCCAGTGCCTTAGCTGATGGTGTGGAAATACAGGTCGCCTGATTTTAAATTAAAACATTTCACATTCTGTTGCTGGGCTACTACACACACTAGGAGACATTTAATCAAAATGTCAAAAGCATGAAGTATTGTTTTACAAAGCCCTAAGGAGGGCATATAGCATCATTAGAAGTCTACTAAAGTCAGAAAAATGTGCCCTTCTTTTATTAATTTGATAATAATTTAGGTTACTTTCTTAAGAGCCCTATCAAATAGTATATCACATAGAATTTGGTATGACTTAGCCATTCAGTAGGCTGTAACATCCTGTAGCACCTGAGAATTATCTCCCATGTACCCGTGCCACATAGCTCCATAAGTGTTGATGTAATGGTGTTCCTGAAGGCTCACGTAGTGTGCTGAAATAAATGTCTTACAAAACCTAGTGATGTACAGAATCCTAAAGATGCTACCAGAAAACTACTAGAGCTAATCAATGAATTTGGTAAGGTAGCAGGATTCAAAATTAATGTACAGAAATCTCTCACATTCCTATACACTAATGATGAAAAATCTGAAAGAAAAATTAAGGAAACACTCCCATTTATCACTGCAACAAAAAGAATAAAATACCTAGGAATAAACCTACCTAAGGAGGCAAAAGACCTGTATGCAGAAAACCATGACACTGATGAAAGAAATTAAAGATAATATAAACAGATGGAGAGATATACCATGTTCTTGGATTGGAAGAATCAACATTGTGAAAATGACTATACTATTGAAAGCATTCTACAGATTCGATGCAATCCCTATCAAACTACCACATTTTTCACAGAACTAGAACAAAAAATTTCACAATTTGTACAGAAAAACAAAAGACCCCAAATAGCCAAAGCAATCTTGAGAAAGAAACACGGTGCTGGAGGAATCAGGCTCCCTGGCTTCAGACTATACTACAAAGCTACAGTAATCAAGATAGTATGGTACTGGCATAAAAACAGAAATATAGATCAATGGGACAGGATAGAAAGCCCAGATATAAACCCATACACCTATGGTCAGCATATTTTTGATAAAGGAGGCACGAATGTACAGTGGAGAAAAGACAGCCTCTTCAATAAGGGGTGCTGGGAAAACTGGACAGCCACATGTAAAAGAATGAAATTAGAACACTCCCTAACACCATACACAAAAATAAACTCAAAATGGATTAAAGACCTAAATGTAAGGCCAGACACTATAAACTCTTAGAGGAAAACATAGGCCGAACACTCTATGACATAAATCACAGCAAGATCCTTTTTGACCCACCTCCTAGAGAAATGGAAATAAAAACAAAAATAAACAAATGGGACCTAATGAAACTTAAAAGCTGTTGCACAGCAAAGGAAACCATAAACAAGATGAAAAGACAACCCTCAGAATGGGAGAAAATATTTGCAAATGAAACAACTGACAAAGGATTAATCTCCAAAATTTACAAGCAGCTCATGCAGCTCAATATCAAAAACAAACAACCCAATCCAAACATGGGCAGAAGACCTAAATAGACATTTCTCCAAAGAAGATATACAGATTGCCAACAAGCACATGAAAGAATGCTCAACATCACTAATCATTAGAGAAATGCAAATCAAAACTACAATGAGGTATCACCTCACACCGGTCAGAATGGCCATCAACAAAAAATCTACAAAAAATAAATGCTGGACAAGGTGTGGAGAAAAGGGAACCCTCTTGCAGTATTGGTGGGAATGTAAATTGATACAGCCACTACGGAGAACAGTATGGAGCTTCCTTAAAAAACTAAAAATATGACCACCATATGACCCAGCAATCTCACTACTGGGCATATACCTGAGAAAACCATAATTCAAAAAGAGTCATGCACCACAATGTCCATTGCAGCTCTATTTACAATAGCCAGGATGTGGAAGCAACCTAGGTGTCCATCGACAGGTGAATGGATAAAGAAGATGTGGTATATGTATATATATATATATATATATATATATATATATATATATATATATATATATGTACAATGGAATATATATTACTGAGCCACGAAAAGAAAAGAAATTGAGTTATTTGTAGTGAGGTGGATAGACCTAGAGTCTGTCATACAGAGTGAAGTAAGTCAGAAAGAGGAAAATAAATACCGTATGCTAACACATATATATGGAATCTAAAAAAAAGGGTTCTGATGAACCTAGGGGCAGGAATAAAGATGCAGATATAGAGAATGGACTTGAGGACACGGGGAGGGGGAAGGCTAAGCTGGGATGAAGTGAGAGAGTGGCATGGACTTATATATACAACCAAATGTAAAATAGATATCTAGTGGGAAGCAGCCATATAGCACAGGGAGATCAGCTGGGTGTTTTGTGACCACCTAGAGGGGTGGGATAGGGAGGGTGGGAGGGAGACGCAAGAGGGAGGAGATATGGGGATATATGTATATGTATAGCTGATTCACTTTGTTATAAAGCAGAAACTAACACACCACTGTAAAGCAATTATACGCCAATAAAGATGTTAAAAAAAAAACCCCAAAAAACCTAATGATGACATAGCCTAAGGCATAACAACCAACCTGATCAAAGAATGGCAAATTAGGTAATACAATAGATGACATTACCATAGCACGCCCCCTAGTGTCCTGCATGCTGCAAGTCCTCAGTAAACTGACTGATTCATTGATGTACAACCTCAGTGAAATGCAGCTGAGCATTCTTGATATACACAATATAAGTTTGCCATAAAATACAGAGTGCTGCATTACATTCTTCATGCCCATGATTCTCACCACTGAGATCTTGGTGTCAGTCAAGGAATGGATACTTACTAGGAGACATTTTGAGAGATGCTACATATCACCATGTACATATATGGAATTATGTGTTTTGTAGTAATAGCAAAGTTCATGAGAAGGAAGCTTTACTATCGTTCACCAATTTCGTCATTTTAAATTGGATGACTAAGAAGACTTGCTATAGGGTAAGGTGATATATTTACATCACAATAGTTCCCAAAGTTAATCCTTCATCTGTTTTGCTATCTCAGAATATTCTGCCCAGTTCTTACTTTCTGATGGAAGAGAGGCTGGGATTCTGTCCTTCTTGAGACGGCCACGCCACTGGGGTGGCAGGGACATTGTTGGCATTGAGCCAGTCTGATGTGGCTTCCGTAGCAAAGAGCTGCATTTAAGATGGAAAAGTCGGTTACTGTATCACAGGGAAAGTTTTCACAGAACAAAGACACCCACTGGGACACACGTGTCATTTAAAGCATAGAGCAGAAAAAACTGGTGAATATGAGATGCAAAATGATGTCAGAAATAGAGACTGAGACTCAGCATCTAGAGTCACGGGCACTCTAAATATTTTTAAAATATTTGCAGTAAGAAAAAATTTAATAACCTCAATTGTAACTGCTTTTGTAGAGGAGAAAAATAAAGAGTTGTTGATGGCTGAAAATTCATTGTTATTAGGCCAACAAACCCTCATGACCACAGGTCCAATGAGCCTTGGGACTCATTCTGTTTTATAGAACCAGGCTTTGTGTGGAGATATTCATGGCAAAGAATTTTTGCCTGTAACTGTTAACACCTGGAAACTATGACTTTGTATGGAAACAGAAAAAGGAAAAATGGAAAATATATGGAAATACATTGAAACTTTATCCCAATTCTGTGTATGCAAAACTCTCTAAGTTTTTAGCCAGCAAATTTTATTGAGTTTGTGGTAATTGTGTTAAAACTTAAAGCTAGTCTTTCTAATTAGTTTATTCCATTGAAGTTTTGAAACTGTCAAGTTAGACATCTTTCAAGTGGAGAGGTTATATTTTGCGCTATTTTATTCGCTAATATTCTTCAGTATTCTTTTTTGCAGATAGAATGCTGACAGAAAACAACTTAAAAAAATAATATCACATACCTTGAAGCCTTCATTGTGTAACTGTTCAGCCACACCAAGGAATTGTGGACGGAATGATTGCTGAAATTAAAGGAATTTAACTGAATTCACTTTCCAGATATACATGTTATTCATTTAGTCATGCAATATGGCATTCTCTCATGTCATAAAAGGCAATGTCATGTGTTGCCAAGTGCTTTCTATTCAAAGATGACAAGTTTTATCCTTTCATTCTCCTTTAATGAGTATAACCTCTTACTTATTTTCCGATATAGATGAAATTCCATCCACATTGTCTTGCTTTCTACTGTCTTACTTCTTACCCCTCAAATTCCTTCACCCCCTATTTAATCCACTTAGTCTCTGCCTGTAGAATCAGATTCACCCCAGTTCTGGAGGAACCCTTCTCCTGGTCAGGGAGAATTTAAAGTCACCTGGATTAGGCACTCAGCACCAAGTCAGCCTTGTTGGATGTTTTGCTGTTCAACCCGTTCTAATTGCTGAATTCTAACTTTGGACTGCACTTCAATAACTAGGCCCTGTCCTAAGTTCACGCACCGTTCCCTACAATAAGTCAATCATTTGGAATCAGTTTGGCAAAGAGTAAAAGAATGGGCTCTGGAGTCACTTAGCTGCATTTCAAATACTGTCTGACCTGCAGATACCAGTCAGAACCTCATTATGGATCTGTTTCAGTGTCGTCCCCCAGGTGGGAAAGATAAATATCCGACATGACAGTATTGGCAGTTTCCAGCCAGGGAACTACTCTGCCTTCTGGTCCGGGGTGTTGGCTTTCATAGTCACATTAAAAACTTCTATCAAACATGTATTGAACACTTGTGACACATAAAATAGGCTCTCTACAAAAAGAAATTACAGCTGTCAGCTTGCATCTGAGTAGCCCCAGATTTAACAGCTGATTGAAAATACCTGGGTAAGAAACCATTTGTTACTAAAGGTGAAAAGTACAAGCTGATTTATTTCCTGGAGAACATTTATAAGGAAGAAAGTCTTTTAAAAATGATAAAAATAAATATTTCCTCTAATTATCATTTTCACATTAATCCAACTTCTGGCTACAGAACCAAAAGCCAAGTTAAGGCTGTGTCGTGCCTGTGGACTCTACTGGGACGTCTGGATTGACAATGCTATGGTTGTTCCTAATGATTCTGTATTGAAGATAAAAGGTTATTCATGTCACTTGGAGTTGTCTTTTTCAAATAAAATGCTTGCTTTGTGTTCCTGGGCAATGCTGAAGCGCAGATGTTAGGACGGTACTCTTCACAAGCATCACTGAATAGCCCAATCAGAGGGGAAAAAACAGTGAGGGCTCTTGATCTACTCTAGAGTAAATCATTTATTGTTAAAGGGTGTTCCAGAAAACTTCAAAACAAGGCAGATTGCCTACTCATAGCAACTAAAAATAAACCCTGATGGAAATATTGCAGGAAAATCAAAGACGATTTTGTTACCACATAAACCTACATTACATCTTTCTTATATTAGGCTCTATGCTTATGGAAAGGGTCTTGGTAGAGATACAGTACATATACTAGTTGACAAGGATCCTTTTTTTTTTTTTTTTTTGCAGTACACGGGCCTCTCACTGTTGTGGCCTCTCCCGTTGCGGAGCACAGGCTCCAGACATGCAGGCTCAGCGGCCGTGGCTCACGGGCCTAGCCGCTCCGAGGCATGTGGGATCTTCCCAGACCAGGGCACGAACCCGTGTCCCCTGCACCAGCAGGCGGACTCTCAACCACTGCACCACCAGGGAAGCCTGACAAGGATCCTTTGACAAAATCTAAATCTTGATTTTTTTTTTTTCCCTAAGTCCTAGTTACGCAAGATTGATGTCATGAATATTTCAAACTTCCCAAGTAATTTGACCATAGGATTAACTTTGAGAAGGCAGAAACAGAGGGTCTCTGTGTGTGAAGGAGTAGGGTAGGAAAGAGAAAATAAAGAAAAATTAGGAACACTGAAATATAACCAATGAGCATGTACACATGAACACACACACACACACACACACACACACGATCTATTTACTAAATGTTGAGTCGTGGTTGATACTTGCTAGTGATACATTAAAATTTGAAATATGTGTTAAACTACCAACAATAAGAAAAAATGTTTCCCGGCTCAGCGTCCCTTTTGCCTTTCCTCCATATTTCTCTTTTCCCCCAATTTTCTCTTGCAACCTGCTGTGAAAAGTTAGAGGTAAAGTTTCTTCCATTAAATCTTTCTACTCATAGCAGGTAGCTGGGTCAGGGTGGGGCAATGACGAGAAAAGAAGACCTTTACTTCAAATAAATGGTATAGATGTTGACCAGTCTCCCCATATATACATGAAGGAATAATAAAGCAAATTAACTGCAACAGTGCTGGCTACCAGGGCTCTTCCGTGATTGAAGTCTACATAACATCATGCTAAATGAATGTGTATCTCAGGAAATCAAAATGCAATGGTGGACTTTCTTTCTTAGTACATAACTCAACGAAATGTATTCTCTTGTATTTACCGGCCTTAACCCCGTTTATATATTAGCAGTACTATTTTAGGTCCTTTTCAGTTCTGACTTTATGTATTTGGATGAATTTATATGAATTCTTCTGTCCAAGTGGAATCATGTTAAACAAAATGTGTTTTTTTAAGCATAATGTATCCTGAAATATGGAATTATAATTACTTTATCCACAGTTAATATGAAGCTTAGGTAGATTTGTTCCCATTCTGCCTAAGAAGATGTCCAGTGAGTTTTAGCTATTAACTCTAGGGTTAGTATATTCTGTCATATTGTTCAGTTAAATTTGTGATTATCCTTTTTAAAGAAATCACTATAAATGAAAATCCTCCATATAATAGTGAAGAGATTATACACTGACTGTTGGTGACGGCAGCTTTTCTTTGCCTCCCATATAAAGTAGGTTAGAAAATGATTTCTGCATATCTCTAGAGGCTTAGAGTCTTAATGATCAATTTTACCACAGCTGCAAATATTTTATTAAATATAACTTTATTATTAAATATTTCTTTAAATATACTTTTTAAATTCTGTAATTAAAATACATATATATTTAAATTCCTTACACTATGCATGCATGCACAGGGAGAAAGTTCTTTGCAAAAATTCATGTAGCTGCTGGAACACTGATTTCTTTAAAAAAGAATACACCGAAAGGTAAAACTCTAATGGACAAACCTCATTGCTTTAAGAAAACTTTTTGTTCCCTACAAACCCCCTTTTTTCCCTACAAAGCAAAAATTCTGTTCACTGATGCCAAAATCACACTAGTACTTCATGGGGATCAAATTAATTTTTGCTTTACATTTCCCTGCAGCACTGGAACCAAACAAGGCACTATTTTATACATCACTGCCTTCTTAAAGTGGTATTTTAAAATGTTAGCATTATTCTGATTAGTTGTGAGGACGGGGACTAAGGGCATGGTCTCCTCTGGATGCCCCCAGGTCTCACATTAAACTTTAAGCCATAACTAGAAGTTGGAGAAATACTCTTATACTTGTGACTTAATAATACTTAATACCCATTATAATGTGATGAGTCTCTCATATGGTGTGATGTGTCTCTGAACTGCCATTAAGCTTTGCAATTGCAATTCATCTTGTTAGCTTCTGTTCTAACTGTTCACCATCGCCCTTCTGGCACCTTTATGAAGCAAAATCCCAATTTAGTCTTTGCAGAAACTTCTCCAAAGCCGCTACCCATCCAGTCTCCAGAGACTAATTTGCTGATATTAAGGCACTCTAATGCGACAGCATCTCTAATAATTACCCACTGATTTGAAAATACCTGGTATTATTCTAATTATATTTTTATTGATTTGTATGTAACCATGCAGGATTTGAAATTATTAAAAGTATGGCAGGGGTGATATATAAAACCATCTATTGTTATTATAGGCTCCAAGAATTACTAACCTCAAATGAAAGTGAATGATCAGTTGGGAAACATCTAGTATTTTTCAGGAAATTTATAAACAAACAGTTTGTACACTCTTGTAATAATATTCCAAGGAGTAATAAGAGTTTCCTGGCTCCCATTTTGCCCTAAGATTTACATTTGACTTGCAATAATAAACCAATAATGTCCTTCTCACCGTATGAAGATATTCACGTATAATTACTTCACCCTGCTTTGACTTAGAAGGTTTACTAAGTAACAATATTTCAAGAACTTCCACAGTACACTGTGGGATGTACTGACTTTCTTAAGCCCATTAAGTCACTGCCCTTTAAGAACTTTCAATTCGTCTTGGAGTGTCAGGCTAAGAAAATTTCTCAAATAATGCCCATGTCTTCTTCAACTTTGAATCTTTGACATCTTTAGTAGAAATTGAAATGTGAATGAATGAATGTAAGGAAGGAAGGAACAGAGGTCAGGAGGGGATAATACTGACTTCAGTTTGGGATGTGCAGTTTGGGATGTTTGAGACATCCAGATAGAGGCATCCAGCAAATTGTTGGAAACAGGGGATGGCTGAGGATAAAGATTTAAAGTTGATAGTTTTAGATGGAGAGTGGATACCAAAGACATGAATGAGCTGGCAAAGGGGAAAGTCAAGAGAAAGAACTAGACATAGACATAGACACAGACTCAGAAAAAGAGTTGAGACCCAACCTCATGGAAAGCCTAGGTTCAGAGGCTAAGGAGGTAGAACTAAGAATAAAAATATAGAAAAGATGTAACCAAAGAGTAGAATAGAATCCTTTTGAAGTTGCCCTAAATCCTGTTCAGGATAAGTATCACTTCACTAGAGATTTTTTTCTTTTCTTTCTTTCTTTTTTTTTTTTTAGTTGTTTATTCACTTATTTGTGTTGGCTGCTGCAATGAGAAAAGGCAAAAATCAGGGAACAGACAGAGTACAAATGTCCATTCTTTCTAGAAGTTGCTGGGTTTTTTTTAGTGGAACTTTAAACAAATCTCCCCTCTTCTATACCACCATTAAGGTCATTTCCCCCACCAACTCCCAGCATGTGCCCGCAGGCATGCATACAACCACACACCACTTACCTGAATTCCAATCAGGATGCCTTTCTGGGGTAACTTAAATCCTGTGGAAAGCATTGCCTTTAGGAAAGCGGTATGAATACCTTCACCAAAGCAAGCCACCTGTTTAGAATAAATGAAAAAAATAAAGTAAAAGAAAGCAAATGATAGTCACCCAACCTTACCAAAAAACAAACACAAATGAAAAGTCAGAGACTCCTATGCTAGATTTTATTGAGTTACCAAAGGACCATGTAATCTGAATCCAGGGATTAAAAATCTGGCTAGGGCAGACGTATCTTGTGTTTTTAATTAAGCATAATGAATAAATAAGCAATTCTTTCTCTATCCAACAACACTCCATGGAGCAACGCAACTGGATTCTACTGTGAGATATCTGGATACAAATTACAGCTTCTGGCCCATCATATGGTGAGTTACCAAATGTTAATACGACTTAACGTTTAAATAACGGTATAAGTCTTGTATGCTATGCAACAGGGCATGAATTCATGGGTCAGTAGCACAAATGCATAACTGCTGATCAATCAGTTAGGAGTCATTTCATATGTATGAGAAAGCCTTCAGAGAAATTCAATAAATCTATGAAAATCTCAAAGGAACTTGTTCTTTTATTATTATCATTGTTTTCATAAAATGAACCAAAATACCTTGCTACTAGTCCTGAATATTATAGCCTAAAGTAAAAAAAATTCCAAATTAACATATAATGTTGGGATATACAGAGGCTTCCCCTAGGGTAACTGTGCTACAATATAACTAGAAGTCAAACGCCCACACTAACTACAGAACAAGTATATCTGAGCATGATAGGAGTAGGTTCTGCCTTGCACATCATCATTTGGCACGGGTGGAGAACCACCATTAGAGGAAATAACACTGATGGCTAAATTCATTCTTTAAGCAAATGACGACCTTACTGTCAAAGGAAAGTTCTCATGACTATGATTTTCAGTTGATCACCAGTACATGCTGCTTTTTACTCCACAGTGAACATTTTCTTTGGTCAAGAACTGGCTAACCAAATTAGTAATGTCACCCTAAGCTAACAGAACCCAAACCATACTGAAAGAACCTGGGCAATTCCATCATAAGTGCATATACAACCCGCAAGAGGTTTCAGCAGTTTTCTAAATAACATAAAAAGTAGTTAAATATGTAAGTAAAGATTAGGACTAACATTCCCACCTCACCACTAGGAAAGCTAAAGGTTTATTTAATCCCACAACAAGCCATTTTAACACTGAAAATGTCTCTGAAGCATTAGAGATTTCACTAAGCTAGAATTATTATTATGATTTCAGTTATAAAACAGAACTTGTAATATTGTACTTAGTGACACTTGGAAATATGACTCTAATGGAAGAAGAATTATCTCTCTGTACTTCTGAAACAGATACAAGTAAGGGGGAGCTGAATTTCTAATTCTCTCATATTTTCGTATTTCAACAACTCCAATAACGTATGTCTGGAGGCAGAATGGACATAGATACAGTACTGAAAATAGATTTGCCACACTAGAGAAAACAGCATGAAGGAAAACAGATCTCTCCCTGATGTGAATCCTGGGCTGGCTGAAAACAGCCCTGCTACTGAGTGACCAAGGGATCACGATGAATATCAGAGTAGCTCCTTAAACAGCAGAGAAATGTAATGTAAGTCCCTTGTTTTCAAGTTAGGTTTTCTCATCTATTAAATTAACAGAAGCAGCAAAGGAGCTAAGAGAAGGCAATCATCGGTCCAAATACGAACAAGATAGCCATTTATTCCTCACTGCCTCCCTTCCTGTTTCACTTGGCTTCTCATCACAGATCTTGCTTGCAACCAGGCAACCATATAAAATATCACGTATATGTTGCAATTAGGTATTTTCCCCTTTCAGGTTTTCCTCAACACCAAGAGGAAACAATGACGCCTCCCAGTCTGATGTTGCCACCCCCATGGGCACTGATGAGAATCTGAAGGCTGTACCTAGTAAGTCTGTCAAGGGCTAGGTGATTCATAAAATGTCCTGGCACTAACATGTAGGGAACTCTCTGGTATCTGACAGCTTTCTACAAGAAACACATTTCACATTCTTAAAGAAACCTTCAGGGCTTCCCTGGTGGCGCAGTGGTTGAGAGTCCACCTGCCGATGCAGGGGACACGGGTTTGTGCCCCGGTCTGGGAAGACCCCACATGCCGCGGAGCGGCTAGGCCTGTGAGCCATGGCCGCTGGGCCTGCGCAGCTCGTACCACAAAAAAAGAAACCTTCAGCTGACAGAGTCCTCAACACAAGTGAAGAGGGACATCCAGTGGCCAGTCTCACTATAGTTTTTAGATAATCCCCAAGAAGTTAGAGTTGCTTTTAAAGTGGTTCTGGGATTTTGCAAATATCTGCAGATCCCAAAATATTTTGGCCCCATTATCTTTCTGCTGCTGTACATTCATTCCACATATTGCTAGTAAAATCTCGATGATCTAATTTCATAGTAGCAAGGAAAGTTAGAGGAAGCAAGAGGTGCTGTTACAGAGAGATCTAAGAACCTTAAAATAAAAATACCTGGCAGATATTTACCTAGACATCTAGAGGAATATTTGAAAGATGTTCTCAATGTGTAATGTGGAAGTGAATGACACATGTTGAAATATAAGTGAGAATTTAGACGCTGGGCTACAAAAGTCAAAGATTTTTCCTCAGCTCAAAATGCCTAAGTCCTTTCAGACTTACTCTGATAGCAAAAGAAGTATCCCACTAACTACTTACTAACTGGCTTTACTATATTCAGATCATAAAAGCATAGATTTCAAAGTAGATTTAATGAAGGTGGTCATGGATCATTAACTAGTTACCTCTCCAGTAGAAGCCATTTCACAACGCAGAATGGGGTCAGCGTCTCTCAACCGGGGCCAAGAAAACATTGGAGCCTGTCAAAAATAACGGGTAGGAAAAATATGTTGAGAGAAGGGTATAAAAGGTATAAACAAGGATAAAAATATTTAGTGAATCATCTCTCATAGGGTTCATTTAGGCTACAGTAGACATGTAAAAAATTTCTTTGGTCCAAGCGTCTGACTTGAAAAGTGGCTTTAAACCTCTGTTCCAGGAATTTCTTGAGCTTTGGGCCAAAAATTGGATTAAATAATCACAAATTATTTCTGTAAATAGGGCCCCAGTGACCTGTCTAGGCCAGTGTTTCTAACCTGGCTTACACATATTCTTACTGGAGTGATTTCAAACGAAGTATACTGGGCACTGGTCTCCCCAGACACAAAGTTCAAACACACTTTTTCCTTGGTAGGCTTCTGAAAACATTCCTCTTCTTGTTCTGATTATTTGGACTTGCAACAAGCCACATTGCCAGAAAGGTCTGTCTGCAAGCTGACTTCTGAGACATTAAACTGCTGTTGATACCTCTTTAAAAGCTTTGAAAAACATTCTGCTTGGGAACACTTTTGCCCAGAACTTTCATATGAACTAGAACATAGATAGCAGTGCTTCCTTTTCATTTATTTTACCAATGCAATTCACTAAGAATCGAATTCTTGTTTCTTGCATATAACCATTTATCTAGCCTAGACTATACATCTTTGATTCTGGTACCCCTCTAAGTCATCATGGGAATTCTAGCTTGGGGTCATTTCACTGGGTCATCCTAAGTCAAGTTATCATATATTTCTGCCCTCTAGCCGCTCTCTATCTCATCTGTTGATATCCATCCACCTCACTAGGACTATATTAAGATTGACTTTGAATAAGTAATTTGACAAAAAAGTCAAGATTCATGCACAAGGATAACTAGGAAAGAAGTAAACTGAAAGATACAGTGCATTTCGAAAAATTCATATCTACCCCTCAGTATTGTTATTAGTTGGAAATTATTTCATACACATATGTGTGTGTATGTGTGTGTATATTCCTGTGGTTAAGAATAAAGAAATATGAATTTGAAATTCATATATACAATTTCCAGTGGAAAAATACTTTTCGGGGCCTTCTTCTTATTGGTCTCAAACAGTAAAATCCTGTGTACATATATTCCCACTGAAAGCTTTTAACAATTTATGTTGTGTCACAGCTTCCAGGAATAAAATGTTACCCTCCCCCAACATAAGAGGTGACATTCCATCCCAGTGTGCTATGAAATCCAAGGCATCCTAAATTATTAACTTAAATAAGATTAATAAATATTTTTTGATTTATAGCTTCAACTTAAAACTTCCACTGTAAAAGTCAGAAGTCAGAGTCTCAGCTGTAACACAATTATGGTTGAGGTCACTAGTACACATAAGAGTGGAAACCTGCGAAGGCATCCAAAGTACGTAAATGTCACATAAATATATTATACAATATAAATTAATTTTTTGTATGCTTTATCTAAAGAGTTCAAATATATTTACATAATATCTCACTAATCCTCATAATGTCCAGTGAGGTAGTTAAAGGTCATTATTATAAATACTCTGTTCATGGGTATACTGAGGCAGCTAGAGGAACACAATGGATTTATGATAAAGTTCTTATTCACAATATACACATATACAGGCGTATCTTGTTTTATGATGCTTTGCTTCATTGCACTTCACAGATACTACAATTTTTACAAATTGAACGTTTGTAGCAACCCTACATTGAGCAAGTCTATTGACACCATTTTTTCCAACAGCATTTACTCACTTCATGTCTCTGCATCACATTTTGGTAGTTCTCACAGTATTTCAAATTTTTTCATTATTATTATATTTGTTATGGTGATCTGTGATCGGTGACCATTGATGTTACTATTGCAAAAAGATTATGACTCACCAAAGGCTCAGATGATGATTAGTATTTTTCAGCAATAAAGTGGTTTTTAATTAAGGTATGTACATTGTTTCTTGAGACATAATGCTATTGCACACTTAACCAACTACAGTACAGTGTGAATATAACTTTTATATGCACAGGGAAGCCAAAAAAATTGTGTGGTGGTCTGGAACCGAACCCACAATATCTCCAAGGCATGCCTGTATTTGAAGTTAGTGAACAAACCTTAAATTTTCCTGGTCACTCTTCCTAAAGGTGCCATCAGTTTCATTGCCCTCACAGTACCACTGTGAGAAAATTCTGCCACTAGAGAAAATAGGAACTAAGCCAAGGCAGTAAACATTTAACCACCACCACAAGGTAACACTTTTACAAGATTCATGCATTCCTGAAGTCTTGGCACAACTGAAGCCTTATCCCAAGAAGATACGTTCAGAATTTCTGTCTACCAACTAAACTGGCAGCATTATGCATCAGCTTCATAAATGTAGTTTATAAGTCACTCAGCTAGTTGGTTTTGAAGTTATGTAATTCTAAATATCATTTTAATTTTTGAAATGCACAATAGTACACATAAAGTTGCCTGTATAGCAACTGCACTGCTATACACTGCAATATGCTATACATGCATTGCAGTGCTATACATTGCATCGCAACTGCATTCAAAGCAAACATCATAATCCCCTAGTCTAGCACTTCAGTTACAAGGTTCAGAACGTATCAAGATTATTTCTGATGAAAAATTATTCCTTTCATTTCTTTGGAACTTAAAAAATGACTAAGATTTTTGAAAATATTACCTTAATTGCAACATAGTCAGCAGGAATTATAGGATGCTCCAATGTTGGAAGGAGTTTCTCATCAATGTTCTCTCCAATCATCACCTTGGTGGCCACATCAATGAAGTCTACCCCAAGGGTCTTGGAAACAAAGGGGAAGGACCGAGAAGCTCTCAGGTTACACTCAATCACCTGGAGAGATAACAAAATTCAAAAGAAGAGGAAGGATGGTGAGAGACAATGACAATATTAATATGCTCCTGGCCACTTTGGTTCCAGCTGTTACTGGGGCCCAGTCTTGCTTTGCCAGCCTCTTCCTTTTCTCCCCACTGCTTGACTTTTGCTAACTGGTTTCCTTTCAGTCAGTGTCCTTGAACTCTGACTTTTTCCCATCCCCGTTCCACAATTCCATCCCCACACACTCTTGACAGATTTGTTTTAATGCAGAGTTCAGATAATGTCACAGCCCTACTAGAAAGCCTTCAGTGGATTTCTACTGGCCATGAGATTAATGTCTAGCCCTTGAAAGACTTCTATCCTCTTGCCTCTATGTTATCTTGTACCACTTTTCTGGCCCCAGTCTTTCTTTCTAAGTTTACCTTCCATGATTTCCCTGGAAAAATAATAAACTGAGCTAGTCATCATCAGCTGGTCATTGATAAATTGAACTAGTCACTATCTCCTAAAATGCGCCAAATTTACCCACACATATTGTATGTGTACTGTCCTTTCTATCTTCCTTTACTTGTCAAAATTCCAGCTATTCTTTAAGACCCAGCTCAAATTACAAAATCTTCCTTGAAATCTTTTATGATCCACCCCAAATCAGGCATATGACAGCCAAATACATGCTCATACACATATGTGCAGGCACACAGACATACAGACAGACACACACACAAACACACACACACACACACACACACACACACACTAATAGATAGGCTCTCTCTGTTCTGTGCCTCCGATACCACTTTACTTGTAAATTCCTTCTAGCAGCTATTATATTCTGACTTATGTTATAGTCATCTAAAAATTCATCTTCTCCCCAGTTCTCACTAAATCGTGGATCTTTGAGAGCAGAGACTGGGCTCTATACGTCTCTGTAGCCACCTTATGACTTTGCATAGTAGGTGAAGAATCAATATTGGTTACTGATTAGTTAGTTACATTAAATAAACTAACTTAACTAAGACTAACCTAGTTGACTTAACATTTTTTATTTTTTTGGTAAATGGTATCCAAAACAGCTTTCTTCTCTGAGAAAGGAGTAAAGTAAACTTCAGTACATGTAATTTATGACTATTCTATAGTAACCTGGACAGATTACTTTATGATAGTTACTGCATCCATCTATATTGTACTGAAGATGGCAGTCAGTGATCTTCTTTCCAGTGGATCAGAGTGCTTTTCAAAGCTGTGACTGACATATCAGTGCCGCCAAGAGCCAGTGCTTTCAAACAAGGCAGGCATTATGTGCTGTGCAACTCCCATACTCAGACACAATCAGCTGCAGGGGTCTCAGCTGCTCTGTGGCGGTGTTCACAGAGAAGAGTACCAGAGGGACACAAACCAACATGACATAACACAGCAGTGGTGTCCTCTCAAACACCTTGGCATTTCTTACCAAGACCTCATTTCCTTTGACAAGAAACTGGACGTTGAATGGGCCAGAGATGGCAAAAGCCTTTGCTATCTTCCAGGTAGCATCCTTCACCTAGATAAAAAGGACAATGATACAGTGCTAAAGAACATTCCTTAGTTTAAAAACAAACCAACAAAAAAGATACAGCACCTTAAATTTAGATTTCTTTCAGTTCTCTTTACAAAGAACTACATCTCCACTGATAATAATAATAGTAATAGTAATCATAGAAGCCATTATTAGGCTTCTATTAACAAAGTAATATTTGTACCAAATGTACTAAATATCACAACAGGATAGCAGGGAAAAGAACAAATAATCTTACAGGATTATCTTTCTGCCAAATGCATCTATCTACCTACAGTTATATACTCTGGTTTTATTTTGAGGGCTAAATGGAATCCTTTCAGTCTAGTTGCTTTAGCACCAAAACTGCAGTCCAAACTCTGTATCAATCTAATGACCTACCTGCTGAGAAGTGTAGGTCCTAAAATTACATGGTACTGCAAAGAGACCAGAGAGGTTTCTTTTACGTGCTTTTCTTTTGCCCTAGACTGCAAGGGTAGATATTATGGTCAGAAGGAAACATGTTCCCTTGCAGAGAGGCTCTGCATGTCACATATAGGAACTCCTGTATCCAACCAGAGATAGAAGGTACTCATGCAAAGAGAGAGCACTGACTGCTGGAACCAAGAGTTCCTCATTCATTACTCTTACAAGAGTGGTTCAGCAACTTAGTCAGTTATAAAAGGAAGCAGAGTCCACGACACAATGAGCTCTGAGAGATTTGGAAAAATCTGAGTTCTTGAGGTCATTTATCCTGATATAAAAAATTGAAGTACATTTGAAAACCCAGGATAGTGTTCCTTTATGTTGCTGCTGTTACAAAGCACCCTGCTACCTTCACATTCTAGAACAAAGTAAGACCTTCAGAATTCAGTCCAATGTACAACTAGCCAGACAGGCCTGCCTAGATTCTGATGGCAGGATTATTGGAAAGTCTCACTAAAAAAGCTAAGCCTAACCTCATATACCAGAAGACTAAAGGAACATCCCCAAGTTACTTAAGATGACAGAGAGGGACCTTCAAGATGGTGGAAGAGTAAGACGTGGAGATCACCTTCCTCCCCACAGATACATCAGAAATACATCTACATGCAGAACAACTCCTACATAACACCTACTGAATGCTGGCAGAAGACCTCAGACCTCCCAAAAGGCAAGAAACTCCCCACGTACCTGGGTAGGGCAAAAGAATAAAGAAAAAATAGAGACAAAAGAATAGGGATGGGACCTGCACCTCTGGGAGGGAGCTGTGAAGGAGGAAAAGTTTCCACACACTAGGAAGGCCCTTCGTGGGCAGAGACAGGGGATGGTGGGGGGGGAGCTTCAGAGCCAGAGAGGAGAGCGCAGCAACAGGGGTGCAGAGGGCAAAGCAGAGAGATTCCCACACAGAGGATCGGTGCTGACCAGCACTCACCAGCCTGAGAATATTGTCTGCTCACCCGCCGGGGCAGGTGGGGCCTGGGAACTGAGGCTCAGGCTTTGGAGGTCAGATCCCAGGGAGAGGACTGGGGTTGGCGGCGTGAACACAGCCTGAAGGGGCTAGTGCGCAACAGCTAGCCGAGAGGGAGTCCGGGAAAAACTCTGGAATTGCCTAAGAGGCAACAGACCATTGTTTCGGGCTGTGAGAGGAGAGGAGATTCAGAGCACCGCCTAAACAAGCTCCAGAGATGGGCATAAGCCCCAGCTATCAGCGCGGGACAGCAGAGACGGGCATGAAACACTAAGGCTGCTGCTGCAGCCACCAAGAGCCTGTGTGCAAGCAAAGGTCACTATCCACACTTCCCCTCCCGGAAGGCTGTGCAGCCCGCCACTGCCAGGGTTCCGTGATGCAGAGACAACTTCCCTGGGAGAACACACAACACGCCTTAGGCTGTTGCAATGTCATGCTGGCCTCTGCTGCCGCAGGCTCACCCCTCATTCCGTACCCCTACCTACCCCCGGCCTGAGTGAGCCAGAGCTCACTAATCAGCGGCTCCTTTAACCCCATCCTCTCTGAGAGAAGAACAGATGCCCTCAGGCGACCTACACACAGAGGTGGGGCCAAATCCAAAGTTGAACCCCAGGAGCTGTGCGAACAAAGAAGAGAAAGGGAAATTTCTCCCAGCAGCCTCAGGAGCAGCAGATTAAATCTCCACAATCAGCTTCATGTACCCTGCATCTGTGGAATACCTGAATAGACAACAAATCATCCCAAAATTGAGGCGGTGGACTCTGGGAACAACTGTAGAGTTGGGGTTTACTGTATGTGACTGACTAGTTTTTGATTTATACGGTTATCTTAGTTTAGATTTTAGTGCATGTTGACACTGGTAGATTTGTTTATTGGTTTGGTTGCTCTCTTTATTATTTTTTTAAATTTAATAATTTTTTTAAAATTTTATTTTAATAACTTTTTACTTACTTTATTAAAAAAATTTTTTTTCTTTCTTTCTTTTTCTCCTCCCTTTTCTTCTGAGCTGTGTACCTGACAGGGTCATGGTGCTCTGGCTGGGTGTCAGGCCCGAGTCTCTGAGCTGGGAGAGCTCCCAGCCCCACGTAATATCAAATGGCAAGAGCTCTCCCACAGATCTCCGTCTCAACACTAAGACCCAGCTCCACTCAATGACCAGCAAGCTCCAGTGCTGAACATCCCATGCCAAACAACTAACAAGACAGGAACACAACCCCACCCATTAGTAGAGAGGCTGCCTAAAATCATAATAAGGTCACAGACACCACAAAACACACCACCGGAAGGGGTCCTGCCCACCAGAAAGACAAGATACAGTCTCATCCACCAGAACACAGGCACCAGTCGCCTCTACCAGGAAGCCCACGCAACCCACTGAATCAAACTTACCCACTGGGGGCAGATACCAAAAACAACGAGAACTACGAACATGCAGCCTGTGAAAAGGAGACCCGAAACACAGTAAATTAAGCAAAATGAGAGGACAAAGAAATACACAGCAGATGAAGAAGCAAGGTAAAAACACACCAGACCAAACAAATGAAGAGGAACTGGCAATCTACCTGAAAAAGAATTCAGAATAATGAGAGTAAAGATGATCCAATATCATGGAAAGAGAATGAAGAAAATACAAGAAATGCTTAAAAAGGAACTAGAAGAACTAAAGAGCAAACAAATAATGATGAACAGCAAAATAAATGAAATTAAAAATTCTCTAAAAGGAATCAATAGCAGAATAACTGAGGCAGAAGAACAGATAAGTGACCTGGAAGATAAAATAGTGGAAATAACTACTGCAGAGCAGAATAAAGAAAAAAGAATGAAAAGAATTGAGGACAGTCTCAGAGACCACTGGGACAACATTAAATGCACCAATATTTGAAATATAGGGGTCCCAGAAGAACAAGAGAAAAAAAAGGGAATGAGAAAATATTTGAAGAGATTATAGTTGATAACTTCGTTAGTATGGGAAAGGAAATAGTCAAAGAAGTCCAGGAAGCACAGAGAGTCCAATACAGGATAAATCCAAGGAGAAACACGCCAAGACACATATTAATCAAACTATCAAAAATTAAATACAAAGAAAAAATATTAAAAGTGGCAAGGGAAAAGCAACAAATAATATACAAGGGAATCCCCATAAGGTTAACAGCTGACCTTTCAGCAGAAATTCTGCAAGCCAGAAGGGAGTGGCAGGACATATTTAAAGTGATGGGGGAAAAACATACAACCAAGATTACTCTACCCATCAAGGATCTCATACAGATTCGACAGAGAAATTAAAACCTTTACAGACAAGAAAAGCTAACAGAATACAGCACCACCAAACCAGCTTTACAACAAATGCTAAAGGAACTTCTCTAGGCAAGAAACAAAAGAGAAGGAAAAGACCTACAATAATAAACTCAAAAACAACTAAGAAAATGGTAATAGGAACATACATATCAATAATTAACTTAAATGTAAATAGATTAAATGTTCCAACCAAAAGACATAGACTGGATGAATGGATACAACAACAAGAACCATAAAAATGCTGTCCACAAGAGAGCCACTTCAGACCTGGGAAACATACAGGCTGATAGTGAGGGGATGGAAAAAGATATTCCATGCAAATGGAAATCAAAAGACAGCTGGAGTAGCAATTCTCATATCAGACAAAACATATTTTAAAATGAAGACTATTACAAGAGACAAAGAAGGACACTACATAATGATCAAGGGATCAACCCAAGAAGAAGATATAACAATTGTAAATATTTATGCACCCAACATAGGAGCACCTCAATACATAAGGCAAATACTAACAGCCATAAAAGGGGAAATCGACAATAACACAATCACAGTAGGGGAATTTAACACCCCACTTCCACCAATGGACAGATCAACCAAAATAAAAACAAATAAGGAAATACAAGCTTTAAATGATACATTAAACAAGATGGACTTAATTGATATTTATAGGACATTCCATCCAAAAACTACAGAATACACTTTCTTCTCAAGTGCTCATGGAACATTCTCCAAGATAGATCATATCATGGGTCACAAATGAAGCCTTGGTAAATTTAAGAAAATTGAAATCGTATCAAGTATCTTTTCTGACCACAATGCTATGATACTAGATATAAATTACAGGAAAAATATCTGTAAAAAATACAAACACATGGAGCCTAAACAATATGCTACTAAATAAACAAGAGATCACTGAAGAAATCAAAGAGGAAATCAAAATATACGTAGAAACAAATGACAATGAAAACACGGTGGCCCAAAACCTATGGGATGCAGCAAAAGCAGTTCTAAGAGTGAAGTTTACAGTAATACAGTCCTACCTCAAGAAACAAGAAACATCTCAAATAAACAAACTAACCTTACACCTAAAGCAATTAGAGGAAGATGAACAAAAAAAACCCTCAAAGTTAGCAGAAGGAAAGAAATCATAAAGATCAGATCAGAAATAAATGAAAAAGAAAAATGAAGGAAATGATAGCAAAGATCAATAAAACTAAAAGTTGGTTCTTTGAGAAGATAAACAAAATTGATAAACCATTAGCCAGACTCATCAAGAAAAAAAGGGAGAAGACTCAAATCAATAGAATTAGAATTGAAAAAGGAGAAGTAACAACTGATATTGCAGAAATACAAAGGCTCATGAGAGATTACTACAATCAACTCTATGCCAATAAAGTGGACAACCTGGAAGAAATGGACAAATTCTTAGAAAGGTATAACCTTCCAAGACTGAACCAGGAAGAAATAGAAAGTATGAACAGACCAATCACAAGCACTGAAATTTAAACTGTGATTAGAAATCTTCCAACAAACAAAAGCCCAGGACCAGATGGATTCACAGGTGAATTCTATCAAGCATTTAGAGTAGAGTTAACACCCATCCTTCTCAAACTCTTCCAAATTATAGCAGAGGGAGAAACACTCCCAAACTCATTTTACGAGGCCACCATCCCTCTGTTACCAAAACCACACAAAGATGTTAAAAAAAAAAAAGAAAATGACAGGCCAATAAACGCAAAAATCCTCAACAAAATACTAGCAAACAGAATCCAGCAGCACATTACAAGGATCATACACCATGATCAAGTGGGGTTTAGCCCAGGAATGCAAGGATTCTTCAATATATGCAAATCAATCAATGTGATACATCGTATTAAAAAACTGAAGGAGAAAAACCATATGATAATCTCAATAGATGCAGAAAGAGCTTTTGACAAAATTCAACACCCATTTATGAAAAACACTCCTCAGAAAGTTGGCATAGAGTGAACCTCCCTCAACAAAATAAAGGCCATGTACGACAAACCCACAGCCAACATCATTCTCAATGGTGAAAAACTGAAACCATTTCCTCTAAGATCAGGAATAAGACAAAGTTGCCCACTCTCACCACGTTTATTCAACATAGTTTTAGAAGTTTTAACCATAGCAATCAGAGAGGAAAAAGAAATAAAAGGAATCCAAATCGGAAAAGAAGAAGTAAAACTGTCACTGTTTGCAAATGACATTATACTATACATAGAGAATCCTAAAGCTGCTACCAGAAAACTACTAGAGCTAATCAACGAATTTGGTAAAGTAGCAGGATCCAAAATTAGTGCACAGAAATCTCTTGCATTCGTATACACGAATGATGAAAAATGTGAAGGAGAAATTAAGGAAACACTCCCATTTACCATTGCAACAAAAAGAATAAAATACCTAGGAATAAACCTACCTAAGGAGACAAAAGACCTGTATGCAGAAAATTATGACACTGATAAAAGAAATTAAAGATGATACAAACAGATGGAGAGATATACCATGTTCTTGCATTGGAAGAATCAACATTTTGAAAATGACAATACTACCCAAAGCAATCTACAGATTCAATGCAATCCCTATCAAACTACCAATGGCATTTTTCACAGAACTAGGACAAAAAATTTCACAATTTGTATGGAAGCACAAAAGACCCCGAATAGCCAAAGCAATCTTGAGAAAGAAACACAGTGCTGGAGGAATCAGGCTCCCTGGCTTCAGACTATACTACAAAGCTACAGTAATCAAGATAGTATGGTACTGTCACAAAAACAGAAATATAGATCAATGGGACAGGATAGAAAGCCCAGATATAAACCCACACACCTATGGTCAGCGTATCTTTGATAAAGGAGCAGAGAATATACAACGGAGAAAAGACAGCCTCTTCAATAAGTGGTGCTGGAAAAACTGGGCAGCTACATGTAAAAGAATGAAATTAGAACACTCCCTAACACTATACACAAAAATAAACTCAAAATGAATTAAAGACCTAAATGTAAGGCCAGACACTATAAACTCTTAGGGGAAAACATAGGCAGAACAGTCTATGACATAAATCACAGCAATATCCTTTTTGACCCACCTCCTAGAGAAATGGAAATAAAAACAAAAATAAACAAGTGGGACCTAATGAAACTTAAAAGCTCTTGTACAGCCAAGGAAACTATGAAAAAGACAAAAAGACAACCCTCAGAATGGGATAAAATATTTGCAAACAAAACAACTGACAAAGGATTAATCTCCAAAATTTACAAGCAGCTCATGTAGCTCAATATTAAAAAAACAAACAACCCAATCCAAACATGGGCAGAAGACCTAAATAGACATTTCTCCAAAGAAGATATACAGATTGCCAACAAGCACATGAAAGAATGCTCAACATCACTAATCATTAGAGAAATGCAAATCAAAACTACAATGAGGTATCACCTCACACCAGTCAGAATGCCCATCATCAAAAATCTACAAATAATAAATGCTCGACAGGGTGTGGAGAAAAGGGAACCCTCTTGCACTGTTGGTGGGAATGTAAATCGACACAGCCACTATGGAGAACAGTATGGAGGTTCCTTAAAAAACTAAAAATGGAACTACCATATGACCCAGAAATCCCACTACTGGGCATATACCCTGAGAAAACCATAATTCAAAAAGGGTCATGTACCACAATGTTCATCGCAGCTCTATTTACAATAGCCAGGACATGGAAGCAACCTAAGTGTCCATCGACAGATGAATGTATACGGAATATGTGGCACATATATACAACGGAATATTACTCAGCTATAAAAAGAAATGAAATTGAGTTATTTGTAGTGAGGTGGATGTGCCTACAGTCTTTCATACAGAGTGAAGTAAATCAGAAAGAGAAAAACAAATACCGTATGCGAACACATATATATGGAATCTAAAAAAAAAAAAAAATTTTTTTGAAGAACCTAGGGGCCGGACAGGAATAAAGACGCAGATGTAGAAAATGGACTTGAGGACACGGGGAGGGGGAAGGGTAAGCTGAGACGAAGTGAGATAAACACCACCAAATGTAAAATAGACGGCTAGTGGGAAGTAGCTGCATAGCACAGGGAGATCAGTTCCGTGCTTTGTGACCACCTAGAGGGGTGGGGTAGGGAGAGTGGGAGGGAGATGCCAGAGGGAGGTGATATGGGGATATATGTATACGTACAGTTGATTCACTTTGTTATACAGCAGCGACTAACACAACAATGTAAAGCAATTATACTCCAATAAAGATGTTAAAAAAATGTACACAAATAAACATGTGTTGACTGATTAAAAAAAAAAAAAGATGACAGCCTCAAAGAAAACACCTAGCATGCATATTGAGTACTGAGGCAGAGTCATTATTACTGGAAAGGTCTTTAAAGCAGTGGTTCCAAAAGAGGGTTTGAAAGAGATATATCATAAGGTACTATTTGAGGTGAGGGTAAGGGCAGACAGTGAAAGCATCGGTTCTGGAAAGTTCTCACGTGCCTGCTGCATACCTCCTTCTGAGAAACATTGCTTTAGATGCTGCTCACCTGTAAGTGGCCCAAACATTAGAATCATCTGCAGCGGTAGTTATCCAAATGTGGTCCCCAGACCAGCAGCAATAGCATCACATGGGGACTTGATAATAATACAAATTCTGGGGGCCTGCTCAGAACTACAGATTTAGAAACTGGGGAGGAGTCTTGTAACCTGTATTTTAACAAGTCTCCCAGGTGGTTATGATGCATACAGTTAGAGAACCACTGCGCTAGCATACAACCAAATGGGCTCTGAAGGGCAGTGAAGGAAATTGTCATCTTTAAAATACCCAGCAGACTCAGAGGAGGAAGTTCCCCTCAAAATTAAATTTTACCTGGGGCATGTCCTACTGCTACCTAGTTAACAAAATGTTTTTAATGGGATTCCCTGGTGGCACAGTGGTTAAGAATCCGCCTGCCAATGCAGGGGACACGGGTTTGAGCCCTGGTCCAGTAAGATCCCACACGCCACGGAGCAACTAAGCCCGTGCGCCACAACTACCAAGCCTGCGCTCTAGAGCCCATGCGCCACAACTACTGAAGCCCACGTGCCTAGAGCCTGTGCTCCGCAGCAAGAGAAGCCACCACAATGAGAAGCCTGAGCACTGAAACAAAGAGTAGCCCCCACTTGCTGCAACTAAAGAAAGCTTGCATACAGCAACGAAGACCCAACACAACCAAAAATAATAAATAAAATAAATAAATTTATAAACAAAAAGAGAAAATGCATAATAAAAAAAGACCCTTCACAATCCAGCCCCAATTAAAAAAAATGTTTGAAATCTTTCTCCCCTTCCACTTTTATTTATAAATGATGACCTTTTCAATGGCTCCTTGGCTGATGGTTTGTGTGGGCAGCATCAGAGTAGCATCTCCTGAGTGGACGCCTGCATCCTCCACGTGTTCAGAGATGGCATGGGAGATGACCTGGCCAAAAGAAGATTTGCAAAAGAAGTGTCAGCTCTTCTTCAAAGAATCTACTGCCTGACCCATCCCCCTAATTCTAACAGATGCCTCCAGCATTGAGCAGTTTCTTTGCTAAGTCTCTGATGAGTGGAGTAGAAAGAGCTGCATAGGTAGCGTCACCAAGCCTCCCTGTGCAGTGACAGATCACCTCTAAGGGCAGCTGAGAGTGTCTGAAAGCTTACCTCCCTCTTCCATTGATTAGAATAGTTATTAATACCAGGAAAAGAAGGCAACTAAGCCAACTCATAATGACTTTTAAAAATGGATAGGAAAATAAAGCATTTGGGGGGCACTGGAGATAGCTTTATCTTTTCCTTCCAGGTTAAGTTTTAAACACTGGAAAAGAAAAGATGGGAGAGGTCAATATCTAGCTTAGGTAAATGTCATAACTTAGATGGATCAGAAAGAAAATGGAAGATCTAAAGATCAAGAGATCTTTATCAGCCCCACACTCTAACCAACTGAGCTAACTGGCCACCTACAAGAGATCTTTAAACTGAAATTTGAGACAGGAAGGAAGCAAGAGGAAAATATTCTTGTCCTCTTTGAGAGGTAAGAAAACCAAGGCAATATAAGAATAAATAATCCAGGTACATGTGACTGCTATGTGACCAAGTCAGGATTTTGAACACTTATCTGTCCGATTGCAAAGTTTATGGTCTCAACCACAATAACCTGAATGTTAACAGTATGTGTGTCTTTGGAAAATGATAAAGCTGAGAGTGGGGGAGAATAATTGGGTGGCTGTAAAAGACTTAAATAAATTACAGTGAAGATTTGTTTATCAGATTTATAGATGATTTAAAGCAGAGTGACATTTGAGTCCCAGTACTCCTGCTGTCACTTATGAGTTCTGTGACCTGGGTGAGATACTTTATCTCCTTAGCCTTGGTTTCTGGGAAGATAGGAATAACAATGGTATCTGCCTCACAGAATGTTTGTAAGGATGAAACAGAACACATAAACAGTGCCTGGCATGATATTTAGTGCAGAGTAAGCGCTCAAATTTTTTACACTGTCTAGAAATGGGGAGGCAACACCTCACTGAACTCTGAAAAAAAGTTATATGTCTGAAGTACTAGGTCCACTTCTGAGTGTGACTGTTTAAAAGTTATGTGAATAACCTGGAACACTTCCAAAAGAAGGAGTCCAGGATGATAAGCAATGGTCAAGGTCTAAGAGAATCTTAGGGCAGGAGCATATCCTAGCAAAATGGAACCAAATCAGGCCAACTGACCAGCATTACTTTACCAGCACAATATGTGAAAAAACATAAATATCTGTAGGCCAGTCTTACATTCTCCACTTCCACATTGGTATGATCACATTCCTCTTATTTTATACCTCAGTCTCAAATACATAAATGTTCAAGTGGGAAAGAATATACATATGCTCCATAACTCTGGAGGCCATAACTCAGGTCAGGGATGAAAATTCTAGGGCAGCAGATCTTAGTTCAAGAGAAGGAATATATTGGATGTCCAAGAAGTAAAAGCAAAAACAAAACAAAACCATATATATATGTCATCTTACAACTTTTTATGCTCTGTATAACCAAGAGTTAAACAGAAAGCAAATGACCACTTTCCAGGGTTGCTGTGGAGAAAATTCTCATCCTTGGGGAGTAAGGGGTTGAAATAAATGATATCTAAGGGTGCTGAAACTCTAGATTATAGGATAAGAGGTCATCCTTACTATATATATAGTATTTTTTTGAAACAACCTTTATTTGAACTGTTAATCTGGAAGAGAGAAAAAAAAAAGACCAAAACAAAGAAACAAAAAAAGCTTTAACATGCTTTATTAGTACAACTTGAAAACTAAAGGAAAGAATTCTTATACTTTCATTTCTTCCTGAAGTTTGAGGCATTCATTGTATTAGTGATACAAGATGTGATATGGTAAGCCAATTTTATGTTATTATCTTTACCCACCCTACTCTGTTTAGTTTTGCTTTTATTAACCCAATAAAAAGGAGAAGGATGGAAAAATCAAGAGAGAAGAAAAACTAGGGATTCAATTAGGAACTTCAGAAAGAAAGGTACTGGATGTTTTTCTAATATCCATTGAAACAAAAAAGGAAACACCAAGACAAAAGAAAATGAGAGAGAAAATCTATTCAAAAAGAACGAGTACAGGATGATAATTTTTAATATCATCAAAGAGAAATTCTAACAGTATGAAAAGCAGAAGATATGAGACCCATGACACATCAACTGAATTGTCAGTGAAATGGAACAATTTTTTTGACTGAGCAGACTTGTCCATTATTTTTAGAGACCTGTTTTGTAGAAATCACGAACTCTAATCTGAGTTAACATTTCTAAATTGCCAAGAAAAAAATTCTGATGGGAAGGCAGGAAGAGGGGGTGGGAGATAAAGCACTTACTCTTCCATCTCTGCCAACAGCATCCATTTCCACTTCCCGGGCCCCCTCAATAAATTTTGTCAGCACCACTGGGTGTTCCTGTCACCGAGGAAAACAGAAGGGCAGAAACTTTAGTTGAAATTACATGTATGGGGTCAAGTAAATCGTGTACCTTAAGTCAGTACCACGGCAATACTTGAAAAAAAAAAACAATGCTCAACATACTACACAAACTCATTAGCCAGTTTGTTTGGTAAGAACACGGTCATTCTCTGCTAACAGTGAGGAAGAGGAAATCTTTCTCCAATTTTCAGTTCTCAGTGAATTGAACATGAGTTTTGAAATTTCAAACATCGACTTCTAGGTGAGTTAGAGAAAAGAGGAGGCTAAGGAGAGGGCAGAATGAGGTTGCTTTTCTGTCTCCAGAGTTATAAATAGCTCTCTATTTTATTTATAATTATATATCAGTATTGGTTCAGGTTTTTCCTCTCTTCCTACACTTATCTTTTCTAAGCACTACAATGCCCTCCGTTAGTTCTCTGTATGAGAATTGTGAATGAACTTAGAAGGAGAGCAGCATTTTGTTTCAGTTTTATTAGGCCAAAGATGGAATTATTTACATGGAATTGACATACTTTAAATCACTTCTAAAGTGTGACATTTGTGACTGCAAAATCAAACATTTTTCTGTATAAATCTTAAAATGTTCTCCCTCTCTCAGCTGTTTCAGACCCCTTATTATTCTTGATGTTCTTCCCACACTCAGCTCCTTCACGACAGTGCTGCAATGCCTTCCGCAGCTTGATCACTAGGTGCTTTTCCAGACTAAAAGAAGTGGTTGAATGAAGGCCTCCAGGGTTTAGGCATCTCTTCTCCCCTGCCCCAGGCACCAGCAACCGGCACCACTTGCTGTTTTCTTACCAGACCCTGTCTTTACCTGTCTCCATGCCTCTCTTCCACAAATGCACTCCACCTTCTCTCCTCAGCTTCATCTTTCAAATTTCAACCCATGCTTCAAGGCCTAGCTTCAATGCCACCTCCTCCCTGAAGGCTTCTCTGAACATGTCTTTTTGCTCTGAACACTAACTCCTTTTGGCCACTACCTTGGAGTTTATCATCTTATGCATATGTGTTAAATATATCTAAAATACAAGCAAAAATAAACAAATGGGACCTAATTAAATTCAAAAGCTTTTGCACAGCAAAGGAAACCATAAACAAAACGAAAAGAAAACCTACAGATTGGGAGAAAATATTTGCAAATGATGTGACTGACAAGGGATTAGTCTCCAAAATTTACAAACTGCTCATGAGGCTTAATATCATCAAAAGAAGCAACCCAGTCAAAAAATGGGCAGAAGACCTAAATAGACACTTCTCCAAAGAAGACATACAGATGGCCAAGAGGCACGTGGAAAGATGTTCAACATCACTAATTATTAGAGAAATGAAAATCAAAACTACAATGAGATATCACCTCACACCAGTCAAAATGGCTATCAGCAAAAAATCCACAAACAATAAATACTGCAGAGGGTGTGGAGAGAAAGGAACCTTCCTACACTGTTGGTGGGAATGTAAATTGGTACAGCCACTATGGAGAACAGTATGAAGGTTCCTTAAAAAACTAAAAATAGAGCTACCATATGACCCTGCAATCCCACTCCTGGGCATACATCTGGAGAAAAAGATGGCCCAAAAGGATACACGCACCCCAATGTTCACTGAAGCACTGTTTACAATAGCCAAGACATGGAAGCTACCTAAATGTCTATTGACAGATGAATGGATAAAGAAGATGTGGTATATTTATACAATGGAATATTACTCAGCCATTAAAAAGAATGAAATAATGCCATTTGCAGCAACATGGATGGACCTTGAGACTGTCATACTGACTGAAGTAAGTCAGACAGAGAAAGAGGAATATTGTACTATATGCCTTACATGTGGAATCTAAAAAGAAATTATACAAATGAGCCTATTTACAAAACAGAAACAGACTCACAGGCTTACAGAGCGAACTTATGGTTACCAGGGGGGAAGGATGGGGGGAAGGAATAGTCAGGGAGTTTGGGATCAACATGTACACACTGCTGTATTTAAAATGGATAACCAAAAAGGACCTACTGTATAGCACAGGGAACTCTGCTCAATGTTATGTGGCAGCCTGGATGGGTGGGGAGTTTGGGGGAGAATGGATACATCCATATGTATGGCTGAGTCCCATTGCTGTGCACCTGAAACTATCACAACATTGTTAATCGACTATACTCCAATATAAAATAAAAAGTTAAAAAAATGTAATATATCTTATGTCCTTTAACAGAACATTTTAAATAGAAGTGAATTTTGTAAAAAAATTCAAAATAACCAATGTCTCAAGCCATAAATAAGCTTCTCTCTTCTTAAATTTATTATTAAATGAAGAAATTTCCCCCACTTCCTTTTCTTCAAAGTCCTATCGGACATGGAAAATTTTTTTCATCTCTGTTTCTCTTTTTTAAAATATTGGATGTTGACTGTTGGCAGGCCTGGTAGAGCTGTGTTGAGACTTACGTGGGAATTTTTCCATATATTATAATAACAATATAACTGCAAACAAAGATAAAGTTTAACAGCTGTCTTAGTCTCTCTAGTCCAGCCTAAGACAGGGGTTCTTGTTCAAGTGATATACTGAGGGAGTGAGAAAAGCAGGATGGGGCAGCAGGAAAAAACTAGGAAGTTCGTGGTCTCAGTGGGGACTGGATTTGGCCTTACCACAGAGGGAGCTCTGAGTTGCAGCACAGAGTAAGTCCCATCTTAAGGCAAAGGGCAGTCACTGTCCAGCATTTTGAGCGTGGTAGTAAGGTGAGGTATCTTGCCTCCTGGCTGACAGAGGCTCCCATTTGACTGAGAATAGTTATCCTGAGAAGTACAGCTAGGAGGTGTCATCAGCTACCACAGCAGTTGGGGGATGGGTGCCCCCACTGGTAAAGGGATCTAAGGGGGGCAACAACAGCATCCTCCATCCTGGCCAATTGAACACATTTATGAAATAGCCCTTAATATGTTGAGGAAGAAAATTTCTTAATACATTTCAGTCTTTCAGCAACATTATATACATTGTTGGCCCTCTTAAAGCACTTCTTTCCTTAGGTGTCCATGATCACCTTTTCATATTTCTTTCTCAGGCTCCTTTGTGGTTCTTTCTTCCCTGCTCAGCCATTAAATGCCAGTACTCCTTTCATCTCTGTCTTAACTGTTCCTTTTCCTCTATACTATCCCAGGTGATTGCTTCCAATCTCAAAACTTCAATTACAATGATACGCTATTGACTTCCAAATCTATATCTACATCTCTGTCTTTAGCCACGATCTTGATCTTCAATTCCAATTCTATGTAACCCTCTGCTTTCAGAACATCTCTACTTGGACTTCTCACAGGCATCTCACATTCAAAAGGTCAAATATTACATATATGATTTCCCCCTCTAAAATTCCTCCCTGAAGTGTTCCTTGTTTCAATAAATGGTACCACTGTCCATCCAGCTGTCTAAGGCAGAAACTCAAGAATCATCTCTTATCCTCTCTCACCCTCCACCTCCATCCATTCACAACCTCAATACACATTCTCAATATTTCTAGAACACATGCACTTCTCTCCATCTTTACTACCATTACTCTGATCCAAGGCACTGTCATCTCTACCCTGAGCTATACAACAGCCCCTTAACCTCCTCCCATGAATTCAGACTTGTCCCAGATTTTACTCTCTATACCATAGAAGAGTGATCTTTCTTTTTTTAACTTTCAATTGCTCTTTTTTTTTTAGTTTAAGTATAGTTGATTTACACTATTGTGTTAGTTTCAGGTATGCAGCATAGTGATTCAGTATTCAGAAAATATGACTAAAATCCACCTCAGTATATAACTGACAAGGTTCTCTTTATCTGCTCCTTGTCTTTCTGCTTTCTACCATCGTTATAATCAACACTCCTCACCATGTTTGGCAGCCTAGCCATATAAGTGAATGCTTTATCAGTTTCTAGAAACTTCATGCTCTTTCTCAGCTTCAGGCCTTTACATATGCTGTTCTTTCTTCCTACTCACACACAATGTAAACCTTTTAACTCTGAATCAACCATTTGGAATCAATTTAAAAGTCCCTTCTTCAAGGACTGGACCCTGATACTTTTACACTCTCCTTCAACATCATGTATTTTCTCTATTGCAATGCTCATCATATTTAATTATAATTATTTGATGTCTGATGTCCCTAGTAAAGAGAGTCCTCTGTGAGACTATCTTTTCATGAATGTAACCCCTGATACTGAGAACAATGTCGTTATATAGCAGGTGCTAAATATGAATGGATACATAAATAGATCAATGATTAATGGGGGCTAGTTTTACTCTAGATTCACTGAATTGAGAATCTCAGATTCTGCTGTAGTTTGATGGGGAGACTTGAACCAGAAGTACTCCATTAAGACACCTCTATTATAAAACTTTGGCCCTGTAAGGATTCTATCCACCTGCTAGCAGAAAAAAAATATTTTAAAAATATTCTACCAAGTAGAGGCCCTATAAGATACACTGTCCCAGACAGAGAACACCTGCCTCATCACTCACATGAGACCAGCTGGGTCAGGCTGCTGGTTTCTCAAAAGATGAGTGTGGCAGGACCCCTTGCAGGGAGTGAGATAGAGAAGAGGACAGTATCTCACTGCAGAGCACATTAATGAAAACTGGCCCTTTGGAGAGAGTCCCTCCTCAGTTATCTGACTTTCACACAAAAGTGAATTCAAAATCCACTTGGTTTCTTTTTTATACTCTGTCTCTTCTCACTCTTTATCCTTATGCACTCTTTTCACTGACCAAATTTCCTTGGGGAGCAACTGCCATGCAGAAACGAAGCCCAGCTTCATGTGTGCAGGAACAGTCCATGCTCTTTATTCCTCTTGCAAATGCCTCTGATTTCACTCTTTGGCTCCCTCCAAACTCCACTTGCCTAACATCAAACTCTTCTCTATGAGTTGTGTTTTCTCTCTCTCTCTCCTTTTTTTTTTTCTTTTAGCCCTATCTAGCTTTTGAAAGCTTTTAAAAAGAAAACATTACTTTTATCCTCTACAGTACAAGGTCTGCAGATCAATAACCCCACTGGGTAAATCTTAAATGGATTACACTCAGGTAACGCCGAAGGAGAAAGTAAAGGCTGGGGCGGTGGAGAAAGCTGGTTGAGTGAACACAGAATTATAAACATTTTTATTAACTTACAAATGGAATGTACCAAAATGAAAAAAATCAATAGGTGAGTGAGGGGATTTACTATTGAAGTTACAGGATTGACTAAGGCAAAGAAAGGCTCTCCAGGTGTGAGAATTAAAAATCAGGGAAGCCTTCACTTGTGTGTGATGACAATGCTTGGGCTGCCCTTGAGGCTGGGAATCCCATGGATAACTTGACCAGCATCTAACTCATTAACAGACAAGTTTGTGCTTATGCAGCCTTGCTCTTGGAGACTAAAATCGTATAAATCTCTGTTCTGATCAAATATTCACTGGTCTTCCTCTTCTTCCACTAACCCTAAGGATCCAAATATAATTAAATGCATATGTGTTTTCTCATTTCTATATTTCGGACTATAATGGGTAGAAGAAAAAAGGAAAAACATCATAACATCCTGTGCAAAGAAAAACAACATAAAAACAAGGTAGCAATGAACAGAAAAGGTAAAAGTCACCAGAAGGAAATAGGACACTACCTGAGAGACTCTAGTGGCCTCCTCTAGGAATTTTTTCATCTCATCCTCGGAGAATACCACATTCATGGCAGACCCACTGGGTAAGGAGGGGGAAAAAAAAGAGGTCAGTTTCTTTTACCACTTCAGAAGTAAAGCATGCTAGAATTGCTTCTCAGAACAGTTCCAGGCAACCTCTAGTTCCAGACTAGGCTAAATAAGAAGGTGTCTCTTTCTACATTGAGACTTTATGTAATCAACAGGACAATCAACCAAAGTAAAAAGTCCCCAAAGTTGGGGACGAGGAAGGGGGGTGGGACATGTGATAATGCCCAAAGAGAACCATGGTAGCTCTTAGCAGTGGCACATCCCCAAGGTCCAGCCTTTCTGATTTACTGTTTTAACTCTCTTCTGGTTCCAGGTAACACTTATACTGTAACAGGATTCATCCCAGGATCTAGCTTTCTAAACTTGTGTCTTCAGAGTTCATTACCCATAGCTGATCTTAACCCACAACTATGCTGTCAAAGCAGGTCATTCTACTATCTCAGCTGGGTTACTAAAGTATCAACTTTTTAGTAACATTTGCAAATGTACAGTATCTGACTGAAATGTATTCAGCTGTGTCCTTTCAAATTCTTGAGAAAGAATACTATCTGAAATCAATTTACTCTGAATTTTGGCATTTTCAGAGTGGGATGGGAGGGGAGGAAAGAAGGAAGACTAAGCAGAAGGGAAGAAATGAGGAAGAAAAATATCACTTTCCACTTCCTTTTAAAAGTAACTTTTTCTTTACCTTTTCTACTATATTGCAAATTTTATGCTTGAAGAGCTTTCAATTTCTTCATCTATTTAAGACATGAAGGCTAAGGTCCTAAAGACGCTAATAATTCACAGTATAGGGAACTAAAAGAAAGATACGGATCGCAATGATGTGAGGGAGCACAGTAGTCAGAGTGACCCCCCCCTTAAGTGCCTGTGTTGTTTAAATTAACGTACATTAACACCTCAGAGAAGCAGTAGTATTGGACTGTGGTTTACACAGAATGTCACTTAAAGAAAAAGGAAAGTTTCCCACCTCACTTGAAATTTTTCATTATTTTAAAGGATCCCATCTCACATTCCATTTACACTTTCAAATTGTGCACAACAAATTACGTTTCTCTTATTATCCCCTGTTCAGTGAAGTAGCTCTTTATATGTGGTAACATCTGAAGAGAGTGACAATTGACGACTTCTCCTTTGATGACAGAACTTAGTTTCAAAGTTTATTATAAAAGACACTGTCCATGAACTCCAACATTGTAATTCATTTATTTAAAAAATCTAATCTCAAAAAAAAAAAAAATTCAAACCATAGGCACCATCGGAAGGTGCTGACAACAGTCAAAGATAAGCTGTCATTTCTGGGTATCAGAGAACAGATGCTGGTGAGAGACATACCAAGTTTGTTTTGTTTTGTTTTTTTAAATTGTCCTCTTCTCTAATGTAAAGCTATCCTCCTCCATTTGGCAAGGAGATGCCCTAAGCCATGCTCCTAAGATGTAGGATTGGAGACACTGTGTTGTCACTCCCTGAAGGAAAAGCATTAGGCTGAAGAACTGTGCACAGGTCTTCACTCTGGCTGTGTTGGTATGGGGATTGTCGATGGATTTACAAATTACTACACATCAAAGCCTAGTGCTGTTAGCATACAGAATGCAGTTCTGTGTCTCCTGACTTTTAAATAATAGTTTTAGAAAACAATATATTACCTCAAAACATAGGAAGGTCTCAACAAGCAGGGGTAGCCCACTGACTTCGCAAATTCCAATGCCTCATTCTAATTAATAGAAACAACAACAACAAAATGCATGAATAGTTTAAAATATTCAATAAAAATGCAGAATGGTATCGTTAGAACAAGTGGTAACCCAACTCCTTTTATTCTTTCTCCCAAAAGACACCACTAAAATGTAAACTGGACACCAAAATACATAAAACTTCTAGTTTCTAATTCTAAATATCAAGTCTAGTTCAAAAATAGTTCGAACTTCTTTTCATTGTTGGAATCAGTGAGAATACTCCTATCAGTTTATAACCAGCATTTAACTGCAATCATGGAAATTCAGCAACTTTAAAGTAAATTCACTGAGCATAGTGCATTCTCTCTGCCCTGCAGTTAGCATCTGCGGTAGTTAACATTTAGGTTATGACTCTTCAAAATGGAACATCAAAAACAGACTCGTGTTTCTCTCCTTACCAAAGTGTTAACAGCTTTCCATGGTGCCTGAGACACCTTCAGCTCATCCAAGACAGCTGAGAAGATGGAGCGATCCTCAGCCCTGTCGATCTGCAGAGGGCTCGTGCCCATGATCTTGACACCGTTCTTGTACAGGGGGACTGCCAGGTTGTTTGGAATCTGGCCCCCGACTGATATGATACAGCCACCACATGCCTGAAAAATATGTCCTCGACATCAGCCACTGGATAATGAACAACTGTGTTAATACTGCCTCTGTTGCCCTCCTGAGAATGCTGAAGGAACACGACTGTGATATTTTCATTATTCCCATCAATGAATATATTGTTATGCCACAAAGAGGTAAACAGATTTAGTCCTGACTTTCCAGGCACTTACCTGCTAAAGTCTTTGTAAGACTCCCATACAACTAACTACACATGATAACCATGTAAGACTCCCATAAAACTCCACGTGATTACCGTGCACGACTTCCATACAGCTGCATGTAAATGTGTGACATTTGCATGTGTGGCAATTAAAAGAAAATTAAGTCAATGAACATTTCCATCCTGTACTTTACATTATAATCAACTAATTCTTGAACTACTGTTGTAATTTCTTAAACGGATACAGATCTCTCCTTTTAACATTCCCCTCTGCTGTTCCTCTCCACCCCAGCACTTCACATTCAGATTAATCATTCAAAAGACTGCTTCACCAAGTTACTCCTATACTCGGAGTTCTCCAAAGGTTTCCTTTGCCTAAAGGATATAGTGTTAACTCATTACCACTGGGGCCATCAAGACTTTCCAATCTTATCTATGATCACTGCTGTCAGCCCCAGGAAAACTACCTACCCACTGTCCCCACCTTCATGCATTCCCACCAGCAAGCTTTCTCACCTCCACGTAATCTTTCCCTGCCTGTTTCCTTTCTCCCTTCTCCTTTCCCTTATCAATTTTCTAACCATCCCTAAAGTCCAGTCTAAATCCTACCTCTCATTGTGACATCTTGCCTCCTTTACTGCTGCTTGGTACCTGTCTACAGTACCCAGAACTCATTTTAATTCCTATTTCCTTACTATTTGCCTTACAAGCAGTCCCTGAATCGTTAAACTTAATCTCCTATGAGCAGTCAAAACTTCAAGATTTTTTTCTTAAAAGCCCACCAAATCTCAAATGTTCTTGAGACTAGTGCTATAGAGGTGAGGGTGAGCCAAAGAGGGATGGTGGGGAATTGGGTTTGGACTTAAGTCCCTCCTCTTCTTGGTTCCCTCCGTGAAACTCTCCCTGAGGTTCAATCTTCTTGTCTGTAAAATTAGGATAATACCTGCCTACTTCATAAGGTTCCTATGTATGTAGATCAAATAAGATAATAAACATTAAAGGTGTTACTACATTATAAGACATTATTATTTATATTAGAAAATATTACAATATCTGATAGGCCATTGATCTGGGCGTAATTTGTGTTTGCTTTAATGACCTACTAATGAATGTTGCTGAAGGAATACCTATGTGCCAAATGTATTTTGTCATTATTTGAAGTTATTCTGAAATATTTTTTAAAGGGATGAAGCTCATTTCTCTCTGATAAGAGAAATTACATACTGCCTAAGCAAACACCCTGCAATTGAGTGCTTAAATTCATTGTAAACATTATGGAAAATAACAGTCCACATTTCTGCATATTTATAAGTACACTTAAACTGCTTTTATCATCATTTTTTATGTTCAATATCCATTTTTTGCAAAACCTTTAATAAATATTATTCTCTTAACTATAGTATTTTTATTTGCTTATTATTTTTAGTTTATTAGCAGCATTAATATTTTAGAAGCCTAGAAACGAATTCCTCAATTAAATATATAGAAAAGTCTCTTATGTGAAAGACTTCAAAATAAATTCTAAAATTAAGGGAGAAGTAGCCAGTTAGCAAATATCAGAGTCAATTGGACTAAATAGGTACTTACAGTTGAATAAAAAGGCTCTAAGTAATAAATATATCAATATTTTCAAAAATAACTCTATGGAATTGATTTTTATCAATAAAGCAACACATTTAAAAACAATAATAATATGCACTGCTACTATTTACTAAGTACATTACTGTATACCCTAGACGATGTTTTGACTTTCATGGTCATGGTATCACTTTGAGGCAGTTATTACTATCCCCATTTTGCAGTTAAATAAACTGAGGCTTGGTGAAGGTGAAATGACTTGCCCATTTTTCTCATCTAGCAAATACAGACTTACTTGAACTCAATTCTACGTATTGTAAAGCAGTTATGCTTACCTAATATACCAAATCTTTGAATCTGAAGCTAACCCTGTTTTTCTGGTTGGTTTCAAAGGTAGTGAATGTTAGAAGTTAGTAGAAGAGCAATTTCTAAAACACTCTTTTTGGAAAGTGGTAGATAGAAAAACATTCACTGCAAAACCCTATTCTCGTCTTTGACCTCCAGAAATAAAGACCATCATTTGGAAGACAAATCATATCCATAGGAATGTTTTAGAGTAATGGTGTGATGGTTTGTGCAGGTTTTGCCTGTACAGCAAAGAGAATTCAGTAGAAGAGAACATTTATGGGATGAAGTTAATAGATGAGAGTTTTGTGGAAGAATTTTATCTTAAATTGGCCCCAACTCCAAGCACAGAACTTGTAGGGACTTAGGGAAGAGAATCTGGTATCCCACACAGATAAATTATTATCATACATATTGATACAATCACACAAATAGTTTCAAGTAACTTTCTGAAATAAAATATTCTAAAATTCAGATTTGTTTCCCGGATTTCCAAATACTTTAGGCCTAAAGTAATTCCATTAGTGTCCCAAAGTTCTACCGATGTTACCTAGATTTGTTTGTAGTATTTTTACCCAGCTTAGTTTCTTAGTTTTTTAAACCTGGTATCACAAAGCTAAGGTATCACTGCACAAAAACATTTCTGAAATAATCTTTAACCTGAAATTTATTTTTAGCAGTGAGGAATGAAAAGAAAATTCTTCAAATTTATTTGAGAACATCTCAATTTCCCTTAGACACTAATCTCTTTGGTCAGTCCTTATTTTTATAAACAAATTAAACGCTGTATTATTGACAGAATACAATGTAAGAAAACTTGTCTTACTAACAGAAATAGCATTTACTTCATCAAAAAATAGCCTTGATTTTTGTAATTTCATGTATTATCTCTAATGTACAAGCCTCCACTATTTATATTCTGTCAGTGAGGTTGATCATGCACTATTTTTTAGTAATTTGCATTTTAGTAAAACATTTTTAACATTTCAGACAGAATCTTAAGCTTATACTTAATTACAATTAAACCAAATGCTAGGAGTGAACCGCAATCCTGGTTTAGAGTGATGCATTACCTGATGGGTTTTGCCTGTCACTAATTAATGTCTGTCACTCTTTCATTCACTTAACTCAAGTTGTAGTAGAGGTACCATTGTCTACATATACATATGGTATTAGGTGTTAAAAATAGGAGAATTATATCATTAAGCAGAGTACATATCTATGGGGTATGATCCAGTAAATTATACATCATAAAAGCAAGAAAAATTGTATAATCAGGACTCAAATCAGACAGGGACATCATAAGGTGTTAAATATGTTGCCTGGTATTTTTGTTTGTTTGTTTTGAATACTTGAATTGTATTTAATTTATTTTTTTATACAGCAGGTTCTTATTAGTCATCCATTTTATACGCATCAGTGTATACAAGTCAATCCCAATCACCCAATTCATCACACCCCCACCCCCAACCCCCGCAGCTTTCCCCCCTTGGTGTCCACACGTTTGTTCTCTACATCTGTGTCTCAACTTCTGCCCTGCAAACTGGTTCATCTGAACCATTTTTCTAGGTTTCACATATATGCGTTAATATATGATATTTGTTTTTCTCTTTCTGACTTACTTCACTCTGTATGACAGTCTCTAGATCCATCCACGTCTCTACAAATGACCCAATTTCATTCCTTTTTATGGCTGAGTAATATTCCATTGTGTATATGTACCACACTCACACACCAAAACATAAAAGATAAAAATGCAAATCTCTTCTCAGGGAGCAGAACTTATGAGCACAGTCATAAGGAATTAATGACTTCAGTTTAAAGGGTTGCTCTTTATAAAGTTAAAAAAAAAATGTCTGCAGCCAAAGGGATATATCGCTATAACATTTTCTCTTAAAAAAAAAAAAAGAACAAGTGGGAAGGAGATTTTGGCATTTCTAGTATCTCCTCTCACTCAACTTCTGATCAAGACCTCCCTCCAAAGCAGCCTGCTTTACTCACAGGCCACGTCACTTTTCTGACTTCCCCTTAATGGTTTCTTTAGAGGTGCTTCTTTGATTCCATGGAAACAGGCTTGCTCCTGAACTAGACCAAGAGACCTGGACCAAGGGACCTATCATATTTTCTATCATCCCACGTAGCTATGTATGCTTGGGAAAGCCTATTGCCCTTCTAAGTGACTCAAATGTGTGCTTTTAAATAAGTTTAGACGTGCTTCCAATTTTACGCAAATTTACAGCTGAATGCCTCAGTGCCTTCAGAATCTCTAGGGGCATCCGAGGTCGAAAGGGCAGCCTTCCGAAGGTTGAGGCACACCCGGTATGAGGGACAATGCTTGTAAAGCCTGCTGTGAGGAGACACACAACAAGGGAACACATACACAAATATATGTACATATGTGTATGATATGTGCATATGATATATAACATTTCTTGTGGGGTAGTTTAAAGGATACATCAATGGCATATTGTTCTTATGTTCTTCAACATAACATTTACAATTACCTTATTATATATAGTAGCACTATAAAAACCAATTAGCTTCAAATAGGGCCAATTTATTTATTTCTATCATACTGAATTCAGTTATAGTAAAAGGACCTCATTATCATCCATATGTAACTGCATCCAAAGGCAGTTGTAGAAGTTTTTCATCTTTCCTTAAACCATTTCATGGGGAAATAATTAATTATGTGTAAAATGCCTGCTGCTATTGCTTGTAATGCTTGTTAACATTTTTAAAACAATTATGTAACTTTTCACATATTGCATCATGGATTCCAGTTTTATTTTAATGTCTTAAATGTAGGGACCTGGTTTTATAGCTCTCTATCCTGCTGAACCTGATTTTTAAAAGGTATTCAAGAAATATTTGCAGAATGTACTTGTTTTGATCCCCACTTATGTGTCTAAAATGAATTAAAAAATCATTAGAAAAATCAGGTGAGAGAGAGAACTAAAAATTGTGTATATTCTACCTAATGGTTCAGTTTCATTATATTACAATATTAGTAGGCCAGGCCTAAATATTGATAGAAAAACATGATGATACATCAATTTTAAATTTGTCTATATTTTTCTTCATAATAATAAAATCATTACATTGTTCTAGCACAATACTTTATACTTGACAATGTGATCTCAACTACAAATCTCATGTTGCCTTCACAATACCTGCATGTAGAACATTTAAACACTCATATGATTCATAAACAAAAAAAAAGATGAAGCCCAGAGAATTTATATAACTGGCCAAAAAAAATGAATTTTCAAGTCAACAATTTAAGTCTTGCAGCTCCAAGTTAGAATATTTTTTTCCTTAAGTGACCATATTTTGTACATAGGGATAATTCTCTGTAGTAGGAAATGAATTACAATAACATCAAAAGGCACAACTATTGGACATCACTCTAAAATTTTCAAGTAGGTTTTTTGTATTTTGCAGTACGCAGGCCTCTCACTGTTTTGGCCTCTCCCGTTGTGGAGCACAGGCTCCGGACGCGCAGGCTCAGCGGCCACGGCTCACGGGCCCAGCCGCTCCGTGGCATGTGGGATCTTCCCGGACCGGGGCATGAACCTGCGTCCCCTGCATCGGCAGGCGGACTCTCAACCACTGTGCCACCAGGGAAGCCCCAAATACGTATTTTTTAAATTGTAAGCTAACTTGTTCTACAGACTTACAGTGACCTGGGATCATATAAATCCACAGTGAAGATACACTCAATAATATTGGAGTGGAGATAGAAGAGCTACTTAAGAGCAAGCTATAAAGGCACCAAAATCATTCAGAATGAACTCACTGATTTTAAATTGAAGACTACTGGCTTCATCTGATAGCATAAAGAATTAACCAGTCCTCTGTGAACGACTGACTGTCTCCTCTGAGAACTGGTCATCATTAAACTGCAACAGCACGTGAACTAGAGAGACTCGGCTGCATATCATATGTCTACATGACCAATTACATCATTTTGCAGAATATTTATTGGGGCTGTCTTGTGCTAATTAATATGTATCGGGCACATGTTACCAAGAAGAATTTTCAGGAGAGCTAGAATGCTTAGAAAGAAGAAGTGAATTTTATATGAAAAATAATTACTCTGTGCCAGGGCCTCAAGAATCTAAGGCTAGGTGATTCTCTTTAGAGTTTCACTACGAAATTAGACAATGGAAGACACCGGCAGCTCTTTCTCCTAAGGGGAATTGTAATGTAAATCTACATACATGAATACACATATATAAAGTATGCACTGCATATATTTTTCTCTCTTTTTTTTTTTTTTTACCTCCTGATGGTAGATGTCTAGGATTCTCTCCAAAGACAACTCTTCAAAGTACAGTTTGTCACACTCATCAAAGTCCGTGCTCACGGTCTCGGGGTTACAGTTCACCACCACTGTCTTCTTGCCAAGTTGACGCAGAGTGCGGATACTGGAGACAGCACACCAATCAAATTCCACGCTGCTGCCTGCAGAGACCATGAGATTAGGGAAAGGGGGGAAGAGAAGCCTGAAGTTACCACACAAAGAGAAGCAGAAATATATTGCCAATCAGTCCAGGCTAAGGGAGCTAATGCCCTTTCAATTCAATTTTTAAAACTCCAAAATATAAAGGTGAGATCTATTATGCACACTATATTATTAGTAGTAAAAACAGGGACTAATTAAACTACTACACGTTGGCTTGTTTTGTATGCTAAATTCTGCAAGAGGTAATCTCCATATTCAAAGCATTCAGAATCTGAAAGTTAATGGGAGATAACTGTAATAATAATTTTAAAAACCTCATTTACTGAAAAGAAACTCAAAGTGAACATATTGACCTCAGTACACAAAAGTAGTTACGTTCGAGATCAAAATACTTGAGTTCTTATTTCAGTCCTTCCACTTACCCTGTTGTCTGAGGGCCAAACCCAATGATCCCTGAGGTGCCTTGCAGCTCTGACATATCTTGATTGATTGGAAAGCCCTGGTCTTTCCAAGCATATCCTTTTAAGCTTGGCAAGGCCACCCCATGCAGAGTGAGCGGCCTTCTAGGAAGTAATTTGAAGTATAATAATGGCCTAAATGCCTCAAAATAGCACCTCTACTGGGATGCCATAGAACTGAAAGTTCTGGGATTTGTACTAATCCTTTGCATTAGGACTTTGTCTCCTAAAAATCCTTATGGGAATAATAAGTTGTCCAAATATAGTAGCATGTTAAATCTCACTATCAATTAAGTATGCACTTGATTATCAGCTCAGCTCATCTTTCCTAGGCCCTAAAGTAATGTAGAATTGTTGCATAAAGGTTTCGAGAAGAGAAGGGTAGATCCTGGTGAAGGCGTCCAGACCATGTAGCCATAAGATAACTGAAGTGGCAAAGGTATAAATACTTTTGACCTACTTTAAGATCTGGCCAAAACTTGGCAAACTACCATATCCTAGAGCACTTAGTTAATTGTAAAAACTATAATAAACTATGCTTAAAGTAACAAAACAAGACCACATACACTTAAATCATATATTTCATCATTTCCATATTAGAACACCTTGCAGAGACAAAATGTTAGATATACTTATTAAGAAACATCATTGTCTATTTAAATATGTACTTTGTAACTGTAATAGATCTTGATTCATTATTAAATATTCAGTTTTAAGTGACTGGGAGAAATATAACAATTTCTCGTGAGAATGTTTTAATTAAATTATGTAATACTCTTCCTGTGCCCCAAAGAGAAGAGCTCTTTGCATCTAATGTCAACACAAGTCATATGTTAGGTCAGACAATGGGTCTACAAATATAATTACTGGCTGATGTATAAAGTTCTTGAGCAACTATAGATCTTTGTGAAAAACTATGCGGGAAGAGAAAAAGTCAAAGTGTAATTCATTCCCCAACCCCAGTAAGAGGCTCAATTTAGTTCATGAGGATGAAAATGATAAAGGGATGACATGATAAAATGAAAGAAGATGGAATCTGTGGTTGAGACTCACATTTGAGTCCTACTTCTACCACTTAATAGATGTATAAGTTGGGCTACATGTCTCTGAACCTCTGTTTCCTAATTTGTAAAATTTTTATTATGACAGCATTTGGTTTACATAGTTCTTAGAATGGAATTAACATGGATGAAACTGAAAAAGCCTTTGTAAATATAAGTTATCACTTTACCAATGTGATATGGACCACAGCCCAGTACCATCATTCCATGTTCATCAAAATTGATATCATGCTCCTGAGGGGAAAAAAAAGTTAAGATGTGGAAATTATTACATTATTCTTCCCTCTATTTAAACTGTGTCCTGTCTTTGAGTGTGTCTTTCCCGTTCTTCCTCTTGCTGATAAGCATCCTCTATTAGTCTTTGGGAACTCATAAGTATAAAGTGTTATACAAGCCCTACTTATTCACTAAAAATTATTCAATATTTTTAATTAGATAGTCATGAGAAAACAGCATAATTGTATGATCATGTAACCACTGTCTTTATCTCTTCACTTGTTTGATTTCATCATCTTAGGGCAGTTCTTAAAAGATTGGGTACAGAAACATATCATCACATTCAACTCACATGATGTCACTGTTTATTACTAGATAACCAAAGACACACAAAACGTATATTCCCCCATGTGGACCATTTACTAAATCTAGAGCTTTCTGCATTATAGAAGTTTGGCAGTTCCTACCTGACCATTGTAGGTAACATAGAGGTAGTTTGTTACTGATGGGTATTCTGCAGCCAGTGTATCAATCTGCAAGATAAAATAAATAAATACTTACATACATAGGGATTTTTACTCCCCTTATTATAATTATTTTTCAAGGATGCTGTGGATTTTTTTTCTGTTCTGCATTCATATTCCTTTAACGTCCATTACTATCAAATATAAAGACAAGAAAAAGGTATGTACAATCCAATTGCTTTCTAATGCTAAAAGTGAGAGGGGAGAAAAAAATAATGACACAATTTAGCTATCACTTGGGCAATGAATGACAATACGCATTCCAGAGCAACCGATCATTACATAGTACATCTCAGGAACACAACAAGGTGGTCATATAGTCAACTGGTTATCAGGAAAACTTACCCAACCAGCTGTCTAAAGCAACTGCAAATAAAACCTAAAATCAAAGCAAAATGACCTATATATAAGGATGTCTTTGGTTTGCAAATTAATGCGTAGGATTTAAGTTACCTATGGCACTGAGCAATGGGATGACATAAATACCACAAAGCATGAGGAAGAAGGGAAGGGGACAAGATCTCATTGAACATATTTGGAAAGAGTGAATCAATTCAGCTCTCAAGGGCCAGGAGCTCAGCTTAGTGAGCAAGAATTTGGCGCTGACAGGGCAAACTAATGTAAGGCAAGTGAGAAGGAAGAAAGATAATAATTGCTGAGTAGAAAATATTCGGCCTCAAGCCTGAGACCTAAGGTTATGTGTGTGCCCCCTGAGCACATGGGGAAAAGCCAATGATTTTAAAGGACAAAAATCAGCTGGTGGTACTTTAAGCCAAAGCATCTCTTCTACTAAAGACCCAAAAAAAATCACAACAGTACACCTATGAAAATTCTTGTGTGATTGTCATGAATACTAGATGAGCTCATTATGCCCAACCCTAACACAATGAATACTAAATGAACCATAATGATGGGACACTTAAAATAAAGTATTACCCTGTAAAAAGTCAGTGCCAAAAGAGATGACTATTCTTTTCAAGAGGGTCAGTCACTACACTAGGGCATTTCAAGTCCTTCTATTATGCTAAGGATTTCTCTTACTACAGATATATTTGCACGTGGGTCAAAAAGTAGAGGAGAGGTCATTTTGATTTTTTTTTTTTTCATTTAGGCCAAGAAAATCATGTACTCACTCTTCCCTTTATATCCCAGTGTCCCTTCCTCCTTTCCCCTTTAAAGCATAAATCAATCCTGTGCTGAATAAAATAAGTGCCGTCATGAGCATCAATTGAAAAAGTAAAATCACTTTCGAATTCCACCCCTTTTTATTGAAAATGGCTCTATGAATTGGTGCCTACATTTCACCCAAGAAATCCTGGGAAGAAAGAAAAACTCCTTTTCTCCTTTACCTGTTTAACCCAAGGATGAATGTTTTTCTTTAACCTCAGCTCCCTTGTCTGCGCCTCAGTCAGCCCGAGGCATTTTGAAATCTGCTTGTCTGAGAACCCAATCTCCTTTGCCTTTTTCAGGGTTTCTTCTGTAACGGACTCACTAGAATTTAATGAAAAAGAGGATTCAAGTTTAGACCAAACACAATAAGAAGAAGTGAACTATTCACTTTCAAAATCACCAAAGGCTCCTTATTTTCCAACTTCAACATACTTAGGTCTCCTGCCTTTTAAAAATACATGAATAACCAACTAAATGGTCTAGCCTCTAGGAAGTCTACTATTTGCAATACTGACTTTCTCAAACATGTGGTTTCCCACTTTCACACCCTATGCACCCTCTTCTCTTCTTAATTCCTGAAAAGTGACTTCTGTACCAAGTGTCCTAATGAATTTGCTCTTTCAAAAATAATCAGAACCTCTTAAATCCAGGAGTCTTTCTTAATTTTCATTTTCTCAGTTTTTCAGTATATGTCCCTTTTGATGTTCCATTCTTTAAAAAGATATTTTTCTCTGGCAATAAGTTGCTTCTCACCCTACTTTATTACAACAATAATTTACTGGTTTTTTTCTCCAAGGCTCTATCCTCTGTTACCTGCTTACATCCGGCTACTTTCTCTCCCTTCCTAAATTTAGTCACTGTCATTGGCTCATAATGACTAGTTATCCTACATAACTAGTTGATGATTCCCAGATCCTTAGCCCCTTCTCCAGTGTCTGACCTGTGTTCCAGGTCTTTATGGGCTTTGAGAATTTCTTCATCTGCACATCCCAACATGGCATCAGACTGGGTACCCTCTCCATAAACTGTCTCTATTTACTCATGTTGCATATCTGTCTGTGTTGAGAAGATAGTTCTGTGATTTTATGATTATTTCCCACTGAAGCCAGATTTGTCTCCTCACTTTCCCCATGCTCATTTCCACAGTGTAGACACCACTCACGTTATTTCTCTCACCTGTAATGCCTTTGACATTCCTGTCACCCACCCATCTTCTCTCCAGCTCCCAGCTTCATAGGTCAGCTAAAGCCAGGGCTCATCCTCAAAGCCTTCTTAGTCTGCCCTAACTCACACACATCTTTCTGGGTTCTTAACTGACTCTTTTACAGGAGATAGGGGCATAGTTGGAATCATACTGTTTAGCATGTATCATTTCCTGATATTTTTAATGTTTGTTAGCTTTTATTCAGCAGCCAGACATTTTTCCTGCTAGATTCAAGTTCCATGAGGGCAAAGAATACGTTTGGCTCATTTACTAGATTATTCCCAAAGCTTAGCTCATGTCTGGCTCACAGACAGCATTCAATAAATATTTATTACATGAATGAAGGAAACTGTAACCCTAGAGTTTTATTACTTTATAGAAAAGACAAAGAAGTTATTGAAATCAGTTTATAACTAGAATTCAAAATGTACACAAAATAATTTGCAAAGCGTCGAGTTACAGAAGAATTAAATACTACTATAAAAGCATCTCTAACCAAATAGCTGTGGCCAACCTGTTTCAAGCAATAGTCAATATGATAAAATTCAGTTGTAACAGTTTGATAGTCAATACAATGAAATTAAAATATAACAGTGTGTTGCCAGAGATCTAATAATAAATAAAACATTTTCATTGAAATTCTGCTAATAGAATGCAGTTGAATTAAACCTACTGCATTTTGTTCATTCTATCCTTCAATCTTCTTAATTTAATTAACTCATATTCTGAGTTTACAGAAGAAGCAAGATGGTACATTTAATAGCTACTTCTCTGGCTTTTTTATATCAGTGTTAGTTTGGATTTCTGAAGCTACAGGTCTTCCTAATCAATTCACTTTCTCTATGGTGCCTACTTTGTCTTGTCTCTCAAATCCATTATTTCTCCTAGTGAATTTAATTTCTTTTTTCCTATTCCCATTTTGATTTCTCAGTCTTCTCAAGTATTTGATAAGCATTCTCTCAGAACGACACATTTTCCTGTCAAATTCCTGAACACAGTCTATTAAGTATTATTGGTCACTTACTATGTGCCAAGCACTGTGCTACCTATCAAATATGGTAGCCACTAACCAAACATGACTATTTAAATTTAGATGCTAATTAGTTTAAAAGTTCTTAGATTATTCAGAGCCACACCTTCACTGGTCACATTTCAAGTGCTCAATAGCCATACAGACTAGTGCCTACTATATTGGACAGTGCAGATTACAGAATATTTTATCATCACAGAAATTTCTACTAGACAGTGCTGCTCAAGATGACACAAAACAGTATCTGAGGCAATGCAGTGATAGAGAGTGATCCAAACATTTTGTGAAGAGATAAGCTGTGTAGTGCAATGTGAGGTCAGAGAAAGTAGACAACAATATGAGTGGCTGCACTTGCGAAATACTATGGCAATAGAGGGATGAGAACAGAAGCATCAAGTACGCTCAGGTTTATACAGATGAAAGGAGTTGACAAGGCAAGGGCAACTGCATTCACAGTAATGTGAGGAAGCAATCGTGGCAGGCATAGGAACATACTGAGGATTTGTAGTTGGAAAGAGTTAGTAGGACATTGTGGATGGTGAAGGCGGGGCAACACTCACTGTCATTTCCTTCATTAGTGCTTTAACATTTAGTGAACAAGTGCTCTGTGTATCAGAGCACTGTCCTACGTATTTTGATGGAGAGATAAAATATCAAATCTCTACATTTAAGGAGATCAGAGTATATAAGAAGGCAAACAAATAGCCGTTTCTCTGATAGCACAGTGAGAGGTGCTGTGAGGAAGTGCTCCCAGCTTCTACTGGGGAAGTCTGGAAAGGCTTTACCCAGCAGGTGACTGCTGAGCTTCTAAGCTTCTTGAAACACCCAAATTTATGGTGTTTGCCTTTAGTTTAGCAAAAAAAAAAATGTTTGAGACAAAAGCAGAGGAAGGATTTGTTGTTGTTGCTATTTGTTTTATAAAGGCATGTTTCTCCTCTCCTTGCCAACACTATATTCCTAAACCAGTTGCTCATCTGCTTATGTGCAAGTGTGCATTCAGCCTCAAAGTGCAAGTGTTTGACAAATAAACAATTTTCCTAAATTAAAACTTTGGATGATGTATTTTTTTAATCATGAGTTTCCTGGATGGTTTCAAATCATGTTTACCTGTACGAGGAAAGGCTACACATTTTCCCTGTGATCTGCAATCTTATTACAAACACAGGTACGAAGCTTGAGTTAGGTGGAGAAACACTGTGCATACGACACTGAGCCAATTCTTACCTGTAGATGTTTTTAGCTACCTGCCAGAGCATCTTCCCATCATTGTGGGATGGCAGGAAAAGGAAAAACAAGCAAAAATAAATAGATTTTCAGTAAGACATTTCTTTATTCTTGCAAAAAACTATCTGAGGCAAAACCTATATTATGTTTCTATATCAACAACCACACTAACTAAAATGACTAAATGCTAACGCTGAACAGCAATGGTCTGGACACACATAAGAAACATGCCTTGAAAAGAACAATCACACCTATAATTATGACTATGGACTAGCACAAATGCAAGTTCTTCAAGTCCAAAGGAAACCAGAAGTAACATATTTATCTTTAACTCTTCTGGTGAGATTTTTTTTTTTTTGCTTTGAATGATTTATTTTTTATTTCTTATTATATGGAGGATCAGTCAATTCTTCAAAGGCTGCTATATTGCTTTAAATAAAAATTATAAATAATGGTATTAAACAAACAAAAAAAGAAACCATTTAGATTCCTCAAATTTCTGTTAGGGATGCAGTAAATTTGCATTTGTTTTGTCCACATTCAGCAATGCAGTCTTTTCTATTGCTGAAATATGCATAATTCCTCTTATTCTTTTCCACCAAAAGAGTCCAGTAGAGCATATAAAGACATCTCCAGCAAATATACACAGTCTTCCTCCTCCACCCACCAAATAAAATTGGACTCTTACCAACAAACAAATTAAAAAAAATAGAAAAAGGAAGGCTGATGGATAGAATTGGCCTTGTGCATACAAAAGTAAAGTGAATTAATTTTGTGCTCAGCTCTACGGCAAAGAAATAGCTAAGACTAACTCAATCATTATTGCTCCCCATAGCATCCCCACCTCAGAGAGTTTTCATTATTTAAAGGGGATGCTGAGAAAAGCAACAGTAACACAAAATAATGAATGAGAGTTTCAGAATGGGGGTGAAAACTACTTCTCCATAGGCACCCGCTCAGGTGAGAGTTCTAAAACAGATGCTTCAAGCTAGTCCTACAAAGTGCATGTTTTAAGCTCACAAGCTGATTCTCAGAATATTTTCTTGGTGAGCCAAAAACTGATTTAACTTTCACTCGATATTCAAATAACTAGATCAATAGCATGATATGATATTTAAACATCTTAAAATTAGGGTGTATTAAATTGGAATGGCATATGAATATATTCATGTTCATCTATTTCAACTTGAATGCAAATATTGGGTAGATATGTTCCTATGAAGTTCCAAGTAATATATCTTCTACAGTACTTCATTCATGGCTTCTCTGGTTATTAATTTCTACTCTTTAGACATGTTTATGAAATAGTGCAAAGCACTTTGCAATCCTCCTCCCTGAGAAAAGAGATGTTGATTCTGATCCACCATGGCAGTTACAAAGACACAGACAAGTTAGAGTTCTTTCCACGTCGATCATGGTCCTAATTCTGTGTGTTACCCCTAACTCCGAGACAGGACGTAGGTGGCCGCTCTCCATTATTTCCCTCATTCACTCTCTCCACTGTTTCTGCGTAACACAAGGTTGGCTGGCATGTCATTACACACAGAAGAAAATTCACTTCATTCCCTACTTGTTCTGATACAAAATTTTATTCTGAGTTCCATTATAATAAAATAAGAGAAGAGACAGTTTGAAGACATGATTCATTAGCTTTGCGCCAGTGATTTAGATAAGGTTAAACCTCTTCAGAGTCAAATACAAGATGAATCATCTTAAATGAACATAAAGCTCATTTAACAATGTGATTTAGATATATGCTTCTCATCTTTATCTGCCCATATTGAGGTGCCCCCATTTTGTCTGCTAAAAGGAATTCCCACCAGAGTGAGGTTTTTTTTTTTATATCAAGCTAGGTAAAAGCTTGTTTTAGGGACAGGGCTATAATATTTCTATTTTTTTCAAGGGAAAATGAAAACCTTAATTTGGAACAAACTCAAAACAGAATAATTACTAAAAGAAAGATAAACACTGAATTTGTAATTCAAAACCATTTTAGAATCCTCAATAGGAAATGCTCCATTTATATTATATTGTAAATCGAGGAAGCATTATACCAAGAGAGAAATGTGCTCAGCTGAATGGAACATATTGCACTAAAGAACACAGTGTTAAAATACGTATAATAAATAAATTACCCTTCTGTTATTCGATATGTATTTGAGTATACTAGTATGTTTATCTTTACTCCTTTGAACATGAACACATTAAATCCATATTTCAGAACCGTGTCCTCTAAAATATACTACGTATACAAATTTTCCTTCCCCTACCAGCTTTCCTTGCTTTCAGAGTTCAAGGGCAAACTCTTCAAAGGTTACACGTTCATCATTGCATAACAGATTCTAAACAATTAAACAAAGAAACCCAAATAGCTGTGAGCCTGGCCTTTTCATAATCTTCAGTTTCTCCCTACTTAGCAGCACCAAATGACAGTCTGAAATTTTAGAGGCAGAAAAACGTCTTAAAAATAGAAGATCAGACGTTTACACGCTCTGACATCACCTTTTAACGGTTAGACAGGATGGCTCAGCTTCTACAGCGAGAAGTCTCTCATGTGTTCTCCCCGTTTTATAAACAATACAAGCCTCTCTCTTTCTCCTCGACTTCCGATGTAGATTTTGTTGTTGTTGTTTAAAATTCTACCCTACCCTGTCATCTCTGAAGTTTCCGCCACTCACACTTAGTCTTCAATAATAAATGATAAAAGGAAATGGAATAAATTCCCCTTAATGAGGAAATTTTCACCTGGCACACAGGAGCTGGGGAAATCTCTTAACTGACTGGAGGAACGCCTGCAGCTTCGCAATTACCAGGGGAGCCCGCGTACTTCACTCGGTCCTCTCTTCCACTTGACTGGCTTTCATCTGATCCACCAACTCACAAGTAATACTAAACAAATTTCCCTCCAGATTGCACAAATTCTAATGTGAAAATGAGCACTCCACTTGGCCTACAATTATGGGATGGGCTTACAATTTTATTATTATCTTCTTTTAAAACATCCCCCAAAAGGCAGAAGCTAAGAAAAACACTAGGCCTGATGTTCAGTAATGACACCAGTTTTAATAAGGAGAGAGAACTGAGAAAGATGTATGTGCTCTGTTCCAAGACCCCTCACCAGCCTCTCCCCTGAGTTTTACAAGGCTTCACTGATTATTTTTGGCATTTCACGGGTTCAGGACCATGCCACAATCACAATAACGCAATCAAGTGGAGAAGTTGTCTTCTCATTTTTTCTGTCAAGGAGACGGGTTGTTACCTCTTTCCTTGAGAGAAATGAAAAAGACATTTTTCAAAAGCAGAAGCAGCGTTTAGAAAAGCAAAGGATAAAACCCAGGAAATTGGGTAAGTACCACTAGTTTCTCTTAATTTTTGAGAGCACCATGCCTTATTTCTGTACAGCAATGAGGTCTTTGGAAGAGTTAAAGAAAACCTTGATCTTTCTCTCTCATGTCTGGGACAAACAGTGATCCGATGTTCATGTGAAACCATGACAGTATGAAAAGCATTTATTAGGATTTGGGTTCACTTAGCACTATCACAATAATGCTATAAAATTGCAAGTGCTGATTTTCAAGGGATGACACACTTAAAATTATACTTCGCCTTAAAGGCTATTACAAACAACAAAATCAAAACCTAGAAGAAAACCTTATGAGAAATTGATACAGTAGATATTTTTAAGTAGGCAATTTTTAAATTCCTGAATCCTATGTTCATTTTTAACCAATCTTTAGTGATCCCAATAACCCAGAAATATTGTTATATAACTTTTAATCTGGTAAGCTCATTTATATACCTCATTAATATATGGTGATTATAACATCATAATTATATTCTATGAATACCAAGTCATGAAAATGAGGGAAATAACCTAATACAGGTTAGGTTAATCCTAATTTTTGATCCTTAATAAATCACATTTTGTATCTCAGTGATCTCTAGTTGAGAATGCTGTGATTCTCTTTCTCTGCCCTTGACTGCTAACAATGAAAAACAAATGGAAACCACCTAATCACAGTAATAAGACTTGTCCATTAGTATATAAAAAAGTGTTCTGCTACATTCAAAAGAGCAGGCTTCTACTAAGAAAATAGCTTTCACCTGATCAGACTGAGCTAAAAGGCAAAGTCTATACTATGGAATACTGCTTCTGTTATTTCTGCTTAGAAAATGTATTTATAATTTAAAATACACTCAGTGTATTCTTTTTCAAAACTTAAGAGGATGTACTCAGTAAGCAAAATCCTGGATTTTCCCATGAATATAGGTTTGTTATACCTCCAGAATTTAAATCCAGTGGATAAAAAGAAATACTGTACAAGGAAGGCCCCAGTAGAAAACTGACACTGAATGAGCATTCTTTGACGTCACAATAAGTTTATTTGGAAGTCCTATATTTGAAAACTTCTCTATCATCTTTGTTTAAAGCAAGTCACGTTTCCACAGAGTAGTTTTCCAAATACCACATATGTTGTCCAAGCAACAAATATATAACAAATGTGTAACTTTCTTTGACTTTTTGAAACTATTACTTAGAATCTTATTAAAATTATTTACTTAAGTGAAGCCTATCTACTGATAACTACTGCATAGATTTTTTTTCTTGCTAAATGTAACTTGTGTAGAAATAATTTTTCATCAAATATTTTTAGTTCTTAAATGAGAAAATGTAAGCCTTTTCTAGAAAGGGGAAAAATAAGAAGCCATTTCTAGAAAAATTGTAGAATTAAATGTAGAAAAATGTAGATGTAGAAAAATTCTAGAATTAGATTCCTGGTGACATGTCACACTAGATCTATGATAATTTGAGGATTACTATGTACATGGAAGTCAAAAATCTTTATCACTGAGGGTTTTTCAGAAGAAGACATATAATACCCAGATAGCAAAAATTCTCATCTGTTTCATACTAAAAACTATACACTCAAGAACCGAGTGAGTAGCTCCCTCTTCAAGTTACCTAGAGCTAAGTATGGTCAATTAAACCAGACCATCTGCTAAAGATAGGCGGTAGGTAGGGTATGAGGCAGTATGGGCAATATCAACATAACCATGTGATGGCCGTTATGTTATCATTACTATATTTACATAGGCGAATAGTGCCTAACTGCCTACTTCAACCCGAGATGGGCCAATATCACTGACCGAATCTTAAGTCAGGGAGGCAAGGCCACTGCCTCACTCCTCGAGATACGCATCACCCACTTTATAGCTCCCAGGGCACTAGCGGAGGTTATGCGCCCATAAAGGCATCTCAGGTATGAATGAGAAGGTGAAAAATCCTGAGGGCCAGTGAGTGATTACCTAGCATCTGTAATTATAGCTCAGGCAGACTATTTTGTCTACATTTAATTTCCATTGTACACTTCAGGAGCTTTTAACTCACACCCGCATTAACATGGAAGTAAGGCATTTCCATTTTATTTAAAGAAAAAAATATATGTACATGTATGTATGTGTGCATATATACACACACGTATATATACTGTCTCATAAATACAGAAAAATTTAAAAAGAAAATCCTTACACTAGCTCTCCATTCTCTTGAAAATTCTGTTTACAATGTACTCTTAAAGGTGACTCACCAAGGCTTTCTGCTTTCCAGGCCCCCGCGTTTTCCTCACAAGGGTTTAGAGAAGGGCACATCTCTTACGAGGCTTCTGCTCTAAGTGGGGTCAACAATTCAGGCAGGGAAACACGCAGCTCACAACTTGACAGCTAAGGAGGAGCTGATCTCCAGCTGTCTGATTTAAAAGTCATATCTCTACAAAGAAGCTTTTGAAAAGGGTTAGCGACTAGAACTGAAGGCAGAAGCCCTGGGCTAGATTTCTTGCTTTCCTCTGACTGGTGTGACATAAAATATGACACACACCTCTGTGTGACTCAGTTTCACCACCTACAAAGATAGAATAGTGAGTATTTTCCACCTGTATTGTAACAGAAATTCACCTTAAGGTCACCAGAGAAATACAAATCTCTGTATCATAAGTGTTATGATTATATATTTTTCACCTTAATCTTCTTTGCTGGTTAATTAAATCAGAGCCTGCACTACCATTGTACATATTTATGAATATTTCTCATAAAAAGTTTTCTAGAAATTTGCAATTTTGAAAACTTAGATAACTTTTAAAATCAAAACTAGGTAGGGACTTCCCTGGTGGTCCAGCGGTTAAGACTGAACTTCCACTGCAGGGGGTGTGTGTTTGATCCCTGGTCGGGGTACCATGGCACAGACAAAAAACAAACAAACTGTGTAAATTTTGGCTTGTTCTCAATAGGAAATAGAGTTTACAATGTCCATGTAAGTATTATAGTGCTCCCAGTATATATAATTTCTATTTGACTGTAAAAAACAATTAGATATATCCCCTTTTATTAGAAAATAGTCATTCAGAGACTTCCTAGCTAATTAGTAAATATATAGTCACTTAAATAATGAAAACCTAGAGATGCTGATTTCCAATGTCTTCCAACACAGAGTTTATATTCTGTTTATTTTATTTTATTTTTTGGCCACACTGTGCAGCATGTGAGACCATATTTCCCCGACCAGGGATCGAACCCATGCCCCCTGCATTGGAAACACAGAGTCTTAACAACTAGAAAGTCCCCAGACTTTATATTTTGGACTACACATTTTCCAATTAATAATTTTGTGGGTCCCTTGAGCAACCAGGAATTGTAATATATTTTCCTCCACTCCAATCTCCCTTCTTTGGCATGACTGAAAAATTCTGATTTTCACTTTCTACCAAAAATATTTTTTATTTATTTAATGGGAATATCATCATACAAATATTATTGAGATTTTACTCTATGCAAGGTCAATTTCCAAGAAAATATATAGTATATAAAGAACTGAAAATCATTCTTATCTGTTTCAGAACTGACACTATTTTTTAGAACGGTGAAGTCCATTCTTCATTCACACAAATCAGCAAAAGCTTTTAAGAAAATCTTATAATAAAAGTATATTAAGACATGGTATTTGAAATTTGCCCTAATGGAATTTACAGATTAATTGGAGCATCCTCCTAGTATGTAGTAATTACAGAACAATGAGCGAAATTGTGTGGCTCCAACTATAACGTACATTGAGCAAATAGGTAGAGAGTATTCACTTTAATTTCTGTTCACAGCCTTAATTTCCTTATAGGAAGGTTCTCATTTTTATGAAATACAGCATAAATATAACAAAATAATAGCAAACACGATTTGTCACTTCCTGAGTACAATTCATCCATTTACCTACTTCTTTCTCATTGCACATTTGCTCCTTTTAGTCTAGCTCCTATTCTTTCCTCCCCATCAACAAATTTGGTGGACTTGCTCAATTCTCTCCCTCTCTGCTCTCATCAAACCATGACATATTGTTGACAGTGTATTCCTATTTATTTATTTATAATTCTCTCTTCCCTTGGTTCCCATGGCATAGAGACATATTGAAGGAAAGATGCTATCCTTGGATTCCAAAAGTCCTGAACTCAGATCGTGGCTTCCGTGTGCACTTCCCCTGAAATCTTGAAAAATTTATTTAAATGTTCTGAGTCACTGTTTTGTTTATAAAATATGGGGTAGGGTTGCATACCTTCTAAGAACTCTTAAACTGTGACTTATATGAGATAACTTAGTACACAAAGATCTTAGAGCTTCTTGGTCCATTAAAAGCATCCTGTCTTATGTATACCTAAGCATATACAAATCTTCAAAAATAGATTACAAACCCATTGAAGGCAACTAACAATATGATTTGGTCTAATAACAGCTCCTAATAAAGAGAAATGTCATCAAGTAAATAACCTATCATGCTGAGATCACAGATGTTGACATACGGATAATCTATTAAATCCTGGCTATTAATAGATACATACATACTACAAATTATGAGTATATGTTATTTTAAACCAACTTAAGATTTTTGGAACTATCGAACATATAAGAATCAATAAGCAGAAAATATATAATATTTATTTTATGAATGATGTGAACATCACTCTGAAAACATTTTAGGTGAAACATGCATCTTGCCCATGCCAGACTCAAGTTCTCTCTCACTCTTTCAAAATGCAAAATTATTTGTCAAAACTATGAAAGCAATGTTTAAATAATTAATTCAATGAGGGTTCTCAGAACATTAAATATTTGATGTAAAATTTTATTCACAATATACCTGATATAATAAATTATTAGTTAGAAAAATTAATAGAGGCTTGTCAAATCTGTGACATCACCTAAAATATCACATGGAACATAAAAACAAATTAAAAATAAAATGTATTTTTGGCATTAGTTCACGGGCACGGAAATTCCCACAGTAATGTTCCTCTTTTCCAGAAGAAAAACTAACCTTTTTATGTAAGGTCCAATATTTAGTATTCGTGAAGAGGTTTATTAGATAAATGGTTTAGGGTATGAAGACAAACCATAGGATACTAATATGTAGTAACTAATAAAATTGTTTTCCTTTAGAGTCAATTACTTTATATATAATATATATTCAGCTTAGAAGCATGGCTAACTAGTAAAATAAGAGAATATATATTTTTTAAACTAGGGTGAAACTGAGACTTAGAAATATAGTGTGAGTTGATAGTGAAGTCAGAGGACATAACCTATTTTCTGCAAATCAGATCAATGGGTTCCACTAAAGTGTCCAACCATCTCTATTCTCATTCTACATTCAAAATAATAAACACCCAAACACTTAGTGTGTATATATATATACACACACACATACATTCATTAGTGTGTGTGTATGTATGTGTGTGTGTGTGTATGTATATATATATATATATATATGTTCATATATATATGAAGGTCCACAGACTGGGGTGGAGAAAACAACAAATGGTATCACAAGCATATATCATAGTAAAGGATCATAAAAATTATAACATGTGATTATACATTATATATAGTGAAATGTATATTTTTCTCTAAATTGCTTCTATATTAAATACCCTTTAAGGCTAAATGATTACTTTTAATTTTTTCTACCAAAAAGTATAAATTATCATTAGAAAGTAAAGTACTGATCCTTCTCTGTCTTAAGCTTAAGTTTTGGTGTTTTTTTAAATTTTTATTGGCGTATAGCTGCTTTACAATGTTGTGTTAGTTTCTGCTGTACAGCAAAGTGAATCAGCTATACATATACATATATCCACCCTTTTTTGGTTTCCTTCCAGTTAGGTCACCACAGATTATTGAGTAGAGTTCCCTGTGCTAAACAATAGGTTCTCATTAGTTATCTGTTGTATACATAGTAGTTATGCCTAAGTTTTAATGACTTTTAGGTGACACTTTTCCCTAGAAAACTTCAATCAAATACAAGCACAAAACGTTCTTGTCTGGTTTTGCCACGCCTCCTGAACAAGTTAAATAAAAAGTCAATAGAAACTAACGTGTGTAGGAGAGGACATTCAAAGGGAGTGTTCCAGCTAAGGTGACACCTGCATTATTACATCTGCCAGAAGTTTGTGGCTGCAGGGAAATGGCCAACTTTACTGAGCTCAATTTAGCACTTGAATGCCCAAGTGGAACTCACCAGGCTTGCCCCAGATTGTTTTCCTAAGCTATAGGCACACCTATGACTTTTCAGCCCTCACCAATGGATGTAGTTTATCACGTTGAACATAGTGATGTTCAGATGAAAATTAGGCCCTTCAAAAGCACACCTTCCTCTTTTTTTACTACATTGTAGCAATAAGTGGCAGTGAAGGGGGAAGAGAATATTAATATTAATATTATCAGAATTAAAAGTTAAAAAAAACAACATATGAGCCTACAGAATAGTGGACAAAAGCAATTTCTGAATAACTTGCATATTAATCCATAGTAAATTAAATTTATATCAATCATTAATAGAGAAATAAATCCAAAACTTAGCCACATATATGGTGCCCCCAAACTTAGCCACATATATGGTGTAAACTGTATCACAGTGGTCATATCCCCTACTTTTGAACATCTAAAATGGATGAAAACAGAGTCCTTTTAAACAGTCAAGCATTATGTTGCTAACATAAATAGCAGCATTGTGCAAAAAAAACACCAGAGAGCAAAATGGACCATACTGGGAAAACTGCCCAAATTGAATGAAATGCAAAAGAACAAGCAGTCATCATAACGGGTGGAAACTTTCCATTTGGTGATTTAACGTGGTACAGCACAAGCAGTGGATGGCTGCCTTCTTTAAGCTAATCACTGAAAGAAGGATTCAAAACTTAATTCAACTTAGTTCCAGTCAGTAAAAGAGCAAAATTATACGACTTAGGCAGGTATAATAAAGTTCTTCAGCTACACATGTCAGTCAGAAATAGCAAAAGAAACTAAAAATTAAAATAAAGAAAAAAAATGTAAAAAAGAGTTATAGGCAGAAGATAGGCAGGTGCTCAAAGCTGGTAATTAGCATATTCACATTTTTTCTTGCATATTCAGGTTGGTTTTTTTTTTTTAAGTATCATGACTGTCTTTCAATCTAAAATTGTTAATCCAACTTGATATTATAAATAAAAAGGTTTGGGGTGTCGTGTCTTTAAATAGTTCTTGCCCACAAAGAAGATTTACTACAGTTGACTAACTTCCTTACTTATAGTGAAAGGGGTTCAACTGTGATATTTTTGTACCTGTGCTTATCTATTTATTACTAATATTGTTGAAACCTTTATCAAATGTGCTAGTTCTATGATGATGGGACTATCATCGCTTTATTAAATACTGTCACTACGCTGGAAGTGTCTACTACATGTAGTCTGATTTCCTCCAGATGTTATATAATTCACCTTTCCACCTTTCCACATCCCTAAATATATATATATATATATATATATATGTGTGTGTGTGTGTGTGTGTGTGTGTGCATGTGTATAGGGTTTAAATATAAAACATCCTAGGCTCCAGAGTCCTGCTCAGGTTTGATCTCAATTCTGTCATTTATTAGCATGTGATATCAAGGACGTTGTTAAATATCTCAGAACCTCAGTTTACTACCTATAAAATTGGGATAATTACTGACTTTCTTAGGTTGTGGTAAGGATTAAATGAAATAATGCAATTAGAACAGTGCCTGATATGTAGTCAATAAATTCGTTGATCATTATCTTACACCTGGAAGGCGTTTGATGGAATCAAAATTCAAGTTTCTGTATTAACACATAGAGCTCGATTATCCATTCTTTTTTTACTTTAGAGAACCAGCTATATCAAGAGAACCTAGCTGATAAAGACATTTGACATATTTATCTGTTTAACTTATACTACCTGTGCTTCTGTCCTCCAATCCAGTTTTATTTGCGTGACTAGAATTGAATCTGTCTATGGACTAATGGAGGAAAGGATTAGAGGTAAGACTTCTGTAATTTTTAATAGACCAAAATAAATGCATTTTTCTTCTAGTGAAAATGCTATATGGGAGGAGCATTATGTGTAAAAGAGTCAATGTTGGTAAGATGAGTGAGTATGGGGAAAAGAGATACACTAAAGTCTGGATAGCTTGGTAGTGAAGGCCAATGAAGAGAGCTTTTGAAAATGTTGCAATTACACTGAAAATTCTGACAAGTTCAATTTTCCTAAACTACTTGCAAAGTGATCTGGTAATGTGAGGTTAATAGATCAAACATACGAATCCCAATGCATATGCATAATAGGCATTGGAATCCTCCATGATACAACTCACATCACATTGAGTAAAGAGAAACTTTTCAAAACCTAAAGAAATCCAAAGTGAAATATGTTATCACTCTAGATCGATTCATTCCACTACACTAGCTTATAAATTTGGGGAACTGCCTAGGACAGTCAACTTTCCTAGCATGCCCTCGGGAAGCAATAAACAGTTTAAGAAGAAAAAGAGAAAGTCAGTGAACCGAAGTATAGAAGAGAAATTCTTTGCTGAAGCTGTCTGAATAATGATTAACACCTAAGTTGGTAAGAATGGCTATTGCTCTGGAAGTTTCCAGAGGGTTGCCATTGCTATGATCATGTATTGAAGATAACAAACTGAGTTCTGATGGAAGCAAGCACTCAGAGCTGGGATGCTGAGGGATACTGAGTTGATTATTCTAACACCTGTCTAACTTGGCCCAACACCCTGAAGAAGACGGGATTTCATACTTCATCCTCAACAAGAAACATATTTATCTCCACCCTTCAAGGAAGTGAGAAAACTGTAATTTCTACTTTCTCATAGACATGTAAAACTCATCCGTTATTTCCATAATGCTAACCTTGTTACAATCATTGTTTTCTTTTCTCTACTCCAGTCTGTGGACATTCACATATACACCTAATACGTGGGTATATTCTATTTGGAAGTCAAATTCTGGACTTCATTTCAGGTGACTATATATAAATACAAGTAATAGACTGCCATCAATCTAAGTGCTATTCTCATCTTCTGCTAGTGAATGTATTTATTGCATTTTAGAAGAATTTTAGCATGATTAACAACTGTAAAGTGGGAATTTTTGTTCGTGCTATTGATCTTTTGATAAGAATGCCATTTGTATCACTAGCTATCATTGCTTTCTTATTTTAAAAAAATAGGTCTGGTATTAAAATAAGTGACAATGCATCATAAAGAAAATTAAGAAATGATACATTGCAAAATATATATGCAAATGCAAATCGTAACTCTGAAAATGAGTCTTAAAATGCATATATCAGTATAACAAGTGGCACTTCCATTTTCAGGGGGAAGAAGAGAAAACTTTCTTGGACACTCATCATGTGCCAAGGGTCCTTTGCATTTATATCATTTAAACTCCACAACAAAACTATAAAGGAGACATTAGCAGGAAGCACGTGAGGTTGGAGAAGTGAGGGGGGTGACGTGCCCATGATGCTGCAGTTGGTAATACTGTGCACCCACATATCTGACTGGCTCCATAGCCTGTGCTCCTTCCAGCACACAGGAAGGAACCAGGTGAAACTTAACCCACGTCTAGCATTCTACACTTTACCCTCTCTTTAAGTTTCTCCTTTCTCCTAATTAAGATCCCCACTGCCCATTTTCCCAGGGACTTATAAGAAAATTGCAAAGGGACCTGGGCACATTGGCACCAGAGACATGCTCAGGCAAGAGAATTTGGGGGTTGGCCCAAATCAGACCAAATAAATAGCTACTTCCTGGGTCTACATCTAAAGTCAGCCTTTCGAACGTGGGAGCAGTTGAAATTTTGAAACAAATCACAGATAAAAAAGAACCAGCTGACCTTAACCTTCCTCCAATATATAACTCAACCATATAATGCCAACTGTTATTAGATAGCTATTACTGTTGGAGCAGTATCTGCCTCGATGACCAAGCCTCTCTGGATATTTAGAAACTGATAAAAAGCAGAAGATGTCATAATCCAGGCTAATCATGAAGATAATCAAAATAGGGCAAAAACAAACAAACAAACAAATGTAAGTCCTGCACTCACCCACCATCAGTTGCAATATCCTTTCAACTTCAGATCCCAATGTGCCACAGAATGACTGAGACAGGGGGCTTCAGTAGCCATCTGTTCTTATTCTATTTATCCAACACCTCTAAATAACAGTCATTATTGAATTGCTATGTGTGCATCTAAGATACTCAAAAAAAAAAGGACGTAAAGTGTCCATCAGATAATAATAAGTTCAGAGTTTAGGTTTACTAACACCATAAATCCTCTGTTGAGGTCTTGAAGCAAGAGACAATTGTTAAGTATTATGTTTTAGAATCTTTTAAATTATTAAGTTGTATATAAAAAGTTTTTATTGTAGATGATTATGAACAATAGAAAAATCTCTATTTACAATTATACTTATGCCAGAAAATGGAGACTTTATTTTAAAATGTCAAATTAACAGCAAAAAATGCAATAAAATGTTGAAGTCAGAACGATGTTGTAAGTGATCTACGACTGTGAGTCGTTCTAATAATCCTCCAAACAGCTTTTTCACTATCAATATACACTTATTTCTGCTTAGTTAGAATTTCAACCTGCCTTCTGTTTGTAACAAAAACTATTCAATTAAAACATTGAATTTGTCCAAAAATCAGAATGGATATCAAGTGGAAATTTAAATCACAATAACATCTGCTGTTTTTCACCCCAGGACTCCTCCACTGCTACGGTTGGCATACTGTAAGTTTCTAGCACCCTCATGTGGTTTAATTGGAATGGTTTCACAGGCATTTGAAATCAGTTGTCTGAAACTGAAAACAGTGGAACAGACTATAATTCAACATAGAAGTTCTGCTGGCAACATAAACCAAGAAAGGAAACCTCAAGTCAGCAAAATTCTAAGACGAATGTATAGGCTCGATTCTTAACTTCTACCTACTGTTCATTTTATATGATCACTACAAAGGATGACTTACAAGCAACTACAGCTAGTTTCATTTCTGGCAGATTGGAGTCCCCCATTTTCAAAACCAAGCATTTGTTGTGGGTGATTGTTGAATAGATGAAAAAGAACCTCCTTCTGCTCAAAAAGAGAAGCAAGTGCCCGGTTTGTGTACATTTTGATTAAGTAAACCCAGTAACCCAATTATATGTTGCAGTTTCTAAATAGTCGAGAAATCCAGTCACTGAGAGCTTCCACTGTTTGCAACATTTTAAGCAATTAATTTTTCTACATTTACTAAAATCATTTGAGAATAATTTCTGCAAAACAAAATTTTTCCCTCTCTAAACATGTGCCTAGGCTTGTAGGTGAGATTTCTTTCCAGTAGTAGTGTATTTCAAAGCCCTCTTAAAGAGGAGAAGCTAAAGAGAAATACACTGTCTTTCTTAAACTGGTAATACATGTTCCTGTTATCACAGATCCAAGTTTAAAACCTATCTGTGACTTCATATGCCTGAGCTACCTCAAAAAACGATCTTCTCAGAAAATAGAAAAAAGTAGATTTTAAAACACTGACATTATAGGAATGTTCTGAACATGAAATCAAATTTTTAAAATAATTGGCCATAAAGCAGATAAAAATGCAAATTAGTGAGAGGTAAAGGGTCTATTAACAAAAATTTGAATGTGGCTTATTTGTATGCTGAACTGGATGTCCCAGTGTTAAAAATATCAGTAGAATGCAAGAGGAATATGTTTGCTCATCAATACACAGCAATACGTAGGTTGATATTAAAAGAGAAGAATAGACTTCAGAACTTGGAAAATGTATAGAAAACAGAAATAGTATTCATTTCATTATTGATTAATAAAATTTAAATCTAGGTAATGTCTGGTAATTAAATAGCACATCAATCCATAAATGTACACCAATTTTTGTAAATTCAGAAGACCTAATAAAAACATCACTATGTTTCTGTCAAGGGTAGGGCAGGGGTAGAAGACAATTAAAATTATTAATAGATGCCTTTAAAAAGGTAAACGTCTAAAAACTGCCATTTCTTCTGGTTATGGCTATTGCTTTGCAGCATTGGCACTATTTACTTCATTGAAGCAGAATTTTGGCCAAATGTGTAAGGGTAAGAGGAAGACAAAACTGCACAGAAGATACCTGGAGTGAATCAGAGCACAAGTGCCTTACCTGTTGAGCCCTTTTAGTGTCTTTTCCATGCTTAAAATGTCACGCATCTTATACAAAAACCACTTGTCAATGGATGTGAGCTTCATAATCTCATCCAGGGACACATTGTCTTCCAAGGCCTGCCAAAAGGAGAAGAGATGCTTTCTTTGGCAAACATCTTATAAAGGTCTTATTTGGTTGAAAACATAGCAGCCATTCCTCTCCATGTTAAGAGAGCCTGAGGCTATAGACTGAGAATGAAACTGATATCACATCATTGACGTTCCTCCCAATAAACTTACAGATACTGCCAACTATATCCACAAATGGCATGAACAGGAGGTACTCTGAGTTAATCAGAGTAGTGTGTGCTCAGAAAAATTCCTGTAACAGGCTCTGCTTCCCTGCTTTTTATATGACTGTGTTACCAATTATATTCTAAATCTGGTATATCTTTTTGGCATTAAAGAGAATCTCTTGAAACTATAGTTATGCCAAATTGGTAAGAACATGTAGAATCAATATAATGATCGTTTAACTTGTATTTTGGATAATTACCCTTTAGCATATTTAGCATATTTTTATCACTTCATTCCATATTCACACCAACCAGTCATTGAGAATTTATGGATCACATTTGGCTTGGTGTTATTTCTCTCAAATATTACCTCACAGAAGACTTCAAACAAAAAATTATTTTGAATCAGTTACTGTGACTTTCGTGCTAAGACAGGCATTTTACAAAATCCTAATATATTCCAAAACAATGTAGTAATAACTTCTGTTCTGATAGGCAGCTCAGCTTTTTCCTCAAGCTTAGTTTAGCAATTTCTCAAAAGTAAAATTACAGCTATGGGTCATTAAGCTGAGTACAAAAGGCAGCTGAAAGAAGAGATAAACTCTCAAAACCAAAACCTTCATAGTCAAAAGATGCCTACTCTTATTCTTTTCTATGTTTAGATAATATTTATACTCAATGAAAAATGATAATCAAATATTTCAAAACAACATATTTTATTATGGCACACTATATTTTTAAATACCATTAGGAAATATATGTAACTAATAACTGCTGTTATATTTCAACCAAGGAGCTTAATTTTCCTAAAACTTTTACTTATTTCTGGTATCAGAGAGACCATGATCATACATGTTGAGAAACAATATAGCTCATAATTCTATTGACTAGAATAAAATGACATCTAATGTGAATACTGAAAGACATATTCGTTTCGTAAGTCTATTTATGTTTTTTTGTTTAATTCTCCCTATAACTATAGCCAGGTTCCCAAGGACTTAATATTATGCCTTATTTGCCAAGGGATTAAAGGGACAATTGGCTCTTTGACCATCAACACTGTGAGGGGAATAGAACCTTAAGGTCGTTAGTGACACTTCTGATAGACCAAAGGACATTTTCACACAATCGCACACAGTAATTACCCTGCGACTGATGAAGGACCTAGAATCTGCAGTCATTTTACTGTGAGGAAGGACAACTAGAATCACATCCACAGTTCTGAACAGAAAGCAAGATCCTGCCGGTCTTTCAAGAGCTGCAGCTTTGCTATGTCACACAGCCGTAATGAAGTTCGTAATGACCCCAAACAAGTTGGAGGTTACTCTAACGTTCCCCAAATCAAAAATAATGCCCTGTATTCTCCCCAAATCAAAAGAGGTGATGATCCAGTCATCCTGAAATAAGACTGCTGCAAAAATCAGACCTCAGAGCAAGTTGCCCTTTCTAAGAATTATGAAAGCGAGCAAAGATTTACTCACTCCCTTCATTCTTTTCCCCCTTCAGCCCACCACACTCCTCACACTCTTTGTCAAAATCACCAAGTTCCTGGTTGCTGTGGAAATGAACAGTAATGATGACCTCTAACAAACAGAAATCAGTTCCTTCTCCCAGCACGCTGGCAGGCAATAATTTATACCTCAGACCCTGCACTTCTTGCTCATACTCTGTGCAAGAAAGAATCTCCACACATTTTCCCTGAATTCTCATCCTTATAAGTCTGTTAGAAAAGAATGAGCGATACGCTTGAGTTTTACAGCCTCACTGGGAACCTGGAAATACTTCCCTTGTTCATCCACCTCAAAATGGCAGAAGTATGATGACTAGACTCAAGGAAAAAATCTATTTACTGTCCTTTGTCTGGAAAAAAAAATTATATGTATACATACAGACACACACATACACATATATACACATGTATGAATGTTGTAGGTTGTTTTTTAAACGAAAGACTGAAATAAGAACAATAAAGAAGGTGAAACGGTTTTCTAGAATGACCTCTCATTACTAATATCACTCCCACCACCATGGAAAAATGTTAATTCTCTATTCCCTTGAAAGTCAACTTTGAGAAATGTCCATCAAAAAATACTAGTATCTCTCAGACTACTTCAGAATTTCAATGGAAATGAAATATTCTGCATTTGGAAACCATAAAGGTGAGGAGAATACATTAAATGCAATGAAGGAAACATTCCCTCCCCTCCTTCTATATATGAGCATAAAAGTTGCAGAGTTCGAAATCACTAACAGCATTTTTCTGTCATTACAAAGACCAGCATTTTTCTGTTGCTACAAAGACAAGTTACAAAGACAGATTCCCTTTTTAAAGACAAAATTCATATTTTCATCAACTCATTCCACATGTACATACACACACATAAAATGGTCAGAGGACTTTGTAGCTCCAGTGTGGTTTGGTACTGTTGGAGGATTAATACCTAACCTTCCTTAAATGTCAAAAAGCAATTCAAGGATTTCTGACCAGACAGATCCCAGCTGCCCAAATCACCTTTTATAAAATCAGATGAACTAAAACTTCAAAACTCTAAGCATAGTAAACATGAAAGGAGATTAATATGGCATTTAATTTGCATTAAAGGGAACTAGTGGGTGGAAGTGAGAAATGTGGGGCTTTTTTGTTCTATAAGTAAGACCAATAAAATAATTACATAGAAAAGCCTATAATCATGGAAGTTCTTTAGAGTTTGTTGTTTAAACACAGAAGAAGAATCAAATAAAGATTATTCTAGAGTCTTAGGTAGGACATACTAAGTGATACCATTTTACGCATCTTTCTTTCTAAAATATAATTTTACACATTTTCAATGAGCAAGTAATGAGGGTGATGGGAAATCATAAGTCAATATTATCAAACATTTAAGAGTATTGATAATATATGTACTAAAAGGGAAGAACATTTTATCTATGTGATCATCCTTTAAAACTGCAGTGTTCCCTTTAAGTCCAGGCTTAAGGTGAAAATAAAAAAGGGTAATTTTTCATTAGCTATAGAATAATCTGATGAAGTCCATAGAAACCTCCAGTTTGATACTATTAAAGAGAATTAAAGATTTTCCAAAAATTCCTGAATTCAAGACCACTTTGTGATTCAGTTTTACATTCAAGTCCAAGCTGATTGTATTCTGGGAAAGAAAAAAAAAGGGTAGCTCTCCGCCCCTTGTCACATATTACCTTGGCGATGGCATAGATGCGGGTGCTGGATGGTTCAGCCAGCTCTCTTCTGAGATCAATGTTGGATGGCCACTCTTTGTTCATTGGGAGACGGGAAGTAAAACCAGCTATAGAAGGGTGGCACATCCGTAAAGCCTTCTGGAAACTCTCCTCAAAGGTGCGACCAATAGCCATGACCTGTAATACACATTTAAGACTCATATTTTTAAAAAGAGCTTGCATATTTTTAATTTGTAACAAAGCTAGAAGTTGACTATTTTTCAGAAAAGACTTAGGAGCAAGACATATATCAAAAGAATGCTACTCAAATTTAAGTTATTTTTCTTTCTTGCCTTTTTACTGTGGTTTTGATGTAATGAGTCTTTAACATCATTAGGTCACTCTTTTACCACTTAGGGAATTTAGCTTGATTTGCTGAGACTGATGAGGAAATCACCTGTACTTGCTCTGGACCATAGCATTAAAAGAAAGAATCTGTGGCCAGAGAACATAGACCCTTCCTCAATAAGATCTTGCTTTCATGCAGATGTCCTTTAGAATAAAAAAGCAAATGAAGAGAAACCAGACATATATTAACACAAAAACAGAACTATTTCTAAATGGGTACCAGTCAGTATCCCAGACAGGTTGGCTTTCTTTATAGCTAAGCATTAATATTAATAGGACCTTGAGAATCATAACAAATACTGACAGATTCAGATTTTGAATATAGGAGACTAAATTCCCCATGACAAATTCAACATGTCGTCCCACAATCTTTGCAGCTGATTGTATGCTAATCAATTAGGAAAACCATGTGGTGATTTAGTTTGGACAAGTTACAAGTGAGAACTAAAATTAACCTTGAAGCCTACCCAGTTATTTTCAGTGAATAAATACTGTCTTTGATTCTTTCCATGGAATAATAGATTGCCATGCATTTTTGGTCTACAATTTAAAATAATAACAGTCATAACACTGCCTTCAGTAAACTTCTGTGATGCCTCAAACAGACCTGAATTCTCATTAATGTCAGTTTAGTAAATCTTCATGTCAATTGCGTGACAAGCTACATATACAAAGATCACTAAAGCCAAACAGATAACCTTTTCACACTGCTCCAAATTTAATTAGAAATAAGGGAAGAGTCTCAAGAGCAGGGATAAACAAAATATTAGTCCAATTCAGATACGTAATTTATGAGGCATAGTGGTATTTGAAGAGTTAGACAATATATTCATAGATTTTCTAGCCTAAGCATAGGAGAGGGTACCAGATATAAGATAGTTTACGGCACTATCAAATTAAGAAAATATTTTTGGAATATTTAAGAAAATTTTAAAGTATTATATATTTAAGAGTTGGCCCTAAAGTAACTAATTCTGTAAGTAATTCACCATGAATTTTCATTAAAGTACACTGTACATAATAGTATATGGAGTACATTCAATGAAAGAGAAGTAAACATAATAATAAAGGAATACATAACAGTGTTTGCTCAAAATTTGTCCTTTTTAATACTTTATATTATTAAACTTCATATTCATTAAGTGAAGATTTCACCATTTTTCAGTGGAATATCTATTGTGGCTTTCCCTGACCCTATTCTACTACATTCTCACAGCACCTGCATATAAATACTGCATTCCAACTTTTACCACAGTTTAATTCATATTATATTTAGTTCTGTGAATATATTCTGAACTCACCAGCTGGAGATAATGTCACAATTATCTCCATCTTATTCACTGTTTTTATCATCCCAGGGTCTTGCATGTAGTAAGAACTCAGGAAATGTCTGCTAACTTGAGTTGAACTAAATGTAAAGTGTTAAATATTCACTGAAGACAAAAACCTTTCAGATAATAAACCCTAAATTAACACATTACAAAATTATCTCATATTCTTTGGCCTACAAATTTCCCCATGCACATTGTGAAAGGGGAATCTTTCCATGAAATGTAAACTAAATAACAGTTGTTTATTTGGCAGAAACACCACCAACAAAACTTTTCCTGGCATTTGAGTTATAATTCTATTGTGCACCTTGAAGCATGATAAAAAAAAATTAAGATTTAAAACAGCTATGCCTTATGTGGAAACACTAGGGAGGAAATGAAATTCATATGTATCCTCCAATCAGTAACCCAGTATCCAAGGAAACTGAAGACTTTCAACGACATTAGGGTTGGACAAAATAACTGAGAACAAGGATGAAAGAGAGGAATTAACCAAGGACTCACCTCTCCTACACTTTTCATAGAGCTACCGATTCGGCTAGAAGTGCCGTGAAAACGATCAAGATCCCAGCGAGGAATCTTGGTAACCATGTAATCCAGGCTCGGTTCAAAGCAGGCTGATGTTTTCCCTGATACAACGTTCTTGATTTCTGGAAGTGGAATTCCTAGGGCAATCTTTGCAGCAATGAATGCCAATGGGTAGCTATAAAGGAGGAGACATTTTTCTTTTCTTTCAGCAATAAGTATTAAAAACAGCTCAAAATATAAATTGGTTTTTCTTAGAAATTCTGGTATTATTTCACATCAAGGTATAAAACACACCTGATTCTCAGTTCTGTATGAAAATTTAATAGCTCCTTATAAAATAAAGTGAGTCATGATAAAGTACAGAAGCACAGATCACAAAAGAGTTCACTGTCTATGCCTGACATGCAGTGCTACAACTCCCAACCTTCACCTCTTCAAGCCAAAATCAATAGCTTCCTTGAGAAATAAAGTACTCACTTGTGTATAATTTCCACTAAGATAAGAATCTGCAAAATATTCTTTTATAAAAATATATACATGTCTGCACCTAGGAAGACGGTGCAGTTAGCTGGTACTATGGGGTATGTAAAGGTCATAAAATGCAGTCCTTGAAAGTTTGGGTCCTTGCTCTGTTTCCAAATTATCTTTGAACTTTGGGCTCCTTACACAACTTACACTCTGGAAACTTGACCATACTCTTCTGGAATGTCAGTTTGGGTAATTGTATTTGAAAAATTAATTCACAGAACTATAGAATTACATATGAGTCCTTTAGTACAACTTCCCTACCTAAGAGGTGAAGAAACTGACAGAGACAGTAGTGATTTATCCGAAGTCCCACAATTAGTAGAAGGACCAGAAGGAGAACTCAGGTCTCTTGACTCTTGTTTAGCTCATCACTCCTTCCACACTCCATGTAGCACTGTCTAGCTACATAAAAATAGCTTGAGAGGTAAATATTTTTTAAATATCATGTAATTTAAATACCAGATGTTAAAGATATTAATAGTAACAAAAGATATTAATTAGTGTTCCTTCCAGTCATGCTTGCTAGCAATTGTTAAGTAGATACAAATTTATTTATTTAGTTGCAAGATTTACCTATAGAAAAAAGCTACTGTTGTTTGCTCTTGTGAAGTTTTGCTAAAATAAAATAATGTGATTGCATGCTTGAGTCAAGTGAACTCTATTATTTGTCCAAAATTTGTTATATACCTAAAAAAGTCAGTGAAGGACTAAAATTAAGGATTAATTTGTACTTTTTAACAACATCTGCAAAGTGCAATTAAGAAGCAGATTTTTCACAGCCTGCTTTGACCACCCAGATCTTGATTAGTTTATGATTAGCCAGCAAACAAAGCCAGCTAGCAATACCATTTGCCTCAATCTGGCGGCAAGCTCATTAATAACCATGTCCATAGGACATGACTGGGAGTCAGCATACAGAAATGGGGACTATAGTTTGCAAATGCAGCACATTCTTCCACTAGCTTTCAATTTTCCAGTTCAATCTGCAAACCCATGGTCAATCGTTCTGGCCTTACCCAGTAGCTTTTGAGGCCAGGGCAGAGCTTCGGGACAGTCTGGCATTCACTTCAATGATGCAGTATTCCATTGAGGTAGGATGAAGGGCAAACTGAATGTTGCATTCACCCACAATGCCCAAGTGGCGAACGACATTGATTGAAACACGTCTCAACAACTGAAACTCCGCATTGGAGAGCGTCTGGGCAGGGGCCACAACAACTGAATCACCTGTACATCCAAGCAACACTTGTTATTTGGTAGCATATCTAAATAACCAACTTTAGTAACTTAACAATCTATTTGCATGACACAAGAAACAGAACAGGCTGAGGGTTTGCTGGGAAAAGAATTATCTTAGGGAAACACATACAAGGCACATTCCCTCTGATTGTTTCACCTGTATTACTCTGACATATTTACAGAAATCACTCTAAGTTTTCCCAAGATCATGAAGCTATCAAGGCTTAGTCATCTACTTACTGGATTGACATTAACTTCTTCAATTTCCCTTCTATGTCTCATGAATTAGCTTTCAAGTTCATCCTTCCATAAAATATCAGCTCGTCTTCAGCCATCAATTTTCTAAATCTCATCCCTTCCCATTTTCTCACTTCTCTCCAATTATAGCCCCCTGTATCTTCAATCTCTTAGTCCTTAGTCACCATCCCTTCTGCCTACAAACAAGCTCAGATCACTACAGGCTCAAGGAGCCCCTCTCTGAACTGCCAGATGGTTATAAGAACCATCTCTCTCATTCCTTACATGACTAAACCTTTTGAAAATTTACCAGTTCTTTTTTTTGTTTGGTTTTTTTTGCGGTACGTGGGCCTCTCACCGCTGTGGCCTCTCCCGCTGCGGAGCACAGGCTCCGGACGCGCAGGCTCAGCGGCCATGGCTCACAGGTCCAGCCGCTCTGCGGCATGTGAGATCCTCCCGGACCGGGTCGCAAACCCGCGTCCCCTGCATCGGCAGGCGGACTCTCAACCACTGCGCCACCAGGGAAGCCTTACCAGGTCTTCTTATCACTCATAGTCATATAATTCTTTTCCATACGGCTCACATAACCAACTTTGCATTGAAACTGTCCTCTTGAACATCCAAAAGCAACATTAAATCTTCATTCTTGACCTTTCATAGTATTTGCTACAGTCAAAACCAAAGCTCTTTTATAAAATATTTTTGTGCATTGGCTTATAAGGTAACTATCATTCCCTTCTTTTTCTTCAACACCAATCTGTCCTTTTTCTTCTGCCCTATAAATCTGAATGTTTCCCAGGGTATGGTCCTTGACCCTATTCTCTTTCCTTCTACACCTATGCCCTTGAATACTCAGTCTATGCTTCCAGCTTCTGCTATTTTCTTTATTCAAAGACTTCCAATGACCTTGCATCAACTTCTTTATTTCTATCCTCTTTACTGAGTTCCAGCTCTACATTCTCCTCTTCTTGAGATTTCCGCCCACTTTTAAACTTTAGCATTTCTAAATCCTAAGTCATCAGCTTTGCCCTCTAGTCTAACCAGTTTCCCTTCCTGAGAAACCTATTTATTTCACCTATTTCTATTTACTGTGGCTATTTTCTCATTCACTTGGTGACTAACACCCAGTCTGCTTCAAGCCTTCTTAACCTCATGCCTTACTTCTCAACACCAAGTCTTACAGATTTTACCTTCACAGCATTGCTTATATTCTACTCCTTCTTCAAATGAAATCAGGATAATAATATCTGCCCTACTTCAGAGGGTTTTTGTGAAGATCAAATTAAATATGAGAGTATTTTCAACGCTGTAAAATACTATATATGTGTACAATTTTATCACTAATGTGTATGCTAAGAATAGTAATTTAAAGAAAGGGACTTAATAAAGACTGCTATGAGCCACCAGAGATATGAGCTGAAGCCATTACCATAATGCTTGAAGATTTCTTGCCTACCTGTATGAACGCCCATGGCATCAACATTTTCCATGCTACAGACAGTGACACAGTTGTCATCAGCATCTCGGACCACTTCAAATTCTATTTCTTTCCAACCTGTCACTGACCTCTCCACCAGAATCTGGTTGGTCATAGCAAAGGCCTGGAAATTGGTGACAAAAGACATCGAAGAGTAAGGAAAGGCACTAGCATTAACGTGGCTGTTTGGCAAAGCGCCCTGGCCTAAATCCTGGTCTGCACTGCCTAGTCTCCATCCTCCTCTATGCTGCAGAAGGCACAATGTGTCGGAAAATCAGCGAGGTACTAGGAATAGCATTCTGCAGTGAATATGCTTGATTTATATTATTGAGTCTTGCCATTCAAAGTGCTGATATGACATTAAATCAAACTAATTTAGGAAAAAGAGAAAATAATTGAGCAATCAGGCAAAGGGAAATGAAATTATTTTTGCAGCTAGGCTTCTGTGAAAGCAGAGATGTGATAAGTGCAAATAAATATGGAAAAATAAGTCTAAAGATTCTGTCTTTCTCTAAAATAGCTGAGGGTGCTTTGTAAAGAACACACACAATAAAAGTCAGTTGATGTTGATGAGGAGAAGAAAGGAGATGATGATGGTTGTAAACAGTTAGCCAAGATGGCACATGAAACTTGGGAATTAAAAGAACCATACACGACTATTATTATGGGTAATCACTGCCTAAGTGCTTAAATACTGAATCGTATATCATGCCTGCCTGATTAAACAGATATGAATTAGTATAATTATCATTCCTTATTTACTCTGTACCCCCTGGTGGGTAGAATGCTGAACCCAAAATCTGAAAAAGATGGTCTCCGACCTTAGGACATTTAGTAGCTGAAAATCCAAGACAGAAATGTCCCTTTGTCTCATAATAAATTTGATTTTTTATGGCAATGAAAGTAAGAGAAAGCAACTGGGGAAAGTAATTTGAATTTTTTCAAATTATTAGCAGGTAGCATAATGAAATAATAACTCAATGTAAGTTATTCCGTGATGGGTCTCAACACTGTTTTTTTAACCTCAGCAAACACTACAGGCTCCAGCATGTGCACTTCAAAATGTAACACATTTGTCTCCACAGCTACCCATGGTGAGGTTTTCAAAGTGGTTAGGAAACTCTGTAGCCAGTGTGAACAATTTAATAATGATTTATTTGTCATTAGGATAGCCTGCTAATAGAAAAAAAAAATCTGGGAAACAAAGGAGATGAATCTGAGGAAGGCTTTTGCATTCTAATGAAGTAGACTGGACACAAGGACTATTGAGATCATCTTCACCTGCTGCCTCAGCTTCTTCTTTCTCTTTCAAGTTTCAGATTTTATACAAAGATTAATTTAGGGACCTAGATCAGGTTAATGCAGTTTCTAATAATGCTAAATATAATCCCAAGAGAGTAAGCGGTAGCTTGGGATATAACGATACAAGTCATTATTCTCAAATGAAAAGCTAGGGTTTCAACAAAGAAAACCATTCAATGGCTTACTAACTATTTTAGAGGAATATAAATAATTTAAAAATATCCCATTCCAAAGTTGTCTTCATTGTAAATATTTTTATACGACTGAGTGTTTAGAATGCTTTTTATACTGTAAAAAAAAATACATTTTTAATTGAGAATAAGTATACATTGGTCACGACTGACAGTAATAATGAGGTTGTTAATATTAAAAACATTGTTGGGGGGAGACATACAAGATGGCGTAAGAGTAAGACGTGGAGATCACCTTCCTCCCTACAAATACATCAGAAATACATATACATGTGGAACAGCTCCTACAGAACACCTACTGAATTATGGCAGAAGACCTCAGACTTCCCAAAAGGCAAGAAACTCCCCAAGTATCTGGGTAGGGCAAAAGAAAAAACAGAGACAAAAGAATAGGGACGGGACCTGCACCAGTGGGAGGGAGCTGTGAAGGAGGAAAGGTTTCCACACACTAGGAAACCCCTTCACTGGAAGAGACAGGGGCTGGCGAGGGGGAAGCTTGGGAGCGACGGAGGAGAATGCAGGAACAGGGGTGCAGAGGGCAAAGCGGAGAGATTCCCGCACAGAGGATCGGTGCTGACCAGCACTCACCAGCCCGAGAGGCTTGTCTGCTCACCCGCCGGGGCGGGCAGGGCTGGGAGTTGAGGCTGGAGCTTCGGAGGTCAGACCCCAGGGAGAGGGCTGTGTTCACGCAGCCTGAAGGGGGCTAGTGCGCCACAGCTAGCCGGGAGGGAGTCCGAGAAAAAGTCTGGACCTGCCTAAGAGGCAAGAGACCGTTGTTTTGGGGTGCGTGAGGAGAGGGGATTCAGAGCACCACCTAAACGAGCTCCAGAGACAGGCGCGAGCCGCGGCTATCAGCACAGACACCAGAGACGGGCATGAGACACTAAGGCTGCTTCTGCAGCCACCAAGAAGCCTGTGTGGCACAGGTCACTCTCCACACCTCCCCACCCGGAAGCCTGTGCAGCCCGCCACTGCCAGGGTCCCAGGATGCAGGGACAACTTCCCCGGGAGAACACACGGTGTGCCTCAGGCTGCTGCAACGTCACACCAGCCTCTGCCTGCACAGGCTCACCCTGCATTCCGTACCCCTCCCTCCCCCTGGCCTGAGTGAGCCAGAGCCCCCGAATCAGCTGCTCCTTTAACCCTGTACTGTCTGAGCGAAGTACAGACGCCCTCTGGCGACCTACATGCAGAGGCGGGACCAAATCCAAAGCTGAGCCCCTGGAGCTGTGGGAACAAAGAGGAAGGGAAATCTCTCCCAGCAGCCTCAAAAGCAACGGATTAAATATCCACAATCAACTTGATGTACCCTGAATCTGTGGAATACATGAATAGACAACGAATCATCGCGAAACTGAGGCAGTGGACTTCGGGAGCAACGATATATATATATATATATTTTTTTCTTTGTCTCTTTTTGTGAGTGTGTATGTGTACGCTTCTTTGTGTGATTTTGTTCCTATAGCTTTGCTTTTACCATTTGCCCTAGGGTTCTGTCTGTCTGCTTTTGATTTTTTTAGTATAAATTTAGTACTTGTTATTTTTGGTGGATTTGTTTTTTGGTTTGGTTGCTCTCCTCTTTCTTTCTTTTTTTTCTTTTTTATTACTTTTAAATATTATTATTTTAAAAAATTATTTTTTATTTTAATAACTTTATTTTGTTGGTTTTTTTCTTTCTTTCTTTCACTTTCTCTCCCTTTTCTTCTGAGCTGTGTGGAGGACTGGGTCTTGGTGCTCCAGCTGGGTGTCAGGACTGTGCTCTGAGGTGGGAGAGCTGAGTTCAGGACATTGGTCCACAAGAGATGTCCCAGCTCCACATAATATCAAACAGTGGCAGTTCGCCAAAATATCTCCAACTCAACGCTCAGAACCAGCTCCACTCAACGACCAGCAAGCTACAGTGCTGCACACCCTATGCCAAACAACTAGCAAGACAGGAACGCAACCTAACCCATTAAAGAGAGGCTGCCTAAAATCATAATAAGGTCAAAGACACCACAAAACACACGAAAGGATGCAGACCTGCCCACGAGAAACACAAGATCCCACTTTATTCACCAGATCACAGGCACTAGTCCCATACACCAGGAAGCGTACACAACCCACTGAACCAACCTTAGCATCTGGGGGCAAGCACCAAAAACAACAGGAACTATGAACCGGCAGCCTGCGAAAAGGAGACCCCGAAAACAGTAAGTTATAAAAAATGAGAAGACAGAGAAACACACAGCATATGAAGGAGCAAGATAAAAACCCACCAGACCTAACAAATGAAGAGGAAAGAGGCAGTCTACCTGAAAAAGAATTCGGAGTAATGATAGTAAAGATGATCCAAAATCTTGGAAATAGAATGGAGAAAATGTAAGAAACGTTTAACAAGGACCTAGAAGAACTAAAGAGCAAACAAACAATGATGAACAACACAATAAATGAAATTAAAAATTCTCCAGAAGGAATCAATAGCAGAATAACTGAGGCAGAAGAACTGATAAGTGACCTGGAAGATAAAATAGTGGAAATAACTACTGCAGAGCAGAATAAAGAAAAAAGAATGAAAAGAATTGAGGACAGTCTCAGAGACCACTGGGACAACATTAAATGCACAAACATTCGAATTATAGGGGTCCCAGAAGAAGAATAGAAAAAGGAACGGACTGAGAAAATATTTGAAGAGATCATAGCTAAAAACTTCCCTAATATGGAAGAGGAAATAGTTAATCAAGTCCAGGAACTGCAGAGAGTCCCATACAGGATAAATCCAAGGAGAAACACGCCAAGACACATATTAATCAAACTATCAAAAATTAAATACAAAGAAAAAATATTAAAAACAGCAGGAAAAAGCAACGAATAACATACAAGGGAATCCCCATAAGGTTAACAGCTGATCTTTCAGCAGAAACTCTGCAAGCCAGAAGGGAGTGGCAGGACATATTTAAAGTGATGAAAGGGAAAAACCAACAATCAAGATTACTCTACCTAGCAAGGAACTCATTGAGATTCGACGGAGAAATAAAAACCTATACAGACAAGCAAAAGCTAAGTGAATTCAGCACCAGCAAACCAGCTTTACAACAAATGTTAAAGGAACTTCTCTAGGCAGGAAACACAAGAGAAGAAAAAGACCTACAATAACGAACCCCAAAAAATTAAGAAAATGGTAATAGGAACATACATATCGATAACTACCTTAAAAGTAAATGGATTAAATGCTCCAATCAAAAGACATAGCCTGGCTGAATGGATGCAAAAACAAGATCCGTATATATGCTGTCTACAAGAGGCCTACTTCAGACCTAGGGACACAAAGAGACTGAAAGTGAGGGGATGGAAGAAGATACTCCAAGCAAGTGGAAATCAAAAGAAAGCTGGGGTAGCAATTTTCATATCAGGCAAAATAGACATTAAAATAAAGACTATTACAAGAGACAACGAGGACACTACATAATGCTCAAGGGATCAATCCAAGAAGATATAATTATTTTAAATATTTATGCACCAAATGGAGGAGCACCTCAATACATAAGGAAAATGCTAACAGCCAAAAAAGGGGAAATTGACAGTAACACAATCATAGTAGGGGACTTTAACACCCCACTTTCACCAATGGACAGGTCATCCAAAATTAAAATAAATAAGGCAACACAAGCTTTAAATGATACATTAAACAAGAAAGACTTAATTGATATTTATAGGACATTCCATCCAAAAATAACAGAATACACGTTCTTCTCAAGTGCTCATGGAACATTCTCCAGGATAGATCATATCTTGGGTCACAAATCAAGCATTGGTAAATTTACGAAACTGAAATTGTATCAAGTATCTTTTCCGACCACAATGCTATGAGACTACATATCAATTACAGGAAAAAATCTGTAAAAAATAGAAATACATGGTGGCTAAAAAGTGCACTACTTAGTAACCAAGAGATCACTGAAGAAATCAGAGAAAATCAAAAAATACCTAGGGCTTCCCTGGTGGCGCAGTGGTTGAGAGTCCACCTGCCGAAGCAGGGGACACGGGTGCGTGCCCCGGTCCAGGAAGATCCCACATGACGCGGAGTGGCTGGGCCCGTGAGCCATGGCTGTTGAGCCTGCGTGTCTGGAGCCTGTGCTCCGGAACGGGAGAGGCCACAACAGTGAGAGGCCCACATACCGCAAAATAAAAAAAAACCAACCTAGAAACAAATGACAATAAAAACACAATGACCCAAAACCTATGGGATGCAGCAAAAGCACTTCTAAGAGGGAAGTATATAGCAATACAATCTTACCTCAAGAAACAAGAAACACCTCAAATAAACAAACTAACCTTACACCTAAAGCGATTAGAGAAAGAAGAACAACAAAACCCCAAAGTTAGCAGAACGAAAGAAATCATAAAGATCAGATCAGAAATAAATGAAAAATAAATGAAGCAAACAACAGCAAAGATCAATAAAACTAACAGCTGGATCTTTGAGAAGATAAACAAAATTGATAAACCATTAGCCAGACTCATCAAGAAAAAAAGGGAGACGACTCAAATCAATAGAATTAGAAATGAAAAAGGAGAAGTAACAACTGACCCTGCAGAAATACAAAGGATCATGAGAGATTACTACAAGCAACTATATGCCAATAAAATGGACAACCTGGAAGAAATGGACAAATTCTTAGAACTTCACAACTTTCTGAGACTGAACCAGGAAGAAATAGAAAATATAAACAGACCAATCACAAGCACTGAAATTGAGACTGTGATTAAAAATCTTCCAAGAAACAAAAGCTCAGGACCAGATGGCTTCACAGGCAAATTCTATCAAATATTTAGAGAAGAGCAACAACTATCCTTGCCAAACTCTTCCATAATATAGCAGAGGGAGGAACTCTCCCCAAATCATTCCATGAGGCCACCATCACCCTGATACCAAAACCAGACAAGGATGTCTCAAAGAAAGAAAACTACAGGCCAACATCACTGATGAACATAGATGCAAAAATCCTAAACAAAATACTAGCAAACAGAATCCAACAACACATTAAAAGGATCATACACCATGATCAAATTGGGTTTATCCAGGAATGCAAGGATTCTTCAATATATGCAAATCAATCAATGTGATACATTGTATTAAGAAACTGAAGTATAAAAACCATACGATCATCTCAATAGATGCAGAAAAAGCTTTCGACAAAATTCAAGATCCATATGATAAAAACACTCCAGAAAGCAGGCATAGAGGGAATTTATCTCAACATAATAAAGGCCATATATGACAAACCCAGAGCCAACATCGTTCTCAATGCTGAAAAACTGAAACCATTTCCACTACGGTCAGGAACAAGACAAGGTTGCCCACACTCACCACTATTATTCAACATAGTTTTGGAAGTTTTAGCCACAGCAATCAGAGAAGAAAAAGAAATGAAAGGAATCCAAATCGGAAAAGAACAAGTAAAGCTGTCACTGTTTGCAGATGACATGACACTATACACAGAGAATCCTAAAGACTCTACCAGAAAACTACTAGAGCTAATCAATGAATTTGGTAAAGTAGAAGGAGACAAAATTAATGCACAGAAACCTCTTGCATTCCTATACACTAATGATGAATAATCTGAAAGAGAAATTAAGGAAACACTCCCATTTACCATTGCAACAAGAAGAATAAAATACCTAGGAATAAATCTACCTAAGGAGACAAAAGACCTGTATGCAGAAAACTATAAGACACTGATGAAAGAAATTAAAGATGATACAAACAGATGGAGAGACATACCCTGTTCTTGGATTGGAAGAATCAACATTGTGAAAATGACTCTACTACACAAAGCAATCTACAGATTCAATGCAATTCCTATCAAATTATCAATGGCATTTTTCACAGAATTAGAACAAAAAATTTCACAATTTGTATTGAAACACAAAAGATTCTGAATAGCCAATGCAATTTTGAGAAAAAAAATGGACCTGGAGGAATCAGGCTGCCTGACTTCACACTACACTACAAAGCTACAGTAATTAAGACAGTATGGTACTGGCACAAAAACAGAAAGAGATGAATGGAACAGGATAGAAAGCCCAGATATAAACCCATGCACATATGGTCCCCTTATTTTTGATAAAGGAGGCAAGAATATAGAATGGAGAAAAGACAGCCTTTTCAATAAGTGGTGCTGGGAAAACTGGAGAGCTACATGTAAAAGAATGAAATTAGAACACTCCCTAACACCATACACAAAAATAAACTCAAAATGAATTAAAGACCTAAATGTAAAGCCAGATACTATAAACTCTTAGAGGAAAACATAGGCAGAACACTCTATGACAGAAATCACAGCAAGATCCTTTTTGACCCACCTCCTACAGAAATGGAAATAAAAACAAAAATGGGACCTAATGAAACTTAAAAGCTTTTGCACAGCAATGGAAACCATAAACAAGACAAAAAGACAACCCTCAGAATGGGAGAAAATATTTGCAAATGAAGCAACTGACAGGATTAATCTCCAAAATTTACAAGCAGCTCATGCAGCTCAATAACAAAAAAAAAAACAACCCAATCCGAAAATGGGCAGAAGACCTAAATAGACATTTCTCCAAAGAATATATAGATTGCCAACAAACACATGAAAGAATGCTCAACATCATTAATCATTAGAGAAATGCAAATCAAAACTACAATGAGATATCATCTCACACCATAAGAATGGCCATCATCAAAAAGTCTAGAAAGAATAAATGCTGGAGAGGGTGTGGAGAAAAGGGAACACTCTTGCACTGCTGGTGGGAATGTGAATTGGTTCAGCCACTATGGAGAACAGTATGGAGGTTCCTTAAAAAACTACAAATAGAACTACCATATGACCCAGCAATCCCACTACTGGGCATATACCCTGAGAAAACCATAATTCAAAAAGAGTCAGGTACCACAATGTTCATTGCAGCTCTATTTACAATAGCCAGGAGATGGAAGCAACCTAAGTGTCCATCATTGGATGAATGGATGAAGAAGATGTGGCACATATATACAATGGAATATTACTCAGCCATAAAAAGAAACGACATTGAGTTATTTGTAGTGAGGTGGATGGACATAGAATCTGTCATACAGAGTGAAGTAAGTCAGAAAGAGAAAAACAAATACCATATGGTAACACATATATATGGAATCTAAAAAAAAAATAGTTTCTGAAAAACCTAGGGGCAGGATAGTAATAAAGATGCAGACATAGAGAATGGCTTTGAGGACACAGGGAGGGGTAAGGGTAAGCTGGGACGAAGTAAGAGAGTGGCATTGACATATATACACTACCAAATGTAAAATAGATAGCTATTGGGAAGCAGCCACATAGCACAGGGAGATCAGCTTGGTGCTTTGTGACCACCTAGAGGGGTGGGATAGGGAGGGTGGGAGGGAGATGCAAGAGGGAGGAGATATGGGGATACATGTATATGTATAGCTGATTCAGTTTGTTATAAAGCAGAAACTAACACACCATTGTAAAGCAATTATACTCCAATAAAGATGTTAAAAAATTAAAAAAATTTTTTAAATAAAAAGATTGGGAACATCTAATATGCTAGAGGAAAAAAATGTATACCTCCACAAACATGTCTTTCCTTTAAATACATGATTCAGAAGTCCAGATGGAAATAGGGAACATTTATATTAGATATGTTTCCCTTTTGGAGTTTTTTTTTGGCAACTTTAGAAAAACTCAATCCAATTTGTAGACATGTACGTTTGTCATTGCAGTTATTAAAATACATTTAATTTTATCTGTTTGTTCTCAAAATCTTGCGTCAATAATTCAAGGGCTCATTCTTTTTCACTCTAAAACGTAAATAATGATAAGGGTATAAACTCTGCTTGATATTTACTCAGCACCCCTAAAAATAGCCATCACAATAATTCTGTCAGCTTCACATCCATAACTGCTACATGGAAAGTTACATAAGTCTCTTTGCCCACACACATATTCATTCATTCAACTAGCACTTACTGAGCCCCAGTATTGCAAGGCACTGCTGTATTCTATGGGAATAGAGTGTGGGCAAAAGTCGCTGATTTCATGAAGCATGACTTCTGTGTTAATTTCTAATTTATTTTTTGGAGCATATCTTAATTTTCAAGATCTTCCCTTTAATACTTAAAAGGAATATTCAGAAATAAAGTGATTTTTATGTAAATGGTAAGCACTCAGCTTTCACTTTTGCTTATATATGTGTGTGGCAGTTGGCAGAGTAATCACTCATTCATAGTACTAAGAGGTTTATATTGTATATATGTTAAACACCTGAATTTGAGGTAAAGGTAAACTACTCAATGTGTTTTATTTCCCTTACCAGATGTCATCCATGTCCTACTGTTTCAAAAGATAATGGCAAAATGTGACATTATATTGTTTTTTTTTTTAAACCACTAAAATATATTTTAGCATGATGGGTGTTTTGGAGCAGATTTTGTAGCAGAGGGAGATGGAACTGGATTGACTGTCTATCAATGAAATCAATAGACAGTACAGTAAAGACGGACTTTGGGTTAATGCTATGTTCCAGTGTAAGTAATTGCACTGTATTTCCCTTTCAAAAGTGTCACCTCTTGGACAACAATTTAGAGATGTGGCAGTGATTTATAAACAGAGAAAAGGTTATTTCTTATCTACATAACTTTCTCTAATTGAAAGACTATATCAGGGAGTTTTCTTGGCTGGTCAGAATTTGGTCTGCAAAAATACATACCTTTGTGCTGAGGTCCAGTAAGGTCTCCTTATTAGGACAGATGCCTGAGCCTAACCCACCCAGGGCATAGGCAGAACGGATCATCACCGGGTAGCCAATGGTGTCTGCCGCCTTCAGTGCATCCTCAATCTGTCAACAAGAACAAGGACTCAAAGTTTTAAAAGCTGACAGTAGAAAAGACCAACCAAGAGAGTCTGGTAATTCAGGTAAATCAGTTTATTTGGAAAAAATGACTATGAAAATGTTCTATTATTCCCTCATCTCCTTCTGAAAAACAAGTGTTATTTTATAAATTTTAAATTAAATTTTAGAATTTTTTAATATACAGTGAAGGCATTTTTTTAACATCTTTGGGGTAAATTTTATTTTGCAGTATAAAAAATAAAACAATGGCCAGACGTGAGATAGTTGCCATTAATTTGAGAATGGGAGCTATATTGAATTTTTAAGTTCAGTTTAAAAGTCTTCATCTCTTAACAAAGCAAGGTTTTCTACTACAGAATGTAACTTGATATTACTGCAATAAGCCATTTGGAATATTATATAGAAAGAGATTTTTCATTTTTCAAGTTCAGTCAGAGAGTAGTCTCGGAAGCTTGGGATTTTTTTTTTTTTTAACTTACAGAATACAGCATATGTTGGCTATATTTTTCTGTCATGGAATATTATTACACTACCAATGGGAATGTAATTATACCTTTCCCATATGCCTGTTTCTCATCCTAAGGAAGCAAGGACATAATTAAATCTGGCAATGAAAGAATAAATATATGGCAGGAGCTTTCCACGTGTTCAGCAGAGCTATCCTGGGATTGTTCCTGATTGACAGCTTTGCAACATGCTATATACTTGATAGCACGCTTTTCTGAAAACATACATAGCCCATTTTTAGTTGTCCCAGCAGTACTTGCCTTATCCCAGAGGATTTGCCTATTTCTACACTGAGGAAGTTGCATCAGAAACTGTCTCCAGTACCCCCATTTCACTGACTGAAATCAGGAATAAAGTCAGGGACAAAAAGAGATGTACAGGAAGCTGATCTTTTCCTGGCACCTGGTAATAGCCCATCAATAGGCACAGGATACGATGGAAAATGATTAAGAGAAATGCAAAACAATCTGTCCTCTTTAACCATCTAAGCCACAGGTTTCTCAGTCATAAATATTACTGATTAGATCCAATGGCTTTTTTTTTCTAGATAATTTTATTGTAAAATGTTTATTCCATTCTAACAAAAAAAAAATTTGTTCGTTTATTTTTTGGCCATGCTGCACGCATGCAGGATCGTATTTCCCCACCCAGGGATCAAATCTCTGCCCCCTGCAGCGGAAACACAGAGACAACCACTGGACCACCAGGGAAGTCCCTAAAAGAAATTTTAAATTCAACCATTTCCCATTTGCAGGACATTCGCACTTACAAAATGTGTGACTGATCCCAGGAAGAAGGTAAAAATTACTTTGGCATTGCAAGTTGGTATGGTTCTTTGTTTTGATTCAGGAGATTTGATACTCAGGTCACATCAACCATTGATAAACCACATCACCTTTGAGATTATGCTTCCCTTTTCATAAAAATAAACTATTAATACCTGTCCCTAATGTTTTAGCATTGAATGCCACAAATAATACACAGTGTCTCTGAAGTAATAACACATTTCTGGAAGATAACATATACAAATATAATATTATATTTCTCTCTACAACACAAGACACATAATGGTCCTGTTTCTCCAGAACAAAGATTTCTTACCGATTCCACTGCAAAGCTTGGAGCAATCTTTTCATTAATCTCATTTAGTTTGTCTGAGAACAGCTGTCTATCTTCTGTGGCCATAATGGATTCAACTGAGGTTCCCAGGACTTTCACGCCATATTCCTTGAGCACACCTCTCTTAAATAGTTCCACTCCTACAGAAAAACAAAATAAATCAATTTTTAACATATCAAACTCTTACGTTTTCTATAATAGACATCTGAATACAACTTTTTTTTAAAAAAAATCTTAACTCCAAAAAGCCACCAGAGTCCACAACAGAATTGCACTTAGAGTAAAAAAATTTTTGCAAGAAAAATTCTGAAGACATTTTAGCAAAACATCTTGCTGGTGCTACTATTATGTATATTATCACCTTCTCCAAATGATTTTTATTATTCTCGTTAATCAAAATCATAGAATTACAGTGAGCCTTAAGATTTTAGTATATTTCATTTCCTTCTAAGGAAGGTCTATTCCTATAATGAGCTTCTCTTGTGTAAATAATCTCAGTGATGTGGGTATCTATCTAGGTTAAAAATTAACAAAATCGTTTGTGTTCCCACTAACTTAACTTCTAACTTTGGCTGTTTTTTATAGTTGACATACAAATTATATCACCAACTGCTTACCCAAACTAGCCAGTGAGATTCTCATTCATGATCTAATTCTGAAGGTTTGAAATATTTTAAATAGGACAGAGCATTGGACTCAGCAGATGCATGAAGGGATGGTAGAGAGACTGATCTATGTAAACATGAAAATATATGTGAAAGTCAAATGCCACAGGGCTGATACCTAAGAGCACAGAGCACTTAATCAATGTTAATTCCCCTTTTTCACTCATAATAGTTCTCAGAGTTTCACTGGTAACAGAGAAAAGCAGTATCCTGGGACGGAGGAGGGGGACTCAAAAAACCTACTCAGTCACCATGCAGCATTAAAGCAAAAGGTTTCTTTTTGTCCCCCAGCTGTTCTGTGAAATAAACTGGTAATGTTCATCATGTGACATTTTCAGGTGGCTGTTTACTAAGCTTCCTCACACAGTGGAAAACTTTTATGAACACACAGAGCACAACTGCTAAATAAATTCAAACAAAAAAAATATTGTATATAAGTGTGTGAACCAAAACTCTGCAATTAAACTTAAAAGAACTCACCACAGTTCAGAGCTGTCTGTCCACCCATGCCTAGAATTAATCCATCTGGCCGTTCTGCCTTGATAACCTCTGTGACAAACTGAGGGGTGATGGGGAGGAAGTAGACAGTATCTGCTTGCTTTAAGCCCACTTCATTGGTTTGCACCGATGCAATGTTTGGGTTCATCAGGACAGTTTTGACATTTTCTTCCTGAAATAAAGAAAAAGATCTAGAATCTTAATATATGGTCTAAAGAGAAAAATCATAGTCAAATGAAGGGTATTAACAGGTAACAAAAAGTTATTCTGTGGGCTCTAGAGATCAGTAATGGGACCAGTGTGAATGGAAGTTAAAGGATGACAAACATTTGGTAAAAGGAAGGAAGAAAACTGCTTGAAAATAAAACTATCCAAAAAGAGCTGGCTACCTCATGAGGATCACCCTGAATTCCTTGTCACTGTAGGTATCAAGGAAAGCTGGAGATGTTTTCTATAGAATTTGACTGGAGGTCCACAAATACTACTCAATTTTACAGCTCAGTCGACCTTAAAAGAATAAAATATTCCAAATTTTTTTGAATGAGTAAAACATAAAATGGAAAAAAGGCAGCATCAAAGCTGCTTCCTTTTCTAACGTTTATTGAAGAACAGCATTGAGCATACGTTTTAAATGCAAGATAATGTGTTTCCCTTCTAGCTGGGAGCACTGAGAGCCTTCTGCTGGTTTCCATTTTCTTTAGATTTTCATGCCTGCTGTAGTGCTTTGACAAAGACCATTATACAACTGTTTATACATATTATATAAAAAGAAAATGACCGTATGGCAAAAAATAAAAAATAAAAATTTGTGTGTGTGTGAAGATATTCATAGCCCTATCTCATTCCTGACATCTGGAGAGACCCCTAAAATAATTCTTCATGTAGGCTACTAAGGATAATAGCTTTATAGACCAGGATGAGGGTGACATTTAGTAAAATAATTATTATGAAATCTGGCCAGATGGTTCTTATTTTTTTACCTATTAGCATGTCAATTTTGAAGTCTTCTAAAAACTCAACAAAATATTCATATGAAAGTATAGAAATCATCATTGAAAGCCCTACATATCCTTGGGGGTGTGGTGAATCCAAATGAAAAATTAAATATATTTCATACTACTTTAAATTCAAATAGTGCCTTAAAACTTGTAGTGTACTTTTTTGTTAATTTATTTGATTTTTATAGCAAGACTATAAAAGAAATTTTCACCTTACAGATGAAGAAACTGAGATTCAATAAGGTTAAGTGACCTTCCAAAGATCATACAGCTGATAAATGACAAAATTAGGGCTCTAATCCAAGTCTTATGACTCAAGTTCTACACCCTTTCCTCAATATGAGCCCTCTCTAAGATTGTAAGGAACATTTTAAAGAGTACTGTTAACAAAATATTGAATAGATACATATAGATAAGCAAATGCATTTAAAATATGGGTTAGAATTTAAATAATTGAGTCCAAACGGAGAGCACATCATAAACAGAAGTTATAGACTGTCTCACTACTAGAGAAAAGTACCAATGGATAGGTATATTTGTTAAATATTTTCCTGCATGTGCTGTACAATGAATATAGCTATTTTTATAAATCAAATTACATAGGAAAAGGTCCCATAAATTCATGTGATGAGTGTCTATTCAAACCATTTTAATAAATGTTACATAATTTTTTCCTAATATAATTCCAGCTATAAGTTATGCATAATCTAAGTTTTAAAAAATACTCAGTTCATAAATTCATCTTTATTAACCTCTTAATCACAATACTATATCTAATAATTCCTATTCTTCAGTTCAAATCAATAACTTCACCTTTTGGATGTAATGCATATGAAAAATACAACCTATGGAAATATTAATTCTTTATAAAACTACCAAATAGGATAAAAAATTGCATGCCACTTAAATGTGTTCTAAACCCTTAACACACTTAGACTGTGTTCTAACCGATCTGAACCATTGGATACCCACTAATTATCTATCTAAAGAAAAACTGAATCTTAATACAATGAAATAAAGCACACTTTGAAAATGTACACAAAAAACATGTGTGCATGGGGTGAACATCCATGCGTGTATGGAGAAGAGTATTAAAAATAAAAACGAATGGGAAGAAGAGTAAGGTAATTGGGGGGTTGTGTCTGTTTTCAACAGACATCTGTCAGGTGAAAATCTCTGTATATAGAATACTCAATAAAGCAAAGAAAAAAAGGAAAATTTTGGCCAACTGTTTCTCTTGTCGGTTGTCCTAGTCTCCTGCTTCCTTCCCTATGTTGCTCTCTCCTAGCCAGGTCTCTTGGTAAGAGTGGCTTGACTCCACAAAGCCTGTGGCAAGGTCACAGAGAACTCACATTGACTTTGGATGGCTTGATTAGCACCAAAATGGGGACTATCGTGGAAAATAAGGACACCAAAGAGAAGCCAAGTTAGCTCTTCAATAGAAATATCTTACACTTACAGTGTCAGTTTTCTAAAGGTTTATTTTACTATGATAAAGGTTGGGGAGATTTCGAGAGACTCTGAAGAAACAGGGAGGATATTCTTCCCAACTTAGGTATCAAACCCTCTATTCCACTTGAAAATCCAGCCATACCTTGCTGGTAAGTCATCCAGTCCAAGTCACAGATGGGGGAATTAGGTGACCTGCAATAACTTCTAAAGCTTGAACAAAAGGCATTGTTTCCTTTGTTCCTCCAGCTGGATCTTCCCCCTTTCAACCAAAGAGATGCCTGAAGCATCCTGTAGAACACTTGAAGTACTTTAGAGCACCAGGGATACCCAAATTCCCTCTTTCACACAAAAGACAAATATGTTTTAAAAGCTCACTGCCTCATTGAGTAACATCTATAAGTGTAGATTTATGTTTTCAATATAAATAGGTGATAACATAGACAATTCTAGAGATCAATCCAACCTTCTTAATTTGCAGGTGTGCACATTTAAGTTAAAAATCTTGTCTGTGATCAAACTTCCTTTCATATAAGATGTGGAAGGAAATTAATTATAGTGACTTTGAAAAGAGGTAGTGTCATAAATCTAAATTATAAAATACTAATTAGACTCATAAAGGGAGTGTATATTAATTCCAGCAAAGATCAGAGTCTCTCACCTTCATGGCTTTTACAGCTTGCGATCCCGAGTAATCAAATTCACCTGCCTGACCAATGGACAGACCTCCGGATCCTAGGATAAGGACTTTGGAAACCTGTAAGCAATAAGAAGATAGCATTGCTTTTATTATTAAGATGGGGAAATTAGTCATTGTTAAGTATGGGAAAGATAAACTATATTGTCTGTGTTTATGTGGTGATTTAAAGTACAATGTTTTGAAATATACATAATATATGAGTAAAAAGGCCAACAATTTAAACATCTCTAATTTCAAAAAGGAATTTCCAAAGGCCATGGTTTTTTTCACTTAAGTAAAAACTTTTTGGAAGAGGTCTACATTTTAATTAAACATATATAAATATCTAAAAATAACTACATAAATATATATGGAAATGTATATGTGTATACATAATAAATATAATTTCTATATATAATTTTTAGATAAAAACCTCCTTAAAATTTAATTGACTAAATGTGTTACTGTTCCATGGGTTTCTACTGGACAAAGAATAGGCATAAATACAAACAAGCCCTTCCTAACAAACGAAGAGAAAACACAGGAGGCAAGGGGACACAGGGACACCTTCATATTAACATTTTGCCTTTACTTTGCAGTTCAGTCCGGAAATATTTACAGAAAATACAGTAATGAAAAGATCATGTTTTGGCAGCATACTGAAATTCATACAAATTGTATATATGAGTTCAAGCAAATAATAATTCTGCTTATTTTTTAACCACAACTGCCAAGCCCTTCAGAGGAGAAAAATGTTGTAGGTCACTGCAAGAGACAAGGACTTGGGAAACTTGTTTTGTATTTATGGAGTGCCTGCTATGTGCAATGCAATGTAGAATCCCAAATTACACGTTTCCCTCACTATTTAAAAAAAGAAAAGCATCTGAAAAACATGAGTTGATATTTTGAGAAATACACTGTATGGTGGGGTGGCTTCTTTAGCTACCAAGAATCCACATTGAGTGGCTGGATTACCTCCCATCTCTCCATCTCAGGAAAAAAGACTGTCACAGAAATCTAAAACAAACCATCTAACTCAATTTATCATTTCATGTAAACATATAAATCAATTCTTTTTGTTCATAAAAAGAGGATTATATATATATGTATGTATATACTTAAAAATATACATACACCCTTCTAAATTTTATGTAATAATGGTGTGGGTGTGGGTGTGCCTTAACTATGAAGGAAATTTTCCATATTAAATACATATTCAAACAAATACGGAGTCGAGTCTTACACTATATTAATCCTTATCTATCTGCTCTTTAGAGGTATTGGGTTGTCCAAAAGTTCGTTTGGGTTTTTCGATGAAACAAAAATTTCTATCATCTATAATGATTCTGTAGCCTGAACTGTATCTCAAGCATACACAGGGTGGTGGTTTATTGAGTAATGGAAAATATATCAAATTTGAAACTAAATTAAACCTTATTCTCTGTTAAATTATTTTCATTACAAATGTTCTAGAAGAAGTGAACTTTAAAAGATACGATTTTTAAATCAAAACATGAAGATCCCAATGAACATCCAATGAATCATCTAGAACAGACCAAATAATTAGATGCTAAAATGATGGGTGATTGCAATATTACCAATCATTTTTCATAGACATCAAAAAGGTTTACATCATTCACTTAAAAAAGAAGTCATCACACAATAGAGAAAATCCAAAATACATAAACGAAAAGGAAGCCCACATATACTGACCTCAACTCGAGATGCTACTAGGGCCGGCTTCGGTAGAACTGATGTAATTGTGGTACCTTTCTCCTTCTTTATCAGTGAGAAAAAGGAATCAAACAGGTACTAGAAAAAAAATATAGCCAACTAGTTAGAAGCTTCAAAACTCACAGAATTCTCAGATAAAATACAGTATACCCAGTTCAAGTTGAACTTTAGATAAGTAACAAATAACTTTTTAGGATGAGTATTGCTATGCAGTATTTGTTTTTTGTTTTTGTTTTTGTTTTTGTTTTTGTTTTGCCAAAGCTGGCAAAACTAAATATTTACTACTATAAGAATTAGATCAAATAAACACTTCTAACTGCTCATGTCAAATCCTATTAAAAGAAAGTTTTCAATATAGGTATACATATAACTGATTCACTTTGTTGTACAGCAGAAACTAACACAACATTGTAAAGCAATTATAATCTAGTAAAGATGTAAAAAAAAAGTTTTCAGCAGAGAATGAACATTTCAAATAATGCCTTCTGAGAATGTCATTTTCAGCCCCTTAATTATGAATCATTTTCTTCTTCTAAATAAAATTCTAACTATGCAAAAAAAATGAAGCTATATTACTTATGCACCCTAAAGTTAGAAATAACTGGATATTTAAATTTTCTATCAGGTCAAAAATATCTCTAAAGATTGTATTATGTATTAAAATATCTCTAAGGTTATTCTTAAACTTTATCAATGATTTACTTCCACTGTTGCACTAGAGGTGACAAATTTCAACAAAGATATTTATTTTGCAACTATTTGGCAGGACAGGAGAAAAAAAGAACTAAGTGATTCTGGATATCACATATCTTAATTTCAGTGTTCCTAATCTGAAGTCCTACTATAGGCAAATAATTTAAATTTTAAGTTAAAAAATTATTAACATGCATTAGGCAATAGATATATGAAACTAAATTTTATTTTTGAGTGTCATCATGGGTAGGTAATGTTGTAGTGACTTTGGCTATTAAGAACCATTCTTTCCTAATAATATTAAAACAAGAACAAAATACAAATATCTGAAAAGGCAACTCAGGGATGAGGAAGTAGAGTCTACAATGGGAAAATTTTTATTCTCCTCTTTGTTTTACCCAGGTGTCTATTCTGAGAGCATCTGCTGATAAGGAAGAATTGTCAGCATTACTACTGGAGGCCCTAGGGTATAGGAGAGGAAGAGTCACTTCAGACTTCCCAGACTTTTCTGAGTATCACCACAAGCTCTTGTTTGGAAAGATGTTCTTAAACATTGCACCAGAAGCTTACAAAATAAGTAAAAATATTTAAATTAAAAACAAAACTCCTCTAAGCATTCCTTATGGTTCTCTTAAGCCATCTGACTCGTATGCATGCGCATGTATACCCTCCCCGACACCCCTGACCTCCTTCCTGCTCCTGCTGCTGTTTATTTTCCCTTCGTGGCTACGCAAACAGTTGCCATAGGGATTTTTGTGAAGTCACAGATGGGGGATTAAAATTTCATTTCAGTTATGAGAATGAGATAGCAAGAGGGAATTCATTTGCATAGTACCACAATTGTAAATTTCAGAACTAAATATATTAGAATGATACTCGTTTAAATAAAAATCACATTGCATCAGTTTCTTAAGCGCTTTCCCACTTTAACTGTTTAAAACGATAGAAATTTCCTCCATGATATTCATGGGGAAATTTTCTTACAATATAGGCATTATCAAAGCACTCTTTTTTTTTTTTTTTTTTTGCAGTACGCAGGCCTCTCACTGCTGTGGCCTCTCCCATTGCAGAGCACAGGCTCCGGACGCGCATGCTCAGCGGCCATGGCTCACGGGCCCAGCCGCTCCGCGGCATGTGGGATCTTCCCGGACCGGGGCACGAACGTGCGTCCCCTGCATCGGCAGGCGGACTCTCAACCACTGCACCACCAGGGAAGCCCCAAAGCACCCTTTTTAAGAATGTTCTGTACTAAGACCACCCAGGTGATTATTTTGGTTTCTCAATTTTTCACATAAATATATTTCTGATTTAAACAATTTTAATACATAATGGGCCTCATCTTTCTGACATACCTCAGTGTCTGTTGGCCCTGGGCTGACTTCTGGGTGGAACTGCACACCAAAGAAGGGTTTGCTCTCATGCATAATCCCCTAAAGGAAAAAGAAACGGGAAGAAATTCCTTCAGTAGCAAAGAATGTCAACCAGGACTAGGTATGATTCAGTGGACAATAAAGTCCAAACTTTAAAAACTAAGTTAAAAGTTTGAGAACATTCTAAAAACAAACAGTACTAATACAAATAGGCCAATAAAGATTCAACTGGTGTCGTTCCCTTACTAAAAACAACTGATTTGGTCTATAGCCTTTGAGGCCCCTCTAGGCTCTGGTTCAGAATAAACTCAAATCCTCTTCTTTTCTCCAACTCCTAAATTACTTCTCCAAGGGTCTTCTCAAAGGCTACTTCAGTGCAAGTGAGTCCCAGAGACCCACGTAGACTAGGCTCAAACAGACCTCCACCAATCACCCATTAGCAATGAATGTGTAAGACAGCCATTGACTAACCACTCAAATTGTGGCTCTTAATGAGTCAACCGATAAGAGAATAAGACAGAGAGAAATGACTTTTTAAAAAGCAGAGGGCTGTGGGAAATAATCTGTGACAAGAATTCTTCCACATACACACCCCAGAAAAGCCCACATAAACAAGGGAAAGGTAATTGTAAAACAGAGTATTAAAAGTCCTGCACTTCTCATCACACACTCAATGGGTTTACTGAGAGCACTTACCTCATTTGTTTGATCATTGACATTCACAAAAAGTGGTTTCCAACCAGCAGGAAGAGTGCTGTCCAGGGCATAGCCATGATTCTGAGCAGTAATGAAAGCCTGTCTGTTCGTGATATTCAAAACAGGCTGATTCTGCCCTCTGGAGGGAAAAGGGGAAAAAGAATATGGAAAAGGAAAAGTGAAGAAAAGAATATAAATGCATTAGTTGTAAAATAGTGAGCAAGAAAAGCCTATTAAAATTCAAATGTTTCAATTGCTTAGTGAAAATTACTGCATGAGAAAAGTCACAGATTGTTAAGCCCAATAATTTTAGGAAAAAATTCAATTCAGGAAGCTTTGCTGTGTGTTAAATATCAGTTCTATTAAACTTCTGTAATCAGTTTTAGAAAAGGGGAATTGCACTCATAACAAAAAGCTAAGATTTGCTCACTAGCTTAACAGAGACACATATAAGCCACTTATTTTAAGGGAGCTACAGTAATTTTAAAGCCAAAGAAGAGTTCTTGGGGGATAATAAAGAGATAACTACTCAGTCCTGAATCAACCTGAATTATACTTTATGTGGAGGGTGGACTGTGAAGGAAAGTTCCATGTTGAATAAATTAACATCATTTGGGGTAAGGAAGTAAAACCAAGAGGAACTGAAGATTTCTTGGTTCTTAAGTCACACTAGAGTTTTACAATGTTATCAGTGCTCTGAAATCAAGCTTAAAATCAGAACAATTTCCCTTGGAATGTTATTTGATTGAGTATTATAACTTCAATGTATGCCAAGGAAAGGAAAATAACTTTAAACTACAGCAAAGTTATCGTTAGAGAAGGCTGCCTTTCCAAAATGCAATAAAAGTGGTATCAGGTAGTCAGACAACTGTGAACCGTATAATAGTGTGCTTATCGATTTATTCTGAAGAAAATGGCACGTAAGTTCTCTAAGTCTTTTCGGTTTAGTTACTACCAGTATTTCAGAGCCAGTTTGACATGTAAACAGAAGCATAACTGCCTTACCTGTTGGCCATGGACATTTTGTAGGCTTGGGCACCGGCCGCCAATCCTGTTATTAAATTTCCTGTACTGATTCCAAACAATGGTTCCTTGCGATCGCTCTCCAAGATCTAAGTCAGGGAAAAATTTTATTACTCCAGAAGAACGATTCCAAAACATGCAATCTCTGAAGGAATAAAATGAAGCATTCTTTTTTTTCTTAGTTTACAAGGTAAAGAGAATAGTAATTGAATAAAAAGTTAGACGATAAATAAGGACGGGATTGACAATTTGCAGCATTGAAGTTCAATAGAATGTACTTAACATCCAGACTAAACTACATCTAATTTAATATTTCTCTGGAACCTTGAAGGTCTTATAGGTCCCAAGTTGTCATTTTCCAGTTGTACAGACAACACATTTGGAGATTGGACTCCAGCTCTCTGCACTCAAGGACACAATCCCAGTCACTTTGTCTAAAGTTCTTTGTTCTTCTTCCTGTTGAACTCTCTCCTCGTTGGTTCCCCCTGTATACTATCTGTGCTGACATTGCCTCAGAGGTCACAAATAGGAGTACTAAAAAATTACTTGTATAAATAAAATATATTACAGCTTTTTCGGCCATGCAGAGCAGACTCTCTCCACTTCACACACAGACACAGACTATCCCAGGTTCACTGCACCTTTTTGACATTCTGAATTAGTGGTTGTGCAAGAGCTGGGTTCCCAGGTCCTCCGGCAATTAAAAGCCCATCATACTCCATCTTGGTGAAATCATGATTCCAGGGCACTACATGCACTTCCGCTCCTCGCTGGAAAAGAAACACAAGAATGGTCAATTTAATAACATTTTTCTTCGCCAAAGTGGTAAACCTTCTCTTGGCTAATTAACCCCGAAAGGGAAGGGAAACAGAGTCCACGATTCAAATAAATAATGCTGAGCAAAAAACTCTCTGTTGACTCATATTTTGTGTGATGTAAATGGACCCTAGGATAGAAAGTGGAGGAAAAAAACACTATTTACATTTTGATTCTGAAAAAATACATAATGCATTTCCCCACACTTCAGGAGGTTCTAGACCTAAAGGCTTCATGACTGGGCACACAGGAATACAGTTTATCTTCCCTAGCTCTGGGAGAGGGAGTTGCAAAAGAGAAGATAAATTCCTTTCTCCAAAATTTAATTTGGTCCACCTCTCACCTTTTTCAATTCTGTATTTTTTTTTTTTTTTTTTTTTTTTTGCGGTACACAGGCCTCTCACTGTTGTGGCCTCTCCTGTTGTGGAGCACAGGCTCTGGACGCGCAGGCTCAGCGGCCATGGCTCACGGGCCTAGCTGCTCCGTGGCATGTGGGATCTTCCCGGACTGGGGCACGAACCCGTGTCCCCTGCATCGGCAGGCGGACTCTCAACCACTGTACCACCAAGGAAGCCCTCAATTCTGTATTTTTTGTCTGACCAAATTTTAGTGACTTCTTTCCTAGGGATTTTTCATATTATCTATAATACCTATATTCTGATAGAAAAATTAGAACTTTTCTATACAAAAGTGGATGGGAAGATGTCTTTGATTATTTTGCTAGAAGCATTTCCTGATATAAGAATTTGAGAGAAGTTTCTTTGGAGGGGTTTCCAGGAAATACCAATAGAAAGCAACATGGGGAAAGACCCTAATAAAGTGTGCATTTTGGGGCAGTTACCACAATGAAGAAAAGGAGCTTCAGCCCACTGGGGAATTCTGAGAGCCAGTGTAGCATATTTCACCTAACAACAGCTTAGCAATGTGGCAAAGGAGCTGGGGAATTTCTACTCTGTCATTGATTGGGGCTGCTCCAGGGATCATTAATTCTATGTCATTTCCTGCCTGCCAGCAGCCTCCAACCAACCAAAGAGAGCTCTGAGGCAATAAGATGCAGACACTTGCAATTAGAAGATGAACAAAATGCCTTAAGATGATAAAATGAGAGGGAGATATGGCTAGGCCAACCACAGCATCTACTATTTAAGGGTCCACGCACATTTTTGTTAATAAAATTGACCAGCATTCAAAATCATGATCTGGATGTTGGTGATATTCTATAACAAAAAAAGTGAATTGAAGAATTCTCCTTTACCCATGCTAATTTGGTGTTATGCAAATATATCTAGGGGTGGGGTGCATGTGTATAAGAGAAATAGAAAGACAAAGAGACAGAGGGAGACAGAGAGAGAAAGAGAAGGAGAAATCTCAACAAAACAATGTTTAAGAAAACATTGTGGGCTTCCCTGGTGGCGCAGTGGTTGAGAGTCCGCCTGCCGATGCAGGGGACACGGGTTTGTGCCCTGGTCCGGGAAGATCCCACATGCCACGGAGCGGCTGGGCCCGTGAGCCATGGCCGCTAAGCCTGCTCGTCTGGAGCCTGTGCTCCGCAATGGCAGAGGCCACAACAGTGACAGGCCCGCATAACGCAAAAAAAAAAAAAAAAAGAAAAAAGAAAACATTGTAATAATGGTTACGTTCTCCTCAAGTATTTTTTAAGGTCTAATTTTAGTTGGTTCTCTAAGAGTTGATATAAAGCAATGTGCAAGTTTGTACTATATCAGGGCATAATCCCTACAAACATGTGGTACATAATAAATGTAACCCAAAGGGGGAGTTCTCCTACTGACTACCTTTTTGGTTATCTCTAAACCCCAAGAAATTGAGTGTGTCTTGTCTCAGAATGTCCGTCAGTAAGTGAAAAGAACAGTCTTCATTTCCTTCTGTGTTTTTGTGGCCTTTGAGGTTTTTGGGTTTTTTTTAACAGAAATCTACATCTCTAATTTTAACAGAAATAAATGTGTTATCTAATAGATCAAAGGCAACAAGAAGAGAGTATATCCCCTGACATTCTGACAGAATACACAAGCTTTCTCTGAAACAGATAGAGGAAATCAGATTAACACTAATGATCAATATTAGAAACCCCCAACCTTGAGATGGAACAAATTACTTACCTTTACTAGTAAGCGGATTACATTGTTTTTTATCCCACAGTCTACAGCTACCACTTTCGTGGGATTTCCTTTGCCATACACCTTGACATCCTGCCATTTTAAAAACCAGAGAGTAAGAGAGAAGGTCCAGCTATGAGCAACACACCAATATCATAAACACATCTCAGGATGCTCTGCACTTGGTAACAGATTGACTGCTAACTACTAGGGAGTGGCTGGCAGTTAACAATCAATTTGTAAGAAAGGCACAGCAAATGCCACAAACTCTATCTTCTTCATGAGAACAAAGTACCTTGCTGTTTTGTATAAAAAGTTGATTACAGTAATAACAGTTATCCCTAAGAAATTGGTTGCTTCCATAATTAACAAATATCTTTCCCATGTTTGGCCTCATTAACAACCAGTAGCAATGGCATTTCCAAGTATTATTGCCTGATTCAGCACTAAACAGATGTAGTGATAGATATATCATGCTTTAAATACCATTTGATCCTCAACTTGCAATAAAGTTTGGATGAGATAGCGCTGTTGTGCGTTAGGCTTATGCAGTGGGGCTAATGGATAAAATCAGTCTGAGTCGGAGGACTTGCTAAGCTAGTGTAGACCCCTGGTCCCTTTAGGTTACTGTGCAATCATTTGCATTTAAATGGTAGACTTCATAAAAGGATCCCAGAGCATATCATAATCATTACCTATGTTTTAAGCACTGCTTGGAGTCAGATCCATTTTCACAGGCATTTACCCAAGAAGTAGTTCCCCAAAGTCATAAGAGAAGAAATAATAGAGAGAGAGAGAAAGCCTAGAGGGCTGGGTGCCCACACTGGTCCCAGCTTCAAGAGTCAGCTAGCACATTCTGAATTTAGAATGATTTCAAAGTTTATGAAAGGTTTTAGATGAAATTTGCAACCTGGTGTCTACACAAACACACCATATACTCTCTGTACAGAATGACAGAAGTAAGCAAGACCTCACAGAAACTGGGATATATGAATTTGCTAGGAATCTCCAAGAGAGGAATATATTATGCAGTATTTTTCAACCTTATTTGACCACAGAATTTTTTTAAGGTGACTTTCTCCAGGCCAATACTTCTCACATTTGGAAAATCTAGACTAGATCCCCAAGGTAGTTCTAAACTCTAAAATTCTATAAAAATAGCCCTCTATCATGCTGTGTCTCAAACAAAATCACTTCATAGGAAAATATGCTAAAACCTCTTTCTCCTATTTGTCTGAGCCACCCTGCTGTCTCTTTTCCTGCAGTTACTGCTCAGGCTAGGCTTTCACAAGTTTTGTCCTAATTAGTTGCAATAACTTTCTAGTTATCTGCTCTTTTATCCAGTTTACTTTGCTCCAAAATGATGCCAAATGGGTTCCCAGTAGTCTCCAAGTTAGCTGATTTATTTAGCCAACGATACTAAACCATCTAGCTCTAGCGCCGTCCATCTCCACTCATCTTTGGCCAAATGCGAGAACCTATATGTGTGAACCCTTAGGTCGGCCACACCAAACTACACATAACTCTTCAAAGACACCGTATCGTCTCATACTTCTGTGCCTTTCAACACATGCCATTTCCTCTGCCTGAAACGAAGTTCTCCTTGTTCTCCATCTACCGAATTGCTCCTTATGCCTCAGAACAAGCGTAATTCCTCGCAGAACCTCCCCTGATCCACCTATTTCATTGGATGTTTCGCCACACATGCCTTTATGGTACCTCATGCACATTCCAAGGACAGCATTTATCATAGTATTCTCTCCATGGCGCCTACTTGCTTGCCTACCCCACCAATCTCTATGGTCCCCAAGGACAGAGGCTGTAGCCCAAGAGACTCACAACTACATTAACAGATATTCAATCAAAAGCAACACATCTTTCTAAGATGTATTCTATACCTTCCTGTAAATATACAATAAACATATCTTACTTTGGGGTGATACAGTCGTCATCCTGAATACTACTCTTTGAACTGAGCTATAATACACTAAATCTTCAGTGTGCTCAGGAATACTTTTCCCTGCACAAAATGACCCCAGATTCTGATTACTGTACTGGGTCTGATTTCTATAAAGTGTTCCTGGCTCTCTGGCAGACCATTCGCTCTGACTCCTGATATTCAATTGAACGCCCTTTTATTTGACATTGTTAAAGTCTTGAGCTAAGGAACCACAAGAGGAGAGAAGAAAAATTAAAACAACAGTAAACAGCCTCTAAATCAGGCCATGAAGATCACTCTGTAAGTAAAAGTTATAACTTTAAATGCACTGATTTTGTAATATATCAATTTTAACTGCTATGAGACCCTTTTCTCCTTCCCCCTCTGATGCTTCTGGAAGATGACCTCTACCTAAAAGAAGATTTTGATATTACAAAAGAGGAAGGTCTAAAGGGAATAAAATAAAACTACAAAACATGAAGGAAAATTTCTCACCTTGGTTGAAACCTCAGCAATCAAATTCTGCTTATTTGGATCCACAAAGTCCACAGACTGACCTTCAAATTCAATCTTCCCAAGCATGGTACCCTATCAAATTAAAAAATTAGACAGTTAACAGGGAGCAATGATGCAGGTGCTGACAGTTAAATTCACAGGGACTTACACAGCTGCTCCACTATTTAGATGTCTTTAGAACATACTCATAACCATCAGCAAGAGATCTTCATCTTCTCAACTAGGAAAGGTGAAGCAGTGTGCATGGTACATTTTGGGAAACACTATGAGAAGGTACCAGCTAGCAAGGTTAATCTGTGAAAACTTTACCTTAGTTCTTTTAGGGCTGAGACAGTCACCTGGGGTAAGCAAAGTCAAAGGGCAACAGAATTCAGGTCTCCAGTAGATGCAAATCAGAGTATTTAGAGTACTTATGACCTAAAGCTATTTCGTGGGTGACATCGACAAAATAATCGATTGAGAAGAAAAAAGAAATCTAAAAATAGCTGAAAATTGAAAAAGAATGCAAACTTATTAGAGAGCAAAATTCACAAACAAAAAACTGTGAAATGCTGTATAAGTCACAAACTTTGAGAAGTTGCAATGAAAGGGTTCGCTGCTTTAGACATGCTAATAAGGGCTTGAACTTTAGAGTACCCTTAACCCTCTGTAAAGTTTTCACAAATTAACCTTGCTAGCTTGAACGTGGCAAATGTTGTATTATTCTTAGCTGTCTTGAGATTTACTTATTTGTTAGTAAGTCTACGTTGACCTATTTAGAAAATGGTATATTTTGTAATCAAGACTTTATTGAGGGAGAGAACAAATCAAAATAATTCATTGATTTGCTTTTCTCCAACGAAATTGTTGCACTGAAGGAAATAAAGGAAAGCCTTTATTTCCCTTTGAAATGCATTCCTTAGGAGAAGGAGTAACTTGGGAGTGAGTGAGTACCAGCAACATGGTTAGAGGGTCAAATGGTTATTTCAATGTGATTATTAAAACCAGAGTACTACCTCACACTCTGGGAAAAATAGTAAAAATCACCTTGCACTTCCATACTGGATTATTAAGTTTCATAGTGATCTCCACTTACTTTTATAATCCAAATCACAGAAGTCCTTGACTATAGTTACGGATCCCTAATTTTGAAATTCCGTTTTCAGTTCTCATTCCCTTTTTCTCAAAGCATGCTGAATGACAAACACCCTTACTTTTCAACCTAAGACTAATAGAACTGAAAGCCACAACATAGTTTTGTTGTTGTTGTTGTTGTTTTTAACATCTTTATTGGAGTATAATGGCTTTACAATGGTGTGTTAGTTTCCGCTTCATAACAAAGTGAATCAGCTATACATATACATATATCCCCATATCCCCACCCTCTTGCGTCTCCCTCCCACCCTCCCTACCCTACCCCTCTAGGTGGTCACAAAACACCCAGCTGATATCCCTGAGCTATGCAGCTGCTTCCCACTAGCTATTTTACATTTGGTAGTGTATATATGTCCATGCCACTATCTCACTTCGTCCCAGCTTACCCTTCCCCCTCACGGTGCCCTCAGGTCCATTCTCTACGTCTGCATCTTTATTCCTGTCCTGCCCCTAGGTTTTTTAGAACCATTTTTTCTTTTAGATTCCATATATATGTGTTAGCATACGGTATTTGTTTTTCTCTTTCTGACTTACTTCACTATGTATGACAGACTCCAGGTCCAACCACCTCATTACAAATAACTCAATTTCATTTCTTTTTATGGCTAAGTAATATTCCATTGTATATACGTGCCACATCTTTTTTTTTAATTAAAAAAAATTTAATTTTATTTAATTTTTTATACAGCAGGTTCTTATTAGTTATCCATTTTATACATATTAGTGTACATATGTCAATCCCAATTTCCCAATTTATCACACCACCACCACCCTGCCGCCACATTCCTCCCTTGGTGTCCATACGTTTGTTCTCTACAACTGTGTCCCAATTTCTGCCCTGCAAACTGGTTCATCTGTACCATTTTTCTACGTTCTACACATATGCGTTAACATACAATATTTGTTTTTCCCTTTCTGACTTACTTCCCCCTGTATGACAGTCTCTAGATCCACCCACGTCTCTACAAATGACCCAATTTCGTTCCTTTTTATGGCTGAGTAATATTCAATTCTATATATGTACCACATCTTCTTTATCCATTTGTCTGTCAGTGGGCATTTAGGTTTCTTCCATGTCCTGGCTATTGTAAATAGTGCTGCAATGAACATGGGGGTGCATGTGTCTTTCTGAATTATAGTTTTCTCTGGGTATACGCCCAGTAGTAGGATTGCTGGGTCATATGGTAATTCTATTTTTAGTTTATCAAGGAACCTCCATACTGTTCTCCATAGTGGCCGTATCAATTTACATTCCCACCAACAGTGCAAGAGGGTTCGTTTTCTCCACATCCTGTCCAGTATTTGTTGTTTGTAGCTTTTCTGATGATGCCCATTCTAACTGGTGTGAGGTGATACCTCATTGTGGTTTTGATTTGCATTTCTGTAATAATTACTGATGTTGAGAAGGTTTTCATGTGCTTCTTGGCCATCTGTATGTCTTCTTTGGAGAAATGTCTATTTAGGTCTTCTGCCCATTTTTGGATTGGGTTGTTTGTTTTTTTAATATTGAGCTGCATGAGCTGTTTATATATTTTGGAGATTAATCCTTTGTCATTGATTCCTTTGCAAATATCTTCTACCATTCTGAGGGTTGTCTTTTCGTCTTGTTTGTAGTTTCCTTTGCTGTGCAAAAGCTTTATGTTTCATTTGTTTATCTTTGTCTTTCTTTCCATGACTCTAGGAGGTGGATCCAAAAAGATCCACCTCAAAACACTCAAAGAGTGTTCTGCCTATGTTTCCCTCTAAGAGTTTTATAGTGTCTGGTCTTACATTTAGGTCTCTAATCCATTTTGAGTTTATTTTTGTGTATGGTGTTAGGGAGTGTTCTAATTTCATTCTTTTACATATAGCTGTCCAGTTTGCCTAGCACCATTTATTGAAGCGACTGTCTTTTCTCCATTGTATATCCTTGCCTCCTTTGTCATAGCTTAGTTGACAAGAACGACCTTGATCATTACATAGTGTCCTTCCTTGTCTCTTGTAACATTCTTTATTTTAAAGTCTATTTTATCTGATATGAGTATTGCTACTCCAGCTTTCTTTTGACTTCCACTTGCATGGAATATTCTTTTCCATCCCCTCACTTTCAGTCTGTATGTGTCCCTAGATCTGAAGTGGGTCTCTTGTAGACAGCATATATATGGGTCTTGTTTTTGTACCCATTCAGTGAACCTGTGTCTTCTGGTTGGATCATTTAATTCATTCACGTTTAAGGTAATTATCGATATTTATGTTCCTATTACCATTTTCTTAGTTGTTATGGGTTTGTTTTTGTAGGTCCCTTACTTGTCTTATGTTTCCCATTTAGAGAAGTTCCTTTAGCATTTCTTGTAGAGCTGGTTTAGTGGTGCTGAATTTCTTAGCTTTTGCTTGTCTGTAAATCTTTTGATTTCTCCGTCGAATCTGAATGAGATCCTTGCCGGGTAGAGCAATCTTGGTGGTAGGTTCTTTCCCTTCATCACTTTAAATATATCATGCCACTCCTTTCTGACTTACAGAGTTTCTGCTGAGAAATCAGCTGTTAACCTTATGGGAGTTCCCTTGTATATTCTTTGTCGTTTCTCCCTCGTTTCAATAATTTTTGTTTGTCTTTAATTTTTGTCAATTTGATTACTATGTATCTCGGTGAATTTCTCCTTGGGTTTATCCTGCCTGGGACTCTCTGGCTTCCTGGACTTGGGTGGCTATTTCCTTTCCCATGTTAGGGAAGTTTCTGACTATAATCTCTTCAAATATTTTCTCGGGTCCTTTCTCTCTCTCTTCTCCTTCTGGGACCCCTGTAATGCGAATGTTTTTGCATTTAATGTTGTCCCAGAGGTCTCTTAAGCTATCGTCATTTCTTTTCATTCTTTTTTCTGTTCCATGTCAGTGAATTCCACCAGTCTGTTTTCAAGGTCCGTTATCCGTTCTTCTGCTTCAGTTCTTCTGCTACTGATTCCTTCTAGTGTATTTTTCATTTCAGTTACTGTATTGTTCATCTCTGTTTGTTTGTTCTTTAATTCTTCTAGGTCTTCGTTAAACATTTCTTGCATCTTCTTGATCTTTGCTTCCATTCTTTTTCCAAGGTCCTGGATCATCTTCACTATCATTGTTCTGAATTCATTTTCTAGAAGTTTTCCTATCTACACTTCATTTAGTTGCTTCTCTGAGGTTTTATCTTGTTCCTTTACCTAGTACATAGCCCTCTGCTTTTTAATCTTGCTTGTCTTTCTAGGAATATAGTTTTGGTTCCATAGGCTGCAGGATTGTAGTTCTTCTTCCTTCTGTTGTCTGCCCTCTGGTGGATGAGGTTATCTAAGAGATTTCTGTGCCACATCTTCTTTATCTATTCATCTGTCGATGGATACTTAGGTTGTTTCCATGTCCTGGTTATTGTAAACAGAGCTGCAATGAACATTGTGGTACCTGACTCTTTTTGAATTATGGTTTTCTCAGGGTATATGGCCAGTAGTGGGATTGTTGGGTCGTATGGGAGTTCTATTTGTAGGTTTATAAGGAACCTCCATACTGTTCTCCAGAGTGGCTGTATCGATTTACATTCCCACCAAAAGTGCAAGACGGTTCCCTTTTTCTCCACACCCTCTCCAGTATATACTGTTTGTAGATTTTTTGACGATGGGCATTCTGACTGGTGTGAGGTGATATCTCATTGTAGTTTCGATTTGGATTTCTCTAATGTTTACTGACGTTGAGCATTCTTTCATGTATTTGTTGGCGATCTGTATATATTCTTTAGAGGAATGTCTATTTAGTTCTTCTGCCAATTTGTGGATTGGGTTGTTTGTTTTTTTAATATTGAGCTGCATGAGCTGCCTGTAAATTTGGAGATTAATCCTTTGTCAGTTGCTTCATTTGTAAATATTTTCTCCCATTCTGAGTATTGTCTTTTTTATGGTTTCCTTGGCTGTACAAGAGCTTTTAAGTTTCATTAGGTCCCATTTGTTTATTTTTGTTTTTATTTCCATTTCTCTAGAAGGTGGGTCAAAAAGGATCTTGCTGTGGGTTATGTCATAGAGTGTTCTGCCTATGTTTTCCTCTAAGAGTTTATAGTGTTTGGCCTTACATTTAGGTCTTTAATCCATTTTGAGTTTATTTTTGTGTATGGTGTTAGGGAGTGTTCTAATTTCATTCTTTTACATGTAGCTCTCCAGTTTTCCCAGCACCACTTATTGAAAAGGCTGTCTTTTCTCCATTCTATATTCTTGCCTCCTTTATCAAAAATAAGGGGACCATATGTGCATGGGTTTATCTCTGGGCTTTCTATCCTGTTCCATTCATCTCTTTCTGTTTTTGTGCCAGTACCATACTGTCTTAATTACTGTAGCTTTGTAGTGTAGTGTGAAGTCAGGCAGCCTGATTCCTCCAGGTCCGTTTTTCTTTCTCAGAATTGCTTTGGCTATTCGGGGTCCTTTGTGTTTGCATACAAATTGTGAAATTTTTTGCTCTAATTCTGAGAAAAATGCCATTGATAATTTGATAGGAATTGCACTGAATCTGTAGATTGCTTTGTGTAGTAGAGTCATTTTCACAATGTTGATTCTTCCAATCCAAGAACAGGGTATATCTCTCCATCTGTTTGTATCATCTTTAATTTCTTTCATCAGTGTCTTATAGTTTTCTGCATACAGGTCTTTTGTCTCCTTAGGTAGATTTATTCCTAGGTATTTTATTCTTCTTGTTGCAATGGTAAATGGGAGTGTTTCCTTAATTTCCTTTTCAGATTATTCATCATTAGTGTATAGGAATGCAAGAGGTTTCTGTGCATTAATTTTGTCTCCTTCTACTTTACCAAATTCATTGATTAGCTCTAGTAGTTTTCTGGTAGCATCTTTAGTATTCTCTATATATTTTATCATGTCATCTGCAAACAGTGACAGCTTTACTTCTTCTTTTCCAATTTGGATTCCTTTCATTTCTTTTTCTTCTCTGATTGCTGTGGCTAAAATTTCCAAAGCTATTTTGAATAATAGTGGTGACAGTGGCAACCTTGTCTTATTCCTTATTTAGTGGAAATGGTTTCAGTTTTTCACCATTGAGAACTATGTTGGCTTTGGGTGTGTCATATATGGCCTTTATTAGGTTGAGGTAAGTTCCCCCTATGCCTATCGTCTGGAGGTTTTTTGCATTTAATGGGTGTTGAATTTTGTCAAAAACTTTTTCTGCATCTATTGAGATGATCATATGGTTTTTTTCCTTCAATTTGTTAATATGGTGTATCACATTGATTGATTTGCGTATATTGAAGAATCCTCGCATTCCTGGGCTGAACCCCACCTCCTCATGGTGTATGATCCCTTTAATGTGCTGTTAGATTCTGTTTCCTAATATTTTGTTGAGGATTTTTGCATCTATGTTCATCAGTGATATTGGCCTGTAGTTTTCTTTCTTTGTGACATCTTTGTCTGGTTTTGGTATCAGGGTGATGGTGGCCTCGTAGAATGATTTGGGGACTGCTCCTCACTATGCTATATTTTGGAAGAGTTTGAGAAGGATAGGTGTTAGCTCTTCTCTAAATATTTGATAGAATTTGCCTGTGAAGACATCTGGTCCTGGGCTTTTGTTTGTTGGAAGATTTTAAATCACAGTCTCAATTTCAATGCTTGTGATTGGCCTATTTATATTTCCTATTTCTTCCTGGTTTAGTCTTGCAAGGTTGTGCATTTCTAAGAATTCGTCCATTCCTTCCATGTTGTCCATTTTATTGGCATATAGTTGCTTGTAGTAATCTTTCATGATCCTTTGTATTTCTGCAGTGTCAGTTGTTACTTCTCCTTTTTCATTTCTAATTCTATTGATTTGAGTCATCTCCCTTTTTTTCTGGATGAGTCTGGCTAATGGTTTATCAATTTTGTTTGTCTTCTCAAAGAACCAGATTTAGTTTTATTGATCTTTGCTGTTGTTTGCTTCATTTATTTTTCATTTATTTCTGATCTCATCTTTTTTATTTCTTTCATTCTGCTAACTTTGGTGGTGTTTTTGTTCTTTTTCTAATTGCTTTAGATGTAAGGTTTGGTTGTTTATTTAAGATATTTCTTGCTTCTTGAGGTAGGAATTTATTGCTATAAACTTCCCTCTTAGAACTGCTTTTGCTGCATCTCATAGGTTTTGGGTCATCATGTTTTCATCCTCATTTGTTTTTAGGTATTGTTTGATTTCCTCTTTGATTTCTTCAGTGATCTCTTGGTTATTAAGTAGTGTATTGTTTAGCCTCCATGTGTTTGTATTTTTTACAGATTTTTTCCTGTAATTGATATCTAATCTCATAGAGGTGTGGTTAGAAAAGATACTTGGTATGATTTCAATTTCCTTAAACTTACTAAGGCTTGATTTGTGACCCAAGATATGATCTATCCTGGAGAGTGTTCCATGAGCACTTGAGAAGAAAGTGTATTCTGTTGTTTTTGGATGGAATGTCCTATAAATATCAATTAAGTCCATCTTGTTTAATGTATCATTTATAGTTTGTGTTTCCTTCTTTTTTAAAATTTTGATCTTCTGTCCATTGTTGAAAGTGTGGTCTTTTTGGGTTTTTTTTTTTCGGTACACTGGCCTTTCACTGTTGTGGCCTCTCCCGTTGCGGAGCACAGGCTCCGGACGTGCAGGCTCAGTGGCCATGGCTCATGGGCCCAACCGCTCTGCGGCATGTGGGATCTTCCCGGACCGGGGCACGAACCCGTGTCCCCTGCATCGGCAGGCGGGCTCTCGACCACTGCGCCACCAGGGAAGCCCTGAAAGTGCCGTCTTAAAGTCCCCTACTACTATTGTGTTACTGTCGATTTCCCCTTTCTTGGCTGTTAGTATTTGCCTTATGTATTGACGTGCTCCTATGTTGGGTGCATAAATACTTACAATTGTTATATCTTCTTTTTGGGTTGATCCCTTGATCATTATGTAGTGTCCTTCTTTGTCTCTTGTAATAGTATTTATTTTAAACTCTATTTTGTCTGATATGAGAATTGCTACTCCAGCTCTCTTTTGATTTCCACTTCCATGGACTATCTTTTTCCATCCCTTCACTTTCAGTTCTTTATGTCCCTGGTGTGAAGTGGGTCTGTTATAGACAGCATATATGCAGGTGTTGTTTTGTATCCATTCAGCCAGTCTATGTGTTTTGGTTGGAGCATTTAATCCATTTACATTTAAGGTAATTATCGATATGTATGTTCCTACTACCATTTTCTTAATTGTTTTGGGTTTGTTATTGTAGGTCTTTTCCTTCTCTTGTGTTTCCTGTCTAAAGAATTTCCTTTAGTATTTGTTGTAAAGTTGGTTTGGTGGTGCTGAATTCTCTTAGCTTTTGCTTGTCTGTAAAGGTTTTAATTTCTGCATCGAATCTGAATGAGATCCTTGCTGGGTAGAGTAATCTTGGTTGTAGGTTTTTCCCTTTCATCACTTTAAATATGTCCTGCCACTCCCTTCTGGCTTGCAGAGTTTCTGCTGAAAGATCAGCTGTTAACCTTATGGGGATTCCCTTGTGTGTTATTTGTTGTTTTTCGCTTGCTGATCTTAATATTTTTTCTTTGTATTTAATTTTCGATAGTTTGATTAATATGTATCTTGGCTTGTTTCTCCTTGGAATTATCCTGTATCGGACTCTCTGCATTTCCTGGACTTGATTAACTATTTCCTTTCCCACATTAGGGAAGTTTTGAACTATAATCTCTTCAAATATTTTCTCAGTCCCTTTCTTTTTCTCTTCTTCTTCTGGGACCCCTATAATTCGAATGTTGGTGCATTTAATATTGTCCCAGAGGTCTCTGAGAGTGTCCTCAATTCTTTTCCTTCTTTTTTCTTTATTCTGCTCTGCAGTAGTTATTTCCACTCTTTTATCTTCCAGGTCACTTATCCATTCTTCTGCCTCAGTTATTCTGCTATTGATTCCTTCTAGAGAAGTTTTAATTTCATTTATTGTGTTGTTCATCATGTTTGTTGGCTCTTTAGTTCTCATATGTCCTTGTTAAACATTTCTTGTATTTTCTCCATTCTATTTCCAAGATTTTGGATCATCTTTACTATCATTACTCTGAATTCCTTTTCAGGTAGACTGCCTATTTTCTCTTCATTTGTTTGGTCTGGTGGGTTTTTACCTTGCTCCTTCATCTGCTGTGTGTTTCTCTGTCTTCTCATTTTGCTTAACTTACTGTTTTCGGTGTCTCCTTTTCGCAGACTTCAGGTTTGTAGTTTCTGTTGTTTTTGGTGTCTGCCCCCAGTGGCTAAGGTTTGTTCAGTGGGTTGTGTAGGCTTCCTGGTGGAGGGGACTAGTGCCTGTGTTCTGGTGGATGAGGCTGTATCCTGTCTTTCTGGTGGGCAGGACCGCATCCAGTAATGTGTTTTGGGGTGTCTGTGACCTTATTATGATTTTAGGCAGCCTCTCTGCTAATGGGTGTGGTTGTGTTCCTGTCTTGTTATTCGTTTGGCATAGGGTGTGCAGCACTGTAGCTTGCTGGTCATTGAGTGGAGATGGGTCTTAGTGTTGAGGTGGAGATATCTGGGAGAGCTTTCGCCATTTGATATTAGGTGGAGCTGGGAGTTCTCTGGTGAACCAATGTCCTGAACTCGGCACTCCCACCTCAGAGGCACAGCCCTGACACCCGGCCAGAGCACTAAGACCCTGTCAACCACACGGCCACTCACAAAAAGAGAAAAAGGGGAAAAAAAAAAAAAATATATATATATATATAGTTACTCTCAAAGTCCACTCCCTCAATTTTGGGATGATTCATTGTCTATTCAGGTATTCCAGAGATGCAGGGTACATTTAGTTGATTGTGGAGATTTAATCCACTGCTCCTGAGGCTGCTTGGAGGAATTTTCCTTTCTCTGTTCGCAGAGCTCCTGGGGTTCAGCTTTAGATTGGCCCCGTCTTTGCGTGTAGGTCGCCTGAGGGCGTCTTTTCTTCGCTCAGACAGGACAGGGTTAAAGGAGCAGCTGATTAGGAGGCTCTGGCTCACTCAGGCCGGGGGGCGGGGGGGTGGGGGTGGGGAGGGAGGGGTATGGTATGTCAGGCGAGCCTGCAGCGGCAGAGGACAACATGTCCTTGCAACAGCCTGAGGTGTGCTGTGTGTTCTCCTGGGGAAGTTGTCCCTGGATCACGGCACCCTGGCACTGGCAGGCTGCACAGGCTCCTGGGAGGTGAGGTGTGGAGAGTGACCTGTGCTTGCACACAGGCCTCTTGGTGGCTGCAGCAGCAGCCTTAGCATTTCATGCCCGTTTCTGGTGTCTGCTCTGATAACTGTGGCTTGTGTCTGTCTCTGGAACTGATTTAGGTGGTGCTCTGAATCTGCTCTCCTTGCACACCCCGAAACAATGGTCTCTTGCCTCTTAGGCAGGTCCAGACTTTTTCCCGGCCTCTCTCCTGCTTAGCTGTGGTGTACTAGCCCCCTTCAAGCTGTGTTCACGCGGCCAACCCCAGTCCTCTCCCTGGGATTTGACCTCCGAAGTCCGAGCCTCAGCTCCCAGCCTCCGCCTGCCCCAGTGGATGAGCGGACAAGCTTCTCGGGCTGGTGAGTGTTTGTCGGCACCGATCCTCTGTGTGGGAATCTCTCCGCTTTGCCCTCCGCAGCCCTGTTGCTGCGCTCTCCTCCATGGCCCCGAAGCTTCCCCGCTCTGCCACCTGCAGCCTCCGTCAGTGAAGGGGCTTCCTAGTGCATGGAAACCTTTCCTCCTTCACAGCTCCCTCCCAGAGGGGCAGGTCCCGTCCCTATTCTCTTGTCTCTGTTCTTTTCTTTTTTCTTTTGCCCTACCCAGGTACGTGGGGACTTTCTTGCCTTTTGGGAGGTCTGAGGTCTTCTGCCAGCATTCAGTAGGTGTTCTGTAGGAGTTGTTCCACATGTAGATGTATTTCTGATGTATTTGTGGGGAGGACGGTGATCTCCACGTCTTACTCCTCCGCCATCTTGAAGGTCTCCCCCTCAACATATGTTTTTAATATGAGCCCATATCACTCATAATCAAATATAATAGGCAATACCACTATTTTGTTTGTGCTAATCTATTCAGCCAAACTTTGAAAACCTAATTGCCTCTGATAAAAGAAGGGCTCACCTTAAACTAACCTATCACATGAAGAACATGATATGGTCTTGTAAAGTGTTTTCCCAAATACTAGGACTGATTATATTCTATTCAACCTGCCAAATCTACAGCTTGAATTGAATTTCCCAATTTTATTCCCTTCCCATTCTGGTATCCTCATCATTGTTTACTGCTCCCACAACATCACTGGGCTACAAAAATCTACCTGGGACATATAATCTCACTAACATCTATTCTCAGGAATATCATGGAGGAGGGAATAAAATCAGAGATAGAGTAGAAGGACTGCATAAATTCTCAGTGTCTTTCTTCTGGTCATGGGTATGTGGCCATGTTCTTATTTTCAAAGCTGTTCTTTCTGTTTATAGAGATCCTGTGTCTACACATATGCCAACAATCTACAATAGATTTTCTTGAAGAATCCTTTTCACTTTGAAATTGTATCTTTTTTTCTTTTTTAAGAAAAAATATATAATTTAATGAGAAAACTTTGGTGGCATTAAGGGAATTTAGTTAACATTCATGAGATAAAGTTTCTTTCTGTTCTGGGATATGAAGGTTTCTATAACAAGTGTCCACCTCTTATAACAAGAAGGAAGTAGATGGGGCTGAGATATTCTCAGAAGAAGGGTCAAATATCTCATCTAGCAGATATGAAAGCAAAAGATAAACTTACCTTCATCTTGGTCATTGGAACAATTTCAAGAAAGACTATATAACTGAGGTAATACATGCAGGGTTCATTTAATATACCCATGAACTATAACTCACTAAGTTCAAAAACTCCTCCAAGAGGACTAAACAAATAATGGCCCCAGTGCTGTACACTTCCTGGTTTTCCTTTTTCAGCAGGTAGGTATTCAATTTAGGCAAAATTCTTACGCACCTAGTTACCTTCTCCACTTGTTTACTAGCCCTATCACATGAGCTGAATTACAACGGCTTTAACTTGTCACTTGGAATAGTGAACATAGAGTGGGCACTCAATAAACTACTGCTGAGTGAAGTATTCTTAAAACCATTCAGTAACAAACATCCCAATCAAGTATTCAGTCTTGAAAATTACATCAAAAACAGTAAAACAGGATGGCAGAGACCCAAATGATAGAAATTGACCAGATCTGTTCTTTTACACACCAATGGGCTCCTTGGGCAAAGGGAAAAAAACATATATATATGTAAACATAGATTTGGCTAAATATGATTATCATACCTTATCTCGAATTATTTTAGTCAGCATTCTTGTATCCACTCCATAAATTGCAGGGACCTGTAAGGAAAATAATTGTAGTGACAGTAAAATTGGAGGAAATTTGGTCCAGCAGAGTGTTTTCAAGTTACAAACTTAACATCATCTATCTTCTTGAGCAGTAAATAATTTCCCTACTCCTTTTCTCTGATCCAGGGTGTCTGTGTCACAAGAACAAGGTAAATTGCTGTTCAGTTGGGCACAGGACTCTTAATATCCAGACCCTTCCTCAGAGTGAAAAGTGAGAAATTCTGAACATCAGTCTTCTGCTACAGCTCTTTTGCTTTTAATCCAGGATGTTAAATAAGTAATATAATTTTATAGATACATATATATTTTTAAAAAATGGAATCTGTGAACTTCATAAGCAAAGATATGTAATTAATAGGCAAATCCATGTTGTGAACCACAAGTTCCTGGCACATGGTAGGCAATCCTGAAGGTTTTCCTGAAGGTGCTTGTTAGGTAGTCATACTGTATTAAAATTTTGCCCAATCTATTAGTAAATCAGGCACCACCATTTGTTTTAGTTTCTTTGACTAGGTTGGATAGAGACAGATGTAGTACAGTAGGTTCCCCCTTCTCCCCAGTTTTGCTTCTAGTGGTTTCAGTTACCTGTGATCAACCATAATCTGAAAATATTAAATGGAAAATTTCAGAAATAAACAATTCATAAGTTTTAAATGGTACACCACTCTGAATAGTGTGATGAAATCTCCCACCATCCTGCTCTGTCCCACCCAGAAGCTGAACCACCCCTTTGTCCAGCGGTGCCCACCCATTAGTCATTTAATAGCCACCTGGATTGTCAGGTCAACTGTTGCGGTATGGCAGTTCTATGTTCAAGTAACACTTATCTTACTTAATAATGGCTCCACACTGCAAGAGTAGTGACGCTGGCAATTCAGATATTCCCTTACTGTGCCTAATTTATAAACTAGACTTTATCATAGGTATGTACACATAGGAAAAGACTTAGTAGATATAGGGTTTGGTACTATCCATGGTTTCAGGCATCCACTGGGGGTCTTAGAATGTATTCCCCGTGGATAAAAGGGGAAAGAGCAGCAAGTTAAGAATGAGGAAACAGGTTTTAGTTTCTTTTCTTCCATCATTTATCTGAGTGATATTTGAGCAAGATGTTTCCCCATTACCTGTACATAGAAGGAGGTAAACTGGTTATTATTTTAGACACTCTTCTACTCTATGTGTCTATGATCATGGAAGAAGATTCAAAGCACATTTTAAAAACAAACTAACAAAACATGGATTAAGTTTATACTTCAACTATTAGTTCTGACACAAAGCAGCTATAATATCAGGTGTCTAAATAACACAAAGGAAACATTAAGGGGAAGAGGGAGGTGTCTCCTGAATGATGATTACAAGGAGGTAAATTCAGATAATGATTGAGAAGAAACTAGCAAAGACCTAGGAGACAATACATATGCCTTCTTCTCTCTTGTAAAAATTTAGCAAGAATGAGGAAACAAAGATCAAGATTTTTTGCTTTGTTAGAAAGAGGAAACGTTTAGCCTCAGTTGGCAGATGCTCCTCAGAGAGACAGAGTTTCTCAGAATAATATTCGGTCAATTACAGGCCCAGTTGCAACTTAACAAAAAGCAGCTACAGTAACCCTGGAAATAAAGCTTAGTATATTAGGTCTGTTAACTTTAAGTAGGTCTGACTTTCAAACCAGGAGAATCCCCTTATCGGATTAGAAAATAATAAAGTAAGGAAGATATAAGGTTAGTAACTTATTTATTACTTCAAATGAAGTGATATCTAATTATACGTCATAGTCATAACGTTTAAGCCCAAAGAGACTTGACGGCAATCAGTTTATATTAATTAAGAATTAAAACTAAGAATGTATGGTATGATTACATGACCTGAGCAAGGTCACACAGCTCGTTAATGGTAGAGCTGGTACTAGAATCCACGACACAAGTTACATCTCTAGATCCTCGTTAAAAGGGGGAGGTTATGTTGCTCCGGAGAGTAGAAAATTCTAAAATTTTCTCTAACCCCTTTCCAGAATGAGAAAGTCTGTCTACCAAGCATGTATGAGTGCCACCTAGTGGATAAACTGAAAATATAAGGTCCTCAGTGTTTATATAAAGAATGAGTTCTGGACAGTTCTGGACAGTAGTAACAGTTCAGCCTGAAGGAATCGCGCTCTGAAACAAAAGGGTCCCAAACTGCCTGATCTGCTTTATCTGTTTGGCCCTTTTCAATTACATACACCTTCCCAAGTTTCCACGGGCCCCACCAATCGTCCTTAGGTGATGCTGGATGACCTATCGTATTTCTCACCTTTTCTTCCTGTAGCCATTGCCCTAGACTCTTGGCAGCCAGCCAGTGGTGGTAGTCATCACTATAATTCAGCACCAGCAAACCTGCAACCTAGAAAGACAGGCAGTCATTTTAAAAATGTGATCACAAAATACTACCCAACTCTTGTGACTTGTCTTCTTTTTAATTAATAAATTTATTTTTTTCCATTCTTTTTCAAATTCTTTTCCCATTTAGGTTATTACAGAATATTGAGCAGCGTTCCCTGTGCTATACAGTAGGTCCTTGTTGGTTATCTATATATTTTAAATATAGCAGTGTGTACATGTGAATCCCAAATTCCCAGTCTATCCCCTCTGTTATGACTTAAGAGTCAGTTTGCATTCTTCAAGCTTTATTATATTCGCTGATACAACACTTAAAATTTTGAAACTTGAAAAAAAAATGTGATTAAAAAGTTTTCTCGTAAAATATAATAATTGTTATCTTAATTACCATGCGGGGAACAGTCTTACTTGGTTTTCCAAATCCTGAGAGTAAACTAGGTCCCCCTTCTCAGTACCCTGTACTTTTCCACAATGGCATTTATCGATAATCTAATTAATAATTATTTGCTTAATGTACGTAGAGAATAAGACAATTTTTAAATTTACATTTAAAAGAAACTAAATATTGGGGGGAAATGGTGAGATATAAAACTAAATTAAATGATCAGTCCAAGTCATTCAAAAATAGAGTGGTGAATTTAGAGTGTAAATTTTTGAATCGTTTATATGGTTCACATCCCTAAGATATTATTCAAATTTGCCTTGAATAGGAAATTTTAATTGTGTTTACTTTTCGGCTGGCATACACGTTATCTTTTACTCATCTCCCAAAGAGGATAAGATTTAAAAGTTAAATAATTGATACAGAGTTGATTCTTAAAATCCATTTAAAAGGTGATTCAACTCGAATTCTTGCAGCATAGTTGCTATCTGAACTTATAACAACATTTTTCCAAATGAAGCCAGTTTTATCCACAGCATTAAAAATAAATCCAGAGTGCCCTGAGAAATGAAACTCAGAATAATGTCATGTTAAAGATTATTTTCATATACCTAGGAGTAAGATTGAGAATATAAATTTAATGATTTGTACTATAGGATTGAGGCCGAAATTTTGTCCAGCTTAGATTCTTAATAAATCAACTATGCTTTTTAAATAGTCATCACTGGTACTACCTTAATTCCATCGGACTCCAAATATTTGCTAAGTCCCAGTTCATCCAGTGCAGTAGTGTCAGGGGCTCCACCATTCCCAACAATAGGATTGGCCATGGTGAGAATCTGCCCCTTGTAAGCAGGGTCAGTAAGAGCTTCCGGGTACCTAGGTAAAGATGCCAAGAAATTATCAACAAAAAAATGTATTCTACATACATGATCTTAATTATTGAACCCTTGAAAATTAGAGAACATGAGAATAAAATCCTACAAGCTCGTCTCTAGATTTTGCCAAACCTAAGGATTTTATGATAGAATATGGAAATTTATCCCATGATATTACTGATATGAAAAGACTCTTAAGTAATATGGCATATTCTCATTTAATTTTCATTCCCTCAATTTCTTAAATTTTTTAATTCCTTGAAAAATTCTTCACAGGGTCTTAAGTTTTTAAATATTGCTCTATTTAAAGTATGCAGATATCCTCAAGAATCCCCTAGCCTACCAGACATGAGTGAGTCCAAAATGATATTTACTACTGAGGGCTGACAGTTTCACCAAAATATTAACTGTCAAAAATTGAAAAGTTTTTAAAAAATATCTTTGAGGATACTGAAGAGCATGCTGATTACGTCAGTGATGGTTGCCTGGGTATATATGTTTATTAAAATTCACTGAGCATTTAAAACTCTGATTTATTTTCTATGAAAGAAATACTTAATAAAGTTGATTTTTTTAATATTTTAGTTATATAGAGAGGTGTATGTTTGATAGTTATTATCAAGTTATCATTGATAGTATGTTTGATAGTTATTATTTTATTACAGAAAAAAATCAATCCCCAAAAAATTGACCCAAAGCATTTCTGTCTTCTAAATTAAAAGATTCCAAGTAACTATTTTAAAGTACTGATGTGGAATTAAGAAGAAATGCAGAAGAGCTTTATTTTAAAGTGTGGGGAGGAAAAAATAAGAATACATGTGTTCTTGGGCCTCCCTGGTGGCGCAGTGGTTGAGAGTCCGCCTGCCGATGCAGGGGACACGGGTTCGTGCCCCGGTCTGGGAAGATCCCACATGCCGCGCAGCGGCTGGGCCCGTGAGCCATGGCCACTAAGCCTGCGCGTCTGGAGCCTCTGCTCCGCAATGGGAGAGGCCACAACAGTGAGAGGCCCGCGTACCGCAAAAAAAAAAAAAAAAAAAAAAAAAAGAATACATGTATTCTGTTTTTATTCTACATATAAATAAAATTATATATAAAATTTCTATTCTTAATAATAAGAAACATGATTCCCATAAATACCAGGATCTATCTACAGCTATCCCATGCATTGCAATGAGATTTTTTTCCCACCCTCTTAACATTTTCACTTCCCACAGAGACAGTTAAACCTAATCTTTCTTGTGGATTACTACTGAAAGTGAATTTAGGTGCTGAGGGGGACAGACTGACAACCTCGAAAGCAATAAAATGCAGCTCCAGCAGTAGTCAACACGAATTCTTCAACCCTCATCCAGACTAACTTCTCCCAGAACTCCCTTTGCCAACAGAATACTTAGTCTCTCAGCTCGGCAACCTCTAAAGTGACTAAGATGCTGTGATATTTACCCACACCTCCATCAGCTAATTTCTCAGATTCCCTCTCACTTGTCAGGAACTAATAATTTTTTAACCAAGGCTTACACATAATATAAATGCATTTCTTGAAGATGAAAAACAAAATAACTCCCTTAATTATCAACCCCTTGCTGAGTGAGCCACGCATGAATAAAAGCAGCATTTCTTGATGGAAAATAGGATGTGTGGACTAATCTTATTAATGAATGCATTTTTCTACATCAAAAGAAGTCTTTAATTAATTTAATTTTACTTCTTTTCTTCTTTCTTCCCATGAAAGAACTGGCCATTCCCTTTAAACATATGCCTACAATGCTCTCTCCAGAAAATGAATAAATATAGCTTGTCCTAGAGAACTGCAGTGTTGGAAGAAAATTAATCCATCAGGTCCTGTTTGACTTTTGTGATGTGACAAGATTTATTACCCATAATCTATCACAGAGAAGAAAACTCGAGTGCCCTCCATCATTCTGATCTATATTAAACAGCTGTTTGTTGGCAGGTATATTAACACAGTTAGTAATTAGTGCTGTCAAAAGGCTTAAATAATTGCCTGGTGAAGCAAAACTTTGCAAACAGTTTTCATACACTGTAATTTAATGTTCTCACCAGTGGAACTATTTTAAAAACCATCTAATATTCTTTATTTCAAACAGAGAGCTAAGAGTTTAGAGGACAATGCACATTAATAATATAATGGAAGTTTGGTCAATCAATATCTTCAATACCAGTTAACCCAATGCCTCCTTGTCTTTAAAAGGCTAACTGAATTTCCCTAAAGAATTCATCAAATATTTTACAGTTTAGTCTATTGAATCTCTAATGGAAACCTTTCGAAACCATCTAATTTTTTAAGATGTAATTTTTTAAATTCCTAGCCATAAATTACTATCTAATCCCATCGCGTCACACTTTACATGTGGAAACTAAGATTCAGAAAGGTTAAGTGATTTTCTCAATATCACATAATCAGTTACCATTAGAACTGAGACCAGAACTTCAGCCACCTGGTTCCCAGATGAACATTTGTTGGCTAGATAAGAACAGCTACATGATTTCTGTAGCAACTCTTACCTTTGTTGCTCTACACCTATTAGCAGAAATTAAATACTGAATTCAGTCTCAGTTGATAAATTTTGAAAATATCCGATCTATGAACCTGCTCTCCTGTGTATTACTTTAAGATAATAAATGTATCTGTTATTTTACCTTTCTTATTAGAGTGCAAATTATATATTGTATTTTATATAATTTTGCACTATAATACCTAAGGAACTTCTTAGCTCTTTATAATAGTTCATATTAGATGTGCAAAGTTGATTCTTAATTTCACTAATGGAATGGCACTAGAGAGTGCTACCCATCCTTCTCCCTGTTCGATTTTCACCTTAAATCAGATTGATACTGACCCCCCACCTTACAGAAGCCACTTGGTAATCTCACATAACTTGTGTCTTTGTATCCTAAGTTTCTAGAATTAATTTTGTTCTTTTTTAGCAGGGGAACACCAGTGTCTGTATTCTCTTCCATTTACAGCCACAGGGAGGAGTTTGTGTCTATGGCCCTTTTCAGGGTTGGCTTGAGCAAGCTATGTACAAGCACAGGGCAACGTCAGGACAATGTGTAGTGTGATGATGATGATGTGGTGATTTCAATTTCCCACCATGAATAAGATCATCCAGTTATTCCTCTATATAGAGGAAGAATAAAGCCTTGGAATAGAAGCATTACTCACCCTGCTAGGCCAGTATTAAAAACCACTTCACCAGCAACAGAGGATGGATGGCCAAAGGAGTAACCTTTCATCTTAGTTCCATCTTCCAGGACAATGTGCGCTGTCTGTGCCTAAAGAAACAGATTCATGAATCATAGCAGAATACAAAATATAAAGTACAACTAGTTGAAAAACTCCAAAAGTACACTACATAAATATATTAAATAAATGAACAGTATATTTGATGAAACCATACTATCTAGATTCTGAGTCACTCTCCTGTTTTCTTCAAACGTATGGCTCTTGTCACAGGCAGGTGTTTTATTTTGTTTTGCTTGAAAGAGGAACTGAAGCATGTTGATACACTGTCTATCCTAAGTCTACTTGTAGAGTTATTGACAATCCAGAAATACTTCAGTTTAGCTGTAATGCTATGTGTCTGTCTTTTCCCTCTTAATATTCCCTAGCTTTGTCAAGTATAGCTTAAGGGAAATTCATGAGTTTGCAAAAACTTTGTGAATTTTACCATACAGCTCCTCATTACTCTGAGGCTTAGAGCTAGAAGGAATCTTCAAAGTTATACATCAAATTGCGTTCCATAGAGCTCTTGTGTTTGATGGAGTTGTCTCAGGGGCTGCCCCCTCCCTGAGCTTTAGGATCATAAAGAAACTGAAACTTTACCATTCTGTTAATACTGATACAAAAGCAAGCACTGTGGAACTTCTGAAAATATATTGCATTTTGCTTTTTAGTAGAGTTAGTTATATACATGTCTGGTTCTCCCTTTAGACTACAAGGCATTCTGAATTTGACTACTTCACCATACTAATCTCTGAACCAGTTTCTATAAAATTCTTGGTTAAAAAGAGGGACAATTACAGAAACTTATCTCAGAAGCAGGCATCATCTACTCTTCAAAAATACTCTAAATTCTATTGTTGAAACAATTTGGGTCTAATTCTCAATTTCCATACAATTCAGGGGGGAGAGAAGTACCACACTTTGGGGTGCAAAATCTAGACTCTGTAAAAAACTCTATGGGACGAAATAACGGGAACATTTTGATTTTATTAAAAATAAACTATAGGGCTTCCCTGGTGGTGCAGTGGTTGAGAGTCTGCCTGCCGATGCAGGGGACACGGGTTCGTGCCCTGGTCTGGGAAGATCCCACATGCCACAGAACGGCTAGGCCCATGAGCCATGGCCGCTGAGCCTGCGTGTCCGGACGGGAGAGGCCACAACAGTGAGAGGCCCACGTACCGCAAAAAAAAAAAAAAAACTATAAAGGAAAACATCTCTGCAATAATTTAGAAAATTTGAAAATAAATTGATATTTTATTGTATTCAGTGTAATTTTTAAGATTGATGATGGCATTATGGTTATATTTTTAAGAATTTTCATTTTTTAAAGATATACACTGAAATACTTAAGCATAGACTAATATGATATCTGACATTGGCTTCAAAATAATCAGAGGTTAGGGGGAATGAATAGGGATATGAATGAAACAAATCTGGCCATGAGTTGAAATTGCTGAAGTAAGGAGGATCATTGTGCTGTTCTCTCTGCAAGGGCTAAGTGCAGCCATTAAAGATAGAAACATACTAATTCACTACTTTCCTTACTTTTTTAGCTCTGGATCCCATAGCGTCTAATCCTTTTCTATCCTATCACCCACCTCCAGTCTTACCACACACACACACGCACACACAGACACCAATCTCAGTATACAGCAGGAAGGCAATACATGATTTCTAGACCTCTGTCTCTATGTTCCTCTAGCTTTACAAGCACTCAGCTTTCCAAGAGTTAAAATGGTAAAACCTCATTATTTTTCTATAGTAACCTTCTCTTTAGAAATACGATGCCTCTTTTACTGGTAAAGTACACAAGTCCCTTGACACTGGAATGACTGCTTTTCAATGTAGTGTTTATCTTTAAATCAATAGACCATGTGCCTATGTATTGTTTATGTGTGGTGCATACACATTAATTTATATTTACACCCAAAGCTATTTTAGTATTCCCTATTAAAATTGATATGTTTATGGTACTCCTCTCAACAGTAAGTTTAGTTTTTAATTGGAGGTACAATGCATGGATTTCAATTTATATTTTGAAGAAAGTTGGACAAAGTACTGTCCAGCACATTTTATATGTGTTTGTGTATGTGAGTTTGTATGTGAGTGTCCATGGGCAGAGTTAGCCAAAAGAATGTTGTCCTTCACCCAGCTTATCAAATAATCTTTGAGGTAAAGTTCTGTTTTATCTACAGCCTTGGAACCAGTGTTCAAGATCTCAAGCTTGACACTTTCTCTTTAAATAGTCATGGTTTACCTTCTCAGACAGTAAATTAAAAAAAAGTTTTTGGAATTACTCAGCACAGAGGAAAGCACAATAAGTAATTAATGTAATACACATGATGACAAGAGTTCCCTGACAGAGACTGGCTTAACACACAAGTTCTGAATTCTGCCTCTGCATCCAGGAAGTCACCTTTGCACGTCACTTCTTCTAATAACACAATTTTCTTATTTTATATTTTATTCTAATTTGTCAATCATTCTTTACTTATAATTCAAGACAGAGGTTGTTGATTTTAGGAAGTAAGTGTGATTATGTTCAGTGTATTTCCAAAGAACATTATAAACTAATCAAATGTCTATGGTGATGGTTCTCAGTAGGGCTAAGTTTATTGGGAAAATTTCCTAGGTATCTCTGACATGTTTCACTAGGTGAAAACCTTTGGTCCAAGTAATGGAAATTCACTGTCAAAAAATATTTTCTACTGAAAGTATTATTTTCTGTTCTTGAGGAAGTCATGTGTAGCCTACACGCTTTCACCAAATGGAGGTGAGGTAGGAAACATTTTCTTAAATAATATTTAACTTTGATAGAACCTAAAATAACTGTACTTATTTGGCAAAACTTGACGTGTGAACTGCATATTTCAATTGTCTTCTATATACCAATTTATCTACCCTACTCTGAGCCATACCTGCGTAAAATATCACCTCTGTTTATTTTGTTCCTTTTGCTTTTCTCTATCCTATTCTCATCTAAGAATTTCAAATTCTCTGATCTATCTGACAACATCTAATTATTTTAAAGAAAGGTAAAAATTAGCATAAGCAATCTGACTCTTGTTAGCCTATTCGTACAATTCTATTTGGTATTTTTCTTCCTCTCTCCATGGGACTAGTTTTCTACTTTGCTTTCTGTCCTTTAAAGATATATTTGAGGAGACATTTACTGTTGCCCGAAATAGTCCCTGAGATTGTGTTCAATACGTCTTTTTTGCTCCTTTAATTATATTTTTTGTTCTTTTCGGCAGCTTTTATAGACTTCCCAATCCTTTTCTCCACTGCACATTATATTGTTACAAGGCTTCTATTTACTGCCTATAGTACCCTTTATATTTCACTTAACTACATTGGCCTCCAACGAGTCTAAAATGATGGGTGCCAATTGACTTATCTATGAATTGATGGAGAAACTCTGAACAAAGAGCTATTATTTGGAATCCCCTCTTCTAGCTAATAAGTTCCCAAATGCTATTTCATTCCAACAAGTCTAAAAGAAATCACCTTGCTACCAGCGTAAGATATTTTAGTAGCCTCAGTCCTAGTAGAAAGAGGACCATAGTCTAGGAATTATACTATAACCTTAAGGGTTCATTTAAGTGCCTACTGCCAGAGCACTTTGGTAGTTTGAATGCTGAAAGTGCACAGGAAACCTTAATGAGAAGTCTGTACACTCACAGAATGTCAGGAAAAGTAACCAAAGGCTATATAAGTGTAAGTTCTACAAAATAAACGACCTATATCATGACATGGTCCCTAACTGTTTAACAAAAAATGTATATGCCAATGAGACAGTTTAGACCTTCAGGTCACAACATCATTTAGCTCCCATCATGTGCCAAGTTTCACCCTAGGCTTTGGAGCTACATGGATAAATATCCCCAGTCCCCCCCACCCCTTCCACCCTCAATGTAGTAAAAGGGCCAGCTATGTGCTTGGATGGTAAAATAGAGGAACCTCAAGAAGATTATCTTTGAAACACCTAGAAACACAAAGATAAATAAAATATCCTTTCCTTTCAGAGATTTCTCTTTACAAAAATAATTCACCCTTTCCTTCCCATTCATGATTTCAGTAATAAAGTTAAAATTTTAAGAGAGAAACGCATCAAATTTTGAATCTAAAGTTTAAAGATTCCTTCAAGTCTTTACTCAAATGTCATCCATCTTCTTGGCAAAACCTATTTAAAATTGCAATATTCCTAAATGTCCATCAACAGGAATGGATTAAGATGTGGTACATATATACAATGGAATATTACTCAGTCATAAAAAAGAACGAAATAATGCCATTTACAGCAACATGGATGGACCTAGAGATTGTCATACTGAATGAAGTAAGTCAGACAAAGACAAATATCATATATCACTTATAAGTGGAATCTAAAAAAGAAAAAAAAGATACAAATGAACCTATCTACAAAACAGAAATAGAATCACAGATGTAGAAAACAAACTTATGATTACCAGGGGGAGAAAGGGGGGAGGGATAAATTGGCAGATTATACTAGATATATTATACTAAATATAAAATAGATAACTAATGAGAAACTACTGTATAGTGCAGGGAACTCTACTGAATACTCTGTAATGAACTATACAGGAATAGAATCTGAAAAATAGTGGAAATAAATAAAATTACAATATACCCCTCAGCACCCTATCTACTTAGTCTACTCTTTCTTCATAGCACTTATTGCCTTCTAACATATCATCCAGTGTCTTATTTAAAACATCTGTCTTGTCCCACTAGAAAGTGAGCTTTATGTGGGCAGAGTATTTGGGTTTGCTTTGTTCACTGATGTGCCTGTCTCCAGGGCCAACATCAGTGCCTGGTACAGAGTAGGTAGTCATTTAATTTTTGTTGGATTAATAAAGCATCACTAAGTGACAATCTAAAGAAAAATACTGGGACTTCCCTAGTGGTGCAGTGGTTAAGAAGCCGCCTGCCAATGCAGGGGACACAGGTTAGATCCCTGATCTGGGAAGGTCTCACATGCCGTGAAGCAACTGAGCCCGTGCATCACAATCACTGAGCCTGTACTCTAGAGCCTGTGTGCCACAACTACTGAAGCCCATGTGCCACAACTACTGAAGCCCACGTGCCACAACTACTGAAGCCCACGTGCTGCAATAACTGAGTCCACCCGCCACAACTACCGAAGCCCACGTGACTAGAGCTTGTGTTCCACAATGAAGAGTAGTCCCTGCTCACCACAACTGGACAAAGCCCACGTGCAGCAAGGAAGACTCAAAGCAGCCAAAAATAAATAAAATTAAAAAGTAAAGAAATAAAATACTATTTTAAAAATACTGAAAGACATAATTATCCATTCGGTTTTTAGTTTATTCTAGATATATATTTTAAAATAGCAAATATCTGTTTTGAGTTGCCTTTTCACTATTTAACAGTGCCTTTCTACAATACCTTAAGTGTAGTCAATGTGGAGATATTATGGTGGGAAAGAGATGTGTGCGACATTGAGGGAGAAAGGTTAGTGGATGGTTAGCCCAGGATATGCATACTGAGTATGCTGCATGTGAGTGTTCAAATACATCTTATGCAGAGTTAAAACAAGTATCATGGTAATTCAAAACAAAAGGATCATTCATATCAATTTCCTAGGGATTTCACATGAAAGAGGATGACAGTGCTTGAATTAACATAACAAACTGTTTCAGTCCCTTTTTCACTTTGAAAATATAGAAAAAACGAGAAAGCTCTCCTTACCCAGTGTATTCTAAAATATAGGAGTATGGAAAGAAAATGCTGTATTCTTCTACTTAGTTTTAGAATAGCTTATACAAATGAATTTCGCAGAAAAAACATTTTACATTTCTCATATTATTCTCACATATTTTTGCCATAGCAAATTCAAGTGACAGGTCTAAGTCAAATTCAAAGAGATCAAAAGTTATTTTGAACAGTGAAAGCTATTAACTTTTTAATCGTCAAAATTAGTTGAATAAGCATGGACTATTATTCACCCAGTTCAACTTGAAATTTGAGTCTAACTAGCTGCTGCCTCTCTCTAGGTCAATCACTACAGGGCAATACAAGCAAGCAATAAATTCTAAGGTGAGTTTAATCTGACTCCCTCTTAGTGGAATTGAGAAAGATTTTGTTCAGTTTGCTCTCACGAGACACAGAGAACTTTTCTCTTTCCGAAATATGAATATGTATACAAGCCTTATTGGCAGATGACTACTTTGGGTTTTTTTTCTTTGTTTTATTTTTTTCCCTGATCTGGAATAAGCAGTCTCAATTCTTTTAATATGTCCTTACAGCTCTTCATTTCACTTTTTCCCCTCTGGGTCTCTTACTAATATTCCAATAACTTTTCTCAGTAAAACCTTCATGTAAATTAAATTCCATGTGTGACAGGATCCACTTAGTGGCTTAATTTTAACTGGGTACTCATTTTCATTATAGTCTAATTCTTCATCACTATTTAAGTGCATATGAAGTTATAAGAATATTCTTCAACTCTCAAGATCATAGCCAATTAGAAAAATTTAACTTTTAGTTCATTACCTAATTTTAGATCTAAGTGCCTCAGAGTCAAAGGACTAGTTAGATGTTGATGTTGCTTTTATTCATATTGACTCAACCAAATAGACACAAAATGCTGAAATATAACAAAGAAGTTTCGAGTTCCATCGTACTAGTCTTCAGCTTAGAAGTTAAGAGATATTTAAACTGCTTTCATTAATCAAATGTAAATAAATCCTTCACTCAATGTAACTTATCAACCCAAATATACATAGTCCAATAAAGATAATAAGGGAAACCTTACCACAAGGGGCAGTGGAAACATTAAGCTTCTATCTGGAAATCTTATTTCAATAAGATCAAGCACATTGGGTTTGGCAAATGCTTAGATCATAGATTTTGAAAGATAGAATAACTATCCATTATATATATGTATATATATCTCACTATTCCCTAAATAACTATTGCCCAAATTTGCTTATATATTCATAATCTAAATTGCAAACCAGTTTAGAAAGACATTTCCACATAAGAGTAGAGTATAATTTTCTATCCAACCGGGGAGGAATTATTTTAAGTATAAAGAGGGCAGACTTCTGGAGAAAAGCACTGAGAAGAGCAGATGCTTTAGGGGAAAAGAATATTCATACACTATGGCAATCACTTCCTCTACCCTGGCCCCATTATTCCAATCTATATGTAGCCCTATCCATTAGGAACTGTTTGAAATCGTGCTCTGTGTAAGGGAAGGAAAGGGGGTATGAATGAGGTTGGGCTGGAGACAGCACTTTTGATAATCTCTTCCACCTTTCACCATCTGGGTTTCTCTTTCCCTCCCATACCCTGCCTGTTGAAATACAGATTTCACTCGTTTTGGGTTTGCTTCTTTGTTTGCTTAGTTTGGGTTTTTGGTTTTATACTCTTGATCAATTGTTGTATATTAAAGGTCAGTTCTGCAGATGTCTTTGGAGACTTTGTCAGAAAAACAAACCTTGAAGATCACTAGGCATAATGACTCAGATATACCCAGGTCCTGACACCTCATTCCTGCCCTCTCTTCTTTCCACATATCCCAATTCTACCTCTTGCTAGGAACTCAAGCTGATCATCTTTGTACACTAACTAAACAGGTATTGAAGGATTCGTCACTTCTAAATTTAAGGTTAAGTAAAATTGGCTCTTAGAATTTACTGCCGTATACCCAACTATTTGACTAATTTCTCCAATAAGATCATAGTCAACACCAGACAACATCAAGGAGAGAGACCCTGCCTTCTGTGTCCAACACAGTATCACTAGCACATAACACAGCATCTGGCACTTAGTGGGTGATTGGGGAAACCACTTTGCATCTCTCTGAATTCATACTTTGGCCCATGAAGTTAACTTTCAGGGATTTTGGAAAGATCATTTAACCCCGGGTCCACAAGGGAGAGTAACAGGTATGATGGGTGACTTTGGGAAATAGAACTGAGCAAGACTGGCTCAACTCTTCTCAACAGTCTTTTCAAAGAAGTCTGTTTTCAGGTGCACATCAAGGTGGGAGATTTGCAGTTGTGAGCAAATACATTTGACTCAGGGAATGGGGATTTCTAAGAAGTCCATTTGGTTGCAGATCTAGACCCTGTTTTCCAAATAGCTTTAACAGTAATCAAGCTGATATTCAGATCTCTATCTCTTTGAATTCTATGTCTTGTTGATTCTAAATTTAGAGGCTGAGAAGGAGGTGTGATTAATTATCACCCCTAGAATCCTACCTGTAGTAGATACCTAGCAAATACTGATTGGTTGAATGAATGGATGAATGGATGAATGAATGAATGAATGAATGGCTATCAGGTGGCAAAGATGCAGCATAATTCTACTTTTCTTTCTCTGAGACATAACTGGCTTGCAAATTGCACTCCTGCTTTACTCCAGTCGTATTTTAACTATTCCTCTTAGGCTTTGCTCACAAACATGAGAAGAAATGGGCAATTTATAGCTGTATTTAATTCTACGTGGTTTATTTCCTGGGAAACTAGTTAAGGGAATAAAGAACACCCACTTTAATAGTATTTTCTCTTTCATAGTCCACCAAGTAGGGATGTAAGTCGGTACAGCAATTCCTTTTTATAAAGCCATTATATAATAATTAAGCTTTATTCACACCTTAGTAAAGTTAATTTAGTTAGATAATCTACTAACTATTTAGCAGAGTACAGCTAAATGATTAAATAATGAACTCAGTGAAAGAGGGAAAATTACAACAGAAAACAGTAAAAGTATATACTCTCTTACCTTACATGCATCTTCCCCATTATTACTTTTCATACTTAAAATATTAAACATTTATTTTTTTCATTTCATACTTGATATAATATTTATTTGTAACCACATTTAAAATTAAACTTAATTGTTTTATGTTTGGTTGAACTCTTTTCTAAAACATAGATTTCTAATTCAATATTTTTCTAGTAGTGGTTAGTCTTACAAATCTTTCGAACCCACAGATATTAATTCTAATAGTAAGATATTAGAGTTACAGTCTCTCTCCCTTTGACATCTTTTCCTAACATTTCTTGGGAGTGAAACTTTCAAATCATATCTGGGCCTACAGGCTAGGTAATAAAGTTACTTAAATAGTTACTACTCTAATTAAAAATAATTCCACTGTTGATGGAAATACAAAATGGTACAGCCACTGTGGAAAACAGTATGTAAATTCCTCAAAAAAATTAACTATCTGATCCAGGAAGCCTACTTCTGGATATTTATCCAAAGAATTGAAATCAGGATCTCAAAGAGATATCAGCACTCCAATGTTCATCACAGCACTCTTCACAATAGCCAAGATAGTGAAACAAACTAAATGTCTATCAATGGATGAATGGATAAAGAAAATGTGGCACATACACACAATGGAATATTACTCAGTCTTAAAAAAGGAAGGAAATCCTGCTATATATGACAACATGAATGGCCCTTGAGGGTATTATGCTAAGTGAAATAAGTCAATCATAGAAGGACAAATACTGCACGATTTCACTAATCTGACATATCTAAAATGGTCAAACTCATAGAATCAGAGAGAAGAATTATAGTTGTCAGGGGCTAGGGGAAGGAGGTAATAGGAAGTTGCTAACCAATGGACATAAAATCTCAATTGTTCTCAACATGAATAAGTGCTAGTGATTTGCTATACAGCATTGTACTTTTTGTTAGACTGTATATATCGTACACTTAAAAGTTTGTTAAGAGGGTGGATCTCATCTTAAGTGCTCTTACCACAATAAAGTAAAATTTTATTATTTTATGTTAACAGAAATTTAACCTTCCATCACTGGGGAAAAGAAAGAAAATTGAATTCAGCATACATAACCCAATTATTCTCTTTCCTCTCTTTACTTTTTATCTAAAGTGCTTGCCAATTTTACTGTATGTCAGTAGCAAATTTGTTTTCCTTTACTGATGCAGTCTCATAATATTCCAACTCTATGCCAAATTCCCAAATAGTTTACAACTGATAATTAGTCCATTTTTATCCCCCACTAAAAAAACCCTGAGGCTGCTATATTTCTATTGTTATTGTTACTGAGGTTTACATATAGTACTGATGCATACTTGACACTCAATAAATATTTGTATAATTAATTTTGAGGAGAGTAACTAAGGACAACATGTATACTTCAATTTTTCTCTAGTTTGAGTTCATGTGTTAAAGCACATCCCATTTTGTTTTGTTTTATTTTTTAATTCTGGAATAATCCTTATATTTGAAAAAAGTAAAGCATTAACATTTCTTAAGCATGCCTTATAGAAGTAGATTGACCTATCACTGTCCTATTTCTACCCTTCGGCATTTGGCATTGCTTTGGCATTGCTTTAATGAGACCCTATTAAGACATTAACAAGATTGCATACATAGTGACCAATGCTTATTAAAGTCTATATGCAGTTGCACAGATAAATTGTGTATATATATTTGAATGAGAAATTTCTACTGTTCTGAGAAAGGTATCTTACTTCAAATAAAACCATGAAGTTATGTTGGAAAAATATGTTTTGGGAGCACTTTGCCCTCACTGAAAACCCCACCCTGATCCCTTCCTTAAGACATCATTAATAATAGTTAACATAAATGTACTAGGCACTGTCTCTCTAGCTATTGATGGATTTTTCTCTAATCCTCACAACCCTCCCCCGCCCCCCACTGAGGTAGATTAAATTAAGCTTTCCATTTTACAGTTGAGCTAACTGAGGCTTACAGTAGTCAAGATCATTTCACTGGTAAATGCAGGAGTAGTGGTTTCTAAACCCAATCAGTGTGGCTTGGAATCCACAACCCTCCATCACTCTACGGTAGTCCTTCCCATGGAGCCATTACGTAGAAAATTTCAGCCTAAACTGACTTACATATTACCCCTCTTTTTCTTTTTCTAAGCTTACTTCTATTTCTGTTTTCTAATCTTTCAAAAATGGGGATAAAAAGCAATTCAGTCATAGACTGTACTTAAATTTATTTATAAGAATTTTAATTCAAAACTGCCACAGATAAGCTGCAACATGCCCAGGTCAACCAAGAATGACTTACCTGTAAATCTGTAAATCATCAGAGTGAAAACGTCAAGTCATTAATTACAACCTATAATCTGAAGAGAACTAGCAGGTTTTAAGAACTCTTCACTCTGATTCCAGGCCCTTGAATTTTCAAGCTCTTAAGACTATTAGGACCAAAGATGCTGTAAACATGGAGATGCTCTTCTCAGTCCCCTTCCAGGAAGGACCTGCCATCCTGCTGCAAGGAGTGAGGTCAGTGGATGGTCACCAGCTGTCAGTTCCTTCAGGATCTACCTCAGTTGCAGAGAGCTGCCTTGCCCTTCCTGGAGTAGCCCACACCAGGTAACCTACCATATTAGACTTTTGTATATGTGGAGTTTACAGGACTATATAAGAAAGAAAGAAATTGAAAAACAGCCTGTTTTGTTACAAACACATGACAATATTTTGGTTGAAGTGGAAGAAATATGTCAACAAAACAGCACTGCCCTAAAATATCGTATTTATAGAATTACTAACGTCCATATAAAGCAGGAATCCTCGCTGATTCTTTGATTTAAACAACCTGTTCTCAAAATGGAATCGAAAAAGGAATAAAGGAAAGGAAAAGAAAAGAAAAATCTGATTTATTTTGTATTGAGATAAAGTACAGTGCATATGAGCTCTTGAGTAAGAAATAAAATCCAGCAGGAGAAGTTGTTTAGATCATTCTGAAGCCAGGTTAAACAACAAATACGGCTTCAGATATACATATAAGCACACTAACAAAATGCCAAATTAAAAAGATCCATATGATGTTTGAGGCCTAATTAAAATTCTACCCAGAGTTGCTACATGTATATTCACTTTGTGTGCAGAAACAGACATCCATGTGTCCTTGTATCAACTACAGCACTTACACATCTATGAAATGGGAAGAACAACATTGTTTCTTCCCCTGAGTGTGAGAATTCACCAGCAAAATGTTCTGGAGGTAAAGCTTAAGCTAATTTAGCAATAAGTTCCATAAAAGATTTGAATAAAACATTATAGCTACAATAATCCCCTTAAGCTAGTAATGGAAATGAAAATTATTTACTCTGGGAGTCTGATTGTATTGCTGTTAAATCATCTGTCTATGTAAATTATTTGCATATCAGAAAAGATAGAAGCCCCATGTGTTTATCTCCATTTTCACCCAGGCCTAAAGCTATATAAAGTATTTGATTTCTGGTGCACCTGAGGTTTCTCAGCTATTAGTTGACATCAGTACTCATCCTCTTAAGAAATAAAATAAATCTGAACCAACCTTTGGAAGGTAGGAACCTTACAGCCAGAATTTTAGTTTATTATTGCACAGATAATATGGTAAAAAGTTAAAATCTTGAAGTGTTCTTTATTGGTCAATGAAATCTTATTTTTTATTCTTAGAGTTAATACTTTCAAAATATGGATACTTAAGATTCAGTATTACAGCACAATTTGCTATGTCTAGAATATTTAATGAGACTTCTCTGCAGTTACAATGCCTAACACTTCAGGATTTCAAAGTACTGTAACAGCAGTAATCAATTAAGCCTTACAACATCTTAAGTTAATAGCCTTACAACATCCTAAGTTAATATTAAGTCATCTGCCTTTGGTTAAACATAAACCAATGTTGGGGGAAAAAATTACACGGTTAATTTACTTGAGTACTTCTATGTTCTGAACATTTATAAACAAATGAGTCAGATTCATAAGTAATTTTTATTCTAGTTATGTTTCTTATTATAAATAAAACATTCAGAAAAATTCCACCACAAAATACATGTATAAAGTATAGGTTTACTAACAAGCACTTAATGGGCATCTGCCATGTGGTAAATCGTTCTGAATCTGGGAGGAATCTTCAATACTGTTAGCTAATGTTTACTTTCTGGTTATAAATTATTATGCATCTTATGTTTAGTTCTACATCATAGAAGAAATTTATTCAGTAAAATTCTTAGTGATAACAGCAACTCTATTGATTCATTTATAAGAACCTCACATTAGCCAATAACCTCCCTGTGAAATTTAAAAGATCAATATGTGGCATTTATTAAGTTAAAAAGAAAAAGAAAAAGAAGAGAGGAGCCTTGAAAATATTTTCATGAGTTGAACTCATTTGGACCAGATGAAGGAAATCAAGTGTAAGATAGGGATTGCTAGGGCTGAGCAGTCCAACACCAGGCCTGACCTTGGCCCATGTAGCTTTCTTCAACCTTCAGTCATTGAAAAGACCCTAGGAAATACTGGTCACATCAAGGACATTCAGTGTTGCATAGCAAATTCCAGAAGCCTTGAAGTGAGCTCTGGTATGACCATTGCCCAAGAGATCTTGGAAACTCTCTACTACACCCTCCAACCTTTGGTACTAGTCAGAAATATGAAGGAAGTCTAATGAAGACCTGAAAGCAGAGGAATGTTCTTTATTTCCACAGCAGTAGGATCTAAATTTGCATTTAAACTATCAGTAAGTCTGGCCACACATGGTCAAATAGAAACTCAAGGTGCCGTCAACAGGAGAGGGTTGCCTGACGCCAAGACTAGTGCCAGTTCTTCTGGCATTTCCCCAGCCAGAATTCTTGGCTTCCGACCCAGGGCTGGGACCAGGGTGAGGCGAGTGAGGTGCTCAAGGCACAATATCAGACGAGGCACATCGTGGGCCTGGTAGTGAGAGCCTCCTTCAATGTTGTACAATAGACATCCCACTCGCCTACCTCAGTCTAGGTCCTGTCCGACTATAGCTTTTTCAAGGGTTTTATGGCAAGAAGCTCAAAATGTCAAGACACTGTTGATGACAAACAAATGAGTCTATACCTCAGAAAGGGAGGTTATGAATGGTAGAGTACATAAAACAAGAATGTTCAAAAGAGAGGGCCCCTCCCAGTTAATGAAATATTGTCCAGCAAAAATATGTAAAGTTGCTAAATCATCTGAACTAATTCTACAACATTTCATTTGGGATTGGAACACAATTTATTATTTCAAAAATTTGGATTATTATGGATAAAATCCATCCTTAAAATGTATCTAGGGACTTCCCTGGTGGCGCAGTAGTTAAGAATCTGCCTGTCAGTGCAGGGGACATGGGTTCAAGCCCTAGTCCGGGAAGATCCCACATGCCGCGGAGCAGCTAAGCCCGTGCGCCACAACTACTGAACCTGCGTTCTAGAGCCTGCAAGCCACAACTACAGAGCCTGCGTGCCTAGAGCCTGTGCGATGCCACAAAGAGAAGCCTCTGCAATGAGAAGCCCGCACACCGCAACAAAGAGAAGCCCCTGCTCCCCGCAACTAGAGAAAGCCCACGCACAGCAACAAAGACCCAACGCAGCCAATAAATGAATAAATAAATGTATCTATATGTGGTAAAAGTCTAATACAATAATTAGTCTTGAAGATGCATAATAAATTTACCCCTACCCCCACCTTTAATATGTATAAAGAGGCTCCTATATAATAATGAATTTTATTTCCTATGAATGTCTTTAAAGCTACTACAATATAATTAAATGATTCTAATTGTAGGAGTTTTTGTAGTTGCCAATTTCTAATCAAATGACAACAGCTCCTCAAAGGTTGAGCTAAATAGCTATTTCTATGTTACAATCAGAATATAATATCTTACAAAATGAAAACGTTTCAAAAGGAATAGTGATTCTGGGGGTTCATTCATATCTGAAGTACCAGAGCGAAGGACACTTGGACTGTTAGGTTCCTGGCTTAATCGTAACACAGGTCACCATTTTTATAAATGAGTGGATTAATGTTAGAAGCAGTACTTATTGAATCCTTTTCTATTCATAAGGAACTTATCCTTTTCAACTTAATACCTTTCATTCCCAAATTCATTTGCAAGTAAAAATAAAACTATTTAGTCTTAGTGACTTTCTAAGACTTGTGAACTCAGAATTTTTTAATTTGTAAGTTTCCTGCAGTCAGAGACTATCCACTTATTATCCATTTATTTCAACTTATTATTCTCCCTGTATACTCCCAGGGTACAAGTTTCATGTTTATTTGTTAAATAAATAAATAAATAGGATAGTAAGATGTACATCCTAACTTTTGGAATTGAATTCAACATAGTGGAAAAAAAATATCTGCTTCATAGTCCTTGAGTCTAATTCATTATAAGCAATATCTTCCTAGAGATAGGCTTGCTATTAAGGCAAAGGTGAAAAAATCATCAAAGATATTTAAGAATTTTTATCAGATATCTTGTCATTGTAATAATTTATAGCCTACAAAAACATGAAGAAACTCTGATCTAACTTTCTATTAAGTCCTTCTACTAAAATGTATAGAATTGAATGTTTTTTAAGTATCAAGTTTTTACTTTTTGGAAATCAAGCCCTTGTCAGCTGCATCATTTGCATATATTTTCTCCCAGTCCATAGGTTGTCTTTTCATTTTGTTTATGGTTTCCTTCACTGTGCGAAAGCTTATAAAATTGATTAGGTCCCATTTGTTTATTTTTGTTTTTATTTCTATTGTCTTGGGAGACTGACCTAAGAAAACTTTAGTACGATTATGTCAGAGAATGTTTTGCCTATGTTCTCTTCTAGAAGTTTTATGGTGTCTTGTCTTGTATTTAAGTCTTTAAGCCATTTTGAGTTTATATTTATGTATGCTGTGAGGGTGTGTTCTAGCTTCATTGATTTACATGTGGCTGTCCAACTTTCCCAATACCACTTGCTGAAGAGACTGTCTTTTCTCCATTGTATATTCTTGCCTCCTTTCTCGAAGATTAATTGTCCATAGGTGTGTAGGTTTACTTCTGGGCTCTCTCTTCTGTTCCATTGATCCATATGTCTGTTTTTGTGCCAATATCACATTGTTTTGATTACTGTAGCTTTGTAGTATTGTCTGAACTCTGAGAGGTTTATGCCTCCTGCTTTGTTCTTTTTCCTCAGGATTGCTTTGGCAATTCTGGGTTTTTTATGATGCCATATAAATTTTAGTATTATCTGTTCTAGTTCTGTGAAAAATATCATGGGTATTTTGATACATATTGCATTAAATCTGTAAATTGCTTTAGGTAGTATGGCCATTTTAAAATATTAATTCTTCCAATTCAAGAGCATGGGGATATCTTTCCATTTCTTTGAGGGATGACTCAATTTCCATTATTAATATTTTGTAGTTCTCAGTATATAGGTCTTTCACCTCCTTGGTGAGGTTTGTTCCTAAGTATTTTATTTTTTTGATGTGATTTTAAAAGGAATTGTTTGTTTACATTTCCTTTCTGATATTTCATTGTTATTGCAAAGAAATGCAACCAATTTCTGTATCTTAATCTTGTATCCTGCTACCTTGCTGAATAATTTTTACTTTTAAAGTATTTTATAGATTTTTAAGCACTGATCATGTGTGATGGTCACACAATTCTTGGAGTAAATCAAGAACTGTTTCCATACTATGGATGACAAAATTTGGGTTCAGAGAGAATATGTGACTTGACTAAGTTCAGAGCATTGAAAAATGCATAAGAAAGGTTAGAATCCAGGTCCTTTTATTCCTATCCAGTGTGTTTTCCACTGCAAGGTACAACTGGCTGAATGTAATAATGAGCACTGAAAATTTTAGATACTAATAGAAAAAGATTACTGTCTCTAGAGATTTCATATTTTATGGTGGTTGATCATTTATACCCTTGATATCAAATTCCTTTAAAATGTAGAGTACCTTGAAATTCTTTCTTCTTCCTTATACGTGAAATATAACTGTGCCTATTAACAAGGTACACTCTATAAATATTAGCTACAAACAAACGCATGAGGAAGGACCACATAAAAGTACAAGTGCGTCACTGCTGTCGTCAAACCCACTCTCCTTGTCCCTCACCAAGGGGAAAGTGACCTCCAAAGACTTTGAAAAGGCAACCCATTTACACTGCAGTGCTTATATATCTGATCCCAGGGTATCGTCCACAATCCATTTACTATCTATAACTGGCTATAATGTTATTAACCTTTAGTGACTAGTCTCATTGCCCTTCACTGACCATATATAACTATACCCTAATGATTTTAACTATCTTTTAAATAGGATACTCATATAAAAAGAGTAAGTTTAAATATATCTTGCTAAGAGAATTGAGTTTTAAAAGTGAAGGCATGAAGAAAAGTTGGTAGAGGACTGTTTCAAAATAAGTGAATAGTAACACAAGTTCCCTTAGATTGCTGTATAGAATTTTAATTCACTACTGTGAAGTTCAAGAACTTCTATTTTTCATGCCTGGCATTCCTCCAAAACTTTGGCCAGAAATGATTGAGTATGAGTAATGGCTTTTACACTGTGAAATGATGGCTTATTCCTCCTAGAAACTTGTCATTCTTAGCTGTGAACTTTGGCAGACCCTTAAAACAGATCTGCCACCATGAACTAGAACTACTTTCACAGTGGACCATCCACGTAATTAAACCATTTTGTTGTAGTTGTGGTTGTATAGAGTGCTTATTATGATAGTGGAGAATTGGCTTCTAGTATCAGTCACATCTATGCCATTTTAAGTAGTTACTCAATTTCTTTGTTTCTGATGTCTGATGGAGATACACCTAACTCTATCTACCTATTTTTGTGAGAAGAAAAAGATATTCCAAGGGACACAACTTCAAAGTCTTAAAAGACATGTCTAACTTTAAGTAATATAATTCATCACTAGTTATTCTCTCTGAAGTGATATAGGAGTACCCTTGAGATATTACTAACACTAAACTGAAACCAAATGCTCACTCTCATAGCTTACATGTAGTCACTCTATCGTTGATGATGGTTTAGAACATATCTCCTTTCTGGCTCTCTTGGTACAATTAAACTGAACCCAAGAAAATGGCTGTTCCTGGGTTTCTTAATTTAGAATGGTAGTATCTTATACTTTCTCTTGAGATCTTGAGATCTCTTTTTCTTTCTCTCTCTCTCCCCACCATTCCTACTCCTTCAGACCTCCTTTCTCTTTCTGTCTCCCTCTTCTTTCTGCTTTTTATTCACCCCTATTTCTTTCCCACTCCAGTCAGTGGAGGTCACAAGAATCTACGGGTGTTGTTTAGCCCTGCAGATATCATTTGGGCTAAAATCATACTGAATCCTTCCTTGAGCAATCTAAGCAATAGAAGCTGGGAAGTATTTGGAGGATTTTTAGCCAACTCACTGAGCACACAAAGTATAAGCAGTACACTCAAAACTATTACAACCTATTTTTACATCAACAGCTAGAGGTTGTTTGGGGTTTTTTTTTCCTACTGCACTTTTTACAGCTCTTACTACTATAGAAGCAATATATTTAAAGCTACTGTGATTACTTAAATTTTATATTCACTAAAGATGATTTTCAGTAGCAAAGTTCCCTTGTAGTAATTTCAGATTTCTCTGGGAAATAAATGTCTTCATAAAGGTATAGGAAGGAACAGAAGTTCCTACAGGAATTTCATAACTCACTGGTGGGGGCGGGGGAAGAGCACTTAATGTTCTCTTCCTGAACCTGCTCCTCAGTTACAGACACATTCAGAGAGACAGGCTCATCAGCTGATAACTGCCTTAGTGTCTTAATCTGCAAAATAAATATAATAAATTTGTCCTTCTAAAAGAAGAGCTAAGAGGGAAAAGGAAAAAGCAAAGGAACTGTCTACATGATGATCTGTAAATATCAAAATTATGTAGATATTTTCCTCTCAACATTTCTTCCCAGAAAACTTTACGGTGAGCCAACACAGAATAGGGGTTAAACACACTACCTACAGCCATGTGGCTCACGTACATATAAACAACTCCATGCTTGAACCCAAAGTGTGAGCAATAGTGTCTGGGCACAAGCAGAGCCCTGATAGCCTTTTGAAAAACTTGTTTTCTAAACAGAACACTTACATTTTTACATATTCACAGGAATTGTGATCCTTCTTTATGTTGGGTGAAAATTAGTAAGTTAGTAGTTCAGAACTATGTTTTTCCTTTGTAAGTGACACCTTTGCTTCATGATAAACTACACCCCATACAATCTTACTGGAAACAATGAATACGGGAATAATACCTTGACAGAAAGGAGCCTGATGCCAGGTCTTGAAAATTTCCATGGATGGTGTGCAGTCACATTGTTTAAGCCAAAACCTGTCTTCAGGGTCTTCACCACTTTGCAAGCTGTCAAAATCCTCATCATTTTGAAGATGCTGATTTGTGACTAAAAATAAATGAAATTGCATATACTTTATGAGAATTTTGCTATAAGATTTTTAAATTAATGTGAAGAAAGCTGGGGGTGTGCAATCTAGTGTTTAAGGCTGACTGCACAGTGATCTTTGAAATTCCATTCATTCTGTCATTAAATGTCTTCGGCCATAGCTCCTCCTTCTCTTAAGCCCTCCTCCTGAGGTAATGTCCAGAGATGGACATGTAATACAAATTGCAACACATCAAACACTACCTGCTCCTGCTGAAATAATGTTAGTGTTGTGGAAAAACAGTCATCTGTCAAAGGAATTGCTTATGCAGCTGAATAGAATGATCTAGAAGCAGTGGACACCCTCAGGAATATCACTTGCCCTAAAGAGTAGCAACTTTCTAATAATGCTAAGGATCAAAGGTTTTTGCTTGTGTGAGATGTAATGCCTAATTTGCCTTAAAAGACATTTTGAATTCCCAAAGAATCTGAAGACTTGCGACTTTCTGCTTGGAAAAGACAATGGAAATCACATAGAGTAAAAAGGACATCAGAATAAGCTTTTCTCCACAAATAGAGAACAAACCTTTCTACACTGTGCTTTTTTTTTTTTTTTTTTTAGTTAATAGTGTATTACATTCTTACCATTGCATTGTTCTTTGTTCCAAATTTTAAAGCAATCAGTAATATCAACTAAAACACAACTGGAGCAAAGTAGCCTATTTCTATCCCTCTTAATTTTTCAATTTGTAAAAAGTATATGAAATAATGGTAAACACTGATTTTAATGAGAACACATTCCTAAGTCAAGATTTTTTTAGTTGTTTAATTGCTACATATAAAATTCTCAAAACGTGAATATTTGTGTTTCAACCTGAGTTGAAATTGATTCACTTAGCCCTCAATCCCATGTTTAATCAGGCAGTCAAAGGGTCTCATTGGCTGGAGGAAGCTCTCACTTAAGTCATGTGTTTATGTAGGTTAGGAAACTCTGCAGTATTATCCTTTGATATCCTTGCAAAGGAGGCCAAGAAATAAAGGCTTTTTCCTAGCACTTTTCACAATGGAAAAGATGACATAGAATGGCACAGAGATTGTAAACTTCATGATGTAGGATGAGTGCTAGAATTAAGTTGGGGGGGAGGGGTTGAGGATTTTTTTGTTTTTAAGGAACAAAGTTTAAACTCCATCTTCTTCTGCCTTACTTAATGTATTCATGTATAAACATTCTCTGAAGCCAAACTGCTTCACAGCTCCTGGTGCTAGAAAACTGAAAAAACAGTCTCAATCTAGTGTATATAATTAATAAAATAAGTAATGTATGGTAGTGTGTCCAAATACAATGGAGAAAGAGAAAGAAAGAAAGGGAGAGAGAGAAAGGGAGAGAGAAAGGAAGGAAGGAAGGAAGGAAAAGATCAACTCCCTTGTGCATGTTCAGTAAAATTTAAATACGTGATTATGTTGAACCATATTATCTTGAAGGATTCAAAGAGTATACCAAGTAGATGGAGGGGAAAAAAGCAGAAGGGACAGCATGAGCAATAGCACAGATACATTAAACCATATGGCATATTAAAAAAAAAAAAAAAACCTAAAACAGTCTGCTAAAGCCTAGGTGCACAGTACAGGTTGGGGAAATGAAGAGGAACCATAACAAGGAAGATTATGTGTGCTTTAAAATGGTTGGTCTTAATCCATAAATAGTGTTCCTGGTAGTCATGAAAGTGTTTTGAACAAAGGTGAAATTACTGTGAAAGAAAGATTATGGAAAGTGAACTGAAGGAGGATGAAACTAACAGAAGAAAAACTCCCAACTCAAAGAACTAAGAGCTTAGAAACAGAGCTTACTGGTTTAGACCAGTAAGTACGTTAGGTCGTGGACTCATCCTTGTCTATATACATAAAAATATATATATAGTGAGGATTTGTCTTTCTCTAATAAGAAAAATAACATGTACTTATCACAAAAAAATTTTAAGATGCACAATAAATTTAAATCAGTCATAGTCCCATTACCCAGAGGTACCCATGCAGTGAACACTGTGGTATGTTTCCTCCCTTTATTCTCTACGCCTTGGGGTACTAAGGAGTCCAGAACTTAAAGAAGGAAAGACATTAATAAGTGACTTCATAACCACTTTTAACAGTTGACCAAAAAGCATGGTGAACTGAGCATGGTTTCCCAATAAGATGTCAACAACTTTAGGGTACAATTCCATAACTCTAGAACCTAAAGAAAAATATAAGCCTGAGAGTTGTAATGGGCTTTCACTTTTTTCAGTAAAAGGTCCTGGATGTAGGCTATGGTCCATGTTTCTAGTCACCATAATAGGAAAGGGCAGAAGATTTGGAGAGTTTGGTTAAATATTCTGAAAATTCATCCATCATGATTCTACAATCATCTCAGGAATTGGAAAGACCAATAAATTAAATGGTGGGTAGTTTCAGATTTGAGTGTTCAGGGTGGACTGAAATCTACAACCAAACTGAAAAAGAAAATTATGTTAGTTAGGGAGTTTACATTTGGATAGATCAAAGGGGTGAGGTGATAAGAGTTGATTAGTAGTGAATATGAAAGACATAAAGACAGTAGAAATATTACAGTTTTGTGAAAGACATTTTTTCAGCACACTTTAAAAGAAAGTATTTTTCAGTTTGGAATGATTTTTTTCTCTGATCCCATTTACATGGTCCTCCTCTCACATAAGCTATCCGCATACAACTAAGCAGGGTAAAAGCATGAACACATGTACACACAGAAGGTTGGGGGAATCTGTATTTGAAATGTATTTTGTATGAGTCAGGTCATTAAGGGTTCTCTAATCTTATAAGTCACTCTCTCAAAACAGCAAAATACTGTTTATGAATTTAGCCCTTCTTTTCTACTGATACACTTATTATAGTTATCACAGTTTACAGCATTAGGCTATTTTCCTCTGTACACCCCCATATGGAAAATTAAGAATTATTGAAACTAAACATTTCTCAGTTTTGATGGAGTAAGTAACATTCTAGTACTCTTTAATCTAGTGCTAATAAAGCATTTTATTTCTTCCATAAATTGGAAAATGTATTCTATATATATGAATAAATATGTATTTATGTGTATGCAGAGAGATTAAAATATGTATGTACATATAGGGAGACAGCAAGAAAAGCATCCTTAACTAATACAATTATTTATCATTTCTTAAGAGAAATGGAAGCATTCAGCCTCCCAAATCCCTGAGAAGACTTAATTTGATGAATTTGTCATTAGGATATCTGGTATTGAAAATGGTGCTATATCCAGCGCTAAGTGGTAGTTATTTTCCTCTTACTTAAAGAAATTTAGAAAACACTGAAAAATAGATAATAGCCTACTCCCAAAACATAACCTCTGTTAATATTTTAGCATATCTTCCTCTAGCATTTATTTCTATATACAAGTCATAATTTTGGAAACAGTGATCAACTTGCATTACGCTTTTGTGAGGTAATATTATATTTTGGTATGTTCAATGTTATTACATGTTCTTTTCAAACCTTAATTGAAATGGCTACAAAATATGTCATTTTCATTGTTTCTATTGTTGCTACAAAGCATATCAATATTGTAATTTTTTATAAACATTGCCAAATTTCTCTTCAAAAAGAATGTGCCCAATACCAATCACAATGTGCATGTCCCTTTCAATACACCCTTGCCAACTCTAGGTGTTATCTTTCATTTGCTTATTTGAGCACAGGAAGTGGTATTTTGTTTTCATTTGAATTTTAAATAACTCGTGAAGTCAAACACTTCCATACACCTTTACTTAGTACTATTTCTCCTTTTTTTCTTACATCTTTTTGTTCCCATTAATCCATTCCCATTAATGATCAAGAAAGCCTCTTAAAAGGAAACGTAAAGCAACACTGATTGATATAGCCTGTATTTGTACTAATTTCAAGTGTCCTCTTCATTTGGACGATCCATTGATATAAGTAAGGGAGACCTGCTACCATTTGGGAAAAATCAAACCAGCTCATCCTGGATAATAAAGGCTTTAGGTTTTGGAATAAAGAGAAAATAATGACATTAGTAATTCCTTCTTAAAAAGTACAGAAACTGCCAACAGCTTTCTTGAAGTGTGTCTTACTAAGGAATGAATAGAGACAACTCTAAGAAAGTGATGCATTTTTCAAAAAGTCTCTAATATAGCAAGCATGCAAGAGGTGCTTCTGAAAAATGACTGAATGAATGAATTGGTTCCTGTGTGCCAAGTTCCTGCCTGATCAATGACGTTTATTTAAGCAGAAGCAAATAAAGTTAGGTCAGATGAACATAAGAGGAAGTAAAGATGCTTTGGAATAGGAAAAGAGAGCTGTCAATTAAGAATTATACAAAAGACGATAAATTTAAGGCAAGAAGCAAGGTATGTCTGGAGAGCAAATAAACTCAGAGTAGAAGAAAATAAAGAACCACCCCCCTCAAAAAAAAAAGTTCTATTTTGTGTTTGAGCAGGGATGCATGAAGACAGAATAGAAAAGGTAGACATGATTATTATGGTTCAATTCTGATTTTTATTAGCCTAATATAACAAGGAACACTGTCACAAGTGAGGATATGGACAAAAAAGGGCTACTCTTTGAAGAAAAGTGGTGTGGATTTGTACCTACATAAAAAAGCATATACTTTCTCTCATCATAGAAACTAGGATAAGCTGGTAGAAAGATTCCTCAAATAAAGTTTGGCCAGGGAGAAGATTTGTCAATAATGACAATAGATGTTAGGTTGTTAGATGATGAGGTTTTTAAATAACCAGATGTCTTTGAAAATCCAATCAAGTAAGACACATTCATTAAGGTCCAATTGGCATTTTGAGGAACAGAAGGTGAAGAACCAAGTTCATGAATGTGCTTATCAATCTAACATTTGATAGCATAAAGCTTGAAGTGATTCAAAGGAAGGTGAAAAAATGAAGCTGGAAAAGAGACCTGGAAAAAATGATTTCACACATTAAAATCCAAGGCACAAGTGATTATATTCTAGGATAATAAAAAAAGCAATCATTTATAAGACCCCATTTGTAAAAAAAAAAAACTTAAAGAGAACAGGTTAGTTGGTACAAGCAGCATGTGTTTGTAAAGAGTAAATCTTATCATACCAATTTCCTGCCTTTAAAAAAGAGACATTATTACCAGACTATGTAGAAACGTTACACGTAACCTACTTTAATTCAAGAGCATTGAGTATATATTCTAGACCATTATTAGGTGCATACACATTTGCTGGAGAATGTATATAAATGTAGGAGGGTGTAGTGAATTACCCAGTGAGTAAAACAAGCTTTCTATGATTTGTGGGATTAGAAGAACAGAGTGGACAATGCCTTAGAAAGCTGATTCAGAATTCACAGTGACCTTGGCAAACTGAAGACATAGTCAAACACAAACAGATTAAAGTACAAGCAAAGGGAGGTCAAGTGTAAGTTAGTCCAAAAAGAGGAAGAAAAACAAGCTACAAATACAAGTTGTAGAGGACTGATTATATAGAAGTAGGTCAAAAAGCACATGTAGCAGTCATACAGTATAGCAACTGCCCAAAGTTAGTCATAATAAGCTGTAATCATTAAAGTTGTAAATCATTGAATCATAAATTATACAAAGAAGGAAGAATTGAGTGAAATTTAAGAAAGAAAACTCAAAGTCACTAGAAAGTTAAATATTAAATAACTTGAAACACAAAAAATAAAATTTTGACATTGAGATAACTATAAATTTAAAATCATGTCATGTAGGATTCCTAATCAAAAGCTTTCAATCTTCCTAAAAGTCTAAAAAATGTTTAAAGAGGAATTTCTTGGGTATAAATTTTAAAAACCTACAATAGAAGCTAAAACATTGGAATTTATAACCACAATATATTAGCATATACCTATATCTATATATAGAGATATATACACCACTTACTATTATGCCAGTAAGTGCAAATAAGTATTTAAATAAATCAATTTTAATGAGTCCAATGATGATAAATATGATCCTGCTTGACAGTTGAGGTACTTGTCATTTTTTGATCACCTACTAAGTGCCATCCCTTGAGCTAGGCACTTGGAATGCCTTTTTTGCTAATCTTAAAAGCAATCTCTGTACTAAATGTAGCTAATAATATCCCTATGTCATAGATGAAGATGGTGAGTGTGTCCCAGAGAGTTTAGCTTGCCCATGATCACACAGCTAATAAGTTGCAAAGCCAAGATCAGAACTCAGGTCTCAGCCAACGTCCATTCTTTTTCCAGCATGTCAAGTATACCTGGGAAAAACAGAGGCAACAACATGAAATGACTTAGAAAGAGTAGGCTGGTTAAGATGAATTTTGCAGAAAGAATACATGATTGGAGAAGTTGCAATGCTCAGAAATACTATGACATTACCTGGAAATGGATAAAATGTAACTTTAGTAAAAATCAAAGAATGAGAAAGAAGAAAGTATCCATAACTTCTCTGATTTATTGTTATGTTTAAAATTAAAATAATATAAAAAATGAAGAAGGTAATATAGAAATAAAACTATAAACTTTTCCCAATAATCTATCTAGTGGGACTAATTGTCCTGGGAGTCATACTTCTAGTTGGCTAACTGATTCAGCCCAACTTACCTAAAATAGCAAAGGAAATTTTATATTTTTCTGTTACATCCTATTGCTTTAAGTTACTTATTTCAGAATCTGAATAATTTAATGCCATTGAATTTTCATAATTGCTCATAAAGTTAGAATTGCTAAAAGAATAACCTATTCAGGAACTATTTATTGAGTGCTTTCTATGTATCAGGTGCTGTACAACAGGAAAAAGGATTGTTTTCAACTAAAAGATACTTTGTAGGAAATTAATCTCTTTTTAAATGTATTTCCTAAACTATCATCAAACAGAGAACATAATAATTATCTAATAGATAGTTTTATATAGTTGAAAGTGATTTTTAAAATCATCTTTTCTAATTGCTCTGTTTTATAGATATAAGAAATAGATATCTAAATAAGCCAACGTTATCTCATTATTTTTGAGTTAATATCAAATCTAAAGCCTTTAGTAGAAATCGCTGTAGAAAAGTAAGTTCCTAACAATTACTACCTTTCCAATAGAAATAATTTTGTAAATGATGGAACAGTTAGTGAAAGAAATTAACAACTACATAAATCAAACTCTACACTTAATTTTGGCCTAAGCATTTCCTTAAATTTTGGCCTAAACATGCCTACAACATAAATTTCATAAAATAGAATGACTAAATCATTAGGCAATTGTCACTCTAAAGAGTAAAATATTTCTAAGGAAAATTTTAAAATTTAATTCATCACCAGCCTTTTTTGCACAATGATTATCATTGCAACAAAATCGTCTTTTGCTGAACAGAACAGCTCTGATGGGCTTGTTAATTCTTAACTTTTGCCAAGAGTAAACACAAAAGATTTTGCAAGGCTCTAAAGAGCAACCCTAGCCATGAGGAGGGGTTACCCATGGTACTCCAGGTCATGTGCTGGGAGCGTATTGGATCCTCTTTAAATTAAATATATTTGAGGATCACAAAGAAGCAAGTTGTGCAACGTGTCTTGAAATTTCTGACCTCGTGAAGTAAGGGGCGGCCGGTTACATGGGAATGACGTAGAAGACTTTTTTTTCTAAACTAAAAACAGGTCACCCACGCACATTCCTACTCTATTCCCTTTGTAGTGTATTTGTTACATTAAATCTGATTTCTTTCACGACCTCTCGCTTTCAAGGGAACTTGGTCCAGGAAAATATATTCCGCCCTCCTAACAATCAGATCACCACTCTCACAAACAGTAAAGTTCCATCTTTCTAAACTAGTATTGCAAATTTCCATGAATGGACCATACAGCTATTTCTTCTTCCAGATTTGGAGATTCCTAAGTTGAGTGATTGAAAGGTGGGGGGCCTTTTTTTATTTTATCAAGGTTAAAAATTTTGGGGGGAAAGTAATGCTGTAGAGGGAAAAAAGAAAAACAAGAAGGAGACACAGAAGGGGAGAAAGGAGGAAAAAAACCATCCTCATCCTTCAATGCTACAAACTGCTAACAGTCAAAAATGCCTATTTGGATTTTAACTGCTGACATTCCCTGGGGTGTTGAAGAATTAAGTGTTTTATTCTGGTATTGTTTATTTGATGTCATTTATTTTTAACCTCTACTTGACTTAATCAAGATCATCCTCAGCTGAAAGGAAGAGGGGATATATAATGTTTTTGCTATTGGACTCAAGGGATTGATTATTTCAAGAGAACACTCTTGAAAGCTTTGCAGACCAAAAAAGCAAGGGATTGAGCATTAAAAAGTTGCAGACTGTGTCAAGGTTTCAAAAATTTGTTTTTAAAAGCTAATTGACTGGGATTAGAAGTTGAAGTTAATCAGTAATAATAAAAATCCGACAAAAGAAATGATTAGACATTTTGTAAAAAACAGTAAGACAAATGAAAGAAATAAAGTTGTATAAAGGAAGAAGTATTATCACCATGTTACTTACTATGGATGGGACACCAATATGTAACTTGGAAAAAAAGGGCTGTCAAGTTAGAAAATATTTGTACTAAAATTGGTGACTGCATTCCTCAAATTATTAAAGACCCTGACTTAAAAAGTCACTTGTCCGTACATGTCTGTTTTTCTACCATTAATTAACTGAATCAATTAGTATTTGATTAATTAATCAATACTTCTTTATTATAACAAGACAAAGCGAGTTTTTAGGGACATAGATTAGTTATAAATTATTGCTACTCCCAACACAAACCAAGGATTCTCTCAAAAACATATCTCGAAAAAAAAAAAAGAAAAAGAAAAAAAATATATCTCGTTCTTCTCCAAATTTGCAAATAGTAAAATTATACATCCTCTAGATAAATTTATTGTGTGATAAAACTTTAAATAAAAGACAGGTCTTTTATTAGGACATAATTTTTTTCTTATTTTTCTATTCATATAAGTTTTGAAGAATTAATAGCTAATGAAAATTACTGAAACCTTCAACTAAAATTCTTTTAGGGGTGTCATTTAATTTCCCCGTTCACATGCAAATCAGAGCACCTGTGATCTAATGACCACTCTGTTAACATTATATGAAAAGAATTGCTATTCACTAGACTACATAACTCTCATCTTTTTAATGTACAGGGTAAGAAAATCTGGAAATTTCTTTATTGTGAAGATATCCCGATACATATCTTGCTAATACTTAAAAGCAATTGAAATATCACAGTGAACTGAGAAAACAGAACTCAAATCCAAGAATAAACTTTTTTAATGACTCATAATTAAACTCCTGAATGGGGTGCATATTTTGCAAATTGTCTTTGCCTTTAACTCTCTGTTTAGAGACCAGAATCAATTTCAATGAAAATCAGTCTTTTAAAGAGAAAATACTTCTTTTAAAATAATGTTTACCTTTAAATAAAAATTGTTTATCATGTTAACTGACAAAAAATGACCAAATACGTCTATGAAGCACCATCATTTTTTTAGCTGTTATTTTCAGTTCTTGCAGTTTATAAGCAGAGTCTTTGGCTCAGTTCCTGGGCAGACACAAGGATGTAGGGCAGGGACGGTAACGGGCCCAGATGGCTCTTGAACATTGAAGGTAGGACATACAGCTATTTCACAATGGTACTATAAGGAATAAAAGCAAAATCCTATGCAAAAGAGGGGTGGGATAGGGAGGGTGGGAGGGAGATGCAAGAGGGAGGAGATATGGCGATATAGGTATATGTATAGCTGATTCACTTTGTTATAAAGCAGAAACTAACACACCATTGTAAAGCAATTATACTCCAATAAAGGTGTTAAAAAAAAAAAATTAACACTGAAGGCTAAGACTGACTCCTGGCAGAGACTAGAGCCATTCAGTAATAGGAGGGTCCAGTTTTGCTGATGTTCACTTACCACCTTCAGCTATGGCCACCAGCTAGAATCCGAGACATCTTAGTATTCCCCATCTCTGATTACCTTTTTCTCTTCTTTTCCTCATCCTGCCACACAAATTTCACCAGAGAAAATGCTTAGGACATGATAGAACGAGTACAAGGAACAAGAAGAAAAGAGGAGTCAAAAGAAGAATGTTTGATTATAAGACTATACATTTAAAATATGTAAATAGATGTCACAGTGACTTGACATACTGCCAAAGGTGTCAAAGACCACACAACTTCTGTCAACTGAAGTTTTCTCTTTATAAAGTTGAGTTGATAAAGAAAACTATGAGGAATAATTAACAAAACAGACTGTGAATCATTTAGCCAACATAAGATGATGCAGTATTTTACCTGATGAAGAAATGTGAGGCTGTACATTTGTTAGATTAATTTTCTCAACTTGTTTATATCCTGTCAATCCTTCAAAGCCATGTGAAATCCTACTTCACGAACTTTATCTATATCTTGTTTGTACCATAGTTAAGTTGCTATTTACATACTCTTATTTCATATGTTTTCCTGATTAAAATCATTAAACAGCTCCACACTGCTTCTTGACTACAGTATAAAGCTAAAAATACAATATATACTCTTTTCTGCTATTTTAGGCTCTTTTATACATCATTCATGTTGTATGATCCAAAGTAGTTTCTCCATTGTCTCCGTTTTATATGAACAAATTGGAAATAGTAGCAACTGTGACCTCTCATAGGTCATAACTCTTTCCTTCAATATTTACTGAAGGCCATTTAGATGCCAAGGACAATGCTAAATCTTAGAATAGAAATAAGACTCGAACACAGACTTGTCCCCCAAAAAGCTCACTCTTGAAAAGCCTTTCAGGTTTATTCTTAAAAAGAGATATGACATCTATTTTCTACTCTCAAGACTGAGCAATAAAGAATAACAAAAAGAACTGAAGACCTAAGAAACTCAAGACCTGTGAGACCCAAGCATAACATTCCAAATCAATATTCCTCTCCAGCAGCACTCCCAGGATGAAATGGGATCACCTGTTAATGCACTTTTTGAAGTAAAAACCCCTCATATCATCTTTCACTTTCCAAAGGAGTTGACCCACACCTTAGAAGCCACTTCAGATCCAACAACTTCTCAAGAGAACAAAAAGAATAACGCTTCTTCACCAGCCAATTTTGGCTAAAGGGTGTAGTGATCAACACTGAACTAATTAACGAGAGAAAACTGAATACCCACTCCACATGTAACTACAAAGAACAAGGAATAAACCATGGACTCTCACATTAATGTCTTTAAGAAACCAAATGCTTTCTGAAAAACACATGGAAGAGAAATTTATGATAAAACACATTTTAAATAAGTTTAGGTTAATATTGAATTACAAACACTTAAGGCCTAATATTTAAAAACAGCAAATTTTAAAATAAATAAAATCCCAAACACCCATGAAATTATAAATGTATAGCTACTGTAACACTCAATAGGAATACCAAAATATATTTAATTACTAAATAGTAGAGAAAAAAGTAAAGGCTCGTACCCAATTTATATTAAAGTTACAAGGGTTTAAAACTCAGGAATAATAAAATTTCTCAAGAGCGCCTCATCAGAATCCAATGAATTACTCAGCTCACCACTGTTCCTTCTTTTCCAAATCTTGAATATGAGCAGCTAAGAAAAGATGAGCCACATCAAAATCAAAACAAACAAACTTTTGGCTGCTAAAGCTTATACACAGGATGGCTGGAAACAGGATTGCCATGTCCAGGACCAAGTCAGCAAAGTCCTTTTTTAAGGAGCTTAATCTCTTTCTTCAGGCTTGAAAACCTTGTGCTATGTCTGGGAAAATACCTACTCCACTACCTTGATGCTGGACTCTGTGCTTCTTCCAGACCTAAGATAAGAGACTTCTCCTTATCTCCTCTGAAGAAAATACATGGCTCCAAAGTCCAGGAGACAGGTTATATTCTAATGCCAATAGAATTAGAGGCCTTGCCAGATCACCTGACCTAGAATTAGTAGGGAGGGCGAAAAAAATAAAAAGTACTAGACACTTTAATTCAATTAAAAAAATTCTTCAAATCAACATATTTCTTCCGTAAATACGTTCCTAACTATCTCGATAAATTTCAAGGTGAAATATGACAACCATTCTTTTACATACTTAATATATTATACTTCAAAATATCACACCATACTTTGACTTAACCAGCAGAAATTCACTCCAATTTTATTTGCAATTATGTCATTTTTTTTCTACTTCAAGGATTATCTATACACTCAAACTAATGTGAGGAAAATTCTCGTTAAAGCCAGTTGAAAATAATTTATGGCTTTAAACATATTTTAAGTAATATTTTCATGTATGAATGGTACCTAAAGAGTTAAGTAAAAGGTTACACAAAATGTTTCCCTAGAAGGACTCAAAGCATTCTTGTTCCTATTAATCTTCCTTCCATATGTTAAAGTCTTAGCAATCAGGAGAATTAGGATTTTTAATATTAAGTGTATAAACCTTCCTTCAAATGAGGATGAAAAACATAACTGAGTGTTTATACAAGTCAACTCAAAGCCCCAGAATGAAGCTTTAACATGAATTAATTCTACCACAGTGACTGAGTTATTTAACCTTTGTCCTTATCATTTTCTCATAAGGAAATTGAGAAAGATTAATGACCATGAAAAAAAGAGTTCTTGGCCTAAAGGTGTATCTCATCAAATATGCTATGTGCAGAGAAGGAATATTTATAGTACTACATTTCAGAAGGAATTTTCCAGTTTTACAAACCTACTGATGTGGATATATTCCCAATATGTTTTCTTTAACCACTAACAAGTGTGCAAAATGCTAAACTAGTTAAGAAGTAGAGGCAAATTCTATCCCTGGCTCTGTTGTAAACTTGTTCTATTCTTAGCCAAGTCAATTAACCTTTCAATCTCCCAGTTTCTCTAAAAACTGGGCAAGTCAATGCCACATAAGTGACAGAGACACGTGAGTTAATGAGAGAATATCTACCAAGGCTATGATCTCAGAAGAGAGCACAGAAGAACATCAATTTGATTAAACATCAAATGACCTTATATTAATAGCCTTAATAGAATTGTTAAGGGATAACCAGAGAACAAGTGAGTGTTTCTTGATCCTCTGATTTTGTATGTCTAATTTATTCATCATTTATCCATTCATTCATTTATTCATTCAACAAGTTGAGTATATTTTACCACATACCCAATACTCCGTTAGGCAATGATGAAGTGAACTGACATGGCCCCAAACCTCATGATACCTCATAGGAGATGGTTGCAAATATGAATGAATCAGGGCTTTCAGTGTATTAAGACGGTTTAGTAATTAATCACATAGCATATAATTACAAATTATATTACAATGTATAATTACAACTCTACAGGAGAAAAGCAGGGTATTTAACTAGAAAATAATAGTGGAGAACAAAATTTAGATTGGATGGTTAGAAACAGTCTGAGGAAATGATATTTAAGCTGAAATGGAATGATTCATATTAATTAAATGGGTAATGTTGAGGAAAAGTATTCTAGCCAGAGGGAACACCATTCATGAAGACTCTGAGTTGGGAATTGATGATACCTTCCAGGGACTGACTGGTGGGATAAAAGGATGCTGAACAAGGGAGGAGTATGACATGAAGAGAACTGAGAGATAGTCAGACTCCAGCTCCTGTAGGGGTTGGTAGGACATGTTAAGGTGTAGATTTATCATTCATAGTACAATAGGAAGCCACCGAGGGATTTTAACATGGTGTCAGTCTGCTCAGGCTGCTAAACTAAATACTATGGACGGGTGGCTTGAACAACACACATTGATTTCTCACAGTTCTGGAGGCTAGAAGTTCTGATATCAGGGTGCCAGCACGCTCAGGTTCTGCTGAGAACCCTCTTCCTATTTTTCTCACAATGAAGAAAGAAGGAGGAAGCAAGCTCTCTTGTGTCTCTTCTTACAAGGGCACTAATCCCATCTGGAGAGATCCACCCTCATGACATAATTACTTCCCAAGGGCCGCATCTCCAAATACCATGGCATTGGGAATTAGAGCTTCAACACATGAATTTGGGTGGGTTTGCAGGGGGGTGAGGGGGACATAAAAATTCAGCCTGTAGCACAAAGAAAGTTAAATTATCTTGTTTATGTTATAAAAAGATCAATTCAATTGCTTTAGAGAGGATGCATTGCATATGAGGTAAGTCCACACAAAAAGCTAACTGTGGCAGACCTGTTTGTGTGCCCTGCTCAGAGACCCTCTACCAGGCCAGCATATCCATCTCCCAGCCACTGTGGGCTGCCTGCTAATCAGTCACATCTGACACCTTTTCCAGAGAATTGCCCTGGTTGACAATGTTGCCTTGCTCCATCATAGGGTCATGAAAGACCAAACTCCTTTCCCTCAAGAGCAGACAACTCTGTCATGTGATTTGTGCTCCACAGCCCTCCCCTGTGGATCCGGTCAAGGCTAGAATTTATCTGAGACCACATATTTAATTTAATTTTAGTGGTGAAGGGAGAAGCCAGATTGAAGTGCATAGAGTGAATGGGACATAAAGAAATGGAGACAACATGGGAAGAAAAGCAGTTAAGTAAAATAATAGAAACTGGATGAGAATGTGAAGCAAGGGAGAGTTTATTTGCTGTGTGTGTGTGTGTGTGTGTGTGTGTGTGTGTGTGTGTGTGTGTGTGTAAATGGAAAGTGACCAGGGCATACCTGCACTTGATGAGACTGCTCTATCTGAAAGGGAGGGGTAAATTTGCATCAGAGTATAACTAAAAGGTGATGACTTTGGGAGAGTCAAGATGAAATCTAGAGAACATGGAAAAGGACTCATAGGAAGGGGCACATTTCCACCATTGTAACAGGAGGGCAGTAGGAGTAGATGTGTGAAATATCCCTTCTCTAGCTGAAGATGGGTAGACTTGGTGGTATAAAGATGAGAGCATGGTCACTTGATAGTTCCTACTTTACAATGAAATAAGATGCATGGTTTTTAACTGAGGATGGAAAGGTTTAAAATAATTCCTGTGAAGAGTCAGATCATGTTCTCATTAAAGAACCACTGCAGGAGATCCAGTAGTATTAGATGCCCATTTGAGGTTGGTGATCATGAATTTATAGCGACACCAGAATGTCCATGTATGTGGTTTTCTCCAGCCATGTTCAAATATATGAGTACAGGCATGGAGATGGAGGATTGTTCACCAAAGGTCTGAGTTTTGCCAGTTCAGTTAGAGAGAAACAAGGGTGGGGAAGTTGAGAATATCTGCAAAGGAACGATTATAATGGTAGACCCTAATCTAAGCTATGTTTAAAAAAAAAAAGAGATGCTCAAAAAAATGTTAACAGTGGGAATACTTGAGTGCATGAGGTCAAAGAATAAGGAAGGGGTATGTGGAAAGAGGGATGCTTGAATTTTGGAGGTGGTTCAATTTCTGGTAAAGAGAGGTCTAAATGTGGCCACAGGAGTTGGTGGCTGAAGTCAAAGTTAAGGCATAGGAATGGGATGGTTTGCTAAAATTGAGTTTCATTATACCCTTCAGTTCATGCAACTCCAGTCCTCTGTGGTCAACCAACATCTGCCAAATAACATGAATTCTCTTTACAAAAATAATTAACCATCATTACATTACAAAGCAATCTGGATGAGTAAATTATGCTAAGTGAAGCACAAGTATTTTCCCATTTTTCCCTTTGGGGAAATTTATAACTTTTTAGCTCAAAAATATTGGTTCAAAGAAAGTTCTAAAAACTTTTTTGTTGTTGTTTTTCAGGGGTTAATAGTACTAATGCGGCCTTGAACTTCTCTAAGTCAGCACAACTGATCAATCAGCATTTCACTGATTGCTTAATTCCTCCTTCTCTACATAAGAGGGGAAAAAGCCCTTGCAAAATGTGTTTGTTCTGTTTGTTATTCTGGACAAAGCCGATAACGAGTTGCAGCTGCTGTACAGAGTGTACTGCTTGCCGAGGCCATTGCTTTAACTTATAGATAGAAATGGAGCAGCCAGAGATGTGCCTCGGGCTGAAGTGGCTGCTGTAAATAGGACATCACTTTCCAACTACAGTATATATGTTTCATTATCCAACAGTTTGTTCTGCCGAGGAGAGTTTGGCCAGGCAAGAAACCAAAGGAGAGATTTTTAAATATCATGACCCAGCTGAAAGAGTTCTGTTTTCTGACCTGAGGAATTCTGTCAGTCTCAGTAAAGATGCTTGTAATAGCAGGTGATATAGACTCTGAAGGTGTGTGTCCCTCTGCACCAGTGCACCCCTGATGATTAGAGTCTTGGGGCTATGCCTCAGGCCTCACAATTCCTAGTGCTAAACCTACTTGCAGATCAGCCCTTCATCCAACTGAGTTGTGTTCTTCTGTATCACTAATGACTGCAAGTCAAAAACATGTGAGGTCAACTATTTGCCTTTGACCGGTAAATAGGTGTTTAAACTGAGCTAACTAAGGAAATAGCATCATTTGTCCGTCCTTGCATATCATTTTTCATTTTATCATAGATTATTAACTAGGACATGAGAAAACAATTGTAATCAGTATCATAAAGTTTAACCCAAAATAGAGACTGATTTCTGGAATGGAGGGATTAAATAGTAGATGTCTTATGCTTTGCTTAAAAAGGTTCCCAAATTAGCCGCTTACTATCTGTGTGACCTTGAACACGTTGCTTTAACTCTTTGAACCTCAGTGTTTTCATATATAAAGTGGGAATAAGAATCCCTCCTGTGGAGGATTGTTGAGAGAATGTAAGCGGAATAAGTTACGTAAAATGTCTGGTACTGGTGAGTAAAGGATCCTCTCAAGTCATTCATAATGTGAGTGTACATCGGTCTCGCCACTTTGTAGCATAATTTGTCATTATATAGTAAAATATATAATGTAAAATGTGCATACTCTATGGTAATTACTTTTCTCAGTATGTAATCTAGAGAAATACTAAAACATGAGCAAAATGACAGACAGCACAGAGAGCAGACCAGCTCAGTCCCTCTGTAGGTATCAACAAGGATCCAGAGACACTACATCAATCCGGGCCCCCTTCCTTTCTCCACCATCAAATCATGTAAGCCAAACAACCAGATGCCACCTTGAAGAGGAACAGGGTGAGCAGATGGGATGTGGAAAAACTGAGCATCTACATAGGTCAACCAAGCATGGACAGAGTTACCTAAAAGGAGTGTTTGAACTGCAGCATTGGACTCAATACAACATTGAGCAGATTAAACTTAAAGTTTAATTTTTAGCAAGTGAAATAGATCAGATCAGTCATAAAAACAAAAAAAAAAAGTTACATTTTTTTTATAAAGTTGAGCCTTCTGTGGGTAATTCCAAACTTTTCTTCAAAATACCTAATGGAGATATGACAGAGTGTGCCAATTTTGTGGAATATTTTGCAGCAGGTGAAAAGATTAAAGTAGATCTTTACGCACAAAGAGGAAAAACTGACACAGTGTTTACTTTGTGTATTGGCTCTGTTCTAAGTGCTTCATGTGTGTTAACCCACTTCATCCTTCAACAAGCCTGACATGCTGATTCCGTTGTTACTCTCACTTTATGTATGAGGAAACTGAGGCACAAATATTAAGTTGTCGTCTCAAGATTCCCCTACTAATTAGTGCTAAGGCCTAGATAGAAAGATTTCTGAGCCATACTGGGGAGTGAGAAAGGCAATTTACAGAATAATACCTACCGTATAACATTAATAAAACACACAGAGGCAAAAACGAACACCATGTGATTTTTGTCTGTAAACAACTGGAAAAAGGTCTGAAAGGATATAATCAAACTGGTAATAATATTCTTCTCTGCAGCAGGAAGAGTTTTTGCATAGAGAGGAGTGTTGTCAAAGAAGATTTTAGCCTTATCCATAATGTTTTAATTTTCACGTTGAGGCTACAGCAATGCACTCCTCATGTTGCTAAGTTGACAAAATATATGACACTAAAAATGGTGGTATGATGATATGTAATGTTTTTATTTTCTACTTTATCTGCAATATTCATATATTATAATAAATTATAAGAGAATGCAAGCATATGTATTGGGTAATGTTGGAAGTTAATAAATTGCACAACATTCATCCTACCATCCTCACCAGATGTCATTAGACTGATTTTTAATCATGCAGTAGTAATTAAACAGGGATCAATGGCATTCTCCCAAGAACACTAACACAGCCAAAAACAGTTCCTCGAGACAAGATCATTTCTATTAAAAAATAAAAGAATGTGAAGTTAATTATTGAAATTAAAATGCATATCTTTACTTAAATGCATAAGGATACCTTGTTTTAATATAATGAATTAGTTTACCCACTATAAAATTCTGTTTTCCTGATTCTTTTCAAAGATCAAATGAACCTTCACTATTGGGCTGTATTATAAAGTCTTTAATATATAAAAGTTGAACATTTCAAGTGTGGCATCATTATATACATATATACATAAATATGGAAAGAATTAAGGATACAGGCTTTATTATTATTATTATTATTAACATCTTTATTGGAGTATAATTGCTTTACAATGGTGTGTTAATTTCTGCTTTATAACAAAGTAAATCAGTTATACATATACATATATTCCCATATCTCTTCCTTCTTGCATCTCCCTCCCTATCGGTCACAAACCACCGAGCTGATCTCCCTGTGCTATGTGGCTGCTTCCCACTAGCTATCTATTTTATGTTTGGTAGTGTATATATGTCCATGCCACTCTCTCACTTTGTCACAGCTTACCCTTCCCCCTCCCCATATCCTTAAGCCCATTCTCTAGTAGGTCTGTGTCTTTATTCCCATCTTACCCCTAGGTTCTTCATGACCTTTTTTTTTCTTTTTTCCTTAGATTCCATATATATGCGTTAGCATACGGTATTTGTTTTTCTCTTTCTGACTTACTTCACTCTGTATGACAGACTCTAGGTCCATCCACCTCACTACAAATAACTCAATTTCATTTCTTTTTATGGCTGAGTAATATTCCATTGTATATATGTGCCACATCTTCTTTATCCATTCATCTGTTGTTGGACACTTAGGTTGCTTGCATGTCCTGGCTATTGTTATTATAGGAAATCCAGGCTCCTATAAAATTTACAATGGCCTTTAGAACTTGAATAGCATATTGAGACAAGATAAGAAATCTGAAAATAGCACCTTATTAATTTGGAAGATAATTTCATTATATAATTATACAACCTCTTATGTTATTTCAGATCCTGCCATAAACAAAATGGATCATGCAAGAGGATCTTAAAAAAGGATTGTGAATTATGCTGCCTTCCCCCAGGCCAGGAGGATCAAAGCACCATATTCTACGGGAAGAGAACCAATTGCTATAGTATTGTTCTTTCAGCCTGCAAAGATTAGTAGTACTGGAGAGTAGTGTGGAAGAGGAAACGGCATGTGTTTTGTAGGATAACAGACTGCTCTAGCCTCAGTGCAAGACCAGACTAAGCACAAGCACATCATCTGTCAACAGTACCCGATGAATCACTTCACCACTGATCCTAAAAGAATCACTGCTGTCTTACAGTTTTCATATAAAATGAAACACCATTCAGGGAAATGTGGTAGCTTACTACAAATGGATGGTACAAGACATCCACCTTGGAATCAGGGTATCATATTTGATTAACACTACATTTGAACAGAGTTGAATATTGCTGCTGTAAAACGTAGAGAACACTCGGGTATGTCACTACTCAATACTTCAGGGGGCTCTTTTGGCAGGTGCTAAGTATGTTATTTGTGTGTGGCAGGCTCACCACTGGAGAAGGATGGCAGTTCCATGTTGGAGCAAACTTGCTGTCCTGTACATAAAGTCTTTACTGAAACCCCATGCCTGTTACTCCAACCAAACTGAATTAGGCAGTTGTCATTCCTGCTGGAACACACAGCAATTACAAAAGAAAAAACAATATTCACATGGAGAGAGTTTTACCAGTTATAATTGCTTTTGTCTCCTTCTCTTATCACTAGCCCTTCTCTCCACTCATTGGTTTGAAAATTAACTCCTTAGCAATGTGTTGTAACTGAACTTGGGGGTGATTTGAGGAAATAGAAATCCAAAATCGATAATTCATTTTTAGCTAATGTAGGATACACCTCTGGGGCTTATCAGCATTTCAAAGTACAAGAGTTTTAAAAATTCCTATTAAAATGCATCTGGTATTATTAAGAAAGGGTTTCTGGTGTGTTTATGAGTATGACGTAAATTTATCACAGATATCAACTGCTGACATGTCTACTACTTGAAACAATGAAATCACCTGTCAATATTACATGAGCTTTTTTCTACTCATGTTTATTTATCTTGTACTATTTAATTTTAGTTTTAGAAGTAATCTAAAAACTATTCAAAGTTTCCATCCAATAATTTATTCTTATGTTCTTTCTCTTTTACTTTCATTTCCTTCTTAATGGATATAAGGTCTATCAGGCAAATTAAATTCTCTACAAAGGTATCATATGGAAAAACATACAATTGGTATTTGTAATTCCAGTATTCTTTGAAGACCTACTGGCACATTTTAGATTGCCAGACAACTGGGCTTATACCTAAAGAACCACTTAAGCACTATTTAATCATGATTTTTGTTTGTTTGTTTGTTTGCGGTACATGGGCCTCTCACTGCTGTGGCCTCTCCCACTGCAGAGCACAGGCTCCGGACGCGCAGGCCCAGTGGCCATGGCCCACGGGCCCAGCCGCTCCATGGCACGTGGGATCTTCCCGGACCGGGCCATGAACCCGCGTCCCCTGCATCGGCAGGTGGACTCTCAGCCACTGTGCCACCAGGTAAGCCCCATAATCATGATTTTTTTTTAGCTATCCAGAAAAAACTTTGAGATTATTAGAAACTAGAGAGCTGATTTTCTTTCAAATATAAAAATTGTATGTAATTTTCTAATTGTATACATATAAAATCCTTTTGTAGGAAATTAATTTCCATGTAATGTATTCAAATGGACTTAGCTTAATGTCTGTTTGATAAGCTTGAAATAGACTCAAATTGGAAATGGCAGTATAATGTCAACTTTAGAAATTTTAGATAGGAAGTTACAGACCTGAGTTTGAATCCCAGCTTCATCACTTACTAGCTAAGTTAATCTGGACATAATCTCTCTAAATCTGTTTTCTCATCTGAAAAATCGAAATAGCACCTCCCTCATAGTCAGCACCCATTTTACATGGTCTATAGATGGGGAGCACTCTGATTTGGGGGAGCAGGGGTTAAGTTGCAGTTGCACAGAACTTTACCCAGTAATGAAGAAGTTTCAATGCCATCAAAGAATAGAGAAAGAAAATAAAAGAGGAGAGACTGAACTTTTTTTTTAAGTGCATGCAGTTAAAAAAAAAAGTGTTATAGCTAGGATAATATTTTTGAAATAGTAACTGATGCATTTTCTTCCCCAGGTGTCCCTCATGTTTGCTACTCTACCCACTGAATTCCTTCCTTCCAGGAGAGAACCAAAATATCATTCCTCAGCTTTGGTATTCAAAACTGGCTTTTTAAAAGTCAGTAGCTGAGACAACAGTCTGAAAAGCAAGGCTTTCAGCTATTATTGTGAGAAAACCGATTTGTGGGTCCCAATAAGCCAGAGCTCAAGTGACTCAGCATAGTATTTATAGTACAAAACTTAGAGCAGGGGTGAAACATGAGGTTTTTCCAACACTAAAAGGTAGATAAAGCCTTCAATGGGAGGTGGGTGGGCGAGAGGAGATGAGCCCTATGCGAGGCTTACAGAGATCGGGCATATTGTAGCACGCTGACACGGGTGGATGAATAACTTACAGTCTACATACCCAGCCACCCCACTATGATTAAAACTCCAGAATAAAAGAGCAATTAAAACACCCATAGCAGGGATGCAAATGTTTTGTTTCTCAAAGCATAGCCAGGGAACCCTGCAAGTTCTTAGGAAAGTTCAGCATGACACCAAAGCAACATGGTGCAAGGGCCAACACAATGGCTGGGGAAGGCTCTAGACAGCTGAGCCACAGGCAGCCTCCTAGAGTGCCACAAAGTCACTTTCTGCAATACAAAGCCGCTATGAGTACTTGAGCATCCTCTAAGGAAAAACAAGGAAGTGCTCAGAGGACCTGTGGTCTAAGAGAACCTAAGAGAGCCAGGCCAAGTACATCAGCACCAGATGCTGCACACCTCAGTGGAAGCCAACAAGGACCAAGACACTTCTCTCCCAATGGCAGGATGAGTTATAAACCACACAGCAGATCATCTCCAGAGACAATCAAAGAATGGGGCCAGAAAGATAATCTCAGAATTTGATGGAATAAACTGGAAATAACTGAACTAAGCTTAAGAGGCAAGAGTAACAGTCTTCAACCAGTGGAGCGAGTAAGGGATTAATTAGTCAATAATAGAAAAATAAACAATCATTTCTATACACCCGAGTTATGACTGTACGTTTTAACCCTACTATATAATACCTTAGGAATTATGTATTTCCACGTAAAGTAGATCCACTGAGAACTCTTGGAGATTCACTGCCTATTTCTCCTAAGACACTTTCAAGTTAACAAAAGCATGTAATCAATGCCAATGAATTTGTCCCCATGGAAAAATCCTAGAAACATACAAATCCGATGCACAGCAATGTGTATTCGTAGATTTTGGTAATGGTTACAAGAGTGGACTGTCATTTTTCTTTCCATAACGAATTTGCATTAAACAAAAGAAAGATGACATGATTATGCATGGTCCCTCCTCCTTCAAAGGTTCCCTTCATACCTTTCCCAGCACAAATGAAGGAGCAGTATCACAAATGAAGGGAAAAGTATATCTGTCAGTCACGGAAGGGCTGGCTGTGTGCCTAAGCAAGTGTGCCACTGTGGGCAGTCCCTCCTCAAGCAGCCTTTTGGCATTTGAAACATTGCTTATTTCCCCACAGGATATCCTAATGCTCCTTTTAAGAAGCTGTGTGACAGCAGCAACTGACTGCTAACTCATCAGAATATGTGGCTCAAACATCCAACATGTCTCGGTCACTCACATTACACTTGGCCTAATCAAGGAGCAGCTAAAAAAGGGCAGCTAAGGACACTGGCTTGATTCAATGGCTCATTGTCTGATTAAACCAGACAGAGAGTTCTAGCAGTTGGTTTCCCTGTCCCTCAATGGCTTTCCTTTGAAGAGAGAGAAGAACAAAAGATCATTTTTGATAACTCTGAAATGAACTTGTTCCTATGGTGCTTATTAATGATCATTTGATTAATACCCCTTCGCCACTGGCAGCTGGTGCATGACCCCTCAGGTGCCTTCCAGAAATAGATATCAAGAAGCCCCTAAATAGGAAATAGCCCAAAATGATTCCTTCCCAGAAAACAGATGAATTTTTATTGTTTTAGAAGGCCAGATACATAGCCTGTTTCCACTGCTTCCAGCACTTTGAATCTAGACATGCACAGCCTCCCTTGGTGGCAATATGTTTTAGGAATCTGGTTCCTTGTGCAGTTTGTTACTGAGAACACAGACCTGGGAGTCCGACTGCCTGGTTCAGTTCCTGACTCCACCACCTACTAAATGCGTGAACTCCGGAAAACTGCCTACTTGCCTTTTCTGTGCCTGTTTCTCATCTGTATAATCAGAATAAAGACATTACTTATCCACTACTATATATAAGACAGAAAACCAATAAGGACCTACTCTACACCACAGGGAGCTCTACTCAATATTCTGTGATAACCTATATGAGAAAAGAAACTAAAAAAGAATGAATATATGTATATGTATAACTGATTCACTCTGCTGTACACCTGAAACTAACACAACATTGTAAATCAACTATACTCCAATAAAAAAAGACATTACTCATCCAATAGGATCATACTGAGAATTAAATGAGTGATTTATAGATGGAGTGCTTACAACAATATCCAGCATATAGTTAGTGCCATAGAAGTGTTAGCTTATTTATCATTGTCACTACTGTTATTTTTGCAATCTCAAGACACCCTAATCATGAAAAGTTTTCAGTTTTCCAAACCTCTGACTTAAATTTAAGCCTTCAGAAAATGAGAAACGCTTTTCATTCTTAGGGTCTCCTCTGAGTCCATAAGATTTATCCATTTGAGGCAGTGTGGGGATGATGATGACAGGCCTGCTGATGTGAGCTTCTTGTTCTTCGTGGTCCTGCCACTCGGCAAGAAAATCTTTCACCTGAAGTTACTTCCCTTCTTGGTGCTGCTCTTCCCTACCTTTCTCAACTTCATTGGTCACTAAGTCTCAGAGGGTTGCCACTTGAGTCTGATAATAACTGAGATTAGTTCTTGCAGGATCATCTTCTTGAAGACCTGTTTAACCTAGAAGACTTGGCCAATCTCCCTCAGAGAGTGTGATCTTTAAGGCTCAACGTTTTGTCATTAAAAAAAACAAAAATCTTCCCATTTCAGCTGTGAGCCAGATCTGTGATCAGATTCATAGAACTGTTAACCAGGTATAAGGCAACATGTATAGGAAAAATTTTTAGTACTAAATTTGTTTGTAAACATATATTTTTATTTAGAAATAGCTATCTCCTGAACCAAAGTTTTAAATACATAACTTCAAACTAAATATAAACTATTTAATTGAACAGAACAATTCAGAATTATGAGCATCAGAATATATACTACTACAAGAAAATCTAAATATCTGGCTATCTTCCTTAATCTAACAAACTCCAAATTAAAAAGCAAGACATGAGAAAGCAAGAACTACAGTCCTGCAGCCTGTGGAATGAAAACCACATTCACAGAAAGAGAGACAAAACGAAAAGACAGAGGACTAGGTACCAGATGAAGGAACAAGATAAAACTCCAGAAAAACAACTAAATGAAGTGGAGATAGGCAACCTTCCAGATAAAGAGTCCAGAATAATGATAGTGAAGATGATCCAGACCCTTGGAAAAAGAATGGAGGCAAAGAAGAAGAAGATGCAAGAAATGTTTAACAAAGACCTAGAAAAATTAAAGAATAAACACCTAGAAGAATTAAAGAACAAACAGAGATGAACAATACAATAACTGAAATGAAAAATACACTAGACGGAATCAATAGCAGAATAAATGAGGTAGAAGAATGGATAAGGGACCCGTAAGACAGAATGGTGAAATTCACTGCCACAGAACAGAATAGAGAAAAAAGAATGAAAGAAAAGAAGTCAGCCTAAGAGACTTTTAGAAAACATTAAAGAAACCAACATTCGCATTATAGGGGTCCCAGAAGGAGAAGAGAGAGAGAAAGGACTCGAGAAAATATTTGAAGAGATTATAGTAGAAAACTTACCTAACATGGGAAAGAAAATAGCTACCCAAGTCCAGGAAGTGCAGAGAATCCCAAGCAAGATAAACCCAAGGAGAAACACACTCAGACACATAGTAATCAAACTGACAAAAATTAAAGACAAAGAAAAATTATTAAAAGCAACAAGGGAAAAACGACAAATAACATACAAGGGAATTCTCATAAGGTTAACAGCTGATTTCTCAGCAGAAATTCTACAAGCCAGAAGGGAGTGGCACGATATATTTAAAGTGATGAAAAGGAAGAAGCTACAACCAAGATTACTCTACCCAGCAAGGATCTCATTCAGATTCAATGGAGAAATCAACCGCTTTACAGACAAGCAAAAACTAAGAGAATTCAGCACCACCAAACCAGCTTTACTACAAATGCTAAAGGAAATTCTCTGCAACAAATGCTAAAGGAACTTCTCTAAGTGGGAAACAAAAGAGAAGAAAAGGACCTACAAAAACAAAACCAAAAGAATTAAGAAAATGGTAAATGGAACATACATATCAATAATTACCTTAAATGTGAATGGATTAAATGCTCCAAACAAAAGACACAGGCTCACTGAATGGATACAAAAACAAGACCCATATATATGCTATCTACAAGAGACCCACTTCAGACCTTGGGATGCAAACAGACTAAAAGTGAGGGGGTGGAAAAAGATATTCCATGCAAATGGAAATTAAAAGAAAGCTGGAGTAGCAATACCCATTTCAGATAAAATACCCATTTCAGATAAAATAAAATAAAGAATGTTATAAGAGACAAGGAAGGACACTACATAATGATCAAGGGATCAATCCAAGAAGAAGATATAACAATTACAAATATATATGCACCCAACATTGGAGCAGCTCAATACATAAGGCAAATGCTAACAGCTAAAAAAGAGTAAATGGACAGTAACAGAGTAATAGTGGGGGACTTTAACACCTCACTTACACCAGTGGACAGATCATCCAGACAGAAAATTAATAAGGAAGCACAAGCTTTAAATGGCACAATAGACCAGATAGATTTGATATTTATAGGACATTCCATCTGAAAACAGCAGATTACACTTTCTACTCAAGTGCACATGGAACATTCTCCAGGATAGCTCTCATCTTGTATCACATATCAAGCCTCAATGAATTTAAGAAAATTGAAATCATATCAAGCATCTTTTCCAACCACAATGCTGAGATTAGAAATCAATTACAGGGAAAAAAACATAAAAAACCCAAACACATGGAGGCTAAACAATACATTACTAAATAACCAAGAGACCACTGAAGAAATCAAAGAGGAAATCAAAAAATACGTAGAGACAAATGACAATGAAAACACGACGATCCAAAACCTATGGGATGCAGCAAAAGCAGTTCTAAGAGGGAAGTTTACAGCAATATAATCCTACCTCAAGAAACAAGAAAAATCACAAATAAAGAATCTAACCCTACACCTAAAGGAACTAGAGAAAAAAGAAAAAACAAAATCCAAAGTTAGGGCTTCCTTGGTGGCACAGTGGTTGAGAGTCCGCCTGCCGATGCAGGTGACACGTGTTCGTGCCCCGGTCCGGGAAGGTGCCATATGCCACGGAGCGGCTGGGCCCGTGGGCCATGGCCGCTGAGCCTGTGCATCCGGAGCCTGTGCTCTGCAACGGGAGAGGCCACAACAGTGAGAGGCCCGTGTACCTCAAAAACAAACAAACAAACAAAAAAACACCCAAAGTCAGTAGAAGGAAAGATATCCTAAAGATCAGAGCATAAATAGATGAAATAGAAACAAAGAAAACCATGACAAAAATCAATGAAACTAAAAGCTGGTTTGTTGAAAAGATAAACAAAATTGATAAACCATTAGCCAGACTCACCAAGAAAAAGAGGGAGAGGACTCAAATCAATAATATTAGAAATGAAAAAGGAGAAGTTACAATGGACACCACCGAAATACACAGCATCCTAAGAGACTACTACAAGCAACTCTATGCCAATAAAATGGAAAACCTGGAAGAAATGGACAAATTCTTAGAAAAGCACAACCTTCCAAGACTGAACCAGGAAGAAATAGAAAATAGAAACAGACCAATCACAAGCACTGAAATTGAAACTGTGATTAAAAATCTTCCAACAAACAAAAGCCCAGGACTGGATGGCTTCACAGGCGAATTCTATCAAACATTTAGAGAAGAGCTAACACCTATCCTCAAACTCTTCCAAAATATAGCAGAGGGAGGAACATTGCCAAACTCATTCTACGAGGCCACCTTTATCCTGATACCAAAAACAGACAAAGATGTCACAAAGAAAGAAAACTACAGTCCAATATCACTGATGAACATAGACGCAAAAATCCTCAACAAAATACTAGCAAACAGAATCCAACAACACATTAAAAGGATCATACACCATGATCAAGTGGGGTTTATCCCAGGGATGCAAGGATTCTCCAATATACGCCAATCAATTAATGTGATACACCATATTAACAAACTGAAGAATAAAAACCGTATGATCATCTCAATAGATGCAGAAAAAGCTTTCAACAAAATTCAACACCCATTTATGTTAAAAACTTTCCAGAAAGTGGGCATAGAGGGAAACTACCTCAACATAATAAAGGATGTATACAACAAACTCACAGCAAACATCATTCTCAATGGTGAAAAACTGAAAGCATTTCTTCTAGGATCAGGAATGAGACATAGATATCCACTCTCGCCACCATCATTCAACATAGTTTTGGAAGTCCTAGCCATGGCAATCAGAGAAGAAAAAGAAATAAAAGGAATACAAATTGGAAAAGAAGTAAAACTGTCACTGTTTGCAGATGACATGATACTATACATAGAAAATCCTAAAGATGCCACCAGAAAACTACTAGAGCTAAGCAATGAATCTGGTAAAATACAAAATTAATGCACAGAAATCTCTTGCACTCCTATACACTGACAGTGAAAGATCAGAAAGAGAAATTAAGTAAACAGTCCCATTCACCATTGCAATAAAAATAATAAAATACCCAGGAATAAACCCACATAAGGAGGTAAAAGACCTGTACTCAGAAAACTATAAGACACTGATGAAAGAAATTAAAGATGACACAAACAGATGCAGAGATATACCATGTTCTTGGACTGGAAGAAACAATGTTGTGAAAATGAATATACTATCTAAAGCAATCTACAGATTCAATGCAATCCCTATCAAACTACCAATGGCATTTTTTACAGAACTAGAACAAAAGATCTTAAAATTTGTACGGAGACACAAAAGACCCAGAATAGTCAAAGCAATCTTGAGGACAAAAAAATAGAGCTGGAGGAATCAGACTCCCTGACTTCATACTATACTACAAAGCTACAGTTATCAAGACAATATGATACTGGCACAAAAACAGAAATATAGATCAGAAAGCCCAGAGATAAACCCATGCACCTATGGTCAACTAATCTATGACAAAGGAGGCAAGGTTATACAATGGCAAGGTTATATAGTCTCTTCAATAAAGTGGCACTCGGAAAACTGGACAGCTACACGTAAAAGAATGAAATTAGAACACTCCCTAACACCATACAAAAAAATAAAACTCAAAATGAATTAAAGACCTAAATTAAGACCAGACACTATAAAACTCTTAGAGGAAAACCTAGGAAGAACACTCGTTGACATAAATCACGGTAAGATCTTTTCTGACCCACCTCCTAGAGAAATGGAAATAAAAACAAAAATAAACAAATGGGATCTAATGAAACTTTAAATCTTTTGCACAGCAAAGGAAACTATAAAGAAGACGAAAAGACAACCCTCAGAATGGGAGAAAATATTTGCAAATGAATCAACGGACAAAGGATTAATCTCCAAAATACGTAAACAGCTCATGCAGCTCAATATTAAAAAAACAACCCAATGAAAAAATGGGCAGAAGACCTAAATAGGCATTTCTCAAAAGAAGACATACAGATGGCCAAGAGGCACATGAAAAGCTGCTCAACATCACTAATTATTAGAGAAATGCAAATCAAAACTACAATGAGGTATCACCTCAGTCGGGTCAGAATGGTCATCATCAGAAAATCTACATACAACAAATGCTAGAGAGAATGTGGAGAAAAGGGAACCCTCTTGGACTGTTGGTGGGAATGGAATTGATACAGCCACTATTGATACAGCCAGTATGGAGGTTCCTTAAAAAACTAAAAATAGAATTACCATATGATCCAGCAATCCCAGCAGAGGAAACCATAATTCAAAAAGACACATGCACCCCAATATTCATTGCAGCACTATTTACAATAGTCAGGTCATGGAAGTACCCTAAATGCCCATCGACAGACTAATGGATAAAGAAGATGTATATATATACAATGGAATATTACTCAGCCATAAAAAGGAACGAAATTGGGTCATTTGTAGAGATGTGGATGGACCTAGAGACTTCCATACAGAGTGAAGTAAGTCAGAAAGAGAAAAACAAATATTGTATTTTATCGCATATATGTGGAATGTAGAAAAATGGTACAGATGAACCAGTTTGCAAGGCAGAAACAGAGACACAGATGTAGAGAACAAATGTTTGGACACCAAGAGGGGAAAGCAGTGGGGGTGGGGTGGGGTGGTGGTGTGATGAATTGGGCGATTGGGATTGACATGTATACACTGATGTGTATAAAACTGATGACTAATAAGGACCTGTTGTATAAAAAAAATCAAATAAAATTCAATAAAGAAATAAAAATCAAGGCATAACTATTAGCTATTTCTTGTGCACAAGTCTCCCTTTCTAGTCACCACCCCAGTTTTAACAGGAGGATGGAAAGAAGAAAAAGCTACATCTACTTCAGTTTTATGTAAGACTATTTCAAAACAAGAGAGTTATTCACAATTTAGGACTGCTAAGTAGAAAGCTATTCATTTAGCACTTTATCAGGTTCTCTCTCCATTCTTCAGAATAATTTTAATCTTCTACTTTCCAAGTACCATAGTCCCCTTCCCAAAGACTCTAAGGTCAAAGACGAATGAACATTTTCTCTTTAAATTTGGCAATGACACACACCTTGTTGTCTTATTTTAAAGTTTAGAGTTGTCATATAATCTTCCAAAATTAATTACACATTCTCTAAAATGCCTCATAGTTCTTTGTGATATAGTTGAGACTAACAAAATGCTTAAAGTTTCATCCAAGGGGCCCTAAACTAAAACCATGATATAAAAATATAATGGTACTCAGAGACCTAACTAAATAAGATTATCAGAGGACTGTGTTCAGAGTTAACAAAACCCTGCACCTTAGGAAGACAGCATCACATGGGCCAATCAGGAGAGTTTGCTCTTTTAACTGCCTTAGGGACCAGGAACTGCTGACCTAATGCACAAGTGTACATTTTTCCAGCAATTAAATAGGGAAAATTATATTCAGAGTCTCCACCTCACGAGAACAATGCAGTCTAGAAAACCATGTACCACGCAGAAGAACAGAAAAATAGGGTTATAATCATCCATTTGTGCTTAAATCTTAACATTCAGGACATTCTACAACATGACTAAAATCTCACCTCATATCAAGACCAAATTATAATCCTGTTCCCATGTCCTTTTTGGTAGTGCACCGTAAACAATTTAAACCAACCATCTGTTCATAGAGCATTCTACTATAAACTCCTCCCCATAAACGACTTTTTTTTGCTGCTCAAAGTTACCAAAAATTCTCCAGTCATTTTATCTTTTCTCATTCATTAGGCCAAGTTAAACAGAGCTGGAGGCATAACTTCCTCAAACTTGTACAAATACTTGAATGCAAAGCTTCGAGTTGGATTGCCTCATTAAAATGTTCCCAATTGATTACTCTTATTGTTCACTTTTTTCAGTAGGTAGGGATGATAAGTACCAAAGAAATAGGAATCCTAAAATAACTGGTAAATCACTGGACAACTGAGAGACTATTACACAATGCTAAATAAAAACCACAGGTGCTAACGGCTGGCAGAAGAGTTCTATTCAAAATTCAAACTGAACATAGAATTATCTGTTCTGCAGAGTTCATACTTTTTTTCCCTGTCTTTGCCCATTCTGGCTAAAATTAATTCCCTGGGGCTTTCAGCCCCAAGGCCATGATCTTTCAACTGGCATACAAGTTGTTCCTCCTGTCATCATTTTTCCTATATCAGAAACCAGAAATTTTAAGTCAGGTCTTAGAGAGTTTTCAAGCCTTGTAGTTTTATTTAACTGGTGACATGGCAAGAGTTTTCAGTACAATATTACCACTTATTTTTCAAAATGCATACGTAAGAGTTAAGTAACAATCAAGATTAAAAAGCCATTATCTCTCTCATGAACGTTTTCCTGATATTAAATAAGGCTGCTGTTCTCCAAGCTTATTGTGCATAAAAAGGGCAAGGAATAATAGTTTAAAATACAAATTATTGGGCCACTCACAGGATCTACTGAATCTGAATGGCTACAGTTGGAACTGGGAGCTGCTTTTTTAACCAGCACCCCAGTTGACACTGAAGTAGGTGGTTGTCAGCTACACATACATCACCAGAACTAGAGTATGAAGGGAGGTTGAAGTCAAAACAAATAGTATTTGTGATGCTGAATGGAGATTCTGAAACTTGGCTTTCTACAGACTTTACCATCACCAGTCACAACTACTTCCTTAGGTTAAGCTATTCACTCTCCTTAGGCTCGGTTTCCTCATCTGAGGAATTAAAAACACTAATACCTACCTCATAGCACTATTGTAAGGATGGCTTTACAGTACTGAAAACACTCAATAAAAGATAGCTACTATCAATCAAATTGAACACCCTTCACAGCAGGCCAGAAAAAAAAAAAATCTTTGCTTTAGGAACTGTGATGTACATCCTTATGTCTTTCACGTTCATGTGTACATCAAAGACAGCTGTCTCAGAAATGGGAGACAACAGTGGTCAAAAACGCTGATTCTATAGTTAAACCATCTGAATTTGAATGTTAATGCTACTGCTTATTTGAGCAAATTAATGAACAATTACGGGCCTTGGTTTCTTCCTCTGTAAAACCAGCATAATGAGTACCTATCTCATGTAAAATGATTAGCAGAGTTCTAGTCAATGCTCAATCATTTTGCTATTATTGCAACATATGAAAGGGAATGTGATGGAGAAGAGTGAATAATTTTATAGGTAAGGGTAGAAGAAAAGATGATGCAAATTACCTTATTAAGAATCAATGGCATTTAGGAAAGCAAATTGTTGTCATTTTCCACAAACATGATTCCAGAAGAGTCAAACTCATTTAAAGAGCCTAGTAACTCCACTCATCAAAATCTGTATTTCATTTAATAGTATAACAACTGATTTTGTATAGGAATTTGATAATTTTGTACAACTTTTAGATAAGTGACCTCATCCTTTATGCAAGTCCCTAAATTGCCTTTAATATCAACTATCATGGAAATAATTATAAAGTGGTAACCCTTACCAAGATATTATAGTAATACACTTTTAATAAAATGTTTAAAGTCTACAAGTTTAAAAAATAGGAGCTTAAAATCCCTAACTCATTACAGGAAACTTGAACTCCCTAAGAAGAGAATTTAGCTGGTGACAAGATCGGAAAATGTTTTTGAGTGAAAGTGCCTAGCATTATATTGCGTGTATATCTCAAGTTAAAATAGAATAGAATTGAACTGACATGGAGCAATGAGTGGGCAATAAAATGTAGATAGAACAAATGTAGTTAAGATGAAACCAAATAAAATCCGTATTTTATCCCTCCCCATTCATCTCCACAATACTGTTGCTTATTATCATGGTGTCTAACTCAGTTTCTACTTTCACTGTGAAGGAAAACATCCTGTCTCCTGCTGCTGGTGGAAGTATTGATTAAGTAGTGAAGAGTAAGCAAAAATATTCTGGAATACTATCTTTCCAGATCTTTTTTTCAGAATCAAAGGAAAACTCAGACTTCAATGCTTCTCATTGTTTTCTCTCAAGATGCTAATGTTTAGGGCTTAAGCATCTGTAATGCAATAAACCCAGCAACCAAGAGAAGGCAAATGAAAAAAATCCTTCCCTAGTCATATATATCTGACAGGAGGAAATAAATGGTGTAAATGGACTCTCTGTTTATCGAAAAAGGTAGCCTTTAAAATAGGTTTATGCTGGCTGAGCCTTAAAAAATGAAGGTGAAATTTTGAACCAGTTCCAGGAGAAAGTGGAAATTCCTTAGCACTCCGCTCTTTCCCCTCTAAACTTTAATTACATTTATTGTCAGAATGACTTCTCTTGCACCTACTAAGTGCTAAGCCTTAGCAAAGTGAAAGATTGCTAAGGCATGTTTCCTATGTTCAAGGAACCTAGAAGAATCAGAGATGCACAGACTTCACTCCAGGAAGTGGAGTGTTCTGATCTCATGGCTACACCAACACCTGACTTTATGTTTCCAGTATTTTTTTTTCTACAGTAGGTACTTGTTAGTTACCTATTTTAAATATAGCAGTATGTACATGTCAATCCCAAATTCCCAATCTAGCCCTCCTCCCCACCCCTCCCCCCTTGTAACAATAAGTTCATTCTCTGCCTGTGAATCTGTTTCTGTTTTGTAAATAAGTTCATTTGTATCATTTTTTTAGATTCCACATATAAGCAATATCATACGATATTTCTCTTTCTCTGTCTGAATATTTCATTTAGTATGATAATCACCAGGTCCATCCATGTTGCTGCAAATGGCATTATTTCATGCTTTTTAATGGCTGAGCAATATTCCATTGTATATATGTACCACATCTTCTTTATCCATTCCATTCCTTATCTTCACCATAACTCCCTTTAAAAATCTTAATTTGGACATGTCACCATCATGATAAATTCAAATATGTATGAAGCCAAACATATAATAATTCCCTCTGTCCTCCTCCCATAAAAATCCCTCTACATTTTAACTTCTCTCTTGGCACCACTATTTTCCCAATCACCCCAGACTGTAAATGTTAACATTTTTTAAAATTCATTCTTTTCTTTCCTATCCCATATTCAATTAGCCACTGTGTCCTGTCAAATTTTCCTGAGGAATTTACCTCATAACAATATTTTTCTGTCAATCCTACTATTAACTGAGCCTTAATTCAAGTTCCCTTGACCTTTGTCTATTATAGTCATGGCTTGACAGGGACTTGCCTCACACCCATGAACTTGAAATTAAATGAATAAAAATGTAGTAGACGCAGCTGGAATGGCTTCACAAGTTTCACCACTGAGGTCAACATCATTCCTGCCTTTCCTGAGGCACCATTATTTGGTTCATCCTCCCCTTTGAGCTACCTTGGTATATTTCCAATAAATTACCTTTTTTGAATTGAATGATTTCTGTTGCTTGCAACCAGAAGTGTAACCAATAAAAAGGGAAATAAGATTGAGAGTTAAATGTATTAAATCAACAAACAATAAGAAGAGATAGAATGTCTTCCAGATCCATAATATTTTGCTATAACTTAATTGATACTTTTTTTTTTTTTTTTTTGCGTTATGCGGGCCTCTCACTGTTGTGGCCTCTCCCATTGCGGACGCGCAGGCTCAGCGGCCATGGCTCATGGGCCCAGCCGCTCCGCGACATGTGGGATCTTCCCGGACCGGGGCACGAACCCGTGTCCCCTGCATCGGCAGGCGGACTCTCAACCACTGCACCACCAGGGAAGCCCTAATTGATACTTTTGACACAAAAAAAGCATGAATGTTAAGTGGAAGCCAGTGTTGAAACATTTAAGGGGACTAAAGTAGCACTGTGTACATCAGAGAGACTGTAGTCAGGTAAAACAACCCACATAAAATAGGCCTCAAAATCATCACCTCTCTTTTCTCCACTAACCAATCAGCTGAATATGATTTAAAGTCCCCACATACCTCAGCACTGGCAACAGGGTGACCTAACCTGTGTTGAGAATGTAAGCACTTTAAAGGGACAGCTCCTATTTTAAATGAACGCTGCCTCTATGCATTTGGTTACTGCGAGTCTCTAAGAGTCAAATTATTTCTGAGTGGACCAATAAAGACTAGCATATATCTCTAAAACAGTAAGGAACATAACTTTAACTGCCATGAACTCACAAGGAAAATATGAGTGTCTGAGTCTTTGATGCAACCTTCTTGTCACGGAAGCTCATCCCTCACTTCCGCTCTGCTGTATCAAATTTCAACATCTGCATAATTGCCACCCCTGAAAAAATTGCCCTGCTCATTCATTCATTTCTGAGTCTTTTTTTAATCTTTCAAGCACTGTATTAGGTAATAAATATATAGCGGGCATAAAAGATAGACAGTAAGTAGTTTATTAATAAGTAATAATTTACTAATATTATGCAACAAATAACAAATAGAAATTCTATGTGGACATATAAGAGGGTGACTTATCTTAGTCAGGGTTATCAGGGAACACTTCCCCATGGGAAATACCATTAGAGTTGTGTCCTGAAAGATGGTCTCAGATTCATCCCTTCAAACTGTTTTTCCCCACCACTGCCAGAGTAATCTCTAATAGAGGTTTCCACGCTTCTCTTATGTTCAAAATCTCTGCCCACTAGGAAAATAATTAAACTGGGGAGACATATCTTTGCGAGTTACTAAGCTAGGTGATCTCTAAGGTCTATTACGGATCTAAAGATTCTATAAGTATTTTTCAATATGTGCATAATGTTCCATATTATGGGAGTCCTGCAGTTAACGGGATGTCTCTGATGTATTTTTATGTAATAAAAGTAAGTAACAAAGAAATGTATATTGTTATTCCATTTTTAGGAAAATAACAACAGTTTAGTATAGGTGTTTTTGTTTGTATACAGTTTTATGAACATAGAGAAATATATGGGAGGGAAATACATCAAGTTGTTACCAATGATTTCCTAAGGAGAAGGAAGAAAGTAGGAAAAAATAAAGAAGAAAAATGGCTATCGAGTAACTGAAAAATATCATGGCTTAATTTTAAGTAAAACTTCAAATGTAAATATCCCATCTATATTATTTGTACAAAAGAGTAAAAGTTGAAAATAGTAGAATTTTGGTCTTTACCAAATAGAAATATCAGGGATAAATGACAGTATTGATTGATTAGCTGACAAGATTGTAGCAATTTGTATCATTGGTTTCTGTTTTCATTTTTAATACTAAGCTTGCAATTAAGTAATGTTTAAGCTTGTGACTTTAGCTCACAAAAGCTTCTACCCAGCTTCAAAGGTTCTCTTTAAGCCAGCTTCATCCTCTCTCTTCAATCAATTTTTCACTACTTTCCAAATGCATCCACCAAGCACTTTTTATCAGTAACCTTCAGCTTTTATGGCTTTTGTGATAAATTTCAAGGTGGGTGGGGGGTGGGTCAGAAAGAAAGATTTCTTGAATTCTGCTACATGGCAGACACCATTCTAAGTACTTTACATTCATGAATCCATGTAATCCTTACAACAATGTTAAAAAAGAGGTACTGCTACCTTCTCCCTTTTACAGATAAGGACTCTAGGTTAAGTGACTTTATTGATTTGACAGCATCAAAGGGGCAGAACTTGAATTTTCACGTAGGATATCTTAATTACAAAACTCGTCTTTTACACACTATGCTTTGTCCTCTGCCTACCTTTCCAGGCTCATTTTCCACGAGTCCCCCAGTGAATTCTTCACTCCCGTCATATCAGTCATATTGGACTACCTGCATTTTCTAGCACAGGCTACTTTTCCTTTCACCCCATCTCCCCTTCCCAAGCTCCTCCTCTTCTTCCTCCTCCATCTCTCTCTCTCTCTCTCTCTCTCTCTCTCTCCCTCTCTCTCTTTTACTTTGTTTGGAATGTACTACTCCTATTCTACCTGTATATTACTCAAACTTCTATTTGCTCCCTAAGACTCAGCCCAATTGTTCTCTCTTTCTGCACACCATCCTTGGACATCTCCAGTCAGATTCAAGACCTTCCTTTGTGTTCCCATCATGTCTGTTTTTATACCTCTATTGTGGCACTTATCACTGCCATAATTATTTGCTTATTTAGCCACCACGCCACTGCTAACCAACTTCCCTTCCCCTGACTGTGAGTCATTGTCAAGCAGAAACTGTAATAAATTATTCTTTGTAATTCCAGAGCCTCATACAGGGCCTGGGACAGAGCAGAAACTTAATAAATGCATGCTAAATGAATACATAATTGAATTGTTCCCTAGAGTTCAGTACACAAACTCAAGGTCATTAAAAGAAGACAGGTGAGTGAACAAGACAGAATGAACATGATAGCTTGCCCTCTGCTCTCAGAAGATTGCATAGACTCTCAGATAAGTTAACTGTCTGAGGGAGGTTTTGCACCAGAATAATTAGCTGGAGAGTACAAAGTTTCAGAAAAATTATATATATTTCATATACTAAGTTTTACATGGTGCACCTATAGAAACTGAACCCTAACTCAAGGTGTCCAGCCACATCAAAGATTTTCTTACCCCTGGTATGGCACAGATGCTGGGATAGTGGATATTTCAACAGTGACCCATGCAGACAAGTGACTGAAGAAAACAGGAACCTCCTGAGTTCTTATCCCTAAAGGGAAGGAGGACCCACTAATAAAAATTAATTTCCTGCCAACACAGTGGATGAGACAGAGTTGAACTTAAGTTAATAAAGAGAGGTAAAGAAATGTAATACTTCTTACTTAACCAATTTAGTATAGTTAGGTTTACAGGGTTCCAAGCAACACAAAACTCAATAACTTAAACAAGAAATATTGAAGGAGAATTGCACGGAAGGAATAGTCAAAAAATAAGGCCTTTGCAACCAACAGGAATTAGTCAAGATCTGAAGTTCTAGATAACAGGAAACAATGGCCTTTGTCGGAGTGCCATCTGTGAGCTGAATTCACTCCAGTAATTTTCAGTCCTTTTGTTACTCAAAATGATGGAGCATCTGATTGGTCCAACATTGCCATGTGTCCACAAACTGGCTAAGGGAGATTGGAGTAACTTGAGAGTCAGTTCCACTAAGATTTTAAATCAAAGGAAGATGACAAGTTTTCCATAGAAATATTGGGGTGCAGTTACCATGAAATAAGAAAATAGATAAATGGACATGGGGACAGCAAAAGTGACATATCTATTACTGGTTCATATCCCTACTTTTCACTGTTTAGAATGTAAGCTCCATGGAGACATAACCTGTTATTTGCATTGTTCTCAAAGGTATCTTCATCACTAGAATATTCCCTACCATATGGTAAGCACTCAATAAGTATGTGTTAAATTAATACCTTGTCTCTAAATAAATTGCCCTTTGGTTCTATTAGCTAGTTACCTAGTGTGTCCAAGAAGCAAAAATATATACAGTGGTAAATTTGGAGTAAAAGCAAAGTTTAAAAAAGAATCAAAGCCTGAGGCAGATTTTAATTGAGAAACATGGATAAACAGAGAACAATATTAATGAAAGATAAATAGCATAGTACATGTTGTGGGACAAGGCATAGGAAAGATGAGGTAGGAAAGTAATATTCATTGAATGCCTACTTTCTGACAGCTATCGTGGCAGGCAGTTTTACATATGTGTCTCACTAAATATGATGACCAAAACGTTAGGGAATATACAAATAATAACCACTGCAGAATGCAAATTTAGTTACTTCATAATTGTGTGTATGGCTAGCTTTTGACCTCCACTAAGTACATATTCGTTTTGCACAATGGGGCCCTTGTCTCCAATAAACAGCAAAGGATCAACATCACAGGTTAGAACAACAACAATTTTCCAGCCCATCTCTGCCCCACTCTCAACCACACCCACTGCAGGAAATAACACCAAGCATATGATACCCATGTTTACATAAGCATCTCTCCTTAAATGTGTGCAGACATTAGTCAGCTCACCTTTTTAGGAACTTCATTCTACTCTAGGACCTAAAGTGGAAAAAATCCAGGTCACTCTGTCTTAAAATAAAGACTGCTGTTTTGAGGTAGAAAAGAAAATGTTTCCAGACGATTATCTATAGACAGTTATAAGCCTAAAGAACTCTGCAATATCTAGTCCATGCTGGAGATGACAAAACAGAGGCTCAGATAAGAAAAGTGAGTTGTTCAATATCTCAAAGCTAGTTAGCCTTGGGTTGAGGCCTTGAACGTGGGTCTCCCATCTCATAATGCAGTTCTTATCTTACTTCACTGAAGTTTGCTCAGACATTGAGATTCCATGGTGGCTTTAAGTTGTTTACAATAAAAAGTGGTAGATTAACTACCTTAATTGTTTATTAAATAGTATTTTTACACTTGCTTAAATTATTCACCTCTGTCTCTCAGAACTGTTTTTCTCAATCCAAATTTTACCCAATAAAACAGAGCACTAGCTTCTCCTAAGAACCATGGGGACAAAAATCATGGGTTTATCATAAGAGGTTTTAACTTTGAGGTGCTATTTTTCCATTTGAGGCCTCACCAACATGATATGCTCTTTCTTCCTAATTATCTATGAATATGATGAGATCCATGGATCCAAGAAGCAACATAAAATGTCCACTATGATCTCTAGAGTGTTTTAGATCAAAACAACTTCAACCATTTAGATAAAAATATCCCTTGGTAAGGCAATCAATAGATTCAATGCAATCCCTACTAAATTATTAACGGCATTTTTCACAGAACTAGAACAGAAAATTTAAAAATTTGTATGGAAACACAAAAGACCCTGAGTAGCCAAAGTCATCTTGAGAAAGAAAAACAGAGCTGGAGGAATCAGAGTCTCTGACTTCAGACTATACTACAAAGCAACAGTAATCAAGACAGTATGCTACTGCAGAAAACAGAAATATATATCAGTGGAACAGGATATAAAGCTCAGAAATAAACCCATGCACCTAAGGTCAATTAATTTATGACAAAGGAGGCAAGAATATAAAATGGGGAAAAGAGAGTCTTTTCAGTAAGTGGTGCTGGGAAAACTGGACAGCCACATGTAAAGGAATGAAATTAGAACATTCTCTAATACCACACACAAAAGTAAACTCAAAATGGATTAAAGACCTAAATGTAAGACAGGATACTATAAAACTCCTAGAGAAAAACATAGGCAGAACACTCTTTGACATAAATCTCAGCAATATCTCTTTGGATCGGTCTCCTAGAGTAATGGAAATAAAAACAAAAGTAAACCAATGGGAGCTAATGAAACTTAAAAGCTTTTGCACAACAAAGAAACCATAAACAAAACAAAAAGACAACATACAGAATGGGAGAAAATATTTGCCAATCATGTGACTGACAAGGGATTAATCTTCAAAATATACAAACGGCTCATACAATTCAATATCCAAAAAAAACACAAACAACAACCCAATCAAAAAATGGGCAGAAGAACTAAATAGACATTTCTCCAAAGAAGACGTACAGATGGCCAAGAGGCACATGAAAAGACGCTCAACATCGCTAATTATTAGAGAAATGTAAATCTAAAATACAATGAGGTATCACCTCACACCAGTCAGAATGGCCAATATAAAAAGTCTACAAATAATAAATGCTGGAGAGGGTATGCAGAAAATGAAACCCTCCTACACTGTCAGTGGGAATGTAAATTTGGACAGCCACTATGGAGAACAGTATGGAGGTTCCTTTAAAAACTAAAATTAGAGCTACCATATAATCCTGCAATCCCACTCCTGGGTTATATCCGGAGAAAATCATGGTTTGAAAAGATACATGCACCCTGATGTTCATCACAGTACTGTTTACAATAGCCAAGACATGGAAGAAACCCAAACGTCTACTGACACATGAATGGATAAAGAAAATGTGGTATATTTATATAATGGAATATTACCCAGTCATAAAAAAGAATGAAATAATGCCATTTGCAGCAACATGGATGCACCTAGATATTATCATACTAAGTGAAGTAAGCCACACAGAGAAAGACAATATTATATGATATTGCTTATATGTGGAATCTAAAAGAAAAAAAATGATACAAATGAATGTATATACAAAACAGAAACAGACCCACAGATATAAAAAATAAACTGATGGTTACCAAAGGGGCAAGAAGCGGGGAGGGATAAATTAGGAGTTTGGGCTTAACATATACACACTACTATATATAAAATAGATAACCAACAAGGACCCACTGTATAGCAGAGCAAACTATACACAATATTCTGTAATAACCTATAAAGGAAAAGAATCTGAAAAAAATAGATATATATGTTTGTATAACTGAATCACTACTATACATCTGAAACTAACACAACATTGTCAATCAGCTATAGTTCAATTTTTAAAAAAAATTTAACTACCCCTTGGTACATGAGCCTATAGCTCTCTCTGGTTGACAGCAGCAAAGGCAAGCAAGAAAAATTATAACTGTCCAAATTAAAGTTTTATGATTCCACACTAGCTTGCGCCCTGGAAGCAAAATCTCTGGATTAGGAATATAATTCTTTTGGTCTCCTTTCTAAATTATCATGTCAGTCAGTTTTCTTAGATATAAACAATAAAATCTACTCTGACTAGTTTAAATAGAAAACTAATTTCTTAAAATTCTTAAAATTTCAGCTACACCAAAACATGATGATAAAACTTTAAAATGATTAATTGGACTTCATCAGAATTAAAAACATTTGCACTACAAAGTTACCATTAATTACAGTAGCTTTGTAGTAAAATAGATAGCCAGTGGGAAGCAGCCACATAGCACAGGGAGATCAGCTCAATGCTTTGTGACCACCTAGAGCGGTGGGATAAGGGACAGTGGGAGGGAGATGCAAGAGGGAGGAGATATGGGGATATATGTATATATATAGCTGATTCACTTTGTTATAAAGCAGAAAGTAACATAAAGCAGAAAGTAACACACCACTGTAAAGCAATTATACTCCAATAAAGATGTTAAACATAAATAAATAAAAATTAAAATTGGTCAGAGCCAAAAATTAAAAAAAATAAAACCACACTTATAAAGAATAAAACATGAAAAAAAAGTTACCATTAAGAAAGTGAAAAGATAAGATACAGACTGGAGGAAAATATTTGTAAATCATATTATTGGTAAAGGCCTTGTACCCAGAAAATATTAAGAACAGCTACACCTCAATAATAAGACAAATAGTCTGGTTTAAAATGGATAAAAATATTTGTATAGATGTTTCACCAAAGAGGATATACAATGACTAATATGCACATGAAAAAATGCTCAACATCAGTGGTCACTAGGAAAATGCAAATTAAAACCACAATGAGATACCACTTGATGCCCACTAGATAAGATATAAACAAAAAGAGAGGCAATAAGAGTGTTGATGAAAATGCAGAGAAGACAGAGACCTTCAAGATGGCAGAGGAGTAAGAGGTGGAGATCACCTTCCTCCCTACAAATACATCAGAAATACATCTACATGTGGAACAGCTCCTACAGAACACCTACTGAACGCTGGCAGAAGACCTCAGACCTCCCAAAAGGCAAGAAACCCCCCACGTACCTGGGTAGGGCAAAAGAAAAAAAAAAAACGAGACAAAAGAATAGGGAAGGGACCTGCACCTCGGGGAGGGAGCTGTGAAGGAGGAAAAGTTTCCACACACTAGGAAACCCCTTCATGGGCAGAGACGGGGGTGGTGGGGGGTGGGAAGATTTGGAGCCACAAAGGAGAGCACAGCAACAGGGGTGCAGAAGGCACAGCATAGAGATTCCTGCACAGAGGATCAGGGCCAACCGGCACTCACCAGCCCGAGAGGCTTGTCTACTAACGCGACAGGGCGGGTGGGGGCTGGGAGCTGAGGCTTTGGCTTCGGAGGTCAAATCCCAGGGAAAGGACTGGGGTTGGCTGTGTGAACACAGCCTGAAGGGGGCTAGTGTGCCACAGCTAGCTGGAAGGGAGCCCAGGAAAAAGTCTGGAACGGCCTAAGAGGCAAGAGACCATTGTTTCGGGGTGCACGAGGATAGGGGATTCAGAGTGCCACCTAAATGACCTCCAGAGACGGGCGTGAGCCCCAGCTAAAAGTAGGGACACCACAGATGGGTGTGAGATGCTAAGGCTGCTTCTGCAGCCAACAAGGAGCCTGTTGGCAAGCACAGGTTCCCAGAAGACTGTGCAGCGCACCACTGCCTGGGTCCTGTGATCCAGGGACAACTTCCCCGGGAGAACACATGGCATGCATCAGGCTGTTGCAACATCACGCTGGCTTCTGCTGCTGCAGGCTCGCCCTGCATTCTGTACCCCTTCCTCCCTCGGGCCTGAGTGAGCCAGAGCCCCCCAATCAGCTGCTACTTTAACCCTGTCCTGTCTGAGCGATGAATAGATGCCCTCAGGTGACCTACATGCACAGGCAGGGCCAAATCCAAGGCTGAACCCCAGGAGCTGTGCGGACAGAAGAGAAAGGAAAATCTCTCCCAGCAGCCTCAGGAGCAGTGGATTAAATATCCACAATCAACTTGATGTACCCTGCATCTTAGGAATACCTGAACAGACAACGAATCATTCCAAAATTGAGGCGGTGGACATTGGGAGCAACTGTAGAGTTGGGGTTTCCTTTCTGCATCTAATTTGTTATTGGTTTTATGTTTATTTAAGTTTAGTATTTAGAAATTATTATCATTGGCAGATCTGTTTACTGATTTGGTTGCTCTTCTCCTTCTTTTTTCTTTATATATAGATATACACTTTTTTCCTTTTTCTCTTTTTGTGAGTGTGTATTGGTATGCTTCATTGTGTGATGTTGTCTTTATAGCTTTGCTTTTACCATTTGACCTAGGGCCCTGTCTGTCCATTTTTATTTATTTTCTTAGTATAGTTTTTAGCGCTGGTTATCATTGGTGGATTTCTTTATTTTGTTTGGTTACTGTCTTCTTTATGATACTACTTTTTAATTTTTAATAATTCTTTTATTTTAATAACTTATTTTATTTTTTCCTTTGTTTCTTTCTTTTTTTCTCCTTTTCCTTCTGACTCATGTGGCTCACTGGGTCTTGGTGCTCTGGCCACGTGTCAGGCCTGTGCCTCTGAGGTGGGAGAGCCGAGTTCAGGACAGTGGTCCATCAGAGACCTCGTGGCTCCACGTAATATCAGATGGCAAAGCTCTCCCAGAAATCTCCGTCTCAATGCTAAGACAAAGCTCCACTCAATGACCACAAGCTACAGTGCTGGACACCGTACGCCAAACAACTAGGAAGGCAGGAACACAACCCAACCCATTAGCAGAGAGGCTGCCTAAAATCATATTGAGGTCACAGACACCATAAAACACACCACTGGACGCGGTCCTGCCCACCAGGAAGACAAGATCCAGCCTCATCCACCAGAACACAGGCACAAGTCCCCTCTAAGAAGAAGCCTACACAACCCACTGAACCAAGCTTAGCCACTGGGGGCAGACACTGCAGGGAACTGTGAACATGCAGGCTGTGAAAAGGAGACACAAAGCACAGTAACATAAGCAAAATGAGAAGACAGAGAAACACACAGCAGATGAAGGAGCAAGGTAAAAACCCACCAGACGAAACAAATGAAGAGGAAATAGGCAGTCTAAAAAATAATTCAGAGTGGGCTTCCCTGGTGGCGCAGTGGCTGAGAGTCCGCCTGCTGATGCAGGGCACACGGGTTCGTGCCCTGGTCCGGGAGGATCCCACATGCCGCGGAGTGGCTGCGTCTGTAAGCAATGGCTGCTGAGCCTGCACGTCTGGAGCCTGTGCTCCGCAACGGGAGAGGCCACAAGAATGAGAGGCCCGCGTACCACAAAAAAAGAAAAAAAATATAATTCAGAGTAATGATAGTAAAGAAGATCAAAAATCTTGGAAACAGTATGCACAAAATACAAGAAACATTTAACAAGGACCTAGAAGAAATAAAGAGCAAACAAACAATGATGAACTACACAATAAATTAAACTTCTCTAGAAGGAATCAATAGCAGAATAACTGAGGCAGAAGAACAGATAAGTGACCCGGAAGATAAAAGAGTGGAAATAATTACTGCAGAGCACAATAAAGTAAAAGAATGCAAAGAATTGAGGAAAGTCTGAGACTTCTGGGACAACATTAAATGCACCAACATTCAATTTGTAGGGGTCCCAGAAGAAGAAGAGAAAAAGAAAGGTACTGAGAAAATATTTGAAGAGATTATGGTTGAAAACTTCCCTAATATGGGAAAGGAAATAGTTAATCAAGTCCAGGAAGCACAGAGAGTCCCATACAGGAAAAATCCAAGGAGAAACATGCCAAGACACATATTACTCAAAACATCAAAAATTAAATACAAAGAAAAAATATTAAAAGAAAGGGAAAAACAACACATAATATACAAGGGAATTCCAATAAGCTTAACAGCTGATCTTTCAGCAGAAACTATGCAAGCCAGAAGGGAGTGGAAGGACATATTTAAAGTGATGAAAGGGAAAAACCTACAACCAAGATTACTCTACCAGCAAGGACCACATTCAGATTCAACAGAGAAATTAAAACCTTTACAAACAAGTAAAAGCTAAGACAATTCAGCACCACTAAACCAGCTTTACAACAAATATTAAAGGAACTTCTCTAGGAAGGAAACACAAGAGAAATAAAAGATCTACAATAAAAAACCCAAAACAATTAAGAAAATAGTAATAAGAACATACATATTGATAACTACCTTATATGTAAATGGATTCAATGCTCCAACCAAAAGATATACACTGGCTGAATGGGTACAAAAACAAGACCCATATATATGCTGCCTATAAGAGACCAAATTCAGACCTCAGAACACATACACACTGAAAGTGAGGTGATGGAAAAACATATTCCATGCAAATGGAAATCAAACAAAAGCTGGAGTAGCAATACTCATATCAGACAAAAGAGACTTTAAAATAAAAACTATTACAAGAGACAAAGAAGGACATTACATAATGATCAAGGGATCAATCCAAGAAGAAGATATAACAATTGTAAATATTTATGCACCCAACATAGGAGCACTTCTATACATAAGGCAAATCCTAACAGCCATAAAAGGGGAAATCGAGAGTAACACAATCATAGCAGGGGACTTTAACATCCCACTTTCACCAATGGACAGATCAACAAAAATGAAAATAAATAAGGAAACAAAAGTTTTAAATGATACATTAAACAAGAAGAACTTGATATTTATAGGACATTCCATTCAAAAACAACAGAATACACTTTCTTCTCAAGAGCTCATGGACCATTCTCCAGGATAGATCATATCTTGGGTCAAAAAACATGTCTTGGTAAATTTAAGAAAATAGCTCATATCATATCAACTATCTCTTCCGATGATAACGCCATGAGACTAGATATCAATTACAGAATATTATCTGTAAAAAATACAAATTCAGGTAGGCTAAACAATACACTACCAAATAATGAAGGGATCACAGAAGAAATCAAAGAGTAAATCAAAAAATACCTGGAAACACATGACAATGAAAAAACAATGACCCAAAACCTATGGGATGCAGCAAAAGCAGTTCTAAGAGGGAAGATTATAGCAATACCATCCTACCTCAAGAAACATCTCAAATAAACAACCTAACCTTACACCTAAAGCAATTAGAGAAATAAGAACAAAAAACCCTCTAAGTTAGCAGAAGAAAAGAAATCATAATGATCAGATTAGAAATAAATAAAAAGGAAAAGAAGGAAACAATAGCAAAGATCAATAAAACTAGAAGCTGGTTCTCTGAAAGGATAAACAAAATTGACAATCTATTAGCCAGACTCATTAAGAAAAAATAGAGAAAGCTCAAATCAATAGAAATAGAAATGAAAAAGAAGTAACAACTGACACTGCAGAAATACAAAAGATCATGAGAGATTACTACAAGCAACTATATGCCAATAAAATGGACAACCTGGAAGAAATGGAAAAATTCTTAGAAAAGCACAATCTTGACAGACTCAACTGGGAAGAAATAGGAAATATAAATAGGCCAATCACAAGGACTGAAATTGAGACTGTGATTAAAAATCTTCCAACAAACAAAAGTCCAGGACTGGACGGCTTCACAGATGAAATCTATCAAACATTTAGAGAATAGCTAACACCTATCCTTCTCAAACTCTTCCAAAATATAGCAGAGGGAGGAACACTCCCAAACTCATTCTAGGAGGCCACCATCATCCTGACACCAAAACCAGACAAAGATATCACGAAGAAAGAAAACTACAGGCCAATATCACTGATGAACATAGATGCAAAAATCCTCAACAAAATACTAGCAAACAGAATCCAATAACACAATAAAAGGATCATACACTATGATCAAGTGGGGTTTATCCCAGGAATACAAGGATTCTTCAATATATGCAAATCAATCAATGTGATAAAACTTATTAACAATCTGAAGGAGAAAAAACTATATGATCATCTCAATAGATGCAGAAAAAGCTTTCAACAAAATTCACCACGTATTTATGATGAAAACCCTCCAGTAAGTAGGCATAGAGGGAGCTTACCTCAACATAATAAAGGCCATATATGACAAACCCACAGCCAACTTCACCAACTAAGTGGTGAGAAACTGAAAACATTTCCTCTAAGATCAGCAACATGACAATGTTTTCCACTCTCACCAATATTATTCAACATAGCTTTGGAAGTTTTAGCCACAGCAATCAGAGAACAAAATGAAATAAAAGGAATACATAACAGAAAAGAAGAGATAAAGTTGTCACTGTTTGCAGATGACATAATAGTATACATAGAGAATCCTAAAGGTGCTACCAGAAAACTACTGGAGCTAATCAATGAATGTGGTAAAGTAACAAGAGACAAAATTAATGCACAGAAATCTTTTGCATTCCTATACACTAATGATGAAAATCTGAAAGTGAAATTAAGGAAACACTCCCATTTACCATTGCAACAAGAAAAGTAAAACATCTAGGAGTAAACCTATCTAAGGAGACAAGAGCTGTATGCAGAAAAGTAAAAGACACTGATGAAAGAAATTAAAGATGACACAAACAAATGGAGAGATATACCATGTCCTTGGATTGGAAAACTCAACACTGTGAAAATGACTATACTATGCAAAGCAATCTACAGATTCAATGCAATCCCTATCAAACTACCAATGGCATTTTTCATAGAACTAGAACAAAAAATTCCACAATTTGTATGGAAAATCAAAAGACTCCGAATAGCCAAAGCAATCATCAGAAAGAAAAACAGAGCTGGAGAAATCGGGCTCCCTGACTTCAGCCTATACTACAAAGCTACAGTAATCAAGACAGTATGGTACTGGCATAAAAACAGAAATATAGATCAATGGAACAGATAGAAAGCCCAGAGATAAACCCATGCACATATGGTCACCTTATTTTTGATAATGCAGGCAAGAATATACAATGGAGAAAAGAGAGCCTCTTCAATAAGTGGTGTTGGAAAACTGGACAGATACATGTAAAAGAATGAAAGTAGAACACTCTCTAACACCATACACAAAAATAAACTCAAAATGGATTAAAGACCTAAATGTAAGGCCAGACACTATAAAATCCTTACAGGAAAATATAGGCAGAACACTCTTTGACATAAATCACAGCAAGATCCTTTTTGACCCACCTCCTAGAGAAATGGAAATAAAAGCAAAAATAAACAAATGGGACATAATGAAACTTAAATCTTTTGCACAGCAAAGGAAACCTTAAACAAGACAGAAAGACAACCTTCAGAACGGAAGAAAATATCTGCAAATGAAACAACTGACAAAGGATTAATCTCCAAAATTTACAAGCAGCTCATGCAGTTCAATGTCAAAAAAACACACAACCCAATCCAAAAAAGGGCTGAAGACATAAATAGACATTTCTCCAAAGAAGATATACAGATTGCCAACAAACACATGAAACAATGCTCAACATCACTAATCATTAGAGAAATGCAAATCAAAACTACAATGAAGTATCACCTCACACCAGTCAGAATGGCCATCATCAAAAAATCTACAAACAATAAATGCTGGAGAGGGTGTGGAGAAAGGTAACTGTCTTACACTATTGGTGGGAATGTATATTGATACAGCCACTATGGAGAACAGTATGGAGGTTCCTTAAAAAACTAAAAATAGAACTACCATACGACCCAACAATCCCACTACTGGGCATAAACCCCATGAAAGCCATAATTCAAAAAGAATCATGTACTGCAATGTTCCTTGCAGCTCTATTTACAAGAGCCAGGACATGGAAGCAACCTAAGTGTCCATCGACAGATGAATGGATAAAGAAGATGTGGCACATTTATACAATGGAATATTACTCAGCCATTAATAGAAACGAAATTGAGTTATTTGTAGTTAGGTGGATGGACGTTGAGTCTGTCATACAGAGTGAAGTAAGTCAGAAAGAGAAAAACAAATACCATATGCTAACACATAAATATAGAATCTAAAAAAAAGAAGAAAAAAATTGGTTCTGAAGAACCTAGGGTCAAGGGAGGAATAAAGATGCAGATGTAGAGAATGGACTTGAGGACACTGGGAGTGGGAAGGGTAAGCTGGGATGAAGTGAGAGAGTGGCATGGACATATATACACTATCAAAAAAAAAAAAATAGCTAGCGAGAAGCAGCTGCATAGCACAGGGAGATCAGCTCGGTGGTTTGTGAACACCTAGAGGGCTGGGATAGGGAGGTTGGGAGGGAGATGCAAGAGAGAGGAGATATGGGGATATAGGTATATGTATAGCTGATTCACTTTGTTATAATGCAGAAACTAACACACCATTGTAAAGCAATTATACTCCAATAAAGATGTAAAAAAAATGTAAATGCAGAGAAACTGGAAACTTCACATATTGCCTGTGGGAATGTGAAATAGTACAGTGGCTTTGAAATCATTTTACTGATTTCCTAGACACTTAAACACAAATTTAGTATAAGACTCAACAATAACCCTCCTAAATATATACTCAGGAAAAATGAAATGAAAACATTTACCCACACAAAAACATATTGATAGTCACAGAAACATTATTCACAATAGCCTAAAAGTGGAGACAATCCAAGTGCCCATTAATTGGATAAATAAGATGTGCTATATGCATCCAAGAAGATACTATTCAGTCATTAAAAAAGAACAAACTGGGCTTCCCTGGTGGTGCAGTGGTTGAAAATCTGCCTGCAAGTGCAGGGGACACGGGTTCGAGCCCTGGTCTGGGAAGATCCCACATGCCGTGGAGCAAATGGGCCCATGAGCCACAACTACTGAGCCTGCGCGTCTGGAGCCTGTCCTCCGCAACAAGAGAGGCCCGTGCGCTGCGATGAAGGGTGGCCCCCGCTCGCCGCAACTAGAGGAAGCCCTTGCACAGAAACAAAGACCCAAAACAGCCATAAATAAATAAATTAATTAAAAAAAAGAAAAGAACAAACTACTGATAAATGCTATTACATGGCTATGCCTCAAACCACTCATTTTAACTAAAGGAAACCAATGCAAATGTTGTCTAATTCCATTATGTAAACATCCAGGAAAGGTAATACTTTGAGACAGAATAAAGATTAGCAGTTTTCTGAACTGGTGGTGGAAACAAAGATGATTGATTGCAAATGGATATGATATCTTTTTGAAGTGATGGAAAAGTTCTAAAACTAGATATTGATGATGATTGTACACCATTTAAAATGGGTGAACTTTATGGAAATTAAATTATAACTTATAGAACTGCTGAACAATCATTGAGAGGAAGACACTGGAACTCACCAAAAAAGATATGCTACATCCAAAGACAAAGGAGAAGCTACAGTGAGATGGTATGAGGGGCACAATCACAATAAAATCAAATCCCATAACCACTGGGTGGGTGACTCACAAATTGGAGAACAATTATACCACAGATGTCCACCCACTGGAGTGAAGGTTCTGAGCCTCACATCAGGCTTCCCAACCTGGTGATTTGGCAATGGGAGGAGGAATTCCCAGAGAATCAGACTTTGAAGGCTAGCGGTAAAGGATTGCAGGACTTTGACAGGACTGGAAGAAACAGAGCCTCCACTCTTGGAGGGCACACACAAAGTAGTGTTCATATCAGGACCCAGGGGAAAGGAGCAGTGACCCCATGGAAGACTGAATCATACCTACTTGCTAGTGTTAGAGGGTCTCCTGCAAAGGCAGGGGGTGGCTGTGGCTCACCGCGGGGACATGGACACTGACAGCAGAAGTTCTGGGAAGTACTCCTTGGCATGAGCCATTCAGGAGTCCACCATTAGCCCCACAAAGAGTCTATAGATTCCAATTCTGGGTCACCACAGGCCAAACAACCAACGGGGGGAACCCAGCCTCACCCACCAGCAGAAAACCAGATTAAAATTTTACTGAGCTCTGCGCACCAGAGAAACACTCAGCTCCACCCACCACCAATCCCTCCCATCAGGAAGCTTGCACAAGCATTTAGATAGCCTCATCAACCAGAAGGCGGCCAGAACAAGCAAGAAGAACTACAGTTCTGCAGCCTGTGGAATAAAAACCACATTCACAGAAAGACAGACAAAATGAAAACACAGAGGGCTATGTACCAGATGAAGGAACAAGACAAAACCCCAGAAAAACAACTAAATGAAGTGGAGACAGGCAAACTTCCAGGAAAAGAGTGCAGAATAATGATCGTGAAGATGATCCAGGACCTTGAAAAAGAATGGAGGCAAAGAACGAGTAGATGCAAGAAATGTTTAACAAACACCTAGAAGAATTAAAGAACAAACAAACAGAGATGAACAATACAATAACTGAAAGGAAAAATACACTAGAAGGAATCAATAGCAGAATAACTGAGGCAGAAGAATGGATAAGGGACCTGGAAGACAGAATGGTGGAATTCACTGCCACCGAACAGAATAAAGAAAAAAGAATGAAAAGAAATGAAGACAGCCTAAGAGATTTCTGGGACAACATTTAAGGCACCAACATTTGCATTATAGTGATCCCAGAAGGAGAAGAGAGAGAGAAAGGACTTGAGAAAATATTTGAAGAGATTATAGTAGAAAACTTCCCTAACATGGGAAAGGAAATAGGTACCCAACGCGAGGAACAGCAGAGAGTCCCAGGCAGGATAAACCCAAGAAGAAACACACCAAGACATATAGTAATCAAATTGACAAAAATTAAAAACAAAGAAAAATTATTAAAAGCAACAAGGGAAAAATGACAAATAATGTAAAAGGGAATTCCTGTAAGTTTAACAGCTGATTTCTCAGCAGAAACTCTACAAGCCAGAAGGGAGTGGCATGATATAATTAAAGTGATGAAAAGGAAAAACCTACAGCCAAGATTACTCTACATGGAAAGGATCTCATTCACATTTGACAGATAAATCAAAAGTTTTACAGACAAGCAAAAGCTAAGAGAATTCAGCACCACCAAACCAGCTTTACAACAAATGCTAAAGGAACTTCTCTAGGCAGGAAACAAAAGAGAAGAAAAGGACCTACAAAAACAAATGCAAAAGAATTAAGAAAATTGTAATAGGAACATACATATCAATAATTACTTTAAATGTGAATGCATTAATGCTCCAACCAAAAGACACAGGCACATTGAATGGATACAAAAACAAGACCCATATATATACTATCTACAAGAGACCCACTTCAGACCTAGGAACACAAACAGACTGAAAGTGAGAGGATGGAAGAAGATATTCCATGAAAATGGAAATCAAAACAAAGCTGGAGTAGCAATACTCATATCAGATAAAATAGACTTTAAAATAAAGAATGTTATAAGAGACAAGGAAGGACACTACATAATGATGAAGGAATCAATTCAAGAAGAAGATATAAAAATTACACATATATATGCACCCAACATAGGAGCACCTCAATACATAAGGCAAATGCTAACAGCTAAAAAAGAGGAAATCGACATTAACACACTAATAGTGGGGGACTTTAATACCTCACTTACAACAATGGACAGATCATCCAGACAGAAAACTAATAAGGAAACACAAGCTTTAAATGACACAATAGACCAAATAGATTTACTTGATATTTATAGGACATTCCATCTGAAAACAGCAGATTACACTTTCTTCTCAAGTGCACATGGAACATTCTCCAGGATAGATCACATCTTGGGTCACAAACAAAGCCTCAGGGAATTTAAGAAAACTGAAATCATATGAAGCATCTTTTACGACCACAACATTATGAGATTAGAAATCAATTACAGGGAAAAAATCATAAAAAACACAAACACATGAAGGCTAAACAATACATTATTAAATAAACAAGAGATCACTGAAGAAATCAAAGGTTAAATCAAAACATACCTAGAGACAAATGACAATGAAAACACGATGAACCAAAACCTACGGGATGAAGCAAAAGCAGCTCTAAGAGGGAAGTTTACAGCAATATAATCCTACCTCAATAAACAAGAAAAATCTCAAATAAACAATCTAAGCTTACATCTAAAGGAACTAGAGAAAAAAGAACAAGCAAAACCCAAAGTTAGTAGAAAGAAAGAAATCCTAAAGATCAGAGCATATATCAATGAAACAGAAACAAAGAAAACCATAGCAAAGGTCAATAAAACTAAAAGCTGGTTCTTTGAGAAGATAAACAAAATTGATAAACCTTTAGTGAGACTCATTAAGGAAAAGAGGGAGAGGACTCAAATCAATAAAATTAGAAATGAAAAAGGAGAAGTTACAATGAACACTGCAGAAATAAAAGGCATCATAGGAGTCTACTACAGAGAGCAACAGCCAGCTCTACCCTCCACCAATCCCAACCATCAGGAAATTACCACAAGCCTCTTAGGTAGCCTCATCCACCAGAGGGCAGACAGCAGAAGTAAGAAGAAATACAATCCTGCAGCCTGTTGAACAAAAACCACATTCAGAGAAAGATAGACAAGATGTAAAGGCAGAGGGATATGTATCAGATGAAGGAACAAGATAAAAGCCCAGAAAAACAACTAAATGAAATGGAGATAGGCAACCTTCCAGAAAAAGAATTCAGAATAATGATAGTGAAGATGATCCAGGACCTCGGAAAAAGAATGGAGGCAAAGAACGAGCAGATGCAAGAAATATTTAACAAAGACCTAGAAAAATTAAAAAACAAACATCTAGAAAAATTAAAGAACAAACAAACGATGAACAATACAATAACTGAGAGGTAAAATACACTAGAAGGAATCAATAGCAGAATAACTGAGGCAGAAGAACGGATAAGGGACCTGGAAGACAGATGGTGTAATTGACTGCTGCAGAACAGAATAAAGAAAAAAGGATGAAAAGAAATGAAGACAGCCTAAGAGACCTCTGGGACAACATTAAGTGCAACAACATTCGAATTATAGGGGTCTGAGAAGGAGAAGAGAGAGAGAAAAGTCCCAAGAAAATATTTGAAGAGATTATAGTCGAAAACTTCCCTAACATGGGAAAGGAAATAGCCACCCAAGTTAAGTAAGCACAGAGAGTCCCATACAGGAAAACCCAAGGAGAAACATGCCGAGACACATAGTAGTCAAATTGGCAAAAATTAAACACAAGGAAAAATTATTGAAAGCAGCAAGGGAAAAATGACAAATAACAAACAAGGGGACTCCCATAAGGTTAACAGCTGATTTCTCAGCAGAAACTCTAAAAGCCAGAAGGCAGTGGAATGATATACTTAAAGTGATGAAAGGGAAGAACCTACAACCAAGATTATTCTCACCAGTAAGGATCTCATTCAGATTCGATGGAGAAATCAAAAGCGTTACAGAGAAGCAAAAGCTAAGAGAATTCAGCACAACCAAATGACCTCTAAAAAAAATGCTAAAGGAACTTCTCTAAGTGGGAAACACAAGAGAAGAAAAGGACCTACAAAAACAAACCGCCCAAAATTAAGAAAATGGTAATAGGAACATACAAATCGATAATTACCTTAAATGTGAATGCGTTAATGCTCCAACCAAAAGACACAGGCACATTGAATGGATACAAAAACAAGACCCATATATATACTATCTATAAGAGACCCACATCAGACCTAAGGACACATACAGACTGAAAGTGAGGGCATGGAAAAAGATATTCCATGAAAATGGAAATGAAAAGAAACCTGGAGAAGCAATACTCATAACAGATAAAATAGATTTTAAAATAAAGAATGTTACAAGAGACAAGGAAGGTCACTATGTAATGATCAAGGGATCAATCCAAGAAGAAGATATAACAATTATAAATATATATGCACCGAACATAGGAGCACCTCAATACATAAGGCAACTGCTAACAGCTATAAAAGAGGAAATCGAAAGTAACACAATAATAGTGGGGAACTTTAACACCTCACTTACACCAATGGACAGATCATCCAAACATAAAATTAATAAGGAAACACAAGCTTTAAATGATACAATAGACCGGATAGATTTACTTGATATTTATAGGACATTCCATCCACAAACAGCAGATTACACTTTTTCTCAAGTGCGCACGGAACATTCTCCAGCATAGGTCACATCTTGGGTCACAAATCAAGCCTCAGTAAATTTCAGAAACTTGAAATCTTACCAAGCATCTTTTCTGACCACAAAGCTATCACATTGGAAATCAATTACAGGGAAAAAAAACATGAAAAACACAAACACATGGAGGCTGCATAATACTTTACTAAACAACCGAGAGATCACTGAAGAAATCAAAGAGGAAATCAGAAAATACCTAGAGACAAATGACAATGAAAAAACCACCATCCAAAACCTATGGGATGCAGCAAAAGCAGTTCTAAGAGGGAAGTTTATAGCTATACAAGCCTACCTCAAGAAACAAGAAAAATCTCAAATAAACCATCTAACCTTACATCTAAAGGAACCAGAAAACAAAGAACAAAAAAACTCCAGTGTGAGTAGAAGGAAAGAAATCATAAAGATCAGAGAAGAAAGAAATGAAAAAGAAACAAAGAAAACAATAGCAAAGATCAATAAAACTACAAGCTTGTTCTTTGAGAAGATAAACAAAATTGATCATCCATTAGCCAGACTCATCAAGAAAAAGAGGAAGAGGACTCAAATCAATAAAATTAGAAATGAAAAAGAAGTTACAACAGACACCTCAGAAATACAAAGCATCCTAAGAGACTATTACAAGCAACTTTATGCCAATAAAATGGAAAACCTGGAAGAATGGACTAAATCTTAGAAAGGTATCACCTTCCAAGACTGAAACAGGAAGAAATAGAAAATATGAACAGACCAATCACAAGTAATGAAATTGAAACTGTGATTAAAAATCTTCCAACAAACCAAATTCCAGGACCAGATGGCTTCACAGGTGAATTCTATCAAACATTTAGAGAAGAGCTAACACCCATACTTCTCAAACTCTTCCAAAAAATTGCAGAGGAAGGAACACTCACGAACTCATTCAACGAGGCCACCATCACCCTGATACCAAAACCAGACAAATACACTACAAGAAAAGAAAATTACAGACCAATATCACTGATGAACATAGATGCAAAAAATCCTCAACAAATGCTAGCAAACAGAATCCAACAACATATTAAAATGATCATATATTATGATCAAGTACTATTTATCCCAGGGATGCAAGGATTTTTCAATATACACCAATCAATTATTGTGATACACCATATTAACAAATTGCAGAATAAAACCATATGATCATCTCAATAGATGCAGAAAAAGCTTTTGACAAAATTCAACACCCATTTATGATAAAAACCCTCCAGAAAGTGGGCATAGAGGGAATAGTTTCCTCAACATAGTAATGGCTGTATACAACAAACCCACAGCAAACAGCATTCTCAATGGTGAAAAACTGAAATCATTTCCTCTAACATCAGGAAAAAGACAAGGATGTCCACTCTCATCACTATCATTCAACCTAGTATTGGAAGTCCTAGCCAGAGCCATCAGAGGTGAAAAAGAAATAAAAGGAATACAAATTGGAAAAGAAGCACAACTGTCACTGTTTGCAGATGACATGATACTATACATAGAAAATCCTAAAGATGCCACCAGAAAACTACTAGAGCTAATCAATGAATCTGGTAAAACTGCAAAATACAAAATTAATGCACAGAAATCTCTTGCATTCCTATACACTGACAATGAAAGACGAGCAAGAGAAATTAAGGAAAGAATCCCATTCATCATTGCAACAAAAAGAATAAAGTACCTAGGAATAAACCTACCTAAGGAGGTAAAAGACCTGTCCTCAGAAAACTGTAAGACACAGAATGAAAGAAATCAAAGATGACACAAACAGATGGAGAGATATACCATGATCTTGGATTGGAAGAATCAATATTGTGAAAATGACTATACTACCCAATGCAATCTACAGATTCAATGCAATCCCTATCAAATTACAAACAGCATTTTTTATAGACCTAAAACAAAAAAATTTTTAATTTGTATGGAGACACAAAAGACCCCACATAGTCAAAGCAATCTTGAGGGAAAAAAACAGATCTGGAGGAATCAGACTCCCTGACATCAGATTATACTACAAAGCTACCGTCATCAAGACAATATAGTACTGGCACCAAAACAGAAATATAGATCAATGGAACAGGATAGCAAGCCCAGAGATAAACCCACGCACCTATGGTCAACTAATCTATGACAAAGGAGGCAAGGATATAAAATGCATAAAAGACAGTCACTGGAGAAAATAAGTGGTGCTGGGAAAAGTGTACAGCTACATATAAAAGAATGAGATTAGAACACTCCCTAACAGCATACACAAAAATAAACTCAAAATGGTTTAAAGACCTAAATGTAAGGCCAGACACTGTAAAACTCTTAGAGGAAAACAGAGGCAGAACACTCTATGACATAAATCACAGCAAGATCTTTTTTGACCCACCTCCTAGAGCAGTGGAAATAAAAACAAAAATAAACAACTGGGACCTAATGAAACTTAAAAGCTTTTGCACAGCAAAGGAAACCATAAACCAGATGAAAAAACAACCCTCAGAATGGGAGAAAATATTTTCAAATGAAGCAGTTGACAAAGGATTCATCTCCAAAATATATAAACAGCTAATGCAGCTCAATATCAAAAAAACAAACAACCCAATCCAAAAATGGGCAGAAGACCTAAACAGACATTTCTCCAAAGAAGATATACAGCTTGCCAACAAACACATGAAAAGATGCTCAACATCACTAATTATTAGAGAAATGCAAATCAGAACTACAATTAGGTATCACCTCACACTGGTCAGAATGGCCATCATCAGAAAATCTACAAACAATAAATGCTGGAGAGGGTGTGGAGGAAAGGGAATCCTCCTGCACTGTTGGTGGGAATGTAAATTGATACTGCCACTATTGATACAGCCAGTAGGGAGGTTCCTTAAAAAACTGAAAATAGAATTACCATATGACCCAGCAATTTCACTACTGTGCATATACCCAGAGTAAACCATAATGCAAAAATATACATGCAGCCCAAAGTTCATTGCAGCTCTATTTACAATAGCCAGGTCATGGAAGCAACCTAAATGCCCATCAACAGATGAATGGATAAATATGATGTGGTACATATATACAATGGAATATTACTCAGCCACAAAAAGCAATGAATTTGAGTCATTTGTAGAGACGTGGAGGGACCTAGAGACCGTCCTACAGAGTGAAATAAGTCAGAAAGAGAAAAACAAATATCATATATTAACACATTTATGTGGAATCTAGAAAAATGGTACAGATGAACCAGTTTGCAAGGCAGAATTAGAGACACAAATGTAGAGAATAAACATATGAACACCAAGGGGGGAAAGTTGGGGGGTGGGTGGATGAACTGGGAGTTTGGGATTGACATATTTACACTAATATGTATAAAATGGATAACTAATAAAAACCTGCTGTATTAAATAAAATAAAATTAAATTAAATTAAAAAAATTATAACCAGAATTCCCTTTGAAGGCTTTCTTTTTTGGTTAAGATGGAGTAAGAGGAACTAGATACACCCTTCCACATGAAACAATCAAAAACAAACAGTATGTATGAAACAACTCTCTTTCACCATTAAGGAAAAAAGCAGTCAAGATCAGGGGGTCTCAGACAGACTGGATAAAAATGAGCCCTGTGATTGCCTTAGCTTACTGTCTTGAAGACTTTTCAGGTTTTGGTTCAGGGAGTCCAGTGGACTCCCTGTCTCTAAGGACATGAAGCTGAGGCTGGGGAGATAAATACAGCTATAGTTCTCAGTATGGAGTGTCAGAGAGGAGTGAGACATACAAAGAGAGAACTTTGGAGCTCTACAAAGGGTCTCTCTCTAGTACTCAGCATGGGCATGCAAAGAAATTACCTAAGGCCAGGAGAAGAACGACCTGAAAAGATCAGAGAGAATAGCTAGACTAAAAATATTCAGAATTCACAGTGCATTGGGTAGTGTCATAAGGGTCTTGCTTTAATGGGGTGGGGAGGGGAGGGGATAATTAGCCCTAGACTAAACACAGGTCTGGTTCCACCTAAGAAATCATAAGAGCAAGAGCCAAAAGTATCAAACTGTTACCAAGTACCTTAGCTGTGTTCTAGAACAAAGCTCAGGAATATTTATAGGAATTATAAGATCTCCAGAACCCAATAAGGTAAAATTACAATGTCGGCTATCCAATCAAAAATTACCAGGCATACTAAGAGGCATGAAAATATGACCCATAATGTAGAGAAAATAAAATGAATCAACTAAAATTGATCCAGGACTCACAAAGATATTAGAATTAGCAGTAAATAAATTAAAACAATTATCATAACTATATTTCATATGTTCAAATAGTTGAGTAGAGACATGAGAGATATTTTTAAAAAACAGAAATTGACTTACGGAGATGAAAATCACAATGTCAGGGGTTTCCCTGGTGGCGCAGTGGTTGAGAGTCTGCCTGCCGATGCAGGGGACACGGGTTTGTGCCCTGGTCTGGGAAGATCCCACATGCCGCGGAGCGGCTGGGCCCGTGAGCCATGGCCGCTGAGCCTGCGCGTCCGGAGCCTATGCTCTGCAATGGGAGAGGCCACAACAGTGAGAGGCCCGCGTACCGCAAAAAAAAAAAAAAAACAGAATGATATTAAAAATCCACTAGATGATAACACCAAACTAGATATTGCAGAAGAAGAGATCAACGAACTTGAAGATAGCAACAGAAACTTTCTAAAATGAAACATGGAAGGAAAAACCATTTTTTTAACAGATAAACAAAGCATTAATGAGATGTTGGACAACTTCTAGTGGTCTAACATATAAGTAGTTGGAGTCCTCAAAGGAGAGAACCATAGGGACAGAAAAACATTTGAAAAATAATGGTTGAAATTTTCTGAATTTGATAAAATTATAAACCCATAGATCAAATAAGCCCAACAATACTCAAACACAACAATGAATAGAAATGAACTATTGATACACACAACAACATGGATGAATCTCAAAATAATTATGTTTGGTGAAAGAAGCTAGACAGTCATATTAAATTCATGTAAAACTCTAGAAATGCAAATGAATCTATAGTGACTGAAGCAGATCAGGATTTGACTGGGAAGATAGGTGGGAAGGAGGAATTACAAAAGGGTGTGAGGAAATTGGGGGTGATGGATATATTCATTATCTTGATTGCAGTTACAGTTACACATATGTAAACATATGTCAAATTAAATACTTTTTAAATATAGTTTATTAGATATCAATTATATCTCAATAAATGTGTTTAATAAATATATATATGTTTTATATGTATATATCAGTATTTTAAACTCATAAGTTTAGCCAAAATCCATACCAAAGCGTATATCACCATCTTAGCATGAACTAGGATAAAAGAATAAATTCTAAAACTGATAAAATATAAATAACTAAATAAATAATAATTTGTAGTCCTCAGAACTGTTTTGAAGGATATAAAAATAAAAATAAACATGTGGCTATGCTTCCAGGAACATAACAGAGACTTGGGCTAGTGAGGAAACCACAGCTGTAACTGCTGCCTCTGAACACTGCACACTGAAACTTGTCTCTGACAATATCACTATAACCACTAGAACCAATGCTACTTTTTCATAAGGAATTTTTCCAAAACTCACTGCCCCTTCCTAAAGCCAAATACTGCTGCCAATACTTGAATCAGAAAAGTGTAAACTCCACTGATGCCTCGTAGTGCCCACTTTTGAACTGAAGTCTTATTCAGGTTCACCTGATGGTGAGGCCTGGGTCACATGTTTGGTACTCAGCTACATGTAAGGCTGGGAATTAGAGTTCAAAATCCAACTAGAATAGGAAATGCTTTTGATGCATTAGTTTTTCCATAGACAGAAAAGCTGTTTAGAAAATAATGGACAGCTATAAATAACGATGGATGTCCACTACAATTATTATTCAGATTAGACCCCAGCCAAACTACTAACATTTTGTTAAACATCACTTTCTAAAAAGAAAATTTTGTAAATTTCAATACTTCAAACTTTAGATATAACACTCTTCTTAATTTAATGCTTATAAGTGATGCTAGAGAGATGGATAAAAGTTTTACTTTCAGAATTGCATCAAAAATATGAAATAGAATAACTTAGATGCATAAGTTCTTTACATCTTTCAGGGATTTTCATGTAACTTATTTGTAATTTCAGAAAGCAGTGGTCACACCTTGGGCAAAATGAAATCAGGTCTCCAGACACTGAATTAAAGTATTAAATAGCAACTCTGCCTGGTTAGGCAGAATTAATTTACGATGCAGGAAAAAAATGGTGTACATATACAAATCACAAGTAACAACTTGGCACAACTTAATAAGTAAATTTACTTTTCTATGGAAACTGATCAGGAAACTCAGTGAAGAATGTATTCTGATTTTTCAAGACCATTTCAGGGAGAAAATCTTCTTGACTGTGGTAGATTCTCTCATAATAGCATGAGAAGGAAAGGAACTAAAGATGTTTTCAAGGTTTAGTTTAGAATGAACAGAGGTAAGAAAAACACAATAGGAGTGAATCTGGAGAAGAAACTAATAAGTTAAATTTGGGTCATCCACATGGAAAGGTTCAGAAATCAGAAGTTTTGGTCTGGAATTTAGGAATCATGGACTCATTACTTCAATTCTCAACATTTATTTTGTTTGGAATTTATTATAATGAGAATTAGGTTCAGAAAAAAAGAAATAGTGGAAGTTTAACAAATTAGAAACATGGTTCTCTTTCCTATCCAATAAGTCCAGAAGTTGGTCTGGTAGAAGGCTCCACAGAATCAGGCACCCAGTTCCTTTTCTTAAGTGACTTCCTTTCCCAAAGTTATCTTGTGGCCCAAGAAGGTTGCTGGAGCTTCAGCCATCATATCCATAGTCCAATCAACAGAAAAGTGAAAGAAGACAAAAGAGCATGCCCCCTTCCTTTAGAGACACTTCCTATAAATTGCACATACCACTTCTACTTTCATGCCATTGGCCAGAATTTAGTCAATGGCTACACCTATCTACAAGAATGGCTGGGATATATGGTCTTTATTCTAACCACCCATGTACTCAGCTAAAAATCATGGCTTCTTTAAGGAAAGGAAGTGAACAGATATTGGGTAGTAATTAGCACTTAGCATGAAAAACTAGGACAGGGGGCTTCCCTGGTGGCGCAGTATTTGAGAGTCCGCCTGCCGATGCAGGGGACACGGGTTCGTGCCCCGGTCCGGGAAGATCCCACATGCCGCGGAGCGGCTGGGCCCGTGAGCCATGGCCGCTGAGCCTGCGCGTCCAGAGCCTGTGCTCCACAATGGGAGAGGCCACAACAGTGAGAGGCCCGCGTACCGCAAAAAAAAAAAAAAAAAAACGTAGGACAAATGGCTCTAGCACTATTATTTCTTCCACTAAAAAAAGTGGCAGTAACAGCATCATCATAAGAATCACTGTGAATCCAATCTAATTATAAAACAAAATCATTCACAATCTTGGGTATCTTAACAATCTTTAGTGACCAATTACTTGCAAGACACAACAGATTTCAACATATCAACTTGTCAGGGCGTCACGAGTACACAGAACCTCATTGATGGTGGTTAAACTGTCACAGCACCACCATATGAAGTTACTAATCACTTTGTATAGTGGCAGATGAACAAATCCCATGGATAGCATGTATAATGTTCTGAGTCTGATATATAATTATGATACAAAATTGCAAAAGATGGCTTGCAGTTATCAAAAATGAAAAACTCTCATTTTGGATAATCACTTGGTGGACAAGTTCAAAATGAAGCATAACCAGAATGAGTTTCAACAAATAAAATTATTTAAGACATCCCTCTGAACTGTGTGCTGTTTTGTATCACATAGTCCTCTAGAAAAAATTCAAAATCTACATGCTCTTATCAGTCAGATTAAAAAAAAAAAAGGAAAGAAAATTGGAAAGAAACATCAATGAGAAAGAAAAAAGGCTAAACTGTGCAAGTGTAATAACTGCTATCATTTTTCTTTGCCATTACTTTGACAATAAAAGTTTTGTATGGAAGCTCCTGATTTATGGTCCTCTCAGGCAGTCACTGCTGAACAAAACCACATTGATTTCCCAGGATCCGAGGTGGGGCAGTTCAAGGCCACGAAAAATTGCAACTCATACTTCTGTTGGCTGAATATCTATGAATTGGATTTGACCCAGACCAAATTTATGAAAGGGGCTGCTCTTGGCCTACCCATCTTATCACTGACAAATGGAAACCTTTACCTTGCCGTAAGTCACACACATGAGTGCACCCTGGACTTCTGACCCATCCTCGCTCTAGTCTTAAGGTTTGTAGACCTTAAGACTCTCTTTGAAGATTATACAACAATAAACTGCATTAATATTTGATACAGACAAACCTTTAACTGCTGGGAACAGTATTATTACAGTAAGAGGACTAATTTAAAGGAATTAGGTAGAAAAGTTCAATGTGTTTCTTCCTGGGTTTTCCTTAGGTTAATGTCATTGATAAAGCAGGACTAAAAATTCCTTTGTAAAATAGTTCCTTTTTCACAAAAGATTATAGGGCAAATATGTACAGAAATAAAGTAAGGACACAGAAAAGAGTAGACCAAAACTTAGTATATATTAATCTATGCATAAAGGTAAAGAAGAGAGAGATCAATAAAAGAATAGTAGAAAGAAAGGAACTTAATATTTTAATAAGTAACTGAAAAAAAGAAGAAAAGCCTGACACCAAGGAAATGATAAAGAAAGGAATGAAAAATATTGGAGAAAAAAAGAAAAATTGAAGTCTTAACTGTACAGGTGAGGTCTATCATTTAAAGGCTTTCTGGAGGAGGAGGCATAAGCTGACTTTTGAGGGAAAAGTAGGCGCTGATAGAGGGACAGCATGTGTGAAGACAGATGTGCCACAGCAACTTATCTGACAAACTGCATGCAAGGGTGAAGCGGGGGTATAAAGGTAGAGAGGAGGCCAGTGTTCAAATCTTCAAGGGCTCCATTTACTAAGGCAGAGTTTACTTTATGCTGAAAGCTCTATGGAACTGCTGGAGTTTAAGCAGAGAAGTAACATGATCAGATATGCATTTTTTTAAAAAGTCATTAAACCAAAGAGAAGGATACACAGGAATGTAGTCAAAGAGGAGAAACAAAGATCAATAATACAAATGAGAAGCAATGAGATCTTGAACTTAAAGGCACTTAAAGAGGAAAAGAAGATAGATTCAAGAGGCATTAAGAGATGGAAACTACAGGACTTGTAGATTGATTGGATGAAGGGGTTAGAGTAGCATTAAGAAGCTACCAACCACATTCTGGGTTTGAGCAACAAGGTAGCTGGTTTTGTCGTGCTCTGAAATATGGTTTCCAGGAAAATTAAGAGGCCTAGGGGAAAGATGGTGAGTTTAGTTTTGATTAGGGTGGTCAGGGGACAATTCATTGTGAATCGGAAACAGTATAATTCATGATGCAGAGACTCACACAGAACAAAACTGAGAGAAATTTTTTAACTAGAGAATTATACTGACATAAGTTTGTTGAGAAGCCTCAAAACTGCAACGTATAAATGAAAAAAATATGCCCCTAACAGTAAAAGTGTCAGTCACTTTTGAGTTTCGTCTAGTCCTTTCTCACTAAGGAATTGGTATTGACCCTCAATCAGTGTGGCTCAGGTAACAGCCGCTCTAAAAGCCTTTCCATGTTGTTCTAGACATACAGCATATTGCCCTTGTCCCATGTGGCTAAACTAGCAGTGTGACGGAAGCTTATTTCTAAGCCTCGATCTTTGCTTATGGAGTCATGAAGGTCCTTGAATACTGAGTCTCTAGCAGCTCCCTTGGATGTCTGCACAGTGATGCTGGCTCTTGGATTCTTCTATTGAGACCATTATTATTCTACAGCAGGGACTGTGCTCTTTTCCTCTTTTTAGTAGCTAGTTTCTTCATGATATGTTGATTGAAGGGATTTCAAAACCCCAAAGATCACGATTTTCTTCCTTCTAGATTCTCCATTTATAATACTATTATATGCCCCCAAAAGTCACTCATTCAGAGAAGTACTACTGTCTGCTCTCTTCATGCCCCAAATCACATGAATTACACTAAGAATGCACTCTCCTAGGCTGTGGTTGTGTCTCTCCTCTTGAATTCTTCCGACCTAAAGCAGTTAGTGTATGGCTAGCAGGGAAAGCTTCCAAATGCCATCTGTTAGAGTTTTATATATATTGTCCCTATCTCTGCCCCCTCTCAGGTAATGCAGAAGTAAGTCACCAAAATCCAAACAAGGATCACGTTCCCAGTTGCTTGTTTCTCAAACTTATTTAAGATTGTGTAGACCCACTGAATCATGCCAATCACAATTAAGAAAGAAGTTTCCCTCCTTTTGATTGCCTAACCAATAAGAAGTGGGAATACCAGAACGCACTTAGTTCCTCCAGAATGGGGAAAGACTGGGTTTGGAGCATCTATTCAATCTTACACCAAAGAAAATATAGTTATGTTAACAGGAAATACACCCTTTCCTAATGACTATTCAATTGGAGAACGTATCCTTTATTTCAGTAGGACTCTAATACCCAACCCTTAGAGTCTACATGTAGGGTTAAGTGACCATAACCTCTGGTGTCAGGTTGCCTGAGCTCAGAGTTTGGCTCATCTATGTATCAGCTGTGTGGCACTGAGCAATTTCCTTACCCCTGCTTTTACTCAGTTTCCTCATCTGTAAATTGGGGATAATAATAGACCCTAGATCATGACATTGATGTGAGGATTAAATGATAGGATATATGTCAAGTGTTTAAAACAGTACCTGGCATAGAGTAGGCACTCAATAAATTTAAAGAAAGGATTTTTAAAGTATTTTTTGTTTTTTGCATTGTTTGGTGTTTTTTTTTTGTTTTTTTTTAGTTGGTTAGTTGATTGTTTTGTTTTGTTTTTTTAATGAAGATTGGTATCTGATGCTGCCAGAAGGAAATAAGAGAATAGTAAACAACAAGAGCTCTTCACAGATGGACACACACTATGCTTTGCTCCACTGTTCCAGGCAATGACCCATCAGAATATGTCACTCAGGGAAGAAGAAAGCTCAGTGGTATACTGGCACCAACAGCACAGCATCTCCCTGAACAACAAGCAGCTGGGCTGGAACAAAGCCAGGGAAGGAATGCAATCTCTTTGGGGAAAAAAAAAAAAAATCACAGCACATCTTCCTATTTTGACAGCCCAGGGAAAACAGGCAGCTATACAGAATAAAGCAGCAAGTGTGCTTTGAGATCTTGGGATGAAAAGCATTGGAGAAGCACACCCTATTATTGTACAAAACCCCTACTTACATGAACACCCAGAGCTTTGGCCCTCACCCGAATTGTGCTGTAGAAAGAAGAGGATTTTGCCTGTTTTTCTCTGATAGGCACATAAAATTCTTCCTTTCTTCCTAGATTTGGCTGGTGCTGCCACAGCTGTTACAGAAGAAGTCCCCTGAATAAGAATTTCCCCATTGTAACCTGGATACGTTCACCCTTCTAAGGATGCTGGGTCTGAATCATTTTTAGATTCCTGAAATTTTTATCAACCACAAAGGTAGCAAAATAAAATGTATTCTCTCATTAGTTATTATAACCAAATTATACATAGGGGTTAGAGGTAGAAACCAAGAAAAAAGAGAAAGAAAGGAAAAGAGAGGCCATTGACAGAAAAAGGGAGAGAAGAATACAGAGAACAAGGAAGGAGCATACACCTGCTGGAAATAATAAGAGAAATGTGAGCTAATATCTATGCAGGGGTTCACTTTCTCCCTTCAGACGATAGAAGGTTTATTTAATGAGTCACTATCAGCTTGTCAAGAAAAACAGCTGCACTTCTGGGCCTCTGGCTCAGGGAAAGGAACTAAATTGTCAAGTCCCCACAAAGCTTCCTAAGCTAGGTGTCTCAAGTATCTTACACAGGGAGGGGAAAAATCCCAAATAACTAGAATCACCTCCATCCCAGGAGTTGCCACTACCATCTAGTGGCAGCATGTAACATAACCTCCAAGAAGTTATCACGGGAAATCACTAGTGATTCTGACTTTATTTTCCATAGAATTAGAAAGACCTAAATTATCCACCCAGTCACAAGATGTCAATGCTGGGAGGGACATTAGCAAGACCAATGGTCTAGGCTGTGGCTGCACAAAAGAATCATATGGAGAGCTTTTTTTTTTTTTTTTTTTTTTGCGGTACGCGGGCCTCTCACTGTTGTGGCCTCTCCTGTTGCGGAGCACAGGCTCCGGACGTGCAGGCTCAGCGGCCATGGCTCACGGGCCCAGCCGCTCCGTGGCATGTGGGATCTTCCCGGACCGGGGCACGAACCCAGTGTCCCCTGCATCGGCAGGCGGACTCTCAACCACTGCGCCACCAGGGAAGCCCTAGAGAGCTTTTTAAAAGTATATATTAGTGTTTGGCTGATGAAAGAAATTAAAGATGATACAAATAGATGGAGAGATATACCACGTTCTTGGATTGGAAGAATCAACATGGTGAAAATGACTCTACTACCCAAAGCAATCTACAGATTCAGTGCAATCCCTATCAAATTATCAATGGCATTTTTCACAGAATTAGAACAAAAAATTTCACAATTTGTATTGAAACACAAAAGACCCTGAATAGCCAAAGCAATCCTGAGAAAGAAAAACTGACCTAGAGGAATCAGGCTCCCTGACTTCACACTACAAAGCTACAGTAATCAAGACAGTATGGTACTGGCACAAAAACAGAAAGAGATGAATGGAACAGGATAGAAAGCCCAAAGATAAACCCATGCACATATGGTCACCTTATTTTTGAAAAAGGAGGCAAGAATATAGAATGGAGAAAAGACAGCCTCTTCAATAAGTGGTGCTGGGAAAACTGGGCAGCTACATGTAAAAGAATGAAACTAGAACACTCCCTAACACCATACACAAAAATAAACTCAAAATGGATTAAAGACATAAATATAAGGCCAGACACTATAAACTCTTAGAGGAAAACACAGGCAGAACACTCTATGACATAAATCACAGCAAGATCCTTTTTGACCCACCTCCTAGAGAAATGGAAATAAAAACAAAAATAAACAAATGGGACTTACTGAAACTTAAAAGCTCTTGTACAGCCAAGGAAATCATAAAAAAGACAAAAAGACAACGCTCAGAATGGGAGAAGATATTTGCAAATAAAGCCACTGACAAAGGATTAATCTCCAAAATTTACAGGCAGCTAATGCAGCTCAGTATCAAAAAAACAAACAACCCAATCCAAAAATGGGCAGAAGACCTAAACAGACATTTCTCCAAAGAAGGTATACAGGTTGCCAACAAACACATGAAAGAATGCTCAACAGCATTAATCATTAGAGAAATGCAAAACAAAACTACAATGAGATATCATCTCACACCAGTCAGAGTGGCCATCATCAAAAAATCTACAAACAATAGATGCTGGAGAGGGTGTGGAGAAAAGGGAACCCTCTTGCACTGTTGGTGGGAATGTAAATTGATACAGCCACTATGGAGAACAGTATGGAGGTTCCCTAAAAAACTAAAAATAGAACTACCATACGACCCAGCAATCCCACTACTGGGCATATACCCTGAGAAAACCATAATTCAAAAAGAGTCATGTACCAAAATGTTCATTGCAGCTCTATTTACAATAGCCAGGTCATGGAAGCAACCTACATTTCCATCAATAGATGAATGGTTAAAGAAGATGTGGCACATAGATACAATGGAATATCACTCAGCCATAAAAAGAAACGTAATTGAGTTATCTGTAGTGAGGTGGATGGACCTAGAGTCTGTCATACAGAGTGAAGTAAGTCAGAAACAGAAAAACAAATACCATATGCTGACACATATATATGGAATCTAAGAAAAAAAAATGGTCGTGAAGAACCTAGGGGCAGGACAGGAATAAAGATGCAGACATAGAGAATGGACTTGAGGATACGGGGAGGGGGAAAGGTAAGCTGGGACAAAGTGAGAGAATGGCATGGACATATATACACTACCAAATGTAAAATAGCTAGTGGGAAGCAGCTGCATAGCACAGGGAGATCAGCTCCGTGCTTTGTGTCCACCTAGAGGGGTGGGATAGGGAGGGTGGGAGGGAGACACAAGAGGGAGGAGATATGGGGAGATATATATATATATATATATGTATATATATGTATATGTATATATGTATAGCTGACTTACTTTGTTATAAAGCAGAAACTAACACACCTTTGTAAAGCAATTATACTCCAATAAAGATGTTCAAAAAAAGATAACCAAGTAAACAAAATAAACAAATTACATAAATTAAATGGGGTGGCCAGGAAAGGTGTTGCTGAGAAGACAAGGCATGGAGTCAAGCATCTACCAGCACAATAGGTTTATTTTTTACTCACATGATGATTGTGATCCATATAGTAATTCAGGGTACATGGTAATTCAGGGTCTTTTCCATCTTGTGGTCCATCTGTCCCCCAGGTCCTCAGTGTTCTTCTCCGCATTTAGCTGGAGAATGTGGAAAGAGAAAGAGTGTGGGGAGGGCACACACGCCTCCACCTGAGGAGGCTGGTGCCTCCACATCTAGGTTCACACCCATGATGAGAACCAGTCATACAGCTCTCCCTGGATGCCAATTTGCCAAGTGCTGTGCCAACCAAGAAAGGAAGAATAGGCACCTACATGAGCATTAGCAGCTCCTGCCCGCAACCAGTTAGGAAGCTACTGCAGTTTCCCAGGGGGAAGGTCGTGCTGACCGGGACCAGGGCCATGACAGGTGAGCTGTTGAAAACTGAAAGGATTCTGGATACATCCTGAGTTAGAGTTAAGTTTTATGGAGGAGGTGTAGATGGAGTGCATGAGAATGAGAAGAGTGAAACTTAAAGCCGAGATAGATGAGCTTCTGATGTTTGGACATTCCTGCCCAGGGGCTCCTTGAGAAGACTCAGTTTGCATGAGTTAACTCCTGTGTGGCTCTTAATTCCCACGTGGCCAGAGGAGGAGGAATATTTTATTCACAAACACCCAGGGAACAGAGGCAGGAACCACAAAATTCTTCTGAGAGATGGATGGAGGACTTGTTTCCCCAAACTGCCCTGGAGACACAGACATACACAGGTTTTTTAATTCTTCAAATAGTAAAATGTGGAGTGGGAAAGTTGAGTATTCTCTCATGTACATCACAGCATCTAAGGGGGCAGCAGATGCCATAGACACTTCTAGTGCATTGGCAGTGCCCTGCTGGGTTGAAATTTTTGGTGAGGAACCTATATAAGACATACTCAAAGAAATACTCGGTATCAGAGACAGGGCATTTTGATGACAAGGAACTGAAGTTTTGAAAAATAAATGTTTGGTGTTCCCCATCAAATAGCCTGAAAGAAGAAAGAAAGAAAAGAAAGAAAAAGGAAAGAAAAGAAAGAAAGAAAGAAAGAAAGAAAAAGAAAGGAAGGAAGGAAGGAAGGGAGAGAGAGGGAGGGAGGAAGGCAGGGAGGGAGGAAGGAAGGAAGGAAGGAAGGAAGGAAGGGAGAGGGAGGGAGGGAGGGAGGGAGAAAGGAAGGAGAGAGGGAGGGAGGAAGGAGGGAGGGCGGGAGGAAGAAAGAAAGAGGAAAATTAACTTATGGTACCCTATTCCCCCATATACACATGTACACACACACAAACTACACACACACACACTCACACATACCTCAGGTAGTAAGTTCACTGCTCAGTGACAGAGAGAGGTGTGGCAAATGGAAGAAAATTCAAAGTTGTCCACTAAATACCTTTCTTCATATATTTTGCTTCCATAAGTCTAAGACCATTTTGGGGAAAGCGCTAAGAGGAAATACTCCTGAAGAGATCAAATATGCAAGCCAAATATGCAGTCGTGATGGCAAAAGGAGTTTCCTTGGATTAAATGAGATTTCTTCAACTAGAAGGCGGGAAGAAAATCCTGTGTTGCTAGAGAGGCTGTAATTCCCACCAAAAAAAAATGCTTGATGGTGAAGGAAATACAGATCCTATCTTTCTTTAAAATTCTGATATTGTTCATCGTGAATTTTTTGCATTAATTTAGAATTTGTGAATTTTGCATTAAAATATGACTTGTGTGGTAACTGAATTTTGTGGCACCCCCTTAGCCCTAGTCCTGGTGACTTGGTGAAGCACAACACAGAAAGACACAAGTGCTCCAAGCGTCCTACACCACTAGACCCCAAGTGCCATCCTAATGGGAGGGTGGACACACAATGGTAACCTCAGAGGGCAGATGACCTACAAATAAAGAGGCACCTCTGATCCCCCAAACTTTGCATTATGTAACAACTTTGAACTATTGGGGGGGGTTAAGTAAACCATAAGAAAGATTGAGGTTAATAGCGAACTTGAGGTTAGGAATAAAAAATAGTTTGAGTTCAGTTTCTTGCCCATTTGCATTCGTAGACTGATATTCACATCCATTATACCAATAATTCTCAACTATGGCTGCACATGAGAATCGCCTGGTGTGTTTTAATACATACCAAAGAGCAGAGCCCCACCACCAGGGGTTCTGACTTAATTGGTATGTTTTAAAAGCTCCTCACATTATTCTAACATGCGGCCAGGACTGAAAACCTCTGCCTTATGCTATTAAGCATCAATGGTGCCTGCAGTGTACACTCTTGACAGTTGAGCCTAGCAGAGGTCCAGCAGAACGGTGGCTTGCCCCCACTGTCTTCCCCATCTTCCCTCTTACGTGGCTTCAAAACAAGTCTCAGTGCACACTGCTGTGAACCATAAAGCAAAACCAAGCTCACTACAAAAAGTAGGAGAGCTTGAGAACATAATTAAAACAACAAATTTAAAAGAATGCCTTCATCTAAGGCTCATAAAGCGTCAATTCCTTAAAAAACGTGCTTGCACTTATGTGATCATTTCTTTCAAGATGCCAAAGTCATTTTATAGTTAGACAAGTTAGGCAATAAAGAAAACATATTTAGAATAAAATAGCACAAGACTCATTTTAGTTCTTTTTTATGAAGTTAATGTATTGTCAGAGCGTAAATATTTTCTCTGTGCTACATGACAGCAACATACACCACACCACCTTTACCTCTTAAAGCCTAGAGGTGAAGCATACCTCTCTACTGCGTTGATATGGCCCTGGTTTACGTGAGGTTTAACCCTGGTTTTCAAGGTGCTTATAATCTAACAGACTATTGGTGGTTCAAAATTCAGGATCATGACACCATGATGCCCTGAAAATAGCTTGTAAACCAGGTTACAACCTCAGACAGCTTTATTAACCCATCTGTTCACTCACAGGAATGGAATCATTCCTCTACAAACTACAAATGGCTATCACCTCAAATGACAGCACTGCAAATGAGATGTTCAACTAGAAGTATTTGCCTGCCCCTAGGGAAATGTTACTGCCAGGATAAGTAAAACCAAGAGCAAACTGCAAAAGAACTACTTCCTTCTGTTTGCCAAAGTGCACCTGCCTTATGAGTAGGCAAGAGAAATAGTCAAGCAGGAAGCGGCTGAAAGGTATCAGTAACGGCCAAAAGTGTCCCTTTACCCACCTCCCCAGGTGCGGAAGAATCCAAGAATCCATCACCGGCACTGGATTCCTTTGGAATAAATAGCGCCTTCTCCCTGTAGACCACATGTAAACATACGTACTTAATATGCCCGTGTAAAAGCTAAAGCATTGCCACTAACAATTACGTCTAACTGAATGGTTCATGTCCCTCAGAAGCACGGAGCACCTGACTTCGAGGAAGATTATGTAGAAAGAACAGTGAATGGGCAGGAAAAAAAAAACCTTATTACTTTATAATTCGATCTAGGATTCATCTAGCCTGTGCTCTTACTGCAATCCTCTGCTAACTCCACTCAGTTCTCCTCCAGTGAAGCCACCAGTATGCCCCCTATTTGAAAACTTATTGGGAATCCCTATTTGAACACCATCCCAGGGAAGCAGGTGAAAAAAGATGACTTAGAAACCCAGAGGTTCTTCATTTTGACCCCCCAGAGCAGGGCCCAGGGATGGAATTCAAAGGATCCGTGAACTTGAATTTCTTAAATTAAATGACATCACTTATTTTCACTAACATCTAACTGAAATTTACTGTTTCATTCAAATACAAATGCAGGTACCAAACCCCCGTAGCATCAGCAGTACATGTCACTTTGTTGTAGATAGAATATACTGATATTTCTATTTCTTGTTACAGTCTTTACAGACATACTGAAATCCTGTATATGTCACCACCTTGGATTTATGACGATTACTAGGCCAGCCATTAAATTCTGTTACTTAATGCATAAGAAGCACACATATGACTCTATGACAATTTAAAAATTATTTTGATAACTAGTTCAGTGTGATGTGTTTTCCTTGAAGCCTTTGTACTTTATATTGTGCATTTCAAAATTATTCTGAGGAGGAGTGACAAGCTTCACCAGACTGCCAAAGCAGTAACAACACAAAAAAATTTAAGAACCCCTGAAATAAACCTCTCCTTTCATTGTAATTAGACTTTTGTGTACTCTTACCATGTATCCCAAGTGTGTAAGCCTAAAATTCCTATCAGCAAGGCAGACAAGAAACAAAATATTCTCTACTAGATTCTTTGCTACCCTCTGGGCTAGCCCTCTTGGCTTCATGGTGGGGTAAGGAAGGCAGATAACCTCTATGCTCCATTCCAAATATCACATTAAAGTTATCTTTTGCAGATGACCAAACTTCGACGATAGGAAGTGCTCTTCCTTGCATTTCTTATAAAAGAAAAGAAATTGTCCACTACCCATTCATGGTAGTTATCCTATTTCTGAATTCTATAGTGACTTGCTAGAGGACTACATCAATTAATTTAACCTTCTGGAACTTCTACTTCTCTATGTGTAAAAAGCAAAAAGCTGTAGGTCATTAAACTATATAACTATGTCTAAAGCATTCTCTAGCCATCAAATGCTGCTATTGCTTATAACATATTTTGAGAATTCCAGATGATGAATGTTATACAATCATAACACGCTATAGCACAGAAAAAGAATTCTGGAAGGATAGTGAAGCCTAACTCTCGTCAATTGGCATGTTGGGTTGGCTTCAACCTAAATTTGTAGCAGTCAACTTTGTTGGCTTCAGTCCTACCACAAGGTTCTTCATTACCAGCAACTCGCGATACCACAGCGTTGGTTGCTGCCAATGGCTCCGTTGCACTGTCACCAGCTCTGCTACTACCACCGCTAAATCTCCACTGAAGCCCCTGCTGAGTTAAGAAGGAAGAACTGAGTGGAACGACATGACTATTCCTCAGGTTAATAGGCTTGAGGGAAGGCCTGGTCCTCCAAGAGGAAAAGGCCCCCCCCTGCAGAAGATTCCTCTTAGGAGGGAGCCATCCACAACTCCCCAGGGCTGTTAGATCTGCTAGAGGTGATCCCACATCTCTTTTTATGAGGGAATTGGTGGATACCTGGTGCCTTAATGGTGGTGGCGAGATGGTAACTGCCTACTGTCACAGGACACTCAGAACACCAAGGGGAACTAAATAAACCCACAGATATCAAATGCACACTTGTACAACCGATGCAATTCAAATACATCCAACATTTAAATCATTCCTGCAGGAACTCAACACAGGCAGTAATTACATCATCCGGAGAAACAAAACACTCTCTTATAACCAATTAAACTCATTCAAGTCAACTATTCAAACAACTGCTGCCAATACACAGTTTAAACCTTCACATCAAAAGAATTTGTTTATAAACCAACTAATCGTCTCTAGAAATAGCTCTCTGGAAGCACTGTAAGATGTACCAGTCCAGAGCATCACAGCCCTCAAGAGGGGTTTCCAACTTTGCCCCACAATATTCTGCATCTTATAGATGAGCAATCCAGCAACCAAGGAGTTTTAAGGGACTCCTCTGAGACCACAGACTCTTGAGGTAGAAACATAACTGGAATCTCAAGTTGGGCTCTGTGGATTATATTGCTATTTCAGACACACAGGAAAAAATATAAACTGAGCTTTTTAAGAATTACATTAACAGACGAAGAAGTTCACTGTGTACACATGTATTGTGTGGCCTGCATTTTAGATGACAGTTTGATGGTACAAGAATTGGACTAACCCACTTTTAATTTTCTAAGAAATCCAACTTTTGTTGATTATAGCCATGGCTCACCACTGAAAGAAGAGAGCCTTTCTTCTCACTTTTGATATACCCTGTCACCATTAATTAGGCCAATAAATGCCCTAATCCCCACTACCTTCCACAAGTACTCTGAAATCCTATCTCTGCAGACACAGTGCGCCTAACTCCACAAGCAGAAGAGGAGTTCAAGCTGCAGTGGCAAATTCAGATGTTAACATGCATCATTTAAAATTTTTCAATTCTGCAATAAAAATGCTATTGTACAATCACTTAGGACATAATTCTCCATTTACTTATTAAAGTCGTATGCATATAGTAGGTGCAAGATTATTTTTTACAACCAATGCTAAGACTGATCTACCAAAGTCACATAAACCCATATAGAGAAACCCATCATGGCTGCGCAGGAAAGGAAAGAAGGGTTTATGCACAATTATAATCTATACTGGGGACAGTTTGTGGGTCAGAGGTAAGTCTATATATATCTCTGAGAATATTACTGCTAGCAACAAGGCTCCAGTTCTAAGAGATTTCCTAAATGCTATTCAGAGGAGCAGAACAATGCTGATAACACTGTTATGTGCTGTAACACTGTTATGTGCTGATAACACAACCCAGAGAATGCTGATAACAGCTGAACCACTAACTGAAGCAAGGCTATATATAAAGTTGAACTTTCTTTCTCTCTTTCTCTTTCTTCTTCCTTTCTTGCTATCTTCCTTCCTCCCTTCCCTCTTTCCATCCTTCCTCTTTCACTCATAGGATAGTATAAGGAAAAGAAAGTACGACCAAGGTTCTGTGACTGGTTTATGGCTCTGTCTCGCCATTTTATGATGTGTGACTTAAGCTAGATTTCCATATCTTTGATTGTTCCTTATCTAATATTTATTTACTTGCTCCTATGACCTCCACAATGGAAATATCAAAGTGCTAGCAGATAAGTATGCCAGGGAAGGGAAGTTTCTCTCCTGCTCACACGTGAAGTGGAGCAGCCTTCTTTCTGGGTCGCTCCACTGGTGTGGAGTCCATGTGCAGGGAGGAAAGTGTTCCTTCCTGAGATATGCCGGGAGTGAACCAGTGCCAACACACACCCACCTATACTGCACCCAACAAGAGACGTACTCTGTCTTCTGAAAGTTCTGTAGCCAGAAATTCAAAGCAAAGTCAACAGCAGTTGAATACCTCACCCCTCAAGTCAAACCAACCCTGGGTGCAAAGAGGGAAAGGAGGACCCCTTTCCCTTTAAATCCTGGAATAAATATTCTTCAGTCCTAAAAGGTAAATCAAACTAAAGATTTTCTTCTAGGGCTGCTTGCACGGATCCAGGCCTCCTCCAAACTTCCCCATCATTCTATAAATTTGCAGTCTAGACCACACAATTTGTCAAATGTTAAAATAATGTTTCTTACCAAGCTCTCTAATGAACAAATAGCAATATTTCTTAATAATCTGCTGCATCTTTAATTTCCTAGATTTGTATGAAAGTAAGGATGAGAGGGATATATGTGAAAAGTGTGAACCTGCAGTCCACTAAGATTTCTTCTAGATTTGCTAGGAAAATCTCAGTAAACGTACTTGGGCAAATTTTTTCACCTTTTCTTTTTCTATAGAACATAAAAAAAAAAATTAAACGTTCCATGATTTTTCTGGCTATTAATTGCAATTATAAATAAAAAGTAAAAGGGATGAGGGAGTGGGAAAGGGGATGTAGGCACAGTTGTAAACACAAGTTTTAACTCCCAATTCCCAAAGGAAACTTTACTTTCCCAAGAAGAGATCTTTCAGTTATTGTCCAAAAGGTGGGTAGAATTTGTACAGTCACTAATAGATCCGTTGGTTTATTTCTGCTCACAATGCACCCTTAATCTCTGAGGGCAATAGTACCTATACACACAAAACAATCACTACCACAGCAGGGCAGCAGGAGTGGACAGAAGGAACAGGCAGCACGCTAATAATGAGACTTAGAAAAAGCACAGTTTGTCAAGCCCTGGAAAAGAAATGTGGTCATGAGCAATTCAGCCTGCAATCAGAGGCAGGGTTTTTCTGAATGAGGATGATGGGCCCAGATATATGTTGTCATCCTTCCTCACTTTTCAAATAGAAAGGATGTTTCTGCTTCCACTATGGCACTGGAGACATTATAATAACTCTTTGTATTGAAAACTAGTTCGTCTCCCATCTAAACCAGAGGAGGTGTGTCTTTTCGTCCAACACGAAAGGAAAGGTTCTACCTGTGATCTAACAAACAGTATGATTTAGCCCCAATTTTTTCTTTTCTTTTTCTTTCTTCTCTTGCAACGTTGGGGAATAGCCAACTTGTGCAGCCAAAAAAGAATAATGCAAGCAAGCCAAAGTAAAAGGTTGTCGAGCAAATCAGATATCTAATAAAGAAAGAAAAAGGCCATTTCAATGTAGATTCACTTAGTTTCAAGTCCAGAGGTTTCCCACAGGTCCCCTGTATGGACCCATGAGTTATACTGAGTGAGTTTCAGTTGCTCCTTTTTTTTTTTAAAGAACTAGGACATATCCCTATGGTCCCTGACACAGGCACGAAAACTGATTTAATGGCCTAATTCCATTCTCAAAATTTGAAACTCCAGTATTGCATTGGTGCCTTCTGGGCATTTTCCTGACATTTCACTGGTGCTAAACTGTTCTCTATTTGGCTTTTTACAAATTGATATGTATGGCTGGGAACACAGACATGTGTAAAGGTAAATTTACTCACCAAACACTTGAATGAGGAAATACAAACTGTGGGGAAAAGAAAACAAAAAAAGAGAAATCAGACTTTGCTTTTCAAAAGGGGGTGGGAAGGTGGGGTGGTGCATCTCAATGTCCTAAACAACACCTAAGATAAACATAAAGACAGCAAGTCATTCAAAGAATGCCAGTGCCAAGAGGTGGCTTGGAGGAACATTAATATAATTTCCATCAACTTCCTCATCGTTCACTCCTTCATACACACAACAGACGCTTTTTCTTTCTTAGGTAAAGTTTTTTGCAAATGCAGGTTCAGACAACCCCATTCTGTGTTCCACCCCATGAGACAGCTACCTGAGCCACTCCCACGTACAAATTATGGAGCTGCCACAAAATTCCAATGACTCAGATTGAATCTGTTGTATATTAGGGTCCATGCATGATTTGTACAGCTAGTTTTAAGACACAAGAATGCATATCCCTCTGCTGAATATCTAAATGGCTAAGGTCAGAAAGGTGACAACAGGCTAGCAGGAAGGAGGTCTGGAGGTGGAGGCACTACACCTAGAGCCACATGAAAGACAAGCGGAGTGGCATGTGGTTCAGTAGATCCTTCTGAGAAAGTAACATACAGCTTCTTTAAGGAAAAAAGAGGGTAGAAGAAGGATATGTATATTTTTGAGTTAGACTTGGTTTCCAGAAATTTTAACTAGGGACAAACAAAGATGTGCTTCAGTGTACATTTTTGTGTGTGTATAGGGTAGGATTCAGTTAGAGAGTTAAGGATTTAAAGCAAGCAAAAACAGTCACAGGCCCTGCTTTAGGCGTGGTTCCTGGAAACTGACTCAGAGAGAAACTTGCATGTAAGAGGTTACTGTAGAGTATCCTTTGGAATAAGAGCTGTGAAGAAGAGAGAAGGCAGATTGCAGACGGAGAAGCTGACCCATAATGTAGTCAGAATAGAAGCCCTCGCCCATCCCATGGGGAGCTCTGGATCTAAGATGTCCCTTCAGAGTCATCCCAGATTGAAGCAAGGGTTCTGGGCACTTATACTCCCCCAAATAACCAGTCATTAGATGCTCTTCAAAGACAGTGTTAAGAAAATGAGAAGACAAGACACAGCCTGAGATAAAACATTTGCAAATCACACATCTGATAAAGGACTTGTGTACAGAATATATAAAGAACTCTCAAAACTACTAAGAAAATAAACACCCTAATAAAAAGAGGGGCAAAGGAACTGAACAGACACATCATCAAAATAGACATATGGTTTGCAAGTAAGCATATGAAATGATGTTTAACAGTGTTAGTAACTGGAAGAATGAAAACTAAAAGTATAATGACATACTACTGCAAATCCACTAGGACAGCTAAAATTAAAGGACTGAACACACCGTGTGTCAACGAATATATGGAGGAACTGGAACTCTCATACACTGATGGTGGGAATGAGAAATGGTACAGCCACTTCGGTGAACAGTTCACTCATTTCTTAACGTCACACATACACTCTACGTACTACCCAGCCATTCCATTCTTAGGTTTTTACCCAAGAGAAGCAAAAGCGTATACCCTTACAAAGGCTTGTACATGCTTCTAGCACTTTTATTCGTAAATAGACAATAATTGGAGATAACCCAAATGTTCATGAAGAGGTGAATGAAGAAGCAAATTGTGGTATATCCACAGAATAGAATAAAACTGAACAATAAAAAGGTTATTGATATATTCATCTCAAAATAATTATGCCAGGTAAAAAGGAGGCAGAGTACATACCATATAATTTCATATATATATATATAATCTAGAAAATGAAATCATTCTAGTACAGAATGATCACCCCTGCTCACTTTTATTTAGCTCACTGCTACACTTCCTTCTAGACTCGTCTCAGGTGTCACCTGCGAGGAAACCTTCCAGGCTCCCCCAGGTTGGGTTAGGTGCTCCTGCTATGATTTCCCAGTTTCCTGCACATCTTATAGAATAACTTTTATGTAGGTTGTACTCATCTATTTACTTGTTCCTCTTCTTACTAGACTGAGATTCTTTAGATCAAAGACCACACCTTTTAGCTTTGTATTCCCCAAACCTAGAACACGATAGACGTTCCACAAACGTCTACTTGAAATACCTATTTGAAAAGTAAAAGGATGAATAATGAACAAAAAAACCAACAAATGAATCAGAGAGTATAATTTGGAGGCATGTTAGAGGCCCAGCCCTTATACATCCAGGCAGGGCCAAACTTGTGTATAAACCAAATATATGGAAACAGATAATAGGTGATTTTTGCAGGCAAGTGTAAAATTTTACCTCCCACCACATACATCTGCATCAGGTTATTTGAACTCTAAATATTCAGAGTGAGAGGAACACAGATTTGGAGCAGGAAGAATAAATAGGAATTTACAAGGAATGGTGGGAGTTATGAGAGGGTCTGAGTAACTGACAGGCAGCACTGGGGCCCTAATGTCAGCAGGGGGCAGGGACGGAAGCACTGAGGGCTGGAGCTGGGTTGAAGGAGAAGGATAATGTGTGAGCATGCTGGCTCTCCAGTTGGAAGGTCTAGGGCCACCTTGGAAAATTGTCTTAACTTTGGAAGTCTTGGTTTCCTTACCTGCAAAAGCAGGATGTTAATAGTAGTGACTACTCGCAAGACTGTTCCGAGTATCAAAGCAAATATCTCAAGTAAACTTCCCGGCACACTCTAAAGGCCCTGTATACAGTAGATGTTATTAGGAAGGGGCTGTGGACCAATCTGTCCTTCTTGGCCTTTTTGTAGCCCCGTCAACAACACCGAATGCTCTGGCAGGTTGATGAGTGACAGCAACCTCCTGGTCCCCTCAGCACTATCTGCCTGGTTCCCAGCTTGATGGTTTGGGGCTTTATTAAAGAAAAACAGTAAAATAAATAAATAAAAGGAAACTAAAGTAAAAAAAAATGGGCAGAGGTGCAAAACAGACATTTTTTCAAAGAAGTCATCAAGATGGACAACCGATGCATGAAAAGATTCTCAACATCACTAATTACAAATGACTATAAATAATCACTAATTATAAATGAGATTCCATTTTCCAGTATATTTTCTTGCTAGTTTGTATATTTTGTATATTTCCTTGCTAGTTTGTAGATATAAAGGAAAACTCCCATTTTTTTCTTCATATTTTTCTTTTCCTCACCAGTCAGCTCATAAAATCTCATTAAAATTTTGTCACTTTTATGTAGGAATCTTTTTCACTTACTTTTCTTGAGAATTTTTGCTGGAAAAACAAAACAGAAACAACTATTCAACCAGCCAATTAGCAAATAAAAACAAACGTTAAAAAACAGAAAAAATAAAAATAAATTTGGGTGCCCTCCATGCACAGGTACAAACTGATCCTCTAACCATCAGCTTCTTACAATCCAATAAAATCCATGGGATTGACACTTAGACTGGAAAAGGCTCTGCTGACTCTGCAGACCCCAGAAAGCAGTTTGGAAGTTGCCAATTGTCAGTTGGTCTCTTTAGACCTCTTGCGAATGACACCTTTGGAAAGTCAAGAGGTGGACTGAAAATCTTAAGGGAACTCTCCACTTGTTACACGTTGACTGGTGTCGTTCACAAAACTCATATGTAGAAGTCTTAACTCTCAGTACCTCAGAATATGAGATTGCTGTATTTGGAAACATTTGTTGTTATGGATATAATTAATTACCATCAGGTCATACTGGAATAGGGTGGGCCCCTAATCCAATATGACTGGTGTCATTTAACAAAGGGAAAATTTGGACACAGAGGCATGCCAGGGAGATGCCATGTGAAGACTGGAATTATGCTTCCACAAGCCAAGGAACTACCAGAAGTCAGGAGAAACCTGGAACAGACCCTTCCCTAGAGCCTTCAGAGGGAGCACGGTCCTGCAAGCAACTTAAGCTCAGGCTGCCAGCCTATATAACTGTGAGACAATACATTTCTGTTGTTTAAGTCATTCAGTTTGTGGAACTTTATTATGGGATCCCTAGATCACGCATATTCCATTTTTCTTATTTTAAAATATCAGTTTCTTATTTCCCCTATCCTCTACCTTTCCATTACTTATGGCAGCAAAATTGCCTGAATCTTACAGGCACATATATAAGATTTATTTCTTTATTATATTTTCAAAGAGAATCTTTAACTCTATGGGATCTTCCTAACATTATTCCTTCACTGGCCATTTCATTTGTTTCCCTTTTATATCCCAGGCTCCTATGGATTTGAGGATCATGAAATACCACCATGAGGGCAGGTAGGATGTGCTGTCACAACAGAGCGAATTATCATCTCTTCATCACTAAACTATCAATGAGAACAGGGCAGAGGGGATTTCTGCAGTCTAGACTGGAACTCACAATGGATAGAAATGACCTTGCCACTCATGGAGGCAACGGCCCAAGATGGAAGTATCCCAGGCAAGGCTCAGCCTTCCCAGTGATCTGAGGGACGCACTAGGGGTTTTGTCTTTCTTACCCAAAGATCCAAAGCACACAGTCCCTCCCAGGGGATAGTTAGAGGGTTTACTCACTTATTTTCCACATCGTGGATCGTGTCAGGCAAAGGCAGATTTCTGGTTTCGGGTAGCAAAAGGAGAACAGGACCGGCAACGATGGGAAAATCTCCATAGATGATCCAGGGCAAGGTGGGTAGATATACCACTAGGGTCATCGAGAGTGGAGCCAGTGTTGCCCCACACCTACTAGCCATCATATCTAATCTTGACGCTTTTGCCCTGAGGGGAAAACAATAATACATAACAATTCAGTAAAAATCCACACAGGTAACTTATGACCTAATGTTTTGATGTGATTATGGAAGACATAAAACACAATTATTAAATAGATGGGTTTGATAAAAAATTTAAAACAATGAAAAAAAAAAAGAGCTCTAGGATAGCCCCATGATGAAAAGGTGTAAAATGCAATTATCCTGCCTGAAGAAACTCAAGCTCAAGTTTCAAAAAGACTTGTCCTGACCAGTTGTTCTCCACCTTGCTCAAAAGATGTTTAAACTTCTGTTTGAGAGACATGTAGGTTAGATCTAAGACAGAACTCCTGGAAATATAAGGATGTTAAAAACCCTAATTGGCTGTCAAAAGAAGTTATGAATGCTCCTTTTCTGGAAGGATCTAGGGTGAAACAGCTGCCTGTAAGTGCAGGCTGTATTAGCTTAGAGCGAACAGACATTTCTTTTTCCTTTCTCTTCTTTTTTTCTGGGGGGTGGGGGTTGTTTTCTGGTTTTTAACAGTAGTCCCAGGAAATATTTAAGGGCTATGACACATCAGATATAAATTGGAGAGTATGGTAATTCACAAAAGTTCAGTCTACTTGTTACCATTTAGTACCATAGTTTTTATAGTCTCTCCCTCTCTCTCTCTCTCTCCAGCATTTTTCAAATTTTAGTCTGCAAGAGAATCCTACAGAGAACTTTTTTTAAAAACGCAGAATCAACCCCAAACTCCTGAATCAAGATCTCTGGCAGTGAAGTTAGAAAATCTGTATTTTTAATAAGTTCCAACGTGACACAATACATTGATTGCTCTAGAACTTGCAATTACCTGGGGGGAAAGTTCTGTATAACTCCTTAGACTCCAAGTCCTGTCTCTCAGGGTTAAGGAAATCAGCCTGAGAATTTGCTCCTGGCTCTCTCAGCCGCCTCCAAGAGCAGCTCTGGATCCAGGCTTTGAGGTTCAACCCAGAGGATGACGATGGCAAAGGAGCCAGCTCCTCCCTGGGTCTGCAGGCCCTCTCCTCTGTACCAAAGGCACTGGCTGACCAGTAATGTGGTCAGTTCCAGATAATCTCATGTGGCAGTAGCAGAGTGAACCAGCTGAATTCTTGAAGTTTCCTTCTAAGTCTGTAAGTTGCATGGCAAAGTTCATATTGCCCTGAAGTAGCAGTTCCTCCCACATTTTGTGTTTGTTTTTTTTCTTTTTTTTTTAAACATCTTTATTAGAGTATAATTGCTTTACAATGGTGTGTTAGTTTCTGCTGTACAATGAAGTGAATTAGCTATAGGTATACAAATATCCCCTCCCTCTTGGACCTCCCTCCTCCCCGCCCCCATCTAGGTCATCACAGAGCACCGAGCTCAGCTCCCTGTGCTATCCAGCAGGTTCCCACTAGCTATCCATTTTACACATGGTAGTGTATTTATGTCAAACCTAATCTCCCAATTCATCCCGCCCTCCCCTTCCCCTGCCTGTGTCCACACGGTCCGTTCTCTATGTCTGTGTTTCTATTCCTGCCCTGCAAATAGGTGCATCTGTACCATTTTTCTAGATTCTACATATATGCGTTAATATACGATATCTTTCTCTTTCTGACTTATTTCCCTCTGTACGGCAGACTCTAGGTTATAAACGAATCTACTCACGTAGTTACTCCCCGATCCATTTGAACTCTCTCCTCTTATGGCAAATAGAAAGGAAAAACGAGGTACAAATAACGTGGCTACCAGGCAAGTCAGGAAATTTTAAAGCTTCTCTTTTAAATGATTGAAAAATACCTGCTGTGAGGCAATTCTGAAGCTTAAAAGAAGGACTATATGGGCCAGAATGTCTCTCTGTTGGTTACTTCCCCCTACCAGGAAATAGGACTGCCAGATAGGCCAAAAGAACACCTTGAAATGGGAAAACATTTTGCAAGGCTTTGATAATAAATCATCTCATTCCATGGGTGGGTTCTATATGGTTGAGTGGCGAAGGAAGCAAATGCAATCCGCCTGATTAATGATTCATTGTCGTGAGAAGGTTGCTCTGCTTAGGGACACTTTCCATTGCAACCTTCATTATGCATCTAAAGCATATAGAGAAATGGGGAGCTGCATAATTTTAACAACTAGTACAGGTACATATGTTCAGCAATAAAGGGCGAAGCCTCTGTTTTATTTTGCTGGTAAAGACATAGACTAACACTGTTGATCAAGATCCCTTCTCAAATGTTAAGTGTAGAGAGGAAAAGACAGTTTAAATGTTTGTACACTTTTTACCAACTTTCTGTACCCACAGTCCTTAATATCCCAAGAAAACCCCAGTGCACCTGTCTCACATAATAGAGGCTCTCACCCAGCAGGTACATTTAGAGAAAGGAATCTGTCAGCATACTAATAACAGTCCTGACAAGGGAGGGAGGAAATGTTATCAGTACCTTAGGAAATACTCTCTCTGGGAAATTAAAACCGTACCATAGTGCATGCGGTGTACATCTGTTTAGGTTCTTGTTTCCTCCACTGGCAATAGCTACTGTCAATCCATGGATTCTGTACTGTAAATGAAATAGAAAATTGCTTCAATATTACACTGCCCCAGATGGATGTTAAAACAATAGCGTGGCCATATTAAACTCAAACTTAGATAATGCTTGCTTTATACTTCGAGCTGAAACGGAAATAGGGTACTCTCCACAAAGATGTAATACTTAAGAGAAAAGTGAAAAAAAGTCATAGCCATATGCCTGATTTTGCGCATGCATTTCATTTTCTTTTGTTTTGAGAGAGGAGAATTTTCTAGAAAAAAGAAAGAATATGGAGTCTTACAATCTATCTTCTACCATAAGTCAATGACCCAGAAGGTTCAAGGGAATATGCAGGAGGAAACAGAGATGATGTGGTTGCTAGGAGGTCAGAGGAAAAGGGAACACCACAGAAATTTAAGCATGTTGCCCCTTTGATGGGAGACACAGTATCAGTTACTAGAGCTTCCACTCTGCGTTAGAGACCAGTAACTGTCCACCACAGTGAGTCTTCCCTTTCTTTCATTATAGCTGGGTACTTCATTCCACAGCCTCCCAGGCAGCTGGAGGTGGCCACGTGCTGGATTCTTACCAATGGAATAATGTGGGAAGCGATGGATTCCACTTCCTGCTCTGAGGTTGAAGGCATCAGATGTGTACTTCTCTGTATTTTCCTGACCTTCCCACAAGCTGGAAGAAACATGCCTAGGACCAGCATGGATCTTGCAGACGAGGATAGTGCACTCTGGAGGGAAAAACAACAAGATGGAAGTAACCTGCGATCATAAATGGCTGCATGGAGCAAAGCTATGTTTGAGTAAGAGAAAAATAAATTTCTATTTATGTCAGTGATTGTGTTTTTGAGCCTCTTTATAACTGTAACTTAGCCTTCATCCTAATACACATTATAGCATTTTGAAATTAAGGTCTTAGAAGAGAACTAAGGAGCTCACAGATGGTACATGTTTTCTCAGTTTAATATAAACCTTCCCAGATTTCTAGAGGTATTCTTTTTTAAAGGCAATAATACAATGACTGTTTCCTAAGAGTTCACACAAAACAGATTCACAAATTAAGAGAAAGAACATTAGAATGCTTTTCAAAAAAATTCTAAATTTATCAAAAGTGGAATGGTCCTTGAAAAATAATCAACAATCAAACCTGTGTTAGCCACAAATGTGTGCAGACACCACAGCCATACGTGAAAACATAAGCACTATTATGGGCTGCACTGTGTCCCTGAAAATTCATTTGTTGAAACCCAACTCCCAGTACCTCAGCACACGGCTAAATTTGAAGATGTAGGTTTTTCAAGGAGCTAATTACAGTGAAATGAGGTCAGTAAGGTAGGCCCGAATCCAATATGACTGGTGTCCTCATAAGAAGAGATTAGGTAGCAGACACATACAAAGAGAAGACCGTGTTAGGATACAGAAGAAGACAACCACGTGCAAGCAAAGGAGAGAGGCTTCAGAAGAGATCAAGACTGCCGGCACCTTATCTTGGATTTCCAACCTCAGAATTGTGAGACAATAATTTCTGTTGTTTAAGCCACCCAATCTGGTGGTACTTTGTTATGGCTGCCCTAGAAGGCTAATACAAGTATGTCAGTGTCAATCACTTTTCTTCTGAGTCAGAACCAAGGAGAAATTCTTTGGGTTGCTTCTAAAACAAAACAAAACAAAATGAATGACAGAAATGAATTTTATATGATTTCCAGTCTTTCAAATCTTTGGGTTTTTCTGATTAACAAACAGAGGACTTGTCATGCTTTGACTGTATCTGAACTTTCAAAACAACTCTATACCCTTCCAAAATAAGTGTGGATCCACGCCTTACACTATATTCATAAGCAAACTCCAGACAAAGACCTAAACATAAAAAGTAAAAAGCTAATAAAACAAAATGTAAGTCATCTTTCCAGCCTAGGAATGGATAAAGACTTTTTGAACATGAAGCTAAATCCATAAATTACAATGTTAAAATTGGATGGGTTTTCCTTCATCAAAATGAAGAATTGTGGTTCAACGAGGGTTACCTTAGAAAAAGTTAACAGATGAGAAGATATGTACAACATCTAAGGCCAAAGGAGATTGATAGCTAGAATATCCTCTCCCTCCAAAAAAACAAAAACAAAACAAAAAACTGCTACATATCAACAAGAAAATAATACAATCCCAAAAGAAAAATGGGTAAAAGATAATAGTAGGTAAATCTTAGGGAAAGGTCAGATGTCTAATGAGTATATGAAGAAAAACTCAACACTATTAGCTACAAAAATACTTAAAGTTTAACAATCAATGAGATTCCATGTTGTCCATTAGAATTGCAAAAAATAGAACACTAGATAATATCAAGTATTGGAGAGGACATGGGAATGACAGAAACTATTAGGTACTATTGGAGAGAATATAAACTTGTCTAGTAGTTCTGGAAAGCAATCTAACAGTACTGGGGAAATTAAGTATGAGGATGTTCTGTGATCCAGCAATCTACTTCTGGTATATATCTCAGATACAGTCACATCCAGATCCTCTTAGAACATGTACTTGGATATTCCTGACTGTATTATCTGTGATGTGGAAGTTAGAAACAATGCCCATCCTTGGGGGAAAGGATAAGTAAAATGAGGTGGAGACATACTACGAAAATATTAAGTATGCAGTTATCTAAAACAACCAAGTGTACATAGAGCAACACAAATAGATATAAAACACAAGTTATTTATAGCACTACTCCACTTATTAAAAATGCATACCCGGGCTTCCCTGGTGGCACAGTGGTTGAGAGTCTGCCTGCCGATGCAGGGGACATGGGTTCGTGCCCCGGTCCGGGAGGATCCCGCATGCCGCCGAGCGGCTGGGCCCGTGAGCCGTGGCCGCTGGGCCTGCGCGTCCGGAGCCTGTGCTCTGCGGCCGGAGAGGCCACAGCAGTGAGAGGCCCGCGTACCGCAAAAAAAAAAAGCATACCTACACAACCCATGACATATTTTCCAAAGAGTATGTAAATCAGACATACTGTGGTGTTTGCCTCCTGGAGGAGAGGAATGGGTGGGAAATGGGAATTAAGGGAAAAATTGAGATAGAATATGGTCTTCCATGTATCTCAGTGGTTCACAACCAGAGTCAATTTTGTCCCTCTGTCCTCCCAGGGATATTTGGTATTTGGCAATGTATGGAAACATTTTTAGTTGTCACCACTTAGGGGGGCAAGGTGCTACTGGCATCTAGTGGGCAGGAGCCAGGGATGCTGCTAAACACACACAGGACAGCTTCCACGACAAAAAAGCATCCCTTCCAGTATCACTGATTTTAATTGCTCAAAGATTGTGAATAGGATAAACTGATAGTAAGCCTTTAATAATTAAAGAAAAATAATTAAAAATGCCTCTCACTCCTTATTCTTTTCTCTCTTATGAGTTTCTCCTCCACATACCCATCTATTAAAATAGGAAGGGTGTCCAACTTAAGATGCACTGAGGGCTTCTACTAAACCTTCATGAATTTGGTGAAGGAGCTAAAAAGTATCCTAAGAGGGCAGCAGTTCAAAAGAACAAATTGAGCCAGAGCAGGGTCAGAAGTAGACTTTGGGATGGCAGCCACAGAGGGACAAGCTTGGGCCAAGGTGGGGGTGGGGTAGGGATGGAGCTTCAACAAGAGGTTTGGGGCTAGGGTCCTTCCTTGAAACAAGAGAGAAGGAAAGAAAAGAGAACGTGACTCTCTCTGACCATTTAACAGAACTTCAAAATTCTCTGAGCAACAGAATGGGCCTAATGTGTACCAGGTGGGATTTAAATTTAAATGAAAGCAAAATTTTTCAAATACTAGCGACTGTTAAACATTGAAATTGATTGCTCTGGTTATCCTGCTCTATTGGACATTCTTGTTTTTAAAGGGCTTGGGTATACAGTATTACCGTCTAATTTAGACTAAGGAGGAGCTTAAAGTTCTTAACAGCTGTGATTTGTGTTTTCATGTTATTTTCCTTAAAGTTTTGGCAATTGCTATTTGATACCTTGCCCTTGGCCACTCACATCCACCGAGAGCCTTTGAGGTTAAATTATCATGAATTACCTTCAAAGATTTTTGTCACTGTTGTTGCTGATGGTAGTGGTGGTGTTTTGTTTCGTTTGTTTGTTTTTTAAGAAATGAAAGAAAAAGTTTGACAAGTCTCTGGAGAAACATAATCCTCCCCAATTTTATTCAGTTCTAGCGGTAGGACTATGAATATATTCAGATCTCAAAGCAGTCATTTTTTCTCCTCCAGATTAAAAAAAAAAATTGAATTGAATTCTTATGAATCATCTGGACTAATATTAGTTTACTTAACTGTTTTAAAAAAAATTTTAAAGAGAAGAAAGGTAGGAAATATTGGGTACAGCTGCACATTATTCTAAGATACGTCCCCACTCCAGCCCTCCAAGAATTACATCACCCTGTATCATCCTTTGGAAACCATACTTCTGTCTCTTTAACAAGTGAAAATGAGAAGGGGGCGGGCCTCAGGAGTGGCGAAGGCTCTGATTGGTCCAGCTGGCAGGAAGTGGGCCGTGAAAGCGTCCCTTCTGTTTTTGTCCGGAGGCTGCGGGGTGAGTGGCTCGAGACCGTGCAGGGCTTAGGGACCCTGGGCTGGTAGTTACTTTGAATCGCGAAAGTGCAAACGTGGGGTGCGAAACGGGTCGCATTCTTTGCTGTGGGTTCGGGGCCCTGGCAGCCTTCTTGCGGAGGTGCCACGCCCTAGCGGCTGGGCCGCGGTGGGCCCGGGGTCCGCTCGGACCGCCAGGACCAAGCAGTGGTCCGGGAACTGGAAGGAAGGTGTTCCCGGGGCGCTGGCCGCCGCCTTTGCAACTCGGCCGAGGCCCGTATCTCAACGTAGATTTTCTTTTTCCCCTGTTCTGCAGGCTCGTTTCTGGCATCATGGCGCAAAGGGCCTTCCCGAATCCTTATGCCGATTATAACAAATCCCTGGCTGAAGGCTACTTTGATTCTGCTGGGAGGGTGAGTTTGGGAAATATCTGCCTGCACCCCTACCTCCAGCCCCGAGTGTTTGGAAAGTTCAGTTTTGCCTGAAAGAAAGGGATGAGCATCCTTTTTTAAAAAATATAATAGAGTTTCACTATAAACATACAAAATATATTTTAAATATATAAAGTATATGTGAAAATATACAATTTGCGCTCTAAAATGTTGAACTTCTGTAAGGAGGCACTGTTAATATTATCAACAATAATTAATAATTGAAACAGTCTCAAACATTGATATCTAAATTATAAAAATTCGCGGCTCTGCAATTTTCTGTGTAATCTTGAATTTTTTGATCACTTTTGGTTTGTTTTTTAAAGAGAGGTGAGAAATCCTGATGGCATTTCACGGGTGCCGTGTTACTGTTTTATGATTGAACAGGCGTATGGACAGGGTAAGGACGAGAGTAAACCAGAATGGGGTGAAGACATCTTTAAACTGAAAGTGCTAAGAGAGATTTGGGACATAGTCCCTGAAATCTTTGTATCATTTCCACTCTTCCCAGGACATCCCCACAACTGGAAAATAAATAAATACATAAAACTGGTCAGTTTAACTGGTGAGCACCTCACAAGTCAGTGTAAGAAACAGAACCTGGATGTGAGATACCAGAAGCCTGTGTTTTCTCATGCCTCTGCATATAGTTGTTAAGAGGGAATACAGTTCTTTTTAAGAATACCTAGTTGAGAAATCCTAAGAGTGAGTTAGGTTGGAAGAGTGATATCTTTAAATGTGCACACATTTTTTAAAAATTTTACCAGTTTATTTCTTCTAAGCTTATCAGCCATATGAAAAGCATTTTGCATGTGATGTAAGGGCCTTAGAGATTTCATATCTGCCAAGTGAACTTTCAGTGATTCTGTTGGTTCTTTCCTTAAAACACTTGTCATTTATAAATTAACTTGGGTGAGTAATGCAGGTAGGAGGAATGAAAGAGATGGAGAAGAGCTGTAAGATAGAAGGCTGCCGAAGTGTATATGGAGCTAGAATCAATCTGATTCTTTTAAGACCAGAATTGAACTCCCTAAACAAAGCCTGTAATCATTACCTTGAAGTCAGATGGCTTCCTTTTGGCTATTTGGACTTGCATTCTGCCCAGCTCTGCAGATCCTGAAGCTGAAGCATTTGTCTTGTCTTGTTGGAGGAAGACCTGCTGCTTCATGCTTACTTGGCAAAGAGAACACTTGAGGATGGATCCTAATGAAAGCAGCCTTCAATAAAATGTATCTCACTATTTAGGCTGTTTATAAAGTAAATGCTTTTTATAAATTTAACTCTGTTTCTAAGGGAGAAAAAAAATGTTCATAAATTTGAATTCTGGCCCCAAAATAATAGTGTAATTTATTGCCCAACACATGGGTTTTGGACCCATCCCAGAAAGAAATTAACCTACCAGTTTTAAAATCGTTTAATGTTGAACATCAAGGATTGGACCCTGAAGATCTGTCCTCCTTAATTTGTTAATGCAAAGATTTCAATAAGGAACTGCTCTATTTCCTGGCATCTATCAGAAAAAAGCGTTTTTATACACTCTTCAAATTATTCCTAGGTTTGAATAATTTTGTGGTCTGCTACAAGCAATCAGTATTCTTAGGCAGCTCACTTTTCTTAAATGCAATTATGTGCCAAATAGAAAGTGACTTCCCTTCTTGAGGCTGAGGCATTCTCATCATTCTTGGTTGCTTACAGTAAGGCCAGGCAAGATGATAAATTATCCATGATCTATGAACAGAATATGACATGTTCTTATGTAGATGCACTCTTCTATCTAGTTGAGATTTATAGACCTTTTATATCAATACTGAAGTATATTTTACCTTACAAAATGTATTTTTAAGGCTTGTTGAAATCTTAACCCCTTGGCAGGCATTGTTAAATAAAGGGAGTGTGTCCATCACACACTGGTTTCTTCTTCAGATAGTGAAATAATGGATCATAGTGGTGCTTAGAATAAATAACCCAGAGATGGTTAATCGTCTGATTTGCCTTATCAGAGATACTCTTCAGAGTATCAGTAAACCTTAATATCTTTTATTATTATTAATAATTCTGATACCACTTTTTCCACTTTTTTCAGTTTTTAAATGCCCTTTTTAAAAAAATGAGGTTGTGATGCTAACAGGGAGTAAGTTAGGTTTGTTTTTACAGTCCTTGTGTGATGAAATGTCTTGTATCCTTGGAATGTTCCCCAACATTGTTTCACAGTTTTACTGCTTTGTGAAATCCAAGTCTGAGAATCACAGCAGATTCCTAAAAATATTGAAGGATACATTAAAAGGTTCTTTTAAGACACTTCATGATTCAGTGTCTACAGAACTTTCAAAATACTTTTCAGTTACTTTTAGAACAAATAACATAATTATTCGGTATGCCTCACTGTTTGTGCCACATATGTGGGCCTTTATATGGATGTCACTAACCCCACACCCCAGCCTCAGTGTGCTTTCAACCTATATCCAAATTATTACACTTTATAGACCACTGGACTGCTTAAAATAGTAAAACTATCAACATTTACATCCCTGAATGCAAACGACATGAGAGACACAATCTCATTTGATCCTCAATGCACCTTTTGAAATTGGTGGGACAGGTATTATTATCCTGACTTTACAGAGGCAACTGAAGCATAAAGGAGTTATGGGTTGAGCATGGTCACTCAGCTAATAGTGGATAAGGATGTAGCTGGGCTCATTCATTGAGCAGTATTTATGAGGCCCCAAGCCTTCTGGGCACTGTGCTGGGCATGGGTTTTTGATACTTAGTCGGATGTTCTTTCTACTCTGCTGAAGGCTCCTGATATCTGTGAGGTTTTTTTGCTTTTCTTATGCTACTTCTACAATTTTTTAAAAATGTTTATACATTTTTAATAAATGGATTTTTTATAAATGTGTATCTTCATTTTTCAAATAACAGAAGCAATTAGAATGTTTCTTTAGGGGATTAACATTGCTGCTGCTTGAATACTAAAACTCCAGTGGCTTGAAAACAGCAAACATTTTCTGATTTGTGCTTAATTTAATAAAATGACTTTTATTATAATAAAAAATATTGGTTTAAATAATAGATGATTCTTAGTAGGTGGAAATTACTATGATCCAGTTTATCATTGGCAGCCTTTTTTAGTATTTAACTAAAAATTTTATGTAAAACATTTAAGTTACATCAAAAATATTTCCCAACTTGAGTAAGAAAACACAGTAGTACTTTTAAGTTTTGTTAATTTGTTCTTGTTTAAGAATAAAGTAATTGTCCAGTTCTCTTAGGCAAAAAAAATGTAGCTTAAGTGGAAATGAAGTACCCTCCTATTTTTAATAGCCTATAGTCCAGGACACCCAGTGCCCCATATTTTTTGATATTTGTTTTCCCTTTAATACCTACAGCTGACTACTGAGTTCTCACAACGCCTGAACAATAAGATTCGAGAGCTTCTTCAGCAAATGGAGAGAGGCCTAAAGTCAGCAGACCCTCGGGATAGCACTGTTTACACTGGCTGGGCAGGTATGAAGTGCTGACTGTGAACTGGCATAAGCGTGGTAGAGGAGAGCTGTCTGGCTGAATGCTGCACCCTTAAATGCTTCCTGCATCTGCACAGGAGTAATTGCTTCTGGGGAGAATGCTGTGCTCTCAGCCTAACCTGGGCATCTTCTGGATCTTTAACAGTGCTCAGAATTTAGGGCAGGGTAAGCATATTCCTGTAGTTCACGCCTGACACAAATTTGGATGGCTGCCATACTTGGGAGAAAAATTGATGTTCAGCATTACATAGTTAATTCAGAGATGGAATTTCAGTGGGAAGAGTTGGGAAGATTCCCAAAATGCAGTGCATGAAACAGAGGAATTTGCCCATGGAAAATAAAACATGTCCAGAATTGTCTTTTTTTTTTTTTTTTAACGTTACCACATAGCAGGGATCCATACAGGAACTCAGGGTAGAGGATAGATTCCGTGAACTAATCCTCCAGTATAGTTGTTGCTGGCTGGTGTACATTCACTGTTTTACTGGTCATTGAGAGGTTGAGAAAGTTTGGGAGGAAACAGTACATAAATGCCAAAAAAGTGAGAGCGAGAGAAACCAAAGAAGGAAAGTTGAATAACTGCAGCTAGCTTACTAATACAGAGAGATAGACAGCTTTCTAATCTTGAAGAAAGCACAATTTAGAGACTTAGTGTTTCCCAGTTACTCTGAAAAGCAGACAAGGAGGAATAGGTTTTCAGCTTAAGGAGTTTGGATTTGATTTTGAGGCAGTGATGCTTATCATAAACATGCAGGTTCCTGGGCTTCACAGCAAGATTCTGCTTCGGTAGTCTTGAACAGGCCAGGAATCTGCAGTTTGCAAGCCTCGGTGGTCTTGATGTAGATGGTCATCTTTAGAGCATACTTTGAGAGCTTTTCTGAGAGGAATTTACTAATAGCAGTCTCTTAGCAATCCTCTCAGTTATGGCAAGTGATTTCTTACGAGGATGGGGAAGGCAGATAAATCAGTAAAATGATAATCTCTCAGGGACGTTTACGGTCAGTATTTTATAAAATAAAAGCAATAGTGTTGGACCCTCCCTTTTATAGTTTAGTTTTATGATTTTTGTAGATTTTAGAAGCTTAACACAAGAAATGTTAAGGTGAGAATAAAATGAAAGTATTTTGCTTCAAGAGACATTATAGCAACAGCTGTCATTTATTGAGTAGCTGCTGTTTCCAATTGCTCAGTAATTGTAGATGAATCTCATTAATGAGCATTACTGTTCTTTATTTTAAATTATGAGGATTTGAACAAAACAGGACAACTGAGACAGATGGTTAGATTTAATTCCATAACTGATTGTTAAAAGAATGACTTGAGCTTCCCTGGTGGCGCAGTGGTTGAGAGTCCGCCTGCCGATGCAGGGGACACGGGTTCGTGCCCCGGTCCGGGAGGATCCCACATGCCGCGGAGTGACTGGGCCCGTGAGCCATGGCCCCTGAGCCTGCGCGTCCAGAGCCTGTGCTCCGCAACGGGAGAGGCCACAACAGTGAGAGGCCCGCGTACCGCAAAAAAAAAAAAAAAAAAGAATGACTTAAATCTCTAACTCACCTGCTTCAGGTGAGCTTATATTATTTATTATATATTATAAGGTACCTTGCTTTAGGAGAAAAAGAAGTGGTGATCGATTTCAAGTTTGAATTGATAGTTTGGCAGTGTAAGGAAAAGCTCCTCTATTGGCAGGGCTAGTTGAGAAACAAAGTTAAAATTTACTTGGAAATAGAAAGAAAAAACGTTACTCCAAAGTAAAATGCAAGTTTGTTTAAATTTTTTTGGCACTATGGAGTTTTTGGCATCATTTTCTTTGAATTGCCCATGTCCTTCTACTTTTTATGCTTCAGTATCTATGATACTCATTGCTGTCTCCTGAAAGCAGCTCACAGGGGCACTTGGCACACTAAGCAGTTTAGGATGTCTTCAGTTGCTGGTTAGTTCATGACGTAGCATAAAATTTTCTAGATAAATTTGCTAATGGCTTTCAAGGCAAGGTTCCTAATGTCTCCCCATCAAGCACTGTTAAAAAGCCATTGTTCCCATGTAAAATGGAGTCTCCTCCAGTGTTTTGATAAGTAAAATGCTTTCCTGTGCAGTGTTCCATCTGAATGGCATAAAACTCTTGAGTTGCATGAGAAACTAAAGCTGATTCAACCGCAGAAAATCATAATACCTTTTCCTCCCATTATATCTTATCAAGAATCATCTATTCATAACTGCTATTACCAAAAATACATTCACAAACATCTTAACAAATAAAAATACTTGGTGTTATGTCTCAAAGCAGTGTTTACATAATTATGTGTGACTTTGTATGTTACTTTTTGTGCCTCATTATCTTTTTTTTTTTTAAATTAATTATTTATTTATTTTTGGCTGCGTTGGGTCTTCATTGCTGCGCCTGGGCTTTCTCTGGTTGCGGCGAGCAGGGGCTACTCTTTGTTGTAATGTGTAAGCTTCTCATTGCAGTGGCTTCTCTTGTTGCGGAGCACGGGCTTCAGGCCCACAGGCTTCAGCAGTTGTGGCACACAGTCTCAGTAGTTGTGGCACACAGGCTTAGTTTCTCCATGGCATGTGGGATCTTCCCGGACTAGGGCTCGAACCCGTGTCCCCTGCATTGGCAGGCGGATCCTTAACCTCTGCGCCACCAGGGAAGTCCCTTCATTATCTTTCAAAAAGTAATAGTTTTGAGGAAAAGGGGATTATATATTTTTAACTTTGTTCACCAATTTAGGGTCATATTTCTATAAATATTAACTTATTATTTGCTCTTGTTATTAACTTGTCCAAAATATTACTACTTTGGGAAATACTAATTGTAGAAATCCTTTAAAACTTTATTTTCTTCTTCAGCATTCATGTTTATTAAGCATTTGTTGTCAGTATGCAATGAAAGCTTTTGCATACAACACATAGTTTATTTGAGAAACTACATGATTGTTAAAACTAGAACCTTAAATTACCATCTTATTTTGTTAAGTTTCATTCCCCAATGGAAGTACGGTCTGGTATTTGTGCTGATTCAGATAGGCTTGGTTTTGGAATAGGATTGGGTTCAGCTGCATATACCCAAAATAATCAAAATTGCAGTGACTTAAATAAGATAGAAGTTTTTTTTTTTTTTTTCTCTAATGTAAAAGAAAGCCAGAGGGAGGGGGTCCAGGGCTGCTATGATGGCCTCAGGATGTCAAAAGGAACCCAGGCTCCTTTCTTTCTGCTACATCATCCCTCAGCCACTAGCTTCTAACCCTCGGCCAAATAGCGACTATATACAGCCATTACATCGGCCTTTCAAGGCTGCAGGGAGTAAAAAGAGGCAAAGATGAATGCATTTCTTCCCTTTAAGAAGACTTCCTGGAAGTCCCACTCAGCATTTCAATTCTACTTTCTTTGCATTGGCTGGAGCATAGTCACATATTCATACCCTTTAGCAAGAAAGGATGGTGAATGTAGTCTTTTACCTGAGGTTCTGTTACTAAAGGAAAGAGGAACATGGATTTGGGGGTAAGACCTAGCAATCTCTGCTATAAGTCCTGTATAACAAGAAAAATGACCCTTTTTTGTTCCTCTGTTTGCACAGAGTATTTAGTCAGCAACACACAGTTTTTTCGTCTGCCAAAGGATCTCTAGCTTCTGCCCACTTCGGGGAAATTTTTATAAGGATAAATTTACCAATGTCTATAAATATTTGAAATTTGCTAAGCAATATTATGCCTGCTCTATATTTCTAGGGAAATTGATATTTGATTTTGACTGAAAATTTCTTATTCATTTTTAAGTTCATTTGCTTATTGCAGTAAGTAATAGTCTTTTCATAAAGCCTGCCATAGAAAGGAAGTGTTATAGAAACGCCAAATCATAAATAATTCCTGAAGAGCCAAGTGTAATTTCAATTTAGAAAGGGGCTACAACAGGTTCTAAATTTGATACTGGGAAATATTATTGTTTTCTCAGCTTGATTAAACAGCTCTCTGCCTCCCCTTTCTGCTTCCTCTCAAGTCTTGTTTGCTTCTTTCAGGGTATAAAGTCCTTAATTTGTTTTTTGTTTTTAGTTTTTTCTGAGATATACATTTTAAGTAATAACTAGAATTATGACTTATAAAATTATACCAGAACATATAAGACTTTTAGAAATTTCATATAATATCTGAAACATTTATATTAACATATTTCCATACAAATATCCCAAAGAAAGTTTAGTATTAGTTGTTTTTTTTGTTTGCTTTTTTATACTGCAGGTTCTTATTAGTCATCAATTTTATACACATCAGTGTACACATGTCAATCCCAATCGCCCAATTCAGCACACCCATCCCCACCCCAGGTGGTTTCCCCCCCTTGGTGTCCATACGTTTGTTCTCTACATCTGTGTCTCAACTTCTGCCCTGCAAAGGGGCTCATCTGTACCACTTTTCTAGGTTCCACATACATGCGTTAATATACGATATTTGTCTTTCCCCTTCTGACTTACTTCACTCTGTATGACAATCTCTAGGTCCATCCACGACTCAAAAAACGACTCAGTTTTGTTCCTTTTTATGGCTGAGTAATATTCCATTGTATATATGTACAACAACTTCTTTATCCATTTGTCTGTCGATGGGCATTTAGGTTGCTTCCATGGCTATTATAAATAGTGCTGCAATGAACATTGGGGTGCATGTGTCTTTTTGAATTTTGGTTTTCTCTGGGTATATGCCCAGTAGTGGGATTGCTGGATCATATGGTAATTCTATTTTTAGTTTTTTAAGAAACCTCCATACTGTTCTCCATAGTGGCTGTATCAATTTACATTCCCACCAACAGGGCAAGAAGGTTCCCTTTTTTCCACACCCACTCCAGCATTTGTTGTTTTTAGATTTTCTGATGATGCCCATTCTAATTGGAGTGAGGTGATACCTCACTGTAGTTTTGATTTGCATTTCTCTAATAATTAGTGATGTTGAGCAGCTTTTCATGTGCTTCTTGGCCATCTGTATGTCTTCTTTGGAGAAATGTCTATTTAGATCTTCTGCCCATTTTTGGATTGGGTTATTTGTTACTTTAATATTGAGCTGCATGAGCTGTTTATATATTTTGGAGATTAATCCTTTGTCTGTTGATTCATTTGCAAATACTTGCTCCCATTCTGAGTGTTGTCTTTTCATCTTGTTTATGGTTTCCTTTGCTGTGCAAAAGCTTTGAAGTTTCATTAGGTCCCATTTGTTTATTTTTGGTTTTATTTCCATTACCCTAGGAGGTGGATCAAAAAAGATCTTGCAGTGATTTATGTCAAAGAGTGTTCTTCCTATGTTTTCCTCTAAGAGTTTTACAGTGTCTGGCCTTACATTTAGGTCTTGAATCCATTTTGAGTTTATTTTTGTGTATGGTGTTAGGGAGTGTTCTAATTTCATTCTTTTACATGTAGCTGTCCAGTTTTCCCAGCACCACTTATGAAAGAGACTGTCTTTTCTCCATTGTATATCTTTGCCTCCTTTGTCATAGATTAGTTGACCATAGGTGCATGGGTTTATCTCTGGGCTTTCTATCTTGTTCCATTGATCTATGTTTCTGTTTTTGTGCCAGTACCATATTGTCTTGATTACTATAGCTTTGTAGTATCGTCTGAAGTCAGGGAGTCTGATTCCTATAGCTCCGTTTTTTTCCCTCAAGGGCACTTTGGCTATTCAGGGTCTTTTGTGTCTCCATACAAATTTTAAGATGGTTTGTTCTAGTTCTGTAAAAAATGCCATTGGTAATTTGATAGGGATTGCATTGAATCTGTAGATTGCTTTGGGTAGTATAGTCATTTTCACAATATTGATCTTTCCAATCCAAGAACATGGTATATCTCTCCATCTGTTTGTATCATCTTTAATTTCTTTCATCAGTGTCTTATAGTTTTCTGCATACAGGTCTTTTGTCTCCCCAGGTAGGTTTTTCCTAGGTATTTTATTCTTTTTGTTGCAGTGGTAAATGGGAGTGTTTCCTTAATTTCTCTTTCAGAATTTTCATCATTAGTGTATAGGAATGCAAGAGATTTCTGTGCGTTACTTTTGTATCCTGCAACTTTACCAAATTCATTGATTAGCTCTAGTAGTTTTCTGGTGGCACTTTTAGGATTCTGTATGTACAGTATCATGTCATCTGCAAACAGTGACAGTTTTACTTCTTCTTTTCCAATTTGCATTCCTTTTATTTCTTTTTCTTCTCTGATTGCTGTGGCTAGGACTTCCAAAACTATGTTGAATAATAGTGGTGAGAGTGGACATCCTTGTCTCGTTCCTGATCTTACAGGAAATGCTTTCAGTTTTTCACCATTGAGAATGATGTTTGCTGTGGGTTTGTTGTATATGGCCTTTATTGTGTTGAGGTAGGTTCCCTGTATGCCCACTTTCTGGAGAGTTTTTATCATAAATGGGTGTTGAATTTTGTCAGAAGCTTTTTCTGCATCTTTTGAGATGATTATATGGTTTTTATTCTTCAGTTTCTTAATATGGTGTTTCACATTGATTGATTTGTGTATTTTGAAGAATCCTTGCATCCCTGGAACAAATCCCACTTGATCATGGTGTATGATCCTTTTCTTGGGGGGGGGTTGGGTGGGTACGCGGGTCTCTCACTGTTGTGGCCCTTCCTGTTGTGGAGCACAGGCCACGGACGCGTTGGCTCAGTGGCCATGGCTCACGTGCCTAGCGGCTCCGCGGCATGTGGGATCTTCCTGGACCGGGCACGAACCCGTATCCCCTGCATCGGCAGGCAAACTCTCAACCACTGCGCCACCAGGGAAGCCCTGTATGATCCTTTTAATGTGTTGTTGGATTCTGTTTGCTAGTATTTTGTTGAGGATTTTTGCATCTATATTCATCAGTGATATTGGTCTGTCATTTTCTTTTTGTGTAGTATCTTTGTCTGGTTTTGGTATCAGGGTGATGTTGGCCTCATAGAATGAGTTTGGGAGTGTTCCTTCCTGTGCAATTTTTTGGAAGAGTTTGAGAAGGATGGGTGTTAGCTCTTCTCTAAATGTTTGATAGAATTCACCTCTGAAGCCATCTGGTCCTGGGCTTTTGTTTGTTGTAAGATTTTTAATCACAGTTTCAATTTCATTACTTGTGATTGGTCTGTTCATATTTTCTGTTTCTTCCTGGTTCAGTCTTGGAAGGTTATACCTTTCTAAAAATTTGTCCATTTCTTACAAGTTGTCCATTTTATTGGCATAGAGAGTTGCTTATAGTAGTCTCATGATCCTTTGTATTTCTGCAGGGTCAGTTGTTACTTCTCCTTTTTCATTTCTAATTTTATTGATTTGAGTCCTCTCCCTCTTTTTCTTGATGAGTCTGGCTGATGGTTTATCAACTTTGTTTATCTTCTCAACCAGCTTTTAGTTTTATTGATCTTTGCTATTGTTTTCTTTGTTTCCATTTCATTTATTTCTGCTCTGATCTTTATGATTTCTTTCCTTCTGCTAACTTTGTGTTTTGTTTGTTCTTCTTTCTCTAGTTCCTTTAGCTGTAAGGTTAGATTGTTTACTTGAAATTTTTCTTGTTTCTTGACGTAGGCTCTTATAGCTATAAACTACCCTCTTAGAACTGCTTTTGCTGCATCCCATAGGTATTGGATCATTGTGTTTTCATTGTCATTCGTCTCTAGGTATTTTTTGACTTCCTCTTTGATTTCTTCAGTGATCTCTTGGTTGTTTAGTAACGTATTGTTTAGCCTCATGTGTTTGTATTTTTTACATGTTTTTCCTTGTAATTCATTTCTAGTCTCAAAGCATTGTGGTCAGAAAAGATGCTTAATATGATTTCAATTTTCTTAAATTTACTGAGGCTTGATTTGTGACCCAAGATGTGATCTATCCTGGAGAACGTTCCCTTGCGCACTTGAGGAGGAGTGTAATCTGCTGTTTGTGGATGGAATATCCTATAAATATCGATTAAATCTATCTGGTCTATTGTGTCATTTAAAGCTTCTGTTTCCTTATTTACTGTCATTTTGGATGATCTGTCCATTGGTGTAAGTGAGGTGTTAAAGTTCCCCACTATTATTGTGTTACTGTTGATTTTCTCTTTTAGAGCTGTTAGCAGTTGCCTTATGTGTTGAGGTGCTCCTGTGTTCTGTGCATATATATTTATAATTGTTATATCATCTTCTTGGATTGATCCCTTGATCATTATGTAGTGTCCTTCCTTGTCTCTTGTAACATTCTTTATTTTAAAGTCTATTTTTTTCTGATATGAGTATAGCTACTCCAGCTTTCTCTTGATTTCCATTTGCATGGAATATGTTTTTCCATCCCCTCAATTTCAGTCTGTATGTGTCGCTAGGTCTGAAGTGGGTCTCTTGGAGACAGCATATATATGGGTCTTGTTTTTGTATCCATTCAGGAAGCCTGTTTCTTTTGGTTGGAGCATTTAATCCGTTCCCGTTTAAGGTAATGATATGTATGTTCCTGTGGCCATTTTCTTAATTGTTTTGGGTTTGTTTTTGTAGATCCTTTTCTTCTCTTGTGTTTCCCACTTAGAGAAGTTCCTGTAGCATTTGTTGTAGAGCTGGTTTGGTGGTGCTGAATTCTCTTAGCTTTTGCTTGTCTGTAAAACTTTTGATTTCTCCATATAATCTGAATGAGATCCTTGCCAGGTAGAGTAATCTTGGTTGTAAGGTCTTCCCTTTCATCACTTTAAGTATATCATGTCACTTCCTTCTGGCTTGTAGAGTTTCTGCTGAGAAAGCAGCTGTTAACCTCATGGGAGTTCCCTTGTATGTTATTTTTCATTTTTCCCTTGCTGCTTTCAATAATCTTTCTTTGTCTTTAATTTTTGCCAATTTGATTACTATGTGTCTCGACATTTTTCTCCTTGGGTTTATCCTGTATGGTACTCGCTGTGCTTCCTGGACTTGGGTGGCTATTTCCTTTCCCATGTTGGGGAAGTTTTCGACTATAATCTCTTCACATATTTTCTCTGGTCCTTTCTCTCTCTCTTCTCCTTTTGGGACCCCTATAATGTGAATGTTGTGTTTAATGTTGTCCCAGAGGTCTCTTAGGCTCTCTTCATTTCTTTTCATTCTTTTTTCTTTATTCTCTTCTGCAGCAGTGAATTCCACTATTTTGTCTTCCAGGTCAGTTTTCCGTTCTTCTGCCTCAGTTATTCTGCTATTGATTCCTTCTTGTGTATTTTTTTTTTTTTTCAGTACGCGGGCCTCTCACTGTTGTGGCCTCTCCCGTTGCGGAGCACAGGCTCCGGACGCGCAGGCTCAACAGCCATGGCTCATGGGCCCAGCTGCTCCGCGGCATGTGGGATCTTCCCGGGCCAGGGCACAAACCCGTGTCCCCTGCATCGGCAGGCGGACTCTCAACCACTGAGCCACCAGGGAAGCCCCCTTCTAGTGTATTTTTCATTTCAGTTATTGTATTGTTCATCTCTGTTTGTTTGTTCTTTAATTCTTCTCCGTCGTTGTTACACATTTCTTGCATCTTCTCAATCTTTGCCTCCACTCTTTTTCTGAGGTCCTAGATCATCTTCACTATCATTATTCTGAATTCTTTTTCTGGAAGGTTGCCTATCTCCACTTCATTTAGTTGTTTTTCTGGGGTTTTATCTTGTTCCTTCATCTGGTACATAGCCCTCTGCCTTGTCATCTTGTCTGTGTTTCTGTGAATGTGTTTTTTGTTCCACAGGCTGCAGGATTGTAGTTCGAAGTCCTTAATGTGTTTGAAACATTTATCAATCCATAGTGCACCCCATAATAATGCATCTGTGTTTCCGGTTTATGACTCTAAAGGAAACTACACAGCTAGGCTGCCCAACTTCATCATACCTCATTCATGCTATGCCTAGACTTGTCTCAGTTACTCACTTGATCTTGAAAGAGTTTTATTGAAGAGAGGAAGCACCCAGATGTTTTTAATGTTACGTATGTACTTCAAACTGAATAACTGGACTCATGTCATTTTTTCCCATTTTCTGTTTGTTTGTTTGTTTGTTTGTTTTCCATAAAAAATTGAGATAATTAGTGACAGGGTCCTTATTGGAATGTGTGCTAGAGCACCTTTGTGTGTTGTATGTGCTTTAGAAAACAATATAATGCTTTATAGGTAAGGGTGATACATACAAGTTTAAGTTGAAATTTAAAAGAAGCAAATCATTGCTTTAGAAAATAAACATTCATTTCACAAACTATTTTACAGCTGAAATAATGTTGGCTTTTATTTTTAAATGAACCAGAGGATATAATAGAGTGATGAGAGTGGTTCACATAAGCTTTTAATAGGATTCAGACATCATCTTCTCCAAAGCCTGCATATTTATTTATACATGTGGGTTGTCATAGTGCAGTTTTATAAGCTGTATTCTTGGCTTTTACCTTTATTTTTATTCACAGCAGAGAGGTAAAATGCCTTGAGACCCTTAGGAAGGAAAGGAGGGAAGAATTTTTAAAACCCCACAGCTGTCTCATATTGGCAAATGAAGCAGTTATTACCGTAAATCCTCTCTGTTACTTATTCAGGAATGAAGTGTCATGAATAATCAATTTTTCAGTTAGTAACTGAGAGTTAACAAATTATTACTATACATTAATGTTCAAAAAACAAGAATTCAATACTTTAATAATAAAATACATTGATTGAATGAATTTTGGTTCCTAAAGGAATGGGGATCATCATTATGCAGTGTTGTCATCATTTGACTGTGGAAAGACAGGAGTAAAGATTAAAACATGATTCTTGTTAATAAAATGTTAATAGGATTGACATTTGAATGACGGGAGCCAGGGGGTGTGTGCATGTATGCCAGTAATTAATGTTAATGCCAGGCACTGATGTAAGTACTTTGCATTAAGTAACACATCTAAATCTCAAAACAACTCTGTGGTGTGGATACTGTTCACATCCTGATTTCACAGATGAGATGTCTGAAGCAAAGCGAAGCTGAGTACCTTGCTCAAGGTTACACAGCTAGTAAGTGCCAAAGATAAGATTCAAGGCAGCAAGCCTGGCTTTAGAACCCTGCTCTTTAACCCATGAGAGTGTGAGTGTGTGTGTGTATGTGTGTTACTTTCCACTCCTACATTCTGGTTTACTCCATGCATTTTGTAAGTGAAGAAGATCTACACAGAAGCTGTAAGATGGAATAATTGGAGTGATACCTACATGATGATGCTCATGATATACAAACTTTTTAGAAATGGCTAATGACTAGTCAATTTTAAGTGTTTTAGGAAAAAAAATTAGAATAAGCCCTGCTCAAACATGACAGGGATTTGGAAAGCTAGAGGGAAACATAGCTTGTTAGACAGGCAACAGTAATTACTATTAAAATGTCTACAGGAAAAAGTTGTTTGGAACTGGACACAGAGGAAACCCTAGAAAGATTTATGGGCATTGGCAGCTAGAAAAGTGTAATCTCCAGCATTGTTCCATAGAATGTGTTTTTCCCCTTCCTAATCCTGATTTAATATATTCAGTGTGGTTTCAGGATAGAAAATTAACTCGGCCAAAACAGAAGCTTTTCCTCATAATTGCTTGTATTTGAAAAGGCATGTTGAGGATCCTCTTGAGTAAAATATTACCCCTAGTCTGAAAGCAATCAGTAGCTCTTGCAACTGTTTATAAGCGATATTTGAAATAAACAGCCTCAGTTCTTTTCACCGAAGTCCTCCTTTATAAAACTTAATACACTGAAGTGCAGCGCATCATGATATTGATGTATGACATACACCAGCAGTAAGCATTGAGTTGTTCTTTTTTAGCCTTAATCCTATCCTGGTAGATTTTCAAGAATTCTTTGCTGCGTGATCCCAGTTTGGGGGCTAAGGGAAGCCATTTGGTTCTTTATGCCTGTGCATATAGCAGACAGTGTAGAAAAATAGCAGGCATGGAAGCCCCTTAAGATCAAATCTAAAGGCCAGCTATTAAGTGATGGTAGGTGGTGTCCAGGGATCTCTGGGGACTCACCAGAGAGCATGACGCCCCCTGCCACCTGGGTTTTGTTTGAAGTATATCTGTTCTAGGGTGGAGAAGATTTTAAAGTGCTTTATAAAATGGAAAACATGAAACACTGTTGAGGAATTGCTGTTATAAAGGATTAAACGAGCAGATGAAGTATTCTCGTGTTTGAAGTAAGCATTTAGTAGGAAAGATCGCTTCCCTCACAGATAACAAAGTAGGAAAGTTAAGTAAACCCAAGGGATGGCTGATCTCACTAGTATCTTTAAGAGAGAATGAGGGAAAGTGCTAGCCCTCATTTAACTGCACTTTTTCCTACTCTTAACTATGATAATTCCCAAGAGAAATGATGATCAGCTCACACTTAAAAAATATACACAGGACTCTAGGGGCTTTAGTTCCAGAAGACATGACCCAGTCTTCTATAACCAACTCACAAAGTTAATGAGGCTAAGATTGGCATACATTTCCTCTTTTCAAGTATTAGATAACATTTGAAATAAGAGGATATGCAGCATAATCCCTAGAGTAATATTAACTCACACTCTAAATGCAAGTTATTAAAGTGTTTCAAGATGCTGTTCCTCTGATCTGCCAAAGGTATAGCCTCTGAGCTACAGCTTTAGCATGTGGGTCTTAGTTTCTGCAGATACCAGACTTGTTTGAAAGGAATTGCACTGGCCAGGTGTCTTTTCTTTGCAATTTGATATTCTTATCAGTAGCTCTTCATCAGAGCCAGCATTTCATTGTCTAATCTGAGCCCTGACCAAGTGTCCTTCACCTTTATGAGAAGCACTAAACTGTTAGGACCAACAGAAGGCATCAGTGGCGTGGACCTACACCGGGTCTATTAGAGCTCTTCACAGTGACTGCTAGACAGATGAGTGCACCAAGAATGTCACCTGCTTTCTTTGTGCCTGCACTTTATATGGTGCTGATTTCACTGTGCTGTCAGTAATCTTAAATGGCTGAGACACAAGCTTGAAACAGCTGGAGGGTTTCGATATCACCAGTGTGCTTGGGTGAAGCACAGAGCAGGATGAGAATGTTTGTAGACAGATCAGAAGAAGTAGGAAGAGGTACAGAAAGAAGACATCTAAGCATTTGATTTTTACGGACAGCACCAGGAGGCTGAGGCCTGTCTTGTCATTTTCATTCCATTAACTTCAGCAGTTAATACAATGCCAGGTCCATAGTTGGTGCTTAATAAATATTTGTTGAATGAACAAATGAATGAATGAATGGAGAGTAGCCTCCTGTTACTACTCTAGCTACCATCTAAGCAAACTAAAAACAATAACAAACATAACTAGGTGGAATGGGGAAAGGGTGGGAATCCAACTCATTTCATGTCTTTTAGGATGTAAAAGAGTCAGTCACATCTCTTTCCCTTCAACCTCTGATGCAATCGAGCATGAACTCAGAAATGAGACAGGGCTCGTAATATTCACTTTACACCTCGTAAAGCTGAGTAAAGAGCATACTGTTTAGACCTGGACATAAAGTGGGCTTCCTTCTTCTTGCACCCGATTTGAATTTACCTCCCTAGACTCAAAGAACATCTGGACAGCCAAAGAATGGATTATGACATGAGAAACATGATTGAGAAGAGAGAGAGCGTGATGTGGGAAGACTCCCAGAAAGCTCAACATGGTACATATATAGGGAACACTTTGCTAATTCTCCCCAGTCTGAGGAGCCAGTGAGGGAGGAGAGAGGCAGGAAATGGGAAGAGGAAGAATATGGTTCCCTCTGTACTTTCTGTCCCTTTAAATCAGGCATCAGTGATGAGACAACGTGACTCATTCAACACTCATGGAGATTCACAGTCTAATGGGGTTTGGACATTTATTGAGTAGTTACTATGTGCTAGGGACTATTGTACTGATCAGAATGATTTACAGTAACTGTGGAGTAGCTACTGCTATTTTCATTTTATAGATAAAGATGCTCAGGCACAGATAGGTTTAGTAAGTGGGGTAAGATCTCACAGCTGGGAAGTGGCAGAGCTAGGCTTCAATCCCAGGCAGTGATTCGTGAACCCGTGCTTCTTAATGACTACTATGCCGAAGGAGTTATCACCTATTATGGTAGTCTGAATAAAAGACTAGGAGCTCTTCCTAATTTGACAGTTACAAAGCAGTACACTGTAGGGCACTGAGGGAAGAAAGGAGGAAAGTATATATCTCCTTTTTTTAAATTTTCATCTCTTTTCCTATTTAGCTCTGGAAATAGATAACAGAGAAAAGAAGACACATCTTCAGAGTGCTCATTGCCTTTCTTAATTTACATTTCCGCTTCTTTGGGCCAATATTATTAAATTAAGGGTGTGGAGTCACAACTAGTTTCCTCCCCACGTTACCTGTATTAAAAGTACTAGAGTATTTGGAAAGCCAGCACTGTGCCTGGCTTTAATCTGAAGACTGACTGGATGCACTAGTCGGTGTAGTGTTTACATCCAGGCTTTGTGGAGAGTAACTACAGTGACTAGGAATGGGAATCCTGCCCTGAAGACCCTGTCATTTAGTTAAAGAAATGGAAACACACACTCAACACACACACTCAAAACACAAACAAAATTTAGACAGTTACAGAACAGCACATTAGAAAGTACCAACCTGCTTAAAAAGCAGGTGATCATGCTGTATGGGGTTAATCAGAGAAAACTTTCATTTTTTATATTTCCATTCATCTGAAAGGAAAAAAAATTAATTAATGAGCCTTTAAAGTTTCAACTAGGGAACAGTTTATTTGAAACTTAGGTTGGAACAACCCATGCCCCCGCCTTTAGGAAGTTCTTGTCTCCGTATCACTCAAAACTATTAAGACCCATTCTTGGGCATTAGCTGAACATCTCTAGTGGCTCCAGCAGTACCCGTAATCTGAACATGATTTTTCCCACCGGAGTACATGAAGAGAGTCTTCAAAAGCACCTAACCTACAAGGAAATAACTTGCAGATCTGAAGTACCAAAGGTTTTTACATCGGTGTAGGCTGGTGGTAAAATAAGTGAATAATGTTAAGGAATCATCTCTAAAATGCAGAATTACAGAGAAGTGCTTTGAGAGCTTCTTACATCTGTGGAGATTTGTATCATCTCCATAGACGTTTGAGATGCATCGAGGTCTTGATTGGTCAAGATGAATAGGACTAATGATCCCTCAGAAATCCAAAGGCTTCGTATTAATTACTTCTCAACAGCTGGCTATATTTATAGTACTACTGGGGATAAGCAGCTGAGTAAGGAAACTGCAGATTTAGAAGTGTCCCTAAACAATTTACCCTCCCTTCCCAGAGTTGTAGCTACAGAAGGAAACAGAATAGAAAAAATGTGGTTCAGAGCTTCCATACTGAAAGCCAGGACATATTCCTGTTACAGCAAAGTTTTATTTGTTTTTGTCTTTCAAGTAAATTAGTTTTCAACATTTCAAAACCAAGAGATTCGTGGGATGAGCTGTGAGGCAGTGCCAGACATCCTGAACTTCTTATAAAGAATGACATCTGTCCCTGGTGTTCAAAACAGTGCTGTCCTTAGACCATTCTGCTGTGATGGATAGTTTCTTTGCTGTCCATACACAGCCACTAGCCACATGTGGCTATCAAGCATTTGAAATGTGGCTAGTATGACTGAGAAACTGAATTTTAAATCTGTTTACCTTTAACTAACTTAAGTTTCTATAGATACTTATGGTTAGAATCTGTCACATTGGACACTGCAGTTCTGAGCAACCAAACAGGCTCCAGGAGTTATAAGGTCAAAGTAATAGATATCTGGGTTTCTACCGGCCTCTGAGATCACAGGAGATAAGTAGGTTCTTTTCTCATTTTTTGGAGGACATTTGTCCAGCCTCTCTTCCCCGAACTCAGACTCATATATCCAGCTGCCTACTTGACATCTTCACTTGGATGTCTAATGAACATCTCAAACCTGACCTGTCCAAGGTTTGGCTCCCTCTTTCTGCCACCTCCCTGCCAGGCCCCGTGTTAGACACTTCTAGTGCTCGTCCATATCGGGTTGTCCCTCTCCTTCTGGGGTCCCGGGAGGACAAGACCTCTCAACTTCATTGTAGTTAGATGAGGCCACCTCTTCTGGTCCAGGGGCTCCGGGTGGAACCCCTGGACCAGAAGAGGTCACTTCCAAGCCAAAGCATGCAATTGCTGGTATGGTGCCCTGCAGTACTCTTCATGTTATATATGTCCCTAATAAAGTCCTATATATTCAGTCCCATCCTAGAGGACCTGGACTAACACATGTAGCCAAATTTATCTTTGAAAGATGCTGTTTTTGAATACTCCTCCTCTACATAAACTGACAGTCGATTAACATCAGATCTAAATTTCTATGTCTAGTTTTTAATAATTTGAACCCCTAAGGAGTCCAGCCTAACCAGGTCATCCTCTAGTCTTCTTGTCCACGAGGATTTGCTCAGATAATTCCACGTGCTGGGAGTACTCTCTGCATTTGCTCCATTTCGGGCTTCCCACAAAAGAAGCTCCCCTTTCAGTCCACACCCCACCCATAACTACTTCCTGATGGTGTTTTTTTTCCCCTGGGATAGAGCGGATACTCTGCCCACTTGTCTGTTCCTTCTCCACCAAGTCAGCTTCCAAGGCTGTGAATAACTATGGAATTAACATACCATTTCTAAAACAATTACTGACTTCACATGCTTAATTCTAAATGGTACTTTACTGATATTACATAAATTTGTCTGGTTTTGCATGTAAAATAGAGATGATATCCCTCTAACAACTTTCCTATACCCTCTGGGAAATAAAGTAAGACATCATCCAGAGTAGGAATAATCTCTTGTTCCTGAAGGAAAGTACTCATTACTTAACAGAATTAGGATATTATCCAAATATTTATTGTAAAGTCACCTTTAATGACTTGAGAATTAATGGGAAAATAATGGATTCGATTTTGCTTTACTGATTTCTCAGCATATCTCTCTTCAGGTGGATTATTTTCTTTTTTAAATATATCAGAATGTTTAAGTCATTTATATGAGCAAATCTAACAAGATAGTAAAATTAAGACCAAAAGCATGAGTTTTCATGGCTTTGTGACAGTCATTATCATGGAGTGGACCAGCTAAAAAATAGAAGAATATTTAACTTAAATTTTATATCAATGAAAATGTCAAACTTCATCCAGATTCATAAAAGGTAGGGTGGTCTTCCATTTTTTTAACAAAATAATTCTGAAGTCTAAAACAATTTGGAGCATATTTTTACAATTAAATTCAATCAATTTTAAATCTCATTTCAATCTTTTCTGGTCTCAAGAAGAGGTGAAAGGGGTAGAAGAAGGAAACAAATCTTGATTAGTCTGCCTTTTGCTTAGCAAACAGTATAGAAGGACATTTTATCTGCTGCTCAAATTTAAGCCCAAGAATATTCTTGATTAAGTAACATATTCTGTGATTAAAGAAAAAAACATTATAAAGTTTAAACTCCGTTCATCATCCTGTATTGGGCCTCGTGACCAGTTTTGATGGTTGTTATCCTAGAAGCCAGTAAGAAACATTCTTTCTCATTATATTAAATGTCCTTTAGGGACTGGAATCGTATTTGGAGATGAGTTTATGAATGGATACAACTGGCCCTGCCCTAGAGGTGTTTGCCATCTCAGAGGACGGCACCATTGCCCATCTAGCTGTTGAAGTTAGGCATCTGGGAGTCATCTTGATATTTCCCTCTCAGTCGTTCCCCACCAGGTTCTGTTGACTTTTACCTTCCAAGACAAGTATCTTTCCAGTTCAGTCTCACATCATCTCTGCTGCAGCTACTCTTGTCTCTCGCTTGTGCTCCTGAACTATCCTCCTGAAATTGCTCCTCCTGCATCCACTGTGCCATATACTCTTTTCCAAACCCTACAGTTCAATTACGGTGAACTTTTAAAAACACAAATTTAATTATGCTCTTGAATGGTGCTTTTCAAATAAAACCCATAATCCTGAGCTGGTTTACAAGACCCTATGTGGTCTACCTTCAGCCTACCTCCCCAGCTTTGAAGAGAGCTGTATTCTTTAGGAGTAGGCTTACTAGCATAAGGGGAATGCACCTAAAATAACAGTGGCTTTAACACAACAGAATTTCTGTCTTGCGTAAGGCAATCGGTGTGTGGCAGCTTCACAGTCCTTCGGGTTCTAAGCTTCTTTGATCTTGATGCTTTACCATCCTCATCACAGAGCTGCCACGTCATGGTCTAAAATGGCTGCCCCAGCTACACCATCACATCTGCATTCCAGCCAGGAAGGAAGAAATGGCAGGTCCCCTCCCTTCAAGAACATTTTCTGAATTTACCCCCATTATTCCCACTGTGTCTTATTGGTCAGAACTTACCCATGTACATGGCCATACCCATCTGCAAAGGAGACTGTTCTGGGCCGCCATGTGCCTAGCTAAAAGCCAGGGCAGTATTGTTTAGAGAAGAGGGAGATAGATTTGGGGGGACCACTTAGCAGTGTCTATTATAAGAGCTAAATCCTTATCTTCCAGAGTGGGATGTGAATCAAAAATAACTGATAAAGAAAAATCAAGAGAAAGTACATAGCATATTATTAGAAATATGGAGGCAGATATTAGAGCAAATAGATAAAATGATTGAAAGCGGTTGCTTCTGGGAGACAGGAATAGACTGGGGCAGGAGACTGCAAATGCATATTAAGCCTTATAGTACTGTTTGACTTCTTCCATGAAGAACAAATTTATTTTGAGAAAAATTACATTTTGAAAAGAGTTTTTAAAAGCATGGACTGAGGCCACGGTTGTGAGTACACATAAGGACTGGATGAGTTTACCCTGCAGAGCCCTTGAAGTTGTGTTTTTAATTTCCCACCTTGCCAATTATCGCTCAGCCTTCAGTATTTATGCAAAGGTGTTGTTATATGCGTGAATATTGTCAAAGGTTAGAAGATCATAAGAATCAAGTTCAAGATATTTGGTCACAGGCAATTCCCCCATTTTTTCTATTACTAAATTAGGCCACCTGGGCTATAAAATATTGATGAGGCATTAAATGTCTTTGACTTAGGCATTTTGTCTTATTTTCCTGACCTAGGCTGATTTGTAATAGGTTGTCCAGGAGGATTTTTCTGATTGGCAGCAGCACTCCTCACTTGAAACCCTTTTCATCCTTTAGTGTCTTGTAGCAGGGAAGAAGGTAGGCACTGTAAACTACAACCTACAGAAGATTGCTTCATCAAAATATGCAGACACAGAGGCCCAGAATGAAAAGACAGAGAGAAACAGAACCTGAGGTGATGGAAAGCTAATTCTCTGCTGATCAAAAAGAAAAAAAAAATTTTCATCTAAATGAAATATTGTGAGACTTGAGAAATGATTACCTGCTTTTCATGAGAAATGCATCAAACCTTAAAATTGCACACCTTAATGGGTTTTGTTTGTTAAATGTTTAGGCCAAGAGGAATTGCTGATAATAAGAGACAAAGGTCTGAAAAGGAAAACCTTCATTGGGCTTGTATTTAATCACTTTTTATTTTCTCAGATCTCAGTCATGTCATTATCTGGCCTCGGTGCCTATATAACTTAATTAGGGGAGTACAGGCAGTGATGGGAACAGGAGGGCAAAATGAAAGGGTAACAATTTAAACGGACTGCCTGCAGATGCCTGGTATGGATGGAGATGAAGCCTATTAAGGACCTAATTCTAGAAGAAGCTCTTGACATTGATCATTTGTGAAAAGCAGAATTGTTTTCTTACCCACGTACAGGTTTTGTACACTTATGTCTACAAAGCTTAAGTATTGGTACATCTGATCAGCAGCTTGTAGAATTACTAACACCAAGTCACTCTGAAAGAATAGACAAGGTTATTAACTTTGGCAGAAAATGAAAATTTGGCCTTAATATACATGTGAAATTGAATTGTCTATAGCACAAAGCTTTGGAAATTACCCATGCAAGATAAGAAAACTATCTAAATTTAAAATTGTCCTCAGTACAGTGAAAAGTAATTTTGCAAACTGCATTTTTACTGCATTGAAATCCGTAGAGAGATTGGCTCTGTGAATTTAGATTTAGACAGAGGTTCAGTGTCTTCTAAAACTGGTAAATGAGATGGAAAATGTACTTTAAGGGGAGAAATGAGTTTCTGGAAATGCTGCCGGAAGGCAGGCTCCCTACCCCACATCCTTGAGTCTGCCCTGAGACTAGTCAGCTTCAGAGGAAAGGCTCTATCTACTGTGGCAGGCATTTGGAATGAGGACATGCAGACAAGGCCTCAGTTACATATAGCAGGCTTCAAGAGTAGGATAAGCAAATCAAGTAAAGCCCAAAGCAAAAGGCATTGGCAGCTTTTCTAGTTAGCATAATTCCTCAAGTGGCTGGGTCCTTGACAGTGAAAAAAAAAAACTGGGAAACTGAATATATTTTCTTAGATCTCAAATAACTTAATAGTTTTCTTATAATCCCCTGCCTGGAACAATACTGGGATAGAGGATTTGGTTACTCTACCTGTCTTCTCATGCAAAAAATGATCTTCTGTATAAAGAAAAATCTAGTTTTTCATTCCCTAGTCTTTGGATTTCTTTAGCTCATAAGAACAAACATTTCTTGTTTATTATTAATTACATAAATTATTATTTGTAAAATAAATAGGTGATTATTTACCAAAGGTTGATTACCTATCATTTTAACCATCAAAAAGAATACATCAGCACAATAGCCAAGAGTGCAACAAGGATTAATATTAAACTTGGGTTTAGAGTTCTCAGAGTTCCTATTTTAATTTAGAGTTGTAATGATGAGGAAACTGAGAACAAGGAAGTGTCTGCCTACTGTTCTTAGAGCTGCTTAGTAATAAAGCTGAGTCTAGACTAAGGTCATCTGAACTTCCAGATAATTTACGTATTTGTTATAGCTTATCAAAAATCAACACTGCTGAGTAGACAGTACACCAAAATAATACAGTCAACTGCTCTTTCCTCATCTGTACATGATTTTCTTTTTGCTTTTCAGGTATTGCTGTGCTCTACTTACACCTCTATGATGTGTTTGGGGACCCTACCTACCTACAGAAGGCACATGACTATGTAAAGCAAAGTCTGAACTGTTTGACCAAGCATTCCATCACCTTCCTTTGTGGGGATGGGGGTCCCCTGGCAGTGGCTGCTGTGGTGCATCACAAGATGAACAATGAGAAGCGGGCAGAAGACTGCATCACCCGGTAATCATGTTTCTTTCTGAGAATTGTTATCTAAACATTATGCCTTAATTCTGTGTGTGTTAGCAAAAGAACACTTTATTGAATTTAATTTTCTCTGAGCAGTAAATCTTACTGCTGTCATTTGATCAATCACATTATTCCTGAGTTGTAGTTAAGGAACAACCATTATAATCCTTGTTTTATTGCAAAGTATAATGACACTGGGCTTCCCTGGTGGCGCAGTGGTTAAGAATTCGCCTGCCAAGGCCGGGGACACGGGTTTGAGTCCTGGTCCGGGAAGATCCCACATGCTGAGGAGTAACTAAGCCCATGTGCCACAACTACCGAGCCTGCGCTCTAGAGCCCACAAGCCACAACTACTGAAGCCCGCACGCCCTAGAGCCCGTGCTCCACAACAGAAGAAGCCACCGCAATGAGAAGCCCGCACACTGCAACCAAGAGTAGTCCCCACTCGCCACAACTAGAGAAAACCCACGTGCAGCAAGGAATACCCAACGCAGCCAAAAAATAAATTAATTAATTAAAAAAATTAAAAAAAAGAAGATATAATGACACTGAAATGTTCCAGATCAAACATCAGTTCCTTAGCATAAATGAGATCAAAAGCCTAATCATGTGATTACTAATCCAAGGTGCTATCCAGGATCAATAATTTGAAGAAACATGGTGCACGTGCTGCAGTGGGCTGAGAGAGGCCTCCGAAGGGAACAGAGTCAAAACTGCTTTGCTTACAGGCAAATGACATGCAAATCCAGATTTTCATTTTTAATGTAAATCAGGGCAGCCCACTAGAATTTTGTGAATCATGAAGAATTATGAAACTTTTGTACAAATAAACTACAGTTTTTGCTTTAGTAGAATTTATTGAACACTCTTTCAGAATTCTACTAAGAAATCTGGCTGCCATGCAACTCTTCATGCCGTGCTGTTAGGCTCCCCATAAGTATGCTAACATGCAGATAGTTGCAATTACAGCAGAGATTTCTTTGTTTTGTTGTTTAATAGACTTGACTTTTTAGAGCAGTTTTCAATTCACAGCAAAATTGAGAGGAAGGTACAGAGATTTCCCATACACCCCCTGACCCACACGTGCATAGCCTCCCCTGTTATCAACATCCTCCACCAGAGTACACTTGCTGCAATCGATAAACCTGCATTGACACATCATAATCACCCAAAGTCTGTAGTTCAGTCTTGGCATTGTACATTTCATGGGTTTGGATAAATGTGTAATGACATGTATCCAACATTATAGTATCATACAGAGTAGTTTCACTGCCCTAAAAATCTTCTGCGCTCTGCCTATTAATCCCTTCTCTCTTCTTCCTAACCCCTAGCAACTATTGGTCTTTTTACTGTCTCCACAGTTTTGCCTTTTGCAGAATGTCACAGTGTTGGAATCGTATAGTATGTAGCCTTTTCAGATTGGCTTCTTTCACTTAGTAATATGCATTTAGATTTCTCCATGTCTTTTCATGGCTTGATAGCTCATTTTTTTTTTTAGAGCTGAACAATATTCCATTGTCTGGATGTACCACAGTTTATGTATTCATTCACCTACTGAAGGACACCTTAGTTTCTTCCAAGTTTCGGCAATTATAAACAAAGCTGTTAAAAACATCCATTTGCAGGTTTTTGTGTGGACATAATCCAGCTGTTTCTGGTAAATACCAAGGAGCATGATTGCTGGATTGTATGGTAAGACTATGTTTAGTTTTAGGAGAAACTTACAAACTGTCTTCAAAAGTGGCTGTGCTATTTTGCATTCCCAGCAGCAGTGAATGAGAGTTCCTGTTGCTCCACATCTTTGGCAGCATTTGGTGTTGTCAGTGTTCCAGATTTTGGCCATTTTAATAGATGTGTACTCGTATCTCATTGTTAGCTTAATTTGCATTTCTCTGATGACATACGTCTCGGGGCATCTTTTCATATACTTTTTTGCCATTTGTATATCTTCTTTGGTGAAGTGTCTGTTAAAGTTTAGCCCATTTTTTAAGTGGGTCTGGCAACATTTTAATTAGTGATCATCTCTGAGTTGACCATGGTTTTTGATTCCCACTATTCATTCTTATAAATTACTGTTAGAATAGCATTATCATTTCTGATTTTATTTGTTGAGGATCCCTCTGCTTTAGAGGTTCACAAGCTAGTCTCATTCAATGAATCACTCTTAACTTTCATAAAAATAAATTGTAGTGGCCTTTATAGTCTATTATTATAATGCCAGCCTCTCTCAAAATATGTACAGCCAAATAGTAATAGTTTGGTATGTGAAGGATGTTAATAGGCATTAAATGAAAACAAGAGTTGTGTATTCAGACACAGTGGGGAAACACTAATTAAACAAAGTTACATATGTGCCTTTACTGACTGCTCAGAGTGTTCAGTAGCTTTTATACTTGGGGGAAACCCAGGGGACTCTAGGGAACAGAATTTGCCACGCTTGTCATGTAGGCAGCCCTTTTTCCTCAGGACATCTTCAGGCCTGTGGTTCTAACACTCTTTGGGGAATAATACCATATATTAATACTGGTTTATTATAAAACACTCTTAAGAGAGTAAACTAAAATTTCTTTTTTTTTTGATACCTTGGTATTGAAGGTGTTTTTCTTATTTATATCTTTTTTATTACATTTCAACAGTATTTTATTTATAGACTTGCTAAGGTTAAAAATATAAAATGTGGATCTATGATAGGAAATAGCCTGTTTGTGGATGCAGATTTAATTTTTTAGATTTCTAGAGTTCATGGCAGACCAGAAAGAAAAAAAGAATTATTTGTAAATTACTTTCACATCTCCTCCCTTTTAAGGGAAAAATTTCTAAGTCTTTTCAGTTCAACTTCAGGAAATCCAACATTACTTGATGTCATCCATTATTTAATAAACCTACTTACTTGTTTTACTTTCCACCTCACCTTTTTCCTCACATCACACAGCCCTTTTATATCACAGACACTCATATTCTCCGTGTGGTGTCTGTGTTGTGCTCTACTGCCAGCATAGTATTTCATCTTACCATTCCTGTATTTGCTTAATATAGTGGTCTTTCAGAATCATAATCTTGAGTTTTAGAAACCAAAAGGACCTTTGGGATTAATGAAAGTCTACTCCTTAGACAAACTGAAATCCAAAGAAATCAGTTTCCGTAAGGTAGGGGTTCTTCGCTTTGGAATTTTGAGAATCTTAGGGCTTCCAGAGGTATATAGAAAACCCCCAAACTGCATTCAACATGGAGAGAACATTTATTACACTTTTCTTGGAGGCGTCTGTGACTCCCCAAAAGGAGTGTGTGTGCATGTGTGTGCGATCATGTTCAAATTGTCCTGCAGTTGTCTGAAGCAAGTGTTGGGGAAGATAATAAATAGCACTAGTTCTTCCTACTGCTTGATTTATACTGTCTGTTTTCTCCCTTCCTTCTATATAGAGATAGCTGGTGTCACTACACAAATAAAGAGCATTGCCTGTTTTGTGCCCAGTTAAGTGACTATAGCATATAGCGTGCTTTGGGGCCAGCACTTAGAGTGATGAACACTTTGGCTTTCTGGTCAGAAAATGTTATACCCTGTTTCTTTTGTAGTGTGATGAGTAAGAAAAGGACTTCTTTTTAAAAAGTTACAAACTTTTGATGACAAAAGGCAAAAACTCTCCCAGTAACACCCTGGGGAAATATTGCTAGGAGTAGAACAGAATTATCCTGTTTTTATATGTCTTTTTTCTTCCTTCAGTGACTTGCCTCTTCTAAAGATCAGTTGCTATTAATATCAACATAGCAAAACAAATAAAGGAAGCTGCAATGATACGGGTTTGAGAGTTTCTGAAAACATATTAAATAACCATTTGATTGATAAATGCTGTCATTTCTTCATTTTATCTTAAGAATATAGCATGTAAAACATGGATTTAAAGTCCTGCTTTTAGTAATTGTCAGATCCAACTAATAAGTTTTATTTTTTATTTTTTTAGGGAACGTACCAACAGTTTTTTTCCTTTGTCTTTCTCTTTCTGACTTTGTTTTTAACGTTTATTGAAATATGGTTGATTTACAATATTGTGTTTCAGGTGTACAATAAAGTGATTCAGTTATATATATATAATATATATATTCTTTTTTAGAATCTTTTCTATTATAGGTTATTATAAGATATTGAGTACAGTTCCCTGTGCTACCTAGTAGGTCCTTGTTGATTATCTATTTTATATGTAGTAGGGTGTATATTTTGATCCCAAACTCCTAATTAATCCCTCCCCCCACCCTTTCCCTTTTGGTAACCATAAGTTTGTTTTCTCTGTCTGTGAGACTGTTTCTGTTTTGTAAATAAGTTCATTTCATCATTTTTTTAATTCCATATATAAGTGATATCATATATTTGTCCTTCTCTGTCTGACTTACTTCATTTATAATAATAATCTCTAGGTCCAGCCATGTTGCTGCAAATGGCATTATTTCATTCTTCTTTATGGCTGAGTAGTATTCCATTGTATATATATACCACATCTTCTTTATTCATTCATCTGTCACTGGACTCTTAGGTTGCTTGGTTGCTTCCATGTCTTGGCTATTGTAAATAGTGCACTATGAACACTGGGTTAGATACATGCAACTAATGAGTTTTAATGAATTTAAATACAGAAAAAATGGAATACTTCCTTCTTAAGTATTATTATAATGAGATGCACTGAACAATACTTTATTTTCGAGTATTTGAAAGGTACCTGCTATCAACTTCCCGGATGCAAATGTGTTTGGTTGCAAAATAATTGGTATGCTAGTTATATATCGCCACCTAGTGGTAATGCAGGTCATAGCATTGGCAAATAAAGGAATGGTGTTTTCTAATTCAGTGGTTCAAACACATTTTATTTAGGTGAGAACATCATTGGAGTTAATGCAATATGCAATAATTGTTTTTATTAACTCCCATAGAACAGAGTTTGTTTAAAAAATTGATAGTCATTTCCCTCTTTGAATAGTTCTTTCAATACCCTTTACAAAAATCCAGAGTGCTTTTCTATCTCTAAATTCTATACAGTTTGATACATTTATATTAAAACTCGATAATAAATTCTTATGAAAACTCTGAGATGTTCATTCTGTTTACTACAACAGTTAAGTCTGTATCTAGTAACAGATTTTATTAAGTTCTTAACATTACTGAGCTGCCAGTTCTGGTGTGAGAAAAAAATAGAATTTTTCTTAATAAATGTTATTAAGTCATTTAAAAATATTAGGGGTATTGTTTGTGTGTGTGTGTGTGTGTGTGTGTGTGTAGTATTGAAGTAGAAAAAAATGGTCCATAACCACCCAGATAACTCTGTTGGCACTGGGGGGAAAAAAAGTCAATCAAGGTATTACAAGCAAATTGAAAGCAACCTCTGACCACTGTGTCCCTATTCCTAACATAACCACTGTTCCACTGTGAGTTAAATGCCTGTGTTTGTAATAGAGAAAAATGCATGAGCCAACATTTGCATATTTAACCAATTTGATTGAGATGCCTCCATTTGTTGAGATATAATATGGACAAATTTAACTTTGTCAGTAACTGCAACCAGCCAAGCTTTTTCAAACCCCTCTTTCCTGTTGGGGAGTAAGTTCCCTTAAGGATGCTTTCATAACTTTTTCTCAGTCATTGTTTCATAACTGTAAGCCCTTTTTACTCACTAAAATCATCTCATTCTGCTTATTTAAACATGTCTTCTTCATTTTTAAGCCTAAGTGTTCCCCTCCCACCACAGGCTTGTGGAAGTGGGGAGGGAGGGGTTGGGAGAGGAGGATTGTTTTCTCTTTCACAAGTACCTTCCTTTCAGAGTTAGGACTCTCTACCTACTGATGTATAGCCTGGTGGTAGCAATTGTTAGGTTTTTGTTTTCTTGTTTGTAGATATTGGTTGCCTCCAGAGATTAGAGGTAGGGGCTATATACCCTCTCAGCTATCACCTTACCACTGAGTAAATGAAGGCACAAGCAGTTAACCAAACTCTACCAAATGTACAAACATTAGGAAGAAGACACACACACACACACACACACACACACACACACACACACACACAATTGGTCCTCTGCCCTGTTCTTGTGGCTCAGAGAAAGCCACATCATCCTTTGACCCTTCTTAGATCTTACTCATCAAACAGTGCTAGAGCCCGTACCATCTCCCAGATGTCCCACCCATCTTCACCACTCATTCCACCAGTGAGATCCATTTTCTAACATTCCTTACTACACTTATTATCAAATCCTCTGGTGTAAATTTTGATAAAGTTATTTGAAGTGCCAAGTCTCTCTGAATGTTGACTCCTTGCTAGAATACTTCAAATATAACCAATCACTCCAGGGATATGATTTTTGATACTTCAAATGCTTATTAACCATTCTTAGTATATAAAGTTAAATAATATACATACACAGGCATCGTTTATATGTAACTACTTTAAAAATACATTTTTAAATCAGAAGAGACCATTCATTTTATAGATGAGAAATTTAAAGTATAGCAATTAAATAGCATGTTTAGTGTCATAAACTACCCGGTGACAAGGTCATTTTTTTGGTAAGGCTAATGTCCTTTCATTACTACTCTTTTCCAGAAATGCCCTGACTCTACCCCCCATACTTTTATAGTATACCAATATCATTTTGTCCAGTTTCACAAAAAATTAAATTGTTTTAATAATTTAAATGGTCTCACATTGAATTTATAGAATAATTGAAGGATAATTGGGATATGCTTTCAAAATTTCATGAAAAATGTATGTGATGAAAAATGTAGAATAGCAAGGACATTTTCCCTATTTCCTGCCTCCCCCGACCAAAAAAAAAAAAAAGGTTCATTCTCAGAGTTCAGACTGCAAGTACAGTTGCGTCCCTGAGCTCTTATCCCTCTGTGAGCTCCACCTACTTTCTGGTTCCCTGGTACTTCCCTTGTTGGTTCTCTGGATAGAAATCTGAGGCTTTGGTTATCCTACTCAGGCACACAGTTCCCACGAATGTGCCTGCATCTTGGGAGTCAAGTGATGGGGAGGCTAGAAGGAGAAGTGAGGCAATGGGCCTTCCCTCACCCCCTCACCCCTGGGACCACAGCCCCTCCAGTCAATGAGGACAGGTCCCTCCCTCAGAGTTTTGGCTCCTGTTGCCTTGGCTTCTGCTGCCACCATGAGATTGCTTGTGGCCTAGGGAGTGAAAGAACAGAAAAATGCAAATAAAGAAAAATGAGGTGTTTTACCCACTCTCTCTGATATTAAGAGTTCCCCTTCCTGGAGATAAAACTAAAGGGCTGGGGCTTCCCTGGCGGCGCAGTGGTTGAGAGTCCGCCTGCCGATGCAGGGGACACGGGTTCGTGCCCCGGTCCGGGAAGATCCCACATGCCACGGAGCGGCTGGGCCCGTGAGCCATGGCCACTGAGCCTGCGCGCCCGGAGCCTGTGCTCCGCAACGGGAGAGGCCACAGCAGTGAGAGGCCCGCGTACCGCAAAAAAAAAACCTAAAGGGCTCTTGCCGGGACTGTCTCCGTCAGCACTTTGATGCCCACTTCCAGGTTTCAGGCGGCACTGAGTTCAGGCCAGGGGGGAAAATGTGGTAAACTCACCACTGATTTGGCAGTACTTCAGATTCTGGTCATCCCCATTCTGCCAGCTACTGGTTAGTTTTCAGGGTTCTCAGTAGCAGCTTCACACATTCTCTCTAGGTTTTGGAGCTACACATACTGACTGCGAGAGACAGGTTGGCATATGCTTAGTTACTCCACCTGACCTGGAACCAGAGCCGAAAACAACTTTTTTTTTTGAGAAGTTTAACTGAGTCTATCAATAGGGAGCTAATAAATTATAATACATTCATTCAGTGGAATACTGTACAACTGTGATAAAGAATGAGATCACTCTGTATGTAATGCAGAGGAATGGTTGTCGAGATGTATTGTTAAATAACAAAGCCACAAAACACTTGGGGAAATATGTTTATAAATAAGTATATGTATTCGTATATGTGCATACAATAGTTCTAGGAATATATAAGATACTGGTAATCCTGGTTATTTCCAAAGAGAAGGAGTAATAGCTGGGAGACCGACTGATCCCTTTGTGCTGTCGGTATGTGCTACCGTTTGTGGTAACTCAGGCTGCTATACAAACACTTCAGCTAGGCCAGATGACATATTTAAGAAATAAGCAAGGGGATAACTAGGGTACAGCAGGCATTTCATTTTATGGAAATAGGCCCTTTGAGTGTTGCCTTAGTCCTTTCCTCAGACTGAATGTTATAATAGCCAGTGGGTCTTGGCTTCTCTGACCGCAACTGCTGGTCTCAGAGCATGCCTCCTTGAGGGGCTAGGGAGGCTGCAGGTGGTCCCAGCCACACTCATGTATTCCTTCATTCTTTGGACTTCTTATTTGTCAGTTCCATTGTGGGCTGAAGAAAAGAAATGTAGTTGATGGTTCATCTTTGAACCCTGATTATTACCCTTTGTGGTCTGGCCCAGCCCTCTTAGTATTTAAAGTATAACAATATATAGGTTATAATATGTAAGTATATTTAAATATTTTATATATTTTATTATTATATGTTTAAAATAATATAATAATTCCATATATGTGTATATATATAACTATATATATATTTGTGTGTGTTGTTTTAAACATATCATTTTTTAAGTATATATCTCTGCCTGGTCCCTTTTACATTATCTTAAGCATGTATTTTTATTCCCAGGCTAATTCACCTAAATAAGATTGATCCCCATGCTCCAAATGAAATGCTCTATGGACGAATGGGCTACATCTGTGCTCTTCTCTTTGTGAATAAGAACTTTGGAGTGGAAAAGATTCCTCAAAGCCATATTCAGCAGGTACTGCGTTTTTGTGCTTTTTGGAGTCTTTTTAGGATCCCACCTACTACCTGCCTAAACTATTGGTTTTGTTTCCCTGGTTGGCACATCCCAGGTAGCTGGAAGGTAAGGTGTATCTTAACCTCTGAAGGTCAGGCATGATCAGAGAACCAGCAGCTTCACTTGGAGTGCTGCTGGAAACTGTATAGAGAGTGACTTGGACTAAGAAGTCCAGCTGCTCCATTTGAGAGTTTAGAGGCCATTCAGAGGAAAATACGGGCCAGATTTCACCTCCAAGGTGCAGGTGTTCCTCTCGTATCTGAAGGAGCTTTGCTTTCCTTTGACAGGTGAATTCTTGTGAGCTGTAGTAGAAAGAGTTCAAAATCTTCCAGACTCTCCCTCTTTTAGGCAGAATAATCCCATGTGCTTCTCTGAGTACAGAAGCAAACTGTGCCCGTCCATGGCCATCAGGTGGTGTCGAATTTGCCATGTTCTCCAGTGCCTCTTAGCAAAAAGTTCCTTGGCGCCATTCTCGTTCTTTCCTTATTTTGGTCAATTTCTCCCTGCAGATTTGTGAAACAGTCTTAACCTCTGGAGAAGACCTAGCTAGAAAGAGAAACTTCACAGGAAGGACTCCACTGTTGTATGAATGGTACCAAGAATATTACGTGGGGGCCGCTCATGGCCTGGCAGGAATTTATTACTACCTGATGCAGGTAAGAGGGGATGATGATGGAGCTAGAATGTGATTCCTGACTGTACTATCTAGGGTGAGAAGACAGGTGCTTCAGCTCTATTTTTTCATTCTGCCAACCACTGCATCACTCTCCTGGTAATCACCTGGCCTAGGTAAACAGGGACAGTGCTTGTGAAAGTGCATTTAAAGTGTGTAAACATAAAAGCCAGTGTGCTTTGAGATGATTGATTTGTAGGTGAGCACACTTGCCCACCTCACGCCGCTTGTGCAGACTAAAGTGTTTTGACCTATTCTTTTAGATGAAGTGCCTTCTGCTCTGCTCTCTCTCAGCAGATGCCTTGAATTAGTATTATTCCACACGATAAGGCACAACCCATTGAGACAAATTTCAGGAGTAAGAACAAAATCAGTAGAAAACAAAGGAGAATATGCTGCCTAAAGCTCAGTTAGAGAGCAAAACTAAGGAGCCTTTTCGGTGGATTTTGTGTAACTTACCTGAAAAATAGCTGAATATGCCATGCTCAACGGTTCTTCGGATCTAAAACTATTGGGGGACATCAGCCAAAGCCAAGTAGACTAAGGGCAAATAGAGTTAACTGCATCAAGCATAACCCGGAAAGGGAGGTCAGAAGAGGGCTTCTCATGAGAGCATCATTTCCAGGGGCTTGTTTAACTCTCCTTAAGGAGAAATCGGCACTTTGTGTAAGAATAAGAATTCATGGGAAAAGAATATTGAATTTTTAATGATGGTAAAGGTGCCCCCCTCAACTTCCCAAAGTACAATGTGGCATAAAGAAAAGTGTTTCATTGATATGTTCCACAAGAGTGGTTGGATATAAATACCAGTAGCTGGTTGAGTAGCTGGCTATAATAATGCAAAATCAACATCAGACCTACCCTCTCCCTATAACTAAACAAGGACAACAAAGCTGAAAAACAGGGTTATTATTGCTTTTCAATGCAGAGTCACTGAATGTTAGTGGCAGTAGGAGACCAGCTCTTGTATTTATTCTGCACTTCTCAATTCAGAGTTTTATAATTAGGGGTTTTGACAATTCAGACTTAAATTCCTTTACTTTTCTGGCACACTCCCTTGTTGGCTCTCTATTTCCAGAAGTAAATACAGATTCTTGAAAGTTTTCGGGAAAGAAGAAAAACCTTGAAGTTTCAAGGTGAATTAGAATCACACATGTTAATGACTGGATGGCCTCATGACCTTTCTTTGAAGCAGATCATCAGGTGTCTTACCCTCTGCCTCCATGTGTTGGTTGTAGTAAGAAACCTGGAAACCCAAGTATTGAATTTTCCATTTGCACATAATTATCTATTTGAAATGATTTAATTTTTAATCCTAAAAGTACATTCTGGTAGGTGCCTATGTATCAACATAAAACATTATTTTTAGGCCATTTTGGATAACTTCTGCAAGTTTGAGGAGAATCCAGTCATTCAACTCTAGAGTTTTAAACTGAGCTTGAACAATATTCTTTGGGTAAAGTGAAATCTAAATGTGCCCTAAAGAACTTTGTTGCGTGTTCGGTATCTGTGAGCGCCTTATGGTCGGTATCTCCTCGTTCCCTGCCGCCTCTGCCTGTGCTTCACAGCACTGCCTCCCTCTCATCCCAGGTGCTCGCCCCCTGCCTGGCAAAGACAAGACTGAGTTTGTTGTTGTGAGGTGCATTGAATTAAGACCAGGACCAAAAGGAGAAACTAAAAATTGTATCAAAATGAAGGCTCATATGCCATATGGCAACGAGTCCTATAAATCCATACATTGTTGTATCAAAATAATCCTTCATAAGTATCAGTCCCAGATCTTTTGCAGAAAGGCTTAATCTAGAGTCACACCAATGCGGGATCTAGATCCCAGGTCTCCCAACTTGTTAGCATCCTCTCCTATTGGAAATATCACCTATCACTTCTCTAGATGCAAGTTGTGCCTGGTTTGTCTAATGCATCTCTTTGTGGTCTTTAAAGTGTATTTAAGGTATCAGAACCTTAGGAAACTTCTCATACACTCACATTCTTAAGCATTGGCTTTGGAAAATTATTCATATGTATATAGATAACAATAAATATCGAAAAATAATACGTACATAAGGCTCCAAGTATTAACTGATAGCCTAATTTTAGTTTGGACCAATAGGTAAAAAAATTGGATGGAATCCAGAACCTCTTAATGACTTCCAGTTCATTTTGGTCATGTTTTCCTTCTTATTTAAAACTCATCCCTGAGCCTTAGGAAGGTCTGTTTGTTTCCGCAGAACTGATAATTCCCTTTCTTGTTTTTAGCCCAGCCTTCAAGTGAGCCATGGGAAGTTACATAGTTTGGTCAAGCCCAGTGTAGACTATGTCTGCCAGCTGAAATTCCCTTCCGGCAATTACCCTCCTTGTGTGGACGATACTCGGGATCTGCTAGTCCATTGGTGCCACGGTTCTCCCGGGGTAATCTACATGCTCATTCAGGCCTATAAGGTACCGTGAATTTTCTCGTTTTTAGAAATAAATTGGAAAACATAATATAAAATTCTATAATTTAAATTAGTTTTCCATATAATTCTTGAACAATATATAGACAAACCATTTGTTGGACCTAAAATCACTTTGCTGTATGCATTAGAATTCATTTTCACAGTATCCATCTGTACCACAGCACGCATTATTTCATAGAACAGGGGACTGCTTCACGGACAGGTAGAGGAGCCAAGATTAGCATCAGTGGCAGAGCCAAGATAAATATCCCAGGAGCTCAATTAAAAATAGAAAGAATCTCCTTGGGCATTGCTGGTGGGATGTAAAATGGTAAAGCTACTGTAGAAAGCAGTTTGGCGGTTCCTCAAAAAATGAAACACAATTAACATATGATCCAGCAGTTCCACTCCTAGGTATATATACCCAAAAGAAGTAGAAACAAGGTTTCAAACAGATACTTGTACAGCAGTGTTCCACAGCAGCATTATTCACAGTAGCCAGAAAGTAGAAACAATCCAAGTGTCCATCAACAGATGAATGATGGACAAAATATGGTGGATACATACAATGGAATATTATTTAGCCATAAAAAAGAATTAACTTCTGATCCATACTACAACATGCATGAACCTTGTAAACATTATGCCAAGCGAAGTAAGCCATATCCAAAAGGACAAATACTGTAGGATTCCACTTATATGATGTGATGGTTAACACGAGGTATCTAGAACAGACAAATTCATAGAGAGTAGAATAAAAGTTACTAGGGGCTGGGAGGGTGAGAATTATTGCTTAATGGGTACGAAGTTTCTGTTTGGAATGTTGAAAAAATTTTGGCAATAGATAATGGTGATGGTTATACAACATTGGGAATGTAATTAATACCACTGAATGGTCCACTTTAAATGGTTAAGATGGTAACTTTTATATCTGTATTTTACCATTATTTTAAAAATTCAAGTATCACTTCTAAAAAGCATGCTATGACAGAGCCATAATCGAAGAAGAAAAGGTTTTTCTTTGAGGGGGAAAAAATGGAAGTAAACCAAGATATCTATGTTCATTGGTGCCCGTTCTACAAATTACAAATCTATAGACTCTAAATAGGGACTGGCATCTCATGGCCTAAGTAAGCGTTTAGTATATCAGATTTTGCCTTCAGGAAGTTAAATATAATGCACAAACTTTTAAACTGTCTTATTCTACTTCTCTACTGCAATGAGATATTAAAAATGTCAGGAATTCCCAAGCGGTCCAGTGGTTGGGACTCCATCCTTCCACTCTAGGGGGCACAGGTTCCATCCCTGGTCAGGGAACTAAGATGCCACAAGCCATGCAGTGTGACCAAAAGTAATAATAATAATAATAATAATAATATTTTTAAACCTTTGATCAAGATATAGGAGGCCACAATAGATTGTTAAGACGTATCTATTTTTCTGAAAAGTATAGTGTTTTATAATCAAATCAGTTTTTGTAATCAATTTGATAAACAGTTTCTTCTCCAGTGTATAAAGAAACTTTCTAGTAGTGAAGGGTATCATTGTTACAGAAAAGACAGTGTTTATTCTTTGGAAATTGACTAACGATAACAGCAAGTTGCAAGTAAATAAGGCTACTTCACCAATAACACCCGCACACGCAAACATACATACATATAAAACTTACACCATGCAGACAAGGTCATGCCCAGTTACGTATTTAAAAACAAAAAAAAAACCTAGTGAATTCTTGTAATTTGTCCCCACTGATAAAACACATCTCTCTGTCTCTGTATTCCTACCCTTCCTTGCCGAGGCACCTCCCTGTCTCCTCCCTTACCCCGTCTCCCTTTCTCTCCTATCAGGAAGGAAGGTCAGTGGAGGTTTCTTTTCTATCCCTTGTAATAAAACTATGTTCCTTGACTCTGCAGGTGTTCAAAGAGGAACGGTATCTCAATGATGCCTATCAGTGTGCTGATGTGATCTGGCAGTATGGCTTGCTGAAGAAGGGGTACGGGCTGTGCCACGGCGCTGCAGGGAATGCCTACGCCTTCCTGTCACTGTACAACCTCACGCAGGACGCGAAGTACCTGTACAGGGCCTGTAAGGTAGGAGTCAGAACCGCTGAACAGAACGCACCTTTGCACAGGAGGCTGTAGAAGTGTCTCTAGTTAATCTGATTTAATTCATTTATGTTTTTACACCATAAGTCTATAGAACAAACACAGTTTAAGAAAAACCTTCAAAAGCTATTCAGTTGGTCATTTGTAGAGATGTGGATGGACCTAGAGAGTGTCATACAGAGTGAAGTAAGTCAGAAAGAGAAAAGCAAATATCATATAATAACGCATATATGTGGAATCTAGAAAAATGGTACAGACGATCGTATTTGCAAGGCAGAAATAGAGACACAGACGTAGAGAACAAATGGGTACCAAGGGGGGAAGGGGGGGTGGGAGGAATTGGGAGACTGGAATTGACACATATACATTATTGATACTATGTATAAAATAGACAACTGATGGGAACATGCTGTATAGCACAGGGAACTCTACCTAATGCACTGTGGTAACCTAAATGGGAGGGAAGTCCAAAAGGGAGGGGATATCTGTATGTGTGTGGCTGATTCATTTTGTTGTGCAGTGGAGGCTAACACGACATTGTAAAGCAACCATACTCCAATAAAAATTTTTTAAAAAGGAAAAGAAAAGAAAATGAGAGAAGAGGGCATTGGTGGGGCAGTTCTATAAACAGGACTGCCTTAGTTAGTTATTTAGAACTTTGGACTACCCATGTGTCATTAAATGTTTTGCTGTGGAAGAAAAAAATTTTTAATCAAAAAATAAAAATTTAAAAAGCTATTCAGTTGAATTAGCTTTTTTTTTTTTTTTTAAAGGACATAAATCTACTCAGCAGCATTTGTGGTGGGGTTGGAAGAGTGCTGGGAGATGTAAGGCGGTTTTGTTCCTCTCTTTCTTCTCTGATAACCTTGGAGATGGCTCAGACAGCTCATTAAATTCCTCCCATGCTTCATTCGTACTCTCTTTTAGACCGTCCATTTCTCTGCATCAGCCCCTTTCTCTGCCTTGAAGATAGTTTTTGACTTTTCAGAGTAAATGTTAGAGACAATCTCTGTCAACTTTTAGGGGTCTCTAGAAGAAATCACTTCAGTAATTTAACTTGGTCTCATTTTCAGTTCGCTGAATGGTGCTTAGATTATGGAGAACACGGATGCAGAACACCAGACACCCCCTTCTCCCTCTTTGAAGGTATTTTTCACACGTTACTTACTTGCCTTATAATATCAGCATCTGCTTCTCTGCTTAGTAATTAATGTATCTTAATTTGAGTTTTGTCAACAAATTAATTTCATAGTTATTTCTTAAACTGCTTCTTTATTTCCTAATACAATAACTCAGTATTAAAAATCAGTTTTTTTATGGACCACCATGGACCCAATAGTAGTAGTTATTATGGTGACTACTGTTTATGGAGCCAGGCACATGCTGGGCATTTTGCAGATGTTTTATCATAAATCATCGCAGCAAAAATATACATTATTCCTCATGTCACAGATGAGGTTCCTGAGGCTCAGACAGGTAAATGGGGCCACGGTGAAGGAGCTCACATATGGTAACTGGCAGGGCCATGCCTTGAACTTGTCTGGCTCCGCTTTCCCTCCTGTCTTCCACCTGGGTAAAGAGGCTGAGCCTCTCACTCGTGATCTTGTCTAACAAGCTGCAACATATATAAACAGGTGCCCACTTCATTTAAATCATTTAAGTTAATATCATACTGTCGTTTATGCTGCAAAATGAAGCCAGTCTATAATACATTCATCATTTGGTGTAGTAACTTGTGCCTCTTTCTTTTCCTTCAGGAATGGCTGGAACAATTTATTTCTTGGCTGACCTCCTAGTGCCCAAGAAAGCCAGGTTTCCTGCATTTGAACTGTAAGAGGAAAGTCCCCCCAGTGCAACTCACTGCATGAGCCTTTCTGTATATCATACCTGGGCTAAAGCAACAATAGAGTCAAACTGTGTACTTGATTTAGTTGATTTTTTTTTTTCAGAATATGTCTTTAATTCAGTTCCTTTTTTATTATTTACTTTTATTTTAAAATATCCAGGGAAATCTAAATTAACTTCAGTTTATCCTAAAGGGAGGACAGGTGATATATGTACAGTATTTTGAGGGCATATATGCATATATTTCAGAACTTGGAGGCAGTCGTATTCTTACTAAAGCTTATGAATATAACCGTCTGTTACAGTTCTAAAAATGTTTAAAACAACTAAATGTAGATAAATACATGCTTATCGCTGGATATTGACCTCCACCTCTTCCCTTTAGTATTTTTTTTTATGACAGTTTTATGACTTTGCTTTTCTCTAAGTGGTTGATAATGAAAGGGGACAAAAATATAACTATATGCTTCCAGGGCAAAAATTGCAAGAGTTGCCAACTGGGCTAGGGACCTAAACACCCTTTTTCAAATTCACAATGCTTATTTAAACTAGAGATAAACATACTTTCAAATTTGCCTCTTTTTGTTAGTAGAGCATCCAGGCTCTATAATCCAACATCTTTATCGAAAACTTCTGAAATGTGATGGTCATTGTATGAAAATTCTGATTTGAAAGTTATTTCAAGATAAGCTAACAAAAAGTTTGTTTTCTCCAAATAAGCTAGTATGTTTTGGAACTACTTATGTATATTTGTTTCTTCTTTGGGATTAGTGTAAGATCGGGAAATGAGATTTCTGTGTGTAAATATATTATGACCTAGGATTTGAGTCCACCCTTTCTGACTGACCTTCTAAATTCTGATTTGTGTTTTACTTACTTTGCAATGACTATGCTTTATAAAGCGTTGGCTGCTTGGTACAAGCCATAAGATGTTTTCCTTCCTATCTATCTAGATGTTGATCTTTTCACTAAATAGTAGAGCATTCTACTTGTTTAAAAAGGGGGGGAGGGCTGCTATATTGCAAAATCGCTAAGCTTTCCATAGAAATGCTGGTTCCTGAGAAGGTATTATCCAGTGATTATTCTTAGAACAAATGGCTTTTGTCCCTTTGCATAGCCTAGGCTTTAACACTCATCCATTTCTGAGCCCTCAGGATCGGGTACTGATAAGGTAGGTGAGGAATCCCTGGTGCTTCAAATTCTGTACAAGTGTTTTGACTCATCAGCTCCCATTCCTCCTCCTTCCATTGCTGACTTTCCCAGGCTTGTTTTGTCTTTTCTATGTATTTTGACTGATTTTGAAACATTTTGCCGCTTTTAAGAAAACAGGCTCTAAGAATTTTTAATGTGCCTATTTCACAGCTTTCTCGGTCACAAAAACATGCTCTTTTTATTGCAACTTTGAACCAAATCCCCACGGAGTATATGTTGGTTCCTGTGGATAGCAATCCCCTATTCTTTTCCATTTAGCACCAAAATAGCTAATATTATTGGCAATTGCCTGACCCTTTAAAGGCTACTGACAGTAGGATCTAAAACACAGCCCACTGCTCAGTTCCCAGGATTAGCTTATTCCTCTGTGACTCATGCTAGTCAGGGACAACCTTGTGCCTCTCAGATTTTGAAGTGTTGCTGGCAAGCTGTGTGCAAGCTGTGCCTTTCTCGTGAACATTTCACATGAACAGTGTCAGCATCCACAGGAAAGCTAACCTGCCTTTGGATGGGTGTCCAGCTTGAAAGAATAGACCCCGTTTGGTTTAAATGTCTTACTGTACTGTACCTGCACTTTTAGCTACTATAGTTACTAACCAAGGGAAAAAGAACAAAACACTTTCTCTTAACCAGAGGAGACTGATCACAGTGCTTCAGCAAACATCTTAATTTAACCCCAGGAAGACATCAAGGCAGGGAGAAGAACATTTTGAATAAGATTCTTATTCCTATTGGGATCGCTGTTTAGCTCCTGCCATCCCCTAACAAATTTATCAATGCAAACACAAGTCAGTTTTCATTGTTTACTTTAGCTTTGTAAGTTATTAAACTGGCAGGATTTTATATTTGTGCCATTGTTTGTTTTATTTATGTTTAAGAGCTCAGAACGTTTGATAGGATTTTAAACTCAGGCAAAGGCTATAAAACTCAGACTAATACCCTAACACCATGGTAGAAACTGAAATTTTTACACTAGTTTCTTAGTTTTGAAAGGAAGAGGCATCATTTCAGCTCTATTTCTGTTACATCATTTTTCCCTCAGATATTTTTCTTTTTGTTAGAAAACAGAACAAGATGAAAAACTGTGCAAAATTGCTTCCCAGAAAACTCAGAAATATCTTTTATCTCCATGTAAAGACTAGGTAGTGAAACCTTAAAACCTTGTCAAGCAGTATTCATTTATCCTGTCGTGTGTTTCTATGAACGTCACGATCAGTTATTTACGTCAATCCTATTGGTCCCATCAAGAAGTCAGTCTTTAATCCTTAGAGTCGTTTGACCCTCTTTCATCTTTGATGTCACTTCCAATTATTTGGCATCAAAAGCCTTCACGGTAGGTAGAGTTTTAGGTAAAAGCGGCCGTTTTCTGTCTTATTACAACTTCCCCGCATAACTTGAGAGGTATACTTTGCTCATAAGTCCTCAGGTTAATTGGTGTCTAATCTTATAATGCTCTGCCTTCTCTTGACTGAGTTTGAAATACAAAACGTGAAGAGTAAACATTAATTCATCTACTCCTTTGGCTACTTGAACTCATCTATAATCCTTTGTTATCCATACTCAATTCTGACTTCACCGCTGCTCCCCCTAAATAGGTCAGAGCACCCCACTTCTGTATTGTTAAGCTGTAGAAGAACTGTTTCTCTCCTACAGGTACAAAACAAAGTAGGATATTCAGGGATCCTACGCCAATGTTATATTGCCATTTATTGGAAAGGGCTGGAATTGTATGTATTTCTGTGTTCCGTAAAGGATTTGACTTAACTGCTTCTCAATAAAATTTTATTAGGACCATATATTGTCACGTGCTTCTTGTTTGCTTTGGTTTAAACTTAAGAAATATATTTCTTCAATGGCTTTTTCTTTATGCGCTCATTCCCTAGGGTTTGTCCCTGACTTTTTCTTCTTTGTTGGGTCAAACAAGATTTGAAGTACTTCATGAAGGTAAAAATTTATTAGAGGAAAATATTTAAAAATCTGATCATTATAGAATTAGGAAGAATCTACTAGGCTTCAAGCAAAGCAGTATATCAACCAGCTCATACATATGAGAATCCACTCTGAGGTTAGTAACTAAAGGTCTCATTCTAGAAATCGATTTCCCTGCTGACCAGTTCTGAAAGGAACTTTGACTAGAGGGGGAGATTAAATGGGGCATAATTATAAAGTGTATGTGCAGATGTTGGAAAGGAGTTCTGCTGAACCCCCTGGCATGACTGTACTACTTCTTTTCATGACACAGCTATTCAGTGTCACTTAGCACACCAAAATTTGCCAAATTATAAAATACTTGTTTCCATCCCCATATTACATTTTGTCCCCTGGTACATATGATTAAAATGCCTTTCATTCCCCTTGTCAATGGTTTGAATGACTCACAACACTAAGGATAAATGCACAGTTAATTTTATTTTGCTCCTTTGAGTAAAGGTATAGATGATGGCATCACATCTTTAGATGTGGGCAAGGGGGTGTGGAGAGGACAGTGCTTTGTAGAGGCCACCCAGAAACCCCAGAGTGATGCTTGGAGCATTCTCCCTAACTCTCCACAAGATGACATTTCAATTGGTAAGGACAGCTAGCTCTGTTCTCAGGTTTACCATTCCCCGGCTCATCTTCTACCAGAAGAAAAATAATGACAAGCACTTTAAGTTGCACCACAGTTGTAACCTCATGAGCAAACAAAACTTGAAGAAGTAGTTCATCTCCTGCGACTTACCTATAGTAGTTTATTTTTTCCTAAACTTTGCATTAGAAAAGGCCTTTGCCTCCCTGCTTCTCATACTCTCTGAATAGAATAATAATTGTTGTGTCATTTCTTCTTTCCCAAGACAGTTCCCACTGTGGATTCAGTGTCATTATAAAGCCTCATGTATTCTCTACTCTTATAAGCATCACTTAAAGTGAGAAAAATCTACAAGTCAGTCCCCTGATAATTTGCTTTCGCATTGTGTTTCCCATTCAAATTCGCCCTCTTACTTCTGAAGCTGAGGGTCAATTAACGAGGCAAGAGAACACTGGGCTTTTTTACAGTGGAGAGCATGTTGGCTTCATTGGTCCCATTATGTAAGCTTTCCAAACACTATTTTCTAGAAGCCGTGTGCTAGCGCATCCTCTGGGACTGACTTGACAGTTCTGTGAGCAATGAAAGCAAGCAGCAAACACAGTCAGCCAAGAGGTGAAATAACGAGGACAGATGAATGGATGGTAGCAGGACTGCTGCTGATAGCCAACCAGTTTAATTTCACATTTCTACATTATGTTAACTCTTCATCCACATGCAAATTACAACCATGGTGACGTTACATCTGCAGCTAACGTTCTGTAAGGCACTTAGTCATTGTGCAGGGAAAGGCAGGACTCTTGATAAATCAGTTTATAAAGTAGTGTCACAGTTACCTAATTTCTCTTCTCTAATGGAGCTGGGATATTGAGAAAGGTATTTGTAACCGGAAAAACCCTGATATGGCTCACGGTGAAAGTTGATGGTTAATATTGATTGTTCTCTGAGGATATGGCATTCAGGAATTAACATCACCCCCTTGCTGGTATTATAATCCGAAGTGCTGGCACTGTTTATATGCTGCAGACATGTCATTTTATTTAATAATGCCATGAGCAATGCTTTAGAACCATTTTATCCCCCAAATTCAATGAATGTGTATGTTGCATGCGAGACGCCTGGCAGGGGATTCTGTGTGCATAAGATATACATCCCCACTCTGACAGCTCAGAGTCTGGTGAAGAAGACAGGTAAAGAGACAAGCAATTACAAGGAAATGTTTTCTAATATTCCTGTTAACTCCCCAGTTAACTCTCCAGCTAGTCTTGCCCTTGTTCCACAAATTTCAAGTACATCCAAGTCTCTCCTGTGACCCATGTTTTCTGGCTGTATTTGTAGATACTGGAGTTCAGTACTCCTTCAGAGAGAAGGCACTTAAAAGCCACTCAGGCAGTGCAGAAGCACTCAAGAGTTCTTTCATGTGGACCACCTTGGTGACGAGCAAGGCGGAGGGAAATCTGAGAACGAAAAGTCACTTGCCCCCAAAATTGCTTGCGCTTAGTTGAACGACTTCTCAAAAACTCCCAGCATTAGGTTAGTTAATGATTTAGGTTAAATCCATTTCCTTTAGGAATCCTGTAAAAATGCAAATATTTTTGAAGAGATAGTTCATCCATCTGTGATATATCGCATCTTCGTAAATGGTTCATGACGTAGCAATTAACTTGAAGAACTTTAATCCAAACAATGTTAATTGTACTGCTAGAATATGATAGGTACCTCATTTAGCTAGGATTAGGAAGATAAGGTGATGCATGCTTTCAGCCAAAGACTCAAACAAAAGACTGTTGAAATCAGGCGATAGATATAAACAAGTGATTGCAATGCGATTCGGAACCTCATCAGGACTGGCTTTTAGTGAGTAATCAAAGGGGGAAGATAGTGTGTGAGAGTCACGTAAACTTGTATAAAGAAACATTGCGGTCAGGGCTTCACCACCATCTATGCATACAGATCATTGGGAATCTTGTTAAAATGATTCTAAAATGCCAGTGTGATGGGACCTTGGAGTCTGCATTTTTAACAGGCTCCCAGACGATGCCCATGCTGCTGGCCACAGAGCCTTTGAGTACCACAGGACTAGACAATGCACCATGGAATCCCGACTCAGTACAGAAGAAGGAAGGAAATTCAGGAGTTGGCTGACGAGTTGAGAGAATTGACGTTTGTGATCAAAGAGCACATGCACTAATAGCAAGAGCATGAAAGAGCTGGAATGATTGGAGTCTGATTTCTGATGTGACACGATTCCAAATAATGTCAAGGCAAGGAGTACAGTCTTGAGGTGATCAGTTTTCTGTGATAGTGACTGTAGCAAGTGAAAGAAATGGACTTGGAACAAATATGTGTTTATAATTTTAATGGAAAAATTGCCAAGGATTTGGAATCTTTCAATCCAAAGAGTCATAACCTTCTGGTAATATGAGAATCATGTGGAAGATAATCTAGACTAAATAATTAATTTGAGTCATCTGGAATCAATGCTTGTATGAGGAAAATTAGACCCTTCTGCCCTTGTTTAGAATTTAGAAGGAGCCATGATTAGCCAGCCAACTGTTAAAGGTGTTTGAATAGAAAAGCAGATCAATCACACTCCTTTCTCCATTTTTTTTTCTTAGCGTGTTCTGAGTAGTAAATGTACACCAGAGGCGTCATCTACCCTTACTTGCCATCATCTGTCATTTGCCATGTTTCCTAAATGAGAATTTCATGAAGTGATGTGGGTCTGTAGTGCCACAGAGGTCATCTATACAGGGATACTTCCGTGCATAAGAACAGGGCTCAACCAGGAAGCTTAGAAACATCATTAGAAACAGGAAAAACCCATTAGTTCTCAACTCCTAAACTGAAAGGCTTATACAGGTGAGTCTGGTCAGATACTCTTGTTCACATAATCGTATTCCCTGCATGTTCTATACCAGGAATTGATCCAAGATTAGATGACTCACATAACCAATGCATTTTCTACCACTTATTTCAGTGAATGGACAGCATGTTTTATCTTTCACCAGTTCTCACCTGCCCAGTTAAAAATTAGTTTCATTCACACATTATTGAAATATGTTAAAAGAACCTCTGTAGTTCTGGCTTTGATGGTCTTTTCTTCCGTTTCCTTGAAAAAGCCAAATTTATCATCTTTCTACCTGTCATTTCTTCAAGTTGACCTTCTGCTGAGTTTCCTAATTCAGTTAATGATGTTACTAACTACCAGGGTGCTCAAGTCAAAAAGTGTGAATTAACATTCTCAGACTGTTGGTTTCCAAAGTGCAGTCTCTGGCCCAGCAATGTTAATTAGCATAACCTGGAACTTGTTAGAAATGCAAATTCTAGGACCCAACAAAGACCAACTTAAGTCAGATATGCTGATATAGAAAGCAATCTGCTTTAACAACCCCAGGTGATTCTGATCACAGTCAAGTTTGAGAAAAATTAAATTTAAAAATAATGAGGTTAACATTATACTGTAGACATTTAATTTAAAATTTAGTGGTTTCAGTTTTCTGTTTTCTTGTATTTTAGAACACACACACCTATCTGTAGGCCCATGAAAAATACCTAGGCCCAAGGTACTGTGTTATTACCTAATGGGCAAAATGATACTGCTCTGGTTGATCCCCTCCACAAAGATGTTCTTGGAACAAACAAACCCCATGATTGTCTTGCTGCTGAAAGAGGAAGCACTCTGGATAGAACACTTTCTGAAATAACCTGTTTAGATACATGTCTTCCCCCACCAGACCCTCCACTCCTTGCAAAGGGCCCTGTCCAAGTACTCAACCCACTGTGCATATAAAGAGGGTGACACATAGAGGGCACTCAGAAAGTACGTGTTTACCAAACTGAATATGGCTCGACCAGCGAAAGAAATGGACTTAGAAGCCTTTTCTTAGATTTATTACATTCTGATTAATGATCTTATGTTTAACTTAGTTCCGTTTTCTGTTTTGTTTAGTACAGCTTTGCTAGACTGATTTAATAGTAACAGTCTAGTTAGTAAAACCTGAGTATTAATGAGTTGATAATATAATGAGAAACAAGATTTTGTCCAGCAGATGTCAGTAGAGCTCAGTTTAATAATTTCAACTGTTAATGAACTTAAAAAATTAATGGAGATGATGGGTGGGAGAAAATACTTGCAGCCAGAATTTTTTTCTTGACATTTGAGGAAATGGTGTCTACGTCAAAAAATCTACACAGTATTTCAGGCATCTTGGAAATGCTGCAAGTATTAACTTTAAAACAAACATGGCCTTAATGGTAAATTTCTTGCACTTCAAAGTTCAAAGCAGTTTAAATTGGATATTAAGTTATTGTTAACCAGAGCCAAAATCGTGAGACATGAAGAGAGTGCAAGCCTGTATATTTAAGATTATATAAATGTGGGTTATGATGCTGGTTGAGACTCTGAAGATCAGACTTTATTTCACTTCACTAGTTACCTGGATCACTCTTCTTTCTTGAGAGTAATATTAAGCCATACTCTTATACTTTAAGAAATACAAAGGTCCTTCCGTGATTTTACTTAAAAGGAGAGAGGGCACGGGAAAAGGGAGCCAGAAGTATTGTATTTTTTTAATTGAAGGAAAATTCACTTAAAATTCATCAAACCCAAAAGAGACTGATGAAGCCATGACACTAAAAAATTATTATAATTATCATTTGTATTACTAGGCTTTTCTTAGCTCTGAATGTCTAACTTGCTTATACCTAAGAAAGTTAGACCTTTCTAGTGAGCCTTAGAAGGCCTATCTCTATCTAGCATTGTGGCTGGGAATCAGGCCTTCTATCTTCTGGCCTCTGACTCTCTTTCCAGGCTCCTATCCCCTTCCAGCCTCCAGTGTTCTTCTCTCCACACTCTAACCACACCTTCCTTTCAGTGCCTTGAGGGCAGATACATGAAATCCTACGGAAGGACTTCTGTGGTGGTCATTACTTAGATGTCTGTCAGGGCTACCACAGGGACAGGGCAGAGGTATTAGGTACAAGGTGGAGTAAGAGTCCTTCAGGCATCCTGCCTCACTTTAACTAGGACAGGTCCATTCTAATCCACTGGATGTTATGGTAGCTATTCCTATTTTATTGGCTTATTCTCAGCCAAAAGTAAATGAAATGGATTTCTTGATGCTCAGTCCCCTCCAATACGCATACACACACACACACACACACACACACACACACACACACAGAGTCAAACTCAGAGCTCTGTCACGATTTTCTTCATAACCCCCTTTACTCTCTCCCACCCACAGTCCCACCAAGCCTCAAATTGCCCTAAGAGTCCCTGATGTACCATGCACAACAGATAGGTAATTTTATAAAAATCAACTTCCTCTGCAGAAGCCCAGTTACTATACTTTTAAATTACCATATCTTAATGGGGAGAAAGGAAGTTTATATTCTCAGCAATATTAGAGGATAAAGAAAGGCAGGAAGCAACTGACTCTTGTTAATAACTTTGCTGGAAAGCGACAAGGCAACATCTGGAATACTTATTACCTATTTGACATGCCGTTCATCTCCATGGATAAGATTCAACATGACAAGCTCTGTCAAAAGGAAATAAGCTCTATCTAGTTAAATTAGAATGATGAGGGTCATTTAGACAGAGGAAGTTTAATTTGTATGGGTCCAGAAAATTTATACAAACTGGAATAAATACCTAAGCATTTAATCTTCCCTGAAGCTCAATTTAAATTGAAAGAGACGATTACACAGGTCTATAATGAGATGAGACATATTAGAAATTAATCTGTTACTGCACTGTGAGCATGTGGCCCAAGAAATCAAAGAATGTTTCACTTGCAGTTTGTACACACTAATAGAAGAAAACGTTCCGCTACAACTCATTAACCGTTCTATTCTTTTATGAAGTCCTTGAATGGAAACGTGAGCATCCAGAGTGTACTTGAATATTTTTTTGCTGCTTTTTAAAAATTCTCCTACCAAATTGATGCTGCAAAGTAAATGTCAACAGAATTCAATCCTAACCTTACCTTCTACAACGGGGGCATTAACCTTTCTGGTGTCATGGACACCTTGCACAGTCTCTTGAAAGCTATGGATTCCTTCTCAGAATAACATTTTAAATATATAAAATAAAATACACAAGGTTTTTGTTTTAAGTATGTAAATAATATTTTGATATGTAGGATTACAAAGGAAATCAACTACATTGACATACAGATAACAAAGTCATTTTAAATAGGGTGTAGTACATGTGCTTCTTTATTAGGACATCTAATAGCAAAATCTGGTGATTCATCTAAAAACTAATGTAATATTAAAGCACTGATGAATAGAAATAACTGCTATCATGTAATATAAAAATATGGGTGATTTCCATCAATGATAAAGCCTCAGGTAGTGCAAGCACAACTGTGTTTGTTGCCTACATTAACAACGGAGGGAAATGCTTAATTTCAGCTAGAACTTAGTGAAAATTAATATGTGATTGTTTTCCATCCATGTTTTTAGACCACCAAATATATTTAACGACCACCAAGGGTTGGTTAAGAACTCTGTTTCTATAGTTAAGTAGATGGGTTATGATGCAGTTAAGAGGACTAAGCAAAAACAGGACGCAAAGCGGGATTGGCAATTTCTTAGCTAATTAACAGCCTGGTCAGATATGAAGGCTAAATTACCCATCCTGATCACAGAAGAATTGCCAAATCTCTGTTTCACTCCGTGCCATGTAGCCCAGCCTAGACTGATTCTCATTACCTGTTTTAAAGAACTGATGAGAGCCTAAGTCATTTAGCTAATTCTATATCTTAGGGTACTCTCTTATTTACAATACCCTTTTCTCCTGTAATGTAGCAGTAATAAATCTTGAAGTGTTCTTATAAACTCTTTATCACCTTCTTTATTGTAAACAGCATAATACCATCCTTGAAAAGGTTGTGTTTCATTCAACAACATTTATTCAGTGCCTAGTCTATGCTAATGCTGTGAGAGCTGAGTGCTAGAGAGTAAGAGCTGACTTTGGCACTGTCCTGCCTTTAGAGAACTCATAAACTACTGGGAGAATCAAATGAGTAAACAGGGCTTCCCTGGTGGCGCAGTGTGAGAGTCCGCCTGCCGATGCAGGGGACACGGGTTCGTGCCCCGGTCCAGGAAGATCCCACATGCCATGGAGTGGCTGGGCCCATGAGCCATGGCCGCTGAGCCTGCCCGTCTGGAGCCTGTGCTCCGCAACGGGAGAGGCCATAGCAGTGAGAGGCCCGCGTACCACAAAAAAAATGAGTAAACAACCAAATCCAACACTAAGTTGTAATTCTCACAGTAAATATTATCAAGTACCATCAGACTGCAGAAGAGAGACAGTCCTTCTGAGGCTGGAGGAATAAGGACAACTGCAGAAAGGGAAGCCAGGATAGTTGTGGCAAAATGTGGAGAATTATGGAAGACAAGGAAGCATGGGCAGACCAGGCAGGGGGATTCAGATCTTCAGGGGCCATGCAAAGATGTGAAAAGGAATGGCATGTTTAAGGAAAGGGTAAGGTGGGAGGTAAGTCCAAGGATGTAACTGTGAAAGGGTCTTGGGTTTCCTGTTACGCAGCTTGGATATTACCTTGTCGGCCAGTGGTTATCTGAACTGGCATCACCAGCATCACCTGGGAATCTGCTGGAAGTGCACATTGTCGGACCCCATCACAGGCCGACTAACTCTGAAATCTAGGGGGTGGAACCTATCAATCTGTAGTTTAACAAGCCCTCCAGCTGATTCTGATGTACACTAGTTTGAAAACCACTGCCATCAGTATTAGGGGGCCATATCACCAGTGAAAGTTTCAGAAAAACCATCCTCTTTTATCTTCAGTATAGTGAAAGAAAAGGCTGGATTTGCCAATGGAAAGACGCTTTATGCTCCACATGGAAGATGAGTGGTAGGAAGGAAAGGCTGGAGGCAGTAGGATCATTAGGAGGCTCCCAGGGAAGCCCCAGGGAAGGACTAGGACCCAAGAAGCAGCAGTGAGGTTGAGCAGAAGGGATGGACTTGTGAGAATGATGGGTGGCAGCCAGCTGGACATGGGAGATGAGGGAAGGAAAATGTAAAGGGTGACCTATTATTTTTAGTAACTGCCTTAAGAGTCTTGTGAGGAAGTCCCTGTGGAGGCTAGCACACCTGGCTTTAGATAGTGTGGTCAGAAGTCACATTCCAGGTTCTTTCACAATCACAGCTTAGAAAAGGAATACATAGGCCCACTCTTAGTGACTGATAATGCATATATGTGCGCTGCTTTAGGAAACAGCCTATCCAAGACCCAGGACTTTAAGAACAAAAAGAAGAACATACTAATCAAAAACACCTGATATTGGGCTTCTTGTGGAAGTGATTGATTCCAGGGTCGGGGGAGGGGAAATACAAGAGGAGCCTGGAACGTCTTTTGGTGCCACGAAGCAAAGAAATGCTTGAAAAAAGGTTGAGGAATGTTGACATGACACAGGAGCCGCAGCTCCTAAGGGCCACATGCTGAAACAATATTCGGAGATATTTTGGGTTTGGTTCCAGGCCACTGCAATAAGGTGAATATCACAAAAAAGCAAATCGCACGACTTTTTTGGTTTTCCGGTACATATAAAAATTATGTTTACACCATACTCGAGTCTATTAAGTGCAGTAGCATTGGGTCTAAAAAAACAATGTACGTACCTTAATTAAAAAACACTGTATTGCTGGAAAATGCTAACCGCCATCTGAGCCTTCAGCAAGTCACAGTAGTAACATCCAAGTTCACTGACCACAGATCACCATAACAATGATAATAGTAAAACTTAAAAGTGTGAAATACTGTGAGGATTACCAATAGAAGTGAGCAGATGCTGTTGGAAAAATGGCACCAATAGACTTGCTTGATGCTGGGTTGCCACAAACCTTCAATTTGTAAAAAATTCGCTCTCTGCAAATCACAATAAAGCGAAAGCACAATAAAATGAGGTATGCCTGTATTGGAGGATGACCCAGGAGCACATCACTTTTGTAGTATTCTTGCCAAAAATATATATATATAAAACCTCAATCTTATTATGAGAAAACATCAGACAACACACATTGAGAACATTCTACAAAATACCTGAGCAGTACTCTTCAAAAGTGTCAAGGTCATGAAAGTAAAGGAGAGACTGAAGGACTGTCACAAATAGGAAGAGACTAAAGGGACAGGACAAGTAAATGTGTGGGATCCTGAACTGCATCCTAAAACAGAAATAGACTAGCGGTGAAAATCTGGTGAAAAACAGGTAAATTTTAAGGAAAGTCTGTACTTTAGTTAATAGTATTGTAAGAGCGTTAATTTCCGGGGTCAATAATTGTATATTGTAAGGTTCAATATTAAGGTGAGGCGGATGAAGACTATATGGGGGGCTCTGCATACTATTTTTACAATTTTCCTATGAGTCTAAATTTATTTCAAAATCAAATTTTTAAACAAAATAAATGACTGCCATGATTTGCATCCTCTCGCTGGCCTGTGGAACTGATCCAGTTACATCAATAACACTAGATAGCTCTTTTCTTGGAAAGTCTGATGGCTACAACCCACTGCAATTATCTTGAGGCTGGGAACTCTACCCTTTGTTTCTTGATTCCCTAAAGAACTAGAGGCAGATCTACTTTGAAGCTTCATGAAGATTAAACTTCAGAGTTGCTCACTGGCACAGGCCCCATTGAGCACTAAGAGTTGCTGGGAGCTGTTGAATGTCCGACCTAGGTCAGGGGGAAAGCCAGGTTTCATTCAGAAGCATTTCTATGTAAGCAATTCTGGTAAATTGCCTATAGAGAGCTCAGAAGAAAGGGGCTTAAATCTCTAAGCTTCAGTAACTTGTTATGATTTCTTTTCTCACTCTAAATAAATATTCACTTTTGCACCTAAGTTTGTATTTATAATTGCCTTTTTGTAAAGTGGGTCCCCCAAATCATAGAAGATCCAGTTCCAACAAACCTGGATAAGCTTCTGTACCTAGCACAGGTGCTCAATAAACATTTCAATTAAATTATTAGAAAAATAACCCCCACTTCTGTAAAATGGAGTTGATGATATTGATTAGTCACCTAACAGCAGACTTGGAAAGGACTAATTTGGGAAAGATTTTTATACAGTAACAATTTACTATACAAAACCTTTAATCTTTAAAGATACTTTTACATATACACTCATAGCATGTTAGCACTTTCAAAATCCTTAGAGATTTTTGAACATTTCCTTTTGCAAATGTGTGAACAGTCAGTCCCAAAGAGGTTAAGCAACTCAAGGACACACAGCTAGTGGCAGATTGATTGGGGGTGGAGGTGTACAAAGTACTGATTTTAGTACTTTGAAGGTCAGAGGAGGGTTGTCAGGATTTCTATACATTCCCTAGAACAAAGTCTTCTACGTTTTCCTCTTACTGGTAACTACTATCCCAGAATAGTAAAAGACAGCTTTGCCCCTTTTTGTACCCCTTACACAACATAGTGCAATTTTAAAGGACAATTAAATATTAAGCTAGCCTAGTATATACCAAACTAGCCTAGTAACCAAACTCTTTGCAAAACTCTAAAGTCTAAGCCACCATGCAGCTGTATTAAGAGAATAAAGCAGAGTAATATAGGGTAGGAGTTGGAGTTGAGTTTAGAGTTAGAGGAATGTTCCTTAGGGGCTGCGGAATTCCTCCAGGCAGGTATGTGCTCCAGGGAACACTTGATGCCCACAGACTTTTGCAGTGACTGCAGTCTGTCGCCATTTCACAATGACTCCAGGCTGAAACCAAATCCACTGTTAGTTCATCCCCCATCAATCTGGAGCCAAGCCTAGAAATAGTTCCACTGCTGCTTTAATGTCATTTGGGATGGGAGCAAATGTTCTACACGGTGGCGCCTGTTGGCTCTAATCAGATAAATTAAGGAGTTGAGCGTGTTTCCACCATTTGGTTTAGTTTTATTTTAGTCCCTAAGTCCCCTTGCTCCCATTTTAAGGCCTGGCACTTTCTCACTGGCGAAGCCCATACTGCCTTATCACTGAGAGAAGCTTCCTTAAGTAGAAGCACCACATGCCATACTCATCCTGAGGGACATCCAGGGTCCAGCAAACCAATTGTGCAGCTGTTCTGCAACATGACAGAGGCCATCTCTTTGTTTTGACATGCTTAAGATCATCACCCTTCAAAAATAAACTATGAAGTCTTCCTGAGAGAGAACACTGGGTGCATTTTTAGAGTTAAAGGGTGTTTCTCCAGATTGGGATGTAAAGTTTGGGCAAATTGGCTCTGGCTCTGTTTATAGAGACAGTATAAGGTTAGAGTTTAAGAATAATACCTAATTTCATCTTTGAAGACAGTTACTACACAAATCACAGTTTTTCCTCCATTGCAGTATTATTCAGATGAATCACATTACTTTGACGATAACTACTGGTTTGGACCTACAAAAAACTACAATTTTATATAGTTCACATAAATATGTATTTGTATCTTCAGATAATTGGTTCAGCTCTCTCCTTTTACTTCCCTGTGTAGATACCTCTTGGAATTCCTAATAGCAGGAAAAATCCCCAAATCACAAAAAACTGCAAATGACATTGTTCTGGGGTTACTAGGAAACTTCTTCTATAGTTAATAGTTGATTCAGTGCTGACATGAAACAGCTTCTCTTTGTAAGTTCATATATTGCCCTCAAATATATATAAAGAAAACAGGGACTTCCCTGGTTGGCACAGTGGTTAAGAATCCACCCGCCAATGCAGGGGACATGGTTCAAGCTCTGGTCCAAGAAGATCCCACATGCCGTGGAGCAAGTGGGCCCCTGCGCTACAACTACTGAGCCTGCGCTCTAGAGCCTGGGAGCCACAACTACTGAGCCCATGTGCCACAACTACTGAGCCCATGTGTTACAACTACTGAAGCCCACGTGCCTAGAACCCATGCTCCGCAACAAGAGAAGCCACCGCAATGAGAAGCCCACGCACCACAACGAAGAGTGGCCCCTGCTCGCCACAACTAGAGAAAGACCACGTGCAGCAATGAAGACCCAACGCAGCCTAAATAAATAAATAAATAAATAAATAAATAAAATACAGGCAGGTGAATATGGAATAAAAGAAAACAATACTAATTGCCATTACTTTTGTTTTCTCCCTCTTCCTATCTGCCTAGTTAGCTATAAACTGTGAACCCATGCTATTGACTATAGAAAGACTTATGCCAATCAAGTCATTTCACCAATGATAAGTCTATCTTTTATTTTAGAGATGAACTATTGGCATTGGAATAACATTTACATTTCTAGCAGAAGATTGGTATAATGGCAGAAAAGATTTCAATCCTGGTTCCAATACTTACAAGTTGTGTGATTTGGGACAAACTGCTTAACATTTCTGGGACTTCAGATTCCCCAAATGCAAAATGGGGACAATGACACGGACTTCCACTTTATAGGGCCGTTGTAAGGGTTCGACAAGATAATGTACGATGCCTGGCCCCCAGGCTCCTGGTGAGCGCTCCGTGAATTTTCTTTCTTTCTTTTTCTCTTCCTTCCTTCCTTCCTTCCTGCCTTCCTTCCTTCCTTCCTTCCTTCCTTTTAGAGCACGATGTTAAAGGCACAGACAGCTAGCTCTTTATCCTTTCTGGAAGGAGTGAGGAGAAAGAAAAGCTGAGCAGTGCTTATTCTATGTTTATCCCACTATCTTTCTGTTTGTGTCTTTCACATTCTGCTTCTTTTCTACCTTCCTTGGAGTCATGGCAAGAAATTACCAATCCCTGCTGCTATAGCAGTTTCATGAGCCTTTGAATTCAAAGGATTTGAGACCAGATAGAAAACTTGACAACAAATCTTGAAAATCAGCTTTACCTGAAAATCATTCAAAATGGCTTTCCAAGGAGGCATAAGGAGGCCTTCTGAGATGTCGAGAGTATTCTATAACTCGATCTAGGTGGTAGTAAAAATTCATTGTGCACTTTAAGTAAATCACTCCTCAATAAAAAAAGAAAATTAGGAAAACAAAAGCCAATTTAAGATTCACAATCGGTTGGTCCTTTCGGTAGATGTCAGTCTAACAGTGAAAGAGAGAGGTGAGAGCCAAATCTCCTGGTAACCTGGCTACTAGGTTGGAATATTATCTAAGAAGCAAATCTCAGACAGAATTCTGTCATTCATACATGCACCAATTGATGAGCAGTCACAAAGGCATCCGTACGGGCATACAGCCTGCTCTGGGAAGCTTTGTGGAGTCCAGCTCACTGGACTTCAGGCACACGAATGAGCACCTTGCACAAAACGGTGTCCCAAGGCAGATACAGTGATGCTCTAGAGGAAGGATCATCAACTTTGTGATCAGGGCCAACAACTGAATTCCTGGTTAAGCTGTAGGAACCAGCAAAAACTCAGTCCTTGGAATAGAGCACCTTCCAAAGGGTGTGGAATTGTTGATTTTTCCATATTTATAAATCCCTTTCTAGAGATGCCTGTTCTATATTTCCAGCCAAACCACATATCTTTAACACCACTCAATTCACCATTGAAAACGCATCTCTAGGGCTTCCCTGGTGGCGCAGTGGTTGAGAGTCCGCCTGCCGATGCAGGGGACACGGGTTTGTGCCCCGGTCCGGGAGGATCCCACATGCCGCGGAGCGGCTGGGCCCGTGAGCCATGGCTGCTGAGCCTGTGCGTCCGGAACCTGTGCTCCGCAACGGGAGAGGCCACAGCAGTGAGAGGCCCGCATACCGCAAAAAAAAAAAGAAAACGCATCTCTAACTCCCCTCATGCAAGTTAATGAACTCTCTAACGTGGATTCAGAGAGCAACATTTGAAGGACTTACTGTCTTTGGAGTCCACACTCTTTGGAGTTTTGAATGCTAAAGAATCACCGATGTAAGGAGCATTCCTGCTCCTAGGGAACATATTAAAATAAACTATATACGTACATATCATATTCTCTGTTTTAAAGTATTTAAAATTAAATTACAGACAATTTGCTTGATATGCGTTCTGCATCACATATTCAAGTACACAGCCTGGACTCTTGAAACAGCAATAAAAGTGACCCTCCAAGGATCAACACTGACATCCCATTCTCCCCTCCTCCACCCTTCTCCCCAGGAGCAGAAGCTTAGATATAAGCCTTGGGCAAAATGGAGTCATAAGACACATATACATGAACCCGTAAATCATGAAGATTTAGTGGAAAGGCACTAGAGCAAACACTTTGTAGTAGACCTGTGTTCCTCCTGGAATTCTCCTTTATAGAGTGTTCTTTCTATCTCTCCTCTCTCTCCCTTGCAGCTGGCTGGTACGGTAAATGGGGCCTGGAAGTGTCCCCCATCCCACTTTGGATGTCAAACAAGGCCTGGTAGAACCAGATGAAGGAAAACTTAAGGTTCAGGCCAGTTCTGTTTGGGGAGTTAAGGATATTGCTCTGGTTTTTCTGTATGTTTCCTTACCTCCTTCTCTAGCAATTAAAGGTAAGCTACAAAGCCTCATAAAGACCTAGGCAAAAGGAAAATAGAAGCAGGTCCTTTTCACCTGCATCAAATCTTAAAAGAGTAAAAGGAGCCATCAAAACTCACATAGATCTGACAAAGTAAAAGACCAGGGGGATTCAGAGGGATCCAGAAACAAATCCCTAGAGACTAATAAGTTGTATGTATGCTCGGAGCATTTCTCAGTACTCTAGCAAGAGTGGCCATGCAGTATCATCAAGACCCAAGTTTGCATCTGCAGCCTACAGCTGTGCCACACACACCCTAGACACTCATTCCTGTCAATTATTTATAGTTTCTGCCGTTTAAAATCTGTCTGAGCGAGAGTTACAAGAAAGAAGAGAGAAAAACAAAAATAAACTGGTATATCTGCTGATAAAACTCATACTCAAACTTGCCAGGGCAAGTACAAAATGTTACAAATTCTGCAATTACATTACCATTACATTTGTTAAAACAATGAAAAAATAGGTGACAGCTCTCAAAAGATATTCCAGTGAGATCTGGCACTTAATGGCCTCCACACTGAAGAGTGCTTAAGATAAAACACTATATTTTTGAGCCATCTAGATTTCTAGTTGGAAAGTCTTCCTGGTTCCAGATGTCTTATTGCTATGAACATTTCCCAGCATCATTTTCTTGGACTTTTTCCCTCATTCATTTTATTCTGAGCTGCTTAGGAGAAAAGAATATTGTTCACATAATCTCTGGGAATGGAGAATAAAAAGACTCAGAGAAGAGAGTTCAGAAATATTCTGCTGGTGTTCATTTTAATGCCATAGCTGAAGCTTTGTCCCTTTCCCTTTGAATCCTTCACACAATCAACAAGATGTGTTTCAGGACTAATTACACAAATACCAGCTTAAGCCCCATTATATTCTACAATAGCCTTCAATTAAATGCAACCATACTGAATTTCAAAGAGAACTTTGCACTGCCTCAAAAGCTCCAGTTGAAAAGAAAACATGCGCGTCCAGAGAATTCCATGCAAAATGTTAAGTATTAATGATTTCAAAGAGACCCTCAGACTTTTAGAAACATTTGTCATTAAATTTAGTTACTAAGAGCACTAAATTTTAAAAACATTTAAACCATTCTGGGTACATATTAATTCCTATTATGAGTTACTTATTTGATTTGCAACATTACTAAATAAACTGATATTTATATTTTAATTAAAGAAAAACCCTGCAACTGTTGACTATAAAACCATTATGAAATTAATTAAGAAAACACTAAAATCAGAAACCCATCAACATGGAAAGCAGCAAAGGTGAATTGAGGATTTCTCATGAGCTGGCGTTTTCTCAGTGTAGGAAACCCTAGGATGTGGTTTAGCCCTCTTCCCCTCCTCTACTTGGAACTCATGTATTATTTATTCAAAAAGTATTCATTAAACATTTCTGCCAGGTCTATCCAAGTTCTGACACCCATAATCCAGTTTGACAACAGCTTTACCCAAACCTGGAAACATCTGAGGCATTTCTTTACTATATGAATGACATGTATGACCTCTTGAGGGAAGTCCCACCAAAAACATGACATTCTGAGTAAATTCCATGGGAAATATAGCAACTGTGGGGAAGCAACACTGGTCACTATTTATCACAGTCATGGAGGAAGCCAACCAGAAGAAAAAATTGAATTTTCTCCTGTCCCTGACGTTTTCATTAAAATTCCCTCAATCAGAAGATGAAATGGAATGAGAAGACACAGAGCGAGCAGTAACTGTGGGAAGAATCCTGATCTTGCCTGAATCTCCAGGTTGTTACTGGAGTCTACCTTGAATGGGGATCCATGAACTTTCTATAACCCACATGTTAAGGCTGTATGGTTATGTAAAATTGCTAGAAATCTTGTTTTGAAATTTTCATTCAAGGACATGAGCCGTTCAAATCCTAATAAAGATTTGAGGGGGCATGAAGAAACTTAGGTGTGATGGATGTGTTTATTAAATTGATTGAGGTGATGGTGTCACAGATACAGATATAGGTAGATATATGCATATAAACAAATTGTACACTTTAAACACATTCAGTCTCTTGTATACCAGTTAAGCCTGTTAAAGCTGTTTTAAAAAGTAAACTAAAATAGATCAATAACGAAAAATAATTTGAGTAAGAGGAAGACAAAATTTTAAATGAGTTTTAGAATTAGGCAAATAATTATTGTTAATATCAAAATGTTTTTTGAAGAAGATTCATAATCAAAAAAATAATGCTCTGGGTCTACAATTCCAGATTACATCAACAAATTCTAGGAAATGAGGAGAAGGTAAATGTGTACTTAAATGTTCATCTTTCTTAGGGGGAAGCTAGTAGAAACTGCTTAATTGTTAAAATTCATAGTGAAGTATATGTGTAAGTATCTTTAATGTAAAGTTATCCAACAGTGGGTGTAAAACTCCTAAGTAGTAAAAAAAAAAAAAAAAAAAAAAAGGCAAAAAATTAAATAAAGAAAATGTGATCAACTTTTAAAGACAGAAAGGTTTATGTACACTAGATTCATTTTTAAATAAAATTATAGTGAGAAGATGAAATATACAAAGTTGCTACTAGTGACACTAATTTCCCTTCTTTAATGGGATTTTATTGGAAACACTTAATGCCACCAGAAAGCGCTACAAGGTTGGCTTCCAGAATATTTTACAATCATGTCACTTAGCATAGGCCTGCTCTGTGAATATTAATAGCCTGATTCCAAGCTGTTCATCAGCAGTGAACTTCAAGCATGCTAAGAACTCTTTGAAAAGCTTGAATGTAGAGAAAGAGATCTTATAGCCGAGAGTCTAATTTCTTCTTCACAATATAAAAATGAGAGAACTGGAGGGAATAAGGAGGTGCTTGGTTTCTTCTATTGATCATACAATTAGCACTAAATGTATTTTAATTTAAGCATAACCATCAACATACTTGAATGTGATATTTCTCCAAAATGGACTCAGTGGGAAAATCATCCTTCTGTGTTGCATGGTTATTGTGCAACTATAGTGACTGTCCCTTGAGATTTTAGCACAGGCATAGAGAAATAGACCAAAAGGGCACAGTAGAAACTCCAGAAACAGATTATCAGGTATATGGACACGCTGTTTATAGGAAGTGTTACAAACCAGTAGGGGAAAAGAAGAACTGTTCAATACATAGCCTTGAGACATTTTATTATTCCTATGTTAAAAAAAAGTCACTACTTTACGTCATACTCAAAAACACAGAAATATGGAAGACAATATGGGAAAATACCTTAAAGAACTTGGATTAGGAAAAAAATTCTTTAGAATGATTTCTTAAACAAAAAGCACAAGCCCTAAAAGAAAAGATTAATAAAATTGACAACTTTAAAATTTAAAACCTGTATATAACAACATATAAATAAAAAGATATATTACAGAGAGAGCATATTTACAAACCATATAAAAATTATCTGTATTCAGAATAAAGAGCTCATTCAAATGAATAAGAAAAAGACAAAAAACCTAGTCATAAAATGGGCAAAGGTTATATACAGGCAGTTCACAACAGGTAACTCTAAATGGCCAACAAGCATATCAGTAGCAATATTCAACCTCATTAATAATTAAAATGCTAATTAAAGTAAGGATATTAATTTATTCCATTCAGATTAACATATATTTTTAAAGCCTAATCTTTTTTTCAAGTTTTAGTGAGAACATGTAGCATCAGGAACTCTCAAATATGACAGGAATGTACAATTAAGTTCTGTCTTTGGAGATCAATCCAATAATATGTAGCAAAGTTAATACCTGTATCCTATGGACTAGCAAGTCCATTCTATATACCTTAAAGAAACTCTTGCAGGTATACAAAGACATACATACAAGAATGCTCAAACGGCATCAACAGGAGAATGGATAAATAAATTATGTTGTATTTGTACAGTGAAATATTATACAGTCATGAAAAACGACTGATTAGAGCAACATGTATCAGTATGGATAAATCTCAAAAAACAGTTTTGAATGTATGAAGTGAGATACAGAAGTATATGCATAATTTAAGTCCCTATATTTTTATATGGATTAAATACTTTATAATTTTATACGTAAGGAAACAGAATAAAGACTTTCATTATGAGTACCGGTAAACAGACAATTGGTATCCCTTTTCAGTGTGCCCCATGGCAGCTATATTAGGCATAGGGTTAACTCAAAGTCCACAATGGGTCTTATGTTAACCAAAATTTCTTGAGAGGGTATTTATATTTACACATGGTTATCCATTAAAAAAAAAAAAAAAAGGTTGGAGTCTGACAACATTAAAGGCAAGCACGTAATGCAGAAGCCTCAGTAACATCCCTTTAAATTTGCACAGTGAACCTCAGTATCTCCTGGCACATCTAAACTGTTAGAGGCTGCATCTAGAAGTGTTAAAGAAAAAGAAAGGAAAAGAAGAGAATCAGCCGGACTAACTGGAGAAGGCTATAACTATATGTGAGTAGGGCTGCGAGATTCAGCAAATAAAACTACTGGGCGCTTAGTTAAGATAGAATTTCAGATAAACAACAAATAATTTTCTAGTATAAGTATATTCTAACATAAAGGCACTCTCATAACTCAGAAATTCACTCTGAGCATGGGAACCAGATCCCACATGACACAACTAAGAGCCCGGGTGCTACAACTAAGACCCAGTGCAGCCAAACAAATAAATAAATATATTTTTAAGAAAACAGACAGACTCGTCTGTCACCTGCAGTAGACGGGAACACAGTTTATTCATTTTGCATCACCCCTACACATAACATATGGTACATGTTCAGTAAATGCTTGTGCTGCCTTTCCAAATGGAGCTAGGCTATTATTTCTATAATGCAAATAAACAATTATGATGACAAAATCCCTTCTCAGGCATGTGCCTGAGGATAAGGTTTTGAATCCAGTTGAGACATGAAAACTTAACACGTATTTTTTGTATTAAGTGACCCCAAATTGGCAATACAGCATAGCCCAGATGAAAAGATAACTAGGATATATTGTGAAACAAAACAAAAAAAGTTGCACAACAATATGTAAAATATAATCTTGTTTTTATAAAAAATACCATGTTATTATTATTAATGTTAGGCTATACATAGAAAAATGCGAAAAATATATGCTAAACTATTATTGCTTAGAGTGGAATTATGGAAAATTTATCTTTTCTAAATTATGGACTTCTGCAGTATTTAAATGTTTTACAATGAGCAGGTGTTAGTTTTACAAACAGAAAAGCAATAAAATTATTAACCTATATTAACTAACCCAAAGAGTCTTGAGTCATGGAGTCTTTTGCCCACTATTGTTTTCATGTTAAAATTTTTACTTTTGCCTAGCATAAAAAATAAGACTTTCCCAAAGGTAAATGACTGGCAGTAAATCTATTGTTAAAGTAAATAAACCCAAACCCTTCCCATGCCTTTCTTCTCTTTTGTATTGGAGTCCCCAAGAAAACAGCAACCTGGAATCAGGACATTAGGACTCATATAAAAGGCAAAAATAGTCAACCAAAATTATTTCCTGTTTTTTTTTTTTCTCTGTCCTTATTAGTCTGACAAACTTAGGTACTTCTTTTTGGTCTAATCCTCTTCGATGTTAGTTGAAAAAAAATTTTTCTCCCATACTAACATAATGAGTCAAGTGGAAACCAGTCAAGTGCAGCACTGATTTAGCAGAGGGTTAAGGGAAGCACTTGAGTATTTTCCTGACTCCTTTGGGAAGGTTAAGGAGAACTTAATTGAACCTGAAGTGGTGTAAATATCCTGAGATGAAGCCCCTTTAACAGAATTGATGGGAGGGAGCTAGCCGCTGTCTCAAAGCGAAAGTCCATCTTCTATGAACCAGTTTACAGCAGTTTGGTGCAGAGGGCAGAGGCACAAGCCTGGGGGAGTGGGAAGCCTAACAGGCTTCTTGAGCTGGTAAGGAAATTAAAAAGCCCCAGAACTATCATTCATCAAATGTTCTTTTCAATACTTAAGGTACTGCTGAGAAAGTAAAAAAAGCAGCATATCTCATGGGGAAATGTCCTTGAATGTTCAGTGATTAATTTTATTTGGGGAGCCTCTTGGTCTTGGCTGTGAAGAGCTTCCCTTTTCTAGCGTCCTGGGAGGGAACTGAATGGTAGGTGAACTCAAACCAGAACTGAGATGAGCAGCAATCTCCATCCTGTTTAGGATTAGGGAGAATCAACATTACAAGGATACAGTTCCTTTCAACAAATGCCAAGGGAATAAACAGAATAGAGATAGGGGACTTTCAACTTTGTTTTAGAAATGTTATAGAATCACTAGGTAATTTTAGTTCTCACCAGCGAGATGCCTTCACTGAGTGTTCCTTGTATTTAAAGTTCCCTTCTTTTATTCATGTATTCACCCGTTAATTCAATGAATATGTATTCAATGCTCACTATGTCTAAAGCATTGCTACGTATTCATACCATTTCACAGGTGCTTAACACCCAGGGACTCTAATAATAAGTTTCTGCTTCTACTCACATAAGAGGGAAAAATGGACATTACTTCTCCTTACGTGCATCCTGGCTGCCAGCTCTCATTTCTGTGTGCATTGGGCCTGGCTCTTAACAGCATTCATTTAATAAGTTACCTTTAACCTGCATAAACTGATTAAGTGGTGGTTAGTAATATATGTGAATTGAGAGTCAATAAGTTTTGAATTGCACTTTCAGGCCCTCTCATGGAGAAAAAAAAAATTAATTTAACGCAGTAGTTCATAAACTTTACATTAGAACCACTTGGAAGGTTCTTTAAAATCCTGTTGCCCAGGCTGCATCCATACTACATAAATCATAATCTCTGGGAAAGAGACCAAACATCAGTGTTTTTTTTTTACAACTCCCCAAGTAATTCCAATGTGCAGTCAAGGTTGAGAACCAATCGTTTAATAAAACTTGGGACAACTATGTCTTTGCATTCTGGGATTTATTTTTCCTTATTCCCTAGGTTTTTCATTTGTGGGGTTTTGGGTTTTGTTTTGATTGTTTGTTTGCCATATTGCTGACAGCTAGGATGCTGGAAATTTCAGTTCGTGATACTGAAGTGCTGTTTTTTTTAAGATCATAGAGATTTAAATATGATTATTAGAACTTAGAATAGTACAGCCATTCCAGGATAGCCAATGCCACGTGTCAAAACCCATATTTCTCCAACTAAGGGTAGAATGCTCAGAGACTGTATGAGGGAATTTCCAAAGCACTTGCAGAAATTTAATCTGCAAGTCTCTGAGCACTTGCCAGGTGACAGAAGTGCAACTCTACCATATACAGAAAAAAAAGCTAGCAACCCTCGGAGTGTCCCTTCCTTCATTGTTTCCTCCCTTTCTTTTCCTGAGCCCTCTTGCAACCCTAGAAAGGCAAACAGAAAGAGCAAAAGCACAAATAATTGTTAAATGTTTATATTTTAAAGATTATTTGGAATATGTGGGGGAAGCAGTTTAAAAAATTTTAAGAGGCTAATTCTCCCTTTTATGAACCTAGATTTATTTCTTAAGGTCTTAATTTTTAATATTCAAATTTTTATACTTAAACCAAGTATTACAGCCAAACTATACATTAGGCCAAAAATGACTTAATGCAACCAACGCACTTTTATAGATGAAAGTGAGAAAGAGGTACATTTGATTTTACAAAAAGTGATCAATTGGACAAAAGGAGAAATCAACATTGGCAGCAGCAGAGGTATATATAAAAATATGGAAACTCCAATTTAAAAAATCACATAAAATATTGTTTGCACACATGTTGACCATTGTTATAACTCTATCTCAATTTTCACCATTAAGCAACCAAGCTTATGGTTCTCAGAAGATTTCAGCACTTCTTGAATATTTTAAATTATGAATTATTTTGCAAAAGACAAATAATAAAACAAAAATTCATTCACCTACCATCTAGCTCAAGAAATAAAACATTATAACTACAATTAAATCCCTCTATCTACCCACCCCAGATCCTGTTTACCCTCCCCTCCTTCTTAGAAGGAAAATTTCTATATTGAATTTGAGGTTTGTAATTTTCATTAATACTGTTGTATTTTTATTGTCTGTTTAGACCATAAATAATATAATATTGGTTTACACGTTTTAGGCTGTATAAATGGAATCATATACTATGTATGCTTGTACAACCTGCTTTTTGTCTTTCAATGTAATGTTTCTGAGATTCACTTAAGTTGATATGTGTACTATTTTACTGATTTTTGCTTCTGTAGTATATTTTGTTGTATAAATTATATCAATATTTCATGTTTGTAATGGTTTCTGTTGTCATCCATTTGTGCTTTTACCTTTTACACTTTCAAAATTTTCACTCTAACAATGTTGCCGTGCACATTTTCACGCTTATGTGGTTGAGTGTTACTAATGTGTATACTCAGGACTGGAATTACTGGCCCATAGAAAATATATAATTTCAACTCCACTAGATACTGTTAAATTGATCTACAAGTAGTTATGCCATAAATGTATACTCCCACAAGCCCTGGATGAGAGTTCCTAATTTCAGTTTTCTGGCAGTGCTCTAAAATTATCTTTAGCAAAGCCTGGCCACCAAATCACTTAAATGAGAATCATAATAAATGGTATTCTTATGATATAATACTGTCACTTGATGCTCCATTGCTAAAGAAGGATCTTATAGTCTCTGAGTCTTTTAAGGAAAAATAACTTGGGTAGGTATTATTGGAATGTAGATATTATTTTAATCGCCAAAACATTTTATAAATAAGTAGGATGCAAATTTAATGACAGTAGTCGGGTCCATAGGGGTAACATTTATAGATTAGTTTTGTTGATTGATTATAACTAAGGCAAGTAGGTAAAGGATTAAAAATATGCATTCTATGTATCAGTCATTAAATCTAATGGTCAGAATAAACTCCACAAAATGCAAATACTGTTTTTAAAAACCAGAGAAGAAGAACGGGATAAAACTGCTCATGAGTGAAAGTGAAATCGTCTGGTTTGTGTTGAATGGGTTTCAAGTCAGATGGGCATCTACCCAGACTCTGAAAATTAAAAGTTTAATAGCAGGTTTAATTCTTTTTGATTAAAATTTATGGTATTTCTGAAGGCTGGAAACTGTGTATGTAAGTCACAGCACAAAACCAGACCTCAGGTTCATGAGGGAAAAAAACAGATCCCTTTGTTTTTTCAGTCTCTCATTCAAAAAAATTCTATTAGTGGAGAACCTTCTATGTATTTTTTCTTTGTGCAGGCACAGTGAGATCTCTGTGCATACAGAAATTGAAATTAGTAAGCACAAACAATGTTATTTTCTTGCATACAGATGTCTATGATGTTATCTCTGTGTCCTGAGGTATCTCCTTATTAGAGGGTCGATGTTGCTATTAGCTGACTGAGGGAGAGAAACAGGATGAAAAACCCCAGAAACCCAAGAACACAACCACATGGGGATTTGAGGAAGCCAGTATCCAAAATGGCCTCCAGTGATTCTTGCCTTCTGGTCCTCACACTTTACGTAGTCCCCTCCCATATCAAATAGTAATAGACTGACGTGAGTAACAAATAATATATTGAGAATGAAAGTGTGTGACACCTGAGGCTAAGCCATGAAAGACACTGCAACTTCAGCTTGCAGTCTTGGATCACTTGCTCTGCTGGAAGCCAGCAGTCATTTTGTGAAAACACTCATTCAGCCATACAGAAAAACCTACATACCAGGGAACTGAGCCCTCCTGTCAACATCCAGCCCCTACCAGCTAGCCACCTGCACGGACCTCCAGCCCCTTTGCAGATGACTGCAGCCCTGAATGACATCTTAATTACAACCTCATGAGAGTCTCTGAGCCAGAATCACTCATTTCACCTGGCCCTGAGTTCCTGATCCATGGAAACTATGCTAGATAAATGTTTATTGTTGCTTTAGGCTGTTACATTTTGGGGTAGTTTGTGATGCAGCAACAGATGACTAATACAGGGTTGGAAAGAGAAAATAAGACCAACTCTCTTTCTTCCTTTCTCCAAAACTGTAATAAATGTTTCTCTTTACTTTTTCTATTTAAAGGGCTTTAATAGTCTCTATGAGAGAAAAACATCTAAGACACTTGCCTCAGGAAAACCCTGTACAGTAAAAAGAAAACTGTATCACCCAAAATGAGTTTATTCATTTATTTATTCAACAAATACTGAGGGAGGAACCAAGATGGTGGAGTAGAAGGACGTGCTCTCACTCCCTCTTGCGAGAACACCAGAATCACAACGAGCTGCTGGACAATCATCGACAGGAAGACACTGGAACTCACCAAAAAAGATACCCTACATCCAAAGGCAAAGGAGAAGCTACAATGAGATGGTAGGAGGGGCGCAATCACAGTAAAATCAAATCCCATAACTGGTGGGTGGGTGACTCACAAATTGGAGAACACTTATACCACAGAAGTCCACCCACTGGAGTGAAGGTTCTGATCCTCACGTCAGGCTTCCCAACCTGGGAGTCTGGCAACGGGAGGAGGAATTCCTAGAGAATCAGACTTTAAAGCCTAGTGGGAATTGATTGCAGGAATTTGACAGGACTGGGGGAAACAGAGACTCCACACTTGGAGGGCACACACAAAGTAGTGTGTGCATCGGGACCCACAGGAAGGAGCAGTGACCCCAGGGGAGACTGAACCAGACCTACCTGCTAGTGTTGGAGGGTCTCCTGCAGAGGCAGGGGGTGGTGGCTCTGTTTCACCATGGGGACAAGGACACTGGCAGCACAAGTTCTGGGAAGTACTCCTTGGAGTGAGCCCTCTCATTGTATGTCATTAGCCCGACCAAAGAGCCCAGGTAGGCTCCAGTGTTGGGTTGCCTCAGGCCAAACCACCAGCCCCACACATCAAGAGTCAAGTGGATTAAAGTTTTACTGAGCTCTGCCCACTAGAGCAGCAGTCAGCTCTACCCACCACCAGTACATCCCGTCAAACCTCTTAGATAGCCTCATTCACCAGAGGGCAGACAGCAGAAGCAAGAACTACAATCCTGCAGCCTATGGAACAAAAACCACATTCACAGAAAGATAGACAAGATGAAAAGGCAGAGGGCTATGTACCAAAAGAAGGAACAAGATAAAGTCCCAGAAAAACAACTAAATGAAGTGGAGATAGGCAACCTTCCAGAAAAAGAATTCAGAATAATGATAGTGAAGATGATCCAGGACCTCAGGAAAAGAATGGAGGCAGAGATCAAGAAGATGCAAGAAATTTTTAACAAAGACCTAGAAGAATTAAAGAACAAACAAACAGAGATGAACAATACAGTAACTGAAATGAAAACTACACTAGAAGGAATCAATAGCAGAATAACTGAGGCAGAAGAACAGATATGTGACCTGAAAGACAGAATGGTGGAATTCACTGCTGTGGAACAGACTAAAGAAAAAAGAATGAAAAGAAATGAAGACAGCCTAACAGACCTCTGGGACAACATTAAATGCAAAAACATTCGCATTATAGGGGTCCCAGAAGGAAAAGAGAGAGAGAGAGGACCCGAGAAAATATTTGAAGAGATTATAGTTGAAAACTTCCCTAACATGGGAAAGGAAATAGCCATTCAAGTCCCAGAAATGCAGCAAGTCCCATACATGATAAACCCAAGGAGAAACATGCAGAGACACATGGTAATCATATTGGAAAAAATTAAATACAAAGAAAAATTAATGAAAGCAGCAAGGGAAAAATGACAAATACCATACAAGGGAACTCCCATAAGCTTAACAACTGATTTCTCAGCAGAAACTCTACAAGCCAGAAGGGAGTGGCATTATATACTTAAAGTGATGAAAGGGAAGAACCTACAACCAAGATTACTCTATCCCGCAAGGATCTCATTCAGAATTCGATGGAGAAATCAAAAGCTTTACAGACAAGCAAAAGCTAAGAAAATTCAGCACCAACAAACCAGCTCTACAACAAATGCTAAAGGAACTTCGTTAAGTGGGAAACACAAGAGGAGAAAAGGACCTACAAAAACAAACCCAAAACAATTAAGAAAATGGTCATAGGAACATACATATTGATAATTACCTTAAATGTGAATGGATTAAATGCTCCAACCAAAAGACACAGGCTTGCTGAATAGATACAAAAACAAGACCCATATATATGCTGTCTACATGAGACACACTTCAGACCTACGGACACATACAGACTGAAAGTGAGGGGATGGAAAAAGATATTCCATGCAAATGGAAATTAAAAGAAAGCTGGAGTAGCTATACTCATATCAGATAAAATAGACTTTAAAATAAAGAATGTTACAAGAGACAAGGAAGGACACTACATAATGATCAAGGGATCAATCCAAGAAGGAGCTATAACAATTATAAATATATATGCACCCAACACAAGAACACCTTAATACATAAGGCAACTGCTAACAGCTATAAAATAGGAAATCGACAGTAACATAATAATAGTGGGGGACATTAACACCTCACTTACACCAATGGACATATCATCCAAAATGAAAATAAATAAGGAAACAAAAGCTTTAAATGACACAATTCAGCAGATAGATTTAATTGATATTTATACGACATTCCATCCAAAAACAGCAGATTACACTTTCTTCTCAAGTGCGCACAGAACGTTCTCCAGGATAGATCACATCTTGGGTCACAAATCAACTCTTAGTAAATTTAAGAAAATTGAAATCATATCAAGCATCCTTTCTGACCACAATGCTATGAGATTAGAAATGAATTACAGAGTAAAAAACACAAACACATGGAGGCTAAAAAATACATTACTAAATAACCAAGAGATCATTGAAGAAATCAAGGAGGAAATCAAAAAATTCCTAGAGACAAATGACAATGAAAACACGATGATCCAAAACCTATGGGATGCAGCAAAAGCAGTTCTAAGAGGGAAGTTTATAGCTATACAAGCCTACCTCAAGAAACAAGAGAAATTTCAAGTAAACAATCTAAACTTACACCTAAAGGAACTAGAGAAAGAAGAACAAACAAACCCAAAGTTAGCAGAAGGAAAGAAATCATAAAGATCAGAGCAGAAATAAATGAAATGGAAACAAAGAAAACAATAGCAAAGATCAATAAAACTAAAAGCTGGTTCTCTGAGAAGATAAACAAAATTGATAAACCATTAGCCAGACTCATCAAGAAAAAGAGGGAGAGGACTCAAATCAATAAAATTAGAAATGAAAAAGGAGAAGTTACAACAGACACTGCAGAAGTACAAAGCATCCTAAGAGACTACTAAGCAACTCTATGCCAATAAAATGGACAACCTGGAAGAAATGGACAAATTCTTAGAAATGCACAAGCTTCCAAGACTAAACCAGGAAGAAACAAAAAATATGAACAGACCAATCACAAGTAATGAAATTGAAACTGTGATTAAAAATCTTCCAACAAACAAAAGTCCAGGACGAGATGGCTTCATAGGTGAATTCTATCAAACATTTAGAGAAGAGCTAACACCCATCCTTCTCAAACTCTTCCCAAAAATTGCAGAGGAAGGAACACTCCAAACTCATTCTATGAGGCCAACATCACCCTGATACAAAAACCAGACAAAGATACTACAAAAAAAGAAAATTACAGACCAATATCACTGATGAAATTAGATGTAAAAATCCTCAACAAAATACTAGCAAACAGAATCCAACAACACATTAAAAGGATCATACACCAAGATCAAGTGGGATTTGTCCCAGGGATGCAAAGATTCTTCAGTATACACAAATCAATCAATGTGATACACCATATAAACAAACTAAAGAATAAAAACCATATGATCGGGCTTCCTTGCTGGCACAGTGGTTGAGAGTCGGCCTGCCAATGCGGGGGACATGGGTTCGTGCCCCGGTCTGGGAAGATCCCACATGCCGTGGAGAGGCTAGGCCCGTGAGCCATGGCCGCTGAGCCTACGCATCTGGAGCCTATGCTCTGCAATGGGAGAGGACACAACAATAAGGGGCCTGCGTACCGCAAAAAAAAAAAAGACCATATGATCATCTCAATAGATGCAAACCAACTTTTGACAAATTTCAACACCCATTTATGATAAAAACTCTCCAGAAAGTGGGCATCAAGGGAAACTACCTCAACATAATGAAGGCCATATATGACAAACCCACAGCAAACATCATTCTCAATGGTGAAAAATTGAATGCATTTCCTCTAAGATCAGGAACGAGACAAGAATGTCCAGTCTCACCACTATTATTCAACATACTTTTGCAAGTCCTAGCCATGGCAATCAGAGAAGAAAAAGAAATAAAAGTTATGCAAATCAGAAAAGAAGAAGTAAAACTGTCACTGTTTGCAGATGACATGATACTATACATAGAGAATCCTAAAGATGCCACCAGAAAACTACTAGGGCTAATCAATGAATTTGGTAAAGTTGCAGGATACAAAATTAATGCACAGAAATCTCTTGCATTCCTATACATTAATGATGGAAAATCTGAAAGAGAAATTATGGAAACACTTCCATTTACCACTGCAACAAAAATAATAAAATACCTAGGAATAAACCTACCTAGGGAGTCAGAAGACCTGTATGCAGAAAACTGTAAGACACTGAGGAAAGAAATTAAAGATGATACCAACAGATGGAGAGATATACCATGTTCTTGGATTGGAAGAATCAATATTGTGAAAATGACTCTACTACCCAAAGCAATCTACAGATTCAATGCAATCCCTATCAAATTACCAATGGCATTTTTTATGGAACTAGAACAAATCATCTTAAAATCTGCATGGAGACACAAAAGACCGCGAATAGCCAAAGCAGTCTTGAGGGAAAAAAACGGAGCTGTAGGAATCAGACTCCCTGACTTCAGACGATACTACAAAGCTACAGTAATCAAGACAATATGGTACTGGCACAAAAACAGAACCACAGATCAATGGAACAAGATGGAAAGCCCAGATATAAGCCCACGCACCTATGGTCCACTAATCTATGACAAAGGAGGCAAAGATATACAATGGAGAAAAGAGTCTCTTCAATAAGTGGTGCTGGGAAAACTGGACAGCTACATGTAAAAGAATGAAATTACAGTACTCTATAACACCATACGCAAAAATAAACTCAAAATGGATTCGAGAGCTAAATGTAAGACGGTACACTATAAAACTCTTAGAGGAAAACATAGGAAGAACACTCTTTGACATAAATTACAGCAAGACCTTTTTTGCTCCACCTCCTAGAGTAATGGAAATAAAAACAATAATAAACAAATGGGACCTAATGAAACTTCAAAGCTTTTGCATAGCAAAGGAAACCATAAACAAGATGAAAAGACAACCCTCTGAATGGGAAAAAATATTTGCAAATGAAGCAATTGACAAAGGATTAATCTCCAAAACATGTAAACATCTCCTGCAGCTCAATATTAAAGAAACAATCAACCCAATCCAAAAATGGGCAGAAGAACTACATAGAAATTTCTCCAAAGAAGACATACAGATGGCCAACAAACACATGAAAAGCTGCTCAACATCACTAATTATTAGAGAAATGCAAATCAAAACTACAATGAATTATCACCTCACACCAGTTAGAATGGGCATCATCAGAAAATCTACAAACAACAAATGCTGGAGAGGGTGTGGAGAAAAGGGAACCCTCTTGTACTGTTGGTGGGAATGTAAATTGATACAGCCACTATGGAGAACAGTATGGAGGTTTCTTAAAAATCTAAAAATAGAATTACCATATGACCCAGCAATCCCACTACTGGGCATATACCCAGAGAAAACCATAATTCAAAAAGACACATGCACCCCAATGTTCATTGTAGCACTATTCACAATAGCCAGGTTATGGAAGCAAGCTTAATGCCCATCGACAGACGAATGGATAAAGAAGATGTGGTACATATATACAGTGGAATATTACTCAGCCATAAAAGGGAACGAAATTAAGTCATTTGTTGAGACGTGGACGGATCTAGAGACTGTCATACAGAGTGAAGTAAGTCAGAAAGAGAAAAACAAATATCGTATATTAACGCATGTATGTGGAACCTAGAAAAGTGGTACAGATGAGCCCCTTTGCAGGGCAGAAGTTGAGACACAGATGTAGAAAACAAACATATGGACACCAAGGGGGGGAAAACGTGGTGGAGTGGGGATGGTGGTGTGGTGAATTGGGCGATTGGGATTGACATGTACACACTGATGTGTATAAAATTGATGACTAACAAGAACCTGCAGTATAAAAAAACAAACAAAACAACTAATACTAAACTTTGAGTTATTTGTATGGAAATATGTTAATATAAATGTTTCAGACATTACATGAAATTTCTAAAAATTTTATATGTTCTGGTATAATGTTATAAGTCATAATTCTAGTTATTACTTTAAAATGTATATCTCAGAAATAACTAAATTTCCTTGTCAATTGCATTATTAATGAAGTTTCATCAAATCTTTAACCGTGGTCATTTTTACGTCTTTTGTCATTTACAGACAGTTCTGGGTGTACTCTGATGCTTTTGCAAAAATGTTCCTATAAAAGGGTTTCATCTTCAAGGAATTCATGGAAAAGATTCTGACAAGTGGAGAGAGGGGAAAGATGGCAGAAGAGTAAGACGCAGAGATCACCTTCCTCACCACAGATACATCAGAAATACACCTACACGTGGAACAACTCCTACAGAACACCTACAGAACGCTGGCAGAAGACCTCAGACCTCCCAAAAGGCAAGAAATTCCCCACGTACCTGGGTAGGGCAAAAGAAAAAAGAATAAACACAGACAAAGAATAGGGACGGGACCTGCACCAGTGGGAGGGAGCTGTGAAGGAGGAAAGGTTTCCACACACTAGGAAGCCCTTCGTGGGCAGAGACTGCGGGTGGCAGAGGGGGAAGCTTCGGAGTCGTGGAGGAGAGCCCAGCAACAGGGGTGCGGGGGGCAAAGCAGAGAGATTCCCGCACAGAGGATTGGTGCCGACCAGCACTCACCAGCCCAAAAGGCTTGTCTGCTCACCCGCCGGGATGGGTGGGGTCTGGGAGCTGAGGCTTGGGCTTCGGTCGGAGCCCAAGGAGAGGACTGGCGGCGTGAACACAGCCTGAAGGGGTAAGTGCACCACGACGAGCCTGGAGGGAGTCCAGGAAAAGGTCTGGAACTGCCGAAGAGGCAAGAGACTTTTTCTTGCCTCTTTGTTTCCTGGTGCGCGAGGAGAGGGGATTCAGAGTGCTGCTTAAAGGAGCTCCAGAGACGGCCGCGAGCCGCGGCTAACAGCGCGGACTCCAGAGACGGGCATGAGACGCTAAGGCTGCTGCTGCCGCCACCAAGAAGCCTGTGTGCGAGCACAGGTCACTCTCCACACCTCCCTTCCCGGGAGCCTGTGCAGCCCGCCACTGCCAGGGACCACTTCCCCGGGAGAACACACGGCGAGCCTCAGGCTGGTGCAACGTCACGCTGGCTTCTGCCGCCGCAGGCCCACTCCGCATCCGTACCCCGGCCTCCCCTGGCCTGAGTGAGCCAGAGCCCCCGAATCGCGGCTACTTTAACCCCGTCCTGTCTGAGCGAAGAACAGACGCCCTCCTGCGACCTACACGCAGAGGTGGGGCCAAATCCAAAGCTGAACCCCGGGAGCTGTGTAAACAAAGAAGAGAAAGGGAAATCTCTCCCAGCAGCCTCAGGAGCAGCGGATTAAATCTCCACAATTTGACGTACCCTGCATCGGTGGAATACCTGAATAGACAACGAATCATCCCAAATTGAGGAGGTGGACTTTGAAAGCAAGATATATTATTTTTTCCCCTTTTCCTCCTTTCGTGACTGTGTACGTGTATGCTTCTGTGTGAGATTTTGTATGTATAGCTTTGCTTTTACTATTTGTCCTAGGGTTCTGTCCATTTTTTTGTTTTTTTTTACTTAAAAAAATTTTTTTTTCTTAATAATTATTTTTTTAATAACTTTATTTTATCTTACTTTATTTTTCTTTCTTTTCTTTCTTTCTTTCTTTCTTTCTTTCTTTCCTTTCCTTTCCTCCCTTCCTCCCTTTCTCTCTTTCTCTCCTTCTCTCTTTCTCTCTTTCTTTTTCTTTCTACTTGTTCTCCCTTTTATTTGGAGCCGTGTGGATGAAAGGCTCTTGGTGCGGCAGCCAGGAGTCAGTGCTGTGCCTCTGATGTGGAACAGCCAACTTCAGGACACTGGTCCACAACCGACCTCCCAGCTCCACGTAATATCAAACAGCGAAAATCTTCCAGAGATCTCCATCTCAACACCAACACCCAGCTTCACTCAACGACCAGCAAACTACAGTGCTGGACACCCTATGCCAAACAACTAGCAAGACAGGAAAACTACCCACCCATTAGCAGAGAGGCTGCCTAAAGTCATAATAAGGCCACAGACACCCCCAAACACACCACCAGATGTGGACCTGCCCACCAGAAAGACAAGATCCAGCCTCATCCACCAGAACACAGGTACTAGTCCCTTCCACCAGGAAGCCTACACAACCCACTGAACCAAATTTAGCCACTGGGGGAAGACACCAAAAACAACGGGAACTAAGAACCTGCAGCCTGCAAAAAGGAGACCCCAAACACAGTAAGATAAGCAACATGAGAAGACAGAAAAACACACCGCAGATGAAGGAGCAAGATAAAAACCCACCAGACCTAACAAATAAAGAGGAAATAGGCAGTCTACCTGAAAAAGAATTCAGAATAATGATAGTAAAGATGATCCAAAATCTTGGAAATAGAATAGACAAAATGCAAGAAACATTTAACAAGGACCTAAAAAGGAAACAAGCAACAATGAACAACACAATAAATGAAATTAAAAATACTCTAGAAGGGATCAATAGCAGAATAACTGAGGCAGAAGAATGGATAAGTGACCTGGAAGATAAAATAGTGGATATAACTACTGCAGAGCACAATAAAGAAAACAGAATGAAAAGAACTGAGGACAGTCTTAGAGACCTCTGGGACAACATTAAACACACCAACATTCGAATTATAGGGGTCCCAGAAGAAGAAGAGAAAAAGAAAGGGACTGCCAAATATTTGAAGAGATTATACTTGAAAACTTCCCTAATATGGGAAAGGAAATAGTTAATCAAGTCCAGGAAGCACAAAGAGTCCCATACAGGATAAATCCAAGGAGAAACACGCCAAGACACATATTAATCGAACTGTCAAAAATTAAATACAAAGAAAACATATTAAAAGCAGCAAGGGAAAAACAACAAATAATATACAAGGGAATCCCCATAAGGTTAACAGCTGATCTTTCAGCAGAAACGCTGCAAGCCAGAAGGGAGTGGCAGGACATATTTAAAGTGATGAAGGAGAAAAACCTACAACCAAGATTACTCTACCCATCAAGGATCTCATGCAAAATTGATGGAGAAACTAAAACCTTTACAGACAAGCAAAAGCCTCTCAAGTTCAACACCACCAAACCAGCTTTACAACAAATGTTACAGGAACTTCTCTAGGCAAGAAACACAAGAAAAGGAAAACACCTAAAATAACAAACCCAAAACAATTAAGAAAATGGGAATAGAAACATACATATCAATAGTTACCTTAAATGTAAATTTAAATGCTCCTACCAAAAGACACAGACTGGCTGAATGGATACAAAAACAAGACCCATATATATGCTGTCTACAAGAGACCCACTTCAGACCTAGGGACACATACAGACTGAAAATGAGGGTATGGGAAAAGATATTCCATGCAAATGGAAATCAAAAGAAAGCTGGAATAGCAATTCTCATATCAGACAAAATAGACTTTAAAATAAAGACTATTACAAGAGACAAAGAAGGACACTACATAATGATCAAGGGATCGATCCCAGAACAAGATATAACAATTGTAAATATTTATGCACCCAACATAGGAGCACCTCAATACATAAGGCAAACACAGACAGCCATAAAAGGGGAAATCGACAGTAACACATTCATAGTAGGGGACTTTAACAACCCACTGTCACCCATGGACAGATCATCCAAAATGAAGATAAATAAGGAAACACAAGTATAAATGATACATTAAACAAGATGGACTTAATTGATATTTATAGGACATTCCATCCAAAAACAACAGAATACACATTTTTCTCAAGTCCTCATGGAACATTCTCCAGGATAGGTCATATCCTGGGTCACAAATCAAGCCTTGGTAAACTTAAGGAAACTGAAATTGTATCAAGTATCTTTTCCAACCACAACACTATGAGACTAGATGTCAATTACAGGAAAAGACCTGTGAAAAATACAAACACATGGAGGCTAAACAATACACTACTTAATAACGAAGTGATCAGTGAAGAAATCAAAGAGGAAATCAAAAAATGCCTAGAAACAAATGACAATGGAGACACGACAACCCAAAACCTATGGGATGAAGCAAAAGCAGTTCTAAGAGGGAAGTTTATAACAATACAATCCTACTTTAAGAAACAGGAAACATCTCAAATAAACAACCTAACCTTGCACCTAAAGCAATTAGAGAAAGAAGAACAAAAAATCCCCAAAGTTAGCAGAAGGAAAGAAATCACAAAGATCAGATCAGAAATAAATGTAAAAGAAATGAAGGAAACGATAGCAAAGATCAATAAAACTAAAAGCCAGTTCTTTGAGAAGATAAACAAAATTGAGAAACCATAAGCCATAAGCCATCAAGAAAAAAGCCATCAAACAATAAGCCATACTCATCAAGAAGAAAAGGGAGGGCTTCCCTGGTGGCGCGGTGGTTGAGAGTCCACCTGCCAATGCTGGGGACACGGGTTCAAGCCCCGGTCCGGGAAGATCCCACATGCTACGCAGCGGCTGGGCCCGTGAGCCATGGCCGCTGAGCCTGCGTGTCCAGAGCCTGTGTGTCCAGAGCCTGTGCTTCGCAATGGGAGAGGCCACAACAATGAGAGGCCCACATACCACCCCCCAAAAAAAAGAAGAAAAAAAGGGAGAGGACTCAAATCAATACAATTAGACATGAAAAAGGAGAAGTAACAACTGACACTGCAGAAATACAAAAGATCATGCGAGATTACTACAAGCAACTCTATGCCAATAAAATGGACAACCTGGAAGAAATGGACAAATTCTTAGAAATGCACAATCTGCCAAGACTGAATCAGGAAGAAACAGAAAATATGAATAGACCAATCACAAGCAGTGAAATTGAAACTGTGATTAAAAATCTTCCAACAAACAAAAGCCCAGGACCAGATGGCTTCACAGGCGAATTCTATCAAACATTTAGAGAAGAGCTAACACCTATCCTTCTCAAACTCTTCCAAAATATAGGAGAGGGAGGAACACTTCCAAACTCATTCTACGAGGCCACCATCACCCTGATACCAAAACCAGACAAAGATGTCACAAAGAAAGAAAACTACAGGCCAATATCACTGATGAACACAGATGCAAAAATCCTCAACAAAATACTATCAAACACAATCCAAGAGCACATTAAAAGGATCATACACCATGATCAAGTGGGGTTTATTCCAGGAATGCAAGGATTCTTCAATATATGCAAATCAATCAACGTGATACATCATATTAACAAATTGAAGGAGAAAAATCATATGATCATATCAACAGATGCAGAGAAAGCTTTCGACAAAATTCAACATCCATTTATGATAAAAACCCTGCAGAAAGTAGGCATAGAGGGAACTTTCCTCAACATAATAAAGGCCATATATGACAAACCCACAGCCAACATCGTCCTCAATGGTGAAAAGCTGAAAGCATTTCCACTAAGATCAGGAACAAGACAAGGTTGCCCACTCTCACCACTGCTATTCAACATAGTTTTGGAAGTTTTAGCCACAGCAATCAGAGAAGAAAAGGAAATGAAAGGAATCCAAATCGGAAAAGAAGAAGTAAAGCTGTCACTCTTTGCAGATGACATGATACTATACATAGAGAATCCTAAAGATGCTACCAGAAAACTACTAGAGCTAATCAATGAATTCAGTAAAGTAGCAGGATACAAAATTAATGCACAGAAATCTCTGGCATTCCTATACACTAATGATGAAAAATCTGAAAGTGAAATCAAGAAAACACTCCCATTTACCATTGCAACAAAAAGAATAAAATATCTAGGAATAAACCTACCTAAGGAGACAAAAGACCTGTATGCAGAAAACTATAAGACACTGAGGAAAGAAATTAAAGATGATACAAATAGATGGAGTGATATACCATGTTCTTGGATTGGAAGAATCAACATTGTGAAAATGACTCTACTACCCAAAGCAATCTACAGATTCAATGCAATCCCTATCAAACTACCACTGGCATTTTTCACAGAACTAGAACAAAAAATTTCATAATTTGTATGGAAACACAAAAGACCCCGATTAGCCAAAGCAATCTTGCAAAAGAAAAACAGAGCTGGAGGAATCGGGCTCCCTGACTTCAGACTATACTACAAAGCTACAGTAATCAAAACAGTATAGTACTGGCAGAAAAACAGAAATATAGATCAATGGAACAGGACAGGAAGCCGAGAGATAATTCCACGCACATATGGTCACCTTATCTTTGATAAAGCAGGCAGGAATGTACAGTGGAGAAAGGACAGCCTCTTCAATAACTGGTGCTGGGAAAACTGGACAGCTACATGTAAAAGGATGAGATTAGAACACTCGCTAACACCATACATAAAAATAAGCTCAAAATGGATTAAAGACCTAAATGTAAGGCCAGAAACTATCAAACTCTTAGAGGAAAACATAGGCAGAACACTCTATGACATAAATCACAGCAAGATCCTTTTTGACCCACCTCCTAAAGAAATGGAAATAAAAACAAAAATAAACAAATGGGACATAATGAAACTTAAAAGCTTTTGCACAGCAAAGGAAACCATAAAGAAGACCAAAAGACAACCCTCAGAATGGGAGAAAATATTTGCAAATGAACTAAATGACAAAGGATTAATCTCCAAAATTTCCCAGCAGCTCATGCAGCTCAATAACTAAAAAAACAAACAACCCAATCCAAAAATGGGTAGATGACCTAAACGACATTTCTCCAAAGAAGATATACAGATTGCCAACGAACACATGAAAGAATGCTCAACATCATTAATCATTAGAGAAATGCACATCAAAACTACAATGAGATATCATCTCACACCATTCAGAATGGCCATCATCAAAAAATCTAGAAACAATAAATGCTGGAGAGGGTGTGGAGAAAAGGGAACACTCTTGCACTGCTGGTGGGAATGTGAATTGGTTCAGCCACTATGGAGAACAGTATGGAGGTTCCTTAAAAAACTACAAATAGAACTACCATATGACCCAGCAATCCCACTACTGGGCATATACCCTGAGAAAGCCATAATTCAAAACGAGTCACATACCAAAATGTTCATTGCAGCTCTATTTACAATAGCCAGGACATGGAAGCAACCTAAATGTCCATTATCAGATGAATGGATAACGAAGATGTGACACATATGTACAATGGAATATTACTCAGCCATAAAAAGAAACGAAACTGAGTTATTTGTAGTAGGTGGATGTACCTACAGTCTTTCATACAGAGTGAAGTAAGTCAGAAAGAGAAAGACAAGTACCGTATGCTAACACATACATATGGAATCTAAGAAAAAAAAATGTCATGAAGAACCTAGGGGTAAGACAGGAATAAAGACACAGACCTACTAGAGAATAGACTTGAGGATATGGGGAGGGGGAAGGGTAAGCTGTGACAAAGCGAGAGAGAGGCATGGACATATACACACTACCAAACGTAAAACAGATAGCTAGTGGGAAGCAGCCACATAGCACGGGGAGATCAGCTCGGTGCTTTGTGACCACCTAGATGAGTGGGAGGGAGGGAGATGGAAGAGGGAAGAGATATGGGAACATATGTGTATGTATAACTGGTTCACTTTGTTATAAAACAGAAATTAACACACCACTGTAAAGCAATTATACTCCAATAAAGATGTTAAAAAAAAAAAAAGACTCTGACAAGTACAGGTTTCTGGTAACTGACTATACTGCTGAACTGGATGAATAAGCATTTTCAGAACTCTAATGGAAAACTGATGAATTCATAAAAGTGCTAACAAAAGATCAAGATAAAAAAAATAATTACATGGGACTGAGTGAACTGATGAGGATGATTATAATTTTTGTGACTTTCTGTTTGAATAAAAAAAAAAGTTCCAGAAGGACTCAGAGGCAAAAAATATACAAATCAATTTTCACTGCAAAGTAAAGGAGCTGTTACAGTGGTGGATTACTGGACCGAATGTCAATATTATGACATAGTATGAGTGTGTTTCGTGTTTGGTAATTGCAATCATTGTTGCTTTTGTTGTGGTCATCCATTTACAATGCCTGGTGTCAGTTCATTTATCTCTTGTAAAAATATAATACAATGTGTGTGTGTAAAAAAAGAAAAACAAATACTGTGCATAATACTATATATGTCAGACACTATGCTAAGTTAGAGAAGTACAACACTAAACAAGAGAGCCATGAATGCTGCCTCATGGAATTTACATTATAATAGGTAAAATGCACAGTAAGCAAGTAAATAAATAACTCAAATTCTGATAAGTGCCAGGAGTCCCTCAAATGGAGTGTTGCAATGTGGAATGGGGGAAATAAAATACTTTACATAGTGCGATAGGTAAGGCCTCTCTGAGGAGATGACATCTAACACTTAAAGGACAGGAAAAAATAGTCACTGAAAGAAAACTGGGAAGGTCAATCCAGGAAGTGAGAATAGCATACCCAAAGGTCATGAGGTACAGAGACATAATGAATGAACTGAAAAGCCAGAATGACCAGAGTCCAATGTGTGAGGAGGACAGTAACATGAGATAAGGTAGGAGCTCGTTCATTTTTCTTCCACTATGAAAATAATCCCACTCACACACAAGGCCTGCTTTAGATGGTCCCTCTCCTTCACACCTAAAGAAATATAGACTGAGGTAAGACATGGGACCAAACCACGCATCAAACTTGAGCACTCAGATTTCCCACTCCTCCAAGCCCCAACCAAAGGTCTTTGTCCCTCTGCCAGGATATCTTGGATTTCTAGACTTGCAATATCAATGCACGTCCCTATAGAAGGTCTCCATACCCCTATGAAGGTGGAGTCCAGTCTTAATGCTGGAGAAATGTACAGGAATATGTATACAGCTCAAAAGACTAAATTTGAGGGGAAACCTAGGGCATGTTGGATTTAACAATTATTGGAGACATAAAAAGTTTACTTGAAAAGTTCCTGGCACTTCTCAGGGGATTGTGTGACAGCTTTGGAGTTTGAAGATCAATTTTCCTGAGTGTTCAGACTTAAAATTCTGTCTCTCTGTAAGACCTTTCAGACTGTTTGCTGAAGAAAGAGGCTGTGAAATGTAAAGGCTGGAAGTCACATTGTAGCACTGCTTGCTGGCCAGGTGCTGAGGGGCCCCATGCTATTTATCTAGCCACATAGTAATGCCCTTTCCAATCCCAAATTCATTCTCATCTCTAGAAGATTATTGAAATGGGACTTGTGAGATATACAGTCTATTTCAACAAACAGCAATCTAATTCTTCCTTTACACATTCCAGGGAAGGATTAAAAAAAAGATCACCTTGCCAGCTGGTACACAAGCTGCAGTGCACTGAAGCTCACAAGCATCCTAACTGCCAAAAGGACACTGAGGGGATTTTAATATATACAGTGTGGATGTGTCAGAAGAAGCATCTTATGAGGAGTTTAATCTGTTCATTTGAAAGAGTGCAGCAGGAACGGTCCCATGGGGCTCACCTCCAGGGCAGGCGATGCTTTCACTCTAAAGAATCTCACTTGATGAGAATCAATACGCGAGTGCTTGGTCTTGACTACAAATAGTTCATTACAAACTGAGAAAGAAGCCGGCAGCTCCATTTTGCCTTCTTCCCAGCTTTCATGGTCCTAACTTCCCCCATGTCAGAAAAGCCCACAATTATTTGACATACAAGAATGTATGAGGTACTTAAAAAGCCAGAAATCTCACGTTGAAATTTCTAATTACAGGGGAACAGGTGTCTGGCATTTTTTAGACCCTGGTGCCGGTTTACAGTGGGACCAGCATGCCCTTTGTGCTGTCCTCTCTTCTAGAACTCGTCCAAATGCACGGGCTGAGGCTGCCAGTCCCTAGAGAATGCTTAACGTGCCACAGTGTGGCCTCCTAGAGATACGGATACTCTCCTGGACACGAATTAGAAAACCTTGACCAGGATGACAAGTAGCAAATGCACTGTCAGCCACGGGCTATTCCTGTCCCTGAAGTTGCTGGCCATCCTCAAAATGGAGACAGCCACACACATGCCACCTGAAGCCCCTAAAACACACTTGAAAACAGGGTCCCTCAGTCCCTTTGATTCCATCTACTGTCACTTTACTTTGGAGGGCAGTATTACTTCTTTTCCTTACTGAGCCTTTTGTTAAGTTATAACATACATTTGGGACAGTGCAAAAATCTTCAGTGTACAGGTTGATGAATAACCACAAAGTGAACATAGTCATGTAACCACTGGCCTCTTTACTCATCATCACTTCCCCACTCTCTTCTCAGAGTTAACCACCACCCTATCTTCTAATGCCATCAGTTACTTTCACTTGGTTTTGAACTTTATACAAATGGAATCATATTATCCATACTGTTTTTTAATCTGGGTTCCTTAACTCAACACTATGTGAGACTGATCTGCGTTATTACACGTACCTGTAGTTTGTTCCTTCTTATTGCTGTGTAATGTATCATTATATGAATATACCACACCTTACTTATCCTTCCTACTGTTATTAGACATCTGAATTGTTTTCGGCTTTGTGCTATTTTGATAATGTTGCTAAGAATGTTTACGCACATATGTAGACATTGTTGTAAGGCATGTGCATAGGAGTAGAATTACTGGCTTTTAAGGTATGCACATAATTAGAACTTCTTCTTAATATTTTTGCCCTGGAAGATACTTTGCACTTTATCTTCCAGAAAAACATCAACTCTCCAATGCCTCCTCTTTGGCCAGTTTGTTCTTGGAGCTATGCTCAATACTATAGAATGATAGTGAGCTAACAGACAGTTATTGTCCTTGGGCACTTGTGCTCTCAGCTGTCCTTCTCAGGAGATAACCACAAAGCATTTCTGACCGGGAGTCTGACCAATCAGCGAGTGTTCTCCTGCTGCCACAGCCCCTTTGCTTGAGGTAGCATCCATACCATGTGCCCTTCCATGACCTTACCCTCTGGGATTTTCTGTCCCTTTCATACTCCCCTCTTACCGAAATCACATACTACAGTATCAGAATTACACAATGAAGCAAGCTCTGAGCAATTTTAATCACTATAAATGTCCTTCCTTAAGAAACATTACACCCCACCTCCAAGGGAAGCAGCATGCTAACCATGTAAAGAATCACGCTGACTCCGTTTCCACATGGCTCACCATCTTCCTCTGAAGACAGGATTCCTAAGCACTGACCCCAGCTTGCCCTGGATGTGGCATGACCTCTAAGAAGGTAACTCTAAGAGCAGAAGGAGAAAAAACCACCAGCTTCTACTTACACAAGGGTGGGATTTACTGACTGTTAAATAAATAACACTGGTTAAAAACTTAGTGTAAATATCAAAAAAAAAATTTATCTTTATTATCCACCCCTAATCCTTTAGCATACTTGCACTTAAATACCTATTTACTCTTAAGAAGAAACAGTTTACAACATCTCAGAACACTTTTAGAGTATCTCATAATCCCCAGTTGGTAAATTATTCATTTTTAACAGAAAATCTCTTCACTCACCCCACTTAGTCTCATATTAAGAACCACTGATGAACAGTCTCATAACAGTAACATTTTACATAATTAAAATTGCTTTTAAGCCACTGTTTTCCCTTCCTTCCACTAAATAATGCCAAAGTCTTTATCATCTCAGAATGGGTTCTAGTAGTCAATTATCTACTCATTGCCATTCTTCTAATCTAGCTATCCAAGTTCTTCCTAGCTCTCAAAATTAGAGCTCCAAATTGTCGAGTCATTTAATTATAATTAACCAACACCAAAACCCATACCACTCATTTATTTATTCATTCATTCAATAAATAAATGAAATATTTTGGGACTTCCCTGGTGGCACAGTGGTTGAGAATCCGCCTGCCAATGCAGGGGACACGGGTTCAAGCCCTGGTCCAGGAAATCCCACATGCCGCGGAGCAACTAAGCCCGTGCGTCACAACTACTGAGCCTGCGCTCTAGAGCCCACGTGCCACAACTACTGAAACCCGCACACCTAGAGCTCATGCTCTGCAGTAAGAGAAGCCACTGCAGTGAGAAGTCCGCGCACCGCAACAAAGAGTAGCCCCCGCTCACTGCAACTAGACAAAGCCTATGCGCAGCAATGAAGACCCAACGCAGGCATAAATAAACAAACAAACAAATAAATAAATGTTTTGAACTTACTATGAGTTGAGAGCTTGAGATTCAGAGTAGAACCAGACAGATGAGTCCCTCATCTCATGGAGCACACTTCCTAAAATATATTAGAAGACAAATTTAAATGTGAAACTTATAAAGGCTATGAGGAAAATAAAACCAAATGCTGGCCTAAATAATGGACTGGGATAGGGACTGCTTAAGATAACATGACTGGGGAAAGTCTTTCTGAAGAGGTAACACTTAGACTGAACTCTAAATGATCTCAGGAGGCAGACATGAAAAGGTGTGTGGAAAAGTATTCCAGGCAAAGGATACAGCCTACGTACAATAGGATACAGCCCTGAGATGGGAAGGTCAGTGTGACTACAGCTTGATCTGCAAAGATAAGAGAGCAGTGAGGGGAGGCAGATGGGAACCAGATCAAATCCACCTTGTTGAACATTGTTAGGAGTTCATCTTGCAAGTTCCATAGGGTAGTGATTCCATTAATGAAAGATCGTATATATGTTTTTCCCTGGATAGTAAATGCCAAGAGTATGATCCCATCTGATCCTATCACTATTGTGTACTCTCTTCCACTTTGTGGTTTCCAGTATTCCCAAGGTCTCTCTGCCATTGGCATCTCTAGCCCCCTGGTAGTTCTCTTCCATCTTTGAGCTCCTCTTCTGAAACATAATGTTCAGATCAATCATTTTTTACAAGGCAAGATTTAATTCTAACATAACTGAACAGCTGAGGTGCAATCCACATAGTTTTTCACATGTAATTATTCTTCTCTCGGCCAACAGGAAGCAATAGTTAAGAGCTTAGGCTTTAGATTATCAAAACCATGTTCTATTTCTGTTTTTGACACTTTTACTGTGTGTACCTAGTGCATTACTTTATCTGTCTGAGTTTTTTTGGTCTGAAAAATGGATAGTAGGCTATATCCCTACCTCAGAATTGTAAGTTTTGATGGAGATAATACACAGTAATCCTCAGCAGATGGCCACTAATAATAATGCTGTTCAACAAGCAAAAACCATAGAACTTTGCAGTAAAAAGAGATGATGGCTCTTACCTTATCAATTTCTCTCATTTTGTATTTAAGCCTTTCTGAAAATAAAATAACTGTCAGTGGTAACTTCCTTCCTTCTTTCCTTCCTTCCTTCCTTAGAAGTAAACCAGATTTCCCTAGCCAATATTCTCATGGAGAAATAATTCAACTATTCACTGCTGGCTTTAGCTTTGAGGTTGGGCTATAGGAACCACACAGTCATTACTTAAATAAATCACAGATACAGTCTTATTCCTGATGGGGCAAATTGTGATTGGAGTAGTGTATGATTTAATAAATGCTACTCATTAAAGCTTGAGAGACTCAGAAACATGAACTCTACTTTTTATTCAATTTGTTAAGTGGGAAAAGACAATAAGAAGATGTGATTTCCATACAGATCTTACCCACCAAATGTGGACTGTAATTTATAGACAAAACTCAGACAAGGAAATAAATTGTAGGCGATAGAAGAGCTGTAGTAAGCAAATATTGGGGCTTCGTGGATATGTCAACTAAGGGCTAACATCTAGAGAAGTAGCTGTTGGGGCATGGAATTGTGTGAAGCCCACTTATTCCAAGTGCCTGTCACTGGCAAGTTTTCACATAGTTATCACACAGACATGAATTTAGCTATATAAGCGTTAAGCGAAAAAATCCTGAACCTTTAGTGAAAGTTTAACAAGTGGGCTTTTACATGAACTCTGAGTATTGTACCCATATCTAATCCTTATTGCTGGCTTTTAAAATTATTTTATTATTTATTTATTACATAAGCAAACGGCAACCACAGAAGAAAAACAGAAAGTATAGATTAGCAAAAGGAAATTCATTCATAATTTTCCCACTCAGAAAGAACGATTATTAACATCATGCTCTTTACCCACACACATATACACATTAATTCTTCACACATATATTTTACCTAAAGAGATATATCAAAGGAAATTGAGACAAATTTCTAAACCTAATACTTTGTCACACCAAACAAAAAATAATTATCACAAATGAAAAACACGTTTCATATGGAGAACTTCAAATTTTCACAGTTATTGTTTACTACATAGTCATCCCTCAGTCTCCAAGGGAGACTGGTTCAGGAACCCCTCCTTCTCCAAAGGTACCAAAATCTGCAGATGCTCAATCCCCTCTATAAAATGATGTAGTTATTTGCCTGTAATCTATGCGCATGCTCTTGTATACTTTAAATCATCTCTAGATTACTTATAATACCTAATTCAATGTAAGTGCTATGTAAATTGTTGCTGGCATGCAGCAAATTCAACTTTTGCTTTTTGGAACTTTCTGGAATTTTTTTTCAAACATTTTTGATCCACGGTTGAATCCGAGCATTCAGAACCCATGGATATGGAGAGCCAACTGTACTCAATTGATTAACAACTCCTTTTCTTCAGGAATGTATAAAGGGGTTATGACAACAAATTCCATTCTAATTCAGTAAGACTTTACCAAAAACTTTTTAGTGTGGGGAAATACAAAATAAGTGTCTATGCTTTTGAGGAAATATATCTGCAGGGAACACACACACACAAACCTCAATTATTTGGGCAGAATAATTGGTAAGGGGCAAGAAAAACACATTGAGTTTCTGGAGCTGACGAGGTCAATGTCCATCTTTTTCAAAGTCTTAGCTATGAAGTTGGAATACTACTACCTTCTCCTCCTTTCCTCACAAGAGGAAAGATAGTGTGTAAAATCCATTACACACTTTGCATTCTCAAGATTTTTCTGAGTTTTCTATCACCTACTTTTTATTCCAGTTTGCTGGACAGATGGGATTTCTAAGTTAGTTTGCAGATACAGACTCAACCAAGAAGGCAAATATTTACATGTTAAATGTCTTTTTGATTTGTCATGAAGGGCAACTGATGCAGCCACTTTCAATCCCTTTTTAATTTTAACCTCCATTTAATTTTTTCTAATTTGCTTTAATATTTATTTGTTTTATTATGTATGGCAACCCTTGTTAAGATGTCCTATACACTGCTGCACCCATTGGCTAGAATCCTCATCCCCTCTCCTTCACCTATTACCTCCTGTCTTCCTGTTCTGAACCCAATTATCCTTTCCTCAGGGAGAACTTCGTTTATGCCCTCAAGATTCTCCAACTTCATGGTCTCATAGCCCCATTTACATACTCTCTCAAATTCTCATCTCAGTGTAATTTTAGATTTATTCGGGTGATGATTCACTAGTGCTTTTCTCCCTCACCAGACTATAAGCTCAAGTTTTTGGTCACAACTGTATTCGCAGTGCCCAGCGCAGTGCACAGAACATGGGAATATTTAACAAATGTTTGTTTGATAAAATTTCCTGAGACAACAGATATTTTTTTTAACCTAATTTGATTGCATCCCCAATCTTTATTCAGTGCTGTCTATAAGGTAGATGTAGCATATGCTAAATGCATGGCTTTCAATAAGTCGACACTAAGGAACTACTACACATTTGCATGACTATAATTTTTCAAGATTCATAAGTAATATCTTTTTACCCATTCTACATCTAAAGTGAGTAATCCCTTTTTAACAAGAACAGCTTGCTCTAAACCTGGTTCAGTCATAGCAGTACAAACAATAGGCTCTGTATCCTGTATTATCACCAAAACAGGAATAGAGTAAATCTTTACTCTCTGTCCATGGCTTATGGAAAGATCTGACTCTGAATTTAGCAATGATTTATCTTATACCTAAGAAATAGGAGTACCAAATTAGCTCACGGCCCTGATATAAAAGAAGAATCTAAAAATTCTATTAAAAGTTGTTGCCAGGGCTTCCCTGGTGGCGCAGTGGTTGAGAGTCCGCCTGTCGATGCAGGGGACACGGGTTCGTGCCCCAGTCCGGGAAGATCCCACATGCCGCGGAGCGGCTGGGCCCGTGAGCCATGGCCGCTGAGCCTGCGCGTCCGGAGCCTGTGCTCCGCAATGGGAGAGGCCACAACAGTGAAAGGCCCGTGTACAGCAAAAAAAAAAAAAAAAAGTTGTTGCCATTTATTCACTTGCTAGTTGACACATTTTTAATTTAAATTGACTTTATAAAAATCATCTTGCTTTTCCTTGTGGTTTCAAATAAAACTCATTTAATTAATACAATTACATGTTATTATCCAAAATTATCTATTCATCATAAACTTTGAGCATCTAATGTAAATCAGCCACAACACTGAGTGTTGACACAATTAAAGAAATCCAGCCTAGACAACAGTTTCTACATTTCATTCACTTCTCTTTCTCTAAAACATCAAGAGTCCAAGAACTTAGTTCACTACAACCTTTATTACAATACTTTTTATCATCTCATTCTCTAGTACTTCAAAATTCCCAAGTCTCTCCCTCTCTTTCACTCCTAGAGAATATTATAGTTTATAAGCACTCAAAACTCATCTCCTTTGATAAATAGTAAGAAGCTCTTAGCATGATCTAATTCTTCAGTAACTTGGTTACTGAAGAAAGGTGTATGTGTGTATGTGTGTGTGTGTGTGTGTGTGTGTGTGTGTGTCAGTGAGTCTGTGTGTCATTATAGGGGTGTGTGTGTGTGTGTGTGTGTGCTGGGTATGTGTCCCAGAGATCCACAGCTCGGGCACAAATAAGAAAGAGGAAGGGACAGTGCCATCAAAGAGAGAGCACCACAAGGGAGAATGTGAAAGTGAGTCCTGATAGCTTCTTTTTCCAAATCCCAAGCCCCTTTATACTATCACCTTTCTGTTGCAACATACACAGCCATGGGCATTTTGAGCAGCACAGTAACATCGTCTTTCAAATTCATGTCCTAAATCATGATATCATGCTTCAGTGTCCTGAGGCAGCATGGGAGGTAGTTTTCCTAATCTTTCCCTATGATCTCTCGATCGACACTCAGCTTGGATCTTTCTGAAGTTCCCAAACTCCTTTCTCGCCTGTCTGAACAGTAGCCAACTTAGACTTGTATTCATACATGCATATGGAATTATGTAGATTTTTGTGGGTATATTTATATACATGGTGTCATACTATATATATTCTGCAACTTGCTGTTTTCATGTCTTAGAGATTTTTCCATATCAGTATATTTTTACCTACCTCATTATTCCATGGAATTGCATAGAAAAAACACATGTACCATGTCATTTTAACCAGCATTCATTGATAGGAAAAAGATCACAACAAAAATGCCTATTAGAAAAAATGCTGTAGTAACACCCTTGTACAGGATCCTGTCTCATAGGCATGAGTGTTTCATTATGGCTAATGTTTCTCAAAACTGGCTTTACATAAGAATCATCTGTGGAGCTTTTAAAAATACTGCTGCTCGGGCTTCCCTGGTGGCACAGTGGTTGAGTGTCCGCCTGCCGATGCAGAGGACACGGGTTCGTGCCCCGGTCCGGGAAGATCCCACATGCCGCGGAGCGGCTGGGCCCGTGAGCCATGGCCGCTGAGCCTGCGCGTCTGGAGCCTGTGCTCCGCAACGGGAGGGGCCACAGCAGTGAGAGGCCCGCGTACCGCAAAAAAAAAAAAAAAAAAAAAAAAAAAAATACTGCTGCCCATGCTCCCCTCCCCAACCTGACCAGTTAGATCAGAATTTCTGAAAGTGGAACCCAAGCATGGGGATTTAGTAAAATCTCCCTAAGTAATTTTAATATCCAACCAGGGTAGAGAGTCATTACTAATTGTCAAGAATTCGAATTGCTGACTTGAAGGATATATACATTTTACATTTTGAACTCATTTTACAAATGGTTAAATTCCATATAATACAAGTTTTGTACTATCATTACTTCTTCTGCTCCAAGTCTCAGAAAATCTAAAAGTATAAACCAAGTACTAGGAAAGGGTCTCCTTTTCAGCTAAAATGGTAGCTCCCCAGAGATCTAAAGTGGGTGTCCACCCCATCTCAAATAAATATTTTCACAGCACTTGGTTTGCTTTCTCTATCAGTTGTGACAATTTGCCATCATTTCATTTTGTTGATTACTGTCTTTCACAGCCCCCAATCTTCAGCAGAACTCCAAGAGAACAGGAACCAAATCCATATTGTTCACCCAGTAAGCCTAATGCTATTATAACAGGGCCTAGCGTATTACAGGTGGTCAATATGTGTGATAAATAAATCCCTGTGGTTGCCTGGTCAGTGGATAATCATGTTAGGTTGTGATAAGGAAGTGAAGGGGAAATACTGTCTGCTCTCATTTTCCAGGCCCAAACTTTCCAAATAGAAAACAAATATTTTATCTTAGCCAAAAAGAACCTAAAAACCTACACAATCATTTAAGAAAAAGATTGATGTGTGTTGAATCTTGACCATGTAGTAAAAAAAAAAAAATACAAAGGGATTAGAAGGTAGAATGTGATGAACCACCTTCAGTAGTGAATTTGCCCTTTCTCTGCCATTCCCTGCACTTTGATAAGACTCTGAAAAATGTATACAGTAAATGGTACAGTTAAGCATGAGAAACACTTGGAGATCTGAGCACAGGGCAAATCAGCTGCCACTAAGAACATGATTCCTCAGCTGTTACCCTTCTTTCTCCTCACAAGTAAGACTTGTCACATGGGCCTACAAAAAGGAAGGGTCAAGAGAGAAATTCCACTTTGATTCTGATTATTATATTAAATTACTTAGGATCATAGTTGCAGATAGGCTCTAAATTCTTCTTTCTCTGCATATAATTTCTGTGTGTAACTAGTAACACCTAACAAAGTAACATTTAGTGATATATCGTGTCCAATAGGACTAACCATCTCAAAAAAGGCCTCAGTGCTATAAATTGTGTACACCTTTAGACCTTCCTTCTATAATATGCCTGGCCAAAACATAAAGATTGTTGACTAAGTAGGAATGAGATCTTACACCTCCTTTCTTTGAAGCTTCAGGGTGGATTAGTTTTACTTCTTTTAGTTCATGGGTTTTTTAAATAAATTATTTCTTTCAGGATAGTTGTAGATTTATAGAAAAGTTGAGGGGAGATCCCATGTACTCCACACCCAGTTTCCTCTATTCTTATCATCTTACTTTAATATGGTACATTTGTCATAATTAATGAACCAATATTGATACACTAATATTAGCTGAAGTCCATGCTTTATTCAAATTTCCTTTATTCAACTTTATTTAGAAACTTTATTCAAGTTTCTACCTAATGTCCCTTTTTTATTCTAGGATTCCAACTCGGATACCACATTTACTCGTCATGTTTCCTTAGGCTCCTCTAGGCTGTGAAAGTTTCTTAGACTTTCCTTGTTTTTGATAATCTTGACTATTTTTTAAAGTGCTCCTCAGGAATTTTGTAAAATGTCCCTCAATTTCAGTTTGGTGTTTTTCACATGATTAGACTATGTTGTGGGTTTTGAGGAGGAGCCTGTCAAACACCACCTCAGCCTCATGGTCAAGGTTAATATCAAGAGTAATGTCATGTTGATAGCATGTACCCTCGATAAGATATGAATGGCACTGTACCTTTGTGATTTCCACTTTTCAAGAAGAAAACTTTACACCAACATATTTTTCCTCTGTGAATTTATAAACCTACGGTACATTATTTCCTAACACAAAGGATTTAGACATACAGTGAGATCAAGCCATTCCCCCCCTTAATATGAAATAAAGTGTTCCAATTTCAAATCGTTTTGCTCAGAAGACATAAAGCTCTTTTACTTGTAAGCCTGTCACAGATATTAAGGGATGTCTGCACATGGAGCAAAGTATTAATATAGGCTGTGAGTTAAAGTTACAGCATAGCCATCACTCAGTAATTCATTTGATAATCCAAAGGAAAACAAACTGGTGGACAAATTTCTGCTATTTACAAAAACAGTTTCTATTATAAAACACTGCATTATTTTCTTAATTCTAATTATTTAAATTTGAGACAAGGAATATGCTTAGGTGAAATATGTTCTGATTCTCATGACTGTCTTACATGTCAGAAATGAGTATGAGCAGCTAATTTAGGTAATAATTGAGCCCTTGATGTGGGGTAGCATGGGGGAGGGAGCTAATAAAAAAGCTTCTCCTGAACCTATGTGGATAACATAATCCAGTAGATCAGGCCACTATGTGAGATCAGACTAACTGCGGGTCAGTGGTGACTTAATGAATGATTGCTCATATGAGTCTTAATCCCTCTTAGCTATAATATATGGAGAGGAATAGTGACCTTCCCCAAGTTGGGGAATGCTTTTATATCAGACCAAAAGTAAATGGCTAATAAATCTATATCTTTAAACACAATTATATTCAACAATTAGAATATATAATGTGTGTGTTTACACATATACACTTATATATGTATACTTTATAAGTAAACATACATATAATGTTTATATATTCTTATATATGTAATGTGTAAATTTGCTCTTTTAAAATCCCAAACTTGGGACTTCCCTGGTGGCGCAGTGGTTGGGAGTCCACCTGCCGATGCGGGGGATGCGGGTTCGTGCCCCGGTCTGGGAGGATCCCACATGCCGCGGAGCGGCTGGGCCTGTGAGCCATAGCCGGTGAGCCAGCGTGTCCGTGTCCGGAGCCTGTGCTCTGCAACAGGAGAGGCCGCAACAGTGAGAGGCCCGCGTACCGCAAAAAAAAAAATCCCAAACTTGCTACTGGATTTTTTTGGTTTTGTTTTTGTTTGTTGGCTTTTTACTGATTAATGACTACTCAGTAATTATATATCTCACAAGTTAACAGAAGTGAGGGTTGTGCATTGGCTAATCACAGGATTAGCACATTGGCTAATCACGTGTTTCTTCATATGAAAGTCTAGTCTTGCAAACTGAGAAAGCCAAGGACAGAAAAGGAAAAACTTTCAAGTTACTCACCAAAATTTCCACCTACTGATAAAGTCCTTTTCTCTCTTTATCTCTCTGGCCACTTAGGTAAATTTAAAATTTTATCTTATCTCCCTAGTATGGATAAAAAATTTAGGTGATAACTAATTAGGCTTAGTTCCATTTAGGAAGTAAAATGGATAAATATCTACTGTGATTGAAAGTTACTTAACTCTTAGAAAAAGTGTTTGGCAAGAGGGTAAATCTTCATGTTATTTCCATCCCATTTGATATTTTTCATTATAGAAAAAAGTTAAGTGACAGGAAGGGGTTTTTAATTATTTTTCTTAGCATACAATTCACCACCATTTAAGAGAGAGAGAGAGTCAGAGTTTGTACTCCGTAGAAGGGAAGCCACTTTAAGACTTAATGGGCTTTCCTTATACGTCTGCTTTTTATTTTTAAACACCATCACCTCTTTGCTGACAAACATTTTCTTGCAAATTATGGCAAGGGAGGAGGGGCATGAGAAAATAAGCTGCGTGAAAGCTGGTGATACTGCCTCTGCCAAAATTCCAAGTTGAAATCAAATCCTTCAGGAAAGTTTCTTAGGCATAGGGGGGAAAAAGATTTACAACTTCAGCAGAACTGTCATTCTACCAAGAGAAAGGATCAGTCAATCTACTTTACTTTCACCAAAGGATCTGAATCTGGCTGGCTTTGTCATACTTCTTTCTCCTTTATACATGGAGGTAGAGGGAGGGGGGAAGAACAGCGCACGAGGAGTTAAAAAAATTGATGAAGCCCTGACCCTTTAGTTTCCATTTATAGTCTGGGCCGGAATGCCATCCCCCTGGACTAGCAAACTGTCCAATCCAGCCTCAAGTGTCAAGATGCTGTTAGGCACTAAGTGAACTATATATGCATGCCCTTATACCATTTAATGCTCTGGGTCCACCTTCAAGACACCAGTCTGTGGATCAGGCAAACCACCACTCCTCTTCCAAGAATCAGTTTGACAGGTTCTTTAGGAGGTTCTCCTTCTCTTTTTTTTTAAACCCATCCTTTTAAACACAATGGCACCAAAGAAGGACGTGAAGAAACCTGCTGCCGCTGCTGCCCCAGCCCCTGCCCCTGCCCCGGCACCTGCACCTGCACCTGCACCTGCCCCACCCAAAGAAGCAAAGATTGACCTCTCTGCCATTAAGGTAATGAAAAGGGTGAACTGTTTGGTCACTGAAACATCTTTCAACAGTAGGGAACACTAGGAACTTTCAGAGGGGCATATTTTTCATTGAGAGGAATGGAATTACTAAGCAAACTGGTGGATTTGGGTAGAAGAGAATCTTGATTTAAAAAGTAAATAAACTGTAGCATATAATTTCACTAAAATTATTATGAGTATGGCATTATATTTGGAACCTGTATTTGCTCTTTTTGTTTCTGTTTCCTTTTTTCCCTAAATTGTCAAAGTGCAAAATGTATAATTTTATAAACATTTAAACCAGTGGTTTCTTTTTTTTTTTTTAATAAAATCTCTATGGAAACTGGATCTCTTCCTTTAAGCTACATCAAAAGGAAAGTTTTAGTCCCTACTTGTTTCCAAAAGTTTAAAAACAGCTGATGACCCAGTTGTCCGAGATGTATTTATTTGACATTTGCTTTATTTCATATGAAAAAGAGATTTTTGCAATTCAATTCCCCCTCCAGCTTTGCTTAATAAAGTTTGATACCACACTAAATGACATCCCAGTGCAGACAACTACGCACTCAAGTGTTTCAGTGACTATAACTGTCATCTTGTTTATTTATATATACATTATTTAATTCAGAATGTGAGTTGCTTCTAAATGAAACTAACCCCCCCCCCAAATATGGTAAAACTTGCTAGTTATACGGCTTTGAGCTTATGTCTTTGACCTCTTGCATACTGATCTTGAACTAAAGAGAATGTGATTGATTTTCATGTCAACACTTTGCTGTGATCAAAGTTCTCCACTGCCAAAAGATTATCCGCTTTTGGAAGAATGACGCCATGGATGTGCCTGTTTCCTCTTGGCAATGTGACCCATCAAATGTGCACCATCTCCTCATTCATTGGGCTCTGATTGGTCTGAATGACAGTTTGAAAATCTTCATGTAGGGAACCCTGCCTTATATGGAAAACTAGTGGGTGAAAGTGCCTAGGAGGTGATCATTTCACTTAAGCCAATAGTTCTGTGCTTAATAAATCTGAATTTTGCTAACTTAATACTTGCTGACATTTAATATGCTGTTTACTTGCAACAGCCAAGCTAACCTATAAATAAATAATTCATTGACTATTTGAGTATAACTGTAGATTCTTAAAAATATTCCTGACATAAATATTGAATCAGATCACCCTTAGATGTATATGATGATATTAAGTAAATATATTCCAAATTTTTATAGCATTCCAATTAAACATGAAATTTTATGTTTCAGAGTAGAAGTAGATCTTGACAGACATTTTCTCTTGAGTTAGTAGGTAACTGAAGTCATATTTGGAAAATAGTTGGTCGTAGAATCTAATATTGATCAGGAACTATTCCTAATTTATATCCACTTAGGAGACAAAAATGAATGTCATATCTTCCAGTAAATGTTTTTCTGTCTTGAGGACTGCATGCATACAGTTCATTATGAGGAAATCAAATTTTTCATCTCCAGCAATACTAGTTAATAATATCTTATAGATGCACACTGACTACATTATACAATAAGCATGATTATAGCCACTGCAATAATTCCAATTGCCTCTATTCTTTGACTCCCCATTTTATGAATCAGTGTCAAAGCTATTCCTCTTTATATTTACTGTGATTTATAAGACAATATCATCCCTTTGTATCTGGGACTACAAGCATTTGGAAAGAAAAAAATGTGTCTTCTTAAGGAGAAAAAGAAGTATCCCACTAATGAAAAGAGGCATTAATTTTCTTCCCCAAGGAACAGAGTAAGAATAAGTAAATAAATAAAAATTTAGTTTGGCAGGTAAGAAGTCTCCAAGAAAAGACAAAAAATCACTTTTTAAATCCAAAAAAATAAACTGATTGCTTCTGCATAGCAGAGAAGTGATGCTTTTCTGTATCTTGAAAACTGGTTTATCCTTTCATCTATATCTTGAATTAATGCTAGTGTGAACTAGTACAGCTAAGCAAAAGAAGGAAATACTCCTAGAGAGTCTCTGTAAAGATGGGATATGCTCCATCTTCACTATTTCATTGTAGAATTAAAGATGTGATGGATGTTGATAAGGGACACAAACCAAGAAAAGGAGAAGTTAAATGAATCTAGAAGAAACAGATTATCTTTCATTCAGAGAGCCCGTTCCTAATGGAAAGAGAACAAAGAAAAGAAGCATATTTTTGCAAAAGAATTTAAATGGCTTTAATGATATGCATTCAATAATATGAAATCAGTGCATATTTATAGATATTATAACATAGCCAAAGAATGTGATGCAACTTGAGAACTTTATAAAATCTAATTTCATCCCAATAGGTAAGAAGACTAATTAAAATGTGCATTAAAACATTTCATATTATGATGCTTTTAATCATGTGATATTTCTAGATATATTACCTCATATAAGTTATAAACGTTTTTCAAGCAGAGAAAATGAACTTTAAAGAAATTAATCGAGTTGTTATATGTGTTCATTAACTTTCTGAAAACTCGATAAAGAACAAAACTTAATTGAATTTTACACTTTCTTTCATAAATCATATAAGATTGGAAATCTAGCTGTTCTTTACACTTTGAGTAGGGCTGACATTTAAGTGGAACTATTTTAGTGTAATATTATAGTCATTACAATCATAGTATTTAATCCCTCAATACTATCCCAGTTAATATCTATGTTCCATATTATAATATACTATGTTACTAGCCACATATTTGACTCTGCATAAACTCTAAACAATATGAATGAGTTTTATCCATTTTTTAAATGTGTTTTTCAACCTGATTTCCTGCTTTATTGGTTATTTCTTTAGAACATTTCTTTGGTTGTTCTGACATAAAACCTTTTATATTTTCTGAGGGAATGCTTACCTGATGTCCTAGCCCCATGGATTTTCTATGAATATCCTTTTCAAAAACACAAATACTGCTGATATCTGAACATTAAAGCTACCGTCCTGGGTGGTTCTAAGCACTCTTTGCTTTCAGAGAGCTGATACTTCCAGCAACAATGCCCAGACTAAAGCCTGACAGAATCGCCAAGTGTGGGAAGTAAAACCCAGCATAAGTTTAGTTTCAAGTACAAACACAAGAATTAACACCTGTTGCCCAAAACTGCAACCAAATGAAATAACAAAAGTAAATAAGTATGAGATGACCATGTGCCTAGATTTTAAAAGATCTTCAATGTTTAAGCAAATTTTTTGCATGATGCATGCCTTAGCTGATATGTCAGGATTGCTCTGAGGTGATGGGACTTTGAATCATGTCTGTCATTGTGCTGCTTAAATTTTAATTCTCGTTGTATTCACCACTCAATCAGGTCATCCCTGACCAGATACTGCGGGCGACATTACAAAAAGTGGTAACGGTACAGAATGCATTGACAGAAACTCATCAAATAACAAATCTCACAGCAACAATTGACCATATGCTTGGGAAGATTTAAACTTTCAGTTAATAAGGTGGAAATATAGTATTCTCAATAAATACATCTACTTACTGATGAGTATTCAGTGGAGGCAAATATTATGTATTCATTGAAACACCTGACTTGTCCTTGTCCAGGTATAGGACCTTTTGTGTTAATCTATAAATTATTTTTTCTCATCTCTAACAAAGCTGATACAAACCCAGTCCTACTTAGAAGGATTGTTGTAAAAATCAAATGAGGTCATGGCTCATGAAAGGCTTTGAAAATTATAAAGTTTTTTGTAATATAATAATCAGTATTTATTATGAATTTACTCTGTGCCTTATTATCTTATTTAATCCACAAAACATTACACTAAGGTTGTTTTTAGCCTCATTTTGCAAGAAAAGAAGCTGAGCCTAAATGAGGTTCAATGTCAGGCCCATGATCAAATAACAAGTATGTGACAGAGCTAGGATATAACCTAGCAGGCCAAATCCAGAGTCAATTGTGTTAACCATATCCTAAACTACCTCCTGTTTATAAAAGGGAAGTTGCTGTTTCCAAGAATGTGAAAAGGAACCTTTTTTGCTCTTAAGGATATGAGGTTAAGAGTGGTCAATATAAGGGTGATTCTCACATTGCCCTTCACAGCCCTTCGGTAGCCAGAAGGTGAGAGGCACACATCAGAGCTAGGTCATCAAGACTTTTGACCTTGGCAGTTCATTACTGTTTTGTTTTCCTCAGCTTCCCCCTATCTTAGCACCTGTTGCTGACGGGTTGGGTGTTCTCATTTACAGATGGAAGGTGAGATATTAAGAAACTAGAAAGACCCCAGGCACTTTGCTCCAGCTTCCTGTAAAAAGTTGTAAATGGAACATGGATGTTAAAAATGCTATTATGAGAGTAGATTGGTAGTTGCTAGGGTCGGGTGGGGATGGAAGAAAAGAGTGAAGGTGAACGGAGGGTACAAACTTGCAAGTTATAAGATTAATAAGTTCTGGGATCTAAAATACAACATAGTGACTATAGTTAACAGTACCATATTGTATACTTGAAAGTTGCTAAGAGAATAAATTTTAAAAGTTTTCACCACAAAAAAAAATATATATATATAACTGTGTAGTATGATGGCTATGTTAACCAACTAACCTTACTGTGGTAATCATTTCACATATCAAAATTATCATGTGTTAAATCATCATGTTGTACACCTTAAACTTATACAGTATTATATGTAAATTATATCTCAATAAAGCTTGAAAAAAACTATACCAAAGTATTTTTTAATATTGTTAAATGTAGTGAAATTTATTGTATTTTAAAATAATTTTGCTTTTGTTTAATTAAACATACACATATTTCAAACATGACCTCCAAATTTTTCCATCAGGTTAATATTCTAAGAATGGGATGGGTTTCTATTTTGTTTACAAATAAGTAGCATGATTTAAACTGGAAATCTCAACAAATATTCTTTGGAGTCATATATAGAAATATAATGCCACGTGTATAATGATTAAATCTTAACTAATCTGAGGAAAAGAAATAGGAATAGAAGACATAGTCAATTTCTAATTAGAAGTGAAGACATATGTCTAAATAAGTGAAGACATAAGTTGTTTCTAAGTTTTCTTTATATAATTTTAAGAGTTTGTCTTCTTTTACTCTGGCCTTTTAATACAGACTAATTTTTAATACAACTAAAATCTCAACCAACTGCGATATTCATCCATTTGTGGCATGATTATAACCTCAGAAGCAAACCAAAATTTATGTGAGATTATCACTAGGTATCAGTAACAAGTTTCCACTTTGAAACATCTACTCTGTAAAAGAAGAGAGCAGGTGGAGTGGAGTGGGAAGATATTAAAGGGCATTCTGTAACTCTGTCTAAAATTATATTTTAAGTAATATGTAACTGGATAATGTCTTTGCAATGTAAAAGGCAGTTTGGAAAGGAATATGTATGTTCACCAATTAATAGTGAACAGCACTTTTAATTTTAAAGATAATGAAATTTGTGCAAGACAAGGAGACCACAAAGTGACAGTGCCAAATTTAGCCTCTCGACATTTCAGTGCTGAAATGAACCCCCTGGCAAGTTGTCTTTAGAAGCCTTTCCATAATTACCCGGCATTAAGCACCATCTGACTCATGGAAACTGTGGAAAGGATTATATTTAGTCTGCTGATACTACACTTTCTTCTGCTTCTCTTCATACTGGAATAGTTTTTTTATGAAAATAAGATTTTCCGTAGTTTGTTTCTGCATCAACTTCTACGGTTTGTTTCTCCCCGCAAATCAGAACCTGGAGGGCAAAAATTGCAATATACTAGTAGTAATGGCTTCAGTTATACTGGCTAAAATGTAAATTATATGGATGATAAATCTTTGTTATTCTGATCATAAATTAATAATAGTGAGTTGAAGCCAGAGCAGAAAATTTTTCCTAAAGATAAAACCACATCTTATTCAACTTTATCTTCTTCCTTCCACTGTGGCAAGTGAGGTTCTTTGTACCTAGTAAGTACCCAATGATATACCATCTCCTGATATAAGTGAGCTATAAAATACTCATCTGAACACAGTGTTATGAAATTTTATTTTGTTTAACTCCTCTTTATCTAAACTACTTCAAAATAATATCATTTACCAAATTTTTAGGCAAATTACCCTTTTCCATTAAAAAAAAAGTGAGTTGCTATAGATACTACTGACAAAAGGATGGAAAACTCACAACATTATAGAACCATAAGCAACCACAGAAATCATGCAGTTTAATATTTCATATTTGAGAAAGCTATAACCCAGATAAAAGAAGTTATTTAATCAAAAGACACATGATTTGTTACAGGAGAGCCAGAACAAAATTCAGAATACCTCAATCCCCATCTAAGTCTCTTTCCACCATATCAAAGACCTGAAATCTCCAAAATAGTAATATCAATATTCATATATCCCTGTTGTCACTAACAGAACTTCTACTCCAGATATGGAGGAAAAAGCAGATACTTATAATTTCTTAAAACACATACAGAAAGCATTTTTCAAAGCATTTTTCACAAATGCTTTTATTTTAAAAATAAAAAGAGGAAGGAAAGAACGTAAACACAACTTGGATTTTTAAATTAAATTGCATACAAACAAATGCACAAAGTAGAGCAGGTGCAACTCTCACGGGAAAGCTGATAAGAAATCCAAAGTAGTACAGACTTAGGTCACATTTTTATTAAAATTCACTTAAACCTCTTTGTTAATTCCTGTGGGTCTAAATTGTATTATTTTAATAATTCAGCCTTTGCTCTAATGTGACTGAATTCAGTTGACTAGTCTAGGCATCCTAACCACAGAATTACTCATTTCCTCTTCTATTCAGATCAGTTTATCCAATATAACCATCTATTCTCTCTTGTATTAGACAACCTGGGCTGCTACTGTATTCTCATTGATCTTAATTTCTCCTTTTTATACCATATTAGAGTCACCAGCCTAAATATATCCTTTGTTGAAATAAAAAACTGCAATAAAAATATCTATTTCCTTTAAATTAAGTGAATTGTTCTGAAGCACAAAACTCTCAGAGTTCCAAAATAGTACTTCTGCTAGCCTTTTACAATGATTCCTCATAACTCTAAGATTGGAGTGAAAATTATTGTTTTTGTTAGGGTTTGCATACATCCAGGTCTTTGTTCTCCCTGCCAGGCATTAAATCAAAGAACATGCAGCAATGTTTTCTTGATTGAAAACTGGCCCTGGTTAGATTAAGGTCTTTACTTAGCCTCACCAGTCATTAGCCCTATTGTAATATCTAGCAGTGATGATGAAGTTCTTTAAAGACTGTAGTCTATGTTCCTTCCTAGGGCATTAGCCCTCAGTATTCAACATCACATAACTTCCAGATCGTCTTTAATTATAGCTCTTCTTGTTATACTAAAGCTTAAGATACATCAATTCCAGAGCCTGTTTGATTAAATGCATTTTAATATTTTTCTATAAATCAATTCCTTCTATATACCAGAAATTTTATCTTGTCTTTAATCAATTAACCAAACCTCATGATTACTATTAGAAAAGTACTTCACAAAGTGAAAAATAATCTGAAAACATTGCAATAAAAATCTTTTTTAGTACCAGTACCTTGCTGACTACTACTTACCTAAATCCAATACTAAATAGTACATAAATCGTAAAAATGTGGAAGGCAGTTATTTTACCAACAGTCTAAGATAAGTATTTAGGCTAAAATGGAAACACCCTTTAAAAAAACAAATTGGGGGTTGGCAAATTAGAAGTCCTGATCATAACATTTATATAAAATCCAAGGAAAGATTCTGGAAATATAAAGGCATATACATCAATAATTTAAAATGAGCATGCCTACTATATGCATGGCAGTTCTAGGTGCTGGAGATACAGCACCAAAGAAGAATGTGTGCCCCTACTCTAGAATGTAAGCTCTTTGAAGGAACTGACAAGGTCCGTTCTCTCAAGGAAGATAATATCCTATGGACCTAGAGTCTGTCATACAGAGTGAAGTAAGTCAGAAAGAGAAAAACAAATACCGTATGTTAACACATATATATGGAATGTAAAAAAGAAAAAACTGGTTTCTGAAGAACCTAGGGGCAGGACTGGAATAAAGACGCAGAAGTGGAGAATGGACTTGAGGACACAGGGAGGGGGAAGGGTAAGCTGGGACGAATTGAGAGAGTGGCATGGACATATATACACTACCAAATGTAAAATAGATAGCTAGTGGGAAGCAGCCTCATGGCACAGGGAGATCAGTTTGGTGCTTTGTGACCACCTAGAGGGGTGCGGTAGGGAGGGTGGGAGGGAGACGCAAGAGGGAGGAGATATGGGGATATATGTATATGTATAGCTGATTCACTTTGTTATAAAGCAGAAACTAACACACCATTGTAAAGCAATTATACTCCAATAAAGATGTTAAATAAATAAATAAATTTTTAAAAAATAAATCTTAAGAAAAAAATAAAATAAAAAATTTTTTAAAAGATAATATCCTAGAGGAGAAGACTTGTTTGAAGGAGGAACTTACTATACATCTGTTCTAAAGATTTTAATTTAATTAAAATTCTGCTGAGCATATAATATAGGCAAGGTATTTTATAGAGTTATGGGGGATACAATCTAAGTATAAGGCAGGGGTAGCATTCCAGGAGGGAGAGGCTCACACTTGGGTTCACATCATGGACCAAGGGAAATGGTCTCCAGTAACAGCCTGTGCTTCCCAAAAGTTTACAGCCAGGAAGGTTAAAACATATTTCAGTGGCAGAAAGGATAGCTCCTAGTATCCCAGGAGCTAGGCAAATAGTAAAGGTTCTTTCAAGGGCTTTGAAGGATAGTTAATTTCTAAGAAGCAGAAATGACAGGAGAACATTCCAGATAGAAGAGACTTAAAATCTAATTTTCAAAACAAACCAAATGATGACATAGCAAACTGAGTCCAAAATCAGCTGACATTTTGTATTCATATCACACCTATCTTCAAAGGGTTGATTACTTCATCATTATAACACCCAGGAAGAGATACAAGAGAATGTTTTGGCCATTTGTAAAAGTGTACCAGAGAATAAATAGCATCTCCCACTTATTCTATGGGCACAATATCTAGGTCTTCTTACTTTTAAACTATAGCTTATTGTCTAGACTAGACTAAACTGTAGCCTTCTCTACCATTGTCAATAGCTTGCTTAAATGTTTACTTTGATCCTCAGTAAGCACAAAAAAATCTACACTCTCATTCTCTATGTGATAAAGATACAGGTAAAAGCTAGAGTGAAATAGTTTAACTGCCTCCATTATATTTTAATAAATAATAAACCTTTACATAATAGGCAAGTGGTTATGAATAGCTTATTTATAACGTAAATACAGCTATTAAAACGACTTTCCAGTTTACTTGACAGATTTGACACAAATTGATTGTATTTTATATGTATTCAAGGACACATTTTTCTATCTGAAAAAAATGAAAATGAGCATTATGTAGGTTATATGATGGGATGGGCATTATGTAAGACAACTTTGATGAGTTTGTTTTGTATTATCCATAGTTATCAATTCTACCAAAGATATATGCTAGTGCTCAATACTGATTATAGGGCAATTCAAATTTAATGACACAATACCTAAATACAAGAGTAAAACACAAAGAAACACGGTCTGCTCTAATGGCTTTAATTTTTGCATCAGAAATCATGAGACTCCAAATTACACAACTATCAAAGGTGACAAATTTCTACCTTTGTCCCTCCCTCTCATTTTCCCCTAATGAGTCAAAGGATTTAAATTTTTTCTATTAACTTCCATTTCCCAACAACCTCTCAAAATGTCAATCTATTCATGAAGATATGTCTACCTGGCTACTAATTTTTTTTTTTTTTTTTTTTTGCGGTATGCGGGCCTTTCACTGTTGTGGCCTCTCCCATTGCGGAGCACAGGCTCCGGACACGCAGGCTCAGCGGCCATGGCTCACGGGTCCAGCCGCTCCGCGGCATGTGGGACCTTCCCAGACCGGGGCACGAACCCGTGTCCCCTGCATCGGCAGGCGGACTCTCAACCACTGCGCCACCAGGGAAGCCCCAACTACTAATATTTTTTAAGTTATATTTTCAATTCTAATTTTGGGACTCAGACTCCATGAGATCTTTTTCACTACTTATAAACTTTGGACAAAAAATGATATGCGTTTAAATGCTGATTTCTTTCCAAATGGCATGGGGAAAAGCTGCAAAGTATACATCTGCCTAGCAGAGGGAGATTATGCTTTTTGTGACCATTCCGTTAAAAATAGTTGCTGAAACAGTACTTAAATTAGAATTTATCTCTAACATTCTTTATGCCTTTGAGCTGCTTTAAATATGTAGAAAACTGATAAACATGTCTGAACTTTAGTTCTGACTAGACTGGTCTCTTCTCAGTACCATTCTAGGAAGGGCGTTGTCCCCTATTTTCAGGTAAGCTGTCATAAAAACTTACTACCAGCCAATGCCATGGATACCTTTAAAATTCTAAAGTACAACTTTGCATTTCACAACACCTGCTTTGTATTCTTTTGGTTCTCAGTCTGGTGACTGAGTCATAAAATGTTTGACATGGCAGAAAGGGAATCAGCACATTCTGGTAAGAACATAAGCAACATTTTTAAATTTTAAAAGAACATGTACAGAATGAGAGAAAAAGAACACAAAATGGTCCATCAGCTATCCCTCCTAGAAGAACTTCATGAATTCAAAAAATATGACTAGTCAGCCACCATAAAGATAACAGGTAGGAAAGCAAATACCCGGCCCTAATGTAAGAAAACTGAGGGAGAGTGCTGAAAATGGAGATTAAAACCATTCCTGGCTTAGATAAACTCTATACTCCTGAAAATACAATGTACAAAGAGTGGTCTTTAATTGGAGATTTCACAAACTGACCAGATTTTCACTTGGATAGACCCAAGAAACACACAAAATGTATGTACCCCTTTCAAGTCCTCTGAACTTTACCATAAGGGACAGAGCTGCAGAGAGTGTTTCTTCTATAGCAGTTGCCATTTGAAACCCCAAACCAGTCCCATCCAGAAAGTTCCATTTATACCAAAACTGCTGACTTGAAGTTTGCAAAGTCCATAATTCACCAAGAGAAGGGATCAGCTGTAGCCTTTAGAGAAATTCTAAGCTCCTCTGCCACTGAACAAATAGGAAGTTTCTTAAAGGAAGATGCTCAAGAAAACATCTCAGGGATAAAGACCATAAAAGTACTGATAGGCATTGGTCTCACCATGGCTGTCCACTCTTAGGTTCTGATTTCCTAAAAATAGACCTCAGGGTACAGATCCCTCTTTCCCTTTGCCCTAAGAAAGCTAAAAAACTCTCCAAGGGGAGTGGCTACTTCTCTCTGAAACCTGATGCTAGCTGTGAGGTCACAGCTTCTCCAGAAATAAAAGGCAGCCTCGGCAAGGGAGGCCCCCACTCAGGGATTGGAGCAGCCCTCAACTCACTCTTCAGCTTCGCCGCTGTCTGCAGCCCAGAAGCTCCATCATGGTGGGTCCTGTGAGAAAACTACTTGTAATTTATAGACAGATATAGACAGTAGATAGGAATAAAATTGAGGAGAGAACATATTCAGTATGTGTGTAGAATCTACTTTTGGTTTTTATTAAAGTGGGTTGAGGACAGGAGAGATTAATTCAAGGTATTATGCCAACTGGAAAAATATGTCTTACTCCCAAAAACAGTACTTTATGCTTCACCAACTTTCTATATCACATAAGTTTTATTATATCTAAATTTAGGGAAAAACCTGCAACTATAGCAAAATACTATACCTTAAAAAAAAATCCAATGATGCTGATAACTAAAATTAAATAAACTACTTTCCATGCATTGGGTAAAAATATACTGGTTAAACAGAAGAAAGACTTCAAATGACCTTTTTAATGCAGTGTGTCTATATTAGACATATGTTAAATACACCATAGGTTATTATATTATTCCAGAAAGAATTTGATTTAGCATTTGTTAAATCATTGACTCATGGATTAAGATATAGAAAGATGTTCCCTATCTTTTGCAACAGCTTTTTATTTTTCCTAGATTCAAAAGTATCCTAAGGCAACCTTCTTATTCTATGACACCTACATAGCTTCCTAAAAATCTCAGAGCAGAGAGCACTCTCTTCTGTCAATGCATTTGAAAGAGGTACTAGTTGTTTCTTTCTTTCTTCCTCTCTCTCGCCATTGCAGTCCTTCAGTGCTGACCAGATTGCTGGTAAGTGAATTGAGCTTCTCTATTCCAGAGGTAGGCAGAGCGCTTCTTAGCCTCTGAAATATCACTCATCTCCAAGACATGTTACTGCATGGCTCAACCTCTTAGTATCCAAGCTATACCTGAACTCTGAAAAGTAGGCATACAGTTTCAGCTTACTTTGAAGATTACTCAGGGAATGAGCTGGGATACATTTAAAAATCAGGACATTTTTGTTTGGTTAAAATATTCTTTGTGGTTAATTTCTTTCTAACAGATCGAGTTCTCTCAGCAACAGCAGGATGGTAAGTCTAAACGATATAATATGTGCACACTCATAAAGATGGCATGTGAGAAAACCAACTCTCTTGAGATGAGATTAGCTCTTTCTAATTATCCCCACTGATGTTGTCACTCTAAATAGAAATGCTCTCAATCACTCTAAATATAAATTCTCTCAACATGAACCCTTCACGTATAATCAGTAATCAAAAGTTTAGGCAAACAAAAGCTAAATACCACAAAATAATTTCTTGTATTCACTGATTTCTAAATAGAACCAATTTGATACAGTAGGTAATACCATACATATACCCCCCCAAAATATGTGGAGTCTAGATGGCTAATTTGTTAATCAAATCCCTAAAGAGTGATTTGGCAGGTCTAAATTATTCAATTTAGAAAACAAAATTGATTCTAAAACTGCCCAATTACCAAATACACATAATTTCAGTGGGCACCATAGTGAGTTGAGAGAAATAGCAGGTGAAGTGGATATAGAAAAAATGTGCAGTCAGAGAAAATGAGGGGAAAATTATTTATCAAAAAACTGTGGGAGGAGCCTTAGCCATCTCCTGGTCCATCTTTAGAGATGCAGGACAGGCTCCCAGAGAGGTGCTGAGACTGACTCAAAGATCCAAAGAATTAGTGATAGGGTCAAAATCTAATATTACTTTAAATTAATTAGAAATTTATTTCATAGAAACAGTTTCTAACTAGAAGACTTCAAATTCTGGAGATTCAAAAGAATATGAATAGTTTCCCTAAGACTTCCACTTTTTCTTCTTCAGGTCTTTGGATCCAAGAGATCCTGTGCCCTAAGACTCTTGTTTCACTGGAAAGTGTAGGGCAGAATGTCTTATGAAGTGAAAGAGTCACATATTTAAATAAACTGAGACAAAAATACATCTATGGAAGGGATGGAAGAAAATTTCAGTTATACAATACTGTATAAATTGGATATTGGTCATAATGATAAGTATGCATATATGTTATGATTTATAATATATAAATGTGATAATACTCATAGGTACATAATTATAATTATACTCAGTTCTCTATCTAAAGGATTCAACATTTTTCAGCCTGTTTCAGTGTCTGGAATATCTCATGTTTGGAAATCAGTTAAGAAAAAAAAGGGTATTTGCTATTGTACAGACTCATATATATCTACATCATGGTTAATGCCTTCATGCAGACAAATTAGATGACCTGATGACTCAGAACCCATGATCATTTGAAATTATACTACAAAGGACTAATTTTTCTTATTGAAAACAGTTGGTAATTCTACTCTAATTTGTTTGATTTTTAATGTATTTTAACTAATGATGCTGCTACATTATCTGCTACTGTACCCCAGTCCTCTTAAATATCTAATTTATGTGTCATTATGACTGCCAAACTATGGTAGCACCAAGCAATAGAAGACTTAAAAACCCTTTCAGAGACAGAGGACTTGGTGCTGAACATTAACCACATTACTCCATCTGTAAAATAGGTTTTAGATATAGAGGTTCAGTAAACATCGGTGTGGTGGACTGGTTTTCTCCTGTGCCAGGAAAACAAATGTAAGCATTTTAAATTAAAAGGAAATATTACATTTTAAGAAATAAATAAAGACATACTTTGTTTGCTTCCTTCTTCAATGATTAGAGTTTTTCTCATGGCTGCTCTACTTGAATGTATCACAAGTCTGGGGTAAAGAAAAAAACACTAGAAAATTATAGCATTCTAAAGGTGTAAGTCCTGTGCTGTCCAGTAGAGTTGCCACTAGCCACATGTGGCTCTTTAAATTTAACCTGTAATTAAGTAAAAATAAATGCATTTAAAAGTCTACTTTCTCCTTTGCACTAGTCATATTTTAGTGCTCAAAAGCCACAGGTGGAAGGTAACTACTACCCTTTTGGGCAGCCCAGATACAGAACATTTCAATCATCACAAAAAGCCCTAGAACAGTGTTGTTCTAGACTAAGGGCTGGCAAATTTTTTCTTAGAGAGCTAAATAGTAAATATGTTAGGCTTTGTTGGCAGAACAGTCTCTGTAAAAACAACTCAGTTCTGTCACTGAGGTATGAAAACAGCCATAGACAATACATACATGAATGGGCATGTCTGTATTCCAATAAAACTTTATTTACAAAAACAGGCAGCCAGCCCGTAGGCAGTCATTTGCTAACCCATGTTTTAGACTCTTCAAGAGAATAACTAAGCCTTAAAAATCTGGTGTAGGAAGAGCAACATTTTTCTGGCCTTGGCCTTTGAATCAACAAAAGGGTTCATGTCAGAGAGATTCTATTACAGCTCATAAAACCCTATTTCTACATCAAGATCTGACCAGGGTAATAGTGAGCCCTCTGAGCAATCTGAATGAAAGCCTGGAGCCAGTAATAAGAATAGTTCAGTTTCACACGTCCCGTAGAAAGATAAAATATAATATTTGACTAATGACCCCACAGTGCCTGCCGCATGTCTTTTAAGTTGGGGAAATGATCTGTGATGTCAATTTGCATAGAACTTGAGGCGGAAATTTCAGCAAAGAATGATAACATGATCTATAGTTGATTGTTAACATAATGTCTGGTGCAATCTTAGATTAGGGGATGAAGGGATAGTTAAATAGGATGTTTTGCTGAGTAATCTATCTAGATAGCATCTCTCGATCTGAGACCACTAATGGACTAAAAAGAATGTTTTCACCTCTACCAGTTCATTCACAAATGGGTTTTTGAATGTTGTTGGTATTAACTCCAACAAGCTGCCATCAGTACTTTTAGGTTCTCCAGAAATTTTAATTTAGTTAAGTTTTAAAAGTTCAATTAAAATATCTTTACTTGCCCCTAAATCCATAGTAGCACCTCTTCTTGTCTTTTTGGTGTATACTTCTTAATTCCTTGTTAATGTAATCCTGAAAGGCAAAACCAGTTCTATCAAAGGAGAATGACAAAATTTAGGGAAAGTAAACAATAGAGTGATTGTGATAAAAACAGACAACACTTTTAAAATATGTGCTTACATACACACATGAATACAAGTAAAACTAGGGAAATCTGAGTAAAATAGGTGGAGTCTATCAATGTGAATATTCTGGTTGTGACAGTGTACTGTAATTCTGTAAAATGGTACTATTGGGGGAAACTAGACAGAGTACTTAAGAGATCTCTGTATTTTTTCTTAAAATTGCATGTGAATCTATACTTATCTCCATAAAATTTTAATTTAAAACGTGTACTTACATTCTAAAGCTAATACAGCAACATGTTATCATACGTTATTATATGAAAAAAGAGTAAAGTTTAAAGTGATCACCATAGCAATAGATTCAAACAAATAAGTCTTCAGAATCAGTTATACTCGGAGCCTATTAGAGTCATACATTGAAGTGGTTAAATGACACTACAGAACTTAGAAATTGGCCTCATCTACTTTTTTTCCTGAAAAATGAAGTTACTCCTGAAGAAAACTAGTTAAGAGAAGAGCCTAGGCAATTTGTACCTCAAGAGCAGGTTTTTCTGTATAAGTTAAGAAGTTTGGTTTAACCTCACATGACACAACCCCGATTGAAAAATTTGTTTTCTTGAAATTTTATTAACGTTGTTAATTATATAAGGGATTTTATGAGGAATTCTTAAGATTTCTCAAGGCCTCAGAATTTCTTAACCCAGTCCTGTGTCCCAGGCAGATGAAGGAGATATGAATAAATATGACTAGCAGTTTCAATTTCCATATCTGATGAATAAGAACATATGACTTGAAATTGGAAATCCTGCTTTAAAATAGACCCCAAAAGAAATGTCCAAAGGGAGTTGTCAGTTGAGCTTAGAAAAGGGAGAGCCAACAATAAAAACTTAAGTGACTGGCAAAAGCTGTAGAGGAGAGTTTGAACTGGATCCTTGATGAAGTTTGGATTAATTTATTGGTCTGAAGTAGGAAAAAAGCATCCTAATGTTTCTTGCTTCTTTCAGAATTCAAGGAGGCATTTCTCCTATATGACAGAACAGGTGATAGCAAGATCACCTTAAGCCAGGTTGGTGATGTCCTTCGGGCTCTGGGCACAAATCCCACCAATGCAGAGGTCAAGGCGGTTCTGGGAAACCCCAGCAATGAAGGTAAACACATGTTTTTCCAAGAAGTTGGGATGTGTGTGTGTGTGTGTGTGTGTGTGTGTGTGTGTGTGTTTATGTGAGAGAGAGATTTATAGAGAAGTTCCACAGAATAGGGTTTAATTTACTTTTTATGGTAAGTGTGCCTCTTGGCCATCTAGAGTCTTAGTTTTTATCCTCATAAAATAAGTTAACCTTCCTTTAGAATTTGTAAGCATGATATAATTTCATGTTAATGAAAGGAAATGATATCTAATGCTGATATCATCATCATCACCATGTTATCTAAACATACCCTACAGTACTTCCCCGGTGGTCCAGTGGTTAAGACTGCACGTTTCCAATGCAGGGGACATGGGTTCGGTCCCTGGTCGGGGAACTAAGATCCCATATGCCTGCCACGGGGTGCGGCCAAAAAAAAAAAAACCATCTTAAAGGAAACTCAGCTTTCTAATTTAAGAACACACAGATGACACCTTAATAAAACTATTTTCTGTTTCTAAGAACTGTAAAAAGACTTAAAAACCTAAAGCCAAAATCTGCATTCAGTCCCCCAAAGTAAATCCTAAGGCAAAAGTCAGTGATCTGATATGTAAGAGGCAAAATTGAAGAAGTCATTGCTGGATACAGTAATCCAGTCATTAGTCTGGAACAAGGAAATTTTTTCCAATCCCATGATTCATGGCAAGTATAATAGTCTATTGAAAAATACCACTCTGAACAAAAAAAAAAAGGAGACAAAATTGAAGTTTTTTCAAGTAGATATTTGGGCTATTTATCCTTGCCATAAGGAAAATAAGGAGGGGAAGGCAAATAATCTTTTTTTTTTTTCCAGAAAAGACCATTTTCCTTTATTACAAAAGAAAAAAAATTTGATTTCAAAAAAACCTACCTCTAAATCAGTCTGCAGGAATTTTCCTCAAACTTCATTTTCTTCAGAGGAAAATGTCCAAGTAAATCATGCAAAAAGTAGCTGGGAGCATGAGATAAAGGAAGAGCGTAATAAGCCAAATTCATCTTTAAATGCCATCTTCTAACTTATCAAACATTAATCTTTAATGGAATTATTAGGTAAATGTTCATTTATTCAGCATTCAAATTTAATCTTCTTAATATTACTCAATGTACTAGATTTCTACACTATAAGGAAAGACTGCTGAATGGGAATTTTGATTTTAGGGGTACATAACTTTATCCATTTGTATACATCAGGATAGTCTGTTTTATACTTTTGCTGTGAATACTGTTTATCTTGTCAGAAGATACTAAAAAAAATTCTTATCTCCAGGCCTCTAAAACTGCAGAGAAATCAGGAGATCGCAAAGTATTTAACACACACGCTCTCCTCACAGGCTTCTTTTCTGAATTACTTAAAATTTAAAGAAATTGAAGGCTCTACAAAAGCTCAGACAAAAGTGGAATATATATTAAAGTTCAGTTAGGTTTTGCTACATTTATATGTTAATGGATTTGTTATCAGTATATTTCTATATTGCTTCCCTAGTGTTTATAGAAAATATTAAATTGACAATACTAATAAAATCAGTAGCTAACACTGATTGAGCACTCAGTTTGTCCCAGATATTGTAAGAGACTTTGCATGTATTATCTCATTTAATGCTCACACTACCACTACAAGGTATCTCTTTTGAGAGATGAAAAAGTTGAGGCACAAAGAGGTTAAGGAACTTGCCCATGGGGCTTCCCTGGTGGCGCAGTGGTTAAGAATCCTCCTGCCAATGCAGGGGACATGGGTTCAAGTCCTGGTCCAGGAAGATCCCACATGCTGTGGAGCAACTAAGTCAGTGCGCCACAACTTAAGCCTGCGCTCTAGAGCCCGTGAGCCACAAATACTGAGCTCCCGTGATGCAACTACTGAAGCCCCCATGCCTAGAGCCCGTGCTCTGCAACAAGAGAAGCCACCAGGATGAGAAGCCCACATACCGCACGAAGAGTAGCCCCCGCTCACCGCAACTAGAGAAAGCCCATACACAGCAACCGAAGACCCAAGGCAGCCAAAAATAAATAAATTAAATAAATAAATTAATAAATAGCTCACTTTAAAAAAACAAACTTGCCCATGATCACACAGTTGTAAATGGTGGGCTGAGGATAAAAGCTTAAGCACTACGACTCCAGAGCTCATGCTATTATCTATTACAAACATTTTGTCATCAGTCATTTACCAACTGAAATTTAAGCTGTATGAAGATTTTTCAGATGATCTAGAATGAACTCTCAAGCTTAATTTGTGACTCAGAGATGGCATTTAATGATAGATAATAACTCTCCAAACTGCAATTTCTTCCAGAGATGAATGCCAAGAAAATTGAGTTTGAACAATTTCTGCCCATGATGCAATCTATTTCCAACAACAAGGACCAGGGCACCTATGAAGACTTTGTTGAGGGTCTGCGTGTCTTTGACAAGGAAGGCAATGGCACCGTTATGGGTGCTGAACTTCGTCATGTACTAGCTACACTAGGTAAGAAATATTCATTTCAGTGGACTTAATAGGACAGAATATATAGGAAAGAGCATGAATTAGGGCAATCATGTTATAACCAAAATAAGTAGGGGGAAAGACTACAAACAGAAAATGAAAAAGAATAGTCAAAAGTTAATGACCATATCAATTAACCTCAATGTCAATGAGTTTATTTGGGGGAAATGATAACTTAAATTATTGGTATTGAATAAGTAATGTGCAGCATTGTAGTTCTTACAGGATAGAGTTTGGATGATCAGGTATATAGTGTGCATTTAAGTCATTTATTCAAAAACAATTTATTGATAACCTTCTGGCTAGAGAACAGGAAGGGCTTAGTTTCTATCCTCCGAGAGGTTATAGTCTCCAGGAGTCCAAAACTGATCACTTACAGTGGAATGTTGAAAATATTCTCTGGTTTTCTTTTTGAAGAAAGAGTTTTGTTTCATCAGGTGAAAAGATGAAAGAGGAAGAAGTGGAAGCCCTGATGGCAGGTCAAGAAGACTCCAATGGCTGCATCAACTATGAAGGTACAATCTCACATGCTCTGGTGGTTACAGCAACTCTGAACTGATTGGGTTGACGATGGACAACTTTTGAGCTTAAAACAACTTATCTTCTCTATCTCTCTTATTCAATAAGAGAACATACAAATGTTACTTATTATCAATCAGTTATATAATAACTCTAAAAAGATATCTTGTAAGGACCTGACTATATACATAAGATTTACTCCAGTGGGTTTTAACATTCCTGTGCATTATTATACAGGTTAAAATGTGTTTTCACATTTATCTTTTCTTGTTAGATCTTCACAACACCTCTGTAAGATGGAGTTTGTGTCAGAATAAATTTTAATATTAAATACTAATATCCTTTAATATTACAGTTGGAGAGATCTCAAAATCCTTTACAGCAAGCAGTTATGAAAATGAGGAATCCGAAGGCCAAAGATACTTAGCTATTTAGTGAAGGTCACATCATTAATGGCAAAGCTGGTGCTACAATTTATATCTCCTTTTCTAGTGTTCTTGCTTAAATTAAATTTATCTCATAGTGGCCAATTCTCTACTTCCTGCCACCAATTTTTTTTAACACCTTTATTGGAGTATAATTGCTTTACAATGATGTGTTAGTTTCTGCTTTATAACAAAGTGAATCAGCTATACATATACATATATCCCCATATCTCCTCCCTCTTGTGTCTCCCTCTCACCCTCCCTATCCCACCCCTCTAGGTGGTCACTAAGCACCGAGCTGATCTCCCTGTGCTATGCGGCTGCTTCCCACTAGCTAGCTATTTTACATTTGGTAGTGTATATATGTCCACGCCATTCTCTCACTTTGTCCCAGCTTACCTTTCCCACTCCCCGTGTCCTCAAGTTCATTCTCTATGTCTGCGTCTTTATTCCTGTCCTGCCCCTAGGTTCTTCAGAACCTTTTTTTTTTTTAGATTCCATATATATGTGTTAGCATATGGTATTTGTTTTTCTCTAACTGATTTACTTCACTCTGTATGACAGACTCTAAGTCCATCCATCTCACTACAAATACCTCAATTTCGCTTCTTTTTATGGCTGAGTAATATTCCATGGTATATATATGCCACATCTTCTTTATGCGTTCATCTGTTGATGTACACTTAGGTTGCTTCCATGTCCTGGTTATTGTAAATAGAGCTGCAATGAACATTGTGGTACATGTCTTTCTGCCATCAATTTATAGCAGCTTCACCCAGAGGGTCTGAAAAGCAACACACCACACAAAATAAAGATGCAAGATAAAGTTGCATGATATAGGGCTTCCCTGGCTGTGCAGCGGTTGAGAGTCCGCCTGCCGATGCAGGGGACACAGGTTCGTGCCCCAGTCTGGGAGATCCCACATGCCGCGGAGCAGCTGGGCCTGTGAGCCATGGCCGCTGGGCCTGCGCGTTCAGAGCCTGTGCTCCACAATGGGAGAGGCCACAGCAGTGAGAGGCCCGTGTACCGCAAAAAAAAAAAAAAAAAAAAAAAGTTGCATGATATAACTTGTAAATTTAAAACTTTGCAACAAAATTGAAAAACTTATCCATTCCCCCAAAAAACTAATCTAACCACATCTCAGTAAAGCTATGTTGACAGCTTTGATATAAATATGGACTTATAAAGTCTAACAACTTGGAAAAAAGTAAGACAAGAAAAGCAGAGGGGTGGGAAGAGAAGTGGAAAGGAGAGAAGAAAAGAGAACAGGAGAAAAGAAAAAACTAAGCCAAGCATATCTTCACTGACAATCTTGGTTAAACTTTACTTTTTTCCTATAAACTATGTTTTACATTCAGGTACTGCCGTAAGTACATTAGATAAAAGAAGAATCATTCAATAAATATTGTTTAGACAAGGGTATAGTCATTTAGGAAATAAAGGCAGATCTCGATCTCCTACTAGGATAAATTTCACATGAGTCAAACATTTGAATGTAAAAGCTAAAAGTATAAAACCCATGGAAAATTATTTATAACTTTTGGAATGGGAAGGCATTTCCAACACTGACACAAAACCCAGAAGGTATTACAAATTTCAATAAATTCAACCACATTATTTTTTTTATCTAAGTGGCCAGCCACCAGAAACAAAGTCAAAAGACAAATAACAAACCAGAAAAAAAAATCTGCAGTCAACATCAGAAAGTTCATTTGCCTAATTTTAAAAAAAGTTACAAATTAATAAAAAGACCACAACCCAATAGAAAAATTAACAAGTACATGAACAGACAATTCATAGGAAAGGAAATAAAAATATATATGAATATAATATGCTGAACTTCACTAATAATAAAAGAAATGCAGATTAACACTACACTTAGATATACTGATTGCCAAAATTAAAAGTTTAACCACACTTTAGGTTGAGGACAGTGTATGGAAACAGGTGATCTCATGCATTCTTGTTGGGAATATAAATCATTAAAATCCCTATGTGGTGATGTGGTATTAATTATTAATTCCAGCAAATCTACTTCAAGGGATGTAGTCTTTACACATACTTGCACTCAAGTGAAATGAGTGATATATGATTATTCATATTCATTATTCATTACTGTGTTGCTCGCGATAGCCAAATATTTGAACAACTTAATGTCCATCAATGTACGATGTATCGAATAGATTTTGGTACATCTTCACAGTGAATTTCCCTACAGACCTAAAAAAAGAACAAGGACACCCTTGTTTATGATTATGGTAATATTTCTAAGATACATTATGAAGTGAGAAAAGCAAGTGCAAAAGAGTTTGTAGAACATGCCACCATTTGTGTAAAAAAGATTTTTACAAACATATATTTGTATTTTCTTATACATGCATAATAGCTCTACCAACTTTGCTATAAAGAGAGGAAACTAGATAGCTGGGAGACAGTGGTGAAGAACATTTTTTTTTTATAAACTCTTTCATACTTTCAAGGAAAAATTTTAACCATGTGAACATAACACGTACTCAGAAAGCTAAACTTACAAAATCGGGGAAAAGCCATAAATCCAGTATTAAGAACAGTAAGCTATACAGAGTTTAAATAAACTCTAGAGTTATAACTAGGAATAATTAGAATTGAGTTAACTTACTATACTGCTCTCTTATTAAATTTGACTGTGTTCTAACTCTAAACTGTATTATCCCTACAGCTTTTGTCAAGCACATCATGTCTGTCTAAATGGAGCTCTCAAGGTATCTATCTGTTTCCTCTTTAATATATAAGGGTTTCTCAATATTGTATTTTTTTAATGTAACAGCCTCACTTATATGCTGTGGATATAATTAGTATTGCTTCTTAATGAAGTTATTTATATTAACCAGAACACATTAATATAATTAATATTATATTAATACTAACAAGTTATTTATATTAACCCATCTCCTTGATATGGGTTATTTAGAAATACAGCATTTTTGTAAAAGTGTACAAGCAAAAACTTCTGAGGTTTTTGCTTTCACGTATAGATCCTATCTTTGTCTGTACTATAATTAAGCAGTGGAGATTCAACAAACCAGAGAATAGCTGATTAATTTAGTTGGAACATAACAATAATAAAAGCATTAGCCTATATTCTTTGAAAAATTGAAGTAGTTTTTAACAATTACTGCTCTAGAAAACCATACTATCACAGTCCAAAGTGCAGCACTTGAAACCAGGTTCTTGCAGCAAGGAAATGCCTTACCTTGGAAGTGATGGTTCATTTTGTGCTTTTTCTTCTTTTTCACTTTACACTATTTCCTTCCCCATTTCCTTTCTGAAAAGATGCAATCAACATCTAACTCTTTTTCCTTTACAGATCAAGCATTGTTTATGAAGACTGGCTGGAACCTTATTCTAAGAACACCCATGACTAACTGTCCAAATCTGTTTACCATCATTCAGAAAAACAAAACAATTTGGACCATTTTAGACTGAAGGACTCCCTGAATTTTTATACACCTTACGTTTCTCTCTGAATTATATTCATATCACACAAACCAAGTGTCTGCTGCTCTAGACAAGAAGGATAAAATACTGACAATCTCAAATCCAAGCACTGCTCTTTATTTTCTACCATGGGTCAAAGAACATCCTTAAAATAATAAATCAATAAATAATTTTGGTCAGTCTGGAATGTTCAAGTCGCACTGTTTTTATCTTCTTGCTTAGAGAAACTTATTTTTAAAACCCCAATTCTTTTGTTAATGTACAGAATATTGATGAATTATAAAATTTTAAGAGAATAATTATAGTCTACACAATAACTGAATAATAATGATAATCATATATCATTGAAAATGCAAAATAGAAAACTGAGGAAATTCAGATAGGATCAGAGATGGTTTAATATAAGCTATCTGGCAATTTAAGATGAAAGCAGGTTTCTTCAGTTTTGTGTAAATCACTGTATACATAGCTTGACCTATTTCACTTCTAGTGACAGTCTGGCCTATTAGAAAATTCTAATAAGCCCTTGATATGTCTCACCGAATGTCTTCAAGGATAAAATTTAAAGTGACCTTTCAGCTGTTACTTAAAAAAACGTCTCTGGGGATGAGACTCTTGCTCAAGAACTCAAGATCCTGTCTATTAAAATTCTCTCTCCTGCTATGATTTCCTCTACTTTGCATGTCCATGTCCCCAAAACCTTGGTTCTATCTTTTTTATTTTTTAACATCTTTATTATATAATTGCTTTACATTGTTGTGTTAGTTTCTGCTGTATAACAAAGTGAATTAGCTATACGTATACCTATATCCCCATATCCCCTCCCTCTTGCGTCTCCTTCCCACCTTCCCTATCCTACCCCTCTAGGTGGTCACAAAGCACCGATCTTAAATACATGCTCTAAATGATAAGATTAATTGATAGACAAGTTTATAGTGTAAACTCACTTCATCATATCATATTGCTATCATGTATCACTTTTCCTTTAGAATAGAAGCAGAATTTGCAAGTTAGTAGTTGGATATTTAGAAGAGATGAAATGATAAATAGTTCTCCCACTCTCTAAAAAGATATCCTTAAAATATATGGGATTTCAAAATCTCTGAAAATTACCTGCCTGCCTATGCATTTTTGGAACCTGAAACAATTTTGTCCTGATGTCGGGCACTTCAGGTCATCATGCTCCTATCTTTAGCAAGGGTCACTCAGATTTCAGTAGCCAACAGCTTTAACTTTGACCTAAGTTTCTGTAGCCAAGATGATGTTGGGACATCACAATCATTCTTTTAAGGAGAATTTACTATGGCCTCAAGATCTTTAAGGCTAAGTTTGCCTAAGACCAGAAATTGGATATTTCACACAGCACTATGCAATAGAGCCTTCAGTAAAAATGGAAATTTCTATCTACACTGTTCTGTATGGTAATCACTAACCACATTTGTTGACTGAAATGTGGCTAGTGTGACTGCAGAATTGAATTTTTAATTGTATCTCATTTTAATTAATATAAACAGCCACATGTGGCTCATGCAACCATGCTGAACAGAGTAGCTCTCAATACATATTTATATTTGGTTGTTACATCAGGAAATAAAATGTGTTTTTAAAAATTATAAATGTCAGCATGTAGAGAAATTGACTGGTACAAACAGTCCAATCATAAAAGGGTAATTTTTGCTTTGGAATATGTGGCTAAATTTCCCATCTTCTACACTCCTTTAACACTTTTCAATTAGAAAAACGTGATGTCTACAAGGCACTAAATTTTTTGTTCTCAAGCTTCATATTTAATATTTTTCTCTCAAGACCTCATAAAACTGCTTTAACTCCCCATGGGATAACAATCTAGTACACTGTCATGGGACCTACCCTTATTAAATTACCATGTGTAAGATGCCCATAACTCAAGTTGTAGCAGGTGCAAAATAGAGTAGCAGGCGGAAGAGTGACAGTAATTTTTAACATCTACACCAGCTGGCAAAAATGACAGGTGCTTAATTCCTCAGTCTTTAAAAATAACTGTTGAAAAGTCTACACAGCAAAGCAAATATTTTCAAGTTTGCTTTTTAACTATCTTCAAGTTAAAGACTGATATATATTAATATAATGTAATATTATACATTAATTTTTTGCCTTAAAGTATATTTAAACTTAGCACACAAGAACTTAATTTTTTCTCCTCTATGAATGAAATAAACAATGATTATTAAATTAGAGAAATAAAATTTTATTTTTCTCAATCAACATAATATCCAAAATAACTCTTGATGTATTTTTCTGTAACTGTATTTACATGTCTTTTTCCATGGTGGCAAATATACCTTGAAACTTAAAAAAGTGGATAAAGAATATCTTCCTTTAAATTCTAGGTCTAGAGAAAATCATGAATCCAAAGACTTATTCAACAAACCAAGTCAAAAAAAAAAAAATAGAGGAGATTGAACGGCAAGTATCTGAAATCTAGATTAAAGAGTTACATCCTCTTGAATTATCAAGATAACTGAAGCTAAGGAAGAGCAAAACAATGGAATAATTCAGGCAATTTCACAGTTTGATGAGTGAGCTCCAGGCTAAGAGAGTCAGTGCGAAGGAAGGGTGATGAGGTTCCAAACACCTGCTGAGAATTTTGCCAGAAACTTCATATCGAGATAATTTTTTTTTTAGTTATTCAGTAATATATGGTAGGAAAAAGTACTAGCTATACCCTACTTTGTCCTTCACCTGCCAGCACCTGTGACTGGCCAGAGTCTGCTTCTGTCATGGCCATGCAAAACTGCCATGCAAAACTGAAAGGCAGAACCATTCTTTGGCCAGGGCAGATGTGGCCCATGACCTGGACCTCACACTGTAGACCTCACACTCTGGTTCTCCTCCAGAGCCAAGGAATCTACCCAAAAATAGAGTATGCGCCTTCTGGAACCCATGTCCCCACTCCTACACACTCTGGATACCCAGAACCCCAGATTTCCTTGCCCAAATGACCCCAAGCTCTCTTCCAGAACGTGGGTGGGATTCTTCCTAGGTCTATCCTCCTAAAGGAAGACTACAAACCAAAGACCAACAGATGGCCAAAGCCAGCTATTTTTGTTTTGTTTTGTTTAAACTAAGGATAGAATTAACCACAAGGTCCCTGCAGTGCAGGATGGAACTGGAGGTGGGAACTGAAGGAGGGCAGGCCACAATATCACCAAGGAGTCCAAGAATTATAACCTGGCCTTCCAAACTATTATGAAGCTATATTTGTCAAGGGAGTTACAGAGTATATATTATGCAACAGTCTATTAGTTTGATAACTTTTAAGTATTTAAACTTATGATTAGTGGACCTCAATTTGAATTCTTTCCCCAGGCCTGCAAACATAGGGGTAGACCTGCTGAGCAAGGATAGAACTCAGACTTTTCAGGGACAGATCTTTAAGTGGCCCATAAATACTCCAACAAACACCAGAAATCCCTTGAACTTTTAAAAAATATTAACAGTTACAGCGGTCAAGATGGCAGAGTAGGAAGACCCTGAGCACACCTTCTCCCACAGACACACCAAAATTACAACTACTTACAAAGCAACTATCTATGAAAACAACCTGAAAGCTAACAGAAAAGATTTTCCACAACAAAAGACATAGTCACAATGAGATGAATAGGAGGGGCAGAGACGTGGTATAGTCAGGACCCCAGTCAGCAACCCACAAATGGGAGGAATATCACAATTGTAAAGTCCTCCCCAAGGGGCAAGAGCTCCAAGCCCCACATCAGAATCCCCAGCATAAAGGTCCTTCACCATGAAGACAAGCCCCCAAGACATCTGGCTTTGAAAACCAGTGAGGCTTATGTTCAGGAGAGCTAGAAAGCTACAGGAAACAAAGACTGCTCTTGAAGGGTGTGCACAAAATTTCACATGTTCTGAATCCTGGTGCAGGGGAAGTAGTCTGAAAGGAGCCTCAGTCAGACCCATTTGTTCATCTTGGAGACTCTCCCAAAGAGAGGAGACACCTGGGACGCCCCCTGAGGACGGAGATGCAGGCAGCAGTCAATTTGGGAAGCTCGTTCTACAGCAATAACACTGGTACTGGCAAGAGTCATTTTGGAATCCTCCCTCTAGCCTAATTAGCACCAGGAGCTTACCTACCCCGCCAGCAAGTGGGCACCAGCCCAGAGCACTCTGGGCCATGTAGACAGTTATGCAGGGGCCCAACCCCACCCACCAGTTAGCTAGCACCAGCTCCATATACCCCTCCCAGGTCACACAGGGACCTGGCCCAAACTTCTAGCAGGCTGGCACCAACATGCGCCTCCTACCCCTCTGCCCATCCATTCAGCCAATCACATGGAAAGCCTACCTCACCTTCTAATGGACCTGCAGCCACTATAAAGTCAAGTTCTTGTAGTCAACTGGGCTGGGAGCCAGGCCTGCCAACCAGTGTGCCTACAGTAGTTGGCCCCACCACGAGAAGGGCACATGCAGCCCACATAAGAGCACTCCTAGAGCATATAACTCTGGTGACAAGAGGGGAGCATGCTGCTGGGTCCCATAGGACCTCTCCTACATAAGGCCACTTCTCCGTGATCAGGAAATGTAACCCACTGACCTAACACTTAGAAATAGATACAAAGAATTGGGCAAAATAAGGAGACAGAGGAATATGTTCCAAATGAAGAAATAAGATATGACCTCAGAAGAAGAACTAAACAAAGGGGAAATAAGCAATCTATCCAATAAAGATTTCAAGGTAATAACCAAAAAGATGCTCACTGAACTCAGGATAAGAATAGAGGAACACAGTGAAAAGTTTAACAAAAAGTTAGAAAATATTGATATAAAGAAGAACCAGAGCTGAAAAATACAATAACTGAATACAATGGAAAGAATAAACAGTAAATTAGATGATACAAAGGAACTGATCAGTGATCTAGAAGACAGAGTAGTGGAAATCACCCAAGCTGAACAGAAAAGAGTAAAAAGAATTTTTTTAAATGAGGATAGTTTAAGAGACCTCTGGGACAACATCAAGTGTACTAACATTCACATCACAGGCGTCCCAGAAGGAGAAGAGAGAGAAAAAGTGGCAGAGAACTTATTTGAAGAAATAATAACTGAAAACATCTCTAACCTGGGGAAGAAAACAGACATCCAAGTCCAGGAAACACAAAGAGTCCCAAACAGGATGAAAACAAACAGGTCCACACCAAGATATATTATAATTAAAATGGTCAAAATTAAAGATGGAGGAGCTTAAAATCAGCAAGGGAAAAGCATTTACATATAAGGAAACTCCCATATGGTTATTAACTGATTTTTCAGCATAAACTTTGCAGGTCATAAGGAAATGGAACAATATATTCTAAATGGTGAAAGAAAAAAACTACAACTAAGAGTACTCTATCTGGCAAGATTATTATTCAGATTTGAAGGACAGACAGTTACACAGACAAGCAAAAGTTAAAAATGTTCAGCATTACTAAACCAGCTTTATAAGAAATGTTAAAGGGAGTTCTCTAAGCATAAAAGAAAAGACCACAATTTGAAATATAAAAATTATGAAAGGGAAAATCTCACTGGTAAAGGCAAACATACAGTAAAGATAATAGATCAACCACTTATAAAGTAAAAAGAACAGTTAAAAGAAAAAAGTAGTAAAATCATCTATATCCACAATAACTAGTTAAGCGATACACAAAACAAAAAAAATGTAAAACATGACATCAAAAACATTAAACATAAAGGGGAAGGTAAATTGTAGGGTTGTTGGAATGTGTTTGAACTTAAAAGGTATTCAACCTAAATATATATATATAATAAATGTATTGTTATATGTAAATCTCATGGTAATCAAAAAACAAAAACCTATACATAGATTTTGGCATCTACCCCTCATAGCTCAAAGGCTAGATCCATTCAATTATTCCCCAATCTACACAAAGCAAGAATTAGACAAAGACCCAAAATGGGACTTCACTAGAAGTTTAGGGAGCTATGGGTGGCTAGTTAATGAACATGGACAACACTTCTTTCCCCAAACTGTAGGTTGCCAAGCCATCAGGGAGACCCACCAAGGAATTCACTATGGAAGGAAAGCCCTATAAAATTAGTCAGTAGAGGTTATGGTAACTCCTGGCATGAAAAGTATAATCAGTCAGATAATGGAGACATGCCCCATCTGCACAAGGAACAAAACCACACCCCCCAGAGGCCCCCAAATAAGGTCCATGCAGACCAGAGGGACATATCCTGGAGAAGACTGGCGGACGGATTTCACTGTCATGCTGAGAGTACTGGACAATTTCACGTATCTCTTGCTGCTAGTGGACACATTTCTGGGTGAATAGAAGCATTCCCTGCTAGAACTGAAACGGCAGCTGAAGTGGTTAAGGCATTACTGAAAGAAATAATCCCCAGGTTTGGGTTCCCTGGATCCCTAGAAAGTGATAATGGTCCAGCATTTGTGTCTCAAGTGAGGAAGGGGATAACGAGTGCCCTGAGCATAAAACGGACCTTGCACTCAGCCTGGAGACCCCAATCCTCAGGGAAACTGGAGAGATCCAATCAGAACTTGAAATGGGCCTTAACCAAGCTATGTCAGGAAACTCAAGAAAGCTGGATTACATTGCTTCTGATTGCCCTGCTATGCATGCGCTTGGCCCCAAGGGTAAGCGCATTAAAGGTAAAGTTAAAGGTAAGTGCATTTGAATTCATGTATGATAGATCCGTTCCCCAAGCCTGAGAGGAGGAACACCTTAACCTCCTTGAAATGAAACAATTCAAATATGCCCCTTCACATAGCAGAAACCATGAAATCTCTCACGGAATTCGGTAACCAGGTGCCGCCTACACCCACTGACCTGGCCGCACACCCCTTCTGGCCAGGAGACCGAGGGAACCTAAAAACCTGGAAAACCAGCAGCCCGCAAGATCAGCTCACTCCTAGGAGGACGGACCCCACTTGGTGATTCTAACCACCCACGCTGCCCTAAAGTTGCAGGGGACCACTCCATGCGTATATCATACTTGAGTGAGGAGGGCATCCAGGCCCCAACCTTTGGAGAGACAACCCGGGGCAATGGACATCCCACCCACCCCCACCCCGGTTACTCCTGTGAATCTCTTTTAGACCTAAAACTCCTTTTCCGAAAAACAACAAAAGATAAGTAACCCTCTTTGCCTTGCCAAGCAGTAGAGATTTTGGGATAAATGAATTGCCCTAGATGATCTATTCGCTGACCAGGGAGGGATCTGTGCACTGGCCAAAAATACATCATGTTGCTTTTACATCAATGCAAGTGGCCTGATTGGAGAAAGTGCAGACAGGCTCCTGGAAAAAGCAACTTGGCTAACAGAAGCAGCCAGCCCAACCTGGCCGAAAAATGTGGAGCAGGGTAAAACAGGCCCTCTCCTGTGTCACTTAGTTTCTACCTTTCCTGGGATGCTTAATAACCATTGTTCTCTTGCTGATATGTGGGCCCATGTACCTTAATTTGCGTGGTGTCCTTTTCTCCAAAAGGTTAGAATCTATAAAACTACCAATGGTGCGTGCTCAGGGATACGGACCATCAGGGCTCAGGCCCGGGGACAATCAAACATGTCTAAAGCCAGCTGGGGAGAAGTGCTGCTCCTCTCCCTGGGGGTATGACGGTGCCCACACTCAGCAGGAAGCAGTTACACAAGTTGAAACTGCACCCTCAGTGCCCCTCAAGAATGAGGCGCGGGCCTTCCTGGTGGCGCAGTGGTTGAGAGTCCGCCTGCCGATGCAGGGGACGCGGGTTCGTGCCCCGGTTCGGGAGGATCCCACGTGCCGCGGAGCGGCTGGGCCCGTGAGCCATGGCCGCTGAGCCTGCGCTTCCGGAGCCTGTGCTCCGCGACGGGAGAGGCCGCAGCGGTGAGAGGCCCACGTACCGCAAAAAAAAAAAAAAGAATGAGGCGCAGGACAAAAGGCAGAGGAGGGATTTGTCACCAGCAAAGCCCATTAACAATTCCCAGGAAACATAGGACGGAATCTAGGTGATAAGATAAGGTCTAACCTCTTATTCTGTGTATGATCTGGTTTCACTTGCCTGTGCAGAGGCCTTGCACCTCACACGTTGGATTAGGGTTCCCAGCACGGAGCCGCTGCGCCTGACGCCTCCGCTTGGCTGGCCTGCACGGACACTGCAATTCAAGATGGCGGCCGCGGGCTGCGTGCGGAGGCGTGGTGCTCTGCGCTGCCATCTAGAAGGTGAGCTGCGCAGCTGTGCCCGCCCTGCAAGAACCCCGCCCCCTCCCGCCTCCCCACCCCCGGCCACGAGATCCGTATAAAGCAGCCCTGCCCATGGCCTGTTGGGGAGAGTAAGTGCTGTATAGCGTGACCTCACAGTTCTCGATTTTCTGATCAAAGAACAAGGCTTTCCTTTGCTTCTGAACTGAACTTGGTCTCCATCTATTGGCACGAACGACACCAGGTAGGAAGACCCTTGTTGGGGCCTGACTGAAAGTTAGGTAACAAACAGACTCATACAGAGAACAAACAATTGGTTGCCAGAGGGGTGTGTGTGTCGGAGGCGGGGGAAGGGTGGTGGTGGTGGTGGTGGTGGTGGTGGTGCTTAATAGGTAAAAGGGCTGAAGAGGTACAAACCTCCAATTACAAAATAAATAAATTACAGGGATGTCATATAAAGCATAAGGAATATGGTCAATAATATTGTAATAACTTTGTATGGGGACAGATGATTACTAGATTTATGGTGGTGATTATTTCATAATGGATGTAAATGTCAAGTCACTATGCAGTACATCTGAAGCTACATAATACTGTTATGTCAACTATATTTCAGTAAAGAAATTTTAAAATTATAATAAATTCCTTTGTCAATGATCACATAGGTGACAAAGAAGAATTCAAGTAGCAAATAGGTTAGGCTTTTCTTTCTATCCTTGAAAAGACAGAAAAGGTTTGTCTTTTCCTATTTTATTTCTCCAACCTATGGAGAAAATCAACTCATCTTGTAATAGTCATTGTGTAGGGTGAGAAAAATGTACTGCTATAAGAATAGTAGTAGATAATCAATAATGTTTGGTGGTACAATTTAAAAAATCAATTTAAAAGCAATAAGTAAAAATATATTGGGGAAAATATTTTTATACTTTTAAAAAGTATATTAATGACAACTCATCTATAAAAGCATACTTAGTGGCAATCATTTAATACCAACTGGGAAAGTTTAATTGGAACTATAATTCAGCAGAAATGGCCAAATGGCAAACATTTACTCACTCTTGCTTACTTTTCCACCTTCATCAGTTAGACTTTCTTAGGAAGAATCAGAGCATACCTTAAAGAGCAGGTGCTTTAAAGTCAGGCTTAGGTTTGAATCCTACTGCTACCACTTCTGAGCTGTGTGACCACAGGGCAATTATTTGATCTTTGCAAGTCTCAAGTTTATCTTCTATAAAATGGCATTTACAAGGGCTGTTTTGTGAATTAAAATAAACTAAGAATGTGAATTATTTGGCATGTAGCAAGCACTCAAATATTTTCCTTCTCGGTTTCTTTACTACTCTCCTCTGGGTTTTCAATTAAGTATCGAATTAAATCTTTAATAACTCCCCACTGCCTAGGGGATAAAGTTCAAAGATTATCAAGACACATAAGGCCTTTTAGGAAATTTTTCAGTTTTTTATCCTGCTCTTTCTTCTTAATTACTCTTCTGCTGAATGGTGCAGTGGGTAAGAGCAGACTTGGGTTTCAGTCTGTTCTGTCACATCCTAGATGGGTAACTGATTATACTATATATAAAATAGAATACTTGGGAGCCCTGATGTAAGAATTAAATGAGACAACACAGATAAAGTGCCTATGTAAGGGTTGTTTATTGTAAGGACTAAATAAATGAAATCATGGCTTTTACTTTATCACCTATTGAAATTGTTATGAAAATGCCTGTTCGGAAAAATTATTTTACATCTTCCAAGACTTTGCTCAAGTATCATTTCTTCCACTGACATTTCCTCACTTCATCTACCCACAAACACCCACCAATGTGTGCCTATAGCACCTTGTACCTATTATTATATTTATAATATAGCATAATTATTTGTTTACATCACAACATAGCCATATCCCCAGAACCTAGAACAGTGCCTGACACATGGTTGGCACTAAATAAATATTAACACTTGTATCCTGAATGTTTAAGTGAGTAATAAAACCAGTAGGTACCCAATAAAAGTTTTGCAAATGTATTAATAAATGAAAACTCCCACAATTATAGGTAAGATAACCCTGAAGTATGTATCTTCCTTCTAGAACTAGATGGCAAATGGGTACAAACTCTTTTCAATTGGTAGTGTTTGTCTAAAACACTTTTTTAGCCAGCATTATGTAGCTATGCCCAAGTTTAATAGGAAAGAATGTTGTGCTTGATTAGAACTGAAAGAATTTTGTGAACGTTATGAAGTCTGCCATAAGGTAGGATGGGGGAGCAGTGGCGTGCGTGCCATGGACTTGCTGCTCCTGAGGGTCTAGGGGGTTTTCTTCATCAAATGAGTCTATTTCAATAATGTTAAATATTATAAAGACAATATTGAACTGATCAATTTTTTAAATTATTCATTTGGGCTCTGCTCTATCTAGACACATCAGTGAACAAAATATTTAAAAAAAACAGCAGTCCTCATGGATTTACATTCTGTTGATAGGCAAAAAATAAGTAACCAAATTTATAAGTAAGTAGCATAGGAAGTTAGAAAGTGATAATGCTAGAAAGAAATATAAATTAAGGAAGATGGAATAGGGAGCCCAAAGGGAGGAGGAGGGCTAGGGGCAGGAAAACCAGGGAAAGCCAGAGAAAGTTGAGAAAAAAACTCAGAATAATTTAACCCCGTGATTGCATGTCTTTTAATTCCAAAAACAGTTTCTTCTCTATAGCTAAGTAATCTAAATGATTCCTTTATTTCCCCTTACTAATATATGAGTTCAAAGTTTATCTGTCAAATTCCTTAAGCTGTAGTCCCTGAACAACACATGGCAAATAAAATCTACCAGTATTAATCCAGTAAAATTAGTGCATTTCTGCAGTTGATTTTTGTATCAGTATTCCAAATTCAAGTTCCATTAGTTTTAACAAATAAAACACAATAAAACTTTATGCTATAAAATGTGCACACATACTCAAAGGGTTGAGAAAGATGTCATTAATGGTTATGTATAGACAGGTATAATTATGAGATTTTCCTCTGTTTGCATGTTTTCTTTATGTAGGCATTCTTGACTTTGCATAATTAGGGATGTATTGCTTTTGTAATTAGCAACTAGAAACAAAATTAAAGTTTCTTTTGATTTTTAAATTACATAATAGTAGTACAACTAAAGGAAGACGCAGTAAAAATATATATATATATATTTTAAAGACCAGTGTTTTGCTTTCAAAAAAAAGAAGTTTGCAAAGAAGTCTAGGTTTTAAAACAAATGTATATCCAAATAAAAATTAAATAGATACTTAATGAAAACTTTCATACCATTACCAAATAACCCAGTTTTCATTCAGTTTGTTTATGGTAAAAAAAAAAAATTCTCCTATGATTTCAAACAACAGAATTTAAACAATTTCTGTTAAGAAGTACTTCATAAGAAGGCTTCAGTTTTCATTTATTTTGGAAACTATTGCTAAACAAGGTGGTCCTGGTTTGTTGGTTTCTTTGCTTAGCTTTTGCTCTCATGATGTTTGTGCTATCCAAGATGAAGATAGAGCCAACTGTCAGATTGCTTCCAAGTAAAATGATTTGATTTGCCTTTTGCTTTGGTGGTCGGAAAGCTCAGAACAAATTTAATATATTTTACAATTCTCCCCATATAATTATTTTTTTCTTTACATCTTTTTACCTCAATTTTTACCTTTATTTTTAACTGCCCTATTGAAAATGCTTTTATTGTGAGGCATATCAAATCTGTTTGGAAAAATTGGTGATATAAACTACAATAACCGTATTGATAGACTTTGCGGTTTCATCTTTCCAGATATAAACTTTATTTACTACCCATGAAAATCAACTTCCTGAATCAAATTTTAAGAAGATGATAAAATGGTTAATAAGGTTTCTGGACATCAAGCATTTTCTTTTTTTTTTTTTTCAATTTAACATCTTTATTGGAGTATAATTGCTTTACAATGGTATGTTAGTTTCAGCTTCACAACAAAATGAATCAGTTATATATATATACATATGTTCCCATATCTCTTCCCGCTTGCATATACCTCCCTCCCATCCTCCCTATCCCACCCCTCCAGGCGGTCACAAAGCACCAAGCTGATCTCCCTGTGCTATGTGGCTGCTTCCCACTAGCTATCTACCTTACGTTTGGTACTGTATATATGTCCATGCCTCTCTCTCGCTTTGTCACAGTTTACCCTTCCAGCTCCCCATAGCCTCAAGTCCATTCTCTAGTAAGTCTGTGTCTTCATTCCTGTTTCACCCCTAGGTTTTTCATGACATTTTTTTCCCTTAAATTCCATATATATGTGTTAGCATACGGTATTTGTCTCTCTCTTTCTGACTTACTTCACTCTGTATGACAGACTCTAGGTCTATCCACCTCATTACAAATAGCTCAATTTCGTTTCTTTTTATGGCTGAGTAATATTCCATTGTATATATGTGCCACATCTTCTTTATCCATTCATCCGATGATGGGCACTTAGGTTGTTTCCATCTCCGGGCTATTGTAAATAGAGCTGCAATGAACATCTTGGTACATGACTCTTTTTGAATTATGGTTTTCTCAGGGTATATGCCCAGCAGTGGGATTGCTGGGTCATATGGTAGTTCTATTTGTAGTTTTTTAAGGAAACTCCATACTGTTCTCCGCAGTGGCTGTATCAATTTACATTCCCACCAACAGTGTAAGAAGGTTCCCTTTTCTCCACACCCTCTTCAGCATTTATTGTTTCTGGATTTTTTGAAGATGGCCATTCTGACTGGTGTGAGATGATATATCATTGTAGTTTTCATTTGCATTTCTCTAATGATTAGTGATGTTGAGCATTCTTTCATGTGTTTGTTGGCAGTCTGTATATCTTCTTTGGAGAAATGTCTGTTTAGGTCTTCTGCCTATTTTTGGATTGGGTTGTTTGTTTTTTTGTTATTAAGCTGCATGAGCTGCTTATAAATTTTGGAGATTAATCCTTTGTCAGTTGCTTCATTTGCAAATATTTTCTCCCATTCTGAGGGTTGTCTTTTGGTCTTCTTTATGGTTTCCTTTGCTGCGCAAAAGCTTTTAAGTTTCATGAGGTCCCATTTGTTTATTTTTGTTTTTATTTCCATTTCTCTAGGAGGTGGGTCAAAAAGGACCTTGCTGTGATTTATGTCACAGAGTGTCCTGCCTATGTTTTCCTCTAAGAGTTTGATAGTTTCTGGCCTTACATTTCGGTCTTTAATCCATTTTGAGCTTATTTTTGTGTATGGTGTTAGGGAGTGATCTAATCTCATACTTTTATATGTAGCTGTCCAGTTTTCCCAGCACCTCTTATTGAAGAGGCTGTCCTTTTTCCACTGTACATTCCTGCCTCCTTTATCAAAGATAAGGTGACCATATGTGCGTGCGTTTATCTCTGGACTTTCTATCCTGTTCCATTCATCTATATTTCTGTTATTGTGCCAGTACCATACTGTCTTGATTACTGTAGCTTTGTAGTATAGTCTGAAGTCAGGAAGCCTGATTCCTCCAGCTCCGTTTTTCGTTCTCAAGATTGCTTTGGCTATTCGGGGTCTTTTGTGTTTCCATACAAATTGTGAAATTTTTTGTTCTACTTCTGTGAAAAATGCCAGTGGTAGTTTGATAGGGATTGCATTGAATCTGTAGATTGCTTTGGGTAGTAGAGTCATTTTCACAATGTTGATTCTTCCAATCCAAGAACATGGTATATCTCTCCATCTATTTGTATCATCTTTAATTTCTTTCATCAGTGTCTTATAATTTTCTGCATACACGTCTTTTGTCTCCTTAGGTAGGTTTATTCCTAGATATTTTCTTTTTGTTGCAATGGTAAATGGGAGTGTTTTCTTGATTTCACTTTCAGATTTTTCATCATTAGTGTATAGGAATGCCAGAGATTTCTGTGCATTAATTTTGTGTCCTGCTACTTTACCAAATTCATTGATTAGCTCTAGTAGTTTTTTGGTAGCATCTTTAGGATTCTCTATGTATAGTATCATGTCATCTGCAAAGAGTGGCAGGTTTACTTCTTCTTTTCCGATTTGGATTCCTTTTATTTCCTTTTCTGCTCTGATTGCTGTGGCTAAAACTTCCAAAACTATGTTGAATAAGAGTGGTGAGAGTGGGCAACCTTGTCTTGTTCCTGATCTTAGTGGAAATGCTTTCAGCTTTTCACCATTGAGGATGATGTTGGCTGTGGGTTTGTCATATATGGCCTTTATTATGTTGAGGAAAGTTCCCTCTATGCCTACTTTCTGCAGGGTTTTTATCATAAATGGGTGTTGAATTTTGTCAAAAGCTTTCTCTGCATCTATTGAGATGATCATATGGTTTTTCTCCTTCAATTTGTTAATATGGTGTATCACGTTGATTGATTTGCGTATATTGAACAATCCTTGCATTTCTGGAATAAACCCCAATTGATCATGGTGTATGATCCGTTTAATGTGCTGTTGGATTCTGTTTGCCAGGATTTTGTTGAGGATTTTTGCATCTATGTTCATCAGTGATATTGGCCTGTAGTTTTCTTTCTTTGTGACATCCTTGTCTGGTTTTGGTATCAGGGTGATGGTGGCCTCATAGAATGAGTTGGGGAGTGTTCCTCCCTCTGCTATATTTTGGAAGAGTTTGAGAAGGATAGGTGATAGCTCTTCTCTAAATGTTTGATAGAATTTGCCTGTGAAGCCATCTGGTCCTGGGCTTTTGCTTGTTGGAAGATTTTTAATCACAGTTTCAATTTCAGTGCTTGTGATTGGTCTGTTCATATTTTCTATTTCTTCCTGATTCAGTCTTGGCAGATTGTGCCTTTCTAAGAATTTGTCCATTTCTTCCAGGTTGTCCATTTTATTGGCATAGAGTTGCTTGTAGTAATCTCGCATGATCTTTTGTATTTCTGCAGTGTCAGTTGTTACTTCTCCTTTTTCATTTCTAATTCTATTGATTTGAGTCTTCTCCCTTTTTTTCTTGATGAGTCTGGCTAATGGTTTATCAATTTTGTTTATCCTTTCAAAGAACCAGCTTTTAGTTTTATTGATCTTTGCTATCGTTTCCTTCATTTCTTTTTCATTTATTTCTGATCTGATTTTTATGATTTCTTTCCTTCTGCTAACTTTGGGGTTTTTTTGTTCTTCTTTCTCTAATTGCTTTAGGTGCAAGGTTAGGTTGTTTATTCGAGATGTTTCCTGTTTCTTAAGGTAGGATTGTATTGCTATAAACTTCCCTCTTAGAACTGCTTTTGCTGCATCCCATAGATTTTGAGTCGTCGTGTCTCCATTGTCATTTGTTTCTAGGTATCTTTTGATTTCCTCTTTGATTTCTTCACTGATCACTTCGTTATTAAGTAGTGTATTGTTTAGCCTCCATGTGTTTGTATTTTTTACAGATCTTTTCCTGTAATTGATATCTAGTCTCATAGCATTGTGGTCGGAAAAGATATTTGATACAATTCCAATTTTCTTAAATTTACCAAGGCTTGATTTGTGACCCAACATATGATCTGTCCTGGAGAATGTTCCATGAGCACTTGAGAAAAATGTGTATTCTGTTGTTTTTGGATGGAATGTCCTATAAATATCAATTAAGTCCATCTTGTTTAATGTATCATTTAAAGCTTGTGTTTCCTTATTTATTTTCATTTTGGATGATCTGTCCATCGGTGAAAGTGGGGTGTTAAAGTCCCCTACTATGAATGTGTTACTGTCGATTTCCCCTTTTATGGCTGTTAGTATTTGCCTTATGTATTGAGGTGCTCCTATTTTGGGTGCATAAATATTTACAATTGTTATATCTTCTTCTTGGATCGATCCCTTGATCATTATGTAGTGTCCTTCTTTGTCTCTTCTAATAGTCTTTATTTTAAAGTCTATTTTGTCTGATATGAGAATTGCTATTCCAGCTTTCTTTTGGTTTCCATTTGCCTGAAATACCTTTTTCCATCCCCTTACTTTCAGTCTGTACGTGTCTCTAGGTCTGAAGTGGGTCTCTTGTAGACAGCAAATATATGCGTCTTGTTTTTGTATCCATTCAGCCAATCTGTGTCTTTTGGTGGGAGCATTTAGTCCATTTACATTTAAGGTAGTTATCGATAGGTGTGTTCCCATTCCCATTTTCTTAATTGTTTTGGGTTCGTTATTGTAGGTCTTTTCCTTCTTTTGTGTTTCTTGCCTAGAGAAGTTCCTTTAGCAGTTGTTGTAGAGCTGGTTTGGTGGTGCTGAACTCTCTCAGCTTTTGCTTGTCTGTAAAGGTTTTAATTTCTCCATCAAATCTGAATGAGATCCTTGCTGGGTAGAGCAATTTTGGTTGTAGCTTTTTCTCCTTCATCACTTTAAATATGTCCTGCCACTTGCTTCTGGCTTGCAGAGTTTCTGCTGAAAGATCAGCTATTAACCTTATGGGGATTCCCTTGTGTGTTGTTTTTTGTTTTTCCCTTGCTGCTTTTAATATGTTTTCTTTGTATTTAATTTTTGACAGTTTGATTAATATGCGTCTTGGCGTATTTCTCCTTGGATTTATCCTGTATGGGACTCTCTGTGCTTCCTGGACTTGATTACCTATTTCTTTCCCATATTAGGGAAGTTTTCAACTATAATCTCTTCAAATATTTTCTCAGTCCCTTTCTTTTTCTCTTCTTCTTCTGGAACCCCTATAATTCGAATGTTGGTGTGTTTAATGTTGTCCCAGAGGTCTCTGAGACTGTCCTCAGTTCTTTTCATTCTTTTTTCTTTATTCTGCTCTGCATTAGTTATTTCCACTATTTTATTTTCCAGGTCACTTATCCGTTCTTCTGCCTCAGTTATTCTGCTATTGATCCCTTCTAGAGAATTTTTTATTTCATTTATTTCATTGTTCATCACTGTTTGTTTGCTCCTTAGGTCTTCTAGGTCCTTGTTAACTGTTTCTTGCATTTTGTCTATTCTATTTCCAAGATTTTGGATCATCTTTACTATCATTATTCTGAATTCTTTTTCAGGTAGACTGCCTATTTCCTCTTCATTTGTTAGGTCTGGTGGGTTTTTATCTTGCTCCTACATCTGCTGTGTGTTTTTCTGTCTTTTCATTTTGCTTATCTTACTGTGTTTGGGGTCTCCTTTTTGCAGGCTGAAGGTTCGTAGTTCCTGTTGTTTTTTGTGTCTGTCCCCAGTGGCTAAATTTGGTTCAGTGGGTTGTGTAGGCTTCCTGGTGGAGGGGACTAGTGCCTGTGTTCTGGTGGATGAGGCTGGATCTTGTCTTTCTGGTGGGCAGGTCCACGTCTGGTGGTGTGTTTTGGGGTGTCTGTAGACTTATTATGATTTTGGGCAGCCTCTCTGCTAATGGGTGGGGTTGTGTTCCTGTCTTGCTAGTTGTTTGGCATAGGATGTCCAGCACTGTAGCTTGCTGGTCGTTGCGTGAAGCTGGGTGCTGGCGTTGAGATGGAGATCTCTGGGAGATTTTCGCTGGTTGATATTATGTGCAGCTGGGAGGCCTCTTGTGGACCAGTGTCCTGAAGTTGGCTCTCCCACCTCAAAGGCACAGCACTAACTCCTGGCTGCAGCACCAAGAGCCCTTCATCCACACGGCTCGTTAATTTGGGATGATTCGTTGTCTATTCGTGTATTCCACAGATGCAGGGTACATCAAGTTGATTGTGGCCCTTTAATCTGCTGCTTTTGAGGCTGCTGGGAGAGATTTCCCTTTCTCTTCTTTGTTGCTCAGACAGGACGGGGTTAAAGGAGCCGCTGATTCGGAGGCTCTGGCTCACTCAGGCCGGGGGGCGGGGGTGGGTGGGGGGGTAGGGAGGGTCACGGAGTAAGGGGCGGGCCTGCGGCGGCAGAGGCCGGCGTGAAGTTGCACCAGCCTGAGGCACGCCGTGCGTTCTCGCCAGGGGAGTTGTCCCTGGATCCTGGGACCCTGGCAGTGGCGGGCTGCACAGGCTCCTCGGAAGGGGGGTGTGGATAGTGACCTGTGTTCGCACAGAGGCTTCTTGGTGGCGGCATCAGCGCCCTTAGCGTCTCATGTCTGTCTCTGGGGTCCGCACTTTCAGCCGCGGCTCACGCCCGTCTCTGGAGCTCCTTTAAGCAGCGCTCTTAATCCCCTCTTCTCGCGCACCAGGAAACAAAGAGGGAAGAAAAAGTCTCTTGCCTCTTCGGCAGCTCCAGACTTTTCCCCGGACTCCCTCCCTCTAGCCGCGGTGCACTAACGCCCTGCAGGCTGTGTTCACGCCGCCAACCCCAGTCCTCTCCCTGCGCTCTGACCGAAGCCAGAGCCTCAGCTCCCAGCCCCGCCCGCCCCGGCGGGCGAGCAGACAAGCCTCTCGGCTGGTGAGTGCCGGTCGCCCCGATCCTCTGCGCTGGAATCTCTCGGCTTTGCCCCCCGCACCCCTGTTGCTGTGCACTCCTCCGCGGCCCCGAAGCTCCCCCACTCCGCCACCCGCAGTCTCCGCCCGTGAAGGGGCTTCCTAGTGTGTGGACACTTTTCCTCCTTCACAGCTCCCTCCCGCTGGTCAGGACCCGTCCCTATCCTTTTGTCTCTGTTTATTTTTTTCTTTTGCCCTAACCAGGTACGTGGGCGGGTTCCTTGCCTTTTGGGAGGTCTGAGGTCTTCTGCCAGCGTTCAGTAGGTGCTCCGTAGGAGTTGTTCCATGCGTAGATGTATTTCTGGTGTATCTGTGGGGAGGAAGGTGATCTCTGCATCTTGCTCTTCCGCCATCTTCCCGGAAGTCCTGGACATCAAGCATTTTCTACCAAATAATATTTGAATGAGTAATATATAACTAAATCAGAAAGATTTAGTTTCCCTTGAAATTCACATGGTTTCAGACTAACAGTTTAACTCATTATTTGCTGAGTTTGCTAAACCCAGATAAAAAGAGAATTAGCTAAACTTTTCTAAACAGTCAAAATTCTCATTTTTTTCCTGTTCCAAATGAAACAGATCAAAAGTGAGAAGTGTCATAATAATATAATAGAAAATATGAAGACTCTCAAGGGAGTAATGACGATAAAATTGACCTCTTATTGTGAGTTTCCTTCCTTCAGAGAAAAAACTGACATTTGAAAGTTCCTTCATAATAACCTGTAAGTAACCGGAATTGAAATTAAAATCCTATGACACTTCTTTCCTTGATTGTGGCACCATCACTTCCTCACGTATGTTATTTTTCTCTTGAACTTCTCTAAGCTTGAATATAACCTAACATAACTTGTACCTAACATAAACTTGTTTCCAGAGTCTTGGATAGGCTTAGAGGTCAATCTTGTCATTTGATGAATTTCTGTACTTTATTAGAGAGGTTGTGGAGAACAAAGATCAGTTACACACATTGAAGACATTTTTCCAAAGGGCAAACTCTTGATTCTTAAAGGAAGAGAAATTAAGTATTCATCTCACACAGGTTTTCTCTTTGAAACAAGGCTGTCTCCAAACCAGGAGAAGTTGTCTTGGACTATGGATATTCTTTTCCAACTTATTGTAAAACCTGTAACTAATGTTTTTTTCTCTTTGCTGTGATCTTTTGGACACATTTGCAGCCCACCTCTAGCATCTGTGTAGGAAGGATTCTACGACATGAGTGTCTATGTATGAGTCTTTGAGGTTTGACTTTTGTACATCTTATTCTTTTGGACACTATTTAGTGACGTTCTTTAACCAGTTCTCATATACAAACTTTTTGGGTTTTTTTGGCCTCCAGTCAAATTGCTGCTTCCAACACTTTTTGTGCCGTTACACATACCAACTAACAGTTCCCCTTTGTCCAGCAATACTATTTGGGTTTGTGCAATGGATTGCACCTGTCTTTCTAAAATTATTTGAATATTTATTGCATTTTGTACATATTCTATAAAAATGAATTCAGAACTGCAAGTGTTTATGATATTGATAAGAAGCATAGTTTCCATAAATTCAAAACAAATCAACAAGGATGAAAACTATTAAGTACACCAAAGCAGCAAATCAGCCTCAATTCTTTACTCACGTGTTGGTTGACTAACTATTTAATTATGAAGTAAAAGAACAAAATTAAAGAACATTTATGAAATACTGGGAATGTATAATTAAATACTGTGACTAAAAAGTGAGAAGGATTCCCCTTATTGTGTAAGTCTTTAGGTCCACACTTGCAATACAGCTTTTCTACATACTTTATTACGATTAAGTATTATCTCTCTTGATTCACCTATTTTGCTTTCATTTTTCCTGTACCAACTTTTCTTTTCTCTTTTATAGCCTATTGAATTTACTCTATTTGCTTTGATAAGCTTCCTCATCCTTTTTGGAATGAGATGGAATATACAATTATAAATTAAATATTTATTGAATAAATGATGGCTCACCATTTTATAAAGTACTGAGGAAAGTAATTTGCATTTGTTTTGCTCTTTGAGCAGAATGTTTTGAAAGATGTTTATGGGCTAAAAAGCCAGCAAGATTTAGATATGAGATTATAGGCAAGCCACTTAATCTTGCTGAATTTCTTTTTCCTTTTCTATAAAAACGGGGATAAAAACACCTTCCCAGGTATGGTGGGGATTAGACAGCCTGCACTCTAGGTGGCCTTGCCTGAATTTGCCATATTTAGTAGTTATTCTCTGTGTATATAGAGATAGATAGATGTATATATAGATATAGATATATGAAATATATAATAATTGTCCGTAATTATATACCAAATAATTGTCAGTAATTAATATAAGCTTCTATGATGTATGTGTATATATCTATATATCTATATCTATATCTATATCTATATCTATATATATTACAGCAAATATCTCTGATTTCTTCAGTTAACTTTTCTTTAAATATTTGTGGTGAGTTCTTTCTAAAACTTGCTTTCGGAATCTAATATAAAAGATATTAGGGAGTGAACTATCATAGCTTTGACCCTGGCTTTTATTTGGTTGTCTGTCATCCTAAAGATGCGTGTCACTATATTGACAGGGCTAAAATGATTCTGGAAAAGAAAATATAAGAATTGGCCTCTTAACAAATACCTAGAAAGTCGTGAAAATGGCCTGCCTCAAAGGAGAAATTCAAGTTGGTCTCTAGTGACTCCCTGTGGAAAGAGAGCAGAGCTGATGTGCAGGAAGCAGCAGGCGGCTGGAGGAGAATGTCATTGCAATGACCCAAGCCTTTGAAGTGGAGGAGAGTGGAAGTGGGATTAATGTGTTTCCAAAAGTAGGATAAAAGCACTCCTCCAAGAAAAAAGCCCCAATTTACGTAATTACTGACACTTATTATCTCACCTTGCAAGCTCTAATTATCTAAAGCAAAGGCATTGGTGTTTCCCTTTAATAAGTGCTATTTTGCAAAGTGACAGCCATTAAATCACTTAATTACTGTAGATGTTCTCTGTCAGGAAGACTTCTCTAATCCAATGCATATTCCATCAGACAGGGGGCAAAGTCAACAAACTAAAGGCTCATTTTTCACAACTTCCAGTCTCTTTGTCCATTTAACTCTACCACTCGTGTTTTATGTAATGAGATGGAGAAAACTATATTGAGTAGAACTTTTCTGGGGAAGAATGTTGTATGTGCTTTTAAGAAATGCTTTAATAGGCTGACTAAAAGTAACAAGAATATTTTTACCACATAAGAATGACTGGAAAATTCATGGTAAATGATGGAAGATTTGATCCAGGAAGGAAGATATTCAACAGAGAGACTCTCCAAAGGAGAGTGGTGAGACTGAATCAGGCTGTTTCCTGCTTGCATCCCATCAATGCCAACACACTTAAAACACAGTTATTTTTGGACTATAATTCCTTGTTATCCTGCCTCCATCATATAAAAAGATAACGATGCCTATGCAGCTATACCACTGCCTCTATATTGTGGCATACTATCTTTCTGCAAAATTAATCAGTAAATCAAATACCAAAAAAATTTTTCTAAGGGGTTTTCTCACCTCCCCAAAAGTCATTTTCTTCTTCATTGAAACTGACCAGCCAGTTAATTTCTAAAATCTATTTGTGCATCACTTACTCAATGACCCCTCCCCGCATCACTTCCTTGTCATTTTCACCTGTTCAGCTAGCACACTTTTATTAAAGTTATTTATGGAGTATGGAGGATCATTTCTTCTTATGTTAAGAATTTATTGTAGGATTATTTGGATGTGGCTTGTACAAAAGTACAAAAGCCTATCAAATTTTCTTTCTCAGAAAAAAAGTTAAAACATTCCTATAGGAATAACACCAGGTCACATTTTTTTCTAAAATTTTTTTAATGTTTATCTCTAGCCAAATATTAAGGATGGGCTTCATTATGTAGTGTATCTCTAATGTTTTATGTGTGTAATCTGAGTTACTCCAGGCTTCCTACCAGATTGTGGGAACAGATGGACAGACGATAACAGCAAAAAGCCAGATCTCACTAACGTTTCCCTACCACCACCGTAAGATAAAACCTCCAGGCTCCTACATAGGGTACTCCCCTCACTCTGCCCTCAGCACGTGTTCTGGGGGTCCTCAGGGTTGTTTTTCAGATGCACATGCATGTACTTCCTGCCAAGCTTCACAACGGCCTTACTGAGCACCCAGTACAAACCACGCTACGCTTCAGCTTGGTGGCACCTGCTGGATGCTACCAAATCTGCTGTGCACTTGCCATTTTCCACAAGTACCCATCGGGCACCGGCATGTCTGGTGGACACTCACAGTTTGTCACCGTGCCTCTGCTGCATTTGGCCATGTCAGCTGGGCACCATCACCTCCTGCCCCTATTGAGTCATTGAAGTCTCTTAAGTTGTCAAAGCAACACATTTTTCTTTTTAAAAGTAGGAGTCAGTGTCATTCTTCCCTTATATTAAATGCTATTGAAGAGTTCCTACACACTGCTACTGATATGGTCAATACTTTACAGTTTAAATGAAACTAAGTTTTGTTAAGGTAGGATTTTATACCAGACCCAAAACAGGGCACACATGAGGCACTGCCTGACTGTCAAATTTGTGCCCAAATGAAGAGGTGAGCAGTTGTTAGCCCATGCACTGTGGGCCAGCCCATTGGTGAGGGACTTCATCATCTTGCTGAGCCACCAAGCCCTGTGCTCCTGGGACTGCATCTGCCCAAAGGAGGTGATTTTCCTAGTTGTACTAGGGTACATAACAGTGCCACAGGGTGGACAGCACCCTAGGGCACATTCATTCACTTAATGGGGCTAGAGTGAGGAACCAAATCAAATGACAGGCACCATGCAGGATACAGAAGCATCCTTATCTCCATCCCCTGAACCAAAACCCAAGGCTTTCTTACTTAGCCAAATGTATGGTGCACAACTCCATTTTTTCTCAATGAGTTACCCCAGAAGCTTTTAGGTCTTCATGCAAAGAAGCTTCTGGTGAGCCCTCTCACCTAACTTAAAGATATGACAAAAGCTGAAATCCTACTGTCATTTAATAGTCCTGTGCAGTATCTGAATGTTTGAGGTAATTTTTCATAAAATCCTTTCTGAAATAATAATTTATATTTTGAATAACACCCTTCTCCAGAATTGAAGTAAGAGTAAATAATAAATATTGCCAGATATGAACTGTACTTCCAGGGTCCACATTCATCTTGGGTTGTATTCTCCTACCCCTGAGATGTGCCAGTCCTGATGCAGGGGTGGCAAAAAGCGTGGAGATACAACCTGTTCCTTTACAGGTAGTTAAGCAACATTTGCTGACTTAAAAAGCACTTTGATTTAGTCAGAGGAGCACTAAATTCAACACCAGAAAACTTGGGTTCTAACTGCCACTGGTTCTGGCCATGGCCAGTTTTCTAAGTCACAAAATGATGGCCAAACCAATTCTTCTTATTTCAGTTGGCTTTTGTGAACATTGAATGAAAATATTTGAGAAACTATAAAAGCACTGGATATATGTAAATTATTGTTATCATCTGCTATCCACAAGGACATAGAAAATATTTTATAGTGAAAGATTCTTCATATAGTGATGCTTAATTAAATGGGATATTTTAAAGTATACAAATAGAAAAAAATAGATATTGATAACAACATAGAGTTACATATAATCTCCCCATTATTGCAGCATATTTTCAAGAAGTACTTTTATTACAATTAAATTTCAAAGTATAACTATTCCTTTCATTAAAAAATTATTAAACAACTTGCTAGTGTTGACAGTGTGTATGTATATGAGCAATTCATCTCCCAACCTCATGAAATATTTGAAAAAAACACTAAAGGAGGGGTTTGGCTGCCTGGATCCATTCCTGACCAGCTGCACGAATTTGAGCAGAGTCTGTCTCTTCAGATCTTTCCTTCTGAATCCTATGATTGTGAGAATTTAAATAAATAAATTCACCCAAACACTAGCACATAGCCTTGTGAACATATTAGCAATACATTGCCTTAAGAAAAGCTGGGCTCGGGCTACCCTGGTGGCGCAGTGGTTGAGAGTCCGCCTGCCGATGCAGGGGACACGGGTTCATGCCCCAGTCCGGGAAGATCCCACATGCCGCGGAGCGGCTGGGCCCGTGAGCCATGGCCGCTGAGCCTGCGCATCCGGAGCCTGTGCTCCACAACGGGAGAGGCCACAACAGTGAGAGGCCCGCATACCGCAAAAAAAAAAAAAAGCTGGGCTCTTTCTTAGGACCTGCTGTAGATATCTTTCCCCATTTCCCCTTTAGGTGATTAATGAAACTAAAGAGACAGAAATTATTCTATGAAAGACATACTCTGAGTTGGAAGAGAGTTGAGCAGAGGCAGGCTGCTCTGGAAACAAGAAATTAGCTGACTCAAGTCAAATGCGCATTAGAGGCGGTAAAAAGATAAAGTTAATTACTGAAAAACCTAAACCAAGAGGGCCACAGAAGAACCAAAGTTAGAGTAAATGACAGAGTACTCCTCATTTACCTCTAATGACATTTCAAAATCTGTATCTTATTTATGTACTTATGTATGAAAGTAATTCCTTTTGCTCTTGCACGTAAATCTTTTTGTATAACTTATATATTAGCTCTGAACTTCCAAAAAGTCAAGACAAAAACAGAAACAATGGAGCACATCACTATCATCATCTGCTAAAAGAAGCATTAGCAATTCTTCTGCATAGAAACATATATTTTATGGAAACCATTTCTAAGGAAGATCATGTTAAGAGCATAGCAAAAAGGCTAGATAATGATGGGTTGATAAGACAATTTGCGGAAAGTTTTAAAAGTAATTTCCTAGCCTGTTAAATATCGGAAAGTCAATTGGAATACCTGTCAACTGTTTGTGTTAAACAAGGCATGAAAATAGGAAGTCTTCTTTAAGTATTACTTTCAAATTTCATACCATTCTTCCCCCACAACCCACTATTTTATTTCTAAATTATGCGTCCATTGATTCCTGCAGTATTTTCGTTTGTTTTTTGTGTTTTTTGGAGAGCTAGCAGGACTTTTGTAAACTTTTAATTTCTGTATTTGCACATGAGGTTGCACATAAATATACAGGGAAGTGCCATGAATCCTTCATTCTTCCTCACCTAATACTGACATCTTGCATAACTACTGTACAATAACAAAACAAGGAAGTTGACATCAGTGCAATCCACAGAGCTTATTCAGCTGTCACCAGTCATACATGCACTCGTGTGTGTGTAGGCATGGTTCTATGCAATTTTACCACATGTGTAGCTTCATGTAACTACCACCACAATCAAACAGAGAAGTATTTTATAACCACAAGTTTCCCTCTTGCTACCCTTTATAGCCATACTCACCCTTTCCCCCAGACCCCTAACTCTTAATCTGTTCTCCATCTCTGTAATTGTGTTATTTTAAGAATGTCATAAAAATGGAATTTTTCAGTCAAAATATTTTTTCACTCAAAATAATTCCCTTGAGATCCCTCCAAGTTGTTGTGTGTATGAAATTGAGTTTTTAAAATCTAAATGAAGTCATCATTCTTCAGAAGTCTTATTTGAAAGTCAATCCATGTAGTTACAAGTGCTTAACCTCATTTGGAAGAAAAATAACTGATTTACTTTTAGGTAAGGCAACTATTTATCCAGAGTCATCCTACTATTCCTGTCTTATCTTAAGTAATACTGTTCCTTATCTGTTCAGATAATTATGCTGAGAACATTTGACTAGCTACCAAAAAAATCTTCTTATATCAGCCTTCTAGATTAATTAGTTCATGTCTTACATTACAGTTCATTAGAACATTCAACTGCAATTTCTATTACCAAAAATCGATGCTTCATAAGGAAAATATAGACTACTTCATAAACATTTCATCTCCAGTTAATATAGCAATGATGGGCAGCAACATTCTTAAGACAGACGGCTTGTGGTAGAAGGAACACTTCTTAATCTCTTAAAGGAAAATACACTGAACAGAGAGACAGAGAAAGTGTATATCCTCAATCTCTTTAAGTTCCCTTCATCTTCTTACTCTAACTGAAATTTGGCCTTTCCCTGCAAACTCTGCTTCTCCTGCAAGTGGGACCTGTTTACTTTCCACACCTCTTATATACAAGGTCTGGAGATGAGTTGAGTCACTTCCAGAACATTCTTCTCCTCCGCCCTAGAACAGTCCAGCTTTGAAGTTCCTGCCATCAAGCCATGTCAACTGCTGTCTCTCCTTGCTGTAATCATCTATGGATCCCCAGATCACTCACCCTCACAAGTACTGAGGATTCAAATATCCATGCAAATGATCTTCCAACATTCTGACCTCACAGTACCATGGCCTTTTCTACTCCAGTGATCATGTCCTCTAATCTTACCCCAGCCACCTACTCACGCAGACATGCCCCTGGACATTGCCATTCTCAGTAACTGCACGCCCTCCAAAATCTCAGATTCAGACATCATAGCATTTCCTAACTTTCTACCTCACCCTCTTTAGCAGCTTGATCCGACATCTCTGCAAACCTCTGATCCCAGTTCCATTTGATTCCCCACTGCCCTTCCATGTCCTTACTTCACACTTTATCTGGCCTAGCTTCCATAGTCCATAATGATAATCACACCTCTATATACCTTTCCCCTTTTATCATCTGTAGTACTCACACGCCAACCTCAATTTTGGTGAAATTCATTGTTCAGTCTATTGCGTGACACCTGCCCAGCTGACAGTGGCTGAAAAAACGGTGACTGATCTCAATTTAAATGTATGACCTTACACACCCTTAATCTAGTACACTATTACATTTCCCTCAGACATTTACTTTTTCACTCTAGTGGATGATTATTTCACACTTTCTCTTCTTCTCTCAAATCTCCAACACTTCCTGCCTCATCTCACTTTCAGAGGATGTCCTTGCTTTCTATTTCACTGAAAGAATAGAAGAAATTAGAAGAGAGCTTTCATAAATGCTCCCCTCACCTCTACCGGCTTACATGCCTCTGTGCTCATACACTCCACCTTCCCTCCAGTTACTATGGAAAAGCTGGTTGTGGCCACCTTGCTCACTTGTGCGTGGATTCCAGTCCCCCTTGCTTCCTCAAGGACGTAGCTTCTGCAGTTCCTCCACCCCCAGCACTGTTAATTTTCCCTCTCTACTTGGTCCTTTCCATCAATATACACACTTGTAATTTCTCCTGTGTATTAAAAAAAAACACTCTTGACCTCACTGCCCCCTCTAGCTCTTCCCCAATCCTCTGCTCCCCTTCTCAGAGAAACTCTTTGAAAGCATTGTTTCCGCTCACCATCTTCAATTCCTCTCCTCTAATACTTCTTGAGCCCACTGGCCTTTCACTTTCATCACTCCACCAAAACTCCTCTGATCAAAGCAACAATTCACCCCCATTTCACAATTAAATTCTCAGTCCTTCAATTAACTGACCTATCAGTTGCATTTGACAAAATTGATCACTCTCTCCTCAAACACTTTCTTCAGAACTCTACATTCTCCTGTTGTTGTTTATCTCCTGCAAGTTCTTTTATTTTCCAAATCTTCGATATCTGTTTTTCTCTTCATTCCTTTCCTAGAGGATCCCATCCAGTCTCATTACTTTAAATACCATCTATATACTGATAACTCTCAGATCTATTCTGTAGTGTAGTTCTCTCCCTGAACTCCAAGCTCATATATCTAAGTTCCTGGTGAACCTATTCTTTTGTATGTTTCATAGTTAGCTCAAACATAACATATCCAAAAATGAAATTCTGATTTCCCTTTCCAAAGCCTCTTCTTCACACAGTATTCCCCAGCTCAGTGAAAAACCTTGGAATCTTCCTTGATTTGCCACTTCTCATTCTCAACATGCAGTCTATTAACAAATCCTGTCTCCTCTATCTTCAGCAGAGTCTCAAATTCTAACCACTCCTCGTTCCACTGTACAGCTAGCAACCTGGTTTTCAAGCTACTCAACTATATTATAGCAATAGCCTCAGAATTCACCTACCAGGTTTCAGCCTTATCCATCTTACAATCTGTTTTCTACAACATAGCCACAATTATCCTCATAAATGAGATTATCTCACTCCCTGATCAAAACCCTCCATTTCTAGTTCACTTGGAGTAAAAGCCAACAAGCTTACAAAGTCCTATAAGGTCTCATATTATCTGGCATCCACTACGTCTTTCACTTTATCCCTTAATCATTCTCCCTCTTTCACATTCTCTTCTAGCTATTCCAGTCCCCTTGCTGCTTCCTAAACACGATAAGCACATAAGGCCTTTACACCTGTTATTCCCCCACCTAGACAACTCTTCCACTGACTACATTCTTCGCTCACTCATTTACTTTCCCTGATTCTCTCCTCAGATGAACGCTATCACCAACCCTAACCACCTGTCATTTTTGCTTCATGTGTCCCGTTAGACCTTATCATCTTCAGAGATGCCATGTTTGCTTGTCTATTCTCAGCACTTTCCTTCCCTCACAGCTTATAAGCTCCATAAGGGCAGGAGCTATGTTCAGCACCTTGAACAGTGCCTAGCACAAAATAGGTTCTCAGTATTTGTCGGAAAATATTTCTAATACAAAAATATAATAGTTAGCTATCCAAATAATTTTTAAAGATGAATAAATATTTTTATTTTTATTTTGTTTTTTGGCCGCACCAAGCGGCTTGTGGCATCTTAGTTCCCCAACCAGGGATTGAACCAGGGCCCTCAGCCCTAACCACTCAGCCCTAACCTCCAGTCCTAACCACTGGACAACCAGGGGATTCCCTAGGCATTATTTTCAACACAAAGAGTTGAAGGAAAGGTTTTTAGTTTTAAAAAATTTTATCATTAAGCAATTTCACTCTTACAGAAAAGTTGCAAGAATAGTACAAATAACTCCCATCTATCCTTCACTGTGCTCATAACAATTAATGTTTTCTGTATTTACTTTATCGTTCTGTCTCATGCACACACACAAGGCAGTAAGTTGCAGACATCATGCTCCTTTATTCCTGAACACTGGCATACAGTGCTCTGTACATACTGGCTTCTTTATCTTCCAATTTCAAATGGAAATAATAAGTAAACTTTAAAAACCATAAGCTGACTAACATGGAACATTATAAGCCCACAATGCAATTCTTTCTGGCTTTATGAATAATTAATATTATTAAAAGACTTTATATACTGACTCAGTTACTTGATGAGCAACCTGTATTCTTTATATCATTCCCCTCATAAGAGTGTATAGAAAAACCTAATAGTATAAAATAACTAGGTGAGCGTGGGCAATAAAAAAGATATGTTGTATAGAAAAAGTAACTTGAATTGGAGCTGTTTGTCTTATGCATTAATATTGCCACCAGAAAAAAATAAGTGCAGATAATATGTAACAGGTATAACAGGAGATGATCACAAAGCTCTAGGAAAGAAATTTCAGTGATAACAAGTCCTTATAGCAATTCCCAAGTAGAAGAGATTATGCTGAGTAGAGATAAAAGGGCTCAGAAAGGAAGAGGTATTTGAGCTAAGTGTTAAGGGTAGCTTGGCTTCCAATGAATAAGAAAAGAAAAGGAGGGAATACCTCCCCAGAACACAGGGCAAGGGCAAAGCCGCAGAGTTAAGAAAGGGAAATGTGTGCTCAGGGAGCAGAAAGAAAACCAGTCTGGTTGGAGTGGAAACGTATATGAAAGAGAGCAGCACAAGAGAATGGTGGCAAGAGAGGTGCGTGGGACCTGATGGGGAAGGACCCTGCATATTGGCTTATGGGTTCTGAACACACTGAAAGTGTTCCAGCAGAGAAATGAAATGGAAAACACTGAAGATATGTCAGCAGAAATTTACAGTGCTTAGAGTGGGACTCTAGGAATATGTTTAAAACAAGAGAAATTGAAAAATACTTGGGAGAATATCACAGAGATCCAGTTGTACTAGAGCCATTGGGAAGGTAAACTGTTAAGAACTTATTCAATGAATGAGAAGTCATTTATTATTTTAACCTTTTAGGCCTAGATATTGAAAAAATGGTAACAATATTGTAATTAAGAACTGCCTTAGAGGGAAATCTGATAAGAAAGTGAACCACAGCACCTTTTTCACCAATGTATGTATCCCTAGTGGCTAGTATGGTACCTGTTGGTCATTCAGTATATATTTGTTGATAATGAATTAAAAGATCAGTTTAGGGCTTCCCTGGTGGCGCAGTGGTTGAGAGTCCGCCTACCGATGCAGGGGACCCGGGTTCATGCCCCGGTCCGGGAGGATCCCACATGCCGCGGAGCGGCTGGGCCTGTGAGCCATAGCCGCTGAGCCTGCGCGTCCGGAGCCTGTGCTCCGCAACGGGAGAGGCCACAACAGTGAGAGGCCCGTGTACCGCCAAAAAAAAAAAAAAAAAAAAAAAGATCAGTTTAGGACAAATTAAATTTTTGAGAATGTGATAACCAGCAGACAATAAGAAAGAAAGAACTGAACCTTGGGGGATTCTCAAATTGATTGTGAGAATCAATCTGTGAGATTGTTTTCAATTGATCTAACAGTTATTGGATCTTTTTAAATATACTAGCACTCAAGATTTTTAATAAAGAATAGTAAGATACTGTTCCTACCCTCGAGGTGCTAATGATTTATTAGACTGGAAATTCATTTTTAGATTGTTTTTCTAGATGGAAGTGATCGTTTGATTAGATCTTTATTTATTTATTTTTTTTGCGGTACGCGGGCCTCTCACTGCTGTGGCCTCTCCCGTTGCAGAGCACGGGCTCCAGACACGCAGGCTCAGCGGCCATGGCTCACGGGCCCAGCCGCGCCGTGGCATGTGGGATCCTCCCGGACCGGGGCACGAACCCGTGTCCGCTGCATCGGCAGGCGGACTCTCAACCACTGCGCCACCAGGGAAGCCCCTTGATTAGATCTTCAAGGAAGGGAGTGCACAGAAAAAAGGCAGAAGTTTGATATCAGATTATTTAAGAGCACCTGATTAATGGGTGAGAGGAAGAATAGCTAAATAAGAGATAGACAAAGACTTCTCAGAGAGGTCGGGGAGAATGGAGGGGATGTAGTGTCACAAAAACCAGCAGAAGTGAAGGTATCAGTGCATGTAATAGTGTTGAGGAATCAGGTTATTGAAAAGCAGGTTATTGGTGAGCCAGAAAATGTTAGCAGTAAAGACAGATGCTACAATGGAAAAAGGTTAAGAAATGCATCGGGAACTAGTGGCATTAATGTCAGTTACCCTTTGAAGAAACTTGGCACTGTAAGAAAAGACAGAAAAAAAGGGCAGTTAACTTAAGAACAAAGGAAAATCCATTGCCATTTAGGATATATAAAACTGACTTTTTTTTTTTGGCATAGGAGCAACTGGGTACAGAAAAATTGACAATCACCTTCTTTTTTGCTACTTCCATGTTCTTTACATATTTCCCCATTGTCCAAATCACACCACAGTATAATTAGGTTTATGTTTCTGTCTCCCCTTCTTGACTGAACTCCTTGAGTGTCTCTTTCTCCTTGGAAGACCTAGCACCTGACACACAGGAGACATTCAAGAGTTTGTAGAGCTTGAAGTGAAATTTCAAGACAGTAGAAGATAATTGAAGGAGCATATGGTCCTGAAGGAAGTAGGCGAGTTTAAGGTGGAGGAGAAAAAGCTTTGAAAACAAAGCACAAAGACACTTCTGCCTTTGAGGCAAGGGATGAAAACTGGACCTGTGAAGTAGAGGCACATTGGGGTGTAGAGAGACGGAAAGCCGAGGAAATCCTGTCAGATGTACTATATCTGGTTAAGAAGGAGGTCAGTGCAGGAAGGAACACATTTGCCAGAGGGTTAGAGAAAATGGGATAGGGAATTGTTCAGAGCCAAGCTAGAAGTGCTAACTTCGTAATACTTAGCTCAGTTGTTCCCAACCCGGGATGCATATTAGAATCAACTGGGAAACATTAAAAAAAATAATAATTTATGGGGGACTTCCCTGGTGGTCCAGTGGTTAAGACTCTGTGCTGCAGACCTACTAGAGAACGGACTTGAGGATATGGGGAGGGGGAAGGGTGAGCTGTGACAAAGCGAGAGAGAGGCATGGACATATATACACTACCAAACGTAAGGTAGATAGCTAGTGGGAAGCAGCCGCATAGCACAGGGAGATCAGCTCAGTGCTCTGTGACCGCCTGGAGGGGTGGGATAGGGAGGGTGGGAGGGAGGGAGGAGGGAAGAGATATGGGAACATATGTATATGTATAACTGATTCACTTTGTTATAAAGCAGAAACTAACACACCATTGTAAAGCAATTATACCCCAATAAAGATGTTAAAACAAAAATAAATAAATGAGGAAAAAAAAGACTCTGTGCTGCCAATGCAGAGGGCACGAGTTCGATCCCTGGTAGGGGAACTAAAATCCCGCACACCACACGGCACAGCCAAAAAGTAAATAAATAAAAATTTAAAAATAATTTATGTTCTTGCTTACAGAAATTTTGATTTAAGAGATCTGGAATGAGACCCTGGATTTGTAATTTTTAAAACACCCATGATTGCTAATGTGAAATAAGAATTTCTGACTTTGGTATTTAAACAGAAGGTGCTTAGCGTCAATTATCGGTGCTGTCTGGATTTCAAAGAGGGAAAAAATGACAGTAGACAGGTAACATCATGTCTATAAAGACAGTGAATGGGATAATTCTATATATTACAGTTCACTGACTCTCATCTCTGCTCTAACTACTTTGAAAGAAATTATCAATTATGATGCTGGTTTTTTTCTACAGGCTCACTTCACTTTGTAAAGTGGTTTTTTTTTTTTTTTTTTTTTTTGCGGTACTCAGGCCTCTCGCTGTTGTGGCTTCTGCCGTTGCGGAGCACAGGCTCCGGACACGCAGGCTCAGTGGCCATGGCTCACGGGCCCAGCCACTCCGTGGCATGTGGGATCTTCCCGGACCGGGGCACGAACCCGTATCCCCTGTATTGGCAGGCGGACTCTCAACCACTGCACCACCAGGGAAGCCCATAAAGTGGTATCTTAACGGCATCTCTCTGTCTCTCTCTCTCCTTGAGAGAGGTTGGAGCCCCTCTGCTAGCCTGAATGCAGTTTGTTACTTTATGCAACTTAAAATGCAAAACATCATATGTTCCTGTTGAGTACTAGATAGCTCAGAGAGAACAATGGAAAGAGCTTGGTTTATTATTATATTTTTACTATCATCACTGACACAAATAAGATCACTTCACATAGTCCTGCTCGATAAAGCTCTAATTCACATCATCAGTGAATGGAAATGAGCCTGTATTTACTGATTAGAAGAGACTGAATGTAGTGTTAAGGATAATGTATCTGTGGCCAAAAAAAAAAGGGAAACACTCTAAATAAAACACCAGTCTCTACTTAGCTCTGACATAATGGCAGAAGTCAGTCCACTTTAAATAGAAACTTCCAACATGTTTAAGGAAATTTTTATTTCTCTTTTATTTTGTTTCAATTGCATACTTAACAAGCAATAAAAAAAATTCTGATACAATCCAATTGTTAGTATTCTTTGAAAACTAATTATTGATACAAAGCAAATTTCTTTCACCCACATTTAGTGGGAAGAATAATTTTTAGCTTCCTATTACATGTCAGACACTGAGCTAAATGTATAATTTCATCTGATCCTTATAATATCACAAGATAACAGCTATTATTACTCCTATTTTACAGAAGAGGAAATTAAGTTGCAGGAAAGAAAAACTTGCCCATGATCACAGAGCCTGTAAATGATAAAATCAGGGTTGAACCCAAATCTTTCAGCAAGCCCAAGTACTTACCCATGATGCTTTCAGAAATTAAGGCTGAAAGCAATTACTACCTGCAAGTCTCTTGATTATTCTAGGTTGTGGTTCTTTCTCTGGACAGTGTTGCTGAGAAAGAGTTCTGGCTATTCTTTTGTACAGAGCAAGAGAATGCTGATACTATGTGGGGTTTTGTTGTTGTTGGCTTTTTAAAAATTTTTTTTAAAGTATGCATTCCAGCCCACTTGCATAACAAGCTATTTGTAGTAATTATGAGACAAAAGGTTAAAGAAGTAGTCAATACAAGTATATTGAAGGACAAAGGTTACATGAAACTACATAAAGTGCCTCTAGTGTTTAGATTTATGTTACTCTATTGCCATCTTCTGGTTTTGTTCTAAAATGCATTTCATAAATGTTAATCTGGTTGTGCAGATAGGTGAGAAATATTTTTATAGCATTATGTATCACAGAATGTGAATTCTGAACGTTGCAACACACAGCATAACTTTAGACTAAGCTCTTCATTTTTATTTACTAGTTTACTTATTTGTTAAAGCATTTATGAATGAAAGAAATATTAACGAATCTGGGAGTCTGTGATAGGGATGGCCAAGATATGGTTCATTCCATCAGGAAAAACTAGAGCCTTAATGAAAGTAAAAGACTTATTCAAAGTCACCCAGATGTTCCACAGACATATGGTAGCCAGAGTTTAACATCACACAAATAAATGTATACATGTTATGTGAAGCACTTCAGTACTCTTTGAATAGTCATATGAAAGCAATACATGAAAACACCATCTTGCCCTTGTCTACACCCTTCCACTCTTATAGCCACCATTCTTCCCTTTGAACTTAATGCCCAGCACTACTGAAACAACATAGTCAGCTGCACACAAGCTGGAGAACACTGTCCATTATCACACTTAAAACATACTGAAAACTATGGTCATAATGCCATCTGATATACTTGAATGTATATATAGGGTAACAAGACAAATCTGAAATCAAAACTTTTAATGCCTTAGAGTTAGCATATGTATACTATAGAAGAGGAAGTAAATTAATAACCCGCTAACTACAGTCCTACTTTGTTAGATACGTAGAGCGGGTTTCTTTTCAATATCTTACAAATATTCAAATATTAGGGCATTTCGTATAAAAATTCTAATTTTTAACAATGTTTGAAAAATTGGAAGATCTGCAATGGGGTGTATGTTACTTCATGGTAACAAGGAGCTAGGCTTGAGTAGAGGCGGTCCCATTTGGATGGGAATGGATTCCCAGTTTGCCTCAGTCGCTATCATATCTCCCCATATAATCCATTTTATATATAAAATTATTCTCTCTTCAATATAATATTAAGACATACAAATATATGTAATTCTAGTTCATCCTTTTAACTCTAGCATTGTATTCTACTGTAGGACTATGACAGAATATTTATATACTCTTACATTATTTATCCTTTAAAATGTTACATTATTTATTCATTATTTTATACTAATGAACATTTAGGATACTTCTAATTTTTCTACTATTATACAGAATTCTGCAATAAACATTCATGTAGAAGTCTCTTTATAGGCATAAGTGATTTTTCTCTAGGGTAGTGATCTCCAACGTTAGTGTGCATCAGAATTATGTGGAGGGCTGGTTAAAAAAATGTTGATGGGGCCCACTCCCAGGGTTTCTGCTAAGAGATGGGGACCGATAATTTTCATTTCTAACAGTTCCTACAGTTACACTGAAGCTGCTGGTCACTTTGACCACCTCTCCTTTACAATCTATACTAAGGAGTGGAATTGCTTCAAGATAAATGTATTTTATTTATTTATTTTTCTTACTAGTTATCCATTTTATACATATTAGTGTATATATGTCAATCCCAATCGCCCAATTCATCCCACCACCGCCCCACCACCACCACTTTCCCCCTTGGAGTCCATAGGTTTGTTCTTTACATCTGTGTCTCAATTTCTGCCCTGCAAACCGGTTGATCTGTACCATTTTTCTAGGTTCCACATACATGTGTTAATGTACTATAATTGTTTTTCTCTTTCCGACTTACTTTACTCTGTATGACAGTCTCTAGATCCATCCAAGTCTCTACAAATGCCCCAATTTCGTTCATTTTTATGGCTGAGTAATATTCCATTGTATATATGGACCACATCTTCTTTATCCATTCGTCTGTCAATGGGCATTTAGGTTGCTTCCATGTCCTGGCTATTGTAAATAGTGCTACAATGAACATTGGGGTGCATGTGTCTTTTTGAATTATGGTTTTCTCTGGGTATATGCCCAATAGTGGCATTGCTGGGTCATATGGTAATTCTATTTTTAGTTTTTTAAGGAACCTCCATACTGTTCTACATAGTGGCTGTATCAATTTACATTCCCACCAACAGTGCAAGAGGGTTCCCTTTTCTCCACACCCTCTCCAGCATTTGTTGTTTGTAGATTTTCTGATGATGCCCATTCTAACTGGTGTGAGGTGATAATTCATTGTAGTTTTGATTTGCATTTCTCTAATAATTAGTGATGTTGAGCAGCTTTTCATGTGCTTCTTGGCCATCTGTATGTCTTCTTTGGAGAAATGTCTGTTTAGGTCTTCTGCCCATCTTTGGATTGGTTTGATTGTTTTTTAATACTGAGCTGCATGAGCTGTTTATATATTTTGGAAATTAATCCTTTGTCCGTTGATTCGTTTGCAAATATTTTCTCACATTCTGAGGGTTGTCTTTTTGTCGTTTGTAGTTTCCTTTGCTGTGCAAAAGCTTTTAAGTTTCATTAGGTCCCATTTGTTTATTTTTGTTTTTATTTCCATTAATCTAGGAGGTGAACGAGAAAAAGATCTTGCTGTGATTTATGTCAAACAGTATTTTTCCTATGTTTTCCTCTAAGAGTTTTATAGTGTCTTGTCTTAACATTTACGTCTCTAATCGATTTTTAGTTTATTTTTGTTTATGGTGTTAGGGAGTGTTCTAATTTCATTCCTTTCCATGTAGCTGTCCAATTTTCCCAGCGCCACTTATTGAAGAGACTGTCTTTTCTCCATTGTATATCCTTGCCTCCTCTGTCACAGATTAGTTGACCATAGGTGTGGGGGTTTATATCTGGGCTTTCTTTCCTGTACTACTGATCTATATTTCTGTTTCTGTGCCAGTACCATATTTTCTGGATTACTGTAACTTTGTAGTATAGTCTGAAGTCAGGGAGCCTGATTGTTCCAGCTCCACTTTTTTCCTTCCTTCAAGACCGCTTCAGCTATTTGGGGTCTTTTCTGTCTCCATACAAATTTTAAGTTTTTTTTCTTCTAGTTCTGTAAAAAATGCCATTGGTAATTTGATAGGGATTGCATTGAATCTGTAGATTGCTTTGGGTAGTATAGTCATTTTCACAATATTGATTCTTCCAACCCAAGAACATGGTATATCTCTCCATCTGTTTGTATCAAGTTTAATTTCTTTCATCAGTGTCTTATAGTTTTCTGCATACAGGGCTTTTGTCTGCCTAGGTAGGTTTATTCCTAGGTATTTTATTCTTTCTGTTGCAATGGTATATGGGAGTGTTTCCTTAACCTCTCTTTCGGATTTTTCATCATTAGTGTATAGGAATGCAAGAGATTTCTGTGCATTAATTTTCTATCCTGCTACTTTACCAAATTCATTGATTAGCACTAGTAGTTTTCGGTGACTTCTTTAGGATTCTCTATGTATAGGCTGTCTTCATTTTATTTCTTTCTCTTCTGTGATTCCCATGGCTAGGACTTCCAAAACTATGTTGAATAAAAGTGGTGAGAGTGGACATCCTTGTCTTGTTCCTGATCTTACAGGAAATGCTTTCAATTTTTCACCATTCAGAATGACGTTTGCTGTGTGTTTGTCATATATGGCCTTTATTATGTTGAGGTAGGTTCCCTCTAGGCCCACTTTCTGAAGAGTTTTTATCATAAATTCTGTTGAATTTTGTCAACAGGTTTTTCTGGGGCTTCCCTGGTGGCGCAGTGGTTGCGAGTCCACCTGCTGATGCAGGGGACATGGGTTCGTGCCCCGGTCCGGGAAGATCCCACATGCCATGGAGCAGCTGGACCTGTGAGCCATGGCCGCTGAGCCTGTGCGTCCGGAGCCTGTGCTCCACAATGGGAGAGGCCACAACAGTGAGAGGCCTGCGTACCGCAAGGGAAAAAAAAAAAAAAAAGGTTTTTCTGAATCTATTGAGATGATCATTTGGTTTTTATTCTTCAGTTTATTAATATGGTGTATCACATTGATTAATTTGCGTATATTGAAGAATCCTTGCATCCCTGGGAAAAATCCCACTTGATCATGGTGTATGATCCTTTTAATGTATTGTTGGATTCTGTTTGCTAGTATTTTGTTGAGGATTTTTGCATCTATATTCATCAGTGATGTTGGTCTGTAATTTTCTTTTTTTGTAGTATCTTTGTCTGGTTTTGGCATCAGGGTGGTTGTGGCCTCATAGAATGAGTTTGGGAGTGTTCCTTCCTGTGCAATTTCTTGGAAGAGTTTGAGAAGGATGGGTATTAGCTCTTCTCTAAATGTTTGATAGAATTCACCTGTGAAGCAATCTGGTCCTGGACTTTTGTTTGTTGGAAGATTTTTAATCACAGTCTCAATTTCAGTGTTTGTCATTGGGCTGTTTCTATTTTCTATTTCTTCCTGGTTCAGTCTTGGAAGGTTGTGCTTTTCTAAGAATTTGTCCATTTCTTCCAGATTGTCCATTTTATTGGCATAGAGTTGCTTGTAGTAATCTCTTAGGATGCTTTGTACTTCTGCGGTGTCCGTTGTAACTTCTCCTTTTTCATTTCTAATTTTATTGATTTGAGTCCTCTCCCTCTTTTTCTTGATGACTCTGGCTAATGGTTTATCAATTTTGTTTATATTCTCAAATACCAGCTTTTAGTTTTATTGATCTTTGCTATGGTTTCCTTTATTTCTATTTCATTTATTTTTGCTCTGGTCTTTGTGATATTTTCTTCAACTAACTTTGGGTTTAATTTGTTTTTCTTTCTCTAGTTTCTTTAGGTGTAAGGTTAGATTTTTTATTTGAAATGTTTGTTGTTTCTCAAGGTAGGATTTTATTGCTATAAACTTCCCTCTTAGAAATGCTTTTGCTGCATCCCATAGGTTTTGGATCGTCGTGTTTTCATTGTCATTTGTCTCTAGGTATTTTTTGATTTCCTCTTTGATTTCTTCAGTGAACTCTTGGATATTTAGTAACTTATTGTTTAGCCTACGTGTGTTTGTGTTTTTTACAGGGTTCTTTTTCCTGTAATTGATTTCTAATCTCATACCGTTGTGGTCAGAAAAGATGCTTGACATGATTTCAATTTTCTTAAATTTTCTGAGGCTTGATTTGTGACCCAAGGTATGATCTATCCTGGAGAATGTTTCATGAGCACTTGAGAAGAAAGTGTATTCTGTTGTTTTTGGATGTAATGTCCTATGAATATCAATTAAATCTGTCTGGTCTTTTGTGTCTTTTAAAGCTTGTGTTTCCTTATTAATTTTCTGTTTGGATGATCTGTGCATTGGTGTAAGTGAGGTGTTAATGTCCCCCACTATTATTGTTACTGTCAATTTCCTCTTTTACAGCTGTTAGCAGTTGCCTTATGTATTGAGTTGCTCCTATGTTGGGTGCATATATATTTATAATTGTTATATCTTTTTCTTGGATTGATCCCTTGATCATTATGTAGTGTCCTTCCCTGTCTCTTGTAACATTCTTTATTTTAAAGTCTATTGTATCTGTTTTGAGTATTGCTACTCCAGCTTTCTTTTGATTTCCATTTGCATGGAATATGTTTTTCCATCCCCTCAATTTCAGTCTGTATGTGTCCGTAGGTCTGAAGTGGGTATCCTGTAGACAGCATGTATATGGGTCTTCTTTTTGTATCCATTCAGCGAGCCTCTGTCTTTTGGTTGGAGCATTTAATCCATTCATGTATAAGGTAATTATTGATATGTATGTTACTATTACCTTTTTCTTAGTTGTTTGGGGTTTGTTTTTGTAGGTCCTTTTCTTCTCTTGTGTTTCGCACTTAGAGAAGTTCCTTTAGCATTTGTTGTAGAGCTGGTTTGTTGGTGCTGAATTTTCTTAGCTTTTGCTTGTCGGTAAAGCTTTTGATTTCTCCATCAAATCTGAATGAGATCCTTGCTGGGTAGAGTAATCTGGGTTGTAATTTCTTCCCTTTCATCACTTTAAGTATATCATGCCACTCCCTTCTGGCTTTTAGAGTTTCTGCTGAGAAATTAGCTGTTAAGCTTATGGGAGTTCCCTTGTATGTTATTTGTCATTTTCCCCTTGCTGCTTTCAATAATTTTTCTTTATCTTATTTTTTGCCAGTTTGATTACTGTGTGTCTCGGCGTGTTTCTCTTTGGGTTTATCCTTCCTGGAACTCTCTGCACTTCCTGGACTTGGGTGGCTATTTCCTTTCCCATGTTATGGAAAATTTTTACTATAATCTCTTCAAATATTTTCTCGGGTCCTTTCTCTCTCTCTTCTCCTTCTGGGACCCCTATAATGCGAATGTTGTTGCGTTTAATGTTGTCCCAGAGGTCTCTTAGGCTGTCTTCATTTCTTTTCATTCTTCTTTCTTTATTCTGTTCCACAGCAGTGAATTCCACCATTCTGTCTTCCAGGTCACTTATCCATTCTTCTGCCTCAGTTATTCTGCTATTGATTCCTTCTTGTGTATTTTTCATTTCAGTTATCGTATTGTTCATCTGTGTTTGTTTGTTCTTTAATTCTTCTAGGTGTTTGTTCTTTAATTTTTCTGGGTCTTTGTTAAACATTTCTTGCATCTTCTCGATCTTAGCCTCCATTCTTTTTCCGAGGTCCTGGTTGATTTTCACTATCATTATTCTGCATTCTTTTTCTGGAAGGTTGCCTATCTCCACTTCATTTAGTTGTTTTTCTGGGTTTTTATCTTGTTCCTTCATCGGGTACAAAGCCCTCTGCCTTTTCATCTTGTCTATCTTTCTGTGAATGTGGTTTCTGTTCCCCAAGCGGCAGGATTGTACCCAAGATAAATGTATTTTAAACTTAAGTATTGCCACTTTGCACTTTCAAAGACAGTGTAACAATTGAAATCTCACTATCAATTTTTGTAAATTATCTTTGTTTGGCCTTTGGAATTTTCCTATTTATAATACTTGCCAATTTGTAGGGTTTTAAATATTATTACAGTTTCATTAGTAATTTTCTCATTACCGAAGAGTTTGATCATTTTTTAATGTATTTATTGGTCATTTGGTCTTCTCTCTCCTATAAATTTCCTATTCATACTATTGTCTATTTGGGGGAGGGTTTTTGACATTTTCTTAGTGATTTGGGGGAGTATTTTTAATATTTTGGATAATAATCCAATATGTCTTTTAATACATAGAATATTTCATTTTTAACTTAATAAAATTTATCAATATTTTCCTTTAAGTGTTTTTTAAAATGTTTTAAGAGAATCTACTTTGAGACCATAAAGGTATTCTTCTCATCTCTTCTAAATGTTTTATAGCTTTTATGTACACCTGAAATTGATTTGGGAATGGTATGAGCTAAGAATTTATTTTACTTTTCCATATAGATAAGGAGTTGTCTCAGCACCACTTATGGAACAATTCAGCCATTTTCACACAAGTTTTAATGCCATGTCTGTCACATATTAAGTTTTCAGAAATAGGGATATGTTTTGAATCTATATAAGTTGTTCTATTGGCCAATTGATTGATCTCATTAATAATTCACTTTCTTAATTTTTTTTAACATTTTTATTCAAATTTTTATTCAAAAATACAATTTTTTTATTTTATTTCTTATTTATTTTTTAACATCTTTATTGTAGTATAATTTCTTTACAGTGCTGTGTAAGTCTCTGCTTTATAACAAAATGAATCAGTTGTACATATACATATATCCCCATATATCTCTTCCCTCTTGCATCTCCCTCCCTCCCAGCCTCCCTATCCCACCCCTCTAGGTGGTCACAAAACATAGAGCTGCTCTCCCTGTGCTATGCAGCTGCTTCCCACTAGCTATCTATTTTACATTTCATAGTGTACATATGTCCATACCACTCTCTCACTTTGTTCCAGCTTACCCTACCACCTCCCCATATCCTCAAGTCCATTCTCTAGTAGGGCTGCATCTTTATTCCTGGTTGCCCTCAGGTTCTCTATGACCATTTTTTTTCTCTTAGATTCCATATATATGCGTTAGCACACGGTATTTGTTTTTCTCTTTCTAACTTACTTTACTCTGAATGACAGACTCTAGGTCCATCCATCTTACTGCAAATAACTCAATTTCTTTCTTTTTATGGCTGAGTAATATTCCATTGTATATATGTGCCACATCTTCTTTATCCATTCATCTGTTGATGGACACTTAGGTTGCTTCCATGTCCTGGCTATTGTAAATAAAGCTGCAATGAGTATCATGGTACATGACTCTTTTTGAATTATGGTTTTCTCAGGGTATATGCCCAGTAGTGGGATTGCTGGGTCATATGGTAGTCCTAATTTTAGTTCTTTAAGAAACCTCCATACTGTTCTCCATAGTGGCTGTATCAATTTACATTCCCACCAACAGTGCAATAGGGTTCCCTTTTCTCCATACCCTCTCCAGCATTTATTGTTTCTAGATTTTTTGATAATGGCCATTTTGACTGGTGAGAGATGATATCTCATTGTAGTTTTGATGTGCACTTCTCTAATGATTAATGATGTTGAGCATCCTTTCATGTGTTTGTTGGCAATCTATATATCTTCTTTGGGGAAATGTCTATTTAGGTCTTCTGCCCATTTTTGGATTGGGTTGTTTGTTTTTTTGATATTGAGCTGCATGAGCTGCTTGTAAATTTTGGAGATTAATCCTTTGTCAGTTGCTTCATTTGCAAATATTTTCTCACGTTCTGAGGGTTGTCTTTTTGTCTTTTTTATGTTTTCCTTTACTGTGCAAAAGCTTTTAAGTTTCATTAGGTTCCATTTGTTTATTTTTGTTTTTATTTCCATTTCTCTAGGAGGTGGGTAAAAAAGGATCTTGCTGTGATTTATGTCATAGAGTATTCTGCCTATGTTTTCCTCTAAGAGTTTTATAGTGTCTGGTCTTACATTTAGGTCTTAAATCCACTGTGAGTTGATTTTTGTGTATGGTATTAGGGAGTGTTCTAATTTCATTCTTTTACATGTAGCTGTCCAGTTTTCCCAGCACCATTTATTGAAGAGACTGTCTTTTCTCCACTGTATATTCTTCCCTCCTTTATCAAAAATAAGGTGACCATATGTGCATGCGTTTATCTCTGGACTTTCTATCCTGTTCCATTGATCTATATTTCTGTTTTTGTGCCAGTACCATACTGTCTTGATTACTGTAGCTTTGTATTATAGACTGAAGTCAGGGAGCCTGATTCCTCCAGCTCCGTTTTTCTCTCTCAAGATTGCTTTGGCTATTTGGGGTCTTTTGTGTTTCCATACAAATAGTGATTTTTTTGTTCTACCTGTGTGAAAAATGCCAGTGGTAGTTTGATAGGGATTGCATTGAATCTGTAGATTGTTTTGGGTAGTAGAGTCATTTTAACAATGTGGATTCTACCAATCCAAGAACATGGTATAGCTCTCCAACTATTTGTATCATCTTTAATTTCTTTCATCAGTGTCTTGTAATTTTCTGCATACAGGTCTTTTGTGTCCTTAAGTAGGTTTATTCCTAGGTATTTTATTCTTTTTCTTGCAATGGTAAATGGGAGTGTTTCCTTAATTTCTCTTTCAGATTTTTCATCATTAGTGTATAGGAATGCAAGAGATTTCTGTGCATTAATTTTGTATCCTGCTACTTTCCCAAATTCATTGATTAGCTCTAGTAGCTTTCTGGTAGCATCTTTAGGATTCTCTATGTATAGTATCATGTCATCTGCAAACAGTGACAGCTTTACTTCTTCTTTCCCGATTTGGATTCCTTTTATTTCTTTTTATTCTCTGATTGCTGTGGCTAAAACTTCCAAAACTATGTTGAATAAGAGTGGTGAGAGTGGGCAACCTTGTCTTGTTCCTGATCTTAGTGGAAATGATTTCAGTTTTTTACCATTGAGGACGATGTTGGCTGTGGGTTTGTCATATATGGCCATTATTGTGCTGAGGAAAGTTCCCTCTATGCCTACTTTCTGTAGGTTTTTTATCATACATGGGTGTTGAATTTTGTCGAAAGCTTTCTCTGCATCTATTGAGATGATCATATGGTTTTTCTCCTTCAATTTGTTTATATGGTGTATCACTTTGATTGATTTGTGTATATTGAAGAATCCTTGCATTCCTGGAATAAACCCCACTTGATCATGGTGTATAATCCTTTTAATGTGCTGTTGGATTCTGTTTGCCAGTATTTTGTTGAGGATTTTTGCATCTATGTTCATCAGTGATATTGGCCTGTAGTTTTCTCTCTTTGTGACATGTTTGTCTGGTTTTGGTATCAGGGTGATGATGGCCTCATAGAATGAGTTTGGGAGTCTTCCTCCCCCTGCTATATTTTGGAAGAGTTTGAGAAGTATAGCTGTTAGCTCTTCTCTAAATGTTTGATAGAATTCACCTGTGAAGCCATCGCGTCATGGGCTTTTGTTTGTTGGAAGATTTTAAATCATAGTTTCAATTTCATTACTTGTGATTGGTCTGTTCATATTTTATATTTCTTCCTGGGTCAGTCTTGGAAGGTTGTGCCTTTCTAAGAATTTGTCCATTTCTTCCAGATTGTCCATTTTATTGGCTATAGTTGCTTGCAGTAATCTCTCATGATCCTTTGTATTTCTTCAGTGTCAGTTGTTCCATCTCCTTTTTCATTTCTAATTCTATTGCTTTGAGTCTTCTTCCTTTTTTTCTTGATGAATCTGCCTAATGGTTTATCAATTTTCTTTATCTTCTCAAAGAACCAGCTTTTAGTTTTATTGATGTTTGCTATCGTTTCATTTCTTTTTCATTTATTTTTGATCTGATTTTTATGATTTCTTTCCTTCTGCTAACTTTGGCGTTTTTTTTGTTCTTCTTTCTCTAATTACTTTAAGTGTAAGGTAAGGTTGTTTATTTGAGATGTTTCTTGTTTCTTAAACTTCCCTCATAGAACTCCTTTTGCTGCATTCGATAAGTTTTGGGTCGTAGTGATTTCATTGTCATTTTTACTAGGTATTTTTTAATTTCCTCTTTGATTTCTTCAGTGATCTCTTGGTTATTAAGTAGTGTATTGTTTAGCCTCCATGTGTTTGTATTTTTTACAGTATTTTTCCTGTAATTGATCTCTAGTCTCATAGCGTTGTGGTCAGAAAAGATACTTGATATGATTTCAATTTTCTTAAATTTACCAAGGCTTGATTTGTGACCCAAGACATGATCTATTCTGAAGAATGTTCCATGAGCACTTGAGAAGGAAATGTATTCTGTGGTTTTTGGATGGAATGTCCCTTAAATATCAATTAGGTCCATCTTGTTTAATGTCTCATTTAAAGCTTGTGTTTGCCTATTTATTTTCATTTTGGGTGATCTGTCCATTGGCGAAAATGGGGTATTAAAGTCCCCTACTATGATTGTGTTACTGTCGATTTCCCCTTTTATGGCTGTCAGTATTTGCCTTATGTATTTAGGTTATCCTATGTTGGGTGCATAAATATTTACAATTGTTATATCTTCTTGGATCGATCCCTTGATCATTACGTAGTGTCCTTCTTTGTCTCTTGTAATAGTCCTTGTTTTAAAGTCTATTTTTTTCTGATTTGAGAATTGCTACTCCAGCTTTCTTTTGATTTCCATTTACATGGAATATCTTTCTCCATCCCCTCACTTTCAGTCTGTATGTGTCCCTAGGTCTGAAGTGGTTCTCTGGTAGACAGCATATATACAGGTCTTGTTTTTGTATCCATTCAGTCAGTCTATGTGTTTTGGTTGGAGCATTTAATCCATTTACATTTAAGGTAATTATCGATATGTATGTTCCTATTACCATTTTCTTAATTGTTTTGGGTTTGTTTTTTTAGGTCTTTTCCTTCTCTTGTGTTTCCTGGCTAGAGTAGTTCCTTTAGCATTTGTTGTAAAGCTGGTTTGATGGTGCTGAATTCTCTTAGCTTTTGCTTCTCTGTAAAGGTTTTAATTTCTCCGTCAAATGTGAATGAGATCCTTGCTGGGTACAGTAATCTTGTTTGTAGGTTTTTGCCCTTCATCACTTTAAATATTTCCTGCCACTCCCTTCTGGCTTAGAGAGTTTCTGCTGAAAGTTCAGTTGCTAACCTTATGGGGATTCCCTTGTATATTATTTGTTGTTTTTCCCTTGCTGCTTTTAATTTTTTTTCTCTGTATGTAATTTTTGATAATTTGATTAATATGTGTTGGCATGTTTCTCCTTGGATTTATCCTGTATGGGACTCTCTGTGCGTCCTGGACTTGATTAACTATTTCCTTTCCCATTATAGGAAATTTTTCAACTATAATCTCTTCAAATATTTTCTCAGTCCCTTTCTTTTTCTCTTCTTCTTCTGGGATCCCTATAATTCAAATATTGGTGTGTTTAATGTTGTCCCAGACGTCTCTGAGACTGTCCTCAATTCTTTTCATTTTTTTTTTCTTTATTCTGCTCTGCAGTAGTTATTTCCACTATTTTATTTTCCAGGTCACTTATCCGTTCTTCTGCCTCAGTTATTCTGCTATTGATCCCTTCTAGAGAATTTTTTATTTCATTTATTTCATTGTTCATCACTGTTTGTTTGCTCTTTAGTTCTTCTGGGACCTTGTTAAACGTTTCTTGTATTTTCTCCATTATAGTTCCAAGATTCTGTATCATCTTTAGCATCATTATTCTGAATTCTTTTTCAGGTAGACTTCCTATTTCCTCTTCATTTCTTAGGTCTGGTAGGTTCTTACCTTGTTCCTTCATCTGCTGTGTGTTTCTCTGTCTTCTCATTTTGATTAACCCAGCTGTGTTTGGTGTCTCCTTTTCGCAGGCTGCAGGTTTGTAGTTCCCGCTGTTTTTGGTGTCTGTCCCCAGTGGCTAAGGTTGTTTAAGTGGGTTGAGTAGGCTTCCTGGTGGAGGGGATTAGTGCCTGTGTTCTGGTGGATGAGGCTGAATCTTTTCTTTCTGGTGGGGAGGTCCCCATTTAGTAGTGTGTTTTGGGGTGTTTGTGGCCTTATTATAATTTTAGGTAGCCTCTCTGATAATGGGTAGGGTTATGTTCCTGTCTTGCTAGTTGTTTGGCCTAGGGTGTCCAGCACTGGAGCTTGCTGGTCATTGAGTGGAGCTGGGTCTTGGCGTTGAGATGGAGAACTCTGGGAGATTTTCACCATTTGATATTATGTGGAGCTGGGAGGTCTCTTGTGGACCAATTTCCTGAACTTGCTCTCCCAGCTCAGAGGCACAGCCTCGACGCCTGGCTGGAGCACCAAGAGCCTGTCATCCAAATGGCTCAGAATAAGAGGGGGAAAAAAAGGAAAGAAAGGAAGAAGAAGATAAAGTAAAATAAAATAAAGTTATCAAAATAAAAAATAATTATTAAAAAAACATTTTTTAAGTAATAAAAAAAAAGAAAGAAGAGAGCAACCAAACCAAAAAACAAATCCACCAAAGATAACAAGCACTAAAAACTATACTAATAAAAAAATAAAAGAAAACGGACAGAGAGGACCCTAGGACAAATGGTAAAAGCAAAGCTATACAGACAAAATCAAACACAGAAGCATACACCTACACACTCACAAAAAAAGAAAAAGGGAAATATATATATCGTTTTCCCAATGTCCACCTCCTCAATTTGGGATGATTCTTTGTCTATTCAAGTATTCCACAGATGCAGGGTACATCAAACTGACTGTGGAGATTTAATCCGCTGCTCCTGAGGCTGCTGGGAGAGATTTAACCTTCTCTTCTTTGTTCGCACAGCTCCTGGGGTTCAGCTTTGGATTTGGACCTGCCTTTGCATGTAGGTCGCCTGAGGGCATCTGTTCTTCGCTCAGACAGGACGGGGTTAAAGGAGCCGCTGATTCGGGGGTTCTGGCTCACTCAAGCTGTGGGGAGGCAGGGGTACAGATGCAGGGCGAGGCTGCGGCGGCAGAGGCCAGCGTGACGTTGCACCAGCCGGAGGCGCGCCGTGTGTTCTCCCAGGGAAGTTGTCCCTGGATCACGGGACCATGGCGGTGGCGGGCTGCACAGGCTCCTGGGAGGGGCGGTGTGGATAGTGACCTGTGCTTGCACACAGGCTTCTTGGTGGCAGCAGCAGCAGCCTTAGCGTCTCTTGCCCGTCTCTGTGGTCTGTGCTGTTAGCCGCAGCTCGCGCCAGTCTCTGGAGCTCCTTTAAGCAGCGCTCTTAATCCCCTCTCCTCGCGCTCCAGGCAACAAAGAGGCAAGAAAAAGTCTCTTGTCTCTTAGGTAGGTCCAGACATTTTCCTGGACTCCCTCTCGGCCAGCCGTGGCCCACTAACCCCCTTCAGGCTGTTTTCACGCTGCCAACCCCAGTCCTCTCCCTGCGATCCGACCAAAGCACGAGCCTCAGCTCCCAGCCCCCGCCCCCCCCAGCGGGTGAGCAGACAAGCCTCTCGGCCTGGTGAGTGCCGGTCGGCACCGATCCTCTGTGTGGGAATCTCCCCGCTTTGCCCTCCGCACCCCTGTGGCTGTACTCTCCTCCGCGCTCCGAAGCTTCCCCACTCCGCCACCCACAGTCTCCGCCCGCGAAGGGCCTTCCTAGTGTGTGGAAACCTTTCCCCCTTCACAGCTCCCTCCCACTGGTGGAGGTCTCGTCCCTATTCTTTTGTCTCTGTTTTTTTCTTTTTTCTTTTGCCCTACCCAGGTACGTGGGGAGTTTCTTGCCTTTTGGGAGGTCTAAGGTCTTCTGCCAGCTTTCAGTAGGTGTTCTGTAGGAGTTGTTCCACATGTAGATGTATTTCTGATGTATTTGTGGGGAGGAAGGTGATCTCCGTGTCTTACTCTTCCGCCATCTTGAAGCTCCTCCCACTTTCTTAATATGATTTTTTTAAGCCCCCCTCTCCGTCTTGTCCTTCTTCAGAACTGTCCTGGTTTTTCTTGATCCTTTGCTACATCGTATGTATACAGAATTTTTGCTTTGATGGGAATTTTATTAAATTTACAAAATAATTTTGGAAAAAGAAACATTTTCTCTTCTCAACCAGCAGTAGTAGTCTTAGGTATGGACTGGCAATTAAATTCAGAAGAAGTAATTGCCTTAATCTAGCAACAAGTTTACTTAACTGAAGAAAGAATATACAACAACTAACAATACAGCATACATGACAACAGCATAGAGAAGTTTGGTGACTGCCAGGTCTGGCTTCCTACTTTCCAAAAATCACCACATGGGAGCCAAGTGGTCATGAAAGACAAAACGGAGTATGCAAGAACAGTTCAGCTCAGTCAAGCCATCAGCGCTGGAGTCCTTCAGGTTTCACTTGCTCTGGAAGCCTCAGGGTTATGTGACTAACGCCTATTCTTCCGTGAAGCTGCATCTCATCTACACTGATTACTCATCAGTTGCAGGTTACATAACAATGTCTTGACAGTGAAGACCAGGGCTTGGTCTGGTACACAGTCACCTCTTCCACATTCATATTTTCTGACTGTTGTTGATGTATAAGAAAGCAATTGAGTTTTTAATATTGATCTCATATACAGTAAACTTTTTGAGATCTTATGTCTAATAATTTGCCCCAGTATTCTTTTGAATTTTTCCATATAGGCAATCTTTATCTGCTATTAAAACAACTTTTGTACTTCCTATTCAGTCTTTATAGCTTTTATTTCTTTTCCCAATTTTATCATTCTAATAACTGGAATTTAATTTTAGATAGAAGTGATATTAGAAAGGAAATTAAAGGAAATACTTGTGAGGTTTTGATATTTATTGTAGTATTTGGTGCAGATTATATTGTATACACCCTTCATTGGGTTTAAGATTTCCTCTTCTACTTCTGGGTTACTGAAAGCTTTTTATCATGATTGGAATTGGATTCTATCAAATGAGCTTTTTATTCTTTATCATTTTTTCCATTAATCTACTTTGTCTAATCTTGATATAGCTACATTGGCTTTCTACAGGTTTTTAGATAGAATAGTATTATCTGCAATTATTTTTCTCTTTCTTTTCAATTTTTATGTACAGTTTATATTTATTTTTCTCTTGACTCCAGTAAAATGTTAATAATGTGATGATAATGGACAACCTGGCCTTATTCTTTTACATTATTGCCATCCTTCTGGGTGCATATTTGAAACCTAACCCAAGTGAGGTCAGGCCAATAGTTATGAATCCTTAGGAGCGTATTTTTCGTGTACCCAGAGCCAAGGTTGAGATATATAAGCTTCCTGATCACCTACCTGCTTGTGCTTGTGGGCAAACTTTTATCCTTTTTTTAATTGAGATGTAATTACCATATAACACTGTATTAATTTCAGGTTTACAACATAATGATTTGTTGTATATATATATTGCAAAATGATCACCACAATAAGCCTAGTTAACATCCATCATCACACAGTTACAAGTTCTTTTTTCTTGTCATAAGTTCTAAGATCTACTCTCTTAACAACAGCAGGCTTTTTCTTTGCCTTTTCACTTAGCATGTAGCCCCTTAAGGGTTCCAATTTAATGCAGGATCTTAGTTTCTGCTCCCCACCTTTTGGATAATCACTTAAACTCAAGTCCTAAATTGCCAAGATCAGGGATGCTCCCTTCCTGCTTCCAAAGGCAATGAAATTTCCAAGTCCTACTTATTGTTTGTTTCCCCTTCATTTTTGACAGCTGGCCTTTCACTGACTCTTTTGTAAACTCAATTATGAATTTTAACTTAACTTTGAAAATGTAATACATTGCTATAGTGTAACAAAATTTAAGTAAAAAATGAAAATTCTCTCTTACCCCAGTCCATCATCCACACAGTTTCCAACACTACCCTCTCCCCAGAAAAGCCCACAGGTAACAACTATTGCTTCTTGTATATCTTACCAGATTTTCTTCATACCTTCAATCAAATATAAAATATATTCTAATTATCTCCCCCTTTGTTACTCAAAAGGCAGCGTACCACACACATTATCCTGTACCTTGCTTTTCTTTTTCACATAACAATATATCTTAGAGATCTTTCCATACGTACATAGAGTGTATCCTCATTTTTATACAGCCATGTCATATTAAATTGTACGACTGTACATAGCTTAGCTAATCAATTCCCTATAGCAAAAGTCCATGGTAGAAAATTAGCAGGAATAATTAGCTCTGAGTTTGGGCTCCTACATATTTCAGTGCTCCTTACCAGTTTATGTACAACCATTAAAAGTTCAGCTGGGGCTTCCCTGGTGGCACAGTGGTTGGGGGTCCGCCTGCCAGTGCAGGGGACACGGGTTCGTGCCCCAGTCCGGGAAGATCCCACATGCCGCGGAGCGGCTGGGCCCGTGAGCCATGGCCACTGAGCCTGCGCGTAGGGAGCCTGTGCTCCGCAACGGGAGAGGCCACAACAGTGAGAGAGACCCGCGTACCGCAAAAAAAAAAAAAAAAAAAAAAAAAAAAAAAAAAAGTTCAGCTGGTTTGCTTGTTTCTCCTACTGCTGGTTCTGTAGATTTCCTCTGCATATGGTTGCTCCTCAGCTACCTGCCCCACCTGTTGCTCAACTTCCCCTGAGGGTGGAAATGGCTGCAGTTCTCACTGATATGCCACCCAGATCCCCTATCAGGTTCATCCCTCTCTGAAGTTCAGTTTACTTGTTCTTCTTTGTGTCTACAGCTCTTCAAAAGCCCTAAAGATAAATGGTATTGTTTACTTGTTTGTTTGTTTGTTTGTCCAGGTTTTCTCATAAGAGATGTAGGAAGGGTATTGCCCTTACACATCTTACTTGAAAACTTCCTTGTCTTATTTTTAACATGAAATGCCTCTAGTGTTTCCTAATAATCATGATACTGATTTGGGAGCTGAAATAGAATATTTTATGATTTTGAGGAAGCAGTCATCAATTCCCATGTTACTGAGAATTTTTTTATTTATCAACGTTTGTTGCATTTTGTGAAAAAATTATTAGTACATACAGAGAAAATAAGAAGAAATTTTTATATATGATATTAAGCATTCTTACAACCTTATATATTAATAAATTTCATCAGTGTTTCATGGACACTCAAAGAATATATGCACAATAGTACAAGGTTTAATTTTGCTTTGTAAAGTATTCTGAAAATGTTTTTTCTAATTAGTAGATGAGGTAAGCTGATTTAAATATATGGATCAATTTATTTTTTTTCTAAGTTCTTTACTGTGTAGAAGTGATTTTTCTATACAGTTACTTTGTTACCTAGGAAGTTTTATTTTTTGTTCTATCATTATAGTCACTATCATTATAGTGACTATCATTATAATTACACTACTGTGTAGGGGATTCCCTGGCAGTCCAGTGGTTAGGACTCTGTGCTCTCACTGCTGAGGGCCCAGGTTCGATCCCTAGTCGGGGAGCTAAAATCCCATAAGCCACACGGTGTGGCATAAAATGAATAAAATAAAACCATTAATCCTCTAGTAAGTCTCTTACAATGAAAAAATTAGCCTGTTTTCTCCATTTGTCCCCTAACCTCCTTCTTTCACCACTCAATTTTGGTCAATAATTTTATATTTCTAATTGTTTTCCTTTATACTATTAAATATGATTCTCCAATCAAGATTTTGTACAGTACAACAACCATTCATTACAAAAACTCTCCATAAACTAAGAATGTAGGTGAATTTTCTCAACCAGATAAAGAACATCTACCAAAAATCTACAACTAACATCAATGCTCAACAGTGAGAAACTCAAAGCATTCCCACTAAGATCAAGAGCAGGACAAGGGTGTCCCCTCTTCTCAGTCCTTTTCAACGTTATACTGGAAGTCCTAGCTATACGAAAAGGAAATAAAAGGTGTAGAGATTGGGAAGGAAGAAATAAAACTGTCTTGTTCACAGACACCTTGATCATCTATATATAATATCCAAAAGAATCAACAAAGAAAATCCTTGAACAATAAGCATCTACAGCAAGATACAAGATTAATGTACAAAAGTCAATTGCAATGAAAGACATAGAGGGACCCTATACATATATTACTAAGTAAAAGGAGCTAATCTGCAAAGGCCCGATACGATAAGATTCCAACCATATGACATTCTGGAAAAGGAATGGTTGCCAGGGGTCAGGACATAGAGAGGAATGAATAGGCAGAGCACAGAGATTTTTAGAGTGGTGGAAATACTCTGTATGACACTGTAATGATGGGTATGTGTCATTATACATTTGCCAAAATCCACAGAATGTACATCAAGTGTGAATCCTAAGGTACACTCTGAACTTTGGGTGATAATGATGTATTAAAGTAGATTGATCAGTTGTAAAAAAATACGCCATTCTGTTGCAGGATGCTGATAGTAGGGGAGGCTGTGTGTGGGAGTAGGACATAAGTGGGGACTCTGTGTACTGCTTGCTCAATTTTTCTATAAATCTAAAACTGCTCTAAAAAATAAAGTCCATCTTTAATGCAAATAAATAAATTGATTGACTGATTACATATTTCATTCAGGCCTTCTGCCAACAGCCCAGCTGCCAATCCATTTTTGCAAGCAAGGAATATTGCCTTTGCAATTCAGAGTGAATCCCTCACCTTAGGAAGTGTATTTTTCCTGGGACTTTCTGAAATCTGCCACTGGGTACTCTATCTTCTCTGCTTTGTTTCCACTATTTCCCATAAGCTTCCACTTGATTTCAACCTTACTCACACCACTTCCCACTCTATTTTGCAAACAGAGAAGAAAGCTTTTACACTCAAGAGTGAGTTCCTTACTTTGAGGAAGCATACCTGTATAGCTTTTGCCCAATTGCATCCTGCACTTGGTTGGTACCCATTTAGAAATATGTTTCTGCAAGCAGCTACTTAGAGCCATCACTACTGAGGCCTCTCACCACGCTATGTACTTTTTTCACTTCTTCTTTTGAGGTTTCTATCAGATCACAGATGCTTTATAGAAGTTTTGGGGACTTCCCTGGTGGTCCAGTGGTTAAGACTCCATGCTTCCACTGCAGGAGACACAGGTTTCATCTCTGGTAGAGGAACTAAGATCCCACGTGCCACGTGGCACAGCCAAAAAAAAAAAATTATGTTAAAGTCTGTAAAATATCCCCATCTCCTAATTTATGAAATGAGTTTGTGGGTAGTTGTTCTCTTTGTGTTTTTGCATGATTTTCATGAGGGGAAAGAGAGAGAAGCTGACTTATGTAGCCAGGTACATACCAAGTATCTTACTATGAATGCTAAGGATATTTGCAATACTTTATCTAGTATTTCTACGTGCTTTATAATGGAAAGAGTAATGCATGCTGTGTACTGGCAAGATCCCTCCTTTTAAGATGGAGGCTCTCATTCTCCAGCTTCTGAGAGTGTATAGATCTGACACCCTTCTGCCCCACTTTCAGTGGCAGCCCACATCCAACACCAGGTCGATGCTGCTCTATAAAGACCTGGCATCCTGGTCTCAATTCAGAACAACTCTGAAAGGTTGTCTCCACTGCAGATTTCCCCATGGGATTGGCTAAGGCCTTTGTTGCAACTGTATTACAGTTTACCTCTGCCCAATCTTATTTTCTTCATTCCTCACAGGTATTAATCCTAAAAGCACCCCAAAAAACCTCCTACATGCTAATCTCCATCTCAAAATCTTTTCTAAGATATTCAACCTAAGACCTTTGGTTCCAGGTGTAGACTATTAAAAACAATGTAAAATGAGACTTTGAAGCTGGATCCCATGCCATCCAAGTGGCAATGAGGATCCCATCACTGGAGGTAGGAGAAGAATGAATATTCCCTAGCATGCTGTACCAGTGCAATTGTTTAAAATGTCATGAGTGGTGAACGAGGATGGAATATTGATTAAAGGGAGTATACTGCAAAGGACAAAATCTGAGGCATTTGTGGAATTCATGGGAAGTAGTAAATATTAAGCCTGTAGACTTAGATGGTTTAGGGGGATGTATTCATTTGCTAGGGCTACTTTAACAAAGTACCACACGCAAGAGAAATTTACCTTCTCAGTTCTGGAGGCTAGAAATCCAAGATCAAGGTATCACCAGGATTGGTTCCTTCTGAGGGCTGAGAGAGAAGACTTGTCCCACACCTCTGTCTAACTTCTGGTGGTTTGCTAGCAATCTTTGGTGTCCCCTGGCTTGTAGAAGCAGCACCTTGAACTCTACCTTCATCTTCACATGGTGTGAAGTGTTTTTGCATCCAAATTTCCCCTTCTTAAAAGGACACCAGTCTTAGTGGTGAATTAGGGACCCACTCTATTCTTAACTAATTACATCAGCAAGGACCCTATTGACCCTATTTACAAATAAGGTAACATTCTGAAGTACTAGAGGTTAAGACTTCGAAATATGGGTTTTGGAGGGAAGAGAGACACAATTCACCCTACAATAGTGGGGGATACCAAGTAGAAGCCTCTGAAATTGCCCCATCATGGTCCAGCGAAGATAGTAAATGAAAACCAATATACATTCCAGAGCAATGACATGCCACCTTTAAAGACCTAAAGGGAGTGAGAGTAGTGGTCCTGTTATTGACCCTTTCGAGTCTGGCCCAAGCAAGCGTCCTCCCAGTGTCATTCGAGCCAAAAGAATGAGATGGAGTTTGGTTCAGAAGCAAAGGAAACCTTCATTCTTTGATCAGAGAATGGACAGGTGTGCGCTCATGCTCTAGAGCAGGGGTCCCCAACCCCTGGGCCGTGGACCGGTATCGGCCCTCAGCCTGTTAGGAACCGGGCCACACAGCAGGAGGTGAGTGGCGGGCGAGCGAGCGAAGCTTCATCTGCCGCTGCCCATCACTCCCCATCGCCACATTACTGCCTGAACCATCCCCCCTCACGCCCCCACCTCCCCGTCTGTGGAAGAATTGTCTTCCATGAATCTGGTCCCTGGTGCCAAAAAGGTTGGAGACCGCTGCTCAAGAGGACTCGCTCTCCCCCAAAAGGTCCTCGACAGGGCTGCTTTACAGGGATCTCGTCAGCAGGGAGGGGACGGGGTTCTTGCGGGGTGGGTGGGGCTGCACTGCTCACGTTCCAGATCGAAGTGCCGGGGACAGTGTCTCTGCACACTGCCCGCTGTCTTCATTTTATTTTTTCTATTTTGTTTTCATAAATTTATTTATTTCATTTATTTTTGGCTGCGTTGGGTCTTTGTTGCTATGCGCAGGCTTTCTCTAGTTGCAGCGAGCGGGGGCTACTCTTCGTTGCAGTGCATGGGCTTCTCATTGCGGTGGCTTCTCTTGTTGCAGAGCACAGGCTCTAGGCGCGCGGGATCAGTAGTTGTGGCACGTGAGCTCAGTAGTTGTGGCTCGTGGGCTCTAGAGCGCAGGCTCAGTAGTTGTGGCGCATGGGCTCAGTTGCTCTGCGGCATGTGGGATCCTCCCAGACCAGGGCCTGAACCCATGTCCCCTGCATTGGCAGGTGGATCCTTAACCACTGCACCACCAGGGAAGCCCCGTCTTCATTTGAAATTGCATTGTCAAGCCCAGTGGCCTGCCCAGCTTAGGTGTCATTGGTGTAGCCATTTCACACAAGGATCTCTGGGCTGAAGTGCTGGCTGCAAGGCCTCTGCATGTATCCCCCTATGAGCGAGTGAAACTAGACTAAGCACCAAAGAAAAGAAAAAAGGTTAGACTTTATTTTATTACCCAGCTTTTATTTAATTGTTAATGGTCTTTGCCACTGACAGTCCCAGGCATATCTCCATTTAATTTGCCAGTTTGGCCCCTACAAAATTCAGAAGAATGCTAGAGAATGACAGTGAACTACCCCAAACCTGGCACATTGCAGTAGCCTCAGATGTATTGTACACGGCCAATGATCTGGCCAATGTACTGTTTTTCATTCCTATCCAGGACGATAATCAACAGTTTTCTTTCTCTTGGAACAGAATAGTACACATTTTTGGTCTTACCTCAAGGCTATGTTAAGTCTCTCTTCTCTATCATAAGAGAGTCTGAAGGGACTTAGACAATGGATATTCCACACTGCGCTTTACTCTATAAAAATGACAGAATGTTAATCAGTCAGATGAGCAAGAAATGGCAAGTAAAACGCATATGTCCCAGAGGGTGAGAGAGAAAACTCTCCAAAGAGACAGTGCATTCCATACCCAGCAATACTGTTCTGACCCATATACCAGTGACCAAAATAGCTGCGAACTCTGAGAGAGGCTAGAGAAGAAGGCTCTGCAGTAGGTGCAGGCTGTGGTGCAGGCAGCTCTGCCACTTAGGCTATATGACTTAGCAGATCGGATGTTATTAGAAGTTTCAGTTTTGAGAAAAGACGCCATGTGGAGTTCATGGCAAGCCCCAGTGGAGAATTGCACTGAATACTCCTGGAGTGTGAATCCCAAGGGCATTCCCCCATAAACTTCCTTCACACCATTCTCTGTCCCAAAATTAAAGTCTTCAGATGATCTAATCTCTATAAGATCCTAAATACCTCCATCTGAAATTGTTCTCTAAATTGCTTACACTTAGGCAATATTTTAAAAAGATATATGTTTTTCTGTAATGAGACCGTCACCCCACCCATTAGCCCTAGGTTCATAGTCAGCAATCACTTTACTCTACTGGGTGCCTGCATGACTTCATGAAAAAGCTGGACTTCTGGACTGACCTACTGGCTCATGCAGTCTCGCCCCAGATTCCCTCCCTCCTTACTCTGTCGTTTATATCCACCATCCCTGCATTAAATCCCTGGGGAGTTTATAACACAAGAGAATGGTCTCCTTCCCGTGTGAAGCGAATGCTAATCCCTGTAGCTGTTGTTTAAATAATGTCACATGTTATTTAAAAGAGTAGAATGATTCATTGAACCAGTCTCAAAAATGACAGACTTTTCCATATACTACTTCATTACTATGAAGTGACCATATTTCCAACCCACTAATGAGCCATATCTTCTATCAATATTCAGGTGAAATTGTTACTCCCACATCCAATCTGTTGATGCTATGGTCTAAATGTTCATGTCCCCCATCCACAATTCATATGTTGAAATCATAATGCCCAATGTGATGGTATTAGGAGGTGGGGCCTTTGGGAGGTGCTTCAGTCATGAGGGTGGAACCCTCATGAATGGGCTTAGTGCCTTCATAATAGAGGCTCCAGAAAGATCACTCATTCCTTCCACCATGTGAGGATACAATGAGAAGTCTACAGCCTGGAAGAAAGACCTCACCTGGCCATGCTGGCAACCTGATCTTGGATTTCCAACCTCCAGACATGTGAGAAATAAATTTCTGCTGTGTATAAGCTACTCAGTCTATGATATTTTGTTACAGCAACATGAATGGACTAAGACAGTTGGGAAGCCCTATCTATTCTATCTCAAAATATATATGTATTGAGAATATATTCACTTCCTTCCATCTCCGCTACCACATCTGTTTCCAGGGACCACATCTCTCACCTAGAAAGCACAGTAACCTCCTAACTGGGCTCCATAGAACCACTCACCAATCTCTTCTCCACAAACGTAAATAATCATCCCACTCTGCTGCTTACAACCCCTTTGTGGCTTCTTTTCAATGCTAAAATGAAATCGCAAATCTTTATCCTGGGCTCCCGCACCCTGCATGTCCTGGCCCCACATGCATGCCTCCCTCCCATCCCCACGTCTCAGGCCACTCTCACACTCACTTGCTACAGTACACTGCAAACGTGCCAAACTTTCAACCTGTTCTCCTTCCAGGACTTCCTTCCAGGCTTTGCACCTGCCCTTCTTTCTACCTGAAAGATAGAGATGATCCACAAAACAAAAAAAGACATCTGCTACTTCATTTTGAGGTCTCATACATCTTTTTACTTTAGCCAAGAAATAGTATATACATTAAGAATTCACTCCTCAAAACTGATGGGGTAGGTAAGAAGGAAAAATGGGGGGAAGTAATAGAGACAGTACTATATCACAGAATCCTAATGAGCATGTATTTATCATTGGCTGGGGGGTATGAGGAAAAAGTGAATAAGCCTCCACTCCTCTAGCCTCCTAATTTCCCCACTTGTGAGTGAATTAAGAGCCATAAACAACAAGGAAGTTCTCTCCGAACTAAAGTACTAACCAATACGTGACTGTGCTTCCTCATTTACAAATTTAGACATTTAGAGCTGTCATATTTAATGCCACTTTCCTGTTAATATCAGTAATTAGACCATTGATGGGACTTCTCTGGAGGTCTAGTGGTTAAGACTCCAAGCTTCCACTGCAGGGGGCACGGGTTCGATCCCTGGTTAGGGAACTAAGATCCCACATGCTGCGCAGCATGGCCACACACACACAAAAAAATAGACCAATGGTATAATTGCAGTGATTCTAGATGGAACAGGAAAACTGAATTACACATGAATGGGTTTCAAAATCATCCACCCTCCCTAAATATATGTTTCAGGGAATTGAACTACTTAACCTTACTCTTTATAAGCCTGACAGCTTTCAAAACAGGAATTCTCTAGGTTCGTATTCAGAAACAAAATTTATGTTACTTGCTTTCTACAGTCCTAACTGCTGCTTTACTCCCTTTTGTTTAATTTATTTTTGTCAAGTATAGTGGATTTACAGTGTTGTGTTAATTTCTGCTGTACAGCAAAGTGATTCTGTTATACATATATATACATTATTGTTCATATTCTTCTCCATTATGGTTTATCATAGGATATTGAATATAGGTCCCTATGCTATACAGTAGGACTTTGTTTATCCATTCTACATATAATAGTGTGCCTCTGCTAATTCCTAACTCCCAATCCATCCCTCCCCCACCCCTCTCCCCCTTGACAACCACAAGTCTGTTCTCTATGTCTGAGTCTGTTTCGTAGATAGCGGCTTTACTCTTGATTGAAGTCAAAAGAAAGACCATACAAGTGGGGTGTATGAAATAAGAGGGCACACTCTTAGCCTGGCCGGCTCATTAGTTAAGTTCCAACTGACCATAAATGAAGAAAGTACCACCAGAATTCTAAATTTTCAATATGTATTAGGATTCTCCAGAGAAACAGAAAAATACATATATGTATGTATGTATATATATGTAAATATATATGATATGGCTCATATGATTATAGAATATAAGGAAACAATGGCCTATAAGGAAAAGTTAATATGCACCCACTGTAGATAATCCATATTCATTCACTCATGTAGTAACTTTATTCATTGAACACTTACCATACGCAAGACAAACATGGCAGTGAATAAGACAAGAGGATGCTGCACTCATCAAAATTCTATTAAAAAGCATATATTAAAAGTGCAATAGCTAGCATTCCTTTGCTACTGATTGTGTCAGAGCCTATGCTAAATGTTTTATTCACATGCATGTCTCATTTATTCCCCAAAATCTAAATTAAACTTCATATTTTAAAAGTTATACATGGGCTTCCCTGGTGGCGCAAGTGGTTGAGAGTCCGCCTGCCGATGCAGGGGACATGGGTTCGTGCCCCGGTCTGGGAGGATCCCACATGCCGCGGAGCGGCTGGGCCCGTGAGCCGTGGCCGCTGAGCCTGTGCGTCCGGAGCCTGTGCTCCGCAACGGGAGAGGCCACAACAGTGAGAGGCCCGCATACCACCAAAAAAAAAAAAAAAAAAAAAAAAAAAAAAAAAAAGTTATACATGAGGAAAATGTGGTAGGCTAAATAATAGCTTTCCAAATACGTCTATGTCCTAATTCAGAGAACCTGTGAATATGTTGATTTACATGATTTACGAGGGACCCTGATGACATGATTAAATTAAGGATTGTGGGTTCTGGATTCCAGGTGGGTGAACTTAATCATAAAGATCCTTATAAGAGAGAGGTAGGCAGATCAGAGTCATTAACAGATGTGAAGACAGAAGCAGAGGTTGGAGTGATTGAAGAAGGGGCCATCAGCCAAGAAATACAGGCCACTTTTAGAAGATGAAAAAGGCAAGGAAGGGTCTCAGGGGTTTTGCAGGCTGGTGTGGAGAAGTGCCCTTCCATGGGGCTTTTCTGCCCCTCGACAGGCTTTTGGAGTTGGAGTCACAGGAGCCAATAACTCATCACGCCAGCACTTTGGAGGTTGCTGCTCTGCCGGGGACTCTGAGGAATGCTTCATCTCCCGAGCACTCAGAGTTGAGCAGGCCAATTTGGTTTTGATGCTGTGCCAGAAATCTTCTGACAATGAGCTATTGGAACTTGGAGAAAAGGAATTGTGTGCAGTACCACAGGCATTTTCTGGTAGACAACAGTCTGTTTCATGAGACTCAGTCAGGTTAATCAATCCAATTTAAGGGAAATCTGAGCATCTTCCCAGTCTGGGTGAATTCTGATCAGATAGCTTATTCCAGTTTCCTCTGAATAATTGGTTGTAGGCAGAGACAGATGACGGGGAAATCACTTGAGACAGAAGGGGAACATCTGAGGCTATCAGAGAAGGGTGAAACAGCTGGTCTGTAGCAGACAGGACAGAGTGAGACCTACACAGATGGTCCATGCCACAGCCGTGCACGCCCCAGACTGGGACGTGTGTGCCGGTGCACATGGGAGCTGAGAGCTGGAATGTGGGGATTGGAGAGCAAACCCGGGGGGAGGACTGCTGTTGGCTGCAAGGAGACAGCCTGAGGGGTTGAGAGGGAGGAAATCTGCAACCAGGAATGCTTGTGGAGGAAACCCATACTGCCACAGAAGCAAGGCACCACTGTTGAGTGATGTGCAGGGGGTGGAGCCACCATTGCAGCCTCTCTCCCCCCATGCACCGGCCCTTGTTTCACCAAGCACTAGGAAAAGCCCACAACAATACTGGCTTTCACACGCCTACCACCAGGCGCTAAAAAAAGCCCCCACCAAGGCTGATCTTCTTGCACCCGCCTCCAGGCACTAGGAAAAGCTCCCACCAGGGCTGGATCTCTTGCATCTGTGGCCACCAGCTTTCCTGTGCACCTGTCGCCACCAGGGCCCCCATGACACAAGCAGCCATGCCACCTCTGTGCCTGTCCTCACAGGGGCACACCCGAGTGCTCCAGGGCAGCTTCAGGAGCAGACTCCTGTGGGTGGCCCACACTCAGAGGTGGGGCTAAAACCACAGCTGAGCTGCAGTGCAAGGTGACTAAGGAAGATGAACAAAAATCTTTCCATGCAGCTGCACAAACAACAGATTAAATTCCTACGATCATCTTGGTAAATCCTGCATTTATGGAATATCTAAATGGACAGCAAGTGTTCCCCAAAAGAAACTGGTCTAGCTCTAGCAGCTGTGGACTTTGGGGACTAGTACACGCAGGAGTTGGGCCAGGTCAGAGTCTGAGCTGCCCCCACAGAGGGACCAGAGACCTACCTAGAGGTTTTGGAGGGCCTTCTGGGGAGGCAGAGGTTGGCTGTGACTCATGGCGGGGGCAAGGACACTGACAGCTGAGACTCCAGGAAAATGTAATCATTACTATTTTTTAATGTTTTGTTTTATTCTGTTATTGTTTATTATCATTATTTGTTTTTATTTTTATTTAGTTTTTTCATTTTTAATATTTTTTATTTTTTTATATTTCTACATTACTTTTTTGTTCTGTGTTTTTTCCTTGTTTTTTTTTCTTTGTTCTATTTTGTTTTTATCTTTTATCCTTTGTTCTATTTGTTCTTTTTTATCTTTTTAAATCATTTTGGTGGCTTTGTTTTGTTTTCTTTGCTTTTTTCCTTCAGTTTGCATTCTGCTTTAATTTTATTTTTTGTTTTTGTTAGTGTTGTTTTTAATTGTTTGATTTCATTTTAGGATTCTTTTCTTTGGTTGTTCTCTTGTTTTTTGTCTTCTCTGTTTTTGTTTTTGTTATTTTGTATGTGTGTGTTTTTGTTGTGGGTTTTTTGGTTTCATTTGTTTGGTTTTGCTTTTAGCATTTGTCTGGGCTTTTGTATGTTCATTTGTTTTGTTTGCTTGTTTTTAATTGTTGCTGTTGCTGTCTGCTTGCTTTTGTCTTTGCCATTTCTCTTGGATTTTGTATGTCTGTCTGTTTTCATTTGTTTTCTTCCCGCCCTTTCCTTTTCTTTTTTCCCCCCCTTTTCTGCTGAGCTGTGTGGCTTGCAGTGTCTTGGTTCCTAGGCCGGGGATCAGGCCTGAGGCTCTGGGGTGGGAGAACTGAGTCCAGAACCTGGAACACCAGAGAATTCCTGGCCCCAGGGAATAATAATTGGGTGACAGCTCTCCCGGAGGTCTCCATCTCAACTCCAAGACCTGGCTCCACCCAACTACCTGCAGGCTCCAGTGCTAAACGTCCCATGCCAAACAACAAGCAAAACAGGAACACAAATCCACCTATCAGCAGACAGGCTGCCTAAAATCATACTAAGCCCACAGACACCCCAAAACACTCCACCAGATGCAGCCCTGCCCATCAGAGGGAAAAGATCCAGCTCCACCCACAAGAACGCAGGCACCAGTCCCTTCCACCAGGAAGCCTACACAACCCACTGAACCAACCTTACCACTGGGGGCAGACACAAAAACAACAGGAACTATGAACCTTCAGCCTGCAAAAAGGAGACCCCAAACACAGTAAGATAAGCAAAATGAGAAGACAGAGAAACACACAGCAGATGAAGGAGCAAGGTAAAAACCCACCAGACCAAACAAATGAAGAGGAAATAGGCAGTGTACCTGAAAAAGAATTCAGAGTAATGATGGTAAGGATGATCGAGAATCTTAGAAACAGAATGGAGAAAATACAAGAAATGTTAACAAGGACCTAGAAGAACTAACGAGCAAACAATGATGAACAACCCAATAAATGAAATTAAAACTTCTCTAGAAGGAATCAATAGTAGAATAACTCAGGCAGAAGAACAGATAAGTGACCTGGAAGATAAAATAGTGGAAATAACTACTGCAGAGCAGAATAAAGAAAAAAGAATGAAAAGAATTGAGGACAGTCTCAGAGACTTCTGGGACAACATTAAATGCACCAACATTCAAATTATAGGGGTCCCAGAAGAAGAGGAGACAAAGAAAGGGACTGAGAAAATATTTGAAGAGATTATAGTTAAAAACTTCCCTAGTATGGGAAAGGAAATAGTCAATCAAGTCCAGGAAGTGCAGAGAGTCCCATACAGGATAAATCCAAGGAGAAACACACCAAGACACATATTAATCAAACTATCAAAAATTAAATACAAAGAAAAAATATTAAAAGCAGCAAGGGAAAAACAACAAATAATTAACAAGGGAATCCCCATAAGGTTAGCAGCTGATCTTTCAGCAGAAACTCTACAGGCCAGAAGGGAGTGTCAGGATATATAAAAAGTGATGAAAGGGAAAAACCTACAACCAAGATTACTCTACCCAGCAAGGATCTCACTCAGATTTGAAGGAGAAATCAAAATCTTTCTCAGACAAGCAAAAGCTAAGACAATTCAGCACCACCAGACCAACTTTGCAACAAATGCTAAAAGAACGTCTCTAGGCAGGAAACACAGAGAAGAAAAAGACCTACATAAACAAACCCAAAACAATTAATAAAATGGCAGTAAGAACATACATATTGATAATTACCTTAAATGTAAGTGGATTAAATGCTCCAACTAAAAGACACAGACTAGCCGAATGGATACAAAAACAAGACCGGTATATATGTTGTCTACAAGAGACCCACTTCAGACCTAGGGACACATACAGACTGAAAGTGAGGGGATGGAAAAAGATTTTCCATGCAAATGAGGATCAAAAGAAAGCTAGAGTAGCAATTCTAAAAGTAGCAGACTTTAGAATAAAGACTGTCACAAGAGACAAGGAGGGACACCGCATAAGATCAAGAGATCAATGCAAGAAGAAGATATAACAATTGTAAATATTTATGCACCCAACATAGGAGCACCACAACACATAAAGCAAATGCTAACAGCCATAAAAGGGGAAATCAATAGTAACACAATAATGTTGGGGGACTTTAACCCTCCACCTACACCAAAGGATAGGTCATCCAGACAGAAAATTAATTAGGAAACACAAGCCTCAAATGACACATTAGACCAGATAGACTTAATTGATACTTATAGGACATTCCATCCAAAAACAACAGAATACACATTCTACTCAAGTGCTCATGGAACATTCTCCAGGATAGATCACATCTTGGGTCACAAATCAAGCCTCAGAAAATTTAAGAAAATTGAAATCATATCAAGCATTTTTTCTGACCACAACGGAATGAGATTAGAAATCAATTACAGGAAAAAAAAACTGTAAAAAACACAAACACATGGAGGCTAAACAGTATGCTACTAAATAACCAAGAGATCACTGAAGAAATCAAAGGAGAAATAAAAAAATACCTAGAAACAAATGACACCAAAAACCTATGGAATGCAGCAAAAGCAGTTCTAAGAGGGAAGTTTACAGCAATACAATCCTACCTCAAGAAACAAGAAAAATCTAAAATAAACAACCTAACCTTACACCTAAAGCAACTAGAGAAAGAAGAACAAACAAAACCCAAAGTTGGTAGAAGGAAAGAACTCATAAAGATCAGAGCCGAAATAAATGAAATAGAAAAAACAAACAAAAAACAATAGAAAAGATCAATAAGGCTAAAATCTGGTTCTTTGAGAAGATAAACAAAACTTATAAACCTTTAACCAGATTCATCAAGGAAAAAAGGGAGAGGAGAGGACTCAAATCAATAAAATTAGAAATGAAAAAGGAGAAGTTACAATTGACACCTCAAAAATACAAAGGATCCTAATAGACTACTACAAGCATCTATATGCCAATGAAATGGACAACCTGGAAGAAATGGACCAATTCTTAGAAACATACAACCTTCCAGAACTGAACCAGGAAGAAATAGAAAGTAAGAACAGACCAATCACAAGCAATGAAATTGCAACTGTGATTAAAAATCTTCCAGCGAACAAAAGTCCAAGACCAGATGGCTTCACAGGCGAATTCTATCAAATATTCAGAGAAGAGCTAACACCTATCCTTCTCAAACTCTTCCAAAAAATTGCAGAGGGAGGAACACTCCCAAACTCATTCTACAAGACCACTATCACCCTGATACCAAAATCAGAAAAAGGTATCAGAAAAACAGAAAATTATAGGCCAATATTACTGATAAACATAGATGTAAAAATCCTAAACAAAATACTAAAAACAGAATCCAACAGCATATCCAAAGGATCATACACCATGATCAAGTGGGGCTTATCCCAGGGATGCAAAGATTCTTCAATATCAATAAATCAATGTGATACACCGTGTAAACAAACTGAAGAATAAAAACCATATGATCATCTCAACTGATGCAGAAAAAGCTTTTGACAAAATTCAACACCCATTTATGATAAAAACTCTCCAGAAAGTGCACACAGAGGGAACCTACCTCAACATAATAATGGTCATATATGACAAGCCCACAGCAAACATTATTCTCAATGGTAAAAAACTGAAAACATTTCCTCTAAAATCAGGAATAAGACAATGGTGCCCATTCTTGCCGCTATTATTCAACATAGTATAGGAAGTCCTAGCTATGGCAATCAGAGAAAAAAAAGAAATAAAAGGAATCCAAATAAGAAAAGAAGAAGTAAAACTATCACTGTTTGCAGATGACATGATACTGTACATAGAGAATCATAAAGATGCCACCAGAAAACTACTAGAGCTAATCAATTAATTAGTAAAGTCACAGGATAAAAAATTAATGCACAGAAATCTCTTGCATTCCTATACACACTAACAACAAATGATCAGAATAAGAAATTAAGGAAACAACCCCATTTACCACTGCAACAAAAAGAATAAAATATCTAGGAATAAACCTACCTAAGAAGGGAAAAGACCTGTACTTTGAAAACTATAAGATACTGATGAAAGAAATCAAAGACGACACAAACAGATGAAAAGATATACCATATTCTTGGATTGGAAGAATCAATATTGTGAAAATGACTCTAATACTCAAAGCAATCTACAGATTCAATGGAATCCCTATCAATTTACCAATGGTGTTTTTCACAGAACTAGAACAAAAAATGTTACAATCTGTATGGAAACACAAAAGACCTCAAATAGCAAAAGGAATGTTGAGAAAAAAAAAAATGGAGCTGGAAGAATCAGACTCCCTGACTTCAGACTTTACTACTGGGCTACAGTAATCAAGACAGTATGGTACTTGCACAAACAGAGAAATATAGATCAATGGAACAGAATAGAAAGCCCAGAGATAAACCCACGCGCCTATCGTCAACTAATCTATGACAAAGGAGGCAAGAATATGCAATGGAGAAAAGACAGCCTCTTCAATAAGTGGTGCTGGGAAAACTGGACAGCTACATGTAAAAGAATGAAATTAGAACACTCCCTAACACCATATGGAAAAATAAACTCAAAATGGATTAAAGGCCTAAATATAAGGCCAGACACTATAAAACTCTTAGAGGAAAACACAGGCAGAACACTCTGCCATAAATCACAGCAAGACCTTTTTTGACCCACCTCCTAGAGTAATGATAATAAAAACAAAAATAAACAAATGGGACGGGACCTAATGAAACTTAAAAGCTTTTGCACAGCAAAGTAAATCGTAACAAGATGAAAAGACAACTCTCAGAATGGTGGAAATATTTATAAATGAAGCAACTAACAAAGGATTAATCTCCTAAATGTACAAACAGCTTGTGCAACTCAAGATCAAAAAAACAAACAACCCAATCAAAAAATGTGCAGAGGACTTCCCTGGTGGCGCAGTGGTTGAGAGTCCGCCTGCCGATGTAGGGGACACGGGTTTGTGCCCCGGTCTGAGAGCATCCCACATGCCGCGGAGCGGCTGGGCCCATGGGCCATGGCCGCTGAGCCTGTGCGTCCGGAGCCTGTGCTCCACAGCGGAAGAGGCCACAACAGTGAGAGGCCCGCATACCGCAAAAAAAAAAAAAAAAAATGTGCAGAAGACCTAAATAGACATTTCTCCAAAGAAGACATACAGATGGCCAACAAACACATGAAAAAAATGCTCAACATCACTAATTATTAGAGAAATGCAAATCAAAACTACAATGAGATACCACCTCACACTGGTCAGAATGGCCATCATCACAAAATCTACAAACAATGCTGGAGAGGGTGTGGAGAAAAGGGAACCCTCTTGCACTGTTGGTGGGAATGTAAATTGATACAGCCACTGTGGAGAAGAGTATGGAGGTTCCTTAAAAAAGTAAAAATAGAACTACCATGTGACCCAGCAATCCCACTACTGGGCATATACCCAGAGAAAACCATAATTCAAAAAGATACATGCACCCCAATGTTCATTGCAGCACTATTTATAACAGCCAGGATATGGAAACAACCTAAATGTCTACCAGCAGAGGAATGGATAAAGAAGATGTGGTACATATATACAGTGGAATATTAATCAGCCATAAAAAGGAATGAAATTAGGTCATTTATAGAGACATGGGTGGACCTAGAGACTGTCATACAGAGTGAAGTAAGTCAGAAATAGAAAAACAAATATCATATGTTAACGCATATCTGAGGAATCTGAACAAATTGGTATAGATGATCTTATTTCCAAAGCAGAAATAGAGGCACAGACATAGAGAACAAACGTGTGGATACCAAGGGGGAAAGGTGGGGGTGGGATGAATTGGGAGATTTGAATTGACATATATACATTATTGATACTATGTATAAAATAAATAACTAATGAGAACCTACTGTATAGCACAGGGAACTCTACTCAGTGCCCTGTGGTGACCTAAATGAGAAGGAAATCCAAAAGAGAGGGACTATATCAATATGTATAGCAGATTCACTTTGCTGTACAGTGGAAACTAACACAACATTGTAAAGCAACTACACTCCAACAAAAAAGTAAAAAAAATAAATAAAAAGGCAAGGAAACAGATTCTTCCCTAGAGGCTCTAGAAGGAACACAGGCCTTCCAACACCTTTGACTTTAGCCCAGTGAAACTTATTTCAGACTCCTAATTTCCAGAACTGTAAGGTAATAAATTTCTGTTGTTCTAAGCCACTAAATTTGTGGCAATTTCTTATACCAGCAGTAAGAAGCTAATATAGAAATACAGCATTTTCAGAAGGTGGGTGCAGTAAACCACTGGCTCTCAATTAGGGCTCTACCTTCCAGTGACTGATTTATGAAATCTGATATGGGAGCAGGCTATTTTTTTTAATGTTCCTCATGAGTCTCTAGTAGTAATAGTCAACTCACAGTTGGATGAAAGCTTTTGGTAGATAAATGAGAGACCAGAACTCTCTCTCTTAAAATTTCACACAGGAGGCAGAACTTGCAGGCAGAAACTACATTTCATTGCATCATGGTGATTAGTTATAATTTTTTTAAGTTGTTAAATCCCTCTGCCGTTTGAAGTTGAGTATTGTAACTAAATATGTTGTGTATGAGGTCAAAATCAAAAAAAGTATAATCTTGTACTCACAGAAATTTTACTCATAAAAGTACAATTTTGTGAAGAGCATTTTACCTCTTCAAATAATTACCCTCTTCATAAATTACAGATGGAAGCACTTTGCCAATGTTCTTTAAGACTTTTCAGCAATTTACCTTCATACATGCCTAAAACTGTCATTTAAACTTTTTGTATATTTTTTGTTTGATATTTAATTATGAAAAAACAAAACTCCTTTCTGCATAGGTCCCTCTACACTCTACCTCTATATATCTCAAATGTATTCATCCTTTCCTTTTTAGCTCACTTACTTATTGGTATTCACTCATCAAATAGAATTAAGTGGTTTTTTTGTTTTTGTTGTTGTTGTTGTTGTTTTGCGATACGCAGGCCTCTCACTGCTGTGGCCTCTCCCGTTGCGGAGCACAGGCTCCGGACGCGCAGGCTCAGCGGCCATGGCCCACGGGCCCAGCCGCTCCGCGGCATGTGGGATCTTCCCGGACCAGGGCACGAACCCATGTCCCCTGCATCGGCAGGCGGACTCTCAACCACTGCGCCACCAGGGAAGCCCTAGAATTAAGTGTTTAGCATGTGCAAGACTCCCCTATACATTCCTTGTACTTGTGGAGACACACAGACAAGTAAGTTGTAGTCCCCACCATCAAGAAACTATTTCCTCTACTTTATGAGAAATTTGTAAGTACCTTTATAGCTGTGCCTTTTACATAAGATTATGGTTGTTTATGTCTATGTCTCTCCCATGACAGTGTGTTCTTGTAAGCAGTGAGCAGGTCATGTTCACCTTTGTGTCTGTGGAATTCAATAAATGTGTATTTACACTTAAAGGAGAATAAAGTAAACACACAGAAAATTCACTCTACAAATCAAATTTTTAAAATGAGAATATGGAAAATCGCATTCCTTTGGGAGTGTTTTACCAGATGGAGATGGCAGATATGGCAGAGTCAGTGCTATATGATCACCAATTATTTCTTTTTCCTCCTGAGCACAAAGGAAAAACATATTTTCCAGCCTCCTCAATCTAGCCAAGAAAGGCCACCTGGGATCGTGTGACTAGTTATGACCCATGGAACATGGGTCAAAAGAATGTTGGCTACTTCCAGCCCTGACCTCTAAAGTCAGTCTCCCTTTAGACTTTCCCCTAAAGTCTTTAGACTTTCCTATCTTTTCTTCTTTTTTGACAACCCTAGAGGCTGCAAGTCAAGGATATGAGTGTTATAAAATTAAAAAGTCTGGCTACCTAAAAATCTGCATGTAGTCAACCCCCTCTCCCACTACCAATTGCAAGAAGTGTGATAAAAGCAAACAATGAACTTTTATTGTATGAAGTCCCTAAAATGTTAGGGTTGTTTATTACAGCACTTATGCCCTGGCTAATACAGAAGAGGATGGCTTTCCAGGCAAAGAGGGCCACATGAACAAAAGCAGAAAGTCAGGAAAACACATAGAATGGATGGAAAACATAAGGGAGACAAGAATCAGAAATCAACCCTGATGAAAAACTGAGAGCCAGATGCCAGGAAAGCCTTGATTGATGAACTAATCTGAAGGAAAATGAAGAGCAATAATTTTCTAAAAGTGACACAATCAAAATATTTTTGAATATTTTAGGAATTTAATTTTAGTATATTAGGAAGTATAGCTTGGCAGAAATGTGATCTGGACAAAAATTTAAGTTCTTTTAATGGGATGAAATCCCAACGTAAGTTAGGTTACTGAAAAAAGATTTTTTTATCACTGACTCACGTAACTAAAAAGTCAGGCGTAGTTGAATCCAGAGGTTCAACTCAGGACTCAGGACTCAGTCGCTCTCTCAGTTACTCAGCTTTCCCCTGTAATGGTTTTATTATCAAGCCATGGTGATCCCAAGCAATTCTGATCTTGCTTTCCATTAGCATCAAGCCCAGCAGAAAGAGATTCTTTCCCAACTCTCAGAATTGAGTTGATTTTCATAGGACACGATTAACATGTGCAGCTCTGAAATAATCACTCTGCTCAGGTCCAGGTCACATGCTCTTGGATGCAAGAGAATAGTAAACCTATTGTATTCATTACCCATTGCTGTAACAAACAACCACAGAGCTTCAAGGGCCTATAATGATAAGCATTTATTGCTCACAGGCCTGGGGTCTGCAGGGAGTTGGCTAGGAAGTCTCTAGTCCCTCTCATGGCTTTCCATGGAATGCAAAAGAGGAAAGCTTCTTGAGGCCTTGATTCACTATCACACAATTCTATTGGCCAAGGAAATTACATCAGTCAGGGAAATAAATTCCAACTTTAAAAGAGAAACCCCAAAGGTACATACTAAAGCGTGTGATGCAGAGAGGGATGAAGAAATGGGACCATTGATGCAAACAATCTACCACACCCATCAAAACTCCATGCGCAGAGTGGGAGAGGGATGTTTCTTCAAAGAAAACATACATCCTGTTAATGGAAAAAGTGATGAATAGATTCTGGTTGGCAAAGTCAACAGATTGCTACTTCTAACAGACACATTGCAGTGGAAAACAGAGTGTCTGAAAATAGATGCGATATTAGTTTCGCAGGGCTACTGTAACAAATTACTATAAACTGGTTGGCTTCAAACAACAGAAATTTATTCTCTTACCGTTTTAGAGGCCAGAAGTCTGAAATCAAGGTGTCAGCAGGGCAATGCTCTCTTCAAAGGCTCTGGGGAGAATCCATTCTTTGCCTCTTCCAGTTTCTGGTGGTTCCTGGCATTTCTTGGCTTGGGACTGCAGAACTCCAATGTATGCTTCCGTCTTCTCATGGCTTTCTCGTCTGTATATCTTCTTTTCTTATACAGTAAGCCCCCTACATATGAACCTTCAAGTTGCAAACTTTCAAAGATGCAAACATGTGTTCTCATGTCCAATCACGTGTTATTTCACGTGTCTGGCCTGCATTGTCACACGCATGCATCCTCTACAAGTGGTTGTGCTTTTGTGTACTTTACAGTACTGTATAGTGTACAGTAATACAGTAACTTTATTTCAAGCCCAGTATGTCCGGAAGCAAGTGTAAAAGCAGTGGTGATGTAGCTGGTACTGCTAAGAAGTGCCAAGTGATAACAGTGGAAACAAAAGTGAAAATAATTGAGAGGGTGGAGCAAGGCGAAAAGATAGTAGACATCACTCATTCTTGTAACATGAATCGTTCAACCATTGGCACAATTCTAAAGAACAAGGACAAGATCATGGAACGTGTGAAGTCTGCTGTGCTGATGATTGTGATAATAATATCAAAGAAGCATGGAAAAGTGATGGAGGAGATGGAGAAACTTCTCAGTGTGCGGATGCAGGATCAACATCAGCGCTGAGTCCTGCTCAGCTTAATGCTGATGCAAAAGAAAGCTAAAAGCCTTTATGAAGACTTGAAGAAGAACCATAGTGAAGAATCAGAGGGCATATCTTTTAATGCCAGCCATGGCTGGTTTCATCATTTCAAGGCTAGAGCCAACCTTCATAGCATAAAGGTAAGTGGCGAGGCAGCAGATATGGTAGCTGCCTGGGAATTTCCTGAAATTCTTCGAGAAATTATTGATGAAGGCGCATATTTACCCAAGCAGGTTTTTAATGTGGATGAGACTGTACTGGAAGAGGATGCCAGACCAAAGTTACATCAGTAAGGAGGAAAAGTTGATGCCAGGCTATAAAGCAGCAAAGGATAGGCTAACTCTGTTGTTTCGTGGCAATGCTTCCAGCGATATGAACCTGAAGCCTCTCTTAGTTTATCATTCAGAGAACCCAAGAGCCCTTAAAAACATAGCCAAGGGCTCCCTTCTTGTTGTGTGGAAGAGTAACCCTGAGTTACACAGGCCATTTTCCAGGACTGGTTTTTCACCACGTTATCCCATAGGTAGAGAAATACTGCTTGGAGAAGGAGATCCCATTCAACAATCTTTTGTTGGTCAACAATGCTCCGGGCCACCCCCATTCATGGATGACTTTCATCCCAACGTCAAAGTAGTGCATCTGCCACTGAAGACTACGTCGCTCATCCAACCTATGGACCAGGGAGTTATAGCCACTTTCAAGAAATATTATTTACGTCACACTTTTCATCAGGCAGTAAAGGCGAGTGACGAATCAGGAACAACCTTGTGACAATTTTGGAAGGACTATAACATCTACAAGACCATAAAAAACATTGACTTTGCTTGCCGTGAGGTTATGGCCGTCACCACGAATGGGGTTTGGAAGAACCTTTGCCCACAGTTTGTTCATGATTTTCGTGGATTTGAGAAGGTGGATGAGGAGTCCAAAGGGGTCTTCAGCAACCGCGAGAAGCTGGAGCTAGATACGCAAGAGGACCACTTCATTGAACTCTTTGCTGTGCAACACAAGGAGCTTACTAACAAAGACCTGATGGAATTGGAGGCTCAGAGAAAGGACAAAGAGAGACAAGAGGAGGAAGAAATAACTGAAGAACAAAAGAGATTCACGACGCGGGAAATGGCAAGGGGATTTTCTTTATTTGAGGAGGCACTGTTAGTTTTTGAGGCACAGGACCCAAACGTAGAACAGTACACGAAGTTCGCAGCAGCTGTTCAGAATGCAATCCAGTGCTACTGTGTCATCTATGATGAGAAAAAAAGGGCTACTACCCAGACGTCACTGGATCATTTTTTAAAGAGGGTAGATAGAATTGAATCCAGCAAGGAACCAGAACTGGTGTCATCAACGTGAGGTGTGAGTGAAATTGCAGCTTGCCCTCCATCTCATTGCTGATGAACCTTCAACTCTACCATCTCCCACCTCGTCTCCCTATTCCAGTCAGTAACTCTTCTTGCCTGTTCTCTCGATGCCAGCCCCTATATGCCAGCTAGTGTACTGTACTACTGTACTTTTCAAGGTACTGTATTGTGAGATTAAAAATGTTTTCTATATTCTTTGTGTTTGTTTTTATGTATTATTTGTGTGAAAAGTATTACAAACCTATTACAGTACAGTACTATATAGCCAATTGTGTTAGTTGGGTACCTAGGCTAACTTTGTTGGACTTACAAACAAATTGGACTTACAGACGTGCTCTCAGAATGGAGCTCGTTTGTATGTAGGGGACTTACTGTACAGACACCTTTTTGAAAAACGAAAACAAAAACAATGCTTTAGAGCAGTTTTTAGGCTCACACAAAACTGAGAGAAAGGTACAAAGAAAAGTACATATACCCACTGCCCCCACACATGCATACCCTCCTGCATTATCAACAACCTGCACCAAAGCAGTACCTTTGACAAACGCACATTGACACATAATTACCCAAAGTCCATAGTTTACATTAGGGTTCACTCTTTTTTTTAAAATTTTATTGGATTATAGTTGATTTACAATGTTGCATTAGTTTCAGGTGTACAGCAAAGTGATTCAGTTATACATATACATATACTCATTCTTTTTCAGATTCTTTTCTCATATAGGTTATCACAGAATACTGAGTAGAGTTCCCTGTCCTTGTTGGTTATCTGTCTTATGTATAGTAGTGTGTGTATGTTAATCCCAAGCTCCTGATTTATAGCCCCCCATGTTACCCCTTTGGTAACCATAAGTTTGTTTTTGATATCTGTAAGTCTGTTTCATAAATAAGTTCATTTGTATCATTTTTTAAAAATTAGATTCCACATATGAGTGATATCATATAATATTTGTCCTTCTCTGTCTGACTTCACTTAGTATGATAATCTCTAGGTCCATCCATGTTGCTGCAAATGGCATTATTTCATTCTTTTTTATGGCTGAGTAATATTCCATTGATTGTATATATATGTACTACATCTTCTTTATCCATTCCTCTGTTGATAGGCATTTAGCTTGCTTCTATGTCTTGGCTATTGTAAATAGTGCTGCAATGAACATTGGGGTGCATGTTTCTTTTCAAATTATGGTTTTCTCCAGATGTATGCCCAGGAGTGGGATTGCTGGATCATATGGTAGTTTATTTTTAGTTTTTTAAGGAACCTCCATACTCTTCTCCATAGTAGTTATACCACTTTACACTCTCACCAACAGTGTAGGAGGGTTCCCTTTTCTCCACACCCTCTCCAGCATTTACTGTTTGTAGATTTTTTGATGATGACCATTCAGACCGGTGTGAGGTGATACCTCATTGTAGTTTTGATTTGCATTTCTCTAATAATTAGTGATGTTGAGCATCTTTTCATGTACTTTTTGGCCATCTGTATGTGTTCTTTGGAAAAATGTCTATTTAGATCTTCTGCCCATATTTTGATTGCATTGTATGTTTTTTTATGACGTAGAGCTACGTGACCTGTTTGTATATTTTGGAGATTAATCTCTTGTTGGTCACTTTGTTTGCAAATATTTTCTCCCATTCTGTGGCTTGTCTTTTTGCTTTGTTTATGGTTTCCTTTTCTATGCAGAAGATTTTAAGTTTAATTAGGTCCCATTTCTTTATTTTTGTTTTTATTTTCATTACTCTAGGAGGTGGATTAAAAAAGATATTGCTGCAATTTATGTCAAAGAGTGTTCTGCCTGTGTTTCTTTCTGAGTTTTACAGTGTCCAGCCTTACATTTACATATTTGATCCATTTTGAGTTCATTTTTGTGTATGGTGTGGGAGAATGTTCTAATTTCACTCTTTTACATGTAGCTGTCCAGCTTTCCCAGCACCACTTATTAAAGAGACTGTCTTTTCTCCATTGTGTATTATTGCCTCCTTTGTCACAGATTAATTGACCATAGGTGCATGGGTTTATTTCTGGGCTTTCTATCCTGTTCCATTGATCTCTATTTCTGTTTTTGTGCCAGTACCATACTGTTTTGATTACTGTAGCTTTGTAGTATAGTCTGAAGTCAGGGAGTCTAATTCCTCCAGCTCCATTTTTCTTTCTCAGGATTGCTTTGGCTAGGGTTCACTCTTTAAAAAAAATAAATAAATAAAATAAATTGTTTATTTATTTGTTTACTTGGCTGCACTGGGTCGTAGTTGTGACATGCAGGATCTTCATTGCTGCATGCAGGATCTTCGCTGTGGCATGCGGGGTCTTTTTTTTAGTTGCGGCATGCGGGATCTTTAGTTGAAGCAAGTGGAATCATAGTTGTGGCAAGTGGGATCTAGTTCCCTGACCAGGGATCAAACCTGGGCCCCCTGCATTGGGAGCATGGACTCTTAACCTCTGGACCACCAGGGAAGTCCCTAGGGTTTGCGCTTGATGTTAAACATTCCATGGGTTTGGACAAATGTATAATGACATGTTCATCATTACAATATCATACAGAATATTTTCACTGTCCTAAATATCCTCTGTGCTCCACCTATTCATCTCTACTTCCTACCAATAATTACTTTTCTTGAGATCATATACTAGAAGAAAATTTTTTAAGGATAACATGAGCCAAGGGGTTTACAGACATTACACTTAGCTTCACAACAATCCTCTGCAGCATCCCTATTTCCCAGTAGAGAAATATGAGATCTGAGATAAGCAACTTGCCCAGGGTAGTACAAATAGTATTTGGTAGAGTAGATGGAGCCTGTTCACTCTTCTATAGCAGCTCTTTACTTAACATACTTTCTGTCTCTTTCTCCCCAAGTTCCTGCCTCTGTCTTACCCTCCCTACCCCTGCTTATCTTCTTTTCAAGATCAAAATTCAAAATAATTGGAACAGTGGATAATTAGCTCATGAACAGACACATGACTTATCTTCACTGTACTATCAGCACCTGACTTATGTTTATTTATCCATTGTCTGCTTCCACAGACAAGCTCCACAGGGTCAAAAAACACATTTTGTTCATTTTTGTCTCCCCACCTGCAAAAGTGTCTGGCATGTAGGCAAGTATAAGGCTTCCCCAAAATATCTGCTGAATAAATGAATGAATGGATAAACAGATGAATGGAACAGAAAGTCTAGAAATAGGTCCAGATATATTGGGTTGGCCAAAAGGTTCGTTCAGTTTTTTCCATAAGATGGCTCTAGTAGCATTTAGTTGTCTTTAACTTTATTCGAAACAATAGACTGTGACAGATTTCATATCAGTGTGCATTTAAAAAAAGACATCAAAATTGGTGAATTTTTTGCAGCCATTTTAATATTGAAGACGGAAGAAAAAAAGCAACATTTTCGGCATATTATGCTTTATTACTTCATGAAAGGTAAAAACACAACTGAAACGCAAAAACAAAATATTTGTGCAGTGTATGGAGAAGGTGCTGTGACTGATCGAACATGTCAAAAGTGGTTTGCGAAGTTTCGTGCTGGAGATTTCTCACTGGACTATGCTCCATGGTTGGGTAGACCAGTTGAAGTTGATAGCGATCAAATGGAGACATTAACTGAGAATAATCAACGTTATGCCACTTGGGAGATAGCCGACATACTCAAAACATCCAAATCAAGCGTTGAAAATCATTTGCACCAGCTTGGTTATGGTAATTACTCTGATGTTTGGATTCCACATAAGTTAAATGAAAAAAACCTTTTTGATCATATTTCTGCTTGTGATTCTCCACTGAAACATAATGAAAACATTCCATTTTTGAAACAAATTATGACGGGCAATGAAAATGTATTATGCCATTTATATATTGTATTATACTGCACAATAATATAGAACATGAGATCATGGGGCCAGTGAAATGAACCACCACCAACCACACCAAGGCTGGTCTTCATCCAAAGAAGGTGATGTGTGTACGGTGGGATTGGAAAGGAGTCATCTATAATGAGCTCCTCCCAGAAAAACAAACGATTAATTCCAACAAGTACTGCTCCTAATTAGACCAGTTCGACAAAAAGCGTCTGGAATTAGTCAACAAAAAATACATAATCTTCCATCAGGATAACACAAGACCGCGTGTTTCTCTGATGACCAGGCAAAAACTCCCACAGCTTGGCTGGGAAGTTCTGATTCATCCGCCGTATTCACCAGACATTGCAACTTTGTATTTCCATTTATTTAGGTCTTTACAAAATTCTCTTAATGGAAAAAATTTCAATTCCCTGGAAGACTGTAAAAGGCACCTGGAACAGTTCTTTGTTCAAAAAGATAAAAAGTTTTGGGAAGGTGGAATTATGAAGTTGCCTGAAAAATGGCAGAAAGTAGTGGAACAAAAGGGGGAATACGTTGTTCCGTAAGGTTCCTGGCGAAAATGAAAAATGTGTCATTTATTTTTACTTAAAAACAGAAGGCACGTTTTGGCCAATCCAGTAATACATAGGGGAATGCAAATGATAGAAGTGGCATTTTAAATCAGTAGAATAAATGGATTATTCAGTAAAATGCTGCTGGGAAAAATGGTTAGTCATCTGGAAAAAAAGATGTATCACTATACCAAAATAAGTTTCAGAGAGATCAAAGATTTATATATAAAAGATCAAAGAGAGATCAAAGATTTATATATAAAAAAATGAACGGAAACAAGCATCTGGACAGGCTGACGAGCTCCAAGACCGAGTAAGTCCAACAGTGTGCACTGGGCAAACCTCCCTTTTGAGCATGAAGTGCTATTTGGGCATTTTGCCAATTGGTTCTGAGGTAGGAGATAGATGGGCCCCTGGGCCGGACAGCTGGTGTTTGTCAAGTGGAGTAAAATTGAAGCTTTGTTCCCACTCCAAGGGCAAAGATAGTGACAGAAGCTTAGCTCTACTGAAGTAAAGAGATAAAATACCCTCTCCTGAGGTCAAGGAAAACTTCCCTGTCTGCACATGCGTAGGAAGGCTCCTTGGGGGTCAAAGAGGGAGGGGGTGCCACCCCATAATAAGTGCGGACATACACCCACAGGCCTGGGCGGTGGGATCCATCTTAGCAAAAATTACGCACGCATGTTGGGGAGGGTCCTAGGACCAGTCAGGTGTGAAAACAGAAACAAGATAATGGCCAAAGGTAAACAAAAAGCCGGAGGGACTATCCTATATAAGGGATTCAAATCACCTCTTTACTGCGCTCCTCCTTATTAGGGGGGATGCCCATACCCCTTCTCTCTGGGTTTGTATTTCTGCCTTGCTTCTGTTTTAAATAAACTGTTTCTCTGTGTGCTCTCCCGTGTGTTGTGCCTGTTTTTTTTTACAGTGTTTGTCTCCTTGAAACATTCTTGCTTTCAAATGGGGGAAGAGCCAGGGCCACTTTGCTTCTAGCCTCTAGCCCCTGGTGGTCTAGTGGCTAGGATTCCTGGCTTTCATCAGGCTACCCAAGTTCAATTCCTAGGTAGGGAACTAAGATCTCTCTTCAGGACCACTCAACGGCTGTCTCTCCGAGATCAGTTCTGATGTGTGTCTGCCAGTTGCCGGCATCCAAAATAAAGCAAATTTTCCTTACCACTGACCTTGCCTCTCTATTGGCTTTTGAGCAGTAAACAGCTAGACCCCACTTTCGGTTACAAGAGGACACATACACTTCTAATGAGCTGTATACAAAATAGATATAAAAGACACAGCAACCCTAGAATATAAGTTTTATAATCCTCTTTACATTTAAGTGATGATTTATTTTTAAAAATGTGTACAACTAACATTTTTATTATGAGTATGGCCTAGAGGAAAGCAAGTTAGAAGTAGGTCAGGTTCAAAGCAAGGTTTAAACAAATCCATTTTTAATCCTGACAATTAGATTTTCTATAAAAATTATGTTCGTTAAAATACTTAAATTGCTTTTTTTTTTTAAGAAAAATGTTATGAAACATAAAACATCAACTAGTTTTGAAACTATTGTCCTCTGTAAGGAGAAAAAAAATCAGACAAATTTAGAAAAACAAATTCCAGATTAAGTTTTCTTAATGTGTCAAGATATTCTTCAAATCAAATAGCAAATAATAAAATAATAGTTCCCAATCACTCAGTTTTTGCACATTTATAAACAAATACCTAGTGACTACAGTTAGAGAAGCTGGCATTTTCATCAGTAAATAACATTTATTAACACGTATCAGAGGAGAAGCATAGCAGTCCCTATCTTCAAACATTTACCCTCTAATTAAGAGGCATGGCATACACAGACAACAGTTGTTAAACACACAAGGTAGTATATCTTTGTATAATATAAAATAAGTACTATAAGAGTCAGAGAGGGAGTGCGAAATATGGTTAGAGGCTGTTTATCCCTTCACATACTCCAATGTGTTACTCCAAGGATATTTATATTTCAGTTGGGGAACTAGGAGTAATTTATTTTCTTCTTTGAACTTGAAGGTTTTTTTAAAATGTGTTTTTTAAAAGTTGCTCTTCCTTTTTTGTATGATAGGGATATTTCTGGGAGTTCCCTGGTGGTCCAGTGGTTAGGGCTCTGTACTTTCACTGCCAAGGGCGCAGGTTCAATCGCTGGTCGGGGAACTAAGATCCTACAAGCAGGATCTTTTGGCCACGGCGTGGCCAAAAAAAAAAAAAAATGGTGTGTGTGGGGGGGGATATTTCTCAATGATAACAATAATAATTACTATTTATTGAGTGCTTATTATAATCTTGTCATTGCTCTAACCATTTGACCCCCATTATCTGAAAAAATGCTCACAACAACGCCATGATATGAAACTTCTTCATTTACAGGTGAATAAATGGAGGTTCAGAGAGCTTATGTTGTAGCTATGAAGTCTGTACCTCCTAGTAGCTGGCCTGTTCCAATCAGTCTGTTGTGTACAAAGGGACCTTCAGAATATTCAGACGAGCCAGAGTAGTTTCCCAACATTTGGCAGATTCCAGCTGAGCCCCGCCCTTGCCTCACCTTCCCTTTTCTTTGCCTTTTAATTATGAGATAAGCTCTTAACTTTAGCTCACTTCTTGGCTCTATTTTCCTTAACTTTCCAGCTGTCTGACATATGACCCTGTGACACTGCCCTATTCATCATCATAGCTAGATGAATGTTAAAGCTTCCAGAGTTGGACAACTCTGTCCCTTCACGGTCTGGAATCATGTGTTCTCCTTTGAAGAATGAGTGCTCTGCCCTCACAAAGGTAAAGAAAGCTTAAAGTCAAACATTCACAGAGATTGCCTATACTAGACCAGAACATTTAGCCAGAATTAATACTTAATTTTAGAACCTGGACAAATAAACTCTTTTGCACCTTAGCTTATATTGGTATTAGTTTAAAAAATCCCTAGTGTTGATTACAAACTCCTTGGAATGAAGGACAAGCAAGGGCAACATTTTCTTAAAAGATATTAATCAAGTGTCTTTGCTTTCTCTAAAATGGGAAGAACACGCTACTGAAAGAAATGAACAGAGAAGAGAGTTAAAGCTAACACTGGGGCTTCCCTGGTGGCGCGGTGGTTGAGAGTCCACCTGCCGATGCAGGGGACACGGGTTCGTGCCCCGGTCCGGGAGGATCCCACATGCCGCGGAGCGGTTAGTCCCGTGAGCCACGGCCGCTGAGCCTGCGTGTCCGGAGCCTGTGCTCCGCAACGGGAGAGGCCACAACTATGAGAGGCCCGCGTACCGCAAAAAAAAAAAAAAAAAAAAAAAGCTAACACTGGTAACCCTTCCTAACCCTGGGGGAAAACCACAACACAAGGATGATCTGACGTGTCCAATAAAGATATTGGCATAAATATTGGGACCTAGAATGAGCAACTGCTGCAAATCCGTTTTTGAATAAATGACAGCTAACTAAGTCTGTAGGATGGGTCAGGTTCTATCGGTTTTATTTGTTTCCCTGGCAATTCGGGAAGCATATGGCCTCTCCTAAGAATTAAGGTAGGGAAAAATATTGAATGGTAGTAATGATGTTACTATATACTGGGCTCCTGCTGCTGCCAGGCTGGATGCTTTACATATTTTGCCTTGTTTTAGCCTCACAATAACCCTGTGAGGTAGATCCTGTTAATATCTCCATTTTACAAATAAGGGAACAGAGACATGGAGAGATTTAGTAACTCAGAGAGAGGTTTCCAACCTTGGTCTTGGTCTGTGGAATTCTATAGCCCTGTTTTTTCCACTATTCCCTAAAAATAAAGTGGGAAAAAGAAGTAAATCAGGTTGGTCACCCGAAGTGTCACTTCCCTCCCTGGAGCTGCTCCTACGTTTCTCATACTCTGTCTTGTATTTTAAATCAACTCATACAAGTCTCATTTTCATAACTATATTTCAATCCCTTTGAAGGTAGGGATTTTATTTTGTATGACATTGTATCCTCAATTTTAGGAGGAACTCAATAGGTATTTAAGAGATAAGAGAATGAATGAATGAATGAATGAATGAATTTCACTCTCCTAGGCTTTAAGAACAAAAGAGTACTTTTATCTCTTACCATATCAAATCTAAATTCCCTGGTGTAATTTTTTTTTGCCACTCTGTGTGACTTGTGGGATCTTAGTTCCCTGACCAGGGACTGAACCCTGGGCCTTGGCAGTGAAAGCATGGAGTCCTAACCACTGGACCGCCACGGAATTCCCTCCCTGGTGTGATATTTAATAATAATAAAAATATTGGCCAATAATAACTGAATAGTTCCTCATTTTGTTTTACGCTCTTCTAGATCCAAGTTCAAGATATATATGCATCAACTAGATAGGGCCCTGACTCTTCTGGCCCTAATTGACCTTTCAGTTAATAATAGCATGCCTTGTAGAACTCTCAGGTAAAAGATGTGACTTATTCCTGCCAGGGAGATATAAATGGCTCAAAGAATTTGTGAAATTCTGGGTAATTTGCCTGAATTATCTTGGTAGTTTGTTTAACCTTTCATTTTAGCCCAGATCATTCTACATTCAGAAGCATATTGTTCTTATTTCACAAAAGGAAACATAGTAACTTTACAACAGACAAATCTGGTGGACACCATCTTAATGAAATTAAGAAATTAAAACTAAGGTGGTTAAATTTACCTCACCAAGAACAGGATAATCTAGCATGAAGGGCAGTCTGATGCGATGTACTGAGAGGGACATCATGTTACTGAAGTACCAATTCTCCTGTGAGCAAACCTCACAAAACCCAAACTAAGTTATTCCTACAACATACCTGGCTTTTACTCCAAACAGTGTCAACGCTACGAATGATAAAGTCAGAAGGAACTGTGCCAGGTTAAAGTATACTAGAGAGACATGGGAACAAAAATCCTAGACTGGATTTGTCAAAAGTTCAGAAACAGCCAAAGTAAAACCAGTTAATCACCAAAGCAGTAGTTAGTAAAAGTTTATTGTGCACATACCAAAAAGACAGTTCTCGAACCAGGAGCATTCCAACCAAAATGGGGTGTGTTGTTATAAGGCATCTCATATGGTTGTTACGGAATGTAAGTTTGTGTGCAGAGAAAGGTTTATTGTCCTGCTCGGTTTCACCATTCCTGCCCGCAGAGGCACTGCCGTCACCTCAACCCCTGGGCCCCAGAAGCCGCTGAGGATGACTGCTATACTACGGCCACATAGGTCAGAGGCTGCACTGAAATCCTGGGCAACTTCACCAAGGCCAGCTTTGATGTCACCTCCAAGATCTACAGTTATCTCACCTCACCACCTCTAGAAAGAGATCCTGTTCTCCAAGTCTCCCTATCAGGAATTCACTGATGTTCTAGCAAAGTGCAGAGGACCCAGGCTCCAGCTGTGGCCACCACAGAGTATTTTTATATGAGAAAAGTCAAGTGAATTAAGCCTAATTTAAAAAAAAAATCACTGGTGAGACATGTTAAGAATACAGGACCCTGGACCTCATCATCAGATATTCTGATGCAACAAGTGGTGCTGCTGTAGTGATACTCAGACCACACTGAGGCACACTGAAGCAGTGTTGTATTATTATCCTCACTTTTCAGAGGCTCAGCAAGACCATGCAGAAAAGGGTCTCATGGCTCCATACTAGCAGGTTACTTGAGCAGCTAATTATCATGTTGAAAAACAAGTTTGGTCCCATGAAGCAAGTAAATACCCTGGCACAGACTGCTAATGGTTGAGGTGGCTTAAGAAGGCTGGCAAGTCCAGAATTCTAGCAAGTCTACATGGAGTCCTGTGCTTCCCCGGCCAACTAATAGTATTCACATGCTTCTGTATGGAATTAAAACTTTCTTTTTTTTAAACTTCTTGATGCTGCGTTCAGTTAGTTCTTGATTTCTAACACAAGTGTCTCTTTCACTTGTACCATTTCAGTCCCTTGATAACTGGCCTCGACTCTTAGAATGGCCTTAATGTTTTGCTTTACCTCCTTAGAAATCCACTCTGCAAACTCTTTAGAGTTCAAAAACTTTCACAGATTTCCTATTACCAAAAAACCAAATCCATAAATTTCAAAAGCTCAGACTTCATTAAATTGAAATGTAGATTATTAAACAGTATTTGATGACTTGAGGTAAAAGGAAATGGCAAGACATGAATTCAGATAAAATACTATTGGAGAACTGAACTAAAGGTTTTTATTTGCATACTGAATATATTTTAATTTTTCCCAGGAAGTGGCTACTAATTTTTGCAAGAAAAAAATGATAACGCCACACTTCTTTAAAAGTAGTATTTGCATAGTCATATATATGAAGTAAATCAATCTCCAGTGTTAGAAAATAAACTTCATGGAACAGTATGGAGGTTCCTTTAAAAACTAAAAGTAGAACTGCCATATGATCCAGCAATCCCACTCCTAGGCATATACCCGGAGAAAATCATAATTAGAAGAGATTCGTGCACCCCAACGTTCATTGCAGCACTGTTTACAATAGCCAAGACATGGAAGCAACCTAAATGTCCATCGACAGAAGAATGGATAAAGATGATACAGTACATATATACAATAGAATATTACTCAGCCATAAAAAAGAATGAAATAATGCCATTTGCAGCAATATGGATGGACCTAGAGATTATCATACTAAGTGAAGTCAAAGACAAACATCATATGATATCACATATATGTGGAATCTAAAAAAACGGTACAAATGAACTTATTTACGAAAGAGGAATAGAGTCACAGATGTAGAAAACAAACTTACTGGGGGGAAAGGGGAGAGGAAGGATAAATTGGGAGATTGGGATTGACATATACACACTACTATATATAAAATAGATAACTAAAGAGAACCTGCTGTATAACACAGGGAACTCTACTCAATACTCTGTAATTACCTATACGGGAAATGAATCTAAAAAAAGAATGGACATATATAACTGATTCACTTTGCTATACAGCAGAAACTAACACAACATTGTAAGTCAACTATACTCCAATACAATTTTTTTTAATGGAGTACAAGCTATACAACTTTTGAATTGGTATGTTTTTCACCTGAAACTAATATTGTAAACCAACTATACTTCAATTTAAAAAAATAAAGAACTCCCCCCACAAAAAAAGGAAAAGAAAAGAAAAGAAACTTCATTTAAGTTTGTGCGTTTGTGTTTGGGTCCGTTTTTGAGGCTCCATAGCTTAAACTCGTTCCTCAAATTGGTTCAGAATTCTGAAAAGAGCAGAGTTACCAGACCCTTATCACTCTGTCATGCAACAACCATTGCAACATCTCTGAGCGTTCCCAAGCAGCATGCCTTGCTCCTTTTCCATACCATATACAGAAAGGTATTCATCCCACTGGAAACATGCAGATCCTACCCAATCAGCGGGTGACAGAAGTCCGTTTGCTCTCTGGCTATAAAAACAGACAAGCAGGGTATATGCCCAGTAGTGGGATTGCTGGCTCGGATCAGCTCGCTGCTTTGTGACCACCTAGAGGGGTGGGATAGGGAGGGTGGGAGGGAGACGCAAGAGGGAGGGGATATGGGGATATATGTATATGTATGGCTGATTCACTTTGTTATAAAGCAGAAACTAACACACCACTGTAAAGTAGTTATACTCCAATAAAGATGTTAAAACAAACCAGACAAGCAACCCACGCTCAGGGTCGGCTTTCCCTGGCTACCAGGAAGTCGGCCAGCTGTTCTTGCAGCGACGCTTCTCTTTAATAAACTCTATCTTCCTCACAAAAAAAAGAAAAACAGAAAAAAAAAAAAAAAAAAAAGAACAGCTTAGATATACAAAAACGCCGCAGGGAAAAGTTGAATCGTTTTGCATTTAGAATCTTTCCATTGGTAAGATTCTAGAGAGGGGCGTGTCCCAACGCTCGGCGACACGCCACCCGCCGGACCACAGGGGATCGCGGCTCCGGGCTCCGGAAGGGCGCCCAGGGTGCATCTACCAGAGCGGCTGCGCGACGTTTTTCCGGCGGGACTGCACGGAGGAAGGTTCTGGGGACAGTCCGCTGGCCCGGCGCCTGGCCTTGCGCGCTCGGAGTCACCGAGAAGACGAGTCCGTCGCCCCTGCCGCCCCTCGCTGTCCCAGCCATGGCCACACGCCTCCTCCGCAGGGCCCTACGCTTGTGGGGCGGCCGCTGTGCGCCGAGCGTGCCGCCGGCATCGAGGTGAGTGCCCGCCCCGCTTCAGCTGCGCCGGCCGGGAGGCTGCAGGGCAGGGCTGCGACACGCACACCGCTCCTGGGGGCTGGGAACCAGACGGCGCGCGCTCAAGCGGCCGGCTGCATCGGCCCCCGGGACTTGGGCTGAGCTGTTGGGGCGAGAGAGGGTGGGAGAAGGGGCTGGGCCTCGCCCCTTGGCTCCCAGAACCTGGGTCGGACCCACTGGCGCGAGCGCGTGGGCGCCGGCCTAGCAGCTTCAACTTGGTGACAGCCGAAGTCGGGGGGAGGGGGGGCGGGCGTCCCTAAATTCTCCCTCTCTGGCCCCAATCCAACCCGTCTGGTTCTGAGGCCTGTGGTCGGCACCGTGAGTTTGCATTTCGAAGAGTTCCTGCGAGGCGAGGGCGGGGAGTCACCCCTTGGCCACAGTTGCACGAGTTGGAGCTACGACCTTTGGCCCAGTTAGATCTGTGGCAAAAAGGCACCGCCCTATAGTGAACTTGGGAGCTGGTATTCCACCGCCTCCCAGATCTTGAGAAAAGCACTTGCAGCGACGCTGACCTAGAGAAGTGCCATGGAGAAGACATCCTGGAACAGGAAAGACCTGGCGACGGCCCGTTAGACGATGAAATTAACTTGAGATTTAACAAATCCTTTAATTAAGTAAATGCAGAGGAATTAATGGAGAGAGTTTCTAAGTGGCTCAGTGACTATTAAGGTAGTGTTTATAAGATCAAAAGCTTCCTGTACCGTCTGACACCTCAAATACAGTCATTGGATAAACAAGCTGGAAGCACCGAGGATTCCCTATTTAATGAGAGTGACAGGATGGATAAATTAGCTCATGGCGGCCTTATGGTAACTCTAAGATGCTATGGGAGCAGGAAACAAAACTGCTGCTCGTGAGGAGGGCTGGGAAGGCTTCACCGAGGAGTGACTTTACATTCGGATACACATACTTTTCTAAGCTCTTCCCCGAACTTCATAAGACAGTGATGCTCAAATTTTTTGGTATCAGGACTCCTTTGTGCTGTTAAAATTAGAGGACCTCCAAGATCTTTTGTTTATGTGAGTTTTATTTATGGACATTGATGTCAATAGATATCTACAAAACTGGGAAATTTTACAAATATTTAGTTTACATAAAAGTAACTCATTACATGTTAACATAAATAACATCTTTATGAAAAATAACTTTTCCAAAAAAAAGTGAGATGAGTGACATTGTTTTACATTTTTGTAGATCCCTTAATGTCTGGCTTAATATTAGACAGTCTGATTTTCATACCTGCTTCTGCATTGTCAATTGTGATGTTATTTTGGTTGAAGTATAGGAAGAATATTGGAAAAAGGAGGACCTGAGGGACCCTCTGGATAGGTCAGAGACTCTAGTTTTATTATAACAGACTTCTTAAACTTTAATGTGCATATGAATCACTTAGGAATGTTATTAAAATACAGTCGACCTTCGAACAGCATGTATTTGAATCGCGAGGGTCCACTTACATGGGAATTTTTTTCCATCGTAAATACTACAGTACTACACAATCCATGGTTGGTTGAATCTGAGGATGCAGAACCGTGCTTTGGAGGAAGCACAAATATGGAGGGCTGACGGTGGGGTATCATGGATTTTCAACTGCATGGAGGTTGGGCGTCCCTAACCCCTGTGTGTTTCAAGTGTCAAATGTACAGACTGATTCATTTGGCCTGGGATGAGGCCCCAAATTGTGTATTTATAACCAGCTCCCTACCTGAAGGTGCTGGCAGAGACTGTCTCCCTTTTATAATGTAAATGAGGTTTTAAAAATAATGATAATAATAATAAGTAGAGCCTAGCCTGTTAGATGAGTAGCAGTTTAATGCTTTAGGAAAACAATGGACAATTTATTCAGTACAGATTTCCTGGTTTTTATGGGGAGAAAAAGGGCTGATTTATTTTGTACGGGTTCCTTAGTCTTGGCAAAAAATGGATATTCCAACAAACTTACTGCCAAGTGTTTTGATTTTCTTCTCTCTACATGTTCTCTCTTGAACACTTTTGACTGATCTGAAAATCTCTGTTCTTTGTGGCACTTCTTTCACTTTCCTTTGTCTTGGTGTGTTTTACTTAGAAATGTTCCAAAGATTAATGTTACATGGGATATAAAATTTTAAGATCCAGGCAGACTTGGATATAAGTTCCACTCTATTATTTACTAATTATGTTGACAAATGATTCAGTGTCTTAGAGCTCCAGTTCCCTAGTCTCAGCACATTTTTTTCCTTGAGGAAAAATCCCAAGTATGGACCAATGTGTGCATTATAAAGAAATTGGAACGAGTCATTTCAATATAGGATGAAGTAGATTTTAGTCTCTTTTACTGTAACATTACAGTGGTGTGCAAGACCCTTGCTCACTGTTGTATCCCAAGTTACCCGAATGGTTCCTAGTACATATTAGGCACTCAGAGAGTATTTGTTGGCTAAATGAATAAATAAGCTATTAAAAATGATGATTTGGCTGACAGAGTAGCAAACCAGAAAAACGTGAAGATAAAAGGCAGACCAGGTATAAAAAATGTAATATTAAAAGTTCTCAGCTAAAGGTTACCACTTAAAAGACATTTCAGATTGTATTAACAAATAAAACTCAACTAAAAGTTGTATATAAAAGATAAGTCTAAAGCAAAATGACACAAAATACATATTAAGTGTATTAATCAGCTCAGGCTTCCATACCCAAATACTATAGACTGGATGGTTTAACAACAGAAATCTATTCCTCATAATTCTAGCGGCTGGATAGTCCAAGATCAAGGTGCTGGCCACTTCATTTGGTGGTGAGAGCTCTCTTCCTGGCTTATAGATGGCCCCCTTCTCCCTATGTCCTCACTAGGCCTTTCCTTGTTGTGTGCACACAGAGCTATATCTCTCTCTTCCCCTTCTTATAATGTAAGCCAAGCCTCTTGGTTTAGGACTCCACACTTATGACCTCATTTAACTGTAATTACCTCCTCAAAGCCATATCTCCAAATACCATTACATTGGGAGTTTGAGCTTCAACATGAATTGGGTTGGAGGAGGAGGCAGGCACAATTCAGTCCATTGAATTAAGGAAAAATATATAAACTGGAAAAAAATAGTACATTTCAGGGGAAAAAAGATTGAAATAGCCTAATTGCCAATAAACAAGACTGGGTCTTTTCTGGACTAAGAAGAAGAAGAGGAAGAGAAAGAAAAGGGAAGGAAAGGACAGGATAGGATCAGATCAGGTCAGGGTCCAACTAAGGAAGAGAGAAACCCAAAACAATATGATGCAAAACAGAAAAACATCTTTTGGCGATATTTATATATATGATGAAAAGTTTTTTTATATGTGAGCTTAAAAATGTACAAAGTGGTACACAGAGTTTCAAAATCTTTTCAGGCGTACCCCCGGCCGGGGCAGGGGGCGATCTGAAGACCATTGAACAAAAGGAACTACAGAGCAGTCTCTTTTTAAGCTTAATATGGGGGGTGGGGGGGGTGCGGGGAGAGGGAAGGTCAGTTTCCAAAGATTTTGAATAATTCTGGACTAATCCCTACAGAGACTGGTGGGTACTTTGATTTTGCTTTACACCCAGATTGTAATGTGGCAATAAAAGTCAACACAGTTTGCATCCTATACACCTGCCATTTGAAATTGTATGATTCTGGATAAACTATTAATGGGGGGGTTACATTATTTTAAAAATTGTACATTACATGAAAACTTATCAGTATTATTCTATTGTACTATTTGAATTTTACATTATTTAATCGGCATCACCATACAGTACTATGCTATATTCTACTTCAGCTCAAACATGTGATTAGTTCTAGGCATGACATCCTCTTTAGGGATTTGGAAGTAAAGACTGAGTTGAATAAGGGTAAACTACTTCTTAGTCTCATCCAATCGAGAGAGATCCTAAAGTGCTGCTGCTCAAATTTGAACCAGTTTGTCAAATTGCAGACTCTTTCCTTCATGTTGTTCAGTGACTTTTAATTTGGATGCGAAGAGTAACAATTCACTTAATTTTCTTAATGTATGTATATTTTTAAGATGTTCTCATTCTGGAGGGGAGGAACGTCTAGAAACTCCTTCTGCTAAAAAATTAACAGATATAGGAATTAGAAGAATCTTCTCTTCAGAACATGACATTTTCCGGGAAAGTGTAAGGAAGTTTTTTCAAGAAGAAGTGATTCCTCATCACGCAGAGTAAGTCGCACATTTTCTTTGAAAGTAATGCACGTTAGAAGTCCAAGAAGGACCATTTCCTAGAATGCTCTTCGTTGTTGTCTAGAAAAAGTACTGTGTTCAGGGCTTTATTAACATTTTTACCACTCTTCAGTATAATACTGTAAGATTACGGGATTCTTAAACTAGTTCAAAGCTTCTTAAATGAGTTTTAAAATATACAATTAAAAAATATGTTGACCTAATCGACTGCCAGTTTTTTCTCCTGCAAAAAATGGGTTTATGGTCCACAACCATGGTGATCTATTGCAAGTCGCTGCTCAGCAAGGGAAGGAGAGCACTTTCATAGAGAGGAAAAGGAAGTTGGGAGGGCTAGAGTAAACAAAGAGTCCAGGGCTTTTCAATGACTGAGTCTTTCCTGGGAAAGAGGAATCTTTCTTTTACTTGTTGGGCCCTGCTATTGTCACAGGGTGTGAGAGCACCCCCTTTTTAATTACCTTAAATTAAGGGACCATTCCTGAACAAAATCATTCATATATTCAAAATGTGGCCATTTAAATAATATGAAAAACATTTTTCTGATTTTAAAATGTTTGTTACTTGCAGATGGGAGAAAGCTGGAGAAGTGAGTAGGGAGCTTTGGGAAAAAGCTGGAAAACAAGGACTGCTTGGTGTCAATATTGCAGAGCGTCATGGTGGCATTGGGGGGGACTTGTACTCGTCAGCTGTTGTTTGGGAGGAGCAGTAAGTATGGAAGCATTTGAAGTTGAGTCTTGTTTCGTCAGTTCACTTTTCTGAGTGATGATTTTAAACTGTTTTCTAATCTTCTTATAAGATTGAAAATCGTCTTTTAAGTTGTTAAAATAGGTGCTTCATTTCTAATTGACCCATGTGTCTGTTTCATACATGAGAACAAAGGAAGATTTCAGTTGATAAATGGGCAAAAGATTGGAACCAGCAATTCATCAAAAAAGAAATGAAAATAGGTTTTTTAGATGAAAAAAGTTTATCCTTACTACCAATCAGATGCAAATTAAATTAATCTGGAGGTATCATTTTGAGTACAAAAGTTAGTGAAAATGAAAAATCATAATAACCAGTGCTGACAAGGTTGCAGTGAAAGTGACGCATTCATATACTCTTGGTGATGTTATATATTGGAACAATAAATGCCTTGGAGATTAAAAGCATGGATACATAAAAAATGAAAGTATTTCTGCTCTTAAATATTGGGTTGGCCAAAAAGTTTGTTTGGTTTTTTTCCATAAGATGGCTCTAGTAGCACTTAGTTGTCTTCAACTTCATTCAAAACAATTTTGTTAGATTATATTGTGACAGCTGTCATATTAGCGTGCATTTAAAAAAAGACATTAAAATTGGTGAATTTTTGTGTAGCCATTTTAATATTGAAGGTGGAAGAAAAGAAGCAACATTTTTGGCATATTATGCTTTATTATTTCATGAAAGGTAGAAATGCAACTGAAGCACAAAAAAAAAGATTTGTGCAGTATATGGAGAAGGTGTTGTGACTGATTGAATGTGTCAAAAGTGGTTTGCAAAGTTTCGTACTGGAGATTTCTTGCTGGACGATGCTCCCCGGTTCGATACACCAGTTGAAGTTGATAGTGATCAAATTGAGACATTAGTTGAGAACAATCAATGTTATACCACCTGGGAGATAGCCGACATACTCAAAACATCCAAATCAAGGGTTGAAAATCATTTGCACCAGATAGCCTCATCCACCAGAGGGCAGACAGCAGAAGCAAGAAGAACTACAATCCTGCAGCCTGTGGATCAAAAACCACATTCACAGAAAGATAGACAAAATGAGAACGCAGAGGGCTATGTACCAGATGAAGGAACAAGATAAAACCCCAGAAAAACAACTAAATGAAGTGGAGATAGGCAACCTTCCAGAAAAAGAATTCAGAATAATGATAGTGAAGATGACCCAGGACCTCGGAAAACCAATGGAGGCAAAGATCGAGGAGATGCAAGAAATGTTTAACAAACACCTAGAAGAATTAAAGAACAAACAAACAGAGATGAACAATACAATAACTGAAATGAAAAATACACTAGAAGGAATCAATAGCAGAATAACTGAGGCAGAAGAATGGAAAAGTGACCTGGAAGAAAAAATAGTGGAATTCACTGCTGTGGAACAGAATAAAGAAAAAAGAATGAAAAGAAATGAAGAGAGCCTAAGAGACCTCTGGGACAACATTAAATGCAACAACATTCGCTTTATAGGGGTCCCAGAAGGACAAGAGAGAGAGAAAGGACCCGAGAAAATATTTCAAGAGATTATAGTTGAAAACTTCCCTAACATGGGAAAAGAAATAGCCACCCAAGTCCAGGAAGCGCAGAGAGTCCCACACAGGATAAACCCAAGGAGAAACATGCCGAGACACATAGTAATCAAATTGGCAAAAATTAAAGACAAAGAAAAATTATTGAAAGCAGCAAACGAAAAATGACAAATAACATACAAGGGAACTCCCATAAGGTTAACAGCTGATTTCTCAGCAGAAACTCTACAAGCCAGAAGGGAGTGGCATGATGTACTTAAAGTGATGAAAGGGAAGAAGCTACAACCAAGATTACTCTACCCAAGGAGTAATCTCATTAAGATTCGATGGAGAAATCAAAAGCTTTACAGACCAGCAAAAGCTAAAATAGTTCAGCACCACCAAACCATCTCTACAACAAATGCTAAAAGAACTTCTCTGAGTGGGAAACACAAGAGAGGAAATGGACCTACAAAAACAAACCCCAAACAATTAAGAAAATGGTAATAGGAACATATACATATTGATAATTACCTTAAATGTGAATGGGTTAAATGCTCCAACTAAAAGACACAGGCTTACTGAATGGATACAAAAACAAGACCCACTTCAGACCTAGGGACACATACAGACTAAAAGTGAGGGGATGGAAAAAGGTATTCCATGCAAATGGAAATCAAAAGAAAGCTGGAGTAGCTATACTCATATCAGATGAAATAGACTTTAAAATAAAGACTATTACAAGGGACAAAGAAGGACACTACATAATGATCAAGGGATCAATCCAAGAAGAAGATACAACAGTTGTAAATATTTATGCACCCAACATAGGAGCACCTCAATACATAAGGCAACTGCTAAGAGCTCTAAAAGAGGATATCGACAGTAACACAATAATAGTGGGGGACTTTAACACCTCACTTACACCAATGAACAGATCATCCAAACAGAAAATTAATAAGGAAACACAAGCTGTAAATGACACAATAGACCAGATAGATTTAATTGATATTTATAGGATATTCCATCCAAAAACAGCAGGATTACACTTTCTTCTCAAGTGCGCATGGAACATTCTCCAGGATAGATCACATAGTGGGTCACAAATCAAGCCTCAGTAAATTTAAGAAAATTGAAATCATATCAAGCATCTTTTCTGGCCAAAATGCTATGAGATTGGAAATCAATTACAGGGGAAAAAACTTAAAAAACACAAACACATGGAGGCTAAACAATATATTACTAAATAACCAGGAGATCACTGAAGAAATCAAAGAGGAAATCAAAAAATACCTAGAGACAAATGACAATGAAAACATGATGATCCAAAACCTATGGGACGCAGCAAAAGCAGTTCTAAGAGGGAAGTTTGTAGCTATACAAGCCTACCTCAAGAAACAAGAAAAATCTCAAATAAACTATCTAACCTTACAGCTAAAGGAACTAGAGAAAGAAGAACAAACAAAACAAAGTTAGCAGAAGGAAAGAAATCATAAAGATCAGAGCAGAAATAAATGAAATAGAAACAAAGAAAACAATAGCAAAGATCAATAAAACTAAAAGCTGGTTCTTTGAGAAGATAAACAAAATTGATAAACTATTAACCAGACTCATCAAGAAAAAGAGGGAGAGGACTCAAATCAATAAAATTAGAAATGAAAAAGGAGAAGTTACAACAGACACCACAGAAATACAAAGCATCCTAAGAGATGCTTTGGCAACTCTGTGCCAATAAAATCGACAACCTGGAAGACATGGAAAATTCTTAGAAAGGTATAACCTTCCAAGACTGAACCAGGAAGAAATAGAAAATATGAACAGACCAATCACAAGTAATGAAATTGAAACTGTGATTAAAAATCTTCCAACAAACAAAAGTCCAGGACCAGATGGCTTCACAGGTGAATTCTATCAAACATTTAGAGAAGAGCTAAGACCCATCCTTCTCAAACTCTTCCAAAAAATTGTAGAGGAAGGAAAACTCCCTAACTCATTCTATGAGGCCACCATCACCCTGATACCAAAACCAGACAAAGATACTACAAAAAAAAGAAAATTACAGACCAATATCACTGATGAATATAGATGCAAAACTCCTCAACAAAATACTAGCAAACAGAATCCAACAATACATTAAAAGGATCATACACCATGATCGAGTGGGATTTATCCCAGGGATGCAAGTATTCTTCAGTATACGCAAATCAATCTATGTGGTACACCATATTAACAAATAGAAGAAGAAAAATCATAAGATCATCTCAATAGATGCAGAAAAAGCTTTTGACAAAGTTCATCACCCATTTATGATAAAAACTCTCCAGAAAGTGGGCATAGAGGGAACCTACCTCAACATAATAAAGGCTATATAGGACAAACCCACAGCAAACATCATTCTCAATGGTGAAAAACTGAAGGCATTTGCTCTAAGATCAGGAACAAGACAAGGATGTCCAGTCTCGCCACTATTATTCAACATAGTTTTGGAAGTCCTAGCCATGACAATCAGAGAAGAAAAAGAAATAAAAAGAATCCAAATTGGAAAAGAAGAAGTAAAACTGTCACTGTTTGCAGATGTCATGATTCTATTCATGGAGAATCCAAAAGAGGCTGCCAGAAAACTACTAGAGCTAATCACTGAATTTGGTAAAGTAGCAGGATACAAAATTAATGCACAGAAATCTCCTGCATTCCTATACACTAATGATGAAACATCTGAAAGAGAAATTAAGGAAACACTTCCATATACCTTTGCAACAAGAAGAATAAAATACCTAGGAATAAACCTAACTAGGCAGACAAAAGACCTGTATGCAGAAAACTATAAAACACTGATGAAAGAAATTAAAGATGATACCAACCGATGGAGAGATATACCATGTTCTTAGATTGGAAGAATCAATATTGTGAAAATGACTATACTACCCAAAGCAATCTACAGATTCAATGCAATCCCTATCAAATTACCAATGGCATTTTTTACAGAACTAGAACAAAATATCTTAAAATTTGTATGGAGACACAAAAGACCCCGAATAGCCAAAGCAGCCTTTAGGGAACAAAACGGAGCTGTAGGAATCAGACTCCCTGACTTCAGACGATACTACAAAGCTACAGTAATCAAGACAATATGGTAGTGGCACAAAAACAGAAACACAGATCAATGGAACAAGATAGAAAGCCCAGAGATAAACCCCCGCACCTGTGGTCAACTATCTATGACAAAGGAGGCAAGGATATGAAATGGAGAAAAGACAGTCTCTTCAATAAGTGGTGTTGGGAAAACTGGGAAGTTACATGTAAAAGAGTGGAATTAGAACACCACACACAAAAATAAACTCAAAATGGATTAGAGACCTGAATGTAAGACCGGGCACTATAAAACTCTTAGAGGAAAACATAGGAAGAACACTCTTTGACATAAATCACAGCAAGATCTTTTTTGATACACCTCCTAGACTAATGGAAATAAAAACAAAAATAAACAAATGGGACCTAATGAAACTTCAAAGCTTTTGCATAGCAAAGGAAACCATAAACAAGATGAAAAGACAACCCTCAGAATGGGAGAAAATATTTTCAAATGAATCATCGGACAAAGGATTAATCTCCAAAATATATAAACAGCTCATGCAGCTCAGTATTAAGAAAACAAACAACCCAATCCAAAAAATGGGCAGAAGACCTAAATAGACATTTGTCCAAAGAAGATATACAGATTGCCAAGAAGTACATGAAAAGCTGCTCAACATCACTAATTATTAGAAAAATGCAAATCAAAACTACCGTGAGGTATCACCTCACACCAGTTAGAATGGGCATCATCAGAAAATCTACAAACAACAAATTCTGGACAGGGTGTGGAGAAAAGGGAACCGCCTTGCACTATTGGTGGGAATGTCAATTGATACAGCCACTATGGAGAACAGTATGGAGGTTCCTTAAAGAAGTAAAAATAGAATTACCATATGACCCAGCAATCCCACTACTGGGGTGGTGGGATGAATTGGGCGATTGGGATTGACATGTATACACTGATGTGTATAAAATGGATAACTAATAAGAAAAAAAAATACATTAAAGCTGAGTGGAAATGTAAAGAAAATTCCTAGAAAAAAGAAAAAGCATTTGCACCAGCTTGCGTATGTTAATCACTTTGATGTCTGGGTTCCACGTAAGTTAAGCAAAAAAAACCTTCTTGACCATATTTCTTCATGTGATTCTCTACCTAGACGTAATGAAAACATTCCGTTTTCAAAACAAATTGTGACGGGCGATGATAAGTGGACACTGTACAATAATGTGGAATGGAAGTGATCATGGGGCAAGCGAAATGAACCACCACGAACCACACCAAAGGCCAGTCTTCATCCAAGGAAGGTGATGTTGTGTATATGGTTGGATTGGAAGGGAGTCATCTATTATGAGCTCCTCCTGGAAAACCGAACGATTAATTCCAACAAGTACTGCTCCCAATTAGACCAACTGAAAGCAGCACTTGACAAAAAGTGTCTGGAATTAGTTAAGAGAAAACGCATAATCTTCCATCAGGATAACACAAGACCGCGTGTTTCTTTGATGACCAGGCAGAAACTTTTACAGCTTGGCTGGGAAGTTCTGATTCCTCCGCCGTATTCACCAGACATTGCACCTTCGATTTCCATTTATTTAGGTCTTTACAAAATTCTCTTAATGGAAAAAAATTTCAATTCCTTGGAAGACTGTAAAAGGCACCTGGAACAGTTCTTTGCTCAAAAAGATAAAAAGTTTTGGGAAGATGGAATTATGAAGTTGCCTGAAAAATGGCAGAAGGTAATGGAACAAAAGGGTGAATACGTTGTTCAATAGAGTTCATGGTGAAAATGAAAAATTTATCTTTTATTTTTACTTAAAAACCAAAGGAACCTTTTGCCAACCCAATATAAAAAATAATATCTATGTACAAACATCATTGCCATGTTAGATCGTAATCCCCCAGGTTTGGAAGCAATCTAAATGTCCAGCAGTAGGACAATGAAAAAGTATATTGTAGTACATAAGCAGTTTGTAATATTTTGCAGCTATTTATTGTGATAAATTTTGTAAGTACAAAATTTATACCATGACTGCAGTTATATTAGAATACGTATATCCTTATGGCAAAGGTCATTTGCTAAAATGAAAATAGTTACTATGTTAGGGTAATACAGTTATAGGTGATACATTTTTTAAAATGTTTTGTCTTTTATTTCATTACATACGTGATCATTGAGCTCTGCTAGAGCACTGTTACTATGTTAGAGCCAGAAATTAAAAGGTTAGTAAAAAAAAAAAAAGAGAGAGAAAACCTTCAGAAACTTCATAGGTTTGCAAGGAGACAATCTATTACCACATAATGTGATAGGACCTTTAGTACTTTGTTGTTGTTTTCCAATTGAGAAATCAAAGAACTGAAAAGAGAACAAAATAACTATGTTGTGCCTTAAACTGTCTTCTCTTTTTTCTTTCTAAGAGCATATTCGAATTGCACAGGCCCAGGTTTTAGTCTTCATTCGGATATTGTCATGCCCTATATTGCAAACTATGGCTCAGAAGAACAGATTAAGCACTTCATCCCCCAGATGACTGCAGGGAAATGTATTGGTGCCATAGCAATGACAGAGCCTGGGGCTGGAAGGTAAATCAACATTTGGTTGATTTTGAAATGCTGGAAGCAATGCCTTAACAGCAAATGTTTTCTCAGTACCTGCTTTATACAACACTCTGAGTGATATGCTAAGACAGATACAAAGATGAACACATTGTCATTTCCAACCTTAGGTAACTTCAAATTCCAGTAGGAAAATAAGGCCTTATCATATACAAATAACAACACAGCAGATTGTATTTTATGTTGTATGTGAGATATTAACATAGTGTGATGTAAATAAAATGTTAGAATATGTGTTGAATTGGGGGCATGTTGAATTTTAGATGTGGTGTGACATTTCACATGGAAATGTCCAGCAGGCTATTAAAAATATGGATTTGGAAGTCTGGATACAGGCTGGGGGTGGCAGTAGGATTTAAAACCATTCATAGATAAGAAAGAATTGAAGCAATGGAAATGAATAAATCATTTAGTCATTTGATGGTTACTTAATAAGTGCCTTCCGTGTGCCAGGTATACAGTGGTAATCAAACCAGATGTGGTCTGTGTGCTTGTTGAGGAGAAAGACAAGAAACACGTAAACAAATATATTTAAATTATGATAAGTACTATGAAGGAAACAAGGTGCTGTGTTAGAGACTCATGGTGCATGTGTGTTTGGTGGGGAAGGGAAAAACTCATATTTAGATATGAATGCTAGGGAAGACCTATAAAAAGTGGTTATATTTAAACTGAGATCTGACCATTGAGAAATTTGCAAGAGCAGCCAGGTGGTGGGACCTGATCCTCAAGGGGTAAAGTGAAAGGATGAAAAGGAGACCAAGAAGGAAACCTTGGGCATTGCATTCCATTTGGAACTGTACAGAAGATGTAGTGACAGAGACAGAAGGATTGAGTTTGAAGGAAATCTAGACAACTGCTATTTCATGAGCTTGAGGGGAAGTGAGTTTGAAAAGGCAGTAGGAGAGGAGTGAGAAGCTAGTAATGTCAAGGCCACAGAGACGTTGAGAATTGAGAAAGAGTCATGGCAGCCAGTGGTGATCTTTTGATTGTGATTTCAGGAGAGAGGAGAGGCAGAAGTTACTTTCGAAGGGAGTGAGATGGGTATTGAGAAAACAGAGGCAGAAAAGACAGACTGATTTTTTTTTTCAGAGTTGTGTGTTATATGGCGAAAGAAAGTGGAGAGAGGGGACAGTAATTTGACAAGCCAGCATGGTCAGGGAAATGGCTTATGTTGAAGAGAGCAGTGACTAACAGGCCAATGGGAAACAGGCAGTGCAGAGGAAGAACTTACAGATGTGGCAGAAGCAGTAATTGAAAATTCAAGACTTGTTTCTGCAAGATCAGGTCCCGATATTTAAAAATTTTTGTCAGTGCTGTTTATTTATTTATTTATATGGCTGCAATGAGGCATGCAGGATCTTAGTTCCCCGACCAGGAATCGAACCTGCACCCCCTGCAGTGGAAGTGCAGAGTCTTAACCACTGGACGGCCAGGGAAGTCCCAGTGCTGCTTATTTTTAAATGTCTTAGTATGCCATAGTGTTACTTGGCAATTTGCTTAAATTGTACTTATCTTTCCCAGATATAAATCTATAACTGAAGGCCAATATAGAAATTTAATTTTGCCAAGATAAAAGGTTTTGTTGGGAATTCCCAGTGGTTAGGACTCCGTGCTCTCACTGCCAGCGGCCTGGGTTCAATCCCTGGTCAGGGAACTAAGATCTCACAAGCTGCACGGTGAGGCCAAAAAAAAAAAGTTGTGTTTACTTTTTTGCCTAAAAATGTGACCTGAAAGAAGTAGGAGTTTAATCGTCTTCCTTTGCTTTTAAGATAACTCTCTAAGATAACTGGCCTAATGACCAATATTCTGATTGCATCTTATTAGCTCACGATCAGTATGTTTTAGTTCCAACCCACTATATGTCAGCTCTCACCTAGAGGCAAAAGTATCAGTGAGAGATCTTGATTTATCCCCAACTTAAACACATACCCACAAAGGCTTGCTTGATTTGTGTTTTCTTGAAAATTCTCTGTGCTTCTGTAACAAATTACACAAACTGGGTGGCTTAAAACAACAGAACTTTATTCTCTCACGGTTCTGAAGGCCGGAAGCCCAAACTTGGTATCAGTGGTCCCAAATCAAGGTATCAGCAACCCCAAATCAAGGTATGAGCAAGGCCACAGTCCCTCCAGAGGTTCTAGGGGAGAATCCATTCTTTGATTCTTCCATCTCCTGGGGGCTGCCGACATTCCTTGCTTTGTGGCATCATGACTCCAATCTCTGCCTCTGTGGCCATGTTGTAATGTCCCTCTTTAGTCTGTGTAATCTCCCTCTGCCTCTCTCTCACAAGGACACTTGTGATTGCATTTAGGACCCATCTAGATAATCCAAAATTATCTTCCCATCTCAAAGTCCTAAATGAATCACATCTGCAAGACCCTTTTTCCATATAAAGTAACATTTAACAGGTTCCAGAGGTTAGGACCTGCTATCTCTAAGGGTCATTATTTAGCATGATACAGAGAGTGATAAAGTGCCATGGGATATATAATATAATGTCCATGTACAAAAAGGAGAATCAGAAAATTTTCACAAAATAAGTGATGTGGACTATTTAATATATGATGCTCTTCATTGTAGGATATCTTTGAAAATTGGAAGTGGAAACTACCTAAGTCTTCAACAATAGCAGATTGCTTTAAAAGATTCGTGATGAATCCAATGCATTTGGTTTCAGGTCCCTTCCCTGATCTTTGGTCATGATTGAGTTTGTCAATGTCCCCCTTAATTTCTAGTTTTAGAAATCATACTTCATTACTTTATAGTGTATAAGAGAAGGATATCAGATATCTACCCCCTTGAGTTCTAAGTGGTTGTATCACCATGGCATGAGGTCTAGAAAGGCATGAGGCAGTAGTCACAAATGGGGCAGTTCATGGGACCTATGGAAGCCCTGGGACATGTTTAATTTGGTTAATCTATTTAATTTAAAAACAAACCTTGAATCAACTTTAAAAGCCAGAAGAATGTACATAAACATCCATATTCCTGGATTTTCTTGAAAATTTGGAACATCTGACAATACTATGTTTTTCTTATTTCTGATTCCTTATTCCTGTTGGCTGGGACATAGCCCTTTAGATGGGATATGAGTTCTCCAGTCTTTTAGATGCACCACCACTTCCAGTTGTCTCCCTGAAACCATCTATTTTTGAATCCTACCTGCTGGATTTCCTACTGTAAAAAAATCTCTCTTAAATCTCTCTTAAAAGATAAATGAAGAAGGCTGTCAATGTTTCCAAAAAGTGAGACGGAATACTTACTTGTGGAAATAAAGAATATTCTTGTGTGTTTAAAAATATATATCATAACAATAATTCATATGATGAAATTCTGTGCCACTAATAAAAGTTTTCTTATAGACAAACATTAGATATTATTAAAAGATCAGGATCATATGTATGGTTCCAATTTTATAAAAATACATATATGTGCGTATCTGTTTCCATAGAAAAATACTGGAAGGTTGTATTTTTTAAATGTTTATTACAGAAGGTAAAATTTTTTTTTAATTTTTTCATTTTTCTCCTTTGTCTTGAATATTGCCTGTATTTGTCATATTTAAATTATGAATATTTGTTTAGTTTATATCTAGAAAAATAACCTATTCTACTTGTAGAGCAGGCTTGGTAGAGGACGTGGCATTTGAGACATAGCTGCTGCGTGGCTTGTGGGATCTTAGTTCCCTGACTAGAGATTGAACCTGGGCCCTCAGCAGTGAAAGCATGAAGTCCTAACCACTGGACCACCAGGGAATTTCCGACATAGTCTTTTAAATAGCTAAGCTTTTGAACAGTAGAGATAGGGGAAGGAACCAAAGTGAACAAAGGCAGGAAAGGTACATGGGCAAATAATCTGAGGTATATAGTAGGCATTGAAATGTCTTCTGAGTCCAGTTTGAGGGTCTTGGATGCTAGTTGGGCCTTGTTATGCTCTATAAAATCTGGTTAGTCTATGTAATCTCAATAAAATATTCATTTGTATAAATAGTTTAGCATATGTCAGACATGACTTTTCAGTGCATTTGTGTGAACGTTCCTAATATTAGTTAAATGTCAATTTTTATAATGGTGTAACCAGTTTGAATTATCACAATAGATACATACTTACACAACATTTGCATAGTTCATTTATTACCAATTAATGAATTTTTTATCCTCTCAATTATAGTGATTTGCAAGGAGTGAGAACAAATGCCAGAAAGGATGGAAGTGACTGGATTCTCAATGGAAGCAAGGTGTGTAAAGATGGGCTTCCATAGCCCTCCTCCCTGGAGTCATGCTGTGGGTAACAAAGCCTCAAAGACTAGTCATCATTGAGTCTCTCAGATCTAGGGACTCACACAGGAATTGAGTTTACTTGAGTTGGCACAGGAATTGAACTGCTTTGTTTTGGAGACAGTAAGAATTGTACAACATTTATGTTACGTGAGATCTATTCCTCTTCTATGTTCCTTTTGCATGCCCCCTCACTAACATGAAAAATGTTTTAGCTTCCAAACAGCCCTTATCAAACCAGAAGAGGAAAAGGTGAGGTTCACATTGTCCAAATAGGGGACAAACAGTTAATAGTTAATGAATTTGATGTTGATAAGAAGTGGAAGAAAAGACTTATAAATAAATATCAAGAAGATTTTAGGAAAGATATTTCTGATGGAATTTGAGAGCCCTTCAATGCTTCTGAGCCTCACATCAACCCACTGATAAGATTGGAGAGCACCTCTGATTAAGGTTACAGACAGGCTCAGAAGTAAATATATCCTTCAGAATCTAATATCACTGATGGCAGAGGTTTTTGTTTACCTAAAACTGTGTCTGGTATACACTCAGTAACTATTTGTTGTTGACTGAATATTAAGTGAAGAAAAGATATTCATTGTCTACACTAAGGAAATCTTGCTAAAAATGTTTCAAAGCCTGGTGAAGAGCTAATTTTTGTTTTTTTTTCTTCAATGTTTAAAAAATATTTCTTATTAGTTTTAGACTAATACCTTTGCATTTGCAAAATCACAAGCTTGAATGTTGTGACACTTAAATTGCTGTGAAATTTTCTAAACAGTCACTTTCCATACTTACATTGTTAAGGACTAATAACAGTTTGTGGACTGACAAACTGTTCATCAGTCTGATGAATACATTTTGAGTAGCCCAGTTCTAAAGACCATTCCAGTATCTAGTTTCTTAGTTATTATACAGAAAAACAATGTCTGTGATGTCAAATAAATTTGGAAAACATGCTCTACTTCTCACTTTCTGAGAGGCTGATATGCATCATGAACTTCTAAGAGTTGGATATAGTATGTCTTTTGCCCTAGGAAATTCTCTTTTTATAGACTTATCTTGAGTTACTGTTGTTTTTCAAATATACTTTATGAAATATTCATCTACATTATTCATACTAAGGATTATAATAAAGCACTAACTGTGATATATAGTCAATTAACTCTTTGCACACAGAAGGCTTGTTTTGACAGAAGAATAGGGTATTTGGTCAAAAGTGAAATGGGAACTACACTCTTCTATGACTCCAGCTTTCTAAGCAGGCCCAGTCTGCTCAATTAGACTCTTCAGTGGGAACCACCCAGGAAAGTACCTTTGATTTTCAAAAATTCTATTAGGAAAAACAAAAACTTTAGAGGAAGCAAAAGTAAAAGAATGAGTAAGTAAATATACTACATCAATAAGATGATCTAATATGCACCCACTAAAGGATCAACACAAAATTTTTAGTGGTATAGGAAAATAATTATATTAAGTGAAAAGATGATACTAACATTTAAGTGAAGTATGCATATAAAATGTAAATATAGAATAATTTCAACTATATTAAAAGAAAAAACGACCAGAAGGGAAGTTCACAATGATATTTATATGATGGACTCATGGAAGATTTTTTTTTCCCTTTTTCTTTATAACACTTTTTCTTTATGTACTATCTACACAACATCTACAAAGAGCGTATGGCATAGGCATTCAATACCAAAAAATAAAATAAAAATTAAAAAAAATTGACCTCACTAGGGTTAATCTCAGCCCTATTAAAAGTTTTGACTGTCATAATTAGGAAAGAAATCAAGAAAGCCCTTTCTTACAAAAAGAATTCTCTTATAATTTTATTAGGAAAGAGGATCAGTCATGGTAGAAATACTCACATTAGATATTAGTAACATAAAGGTACTAATTCCTGGGTGCTCTGTGATTAAAAACAAACAAAAAAGCACTATTTCATCAATTCAACTGTGGCAACTACACAAATGGTCATTATTATCTTAGACAGGAAATTGGGAGACCTGAACGGTTTTTGAGGAAGAGAGTGGTGTAATGGAGAAACACTGTAGAAAAAATTTTTACCATGATTTTTTTTTTTTTTTGGCCCACTGTGTGGCATGCGGGATCTTAGTTCCCTGATCAGGGATCACACACCTGTGCCCCTGAAGTGGAAGAGCAGAGTCCTAACCACTGGACCACCAGGGATTTCCCTAGAATTATTTTTGAGGAATATATTTTTCTCATTTATTCAACAAACATCCTTGAAGGCCTCCTATATGCCAAATACTATACTAAGCACTGAGGATAGATATATGAATAGGAAATAGTCCCCGCCCTCAAGGACCTCCTAGTACAGAGAGATGTTGAGAGTCTTTTATTATTGTGTCACTTACAACCGTACCATCATCATTGCCTTCATTTGCTGTCATGTAGATAACACTAACATCACTGGCCCACTTCCCATTATTTGTAAGAATCAGTGCTCTGGATTTTAGAGCATAAATCTTATTATAAAGGACATGGATGGTAGGTGATGAGAGTAACCAACACCATTTTATACCTGTACTATTTCAAAGGGACAGAGACAAAATTAGATCATTTGAATATAGCTTGGAAGATGCTAAGATGATGGTAAATTCAGGATGCTATGGGAACACTTAACCCAGCTTGGGGAATTTGGAAAGACGTTTTGTTTTTGTTTTTTTCAGCCGCGCTGCGTGGCTTGCAGGATCTTAGTTCCCTGACCAGGGATTAACCTGCGCCCTCGGCAGTGAAAGCGTGGAGTCCTAACCACTGGACCGCCAGGGAATTCCCTGGAAAGACTTTTTGGAAGAGGTGATGTCTGAACTTTGTCCAGGTTGAGTAGGATTCATTGTAGCAGAGTTGGGAAAGAGCCCCCCAATTAGAGGAAACAAGATTTCCAAAGACCCATAGATGAGGAAGAACTTAGAATATGGGGGACAGCAAGTAATGCAGTAGAGTTAATCTACAGAAAACAAGTGAGGGGAAAATTGGATAAGAGATAAGGCAGGAATGTAAGCTAGTGCCAATTTGTGATGAGTTTTATATGCCCTGCTAAGATTTATAATTTATCCTGAAGCTATGATGAGGTATTCAAAAATTTTCAGATGTGAAAGTAGTATGATTAGATTGCATTTTTGAAAGATCCCTCTGACATCATGAGGGATAATAGAGTTGCACAGAGATCAGTTGTAGGAACTTAACCAGGAAATGATGAGGCCCAAAATAAGGTAATGGCAATAGAAGTGAAAGGAAGTGAATGGATTTAAAAAGTGTTGAAATGGGTTAGAGAGAACTAGATGTCAAATTGAATACGAAGCAGGATAATAATGTGATTTACCGTTCACTGACACAGGGAAAATAGATTGATACTCAAGATTAAGTAGGGGTAGGGGTGATTAAAGAGGAGTAGGGTATTCCTTGAGTCATCAGGTGGAACTATCCAGAAGCAGGTGTGTATACAGGTCTGGAACCTAGCAAGAAATTTGGCTTAGATAAAGATTTGGAGTCATCAGCATATGGATAGCAACTAAAGCCATGGAAAGTGGCTGAGAGGACCCAGGAAAGATACAGAGTGAAAAGATAATTATTCATATTTGCTCTGTGTATATTTGTTTTCTGAATAAATATTATCTGATAAACTAATATCTCTGTTATTTTATCCCTTCTTAATCAGCATCTTCCTTATTTAGGCCATTTGGAAAGAGGTAGGCCATCCATCATGAAATCGAAACTATGCCTTTTCAAAAACGGATAAATCTGAAAGTACAAATACTTTAATAGTGTCGTGCCATTCAAAGGAGATTCTGTTTTCTCACCTGAAACTTCTTTCTAAAATATGGTTTATCATTTTTATAGGCAATTTTGTTTTAATTGGAAAAGAACATAATAATGTTAATTATTGTTATTATTTACAATACTAATAGTGGGAAGAAAATGAATAGAGTTCATTCTTTGAAGCATTGGATAATTTCCCCCTACTCTTTACTAACCTCATGTATGAATAATCAACACTGCAGATATTCAGAGAGAGTACAGAGAGAGGTATGAAGCATGTTTTGTCCGGTTTAGTCTTATTGAGTATACTTTCCCCTGATCATGACTTACACATGGACCTGAGTTATTGTGGAGCATCACAGTATACTTGGGGTTTTTCAGGTATTCATCACTAATGGGTGGCTAAGTGACGTTGTGATCGTAGTGGCAGTCACAAATCGTGACGCTCGCTCTCCTGCCCATGGCATTAGCCTTTTTCTGGTGGAAAATGGAATGAAAGGATTTGTCAAGGGACGAAAGCTACATAAAATGGGACTAAAAGCCCAGGTAAGTCATAATGTAAATTTGTTTTCATAATATAAATCATTTATAAATATAATTCATATTTATTATTTATAAATAATTGAGTTTACTCAATTATGCTTTATATATGGAACTACATATAGCACAATCATACCTTCCTTCCTATGCTGGATTCTTAAAATATGCTTTTCAGAAATGATTATGGAAATTTATTCCACTGTTTATGCAACTGTGGTCAGCAATTGAAGTGAATCAGGGTAGTTTGAAAATCTGCTTTAGAAAATTAACTGCATGATAATACCCTCTATTTTTGAAATTGAAGAAAATTATGAAATAAGAACAGAAAATATTTTTTCTACTATTTGGTAATTATTTGGTAATTTTTCATTACCAAAAAGAAAAACATCTTTTACTTGATATGCATTAGAAATCCTTTGTCCTCAGTACCTGCAGAATTGGACAGTATTAGAGCTAGAATGACAGTGTATTGCAGTGGGAAAGCCACTTTTGGAATCAGATAGACCTGGGTTTGAATCCCTGGTTTACCACTTACCAGTTGTGATCATTAACCACTCCAACTTGGCTTCCAGTTTGTTTTGTTTTTGTTTTTTCAATGGAAATAATAATCACCTCATCAGGTTATTGGGAGATTTCAGTGAGATAATTCTGTATTCAATTGTATGATCTCTTAGGATACTGCAGAATTATTCTTTGAAGATGTACGTTTGCCAGCGCGTGCCCTACTTGGAGAAGAGAATAAAGGCTTCTATTACCTCATGCAAGAGCTTCCACAGGTCAGAAGTATTAAAGAGTCCGTCTTTTGATTAGATAATGGACTGGAATAGAATAATACAGAGCTATATAAATCCATGCATACAAAACTTGTGATATAGCCAGTCATTTTAGTATAACTTGAAGTTGTAAAAAAACATATATGACTTTTTTAGGCTGGACATGTGAATAACTGAACTCAGGGATATCCAATCAAAGCTTATAAGTGAATCAGGAAAATAAGATTTTCAGTTCTATGATTCCTTCTTGGAATGATTTTAGTGTCTTAACTACAAATCAAGAATTTTTAGCTCTTTGTAATGAAATATCAGCCAAAATATGTACCAGGCTTTTTTTCTGGGGGGGGGGGGTTGTTCTTTTTTAATAATACCTGGGAATCAAAGGAAGCTGTTAAGTTCAGACTAAAAAGTTTTAGCCACATAGGGTCAGCCCTCACTTCCGTGTTTTTTGGAGTGTCAGCATAAGAGGATGCACGTCTGGTGACAATCTCAGCATGCACTAAACATGAAATGGGACAAGGACTAGGGTCACTGGCACAGGATAGAATATGAAAATCACCAGCAAGAGGGAATTAAACTGACTGTGGATGCTTTGCACTAATTCAACCTATGCCCTTTAAAAATGTTGATTTCCTCAGGTATATTAGATGTGTGGTATGCAGAGATCAATAAATAAAAATCGACAACTTTGGAATTTCTTTTCCCATAGATGAGTAAAGAGAAGAGGAAAATAAATTACTTGTATACCTATATAAAGACAGTCATTCATAAAAATAAAATTTTTTTTAGAGACATACATGTGTCAAAATAGTCTTAGAAATCTCAGGGGGAGTCTTTTCTTATAAAGAGTTAAGAAATAATCTTTAGGAGTTTTATAAAGATTATGCAATTTATTTTCATTGAAATCATGTGAAAATCACTTGTGTAATTAGAATAATGTTCAAGACCTAATTTTGGGGTTCTAGGAAAGGCTACTGATTGCTGAGTTGGGAGTTTCAGCCAGTGAATTCATGTTTGAAGAAACCAGGAACTATGTTAAACAAAGAAAAGCTTTTGGGAAAACAATCGCACATATACAGGTAAGCTTGTCATTAGTATTAGATAGTATCAATTTACTCATCTGAAATGGGTCTAGGCTAAACATGAATATGGAGTAATTTTCATACAGGTGGTATCGACTGAAAAAATATGCACAACTTAAAAGTTGAGAATTATGTTTTATTTGGTGCACAACACTAAGCATGTAAGCACGAAGTACAGCCTCTCAGATAGCTCTGAGGGACAGTTCCAAAGAGGTAAGGGAGGAGCCAGGGTATATAGGAGTCTTGCAACAGAAACCCGGTGGTCGGAACATCAAAAGATCACTGTTAATTAAAGAAAACCAGGCTTCTCAAAGTAATGAATTTATCACTTTTCTATGTATGGGAAGATCCAAGAGTCTGTGCTCATTGAAATTACTCCTCTGATATGCACGTTAACTATCTAGGGCCAGTATCCTGCTTTTCTCCATCCTGACTCCCCTCAGGGTGCACATTTGGGGGCTGCTGCAGTGGCTGCTGGCTTGATGACTGCAACATCCATTGTTTATCTATGTGGCAGGCAACATTTTTCTCCACGGTGACATTAGAATCCATGGAAGTGGATGAGATCACTTAGGGAGAGAGTAGAGATTAAGACAAAAGAGATCCTAGGACAGAGTCCTGAGAAAAAAATTCCAAGATTTAAAGGTAGAATAGGAAACTAAGAGCCTACAAAGAAAACTGAGACAGCTAGAAAGGAGAAAGCAAATTGGGCAAGTATTGTAGAAGCCAAGAGAAAAGAGGATTTCAAGTGGATGGAAGCTACTTAGAGGGAAAATGAGATGAAGGTCAAAGAGTGCCCATTGGACATAATGATATGGAGGTTATTTCATAAGAGCCATTAATGGACTGGTGTGGTGCCACACCCCAGTGAGTAGAGCAGTCAATGGAAATGAGGAAGTCAAGATACTGATGAGTGGCAACTCTTTCCTGAGTTTGGCTGTGAAGTAGCTGAGAGAAAGGATGGTAACTAGAAGGCATGAAGAGGAGGGTGAGGAGGGAGGGAGGGAGATATCTGCAGATCAAGTGAAATATTTGGAGATTATTAATTTTTGTTATTATTATTAGGATGAGAATGCTAGAGCATATTTTAATACCTAGACAAAGGATTTAGTAAAGAGGGAAAGATTGTAGGTATGGAGAGCATAATTAACTGCATATGATCTTTGAGACAGTGTGAAGGTGTGGATGCCAAAGTTTCAATACATGGAAGGATAGGCCTTCCCATCCTGACAGGAGAGGAGTTTCCCCCACTGAAACAGGAAGGAAGGAGGAAAGGATGAGCAAGGGTTCAGCTCCGTTGGTAGAAAATTGCAAAAGCTCTCTTCCAGAGACTTCCGTATCTTTCCTTATCAATAGGGAAGAAAAAGATGTGAGTGAATGGGGCATGGAGGTAAGGAAGGTTTTCTTCAGAGTGAGAGACTGAACTAACTAGAGACACTTACAGTAAGCTTCCTGGCAGTATTGAGGACCCAAATCAGGTTAGTGACCATGCACTTATAGCGGAACCTCCTGCTTTTTTGTGTATTAGCTTTACTAAAAGGGTTTTGCTCCCCAGGTTCAAGCACAGAGAAGGTGGATGATTGTGTTTCAACTTCCTGGGTTTTGCCAAGAAGTTTAAGTTATTTGCAGAAGAACTCAGTATATGGTAGCCATAATCACTAAAATATCAATCAAATTTTAGACCCTCTAGTCTCTCCTTCAAATGAAGGAACAGCTTTTAGGTAATGCAGTCATCAAAAAAACTGGAGTTGGAAGTCTAATTGAAAGTTTCTAAGTGGAATGTCTTGGCTGAAAGGTGTTGTGAAGGGAAAGGGAAAGCTGAAATACTTTGGTAACTTTTTAGGACAGCATTATAGAAGTTAAGTTCAGGTGTGGTTTAAATCCTAGTACAGCTACTTAAGTCTCTGTGGTCTATGCAAGTTGTATTATCTCTCTCAGAAGTACTTTCTTATTGTTAAGATGTGAGTAATATGAGTAGCTACCTCATAGAGTTGTTATGAAGATTAGGTGAGATAATACGCTTCTAATAAAGTGCTTAGAATATTGCCTGGCAAAGCGAGCTTTCATTAAAGTTAGCTATTACAGTTGACCCTTAAACAACACAGGTTTGAACTGCACAGGTCCATTTACATGTGGATTTTTTTCAATAAATACATTGGAAAAACTTTTGGAGATTTGTGGCAACTTAAAATGTGCAGACGAACTGTATAGCCTAGAAATATCGAAAAAATTAAGAATAGAGGTATGGCACGAATGCATAAAATATGTGTAGATACTAGTCCATTTTACCATTTACTACCATAAAATATACAGAAATTTATTGTGAAAAGTTAAATTTATCAAAACTTATGCACACAAACACTTATAAATCATATGCAGTACAACTGATTACACTAGGCTACCATAAAGCAATCATATTTCTGTTTCTTTGTTATCGATGCATGAATCTTCTTACCGATAAATAAATTACATTTCTTTTTCATGTAATTTTTTCATTTTGAGAAATGTTGATATACAAGATTTGTTTCACTGAGCAAGTATGTATTGATTGCCTTCTGAAGGTTGTGTGTTCAAATGTAATTTGATAGGCATGACTCTGGAAATACACATTATAACCTCCTAGCAACACAAAGAGAGTGATACTACTTGGTATCACTCTGACTTTCCCAGCTGTATCCGAAGTGGAGTTAATGTCATTTGCTTCTCAAAATGTTTATTAAAATACTCATGCCTTTAGCCCTATTCTGGATACTATAAAAAGTGAACCAAACAGACATATTTTTCCATCCCCTTGGTAATCTACACTTCCTGCGTTTATGAACTTCATATAAAATCACAACAAAAATGACTATAATATTACCGAGATTGCCTGTATAGCTCAGAACATTAAATGTTATTTGACATTTAACCATGAAACAAAACTAGAAAATCGGTATAATATTTACACATAGGAGAAAAAGTTTCTTCCAAAATATTTATTTATTTAATAATATATATGTGTATATATGTATTTTGATAGCAAAAAGAAAAGAAATATTCTTAATCCTTTTCAAAGCAAGTGTCGTTTTATTGCTGCCTTCTTTCAAAGGTAGTTTACTAAAATTTCACTAGGTGGCAGTAGCATTCTGCTTCCACACGTATCTATAGCATTGGCGGGAGCCGTATTGTTTTCCAAGTAAATATGTGGTTCTGAGATTTCTGAGATATTTCTTCTAATCTTCTTGTTTATATAAATAAGTATCTTTGAATAATATTTTCATATTCAATCTAGATATGTATTCAGAGAAGATGAATAACCAATAAGTGCTTATACTTCCTGTTACAGAGTTGGATATACAATGATTCCAGTATTAAATTGAAATAGGAGACCTTTAAATGTTATATATTATATTTGGCCAAATCTCATTTTTATGACCATATAACGATTCAGTTTCCTTTCTCTTTGATATTCTTGAATTTTGAGACTTTCTGACCACTTGGATGCGTTTCACGAAATTTTTTTTTTTAATTTTTTTTAGTAGATCTTGAATTTTTAACTTAATTGTGATGCTATTTATTTATTTATTTATTTATTTGTGGCTGCATTGGGTCTTCATTGCTGTGCGTGGGCTTTCTCTAGTTGTAGCGAGCGGGGGCTACTCTTCATTGCGGTGTGCGGGCTTCTCATGGTGGTGGCTTCTCTTACTGCGGAGCACGGACTCTAGGCACGCGGGCTTCAGCAGTTGCGGCTGGTGGGCTCTAGAGCGCAAGCTCAGTAGTTGTGGTGCGTGGGCTCTAGATCACAGGCTCAGTAGCTGTGGGCCATGGGCTTAGTTGCTCCGCGGCATGTGGGGTCTTCCCGGACAGGGGATCAAACCTGTGTCCCCTGTATTGGGAGGCAGATTCTTAACCACTGCGCCACCAGGGAAATCCCTAAAATTTACTTTCTTTTTAGAACGGAGACCTACCATACTTAAGTTGCGATAGTTACAGGATTTTCATGTTGTCTCACCCATACTCTCCATAGCTGCTGTCAAGTCTCACGATTTTCTATGGAATGGGCAATACAATAGTAAAATTCAGGTATTAACTAATGATAATGTCTGTCATTAATTGATGTTCCCTATATGCCAGGCACTGTGCCACATGGATTGTCTTTTTTTCTTTACAACTCCATATAATAAATATTATATTTATCCTTATTTTACAGTAAGGATATTGAGGCATGAAGAGGTTAAATAACATGCACAAGATTAAAAAAGTATTTGAACTCTGGAACCTACACCCTTAATGCATTCACTAGTTTTACTACCCAGAAATCTAAGGTAGATAGACTTTTTCTGTTCTCACCTCTTTCATCCATGGACAATGAAGTAAAAGTTCAGTGTTCTTTTCTAACACAAGCTTTAGTTATTTCTTGTGTGGTATGTGCTCTTGATTCTAAGGGGACAAAGTATTAGGAAAAAAATAGGAGAGGCAACAAATAACATTTCTTCTTTACATTTCTCCAAAAAGGGAATATTTCGTTCTTAGACCTTGAGTGTGGGGTTAATTAACTATAAAATCAGGTAGCAAACCTAAGTTGTTGTAGTTTATACTTGAGTTGTAATATATTAGAGTACACCTGATGGTGATGTTTAAATGGAATACTGGGCTCAATAACTTCTCCAAGGGGTCTTCCAATTCCATAATTCTATGATTCTAAGAACTGTGTTATTCAGACCTCTTAAAGAGATGCCATCTGATCCACTTTGCAACTTTAGGGAAACTTTTTTAAATAAAATGCTAGCTGCGGTATTATCTATGAGTGACTATTAATGAATGTTAAAAAATATTGCTGTGAGCATGCTGATCGTTCACCAAAAGCACCTGCTAATAATGTGTGGTACAGTTATTACCTACCATTCATTAGAGAACAGTTTCTGAAAGCATGATGCAGTGTTTTCAGTGAAGAGCAAAGACTAAATCTGTTTGGTAACACCCAACTCAATGCCAAGAGTATGTAACTATTTTATCTCTTATCCCCCCGAGAGTAACTTATACACTCTTGCTGGCATTAATTCTGTCAAACCTGTTGACCTGAATGCAGTGAAGCAAGAATTTTCTAAATGAGCCCATTCTGGTCTGAAATTTAACTTCAGCTTCTAGAAGCTCCTAGCATTTCCATAGAAACACCTCTCTTATGAGATAATTGGGCTTAGAGATCTTGAATCTCTCATATTGTAAATAGTAATTTCTCAAATGTGCCATCGCAGGGTGGGGAGGCGGTGTGCAATAGTATCTTGAGACTTGTCAGATTCCCCCTTATGTTCCAAATGAAGTGTCATGGGCAGTGTCATTGACCTACACCAAGCGTAAGCTAAGACCTCAGTTTCAGGGATTTTCATGGACTATGTAGTCATCTGTGTTCAATATATGGAAGGGTATTCCCCCGCTTTTTCATTTCCTGTTACATCTTCAGATTCTTCTGTGAGTACACTTGGATGTGTGGGGTGGGGGTGGGAAAATCTGTGCTGATTAAAGGTTAGAGATTTGGCCTCATTAAATAGAAATGGATAGAAAGGGAGGTAGAAAAAGTAAGAGAAAGTATGCGAGAGGAAGAAAGTTTTGGTAAACGTGGCATGTTCTAAAGTAGAGGCCAGGATACAAGAGGTGGAAAAGTGTGGTGCCAGCCTCCCCACTGCTTGGCTTTAGAATCATTAGATGCCAGTCACATTGTCTATTTCTAGAACAGGATGGAGTAAGCCCAAGGGAAAGGCAGTCAGTTTGGGTTTTCCATCAGCGTAGTAGTTATGTTGATACACATATGAGGAGTCTGTCCCTCAGAGCTCCTTCTCCAGCTGACAACACCCTGGTCTTGCCTGGTCCTGGGTCTTATTATACTCCTTTTCTACCCTTTTCCAGAAATGGTATGAACCCAGACTGTCTCCACTACAATGATGCTTTTAAGGGTTTGGTTTTGTGGTTTGAGATTGCTGTAACAAGTAGCAAAGGCAGGTCAACATCCTCTGAATATCTGGTCCAGGAAGCCTTCTTTTGAGAATGCAATCATGGCTTTGGACTTGCCATTGTGTACGTTGGATGCATTCATAATTTCTAGTTTGAGTTTCACTGTGCCACCAAGTTAGTGCCACTGTCATTAACTTCCATGCCTTTTATTAGCCACAGTGAAGGTCTCACTCATAAATTCCAAGCAGAATGATCAAAACTCTGTTCCTATCTGAATTTCCACAAGGAAGATAGAGCCAGCTGACCATAGCTGAGCCTTGAACTTGAGATCAACTAGAACGGGGTGTATTTTTGGAGGTTACCCAAAGTGGAAAGCCAGTAGTATTTCAAATTCAAGCCAGTTTCCCGAAGGTGGTTCAAGAGTTGGTGCCAAAGAGACCACATGAAAACTCAGAGTTCAAGGTGTGAGAGCCAAGAGTCAGGAATGCAAGAAAATTTGATTGAAGTTAGAGCAATCAAGAACAATTGAGGATGGTCTAGATAGAATGATTTCCAAGAATGCTATTGGTTGTCTGTGGCCAGCAGGAGGAGGTATATGTATATGTTATCGCTGACAATTCCAGACCATTCAGTTCAAGTTAGAGACTGTGCAAGCTATTGAAAGAGATAAGAGGGAGGGCAGGGAAAGGTGGAAGAGGTTGGGGGGTACTGGACTTTGATGTCATGAGTGTTCTAATTCTGTTATTCTCCCATTGAATTCTACAGATCTAGATTAAATACTTTGCAATATAAAATAATAATGTCTAATAAATATTTTTGATATTGTCCCTCCAGCTTGTTATTTTATTACTTTACTCCCAGACAAAAAAGCAGAAAATGTGTATACTTAATTTCATTAATAGAGAAAAATTCTTCATGGATTTAGATTCTGGACAAAAATAGGTGTTTTCAACAGCTGTACCTAAAGGACTGTACCTCAAGATGGTGTTCACCCATTAAAGTCATGCTGTTTTTCGAAAAGTTCCCTAGATGGTCTAAATTTTTTAACCTAAAACATGAAATGTTATTTATCTATTTATCTACTTTTGCATCTTATCTTTTAGTACAAGTTTTCTCAGCAATGAAATATAGTGGGTTTTTAATTTGAGCAGTTTAGTTAACATATGCTTCTTTTTGGAGGAAAAAAACAGTAATTCCACTTTTGTTTTGCTCTAAAGATATTTTACTGTATAATTTTTGATATGCTAAGTGACTCAAAATATGCTCTTCTCCTATGCTCATCTTTTCCTTTCATTTCCTTTAAACTCAAGACAGTGCAGCATAAGCTAGCAGAATTAAAAACACACATTTGTGTAACCAGAGCTTTTGTGGACAGCTGTCTCCAGCTGCATGAAACGAAACGTCTGGACTCTGCCACTGCTTCCATGGCGAAATATTGGTATGCGTGCTATGGTAATTAAAATGTGGTGTTTGCACAGATTGTTATGGAATTCTTCCAACTTGACACTCAGCCTTGAGGGTCTTAAAGGAAGAAGGCTATGTAAATGAAAACTAGCAATAAGAACCACCTTTTTAAAAAATGCTGAAGGGCCCCATTAAACATATAAATTTATAATGTGCTAAAACTTACTCAAGTTGGTTTTTAACTTTTAGCTTGCCATTGAAACTAAAATATTAAGAGACTAAAATAGGATGACTGATTAGTTCATTCAAATAGTAGTTTAATCTCAAATTATCTGAAGAGTGTCAGTATAGTGAGATCACAAAATTACAGTAATACTTAGATAGAGATAGAGTCCCAATTCTTTCATTAAATAACTGCAATTAAATTAAATTATTTCTGGGCCAACATTTTGATATCTGTGAAATGAGTAGATTGGGCAGGATTTTTCTATTTAAGATGTTTTCCATATCTAAGAAAAATTTCTGAAGATTTTGACCAATCAAAAGTTGTACATGCTCTATTAAGCAAAAGGAAAAAAAAATGTAGTATAGAATGACTTTCATTTGTATTAAAGATGATTAGCAATGGTATTAAAGATGTGTTAATGAAAAAAGACCCCTATAAGGCTTTTGTGTATTTTAGGATTTAAGAACATAGTTTAAATCAAATTCTGGAAATGGGTTTTGTTTCCTCTTTTAAAAACAAACATTCTCACATCTCATTAGCCCAAAAATAACCTGGAAAAAATTCCTGTCATTATTCATTAACTTGTGTTCAGTCAGAAGTAGAACGGGGAAATATGCAGAATAGTGGTTTATGTAATGATTCCAAAATAATAAAGTTGCCAGGTTGAAAAGTCATGTGGAATTACTAGAAACTTGCACTTTTGTGGGAGACATTTTGCATTTACATTTAGAGCAAGTTTTTTGACTAGTGGGAAAAAGAGTAAAAATATTTTAGATATTTTTGGTAAAAGAGATATATGGATATCTGTTGGCCTTTTTGTTTTTTGAAAACACCAGGTTTATAGACATACTGGTGTTTCATATTGGAGCAGAGGGAGCAAGTAGTTTTAACCCAGCAAATATTTTACTAAAATACTCGCCAAATACAAAAATGTATAGAATTCCAAATATCATTGCCCCCTGAATCTTGTCTGTTAATCATCCTATTGTTACTGTATTTCTCAGGAACATCCTGACCTGTCCTATGGCTTGAGTTAAAAATTAGTTTTTATAGGAAAATGTGTCTATGCTTACCTTTTCCTTATATTTCCCACTGTTGAAAGTAAGTTGAAGAGATTTTGAACTAACTTGTATTTTATGTTAAGATGAATAAAGTTCCTACCAGCCATCTCATGGATTTTAACAATAGTTAAAATTGTTGTGATAAGATCAGAAAAGGGTATTTCTCAAGCACCTCATGTTAATATACATATACTTCAGGAATAATAATTCCCAAATAATCTTTAATAAGTTTCCTATATGATAGTAGGTACTTTAATAGAGGTCTGCCCTCTTAGGTTTTCACTTTTACTTTCAGTTTATTTCTGAAAAAAAATTTTTTTCAGTTACTAAAATTCAGAATTGCAACCTTTAGGTAGGAAGTGACACATTTGAAGAAAAAAACACATATTACACAAGGCAAAAGAAAATAGATGACTGTATAATTATTCAGTTAACTTAGATCACATAGAGAATCTGCATAAATTAGACCAAATTCAAGTTTTTACTATATTCTTTTCAGGCTTAAGGTAGCCAACACCTAATAAATAGTCTAAGCTTTCTACATTTTGTTTCTAGACTTAACAAAAACCCAGCCAGAAGTATAATTGATGAAGAAAGTGTTTGTTATATGAAAATTCTCTTGAGATTTATTTCACGTGGAATTTATATCAATCTTCTCTGGTTGGCTAATATGCCTAATTTTAATTGTTTGATAAATGTAAGCATTTAAACAATCATAAATAATTTGTTTCCTGATTGTAAAACATCTCATGAAAACTCATTTCAAATGTTCCTTTTCTGCTTTTTATTTTGGTCATCTAGGGCATCTGATTTACAGAACAGTGTAGCTTATGACTGCGTGCAGCTGCATGGAGGCTGGGGATACATGTGGGAGTACCCAATTGCAAAGTGAGTATGCCTGTTGTGTTACACTCTTCTGGGTGGTGTGAAGAGAACGGAAAATTTCTTTAACTGTCCTTTGTCCATTGAGTACAAAGGGAAAGGAGGTGCAAAATCTTTGTATTTTTCAGCTGACTATGGAGTGTGTTCAAGTAGGTAGAAACAGCTTCATGTTATCAGCTCACCACTAGGATTTTGTCATATTTTTAAAAAGTGAAGATGTACTGCATTATACAATATACTAAATATAAATAAATATAAATATATAACATACTAAAGCTTTATTTGAATCATTATACAGAGGGATTAATATCCCTTTTTTATTGTTGAATAATATTTTATTATAATTGATTATGGTTAATTATTCAGGTTTTTTCTAGTTTTTTACTGTGACAATGCCGCAATAAACGCCTTCATACATTTATCTTAGATACATGTGTGTTTGATTACAACAGGACAAAGTCCCAAAAGTAGTACTGCTAGTTCAAAAGTATGCATATTTTAAATTTTAATGCATTTCCTGATCATTTCCTCCAGTTTGAAGCAACTCGTACTCAAATGAACAAAGTCTAAGGATGACTTCTCCTCCTAAGCTATGAATGTTATTGCCCTTTAAACTTTAAGTGAATCTAATGGATAAAAAATAGGTTACTATTCTTCCTTTAATTTACATTGACTATTAATCATTTTATTTTGTTTTATTTTATTTCATTTTACTGTAGTAAGAGCACTTAACATGAGATCTACCCTCTTCACAAAATCTTAAGTGTTCCATACAGTACTGTTAACTGTAGGCACAGTGCTGTACAGTAGGTCTCTAGAACTTATTCATGTTGCTTAACTGAAACCTTGTGCCCATTGATTAGTAACTCCCCATTTCCCCCTTCCCTTAACCCCTGGCAGCCACCATTCCTCTTTGAGTCTATGAACTTGACTATTTTCGATACCTAATATAGGTGGGATCATGTAGTATTTGTCTTTCTGTGACTGGCTTTATTTCACTTAGAAGAATGTCCTCAAGGTTCATCTAGGTGGTAACATGTTGCAGAATTTCCTTCCGTTTAAGGTTGAATAGTATTCCATTATATGTTATACTACAGTTTCTTTATCCATTCATCTGTCCATAGACATACAGGTTGTTTCCACATCTCGGCTGTTGTGAGTAATATTGCATTGAACATGTGAGCGCTAGCATCACTTGGAGGTCTTGATTTCAATTATTTCAAATAAATACCTAGAAGTGGGATTTCTGGATCATATGGTAGTTTTATTTCATTTTCTGATGAATTTCCATACTATTTTTCGTAGCAGCTGAGATGCACCACTTTGCATTCCCTCTAACAGTGCGGCAGTACTGCAGTTTCTCCATATCCTCGACACCACTTGTCTTTAGGCTTTTTTGTTAATAGCCATCCTGACAGGTGTGAGATGATATCTCATTGTAGTTTTGATTTGCATTTCCCTGGTGATTAGTGACATTGAGCATTTTTTCATATACCTTTTGGTCATTTGTATGTCTTCTTTCAAATTATCACTTTTTTAAAACTAAAAAAAAAAAAATAGACATTATAGAAAAATTAACCTGCATATAAAAAGGATCTAAGTTGTCATGTCTTAAAATTTTTATTGTCTATTTTGCTCTAAAAATAAATCAAAAGTATTATTTTTTCTAAGTAGAATTTGTACTTCCTTCAACTTTAAAATAAATTAAATATAGCCTTTTTATTGTATTATATATGAATATTCTTGTTATCTTTCGAAGCAGTACCAGTTTGTCAGTAGGCAGCATCCTCTTCCATATTTCTTCCTCCATCTCCATAATTTCTTCTTTCCCTCTTCCTATAGTCTTTTGCCTCAGTAATCTCTCCATGGCATTTCTCCTCCTCATAGCAGAAGATATATTTTTCCTCTTACTTGGAAATATTTTCAGTTTATAAAATTTTCTCAGGGAAGTTTTTGCTATATAGAGAGAACTCCAATTTAGTTTTGAATCTGAGAATGAGAATGCTATGAGCTTCCAAAAACTTCTTATAATTTTAATCTAAATACAGAGTATCTAAAAGAGAAAAATTATCAAACTAGTATTGAAACTTACTTTCAAATTTATCATTTTGGCAAGCATAATTGAAAACATTTGCTTATAGTCCTTAATGAGGAAAATAAACATTTATTCAAGTTACATTAAAAACAGAAGCTCCAGCATAGAGCTTCTGTTAGGTATAATTTACTAATTTTCTGTAGCCACTGGGAAGCTCAGAAAGCTTTAATCACAGGGTGTATATAATTTATAACCTTTTATAAAAACTCAGCAACAAGTAGGGTTTTTCCTTCCTTCAGAATGTAGGCATGAAGTAGCTAAATGATTTCCTTTTCTTTATCAGTCCTTGGACTTGGATTTTGGTATATCCTTCCAGAACTACTTCAAACAGGCCTTAATCAAAAGCAGATTTATTTTTTTTTATCTTTGTATAGTCATGAAATCAAAGTAAACACTGAGTTATGCCAGCACAAATTAAATCATCTCTGGAATTTTTCCTGTGTGTTTTCATGTTTTATTCATAATATTAATCCACCTTATTGACAATATTCAAAATGCTAAGAAAGTAAAATAATAATGGGTGTTTATATTTTTCTACTTAACTGTGCTATTATAACTGCTGCAGGGTATGTAGACATGTCATGGCTCAGTGCTTGTCTAGTTTGGTTCGGTTCCTAAGAAAGGCATGTTAGGTGAAGAGGAGTCAACCATGTACATGGTCCAAGATTAGAGCGTAGCATAAGTCTTGGTCTCTGTTTTCTCGGAGGCAATTCCATCAGGTCAATAGCAAGCAAAAATTGTAACTTGATGGCTTATTTGAAATCCCTAGTTTCAGTTTGAGAGACTTGACATTTCCTTTCAGGAATAATAATGTCCTTGGCCAGCTTGTTGGTTTGAAGACTGTATGAATTTTTAAACTAGACTGCTATTTCTCTCCCCAAAGACATAGGGAAGGAACTTTTCATAAGATAACGAGAGAAAGTAGTAGGATAATATCAAAAAAGCTAATTAGATACATTAGGCAGTATGTGGATGAAGTGTACAGACTTTGATGAGATAGAAAAAAAAAATCATTCTAATTGTGTTTTTTTATCCTAAGATTAAGCTATGTGTGTGTTGCTGAGTCTTGGTTTCACAGATCAAAGAGGTGCTTTTTGCTTTTTGGTTTTGTTTTATTTATTTGTTTTCTGTTTGTTTAAAAATAACCAGTCTTAAGCATGTGAGTTTACTTCAGTCTTACTCATTAGGCTTGGGCCTATGACAAGTGAGGCTTAAGTTTTGCCATTTCAAGACCTGTCTGCAGTGTTAGGAAGAGCAGCCTGAGATAGCTTCATCACTGTGGGGTTAAACATTCCTTCTGCTGCCATTCTCTGTTAATATTAGTTGATGACTGAATTTAATTAGTAACCTATAAAAGGGCTACTGATCTCTGTCCATTACCTACTCCATTGGAACTTCTTTAATGTGAAAAAAAATATGCCCAACCTGATCCAAAAATGTCTAAAAGCATTGAGATTGCTGAAGTAGGCTGAAATGCCAGGTAAGTCCTCTAAATGAAAGTGCTAGATTTTGTGGGCAACAATGGAATCTGTTCAAAAGAAAAAATATATTTGAAAACACATATGTCTCTAGATTTCAAGTTTCATAAGAAAGCAGCTATTGAGACTCTAAAATTCCTTTGTAATACAAGAAGTCAAATCAATAAATATTTACTGAGCACTCACTGTTTGTAAGGTTCCGTGGTGAACGTGGACAAGGAAAAGTTCAGAATTGGTCATGTTCCTAGAGAGCTTGCACATTTAATTTGTCTCAAATTAAATTAAAAAAAATTTAATGCTTGAAAAAAATGCCTTTGAATTTGTCTACTAGAAAAGTCCAAAACTCAGTAACTAATCTTACATTTCTGGGCCAATGAAAATGTTGAGATGTAATAAAAAAGATACTTGCCAAAGTGGCAGGATACCTACCTTTTCATTCCAGGCTGCCAATGATCTGTTATGTGACCATTAAATAGCAACCATTAATTAGTATATGTATTAACTTTTCAGCATCTCATTTCCTTTACCTGCAAAACAATAATAATATTTATCCTCCCTAATTCCAGAGCTGAGAGGATAAAATGACATGAGAAAAGGTAAAACCAACTATATAGTGTTATGGTTGCTGTCATCATTACCAAAAGTGAATTCCTTCTTGTTTTTTTATGGCAGTATACTCAGCCACTCAGTATTTCAACCTCATACATTACTGGAGTGACTGTTAATCATTTCCAAAAAATAAGTTACTTGTTAACTTTGTGAAGTAATATTTTCTGAAGCATCAGTTTATACTGCCGATGGCAGCAGTAGTGATGGGAATCTAAAGGATGTTAGAAAATATGTACTTTCTTTTCTCTTTTGCTTTTTATAAAACCAGTAGATTTCAGCTTTTGGGGGGAAACATTAAAGGTAGCAAGATATTAAGACATTCCATCCATTTCTAAATTTACAATTGCCCTTTTTGGAATGTTATTATATGTGCTGAATTTTACAAAATTAAATCAAAAGAAACATACTTAGAAATGTTATTTTGAATTTGTAATCTCTTCAAGCAGGCTAAAACAAAACTATACAAATGATCAATATCTTAATAGAATTTTATAATTATACCAATCTAGGGTGGATGCCATACAGAAAAAAAAGTAATTTACAAAGAACTTTTATTGTTTGGATTTCATTAAATGAACACTTTAAAGCAATTAATAGTTACCTGGTAAGACAAAATTTATAATTTCTAATATCTTTTGTTTATTCATTCAATCGTCTTCTTATTTATCCAGAGCTTATGTGGATGCCCGAGTTCAGCCAATCTATGGTGGTACCAATGAAATAATGAAGGAGCTAATTGCAAGAGAGATCGTCAGTGACAAGTAGACATCTGCCCACATCCTGGAATCCTATTACAACTAATCTGGTTTTAAATCTACTCAAGATAAAATACAACCTGGAAAGGGAGGGAACACTAAACCTGTTTTTATATGTTCTTTCTACAGAGAAAGAAATCAAATACAAATACAAGATTAACACAGTGGGAGGAGAAATCTTTGAATCCAAATATCCTAAAGTTTTCTATTATAAAGGTTGGTAGAATCCTAAACCTTTCCAATTAAAAGGTTTAACTTTTAATTTTTTATATAGCTAAAAGGCAAAGATTTTCTGATTCTAGAAGCCTTAATGTTTCATTTATCCTTAAAATTCTAAGAGCATAGTCACTTAGATCTTTAAAATTGAGGCAGAAATAATTTTGTTATTATACTATAAAAATGGGATTAATAATATTTACAGCACATTGACTTTAAAAAGGAAAAATAAATATAATTTACAATGCAAAATATGTTTAGCTATCTCTTAGTCCAAATTCCCCCAAACAGTGGTTTCTACCACCCTATCCTAAACCTCTGTTTTTAAGTAATGAAACACTTTCTTCAAGCCAAAGCTTATGCCGAGTCCTTGTGAAATCGTGTTGTGTGAAGAGCTGCTCTGGTTGAAGCAGGAAGCCTTCCTACCTTATAGCCTTAGAATCACTAGACTCAGCGAAGCAAATCCCCACTAGAGAATGCCACTGGTTGCCTCAACCACTGACCCCTGGGCTTTCAACAGATTTCCATCCCAGTTTAATTTCTAGGAGAACACAGAATAATCCATCATCCTTTAGTTTCAAGATATTGGTGTATTTATAGGTATCAAAACAGTGACTTTTATTTTGGAGCAGTGTAATTTTTTAATTAATTTAACAGATTTACACTTTGTGTCGTCTATAAGCCAGGCTGTTAAAAATATGATGAGAAATATGATTTAAAAAATTGGCAAGATTCCTGCTAATAAGTGAATAAATAAGTTGTAATAAATAAGGTAAGAAGCAAGTAAATAAACAAAATAATTTCAAATAATGATAAAGGCAGTAAAGGAAATAAAGTAAGCATTTAAAGTAAGAAAGTGAGGAAATGACGTTCGGTTTGAGACTATTATCAAAAAATAAGCCATTGATTTGTAAACTGCTAGCATCATTTTAGTACTTATTTTTCTTTGCATATATTGCTGAGACAGTGAATAAAGTAGTTTTTAAATGGAAATAAATAGGTGTATTCTTGTTTAATTTAAAGAACCTAAACATTTTATTTGGTGGTGTGGGTATTAAGCATTGTTTTGTTTTGTTTTTTTGCGGTACGCGGGCCTCTCACTGTTGTGGCCTCTCCCGTTGCGGAGCACAGGCTCTGGACGCGCAGGCTCAGGGGCCATGGCTCACGGGCCCAGCCGCTCCGCGGCATGTGGAATCTTCCCAGATCGGGGCACGAACCCATGTCCCCTGCATCAGCAGGCAGACTCTCAACCACTGCGCCACCGGGGAAGCCCCTAAGCATTGTTTTTTAATGCAGTCTTTACAACTGGGTAGAGCAGAGAGTAGAGAAAATACTTTGATACCATTCTATCCTAGTCTTATATACCTTCAATTTGCTCTTGAGTTGAAGTTTGTATGATTGCCAACTTGAGTCCTTGCTCAGTAAATACCACGCAAAATTGGTTAAAATAAATTCTTATTAGATATTACTGTATTTGCCACTTTCACCTCACTCCTACTACCAGGAAACAATAGAGAATTAGACCAACCGCTCCAGCCCCAGCCCCAGCCCCTTTCCCAGGCTTACAGGAAACTAGATTTTAGGAATTAAACATCTGTAGGATAAACAGTAAAGTAACATAGTAGGAAATGCCTGCTACGTAGAGGTGGACAAACCTAGGTTTGAATGATGACTCTACCATTTAGCAGCCATTGGACCTTGGGCAAATTATTTAACTTCTCAGGATTCTTTCAGGTGCAAATGACAAAGAAACCCAATTCAGACCATCCTAGGCAAAAACTTTGAGTGTGCTAGCCAAAATGAATTGTAGAGCAGCTCATACAATCTAAAGAACTGTAGGAACTCATGTCTCAAGGGCCTCATTGAGGTTCAGGACTGTCAGCACTTAACACTATATCTGTTTATTTCTACTTTTCTTTGCAAATTGGCCTAATGCACACTGCAGAGAAATTTCATCATAGGGCCTGTAAAAATGACCTTGGGCTGCTCCAGACCTACATCCTTCAGCACAATATCATTATAAGGTGGGGAAAGGTGCACTATAATTGACAGTCTCATCAGGAGCACACAGACTGGGGGAAGCAGTTCCTGAAGCAGAGAGTGGTATTATCAAAAGAAAGAGAACACAAAGTCTGCTGGGCAGCCCTTAATCACACTCACACACACGCACAGTTATTACGGTCCACTAGAGCTAGGAATAGGTTCTTGTAATTTTTCTATATCAGAAAGTGAAAGGATTTCTAAGGTAGGATATTTTCTTGGAATGATCCCTGAGATCTGTTTTCTATCTCTTCTAAGCTAGTTGTTTATCTTGCAAATTCAGTCTTCTTTTGCACCCCCAAAAGAAGCAAGTGTTGTAGCATGAGCTTACAGCAAAAAGCAAAACAGGGAACTCAGAATGTGTTCCTTAACCTTCTATTTAGTTTTCATTTCTTAAATAGCTTATCTTCGTGTTTTGCTTGTATGGCTTTGATAGTTGTCCCCTAGGGAAGGAATTTATCATCTGTATCTCATGCAGTGCTAAGTGCTCAAGAAATGATAAATAATAATAATGCTCAAAGGAACAGACTGGACCAACACAGCAAGAAAGCCACACTGTGTAAATAATTAATGAGAATCAAAAACCTGAGTAATTTTGGATTTTGGCTGAGATTTTTAGAATCATAATTATTGCCTTAAAATTATTTTTGCCCTTTATTTCTTTGATGTTGTCATTGAAAATGACAAAATATAGAAGAAGCTGTTTTGATTTGCTGTTTTAAAAATCTAACTGCAAATCTTTACTAATCTAGTAACTTTAGTAGTTTATTGCTCAAGGTATAAGATTTCTAGGAGACTGGCTTTTTTCATATGTCAGTATTATTTTTGGCACACACAGCATTTATTTATTTGGAGTCATTGGAAAGATTTGACATTGAGATAGAAGCCAACTGTAGGCCTATCATGTCTACTGCTTTATAATAAATGTTGAAAGGGAGTTTTACGCTATTTTTGAAATCTCATTATCATGAGAAACTTTGTTTTTTTTTTTTTTAGATGTTGGGGCTAGGAGTTTATTAATTAATTTACTTATTTTTGCTGTGCTGGGTCTTCATTTCTGTGCGAGGGCTTTCTCTAGTTGTGGCAAGCGGGAGCCACTCTTCATCGCAGTGCGCGGGCCTCTCACTATCGCGGCCTCTCTTGTGGTGGAGCACAGGCTCCAGACGCGCAGGCTCAGTGGTTGTGGCTCACAGGCCTAGTTGCTCCACGGCATGTGGGATCCTCCCAGACCCGGGCTCAAACCCGTGTCCCTTGCATTAGCAGGCAGATTCTCAACCACTGCGCCACCAGGGAAGCCCCATGAGAAACTTTTTAAAAAATTACAGAAAAATTCAAACACACTCAAAAGTAATGAAGATAGTGTAATGAGCCTCTAGCTTCAACATTTGCCAGTGATCTCCCTCACGTTTTTTTCTCAATAATTTTTTTTTTTTTTTTTTTTTTTTTTGTGGTACGCAGGCCTCTCACTGTTGTGGCCTCTCCCGTTGCGGAGCACAGGCTCCGGACGCACAGGTTCAGCGGCCATGGCTCACGGGCCCAGCTGCTCCGCGGCTTGTGGGATCTTCCCGGACCGGGGCATGAACCCGTGTCCCCTGCGTGGGCAGGTGGACTCTCAACCACTGCGCCACCAGGGAAGCCCCTTTTCTCAATAATTTTGAAGCAAATCCCAAACATGATCCTATTTCATATATATATTTCAGAATATGTATCTAACTGATATATCTAACTGATGAAGTTTTTTTTTGTAACCATAAGGCCATTATCATAATTTTAAAACTTAAATTTAAAATATAGTTCCAAATTAACAGTAAAGTTTTCTCAGTTGCGTCAAGAATGCTTTTTGTAGTTGGTTTGTTCAAATCAGGATCTAAGCAAGGTCCACAAATTGCATTCTTTGGTATTGTCTTTTATATCTTTTATAACAGTCTTCCCTTCTCTCTTTTTCCTTCTCCCTTTCTTTTAAATTTTATTTTTTTAATGAACATACAGCAAATTTGCTTGTTTTGGGTATATATACATATGATAAAATTGCCTTTTTTAGTACTCTGAATTTTAGCACATATATAGATTAGCGCAACCACCACAATCAGGATACAGAACAGTTTCATTAACCCCCAAAACTACCTCATGCCCTTTATAGTCACATTATTTCTGCTTCTGTAACCACCGGCAACTACTGATATGTTCTCTGTCATTATATTTTTATCATTTTGGAACTCATATAAATGGAATCATAGTTTGTAACCTTTTAAGAACAGCTTTCTCTTAGCAAAATGCATTTAAGATTCATTCATGTTGTGTGAATTAATAGCTCATTCCTTTTTCAGTGCTAAATAGAGTCCAGTGTATGGGTGTACCACAGTTTATTCATTCACCTGCTTAAGGACATTTTGATTGCTGAGATTAAATACCCAGGCAAGGAATTTTGCAGTCATAAAGGTAAATGTATGTTTAACTTTATAAGAAACAGTCAAGCTGTCTTTCCAGAATTCCTGTGCCATTTTGCCTTCCCACCAGCAATATGAGTTCCAACTGTTCTGCATCTTCTCTAGCACTTGTGTTTTTTTATTTTAGCCATTCTAATGGATATGTAGTGGTACCTCATTGCAGTTTTAATTTGCATTTCCCTAATGTCTAATGATATTGAACAGCTTCTCATGTGATTATTTGCCCTTCACATATCGTCTTTGGTGAATTATCTGTTCAGATCTTTTGCCTATTTTTAGGTGGGTTGCTTGTTTTCTTAATATTGAGTTTTGAGAGTTCTTTATATATTTCAAACTGTCGAGCACAAGGCGTATTCAGGCTGACAGATTCAGCCAGTAAAGAAACAATGAGGCCTTTATAAACTCAGTTTTTTGCTTACATAAGGAGTGCAAAGATGAGTAGCCAAAGGTGCCAACCCTCTGTGGCCTTTGCACAGGATGACACAAACAAAAGAGGCCAGATGACTGCAACGAGAATGATGGGATACTCCTGCTGAGGATTCCATTCCATGATACTGCTAATCAGTTTTATAGCTGCAGATTTGCCTTAAGGATGGTGAGGCAGAAAGCCTCATACCCCACCAGAACCTGAAAACAATGGGAAACTGCCTAATGACAGCCCCCTGGGTAGATAGGGAAGCGAGTGAGAAATAGCATTGTAGCAGCACCTCGTGGGTCTCCCATGCTCTTCTGTTCCAGGAGGGTCACAAGGCATTCTGTCATTCTGTCAAGATTCAGCCGCTGTCCAAGCCTTGCCTATGTGGCCTGTGTGGAAATATGCAAGGTCGTCAGGCTCTGGCTGTTCCCCTAGAGATACAAGTCCTTTCTCAGATATGTGATTTGTAAATATTTCCTCCCTATCTGTAGCTAGTTCCTTCATTCTTGTAACAGTGGGTTTCACAGAGCAAAAGTTTTTAATTTTGATGAATTTTGATTTATCAATTTTTTCTTTTATGGAGTACATTTTTGGTATATCTAGGAACTCTTGGCTCAAACTCAAATCATAAAGTTTTTCTCCTGTTTTCTTTTAGGAATCTTATATTTTGTGTTGTTCACTTAGCTCTGTGTTCCATTTAGTAATTTTTTTAGGGGTGAGATTTATGTCAAGGTGCATTTTTTTCTATTTTGCATATAGATGTATAGATGTCTAATTCTTCTTATAGTATTTGTTGAAAACAGTATCTTTTTGCATTGAATTGCCTTTGTACTTTTGTCAAAAATCAATTGACCATATTGTGTGGATCTACTTCTGGACTCATTTCTGTTTCATTGTGTATCTTCCTCTTTATCTTAGTGACAGTAGCTTTATAGAAAGTTTTAAAATCAGATAATGGGATTCCTCTAACTTTATTCTTTTTCAAAATTGTTTTGGCCATTCTGATTTCTTTAGCTTTCCATGCAAGTTTTAAAATCAACTTATCTATATCTACAAAAAGAAAAAAAAAATCCTGCTGGGTTTTGATTGGAATTGCAGTAAATCTATAAATTTGGAGAGAATTGCTATTTTTGCTATGCCGAGTCTTCCAATCCTGGAATGGGAATGTCTGTTTATTTAGATCTTTGGTTTATTTCTTCAGTATTTTGTAGTCTTCAACATAGAGATCCTATATGTGTTTTGTTATATTTATAATTAAGTGTTTCACTTTGGGGGGGGCAGCTACTGCAAATTGTATTAATGCTTAATTCTGGTTTACAATTGTTTATTGTCCATATAATTTACTGTTCTTTGTTGACCTCCTTGAGTCCTATTGCCTACTAAACTCACTTATAAATTCTAGGAGTTTTTTTGTAGATTCCTTGGGATTTTCTACATAGACAATAATGTCATCCATGAATGTCATCCCTTCCTTCCTTCCTTCCTTCCTTCCTTTCTTTCTTTCTTTCTTTCTTTCTTTCTTTCTTTCTTTCTCTTCCTTTCTTTCTTTCTTTCTTTCTTTCTTTCTTTCTTTCTTTCTTTCTTTCTTTCTCTTCCTTCCTTCCTTCCTTCCTCCCTTTCTTCCTTTCTTTCTTTCTATCTTTCTCTTTCTTTCTTTCTTTCTTTCTTCCTTCCTTCCTTCCTCTCTTTCTCTCTTTCTTTCTTTCTTTCTCTCTTATTGTACTTACTAGGACTTCCACTACAGTGTTGCATAGGAATGATAAGAATGGACATGCTTGTTTGTTTCTGATCTTAGAAGGAAAATATTCAGGCTTTCACATTAAAAATGATTTCTTTAAAGTAGATTTTTAGTAGAAGATTAGATTAGATTGAAGAGATTCCATTCTGTTCCTAATTTGATGAGAGTTTTTATCATTAATTGATATTGAATTCTGTCAAATATTTTCTACATCAATATGATCATGTGGGTTTTTTCTTTGGATTATTAATTTAGTGAATTACATTGATTGCATTTTGAATATTGATCCAACCTTGCATTCCTGGGATAAACCCCACTTGGTCATCATGTGTCCTAATTTTTACATATTACTTGGTTCCATTTGATATAGTTTATTGGGAATTTTTGCATCTATCTTCATAAGAGATATTTGCCTGTAATTTTCTTTTCTTGCACTGTCTCTGCCTGGTTTTGTTATCCTGGTAATGCTGACCTCATAATATGAGTTGGGGATTATTACTTTCTTTTTCCTCCATGCCATTGATTTGTTGGAAAAAACCTGGTCATTTATTTTATAGACTGTCCAGCATTATTGATCTGACTGATTTCTCATGGTGATTTCTAATTTAATCCTCTATTCCCTATGTTACCTGTAAACTGATAGTTAATGCTAGAGGCTTGATTACACTCAGGCTCAATATTTTTTGCCCTGAAAACTTAATATGCAGTGCTGTGAATATTCTATTGCATCACACCATGAGACATAATATCTAGTTGTCTCACTTTTAGACACACTGAGATTGATTAGTAGATTCAGACAGTATTAGTCTTATATCTTTGTAAAATTCCCTATCAACATTTTACCTAATGGTTTTAACATCCATTGATAGTTATTTACAAGATCTATTATTTAATTAGGAGTTGTAAAGGATGACTTTCTAATTTTCTAACTCCTTTTTGCATTTATCAACTTTCATGAAAAAGAACAATCATCAACTTTTTGAATAACTGGGTACTCTGGGAATCAGAAGAAGACACAGAAGTGCAAGAGGTTTGTTGAGAGGTAACATCTATCAAAGATGGACAGGGAAGGAAGTCATATTGGGCAGAGATAAATAAAGGAGTCTTAGGCCATGAAGCAGATGTGACAAAATCTTGTCCAATCCAAGGAGGAGATCTGGAGTAAAGGCTGCCCATTAGAGGAGTCCCACATTTGGCAGAAATGGTTAGTCCCTGGTTCTGCGCTGCTCAGTCATTGTCCAAGGACTGCCTGGGGAGGGGATGGCCTTGGCTCAAAAGCTAATGTGAATCCTAAAGGTACTAACAGCTGGAGGCAAGTCGTTTCCTGAAGGGAGATCTGGGTGTTGCACCTACATGACTGCCACACGCTGACATAGAATTTATAAATAAAAGGCAGACTAAATTCTTGATTTTTTTTCCTTTTATCAATTTTTAGAGTAATGCATAGGTGCCCTAAGAACTTCTGATGGTAGTGATTTTTTAGTATAAATAAGAACTCATGGATTTTGGAGATGTTGATACATTTTAATTATTACAGTCATTATTCTTTTGGGTACATAGATAGTTTCATCTTAGGCCAATAAGAATCTCTTCAAGTTTTTATATTTTTTTCCTTTTTATTATGAAAAATGTCAAACATACACAAAAGTACAGAGAATTGTATAATGAACCACAACGTATACATCACCGAGCTTTGACGATAATCAATTCATGACTAATCTTTAGTCATCTATATCCCTATATACCCTCTACTCTCATGGATTATTGTAAAACAAATGCCAGACGTCATGTAATCCTGAATCATTTCAACATGATGCCTTTTTTTTATGATAGTGTCCTTGGTCTCTGGCACAACAAAAATTTCCATACCCATTGTATACAATTTCTGCCCTAGAGTTGAAATCAGCCATTTTCTCAAAGATCCCTAGTTTATTTTAGTTGAATTTTTCTAATTTCAAGCTATTACCAAATTTATTTGTTTATTTTACATTCTGTTTCATGAAATTCCTCTTGAAATTATTTTGATTACTAAAAACTGTATTTCTTATTCAGTCTTTTTCTTAAATTTAAACTCACCAGAAGTTTATATTACTATATCCCAAGAGAAGTTATGTTCCATTTTACAGTAGAAAAGTATATAGATAGAATGTTTTCTGGTGTAAGAAACAGAAAACCTAAATCAAATTTGGCTTTAAAAATTGATGAAAGGGCTCACAAAACTAGAAACTCAGAGATAGGGCAGACTCAAAGCTGGTTGACTGCACAGCTTAGCTTTTCACTAAAGACCCACTTTACCAGTTTATTTTCATCTTTGTGTTCTGTCATTTAGAGTGTAGGGCTAATTTTAAAACTGGGTTCTCTGACGGTGATGGGATGGACTTTCTTATTCATATCTAGAGTGACAGAATGCACTCCTGCCCGGTATTTTGGGCATAAGAGCTGAAATTCACTCTCATGGGGTTTGTTAGTTAGTCCCATGCCCATCTCTGAACGAATGATTGTGCGAAAGGAAATGGAATGCCTTAATTGGCTTAAGGCAACTGGGGTCCACTTTGGGACATGGAGATAGGATTAGATTCACTCAAAGCACATGAGCTGGGTGGAGAGCTGCATAACAGCATGAAAAACAGGAAAAATGTTAGGAAAGGGAAATTGTGGAATAGAAACTAAATTAGGCAACTAACAAATACCTACTATAACAACTACAAACTAGACCTGGTTGTTAGGATCGGTGCCTGAAGACTGTCACATCTTTTGACATGACTTTTGTAGTAGAGTTTTAATATTAGGCTATGCACAGATCTCCTTTCTGGGCACGTGAGAAGTTTATATTTCCTTGTTCCCTTGTAATTGTGTGACTAGTCCTTGCCAATGGATTGTGGGTGGAAGTGTTGTACCCTGTGGCAGGAATTGTTAGAGGTGTTATGGGGGTAACATATGATCAAAGTATAGAATGTAGAGTCATCTTATGGAAGACAAGCACTCTGGAAGGTTACCTGGACCTGCAACAGACTTTGTGTGAGAAAGAAAGTTTTTTGTGTGTTAATTCACTGTAATTTGGGGGATTTTTTGTTACTGCATCATAACTTGACCCATCATGACTGATAAAACTTCCATACGTTCTTTACATGGTAAGTAATTGAGGAAATAGAACCGGTGTTACAATACATATGTAACACCTTCAGCGACCTCAAGAAATTGCCCTGATATGCATACTTCATATGAAATGAATCAGAATATTAGGACAGTTTTTCAATTGTAGTGAGTTCTGACCAGTATTTCTGGATATGCTTGTTTAGGGTAAAGACCTATAGGAGTAGTGTCTGAAAACAACACTTTTATCGTTTTACTTCCTTAATGCAAAACTCTTCAATGCTTCCACTATTACCTACAGAATAAACTTTACATTCCTTACTTAAATTTCCATATTTTGGTCCTAATCTACCTTTGTAGACTGTGCACCATTATTCTTTTTAATTTCATCAGTATGTTCAGCAATCGTAACACCCATGGGCACAGCCATAGTTCAAGAATCTCTTTTATGGGTCTTTTTGTTTGACGCCCTACCCCAATACTGGGCTCCCCACCCCAACCAGTGTGCTACATTTAGCTGACTCTGATTTTAGACATTTTGCTGTGGAAACTGAAGACCATTGCCTAACATCTGTTTTCCCCTCCTCAATAATAATAATTCCTATATAGCAGAGGTGACAAGGTGTTCAAGTTTAGCTGTATTTCCTAGTCTTCCTTGCAACTAGATGTATGCACATAATCAAGTTGTAGACTTGTTGAGAGGGACATCAGGAGAGGTACCTTAAAGGCCCTGTTTGCCTAGTATCCCTTTCTTGCCTGCTACTTGGGAAGTGGATATGATGGCTGGAGTTCCAGTAGCCCTGTGGCAACATGAAGTCACTCTGAGAATGGAAGCCAGGGCTGAGAATGGCAGAAGAGAATAATAGGAAGGAGCCTGCATTCCTGGTTACCTTGTGGACCTGATATATCAACTCTGGCCTGTCTCTCAGTTTTTTTTTTTTAAACCACATTTCATTAACTCTTAAGATGCACCATTATCTATATATTATTAAGAAAAAAAACCCACTGCCAATCAAACTGATACAATGCTTTCTTATTGCATCCACACTGAGGTCACTCTGATTTCAGAAATGTTAAACTGTGAAAAAATGTGTCTTAGAATCAATAAAATATGTTATAGCGGAGAGTATTAACCCCTGTGTCTTTAAGCCATCATTATTTAGGGCTTTCAAATGCATTTCACACAGACTGTGCATCGTAACTGATGCAGACTAGTTTTTAATTTTTCTGCCTGTCTTCATTTTGGACTTAAAACTCCTTGAGATTTCTGAGTCACAGCCTTCCTCAAGGAGCCCTTGTTTTAAACATCAACTTCATTGAAGTATAATTCTCATACAATAACATGTAGCTGTTTTAAGTGTACATTTTGATGAGTTTTGGCAAATGCACGTACCCATTTGACTTCCACCATGATCAAGATAGAGAGTATTTCCATTACCCCATATACCCTTCCCCCTTAATTCCCCATACTCCAAGCCTAAGCAATTGCTGATCTCCTTTCTGTCATTATGCATTAAATTTGTCTTTTGTAGAGTTTTATATAAATGGAATCACAAAATATTTCTTTTGTGTCTGGCTTCTTTCACTCAGCATACTGTTTGAGACTCAACTATGTTGTCCTATGTACCAACAGTTTGTTTCTTTTTATTGCTGAGTAGCATTCCATTATATGGATGTACCACAATTGGTTTTTCACCATTTAATGGATCTTGGGTTGTTTCCAGTTTGGGGTTATTGTGGATAAAGGTGCTATGCATATTTGTATACACAGGGAGTCATCTTTTGGTCCCTCTAAAGTCATGGGCCTGTTCTGACTACTCTTGTATCCTGCCCTTGTTCTAAGAATCCTATAGCTCTTGCTGTGTATCCCTACCTTTTGTTTGCTTGTCTGTTGATCCTGGCTAGTTAAAGCTAAATCTTTCCTGAATAGGAATTATCACCTTTAGCCCTGCTACTTTACCTATTCCACTTTTTAAACATGATTATAAAAAGAAAGAATTAAATATACTAGAATATGACAGGGGAGGACAGTTGCCCTGGGTATGGAAATATAGAGGAATAATAGTTCAGGCTTCCAAACTAGGTTTCTATTCTATGAGAGGTAGTGGGGAAAGAACTCTGGCTTTGGAGCCAGACAGGTCTGTTTTTCAAATCCCAAATTTGGCCATTTTTTAGTGTGAGAATCGATATATATTACTGTATCTAACCTCATTGAGTATTTTTTTTTCCCACCTGGAAAATGAATATAACACTCACTTTGCAGAATGTGAGAATTAAATGCATATATTCATTTAACAAATATGTGTTGAAAACCTACATCTGCCAGGTCCTGTCCTGGGCTCTGGGGATACAGCAATAAGCAAAACAGCAAAAGTGCCTGACCTCATGGAGCTTACATTCTACTTAGAAAGGCAAGACAACAAAAACAAAAGAATGAAAATCTGTGTTACATTAGATGGTCATAAATCCCATAGAGAAAAACAGAGCAGAGAAGGGGGATAGAAAAGGCTGTAATTGTAACCTCTTCTTGGCTGTGAGCTACTTAAGACTAGGTATGATCTTTCTTCTGTATCACTAGCATTTATCATAATGTCAGCTGTATATTAAGTGCTGCACACGTTTCCTGAGTGAAAGGAGTGACTGAATAAAAACCAGTGTTGAGGACAGAGATTATCTCATGAAATCACTATAATACTGCTTACCTGGACACTTTTAAATGCTTCCAGATAGGTAATAATTCTGTCAGCAAGAATGGTGCCCTTCCCTTCTCCTTGTTCTTGCTGGTTCTGGAAGTCTCCTAGCCAGTGTTATATTTTTTCTTGGAAATCAGAATGCTTTGAATGTACCTTCTGAATAACAATATATCCTTGATGTTTAAAAATTAACTACATGCATTTTTCAGACTTTTGCTGAATGAATAATATAGAAAACAATTTGACAAAGTTCAGTATGTCAATTTTTCTATTAAGGAGCTTTGGTATTCTACAGTCTCTGGAAAACTGGCATGCATCTGCTATAAATATTAAAGTCATGCTTTAGAATAATATTCACTGTCAAGGGACAATGTCCTTAATATGTGGTTAAATGGGGTAAAAAAAATAGAGTATGCAGTGTCATCTCTTACACCTCTACTCAAACTCAAAGATACTATCTTCTGAACTATTGATGCCTTCCTTCTTTCACTGCCTAAAGTCCTTTAAATTACCCAGACCAAATACAAAATCTTTCTGTGAACTATCATAACACTTGCTTGACTTCTCAGATTGTTCATTAAAAAAAATATTTTAGTGCCTTATTCATTTTTGTATTTCTGACTGCAGGGATACGACAGCCCTTCCTTTGAATATCCAATAAATATTTGTTGATTTAATTATTTTCACAACACATCATTCACTTACAATTTTTATTCCAATGATGGTAAATCGATTTCTGAAACACTTCCCTTACCCCATATGAAGGTGCGATTATTGTTTTGAGCGATTCTTAAAAAGTATTATCTCCTATAAATGCAGCTTGTCATAAAAATCATTGCAGTTATGTCACAGTCTACTAAAAAGACCAAAAACAAGCCGGTTATTTTCCAATTCCAGTAATTTGCGTCATGTCTTATGTTTTGCTAAAACTCCAGTTCCTTGTTTTCCACGCCCCCCCCCCCCGATCTTATCCTATTAATAAGGTAGAAATAAGGGCATTTGTCTTTGTGGATCTAAAATTTTAGTGCGCTTCATTCCCTAAATGATTCCATGTGTAAATTAGTTGCTTAGTAAAGCCTGTAATCCGTCTACAGCCTAAGGAGCTATATTTAGTGCTCAGTTATTTAAACACACACACACAAATTGCGTGGCTGGGTAAATGCCTAGGTGTAGTTTCGTGGTGAGCGGAGTGCTGGGCCAGGTGCAAAACTCCCAGCGATGTTTTTCTGTGTCCCTGGCCAACTATCTCCGCGTAAAACTCCATCAATTTATTTGACTGCGCTACTGCAGAACGGAGTTAACTCCAACGCTACTCAAAGCAGCTTTATACAGATTTTTTAAATGTTTGAGCTGACCCTTACTGATTTTTTTTTTTTTACTATAAAACGACTCAGCTAGATCCAAGGCAGATTTGCCATCCTCTTTCAGGGCCCCTCGGGGGTGGTACAGAATTACGACTTTGGATTTGAGCGCAGAGCCCAAAGAAATGCAAACGCACAGACACGTAGAGACTTGGCAACAGCGACAGAGCTTTGTTAAAACTTGCCCCTCCGGCGGCGGGGCGGGATGGTTTGGCCGCCAAGGAGCCGGCGCGGGCGGCAGAGCGTAAGGCAACCTGACTTTCCTCTCGCTTTGTTTTTGCTGTCAGGGTGGTACAGAAATAGCAAAGCAGGGGCGGGAAGTCGCCCGGGTGTGTGTGTTTTTCCCCGCTGGCACAGGGACCGCAGAAGGAGGAAGCAGGAGCAGCGCGGAACCCGCCCGCCCCTATGCAGCAGCGTTCAGGCGCCGACCTCCAGCCGCTTCCAGAACGCTCAATGCCGCTTCTGCGGGCCCCGCCCCCTGCCGGGGTTTCCCCGCCACCCTAGCTCATTTGCATGGCGCTGCCCCTCCCCCGCTGCCATTGGCCGGCGCCGCGGCCCGCCCACTGCCCCTCCATCACGGCAGGGTTCCGTCCCCCGAGCCGCCCGGAGCTGCGGGCAGCTGGCGGACTGTTAAACCGCGGCGGCGGCGGCGGCCGGGGCGGGAGCGGGACGCGCTCTGGATACGAGTCAGCGGCGCCCCGGGTTGGGGGAGGCGGGCGGGCAGCTAGAGATCACCTCAGCAAACCCCACCACAGCCGGACCGAAGGTGCGGCGGCGGAGGGGAGCCAGGGCGCCCCAGCAGGCGAGTGGCCGGCGTCTTAGCGGCGGGCTGAGCGGGGTGGGTCTCCTCAGCCGGGGACTGCGGCAGCGCGGGAGGGGAGAGCGAAGGAGACCGCTGGGTGGACTTGCGGGCCAGGCGACCGGTCGGCAGCCCTTTCTCTCACCCCGAATCCTCTGAGCTGTTGGATTCTACGTCCCGGCACCGGATTGCGCTCTACAGCAGGGGTCGGACCGCAGCCAAATTTAAACGGCTAAACCTAACAGCTTTGGCAGAAGCCGAGGGGAGGGACGGGGTGGAGGGAGGGGCGGGGGCGGATCTAAGCGCGGTCACGTGGGGCAGGGGAGGGGCTTGGCAAGCCTCCCTTTTGTTTTGGCTGGCGCGTGCGCAGAGGGCAGGACACGTGGTCTTTTGGGCCCGCCCCTTGCCTCGCTGGCCGCGCCTTGCTGGCTGTGGTTGTGGTGTCGGCTGTTTTGGGGAGGCTTTGAGGCGGGGTTGTTTGCGTTAGATGGGACCTTTGTTTTAGTTAATTATCTTCACTTTATTTCAGGCAGACGTTGATTTGGCCTTTAGAATTACGTGGGATGGAGGAGAATCTAGAGAATTGTTGAGGAATGGTGTTGCCACGTTTGTGCCGTTTCTCTGCGTGCCGAAGGGATTGATGTTGCCGGAAAATTTGAGGATACGTGGTGTTTGGTAGCAAGAAATACAAGACTATGTTCTGGTTATTAAAGAAACTACTGGAAAGGAAGAGGCTAGCTTTCCAGCCGAGAGGGAAGGCACTGGCTGGATCTTGTAATGTTTTCTTACTCCGAGAGAATTAGTATTTGGTTCGTTCGCTGCCCGGTCTGCTCCGGGCAGGACCCACTTGTCCCTTCCCCTCGGATCAGCGGTCTGCGGGGATTGATTTTTTTTTCTTTCTTTCTTTTTGAACTGTGGGGAGCACGTTACTTTTTGATAACCTAAACTTTAGTCAGCTGGGGAGATTTAAGAGGATTACTTTCTTCGTCTTTCCTTAACCAGTTTGCTTAACTTCGTGCTGAGTTTGGGTCAGTAGGATGTTATTTTAAATTTCGACCAGATGGGGCAGGTTTATCAGCAATAAAAGCTAAGTGAGATATTTACCAGTACTGCAGGCAAAACCGACAGTGTTTTAGACTAGGAAAAAGTGGCTCAAAAAATAATTAAACATTAGCGAAAAACCTGGTGTTCTGGAATGCGGATTGCTTGAGAAAGGCTTTGCAGTGAGTGGTCTCGGCTGTTTCCAATTCTCACTAGCTGTTCTCTTGGGCAGGTTACAACCTCTCCGATCTCAATCTGTTTCCTCTTGTAAATAGTTTCATAATGCTGTCCTTGCCTTAAGAGGTTATGAGAATCACATGTTTTGTGTTAGTAAAAGTGATTTATAATCTTTACCAGCACTACAAATACAGAAATTGACAGGTAATACGGTTTTATAACAAAAGTCAGTTGTTTTTTTAAGCCAGCATGCTGGAAGAATATAAACGATGAATGAATCATGAAATAAGATATATTTGAATATCTTCAAAATCTGTTGTAACTATTATGTTTGATTCTCTGTCATTTTCCACTTTCTTAATCAGATCAATGTCAAGTTTGCTACCATTTCCTCATAGTTTTAATCTAGATAGATTATCGTTACTTCTCTTACCCAGCCCTTCTGGGTTAATTTTTTACATGAAATTTTTCTTAATCTAGGCCGATTTTGTCACTGATTTTTTTTTTTTTACATTTACTGTGTGTGTGTGATATATGCCTTTTCAAATAATAATTATTATTTTTAAATCTTATAATTTGGAAAATGAAGATGGGTGCAAATAAGAAAAACACAAATAATTTGTGTTTTTAACTATTTTCCTATGCGTATTTGTGTATTTTTCCTAAAAGTGGTATCATTTTAACTTTACCTCATAAACAGTCCCATGTCCTTAGTCATTGAAAAAATTATTTTTGGCAACTCGATGTTATATCATGTAACTTTCATATTTAAAATTTTTCCTGTTGGTAGATGTTTGAGTTGTTTCTAATGTTTTGCTGATGTAAATTTCACTACAGAAAATAGCCTTTTACATTTTCTTTGGAAAATTTTCCCCTAGATTTGTAAAAGGAATTACTGGGGGAGTGGGGGTGGGGTGTGTGTGTGTGTTTGTGTTTTAAGGCTCTTGCAACATCGCCAAATTACCTCCCAGAGTATTATATTGTTTAACACTCATCTAATGTATGAGCATGCCTCACATTACATCTTTATTCATCATCTGGGATTAGCAATAAGACAAAAAAACCTTGCTTTCGTTAGCATAAAATTTTTTTTTCACGTGTGTATGATACATGTGTTTTATTGTCTTAGAAGCTGCTTGAGGAAGATAAATATGTTTCATATTTGATGTGCTGCAAATCACATAGTGGGTGCTCAATAAATACTTGCAACTTGACTATTAATATTTATCTTTTTGACCTCTGAAAGGTCAGGAAATTATATCTTGCTTTTTTGTCTTACTCAATTTAGGAGTACATTGTTGGCAGTATACTATTATTGTTTGATTCATTACTTTGAGTACTTCTCCGTTCAGGTGGGGCCTCACTGATCTTAGCACAGTTGTCTTCTCGTGACTTCCCATTGTCCAACTGCTGCATTATCCAAGAACTCCATCCAGTTTTGATGCCATTTATCATAATAACTCGGATGAGTGAATAAAGGAAATAGTCTACCTTGTGTGGAATTCACTTACAAATTTCACTTTAATTGTTCCATATTCACTTGTAGCCTTTTCTGTGTTTGAAGGAAAAAAAGCCTACTGTCTAAAGTTACTTTGTTTCATTATTCAGATTGTTCTTGATAGCACAACTATTAATTACCTTTAACATCTTTTACTGCCTTTAACCTTATTCGTCATATGTAATTTTTACTTGTTCAGTTATTTATCACTCTTCCTGTCCTTTTACATTTGTCTGTGCTGTATTAATAGTTGAAGGAGGCCGAAAGCTGTCTCTGTCAGGTTTAGAAGATTGTTTACTGATTGGGTTCCTCAAGTTATAAACAGCAAAGAATGAGACTGCTTGCACCTGCAGTGTCAGCTAATAGGAAATTAGCAACCCGTTTACTGACTTTGGGCATATTGTCTATTATACCTCTATCGTTAAAGTCCTTACTATATCACAGGACTATAATGGAATACTGTACATAATGATGACACTCAGTCATCAATACAATCCTACATTACTTTCAGTATGTTTGATTTAGAAAGGCAAGGAAGGTGTATTCATTTCCAAAAAATTTACCTTTTTTTCCCTTTTAAATGTTCTGAAGAGATTGCACTGAACTGAGACTTTTGTTACTCTGTGTGGGATAAATAAACCAGCAAGTGTTAATAAAAACGGTAATATCGTACTTGCCTGTAGACAGTCTGTAATGAAAATCTGAAAACGATTCATAATGAAAGTTTTTAATACTTGGTAATATTTTTACGTTTTCAGGAACATTTTATTTCTATATGGATGTGACGGTTCTCTTGCAGAATTGGGAGAAAATGCAATCTTTTGTAATATTAAGGCTTTGTTAATATCTCTAATGAATTTTTAATTGTTTATTTCTAATCCTATAAGATCAAGAATCTTCAAGCATGTTGTTTAAAGTAATTAAAAAACTTTTTTTTCTTGGCAGTAGATCATTAATCAGTGTTTAACCACGTGAAATTAAGTTGGAGCCAAAATGTATATAACGAGCAAATGTGATAGTGCTAAATCTAAACGTAAATTTCTGGATCTAAGTTGATGTACACAGAAAAAAGTGACTCATTTATATTCCTATGAGTCATGCATTTATAACTGAATAGTAATAATTCCGCTTGAAGTTTGAAGCATGATCTGTTTGATGTGTTATGTGGCCACCCAAGTGGCTTTATCTTTAATTAAATTCCTTTAGTCTTCAAAGAGAATTCCTTTTTAGGCATAGTTTTCAAAGTGGAAGGAGTTCTAGCTATAAACATTATTGAAATAGAAAGTACTGAGCTAACTGTACCTTGGTCATGCCAATTACTACAGTGTTTTCTGCTGTAAATTGAGAATGCCCATTTGTGGCATAAAGAGATCTTGAAAACACAACAGTGTATTTAGTATCTTCCAGTAATTCCTATATTTTTGAGGAATAAAATTATACCAGTGTAAACTCTTTCTCATTACTTTTATTGACTTAATTGACTTAATTTAACTTTATGAGTTACAAATTAGAAACTTTTAGTCCCCTTATATTTCAGTAATGTTTGGAAGAGCTGCTCAAATTTTGCTAAAAGAATTTTTTTCCTGCTCCTTCTCTTTTTTTATAATGGATCAGCTATCTGAAACACATTAAAGTTGTAAGTGCAGAAATAATTTAATATTTATCTCTGCTTCAGGGTTCTCCCCTCTCTCAAAATGCTGTTGGTAGTCTTTTCACTTTCTTTTAACTTAAGGATGAATCTGCCTTCTTTATGATACTTTTATTCCTAGTTTATGTTACCGCATTGAAGAGAATTGGGATTATCCAGATTTCAATTGAAAGAGTAAATTTAATGTTCAGAGGGTAGATATTGATTTGATATTCCCCATGGACTATATGGAATATACATGTGTGTGCTAGAATGTAAGTCAGTCAAATCTGAAGTACTATTTTAGGGGGTGGAAAATCAGATTTGGTTTTTAATTTTTAATGTTCATTCTCAGGAGGAAGAGTGGTTCTTATTTATAATTGTCTAGATTCTTAGTTTCAGCTCTGAGGATAGACTAGATTAGCTAACTTTTGATTTTCTTTAGACCGTATGCCAAAAATTATTTGGTATATGTGACCTGAATAGTAATTGTAAAGACCTGGTTACTAGTGTTGGGATCAATCCAATAATTATTGTTATAATTACCTCACTGTACATGCAGCTTTTGAGGGATGACATGATGGTATTTACTATATCTCATGATGTCCAAGGGACCAGATTGCATTTAATTAATGCTAAATTCATAAATACATATGATTTATAAACCTTAAAGATTAAGTCACTAATGGAAGCATTTTGGAGACAACAGGGCAAGGCTCCTTATTTTTAGTAAGGTAATATCAGAGCAACTAATTTCTTCCTTAATTCACAATGAATGTTCTTTGGATTAAATTGTAGACCCCAAATTAGAATTTGTAGTATAGACTTGACTTTACAATTCCCCCATTTTTCTGAATTTGATTTATAATAATGAAATTTAATATAGCCAAAAAGAAAAAAACTGTTTTGATTCTTTGTAGTTTTTAAATGTTTGTAATTTAAATGAATAAACTTTGGCTTGTGTTACTGAAATTTTCTCTCTGGTTGGTAGTGTTTTAAGATACTTCTAAGAAAATGTATATATATTGAAATCTGGAATTTTGCTATAGGGTTGTTTACTTGGTGGATTATCTGTAATAGTTTTACAATGGATTGGTTTTGGGTTTTGGTGGTTGTTTTTTTTTCGGTTTTCTTTTTTTTTGGCCACCCCTAAAATTTCTGGGCTGTGGATGTGCTAAGGAATTATTAATTTATTTTTACTTAAATTGGAATGCAGGTTGAAAACTCTGTTGTACAACATGAAAGTGAAGTTCGTGCCCAGGAAATATAATTGATTTTTGGATTATCTAGAACTATTGCCTCTTAACAGATAATCAGAATAATCTGTCTGGTTGCTTTCTTTGAAAGGGTGATATGATTTCTTGCAGTTTTGCTTCTTAAATCCTGTTAGCTTACTATTTTAGTTTCTGTATGTTGTGGTTAAGGAAGTTTAGTTGTTTTTTTCTCAGTTTTATTCTTTCCAGTTTCTTTAAAGTCCTATATCATGGACTGACTAAATTCTTTTTACAGAAAGGACCTATTTTCCTTGAGTATCTTGGGAAAGATGATAGTGGTGCCGAGAGTAAATAGAATACAGTGTTTTAGCAGCTAGAAAGAAATTTCTTAGATTTAGGTAAGATCCAAACACTTTTTTTCGACCCAATATGTGCATAATTAGAAACCGAATAATTAGAAACCAGAATAATTGGAAACTGAATATTCATAAGAAGAACAAGATGCTTAGAAAACTGTTTGAGGATTTGCTTTTTTCACATTCTTTTTGTATAACCTAAGCATAGGTGTCTAAAAATACTAAACAGTATTTGGCTAAGAACTTTGGGACTGAAATATTTTAGTTAATGGTTGATTCCTGTTTACTTTAGGGGTACAGTATACTTTATACTGTCCAGTACAGTAATCCTTAACCACATATGACTATTGAGCACTTGAAATGCAACTAGTCCAAATTGACTGTGCTAAATGTAGAATAAACACTTTATTTATTTATTTATTATTTTTTTGTGTGTGTGGTACGTGGGCCTCTCACTATTGTGGCCTCTCCCATTGCGGAGCACAGGCTCCGGACGCGCAGGCTCAGTGGCCATGGCTTACGGGCCCAGCCGCTCCGCGGCATGTGGGATCTTCCCGGACCGGGGCACGAACCTGTGTCCCCTGCATCGGCAGGCGGACTCTCAACCACTGTGCCACCAGGGAAGCCCATAAACACTGTATTTTGAGACTTTAGCACACATAAAATAAACATATCTCATAAAGATATTTTTATCCAATATTTTTATTGGAGTCATATTTTCTATATAATGGGTACAATGAAATTCAAATTTCATATGTTTCTTTTTACTTTTTAAAATATGTCTAGTAGCAAATTTAAAATTACATATTTAGCTCACCTCATATTTCTATTGGACAGCAATGTTCTATACTAATATTTCCTAGCCTTAAGACTCCTTTCACAATAAAATATGAATCCTTTTCCTTGAAATTTTTAAATGATTTTATTATTTTGGATGGTATTTATTGAGGAAATATTTATTAAGGGCCTACTATGTGCCCAACAGTATTTTAGGATACAGCAGTGCATGAAAACATTCAGATCCTGCCTTCATGCAGCTTTCATTCTAATGGGAAAAATGTATGATAAATAACTTTTAGTAGAAAAAAATTTAATGAACTATTATTTGTTCTAAGCATACTATTGGCTATTATATATAATTTCACGTAATATAATTTTAATACAGTACTTAATTTATTGAATGACATGTGCTATTTCATTTGGCATTTATCTTGCTTTGTGTTCTCTGCATTTCCTGGATCTGTGGCTTGACGTCTGACATTAATTTGAAGGAATTCTCAATCATTATTTCTTCAAATATTTCTTCTCTCTTCACCTTCAGTATTTGCATTACATGTATGTTAACACCTTTTGTAGTTGACCCACAATTCTTGGATATTCTGTTCCTTTTTTGTTTTTTTTTTTCAGTCTCTTTCCTCTTTGCTTTTCATTTTGGAAGTTTCTATTGACATATCCTCAAGCTCAGAGATTCTTTTCTCAGCCATGTCCAGTCTACTAGTGAGCCTATCAAAGGCATTCTCATTTCAGTTATGGTGTTATTGGTCTCCAGCATTTCTTCTTGATTCTTTCTTAGAATTCCCATGTATTTCCATATCTTTGCTTACATTATGCGTCTGTTATTGCATGTTGTCTACTTTTTCCATTAGAGCCCTTAGAAAATCATAATTTGTTTAAGTTCTTTAAAGTCACAGTCTGATAATTCCAACATTCCTCTCATATCTGAATCTGGTTCTGATGCTTGCTCTGTCTCTTCAAACTGTTTTTTGTCTTTTAGTATGCCTTGTAATTTCCTTTTGAAAGAGGGGACATGATATACCTAGTAAAAGGAACTTTAGTAAATAGGTCTTTAGTAAGATGTGAGGTATAGAGGAAGCATTCTGTAGTCTGGTGATTAAGTCTGTCTTTTAGGGAGGCTGTGCCCCAACTTCACAAATGCTTCACAGATTTTTCCACCTCTTAGGTGGGATAGGATGGCTACATGGGGCTGGGGTTAGGTATTTCCCTTCCCTCACATGGAAGGCTAGTAAAAGCAGGAGTGGGGTATTTCTTTACTTTTAAGAAAAAGCAAGACTCTTCAACAGATTTCTTAGAAAGTAATATATCATCTGTCACTTCTTTATCTTCATTTTATTTGACCTCACTATGGCATTTGATAGAGCTGCCCATGTCTTTTTAACATACTTTTGAACACTTTGGAATCTCAATTACCTACACTCTGGAATTTCCTTTTCTCTCACTAACTGGACTTTCTTTTTTCTTTCTTTCTTTTCCTTTTTTTTGGGGTGGGGGTTGGGGTTTTTTTTAACGTTTTAATGAATGGGAGTGTGCATTTAAAAAAATTATTTACTTTTTGGCCACACCGTGCAGCATGCAGGATCTTAGTTCCCTGACCAGGGATCAAACCTGTGCCCCCTGCATTGGGAGCTCAGAGTCTTAACCACTGGACTGCCAGGGAAGTCCCACTAACTGGACTTTCTAAGTCTCCTCTTAGGGCTCTTCCTCCTTTGTAACACCTCTTCCTTTGTTCAGATAAATGTGAGTGAACCCCCTGGCTTGATCCTGAGCTCCTTTCTCTCTCTGGCTCATTATGTCTAGACAAGTTTGTAATTTTTGTTCCACAAACACCCCTAATTTATTCCTGCTTTACAGATTTCTATTAATTGTCTTTTTTCCTTGGAAAGCTCTTACCCCAAACCTTGGTTAGCTTGTTATTGTCATTTCAAGTCTCAGAGCAGATGTCGCCAACACAGAAGTCTTCCTTCATCTACAAATCTAAATTAGCTCCTACTGCAGTGTAGTTATGCTCTATTACTTTACTTTGTTTATTTTTATAAAAACACTGTGAGAACCCTATTTACTTCTGATCTTTTTGTTTTCTTGTTTGTATATTCTCTATCTACCATTTGCTAGCTAGAATGTAGGCTCTGTGAGAATAGAAACCTTATTTGTCATGCTGTCTACAATCTTTCTGGTACCTAGGTTAGTGTCTCTTACATACTTCTCAATAAATATGTGTTAACTGAACTGTTGAATGTTTGATCTTAGATCAAATATATATTAAGTGGAGGTTAAAATCCAGCTTCTACCAAAAATAGACAAAACTACATTTATGACTTAATGTTGGCCATTTCTTCATTTTCTGCTTTTAAAAAGTCAACTGGTTAATTTCCATATTTTTTGGAAAATTTTTATTTGTTTTGTTTTTAAAAGATGAAATAGGTTTACAGCTGTCATTCACAAGTACTTCTCTATAACTCATTGTGGTATGGATGGATTTATACCCAAATGAAAACCAGATGGTCTTACTTGTGGTTAGTTATTCTCACTGTCTTAAGTTGGCTTCTGAAATACTGGAGATACCTTTTAGATGCTATAAAATAATTTTGATCATTAGTTATGGAACTAATGGAGATATCTTCAGGTGAATTTGCAGAATTATTTTATGCTCTCCAATCAGTATTCCTTATGCATTCTTCCTCTCACCAGTTGTCTATTACGTGTAAAAATGAAATAATATACCATTGAAAATAATTACAGTTTAAAACTGTATAATGGTCAAAACCATTATTCAGAGTTAACCTGAATGGTAAATTCAGTGACTTTCAGGAGTTTGCACGTCTGATTTCCACTAATTCCAAGACATATTATCTTCTGTATGTTTATGTCAAAGGCTCCTCAGTTGTTATGTTTTAAATAGTTGTTAAATGTTTATTTTATTGTTTATTTTAATTTTGAGGAAGTGCAAGTTAATCAATTTTTTTCTCTTATGAATGTTTTTTGTGTCATAGCTAAAAAAAAATCTTTGCCCAACCCAGTTTCACAAAGATCTCCTATTTTTTTCTAGACATTTTATGGTTTTAAGTTTTACATTTAGGTCTATGATCCATTCTGATGCATGTGACTATTTTTGTATAAGGTATGAGGTGTGGGTTAAGGCTCAGGATTTTGCATATGGATGCCTTATTGTTCCAGAATCATTTGTTTTTTAAAAAACTAAGTCTTTCTGCATTGAATTGCCATTACATCTTTGCCAAAAATCAATTGACCATAGATGTGTGGGTCTATTTCAGAGCTCTCTATTTATCTGTCTAATTATCTGTCCATTCTTTTGCCAATCTATGTTTATTTTGACTACTGTAAGTAGGTAGTATGAGTCCTTCAGCTTTGTTCTTTTTCTTGTTTGGGCTATTGTAGTTGCTTTCCCTATCCATACAAATTTATGAATCAGCTTGTTGATATTAGCAAAAATTCTGCCAAGATTTTGATTGGGATTGTGTTGAATCTATAGATCAGTTTAAGGAGAATTAACATTGTAACAATATTGAATAATTAATCCATGAACACAATGTGTCAGTCCATTTATTTAGATCTTACTTGATTGTTTTTCATTGGTGGTTGTTTTTTTCAGTGTGTAGTTCCTGCACATTTTTTGTTTGATTTATACCTAAGTATTTCATATTTTTAAGCTATTGGAATTAATATTATTTTAAAAATTTCTATTTCTGTTTTTTTCATTTCCAGTATCTAGAAATATAAATGATTTTTGTATCTTGACCTTATTATGTCTGCTACCCTAGTAAACTCATTAGATCTAGGAGCTTTTTTTATAGATCCCTTGGGATTTTCTATGTAGAAAATCATGTCATCAATGAATAGACACAGTTTTACTTTTTATTTTCCAGATTTCTATGCATTTTGTTTCTTTTTTCTTCTTCTGTTCCACTGGCTAGGACCTCTAATGTGATGATAAATAGGAGTGATAAGAACAGACACCTTGCCTCATTCCCAGTCTTATAGTAAAAGCATTCAGTCTTTCATCATTAACCATGAAGCGGCCTCTAGGCTTCTGTGTAGATACTCTTTTTCGGGTTAAGCTATTTCCCTCCTTTTCCTAATTTACTGAGTTTTTTTTTTTTTCTAATTATGAACAGATACTGGATTTTGTCAGATGCTTTTTATTTGTTTTTTTTCTTTAGTCTTTTGATATGGTGAATTTCAATAATTAATTTTTTTAAAATGTTGAACCAGTCTTACATTCATGGAAGAAGGCATACTTGGTTGTGACTTATTATTCTTTTTATATATTGCTGTGTTTGTAACAGTTATTTTAAAAATAATAACTGAAATAGGTGTTGTTACTACTTAAATTCTGGAATACCTTTAAAAATCATAACTCTCTTCTCTGTTTATTAATTCAGCCAACAAATATCTGACAATTATTGTGTGCTAGACATTGTTTTAAGTGCTGCAGATTAGAATATTGAACAAAATTGAGTTCTGCCCTTAGACTATATTACTTTCTAGAATGTAATATAAAGTCAGGTTCTGACATTAGCACCCCGAGGAACAATAAAACGGTGTAGGGGAATGGAGAATCATGAAGTGAGGGGCTAAAGCTATTTTAAATAATTAATCAAGGCAGGACTCTCTGAGGAAGTGACTGTAGAGCAGAAACATGAATGAAGTGAGGGAGCTAGCTATCTTATTTGTGGAAAATTGTTCCAGCAAATATGAAGTCCTGAAGCAAAGACTTGTTTGGTGTGTTTCAAGAATAACACAGAGGCTAGTGTTTATGGAGTGCAGTAACCCATAGAGATAGTTACAGGAGGCTAAGTAGTCAGGGACTTGATAGTGTAGAACTTTGTAGGCCATGGTAAGAAAAACTTTGGATTTTAAGTATAATGGCAACCACTTATTTTTCAACAAATATTAATTCAGTATCTGCTATATGTTAGATACTTTTGCGTCTTGACAACATACTAGTTAACAAATAATGAAAAATCCAAGCAGTTGTAGATCTTAGAAATGTTAGTAATAAGTGTAGTTGTTTACGTTAATATGGAGGTAGTCAGAAGTGGTAGAGTTTAGAAGGATCAGTTAGTAAGCCTTGTTTATACACAGTGATTACATATTTAGGTATTTTAAAAAATTGGAGTAAATGGACTTGAGTTTTATGCTAAAACTATATGAACATAATTTAACCTTTTTTAATAATAGGAAATAGTTATTTTCCTGAGTTTCTTTTGGTTGCAAAGTAGAGAGACTTTCAGGCTAGGGTTTTTTAATAAGGATAGAGTCGGGAGTAGAATACAGAAGAACTTCATGGAAATCCTAGAATAGGAACTGTGATATGGCTGGGCCTTCCAGAGTCCAGGATCCCCAAATCTTTATATCCAAGTGTGTTAATTATCTATTGCTATGTAATACATTACTCCAAAATTTAAAACATTTATTTCACAGCTTCTGGGGGTCAGGAATTTAGGCATGGCTTAGCTGGGTGCCTCTGGCTCAAGGTTTCTCACAAGGCTGCAGTCAAAGTGTTGGTTGGAGCTGCAGGCATCTGAAGGCTTGACTGAGGAAGGATCTGCTTCTCAGATCATTCACATGGCTAGTTGGCCGGCTTTAGGTCATTAATGTCTGTTGGCTGAAGACAATAGTTCTTTGCCGTGAGGGTCTTCCCAGCTCACAACATGGCAGCTGGTGCTCCCGAATGAGAGGGGTGACAAGGTGGAGGCCACAGTATCTTTGTAACCTAATGTTGAAAGTGGCATCCCATTATCTCTGCTGTATTCTGTTTGCTAGAAGCAAATCACTAAATCCAGTCCACACTGTAGAGGAGAGGATTACACAAAGGCATGAATACCAGGAGATGGGTATTATTAAGATCACTTTAGAAGCTGCCTATCATACCAAGTAAGCCCTAGAGATCTTACCAGAGTTTTTGTGTGTATGTTTTATTCTAGTTCTCTACCATAAAGGTTCCTTAGCCACTGTCAATGTCTACATTTCTTTCCCTTCTCTTTTTTCTACCAACTCCATTTCTTATCTCTTAATCTATGTATCTTTTTTCTGCTTCTTATTTTTAGTTTCTCCTTATCTTTAGTTTATCCAGGGCCTAAGATGAATTCCACTGCTTCTTCTTATTTCACCTTCTGCCCCTGCTGCTAGCCACTTTGATTATATCCTTAGCACCCTGTTCAAATTTTTGAAAGAGACAAGGTGGGTAAGGAGGAGATAGAGTATAATATCTTTTGAATATGATTACCTCAGAGAGAACTGTGATTAGGGCAGTTTCTCTCAGAGAGCAATGTAGTTATTTAAATACTATTGTAGATGTTCATAAATTAGAAGTTATAGGTCATTGAGTGATCAAGTGACAGACCGAGTCTTGAAAAAAAATTTCCCAATGCTAGCTTGTTTTATAATTATTTTTCTATTTCTCATAAAAGTAGAGTGCAAAATACACTTTTAAAAAGAAAACCCAATATTATGGTTATTTTTGTTTTCCTATTTGTTTTGGATTTAGAATAAATGAAAATCTGTTATATATAAGATTTATTATTTTTGAGGCAATATATAAAAGTGTATAAATTTTAAGACAGAAAATTATACAGAAATCTACATTTTTTTGGAGACATTATACAGTAAAATATAAAAAAGGCAAACATTTATTTTTATCACACAGGATTAACAACGATTAACATTTGCTCATATTTCATTTAATCTTTTTCCCCCAAGTAATAAAATATTGTAGTTAAAATTCAGCTCCTCTTAAAACACCACTCTTAGTTCTGTTTCATGGAACTTACCTGATGCAACTACTGTTACAACTTTGGTGGGTATTTTTCTGGTTCGTCTTTTATTCTTGTAAACACATAAACACACACATGTATATGTACATAAGTATGGTATGGTTTTGTGTTTGTGTTTTATTTATATGGTACCATACTATATATAATCTGCACCATTTCTTTTTTTTTAAACTTTATTCTGTTTTTGAGGTTTGTCCATATTGATACATATAGATCTAGGTCATTTTTTTTAAACTGCTATTCTAGTATTCCATCATGTTTTAATATCCATTCTCTCACTGTTAGATGTCTAGGTTACTTTGAAAGAGTGTTTTGCTCATACAAACACTGATCTCTTGTGCACCTGTGACAAACACATTTTCCACATTATTGTCAAATTATAGAATCAATTTATAGTTGAAACAGATGTGAGAAATCTTATTTACCCATGTTCCCATGGTAAGTGATATTTTCAGACTTACCCTCTTTTCAGTTTGGTGATTAGAAAACTGGTCTCTTGCATTATTAATCTGCATTTCATTTATTACTGGTAAAGTTGAGTATATGTTTAATGACCATTTGGATGTCATCATCTCTGAAGTGTCCGACTGTTGTAACCTTTGCCCGTTTCTAGGAGTTCTTAATATATTCTGGATACTAATCCTTTGTCTATTGATATATGTTGCAGTTATCTTCTCCTAGTCTATCACTTGCTTTTAACCCTGTGTGTAGATTTTTATTTTAATTGCATAGAAGTTTTTGTGCCTTTTTTTCCTTTTGATCATTCTTATTAGTCTTTGCAAAGAATCAGCGTTAGGTTCTGTGTTTTTAAACAAGAATGAAGGGTGTAGAGTTACAGCTACCTCCTGGGGACATACAAGTATGGGAGTGTGGCCATTCAAATGGCTATTAACTGTCATGTGCATTGAAACAAAAATTATGGAGTGTCATAGTTCCAAAGTGCCTTCAAAAACTTTTAATTGTTAATGAAGAAAATTTTTTTCACTAACTCTTCAATCTTCATAATTTTTTCATCATAATTTTTAATAGTACTAGATTAACTTTTTTATGAGTCAGAATATATGGTTTTATACTTTTTTAATAAAATAAAATTTGTTTAATTATGGAATTAATCTTTAGTGTCATCTGTTACATTCCCCCCTATTTTTCAGGCAGGAGTAAGAGCTTCTATAATGATAATTGATGACTATCCATTTGTGAAAAGGAAAATAATGATTGAAGATGATTTTTCAGAAAAAAATTTTTTGCACATTGCAGGTTAGGCTAGTTTTTACTACCACATTATTTTTAGCACCTGTGAAATTGTATACTTTTTTTTTTTTTTTTTTTGCTGTGCTGTGAGGCTTGTGGGATCTTAGTTCCCCGACCAGGGATTGAACCCTTACCCTGACAATTAAAGTGCAGAGTCCTAACCATTGGACCACCAGGGAATTCCCAATTATATACGTTTTTTGTAGTTCAGTTCACTTATATCTTATTACCTTATTTCCTACATTTTAGTTATTATTAATACTGTTCAGATTGTGAAGTTTAAATTGAGAAATGAAGGTTTTGAGCAATTTATTATACTTTATAAAAATAATACTTTTGGCTGAAAGTGTGGGATTGACTCACATTTTCAAGTATGAATCCCAGGTTGGATTTTTTTCTTTTAACTCTCACCAAACATTGTCCAAAAAATGGAATCGTGAGATGTAATTGCATTCCCAAATATTTGTCTAACTCTTAAATACTAGGCACTGTGCAACTTTCATTTGAGTTTTGGGTGTTAGGCCCACAGTCAGAATGGAGAATAGTCCTTATTGAATTCCTTATGAGCTAGCAAAGAGCAAAGATAATGTTAGGAGTTGGGAAATAGAGGAGGAATTTAGTTCCATTCACTTTTTAATCAGAGACATTGAAAGTGTTGCCCTTGGGGAAAGTATAAAACTTTTTTCTTGATATTTGATCATTTATTTTTACATTATTTTAGGTTTGCAGTAATTATCTGCAGGATTCGCCATGACCCCAGCTCTGAGGGAGGCAGCAACAAAGGGTATCTGCTTTTCATCTTTACCAAGTACCATGGAGTCGGACAAGATGCTATACATGGAAGGTCCAAGAACGGTAGATGAAAAGCTAAAAGGAGACACTTTCTCTCAGATGCTGGGATTTCCAACTCCTGAACCTACTCTTAGCACTAATTTTGTGAATTTAAAACATTTTGGCTCCTCTCAGTCTTCAAAACATTACCAGACTGTTCTTTTAATGAGTTCTAATGCTACATTAAATAAATACAGTGAGAATTATAAACAAAAGAAATTAGGGGAACCCCACTGCAATAAGCTGAAAAACATACTGTGTAATGGTAGCAACATTCAGCTCAGTAAAATCTGTCATTCTCATTCTGAAGAGTTCATCAAAAAGGAACCTCTGTCAGATACCAAAAGTCAGTGCATGACAGATGTACAAATTATTTTGGATTCAAATATAACCAAAGACACTAATGTAGATAAAGGACAACTGAAAAACTGTAAGTGGTACCAAAAGAATGCACTTTTGGATAAAGATAGTGACGCTGAGATTAAAAAGGGTTTATTGCACTGTGCTCAAAACAAAATTGGGCCTGACCACTCAAACGTGCCTATTAGTTCCTCAACTGCTGAAAAAGAGGAGGAAGTGAATGCTCGTTTACTTCATTGTGTAAGCAAACAGAAAATTTTACTTAGCCAAGCTAGAAGAACTCAGAAACATTTGCAGATGCTCCTGGCAAAGCATGTTGTTAAGCACTGTGGTCAGCAAATGAAATTTTCTATGGAACATCAACTCCCCAAAATGAAGATTTTTCATGAACCTACCACAATTTTGGATAACAGTTTACCTAAATGCACTGAAATTAAACCAGACATCAACTTATTGACTGCAGAGAATAAATTGTGGAATGATACAAAAAATGGCTTTGCACGGTGTACAGCTGCAGAAATCCAAAGATTTGCACTGTCTGCTACAGGGCTGTTGTCTCATGTTGAAGAGGGTCTGGATTCTGATGCAACTGATAGCAGCTCTGATGACGATTTGGATGAATATACCATTAGAAAAAATGTGTCAGTGTAAGTGCAAAATTATTATTAGACCTTTTACTGTTCTGTATATAGCAGCAATTTTGTCTTGATTTCAAGATATGTTTAAAAGAAATAGATTTTCTAAAATCTTAATGCCATAATCTTTAAGTTATAAAACTTTGGTGAATTTTTAAAATGTTTCTTTTGTTAAAAATGACAGTCTGTTAATATATACATACTATTTAAAAATAAGTTACCCAACTGCTCTATCTAGGGAAAAAACCCAGATAGGAATAATGAAAAATAATTAGCTATAAATATGTATTTTTCCTGTTCTTGAATAGAATAGGCTGTGGACAGGGCTTAAAATTTTGCTTAAGTTATCTAGCCAAAATGTATAGCTAAAAAAATTTAAAGTCTGCGTAGGTAGCCCTCACTGGCTTCAGGAGTTTATCAGTTGGCAGTACATATAAATTGACCTGCTAGTTAGAAAATTTTTTTTTAACTATTTATATGCTCGTATTCACAGCTTTCAGCTCTGGTCTTTACCAATTTAGTCAATTTTTGCTAGATTAATATAACCAAAACAAAATTATAATGTCAGCTCTTAGATACCTATTGAATGCTTATTATGTGCTGGACCCTAGAGATTCAGTGATAGACAAAATATTCAGCCTCTACCCTCTTGGGAATCTGCTTCAAACAGAGATACCTAGATATTTTATAAAACGAAACAAAACAAAACAGAAGCACAGAGAAAAATAGTTTTACCTATCATACCATTTTAATACTCCAGAACAGTTCTGATAGAAGTTTCTGGGATGATGGAAATATTCTATTTCTGTGTTATCCAGTAGGCACTAGTCTCATGTGGCTATTGAGCACTTGAAATGTGGCCAGTACAACTGAAGAACTGAATTTTTTTTAATTTATTTATTTATTTATTTATTTATTTATTTATGGCTGCGTTGGGTCTTCTTTGCTGCGCGCAGTCTTTCTCTAGTTGCGGCGAGCGGGGGCTACTCTTTCATTGCGGTGCACGGGCTTCTCATTGTGGTGGCTTCTCTTGTTGCAGAGCACAGGCTCTAGGCACGTGGGCTTCAGTAGTTGTGGCTCGCGGGCTCTAGAGCGCAGGCTCAGTAGTTGTGATGCATGGGCTCAGTTGCTCTGCGGCATGTGGGATCCTCCCGGACCAGGGCCTGAACCCATGTCCCCTACATTGGCAGGTGGATTCTTAACCACTGTACCACCAGGGAAGCCCAGAACTGAATTTTTAATTTTATTTAATTTGAATTAATTTTATTTTAAACAGCCAGCTAGAATATAGTTTCTAATCTAGCTTTCAGAGAATCTGTTAATGTCCCTAAATTGATGCAAAATACTGTGTATATATGTGGCATTTGGGGAGGAAGAAGTTCATCATTTTTATCAAATTCTCAAAGATAAGTGAGAATCATTATAGAATTAGAAGCGGAATACATTAATTTTTACTAATAAGTAGAAGGTCAGTATATTAATTTTTATAGTAAGGAGTAAAATGTAAAACAAAGTGAGCATTCCAGGCTTTTTGGTGTTCTGTTATCACTATATTTGAAATGGATTTGAATGAGAGCTAATAGTTATTGAGGACATATTTTTCTAACTGGCATTGTGCTATTTACTTTACATTTGATATATTATTTAATCCTTTCAACAACCATGGGAGGTAATTGTTGTTATCTTTATTTCACTTAATAAGAAAAAGGCTCAGCATGGCTAAGTGACTTGCCTATGGTCAAAAAGCCAGATAAGTGGTGGAGCTAGGCTTCTTGCCCATGTATGTGAAACTTTAAACCTATGCACTTTCTGTTGGACCATCCAACTTTGTCAACATTATATCAATGATGCTTACACATTATTAAGCAAGTGTGTTCTATAAGAAGTCCAGAAATTTATCAGGTTTTCTATTTATAATGCTTTTGAAATAATTCAATTTAATAACATTTAGTAGGTAAATGCTGTAAATTATTTACATTTTGTTGTTGAGAAGAGCTAATGGGCAGGGTTTCTTTTTTTTTTTTTTTTTTTTTTGCGGTACACGGGCCTCTCACTGCTGTGGCCTCTCCTGTCGTGGAGCACAGGTTCCGGACGCGCAGGCTCAGCGGCCATGGCTCGCGGGCCCAGCTGCTCTGCGGCATGTGGGATCTTCCCGGACTGGGGCACAAACCCGTGTCCCCTGCATCAGCAGGCGGACTCTCAACCACTGCGCCACCAAGGAAGCCCTAGGGCAGGGTTTTTTATTATTGAAATATAATTGATGCACAATGTTATGTTAGTTTTGGGTATGCTGTGTAGTGATTTGACATTTACATGCATTTTGAAGTAATCACCAATATAAGACTAGTAACCATCTGTCCCCATACAAAGTTATTACAGTATTATCAACCATATTCCTTATGCTGTATATTACATCTCCGTGCCTTATTTGTTTTATAAATGGAGGTATATACTTCTTTAATCCCCTTCACTTCTTTCCCCCACCACCCCACACCCTCCTCCTCTGGCAACCACCTTTTTACTTTCTGTATTTATTAGTCTGTTTTTGTTTTGTTCCGCTTGTCTTGTTTTTTAGATTCCATATATGAGATCATATGGTATTCGTCTGACTTATTTCACATAGTATAATACCCTCTAGAGTCATCCATATTGTTGCAAATGGCAAGATTTCATTTTTTATGGCTGAATAATATTCCATTGTATGTATGTGTATATATATAAAAAAAACTTCTCCATTCACCTATGGATAGGCACTTAGGTTGCTTCCGTGTCTTGGCTCTTGTAAATAATGCTGCAATGAACGTGGGGGTGCACATATCTTTTCGAGTTAGTATTTTCATTTTCTTCGGATAAATACCAGGGAATGGATTGCTGGATCATAAGGTAGTTCTATCGTTAAATTTTTTGAGGAACCTCCATACTGTTTTCCATAGTGGCTGCACAAATTTACATTCCTAACATTAGAGCACAAGGGTCCTTTTTCTCTGCATCCTCATCAACACTTGTCATTTCTTGTCTTTTTGATAATAACTATTCTAATGGTGTGAGGTGATAGCTCATTGTGGTTTTGATTTGCAGTTCTCTGATGATTAGTGATGCTGAGCACTTTTTCATGTGCCTATTGGCTATCTGTATGTCTTTTTTGGAAAAATGTCTATTCAGGTCCTCTGCTCAGTTTTTTTTTTTTTTTTTTTTTTTTTTTTTTTTTTGCGGTACGCGGGTCTCTCACTGTTGTGGCCTCTCCCGTTGCGGAGCACAGGCTCCGGACGCGCAGGCTCAGCGGCCATGGCTCACGGGCCCAGCCGCTCCGCGGCATGTGGGATCTTCTCGGACCGGGCCAACACCCGTGTCCCCTGATCGGCAGGTGGACTCTCAACCGCTGCGCCACCAGGGAAGCCCCACTCTGCTCAGTTTTTAATCAGGTTGTTTGTTTTTGATGTTGAGTTGTATGAGTTCTTTGTATATTTTGGATATTAACCCTTTATCAGATATATCATTTGCAAATATATTTTCCCATTTAGTATTCAGCCTTTTGATTTTTTGATAGCTTCCTTTGCTATGCAACTTAATTTTAAGCAACTTAAAGGCAAGTACTACTTTTTCTGTCATTGTATACCCAGTTCCTAGCACTGTCTGCTTTTTAGTGGTTGTTTGGTGTTGGTTGAGTGAATGAATGAATTTTTCTGTATTTGTATATGTAGCTGTAAAGGTACAAAAATCAAGGTTGGCAGTCTGTAAAATTTTCTCTTTCTATATGTTTTATTTTTTCTTTTTCCATTCTGCAGTATATCTTTACTTGATTTTTCCCTCCTTTCTTCCTTGGTCTCTTGTAACAAACTGGTCACAAAATGTATCTTATACATCTTAGAACCCGCATGAGTGTGTGTTGAATGAATGAATGAATAAAATATACCAAAATATGGACATTTGAAAGTCATTATTTTATTCTAATATTTAAAATTTTAATTTTGATAAGTAAAATTGATATGTGTATTATGCTTATCTTAAAAATCTTAGATTATATGATAACTAATGTCTTTTTTTTTTTAATTTATAGCCCATATAAGAAAAACAAGTTCCTTCATTCCATCACTCTGATCAGGAAATTTACCTGTGAAGGAATATGATGGTTTTAAGAAATTGGAAAGTACTCACATTAGCCATTACCAGTTATTTAAAATATATATTTATATGTAGACAGTAGATTAATTTATAATGACATTACTGATACACTTTAAAGATAACTTGTGGCTGAAAGACTAATGTGCATTAGGCACTTTTCTAAAAAGTCAATTTACTTTGCAAAGCAAAACAGGAGGACTTTATATTTTTTGTAGGTTTGAGATATAATCCTTATAATATGAATGGAAACTCCCCCCTCCATGTTCTGTCTCTTTGGTGAAGGAACACAAGTTATGGACATACTTGTGTTACAGTCGTGGCTTGCTCTGTGACTCTGAGCAATGGTTAGGTTATTCTTAACCCACTGAATCAGATTCCTCTTTTTTGGTCTACCTTAAAGAGTTCTGGAGATGATTAGATGAAATAATAAATATAAAGTACCTATGCCTAATAAGGCACTGAGTTGATAGCCAATAAAGAGTGCCTTATTAAGCAGTTTATGGTTGTGGAAGACTGGAGCTTAATATCCCATGGAAAACTTGGGGAGCCAGTGTAAAATACATGCCTGAGTTAACCATTTGAGAGGTGAAGAAGCTGGAGTATTTGTACATCAAATCCCGTCAGTTACTGGGTGAAGACTATTCCTGGTTTTACTAATTCCCTGGCAGTCCTGTTCTGCCACTTGAGTGACAAAGACCGCTTAAGCACCACCAACAAAAAGCCCTCAAAGAAATGCAGGTGCTGGCAGTTGGAAGTCAGGTCTGTGTCTGCTGAACTGGTATGTGTGAAGGGATGTGGGTGGGTTTGACACACTGTGTTACAATTATGTTACCTCTCATCTGGTGGTAAGGCATTAGAGTTCTAGCTTTTATTTATTTATTTTTTCTTCTCTTCTGGGAAATGATGATTAGTTACTTTCTTCCAGGATGCATGTGGGAAAACTCATAGATTTTAACACAGACATATTCTGATCCTTCAATGTTGTAAGAAAAAGGAAGAAACATGGCTTCTTTTCTTATCTGAGGAAATCTGCCAGTATCTTCCAAATCACTCAACCATCTTGGGTGTTTGGAGAAAAATCTCTTCATTTTTCCATATTAGTTTCCATGTATTCAAATTTTCTTTTTAGTTTTTACTTCAGTATGTAAATTGGCTATCTTGATAAGGAAATTCTTTTAAACAAAATCAGATATTTACTAAGAAAGAAGGGAGAGTTGTTTAATTATAAGCTGTGAGGTGACTCTTTCTAGATTGAACGATGGGAAAGAGCTAAGTAAATAATTTCTTGCAGAGCTGCAGAAATGAATACTCAGTTTTCTGTATAAACACTTCCTATTTTGCCAGTAGAAAGAAAAAAACCAGGTGATGAATTTCCCTTTGAGAAATTTGATAAATAGGAGTATGAGCTCAGTGTGACATTCAGAGAGTAAAGAGACGAATAACATTATATTAATAAATTGCAAATGAGTACTTTTATACTTGTATAATATCAAGTTGACAAATTGTTTTGTATTTATCACCTTTTTTTTTTTTTTGTGGTACGCGGGCCTCTCACTGTTGTGGCCTCTCCTGTTGTGGAGCACAGGCTCCGGACGCGCAGGCTCAGCGGCCATGGCTCACGGGCCCAGCTGCTCTGCGGCATGTGGGATCTTCCTGGACCAGGGCACGAACCCATGTCCCCTGCATCGGCAGGTGGACTCTCAACCACTGCGCCACCAGGGAAGCCCCTTAGTTTTTCTTTTACAGAAAGTCATATAGTTGGAATCATATAGTATATAGCCTTTTCAGATTGGCTTCTTTACTTAGTACTATGCATTTAAGTTTTTCCCTTGTCTTTTCCTGGCTTGATAGCTCATTTCTTTCTAGCACTGAATAATATTCCATTGTCTGCCTATAACCACAGTTTATCCATTCACTTGTTGAAAGGTGTCTTGGTTGCTTCTAGGTTTTGGAAATTATGAATAAAGCTGTTATAAATATCTGCATGCTGGTTTTTGTGTGGACATACATTTTCAATTCATTTGCGTAGATGCCAAGGAGTCCAATTGCTGGATTATATGGTAAGAGTATGTTTAGTTTTGTAAGAAACTGCCAAACTGTCTTCCAAAGTAGCTATACTATTTTGCATTCCAGCCAACAATGAATGACAGTTCTTATTGCTCCACATCTTTGCCAGCATTTGGTGTTGTCAGTGTTTCAGATTTTGGCTATTATAACAGATGTGTAGTGGTATCTTATTGTTGTTTTAATTTGCAATTCCCAAATGACATATGATGTTGAACATCTTTTCATATGCTTACTTGCCATATATATATATCTTCTTTGGTGAGGTGTCTGTTCAAGTCTTTTGCCAATTTTTTAATTGGGTTGAGTTTTAAGAGTTCTTTGTATATTTCAGATAATAGTCCTTTATTATATATATCTTTTGCAAGTGTTTTCTCCCAGCCTTTGGCTTGCCTTCTCATTCTCTTTCAAGTGTCTTTACAGAGGAGAAGTTTTTAATTTTAATGAAGTCTAGCTTATCAATTATTTCTTTCATGGATCATGCCTTTGTTTTGTCTAAAGTGTCATCACCATATGCAAGGTCACCTAGATTTTCTCCTATGTTATCTTTTTGGAATTTTATAGTTTTGCGTTTTACATTTAGTTCTATGGTCTTTTTTTTTTTGTGGTACGCGGGGCTCTCAACGCTGCGGCCTCTCCCATTGTGGAGCACAGGCCCCAGATGCGCAGGCCCAGCAGCCATGGCTCACGGGCCCAGCCGCTCCGTGGCCTGTGGGATCCTCCCGGACCGGGGCATGAACCCGTGTCCCCCGCACCAGCAGGCGGACTCTCAACCACTGCACCACCAGGGAAATCCCTATGATCATTTTTGAGTTAATTCTTGGAAAGAGTGTAAGGTCTATGTCTAGATTCTTTTTTTTTTACATGTGGATGTCTAGTTTTTCCAACACTATATATTGAAAAGACTGCCTTTTCTCCACTGTATTGCTTTCACATCTTTGTCAAAAACCAGTTGACCATATTTTTGTGGATTTATTTGGGGGCTCTGTATCTGGTTCAGTTAATCTATTTGTCTGTTCTTTTGCCAATACCACATTGTCTTGATTACTGTAGCTTTATACTAAGTCTTGAATATGGATAGTGTCAATCCTCTGACTTTGCTGTTCTCCTTCAATATTGTGTTGGCTATCATGGGTCTTTTGCCTCTCCATATAAACTTTAGAATCATTTTGTTTATTTCCACAAAATAGTTTGCTGGCATTTTGATTGGCATTGCATTGAATCTATAGATCCAGTTGGGGAAAACTGGTATACTGACAATATTGAATCTTCCTATCCATGAACATGGAATTTCTCTCTAATTTTTTAGTTCTTCTTTGATATCTTTAATCATAGTTTTGTTGTTTTCCTCATATAGATCTTATACATATTTTGTAAGATTTATACCTAAGTATTTCATTTTGGGGGATGGTAATGTGCTTTTAATTCAAATTCTGCTTTTTTACTGCTGGTATATGAGAAAGCAGTTGACTTTTGTATATCAACTTTGTATCCTGCAACCTTGCTGTAATTGCTTATTAGTTGTAGGCTTTTTAAAAATGATTCTTTTGGATTCTTCCCATAGATAATCATGTCATCTGTGAACAGAGTTTTATTTCTTCCTTACAAACTTGTATATCTTTTATTTCCTTTTCTTGTCTTTTTGCTTTAGCTATGATTTCCAGTACAATGTTGAAAAGGAGAGATGACGGGATATCTTGTCTTGTTCCTGATCTTAGTGGGAAAGGTTCTACTCTCTTACAATTAAGTATGATATAGCTGTAAGTTTTTGGTAGATAATCTTTATCAGGTTGAGAAAATTCCCTCTTTTTCTAGTTTACTAAGAGTTTTCATTGTGTATGTTGTACTTTGTGAAATGCTATTTGTGCACCTATTGGTATGGTCATGTGATTGTTTTCTCTTTGATGTGATATGATGTAATGATGTGATATTGATATGATAATATGATGCCTGTTGATATGATAGATCACATTAATTGATTTTGAATGTTGAACCAGCTTTGCATACCTAGGATAAATCCCACTTGGTTATGGTATGTAAGTCTTTTTATACATTTTTAAATTCAATTTGCTAACATTTTGTGGTTCTTTGTGTCTATCTTCATGAGATTGTAGTTTTCTTGTAATAGCTTTATCTGGTTTTGGTATTAGGGTAATGCTGACCTCATAGGTGAGTTAGGAAGTAGTCCCTCTCCTTCTATCTTCTGAAAGAGATTCTAGAGAATTCGTAAAATTTCTTCTTTAAATTTTTGGTAGAATTTATCAGTGAACCCATTTGGGCCTGCTGCTTTCTGTTTTGGAAGGTTACTAATTATTGATTTAATTTCTTTAACAGATACAAGTCTATTCAGATTGTCTATTTCTTCTTGTTTGAGGTTTGGCAGATTGTACCTTTCAAGGAATTAGCCCATTTCCTCTACATTATCAAATTAGTGGACTTAGAGTTGTTCATGTTACTCCTTGATTATCCGTTTAGGGTTCATAGGATCTGTGGTGAAGTCTCCTCTTTCATTTCTGATATCGGTAATTTCTGTGATCTCTCTTTAATTCTGGTTATCCAGGACAAAGGCTTATTGACTTCACTGATCTTTTCAAAGAACCATTTTTTGGTTTTTTTGATTTTTCTCAGTTGATTTCGTGTTTTCAGTCTCATTGATTTCTGCTCAGATTTTTATTATTTCTTCTACTTACTTTGGATTTAACTTGCTCTTCTTTTTCTAGTTTCCTAAAGTGGAGCTTAGATGGTTGATTTTTAGATCTCTCTTATTTTCTAATGTATGAATTTAATGCTATAAATTATGTTTTTTCTCTTAGGCTTTTCCCTGTAAGCAGTGTTTCCACTGTATCCCACAAATTTTGAGACTTGTATTTGCATTTTCCTTTCATTCATAGTATTTTAAAATTTCTACTGAGATTTCTTCTTCACTCCATGTATTAATTAAAAGTGTGTTGTTTAATCTCCAAGTATTTGGGGATTTTCCAGTTAACCATTCTGTTAATGATTTCTAATTTAATTCTATTGTGGCCTGACAGCAGACATTATATAATTTCTGTTTTTTAAAACTTGTTGAAGTGTGTTTTATGGCCCAGAATATGGTCTGTTTTGGTGAATGTTTAATGTTAGCTTGAGAAAAATGTGTAATCTGCTGTTGTTGGATGAAGTAGGCTATAGGTGTCAATTATATCCAGCTGATTCCTGGTGCTGTTGAGTCATCTCTGTCTTTACTGATTTTCTGCCTGTTGGATCTGCACATTTCTGATAGAGGGAATGTTAAAGTCTCCGATATAATAGTGGATTCATCTATTTCTTCTTGCAGTCATCTATCAATTTTGCCTTACATAGTTTGATGCTCTTTGTTAGATGCATACACATTAAGGATTGTTATCTTCTTGAAGTGTTGACCCTTTTATTATTATGTAATACCCCTCTTTATCAATGATAACTTTTCTTGCTGTGAAGTTTGGTCTGTCTGAAATTAACATACCTACTCCCACTTTCTTTTGATTAGTGCTAGCATGGCCTAACTTTCTCTGTCTCTTCAGTTTAGTTTTTTTTTTTTTCTTTTTTTTTTTTATAGTATAGCAGTTATTTATTAGTGAGATAAATGGTTACAATTCTCCCTCTGGACCTGTTTAGCCTTGTACATAAAACAATTATTATTATTTTTAATTGAAGTATAGTTAATTTACAATGTTGTGTTACTTTCAAGTCTACAGCAAAGTGATTGAGTCATATATATATATATATATATATATGTATATATTAGATTATTTTCCATTATAGGTTATTACAAGATATTGAGTATAGTTCCCTGTGCTATACAGTAGGTCCTTGTTGTTTACCTATTTTGTATATAGTAGTGTGTATATGTTAATCCCAAACTCCTAATTTATCTCTCCCCCTCCCTTTTGGTAACCATAAAATTGTTTTCTGTGTCTGTGAGTCTATTTCTGTTTTGTAAATAAGTTCATTTGTATCATATTTTAAGATTCCACATATAAGTAATATTATATGATATTTGTCTTAACTCTTTCTGACTTACTTCACTTAATATGATAATCTCTAGATCCATTCATGTTGCTGCAAATGGCATTATTTTATTCTTTTTTTATGGCTGGGTAACATTCCATTGTGTATATATATACCATATCTTCTTTATCCATTCATCTGTTGATGTTGCTTCCATGTCTTGGCTATTGTAAATAGTGCTGCTATGAACACTGGGTGCATATATCTTTTCAAATTAAAGTTTTCTCTGGATATATGCCCAGGAGTGGGATTGCAGGATCATATGGTAACTCTATTTTTAGTTTTTTAAGGAACTTACATACTGTTCTCCGTAGTGACTGCACCAATTTACATTCCCACCAACACTATAGGAGAGTTCCTGTTTCTCCACACCCTCTCCAGGATTTACTATTCGTAGAGTTTTTAATGATGGCCATTCTGACTGATGTGAGGTGATACTTCATTGTAGTTTTGGTTTGCATTAATATAATAATTAGTGATATTGAGCATCTTTTTGTGTTCCTGTTAGCCATCTGTATGTCTTCTTTGGAGAAATGTCTATTTAGGTCTTCTGCCTACTTTTTGATTGGGTCGTTTGTTTTACTGACATTAAGCTGTATGAGCTGTTCGTATATTTTGGAAATTAATCCCTTGTTGGTAGCATTGTTTGCAAATATTTTCTCCCAGTCCGTAGGTTGTCTTTTTGTTTTGTTTATGGTTTCCTTTGGTATGCAAAAGCTTTCAAGTTTCATTAGGTCCCATTTGTTTATTTTGTTTCTATTTCCGTTACTCTAGGAGACAGATTGAAAAATATATTGCTGGGATTTATGTCAAAGGGTGTTCTGCCTATATTTTCCTCTAAGAGTTTTATAGTATCTGGTCTTACATTTAGGTCTTTAATCCATTTTGAGTTTATTTTTGTATATGGTGTTAGAGAATTTTCTGATTTCATTCTTTTACGTGTAGCTGTCCAGTTTTCCCAGCATCACTTATTGAAGGGACTGTCTTTTCTCCATTGTATATTTTTGCCTCCTTTGTTATCGATTAATTGACCACAAGTGTGTGGGTTCATTTCTGTGCTTTCTATCCTGTTCCATTGATCTATGTGTCTGTTTTTGTGCCAGTACTATATTATTTTGATTAGCTTTGTAGTTTAGTCTGAAGTCAGGGTGCCTGGTTCCTTCAGCTCCATTCTTCTTTCTCAAGACAGTTTTGGCTATTTGGGGTCTTTGTGTTTCCATACAAATTTCTAAGTTTTTTTGCTCTAGTTCTGTGAAAACTGCCGTTGGTAATTTGCTAAGGATTGCATTGAATCTGTAGATTGTCTTGGGTAGTATGGTCATTTTAACAGTATTGATTCTTCCAATCCAAGAACATGGTATATCTTTCCATCTGTTTGTGTCATCTTCAATTTCTTTCATCAGAGTATTATGGTTGTTTCCTTACTTTCTCTTTTAGAGTATAAAAATGCAACAGATTTCTGTATATTAATTTTGTATCCTGCAGCTTTACCAGATTCATTGATGAGCTCTAGTAGTTTTCTGGTAGTGTCTTTAGAATTTTCTGTGTATAGCATCATGTCATCTGCAAACAGCGACAGTTTTATTTCTTCCTTTCCAATTTGGATTCCTTTCATTTCTTTTTCTTCTCTGATTACTGTGGCTAGGACTTCCAAAACTATGTTAAATACAAGTGGTGAGAGTGGGCAGTCTAGTCTTGTTCCTGATCTTAGAGGAAATGCTTTCAGTTTTTCATCATTGAGTATGATATTAGCTGTGGGTTTGTCATATATGGCCTTTCTTATGTTGAGGTCAGCTACCTCTTTGCCTGGTTACTGAAGAGTTTTTATCATAAATGTTGAATTTTGTCAAAAACTTTTTCTGCATCTATTGAAATGATCATATGGTTCTTATGCTTCAATTTGTTAATGTGGTATATCAGATTCAGTTATTTGCAGATATTGAAAAATCCTTGCATCACTGGGATCCCACTGGATTATGGTGTGTGATCCTTTTAATGTATTGTTGGATTCGGTTTGCTAGTATTTTGCTGAGGATTTTTCATCTATTTTTATCAGTGATATTGGCCTATAATTTTCTTTTTTTTTGATATCTTTGTCTAGGTTTAATGTCAGGGTGATAGTGGCCCAGGGTGATAGAGTGAGTTTGGAAGTGTTCCTTCCTTTGCATTTCAGGAATAGTTTGAGAATGATAGATGTTAAGTCTTCTCTAAATATTTGGTAGAATTCACCTGTGAAGCCATCTGTTCCTGGACTTTTGCTTGCTGGGAGTTTTTAATTACTGATTCAATTTCGTTACTGGTAGTTGGGCTGTTCATATTTTCTGTGTCTTTCTGGTTCAGTCTTGGGAGATTGTACCTTTCTAAGAATTTATCCATTTCTTCTAGGTTGTCCATTTTATTAGTGTATAGTTGTTTATTGTAGTATCTTATGATCTGATCTATTTCTGTGGTGTCAGTTGTAACTTGTTCTTTTTTCATTTCTGATTTTTTTAATTTGGACCCTCTCTCTTTTTTTCCTGATGAGTCTGGTTAACAGTTTATCAATTTTGTTTATCTTTTCAAAGAACCAGCTTTTAGGTTCATTGATCTTTTCTGTTTTTTATTTTAGTATCTATTTCATTTATTTCTGCTCTGATCCTTATGATTTGTTCTACTAATTTTGCGTTTTGTTCTTCTTTCTCTGGTTGCTTTAGGCATAAGATTAGGTTGTTTATTTGAGATTTTTCTTGTTTCCTGAGGTACAGTTGTATTGCTATAAACTACCCTCTTAGAACTGCTTTTGCTGCATCCCATAGGTTTTAGATTGTCATATTTTCATTTGTCTCTAAGTATTTTTTGATTTCCTCTTTGATTTCTTCAATGATCCAGTGATTGTTTAGTTAAACATATTGTTTAGCCTCCATGTGTTTGTGTTTTTTGCAGTTGTTTTTTTTCTTGTAGTTGATTACTAGCCTCATAGTGTTGTGGTCCAAAAAGATGTTTGATATGATTTCAGTTTTCTTAAATTTACCAAGGCTTGCTTTGTGGCCCAGGGTGTTATTTGTCCTGGAGAATGTTCCATGTGCACTTGAAAAGAATGTATATTCTGCTGCTTTCAGATGGAATGCTCTATAAATATCAATTAAGTCCATCTGGTCTTAATGGGTCATTTAAGGCTTGACTTTCCTTTTTGAGTTTCTGTGTGGATGATCTGTCCATTGATGTAAGTGGGGTGTTACTGTCACCACACTATTAATGTGTTACTATCAATTTCTCCTTTTATGTCTGTTAACATTTACCTTATCTATTGAGGTGCTCTTATGTTGGGTGCATATATATATTTCCAATTGTTATATCTTCTTCTTGGATTGATCCTTTGATCATTATGTAGTGTCCTTCTTTGTCTTGTGACAGTCTTTATTTTAAAGTCAACTTTTTATGACATAAGTATTGCTACTCTGGCTTTCCCTTGATTTCCAGTTGCATGGAATACCTTTTCCCATGCCCTCACTTTCATTATGTATGTGTCTCTAGATCTGAAGTGAGTCTCTTGTAGGCAGCAAATATATGGGCCTTGTTTTTGTATCCATTCAGCCAGTCTGTATCTTTTGGTTGGAGCATTTAGTCCATTTACATTTAAGGTAATTAATAATGTGTATGTTCCTATTCCCATTTTGTTAATTGTTTTGGATTTGTTTTTGTAGGTCTTTTCCCCCCCTTTCTTCTTTTACTCTCTTTTCTTGTGATTTGATGATTGTCTTTAGTGTTATGTTTGGATTCCTTTTTCTTTTTTGCGAGTATATCTGTTATAGATTTTGTTTTGTGGTTATCATGAGGTTTTTCTATAGGAGTGTGTGTATATATATATATATATATATATATATATATTTTTTTTTTTTTTTTTTTTTTTTTTTTTTTTTGCGGTACGCAGGCCTCTCACTGTTGTGGCCTCTCCCATTGCGGATCACAGCTCCGGACACACAGGCTCAGCGGCCATGGCTCACGGGCCCAGCTACTCTGTGACATGTGGGATCTTCCCGGACCGGGGCATGAACCCGTGTCCCCTGCATCAGCAGGTGGATCTCAACCACTGTGCCACCAGGGAAGCCCACAGAGTGTATATTTTTATGTGCTTGTTTTAAGTTGCTGATCTCTTAATTTCAAACACATTTTAGATACCCTGCATTTGTGCTGTTGTCCCTTTATGATTATTGTTTTTGATATATTTTACATCTAATTGTTTTGTGTATCCCTTAACTGTTTATTGTGGATACAAATAATTTTACTACTTTTGTCTTTTAACTTCCCTACTAGCTTTGTGCATGGATTATTTCCTACCTTTATTCTATGTTGGTCTTTACCAGTGAGCTTTTCCAGTTTGTAATTTTCTTGTTTCTAGTTGTGACCTTTTCTTTTTTGCCTAGAGAAGTTCCTTTAGCATTTGCTGTAAAGTTGGTTTGGTGGTCCTGAATTCTTCTAGCTTTTGATTGTTTGTAAACCTTTTGATTTCTCCATCAAATCTGAATGAGAGTCTTGTTGGGTAGAGTATTTTTGGTTGTAGGTTTTTCTCTTTCATCACTTTAAGTATATCATGTCACTCCCTTCTGGCCTGCAGAGTTTCTGCTGAAAAATCAGCTGATAGCCTTATTGGAATTCCCTTGTGTGTTATTTGTTGCTTTTCCCTTGTTGCTTTTAATATCCTCTCTTTATCTTTAATTTTTGTCATTTTGATTACAATGTGTTGTGGTGTATTCCTCTGGGTTAATTCTGCATGGGACGCTGCACTTCCTAGACTTGGGTGATTGTTTCCATCCCCAGGATAGGGAAATTTACAGCTATTATCTCTTCAAATAGTTTCTGAGGCCCGTTCTCTTTCTCTTCACCTTCTAGGATCCCTATAATGCAAATATTAGCATGCTTCATGTTGTCTCAGAGGTCTCTTAAACTGTCCTCATTTCTTTCCATTCTTTTTTATTTCTATTCAACAGCAGTGATTTCCACTACTCTGTCTTCCATCTCACTGATCTGTCCTTCTGCCTCATTTAGTCTACTCTTGATTCCTTCTAGTGTATTTTTCATTTCAGTTATTCTTCAATTTTGTTGTTGTTGTTGTTGTTGTTTGTTTTTTTGTGGCCACACTGTGCAGCATGCGGGAATCTTCATTCCCTGACCAGGGGTTGAACCCATGCCCTCTGCATTGGGAGCACACAGTCTTAACCACTGGACCACCAGGGAAGTCCTGTATTTTACAATTCTGTTTCGTTCTTTATATTTTCTAACTCTTTGTTAAAAACTTCTAATTTCTTGCTCTATGCATCCATTCTCCTCCCAAGTTCTTTGATCATATTTATGATCATTACTGTCAACTCTTTCTCAGGGAGACTGCCTATTTCCATGTCACTTTGTTCTTCTTTTGTGGTTTAATCTTATTCCTTTGTCTGAAACATATTACTCTGTCACCTAATTTTGTGTAAATTGCTATTTGTATTTTTATGTATGTGGTAGGTTGGTTACATTTCTTGACCATGGAGAAGAGGCCCTCTATAGGAAACATTCTATGCATCCCAGGAGTGCACTTCCCTCTCGACACCCAAGGTCCAGGAGCCAGCTGGTCCCAGGATAGTGTCTGGCCTGCATTTGGGTGGAGCTGGGTTTTGGTCCTCTGGTGGGCAGGGCTGTATTTAGGGGCATACCTAGATGTGGCTGTGAGCTTAGGAAGTCTTTAGGTAGCCTGACTGCTGATTGGTGGGGCTGTGTTCCCACCCAGTTTGTTGTTTGGTCTGAGGCATCCCAGCACTGGAGCCTGCAGGCTGTTGGGTGGGGTCAGGTCTTGGTGCCAAAATGCCAGCCTCCTAGAGAGCTCACTTGCTGATGAATGCTCCATGATATATCCACCACCAGTGTCTATGACCCTGGAGTGGGCCACAGCCACCCCTTACCTCCCCAGGAGACCCTCCAAAACCAACAGGTAGGTCTGGCCCAGGGTCCCATCAAATTACTGCTTTTTCCCTTAGTCCTGGTGTGTGTGAGCCTTTGTGTGTGCCCTTTAAGAGTGAAGTCTTTATTCCCCCCAAGCCTGTGGAGCTCCTGCAATCAAGCCCACTGGCCTTCAAAACTAAATGCTCTGGGGGCTCCTCTTCCTGGTGCCAGGCCCCTAGATAGGGGGGACTCACATGGGGCTCAGAACTCTCCTGTGGGAGAACCTCTGTAATATAGTTATTCTCCAGTTTGTGGGTCACCCACCAGTGGTATGGGATTTGATGATATCACGAGTCTGCCCCTCCTATAAGTCTTGTTGTGTTTCCGTCTTTATGTCTTTAGTTGTAGAGGGTGGTTGTTCTGCAGATTGTTGTGATTTTGGTGTTCTCATGTTGTGATTTTGGTGTTCTCTTATCTCAGGAGATAAGCTTAAGGTCCTTCTACTTTGCCCTCTTACTTTTAACCTATATGTGTCTTTATATTTAAAGTGGGTTTCTTGTAGACAACATTTAGTTGGGTCTTGTGTTTTGATCCACTCTGACAATCTTTGTCTTTTAATGAGTGTATTTAGACCATTGATGTTTAAAATGATTATTGATGTAGTAGCTTAATATCTACCATATTTGTCACTGTTTTCTATTTGTTGCTCATGTTCTTTTCTCCCATTTTTGTCTTCCATATATTTTCTGGCTTTTGTAGTTTTTTGCGTTTTGCAATTTTAATTGAACATTTTATATAATTCTACTTTCTTTCCTGTCTTAGCATATCAGTTATACTTCTTATTTATTTTTTTTAGTTGTTACCCTAAAGTTTGCAATGTATTTTTATAGCTAATCCACCTTTACTTTCAAATAATACTATAACTCTTCCCAGTTACTGCAAGTACCTTATAATCACAAAAAATCCTGTTGTCTTTGTCCCTTGTATCACTCCTGTCGTTCATTGCATTTATACATATAAGCATATGTAGGCATTTATAAGCACACACACATGTGCATACCTAATTGGTTACATTGTTGCCATTGTTATTTTGAACAAACAAATCCATTATCTGTTAGATCCATTAAGAATAAGAAAAATAGAACTTATTTTACCCTTAGTTATTCTCCAGTGTACTTCTTCTCTTTATGTATATCTAAGTTTCTGACTTAATTTTTCAGAGAAGGAAAATTGTTTTCTTTTAACATTTGGCATACAGGGGAATGATGCCAATAATATGTGGAATTCGGCTTGGATTCTTTTCCCCTAAACAAGTTCGAACCTGTTATTGTTTTGGAGAGATCAGGGGCAAGCTTTTTCACAACTAAAGAGAAAGCGTTAGTAGTATAAGAAAAATGCTGAATATTCTGTAAAAGTAACCTATAATACAATAAGGTGCTGGTTTATTGGCACCTTAACAATTTTAACAAAAAATTGCTGTATATTCTACTATATTAAAAGATCTGAGGAAGTTGCAAGTTTTGTTGAAGAAGTTGTAAAGATAGCCTTTATCAATTTCTTTTTAATACAAAGGAACTATCACCAGATGATATTTTTAATTTTTATTAAACTGGTCTCTATTAGAAGTGAATGTCTTCAAGGACCCACATCAAAGGAAAAAACGAGCTCCAGGAAATGAAGCTTTAAAGGATGGACTGACTGACTCTTAATACAAATGCCAGTAGAAACTCAACTGTACTCATATTTTTATACGGCTTGTTATTGTTTTGTTAGGACTCCATAGTCCTTAATTCCATAGATTTTGAGTCCTCTCACTCCAATTCTACTTTTTCCATAGGTTTAGCTCTTTTTATTTTACAGAACATGGAGTTATTTAGGAATGCATATATGCTGTTATAGCAGAAATGCCTGCACTCAATTCTGAGTTAGTGGTAGCCACCTTTTTGAGTAACAAGGGTAGTCTAATCCTCTTTTATCTCATTTATTTTCAGTGCTCATCATAGTGGCTGGCAGGGCTATCCCAAGCCCTTTTGTGTGCAGTAGAAAAAAATGCTCCTTCCTCTGAGTAGGTTTAGGTTTTTAATTGCAGAGCTTGGAGTACAAAACTCTTGCTGAATTAGTCCTGCTTGCCCTTTCAGCCAGGCCTTTATGCAGTGTATAGTTTGGAAGCACTATAACATGTCCTGGCTTCCTGAACAAAAGAGTCATGCACACATATAAACACATGCATGTACACACACACACACACACACACACACACACATACACATACACACAGTGCTTGTTGAACTGATGATGTGCATGACTTCACACTGTTTTTTAGCAAATATATTTTGATTAGTTTAGAAATCATTTATTTCCTTTATTTGTATGTCCCTAATTGTTAATTTTGATGTTATGTGAGGATTTTAAAAATACAGGTAAGACAATTTAACAGACTATTAACTTTCAAAATTCTTTTCATACAAGAGAAAGGGGGGAGTGGTATTGATAGAATGTATAAATATTCCCCAGCCTCTCCATTTTTTCTTTCTCTCTTCCTTTCTTTGAAGGGAAGGGGGTGATAGATGGTAGGAGAGCAAGACCAACTATGCCAATCTAATGTATAAATTCTTTAAACTAATACAAAAAATTTCAGTTTAGTTAGATGACAAATTGGGTTTTGCCAGATTTCTAGGCAGAATTGCACAATATATTAAGATTGTGACTCAAAGCCACATTCAACAGGTGGAGTAAAAGTCCTCTCTTTCGGTTCCAGATGTGGTTCCTTATATGCGGTGACCTATAAACCCAGAGACAACTTTTCTAATGCTTTTACCTTGTTTCTTGTATGTATGTTGAAGTAGGGACAGGAAAGCTACAATAAAACTCCTACTGGAAAGAGAGAAGGATGGGATACACATGAAAGTTCCTAGTCCTTACAATAATTAATAAAACTTCTTGCTTTGGAAGTAGAGTAAGGTCTTGATAGGATCCTAATTCTGCTTTCTGAGAGAAGTTCCTTTGTCCTTTGTTTTCCATAGTCCCTGACTTTGCTTTTTTAGGAATTATTCCTTAATCGGAAATGGGTGTTGGAGAACATACCCTTATTTGAGGCTGCCCTGGATTCTCACCCTGTGTTCTGTCAGTGCAAACTTGGGCTCCCTGGGTAGAGCATGCTAGACTTGCGGTATTTTTTGCTAATAGAGTTGCCTCAAAAATGTAAGTTTCAATTCTGTTTGCCTCCAGTCAGCTATGTGTGAAAATACCAGTACCAAAGATCTCACTTGCTCATAATTGCTAAGCCTACAAACTAGTTACTTTACTAGTTATTTTCCTCAGAGCATCCAACTCTCCCTTAACTTAATAACTGATACCTTGTGGCCACCTGAAACAGTACATTTGGGTAGGGGTTAATCTGACTTTTGCTCCTAGGCAGGCTCTCGTTATGTGGCTTAGAACTCTTAAGAGAAATTGTTGGAATACATTTTTGTGTGTTAGCTGTAGAGAAGCAACTGGCTTTTCTATTCCTTCAATGTACCCTGTATTATTGGATTATCCATTAAGTTAGAAGTAGGCTATAGTCAGAGAGCCTTCCTAAGCAGAGTTGTATTCTTTTTTTTCTCTGCTTGTAAATGAACTAATTCTTGCCTAAATTCATTCATTTATCAGGCTTAAAACAACAAGTAGTAGTCAATTCATTACAACATTATGACTTTTTCTAGCTGCTTCTGCTAGAACTATAGTCTTGGTAGGCACTTGGTTTCTCTTTTAAATGGTCATATTTTGCTAGTATAGTATATATAGTATAGTGTAGTATAGAAAGGATCACCAACATATGTCTCTTTCCTATCTGCTTTCTGTCCTACCTCTAAGTTAATAGAAATGCTTTGGATTTATCTTATAACCCACTCTGTTGTTCCTAAGAATTTCTATAACATTTAGCATAAAGGCTAAGTTGTAAAAAAGAGACTTAAAACTATAGTGGCTCAAACATAAATTAACTGTTTTTCTTATAGAACAGTTGAAAGGTAGATAGATGTGTGATATAAGATGGATAAACAACTCTGCTTTCATGAAATAGTCCAGGAACACCCAAAAAAGGAATCCATGAAGCACTTTCAATTTTTGTTGTTGTTGTTGTTGTTAAGATTCTGGTCTTAAACTGCAACTGTAGTTTTTTTTTTAAAGGCAGTGAAATTTTGAATAGGAAATATTTGAAACAAAATAGAAACATTTTAGAGATATCACACACACACACAAACACATATAAAAGTTCTTTGATTTCTAACCATAATGGAGTGGAGTCACTGGTGCTGTTCTTTCTCTTTGGCTGTAAATATCTAGACAAAAATATATGAAACAGTCATTATTTTCAGAAAATGGCAGCAGAGGTCAGAGGTTCAGTGATTTCTGAGAAAAGAGAAACAGATGAAGTGAGCCCTGTGATTGCCCTGGTTTTCTGCCTGGAGGCACTTTCAGATATCTGGTGCAGGGAGAGGAAAGCCAAGTAGAGCACAATGGTCCTGCTTGATTGAAATAAAGATTAGATTGGGGGAGGATGAGATAGCTGGAATCCTTAGATCAGAATACTAAAGAGTAGGGACCTATGTATGCAAAGAAAGAGCATCATAAATCTTCATGTCGCCTTGAGACCTTTGTTAAATACTAAGCTCTGAGTGTGTAGGTGAAACTCCATAAGGGCACACAAAAAGTTATTAGGCAATGTAATCTGAACAACTTCCAATGCTCATACAAGGTTAAGAGATGTTTGAGTTCTGAATAAGCAGTGGAGAGACTTTGTTGAACATCTAGAGTATTCAGTAGAGAACCCAGATTGGTCACACCTCAAAGAGTAAGGCTGAGTCTGACTTGATGACTAATGGCTACTCTATACGTGCTCTAACAAATCTTAGAAGGAATCTGAAAAGAATGAAGTTGAACATTAAGTAATTTAATAACCTATTGAAATAAAATTTATCACTCTTTAAAGGAAGACCATAAAATCCAGAAATTCAACAATATCATATTCATAGTGTCCATAATAAATGTGTATGTGTTTACATACATACATACATATATGTATACATACACACAAACTACTAGACATACAAAGGAGGAGAAAAATCATCAATAGAAAAAGACAGGAATGACAGAGATGAGATTAGTTGGCAAAGACTTTAAAATATCTCAAATATAGTAAGTATGCTCAAGGACTTAAAAGGAAAAATCATAAAACTACAGATCTAAGAATCCCAATAAATCACAAGCAGGATTACAAACAAAACCACACCATGGTGTATTGTAGTCAAATCACCAAGTTCTAGTGATACAGAAAAAAATCTTAAAAGCATTAAGAGGAGGAAGAAAAATTTTTATATAGGGGAGCAAAGAAAAAAAATGACTGCTGACTTATCATCAGAAGGTAAGCAAACTAGAAAACAGTGGAATGATATATTTAAAGAGCTGAAAGGAAAAAAAAAATTAACCTAAAATTATTTTTAAAAACAAAAGCAAAATAATATTTCCAAATAAGCAAAGTGAGAAAATTTCCTGTCAGTATACCTATATTATAAGAAATCTTAAAATGATCTTCAGGCTGAAAGAAAATAATACTGAGTGAAAATTCAGTTCTGCACAACGGAAAGAAGAAGTAGTAGGAAATGGCAAATATTTATGTCTAAAAATATATGGAAATTAAACTCTACATTTCCAAGTAATGCTTAGATCAAAGAATAAATCACAAGAGAATCTATAAAGTGTTCTTAATGGAATGATAATGAAAATACAGCATATCAAATTTTGTGGGATGCAATGCTTACATGAAAATGTATGGTTATAAATGCTTATATTAGAAAAGAAGGAAGGTGTAAAGTTTATGGCATAAGCCTCCCTCTTAAGAAGCTGCAAAAAATGAGCAACTTAAATCCAAAGCAAGAAGGAAAAACTGATAAAAAGTGAAATCAATGAATATAAAACACAAAAGCAACAGAGAAAAATCAGTGAAACCAAAGCTGGTTCTTTGAAAAGATTAAGTTGATAAATATCCAGCTAGATCGATCAGGAAAATAATTACCAATAACAGGGAAGAAAAGCATCACTGTAGATATTATAGGCATTAATAGAATAATCAGGGAATAGTATGAGCAATTTCATGCCAGTAAGTTCAATAACTTAGATGGACTAAGTGCTTGAAAGACACAAATTACCAAAACTGACAGAAGAAGAAATAGAAAACTTGAAAAACCTTATGTCAATTAGATAAATTAATAATTAAAAACTCCCTATAGGAAACTCCAAGCCAAGATGGCTTCACTGATTAATTTTATTGAAACTTAAGTAGTAAACAATTACAATCTTATACAGACTCCTTCAAAAAATAGAGGAGGGAACACTTCTTGACTCATTTTATGAGGTCAGCATTAGCTTGATTTTAAAATCAGATAAAGACATTACAGGAAAATAGATCAATATCTCTTTTGACTGTAGATGCAAAATATCCCTAATGAAATAGCAAACAGAATCTAGCAAAACATATTACAAAATGCATCATGACCAAAGGGGTTTATGCCAGAAAGCAAGGTTGATTTTAACATTTAAAACCAATCAAAGAAAAAAGGAGAAACAGCATATGATAATTTCCAGAGATACCAAAAATCTATTTGACAAAATTCGAACCTACTCATGATAAAAATTCACGACAAACCCAGAATAGACAGAAACTTCTTCAATCTGATGAAGGACATTTATAAAAAGTATACAGCTAACATTACATTTAACAATGAAAGACTGAATGCTTTCTCTGTAAGATTAGGAAGAAGGTAAGGATGTCCATTCACACAGCTTATAATTAATGTTATACTGGAATTCATAGCCAGTGCAGTAAGATAAGAAAAATAATAAAAGGAATCCAGATTAAAAATAAATCAAACTGCTTTATTTGCAGTTGACATGATAATATACCTAGAAAATCCTAAGGACTTTGCTATGAGGAAGATACTAAAACTCCTAAGTGAATTTAACAAGGTCAAAGTATATAAGGTCACCACATAAAAATCAACTGTATTTTTATATACTATCATCCAAACAATTTATGAATGCTATATACTAGCTTCCATAAACATGAAATACATAGAGATAAATTTTTTAAACTCTATAAAACATAGCTGAGAGAAATTACCAGTACATAAATACACAGAGAAATAATACCTTATACATTGATTAGGAGATTCAGTGTTGTGTTAATTCTCAACCAATAGATCCATGGATGCAATGAAATCCTTATCAAAATGCTGCTCTTTTTTTTTAAGAGATTGACAAGCTGATTCTCAAATTTAGAATTGTCAAAACAATATTGAGAAATAACAAAGTTGAAGAATTTACTGGATTTTAAGAATTACTCTAAACTACAATAATAGTGTCGTATTGGGTCATGGTGTTGACATAGGTAGGTAGATAGATGATAGACAGATATCCTAAGTGCTCTCTGTGTGTATGTAAGTGTATATACAACATGTAGTATTCATATAGATAGTCTTTTATCTATTCAAGGATAGTTTTGGTTTTTTTTTCTATTAAAGGATTATAGAATCTTTTCAACAAATGGTTCAGGAACTAGATATCCTATAGAAAATAATGAATCTGGACCCTTACCTGGACCAATACACAGAGCTTGACTTGAATTGGATTATAGATCTAAAAGTAAAAACACTAAAACTTTTTGATATTTTAGAAACATGAATAAATCTATGAATTCATGTTAAGCAAATATTTCTTAGCACATAAAAAGAACTATCTATAAAAGGGAGGTTTGAAAAATTGGGCTTCATCAAAATTAGAATCTTTTGCTGCTCAAAAGACACCTTTAGGAAAATGAAAGGCCAGCTACAGATTGGGAGCTATAAGTATTTCCAATACATACAGTCTGACAGTCTTATATGAACAGGAAGGTAGCCAATTAAATATGAGCAAAAGATTTAAAAAGACACTTCATTAAAGGAAGTCATAATCCCTTGGGAAGCATATGAAAACATGTTCCACATCAGGAATTGGAAAACTATGGCCCATGGACCAAATCTGGCCTATTGTCTGTTTTTGTAGACAAAGTTTTATTGAAACGTCATTACACCCATTCATTTATGACTGCTCTCATGCTATAACAGGAGAGTTGAGTAGTTATTAAAGAGACGCTGTGGCCACAAAACAAATATTTCCTGTCTGCCTCCTTACAGAAAAATTTGCTATCCCCTGGTCTAAAGGAATCAAATTCCAGGGAAGACTAAGCTCTTCCTAGGTGAGCAAACACCAGTGGAGAAGTTTGGCCTAATTTAATGTAATTTTCCCCAGGATAAAACTTATTTTTCTTGGAATTATAATTTTTTACAGTTGGATCTTATTTTTTAAATCATAGTTAATTCATTTTTATTACTAAGCTAACAAACTCTATTAAAGGCAAAATTATACAAGTTTTTCTTTAAGTTTTGGTAACTTAAGGTGTAATATTAGAAAGTTCTATCTTATTCTGAGGAACAAACTACACTTCAAGGTTAAAACAGTGATGTAGAGAGAACAAAACAAACAAAACAACAACAAGACAGTGATGTAGATTCATGATGTTGACCAGAAGTTAGTACGAAGAGAAATTGTGCTGAAAACCACTTGGTTTAAACAGCCTGTACTTATTTCCGTCAGTAAGTTAAGTTGTGACTGCAAACAAGTAAGGATGAGGATTGAAGGCATGTGCTGCCTTTCTGAGGACTGACTAGTCTCACTGCCCAGGTGGTATCCACTCATGGATGTATTTGCCCTGATCTTCACTAGAAGTAGGGGCTCCTATTTCCAGTGCAGATCAGGGCATGTGTTGGTCTTTGATCAGTTCAACACACTGCAGAGAGATGTAGGGAGTAAATCTTAGTGGCCTGGAAGGCCAGGCTTATATGCTAACTGAGGAGTCTAGACATTCTGGGTTTGCCTCACATTCTTATTAGTTTGTTGTTGCATCAGCTGTGTTCTGATTGGTTACACTCTAAGATATAAGCCATTACATCATTGGTTATATAAATTGTTTACATAAAACGTTTTGTGTTTGAGGTACAACAGGTGTCGATCTCCTTTGAATGAGCCATATACTTATCTGTAACATGTTTACAACCATAGTTAGTTTTTAGAAAGACATTTTTTCAAGCAAGAGAACATTTTTGATGGAAAAGATTGGTTACCATTTATAAGCGTAGCAAACAGATTTTACTCCTGTTAAAATGTAGAATAAGGTATCCTTTACAGAAAATTCATTTCACTTATTACAAAGCCCCAGTATTATTTAGTTTACTTAAATTAAATCTGATATTACTACTTTTTCTATGTTAGGATAATTTAATGTCACATATGAACATAAAAATGATTTTTGTAAATTTAGTTTCAGTATCAGTATTTGTACTAGAAGTACAATAACATTAACTCCATAAACTTTTATTTTTCTCTATTTCCATGAGCTAATAATCAGTTTGACAACCCAGCAAAGTGGCATGTTATAGGGAAATTTTCTGACTGGGGCAAAATTTAATGAAACAATGTTTAAGGTCATCTTTGATTTCTGCATGCTTACTTCCACCTCATACTTCTTCAAGTCCTATCTACTTTAAAATCAACCTTGAGTCCATCCTCTTATCTTCATCTCTTTATCTCCCCCCCCATTTCCAGTCCAGGCCATTTTCATCTTTTATTCATTGTTTTAGTCACAGTAAGCTCTAGAGTAACACATTAACCTTCTAATCTCAGTAATTTTGCACAGCAAAGGTTTACTGTGGCTTACGTAAAGTCCAGTGTGGTTTGAGCTGTGATCCTCTTCCATCTTGTAGCTATAATATCTGCACAGTGGCTTTGAAGTTGGTCAGATGGACTAGAAATGACTTTATCACTTTTGCTCACAGCCTGTTGGTCAGAGCTAGTCACATGGCTCCAACTTAAGTGCAGTGAAGGCTGGGAAATGTAGGATAGCACATGAAATATTTAGAGATCACAATTATCTGTACCACATTTAGGTTATTATAGTTGCATCCTAATTGGTTTCCTTATTTACTCTTATGTTCCACTACAATGCTTTCTTTACCTAGTAGCTAGAGTGCTTGGAAAAAAAAAATTTTGTTACTATCTCGCCAATAACTTCCTTTTTGCATAAAATCCAACACTTTGCCCTCACCTGTGCAACTACTGCATGATATGGTCCTTGCCTTCTTCATTAATTTCATGATTGGCAGTTAGTATTGTTATAACTGTGAATAGTGTATTTTGAATAGGCATTTTAAATTTTGTCCATAGTTATGAAAATGTGATTTAAAATAGTGTCACATTTACAAAATCACAATAATAACTATAAACTGAATAATAATACCAAGAGAAGTCCTAATTTATATGGCAGTCTCTGCAGTCACATTGTAGGTAATTAGAATCTGAAAAAACAAAGCCTTTTGAGAACATTGACATAAAATCTGTTATAATGAATAAATTCTGTGTAGTAGAGTTACAATAATTCTGTTTCTCTGACGACAAATGATCTCAGCATAAATGTTTTCTTTGGCTAAAGTTTATATGAAAGATATTTCATTATGGTTAAATGTGTAAAAATTAATAAAGTTTATTTTTTAGAGCAGTTTTAGGTTTACAACAAAATTGAGTGGAAAATACAGAGTTCCTATATGTCCCCTGTCCCTACACAGATATTACTTCCCTCACTATCAACATACTGCACAAAGGCAGTGAATTTGTAACAATCTATAAACCTACAGTGACACATCATTATCACTCAAAGTCCATAGTTTACATTAGGTAGGGTTCACTTTCAGCGTTGTGCATTCTATGAGTTTTGACAATAAATGCAATTTTTAGACAAGTTTTTCATGAAGTTTGTGTTTTGCCATTAAGTAGTTACTTCCCTTCAGTTGTACTTTCAATTTCTTCTGTTAGGCCTTCTTCAGTTTCTTCCTTGGCAGTATGAAGCTCCTAATTAATTATCCCAAACACCACACACACACAAACTCTCTCTCTGTCTCTCTCTCTCTCTCTCTCTCTCTCTGTGTGTGTGTGTGTGTGTGTGTCTGTCTCTCTCTCCCTCTCCTCCCCCCCTCACTCTGATTGTTTTCTAGTTGGAGTGGTTGAAATATTTTCTTAAGGTAATTAATTTGTAATCTCACAAACTGTGGATTAGAGCAGTGCCCTTGCCAAAAGATAGAGGAGCTAATTAAGGTTCAACCCTTATTTTCAAATGTGCATGAAAGAAAGCCTGTATATAAATTCTTTCTCATCTCTGAGCTGTGAATCCTAGGAATAAAGTTTTTAACAAGCTGTTTATCTTAATAAACATCTCAGGATTTATATATTTGATATGTTTATTGAAATGTAGCAGAGCATTCATATTTTTGATAATTTTTGACATTAAAAAATTGATTCCTGTTCTAGCAAATGAAAATTACATTTAGTAAAATTGAGTACTCTATGGTTTGTTACATGGATTTAGATCTAGCACAGTTCAAATGACTTGTCTTATACTTGACATCTACTTACATATAAAAGGCTCAAGTAACAGTTTTTACATGGTGTTAGTATTGTCATTCTTGTTTCTTTTCCTTTGCTGGCCTACTTCTGTTTCAGCCCTTGACCATTAATAAAGTATTAAATAGCAAGGAGATTATCCTACTACTGGGTACACAATATTGAATAAAAACAGGTGTTTGTGGGATAGAAAGATAAGGAAATCAAATCTTTGAGAAGTTGATATACCATTCTTCTTTCATATAATTAGATGTTTTATAAAGTAATTTGGGATTGTATGACAAGAGTCAAGGAAGCTATTAAGCAATCTCTGTGAAAACTTGATTGTCTTTGTGCTTTGACTAACTGTGTTTGTCTTGTTCACAGTAACTGTAGTACTGAATGGAAGTGGCTTGTAGACAGAGCAAGAGTTGGCAGCCGTTGGACGTGGCTTCAAGCCCAGATTTCAGAGCTAGAATACAAAATCCAACAACTAACGGATGTTCACAGGCAGATTCGTGCCTCCAAGGTATCGTGTGTGCTCTTCTATTTAAAAAAATATTGTTAGTTTTAGTTTCTTCTCATCTCTCCACACAAAATAATTGTTATTAGGCTTTATAAAAATGTAGTTAATGTTAAGATTTCTGATATATTAATTCTGTAAGTTGAAACTATTTTTGTAACTTATCACAAACATTTTATCATATTGAGCAGTTAAGAATTTCTTTATTGGATTTCAGTTAATAGAAATGATAAACATTTTTTATAAACCTCTACTTTGTTGGAATTTATTTTAATATATGTGAGAAATTCTGAGTGTATCTTATTGGAATCTCTTTAGAGTTTTTTGTTGTTTTAAGAAAAATTATAAACACATAAAAATGTTCTAGAAAGCAATATAATGAATACCTGTGTACCCACCCTCAAATTTATCAAATATTAAATTTTTATTAATTTGGGTTTTGTTTTTAGAATAATAAAGCATTACCTTACAATTGAAGTACTTGTATAATCCTTCCTGATCCCATTCCCTTTCCCTATGCCACTGATACCAACATATTTTAAAAGATTTTAATTTTATATTGGTGTAAAGTTGACTAACAATGCTGTGTTAGTTTCAGGTGTATAACAAAGTGATTCAGTTATATATATACATGTATCTATTCTTTTTCAAATTCATTTCCCGTTTAGGTTATTATAGAGTATTAAGTAGAGTTCCCTGTGCTATACAGTAGGTCCTTGTTGGTTATATATTTTAAATATAGCAGTGTGTACATGTCATTCCCAAACTCCCAATCTATTCCTCCCCCTCCCCCTTCCCCCCTGGTAACCATAAGTTTGCTCTCTAAGTCTGTTTCTGTTTTGTAAATAGGTTTATTTGTATCTTTTTTTTTTTTTTTAGATTCCTCATATAAGCGATATCATAGGATATTTGTCTTTCTCTGTCTGACTCACTTCACTTAGTATGGTAATCTCCAAGTTCATCCATGTTGCTGCAAATGGCATTATTTCATTCTTTTTAATGGCTGAGTAATATTCCATCATATATATGTTCCACATCTTTATCCATGGCTCTGTTGGTGGACATTTTGGTTGCTTCCATGTCTTGACCATTGTAAACAGTGCTGCAATGAACACTGGGGTGCATGTGTACTTTTGGATTATGGTTTTCTCCAGATATATGCCCAGGAGTGCGATTGCTGGATCATATAGTAGTTCTATTTTTAGTTTTTTAAGAAACCTCCATGCTGTTCCGTGAAGTTTATGTTTGTTCTTATTGCCATTTTGTTGTTTTGGATTTGTTTTTGTAGGTGTTTTTCCTCCCCTTCAACTTTTTTTCTCTTTTCTTGTGATTTAATGACTGACTTTAGTGTTGTGTTTGGATTCGTTTTTCTTTTTTCTGAGTGTATCTATTGTAGATTTTCAGTTTGCAATTCCCATGAGATTTTGATATAGCAATCTGTATATAACCAAGATTGTTTTAACTTGCTGGTCTTTTAATTTCAAATGCATTTCCAATATCCTGCATTTGTGCTCTCCTCTTACAGTTGCTGGTTTTGATTTGTGTGCAGGTAATTTCCCACCTTTACTGTATGTTTGCCTTTATCAGTGAGCTTTTCCATTCGTAATTTTCTTGTTCCTAGTTGCAGCCTTTTCTTTTCCACTTAGAGAAATTCCTTTAGCATTTGTTGCAAAGCTGATCTGGTGGTGCTGAATTCTCTTAGCTTTTGCTTATCTGTAAAGTTTTTGATTTCTCCACTGAATCTGAATGAGAGCCTTGCTGGGTAGAGTATTCTTGGTTGTAGGTTCTTCCCTTCATCACTTTATATATATCATTCTACTCCCTTCTGGCCTGCAGAGTTTCTGCTGAGAAATCAGCTGATAACCTTATGGGAGTTTCCTTGTAAGTTATTTGTTGCTTTTCCCTTGTTGCTTTTAATATTTTTTCTTTGTCTTTAATTTTTGTCAGTTTGATTATTATGTGTATCAGCATTTTCCTCCTTGGGACTCTCTGTGCTTCCTGGACTTGGGTGACGCTTTCCTTTCCCATGTTAGGGAAGTCCTCTTTTCTTTTCACTCTTTTTTTCTTTATTCTGTTCTGCAGCTGTGATTTCCACCATTCTGTCTTCCAGTTCACTTATCTGCTCTTCCATCTCAGTTATTCTGCTATTGATTCCTTCTAGTGTATTTTTCATGTCATTTATTGTATTGTTCATCTCTGTTTGTTTGTTCTTTAGTTCTTCTAGGTCTTTGTTAAACATTTCTTGTATCTTCTCGATCTTTGCCTCCATCCTTTTTCCAAGATCCTGGATCGTCTTCATTATCATTATTCTGGACTTTTTTTCCAGAAGGTTGCTTATCTCCACTTCATTCAGTTGTTTTCTCTGGGGTTTTATGTTGTTCCTTCATCTGAGACATAATCCTCTGCCGTCACATTTTGTGTAACTTTCTGTGATTGCGGTTTCCATTCTTCAGGCTGCAGGTTTGTAGTTCTTGCTTCTGCTGCCTGCCCCCTGGTGGATGAGGCTGTCTAAGAAGCTTGTGTAGGCTTCCTGATGGGAGAGACTGGTAGCTGCCCACTGGTGGGTGGAGCTGGGTCTTGTCCCTCTGGTGGGCAGGGCTGTGTCAGGGGCTGTGTTTATTGGGCAGCTGTTTACCCAGGAAAACTTTAAACATCCTGTCTGCTGATGGGTGGAGCTGTGTTCCCCTCCTGTTGGTTGTTTGGTCTGAGGCATCCCAGAACTGGAGGTTCCAGGCTGTTGGGTGGGTCCTCGTCTTGGTGAGAAAATTGTGGCCTCCAGAAGGGCTCGTGCCAATGAGTACTCCCCAAAACTGCTGCCGCCAGCATCCTTATCACTGCAGTGAGCCACAGCTGCCCCCCACCTCTGCAGGAGACCCTCCAATACTAGCAGGTAAGTCTGGCCCAGTCTCTTATGAAGTCACTGCTTTTTTCCCCTGGGTCCTAGTGTGCTTGAGGCCCTGTGTGCACCCTCCAAGAGTAGAGTTTCTGTTTCCCCCAGTCCTGTGGCATTTCTATGATCAAACCCTGCTGGCATTCAAAGCCAGATTCTCTGGGGGATCCTCCTCCCATTGCCAGACCGCTAGGCTGGGGAGCTAGATGTGGGACTCAGAACTTTCACTCCTGTGGGAGAACTTCAGTGGTATAATTATTTTCCTATTTGTGGGTAGCCCACCTGGTGTGTATGGGATTTGATTTTATCATGATTGCTCCCCTCCTACTGTCTCCTTGTGCCTTCTTCTTTGTCTTTGGGTGTAGGGTATCTTTTTTGATAGGTTCCAGCATTTTTTTGTCAGTGGTTGTTCAGCAGTTAATTGTGATTTTCGTGTTTCCATAAGAAGGGGTGAGCTCAGATTGTTCTACTCAGCCATCTTGTCTTCTCCTCCTCCCTGACTCCAACATATATTGATAGGTACTATTTTTATGAATATTTATTGGTCCATAGGTATTTATCTGTATCTATAAATAAAATTTGTTTTTCATGCCTTTAAATTCTATATAAGTTATATTTATACTACAAACTCTTTTGCAACTTGCTTGTTTTTGCTCAGCATAATTTTTATACATATTTATACTTCCTGTATGGCATTTACTTGTATGAATGGAATGGAATTTTATAAATACAATGGATGTTTATCTCTTCTCCTATTTTCTATTAATAGACATGTACATTGTTTCAGTCTTTATGCCAGTAAAAACAATACATCAGTGACTGTCTTTCATGTGTTTTTTGGTGAACCTATGGAGAGCTTTTCTTGGGTATATGCCTAAAAGTGGAAATACTTGATCTTAGGCATGGCTGTATATGCTTTCCTATACCACTTATGTGATTGGGTAATCAATATTCCCACTGGCAGTGCGTGAGAGCTCCTGGTTTTCCACATCCTTGTGAACTTTTTGAATTTTTTGGTCTCTTAACTTTTGCAGTGTAATAAGAGTGAAATATTATTACTGTTTTAATTTAATTGTTCCCAAATATAATGAGATTGGGCCTCAGTGTAATTGACCATCAAATTTTGTTGTTTTATTTTTTAGATTGCACATATAAGTGATATCAAACAGTATTTGTCTTTCTCCGTGTGACTTATTTCACTTAGTCTAACATCCTCCAAGTCCATCCGTGTTTTTGCAAGTGGCAAAATTTTATTCTGTTTTATGGATAAGTAGTATTCCATTGTGTGTTTGTGTATGTATGTGTGTGTGTGTGTGTATCTCACATCTTCTTTATCCATTCATCTGTTGATGGACACTTAGTTTGCTTCCATTCTTGGCAATTGTAAACAATGCTGCTATGAACATTGGGGTGTATGTATCTTTTTGAATTAATTTTTTTTTCAGATATATATGCAGGAGTGGAATTCCTGGGTCATATGGTAGTTCTATTTTTAGTTTTTTGAGAAATCTTCATAATGTTTTCTACAGTGCCTGCACCAAAAATACGTACATATACATTCCCACCAAAAATGTACGAGGGTTCCCTTTTCTCCACATCCTTGCCAACATTTATTATTTGTGTTCTTTTTTTTTTTTTTTTTTTTTTTTTGCAGTACGCGGGCCTCTCACTGTTGTGGCCTCTCCCACTGCGGAGCACAGGCTCCGGACGTGCAGGCTCAGTGGTCATGGCTTATGGGCCCAGCCGCTCCACGGCATGTGGGATCTTCCCAGACTGGGGCACGAACCCGCGTCTCTTGCATCGGCAGGCAGACTCTAAACCACTGCGCCACCAGGGAAGCCCTATTTGTGTTCTTTTTGATGATGGCCATTCAGACAGGTGTGAGGTGATATCTCATTGTGGTTTTAATTTACATTCTCTGATGATTAACTGTGTTGAACATTTCTTCATGTGCCTATTGGCCACATGTAAGTCTTCTTTGGAAAATTTTCTCTTTAGGTCTTCTGCCCATTTTTTGATTGGGTTGTTTGGGGTTTTTTGCTGTTGAGTTGTATGAGCTGTTTATAAATTTTGGATATTAACCCCTTACTGGTCATATCATTTGCAAATATTTTCTCCCATTCAGTCGGTTGTCTTTTCATTTTGTTGATGGTTTCCTTTGCTGTACAAAAGACTGTAAGTTTAATTAGGTCCTATTTGTTTATTTTTGCTTTTATTTCCTTTGCTTTTGGAGACAGATCCAAAAAAATATTGCTACAATTTATTTCAAAGGGTGTTTTGCCTATGTTTTCTTCTAGGAGTTTTATGGTTTCCAGTCTTACATTTAAGTCTTTAATCCATTTTGAGTTTATTTTTGTATATGATGTTAGAGAATTTTCTAATATCATTCTTTTACATGTAGCTGTCTAGTTTTCCCAGTACCACTTACTAAAGAGCCTGTCTTTTCTCCACCGTATATTGTTGCCTCCTTTTTTATAGATTAATTGACCATAACTGCATGTATTTATTTGTGGGCTCTCTATTCTATTCCATTGATCTATGTGTCTATTTTTGTGCCAGTACCATACTGTTTTGATTACTGTAGCTTTGTAGTATAGTCTGAAGTGAGGGAGTGTCATTAATCTAGCTCTGTTACTCTTTTTCAAGATTGTTTTGGCTATTTGGGGTCTTTTTTATTTCCATACAAATTTTAAAAGTTTTCATTCTAGTTCTGTGAAAAATGCCCTTGGTATTGTATTTCGATAGGGATTGCATTGAATCTGTAGATTGTCCTGGATAGTATGGTCATTTTAACAATATTAATTCTTCTTCTTTTCTTTTCTTTCTTTCTTTTTTTTTTTTTTTTTTTGGCTGCACTGCATGGCATGCAGGATCTTAGTTCCCTGACCAGGGATTGAACCTGTGTCGCCTGCAGTGGGAGTGCAGATTCTTAATCTTAACCACTGGACTGCCAGAGAAGTCCCAAAATATTAATTCTTCTAATCCATAAACACCATATATCTTTCCATCTGTTTGTATTGTCTTCAGTTTCTTTCATCAGCATCTTATACTTTTCCAAGTACACCTCTTTTAACTCCTTAGGTAAATATATTCCTAGGTATTTTATTCTTTTTGATGTGATTGTAATTGGGATTGTTTCCTTGATTTCTTTTTCTGCTAGTTTGTTGTTAGTCTATAGAAATGGAACAGGTTTCTGTATATTAATTTTGTATCCTGCAACTTTACTGAATTCACTGATGAGCTCTGGTAGTTTTTTCATGGTATCTATAGGATTTTCTTAGTATCATGTCAACTGCAAACAGTGATAGTTTTACGCTTTCTTTCCAGTTTGGATTCCTTTTATTTCTTTTTCTTTCCTGCTTGCTATGGCTAGGACTTCCATACCATGCTGAATAAAAGTGGCAAGAGTGGGTGTCTTTGTCTTGCTCCTGATCTTAGAGGAAATGCTTTCAGCTTTTTACCACTGAGTGTGATGGGTTTGTCATATATGGCCTTTATTATGTTCAGGTATGTTCCCTCTATGCCCACTTTCTAGAGAGTATCATAAATGGATGTTGAATTTTGTTAAAAGCTTCTTCTGCATCTATTGAGATGACATTTGGTTTTTATTCTTCAATTTGTTATTGTGGTGTATCACATTGATTGATTTGCATATGTTGAAAGTCCTTGCAAAAATCTTGAGAAAAATCACACTTGATCATGGTATATGATCCTTTTAATGTATCCTTGGAGTTGGTTTCCTAATATTTTGTTGAGGATTTTGGTATCTATGTTCATTAGTGATATTGGCCTGTAATTTTCTTTTTTGTGTGATATCTTTGTCTGGTTTTGGTATCAGGGTGATGCTGGCCTTGTAGAAAGAGTTTAAAAGTGTTCCTTTCTCTACAATTTTTTGGAATTGTTTGAGAAGAATAGATGTTAACTCTTTTGTAAATGTTTGGTTGAATTCAGCTGTAAAGCCATCTGGTCTTGGACTTTTGCTTGTTGGGCACTTTTTTCTTTTCTTTTTAATTACTGATTCAGTATCATTACTGGTTATTGGTCTGTTCATATTTTCTGTTTCTTCCTGGTTCAGTTTTGGGAGATTGTACCTTTCTAAGAAGTTTTTTCATTTCTTCTAGGTTGTCCACTATATTTGTATATAGTTGTTTATTGTAGTCTCTTACAATTGTTTGTGTTTATGTACTCTTGGTTGTAACTTCTCCTTTTTCATTTCTGATTTTCCTGATTTGGGCCCTCTTTTTTTCTTGATGAGTATGGTTAACAGTTTATCAATTTTATCTTTTCAAATAACCATCTCTTAGTTTCATTGATCTTTTCTATTTTTGTTTTTGTATATATTTCATTTATGTCTGCCCTGCTCTTTGTGATTTCTTTCCTTCTACTAAGTTTAGGTTTTCTTTATTCTTTTCTTAGCTCTTTCAGGTGTGAGGTTAGGTAGTTTATTGGAAATTTTTCTTGTTTCATTAGGTAAGCTTGTATAGCTATGAACTTGTCTCTTAGAACTGCTTTTGCTGCATCCCTTAGATTTTGGATCATTGTATTTTTATTTTCATTTGTCTCCAGGTATTTTTTGATTTCCTCTTTGATTTCTTCAGTGATCCAGTGGTTGTTTAGTATCCTATTGTTTAGCTTCCATGTGTTTGTGTGTTTTTTTCTTGTAATTGATTTCTAGTCTTCTTGCATTGTGGTTGGGAAAGATGCTTCGTATGATTTCAATTTTGTTAAATTTACCACGGCTTGTTTTGTGGCCTAGCATGTTATCTATCCTGGAGAATGTTCCATGTGCACTTGAAAATAGTGTGTATTCTGTTGCTTTTGGATGGAATGTTCTGTCTATCTATCTATCTATCTATATTAAGTTTCTCTGGTCTAATATGTCATTTAAGGCTAGTGTTTCCTTATTGATTTTCTGTCTTGATGATTCGTCCACTTATATAAGTGGGATGTTAAAGTGTCCTACTATTATTGTGTTACTGTTGAGGTCTCCCTTTATGTTTGTTAGTATTTGCTTTATGTATTTAGTGCTACTATTTTGGGTGCATATATATTTATAATTGTTATATCTTCTTCTTGGATTGATCCCTTGATCATTATGTAATGTCCTTCTTTGTCTCTTGTAACAGTCTTTATTTTAAAGTCGACTTTGTCTGATATAAGTATTCCTACCCCAGCTTTTTTTGATGTCCAGTTGTATAGAATAATTTTTTTCTATGCCCTCACTTTCAGTATGTGTGTATCTTTAGATCTGAAGTGAGTGTCTTTTAGACAGCATATATACAGGTCTTCTTTTTGTATCCATTCAGCCACTCTGTGTCTTTTAGTTGGCCTTATAACTCTTATTTTCAGCTCATATTTAAGTATTACTTTGAGTGCATAGCATGTATTTAATTCTCTCATTGTTCTGTTTTTAATATGTTTTAATTTCCAATGTGATTACCTTTTTAACCTGAGTTATTTAATAATACACCTTTATGTTCCTGAACTCATGAATCTTTTTTTTTTTTTTTTGGTATTTTGTCATTTAAGTGCATTGTAATCTGTGAACTGATTACCTTGTATGGATTTCATTCTTCATGACAAACTACTAATCAAATTTTGTAAATGCTCAATGTGTGGTAGAAATAATGTATATTCTTTATTTGTTGATTATAGAATTCTCTATTAAACTGGTTGACTTTGTTGTATACATCTGCTATATCTTCATATATCTAGATCTTTCAATTCGAATATATATATATTTGATATATATTTATTAATATTTGTCATCATTTTGAATTTTTCAGTTTCTCCTAGTAATTCTGTCAGTTTTTGCTTCTTACACTTTGAAATACTAATGCTATTTGGTAGATACAATTTTTTTTTTTTCTTCCAGGTGTTTGTTTTATAAGGTACATTTAGCTAGGTTTTTTTTTTTTTTTTTTTTTTTTTTTGCGGTACGCAGGCCTCTCATTGTTGTGGCCTCTCCCTTTGTGGAGCACAGGCTCCAGACACACAGGCTCAGTGACCATGGCTCATAGGCCTAGCCGCTCCATCGTATGTGGGATCCTCCCGGACCAGGGCATGAACCCGTTTCCCCTGCATTGGCAGGCAGACTCTCAACCACTGCGCCACCAGGGAAGCCCTAGCTAGGTTTTTAAAATCCACTCTGAGTAGTTTTAATTTTCATTTTCTTTTATTTTCCTCTCTTTGTGTTTTGTTTTTCACTTGTCTTTCGTTGGATTGATGGAACTTGCTTTATTCCTTTCTTCTCTCTCTGCTCTTCTGAAAGCTATACATTATAGTCTTATTCTTTGTCATTACTCCTAGTTTGTAACATACTTCCTTAAGAGCAAATAATTCTAACAATGACTAAAAGTACTCAGTACTTTTATATGCTTTTTTCCTTAAGATATGGATCTTAATGCTATTAACTATGCATTATATATATCTGCTTCAATCTAGTTACTTATTTTACAGTCAGTAATTAATTACATTTCTAACAGATTTCATTAAAATATGCTCACTGTTTTTTTGTATTCTGTATATAAAATTAGGTTACAGAGTAAGCTTCTGTAACAACATAACTCACAAATATAATGGCTTTATAAAGATACATAATGCTTCAAAAATAAAGAGTTGAGTACATGCTGGTAGAGCACCTTGGTTGAACAGGGTCATTCAGGGACTCAGGTTCCTTCTGTCTTGCTTCTTTGACATACTCTCAGGTATGTTGACTGCACTGTTGGACAGGGTTGTAGTCTTCTCATTTGTGCTCTCGGGAAGTGCGAAGAGAAGTGTGGTATAGTTTGTCTTTAAGTTGGATGTGACTTGGAAGTTGCACTACTTTGTTTCACACTCCGTTAGCCCAAACTTAGCCACATGAGTATAACATGAGTACTCTCCATGTGTAGGAATGAAAGCTGAGTAATACTGTCTTTCACTGAGAAGTTGTATGCGTAGCTAAAACTGCGGTAGGGTTGGAGTCTTGAAAAGAACAGGAAAATGGGTACTGGAAGAGTATGCAGTATCTGCTACTTTGTCTTTTCTCTCTTGGTTTGCTTCTTGCTGAAGTAAATTCGTTAGTACTTTTTGATATTAATCTCTGAACATTTAAACTCTTTTTGTATTTGTATGTCTCAAAATACTTTTATACTACCCTCACTCTTCAATGATATTTTAGGTTGATAGAGAATTCTGATTTGATAGTTATTTTCCCTTAGGCCTTTAAAGATAGTATTTCATTGTTTTCTTTATAATGATGAGCAGTTTACTATCAATGTAATTGTTTTTCCTATGTAAGTACTCTGTCCTTTCTAGCTGGTAACTTAAAATTTTTCTTGTTTATTTGATTTTCTACATTTTTTAAACTAACATGTGTTTAATTATGGATTTATCTTTCTTTATCTTGTTTTCAGAGTACACCTTTTTAACTGTACAATTTGCTGAATTTTGACAAATATATAGTTGTGTAAACATCACCGTGATCTCCCCCTCTTAATTATTGAACTGCTGTTTTCCAGGAAAGGACAAAAAGTGCTTATTTTATAGGGAATTTGACAAAAATAAGCTAACTTTCTCGCACATTGATTTGCAAGTTCTGTCAGATGTTCATGTTGAGATGGCCTGATAGAGTTAGAAATATGAGATTTGGAGAAGGCAGGTTTATAAGAAGATGTAGATGTAGAAATGGCAATTAAAGCTGTGCTATTATATTATAGCAATTTTTAAAATAAAATTTATTCATCTCTCTTTCCTTCCTTGTTTTCTACCTTTCCTCCTTCTTTCCTTCATTCTTTCCCTTCTTTCCTTTCACACACAGTTATTAGGTGCCTAATATGTGCTTAGGGTATACAGTGATGAATAAATCAACAGAGTTCTTATATTTTTAGGGTTTAGTCTAATGGGGGAAAAATTGAGCAAATGATTACAGAAATAAACACTGTTTTATTTCCCAGCAGGGGAAATTTAACATGGAATTTTCCTAGCTTAAGCATATATTGTTTCCTCCAAATTATAGGCTGTTTACTTGGAACTTGAAGTATATTTTCCCATAGAAGTAACAATATAAAGAGTCTTATGCAATCCCATAAGTCCTATTTAATCTAAATATTGCTAAATATCTCTTTCTATCTTTTTTTGACTATCAATGCAATTTTTTATTGAAGTATAGTTGATTTTAGTATTGTGTTAGTTTCAGGTGTACAGCATAGTGATTTAGTATTTTTGCAGATTATATTCCATTACAGGTTATTACAAGATATTGGGTATAATTCCCTGTGTTATATAGTAAATCCTTGTTGCTTATCTATTTTATGTATAGTAGTTTGTATCTACTAATCCTATACCCCGAATCTGTCCCTCCCCACACCCTCTTCCCTGTGGTAACCATAGGTTTGTTTTCTGTCTGTGAGTCTGTTTCTGTTTTGTATATACATTCATTTGTATTATTTTTTAGATTCTACATATAAGGGTTATCATATATATTTGTTTTTGACTTCACTAAGCATAATATTCTCTAGATTCATCTACATTTTTGCAAATGGCAATATTTCATTCTTTTTTATGGCTGAGTAGTATTCCATTGTGTATATATACATACATATATGTATATATACACTGCATCTTCTTTATTCAATCGTTTGTTGATGGGCTCTTGGGTTGCATCCATGTCTTGGCTGTTGTAAATAATGCTTCTATGAACATTGGTGTGCATGTATCTTTTAAAATTAGTGGTTTTGCTTTTTATGGATATATACCCAGGAGTGTGATTGTTGGATCATATGGTAACTCTATTTTTAGTCTTTTAAGGAACCTCCATGCTGTTTTCCACAGTGGCTGCACCAATTTAGATTCCCACCAACAGTGTACCAGGGCTCCCTTTTTTCCACATTCTCTCCAACACTTATTTGTTATTTATAGGCTTTTTGATGGTAACCATTCTGACAGGTGTGAGGTCATATTTCATTGTGGTTTTGATTTTCATTTCTCTAATAATTAGTGATGTTGAGCATCTTTTCATGTGCCTGTTAGCAATCTTTATGTCTTCTTTGGGAAAATGTCTATTCAAGTCTTCTGCCAATTTTTTGATTGGATTATTTGTTTGATATTGAGCTTTATGAGCTGTGTGTGTGTGTGTGTGTGTGTGTGTGTGTGTATTTATACACACATATATATATATTTTATTCAATATAGTTGATTTATAATGTGTTAGTTTCAGGTGTACAGCAAAGTGATTCAGTTATACATACATATATATCTAGTTTTTTCAGATTCTTTTTCTTTATAGGTTATTACAAAATATTCAGTATAGTTCCCTGTGCTATACAGTAGGTCCTTGTTGGTTATCTATTTTATATATAGTAATATGTATATGTTAATCCTAAACTCTTAATTTATCCATCCCCCTCTTTCACCTTTGGTAACCATAAGTTTGTTTTCTATGTCTGCGGGTCTGTTTCTGTTTTGTATATAAGTTCATTTGTATCATTTTAATGAATGATAATGAAAAAATGCCATTTGCAGCAACATGGATGAACCTATAGATTCTCATACTAAGTGAAGTAAGCCAAATATCATATGATATCACTTATATGTGGAATCTAAAAACAAAAAAACTTCTACCTTTGTTTTTGTGAGACACTGTATTCTACATGGTGAAACTGTGGACATAATGGAGATAATATTATAAGGTTGATAGTGACTGGTCTGAAACGAAATAGCAGAGAAGGGAGGGAATTAGAGTCCTCAAACCATGTAGTTAGCCTAACCCCACCTAGGGTCTGCACATCCATAAAGATTAGTGAATTTTAAATTCTGTCTATCATGAGTTTATATTCTGGTAGGGGAGATAGAGCATGTAAATATCGTTGATTACAATATAATACAATATGTGGAATGATATGTGTTTTTAATAAGATATAGATGTGGCATAGAGAGAATATTTCACTCTGTCATTAGGGGTTTGCAGGTCAGAGAATACATCAGTAAAGAGGCGATGCCTCAGTATGACTTTGGAGGATAAATAGTAGTTTGCTTAATGAACTTATGGAACTGGAAAAGGGATTCCTTAAATTTTGAAGGCATACAACATGATCTGTTTTAGGAATGACAAATTAGTATGTATTCAAAGGAGCAGAAACTTTGAGCTGTGCAGGGATGGGAGAGGAAGCTAGGAAGTCATGAATATTATTTAATGCTTTGTAAAATTTTGTGGTGATGTCTGTAGGAAGGTGGATAGAAGCATAGATATAGAACCTTAGGCTTACCCATTCTGTCTGTTGGATTTGAGGCAACTGTGTTCAGGAATAGTTTCCGGATGGAAGTTTCCTATTCAGTTACTCTTTCTCCTTTTTAACTGTCTTCACCTGGGCCTTAAGTTGTAGTGATCTCCCAATCTTCTCAAGATCACCAGATAGTTTTCTTTGATGATTTTCTTTGAAAGATGTCACAAGTGTTTTTATAGCCAGTAGAGTTCTAAGAACAAATCAAGTTTAAAGCAATTTGGAAATTTCCAAGAAAGTGGGTTCCTAGTTGAAATGATAACTAAGTTTTATATTTGAATCTAGGCAGTCTGGTTCATTTTGCTTTGACTTGAGAAGGGGTATTTTAATATTCTCTGTGTTCTAAGCAATGCTTTATACTTGTTTAAACATTTTTTGAAGTTTGATTATATGTTTATATAATATCTATTTGTAATAAATTATTTTAAGGAAATAAATCTTTCCAGCAATAATTTATGTAGCCTTACATTTTTTCTTTGTTCCGGCTAGATGTGATTCTGGCCCTTTGTTCCCTTAAGAGTCATATTATGTTTATTTTATGGAAGATATCATTATAATTATGCTATCAACATACAATATTTCTTTACTTTGATACCTTCTGCTTACCTTTCTTAGAAATTAATCAAGATGTTTAATTGCTTATTTATGTGCAGTTTAGTTGAGTTATTATTGTATTGAATAGGGGAAACAACACTTTTTTGCTCTAATACCTTCTTGAATTATTGTAATTAAAAAATTGAGAAGAGTGGTTTAATGCATTTTAAGTGAAACAGAACTTTTTATTTAATATATCTTGAAAGGAAAAAAGAAACCTTTCCTCTCAGTTAAATTAGAGATAAAGAAAGGGGAAAGAAATTGAGATGCTCTTTTATAAATAGCCTTTTTAAATAAGTGCTACTTTTGTGTCTCTGGTCGGAAAACATACAGTGTTTTAGTAGTGTAAAATAAGGGACAAATGACCTAAAATGTGTCATTTGCCCCTTCTTTGACACACTCCAGGTAGTCTAAATTTTGCTTAAATTCTTAGAAGAAAGCAGGTATTAGCAACATCCCTTCCTTGTTCTTGCAACAGCTTTGTCAACACACTACAACTGCCATATTTCTCTTTTTCTCTGCTCCAGCTTTTACTGAGACAACAGCTTCTTCTCACTTTCAGAAAAAAATTTATAATAGTTTTTCTTAGTTGGAGAGGCTGGCTATCCTATATTAAATGATTTCCCCTTTAGATTTCTTTTGTTATCCTATAATAGGGTCTTCCACATCTTAAATTGTACATTTTGTTTGTTTTAAAGTTTTCATTTAAGTTTTTGCTTAAAATTAGTTTTGATGACTTTATATAAATAATAAATATGTTGCTGATGAAAGCGTGCACCTCAGATGAGACTTGAACCCATTGGCCGGGACTCAAACCCAGCCAGAGCCCAGACTGGGACTGGAACCCACGGGCTGGGACTCGAACCCAGCCAGAACCCAGATTAGGACTTGAACCCATGGGCTGGGACTCGAACCCAGCCAGAACCCAGATTAGGACTTGAACCCATGGGCTGGGACTCAAACCTGGCCAGAACCCAGATTGGGGCTTGAATCCACGATCTTTTAATTGAGAGCACACTTGGTCTCAGGACTTAGTGAACCTCAGGTTCTTGATATCTCATTGCAGAAAGAATTCAGTGAGAGACAAAGTGATAGATAAGAAGTGGATTTATTTAGAGAGAAACACACTCCACAGACAGAGTGTGGGCCATCTCAGAAGGCAAGAGTCCCCAAAATACAGCGTGGTTAGTTTTTATGGGCTGGGTAATTTCATAGGCTAATGAGTGGGTGGATTATTCCAACTATTTCAGGGAAGGGGCGAAGATTTCCAGGAATAGGGCCACTGTCCACTTTTTGACCTTTTATGGTTGGCCTCAAAACTGTCATGGCGCTGGTGGGTGTGTCATTTAGCATGCTAATGTATTAAAAAGAGCTGTGATGAGGCTCAAGGTCCACTGGAAGTCGAGTATTCTACCATCTTGGACCTAGCTTGTTTTAACCAGTTTTTGTCATGTCCTATGGCTATGTCATTCTTTTAAAGGTTGTGCCCTTCCCCCTTACCTCCTGTTTCACTGAGGCAATTGTTTATTTTTTCACACTATGTCATCTCTATGAGGACCCTGGGAGTGGAGGTGGAGACCTCTCTAGTGTTATTATTGGGAATAGTTGTCTTCTCTGAGCAGCTGATTTGTTTTCATCTTCATCTATGCTAAGGTTTTCACTTGTTTCAGTTAACACAACTCATCCTTCTAAAAACAATTTATGTCTTTGTTATTTACCTTATTTTATCTATCATTAGACTACTTTCCTGATCTTTTAAAGAATTCAGATTAATTTAGTTATAATTAACAAACAAAACTGTAAAATATTCATCACGGTGACCCAACACATGTATATTCTTTTCCTGATTTTTAAGAAGAGGAATTATTTCTGCAGTGTCTCCAGAGGATTTAATCTTCTTCCCTTTGTTCTCTATTCTCGGTTATGGCAGAGAAAAATCATGGGCCATTCTTACATTGTGAGAGTTTTGTCCAGGGCAACAGTTTAAGAGAACAAAATAGGTTATGAAGTTGACTATGAGTGTCTCCCCTGTTGAATCTTTAAAATATTATTCTTCAATGAATTAACTATAGCAGGCCTCCTACTTATAAAAAGGTAGTATTCTTATACTACCTTTTTGAAATTCAGAATCAGTTTTTGCATAGAAACAATATTGTAAGTAGGGATTATGAAATCAGGGTAATTCACAGAAGCCTGGCCCATAATATAAACTGTAATCAAACCAAATAGAATTATAATTAATTTAATATAGTAAAAACTTATATTCTTTTGTATGTAGATACTTGTGAAAAACCTACTATAGACTTGTACAAATTTGGGGTAGACATTTCAGATACTTTCAAGAGCTTTTGGATTGATGATACTGTCTGTCAAGTCTAATTTAATTTTTAAAATATCAAGTGAAACAGAAACTTCTTTTAAATATATTCTTCAGATTTCTTGACAGCTGTATTTGTGCATTCTATGAAAACAGTCATTGAGATGGGATCAACAGTTGGGTCCTTTTATCTTTGTAAAAGTTAGTAGCGCTGTTACAAGTATAGGTAAAAAAGAAAATGTTACTTTTACCAAGCATCATTTGTAATATATTACTGTAAATAATAAAATGTATGTTTAATACAATATCTGAATATGTTAATTCTAAAGTGATATATTCTCTAAATTATAGTGTAAACTAAGACTACTTATATATAACATATAATCTATAGGTGGTTTCCATCCTATGTAAAGTACTTATACATGATATAAGCTAGCCCACAGCAATTATTTAATTTGTCCCATCTTGAAATACTCTATGCTTATATTAATGTTTTAGTCTATTTTTCATTCCAAGAATATAATATTTTAGCCACATTAGGCATTTAATACCTTTCCAACTAGCCTGTAGGAACTTATTGACATTTTGCCCCCCAAAAAGTATGTATGTATGTATGTATGTGTATATATATATATATATATATACACACATATATTTAATAATAATATGTATTATTCTTTGCAGGGGGAAGTGTAGTAAAAGGGGTAGGAAGGGAAGAAATTTTATGACGAGAACTGTGAAACCATTAAGATCATATCTGTGTAATCCTTTTCCCCCTTTCTCTCCTGTCTTCATTACTTCTGAGGGATTAAGGGTGAGGACAGTTGGAGTGAAGAAGCTAGGGAATGTGGGGAAAGTTCAGCAAGCCAGTTGAGGAATGTGTATGTATGAATGTTAGGCAGGGAGTACAGAGGCAGCTAGATCCCTATTCATTTCTCCAGTTACTTACATTCCAGAAAATACTCCATCAAGGTTGAAAACCTGTGTCTTTATTAATAACTTGTCTGCTCTGTAAGCAATGAGAACTTTGGCCTAGAGAGTACTTTTTCTCAGTGGTGCAGTCCTGCCAACCCTGGCTGGCAGCAACAGGGCTGGAGTTCTTTAGAGTGCTCTGAAAGGAGTTAATATAAAGTTAGATTATTGTTTGGATGTTTGTAACTTTGATATTTTGATTTATGAAATTAGGAGTGCTTAAATACAGAACTCAAGTGGAAATGCTAGTGACCAAAATATCAGAAGGTTATATCTGAAAATGTTCTAAATTTTAGTCAGGAATGTTCATATTCTGCATATAAGCCTTTTACTTTATTCTAAATGTATCATGCTTTTAATGCTAATAACTAAAACCAATAAGAAAAAATAACTTCTTGTATGTAATTTATGACAATATTTTGCAAGCCTAACCCATCAAATATACGTTATTTTAGCCTCACATGTTTTAAATCAGTGACTTTTTTACAGTTAAACTGTACTTCCAAATGTCTATTTTCTGATTTCCAAGGAATAATAAAAAGCATGGTTCGAGAGCATTGTAATGTTAAAGTTGATCTAGCAGTCAATTTGTTTTCATTGCAACTCTTTAATTGCTATTTGTCTAGGGGATAGTGATCCTAGAAGAATGTCGACTTCCAAAAGACATTTTGAAAAAGCAAATCCAATTCGCAGACCAAGCTGTTTCATTAAACACTACAGGGAATCCCCAGATTCCTCAGGAGAGTCAAGATCCTTTACCAGAGCAAGATTTTGAAATGTCACCAAGTAGCCCAACACTACTTCTTCGCAATATAGAAAAACAGGTAATGTGAAGTAAGAGTAAAGTGTGAGTGGCATCAAAATGACTTTCAATTGATTTTATAAGCTCTTCAAATAAACGTGTGTCTCTGCTTAAGATATTGGTTATTAAAGTTGGCCGTTTGACATTAAATACAATTAAAATATTTAGTATATATAGTCTCTATTATAATATTGATATAATTAAAGTTATTTAAATATAATATGTGGGACTTCCCCAGTGACGCAGTGGTTGAGACTCCATGCTGCCAATGTTGGGGGCCTGGGTTTGATCCCTGGTCAGGGAACTAGATCCCACATGCATGCCACAACTGGGGAGCCCACGTGCCACAACTAAGGAGCCCGCCAGCTGCAGCTAAGACCCTACACAACCAAATAATAAATAAATTTTTAAAATATTAAAATAAATTAAATAAATAAATATAATATGTAAAGTGTTGGTACATAGCTATAGGGTGATAACTCATTTATACTAAGGTTGGAAAATCTTGTTTTCTAACAAAATAGCTTATCATTGGACTTTTCTCATGGGGAAAGAACAGTGGTACCACTTAATAGGTCTGAATGGGGTGTTTGATTAATCTATTGATAGAAAGTTTTAGTGAAAGATAACATTAGAATATAGATTCTTTCATTAAAAAATGATCATGGAAATAGAGAGTCTAATAAACTCCTAATAAATTACTTTGACTCCAAAGCTTTTCCTGGTATTTAAATCCTCTTACGGATGATTCCAGAAGTTTAATTATTCTGTCCTATATTTATCCTTTGAAATCAAAACATTTTTTGCAAGATTAATATTTAAAATTTATTTCATGTTATTTATAAAACTTAAATGAAGAAGAGTTTACATATATAATAGCCAAAATATCAAATGTATAGAAATAGACAAGAAATATGAAGGTATTTTATAAAAAAATAAATATCAACTGCATTACATAAAATAAGAATAATTGAGTCATAACTTGTACTTGAATAGGAAAACACATCACTGCAAATCACAGTAAATTTATTAACCCAATGTGAACTTAGTAAAAAAATAGCACTAAGACTTTTTTGAAAGCTGATTGTTGATACTAATATCTACAAAATAGTAAATGTGCAAAAACGTAGATACATTTAAAATACTGAATGTAATATAAATCAAATATTTTATTTGGTAAGCAGACTAATCAAAAAACTAAGGAAATAGAAAAAATATTAGCCATTTATTTTAATGTAGACTTTGGTGGCTCTTAAACAAACCTGGCTTTCTAAGAGTTTGTTAACTTGCAACCAGATTGAATCTGCCAGAATATACTCAGTTGGGACCACAGCTGCATGATTACATTATTCCAATGGGTAATATGTATTCTCATCCCTGCCCACATTTAATTTTTCTGTTGTTGTTGTTGTAGTTGTTTTTTTTTTTCTGACATACATTGTGAAATAATATAGTACCAGATTACTACTGTCTTAATCCTGGTAAGTCAGAATGTGGAGTAACTTCTCCCACCCCATATTTGTTAAGTTTGCAATTGCCTAGAGTTTTTCTTAATTTTCCAATTTCCAATGCATTGTCAAAATACTATTATGAATATTTTATAATTCAGAAAGTTATTTTGTAATTATCTGGTGTTAAACTGTAATGCACTTTACCATATAAGTGGTGTTTTAAATCAATACTGATTATATTCCTCTTCCCTCTTTTTTTTCCCTCCCCTCATCCCTTAGGATCAGTACCTTTTCAGTTTGATCCTAGTTATTTCACACGAATAACGTGAGCACTTGATCAGTAGACCTTTGACTCTTTTTACCTGTAGGTCACTACTTATCCTTTGGAAAGAGTTTTCTTGTATTTTTTTCCTTCTTTTTGTTTAATATTTATTTATTTTATTTATGTATTTAATTTATTTTTTTGGCTGTGTCGGGTCTTAGCTGCGGCTTGCAGGGTCTTCGTTGAGGCACGCAGGATCTTTGGATGTGGCACGCAGTCTCTTCCTTGCGGTGCTCGGGCTTCTCTCTAGTTGTGGCATGCGGGTTTTTTTTTTTTCTGTAGTTGCAGGGCATGGGCTCCAGGGTGCATGGGCTCTGTAGTTGTGGCCCGTGGGCTCCAGAGTGCATGGGCTCTGTAGCTTGTGGCAGGTGGGCTCTCTCGTTGAGGTATGCGAGCTCAGTAGTTGTAGCACGCGGGCTTAGTTACCCCCCAACATGTGGGATCTTAGTTCCCCCACCAGGGATCGAACCCGCTTCCCCTGCATTGTAAGGCAGATTCTTTACCACTGGACCGCCAGGGAAGTCCCTCTTGTATTTTTTCTTTCTCCTTGGTAGCACCAGTTTGTTTGGTTGGACCTGAGTTCACATCAGAACTGGCTAGTTTGCCGGGCCCAGGGCAAAATGAAATTATACAGCCCTTTGTTAAAAAGTTTTAAGTTTTAAGCCAGTGACAGCAGAACATTAACCAAACATGGGATCCTTCTGAGTGCAGCCCCATGTTACTGCACAGGTTGCTCACCTATGAAGGTGGCCTTGGGTATCATGTTCATTTTAAGTCCCATTGCTGACAGGAGTGTCAGAGGCTTTGGGAGGGAAAGGAACCAGGAGTTGTGAGAATACTAATGGCTCTAGACATGGAGAGGAAAAGGATGCAGAAAAGGGCAGCACCAATCACTTGTAGAGGTCATTTATAAATTACCTGTGAACAGGTAATGTGCTCTTGAAACACATGCTAATAATGTTTTTATAGGCCAATTAAAAATTAAGTTGTTTTCAAATACTCATTAAAGAAGACAGTCTAGGGGTGAGTAAATGGAAGAAGGGGTGGCAAGCCTGATATTACACATATTTTTTTAAAATATAATCTATTGGTATATAACTGTTTGCCTGCCGTAGTGGAACTTGAGTATAGATCAGGTAATCCTTTGACTTGATTAAATTTACTGTTAGAGGAATGTTTTGCTTACCAAACTTATTTATGTTCCTCAAAAACAACTAAAGAGTTGGCAGTTAAGATATAAAGGCACTATTGGGTTGTAGACTGATATGTGTTTTAAAAAATAACATTGATTCATAGTATTAATGCATACTTCCATTATTAGATAATATATTTTGTTCATAAATTGAAAGGCGACATTATTTTAGAACTTCAGATAATTTAAAATAAATTTCACACAGGTATATTTACATTAGAAACCTCATTATAAATAGCTAGTAAATGTTTTGACTTTTAAAGTTGATTTTTTTTTCAGAGTTCAAATTATGCCTCTCCTAATTTTACTTTTATATTCATTTTTACCGTGAATTTTCTATCCCAAATATGGACTCAAGTATATGAGGTTTTCTTGGGCAGGAGTGGGGTGGTTGTTAGGGTAAAGCTGGAGGTTGGTTGTGACGCTGTCACTCTGGACCAATTATTCACACATACTGATTAGCGACCTCCAACGGCTAAGAAGATTTTTAGATATTTTTGGAGGTGGAACAATGAGAAGAGTGTACTCTATAAATTTCTTTGTATGACCAAATTAATGAATACTTGATAGATTGATAAAGAGTGTATTGGTGATTTTGAAAACTAACTTTAATCTAAAAATGTATAATAATTTAAAAAATAAAGTCATTAGATATGTATTATTTTTCAAGAAAATAAGTGGTGAAAACATTTCAGGGTCTTCTTCATGGAAGACTTTTTGAAGAGTTCAAATATTATATTTAGCTCTATCATATTCTCTAGTCTCATTTCTAATAGCATGTTATTTGTTTCATACAAATAGAGTTGCAAAATAATTATTCCATATGCCCTCGTATTTTAGAATAGAATATCCTTCAGTTAATAAAACAGTGAAATATGTCTATATATTTTTAAAATATAGTCACACTATACTAAGTAAGAAAACCAGATTTTAGAAAATTGATGCAGCATAATTTACTTAAAAGGATGTGTGTGTGCATGTGTGCATACACTCATGCTCACATATATTCAAAATAAAAAGTTTCTTCTTGGGGTATGGATATATACCAAGATATTAGCAATGGTTTTCTCTGTGAAATATGATTACAGGTTATTTTCTTTTCATTTTTGAAACCTCTTCATACTTTCCCTTTTTTCTACAATGAACTACGATGGATTACATGTGTAATGAAAAATGTTGTTATCCTTTTGTAGAAGTGTACTCTTTTCCATTGATGTGGTTTATGCTTATTATAATTGTTGTATGTGACTGTTTTGAGAATAATATAATATTTATTGTTTATTACAAATATCTTACATATAAGTTTGGGATAAGGGTCAATGAAAATTTGGGGTACCTGAAAAAACTGGTATATTCAAATTAGGAAAAATACTGAGAAGCAGTATGGTATAGGATTCAAGCCTAAGTTTGAATCCTAGCTCCATTTCTTACCAATTTTATAATCCATGATCGAGCTGCTTAATCTGTCTTTGCTTCAGCTTCCTCATCTGTAATTGATTTTAATAGTAGTAGTATCAGTAGTTCTAATATTATCTACTTTGCAAGTTGGTTGTAAAGATTAGAAATAGTCTATGTTTAGTGCTTAGTATAGTACCTGGCACATAGTGAGCACTTAATAAATTATAGCTATGAGTTTGTTATTATTAATTTGGCTGCATCAAAGAAAATATTTATGTAGATTCTATCAGCTGAGCTTAAATGTTATAGAGGATAGGATGAGTAGACAAAAGAACTGAAGCAAAAAATGATATGAAAAAAAGGTACTTTAAAATGTAGATTTATTTATAATAATGGAAAAATCAGTAATGGTGTAAATTGTCTTTGTAGAGTAAAATATTTACTAAAACATAAACATTTACTTGTTTCATGAGAAGTTAAACTTTAATAGGCACTAAAGGTCTGAGATTTAGCCATATTCCTTGCTTAGCAGTAGTAAAAGATTTACTGTTTTCTTGCAGAGCGCACAGTTGACTGAGATCATCAGCAGTTTGATTGCCCCTCTCAACTTGTCCCCAATGTCATCACCCCTCTCCTCTAAATCCTGTAGCCGTAAATGTCTGGCTAATGGCATTTCCAGGAGGTAGGTGTCAGTGGGATAGTTTTGCTTCGAAATTTGGCTTTGCTTATTTTGTTTTTATTTTGTTTTGATCTTTTGAGTATTATAGCTTCTTTTTTCTTCTTAAGCATTATTAGAGTACAATCAATAAATCATGGATACATTTTTAGATAACATCAAACTTTTATAACTAAGGGAACTATAAACCTGAGAATGAGGGATAAAGCTTTCCAGGAAGTTTCTAAATTTTTATAATGTTTCTAAAAATGAAAAACAGTGATACCATTTGCTACAGAAATACTGCCATATTTAATATACCTTCCATTTTATACATTTTATAGTCTTCAGCTCCATACTGCCCTTGCAATACATTTTAAGAGTGAAAGACCCTACATATAGTTTGGGCATGGAAGATTGATTGGTAGATATCATCCATAAAATTCAGCTTAAGTTTTACTCATGTTGTAAATGAGTCATTTTGGTGGGTATTTTTTGTTTTGTTTTGTTTTTATTTTGGCCGCGCTGCACAGCATGTGGAATCTTAGTTCCCTGACCAGGGATCGAACCCGCACCCCCTACATTAGGAGCAGGGAGTCTCACTCACTGGACCGCTAGGAAAGTTCCCCTAAAATGAGTCATTTTGTATCTCAGCTTTTATAAGGTAAATTTTTTACTAAATGTAATTAATATAATAATTCCTATAATCCTTAGCAATTTATTATATCATGTTAGCAAAAAATATAGATATTATGAATCCTCTTTTGGGAACAACATTTTTCTTTATTTTGCTTACATTTCTCTTTGAATCTATCCTTTTAAAGATGCAGTTAGAATTTAAAAAGCTACTAGAATATTACTTTGTGTGTGCATCTAATTTTTTTTTCAAATAAAATTGCAGTGAGGGCTTCTTTGCTTTAAGTACCATAAAAGGACTAAGTGTAATTTAGTATCAGAAATATTTATGTTAATAATTATATGATTTATTATTAAATTAAAAAATAAAACAAGAAAGGAAGATTCATACCATGGTAAAAATTATGTGAGTAGCTATCAGCTTCTTAATGAGACTAGTGGATATAAACTAAGTCTTAAAATAAAAATGCTGTTATTTTTATTTCTAATTTATTATTTTGAAAGTCTAATTTTTAATACTTTTACAGTTTTGTTTGTACTGGGTCACGTTTACATTGTTCTATTATGGAAACAATTATTCTACTGGTTTTGCTTTATTTTTGTTAACTTTATATTCATTCCTTATAACACTGATGATTCACTTTGAAAGGAAAGATTCTCATATGTTATACAGGATAACTATAATATCTTCATTTATGAGAACATTTCCTCATTAAGAAAGTCATAATTACAAGTTGAGCCATTAAACACCATCAGATTGTGATTTTGGGCTAAGTCAATTTTAGGTAATATTTTATTTACCTAACTAGGCATTACACTATTATACATATACATGTGTGTGTGTGTGAGTGTGTGTGTGTGTGAGTGTGTGTGTGTGTGTACTAATTTTCATTTTAATGTACTTACCTATATTTTTGGTCATTTATTCACAAAGTATTTATTGCATAACTGTTTGCTGTATGCCATATAGTCAAAGTCCTAGGAATACAATGATGAAGACAAAATCTCCACTTTTAAATAGCTTACAGTCTAGTAGATGAACCATGTCATTGTTTAAACTAACATATAATAATAATAGAAATGTGTGCAGTTGTTTGAATATTTGGTTTAAATAACTGTCATAGTTGAAAAACATACCTCATAAAGATATATAAATCCAAATGAGAGACCAGAACCAAGATGGTGGAGTAGAAGGACGTGCTCTCACTCCCTCTTGTGAGAACACCAGAATCACAACTAGCTGCTGGACAGTCATTGACAGGAAGACACTGGCACTCACCAAAAAAGATACCCCACATCCAAACACAAAGGAGAAGCCACAATGAGACGGTAGGAGGGGAACAATCACAGTAAAATCAAATCCCATAACTGGTGGGTGGGTGACTCACAGACTGGAGAACACTTATACCACAAAAGTGCACCCACTGGAGTGAAGGTTCTGAACCCCACGTCAGGCTTCCCAACCAGGGGTTCCAGCAACGGGAGGAGGAATTCCTAGAGAATCAGACTTCGAAGCCTAGTGGGATTTGATTGCAGGACTTCAACAGGACTGGGGGAAACAGAGACCCCACTCTTGGAGGGCACACAAAAAGTAGTGTGCGCATCAGGACCCAGAGGAAGGAGCAGTGACCCCAGGGGAGACAACCAGACCTACCTGCTAGTGTTGAAGGGTCTCCTGCAGAGGTGGGGGGTGGCTGTGGCTCACCGTGGGGACGACGACACTGGCAGCAGAAGATCTGGGAAGTACTCCTTGGCATGAGCCCTCCCAGAGTCTGCCATTACCCCACCAAAGAGCCCAGATAGGCTCCAGTGTTGGGTTGCCTCAGGCCAAACAACCAACAGGGAGGAAACCCAGCCCCACCCATCAGCACTCAAGCGGATTAAAGTTTTACTGTGCTCTGCCCACCAGAGCAACAGCCAGCTTTACCCACCACCAGTCCCTCCCATCAGGAAACCTACACAAGCCTCTTAGATAGCCTCATCCACCAGAGGGCAGACAGCAGAAGCAAGAAGAACTACAATCCTGCAGCCTGTGGATCAAAAACCACATTCACAGAAAGATAGACAAGATGAAAAGGCAGAGGGCTATGTACCAGATGAAGGAACAAGATAAAACCCCAGAAAAACAACTAAATGAAGTGGAGATAAACAACCTCCCAGAAAAAGAATTCAGAATAATGATAGTGAAGATGATATAGGACCTTGGAAAACCAATGGAGGCAAAGATCGAGAAGATGCAAGAAATGTTTAGCAAACACCTAGAAGAATTAAAGAACAAACAAAGAGATGAACAATACAATAACTGAAATGAAAACTATGCTAGAAGGAATCAGTAGCAGAATAACTGAGGCAGAAGAACGGATAAGTGACCTGGAAGACAGAATGGTGGAATTCACTGCTGTGGAACAGAATAAAGAAAAAGGAATGAAAAGAAATGAAGACAGCCTAAGAGACCTCTGGGAAAACATTAAACGCAACAACATTTGCATTATAGGGGTCCCAGAAGGAGAAGAGAGAGGAAGGACCCAAGAAAATATTTGAAGAGATTATAGTTGAAAACTTCCCTAACATGGGAAAGGAAATACCCACCCAAGTACAGGAAGTGCAGCGAGTCCCATACAGGATAAACCCAAGGAGAAACAGGCAGAGACACATAGTAATCAAATTGGCAAAAATCAAAGACAAAGAAAAATTATTGAAAGCAGCAAGGGAAAAACGAGAAATACCATACAAGGGAACTCCCATAAGGTTAACAGCTGATTTCTCAGCAGAAACTTTACAACACAGTAGGGAGTTGCATGATATATTTAAAGTGATGAAAGAGAAGAAGCTAGAACCAAGATTACTCTACCCGGCAAGGATCTCATTCAGATTCGATGGAGAAATCAAAAGCTTTACAGACAAGAAAAAGCTAAGAGAATTCAGCACCACCAAACCACCAAACCCGTTCTACAACGAATGCTAAAAGAACTTCTCTAAGTGCAAAACACAAGAGAAGAAAAGGACCTACAAAAACAAACCCAAAACATTAAGGAAATGGTCATAGGAACATACATATAATTACCTTAAACGTGAATGGGTTAAATGCTCCAACCAAAAGACACAGGCTTGCTGAATGGATACAAAAACAAGACCCATATACATGCTGTCTACAGGATATCCACTTCAGACCTGCAGACACATACAGACTGAAAGTGAGGGGATGGAAAAAGATATTCCATGCAAGTGGAAATCAAAAGAAAGCTGGAGTAGCAATACTCATATCTGATAAAATAGACTTTAAAATAAAGAATATTACAAGAGACAAGGAAGGACACTACATAATGATGAAAGGATCAATCCAAGAAGACGATATAACAATTATAAATATATATGCACCCAACATAGAAGCACGTTGATAAATAAGGCAACTACTAACAGCTCTAAAAGAGGAAATCGAAGGTAACACAATAATAGTGGGGGACTTTAACACCTCACTTACACCAATGGACAGATCATCCAAAATGAAAATAAATAAGGAAACAGAAGCTTTAAATGACACAATAGACCAGATAGATTTAGTTGATATTTATAGGACATTCCATCCAAAAACAGCAGGATTACACTTTCTTCTCAAGTGCGCACGGAACATTCTCCACGAATGTGATACAATGATACAATGATACAATGATACAATGTGATCTCCACGATAGATCACATCTTGGGTCACAAATCAAGCCTCAGTAAATTTAAGAAAATTAGAATCATATCAAGCATCTTTTCTGACCAAAATGCTATGAGATTAGAAATCAGTTACAGGGGGAAAAACGTAAAAAACACAAACACGTGGAGGCTAAACAATACGTTACTAAATAACCAAAAGATCACTGAAGAAATCAAAGAGGAAATCAAAAAATACCTAGAGACAAATGACAATGAAAACACGACGATCCAAAACCTATGGGATGCAGCAAAAGCAGCTCTAAGAGGGAAGTTTGTAGCTATACAAGCCTACCTCAAGAAACGAGAAAAATCTCAAATAAACAATCTAACCTTACACCTAAAGGAACTAGAGAAAGAAGAACAAACAAAACCCAAAGTTAGCAGGAGGAAAGAAATCGCAAAGATCAGAGCAGAAATAAATGAAATAGAAACAAAGACAACAATAGCAAAGATCAACAAAACTAAAAGCTGGTTCTTTGAGAAGATAAACAAAATTGATAAACCATTAGCCAGACTCATCAAGAAAAAGAGGGAGAGGACTCAAATCAGTAAAATTAGAAATGAAAAAGGAGAAGTTACAACAGGCACCACAGAAATACAAAGCATCGTAAGAGACTACTACAAGCAACTCTATGCCAATAAAATGGACAACCTGGAAGAAATGGGCAAATTCTTAGAAAGATATAACCTTCCAAGACTGAATCAGGAAGAAATAGAAAATATGAACAGACCAATCACAAGTAATGAAATTGAAACTGTGATTAAAAATCTTCCAACAAACAAAAGTCCAGGACCAGATGGCTTCATAGGTGAATTCTGTCAAACATTTAGAGAAGAGCTAAGACCCATCCTTCTCAAACTCTTCCAAAAAATTGTAGAGGAAGGAAAACTCCCAAACTCATTCTATGAGGCCACCATCACCCTGATACCAAAACCAGACAAAGATACAACAAAGAAAGAAAATTACACACCAATATCACTGATGAATATAGATGCAAAAATCCTCAACAAAATACTAGCAAACAGAATCCAACAACACATTGAAAGGATCATACACCATGTTCAAGTGGGTTTTATCCCAGGGATGCAAGGATTCTTCAATATACCCAAATCAATCAATGTGATACATCATATTAACAAATTGAAGAATAAAAAGCATATGATCATCTCAATAGATGCAGGAAAAGCTTTTGACAAAATGCAACACCCATTTATGATCAAAACTCTCTAGAAAGTGGGCATAGAACCTCAACATAATAAAGGCCATATATGACAAACCCACAGCAAACATCATTCTCAATGGTGAAAAACTAAAAGCATTTCCTCTAAGATCAGGAACAAACAAGAATGTCCACTCTCACCACTATTATTCAGCATAGTTTTGGAAGTCCTAGCCACGGCAATCAGAGAAGAAAAAGAAAAAGAAGGAATCCAAATTGGAAAAGGAGAAGTAAAACTGTCACTGTTTGCAGATGACATGATACTATACATAGAGAATCCTAAAAATGCCACCAGAAAACTACTAGAGCTAATCAGCGAATTTGGTAAAGTTGCAGGGTACAAAATTAATGCACAGAAATCTCTTGCATTCCTTTACACTTATGAAGAAAAATCTTAAAGGTAAATTAAGGAAACACTCCCATTTTCTACTGCAACAAAAAGAATAAAATACCTAGGAATAAACCTACCTAGGGAGACAAAAGACCTGTATGCAGAAAACTATAAGACCCTGATGAAAGAAATTAAAGATGATACCAACAGATGAAGAGATATACCATGTTCTTTGATTGGAAGAATCAATATTGTGAAAATGACTCTACTACCCAAAGCAATCTACAGATTCAATGCAATCCCTATCAAATTACCAATGACATTTTTTACAGAACTAGAACAAAAATACTTAAAATTTGTATGGAGACACAAAAGACCCCGAATAGCCAAAGCAGCCTTTAGGGAAAAATATGGAGCTGTAGGAATCAGACTCCCTGACTTCAGACGATACTACAAAGCTACAGTAATCAAGACAGTATGGTACTGGCACAAAAACAGAAACACAGATCAATGGAACAAGATAGAAAGCCCAGAATAAACCCATGCACCTATGGTCAACTAATCTGCGACAAAGGAGGCAAGGATATATAATGGGGAAAAGACAGTCTCTTCAATAAGTGGTGCTGGGAAAACTGGACAGCTACATGTAAAAGAATGAAATTGGAACTCTCCCTAACACCATACACAAAAATAAACTCAAAATGGAATCGAGACCTAAATGTAAGACCAAACACTATACAACTCTTAGAGGAAAACATAGGAGGAACACTCTTTGACATAAATCACAGCAAGATCTTCTTTGATCCACCTCCTAGAGTAATGGAAATTAAAAAGATAAGCAAATGGGACCTAATGAAACTTCAAAGCTTTTGCACAGGAAAGGAAACCATAAACAAGACAGAAAGAGAACCCTCAGAATGGCAGAAAATATTTGCAAACGAATCAACGGACAAAGGATTAATTTCCAAAATATATAAACAGCTCATGCAGCTCAATATTAAGGAAACAAGCAACCCAATACAAAAATGGGCAGAAGACCTAAATAGACATTTCTCCAAAGAAGACATACAGATTGACAAGAAGTCCATGAAAAGCTGTTCAACATCACTAATTATTAGAGCAATGCAAATCAAAACTTCAATGAGGCATCACCTCACACCAGTTAGGATGGGCATCATAAGAAAATCTATAAACAACAAATGCTGGAGAGGGTGTGGAGAAAAGGGAACCCTCTTGCACTGTTGGTAGGAATGTAAATTGATACAGCCACTATGGAGAACAGTATGGATGTTCCTTAAAAAACCAAAAATAGAATTACCATATGATCCAGCAATCCCACTACTGGGCATATTCCCAGAGAAAACTATAATTCAAAAAGACACATGCACCCCAGTGTTCATTGCAGCACTATTTGCAATAGCCAGGTCATGGAAGCAACCTAAATGCCCATCAGACGAATGGATAAAGACAGACACATGGCTAAAGAAGAAGTGTTAGATATATACAATGGAATATTACTCAGCCTTAAAAAGGAATGAAATTGGGTCATTTGTTGAGACGTGGATGGATCTAGAGACTGTTATACAGAGTGAAGTAAGTCAGAAAGAGATAAACAAATATCGTATCTTAACACATGTATGTGGAACCTAGAGAAATGGTACAGATGAACTGGTTTTCAGGGCAGAAGTTAAGACACAGATGTAGAGAACAAATGTATGGACACCAAGGGGGTAAAGCCGTGGGAGAGTGGGGTTGGTGGTGTGATGAATTGGGCGATTGGAATTGACATGTATATACTGATGTGTATAAAATTGATGACTAATAAGAACCTACTGTATTAAAAAAAATTAAATTAAATTAAAAAAATAATTCCAAATGAAAGAAATGTACCATTGGCTGTATTTACTAAATCATGATACTTTTTCAGTCCTATCTACTAATAATCAAAGGTTCTTGTTGAAATCAACTAGTAACTGCCATCTTTCCTGATGTTAAGTAGTCGTTCGTACAAACTAATTTGGAAGTTTATAGCAGTTTTAAAACCTACTAAAATTCTTTGATAGATTTAAGAGCAAATAAAAATTCATCCTCCAGTTTTTTGAAGTGTGCTGACATATGTGTTTTAATTAATTTTATTCATTTCACTAATGTATTTATTTTTGACAACAGTCAAGATTTTTTCCAAATCCTTTGTACATAACATGAATTTTTTTCAAAAAGCACTTATTTTCACATTTGCTATCAAAATATAATATTTCCCTTGAAGGAAAGATTGTATTTATTTTCTAACATTTGCTAGAAAATGTAATACAGCTACCTTTCATCAACTCGGAAGGGTGAGAAAATGTAGAATGTTAGAGTTTTTTAAATGTATAATTGATCTTTAAGTTTAATAAGTCTTGGTACCAGGTAATAAGCAAACTGTTATGTGTAACAAAAGATTTGGGGGATATTCCAGGTCTCATTAAAATTTTTGTAAAAAATTCTATTTATGATAATATATACCATAATATACAAATATATTTAACCAGGAACCTAGAAACTGGAATATATTACAGATAAGAGAGTAATAACACTGAAGGAAAAGTAGAAAATTTTGAAGATATGTGGTTGTTGTGTCCAATGTCAAAGAGAGGTACTAAAATATATCTCTTGGTTTTGTCAGTTATAAATTGAGACCTTAGCAAGAATGTGTAGTTGCATGACAGAGAGATGAGAGTGGGTTAAGGGAATGGGAGATGAAATAGAGAGGAGTCAAGATTATATTTTTAAGGCTGCTCACTGTAAAGGCTGTAATAAAATGTATGTACAACGTCAAGGAAGGTGTTTTTTGTTTTTAAGATGGAAGAAATGTAAGCATCTTTATTAAAATAAAGAGAAGGGAAAGAGCTAGAGATGGGAAATGTAGAGATACATACCACAAAATTATGGTGGGACCTTATGACAGGAGAAATCTACTTGTTCCTTGAAAGTGGAGTGAAAGAGATTAAAATGGATATAGATGCAGTTGTTTATAAAGTGACTATAGCTAAATTAAAAGTAGGAAAGGGGCTGAAGGAGTTTGGTAAAGGTTTGGATAGACATTGACAAGTAAAACACAGCCCTTTCCCTGTGTTTTCCTCTATTCCCTTCCTTATTCAGTAGCAGAGAAGCCTGCCCCTGAAGAAGGATGGTATGTGATTTCTAAGGGGTTTTTTTTTGTTTTTTTTTTAGTATCTTAACTATATTGTGAAAAGTACATGATATTTGTAAAACTATTAAAGTATTATTTAATTGAATTTTTAATAAAATAAATGCATAGTAGTGAAATTCTATAAATTTAACAGATTATTCTACATTACTCATATTTAAGAATGTTACCATAGATTTTGAAAATTAATAGGATATATAATTTCACATTATAGTAATATATGAAAAAGTTTTGATTTAGGGATATCTGTATTGAAGCAGTGTGAAATTTATTTATTTATGAACCTTTTGACTCTGGGAGTAAAATGGCAAATGAGGCCTAGTTTTATTTCTTGTATCTTTCTGTTTTTTCCAATATTATTGTTATTTTTTTTCTTTACATATAGTTTTATATGAACGAAACATCTTTCAAACTTAAAGCTTTTCAGGAGTAAGGGCTTAGTCTAATGTTATTCAAGCTTGATACTTAACCACAAAGCACTTTCTGAAGATATCCTATTAAGCATATAAATAGTATTCATTGTATGTATTTAAGTAAACGTGAAGGTAAGAAAATTCATCATTTGAGAATTTTTAAAATTCAGGTAAAATGTACATACCATAAAATTTACCATTTTAACCATTTTTGAGTTTAGTGGCATTGGGTAATTCACATTTTTGTCAGTAGTTGCCATCCTCCATCTCCAGAACTTTTTTCATCTTCCTGAATTGAAACTTTATATCCATTACATAATAACTCCACATTCTTCCTTCTTCCCAGTTCTTAGCAACCACCATTCTACTTTATATCTCTACGAATTCGACTACTCTAGGTACCTCATATAAGTGAAATCATACAGTATTTATCCTTTTGTGACTGCCTTATTTCACTTAACATAAAGTTGTCAAGGTTCATCCATATTGTAGCTTGTGTCAACATTCCCTTTTTAAAGGAATAAAATTCTGTTTTATGTATAGACCTTTTTTTTAAACTTTAAATCAGTTTATTGACATAGTAACACAACACACTTGCCTCCCTGACCCCCCCATCCCCCTCACCCAATCTAGATCTCTCCCACTTCCTTCTCCCTTAGAACAAGCTGTTCAGTGAAAACAGAAAAGGGCAGACCACTTCTGCATCCCCAGTCCCATGCCTAAGCCCTGTGGAGCAGGTCTCAGGCACTACTCAGAACCTGTTAGGGAGGGAGGGGGAAAGTTAGCACTAGACTCAGCTAGGCAGAGGCATCCAATCCCCAAGAACAGATTCCCCCACAGCACCCAGGCCCTGAGTTGCTATTTTATTGGGACCAATTTTGTTTATCCATTGATCCTTGTATGAACATTTGGGTTGCTTCCTCCACCTTTTGGCTAGTGTGAATAATGCTTCTATGAACATGGGTATACAAATATTTGTTTGAGTTCCAGCTTTTTATTTTTTGGATATGTACCCAGAAGGGGAATTGGGGAATTGAATAAGAGTTTTTGTAATTGTTTACTTAGAAAATGAGAAATTATTGAATGTCGTTAATGATATTTCTAAGCCAAAATCTTAACAAAAGCAAGAACCCAGAAAAGTAAACAAAGCACAGCAATCTACTTTGTCTGAGGCCAAATTCCGTCAAAATTAAGTTGAGGTTTTGATAGCTTTCTGGGGAAAGAGAAAAATCAAAGCCAAATCCAGGAAAATCAAGTGAAGTTTTAATAGCTTATGGGGTTAGAAGATGATAAATCAAAGCCCATGGCTTTGCCTATAGTAGAGCGATAAAATGAAATCCTGCCTATATTTAGCTGAGATCACCTTCCTCCAGGAGCTACACCTTCACAGTAGATGTAAATAAGAAAGAAAACTGATTCCCTTTCCTGAACCCTCCTACACTGTTGGTGGGAATATAAATTGGTGCAGCCACTATGGAAAACAGTATGGAGTTTCCTTAAAAAACTAAAAATAGAGTTGCCATATAATCCAGCAATCCCACTCCTGGGCATATATCCAGAGAAAAACTCTAATCTGAAAAAATTCATGCACCCCAGCGTTCATAGCAGCACTATTTACAATACATGTAATACAAATACAAGCCAAAACATGGAAGCAACTTAAATGCCCATCAGTAGATGAATGCATATGTTTACAATAACCAGGACATGGAAGCAACCTAAGTGTCCACCAACAGATGAATGGATAAAGAAGTTGTGGCATGTGTGTACAATGGAATATTACTCAGCCATAAAAAGAAATGGAATTGAGTTATTTGTGGTGAGGTGGATGGACCTAGAGTCTGTCATACAGAGTGAAGAGTGTCAGAAAGACAAAAACAAATACCATCTGCTAACACATATATATGGAATCTAAAAAAAAAAAAAAATGGTCATGAAGAACCTAGGGGCAAGATGGGAATAAAGACACAGACCTACTAGAGAATGGACTTGAGGATATGGGGAGGGGGAAGGGTAAGCTGGGACAAAGTGAGGGAGTTGCATGGACATATATACACTAGCAAATGAAAATAGATAACTAGTGGGAAGCAGCCACATAGCACAGGGAGATCAGCTCGGTGCTTTGTGACCACCTAGAGGGGTGGGATAGGGAGGGTGGGAGGGAGGGAGACACAAAAGGGAAGAGATATGGGGACATATGTATATGTATAAGTGATTCACTTTGTTATAAAGCAGAAACTAACACACCATTGTAAAGCAATTATACTCCAATAGAGATGTTAAAAAAAATAGACGAATGGATAAAGAGGATGTTGTATGTGTATATATATATACATATACATATACATACAGTGGAATGCTACTCAGCCATTAAAGAATGAAATAATGCTATTTATGGCAACATGGATGGACCTAGAGATTATTATACTAAGTGAAGTAAGTCAGACAGAAAGACAAATACCATATATCATCACTTTTATGTGGGATCTAAAATATGATACAAATGAACTTATTTACAAAACAGAAACAGACTCACAAACACAGAAAACAAACTTATGGTTACCAAAGGGGAAAGGGGTGGGAAAGAGCTAAATTAGGAATTGGGGATTAGTATATACAAACTACTATATATAAAATAGATAAACAACAAGGTCCTACTGTATAGCCCAGGGAACTATATTCAATATACTATAATAAACCATAATAGAAAAGAATATGGAAAAGAATATATATTCATATTCTTTTTCATATCCTTTGCTGTACACCAGCAACTGACACAACCTTGTAAATCAACTATACTTCAATTAAAAAAAAAAACTGTTTCCCTTTTCCCATTCCTGGGGCACCATGGGGAGAGTTGCCTTGGTGCTGAGCACAGCAGAAGATAAAATTAAAAAAGCAAACCTACTTTGAGATAGTGTGACCATGATGGGGACTTTGACATGGATTTTCAGTCCAAATTTGTATCAATGAGTCATCCAAGGAATGCCTAGTTTAAAATGGTTCTAGAATGGATGACACTACAATGGTTCTAGAATGGATGATGGCAGAGGCAAATGCAGATTCTCTCTAGAGGAAGGCACCTTCTTTCTTAGGCCCAGGAAATCCTCATGAATAATTTTTCAAGAGCAGTGATCAGCACACAGTCAAATATAATCAAACATGAGGACACAGGGCAAAGACAGTAAGAATAAGGAGAAAATAACAGCAAAAGCAGATCATAAAGTTTTCAGATATTCCAATTATCAAATGCTGATTATTTAAAAAACAGTGCTTATTCTGATTTTAGAAATAAAAGAGGCTTAAAAATACCTGCAGGGAAGAATCTATAAAAGTGACTAGCACATTTGAAAAAGGTCCAAAACTTCTGAAAAATGCTGAAATTAAAAACCAAGTGAGTTTGGCAGCACTGTGGACACAATTGGAGACAGAATTCATAATGTAAAAGATAGATTAGAAGAAAAGTTACAGAATGTAGGAAGAGAGACAAAACAATGGAAAATACAAGAGTCATTTAAAAATGTGGAGAACATGGACTTACCTCGTGGTCCCGTGGTTAAGACTCCATGCTTCCACTGCAGGGGGCATGGGTTCAATTCCTGGTTGGGGAACTAAGATCCCACATGCCACCAGGTGTAGCCAATAAAAACAAAATATGGAGACTATATTGAGCAGGTCTAATATGAGACTTAATTAGCGGCCTGGAAGATGAGATAGAGACTGGAGCAGAAGCAATAGTTGAGGAGGTATTGGATGAAAAGTTACCTGATCTGACGAAAGACATCACATTCAGGAAGTCAAACACAGATTCCTGAGCAGGACAAATAAAAAGAAGTATACCCCTAGAAATAGAGAGGAAGTGTGGGGGGGAAAAGCAAAAACAGAAACAAATGGAATATCTAAAAGCAACAGTCGGGGCAGGAAAGGAGGAAGACATTACCTTAATTGAAGCCAGAGTTCAGCTGACAGCTGACTTCTCAAGAGTAATAATAGGAGCCAGAGTACAGTGAAATGATATCTTCATCGTGTTGAAAGAAAATAACTGTCTATCTAGAAATTCTATACTCAGAGAAAACATCTTTCAAGTCTGGCCTTGAAACACAATTGTTTTCAGACAAAGCAAAACTGAGAGTGTGTCACCAGTAGACTCTAATTAATGATAACCATAAAGGGAGTGTTTCAGGCAGTGGAAAGTGATGATCCTTTTGAGAGATGCAAGAAGGGATGAAGAACAAATAATATGGTAATAACTATATGGTTATATGTGAACAAACAGTAGAAAATATGTCTAGTAGGGTTAAAAAAATTCCATGGCAACAACAGCATATAGGCCAGGAGGAAGGTAAATGGATTTAAATTATTCTCAGGAGGCTGGTAAAAGTACAGAAGTTCCTTGACTTACAATGGTCAGACTTACAGTTTTTCAACTTTATGATGGTGCTAAAGTGATATGTATTCAGTAGAAACTGTATGTCAAATTTTGAATTTGGATCTTTTCCTGGTCTAGTGATATGTGGCATGATAATCTCTTGTGATGCTGGGCAGTGGCAACAAGCTGCAGCTCCCAGACAGCCACAAATCATGAGGGTAAACAGCCAATATACTTACTTTCTGCACCCATGCAACTATTCCATTTTTCACTTTCAGTATAGTATTCAATAAGTTACATGAGGTATTCAACATTTTATTATAAAATAGTCTTTGTGTTAGGTGATTTTACCTCACTGTAGGCTAATATCAGTATTCTGAGCATGTTTAAGGTAGTCTAGGCTAAGCTATGATGTTTGGGATTATATGCATTTTTGACTTAAAATATTTTCAATTTACAATGGGTTTATCAGGATGTAACCCCATCATAATTTGAGAAAGATCTGTACTGATTTAACTTTTGATGTTTCTACATTAAGTATGATGGAGAGGTCCACATGTGGCAGGGGTTTCTTAGGTGCTGATAATGTTCCTTTTCTTGACCTGAGTGGTAATTATGGGACAGTGGAGGAGTAGGTGAGGTATTGCTTCATATATACAAGTTACACATACCTTCTCAAAAGATAAATGTTTTATGTACTTAACTATAGGTATCTTATATTTTACAATAAAAAAGTTAAAATAAGGTAAAAATTGTACACTTCAAAAAGGATAAATAGAAAATACAATTTCTAGTACTACGTTGTTAAAATTATAACCATAAAATACCAAAATTTTAAGGTAGAAGTAGGAATGTGATATTTAATTTGTTGAAAGTGAAACAAAGAGAATTAAATCTCACTTCAATGTTACCTTAAAAGTTACTGGTAGAGACTGATCCAGTTATTGGTTTCATTATGGTATCTAAATATTGATATTCTCTTCTAAAAATTTTGTAAAGTCTTAACCAACATTTGACAGTCATTAAGTCTACACTGTAACCCAGCTTCTACAATTCTATCATCTTAAATGGCACATGTTTTATCTACTAAAATGTAGTATATCACTCATCAGGTCATCAACTAAGAGTTTTAAGTATGTCTTGCAGTAAACATACCAGCTACTGGGAGACAGTATATAATATATATTAAAATTGTGGATATATTTCTTTCAGATCCTTAGCAGGGTACTGGTCATTGATTTACAACTATTCTTACTCTTTTAAAGAAGTACTTCAAAGTGGCCAGAGTTACGATAAGTATTTGAGGGCATATGTAGAGCCTTACAGGCCAGCTATTACTGAAGACACCTGTCACATAGGTACTAGGAGTCACTGAGGTACCACCTATTTTTCCTTCATATCTCTTGGGAAGATAAAAGGTTGCTGACTTGTTTTTGGTCTACCTAATTTGTTTGGGACTCTGTAAACCCAGATAAACACACTGTTGGATTTTATTCTCATTACACTAAACATACCTTCTCAAAAGACCATCTTGGGCATTTAATCTCCTTCTTCCCCCCTAGAAGGTTTTAACTTTTGTTAATTCTTAATTATAGTCGGTTTTAATTTAGTGGTTTTTGGGTTACTTGAGATTTTGGAAGTATACCCTTTTTACATATACTTTTTGTTTTGACATTTTGTGACCTTGAGCAAGTCAGTTAATCTCTTTACATCTCACTTTTTTTTTATCCTAAATTTACTGGAATACAAATATTTTGTAAAGTAGTTTCTAATGCTAATATTCTTCAATTAAATGCTTATTTGTAAGGAATTCCATTTTTTCAAACAAATTAAAAATAAAAACAAAAAGGTCTCAATACAGCCTAAAATGTATATCTTTTTGTAACATCACCATTGTGCTTTGCTTTTGATGTTTTATGTTAGCTTAAATCTAGAGATTTAGTGAATAAAGCAAAATTACTATACTCAACATATCTTAGTAACTTTAAAGGATAATCTAGAAGTTATTATGCAAAGAAGTACCCAAGACAGTAGGAGAAATGATAATTCTATTCAAATGTTAAAAACTTTCATATAAGCCATTGGGAAGAATTGTTTAAGTAAAATTTATTACACATTGCCTTTCTTGGATGATACTGAACTTAATTCAGTTTTTCTTTGATAACTCAAGCTCATCACTATGACCACATCCTCAGAGGCTATTGAGATTAATAATTGTTTATCTATAAAAGAATTCACTTAATAGTCAACAAATACCTACTGAGTGATGGCAGTGTGCCAGGCTTTGGATTGGATTGGGATATGATGTTGAACAAAACCAGGTGTGATCTCTGACCTTATGGTGTAGAGTCTAATTGGGTAAAAATGACATCAACCGAATAATCACACAAATAAATGTGAAATTTAAAATCCTGATCAAATGCTATGAAGAAAACTCACTGCATTGTTAAAATCGTTTTGGAATCAGATGGGTCTGAGATCAGTCCTAACTCTGCAACTTGGTAGCATTGTGATTTTAGGCAACTTTCTAAATCACAGTTGAAATGAGAATAGTTTGCTTCCTGGGTTGTTGTGAGGATCAAATGAGATGACAAGTGTGATACAATTTTGTTATTATTTTTTACTTGTTTATTATCTGTGTCCTCCTGGATGAGAATGTAAGCTCCATGAGAGTAGGAATTTTTTTGGTCTGTCTTATTAACTGCTATATTCCTAGCATCTAGATCAACGAGTCATAACATGGACACGAATAAATATTTTTTGAATGAATGGAATGACTTTTAAGATTTCTTTCAGGTAATCAGCATTCAAAACAAAAATATTTTGTATTTATTTGCTTTTTTTCTCCCATAGTCAGATTGGTATTTCAGTTGTTGGTCTCATGGCTGTCTCCTGAAATTCTGCTTCCTGTCATCAAATTTAACTCTGGACTAGAAAATCAGATAACCAAAGCTAGAGTGGTAGAAGTACCTGTACTATAATAAGAGACATTCTGTAGTAAGAGAGAAGGCCTCGCTCTTAACAGTAACAGGAGTGAGCTTTCATACATGGACTTACTAAGATCTTTTTTGGTTATTTAAAAGGGTTTTGCAATTTCAGCTGTATTCTGTATATTTGGACTTACCAGCTAAGTAAACTCATAAGTGCTTCTAATAAAGCATTCTCATTCTAGCTTTATATCACATTATATCATAAGTTTGGTATATAGTTAGGTTGGAAGAAATTTAAATTTTGAATTTTTAAAGTTTGGTTACCTATTCTATGTGTTAATTTTTAGTGGACCATGTAGAACTTAATGCTTGATATAATTTTTAAAAAATATTTAAGGTAATTTTTATAATATCCTAATGATCTTTTTCTTTCAATGTCTAAAGTAAATTCGCTTGGTTAATTATTTTTCAGGGCAGCTGTTTTTTCCACTTTTTATTTATTGATTCCCAACCCCCATCTCTTATTTAATGGAAGTATCTCCCAGAACTCAGAATTGTTTTCTTAGCTTTATTAATCTTGGCAGCAGGGTTTAAGATGAGTCACCAGGAACTGAGCAGCTGAAAAGATTGAGTCTTCAAACAAATGAAGCATTACATTTTACCATCATAGAGATAGTTATTGGTTTTTAGATCTCATACTCTAAAATGAAGATAAAATGTTATAAATGCATCCTTATTTACCCCATGGGGTATTATCTCTGGGAAAGTGAATTTCTACTTGAAATAATGGCTACATTTTTGTTGTTGTTTTTTTTACTTTAATGAGTCCCAGAATATGATATGAAATTAAATTCCAATTAATCATTGTCATGCTACTTAATTCCACTAATGATAATTATCTCACGAAATGCAACGATTCTTTCTAATTGGGCATCACAATTGAAAAACTGCCGCTAAGCTGGTAAACTAATAACATATAAAGTAATTCTTTTACCCTCATAATATTTTCAATAGTCACTTCTCAGTTATGAGAAAACATTTTTAGCAGCAAATTCCAGGCTGAAGTTTTCAAAATAATTTTGGGTTTCTATGAGTGTCATTAACTATTGTATTAGCTAGATGTACAACATCAATAAGGAACTAAAACTTCTCCTCCTGTGTTTTTAAAATAATACCAGTAGGAATTATTTTCTTTTGTAAAAACTTTACTTTTCCCTTTTAACCTCTATTAATATAAGTCTGAAACTTAATGTTATAGGAAATGTTTAAATAAATTGTGATGCAACCACTGGAAGGCATATCATATAACTATTAAAAAATTATGTGTAGGGCTTCCCTGGTGGCGCAGTGGTTGAGAGTCCACCTGCCAATGCAGGGGACACGGGTTCGTGCCCCGGTCCGGGAAGATCTCACATGCCGCAGAGCGGCTAGGCCCGTGAGCCATGGCCGCCGAGCCTGCATGTCCAGAGCCTGTGCTCCGCAACAGGAGAGGCCACAACAGTGAGAGGCCCGCGTACCACAAAATAAAAAATTATGTGTATAGAAGGGATGTAGTCATATAGGAACATACTTCCTTTGGAATGTTAGGTGGAAAAATCAGGATGCCAAAATCATTGTACAGTATGATTTCATAGAAAAAAAAAGATTTGAAGGATAAAATTTAAAGTTTTTATTAAAGCTATATTTGTGTTTAGATGATGAGATTTTGAAAAATATTTTAGCTTTTATTTTTTTCAACTTTTTTCTATTTGCAAATTTTCCTTTAAAATGAAAAATAATAATTAGTAAAATAGAAAGTCTCAATTTCAAACTGTATCTTATATGTCAGAAAAACAGCTCACAGATTATATTGAAGAATCTGAACTGTACTCCCAAACTATAGATTAGCTAGAAATGTTTGGCAAATTTTATGTCACAATACTCAGAACAATATAGCTATCATATTGGCTTCCTAGTCCCTTTGCCTTTATACTTTGTAATTTCAAGTCCCACTTGAAATTAAGAGCCAGAGATAAGAATAGCAAATAACACTGCAATAGTCGGTCTCTTTTTCTCTCAACCTTTATTATGAAAAGCTTTAACATATAGAAAGCATAGCAAAGTGAATCAACTTATTCCCAGCTTTAACAGTTGTCAAGATTTTGCTACTCATTTCAGCTATTTCCCTTCCTGACACATTTTTTTCCTATGCTTTTAAAAAATAAATTCTATTGATTGTTATTTTAACTGTAAATACTTCTGTATATTTCTCTGATAAGCTTTTTTTCAACATACCCACCATGTTATCATCTGCTTTTTTTTATTATTCTTATATTAGTCATAATTTATCACTATCATGAAATTCTCTATATTCATATTTTCCCAGTTGTCTCAAAATCATCTTTTTATGATTTTGTTAGAATAATTTGTTATTCTAACAAATTTGTTTGTTAGGATAATTTGTTAGAATCAGGACCCAAACAAAATCCATATTACATTTGGTTGTTATGTTACATTTTAAAATGTAAATATTAGAAATTCCTAATGCCCAAAAAAAAAGACTGCAATTTTGGATGACATTTTTGTTTTCTTCTTATAAAATTATATAAGTTCATTGTATGAAAAGTTAAAAAGTCATAAAATACTAAGAAGAAAGTGGAAATCACTTATATTGCTCAGAGTGTATTTCCTTCCTATCATTTTTTACATTATTTTCATAGTTGAGATCTATTGGAAGCCATTTTATATCTTATTTCAAAGTATATCTGAAGCTTTCTATACTTAAATTTTTTTTTTCATTTTAATGGCTGCATTAAGATGTACCTTAATTTTTTAGAACAGGTAAGTACCTTAATTTTTTTTAGGGGACATATCTAATTTAGAATGCCATTTTACAGTGTACTCCAACACATTTTCTTGTTGCTATGGTTGAAGAGACTCGTATTTTTGAGTAAGGGGTCTAATTTTCCTAATTAATTCCTAGAGTAGGTGAAATGGGCTGGTCGATGCACTGTTTTCTCTATATGTAGCAGATAATGCCTGGATCTTGGTCCATTGGCCGTTTGAGAGAGATGTTTGTTTTGCCATGTGGAGGACAAGTAATGCCCCTAGTGGGCCATTTTAGTAAGTTTATATAAAGTCCAATTTTATATAATTTCTTTAAAATATCATTGAATATATCTGAGTATATGATGCATTAATTTCTCCAAACATTATCAAGGGAAAGAAAGGTATTAAATTCAACTATTGGCAGGACTTTGGGCATCAGGGAAAGTTTGGAAAAGGTTGCACCTACCTTAGCTGCTATAGGTTGAAGTCATCAAAGAACTCCAAAAGATCAAAGTAGACTTGAAATAGACATAACTTATGCAAAAATAGTGATTCTTAGGTGTGTACTTTTATGAATATATCCATTTCGTAGGGGTGTTATAACAAATCACCACTAAGTGTGTGGCTTGGTATAACAGATATTTATTCTTTCACAATTCTGGAGGCTAGATGTTTTTAAAATCAAGGTGTCAGGCAGGGCCATGCTCTCTCTGAAGGTTTCTGGGAAGAATCCATCCTTGCCTTTTCCTGGCTTCTGGCAGTTCCTGGCAGTCCTTGGCGTTTTTGGCTTCTCTCCTCTGTCTTCACATGGCATTATTCCCTGGGTGGATCTCTTCCTTAATTCTGTGTCTCTTCTTATAAGGACATCAGTGATTGGATATAGGACCTACCCTAATCCAGTATGACCTCATTTTACCTAATTACATCTGCAAAGACTGTATTTCCAAGTAAGGTCACAATCTGAGGTTCCTGGTGGATGTAAATATTGTGAGGACACTGTTCAGCCCAGTATAGCAGGTGTGGGTATTTGTGTATATGAGTAGATTGGGAACTGGGGGGCTATCGTAAGTTCTTAGATAATACACATTATAATTCTTTTCTCCATTGTTGATTTCTGCTTTTTCTTAAGTGTATTTAGTATAAGAATACATGAATGTGGGGGAAATGTTGAAAACAGTACTAAAACAGTAATTTAAAATTCTGTGTTGAATAATTGCTGCTGTTCCTTGAGATTAAAAGATAAAAACAATTTCATGAAGTCTTGTCTATTTATGGTTTTAGAATCCTAAATTTATAACCAGGACCCAAAGTTTCTTATTTACTAAAAGCATTTGAGCAGAGTGTTATAATGATTATTTCAGTCCTTCTAAGAAAATAATTTGGCTTAGGCCAAAGGTTATGAAATACTTGAATAAGTTACTAAAAATTTTAGACTATCTTTCACTGAGTTTATTAAAAAATAGGTTGAGGGCTTTCCTGGTGGCGCAGTGGTTGAGAGTCCGCCTGCCGATGCAGGGGACATGGGTTCGTGCCCCGGTCCGGGAGGATCCCACACGCCGCGGAGCGGCTGGGTTCGTGAGACATGGCCGCTGAGCCTGCGCGTCCGGAGCCTGTGCTCCGCAACGGGAGAGGCCACAGCGGTGAGAGGCCCGCGTACCGCAACAAAAAAAAAAAAAAAAAAAAAAAAAAATAGGTTGAAATTAGACTGTTCTTCCATATCCATCCACCATTATCACCACCCCCAAGATGACTCCAAGAAGTTAGCTAATATATGTCCCCATAAACCCATATCTTTAGATTGTTTTATTAATTTTGATGCAAGTACATAATGTTTGCAGGAATTGACTTTTGTAGGGATTTATAATAAAATATCAGTTAAAAGATTAATTGCCTCACTTCTGGGCCTTTGGTTTCTGTAGTAATCAGTATAGTAAAATTTTTATTTAAAAAATTCACTTGAAGTTTTCCATTTATACTCTGTAAAAGCAAATTGAATGCCTATTGTTATCCATAAATATCTTAACTGCTAAGATTTTCTAAGATTGTAATAGAAAACCAATTATATCAGAAAGTCATTAAGTAACTTAGAGAAATTTAACAATGTTAATAAAACATGAATTTATGACTTTTGGCTTATTTTCTTAGATAAAGCTCTCGGTCATTTTGCACTTTTTAAATTAGAAGAAAAATTTTAAACTTTATCCATGCCTTCTCTTTTACAAATCAAAACATCTTATAGCTCTCATCTGCTTATTATTCTCATAAATTTATAATGGGCATATATGATTATGAGATAAAATAAGGTACATCATATTTTACTATCAGAAACTAACTTTTTAAACCAAAGTTAGAGATTTAGAATGGAACTCAAGGCAGTGTAAATATGTAACTTATTTTTCTAAAAGGACTCTTGTAGCCTTCTGTTTAGAGCTTCTTTTGGGTCTTAAACTAGAATGTTACATGTTTACTCATTCACTAAACTAATTATTTAGGTGTAGTATGTGGTGTTATACATGCACTGTGCAAAGCACTGAGCTGGAGTGGGTAAATCTGCAAATATATATGTTTATATTTCTCCGTTCATTCAATAACTATTGAGTATTTGCTGTATGCAAGGTACAATATCAGGAACTTCTTGATATAAAGTTAAACAAAACAGACACAGTCTTTGTAATACTTACAGTCTTAGAAAAGGAGAAAGACATTAATCAGATAATAATACAAATAAATGTAAACTTATCACCATGAAAAATACTATGAAGAAAAGGTGAATGGTACTATCAGAGCTCATGAGGGAATTTGACTTAGTCTTTGGAGGGGCTATGCAAGGGCTCAAAGACACCTGAGGAAATGACTTTTGAACTGAGATGATTATTGGAAATTATGTAATTGAAGGAGGATGTGAGAAAATTCCAGGAAGCAGAAATTATATATAATAGTGAGTAGTGAGTGCGAGTTATTTGAAATGAAAGGAGGCAGTGCAGCTGGAACACAGGGAACCAGACGGAGTGTGATGCATGATGCAGCAGGAGAGCCAGCGGCAGGGGCCAGACCAATTTACCTATACTGGTCTGGCCAGTAGTACATACTCAATTTTATTTATATGTAGTCACCAAATTCTATATTTTATTTTGGTTTCACCAACATAAGCCATTCAGGTACCTTTATTTCTTGTTTCTTATTACTATGTAAAGTTCTTGAATTACTTGCTTTATCTACAAGATAATAGAATATCTTATAGCAGCCGTAAATATTCAAAACCAATGATACTGCTATAGAAAAACCATGTCTTATGTTTACCATTAAACACTGATTCTACCTGAACAAAATAGCACATTTAGAATTCATATGTTGATTAGCAATAACATGTACAGCAGTTTCACTTGTTGATCTTAGAATGCTAAGTTGACTAGCTTTCGTCTTATATAAATAAGGTTGAAACTGGTATATTATAGGCCCAAAAAGCCGAATATTTTATATATAATATACTGGTATAAATGAATTTAAATTTATGTGGTGACAGGCATTAACTTCCTCCTGATGTTTTGATGTTTTAAAATATTTAAATAAATGTTTAAAAATTAATATGAAGAATGATTATAAAATTATGCTTATTTCATGTGTAGTTTGTGTGATCTGTTTTAAAATTTTATAGTTTGTGGCTTCTGTGTCATCAGAAGTTTGAAAAGATTCTTAAAATGTAGTCGGATTGCATCTTTGTTTCAAAATTCACTGAAACGATATGTAATGCTTATGTAAGAGCAGCTAATGATGTAGTGATGAGATTTTAGCCCTTTAAAAACCTGTAATCCTGTATAATTTCACCCTTATTCAAAAAGAATTTGATGTAAGTAGTTTCAACACTGTAATATTCATGAATTATTGATTTACAGTGAAGGTTTACATTGTACTAGTGAACTCATGTAAGCATTTCTAACCTGTGGGATATTTGTTTTGCAGGAGAAAATAGAAATTCTGTATTCACAACTTGAAATGCAATTTCCCATTAATATTAATTCTTTCATCGATTATTACCACAAAATTGGCTAAAATTAATACTCTTCTGTCATAATAGATCAAGGTGATTTACATTTAGTTTTCTTTGTCTTTTTTGTTTTTGTTTTATTCCCTCCACTCCCATTTATTTCATGGCATATCAGTGCTTCAGAGAATTTAGATGAGCTCTCTTCCTCCAGTAGCTGGTTACTTAACCAGAAGCACAGTAAGAAAAGGAGAAAAGACAGGACAAGATTGAAATCTCCATCCTTGACTATCATGAGCACAGCAGCTCGAACAAGGCCACTTCAGAGTTTCCACAAACGAAAACTCTACAGATTGAGCCCTACTTTTTATTGGACTCCGCAGGTAAGGTCGCCTTTGGCAAAACATGAACAAAGATTTTATTGTCAATATATTTCACAAGTTAGAGGATATGAACTGTACACAGTTGTTTAGAATAAGTGGGATTTAATAATTTTTAAACATAGCAGTGTATTCTGAAACTTCTCACATTTCCATTTTTTTAAATCACTATTATGCTTAAACGAGTTTGAAAGAAATGTACATATCAAGTTGATTTTAAAATTTTACTAGTAAGGGTAACAAGGAAAACACAAGTGTATTATATATTTACCTTTTGCTTAGTGAAGAAAAAAGTAACAATCTGCAGGGTTTTCAGTTATTTTGGAGGAAATGACATTGCTCTCCCTTTTATGTTTGGTATTTGTTAAACCTGGTGAGCACTCCTTTTTCATATAAGCAATGAAGTTTTAGATGACCATGCTTACCCTTTTTGCAAATAAAATATGCTTCATTAAAAGCGTCCATTTTGAAAAGCATATTTTTCATTTGTTAGCAACATGTTAGATATGCATCTTTCAGTGCGTATCTAAATAAGCTGTGATGGAGAGCAAAATTATCTCTAGTTCTCATGGTATAATGTGCTTTTTTTCTCTTATATTTTTTATGTGCCAATATGAAATATTTATTGTGGGAATGAATAATAATGGTGATGATTTGGGAAAATCTGGGAAATGTTTGATCAAGTTCATTTATTTATGCCTTATTTTACTATATATATATTAGCATCTTTATTGGAGTATAATTGCTTTACAATGTTGTGTTAGTTTCTGCTTTATAACAAAGTGAATCAGTTATACATATACATATGTTCCCATATCTCTTCCCTCTTGCATCTCCCTCCCTCCCACCCTCCCTATCCCACCCCTCTAGGTGGTCACAAACCACCTAGCTGATCTCCCTGTGCTATGCAGCTACTTCCCACTAGCTATCTATTTTAAATAATATGTCAAAGGAAAGAAATTATCCTTGATTTAATATTGTTTTTGATTATTACTACATTAACTATTTTTAAATATATTTCTATAAAAAAATCAAGATGCTTTGTTTCATTAGGAACCAATTTCAAATTTGGTTTTATAGGATCCTTTTATAAATAGGAACATGAATTCTGACAAATTAATTTTTATTAATAGATTGATTTTTGCCATTTAGTAGTTCAGGTATTAGTAGTATGCTTTCCCAACTTGAAATTTTTAAGAAAATTTTATTTCAGAATTTAAAGAAATTTTACATATTTAATAAACCTAATAGGAAAATATTTTATTTAAAGTTTTTATATATGAAATTATATTTTATTTAATAATTTTTATTTAAAGTTACTACAAGCAATAGAGAAATAATATATTTGAAAATGATTTCGTAATTTCATAGTTATAAATAGAATTGTCTATCAAAAATATCTCACATTTGAATATGCCTTAATATTCTGACTGGAAGGAATCTATCTGAATAATTTAGGGGATTTGCTCAATATTACTAAAGTACTGCATATGCCTTGATAATATAAAGATTGGCCTGGAAAAGTGTGAACAAATTTAAAACTTCCAGCAAACAAAGGAAGAAACACGTCTAACATTGTTACTAGTAGACCATATAATTTACCATATTCCAGTCATAATGCTAAGCATTTTCAGTACATTATTTTATTTAGTCCTCAAACATAAAGCTATGAGGCATTATCAATCCCACCTTTAGATGCAGAAATTGAAGTTTAGGGAGATTAAGTAACTTTCCTGAGGTCATACAGCTAGTAAACAATAAGTCTGATTCCGAAGCCATGTTCTTATCCATTAGTACATTGATAACAACAAAAATAAACCAAATCTTTTTTTAATCAATATTTTCTATTGAAGTTGATCTACAGTATTGTGTTAATTTCTGCTGTACAGTGAAGTTATTCAGATATATATATATATATACACATTCTTTTTTTAATATTCTTTTCCATTATGGTTGTCATAGGATATTAAATATAGTTCTCTGTGCTATATACTAGGACCTTGTTGTTTATCCGTTCTCTGCATAAAAACTTACATCTGCTAACCCCAACCTCCCACTCCATCCCTGCCCCAACCCCCTCCCCCTTGGCAACCACCAGTCTGTTCTCTATGTCCATGATTCCATTTCTGTTTTCATGGATAGGTTCATCTGTGTCATATTTTAGATTCCACATATAAGTGATATCATATGGTATTTGTCTTTCTCTTTCTGACTTACTTAGTATGATTATCTCTAGTTGCATCCATGTTGCTGCAAATGGCATTATTTCATTCTTTTTTATGTATGAGTAGTATTCCATTGTATATATGTACCACATCTTCTTTATCCATTCATCTGTTGACAGATATTTAGGCTGTTTCCGTGTCTTGGCTATTGTGAATAGCGCTGCTGTGAACACAAGGGTGCATGTGTCTTTTTGAATTATAGTTTTGTCTGAATATATGCCCATGAGTGGGATTGCTGGATCATCTGGTAATTCTATTTTTAGTTTTCTGAGGAATCTCCATACTGTTTTCCACAGTGGCTAAACCAAATCTTTTATGTGCTTGAAATCAGTAAAGACTGTATATTTGGGAATTGGGGAAGGAGCTTTATCTGGTTAGAGGCATTTAGAAATGCACCATAAAAGATGGGTTTGGAAAGATAAACAGAATATTGAAAGGGTTTAGGGGAGATTAAGAAAAGCACTTTAGTAATTGTAACAGAGGTGGGAAAAAATGATGGAGAACAGCAAATGACCCCACCCCCAACTTATCCCCCAAATTTCCAGGGTAATAGTTATTTACCTTTCTAAATTTAATAAATGTCATTTCTCTCAGGAAGCCTTCCTTGATATTCCCACTATGGGGTATATAATGATGTAGCACCCTGTGTTATAATAATAATCCATTATTTTATAATAATGTTCCATTTATTTTTCTGTCTTCTCATTACATTGTAAGTTTTTTGAGAACAGGAACTGTGTATTTCTGAACCTACAGGGTCTTGAACAGTAACTGTCCAATAGTATATGCTCAATAAATAATTAATATGTGAAAGAATTATTGTAGTGGAATGTAGAAAGATATTTAAAAGGCAATGGAGAGTGAGAATTTGTGTGTGTGTGTGTGTGTGTGTGTGTGTGTGTGTGTGTGTGTGTGTGTTTCCTTGATTAGCTTTGTGAAAGGGTCTAGAACAGTAATGTCTAATAGAACTTTCTGTAATGACGAAAATGCTCTATAAATATCTGTGCTGTCCAATATGGTAGCTACTAAATACATGTGTAACTATTGACCACGTGAAATGTGACTAGTGCAGCTGAGGAACTGAATTTTTATTTTTATTAATTTTGATTTAAATGGCCACATTTGGATAATGGCTACCAAATTGGATATGACAAGACTAGACTCAAACTTACCATGATAGCAGTGAGAACATGTGGCACTCATTCTGTTTTCTAATACTATTCCTTACTGAAAGGAAATATAGATCTTTGGAGAAGTGTCTGATCTCCAGGGTTGGGGAAGAGGGGCTATAAAAGGGGCCTGGGACGTCTTATTGTTACCAGAAGGCAAGAAAGTGTTTAAAAAAAATGATGGGGGCATGTCAAAAAAAAAAAAAAAAACCCAAGAGCTTGTTTGGAGAGGCTTCCACTGGCCAAATCTGGGGCTCTTTGAGCATTGAAATAGCTAAGGACAGTAATTAACCCAGTGAAAATATAGGTAGCCATGAGTGTATCCTGATGAGAGAGAGAGAGAGAAAGAGAGAGAGATTAAAAGGGGAAAGGGAAGACTTTTGCATAGAGTAGGATACTGATTAATAAATGTGGAGTGAGCAGTCAAATTAGAGAATCATTGCAATAATCATAGTAAAGATTGACTGGGTAAGAAGCATCAATGCATGAAAAGTCTGGGGTCAGGATTGGGGAAAAGTTTGATGAGGAGCAGGATATTGATATTGTCTTAACTATATGGTAGAGAACCAGACAGTAACCTTGCCTGAGTGATCAAAACTAACGTAGCCTATGTCTGTTCAGAGAAGGGAACAGCCGAGAACAGTGACCTCCAGGTCCCAGGGTCCCTGTGGCACAGGCCATGCTGTGCAGGGGCTGGAGGAGAGGCCCTAGTTGTGTGGGTTTGCCCCGGACTCAGCAGGAGGTAGGAGAGGTGAGCGCCAAACAGGCTGGGCTGGAGCAGCGGAAGGACAGGGGAGGAGCCAGCACTCCTGAGACCCACCAAGGCCTTGAATGACACTGATGTGAGAAACACAGCAACCAAAGACAGTGTGTGGACTTGGTTTGGGTCTTGATTTGAACAAGAACCCTGAAAAGACATTTTTGAGATCATTGGGAAAAATTGACCACAGCTGATGATTAGATAATGTTCAGGAATAATTGATAATTTTAATGGTGTGATAATGATATTGTGGTTATGTGAGGAAAAGGCCTTATTTTTAAGAGATGCATTCAGTAGTGAAATGGGTAACAGGACAATGTTAAGAATTTGCTTGAAAATATCAGAGCAAAGCAATGAAGTGAAGGAAAGAAAGGGAGAAGAGGATGGATGAAGTAAGAGCAGTAAAAGGTTAATTTGGAGAGGTAGGTACATAAGGGATCACTATATTATTCTCCCTGCTTTTGCGTATGTTTAAAAACTTGAACAGTAAAAATAAAAAAAACTAATGTAGCCTATTAGAAAGATATAATATCACTATGTAGTATTCTGACCAGACATACATAACCTGAATTTAACCATGAGGAGACATCAGACAAAGCCAAAATCAGAAACATGCTATTAAGAAATGAAAACTGGCCTGTATACTTAAAAAAAAAAAAAAAAAAAAAAAAAAAAAAGCCAATGTAATAAAAGCCAAGAAAGCCTGAGGAACTGCTTCAGATTGAAAGATAGACTAAGATATATGACAACTGAATGAATATATGATCCAGATCACTGTTCTTTTGGAGGGAAAATATGGGGACAATTGACAAAACTGTACTATTGATGCTAGATTATATTAAAATATTGTGTCAATGTTGAATTTCCTGAATGTGATATTTTGCAGTTATGTAAGAAAATATACTTATTCTAGGAAATACACATTGAAATATTAAGGGATAAAATGGCTAAGGCATCCATTTTATGTAAGAAACTAACTCCTATGCATCTAGAATGGTACTAGCTATGTAACATCCTTGGCAGAATTTAGAAAATAATTATTTAAATCATTTTCTATAGTGTTTAACTCTCTAGGGTACTGGTTGAGAGCAGCTTATATAAGGGCAATGGAGAGAGGTGGCAGTCTTCCGCTACTAGGTAGCATATAGTATATATAGTTGGCCGATCAATATTCTCACTGCAATAACTACATGTATAAGTTACCAAAAAAAATCATCATACTATTAAAGACATTAGGGGGATTCTGGTTTCAGCTCCAACATGTAAAGAGCTTGGAAGTTGTCACAACTGTCCTTACAGCGAGAAAAAGGTGAACAAACTGAAAATCATTGCCTTTTCATGAACCCATCAGATAATTGAGGTTGCAGAGCAAACCGCCAACCCAAAATATGGAGAGACAGGCAAATCCAAAGAGTTACAGCCAAGATCTGCTTACCTGGAGCAGAAACTATAGCAATCATAAACTAACTGGTAGGAGCACTTAAATGGTAATTTTGTTGAATTGCTTGAGGCTGAGTGTGGACTAGTCTGAGAGTGAAAAACTCCTGGGGACTACAGCCTAAGGGAACCCCACACCTCACACTTCCATGGACTTTACCTTTAGGCACCCAACTAAGTTCTCAGAATGAAGAGCCAAAAAGGATCCCTAGTGGCTCTGGAATGGAAGGGAAGGGTAACCTTTATGAAATAAGCCTAGAGCATTATCCATTACAAGGTTTACTCTTCAGGGAAAAAAAACTTTATCAGAGCCTTATTCCATCTGAGAGAAGAGCATTTCTCCCACTCCTGCCCTCTGTAGCCTTTCTGTCTCACCTAAGAGAGAATGGGGGTGGAAAATAAGAAACACTTGTTAAAGTCACAGACCAGGGACACAGACCCACCAAAAGACTGAGATTTAATTGTAAGATTATAGTAAGTTATGCTACTGTAGTAGATATGCTTTCTCTCCCCCATTCTTTACCATAACACCAACAGAACCCCAGTATAGTAACAGTGGATTACAGCTGCAAAATATATAGTCCCTCTGAGGAGAACTATTTAACAGGGGAGACAAAAACAAGGACACTGGAGGAGTTCGAGGCCTCTGGCACCTACAACTATAACTGGTATTAAACGCAGTCCCACTCAGACTCTTAGATTAACGTAACATCTCACAATAAAGGCCTGTTTACCTCAGATCCTATGACATTATGTTCAGCTTTCAACAAAAAATTACAGGTCATGATAGGGAAAAAAAAAAACTCTGAAAATACAAAGAATTCATCAGAACCAGGCTCAAATATGACAAAGGTATTGGAATTCTCTTAAATAACTAATATGTTAAAGTCTTTAATGGGTAAAGTAGAAAACATGCAAGAACAGATAGTTAATGTAAGCAGAGAGATGGAAACTCTTAAGGAGAATCAAAAGTAAATGCTAGAAACAAAAAAAACTGTAACCTAAATGAAGCATGCTTTTCATGGGCTCATCAGTAGATTGGACATGGCTGAAGAAACAATCAGCAAGCTTATATAGGTCAATAGAAACTTCACAAACTGAAATGCAAAAAGAAGAGGGAGTGAATAACACAGAACAGCACATCCAAGAATTTGGGGGCAATTTGAGGTTGTGTTTCAGATAAGTGATTGGAATACCAAGAAGAGAAAGAGAACAGAGCAAAAACAAATATTTGAAGTAATAATACATGAGAATTTTCCAAAGTTAATGACAAGCACCAAACCACACATTCACGAAACTGAAGCAGGAGAACATCAAGCAGGATAAATACCAAAAAATAAATACTTAGGCATAATATTCAAAATGCAGAAGACCAAAGAAACAGAAAATCTTGAAAAATAGCAGAGAGAAAAACAGCTGTAGAAGAACAAGGATAAGAATTACAGCTAACTTCTCAGAAACCATGCAAGCAAAAAGAGTGGAATGAAATATTCAAAGTATTGAAAGAAAAAAAAAAAGCAAACAACTATACTGGGCAAAATATTTACACCCCCCCCCAAAAAAAAAGGTTATGTCCATGGTCTAACTCCTGGTACTTATGAATGTGACTGTTCTGAGTTGAATTGTGTTCCCAAGAACTCATAGGTTGAAGTCCTAATCCCTAGTACTTTAGAATGTGAGCTTATTTGGATATAAGTTTGATGCAGATGTAATTAGTTAAAATGTGATTAGGGTAGACCCTAACCCAGTATGGATGGTGTCCTTATAAAAAGGGAAATTTGAACATACATACAGAATGAATGCCACGTGAAGATGACCCAATATGGCTGGTGTCCTTATAAAAAGGGAAATTTGAACACAGATGCATACATGCAGAGTGAATGCTATGTGAAGATGAAGATTGAGATCAGACTTATACTTTTACAGAAAATTGGCAGCAAAAACAGAAGCTGGACAGAGGGATGGAATAAGTTCTTCCTCACAGTCTTTAAAAGAAACCAATCTTGCTGAAACATTGATCTGACCTCTAGCCTCCAAAACTGTGAAAGAGTAAATTTCTGTTGTTTAAACCCTCAGTTGTGGTACTTAGTTGTGATAGACCTAGCAAACTAATACAGTGACCTTATTTGGAAATAGTCTTTGCAGATATAATTAAGTTGAGGATCTGGAGGTAAGATGATTTGGGGGTTAGGATAGGCCCTAAATCCTGTGACTGGTCCGCTTATAGGAGAATGGAGAGAGAGATCTGAGACACAGAGATACAGCAAAGAAGACTTTGTGAAGATGGAAGCAGAGAGTACACTTATGCTACTACAAGCCAGGGAACATCAGGAGCCATCAGAAGCGGAAAGATGCAAGGAACTGTTCTCCCCTAGAGCCTTCAAAGGAAGCTCAGCCCTACTAACACCTCAGTTTTGGACTTTGGTTCTCCAGAACTATGAGAAAATTAATTTCTGTGATTTTAAGCCACCTAATTTATGGCAGTTTGTTATGGCAGCCCTAGGAAACTAATACAGACTTTGGTACCAGGAAGTAGGATACTGTTTTAATAGATACTTGAAATTGTGGCAGTGATTTGAGTTGGCTAATTGGGTACAGTCTGGAAGAATTTTGAGGTGTGTGATAAAAAAAAAAGCCTAAATTCCAATGAAAGCTAAAAAGGAAGTGAGGAGGATATAAGACAAAGGTGATATCACCTTAGAGAATAGATATATTGTCAAGAACAGGATGTTACTAGAAAGAAATATGAACATCTAAGGTGATTCTGGTAAGATTTCAGAAGGAAATATTAAAAACTGGAAGAAAAGTGATCTTTATTATAAAGTGGAAGAAAAGTTGGCTGAATAATATTCTACTGCTGAGTGGAAAATAGAACTTGTAAGCATTGAACTCTTGGATATGTAGCTGAGCAGATTAACAAGCAAAGTGTGGAATTTCGGTCTGGTTTCTCCTTACTGTTTATTTTTTTATTTTATTTTTTTAAAACATCTTTATTGGAGTATAATTGTTTTACAATGGTGTGTTACTTTCTGCTTTATAACAAAGTGAATCAGCTATACATATACATATATTCCCATATCTCCTCCCTCTTGTGTCTCCCACCATCCCTATCCCACCCCTCCAGGTGGTCACAAAGCACCGAGTGGATCTCCCTGTGCTATGTGGCTTCTTCCCACTAGCTATTTTACAATTGGTAGTGTGTATATGTCCATGCCACTCTCTCGCTTTGTCACAGCTTACCCTTTCCCCTCCCCATATCCTCAAGTCCATTCTCTATGTCTGCATCTTTATTTCTGTCCTGCCCTTAGGTTTTCCAGAACCATTATTATTTTTTTTTTTTAGATTCCATACATATGTGTTAGCATACGGTTTTTGTTTTTCTCTTTCTGACTTAACTTCACTCTGTATGACAGACTCTGGGTCCATCCGCCTGACTACAAATAACTCAATTTCGTTTCTTTTTATGGCTGAGTAATATTCCATTGTATATATGTGCCACATCTTCTTTATCCATTCATCTGTTGATGCACACTTAGGTTGCTTCCATGTCCTGGCTATTGTAAATAGAGCTGCAATGAACATTGTGGTACATGACTCCTTTTGAATTATGGTTTTCTCAGGGTGCATGCCCAGTAGTCGGATTGCTGGGTCATATGGTAGTTCTATTTTTAGTTTTTTAAGGAACCTCCATACTGTTCTCCACAGTGACTGTATCAGTTTACATTCCCACCAGCAGTGCAAGAGGGGTCCCTTTTCTCCACACCCTCTCCAGCATTTATTGTTTGTAGATTGTTTGACAATGGCCGTTCTGACTGGTGTGAGGTGATACCTCATTGTAGTTTTGATTTGCATTTCTCTAATGATTAGAGATACCGAGCATCCTTTCATGTATTTGTTGGCAAACTGTATATCTTCTTTGGAGAAGTGTCTATTTAGGTCTTCTGCCCATTTTTGGATTGGGTTGTTTGTTTTTTGATATCGAGCTGCATGAGCTGCTTATAAATTTGGGGGATTAATCCTTTGTCAGTTGCTTCATTTACAAATATTTTCTTCCATTCTGAGGGTTGTTTTTTCGTCTTGCTTATGGTTTCCTTTGCTATCCAAAAGCTTTTAAGTTTCATTAGGTCCCATTTGTTTATTTTTGTTTTTATTTCCATTTGTCTAGAAGGTGGGTCAAAAAGGATCTTGCTGTGATTTATGTCATAGAGTGTTCTGCCTATGTTTTCCTCTAAGAATTTTATAGTGTCTAGCCTTACATTTAGGTCTTTAATCCATTTTGAGCTTATTTTTGTGTATGGTGTTAGGGAATGTCCTAATTTCATTCTTTTACATGTAGCTGTCCAGTTTTCCCAACACCACTTATTGAAGACGCTGTCTTTTCTCCATTGTATATTCTTGCATCATTTATCAAAAATAAGATAAACATGTGCATGGGTTTATCTCTGGGCTTTCTATACTGTTCCATTGATCTCTATTTCTGTTTTTGTGCCAGTACCATATTGTCTTGATTACTGTAGCTTTGTAGTGTAGTCTGAAGTCAGGAAGCCTGATTCCTCCAGCTCTGTTTTTCTTTCTCAAGATTGCATGGGCTATTTTGGGTCTTTTGTGTTTCCATACAAATTGTGAAGTTTTTTGTTCTAGTTCTGTGAAAAATACCAGTGGTAGTATGATAGGGATTGCATTGAATCTGTAGATTGCTTTGGGTAGTGTAATCATTTTCACAATGTTGATTCTTCCAATCCAGGAACATGGTATATCTCTCGATCTGTTTGTATCATCTTTAATTTCTTCCATCAGTGTCTTATAGTTTTCTGCATACAGGTCTTTTGTGTCTCCTTAGGTAAGTTTATTCCTATCATTTTTCTGCAGTGGTAAATGGGAGTGTTTCCTTAATTTCTCTTTCAGATTTTTCATCATTAGTGTATAGGAATGCAAGAGACTTCTGTGCATTAATTTTGTATCCTGCAACTTTACCAAATTCATTGATTAGCTCTAGCAGTTTTCTGGTAGAGTCTTTAGGATTCTCTATGTATAGTATCTTGTTATCTGCAGACAGTGACAGCATTACTTCTTCTTTCCCGATTTGGATTCCTTTCATTTCTTTTTCTTCTCTGATTGCTGTGGCTAAAACTTCCAAAACTATGTTGAATAATAGTGGTGAGAGTGAACAACCTTGTCTTGTTTCTGATCTTAGTGGAAATGGTTTCAGTTTTTCACCATTGAGAACGATGTTGGCTGTGGGTTTGTCATATATGGCCTTTATTATGTTGAGGTAAGTTTTATCTATGCCTACTTTCTGGAGGTTTTTTTCATAAATGGGTGTTGAATTTTGTTGAAAGCTTTTTCTGCATCTATTGAGATGATCATATGTTTTTTCTCCTTCAATTTATTAATATGGTGTATCACATTGATTTGCATATATTGAAGAATCCTTGCATTCCTGGGATAAACCCCACTTGATCATGGTCTATGATCCTTTTAATGTGCTGTTGGATTCTATTGCTAGTATTTTGTTGAGTATTTTTGCATCTATGTTCATCAGTAATATTGGCCTGTAGTTTTCTTTCTTTGTGACATCTTTGTCTGGTTTTGGTATCAGGGTGATGGTGGCCTCATAGAATGACTTTGGGAGTGTTCCTCCCTCTGCTGTATTTTGGAACAGTTTGAAAAGGATAGGTGTTAGCTCTTCTGTAAATGTTTGATAGAATTCACCTGACAAGCCATCTGGTCCTGGGCTTTTGTTTGTTGGAAGATTTTTAATCAGAGTCTCAATTTCGGTGCTTGTGATTGGTCTGTTTATATTTTCTATTTCTTCCTGTTCAATCTCAGAAGGTTGTGCTTTTCTAAAAATTTGTCCATTTCTTCCAGGTTGTCCATTTTATTGGCATATAATTGCTTGTAGTAATCTCTCATGATCCTTTGTATTTCTGCAGTCTCAGTTGTTACTTCTCCTTTTTGCATTTCTAATTCTGCTGATTTGAGTCTTCTTCCTTTTTTCTTGATGAGTCTGGCTTATGGTTTACCAACTTTGTTTATCTTCTCAAAGAACCAGCTTTTAGATTTGTTGATCTTTGCTATTGTTTCCTTCATTTCTTTTTCATTTATTTCTGATCTGATCTTTATGATTTCTTTCCTTCTGCTAACTTTGGGTTTTTTTTTTTTGTTGTTCTTCTTTCTCTACTTGCTTTAGGTGTAAGGTTAGGTTGTTTATTTGAGATGTTTCTTGATGTAGGTTTGTATTGCTATAAACTTCCCTCTTAGAATTGCTTTTGCTGCATCCCATAGGTTTTGGGTCGTCCTGTTTTCATTGTCTTTTGTTTCTAGGTTATTTTTTATTTCCTCTTTGATTTGTTCAGTGATCTTTTCTTTATTAAGTTGTGTATTGTTTAGCCTCCATGTGTTTGTATTTTTTACAGTTTTTTTCCTGTAATTGATATCTAATCTCACAGTGTTCTAATCAGAAAAGATACTTGATACTATTTCAAGGTCTTAAATTTACCGAGGCTTGATTTGTGACCCAAGATATGATCTCTCCTGGAGAATGTTTCATGAGCACTTGAGAACAAAGTGTATTCTTTTGTTTTTGGACGGAATATCCTGTACATTTCGATTAAGTCTATCTTGTTTAATGTATTATTTAAAGCTTGTGTTTCCTTATTTATTTTCATTTTGGATGATATGTGTGTTGGTGAAAGTGGGGTGTTAAAGTCCCCTACTGTGATTGTGTTACTGTCGATTTCCCCTTTTATAGCTGTTAGCATTTGCCTCATTTATTTAGGTGTTCCTATGTTGGATGCATAAATATTTACAGTTGTTATGTCTTCTTCTTGGATCAATCCCTTGATCATTATGTAGTGTCCTTCTTTGTCTCTTGTAGTAGTCTTTATTTTAAAGTGTATTTTGTCTGATATGAGAATTGCTACTCCAGCTTTCTTTTGATTTCCATTTGCATGGAATACCTTTTTCCATCCCCTCACTTTCATTCTGTATGTGTCCCTAGGCCTGAGTGAGAGGAAATAACAGTGGGGAATGAGTATTAAAAGGGAATATAAAACATAATAGTATTTCCTTGTGGTCTGTATCACAATTTTTTATCCATTCATCAGCTCTTAGACACTTGGGCTATTTCTGGTTTTGGCTACTATTAATAAAGCTGCTATAAACACACAACTTTTGTGTCATTGTTTTTGGATAGTGTCATTTTACATTACTACCAACAATGTATGCGAATTCCAGTTGTTCCCCATTCTTGCTATAACAATATTATCAGTCCTTTTAATTTTAGCTATTCCACTGAGTGTGTGGTGGTATCCTAAGTAAATGATGCCTACTTTGGATTTAATTTGCCTCCCTCTCTTTTTTTATCTTCTTAAGGTAGAAATTTAAAAAATCGATTTCACTCTTCTAATATAACCATGGAAGCTATAATTTTCCTTTTGAGCACTGTTTAACATCCCACAAATTTTAACATATTGTGTTTTCAGTTCAGAATATTTTCTGATTTGTCATATGATTTCTTCTTTGACCCTGGGTGATTTAGAATTATGTTTAATTTCCAAATATATGGGGATATTCCAAATATCACTCTAATTTCTAATTTAATTCCATTGTGATTATTAAACATACTTTGTATGATTTTAGTCCTTTCAATTTATTGAGATTTGTTTTATGGCCCATCATATAGTCTGTCTAGATGCATACTTGAAAAGAGTGTATATTTTCCTATTTTTTTGATGAGGTTTTCTATAAGTGTTTTTTAGTTTCATTTGGTTGATAATACTGATCGTCTTTTATATCCTTATTGATTTCCATCCTACTTGTGTTAAAATCTCTGTAGGTGTGGATTTTTCCATTTCTCTTTATATGTATTTCAGTATTTGCTTCATGTATTTTGAAGTTTGGTTAGTACCTGCATAGATGTTTAGTTTTCTTTTTATATCTTTATGACTTGACCCTTTTATCATTATAATATGTTGGTTCCTATCCCTGAAATCTACTTTCACTCATGCTAATATATCTACTCCAGCAATTTAGTGATTAGTGCTTAGGTGGTATATCTGCTTTCATACTTTTATTTGTATCTTATCTATGATTTTATATTTAGTGTTTTACTTGTAGACATTATATATTTAGATCTTACTTTTTTATTCAGTCTGAAAGTTTCTGATTTTTAATTGGAGTATTTAGACCATTTATATTTAATGTAATTATGATATAATTAGGGATTTTTTTCCACTTTTTGTCTAGTTTATTTCACTTACCATAATGTCTTCAAGGTTCATAGTCTTGTAGCATGTATCAGAATTTCATTCCTTTTTAATGCTGAATAATAATACATTGTTTTTATATGTCACAGTTTATTTATTCCATTGTTGATGGACATGGGGTTTTTTGACCTTTTGGCTATTGTGTGCTTATTTAGTATATGAATATCTGTTTTTGTCTCTGTTCTCAGTTCTGTGGGGGCATAAACATAGAAGTGGAATTGCTGGATCACATAGTAATTCTATGTTTAATTTTTTGAGGAACCATCATACTGTTTTATACAGTGGCTGCACCATTTTACATTCCTACCAGTAATGTACAATGGTTCTAATTTCTCCTTATCCTCTCCAACACTTGTTATTTTCTGTTTTTTTTTAACTTTTTATTTGATATTATAGTATAGTTGATTAACAATGTTTAGGTGATATTTCAGGTGTACAGTAAAGTGATTCAGTTATACATATACATGTATCTATTCTTTTTCAAATTCTTTTCCCATTTAGGTTGTTACATAATATTGAGTAGAGTTCCCTGTGCTATACAGTAGGTCTTTGTTGGTTATCCATTTTAAATATAGCAGTGTGTACATGTCAATCCCAAACTCCCTAACTATCCCTTCTCCCCATCCTCCCCCCCCCAGTAACCATTAGTTCGTTCTCTAGGTCTGTGAGTCTGTTTCTGTTTTGTAACTAAGTTCATTTGTATCATTTCTTTTTAGATTCTGCATGTAAGCGATATCATACAATATTTCTCTTTCTCTGTCTGACTTCACTCAGTATGACAATCTCTAGGTCCATCCATGTTGCTGCAAATGGTGTTATTTCATTCTTTTTAATGGCTGAGTAATATTCCATTGTATATATGTACTACATCTTCTTTATCCATTCCTCTGTTGATGGACATTGACATTGCTTCTGTGTCTTGGCTATTGTAAATAGTGCTGCAATGAACATTGGGGTGCATGTATCCTTTCAGACCATGTTTTTCTCCAGATATATGCTCAGGAGTGGGATTGCAGGATCATATGGTAGCTCTGTTTTTAGTTTTTTAAGAAACCTCCCTATGTCCTCCATAGTGGCTGTACCAATTTACATTCCCACCAACAGCATAGGAGGGTTTCCTTCTCTCTACACCCTCTTCAGCATTTATTTTGTGGATTTTTTTGATGATAGCCATTTTGACTGGTGTGAGATGATATTTCATTGCAGTTTTGATTTGCATTTATCTAATAATCAACAATGTTGAACATCTTTTCATGGGCCTCTTGGCCATTTGTATGTTTTCTTTGGAGAAATGTATATTTAGGTCTTCTGCCCATTTTTTGATTGGATTGTTTGTTTTGATGATATTAAGCTGCATGAGCTGTTTGTAAATTTTGGAGATTAATCCCTTGTCGGTCACATCATTTGCAAATATTTTCTCCCAATCTGTGGGTTGTCTTTTCATTTTGTTTATGGTTTCCTTTGCTGTGCAACAGCTTTTTTTTTTTTTTTTTTTGTGATACGCAGGCCTCTCACTGTTGTGGCCTCTCCCATTGCGGAGCACAGGCTCCAGACGCGCAGGCTCAGCGGCCATGGCTCACAGGCCTAGCCTCTCCGCGGCACGTGGGATCTTTCCGGACTGGGGCACAAACCTGTGTTCCCTGCATCGGCAGGCAGACTCTCAACCACTGCGCCACCAGGGAAGCCCAACAGCTTTTGAGTTTAATTAGGTTGCATTTGTTTATTTTTGTTTTTATTTCCATTACTCTAGGAGGTGGGTCAAAAAGGATCTTTCTGTGATTTATGTCATGGAGTGTTCTGCCTATATTTCCTCTAAGAGTTTCATAGTGTCTGGTCTCACCTTTAGGTCTTTAATACATTTTGAGTTTATTTTTGTGTATGGTGTTAGGGAGTGTTCTAATTTCATTCTTTTACATGTAGCTGTCCAGTTTTCCCAGCACCACTTATTGAAGAGGCTGTCTTTTCTCCACTGTATATTCTTGCCTCCTTTATCAAAGATCAGGTGACCATATGTGCGTGGGTTTATCTCTGGGCTTTCTATCCTGTTCCATTGATATCTATTTCTGTTTTTGTGCCAGTACCATACTGTCTTGATTACTGTGGCTTTGTAGTATAGTCTGAAGTCAGGGAGCCTGATTCCTCCAGCTTCATTTTTCTTTCTCAATATTGCTTTGGCTATTTGGGGTCTTTTGTGTTTCCATACAAATTGTGAGATTTTTTGTTCTAATTCTGTGAAAAATGCCAGTGGTAGTTTGATAGGGATTGCATTGAATCTGTAGATTGCTTTGGGTAGTAGAGTCATTTTCACAATGTTGATTATTCCAATCCAAAAACATGACATATCTAATGCTTTCGTTGACTTTTGCTGAATTGCATCACCAGCCAACCTATGCTTGCAATTCCATCATGATTTGGGAGTATCAGACTCAGAGTTCCTATAATTGACTCTAGAGGCTGCCATGAGAGTCCCTGCCCCCACCAGGACCTGTACCACAACTTCTTTATCCATTCGTCTGTCAATGGGTATTTAGGTTGCTTCCATGACCTGGCTATTGTAAATAGTGCTGCAATGAACATTGGGGTGCAAGTGTGTTTTTGAATTATGGTTTTCTCTGGGTATATGCCCAGTAGTGGGATTGCTGGATCATATGGTAATTCTATTTTTAGTTTTTTAAGGAACCTCCATACTGTTCTCCATAGTGGGTGTATCAATTGACATTCCCACCAACAGTGCAAGAGGATTCCCTTTTTTCCACATCCTCTCCAGCATTTGTTGTTTATAGATTTTCTGATGATGCCCATTGTAATGGGTGTGAGGTGATACCTCATTGTAGTTTTGATTTGCATTTCTCTGACAATTAGTGATGTTGAGCAGCTTTTCATGTGCTTCTTGGCCATCTGTATGTTTTCTTTGGAGAAATGCCTATTTAGGTCTTCTGCCCATTTTTGGATTGGGTTGTTTGGTTTTTTAATATTGAGCTGCATATGCTGTTTATATATTTTGGAGATTAATGCTTTGTCCATTGATTTGTTTGCAAATATTTTAATATTTTTTCTTTGTCTTTAATTTTTGTCAATTTGATTACTCTGTCATGGCATGTTCCTCCTTGGCTCAACCTACCTGGCAGTCTGTGCTTCCTGGACTTGGGTGACTCTTTCCTTTCCCATGTTAGGCAAGTTTTCAGCTATTATGTCTTCAAATATTTTCTCAGGTCCTTTCTCTCTCTCTTCTCCTTCTGGGGCCTCTATAATGTGAATGTTGGTGCATTTAATGTTGTCCCAGTGGTCTCTTAGACTGTCTTCATTTATTTCCATTCTTTTTTCTTTATTCTGTTCTGCAGCAGCGATTTCCACCACTCTGTTATCCAGGTCACTTATCCATTCTTCTGCTTCAGTTATTCTGCTATTGTTACCTTCTAGTGTATTTTTCATGTAAGTTATTGTATTGTTCATCTCTGTTTGTTTGTTCTTTAGTTCTTCTAGGTCTTTGTTAAACATTTCTTGCATCTTCTTGATTCTTGCCTCCATTCTTTTTCTGAGATCCTGGATTATCTTCACTATCATTATTCTGAATTTTTTTCCAGAAGGTTTCCTATCTCCACTTCACTTAGTTGTTTTTCTGGGGTTTTATGTTGTTCCTTCATCTGGGACATAATCCTCTGCCATTTCATCTTGTCTAACTTTCTGTGATAGTGGTTTTCATTCTGCAGGCTGTAAGATTGTAGTTCTTCTTGCATCTGCTGTCTTCCCTCTCTTGGATGAGACTATCTAAGAGGCTTGTGCAAGCTTCCTGATACGAGGGACTGGTAGTAGGTAGAGCTAGGTCTTGTCCCTCTGGTGGGCAGGGCCATGCTCAGTAAAACTTTAATCCACTTGTCTTGTCTGCTGATGGATGGGGCTGTGTTCTCTCCCTGTTGGTTGTTTGGCCTGAGCCTACAGCACTGGAACCTACAGGCTGTTTGGTGGGGTTAATGGTGGCCGCTGGAAGGGCTTACACTAATTAGTACTTCCCAGAACTGCTGCTGCCAGTGTCTTTGTCCCCACAGTGAGCCACAGCCACCCCCCACCTCTGCAGGGGGCCCTCCCATACTAGCAGGTAGGTCTGGCCCAGTCTCTTATGGGGTCACTGGTTTCTTCCCCTGGGTCCTGGTACACACAAGATTTTGTGTGTGTCCTCCAAGAGTGGAGTTTCTGTTTCTCCCAGACCTGTGGAAGTCCTGCAATCAAATTCCACTGGCCTTCATAGCCAGATTCTCTGTGGTCTCCTTGTCCCATTGCTGGACCCCCAGGTTCAGAAGCCTGATGTGGGGTTCAGAACTTTCACTCCAGTGGGGGAGCTTCTGTGGTATAATTGTTTTCCAGTTTGTGGGTCACCCACCTGGAGAGTATGAGATTTGATTTTATTGCAATTGCATCCCTCCTACTCTCTCTTTGTGGCTTCTCCTTTGTCTTTGGATGTAGGGTATCTTTTTTGGTATGTTCCAGAGGTTTTTTTTAATGGTTGTTCAGCAGTTAGTTGTGATTCCAGTGTTCTTGTAAAAAGGGGTAAACACACATCCTTCTACTCTGCCATTTTGAGCTAATCCCCTATAGTTAGGTTTAAATCTATCATTTTGATTTTGTTATTTGTTTTTTTATTTCTCTCATATATTATTTGTTCTTTTTTTCCTGCCTTTTTTCTTTCCCTTGAAATTAAATTACCTTAGACTGGCCTTTGTTGTTTCATTCTATGCATGTGTAGATTGTTATTTGACAAAAGAATGAAATGTGCCCTATGGAATTTCTGGAGCCCTTTCTCTGAGAAGCTTCCTTTTTTTATGGCAGTCTCCTCTATAAGTTGTAGCCATCTTTTTCTCCCCAAAGTTTAACATCTGTATCTTAAAATCTTCTAGACTGACACACTCTTCTTGGACCCCCATCCTTGTGCAAAAAGCTGGTAGATTTATCGGATCTCATTTGTTTTTCTTCTCTCAGGGATAAGTCATGTGCTACCTGTTGTCCAAGTTCTGAAAACAGTTGTTTGATAAAAGTTCCATAGGTGTACTTCTTTTTTTTAATTAAAGTATAGTTGATTTTCAATATTATATTAGTTTCTGATGTATGAGATAGTTATTCAATATTTTTATAGATTATACTCCATTCAAAATTATTACAAGATAATGGCTATATTTCCCTGTACTGTACATTATATCATTGTTGCTTATTTATTCTATACATAGTAGTTTGTCTCTTAATCCCATACCCCTATCTCCCCCCTACTTCCTTCCCTCTCCCCACTGGTAACCACTAGTGGAATTGCTGGATCATATGGTAGTTGTATCTTTAGTTTTTTGAAGAAACACCATACCATTTTCCATAGTGGCTGTACCAGTTTACAGTCCCACCAACAGTGTGCAAGTGTTCCATTTCTTCCACATCCTCACCAACATTTGTTATTTGTAGACTCTTTGATAATAGCCTTTCTGACAGGTGTGAGGGGATATCTCATTGTAGTTTTGATTTGCATTTCTCTGATGATTAGTGATGTTGAGCATTTTTTCATGTGCCTATTGGCCATCTGTGTGTCTTCTTTGGAAAAATGTCTATTTAGGTCTTCTGCCCATATTTTGATTGGGTTGTTTATTTTTTTGCTGTTGCATTGTATGAGTGGTTTATAAATTTTGGATATTAACCCCTTATCAGTCATATCATTTGCAAATATTTTCTCCTATTCACTGGTAGGTTGTCTTTTCATTTTGTCAGTGGTTTCCTTTGCTGTGCAAAAGCTTTTAAGTTTAATTAGGTCCCATTTGTTTATTACTTCATGGACAGAAATGGAATTGCCTTTTCTACTTTCAAAACTGATTTCTTAATAACATATCCCATTTAGCTATTGCTTAATCTCTTCTCCACAACAAATTTGAAAGTGTCTGTATTTATCTCTGTTACATGTTGGGTTCCCTGAGAAGCACTGCAATGTCATAATGTTATTTTACTCTTCACCCTGCTGTAGTATGATGTCCAACAAAAGCATTTTATTGAAACAGTTTTTTAAAGGTCAAAGTGACTTTTTAATTACGTCACTTAGCCAGATCCAATGCTGAACTTTTGATTCCAGTAATATGGTGGGATAATTATCTTAGGAAAGCTTCTGGATACAAAGTATTAGAATGTAAAGTATCAAATTTTTTTTGAATTTTAGATAACTTTATTATCATTTGTTAAAGTATGCAAGACATTTTCGTATAAAGTAAAAATATATTGCTTATGAAAAAGTGAACAAGTTAATGAAAGGTATCGACTACATCATGAATTGAAAAAATGCTACACAAATTTATTTTCTTTGTTGTAAATGATACAATGTATATTATGACTACTCCTTTAACCAATTTTAATGGAAAAATTCATTGCTGCTATAAAACTATAGAAAAAGGGTTACCTCACTTTTGCTGGGCTCTTAGAGAATCTAAAAGTTTATTTTAAAAACCATCTTTTCCCATTGAGAAATTACATTTGAGGAAATTGCTTTAAACTTTTTGCTAAGCTTAGTGAAATTAAATTCACAATTAATTTGGTCTTTTGAATTAAGTTTGCTCATTATTCCTTCCTTCTTTCAACAAATAATTTCCGAACGTCTACTGTGTGTAAAGGTACTCTGTTAAGGGCTGTGAAGGAGGCAGAGGTGATTATGTCATAAGAATATTTTTTACAGTGAATGCCTAACCTGGCTCAAAAAGTGGAAATCCTCAGAATTAAAAAGGAAGGAAAGAAAGGAGAAAGAGAAGTAGAAATTTTTGTTTAATAGTCTTGATAGAGACTGGAGGCAAAGCCTAGAATCCAGGAGGTGTGAGGAGACATATTAAAAGATCCTGCATAAAGCCAAGAGCCTTCAATGCTACTCACTTTGTGAGTGCATGAACTGGAACTCAGACCTGCTGAACAGCAATGTAAAGAACTTGCCTTTCTTTGCCTTGGGCTCTGGCTGAAAAATGGAAAATAGATTTTCTGCATAGAATTTGTAATGACACGTCAGGCCTTTTACATCTTTAAAGTCTGAAATCATTCTACCTAAGAGGTTTACTTGAAAAGACAAGAATTGTGGGCTTCCCTGATGGTGCAGTGGTTAAGAATCTGCCTACCAATGCGGGGGCCACGGGTTCGAGCCCTGGCCCAGGAAGATTCCCACATGCTGCAGAGTGGCTGAACCCATGTGCCACAGCTACTGAGCCTGCCCTTCAGAGCCTGCGAGCCACAACTACTGAGCCCACGTGCCACAACTACTGAAGCTCATGCTCCTGGAGCCCGTGCTCCACAACAGGAGAGGCCACAACAATGAGAAGCCCATGTACCGCAACAAAGAGTAGCCCCTGCTTGCAGCACCTAGAGAAAGCCCATGCGCAGCAATGAAGACCCAACACAGCCAGAAATAAACAACAAACAAATTAATTAATTAAAAAAAAGACAAGAATTGCATTTTAAAATGGTTAGCTGTTCCAGATGGCTGGAAGAAATAAATGTATATCCTTTCTAGGGGAATGAACTCTCAATAGTTTCCCCTAGGATTCCCCTGAATAAAATTCCAATAAATGTGAATTCCTAATTTTAAAAAAATATAAAATCAGACACAGCAACAAAGCAACATCAAGAAAGTAAGCAAAAACAAACTCCCACCCTGAATAAAATTCCAGGATTCCCCTGAATAAAATTCCAATAAATGTGAATTCCTAATTTAAAAAAAAAAATAAAATCAGACACAGCAACAAAGCAACATCAAGAAAGTCAGCAAAAACAAACTCCCACCCCCCCACACACACACATCCTTACAAAAATAACTTCAGCTACTGCAGTTATCATATACAGAATGCAAAATTAAGTAAGTTTATATGTTTAAGGAAAATAAATCAGAAAATTAGTAATATGATTAAGAAATAGGTAGATAAAACTAAAGAGAGAATTGGCGGTTAGAAAATAGATCTCAATGAAATTATATAAAATGAAATACAGAGAGAAAAAAGAATTGTAAGATATGAAGAGAAATGAACAAATATAAAGGTTAGAGGAGAAGATGTAGCATATGTCTTCAGAGAGGGAAACACCTAGGATAGCTGGCTCCTGCAACCACTTTTGCCCTGGAGCTTTGGCAGAAATTTTCAAATTTGGTTCAGATGCTAATAGATGATAGGTATGGGGGATGCTGTTGGGTGTGTTTTGGGAGACCTGAAGCACATGGCCATTTTTCACTTCAGAACATTTTTGACCAATGTTTTCCTCATAACATTTGCTAAATACCTGGGCTGCAGAGAACAGGAGGCTTAAAAAAAACATCAATGACAAAAACCCCTTTAAAGCAGTGTGGCACTCCTCAGTATACTCTTAAGATTTTTTTTTCTTAAGGTCTGAATGATCAGGGGAAATTCTGTAAAATACACCAAACACTTAGCTGAAAACCTTGAAGGGCCAGGAACAAATCAGATATAGAAAACCATAGTAGGGCGGTAACCCAAGCTTAACTGAGTGCACTCCCTGAATAGATGAAAGGAGAGAAACCTGCTGTTTATCTGCTTAGCAGTAGGGAAAGAGAACCCTCTATGGAGAAAGATTACATCATTTGGAGTCTTTATGATTTTTTAAAAAATACGATCTGGCATTCAATCAAAAATTACTAGGCATCCCAAAAGACAGGACCATATGACCAGCCTTCAAGAGAGAAAAACAGACAATAGTGACAAACCATCAAGTGATTCTGATAATTGGATTTAATAGCCAAGATCTTTAAAATGGCTGTGATTAATATGTTGAAAAAATAGAGAACAAGTGGAAAAAGACAGATTATTTTACCAGATATTTGGAATCTATTTTTTAAAAATAGAGTCATATGAACATTCTCAAACTCAAAATATAACATGTGAAATTAATACTTTACCAGATGATGAGTTTAACTACAAATTAGATGGAGCATAAGATATGATTAATGAACTAAAAGACTTATTAATATAAAATACTCAAATAGAAGCACAGAGATAAAACAGAATTTTAAAAATACAGAAACAGAATTAGAGAACTGTAAATCAGTGAAAAAAATTAACCATATATGTTATTAGACTCTAGAAGAAAGGAGAGAGAATAGGACAGAAATAACATTTGAACAGATAATAATAGAGAGTATTTCCTAAACTAAAACAGGACATCAACCCATAGATTCAAGAAATTCTGTGAACCTCAAAAATAACAAATACATAGAAATTACATCAAGACGTATTATAGCAAGCCTGCTAAAAAGTGAAGACAGAAAATATTAAAAGCAGTCAGGGTAAAAAAAGACACATTACCTTCAAATGAGGGCAACCATAAGACTTAACTACTCAATAGAAACAATGGAAGCCAGATAAAAATGCAAATATTCTTAAAATGCTGAAAGAAAAAAAATGCTAGAATTCTATATCCACAAAAATATCCTTCAAAAATGATGATATACAAAGGTTTCAGATAAATAAAAATGGAAAGAATTTGTTGACAGCAAATCTACACATAATAATAGCAAAGGGAGAAGGAACATGATCCCAGATGGAAACAGAATTGTAGAAAGAAGCTAAGAACAATGGAAAAGATAAATATATGGGTAATTTAAATGTTGACGATGAAAATAATAACAGTAATATAATGTAGAGCTTTATATATGGGATTAAAATGCCTTACAACAATAACAAAGAAAGAGGAGAGTAAATGGAGTTAAAGTCTTCTAATGTCCCATTGTTTTCAGGGAAGTGGTAAAAAGAATAATTTGTTTTATACTCTAAAAGCCATAACTTAAGGATTCATTGTAATCTCTAGGAAAACCACTAAAAGAAAAGAAAAGAATGTATAAGTTTAAGTTAACTGAGGGGAAAAATATGACAAAATATTTTATCTATCCTAATAAACAATAGGAATCAGTGAAACATAGAAACATACATATGCAATGAATTTCCATATATAGATACAATATAGAAAATAAATCTAGTTGCTGGTTCTTTGCAAAGAAATTGATAAACCCCTAGCATTTTCCTCAAGAAGAATCGAAGGTTGCTTTGACATTTAAAAATTTGTTAATGTAATAACCACATAATTAGATTAAAGAAGAAAAGCCAAGTAATCATTTCAATAGGTTCACAAAAAGTGTATGATTAAGTTCAACATTAATATACTTAAAAGAATACTTTTGGCAAAGTAGGCATACATTCTGATAAAGAATATACCGAAAAAACTACAATCATTCTTAACCCTTATTATTCTTAATTATAAAAAATTAAAAGCATTTCCTTTATAATGAGGGACAAAACAATATGTCCTTTGGTCATTTCTGTTCATTATTGAACTGGTGAGACTATCTAGCATGGTTGGAACCTTATAAATAATAATAAATAAAGGTTTTAGGACTGAATGAAAGAAACTAAACTGTCATGACTTTTAGATAATATGTTTGGTTAATAGAAAGCTAAAAGAAACAACAAGTAATATTATTTGAATAAGAAAGTTTAGCAGAGTTGTGGGACATGTTCAGTATATGTCAATTGTATTTTTCAATTCCTTTTACATGAAACAATAAATATGATGGTACCTAGGAATACATCTAACAAAATATGTAAAGACTTTTAGAGAAGAAATTTACAAAGTTTTATTGAAAGAAATTAAAGACCTAAATAAATGAAGAGATACACCATATTCATGGATGGATGACCTTTAATCATAATACCAAAATTTTTAAAATCTCAAAAATCTTCCAATTGATTTACAAATTCAGTGTATTTTTAAACAAAATTCTACAGGTTTTTAATGGAAATTAAGCTATTTTAAAAAATTATTCAGAAGATGGAGTACAGCCTTTAAAAACTGTGAACCACTAGGTTGTATTTCTGAAACTTATATAATATTATAAATCAACTATACCTCAATAAAAAAATATATACAGAGGAGTGAAAAACAAGAATAACAGCCAAGACACCCCTGAGGAACAAGGTGGAGAAACTTACACTATCAAATGTCAAGATTTGGGCTTCCCTGGTGGCGCAGTGGTTGGGAGTCCGCCTGCTGATGCAGGTGACACGGATTTGTGCCCGGTCCGGGAAGATCCCACATGCCGCGGAGCGGCTAGGCCCGTGAGCCATGGCCGCTGGGCCTGCGCGTCCGGAGCCTGTGCTCCGCAGCGGGAGAGGCCGCAACAGTGAGAGGCCCGCGTACCGCAAAAAAAAAAAAAAAAAAAAAAAAAAAAGTGTCAAGATTTATTTAAAAGATGCAATAATTAAGGCATTGGTTATTAGCACAGGCACAAATGGTAGAGTGTTAGAAATCCCTGAAACAGTCCCAGACATGTATGGAATGTGGTATATAACAGGCAGCTTTGTAGATTGGTTGGGAGAGGATGAACTAACTGTTTAGTAAAAGACGTTAAGTCAATTGGTGATCCATTTAGATGAAAAAAAAAATGAGTTTGGATCCCTATCTCACATCTTGCACAAAGAAATCAATTTTAAACAAAGACCTAACTGCAAAAGGCAAAACAATAAAACTCTTATTAAAAAAAAAAGTGGAAGAATATCTTTATGACTTAAAGGTAGGGTTTCCTCATCAAGATTCAAAAGATTTCCTCATCAAGATACAAAGAAGTGCAAACTATATATAAAGGAAACATTTAAGTTAAGAATGTCTGTTGATCAAAAGACACAAAAAAAGTGCAAAGAGAAGCTCAGACAGGGAGCAATACATAGAACCTACAAAGGATTTGTAACTTTCAAGAGTGTATAAAGAGAACTTAAAAAATCAATAAGAAAAAGACATCTGAATAGAAAAATCATCAAAACATGTATTCCCCAAAAGAAGGAAAATTGGCCAATTATAGGTATGAAAATGAGGTCAACTTAAACAGTAAACAGAGCAATACAAATTTCAACCATGAGATATTTGTATGGTCTCAAATTGGCAAAAATAAGAATTCCGACAGTACCCTTGTTGGTATGAATCTGAAGCAGTGAGAACTAAAATCTGCTCTGTTGGAGTGTAAATTAGTTGTAACTACTTGGTAATACAATATTTTATCTAGTGAAGTTGAGTATGTGTGTTCAGGCGTTTGTATAACCCAGCAATTCCATTTCTAGCAGTGTACTCTAGAGAATCTTACACCCATGTGCCAGGAGACAAATGTAATAATATCCATACTATCATTGTTCATAATGGTAAAACACTAGAAACAATCTAGGTATTTAATATACAGTAGAATGATTAATTGCATGTACATAATGTTGAGTAATAAAGCAGGAAAATACATCTAGCATTATTCTGTGTATTTACATTTTTAAAGCATAGGAATTTAAATAGTAAATTATATAGGATTACATATACTTTTGTAGAAAAACTATAAAGAAAAAAACAAGGAAATGATAAAATTAAAATTCAGGATAGCAGTTACTCCTGGAAATGTGAGAGAAAAATATGACTGAGGAGGCACATTGTATTAGTTAAGGTATAGGTTTAGCTGCATTTGACAGAAATCCCAAATAGTGATGTAAGCAAGATGTAAGTTTATTTCTTTGTTTTGAAACAGATTGAAAATATTCTAGGCATGACAACCATGCTCTACATGGTTATCTAGGAACCAGGCTCCTGCTGCCTTTTTGTTTAATCTTTTGAGCATTACCCTCACTCACAAGATTATGGTGGCTCACCATCACAGGTGGAAGTATGGAGGGCTAAGTGACCTTCTTAAGGTCAGTTTCTAAATGTTGCACACATGACTTCTCATGGTGTTCTGGCTAGAATTTAGTAATTTTTAGATGCAAGGAAGCTTGAGAAATGTGCCCAGCTGAAAATCAGGAGTTTTAGAACAGGGAGGAGAACACAGATATTGGAAAGAAAGTAGCAATCTCTGCCACAGGCTCATGGGGCCGGGATAGCAAGAGAAGTCATCAAAGTATTGGTATTGTTCTGTTTCTTAAAGTAGGATGGTGAGTATAGGTGCTTTTTAAACATTATTTTATACCTTCCTTATAAATTATATACTCTTGTATATATGAAATGTTTCATTATTAAAGTTACATGTAATGGATACTTTTCAGGCTTTACTTTGCTTGAATCTTATGCAGCATATGGTATTGTTGATCACACCCTCTAGACATTTGAATTTTTATTGGCAAGAATCTCCAGATTTTTCTCTTATTTCTCCATCCATTCCTTTTCAGCCTCCTGGGCTTCACTTTCTCTGAAGGGGAAAAAAGGCCTTTTCCTAGATGCCCCTCACTTGTCTCCATATTTATTTAGGATAGTTTCAAATTGGCTAATGGGTTTCCTGGATTTGGAAAAATTGCAAGAGAAAACTAATTATATGGTAAATATTCAGATTTTATCAACTTTTATTCATAATGTTCTAGCCATACATGAAAAAAGAGAGGTTAGCACATTTTCTTTGTAATTTTATATAATTGTTCCTTATATCTTTTTGAACTACATCACAAAAGAACAAATAATTCTAGAGTGAGTCAAAAGTACCAGTGCATCTTGTAAAGGTAAGAAACAGCAACTGTTCCCATAGATATATACATATAACATTATTAGAATAAATCTTGGAAATAACTCACATCTTTATAATCACATACCACATGTTATATCTTCTTATAAAAATCATCAATTTACTTGACTACCCGGCATAATGACTGCATTTCCTAGCCTTCCTTGCAGCTGGGTATGACTAGCTGACATAAGTCTTGGCCAGTGGAATATAAAAAGAAGTCATTACATGATAAATTTTAGCATATATTAACAGGGACTATTTTTTCCCCAATGAAATAGTCTCAGGCACACATGTATTTGAAAAGTTCTATTCACCTAAATTTGTTAAAAGCAAATGAGATAAAATTCATTTGGTCAGCATTCAAGTTTCAACCATATGTTAAGGACTGTGTCAGGTTCTGGGAATACAGGATTGAACAAATTATAGTCCAACCTTCAAGGAACTCACGGTCCAGAGGAAATCTAGTTAAATGCTATGGCAGATGTGGCCATGACCAAGGTGCTGTGGAAACACAGAAAATGCCAGTTAGCCAGGAAACTCAAACTCAAGAAAGTGATAAACTTAATGTAAGTTTAAAAAATAGCATCCAAAATTCTCAGTTATTATAAGTATTTTAAATATAATTTCCATTAAAAAAATGAGTCCTAATGTTATTGTAGTAGGTGGAGGTAAGAATGACAGAAGGAACACAGGTGAACTCCATTAACTTTTAAAATATTTTCTCTATTTTATAGATTTTTTACATTGGTTGTATACTAATCTTATAGCCAGAAAAAAATAATTTTAAAATCCAACATTTAAACAGAATATGTATTTTTTAAATGTAGCAACATAATGTTTTGATTTAGCAACATGGTTTTCATGAGATTTCTGATTGAAATCTTTATCTTAAACTCAAACTCATGTAACATATTGCATATTTTATTTTATTATTTTTTATTTTATTTTATTTTTATTTTTTTTTGCGGTATGCGGGCCTCTCACTGTTGTGGCCTCTCCTGTTGCGGAGCACAGGCTCCGGACGCGCAGGCTCAGCGGCCATGGCTCACGGGCCTAGCCGCTCCGCGGCATGTGGCATCTTCCCGGACCGGGGCACAAACCCGTGTCCCCTGCATCGGCAGGTGGACTCTCAACCACTGCGCCACCAGGGAAGCCCCATATTGCATATTTTATACATATCTTTTTTAATATTTTCAATTCAATTTTACTTAATGTAAATATGTAATACATATGTCTTCATAGTACTTCGCTGTTATTGCAGTGTAGATATTGTCTCACATTATAATTTAAGGCAGACTCTAGTTTCACTCATTGGTTATAACAGATTAGAAGGAGGAAAACGGTACAGTTGACCCTGGAACAAGGTGAGGGTTAGGGGCGTCAACCCCAACTCAGTAAAAAATCTATGTATAACTTTACAGTCAGTTGGCCTTCCTCCCTGTCTGTGGTTCAGCATCCGAGGATTCGGCCAACCACAGATCATGTAATACTCTAGTGCCTATTTAGTGAAAGAAACCCGCTTATAAGTGGACCTGCACAGTTCAAACCTCTGTTTAAGGGTCAACTGTATGCACAGTTCTTAATCATAACATAGTACCCGCTCACTGTCATATTTTTCACTAATCTGGAGTGTAACCATTTTCTTGTGACCTAAAGTTGTTCAAACTCATTTCTCTTTTTTATGATTTCTTAAGATGGGAGAAAGACCCATTTTCACAGACTTTACTCTTCATTTTGAAGGACTGAAAAGGGACTTGTCAAATCTCATCACACTCATGGCCTTCTATATCTTTGCTTCTATCACTTAGTCTAGGTCATTGTAAAGCACTCTCCCCAAGGTGATTTAGTGATCCAGGACTTATTGCTGGTGTCATTCAGATATTGTACTATAACTGTTATATTCTCTCTGATTAGCTTTTCAACAAAAATGAACTCTTTATTTTTTTTTCCTTGCAGACTTTGCCTTCAAAAGAAACAAGGTTTTTAAATACTACACAAATGCCTTGCCTGCAATCATCTTCAATTTGGAGCAGCTGTGAACACAATTCAAAGTCTCAAATATTAACAGAACATGTATCAGAGTTAGATTCTTCTTTCCATTCCGTTCTATCATTGCCATCAGGTAAGATTCCTTTTAAAAAATTTCTAAGTAACTGACTTTTTTATGGTGAAATCGAATCCTGTAAATACAAGGAATCTGATAAACTTTTATCAGTTGTCACTGGATATTACAGCTAAACAGTTTTCATAGAGAAATTAATCTAGTCACATGCTGAATTAATGTTCTATCTTTCGGTTGATTTTTTTTTTTTTTTTTTTTTTTGCGGTACGCGGGCCTCTCACTGTTGTGGCCTCTCCCGTTGCGGAGCACAGGCTCCAGACGCGCAGGCTCAGCGGCCATGGCTCACGGGCCTAGCTGCTCCGCGGCATGTGGGATCTTCCCGGACTGGGGCACGAACCCGTGTCCCCTGCATCGGCAGGCGGACTCTCAACCACTGCACCACCAGGGAAGCCCTAGGTTGATTTTTTAATTCCTTGGAAACCATTTTGACTTACTTTGGGAAATTTTTAGCTTTTGATCTCCTTTTGATGTTAAATTTTTAGCATGTTATTGATAACATGGCTGTGCTGTTGAAATGTTTCTCAGTAAGTCAGAGTTCGTTTTCTAATGTGTTGTTTTGCATGGAGTTTTCCCTGCCATGTAGTATTCCTCCATCTATAATCAGCATTGAATTTCTCTGAGAGAAGAAAATTGTCCATCTTTAGACATAGTCAACTTCTGAACCTCAAAAATACCTGTAATATACAACCGAGCAGATGAGGCATTGCATCCCTATATCCCTAAGATGGCTTTAAGTTTCTTTCCAGTTCTGTCTTCTGTTCGAATGTTTCCAATCTTACCTACATTGGAACTGAAGTAAATATTTAGGGTAAAAAAGCAAACATTCTTCACACTGGTTATCTCAGGTTCCTCTCTTTATGGGAAGATATCTCAAATGGGCTTTTGTTTCCTTTTCAGCCTTTGGTTCTAATCATCCAGGGACTGCTCCTCTTTGTAAAGCACTATTTCTTGTACCTATTCCTGCCCTGAATGTTAGTTTGGTTTTTACCAGTATTACAGTGGTTTCTTAGCTACACACCATACTTTGAAGTAAGTTCCTGGTAGGAACTATTTTACTCCATCCTTGAGGAAACCTTAATAATAGAAAGAAAAAATAATATATATAACAATAACACAGCTAACATTTGGTCTTAGCATACACTGGGTCCTATAAGCACATTACATTTTCTTGTTTGATGCTTGCAGCAACCCCATGAGGATAGATATTATTGTCCTCTTTATCTTACATATAAGAACATTGAGGCTTAGAGATGTTCAATTACTCATCCATAGTACACAGCTAGTAAATGATGGAGACAGGATTTGATCTGAGGTGGTCATTCTCCAGAGCCACACTCCTAACCATACTCTTTACTGCCTTTCTGTTTTCTTATTAGTAAATTTGTTTCTCTGATAACAAAAACCTAAGAGCTGGCATAAATAATCTTTCGTCCTACTATGTCACATCTAATAAGTTAAGATTAGCTTCCTTACCTACTACTTAGGGTTATCCATTTCTTCTTGTGTTCATTTAATAAAAATCTGAATACCTGCTGTATACTAGGTATTAAGTAGGTGGTAGGAGTATAAATACAAATAAATCCCTCAAGGTACTTGCATTCTAGTTTGACAACTGAAATATAAACTAATAAGTGTAATAAAGTGTTATGAAATTTTAATAAAAAGCCCACAGGTCACAGTGTGGGTTCTAAGGAAGGTATATGGGTAGACCAAGCAACTTCCCTAGTTATGTCATGTTTTCCCACAACTCAAGAACAACAGTGGTAGAATAGGTGATACTCCATATAAAAGTTAAGTGATATTTCATTGGAAAAACTTATGTTTTGATAATTGGAAATATCAGAATCCTGAAATGTTTAAGTAGCATATTTAATTTGTATTCTTATTTTCATTTTGTCATATAGTTTTATTATGGTCATAGTATAGTGATAGCATTGAAATCCACCTTACATCTGACCCTTGGGAGAGTCTCCAAGTGATATTTATGAACCCATTTTTTTGTGTAGAAAAATTTTTCCACACTTGAGTATGGATCTGCCATTAAAATACACCTTTTGATGGAGAAATACTTGTTTAAAATTGAGACCCTTCCTGGGTCTATCCTGATTTATGCATTCATAATTAGTTTTCTTAAAAATGAATACCTTCTTTCTGTAGCAAAACTTTGAATAAATCAGCTGCTTTATAAAATATTTCTTTATGTTTCTTAGGAAAAAGTTTAGGTGTCTGTTGAATGCTTTTTAAAATGATTGTTTTTGCATTCTTGACTGAAGAAAATACCCTTTAGTTAATAAATGTGAAGCACATCTATTTTATTTATTTAGCTCCTCTTTTGGTTGTGAATATGGAATATAAACATAGTGAATTGAACGACTCTCCTAAGTCTCTGTTTAAAAGAAGAGAACTAGTTTGTCAATATGTTTTGATCTTTGTAAAAGTAGATTTCATTTTGTGATTCATAATACTAGTAAACTAAGGGAATGTGAAACAGCATTTTCATAAAAGGTTGCATCTGAATTATAGTGGTTTTCCCTCAAGTAATTAAAATCATGTAATTATGTCTTTTGGAAACTTTATTTCAAATGCAGAGTTTGTAGGGATGGGGTGGAATGGATTTAGAGTCAGGCAGGTTTGGCTCTATATTTTATTAAAGACCTTTGTTTCATCTGCAAATAGTATTTAATATTTATATTTGTTCATCTTAGTTTATGAAATTGTTCATTGTTAGTGTTGTTTATTTTACATATAATCAGTAATTTCCAAAATACTGCTAACAACACGCTTGGAAAGAATAGTTTGCCACTTCTAATAGTTATGACTTTTCAAGCTTTGGCTTATTTTTCTAAGTCTTAATATTGGAGTCTGTAAAGAGTGATTTCACTGAAAACACTTTTTTTGCTTTATTTTTCTAGATGTGCCTCTTCATTTTCACCTTGAAACATTGTTAAAAAAGACTGAAATAAAAGGAGATCTTTCTGAAAATAAATTTGTAGGAGACTGTATCATATCTCCATCACCTGGTATGTCATTTACAAATCTTGGTACTTTATATACCTTTTACATCTTTCGTATACTTATTACTTTTGCTAAGGAAGTAAAATTTAACAAAGGAATGAATGTAAATCCTTAATTTTTAATATTCACTTTTCACAAATCACACACATACAAATAGAAAATACACAGGAGTAATCCTAACAGGATACTTATTGAATGAGAATTATGAAATATTATTGATAAATATAAAAGGAAATTTAAATAAACATGGGGGTACAGCACTGCTGGATGGTAAGAATAATTAGGATATCAGTTCTGACTTTTGATTTATGTTTAATGCAACGTTCAATATAACTTGAAGTTCTAAAAGAATTTGGTTAACATAAAATAGTTGTAAAGCCCATTGGGAAGAATTAATGGGAAAATGGAAAAGGAATTGCTGGAAAAAATATTGAATCTAGCCCAACCACATATGGAAACATGACAAAAATCTATAATCATTAGCATAGATTCTATTTTGCTTACATTTAGGAAAGTAGATCCATGAAACAGACTACATAGCTTCTTCTTTATTATATAAAGGAAGAACTGTAAATCAATAAGAAAGTGGAGAATGAACAGTAATGTTAGTCTTTTGGGGGGAAAGTTTGTTTATACACTCATTTCATATCATGTATCAGAATAAATTCTACTTGGTTCCAAGAATTTTAAATAAAACACTAAAATTACAAAATAAAACTTGAAAAATTATAATGAAACTCTGAATGGGGGGTGGAGACATTGTCTATGCTGGGAATAAATCATAAAAAGAAAGAAAATACATCAGCGTATTTTCACTATCTACAAAGCTAAAATCTCAACATCAAAACGTCACACAAGATAAATTATTTCCAGATGAAATCATCATCTCCCTCAAAAACTCAAGAATCAACTGAATGCCTGTTAGAATTAGAGTTCTGAAAGGTAGCAGATTTTTAAATAAACTTATAAAATTAAGTAGCCTTTACAAATACCAGTAATAACCTATTAGAATTTATAAAAGAATAAATTATCCTAGACATATTGACAATGAAAATATAAAATATTTAGGATTAAACCTAACAAGGAATTACATGAAGAAAACTTCAAAAGTTTACAGAGGAACATGAGTATATGCTTATATGGAGAGAAATACCCTGTTCCTCTCAGAATATGGTAGCTTAAGATGTCATTTTTTCCAAATTAACTTATAATGTAATTCTTTTTTCAAAATTTTATTTATTTATTTATTTTTATACAGCAGGTTCTTATTAGTTATCTATTTTATACATATTAGTGTATAAATGTCAATTCCAATCTCCCAATCATCACACCACACCACCCCCCAACTTTCCCCCCTTGATGTCCATACATTTGTTCTCTACATCTGTGTCTCTATTTCTGCCTTGCAACCTGGTTCATCTGTACCATTTTTCTAGATTCCACATATATGCGTTATTATACGATATTTGTTTTTCTCTTTCTGACTTACTTCACTCTCTATGACAGTCTCTAGGTCCATCCACGTCTCTATAAATGACCCAATTTCGTTCCTTTTTATGGCTGAGTAATATTCCATTGTATATATGTACCACATCTTCTTTATCCATTCATCTGTCGATGGGCATTTAGGTTGCTTCCATGACCTGGCTATTGTAAATAGTGCTGCAATGAACATTGGGGTGCCTGTGTCTTTTTGAATTATGGTTTTCTCAGGGTGTATGCCTAGTACTTAAAATGTAATTTCTTTTAACATCTTTATTGGACTATTATTGCTTTACATTATTGTATTAGTTGCTGCTGTTTAACAAAGTGAATCAGCTATACGTATACATATATCCCCATATCTCCTCCCTCTTGCGTCTCCCTCCCAACCTCCCTATCCCACCCCTCCAGGTGGTCACAATGCACTGAGCTGATCTCCCTGTGCTATGTGGCTGCTTCCCACTAGCTATATGTTTTACATTTGGTAGTGTGTATATATATATCAGTGCCACTCTCTCACTTCGTCTCAGCTTACCCTTCCCCCTCCCCATGTCCTCAAGTCCATTCGCTACGTCTGCATCTTTATACCTGTCCTGCCCCTAGGTTCTTCAGAACCCTTTTTTTTTTTTTAGATTCCATATATATGTGTTAGCATATGGTATTTGTTTTTCTCTTTCTGACTTACTTCTCTGTATGACAGTCTCTAGGTCCATCCACCTCACTACAAATAACTCAATTTCGTTTCTTTTTATGTTTGAGTGATATTCCATTGAGTATATGTGCCATGTCTTCTTTATCCATTCATCTATTGATGGACACTTAGGTTGCTTCCATGTCCTGGCTATTGTAAATAGTGCTGCAATGAACATTGTGGTACATGTCTCTTTTTGAATTATGGTTTTCTCAGAGTATATGCCCAGTAGTGGGATTGCTGGGTCATATGGTAGTTCTTTTTTTTAGTTTTTTAAGGAACCTCCATACTGTTCTCCATAGTGGCTGTATCAATTTACATTCCCAGCAACAGTGCAAGAGGGTTCCCTTTTCTCCACATCCTCTCCAGCATTTATTGTTTCTAGATTTTTTGATGATGGCCATTCTGACCCGTGTGAGGTGATACCTCATTGTAGTTTTGATTTGCATTTCTTTAGTGATGTTGAGCATCCTTTCATGTGTTTGTTGGCAATCTGTATATCTTCTTTGGAGAACTTATAATGTAATTCTAATCAGAATCCCAGAATCATTCTTCTTTTGGAACAAAGTTATTCTGAAGTTTATCTCAGAATGAAAATGTTGAATAGTCAATAAAACTTTTAAAAGATCAATAAGGAGGTGTCAGATATCGAAATATAAAGGTATAATCATTAAAACATTGTGATGCCCATGGAAGCCAAGGGAACTAAATAAAAAAAGCCTAGAGACAAACCCAAGGATTCATTATACGATAAGAGTGATATTTCCTATTAGTGTGGAAAAGATAGCCTAGCCAATAAACAATTCTTATGAAGCATTCCTTATATGCCAGTACAGTACTAGTTGAAAGGCTTTGTATGTGTAAATTGTTTTAATCTGTACAACCCTGTAAGGTAGGTATTATGATTATTTTCTCCTTGACTAGCTTTTCCCAAATCACAGTTGAGTAGTAGTAGAGGCAGGATTCAAATCCAAACAGTCTCTCTCAGAGCTAATGCTTTAAACAACTAAGTTTTTCCTGTAATCAGTGGCATTAAGTAATGACTTTTTGGAAAAATAAAATGAGATCTGTATCTCATACAGCACATTAAAATAAATTTAAGACGGATGAACATAAATACATTCCAGATAGATTAAAGAGGTAAATGTTAAAAATGGTATCTTAAAAGAATTAGGAGAAAAACTAGGTGTAGTAAATGATAATAAAGAAAATGGTAACAGTCGCTAACATGTAATTGAACACTTATGTGCCAGTCACTGTGCTAAATGTTTCTCCTTTTTCCAATTACATTAATATTAGACATTTTAATTATCAGTTCTGGCAAGACTGTGTAGTAAAAACAGGACCCTAAAATATTTCAGGTGCAATTAATTGATACAGGCCTTTTGGGAAGTACTGTGAAATGCATTACCAGGCCTTTAAACTACGTATTTTTTATAAGCTCATTGAGGAAAAAAAAAAAAACTTGTGTACTTGTTCACAATAAATGTTTGCTAAACTGTTAACTCTGTACTCTGATCCAGCAGATCCATTTCCAAGAACCTAGTCTAATCCTAAATATGAAACCACCTTTATTCACAAATATATTTATCTTAACATTATTTGTGGTAATGAAAAATTAAAGACAACTTGAAGAGAACAGTAGGAATGTGGTTAACTATCTATCACAGTGGAATATACAGCCTTTTAAAGGATCATAAAAGTTCATCTAAGGATGGAAACATTTATCAAAGAATGTTAAGTGATATTAAAGGACAAATGTTTTACTTCTATGGATGGTACAATTATAACCATGTAAAAATGTTTATACTTGTATCAGCCAAATGCAATGTACGGGCCTCTTGGGGATCCTGATTTGAACAACTCAGCTGTACACACACACACACACACACACACACACACACACACACACACACAATTTTTGAGACAGAGAAATTTGAACATGGACTGGCTGTTGCATATTAATTATTGTGTTAGATGTAATAATGCATGTGCTTACATAAATACACATTTTATCTGTTAGTTTATTAGAGATTCAATCTGACACATAATGTAGATAAGATATGATGTCTGGGATGTGCTTTAAAATATTACAGCAAAAAAAAACTTGTGGGAGAGAGAACAAGATTGGTCACGAGCATTCGTGATGCTGAATGATAGGTACAGGGGAGTTCATTATTCCATTTTCCATTTGTGTTTCTTGAAATTTTTCCACAGTCAAAAGTTAGAGAAAGGAAAAAAAGCACTAAGGCAAGAAAAAATTGCCTATGCTTGGAAAAAACACTAAAGAAATACAGGAAAATATAGCTTATGTTTACTTTTCATGATTTAATTCTACTTGGAAGTTATCCTGAGACTAAAATTTTTTTACTTAAAAAATGTGTTCATGAAGATGATTATTTTAAGAATGTCCATAATACAAATAATATCATGATGATAACAAGTAGCTCCAACAGCTAGGGAATAGCTGTTAAATGATACTGTCTCTAATCAGGAATATTAGGTGACCATCTGAAAACATAACAATGATGAGTGAGTTACCAGATTTAAAAAAATAGTTATACATATATCCAAATAAAATCATTACATTTGAAATATTAATATGAAATATATGTATATGACTGAAAGGGAATATGCAAAAACAAAGGTAATTATATTTCTTCTAATGTTGCTCTATTATTTATCTAACTTTAAAAAATGGGGCAGTGTACAGGAGTTCCCTGGTGGGCTAGTGGTTATGATTCCAGTCTTTCACTGCCGTGGCCTGGGTTCAATCCCTGGTCAGGGAACTGAGATCCCACAAGCTGCGCAACCAAAAAAAAAAAAAAGGGCAGTGTAAATGTTAGGCTCAAAATTATTAGTGATGTATCAATAATGTAATGACATGTTAGTAATGGGAAATTAAAAGCTAGGAAATGGAAGACATTTGAATTGAATGCTACAGTAACATTAGGCACATCAATGAAGTATTTTTTTGTATACCAATCTCTCCTCCCCTATTTTCTTCATTCCCTACCACTCTCAATCCAAATAATTATTAATTAGGTTTCATCCCATATCCGTCTTAAACAGCTGGCCATTAATTTTTCTTTTCTACAGAATTAAGTAAAACTAGAGTCCAACATTTATTGAGTAACTACTCTGTGCCAGGTAGACAATTAAGTGCTAAAAAATCAAAGGCGAGTCACAGGAAATTAAAGAAATTATAATGTGATGGGGAAGCAGACACACAAATGACTATTAAATGATGTTAAGGGTACAGACATGATAAAAAATATTCTTAAAAAGGGGGGAGGTGAGTGTATAACTCTGCCTAGCAGAAGGTAGACGAAGAGGAAGAGAAGTTAAAGGTTATGGGAAAAGGGCAAAAAAGGAACTTCAGAAAGATGGTGATGCCAAGTATAGCTTTAAATACTTAACTGGAATTTAGAGGAAGAGTCAAATTTTCCAAATCATTGTTTCTCAAGTTTTAATGTGCAGATTACTTTGGTGATGTGGTTAGAATGCAGATTGATTCAGAAAGTTTGGAATGGGGTCTGAGATTCTATATTTCTAATAAGATCCCTGGTGGTTCAAATACTGTTGGCCCATATTAAGTAACAAGCTTTTAAAATGGAAAAAATCACATAACTTTTCATGGAGCCATGAAACACTGTGATGTGTTCAAGTATATACAAATAGCCTGGTATTCCTGTAGGGCAAATTGTGTGAAAGTAAATAGATGTTTTTGTGCTTTACCTCAGAGCTTGGATTTATCCTATACTCTCCTTTAGAGTTAGCAATTATGACAGAACTGCTGACTTCAGGTAACAAGAAAGTAGGGAAAAGACAAACTGAAGAATTGATTAGTTGCCAATTGTGAGGAGATACCAAAGCCAACTTAAGGGCCTATACTCATCAAAATATTCAAAGTCATGAAAGACAAGATAATGGAATTATTTCAGATACAAGAAAACTTTAAAGAGACCTGCCAACTGAACGGAGAGTGATCAGGATTTTCTGTAAAGAACATTATAGGACTGATTGGTGAAATTTGAATGAACTCTATAGTTAGCTAATAGTTAATTATTAACTTCTTGGTTTTGATAGTTGTGTTCCTATGTAAGCGAATGCCCTTGTTTTTGAAAAATACATATTGACATATTTAGAGTAGAGAAGCATCATGTCAGTATTTCATTGGCATTCAGAAAGATGAAGCCAGTGTGGTAAAATGTTAACATTTGGGGGATCTGAGTAAAAAATATATGGGACTTCTTTGTATTACTCCAAGTTTTCTATAAGTCTGAAATTATGTCAAAATAAAGTTTTATTTTTCAGAGTGCACAGAGAGGAACAATAGCACCACAACCCACGCAAGTCAGAACCCTAAGGCTCAGCCTTCTTCACCCACGCTTCCTCGTATCTAAACCCCATTATCAGTGTGACCTTATGCTTCAAACCGGCTTCTCTATATTTCTACCAATTTCAGTCTAACTTAATGATCCCTTATCTATACTCCTGAAATAGCCTAATCAAGTTTTATTTCCCTTCAATCCCTGCAGCAATTTATATTTTCAAAAAGTAAATCTAATTATGTCACACCTGCTTCCCATCCCCATCCTTTAAAATATTTGACAGAGGGAATATTCTTTAATAGAGTATCCCTAAAGCCCTACTTACATAGGCTGTTTCCTACCTGTTCGTGGTTTTCACCATGCTTCCTTACTCTAAGGTACCTGGCGGCTGTTCACTTGCCAAATTTTTCCTGTTCCCTGGTGCCTTGGGCCTTTCTACCATTCTCTCTTCCTTGCCCTTATTATCCAGCAGCTGTTTCTGTTCGTATTTTGTAATCTAACACTTTATCTGGGAAGCCTTTGCTAGAGCTCTCTTACTAGTTATACTCGGTATCTCCTATCAATAGTACTTCTGTTTTCTACCACACATTACTTGCAGTTTTTGAGAATGCGTATAAACTACATCAGGGGCATGGTCCATGCCTGTTCTTGCTCACCACTGTCCCCCCAAGGTATAACACAGTGCCTGGCATGTAACTGGCTCTCTATAAAGTTATCAAATGTATAAATGAAAGGGAAGGCAGGAGACAGGAGAGATGCTGGGCCAAGATATATCTTTTTGTTTTTTGTTTTTTGTTTTTCTCGGTACGCGGGCCTCTCACTGTTGTGGCCTCTCCCGTTGCGGAGCACAGGCTCCGGACGCACAGGCTCAGCGGCCATGGCTCACGGGCCCAGCCGCTCCGCGGCATGTGGGATCTTCCCGGACCGGGGCACGAACCCGTGTCCCCTGCATCAGCAGGCGGACTCTCAACCACTGTGCCACCAGGGAAGCCCCAAGATGTATCTTAAAATGAAATTTAGGAGATTTGGGTAAGTGAGCACTGAAAGACTAGGAGGGTTATCATCAGGACAAGTGAAGAGAAGGTGTGAGTTACACTCTGAATTGCCACGCATCAAGAGTCCACTACAACCTTACAAGACACCAAAGAGTAAAAGGGGGAAAGTGTAAAGAAAACTTTTGAGTAAAATTAAATAAAAAGCATCACTTTAGTGAAGGTTAAGGTTTCTGATGTGCTTTTACAAGACTAGGGGTGGTGGTGAGACTCCTTTTAGAAGAGATGCGTTGAAATTTGCCTGGAATTTTCTTTAAAATACTCTAGAAAACGAGTGGACACTATTGGAACACCAACACATGCCAGGTATATATATTTTAAAACCTAACAATTCTAGCTACCCCTTTGTGGGAATGAGTTTAGAATTGTCTGACATCTTATTTTACTATTTAACATCTTTCTCTGCTTTCTTTATCTTGGGTGGCAAGAAATCTTGAGGGCTACCTTAGAATTCTGTTTACTGTTTTTCATGAGGGCTTTAAAAAGTCGCCATTGTTTTTTCCTGCATCTGCTTTTGCTTTTTTCTTTTTAAATCTTTATTGGAGTATAATTGCTTTACAATGGTGTGTTAGTTTCTGCTTCATAACAAAGTGAATCAGTTATACATATACATATGTTCCCATATCTCTTCCCTCTTGCGTCTCCCTCCCTCCCACCCTCCCTATCCCACCGCTCCAGGCGGTCACAAAGCACCGAGCTGATCTCCCTGTGCTATGCAGCTGCTTCCCACTAGCTATCTACCTTACGTTTGGTAGTGTATATATGTTCATGCCTCTCGCTTTGTCACAGCTTACCCTTCCCGCTCCCCATATCCTCAAGTCCATTCTCTAGTAGGTCTGTGTCTTTATTCCTGTCTTACCACTAGGTTCTTCATGACATTTTTTTTCCCTTAAATTCCATATGTATATGTGTTAGCATACAGTATTTGTCTTTCTCTTTCTGAGTTACTTCACCCTGTATGACAGACTCTAGGTCTACCCACCTCATTACAAATAGCTCAATTTCGTTTCTTTTTATGGCTGAGTAATATTCCATTGTATATATGTGCCACATCTTCTTTATCCATTCATCCGATGATGGACACTTAGGTTGCTTCCATCTCTGGGCTATTGTAAATACAGCTGCAATGAACATTTTAGTACATGACTCTTTTTGAATTATGGTTTTCTCAGGGTATATGCCCAGTAGTGGGATTGCTGGGTCATATAGTAGTTCTATTTGTAGTTTTTTAAGGAACCTCCATACTGTTCTCCATAGTGGCTGTACCAATTCACATTCCCACCAGCAGTGCACACCCTCTCCAGCATTTATTGTTTCTAGATTTTTTGATGATGGCCATTCTGACTGGTTTGAGATGATATCTCATTGTAGTTTTGATTTGCATTTCTCTAATGATTAATGATGTTGAGCATTCTTTCATGTGTTTGTTGGCAGTCTGTATATCTTCTTTGGAGAAATGTCTATTTAGGTCTTCTGTCCATTTTTGGATTGGGTTGTTTTATTGTTATTGAGCTGCATGAGTGGCTTATAAATTTTGGAGATTAATCCTTTGTCAGTTGCTTCATTTGCAAATATTTTCTCCCATTCTGAGGGTTGTCTTTTGGTCTTGTTTATGGTTTCCTTTGCTGTGCAAAAGCTTTGAAGTTTCATTAGGTCCCATTTGTTTATTTTTGTTTTTATTTCCATTTCTCTAGGAAGTGGGTCAAAAAGGATCTTGCTGTGATTTATATCAGTGTTCTGCCTATGTTTTCCTCTAAGAGTTTGATAGTTTCTGGCCTTACATTTAGGTCTTTAATCCATTTTGAGCTTATTTTTGTGTATGGTGTTAGGGAGTGATCTAATCTCATACTTTTACATGTACCTGCCCAGTTTCCCCAGCACCACTTTTTGAAGAGGCTCTCCACTGTACATTCCTACCTCCTTTATCAAAGATAAGGTACCATATGTGCATGGGTTTATCTCTGGGCTTTCTATCCTGTTCCACTGATCTTTCTGTTTTTGTGCCAGTACCATACTGTCTTGATTACTGTAGCTTTGTAGTATAGTCTGAAGTCAGGGAGCCTGATTCCTCCAGCTGTTTTTCGTTCTCAAGATTGCTTTGGCTATTCGGGGTCTTTTGTGTTTCCATACAAATTGTGAAGTTTTTTGTTCTAGATCTGTGAAAAATGCCAGTGGTAGTTTGATAGGGATTGCATTGAATCTGTTGATTGCTTTGGGTAGTAGAGTCATTTTCACAATGTTGATTCTTCCAGTCCAAGAACATGGTATATCTCTCCATCTATTTGTATCATCTTTAATTTCTTTCATCAGTGTCTTATAATTTTCTGCATACAGGTCTTTTGTCTCAGGTAGGTTTATTCCTACATATTTTATTCTTTTTGTTGCAATGGTAAATGGGAGTGTTTTCTTGACTTCACTTTCAGATTTTTCATCATTCGTGTATAGGAATGCAAGAGATTTCTGTGCATTAATTTTGTATCCTGCTACTTTACCAAATTCATTGATGAGCTCTAGTAGTTTTCTGGTAGCATCTTTAGGATTTCTATGTGTAGTATCATGTCATCTGCAAACAGTGACAGCTTTACTTCTTTTCCAATTTGGATTCCTTTTATTTCCTTTTCTTCTCTGATTGCTGTGGCTAAAACTTCCAAAGCTATGTTGAATTAGAGTGGTGAGAGTGGGCAACCTTGTCTTGTTCCTGATCTTAGTGGAAATGCTTTCAGTTTTTCACCACTGAGGATGTTGGCTGTGGGTTTGTGCTTTTGCTTTCTGGCAATCTGATTCTTGACTTTTAGATATGACCATTCTGTTATTCAGGGCAGTGAGCAATGATTTTGTTTCACAATTTCAACAAGTATACTTCCCATTTCTGAGGCCTCTTGGCCTTTTGCCTCTTTCTCTTGGCAATATTAGTTATTTTGAAGACCTGTAAATCTGTATTCTGTGAACCCATTAACTATTTCTAGAGATGGTTCTTCCATTTGTTGTTTGTACCTTTTCTTTGTTTTACGCTACTGGTATTCAGATTTTTGGAGTCTTGTGTTCTCATCTTTAAAGTTGATATTCACTGTTACAACTTCTGCCACTGCTTTTTATGGGATCCTTCTCATGGAAGAGGTAGAAATTTGCACTCTATACTGTTTTCAGAGGCAGTTATGGATGAGCAGGACATGTTTCAAACAAAGTGGGGCACCGGGCGTTGCCTTATCTACCCACCCATCCATTTCTCTACTGAAGCCTCAAGGACCCTGGTGGAGGTGTTGGCAGGCTGGCAAGTGTAGTCATTCTATTAGTTACTGCAGGTAATTCTTTCTTTCCTCCAGGTCTGGAGCGCCTTTGATTTTGATCACATTTTTGTGGCAGTACTTTCCCATGTGCTTTTGCAGTTTGCTTCTCAAATTTCGTAAGATATTAGGCTTTCAGATATTGCTCACAAATTCCACTCTACTTAAAATTCCTTTTTTTTTGCATGCTAACGTGGATGTAAATGTGCCGATCTGTGCGTCTATGTATAAAAATTTTGTCTATCATTTTTAGGGTGCTTTGCCATCTTGAAATCTGAGTCCCAGTCACTGTTGGTAGACCATACTCTTTTTTCTCAGTGTTGGTGAGAATTTGGCACTTAGGCCTTCATATTTTTTCCCTATCCTTTCCACATCTCCAAACATTTCAAAAAAAGAAGCCAATTTAGTTATTTATCCAGTACTGGAAATATGGGGTTCAGACAGAACAACAGTCATGGTGAAACTAACATTTATTGCATACTTATGCCAGATATCCTTCTAATGACTACTACAGGAATTTGTTTAATCCTCACAATCCCACAATAGCTGCTATTATCCCTATTTTACAGATAAGGCAACTGAGGCACAGAGATATTAAGTGACTTAAAGTTTTTAAAAAATTCATTGCTTTAAAAAGTGAAAGAATGGTGCTAGGCACTGTCAGGAGATTGATGAAATCTGGTTATTGCTCTCAAGAGATCCCAGTCTGTTGTATTCTATAATCTTACTTAGTCCTGAGTTGTTCCCAGATTTAAGGTAAGCAGGAACTAACTTAAGGATTCAGATCATATTCAGCCAAGATTTACAGATCTGAACAAATCTTCTCTGGAAAATTCTGTAATTTAGAAGACTGTGAGAACAGATCAACTTTCCTCTTCATCCTCTTCACATAATGGAGCAACTATAGGAAATTGAGCACTTCCTGAAGATGTTTTTAATGAATCTTACTTTGGTTATTTTCAGCTTAGGAGTATTTCATCTTCGTATGTAAGTATTTACTTCATTATATATAATTTTGAACTGGTATATTAATATTCTGCAATGTTACAAAGTAAAAAGAGGTTAACATGCTCATTATATTTGTGTTAAGGAACTATAACTTCACATTTTTCTTTCCTTTTCAGTACATAATACTTCTCTGAATCAATGGAGAAATGGATATTCTCCTATATGCAAGCCTCAAATGAGGTCAGAATCTTCTGCACAGCTGTTACAGGGAAGAAAGAAAAGACACTTGAGTGAAACAGCATTAGGTAGGTTAAAATGAGGACAGGAGCACTAGTACTAAAAACTGAAAATAAAAAATTCTGATTTCCAAAGAACCTCTGCCTCATGGGAGTTATAATCTAGAACAGTCACTAATTACACAAAACATCCATGGTTCTATGAACATTAAACAGCATATTCATGTAGTCAATTCAGAATTATTTGTGGACTGGAAATCCATCCACTTTGTGAGTTAAGGATTTCCTTCCTATGTTTCCTAACTAGAGTTATCTTCTACCTGTGTTTCCTAACTAGAGTTATCTTCTACTAACTGTCCTCCTGGACAGTACTTAGTCTCCAACATTGTGTTCTGGACTCAAAATATGTCAGTACAAGGTTGCCTTTTAGATATTTATTACCATTTTTGGTACCTATTGTGGAGATGTTGATTTCCCTGAAGCTTCCTCGGAATTTTGATAAACTGGGTGAGACTCATCTAAGGTAACTCAACCGCCTGACTGAATTCCCCGTAGGAACGTACAGTTCCAAGATGAATAGAGATACCTCTGAAACTAGAACCCTGCTAGTAATACAAAATGGGTTTGTTATGGGGATTTGGGACAAGATAGTTTCAACAGTTATTGCAAATAATTATAAAAAATAAAACTTAACTGGAAAGGTGCGTATTAAATAACAAATTATCTGTATACCCTATTGGTTCTTATTCATTGTTCCAGTGGATCTAACGCTATATACATTAGTCAAGTATGTCCGAGGTATAGTATGTCAATACACCCAATAAATTAGAAACTATTTACATCCAAGATGTACTTAACTGTAATTATACACGGCGGCTTTAACATATTTATCAGTATGGCTTCTAGAAATCCCACCATAACAGACCAAAGTCACTACCTAATATCACACTACCTGATCAACTAGTGTGGAACGAAATTAAACTCCCACCCACATTCAGGGATATCATTATGCTTTTTTGGTGCCTTAACCTTAAAATAACCAACAGTCATCTAGCTTTTGAGGAACTTTCATACATCTTTGCCAAAATATAGGAAAACCTGTATCTCTTAATATAAAGATGCATTATGAAAAAATACACATTACCTAAGATGTAGACTGTTTTACTTGAATTGATAGATCTAACTTTTAGCTAGATGGGAACATAGGAATAGAATGAGTAAAATGCTGTACTACAAAGAAGTAACTAGACAGCTCTCTAGACAACCATTTTCAAGATATGGATACGATTTGAAGAAACAACTAGCCAGAAAGGACATTTTTAAACAACTGGAATAATATAAATATGAACTGTGTATTAAATTTTACATTACACAGGAAAATATTTTTCAAGATCTGTACTAAAGTAAAATAAAGAAGGGCAGTAAGAAAATAAACATATACCACTAAATAGACACAAAACAAATGGAGAAAAGGAACGTGGAAGAGACAGAAAATAACAAAGTTGGAAGTAAACTTAACTTTGTTATCAATATTCTGAGAGAAAAGAGAAATTTTATTCCTGAAATAGGATGTTATAATAGGAGAAACATTTTCAGAAATCAGTAGTCAGAAGATCAAGTTAAGGAAATCTCCCAAAAAGTAGGAAACGATATGAAAAAATCAGAGAATAGACAAGAAAATTAAGAGGTAAGTCTTAGAAGTTCAACCTCTGAATAAGTTACAGAAAACATGAACAGAGTAAAGGGAGATTAATAAAGAAGGATATGCTGGATAAAAACTGTCAATACCCCAGAAAATGGAAATTGTGGCAGGATTGTGGCTAAGATTTTTATAAAATTTCCTTAATTTTTTTCATTTTTGATACATGAATTAAAAAAAATAATAAAATCTAAACAGATCAAGAAACACATGTTACCAAACTAGGAAAACAGAAATTCTAATACCTACCAGTTACATTTAATGTATGACATTCTCAATGGTTCTTTCCATGGCAGGAGAAAGAACTAGATTTGAAGAATTTGCTATTCAACGCACAGAACCAGGATCCCAGAGCAATTTTACTGCAGTTACTAATGTCAATGTTATATCAAGAACCCAGAATTCATCATCACAAGTAGGTTTTTGTACAGTGAACTTTAAAGTAGCTTTATGACTTTTAAACCTGGCAGATCTGGTGGGGGGAGGGGAACTTGTTATAGATATTTTGTTAATCTATAACAGCCTTATTTACTAGCACATAATTAGCATATTCAGAATTATTTTACTAAGACGCAATAAATTTGATTAAACTTTTTTTTAACTAGGGAGGTAATTGTACATTAGTCCTTGGTTATGGCTTTTTTCATATGCTAAAAACTTTAAACTTTATCATAACCATCCCTACTTCTTGACATGATGCTAAGTATAATCTTGCTAATAAGAATCCAGCAGTGTTCTTACTTTGTTCTGTTTCATTACCTGGTAGGGAGTAGAGGTTAAAACGTGGGAGGATTTAGAGAAAACAGCATGAAGCTCAGGGACCCAGGAACACATAAATGAAGATTGTAAAAACGATCTTTATTAAAAGGCTCACCAAACATTTCATAGCCTTTCCTAATAAAAAATGAGTTTGTTAAAAGATCATTTCACTGACATTTAGGGTGCTTTATGGTACAATCTTCTGATGTTTTGTATTTTAAGGCATTCGTATTTTTAATGGTCTTAAAAATAGGCCTGAATGTGTCCACACACAAATGTATTGGTTCATAGAAGATACATATGCGTTCTTGTTTTTCTTAACATTTTATACTCAGATTTCATAACAATGTATAAAACTTAAAGGCACTGCCATGTTATATTTATATAACTCGTAAAAGGAGAGTATCATTACAAGTAACCAAATACTATTGTAAAACTACTACAATCCTGTCTTGCAGAATACAGCACGACGACGATTGCGAAGTGAGAGCTCTTATGATATAGATAATATTGTGATTCCCATGTCATTAGTGGCCCCAGCTAAATTAGAGAAACTCCAATATAAGGAAATAGTTACTCCAAGGTATGTATACTTACATTATTTAGTTTTCCTTCTTTTTTTGAATAAACTTAAATTTTCAGTGAAGTTAAAATTTTATTTAATGAAAGGAAGATGCTCCTTTCTGCCTTCCTCCCACTTATATGGTTACATGGAGGGAAAATGGTGAAAGAAACTTTGACATTACTCATGCTGAAAAGAAGTGCCATACAGTAGCACTACTTTCTCAGGTTTTATTAAGAAATGGAAATTCCTAATACTTCAGCACTTTTAGAGTTTTTTCATTCAATATTTAGTTTCCTATTGTATATATGGTACTAAAAGGTACTTTAAGGATGTAAATAATTACACTAACAAACAGATAATCCTTGCTCCTTAAAATGGAGATACGCACAAGGCTGCAGAGATCAAAGAAAGCAACTACCTTTGCATAGAGTATTCGCAGTGTAAGATGCTAACACCTGTGACAACCTGTGCAAGGCTAAGCCAGAGACTGAGGTTTTGTGAAGGGTGATACAGGAAATAAAGGCTCAAAAAGTTGTCACGAGATTGTGGATGTCCTTGAATGCCACACACAGATCTGTTTCCTGCTCGCAGCAAACTGTCCATTTTTTTAGCCATGATGAAAGAGGTTTAAGATTATTAATCTGGCACCAAGAAGCAGAAATAGAAAAGGATGGAAACAGAGGCAAGAGCTGGTTGACAATTACAGTAATTCCTACCCATCTCTATTCTAACTAATTTGATTCTTTTATTCATAATTGCTTTGAGGCACTGAGAGAACTCTTAATACTCTAGGAGGTATTATGAGAATTTCTGCAGAGAATTTGTTGACATATTCTACATTAAGTAAAAAAATAACATTTGTGGTTAGATGTTCTATAGCAACAATGTTTTCAATTTACACTGGTAGGCTGGAGCCGGCTGGCTGACCTTGTTTAGCCCGTAGGGATTCTGTGATGTGGCTGTTAAAAACTCACAAGAGGCCATGATGGGAGTCTTCACACAAAGAAATTGGCAAATGCTAAAAATCAGAGCTTTTTTTCCTCTATTTTCTGAGCCAGTTTGTCAGCATACCACTAACTTATTTCAAAATTAGTACATTCGTAGGTATAAAACGCAACTATGTATAAGAGACTGTTTATTGTAAGGCCAAAAGTAAAGCCTCATCTCCTGTCCTCTTCTCATAATACAAATACGTTGTCTCTTTTAAAAGATAAAGTACTAAGATACAACCATTTGAATTATGGAAATCCCAAAGAAAGAAAACACTACTATAATAGCTGTGCTTACAGAATAAAATTGCTACATTTAGGTAGATTAACAAAAGCTGTTTGAAATTCGTTTGTATCTTCAACAGCTGGAGGATGGTTGTTCTTCAGCCTCTGGATGAATATAATTTGGGTGAAGAAGAGGTAAGCTGCCTTTCACTTACTGCACTTAATATGTTATGAAGCCTGCTTAATTTTTTTTCCCCATGTGCTTAATTTGGTATTTGAGGAACATACACTGATTTTATAAATTTTCAAAACTTATGAAAAGAAAGTTCCCCTTTAAGGATATTAATTTGATTTGGAAGTGTTTTGTGCAAATTTGGCTACAAAGACAAAATATATAAAGAATAAAGAAAAGCAAAAACAAAACATACCATTTCCTTACATGAGTCATTGAAATATTGAATTTATGTGAATATATTCAATTCCCAGTATTGGTCATATTTTTCTGCATGGTATTTAGTTTAACAGTCAAGCCTACAATTCCACATGCAAAATCTTGTGAACAATTGCTTTTGAATTTGGAAAATTTTGGATTTTACAAAGTACTGTGGTACATATATCATGTAATACATACAGGGAGTCTAGGACAGTGCTCATAATCAAATATTAATGTTTCTATAGTGAAACATTAATAGAAAGTAGAATAGCCCCACATCATTTCAGATAAGATTGTGTCACCAAATGAATTATGAAAACTTGTTTTTTCAGATTTTTGGAATTACAGGAAAGGGACTGTGGACCTGTATGGATAAAACTTATAGTAAGACAAGAAAAATTAAAGGGAAAGATACTATATAACCAAACTAATTCAAAGTGATAGTCTGAAGAAGCAGGTATTATATAAAAGACATTGTTTCCATTACAGTCTTTCTGTGCCAACTGATCGTGTTTTTCCAACTACCAAAATTTACTTTTTAATGCCCTTCCCTCTTTTAATGCACCCTTCTCTAGTTCAGAATGACCCTAGCCAGAAACACAACCGAAGTCTTAGAACTCCAGATAAGTAACTCACTAAACTAATTCTCATTTATCTCAGACAGTTTTACTTTCTTTGATATTAATATGTTCCACGAACAGTATACTCCGTAAGGGGCAATCAATACAAGGTTTTGGATGAATAAAGCATTAAGGATATTTTATGTAAGTGGAAAGCACTGTGAACCTATATGTACTCAAGGTACTATAAGTATTCTAGGTAAATCTTCAAACATGACCCAACAGTAAAAAAGTTTTAAACTCCCTCTTTTTAGGAATGAACCTCCTCTCATAACATTTGTTCTCTGACTTAGACTGCATTTATTTTAGAGTTTTCTTCCTATTGTTCTCTTGATGAGGAACTCTGACACCTGTTCTCATATTTCAAAATGTTTCTGATAAAAGCAAAACTTTTCATTTCTAATTCCAGATAGAAGACCTCTCTGATGCAGTCTTCTCCCTAAGACACAAAAAATATGAAGAGAAAGAGCAAGCCAGATGGTCACTATGGGAGCAAAGCAAGTGGCACAGAAGAAACAGCAGGCAGGTGTTGTAAATTTAAACCCCAAAACCATGGAATCCATGTGAAATCTCCAGTAATTCTGCATAATAACGAGGGAGACCACTGAAAATGAAGAAAACATGCTATATAACATCTGCTGTTTGTGCCCTAGAAGTGAAACACTGCTTATACTGAGTTTACATTAAAAATATATTCAGGCTAATTACATAATGATGAAAGGAGTTTTATATTTTACTCCACTCAATTTCTCATGCTAATTGTCAGCCTCAGTAATAGATTTAACTGAGCAAACAATATGAAAAATTCTCCATAAGTAGGTCATTTCAGTGTACTGTAATGGTGGACCTAACACTAGGGATTAGAATCTGGGTAATCTGTAACAAAGCCACTTCAGAAATGTTTTTCTTAAAAAGAAACAAAAAAAAAAAAACCCCTCAAGAAACCTATCCAGGGTAAAAAAGCAAATCGCCTAATACTTGGAACATGACTTTGAGGGAAGGGGGGATAAATCCTAACAACATAATCAGTAGTCATGTATTTGAGAAAATCCCTGGTATTTTATATTTAACTGGACTATTTTTTAATATAGCCAAAACTCAAAATGCAAGATCATGTTGAAATGTGATAGTCACTTTAGTGTGGAGCATCTCTCATTTATTATTTGTAAAACACATTTCTCTGTTTAGGTCTCAAGATACCCAGATTTGTTGTAGAGCCTTATTCTAAGAGTTATCCTAACATACACGAGATTCTGTTCTCAACTTTCTCCACATTCCAGAGATACAGTTTTCCAAAAGTACAGAGGAAAATGTGAATCGAATCCTTCATGGACGACATTACGATAACCATAGATACTCTGGGAACTCAGACTGTAAGAGTCAAGTAACTTGTCTTTTCCTGTTTTCTGGAAAAAAAACAAACAAACAAAAAAACCCCAAACTGTAACAAAACAAAACCACTATAATAATTTGGCAAAAGATTTCATAAAATACTATTCAAGTCTTTGAGATGTGAGGATAACATCAGGAAGATCAGCAGATGAATTTTTTAAAATCTTCTGGGCAGAGCTGTTTGTTTAAAGAAAAGCTACCAAGTTCAACTGACTTTATGAACGATACCTTAGGTTGTTCATACAATGTTAAGACATCAACAAATAATTAAATATTTTCTTGCTAGAGCTTACAGTAAAAATGTTGAAGGACAAGACTTGCTTTTGAAAGAATACCCTAACGACTTCAGTGGTGGGCAGCACAGCGCTGCTGAGAGTCCCGCCGGGCCTCCAGAGAGCCAGGACCCCAGTGCACACGCCTCACCTTCAGTAAGTCAGAGTCAAGAGATCAAGGTAGGAGTGTTATACATAACTAGTTAAACATCCTTTCAATTGACTTTTAAAAACTTGTTTATAGAATTCCTTGTTGATAATTAAGGAGTCATCATTACGTAACAAATTCAGTATGACAGCCCAGTACAGAATGCTGGGTGTAGGAATCAGAGGCTCTGTGTTCCAGCGTTCTAGTTCCATCACTAACTACAGACACTTCCCTGACTCTTTATGTAACACGTCAGTACCTAATTCCACCTGTTCACTTATGTGTTAGAAAATCGGAATTCTATCAAAGTTTCATTACAAACCAAATCGGATTAAACAGAATGACACCTGGCACATAGTAAATGTTAGATATTTCTCTTCCCCTTATAAAAGATTTTTACTTGTCTCCCCATTTGTCCAGTTTTAACCCCAATGGGAGTGTTTTCTAACACTCTGCATCTATAAAGTTCTTGTACTTTTCTTCATCAGTAGGTGTTGGAAAAGAACCACATCTAGAATCAGTCAAGAGAGTAGCGACAATAGAAATTAATAGGCAAGTCATAGAAAGCACAGGGAAAGAAAAGTCAATAGGGGTCTGTAATAATGATGGGATGAAAATGGAGATACTGAGGAAGACGATCCAAACACTTTTAAAGGGCCTTCCCTAAAGTGCTCCTAGGCTGAAAATGAAGACCAGTGCCCTAATAGCAGCGTTTACCTCTCCGTGGAAGAGGCAAAGTGAAAAAAAAATAATTCCCAAAGGTCCCTAAGTAATCCTCAGTACGTTCCATTTTGAGTTGCTAGATACTCAGGACCAAATGAGAATTTGTACTTTTATCTGCTAAAGAACAGAACAATGGTTATTACAAAACTGAGAGCTACAGATTGAGACATGAACTTAAACAAATTAGTTGAAACTTAACTGAAAACGTTTTCTCTTTCAGCCTTTGGGGTGGGAACGACGGGCTTTTCCGCTGAAAGATGAAGACATAGCAGCCTTATTATGCCAAGATGAAAAAAATGATCAGATTGAATCAAGTCCAGCTTTCCATGGTGAAGTCTTCTGTACCAGTGCACAAGAGAATGGCCACCATCCACAAAGGCAGGCGGACGAAATGGAGGAACACACACAAAACCCTTGGTCTAGGACTTACTCAACTCACGTTAAGAAAAATCAGTGACAGGGAACAGGTTAAGAAAATGATGTAACTGAATGGGAAAACAGGAGAAAAAATAAGCCCTGTTCCCCCACCCCCTGCACAGTCACAATTCCAGAGTAACAGCATGTAGTGCAGGTGCATGTATTAATCTTTTGTGCTGTTTATGAAACAGGCAAGTTACGTCTCCTTTTCCTTCCTGAACCACAGGAGTAACTAGCTTTTCACCTACAGACAAGTGCTAGTCATTTGTGTTTGATGCAGATCACAAGCACCAGAAAATTAACCGCTGCAATTTGATGTCAAATCACATTACTGGGTAAATAATAATTTTTAAACAACTTATACCCACACCCACATATACCTATTCATCAAATGACAGCTCTTCTTTTTCTATACACGTGGTTATTCTTTAAATTGCCTCAGAAATATATTAAGAATATAAAACACGTGTATAGAGTATACATGCATACATAATACACACATGTAAGTAGTTTTAAAAAACACTGCAAGTGACCACTCCACTTGAAAATGCACGTATGAACTACCCCATGAAATATCAGCTGAACCATAAATAAAGAGATTTCCAATGGTGTTGAACATCTATAAGCCTTGACTATGGAGAAGGAATTTTTTTAAAAAAACACGTTTAACCGATAGAAGTTATTTATGGAAATTTCTATACCAGAAAACACAATACTCCTTCATTTTAAATCACTGATATCTGTTGGGTTAAACACAGGTTATTTTCTATTCACGCCTAACAGAATAAGAAAAGCAAAGTAGTTAAATATTGTTGTATTTTAAAACTACCACACCTTTTAAAACTCAACTTGAGTTTTATCTATTTTATGTATCTCGTGAAGAGAAAACACCCAACTTAAAATGAGCAACAGACAGGAAATTCCTGTTAGTATATTATTGTACTTTTAGTTATTTTGGTCATTCCCTACCGTTCCTTACTCTATTCAAATAAGCATCTATCCTAGAGTGAGAAATAAAATTTTTAAAAGGTTAATGCTTCAATATTGGATACTGGAGTGTACATTAAGTAAAATTCCTTTTGACACTATTATATCATTTTGTTATATGTAAAAACTGAGGACAATTTATATGAATCACTTTTTCTCATGTAAAAAAGGTTATTCAAGTTGTAGTACCCATATAACTGACAATCCTAGCCAACTGGCCTAATCTGGGGGATCTGACACTAAGTTTTTGTTAGGGATTAGAAATTGTACTAGTCCCTTTAAAGAAGAAGAAGAAAAAAATTTCCAGTTCAATGCTGACAAATTTTTGCTTGTAGTTTTACCGTACATTTATATTTTAAAAAAGAAAACAAAATCCAGAACAAACCCAAGTTGTCCAGGCAAATAAACTCAGATTTTTTTTGTCATGACTGATATTATAATCTTCTATGTAAGTTTTTTTAATTAAAGTTATTTCTATATGCCTTGTGTTGTCTGATTTGATTAAATGTCACCTATGTGTGTGGCACAAGCCTTTCCTAAGCCCAAATAAAGAAAAACAGTAAGAAATAAATTTTTACCTTGTAACACAGAAGAAACCAGGCAAGCTCTATTCTATGCTTAAGTGTTAACATTCTTATTTTCCAAACTTTATTTCTCAAAACTCACTCAGAGTAGCCTGAAAAAAATTTAATGACACTGGTCCTGTTATTTCTTGCCATGTGTATTACACAGCAAGAGTATTTACAAGAACGAAGTAGCTAATATGTATCTATTGTCAACATGTAATTTGGGACACGATCATAAACATTTAGTTTACGGATTAACTCTGTACCTTGCCATATATTAGCCTACCTGGTCTTTCTTTCTTGGATTAATAAAATATATATCCTTGGAGTCAAAATCCATAGTTGCAGAATATTCTCAGCCATCTGGTTTTGCTACAGGGTAAAGCTAGACTGGAAATAAGAGAACGTTAAGTAAAAGAAGCTTCCTTTGCTTATCCACCTCCCAAGGGCTCCATCTGTAAAAAGAGTACAGACCAGAAATCCTATTCTTTACTGGATCCTTCCTTTCCATGGTACCAGCCTGTTGAGCTTTATTTAGTATCTTCATTTTTTAAATGGGGACAAACATACCTGTCTTACCATTCATAGGACTGATCTGTGGGTTTAATGAGATATCATCACCATACTTTATAATCTACAAAGCATACATTTATATAGTGATAGCTACTTTGTATTGAGCATCCTCAAATTCTACTACCCTGCAATTCTAGGAATAGTAGTGGAAGCTTTACGTATATAATTAATAGTATCTCTTAATCCTAAACACAACCCCCCCACTGTTGTTATGATTACATTCAATATATAAATCAGTTAATAATCAGCTCAAAGAGGTTGGCTGGATTGGTCTGCTAAGGTCAAACAAATAGAAAGGGGAAGAGAGTCAGGATTCAACTTAATATTACTTCCAAATAGAGGCCTTCCTTTCCTTTTAGCATAGAGCTAGGAAAACATTTTACGGCCTTCAGAACAGCGGGTGTGATTAAGAAAAAGGGGAAATGGGGTTGGTGGAGGGTGGGTAGGGGGTGGGGGAAGAACCACTGAATAACCTGCCGCTATAGCAAAATTAACAAAGAAAACACCCTGATAAAACTTGTGCTTGCGTTTTACAACAGACCACCTGAAAATCCCTGGACTTCATAATACACTCGGGTTTTTTTATGTATCAAATATAAGGTGCAAAGTAAAAAATACATGTTTTCGAAGCTAGAAGAGCCATCCATCCCAGCCACATCCAAACTTAGTTATCACGCAAATACACAAATCAAGAATGACACGAAACCGGAAAAACAGGACTTGCTTTGCTTTCAGAAAAGCCAAGAAGCAAAGAAAACTCTTTTTAGAAATACAGAAAAAAATTTTTTTTCATAGTAGCTAATATGCCTTCCTTAGGCATTAAGACACATTTCTGTTCATAACCTTGATACAGCCATATTTTTACTCTTTATAAAAATCAAGTCTCCCAGTAAAAATGGTATTTTACCACACTAATCTTTAAATTTCATCACTGAAAACGTAATACACACCAATTTCTAACCTCTTGGAACATTCTGCAAAATGGATTTTAGTCACTGGAACGAATAATTGCTCGGAAAAGCAGCACTGCCTCAACTGTGGTATGATTTGGTAGTCAATATTCTTGTTTTCCAATAAAAAAGGAGATCTCATAAGCAGAAACCCTGGACTCCTTGTGGTTTCATCGATCAAGAGAACGTTTCTGAGCAGCTTCTGAGCAAACATTTCTTAACAGGTTGATCACAGATCTGGGGTCTTCACTCCTCATAATGGCACTGCCAGACACAATCATGTTAGCTCCTGCCTGGAAGAAGTAAACACTTAAGGTTATGCCTCAAAGGAAGATGCAGAAAAACCTAAAACAATTCCTGGACTAGAGTTTCTTCTACCCTTGCAGCTGGCAGTCAGCACTTTAATTGTAAAAAAAAGTCACTTCAAGATGAACATACTTAAGCAGCTAGTTCAATGAAAAAAGAAAATGCTTAAATGAGGATGTGAAATTATTTTTAAATGTGTCTAAGAAATCACTGACTTTTTGGTAACCCCCTCTAAATAAACTACACTGCATCTTTTCTAATAAACTTTTAATCCTTAAATCTATTAAGGTCTTCCCCTGTATACCAATTCCCCCCACAGCTCCTAAAAATCAACCTTTTCATCTCTGAATTATGTATAAGAATTGGTAGGTAGTCTAAAAGGACAATTATTGCTAATATGTGAAAGAATCCATAAAACAGGGCAACATTAAGTTATTTCTCATTGTGAGGCCAGAAGGAATGGAACTTCTTATATATGCTTCACTGCCTTCCAGAATGCTTTTGAGGTGGCTTAAAAAAGATTTTCAAGATGTTTTTCAATATGAAAGCAAAGAAGTCAGAGTAAAACCAAGTAAGATGAGTCCAAATTTATCTCTGAGATTCCTAGGATTTGACTCAAGGAGGGAAATCCAATCTATTATGTGATTCGGTGCTAAAAGAAAGGGAGGACTGTTGGGGGGAACCACTGAAGCTAAGGAAAATGTCTCCAATTAGAGACACTCACCCTATGATACAGCACACTACATCTCTAACAACGTTCCTCATAAAAAAAGAAAAAAATACTAGTTTTATAGGGTTACAACCTAACATGCCTCGTAATGTAAGCAAGAACAGCACCAATGACAAAGCACAGTTCAGTAAAAAAGAATTCCACAAGGGGTCAAAGGATACATGCTCACTAATCATCTGGCCAGCACCTCCTCCATATTGACCACAGTCAAGCTTTTGATAAGTATCAAGCAGGAAAGTGTGGCATTTATACAAAACACTGAAAGTGCAGATTAGACCATGCTGTTTAATAAAAGCAGGTCACATAAACTTTAATCACCTGTAATGCTACAGGGAGGGCTGGTATCCTTTTATGAAGTTCAGGAGCCTAACTCAGCCTAGCTAGCCACTTGGAAAAAAAAAAAGTCATCCCACTTCTACAGAGGGACAGATTTAGTAGCTTGCAAGGGACAAATCAGTAGCTAATACACCTAAGTTCTACAGAATAACACTCTTTTTCCCCTTTACAAGCAGGTATGTTTTCTTTCCCTATTTTGGAAAACTGTCTCAAAGGCCCTGGAACTTTTCAATGATATTCCACAGGCTGGCATTCAGCTTATTCCTTTCCAAAGAATTTTTTTCATTACTGAGATAACCAGGACTTACTATTTAATGATTATGTGGTTTCAGAATATTCACTTATCGCTCTTTATTTTCCTGGTTTTACATTTAAACAAAAAAATACTTTTCTCGGGCTCCCCTGGTGGCGCAGTGGTTGAGAGTCCGCCTGCCGATGCAGGGGACACGGGTTCGTGCCCCGGTCCGGGAGGATCCCACATGCCGCGGAGCGGCTGGGCCCGTGAGCCATGGCCGCTGAGCCTGCGCGTCCGGAGCCTGTGCTCCGCAACGGGAGAGGCCGCAACAGTGAGAGGCCCGCGTACCACAAAAAAAAAAAATACTTTCCTAAGAAAGAAAGCCTGTTTAGGAAGTCTCTTTGGCAGACAAGACCTGTCCTGTCATTACATCTGATAGGAAACTGGGCTAGGTTGCAGTCAAGCAGTCTCACCTCTGCGCATTTATGGATGGTGTCAGGACCTACTCCACCATCAACCTCAATGTCCAAAGACGGGAACTGGGTCCTCAACCAGTGAACCTAGTTATACACAAGGAAATAAGTGACTAAGTGGATAGGTAGAGGGAAAAACACCAAATAAAAAATCACTGATATTAGCCACTAAAATATGACTCCAAATGTCTCAGACAATAACTTTATATCAATACAAATTATGATTGGGGAAAACCAGCTTTTAATGTACTGTAACAAACTAAGTTTTATAAGAGCAAGCTTTGTTCTGTTTGGCAAATGGCATTCAATTTGTCATGGCTTTGCAGAAAATATACTTCACAGAAACAAGACAAAGACAAAACCCTCAATATTCAATGAAAACTCCCAAGAGATCTCAAGGTTACAGAGATAACGGTTTTGAAAAAAATTTTCAGGACTAAGATGTAGTATCTTTTATGATCTGCAAACCTAAATCTCTTGGGGCATTTCTCATACTGTATTCCAATGATATATAGGCATCCTCATCTCCCCACCTTCAGAACAGTACAGGTCTAAACATACAAGTAGCCCAATAAATGCTTACTGAATGAACTTACAGAATAAAAGCCTTACCCCAGAACCAAATACTTCTTTTACCTTTGGCATCATATCTTCCATGAATTTCTGCCCTCCAAACCCAGGTTCCACTGTCATAACCAAGGCCATATCTATCTGATTAGCCCATGGTGCCAAATACTCAACTGTAGTTCCTGGTTTGATAGCAAGGCCAACCTGTAACAGAGACAAATTTGCTATATCACATCAATAATTATTTCCGTATTACATTACTGTTGCATATCAGGCCCAGTAGAAAGGTCTATTCTTAAAGTATAGAATACATACATAAATGGAATACATAAACTGTTCAGACTGTAATTACTTTTTTTAAAAAAAAGTCAACAAGACTGTCAAAAGTAAATGTTTCTAAAAGGTGGAAACTTTCAGAAAACATTAGTGGAATGTATCAATCTTAACTGACAAACAAGTTATACTTAAACTCTATCTTCAAACCTGACGAATAGCTGCCTAAGTCCAGTCTTCTCCACCTATCATTTCAGGTCTTCCACCAAATCTTCCCAACTCTGAGAATAAATAGTATAAAACATTACCATCGGGCTTCCCTGGCGGCGCAGTAGTTAAGAATCCACCTGCCAATGCAGGGGACACAGGTTTGAGCCCTGGTCCGGGATGATCCCACATGCCTCGGAGCAACCAAGCCCGTGCACCACAACTACTGAGCCTGCACCCTAGAGCCCGCGAGCTACAATGACTGAGCCCGCGTGCCTGTGTGCCGCAACAACAGAAGCCACAGCAACGAGAAGCCCACGCACCGCAATGAAGAGTAGCCCCTGCTCGCCGCAAGTAGAGAAAGCCCACGCACAGCAACGAAGACCCAACACGGGTAAAAAGAAAGAAATTTATTGTAAAAAAAAAAAAAAAAAAAAATTACCATCACTGTTGAGCTCTCACCTTCATTCCATTCTCTCGAATGTCTTTGATCAAAGCCCCCGGGTTCTCAGTAGCCTCGAGATGAAAAGTATATTGATTGGCTCCTGCTACAGCCATTGGTTTTACCCACTGTTCCGGCCTGGACACCATCATGTGCATGTCTGGAAAGAAAAGACGTATCCCCTAAGTATTACTATAAGGAAAATAGCTGGCTCATATTATTGAAGCCAGCCTGGAGTTTTTGCTATTTCAGATATGAACTCTTCTGGCATCATGATAATTGTTAAATATACAGAAGTTACACTTCTGTAGAGATAACCTCCCTTCATCCTGAAGATAAGGCTTTGGTTAAACTCATTTACCAAAAAAAACCCCATTTTTCCACAAAAAGCCTATGGCGCTGTTTATGAAAATAACCAGATACCAGGAAACCTAGGTCCAGGGCCAGGAAATCCCATTCTAAAAAACTTAAAGAAGTCATGTTATCTATGTGGACTGGCTTCCTCATTTATAAAATAAGAAAGCTAAATTAAGTGATTCTCCCCACCAATATTTTATTGAGCACTTGCCACACCATTAACTTTTCTAGTCCGCAGGGGTACAGCAAAAAACAGACAAAAATCTCTGCTGTCACAGGGATTACATTCTTAGTGGGAGAGAGAAATTAAAGGAGTGAAGACAATACACACTAGGTTGGTAGTAAATAAGGCCAGTGTGGCTGGAGACGGGGGCGCACTGGGGAGAGAAGATGAGGTCAGAGAAGCACCGGCTGAGAGGACAGAGCTCTGCAGCCCACCAGGTTTTATCCTGAACGATGCGGAACAAACACTACAGGATTTTGAGTCAAGTAACAAGATCCGACTAAGAAGGCCAAGGTAAAAAAACCAGCAATTGAGGATGGTGAGCAATGGTAGGGATTCTAGGTATGTTCGGGAGGCAGGGACAACAGGGGCTGCTGTGGATCAGAAGTGCAGAGTGAAAGTGTCCACTGATAGATGAATGGATAAAGAAGATGTGGCACATATATACAATGGAATATAACTCCGCCATAAAAAGAAACGAAACTGAGATATTTGTAGTGAGGTGGATGGACCTAGAGTGAAGTAAGTCAGAAAGAGAAAAACAAATACCGTATGCTAACACATATATACAGAATCTAAAAAAAAAACCAAAAAGGTTCTGAAGAACCTAGGGGAAGGACAGGAATAAAGACACAGATGTAGAGAATGGACTTGAGGACATGAGGAGGGGGAAGGGTAAGCTGGGACAAAGTGAGAGAATGGCATGGACTTACATATACACTACCAAATGTAAAATAGATAGCTAGTGGGAAGCAGCCGCATAGCACAGGGAGATCAGCTCGGTGCTTTGTGACCACCTAGAGGGGTGGGGTAGGGAGGGTGGGAGGGAGACGCAAGAGGGAGGGAATACGGGGATATATGTATGCATATGGCTGATTCACTTTGTCATAAAGCAGAAACTACTAACACACCATTGTAAAGCAATTACTCTCCAATAAAGATGTTTAAAAAAAAAAAAAAAAAAGAAGTGCAGAGTGAGAGGAGAGTCAGATGGTGCAAGGATTTGGCCTGAGGAGCTAGAAGAGAACTGCCGTCAACCGAGAGGCAGACAACTGAAAGAAAGGGAACAGACTGAGAGGGAAGAGCACGTTAACCTGAGAAGCCTGCCACGTGTCCTGATCCTAAAGCTCAAACCCTGTGAGGATATGTTTGGGAAGAAATGAGCATGGCCTTCTTAAAGACCTTGATTTAAAACATAATAGCATTTCATGAGAAGGAGAGGGCAGCTTAAACGAAGTGAAAACAAGAAATAACGCTGGGAAGAAGAAACAGTAAACACTCCTCCGCCAGAGAGATGGCAGTGAGAGTTTTGAGCTTTTTGTTTTGTTAGAGGGAGCACACTGCTGATACAGCAAAGCTATATTAAAGAAAAAAGTTCTAGTATTCCAGAACTCAGTAACTAAGATTATAAAATGCAACAAGGCTTTGAAAAATGTCAGGAAAACAGAGTACACAGCCTGATTAATGAAGCCAAGACTAGCATTTATATTTCTAAACTAATAAAAGTAACAAAAATAGAACATATTTTAATAGGCAAACTCTTGCTTTTAAAAGATAAACTCAATTTGGTGTTTTTTCCCCTTCGTATTATAAACAAGAAAAAAAAATTCAATCTGGTTTAAAAGATCAAGTTTACTCTTTCCTAAGATACCAGACTGCTAAGTCATCCCTGTTCAATCTCTAGCATGCAGTCACTACTAGCAACCCTCACTGGACATCCTCTAGTATTTGGGGAATTGATGGCTCAGCTAATCTGCCTATAATTAAGATACAGTTCTCACATGTTCTATTATCAGACTCCCTCTGCACTCTTAAAAATTACTGAAGCCCTCCCCCCCAAAATATTGTTGATGTGGGTTATATTTATCAATATTTAATGTATTAGAAATGCAAACTAAAAACATTTTAGTGTCTTATTAATTCATTAAAAAATAATAATGATAATAAAAATAAATCCATTACACATTAATGTAAGAGTGGCACCGTTTTACATTTTTGCGAGTCGCTAATGTCTGCCTTAAGAGAAGACATCTGTATTCTCACACCTGCTCTGCATTCAATCTCCTGCAATCTGTTGTTTTATATGAAGGGAAAAAAGTGCATAGAAAAGGAAGGAGTACCTACATCCACAGCCTTTTCACTCAAGTGTGGATATTCTATTTCTACCTCAAAACTCAACAAGTGGTACTTTTTTTAGAAAGGTTAGTGGCAACGTGGAATCCATAAACCCCACCAGTGACCTTTTCGTACTTTGTTACATTCAAACCCATTAGTCTACATTTTGAATGGCTCTTTTAAGTACTATTGGTTCACTGAGTTACACAGATCTTCCAAATAGTGACACATTTCATTATATACTATCCAAACCCCGCATTTGTTAATGATATTACAGATCAGGTCAGAAAAGCTGTGAGTCCTGGGAAGCTATCAAGCTCAGAGAGGCAGATATAAGTTTTCTAAAATTCCAACTTTCTCTTGCAAACTCTAACTTTATCGGTGGCAATGAAAATTGATGAGCCGCTTTCCTTGAAGTGACAGGTTCACTTAGTTTATTTTAAAGAAAATGTCAGTAAAATATCCAAGTCTGATAACCACAGTTCATCTGTCAGTTGTTCTTTCAAGGGAAAATGGTATTCATGACTAGCACTTTCAGTTCACAGCTTAAAACAATGGCACAAGTGGTTTTCTTCGAGGAAACTATCATCCTCCAGGATTTAAGAGAAGTGCTTTATATGTATTTTCCACTTTGTCACACAAAACGCTAATGAGACATGCACTCAAGGATCAAGATTTACTAAATCAATCACTTGTACTAATTCATCAAGGATACTTGTTACAGAGGATACTATGAATGTATGGCAAATAAGAATATCGCGACTACCTGTATAGTTCAGTATCACTGCCTTGTCTCAGGCCAAGGCATCAGCAGACTAATTCACCACTGCTTTTGCACCATCAGCATAAATAATGGCAAATAGTATCAGTACAAGTAATTTACAAATAAAACTACAAATAGTTTTGATGCCATGGACCATCTGAAAAGGACTCCCACGGGTCCTCAGACCATACTTGAAGACCACTGATTTAGCTAAGAACAAAAACGACTTTTCCCTACCACTTTACTTCTTAGATGGTAAATTCTACTCAATACTGAGATTGAAGAGTTAAAAGCTTTAGCAGTTATACATACAACTTGGGATCTAACTCCTAGGATACAGCATGTATCAATTATCCAACAACCAGTATCCAACAAACAAAAACTTATAATATAAAAAACAAAGGTCACAAAACCCAAACACTAAAGTATATTAAGTCCATTCATCTTTACTTGAGATTCACCTCTGGAAAGACTGATTAGCAAGTTTATCAGCAAAGAACAAACTAAAAACAGAAAGGAAAAGCAGACTGTGTGGGGTGGTGGCAGTTGAGTTGGTAAGAGAAGAGGCACAGATAGAGATAGGAGGGGAGTCAAACAGCAGTGAGAAGAAACACTTGGAGACAACTAAAAGGGAGAGAAACGGGAAAATACATACATATTTTCAATCCACGCAAAGCCACAGTAGGGAATTCTGTGGCCACTGTACAAGCCGGGGAAGGTGGGGGGACCAAGAATGCTACTTATTTCATCCAACTCTGACAATCATAAGAACGAATTTACCCTGGAAAATTCATTCTCCAAAATGTAGTTTAAAAAAAAAAAAGTTCAGATAATCAAGAGGATTATATTCCATTATTTGGAAATTTCTAAATAGTGAACATGTTGGTGGAACATTGTTTCCCTCATGCCACATAAATTAGGTGATAATGTACATTTCCTTTGGTACATTCCAAGCGGATGGAGCCTACAGAGAGGCTCTAACAGCCTCCTGCGATGCTTGCAGTGTTCCACAACTGCACTGGACGGTACAGTAGTCACAAGCCACACGTGGCTACTGAGAACTTGCAATGTGGTTAATGCCACTAAGAAACTAGTTTTAATTTTATTTAATTTTAACTACTTTAAATAGCTACATGTGGCTAGTGGCTACATACCTTCATAAAACTGGCCCACAGGGACTTTCCTGGTGGCGCAGTGGTTAAGAATCCGCCTGCCAATCGAACCAGGGACACGGGTTGGATCCCTGGTCTGGGAAGATACCACATGCCAAGGAGCAACTAAGCCCACGGGCCACACCTACTAAGCCTACGTTCTAGAGCCTGTGAGCCCCAACTACTGAGCCTGTGTGCCACAACTACTGAAGCCTGCATGCCTAAAGCCCGTACTCCGCAACAAGAGAAGCCACCACAATGAGAAGCCCGCGCACCACAACGAAGAGTAGCCCCTGCTTACTGCAACTACAGAAAGTCCGCGCAGCAACAGAGACCCAATGCAGCCAAAAAAATAAAATAAAATAAATTTATAAAAACAATTTTTTTAACTAGCCCACAATATTTCAATTAAAAAATCTAAGTTTTGGGCTTCCCTGGTGGCGCAGTGGTTGAGAGCCCACCTGCCGATGCAGGGGACGCGGTTTCGTGCCCCGGTCCGGTAAGATCCCACATGCCGCGGAGCAGCTGGGCCCGTGAGCCATGGCCGCTGAGCCTGCACGTCCGGAGCCTGTGCTCCGCAACAGGAGAGGCCACGGCCGTGAGAGGCTTGCGTACCACAAAAAAAAAAAAAAAGAAAAAAAAAAATCTAAGTTTTACTAAATTTATGTAATGAGTTATATAAAAACACATATTTACAAGAACTCACCAAATGTCTTATTACCAGAGACCTGGCAAGTGAGTCACTGCTAACTTAGTTTAAAACAGCAGCAGCAACAAGGATATGTGGACTGAATCTATATTCCATAAAAAGTAACTTCTAGGTCACTGGTCTTAAAAATCCTTAATTCACATTATCCTACAATGTTGGAGTGGAGCATACATAGACCCCACTTGTAGAAAGCTCCATTTCCATGAATTGGCTTCAAATACAGACCATAAGTCAATCAATTCATAAATTCATTTAACAATTACATTGAGCCCCAGCTGTGTCTATGTTAAGCTCTAGGAAAACTGCAAAAAACTAAGTCGATGAAATCTTGCCCTTAAGGCGTTTAGAGTTTGATAAAAGTAATCTCAGATTGAAAGAAATTCTAAGAAGAAAATCAACAAGGTGATGTAACGGGAAAAGGTTAATTTAAGACAGGGCTCTCTGAAGAAACAACAAAGGATGTGAGGAGGAAAGATGAGGCAGCACTGGTCAAGAGAACACAGCTTTCTAGGCAAAGAGATTAGCCAAAGTGCCCAGGCCCTGAAGCAGGTAAGAGTTAGGCTTCTTACAGGCAGTCAATGAAACCCCAGCACAGGGAGGAGGGAAAAGGGTACAAGATGAAACTGGAGGTTGAGAAATCAACCAGCTACTTTCCCTTTACTTGAGCAACACATCCAGCTTCAGACGGTGTAACACCCACTTACCAAAGAAAGGGTCCTGGCCTAGCTGCTTTCGGAGGCTTTCTACCACAGGGTGACCAAAGGTGATGTTGGGAACAAAATGCCTACAAGACAAACAAAATCTTGCTCTGAAAATGTTTTCGATTCAGTTTCTGTATTTTTCTCAATATGTATTCTGATGGGAGTAGAGGAGACTATCTGTGATCGCAATTATTTTTCAATAACATCATCAGTATTAAACAACACTAAAAATATCTGTATAATTTCAGTTTTACAGAGCAGTTATCTCCTTGATATTTCAGCAAATCATAATAATGTCACATGATTTACTCTATTTAACTCTGTAATTCAAAATCCCTGACAAGTAGAAACGGAAGGATGACAAAACCAAAACCCCAGAAGTTATATGACTTGCCCAAGTCACACACTAGTTAGGAAGTTCAGGACTCTGATTACAGGTCTCTCAAATCAACCTATCACAGGCTGCCTGTGGCTACTTCTAATCCACCTCTATCACAGGGCACAAAATGACAGTTTATCGAAACTTTCTTAAAGATTATCAATAAAGACACTTAATGTTGGCTTCCCTGGTGGTGCAATGGTTGGGAGTCCGCCTGCCGACGCAGGGGACACGGGTTCGTGCCCCAGTCCGGGAAGATCCCACATGCCGCCGAGCCTGCGCGTCCGGAGCCTGTGCTCCGCAACGGGGGAGGCCACAACAGTGAGAGGCCCGCATACCGCAAAAAACAAAAGACACTTAATGCATACTAATAACCGCCACTTACTGAGAGTTTTCAACATACCAGATGTTGTACCTTAATTCATTTCATCTTCACAACAGCCCTATGAAGTAGAGGCTGTTATTATTCCCATTTGAAGAGCACAGGATACATAACTTCCTTAAGTCATCCAGTTAATAATTTGTTGGGGCAGGATTCAAATTAAGGCTTCTGATATCAGACCCAAAGCAGTTCACCATTATCCTACTCTGGTTAGTCCTTTTGTTCTATCGCCAGCTCACTTCAATATTTAAAGAAACCTCCTCTATGTACGCCCCAGGCTGACTGCTTCAGAGACTACTGTATTTCATAAAGGAATACGTGAGTGTTCCTGCTCACCCCAGAAAAGTTTACAATCTCACGGGTAAGAGATGGCTAATGGTTCACCAGAATTCATGACTGCCTGTTACAGCACAGCTGTTGGTAGGAAGCCAGCTCAGCCGAGGACCACACTTCCCAACTCCCTTCACATCTAGTGGCCCATGTGACTAGTTCTCACCAATGGACTGTGAGCTTAAGTGATGGCGTCACTGCAGAGCCCAGGAGGTTGAGCAGTATTCCTGTTCTGCTCTCACTTTATCCTTCTGCCAGTAAAGAGGCCCTTAAGGAATGGCAGAGCCACAGGATGGAAGGGGACTAGGTCTCTCAATTTCTGCATGGACAGACATTTCACACCAGACTATTACATGAATGAGAAACTCTATAACATTAAGCCACTGAAATCTGGGCTTTCTCTGTTAAAGTAGTAGGCATTACCCTGTATGAGGACTGTTACACAATAACAAGTAGGCAATATTAAGGCAAAATAGTTCCGGAGGCAAGTAGAATAGCACTTTTTAGAAAGGGGTAAGATCGTGAGACTTACAGAACAAATAGAATTTGTAAAAATGGGGAAGGAAATGAAGCAAAGGCAGAAATAACTAAGTTAAGTTCAAAGAAGGGGGAGATGGTAATGCCCACCCTGGCTAGTATGAAAAACGCAGGAGGCAGACTGTGTCACATTAAGTGCACCAGATGCCAGGCTCACTGTTTTGACTTTATCCTGATCAAGTGAGATTTTAAAAGAGAGACACAAATGAAAAATAAGATGGAAACAATACAGCAGGCAGACAGACTGGTCAGTAAGTTGGAAGAAGGGAGGCAAGAGGTGCTGCTAAATGGCAAGAAACAGTAGGAATGGAAACAAGGACAGCAGGTGATAGGATCTCCTAAGTGATAAGATGCGGGGGAGGGGGAAGGTTGAAGAGAGAGAATAAACCACATCCAAAAGTCTTGAGCTTAAGATGACAGGCAGGCAGAAGGAGTGTTAATAAAAAATTAAAACACATACAGGCCAAGCACCATTCCAATAAACCATTCCAATATATTAACTCATTAAAACCTCACAACAGGGACTTCCCAGGCAATCCAGTGGTTAACACTCCGCGCGTCCAATGCAAAGGATGCGGGTTTGATCCCTGGTCAGGGAACTAAGATCCTCCTACGTGCTGCGCAGCCAAAAACCAAAACCAACCAACCAACCAAGCCTCTCAACAATTCAGTGAGACAGGTGCCACTATTACCTGTATTTTACAGATGAGAAAATAAGAGGCCCCACAGCTCACACAACCAATAAGCACTGGAGGCAGGAGTTAAACACAGGCAATCTAGCTCCAAAGTTCAGGCTCTTAACTGCCAGGCTTGTCTGCTCCTCCGCTGAAGCTAATAACTAACAGAAGAAGAAAGTCCAAGGGAGGAGCAGAGCCTTAAGACAGAGAGGTCAGGACACACCTGAGAGGGATGGGTACGGTGGATGGGTACAGACACTTTTACTCTCCAGCACCCTGGTCCTTGGAGGTTGGATTTCTAGTATTTTGGAAATCATTCTACCATTCGTCTAAGAGCAGTAACTGCCAGGGTTATGGATAAGATGCTTTTTATATTTACTTAGAACTCGGAGGTAAGAGTCACATAAGCAGGCAGCAAGGACTGCTGAATACTACGCAAATCTGAGATTGAAAGATCTGCATTTCATTCACTGTTTTTTCTGTCTGCCCTCAGAAGTATTTTTGATGTCTCAACCTTAGGCTTAGTTTATCACGAAAATAAACACAATAACCACATCTTGAGAAAATATGAGAATAAAACAAATACACTTTTACTTCACTGGGAAACAGAAGCTATAATGTCATTTTGGAGTAAAGACTGCCAAAATTAAAATGCAATTAAAAAGTGTCCTTTTCTCCCAAAGAACTTATGAGATTAAGCTATAATTGCTTAGAATATTGGAATAAGGGATACGATTATTTTGATCCCCCATCACATGGATAATTTTCACAAAAAGCAAACCTTTACCAGATCTCCCAACAAGGCAAAGAGGAGGATCAAGGTTGATATAAAATTCAGCAACACTGTAACCAAACAACACTTCCTGTGAACAAGGAATCACACCTATGCCTACGGTGGGGGGTAGGCTGGCAGGTAACATGGAGGAGTGAGACAGCAGATGGAGACGGGAAAAATGAAGAACATCTGGCCCGGCTAATGGTGGCCTTGTGACACTGTGGGCCCAGTACTGAAGTCAGTCAGGTCTAGTAGTATCGTGAAATCTCCCTGTTCCTAATTTAGAAATTGAATATCTGCTCAGTTCCTACACTTACGACCAACACATTTCCAGTCACTGTCCTGTCATGACACATTTATATTTACATGCTTTCCAATTTTCTTTTCCAGAAAATCCACTTGTCCTTTATTTCAAATATCCAACCATACTAGTGCTCCACCCACCAGTGTTTCCAGAACTTGTTCCTGAATTTCAAAATGAAGACGTTCAGTTTTAATCAGAAGTGTGGGCTTCAAGGGAAGAGAGGGGACTAGAAAACAAGGGCATGCAAGCTCAGTGTAATGTTGGAGATTTTTCAGGGGACCAGGAAAAGAAGCATGGAGGCACTACCTGGAGGGAAGGTAAACTGGGGCTGGCTGCCTTGGGAAAGGGAGTCCACAGCCCCTCTTTCATACCCTGGGCCTAGGAGGCACTGCAGCTCAGCCAGGCTCTGCCTCTTCGGTGGGACACTGGGAAGGGGCTGAACCTCCCCGATCTGGTTTCCTCCTTTGCAAAAGGGGAATAAAAATAGCTCTTAGCTCAGAAAGTTGTGAAGCTTAACAGAGAAAGGGTTTTTAAAATGGTGTATGCAGAATTTAGTTTTTGCAAACCATGGATGTTTCCCGGTAAAGGGGGGAAATGAGTCAATAAAAAAATACTTTATCTTAATAAGCTCAGGGTCTGCCATAGGGCTGGGAGGGGCAAAAAAGATTCCTTAGAGATCCCTCCCTTATGATAAAGCCATTCATCCAACCAATTATAATTAAGCTTGCCATGGTGCTTTTCCTGCAGAGAATACAGAGGTAAGCCAAAGAAACAGTCTCTGCTTTCAGGGAGCTTCCGGTGCAGCAGGAGAGATATGAAATAAATATCAAAAAATATAGTTGTTCTTTGAAAACAGAGAATATCTTAATCATTCTCTGTAAGCCTAATACCCACAGAAGACAGTTTCAGAGACACAACAAGCTGCTGCATGCTGCAGCATGCAAATCCTGGCTCCGCCATTTCTTAGCTACGAGGTGACTTTAATCTCTGTCGATGCCGAGATATCGCACCAAGCTCACACCAAGCTCACAGTGTTGTGTGAAATAATTCACAAAAAGTATCAGACCAGAAATAGTCAAGTGCCTGTAAATATTACCTATTGCTGTTGTCACTGATATTCTGATTGGTAAACTGGAACAAATTATTTTCTCCATTCGCTCAAACATTGGACAAGACTTATTTACAACCAAGCTGCTCTCTGTGACAAACACACTACACACATATACTCGTAGTCTGTTCTGTCCTGAGACCCTCAAGTGTCTCAGAAAACAAAATTTTGTCTCATTTTGTGTCTCAGACACAAAAATGTAGCTACCCATCTGTGAGGTACACACTCCAGTAATATTACCTGTGAAAGTTCAGGGCTTTCAAGCAAAGGTATCAAAAAAATATACAGAAGTAGAAATATATGTGATACCAAACTAAAAATCAAGGTTTTGTAAGAGGTAATATTTACTAATCTTCTTTGCCATTATCAGTTAGGCACGGTGTTGAGGTAACTGAGTGGAATACAAAAGAGAAACAGCAGATTAAACCAGACAGAACAAAGAAGACAAAGCTGTCATAAGAGGAGTGACATTAAAAAGACAAGGAAGTGACTGGTCATCTTTCGTAAAAAACATGACTTTGCAGATGTGCATGAGAGTACACAGAGATTTTACTATTTCCAATAAACTTACTTTTCTACCCCAAGCCAAGGTAATGGCTGTTTTGATCTTATGGCCTGTGATCAGTGGGGCTCAGAGAACCACTTGGCAAACCCAAGATCCAAGTTGCAACTCTGTCACAATGTGTGTAACGTTGAGAGAGTCTTAACTGTTTTCTCTATGATTTTTCCTCATTTTATAACCAACTTAAGAAACTAGCATCATTCTGATTTCAAACAATATTGATTATGGGCTGTAACTACAGTGCTTAAAAGTTACTTACAAAAAACTGACCTCCCTGAAGAGCAGGGTGCCTGAAGAGAAAATAGACAGGAAAATCATAATTTGAACAATGATACAACAACTAACAATTACAGAGAATTTACTATATGCCAGGCACTGTAAACTACGTGTATGAGGTCATTTCATCTTCCAAAGATGCCGAAGCGGTGGTGTTATTACTCCCATTTTTCACATCATGAAACTGAAGCTCAATGAGGTTAAATGGCTTGTCCCAAGTAACCCAGCAAGTGGCAGAAGTCGGGCGTTCTCACTCGAGGTGCCAAACTCGTCATCCTTACACAAGTCTTTCTCCCCAGCTTTGCCACTAACTAGCTATATGAGCTTGGGCAAGTCATGCCTATCCCCTTGGGCCTCAGTTTCTCCCAACTGAAAATGAGACGGATCCTAGAGATTTAAGGTCGCTTCCAGGCGCTAAGTGCTAGAAGACCACACGTTACGTGGGGGGAGGGGAGATGGTTGAGGTTTGGGACGCGGTCGCAGCCCAGGATGCCGACTCAGGTCCCCTCCAAGCAGGGCCTCCAGGGCTCCCACCGCAGGCTCCTTCTCAGTACCGCGTTCAGAGCGAGGCGCTCCGCGGTACAGGGACGCCGTGCACCCAACAGGCACTCAATAAAGGTGCGCCTATCCCGCCCCGCGCGGCAACCCAGACCCAAGCCCCGCGGAGAGTTACCCGTCCATTACATCCAGGTGCAGATAATCGGCCCCAGAGTCCAGCATCCGAAGGCACTCCGCCCCTAAACTGGCCAGGTCGCTGTTGAGGATGGACGGGCCAATCTTGCAGCCAGACGCCATGGTGCTAGTTCTCTAAAGCAAGTTACCCAGAGAGATCCCCGGCAAGACGAAGGCGTCGCGCCCCGATTGGCCGCACAGTTTTGGCCCCGCCTCTTCCCAGTAGAGTCTTCCGGACTCCACCGGCCGCAGCTGCCTTGAGGGGGGAAGTCCCGCCTCCCCTAGCGGGAGGGGTGCCACTCTAAGGGCTTAGGGGCGGGGCCTCGCGGTGAGGCACCTTCCTCCTTCCTCTGACCTTTGTTTTTAAAACAAGCGTTTCAGGTCTCCCAGTCTTCTGAGGAGTTCCTTAATCTTTTTTAGTTTTACTTCCCCTGCAGTTCCCTCTCAGCTCTTGCCCTCTTATCACTTTTTTGTTTCTCCATCGTTTGCATATGCGTTCCTTTCCTCTCCGTCCCTGTACTTGTCCAAGAACAAAAAAAACCCTTCTTCCTATTTCTCTTTGAATCCTCCTCAAGAGCAGTGCGAGTCTGATTTGGGGCAGAATCCTGGCTCTACCAGATGCTAGCTGGGTGACCTGGCAAGTCACTTCTCCCTGCCTCCAATTTTCTCATCTATTAAGACAGTGCGCAAGATTTGTGAATCCAAGTCTGTGCCCAGGACCGGATGCCTGGTGCTCAGTATAAAATGGTGGTGGTTATTATTATTACTCTCCTCTGCTTCTGGCCCTCATCCTTCTTACCTTCTTTCACAGGAATGCTTATTGACAAATTGCAATACATTTATTTACTGTTCAGGCAAAATCCAGAACAGAGTAAGTGTGGCTATTTCTTTGCCAAATGTGTCTAGGATCATTGGGTGGGGAAAATAACTGTAGTAAAACTGTAAGCAGATGAGGTGGGGGAGGAGGGGTCTCTGGAAAAAGAAAACCAGACATGGCTTTTTTGACATAAGAGAAGGCATTTTGGGCCTAAGCTATTTTGTCATCTAAGCCTGGCCCTTGAACAGGTCTCAGTAATTATTATTTTTTTTTTTTTACAGTTCACAATGATCAATATTCACTTCTTTATTTTCATTTAAAAATTAAAATTTCAAAGGATTGAGAATTCTAAGTAATATATATGGTTAAAGGTACCAGATATAATAACAGAAATACACTATGTATTGGGGTAAGAAAAGGTATAAGCTATGGAGATATCTTTGTTAAGGAAAGAAGAAAGTGATTTTGTCCTAAAGGTCTTTTTTTTTTTTTGAAGTATAGTTGACTTACAATGTTGTGTTACTTCCTGGTGTACAGCAAAGTGATTCAGTTTTATATATATATATATATATATATATATATATAGTTATATAGTTATATATTCGGGTGTATATATACATATATGCATTCTTTTTCAGATTCTTTTGTGTAGTAATTAATGATCTTAAGGGGACAAAGAATGCAGAAACAAATGCCTGTTATCAGGCAAGAGAAGTAACAATAGCAAAGATAGTGTATCAGTTGTAAATTCAACCAGTTCTTTTCAATGGAAATGATTAGCCTAAAGCCTCAACCACCAGATTAACAGGAGTTTAAGAGAGGATATGTTGACCTTTTCTGACCCTCATGACTTCAATCCACTAAATCTTGGACTCTGTCCACAGCCCAAGCCCCTTCATCAATACGCATGTACCCTTAGCATAAAACTTACCCAATTTTGCTGTTGGGAAGACACTGCTTTGGGAGAGATCCCCCGTGTTCTCCTTTCTTGCTGCAAGTAATAGGTCCTTCTCCTGATCTTTGGCTTGGTTGTGTCTTTTGGCTCGACTCCCACCAAGAGGGGAACACAGTTTTTCAGGTAACAAATTCATGGGAGAGGAAAGAAAAAAAAAAAAAAAAGGATTTAGCAAGGGCAAGGATAGAGCACTTTGTATAAAAGAACTGGTGGTAAACGTGTATCCCATAGTGGTTCTGGCCACATTCAGCGCATAACCTGGTCCTTAACATTCCTCCCGGAAAATCTACCAGTCATTCCAGATGGTCATACCTGGGCAGAGAAGTCACACTGGGGAACTTGTCTCCCAATATGCCCATTCTGCTTTATTTTGAAAGTTAGGAATGGAAAGCATGAGGAGAATGGAGCTCATTTGGAATAGGAGGAAGGAATTGGAGGTGTCCAATTGAAGGGTGACCTCAGGCCGGACTATGTTGTGGAGAGATATCAAGGCGAGCTCCAGGGATCCAAAACAAAAGCACACCCCAGGGATCTAAAATGAACACTTTCCTGAATGAGTTAACCTATTCCCTATGTTGAAAAATGAGAAACAAAACTCAATCAGGCATCTTAAATGTTTTTAGATTTATTTTATTATATGTGCATATTCAAACACAGAAGTCTTATCTTTCATAAATATCTTTCATAAACATTTCAGTATTTATTCATATGCATTTTTTCCATGCTCTTTGGTCATTCAGTATTCATAACAAACTTTATAGTCATCTGAGGGACGTTGGCTGTGTAGTCAATCTTTTGTTTTTACCTATAAAATGGCTAATAAAGGATTTTCATCCTGCAGTCACAGTGACTTTTGAAAAATATGGAGGTACATTGATCTGTAATCCTAAATGATCCTAAAATAACATAAGAAAATTTGTCTTAAGTTTTTCCAGATACATTCTGCCCTAAACTTGTTTTTATTCTCCTGAGTGTCAAACCAAACTTTGTTTCTGAAATGCTGCAGTTAGGACCCACTGAAGTAAATGAGGAGGTGGGACTTTCTATTCACTGCCAAGACAAGGCCGTGGAATTGGAAGTGTGAGGTCACAGGGCAACAGCATGACTCGGTGTGATAGCAGCAAATTCCGGAGACTATTAGTCTCATGTACAACTTGAGGAAGGATATTTAACTTCTATTTTGGACTGTCATTCTATTTATGACCCTTTCTTCCTTGTAGGTCCCTATATACACTCTATTCCTGTCTCAGATACTCTCAGAGCTGGACAGCAGACTGGAGAATGTTTCTCATTGACTAGAGGGACAGATAACTAAAGAAGGAGGAGATATCATCCTGCCTAAGGTACTCTTGGAGGCTTGAAGTAGCAAATCAGTTACTTCCAGCCTACTCAACAGGCCCTAGTCAGACCCCGAAATGCCACAGACTTTTTTTTCCTCCAGCATTGCTATGCCCATTTATGCCTTTTGACACCGTAGTTCTCAGTGCCTTGCCCCAATGCACTCAACAACTCAGTTTCCTTTTTGGAAAAAAACAACTTATCTAATAGAATTACAGAAAGCAGCAAACACTGAAAAATGAAAGTAAAATGTTTTGCTGTATAAAATGCTGTATCCAGAATTTGAACTGCTTTAATTGAATCTGAGTAAATCTACACCCACTACTGTGGATGATACATGCTTATTCTAAGGTCTCTCAAAAGTTAATTTCAGAAAGAATCATAGCTTAATAAATGATCTATTACCAATACTATATTTATATGTAATAATTAACTTTTAGTCATATACTCAATAATATTTTGAATTACAAAATATTGTTACTTATCTTGAACTTTTTCTAATCTTGCTCGACTTTTTTTTGTTTTTATAAATAATTATTCCTTCAAACTCCAGGTAACAGTATTCCTGAGAATACATCTTGTGACAATCTTATGCACATACATATAGATATTTTATCGATTACACATAAACATTTAACACATTACATTCAACACGTTTAAGGGCACCTTAAATGGAACAGATGTACACATCTGCAAAATCTCCATAGTCCCAGTATGAAAACATTCCCACTCTGTAAGGCCCTGTTTGTCAGAGTGGAGGCTTTTTTGCAAGGTACAACATTACTTAGCTTATTGAAAAAGTTTCCAGTAGACTTCCATAACACTAGAGTGAAGGAATCAGGGTAAAAGGCAGACAGGCCAGCATAGTCATGTTCAAAACATCCCAATACTTTTTAAATATATATATAAAGGTATATAGGATTCTGGTCAGATATTTAACAATCTTCTTTGACCCTTTTACTTTTTAAATATTTGATACGATTATACATAGAGAATTTGAGTCAAGAATCAAGAAACTGGAACAAAACACGCACATACATAGAGACTCATATAGCACAGACACTTGTAATTACCAAACATAAGGCCTCTAACACTAAGGGAGCAGCATAATTTTTACCAGGCGAAATATATCAGCTTAGAAAGAATCATAAAACCACTTATATATGTATATTTCTGCATTTGAGAATTCAGCATTAAGTGTAAATGTCCTGAAAATATTGTAAAACATAGATGAGGCCATTTACCACCTCTGCTTTCTGAAGTTTTAGATTTGAGATTTTTAGTTTTGTACTTTAACTCACAGATATCTTTCATTCTATTAGTGAATGAGACCAAAACCCCAAATTATATTTGAAAGTATATATCACATTAAAAACAATGCCTGTTTAATAAGCAATTCTAAGAGAAAAATAAGTTTCCTTTGTGATTTGGGTGGGTTTAGTAGGTCTCCTTTATATATACATATACCATATTATAGCCAATGTAGTCAAAGTTTAAGTGTACAGAATGGGTTCCAAATTCATTGCAATGTAATCACAGTCTAAACTTTAGCTTGAGGACTAGAAAACACACACACCCCCTCACCACCATACCAATTTACATATATATATATATATATATATATATATATATATATGAGTTTTTATACACTTAGAAGTTATGTAACAGTTTTGTAATGTAAACTGTTAAAGTTTTGAAATTTAATCTTGAACTACATGATGCCAAGCCCTGCTATAGGATCAATAACACACTAGATATAGCCTCACAAGCCAAGTTTTATACTTTTCTTCAAGTTACTGAACTTCAAGTTAAAGTAAAATATACAAGCTCTGTCTATAGAGAACCATAAACTTAATATCTAAAGGATATGAATATTGTTAACATTGAGAAAGAGTTATTTCATTGAACCAATTCTAACAACACTAACCTTAATATAATATCTGAAAATATGCCATCAAGGGCAAGCACAGGACACTGTAAGGGAAAGTTAATCACATTTCCCAAAATCTCCCAATCTTGGCATTGATGTAGTCAGGACTAGACGTAGGAATACCATCTCTTTCTAGCTATTATATTTACATTTAATTTTTATTATAGTATAGGCTATTTAGGTTCTTCTTAGTTCAGAATTATGTCTGATAATTTCTAGAATATTCTCTAATGTGTTATGAAATGGAATGATCTTATGGCATTAGCATTTTGATTTACAATATGCAATGAAAATGACAGTTAAAAAATAAATATTGAAAAATCCACAGCTCTAAAAATAGTATTTTTTCTTCTTCTAAATGGCTGTATTGTTGATCAAAAAAAAAAAAAAAATGGCTGCAGGCTTATTTGCTATCAAGTTTCCCCAAACTAATATTTTCCTTATTGATTACTTTTATATAAATTGCTACTTGTACAGCCACCTGATTTAATGATTTTGAAATTAGAAAAATAAACATTTGCATGAGATGTATAATGTAACCTCAAAAAATTGCTTTCTCTTTTTAGAACACATTATTTGTTAATATTCCTAGGTAAGCAGCTCTGTAACAGTATACATTTTCAACTGCTCAAGGCTTCTTGAATCATAAACAATGTGCAGTGAAATGGCTTTTTCCCTTTATTCCTTCCTAGATTTTATGGTCTTCACACAACCAAACCATCTTAGCCATTGACTTTTAAAAGATGTTTATGAAACAATATGCACATCGACAGCAAAATCCACTGGGATTTGTGCTACCCATTGAGTGTAAAGTGCTATGTTTTCATTTTTTCCAAGCACGTTTTCAACTTTTAGCAAAGTGATCCCTTCCACATCTTGTCTACACCTACAACTCTTAAAAGGTACAGAATTAAACATGAGACTCATCTAGGTCTACCTCAGTCTCCCCTAGCTCAGTGGGAGTAAAAGGGAACTGACTGGACAGGAGGGGGTTCTCCATGCCATTTTCCTCACTGATGTGAAGCACAGTGTCTCCATGCTGTAGGAGGATGGATGTCTCAAGGCCTGTGAAGTCATCAGGGTCTGAGAGTTGAGTAGAGAGGGGGCTATGTGCTGTAGCACCTTGTATTTCTGTGTCCTCCTCCTTTTCTCCTTCTTCAGCTGGGAGGCTTTCACCCTGTGACCAAAAGGATCATAACATCATGGAAAGGTAGGATGTGTACTAGGGAAAAGGATCAAAGAATGTTTGTTGTACAGCTGTAACTGGACAAGGAATCCCAAGGGTGGACCCAGTCTTAGCCTTTGGTATACGTGAGACCTCAGATAGGCCCTTCCAACTTTCTAAGCCTCAGTTTTCTAACCTGTTGCATGAGCATAATATTTTGCCCCACTTATCCTGTAGACTGTGAGGATAAAAATGAGACAATGGTATTACAATGCTTTTTTTTTTTTTACATCTTCATTGGAGTATAATTGCTTTACAATGGTGTGTTAGTTTCTGCTTTTTAACCATTAAAGACTTTACAAACATATATAGTATATTGCCCCTTAGCTTTCTTTAAACACCACATGAGAAGAACGTGGGACCCATGGGAATTTAATGATAAAAATCAAAAGCAGGGAAAAAGGGACTTCTCTGGTGGCGCAGTGGTTAAGAATCCGCCTGCCAATGCAGGGAACATGGGTTCGAGCCCTGGTCCAGAAAGATCCCACATGCCGCGGAGCAACTAAACCCGTGTGCCACAACTACTGAGCCTGCTCTCTAGAGCCTATGAACCACAACTACTGAGCCTGTGTGCCACAACTACTGAAGCCCATGCACGCCTAGAGCCCATGCTCCACAACAAGAGAAGCCACCGCAATGAGAAACCCGCACACCGCAATGAAGAGTAGCCCCCGCTCACCGCAACTAGGGAAAGCCCACACAGCAACAAAAGACCCAACACAACCAAAAATAAATAAGATAAATAAATTAAAAAAAAAAAGCAGGGAAAAAATTAAAACAACAAGAAAATATCAAACAACGACGAAAAAGATCAAAACAACGACGAAAAAGATCAAAACAAAAGTTCCTCCCACAGGATTCAGAAGATTCTATATTTAAAGGTTTCATCTAAATTGGTAACTTTATTTATATATATTTTTTGAATTGAACTGTCAATCATGTATCATATACTGGATTTCAATGGTTATTTTAACTATGAAATATTTCTTCTTAGAGTTTTCATAACAAAGAGTATGAAGATTTCTCTTATGCCTTCTTAAGTAGATGTATTCTTGGCCATATACTTTACAGTTTGTTTTTTTTTTTCATGATGACAGGACCAGTGTCTGTCTAACAAAACATTACAGACCCAGACTTAAGTTATATGGATTACATCTGCATATCCCAATGGTTCCCAGACAGAAGTATGCAAGGAGCAAGACTTGCCTGTTTCTCCAGTGCCCTCACCTGCTTGGGAGACAGGCTGTGAAGGTCAGCAACAACAATGGCGGGGGAAGACGTGAGCACTGGTTTGTCCATTCCGTCTGGTTTCCTGGATGGGGCTGGGCCGCAGCCCTGTGGCTGGCCTGTGGCAGGAAGCATGTCTGTTGGGGCACCGGCTGGCTCTGCCTGAGCCTCAATGAAGGTCACAGATCGTTTCTGATCCGCTGTACGTCAGAAGTAGAGCAGTAAATAGAATAGGAGGAAAGTAGGTTGGCAGTGCTTAACAATTCGTTTTAACAAGTGTCTCCTGACTTGACTTTTCTTGGTAAAGACATTGCTGGTTTATCAGTAAATGAGAGCAGATTAGACTATTATGTATATGTATTGATTTCACCTTCTTACAAAGACTAGGACTTGGGTATAAAAATCATTATTGCATAAAATAGCCTTTTCAGGGACTTCCCTGGTGGCGCAGCGGTCAAGAATCCGCCTGCCAACGTAGGGGACATGGGTTCGAGCCCTGGTCTGGGAAGATCCCACATGCCGTGGAGCAACTAAGCCCATGCGCCACAACTACTGAGCCCGCGTGCCACAACTACTGAAGCCCACACGCCTAGGGCCCGTGCTCCGCAACAAGAGAAGCCACTGCAATGAGAAGCCCGCGCACCGCAAGGAAGGGTAGCCCCCGCTCGCCGCAACTAGAGAAAGCCTGTGTGTAGCAACGAAGACCCAATACAGCCAAAAATAAATAGTATAAATAAAAAATTAATTTATTAAAAAAAATTTTTAATAGCCTTTTCACATAAATAGTTTTTACATAAAAACAAAATTGGCATAGATCATTAAGTGAACTTGGTCATTGCTATAACAGCTGCCAACAAGATTTAAAAGTCCCTATTATTCATCATTTCTTTGTCTTCAGTAAGACACATGACAAACCCAGTTCCTGGCTTGGGTAAATGAAACACAACCTTCTATCAACAAATTTCATAGCATTTGTGGTTTACCTTGGACTGTTCCATTTCCTAGGTGCACGAGGGGAGGGATGGAATTGGGAAAGGTGAGCGGAAAAAAAGGCACTCAAGTTTCCTGGGAAATTTCGTTCCTTTTCCTAGTGGCTCCCCAAAGGTGTGCTTATCTGCATGAGCTCAGTCTCTGCAGGCCTTCCTGGCTGTGTGGCAGGGCAATGTGTCAATGTGTAGCCAGAAGGGACACAGGAGGCCTCACCAGATGGCTTCGTTTTAGGTTGAATGCTCCTGCGGGTGGTTGACAGCCGAGCCCCGTGGCGGTTTCTGGGTTCAGTCTGAGTCTTCTGACGTGATAGTAGAGGACGTCTTAGCTAAAGAGAACAGGCAGAAGAAAGCTAACAAGAAGGGTCTAACTGCCTGGGAGGAAAGACTGAGCTCAGAGGATTCTGACTATGGTTTGTTCCCTTCTTGGTGGGTCTCTGTGGAGTCTTATGGTTGTTCCTTAACATTCATAGCCAATAAAATAAACTTCTTTCTGCATATTTAAATACAAGTACGCGTTTGATTCTGGCATCCCCTTAGCCACGTCTATCTTACGATTATTACTCCTTTATGTATCCTAAGAACATTAACATAATTTGAAACAGTCACAGTGAGAATATCAGTGACTTTAAGGATACAAAACTAACAACGATTGCTTACCAATCAGCCTTCGCTCATCTAAAAGCTGTAGCTGACCATATGCTAACTCTCAAGGGGAGGTTGATGAAAAACACCTCAGGCACTGGGAAAATGTCTGGTCTCCAAATCAGTGCTGGGACGCTCCCATCAAAGAAACAGCGCAAAGCCTCATTTGGATTTTTATTTAGACAGTAACGTAAAGAAACCCCACCTAGGGAAATGTATAAAGATGATCTTTCCTTCGATTTCAGTTTTAAATTGAATTATTAATCTTGAAACGAGGCAGAAAGGATGGCTGTCTCTGCCTCTCTACAGAAACAGGCCTTAAATCAACCTTCTAACGAATCTTCCATTGTCAGTAGTTTGGCTGGCAAAGGTTTCTGGATAGGGAGCAAATAAAAATATAGGCCCACTTATTTTACCAAGTGATCAGCTTTGCTAATAAGAAGATTCGGAGCTAAAAAGAGAAGAAGCCCCAAACTCTCCGCTTGCCCAAGCACTTACCATGCTTTAAAGTCGTTCTGTACTGCTCATTTCAGGTGGGGAGAAGGTAACATATAATCTTAACAGACATGGGCATTAAAAACTGAGTAGACCTTGCATTTCGCAGGATGACTCTCCTGCCCTTCCAGGGTCTGCTTACCTGCCTCAGGCCCCTCTTCCTCCCCAGCGGCTGCTGAGTGTGGAGGTTCTGCTGGCCAGGTTCACTCTGCACACTTGCCACCCTGTTGAGAGCATCAGCAGTGTTAGTGTGCCCTGGAGCAAGCACACAAGACCATTGTCTGGTGGGTGTTAGTCAAAATCACTTACAGGATACAAGTCACTTCAAAGATACCATTATCTTTGAAGGAAGGTTGGGAAAGAATCCCCGGGATGGGAGTTTTCAAAGGTTTAGGAGGGAAGACGAGGCCTTGTAGCCCCAAGCTGCCAAAATTGAGATTCTGTTTTCAATCACTGAGGCCGGATCTATCATTCAGCAAAACATCACACCCCTGGTTTGGAAGCCACCAAAAGGCTTAAGATGTTGTACGCTAATCTCAATTTTTTTTTCAAGGGTAAGGAGAAAGGTGGTGACGAACAAACATGTACAACTCTATCACATGGATGGGAACACCTTTTAAAATTTTTCAATTTAAATGAAAATAAGATGAACGAATATCAAACACATCAGACACAGAATCCATTTGGGTGAAGGGTCACATTCAACACATGTTTGCAGCCTGAAGTCTCTCTGACTGAGTAAACGAACAGTCGCATAGATAGACAATTAAATGTCTTGTAAAACTGATTTTAGATTTAAAAGGCTGGCAAAGTAATTAAGCTGTCATTACAACTTAGAAGTTTAATATCGAACAGCTGCACCCAAACATAATACACAATTTACAAAAGCAACAACCTGCTCCCCCCAAATTTACTGTGTGTGTGTCTTTTATATATGCAAAAATGACTGCTGGCAGTGGTTCCTATTTTAGTGTTGGGTGAAGCTGAAAAAACTGTCATGGACGCATGATCATTTTTCATTCTGCATGCATGTATAATAGGAATGTATAATGGGAGTGGAGGTGAAAAAAAAGAAATGTATCGTGCCCCAGAGAACACTGTAATCCTGTAGATGATGCCAATGTGATTATTTGGTTAATGGGTAATTAATTTCTGCTTTGCCTTTGCAAAAGGAGAGTCATCTGCAAAGAGTTTTGACAGTAAAATATTCCACAGAGGAATGCAGCGTCAGCAACTGTCCATGAGAAGGAAAGACTGTATGAATTCATTGCTATTTTAAAAAAATGAGCTACCTAAATACAGTCTCCGTGCAGGTGGCAGGATGGACAATCAGACGTTTCCCCTGTTTTATTAACAACTAGTTAATCATCACATGGTTGACACAGTCACGTGTCATTTTTTAAAAGTCTTACTCATATTTCCACGAGAAGAGAACCAATGATTCCCAAATGGAGTTTATCATAGTTCTTCTGAAATAAGCATGTAATTATATTGTAATTAGACCATTTGGGATACACAATACAAAATTCCATAAAGAGTTTTAAAAACAGACTTTTTTTAAACTTTCTTGTTCTCCTGAATATCAAGTTCAAAAGATCAATGTACATTATTTTTATACATATATGGCCTTGTACCATAGATGATCTTTCTATGAAGATGGAAAATTACCCCAAAGGAACAGTGCAATAAATTCTGAGAAGCAATCCAGACTAAGTTGCTGGCATGTTTGAAATGACATCTCCTGATTAATTATACATTTTAACGTGTCTTAAATTGGAAAGAGTATTCAATTACCATAGGCACAAAAGTAGAAACAAGTTTCTCCCAAATACCAAGCAAAGCTTTCACTGGAATGGATTCTTCATTGACATCTAAATGTTACCTCAGTTCCCTTGGCCGTAAAGGGAGGTTAATACTTACCACCTACCTCCCATTAAGGTAGAGAAAAGAAGTTAGTTGACGTAAAATGATTTGAATATGAAAAGTGATGTAACATAGTATGCTTCCTTGTTTTACACTTGTAATGAATTTATTGCTTCTAGACCACTAGAAGGAAGTAGGTAATAAAATGTCTTAAAAATATTTGGGCAGAGAAAATGAAATAGAGGCAGTCCGCTTGTCTCATTTTATTCAGTAATCTGAGATTGTGAGGGAAAAAATGGTGCAAGAAAAGAAATACACGTTGCTCAGGGAGTGTTAAATGTCAAAACAATGGTAATTTCATCATGATTATTCCAAGGAAGGATCAAAAGCATCAAAATTTTCTCTATGGATAGAGAGGCTTATATCTAAGAAATGGATCAAGTTTATAGCTTTAGTAATTAGCTGTTCTATGTAAATGATATAGTATTTCATCAATGGAATGCACATATAAATGATTAAATTATAGGATGTGTCCTTGGAAATACAGCTCAGTTAATATATACATATATATATTCTCCCTGAGAATGTGATGCTAACATGTTTATATTTGGAACATCAAAGTCTGGCTTAACTGCATGAAGAGGATATGTTAATAATAAACAGACAGAGAAATTAATAACTGAAGTTACTTATGCAGAAGAAGTAAGTTCCGGTCTATATCAAATTAGAGTATATACATATAAAAAGTAGTCTCAATTTACTTTCTCCCCATGTCACGTAGTATTTCCGTCACATGTAGGATTTGTGGTGTGTGGACCATCAGGTGTGCAATGTAACATCAACCAGAAGACCATGGTGTTTGCCTGAAGCATCTCTCTGGGGAAAACTGATTCCCTAAAAATTTTAATCTTGGGAATTTGAGAATGGCTGATTTCCAGTGTTTTGCCAAATAAAAAGGCAAAACCATAAGTATAAAAGCAAATAAAACTTTCTAAATGGAAGTTAAAATCATCCTTTGTATTTTTGAGTCACTAAACAACATTACTATGGCAAACGATCTGGATTTTAGAGAAGTAAATATACTTGGGTCTTGGCAGAACTGATGTGACTCAACCTTCTGCAAAAAGCAAAAACACCTTCCTCAAAATGCAAGGAAGTAATTTACAAGCTAGGGAAATTTAGACAACGTTAGAAGACAATTCTGGCACAAATGACCTCTTTTCTTTCAGCATGAAGACTTGGATTGGAGTGTATAAACACATATGTATCTCCTAATGGAATATATAACTAGTGGTATTTCTTAAAGGACAGGGGAACAAAGGGCCATTCAGTAATACAACAAAAATTTATATCACTCATCTCAAAGTACAAAAAAGTGTATTTCAATCTAGAAATAGATTTCATAAATAAAAATTTTAAGTAGAAGTACTGGGTGAGATTAGTATAGAGAAAATGAATTTGCATTTTCATTGCTTTTATCTGTACCTTTAGTTTCAATTTTAATATGGTTAGAGAAATCTGTAGGGAGAGTACAAAGCACACAGCGTAGCCATTTTCCCTGAGTGCTTGCCTTGTGATGGGAGTGCATAAAGCCAGCACTGAAGGAGCCATAAAGCATTTATAGAGGACAGAGACATAAACAGTGGACAAAATCCTCCTCTTCCCTTTCCCAGTAAAAGATTATTGTTTAAAATTTACGTAGCCTCCACAACATCCAAGAAAATATATATATATTATTTTTAATTTTTTTTGCGGTACGTGGGCCTCTCACTGTTGTGGCCTCTCCCGTTGCGGAGCACAGGCTCCGGACGCGCAGGCTCAGCGGCCATGGCTCACGGGCCCAGCCGCTCCGCGGCATGTGGGATCCTCCCGGACCGGGGCACGAACCCGTGTCCCCTGCATCGGCAGGCGGACTCTCAACCACTGCGCCACCAGGGAAGCCCTAGGAAGATATATTTTAAATGCCACAGAATTTAGAGATTAGAGACTAGAATCAGATAAAAAGGGGGAATAATCTGGTTCTCAGTTACCCTATAAGAACTGGTTTAGCATTGGCAAAGTACACTTCTCTGGGTATCACAACACACATTTTCTTAGCTATTAATTCTCAGCTACATAAAAAGTTTGTTTTCATCTTTTCTTTGTAATTTGGGAGTACTTGCCAAGTTTGCATACTTTGAAAATGTGGATGATTATGAGATGGATAGGTTATTTTTATTTTGTTTCACCCAGACTGTATATCTTGTTCAAACTTGAGCCACATTCTTATTTTCCACTGCAATTAAAATTACCCTTACAGAACCAAATAGCGTTGTAATTTTTTTTTTAAGCTATATTTGGTTGTCAGTTCCTGCCTTTCAAAATGTTCTAACGTGTCCAAACCAAATTTAACTCTCAAGTATAAACTTCTAGGCCTAAGTGCTTGAATAACTTTTTGTATGTCTATATTCTTCTGGAGAGAAAATATGGTCCATGGTGTGTTTACTTGTGGGTGGGTACAGGGAGGGAAGAACTACAATGAAGTTTCTGTACTTCCAAGAGCAACACTCTTAAAGAAGAGAATTCTTCCATGAAATATTATTGCAGTTAATTTCCAAAAGACAAAATTTTTTTCTCAGCATAGTGATTCTAACAGGCTTATACTTCTTGCCATGAATCTTTATAAGAAACCAGCTAGCACAGGTTCAAGAAAAATCCTAGAAGAAATTTTCTAAAGGTCTGCAAAATTTTTATTGGTTTCCACCTATTCATCAGGTTATACTATTATCCTGGTCTCTTCCTCATTTAGCCCTCAGACCGACTTGCCCATTTTGCCTAAAACAAGTGCTCTTTCAAAAGCCAATCCCCAGAAAGTTTATCAAAATGTGGGGTTGTGAGGAGGAACGGGGTTTATTACTTTCCGTTAGGCATGCTTGCTTACTGATATTCTTTAAGCTTTGGAGTCAGGTTTTCCTTAGGATTACTCGGGGTGTCTTTTAGGTCCTGAGTGCTCAGGTATGTGCTAAATGTAACTTACATTGTTAATGTCTTACTGCTTCTTTAGGATTTTAAGAGTCTGCAGCACAAAGAAGTTTCATGCCAAAAATAAGAAAGTCTGGAAACCAAATATAAGAAATCTATATCCTATTTTATAAACCCACCTCTTAGTAAATGCCCAAAGTTCCTCTCCTCCAAAGAGAACTTGGTGACATGATGGAATTCAAGAGGTATGATTTGCAGTGTATGGCAAAGGTGGACGTGCTACGGCTGTTGGAACGCCTCTGCATTTACAGAATTATTTAGAATCCAAAGTGAGTGCCTCATTTTCTGGTTTCTTAATGACCACAAATGAATCCAGGTGACTGACGCCCAGAACTAAAACACACCAGTTACAGGAGTAACAGATCAACAACAGATGATCTAAAACAGTCATCAGTGTTCTCCCATGAGCGACTAATTCAACTGTAGATAAAACCTACAGTTTTGGCTCTGAACCACCCTCAGATAGCAAGAACTTTGGGTTTATTCCTATCAACACTGGACCCAGAGCAGATTGGATTGGTTTAGACAACTCCAGATCAGTCATTTGAACCCTTAAGCCTGCCAGAGAGAGCCAAGTCCTTGGGAGAATTTATAAAAATCAACTCAAACTCCTGCCTTGTCTCAGCAACCCCAGACTAGCATTCTACTCAGCAAGAATAGAATTTGGCCTAATTAGAAAAGGCCCGGGACAAAGTCAGCCCAATGGAAGTCTGATTTAATACTTTCAACTCTCAACAGGACACTGAAATCATCTTCCTAACTAGGTTCTCCTGTCTTGTATGTAATATTCAGCATTAAACAAATGAATGCTTTGAAACCAGTGGTCACAGTGCTAGGCTTGGTTCAGAGCTCTTCCAACACTGTGAACAATGAAGGGAAACCTCCCTAAAGACTGCTGCATTCTTCCTCATCCCCAAAGCTCTCGGTAATGGAATTAAGCCTGCACTCTGCAGCACTTCCACATTTACCACCAATAAGAGACTGACCTGTCCAGGCAGGGGCTCGCAAACACAAATGAATGTCATGAATTACGGGGCCAGTTAAAAAAAAGATACACCAGATGATGGAATAAATTTCCCATTTTCAACTGTGGAAGAAAATGTGAAATCTGAACGAGATGCAAAGAAAACAAAGGACAACCTTTCACAGGAACGGCCTCTCAACATTTCCTCGTCTTTGTGATAAAGCAATAAACACGGATGCAACTCACTGTATAATGCAAACCTGAAAGGGAATATTTTATCTTGAGATGGAACAAAGGCACTCTTAGCAAGAACAAGAAGCATTACCCCTAATGAGGATTAGTTGAGAGGTGTGAATCAACAGCACAGAATTAGGAATGTTTGCCGTGGTTTAACTGAGTGTTAAAGGTGCAGTCCCCCTTTCTGAAGCTTTAAACCAATAGCTAAGCCATTACATTGTTCGCATCATAAGACTTCTCTCACCAAGAAATGTTTGTGTCTGATATTTCATGGCAAATTTGGTGGTCATCTTCGTGGTGGGATAGACATTCTTTATGTAAGTGTTGTTTGAACAAGCTACTATAATAGCCTGTCATGCTGCATGCATCAAAGAGAGGGAATTATATAAATCGTACTGACATTGGTATTCTTATTATAGCATCACTGTTTTCTTATCATCCACGGTATTAGCTGAAAGACCTGTCTGGACTGAGGCTTCCTAATGATGGGGAGTTGTATGAAAAGGCTTCTGAAAAAAATGTTTCTTAAGGAATATCAGCAGGGGAGAAAATGATTAGGTGGGATAAATTTAACGTTTTGCATATCAAACTCCTGAGACAGTCCATGGGATAAGCCCCTAGGAGAACTCCAGGAAGTTTTTTTTTTTTTTTAAAGTTAACTTTTTAGGCCATCTCTGATTGAGCTCTGAAGCTGAAAATAAAGGAGGCTACACCTTTGACTTCCAGGCTCGTGTGTTTATGAGCAACAAAGGGCAAGGAATGGAAATCGATGTCAAGACGGGGCGAGAGGAGACAGAGAGACAGAGGAGACAGGGAACAGCTCGTTTCCCAGCACAGACACCAATACACAGGTAGCGTTGACACTGTACCTAGAGAGGCTGCCCTCGGCGGCCAGGCCCTGGGAGTCATCGAGGACATTAGGTTCACTGCAGGAGGGGTAGGGAGATGAAGCATTTAGGGAAAGAAAATGCAAACAAATAAAAGAAAAAGAAAAAAAGCATGCACTTTTCTGCTTCCAAGGACCAAAAGTAAATAAATAAATTTAACAGAACAAGGAAGGAAAAGGAGACAGTCAACCATTTCACCTTGTGCTGGGTTTGTCAAGACCTAGGACTCAAGGCAACGGGGAGGAGGGGCTTTGGGTGGATACGACTCTCAGAGGAGTGAGTGATCTATTTATTGGTCAAGAGTTGGGACTTAAAACGAGCTCCGAACGGACACGGGAGCTCTGGAACACACTGCAGAACGAATCTGTAGAGGACAAAACTATCATTCCTTTGGTAACAATCTGGCTGCATGGTTATGATTTTTCACCTATCATATGTACAGATGTTTCATCGATTAGGATCCTGCTTCTTTCTTGTGTCTTATGACATGATCACACAGAAACCACTTACCATGAACTGCCACAACCCAACTCTTGGAACTGATGCCATTAAGAAAAGCAAAGAAAGAACCCGACTTCACCTGCTAATTTTGCAGTGAAAATGCAAGTAAACAAACGGAAGGAAGATAACCCTGGAAAATTCACATGGAACTCGCATTTACGTCCTCACTCCATCCTCTAGTGACTGAATTGTAAATGTCAAAAGAAGAAACCTGTCAGGTTGGTGAAAGAATAATTAGTTTATCGATTTATTTGGATCACACTGATTTGGGAATTTGTGAACAGAAACTGTGTTATACTTTCTCTCCCTTTCCTTCAGTGCCTAGCACTGAGCTAAGTACTCATGAGGCACTCAATAAATAGTTGTTAAAATGGATGGAATTAAACAATTTAGAAAATTGGAGTGCCCGCCTCTAGAGAATTGTTGTTCACCTAATTGTACACTGTAAAAATAGCAACCATCCCCAGAAAGAGGCTTTCCCTCACACACAGAGACATAATTACCTTCCCTAGCCCAGAGGGTTTAACTATATTATTTTTCTGGATTTCTAGTATATCCGTAATAGAACAAATTTTCTCCCCAGGAATGAGATAACTCCTTAATGGATATGTACAAAGGGAATTGATGGCCTAGTTATTTTAGGTAAATAACCAAAAAACTCTTTACTTAAAATTCCCTAATTTAGACTTTTAGACAGACTGCTAGATAGTTTTCATTTATTCTTGATAGAAGTTTGCACATTTCTAGCAATGAAACATAAATCACCACTTACCAGTATTAACTGCTTGTATGGCTTTACATCTTTTTTTGGATATTCTATAGTTTGGCTCTGATTTTGTTCATATATTTGATTTATAAGACTTCCTTTTCAAAGAGAAATTACCAAATGGTAGGTAAAGCCATCTCTTACAATGACAGTAATCCTTATATACTAGCAAGTTTTGTAATAACTCAGTAGTACATAAATAATGCTTTCTTTTTAAGTATGCAATTTACTTATTAATCTTTTATCATTTCCCCCTATTTTTTCAATATTCTCCAAAGTTTGGCTTTATTTCACAAATTTTATTTCATCTGTACAGTTCAGGAATGATTTGCTAAAGGATATAGATCTAGGGTAATTATTTCTGCACGTAAACTAATTTTATCTGATCATTAGAATGTGCCCTGATTGTTCTTATTCTCCGTGTATAAGTTATACCACAATGACTCTATAGGTAATAAGAATAAACAACAAACTAGATTAAAAAACACATAAGACTGATTCTTTTAAAGAATTCAGTTTCTGAAGTAAAAATACTGCCTCTGAAATAGATAATGTTTTATTTCTTATGTCAGATCATTTCCTATATAACCATATATATGGTAAACTATATGTATAAAGTTTTAAATCTATATTCTTAGAGGGCAGAGAACACCAAAGAAAATGTTTTAAAGAGTTTAGCTATGGAAACATAAAACTCTCTAGGCAGAGAAGTTACCTTAAAGACCAACTTTAGCTAACCTCTCATTTCACAGAGGAGAAAACAGTGGGCTCCTGTTAAATGACCTGCCCAACATCACACATAGTGGCATAGGTCTTCTTCTGCTTGGTTAAGCATCACTACCTCCAACTAAATACTGACGATACACCAGAAGTCTAAACTACCACATATATCAAGCTAGTCCTATACACTTGCCAGGTACTCATTATTAGCTTAGCTGATGTTATAGCTGAAATACAAGAATGTCATCTGAAAGAAGACCATGAAAGAAGACCATATATCTGTTTATAGAAAAATTTTAAGGAGAAACAATGTTTGGATCAGAAATTGAGATCCCTTCTACTGGCCTGGCTTAGAAAACTCTCCGCAAGTTGTTGCCTGTGCAACCCTCGTTGAAAAGTTGTTTGAATGGTCTACTTAACAACATTGATTGTTTGCTTCTCTTTAGCCCTTTTTTAGAATAACAGGAGTGAGTTTTCAGAATTTCTACCTTTGCCCCCAAAGGCAGAGTATAACATATCCATGGCTCTTTACCTTTGGCTGGGTAACATGCCCACCTCAGCCTGAGGTGCAGACATGCTGGAGACATGGCTGGAGAACCGCCTCCTTCCAATGGCACTCAGGAGGTAAGCTTCTTGTTCACTTACCACACTGGGCATGCTGACAGAGTCATCTGAAAGGGCCAGAGAAGGGAGTGTCAGGCAACTGTGATGTGGACCAGAAAACCCAGACCATCTTTGTACTTGGGCTCCATCCTTGGCTTGTATGCAAACTTAGGGCAGTATCTAAAGCTAAATTATCATCCATCCCTTTGTACAGATTCAAAACTAAGACCTTTGGGGCCTTAAGAAACATCTTCACTATTTTTATAAAACCAGAGACTTTAACAGCTGAGCCTCTAGGGTTACTGAACAGTGTCATTTTGAGAATACGAACAGAACTTTGAGTTAAAGTAACTGGTTACTTCATTTGGGTGAGGGAAACAGCTTCAGTAAAACTTCATGAATGTATCTCCATCTTGAAAAAAAAAAAAAGACCTTTGGGGGCTTGGTTTTTAATCTGCACAAAGGGATGAAGGATAATTCTTCCCATCTACAAATCTCCCACCCTCAAACAGCCTTCATGAAATATATGTAAACTTCTTGTCCATTTCTACAAGTAGGTTATTTGTAAAAATCAAGGGGCATCTGCAAATTAAAGATTTCAGAAAAGCTGGACTATAATTTTTAAACATTCCAGAAATAGTTCAGTAAGGGACCTTGTTATTGAACAAATCAAGCATTTTTGAAATTCAAACACTACATTCAGTACATTTCATGAGTTTTAGACTGCTGAGGGAAAGACTATTTCAGGTAATTTTTGGAAAAATATTTAAAAACCTATAAAGTTCAGAAACAAGTGCTTATTTTAACCTAAATTTAAAGTTTGAAGCAGTCTTGCTTTCTCCATAGAAGCTGAAATTAATGTATTCAAATCCATATGAAAATTAACTTTAGCACAATAATTTGTGACAAGGAGACCTCATTCTCAGTGAGCAAATATTGTTTGTAACTGAACAGAAAACACATCTTGACTGACATAGAATTTTGGTGAACTTATGCTACTATGTAAGATTGTCTGACATCATTTATTTAAAATATCCCAAGTGGTCATATTTCTAGTGAAATTTATTTCAAACCAAAGAGGTGAATACGAAAAGTGCTAAAAATTTTAATTTGCTATATAACTGACTTGAAGTTGATTCTTGTTATAGAATGGTATTTCCTTTTTAGATGTGTTCATAGAGAAGAGAATAATCAAATGTGTCCTAAAAACATGAAAAAAATGTGGTAGGGTAGATTGAGCTATTTCTACTAAGACCTTTCTGAAATTCCATTGACTTTTTTCTCTCTTATCCAAACTCATATATCACTTAACACTTACTCCTTCAATATTTGTTTGGTGATTAATCATGTGCTGTGTCATTCACTCTTTTATTTTTTAAAGACTTTTTTGATGTGGATCATTTTTAAAGTCTTTATTGAATTTGTTACAATATTGCTTCTGTTTTATGTTTTGGTTTTTTTGGCCATGAGGCATGTGGGATCTTAGCTCCCCGACCAGGGATTGAACCCACATCCCCTGCATTGGAAGGCGAAGTCTTAACCACTGGACCACCAGGGAAGTCCCTCATTTACACTTTTGTTAAGTGTTCTTTATCAAAAATGTCTGTCATCTCCTCTACAAGACTATATCTAAGATTTTAGAGAGCAGAGAATATATCTTTCTCATACTTTCTTATTCCTCATCTTGTTCCTGCTAGGTCTTAATACAGGTTTGATGATTGAATGGAAAAAATGTTTAATTCAAAGGTGTCAACCCTCTAGCTTTCATACCCCACCTTATAAATTAATACACACCCACATCACAATCACACCACACTGTGTGTTAGCAACCCTGCTGTCATTGGATGGTTGTGATGTTCGAGAGCAGAGATATTAGCAAAAACTTGCATACTTGTAAGTGTATGAGTGTTGGCCTTTGGTCATTGCTATCTCTGTTTATGTCTTCTCTACTTTTCTTCTCTACTTCCTTCCTACTGGCTTGGTCATCCTCTAATTCATAAGGTTACTTGCAAAATATATTTAGCTTTATTGAAGAGAGGTTGTTATCATTTGCCATATTTAAAAATTTTCTGGGAGAGACTACTTCAACCATTAAAGAAAAATAGATACTACGTTAAGTTCTGGACTATTACTAGGACTTATATTGACTATGCGAACTGCTGATCCTTATCTCTCTCATTATTTTTTTTTCATCAAGGTCTTTCATGATTTCCCTAATTATAATTATAGGATTATTTCCATGAGCAATGATTTCAAAACAAATATGTCTGTAGGTCTGGTGCAGAACAGTATGATTATCACTTTGTTATTTACTTAACCCTGAAACTAAATCTGGAAATATTACTGAGGTGTGCTTTTTAAAAAAATTTTTTTAAATTAATTAAATTTTAATTTTGGCTGCCCTGGGTCTTTGTTGCTGCGCACCGGCTTTTCTCTAGTTGCAGCGAGCAGGGGCTACTCTTTGTTGCGATTCGCAGGCTTCTCATCGGGTGGCTTCTCTTGTTGCAGAGCACAGGCTCTAGGCATGTGGGCTTCAGTAGTTGTGGCACTTGGGCTCAGTAGTTGTGGCTCGCAGGCTCTAGAGTGCAGGCTCACTAGTTGTGGCACATGGGCTTAGTTGCTCGGTGGCATGTGGGATCTTCCAGGACCAGGGCTCGAACCCGTGTCCCCTGCGCTGGCAGGCAGATTCTTAACCACTGCACCACCAGGGAAGTCCACTGATGCGTGCTTTGACAGAGCAGTTATTTCTTTCCTTCTCCTACACATCCAACTGTAGTAGGGTATTAAAATACTTTCATTCATCTTAATTAAAATTCTAACCTCAACTCTATTTAATTTAGTTCAGAGTGCAGCTTTTTAAAAAAAATTATTTATCTTTGGCTGCGTTGGGTCTTCATTGCTGCACATGGGTTTTTTCTGGTTGCGGTGAGCAGGGGCTACTTTTGTTGCAGTGTGCGGGCTTCTCCTTGCAGTGGCTTCTCTTGTTGCGGAGCACGGGCTCTAGGCACACGGGGTTCGGTAGTTGCAGCACGTAGGCTCGGTAGTTGTGGCTCGCGGGCTCTAGAGCACAGGCTCAGTTGTTGTGGCACACGGGCTTAGTTGCTCCACGGCATGTGAGATTTTCCCCGACCTGGGCTCAAACCTGTGTCCCCTGCATTGGCAGGCGGATTCTTAACCACTGCGCCACCAGGGAAGTCCCAGAGTGCGGCTTTTTGTTGTTGTTTGGTACAGAGGGGCTCTGAGTGAAGATCTAGATTTTGTTTTCATAAGGCATTGACAGTACACTTTGCTCTAAATGTTGTATCAGAGTGTCTTTGAAACACAACTGGAAAATAATCGATACAGTTAAAAAAACATTAAATGACAGGGGTATTTATGAAACCTTTCACCTTTTACTTTTTAAAACTATTATGCATATATATGGAAGCGTGTTCTTAACTGGATTTTCCCTCATTTCACCAAATCTTTAGAAGCTCCTGGCTGCCTCAGTTACTGGGGACACTCTTAACTCAAATTGGGTTGTATGCCCTCGAGACAGTCTGCTGTTTTACACTCTAGATAATATAGCTGGCTGGTCTTTTCTGAGTCATAAGCATATGCAGTGCTCACTTTTCCTTGCCCAATCGGGTCATGTAAGTACTGACTGACCTTCTAAGCAAGATGGCCAGGAGAAAGGGGAATAAACACTCCCCTTCGTTACTTAACCACAATTTAAATGAGTTAGTGAAAAGGTTGAATACATAAACTCAAAGAAAACTTAGGGGTCACTAAAGATTTACTTTTTGTAAGACAGGAATAAAGACACAGACCTACTAGAGAATGGACTTGAGGATATGGGGAGGGGGAAGTGTAAGCTGTGACAAAGCGAGAGAGAGGCATGGACATATATACACTACCAAACGTAAGGTAGATAGCAAGTGGGAAGCAGCCGCATAGCACAGGGAGATCAGCTCGGTGCTTTGTGACGCCTGGATGGGTGGGATAGGGAGGGTGGGAGGGAGGGAGACGCAAGAGGGAATAGATATGGGGACATATGTATATGTATAACTGATTCACTTTGTTATAAAGCAGAAACTAACACACCATTGTAAAGCAATTATACTCCAATAAAGATGTAAAAAAAAAAAAAGATTTACTTTTTGCCTGAACTCCTACCAAATGACCAAGGATATCAAGGAATTTATAGAAAAGCAGGCATTAGAAGTCATGGGATCAGTCACAATTCCATTTTAAATCCTTTTTGTAAAAACGACCAGAGGATCAGAACTGAGAAAGGTCAGGAAGGTAGAAATCCTTCCCAAGCCCTCATGCACATGGCCAAGCTGTGTCACACATGACCTCCCACCTCCCACCACCCCAGATTCTGCAGGGTGACCTACTTTCCTCATCTTCCTCATCAGTTCGACTCAGGGTGTCCTGTGAAGCCTGCTGGGACGGCTCACTGTCCTGCTCCCAGACTGTGCCGGTGCCTGTGTTGGAGCGTGACATGGTGGCCAGGCTCAGGCGGTAAGCAGAGGTGGAGGTACCCACGGTGCTGATGGATGTCTTCCCTTGGTAGGCTAGTGGGGTTGAGAGACCAAAGAAAATCCATGGTGAGGATCTTGAAAGAAAACAAATGCTAGCTTCAAGCTCCTCCCAGACAACTTATATTTTTTTAAGGAAAGGTCATTCAAATAGTATGTCCCAGATAGATGATCTTTAGGACAAAGTAGCAAATGGAACTGAAAATGGTGGGAAGAAAAAAAAAAAAGAGAGAATTGGCCACTGATGTACTTATAATTGAATAATTTTCTTGGGGGAGCAGAATATCTCTAACAATATAAAATGTTTTGATGTTGCTCCCTCTGTCATTGTTTTTCAGTTTTATTTTCCAAGGCTGGCAGAATGCAAATTCATTTTTTCACTGAGAAATGTACGTTACCTGACCCAAGCATATAGAAGTAATAAATACATTGTCTGAAAGGAACCTTACAACCAAAATTAGAATACATAATTAAAATTGTGTTCTTATTCCCCTTTTCTGGAGATTACAATTTATAAAACACCCCCTTGGTTCTATGTTATATTATTTTATTATAAAGAAGAACATATATTATTTTATTATAAAGCAGAACATTTGAGTAGATTTCACCAAGATTGTATTTGTCAGTTTTTTGATCTTTAATACATTGAGAACAACCCTAAAAGTTTTAGAAAGGAAAAAAAAGCCACATGGATGACAGTCTTCTACTTATGGGTAATGACTGCCCTCTAATGGCAGATAATGATTTATTTTCCTTCCTTGGTGACCTGCAATTAATATAATTATAAAAGTAAACAATACATTCCCAAAGAAAATCTTTTGGATAATGTAAACTAGCCTGCCGGTTTCTATTCAACCCTCTCTCCCTCCAATTTGTGAATTTTAAATCATACAGACCCAGTTTTAAGTCCCCTCACTGGTGTCACTGTCTTTGTGTGTAAGTTATTTAACCTCTCTTGAGTCTCAGTTTCTTCATTCTATAAGCAGACTTTCAGTTATGCATCTTGCAGGTATTTGTGTGGATTAAATAACAGCTATGAAATAATCTATCATATAACAGACACTCAATGAATGAGTTCCCTCTTCCTTTTCAAAACGGAAATGAAGGTAAGAATTTAAATAGGTTTTTTCCCCCCTAGCTAAATATTCAAGAAAAAGCCGAACTACTGAAATAAAGATTGAAAATAAAATATTCAGAAAAGGAATACAATGAAACTCTTATGATATCCCCCTGGATTTGTTTTGTTGTTGACAAGGATCACAGGGTCAAATCTACCAGTTGTACCGAAATGGCTACTGCATACTTGGCTCCAGAAAGAGCAGTGACCTGGAAAAAGAGGCATTCTTTGTAGGTTGTAAGTTCCATGAGTAAAACAAATGGAAAATACCCCTTGCATACTTACCTGATCCACTGTGAACTGCCTCTTTTAGAATTTTTAGTTCACTGTTGAACTCAGCAATGAGGGAGCTCTTACACAGAGGGCGTGGAATGAAACGCCGTTCCAGCTGGTCAGCGATATGTTGTCGGGCAGAAAGCTCTTCGTGGTTCTCTGCTGGTTGGGCCAGAAGCTGAAAGGAAGGCATAGATTCTCAGGTCCTCAATTTTCTCATCTGTAAAATGAGCTAATTATTGTATCTATTTCATAGTTGGTGGCGAAGCTTAAATAAGGTAACGCATAGAAAGTTCTTAGAACAGTGCTTAGGACGTGCTTAATCAATATGTTGTTTTGAATCACAGCGCCCGGAAATCGAGGCACGAAAAGAATAAAAGAGCAGATGAATACTGAGGGTCTCAGAGGAAAAACATGCCTTAACTATCTCATTTTTCCCCATGTTTATTTAAAATCAGATCTCAGTCATGCCCCTGAAGACAAGAGACCATTCTTCAGATCTTTTTATCCAGTCAATCTTTGTTTCTTGGTGGGGGGGGGGGGGGGGGGTTGGTAAATGGGGAGAGGGCAAAGTTTCACCGACGTTAATTAAGCTTTTATTGTGAAGGTACTTCTAACATGAAATTTTATCCTCTGGGATACCTGTTTGGGCTGATTTCTCGTCAAGCATGGTATTAACACGTCCTCCTGACTAGCTATATAGCACATGCCCCGAGACTGCTGCTGTCATCCTGCCCTGCTCTGGAAAGCAGCACATTCACGGGGCTTGTCACTTCCTGGAGGAGAAGCACACCTTGCACTGGATGAAAGGGCGCAAGAGCACGAAGATGGGGATGCGGGTCCGCACGATGAAGTCGAGGAAGTCCCACAGGGCCAGGCCGCCGACCTTCCTCAGGGCCATCTCCTTCACCTGGAGGCTCAGCCAGTACCACTGGCTGCCGAGCTGCCTCTCAAAGCAGACGAGAATCACCTTCAGCGCTTCACACCAGGAAAAGACACAAGTGAGCCTGCAGACCTGTGCTTCGGAGGAACCCTGCCCACATCCAGCTGCCCACATCCACAGCCTTTTTACGCATCTAATTTCTAAATGTCTAAACTCTCTCTATGTTTCCAAAGACTTGAGCGTACTCCTGACTGACAGTGTTCTGACATCAAGACAGAAATTTCTATGGTAAACATGCTTTGATTCTGATTAAGAGCACACATATATCTTTCTTAAGTGCATTTAACTACTATTTTGGAAAATACAGACCAAAGCTCTTCACAGAATTGAAAGGGAAATGTGGTATAAACATGATGTGTGGCTAATGCTTCTAAGAGTTTTGTCATAGTGGCTTCATGGTAATATCAGCGTATTACTCACATCTGAAACTAAAACATGGGTGTTTTAAAATATTTTTCTTTTAAGCTCAGAGATAATATATTCTTGCTAATAAAAGCAAAATCAAGACCGTGCAGAAATGCATAAAGTTTAAAAAAGTAGTCCTTCCCCTTCCTACTCCCTTCCTGATTCCATCCTAAACTCTTCCCCAGAGTAACCAGTAAATCCTTCCAGAAAAGAAAACACTATCTTCCCTCCTCCACCTCTCACGATGTCTCTTGCTAAACCGTATTGGATTTCTTGAACAATATCTCTTTTCTTCCAGATTCTGGCAGCCTTGTCACAATCTACATTTTAAAATTTATTTTCAGGAATCAGATTTCCCAAACAGTGTGTCAGGACAAACCAGAATATTGTAAAAACATCAGAGATTATGGTGAGGGCTTCCTCTACCACCCGGCTCTCCCCACAGGGTTTCCCATGGGGCAGTCAAGGGAACCTGGGTCTTCTTCATAACGTCTTAAGGCCCATCTCAGCATCTAGAAGACACATAGAAATCCAATTCCCTAAAGCCCTCAGGAGTCACCTACACCTTTACCGTCTATTTAGGGCACTTCCAGGGGAAAACCAGGTCATATAACACAGAGAGAGATGTAAGATTCTTCCTTCCGCATCTACTCACCCCTATTCCTCTCCCTCATCATAACAAACATATGAACAAAAAGCAACACTCCTCTAACCCTACCCTGATCCTGGTGACATTTCTACCTGTTATGTGCCTGTTGGCCTTCTTTGGGCTTCTGCCTTTCTGCTTTCCACCTTCACCAGCAACAGCCCAACACACAGACAGGATAGCAAAGGGCTCAGGGATTCTGGTGCTGGATGGATTCGATCTGAAATTTGGCTCTGCTACTTATTGACAGTGTGACTTTAGGTAAGTTATTCAACCTTTCTGGGGCTTAGCCTCTTCCTTCCTAAAGTGAGAATATGTACTTCTTGGAGTTGTTGTGAGGATTCAAAGTGATGATAATGTAAAGTATAGAAAACACTCGTTAGTGCACACTAAATGCTCAGAATAAAGGTAAAAATAAATTTAAAATAGAGGTCCAGTAGCCTGGCCAAGTAACCAAAGGATTCACCTTCATTAAAAAAGCAGAAAATAGAAAAAAAAAAAAAAACACCCCATCAAAAAATGGGCAGAAGATCTAAATAGACATTTCTCCAAAGAAGACATACAGATGACCAAAAGGTACATGAAAAGATGCTCAACATCGCTAATTAGCGAAATGCAAATCAAAACTACGAGGTGTCACCTCACACCAGTTGGAATGACTATCATCAAAAAGTCTACAAATAAATGCTGGAGAGGGTGTGGAAAAAAAGGAACCCTCCTACATTGTTGGTGGGAATGTTAGCTGGTACAGCCACTATGGAGAACAGTACAGAGCTTCCTTAAAAAACTAAAAATAGAGCTACCATATGATCCTGCAATCCCACTACTGGACATACATCTGGAGAAAACCATAATTCGAAAAGATACATGCACCCCAATGTTCATAGCAGCACTATTTATAATAGCCAAGACACGGAAGCAGCCTAAATGTCCATCGACAGATGAATGGGTAAAGATGAGATATATTTATACAATGGAATATTACTCAGCCATAAAGAGAATGAAATAATGCCATTTGCTGCAGCATGGATGGACCTAGAGAATATCATACTAAGTGAAGTAAGTCAGAGAAAGACAAATATCATATGATATCACTTATATGTGTGAAACCTAAAAAAATGATACAAATAAACTTATATACAAAACAGATAAACCCAAAGACATAGAAAACAAACTTACGGTTACCAGAGGGGAAGGGGGGAGGGATGAATTAGGAGTTTGGGATTAACCTATACAAATTACTATACATAAAATAGATAACAAGGAAGGACCTACTGTACAGCACAAAGAACTATACTCAATATTTCGTAATAACCTATAAGGGAAAAGAATCTGAAAAAAAAGTTATGTATGTATGTATGATTGAACAACTTTGCTACACACTTGAAACTAACACAACACTGTAAATCAACTATACTTCAGTTTTTAAGAAAAGGCAGAAAGTGGAGAGAACTGAAGATAGTTACTCGTTAAGTGTTTTCTCCTATCCCTGTCTTACATGCTAAGGTCTCTTTTCCCAGCATCCTCTGTACAGTCCTAAACCTCATGCAGGGCTCTGTGTCAGAATCTAGATTTTATCTGAACCCTACAACCTCACGTCTCTGGCCACCATGCCCCACACGGGCAAGTCCTATGCACATGCAGCCTTGTTTCTTTTTTTCCTTTTTCATTCTCATTGTCAATCACATCATTTTGAAATACATTCCTCAGTAATGCAGTCCAAACATCCCTCCGCCACACACACACACACACACACACACACACACACACACACACACACACACACACACACTCCAAACTCCAAGGACCTGAAGAACCTGTTTTTACCATTGTGTCTGCTTTCATCTTATACTCCCCACCAAGGTCTGCTTTGGTGAATTGAAAAATGTCAGGCAAGATTTTTTTCAGCTTCCTCCTTTTGAGATTTTCTGTTGCCAGTACTCCTTAGTCAGTGCTGTGGCAACAGTGGTCATTTCTCCCCAGCTTAGTTCATTCTAGTCAAGGAGTAGCTGTTAGTATTCCATGGGTCACATGGAATGGTCGAATACTTATTAGTACTCCGCCCAGTCACAGCAGGGATAGGGTAATGGGAAGGTAGAAGTCAAGGGTGATGCTTTGTACGTGCTGAAGTGGCTTCTCTAAATACTTTCTGGATTGAGGTCTTTTAAAATACTTTTTGTAGAGCATGGACTTGAGGACATGGGGAGGGGGAAGGGTAAGCTGTGACAAAGCGAGAGAGTGGCATGGACATATACACACTACCAAACATAAAACAGATAGCTAGTGGGAAGCAGCCGCATAGCACACGGAGATCAGCTCAGTGCTTTGTGACCACCTACAGGAGTGGGATAGGGAGGGTGGGAGGGAGGGAGACGCAAGAGGGAGGAGATATGGGGACATATGTATATGTATGGCTGATTCACTTTGTTATAAAGCAGAAACCAACACACCATTGTAAAGCAACTATACTCCAATAAAGATGTAAAAAAAATAAAAATAAAATACTTTTTGAGTCAAGGTGGAACATAACTAAATAAGTACATATGTATATACATATATACATGTATACATATACATATGTGTGTATATATCTATATCTTTCTATTTCTCTATTTCTCTATCTATCTATCTATCTATCTACCTACCTACCTATCTAGAGAGAAGTACCCACCCAAGTATGCTGCTTGGCTGGTGGACTCTGCCAGCCCTTCCCTGCGCAGGTCTTTGCCTGCATCCCCGGGGGTGGAGCAGTGAGCGGGGGAGCTCTCCAACATGAAGCTCTTGCTTCTGGACGTGCTGATGATCCGTGGAGGCAGGAGCACATTAATGACTGTCTGCAGTAGCAGCTGCACCTCAGGCTGCTCCAGCCATGGGCTGTCTGCCGGGCAGAGTTTGTAAGGAGGAAGTGGAAAGAAAAGCAAGTCACAAGGTAAACTTTCCACGTTAGACACAGAAAAATTCAGCTCTTTCTCCAATGCCAAACTAGAACACCCTAGAAATTCGAGTGCCTTCCCCACCAAGTACAGCTTCTCCTATGGACAGAAGCAGCGCTCCTGGTACTGGGTGTCTCCTCCGTAGTCAGCACCCAAGGGTCCCTGCTCTTAGCCAAATCTCCCGCTTACCATTTCAATCTCTTTTCTGTTTATTTTTTTCTGCTCAAATACTCATAATGCACTGTCTTTATGTTTGAGATAAACTTTTCCTAAAAGAAAAAATCCCCCAAGAAGTAAGAGTAATGAAAACATATTGGAATTTAGTGACAGTGGCAGGATTTACACTAAACCTAGTGTCAGTAGGTTATCCAGTCCATTCTCTGTCAATTCACATCATCCTGTACTTCAGTTAATACCATTTTCTTTTTTTTTTTTTTAATACCATTTTCTTAATTGAAACAATGCTCTCCTGATTTTTGCTGCACTGAAATGCTTTTAAATAGGATGTATCTTCTAGGTGGAGCAGAGACAGTCTTGACCAAGGGCAGCTAAACTGAAAAGAAAGAAAAACTCTTATTTCCTAAGATACCCTTGTTTAAATCATTCAGATCAACTTCAATGACGGCCTTCATGGGAAAAGGAAGAAATAACAGCCTGACACTTAAGAAAACACAACAACAATGATAAGTTTCCTTTAGTTAAATTAATCAGACCTTTGCTTCCAGATCCTACTGTGAGCACAAATGGGATGAGCAGATTTAAAAGCATCCCTTCCCTTCGCTCTTGATTGGTGAATGGGGAGATCACATGACTTAAAGGAAAATCTTCTTTTAAAGCCTGTGCAGCAATAATAGAAAAAAAGATTAATGGACCCCCTCACCCATTCAGTCTGTTTGTTTTTACACAGCATGGAGGAGACGGGGACTCCCTGATGGCTGCCCCTGCAAACTAGGAGTTCAACTGTCATCTGTGCAGCGTCCAAGATTCACCCCAAACCGATACTTTACCATTTGTTTGACATAATGGAGAGCTATATACCTAAAAAACAGCAACATCTTGAATATCAAATGAAAAATCATGACACTTATAGTCTGGTACAAAAACAACCGCACTTCCCCATTCATTTTATCCATGTGTCCACCAATAAATATCATAGTGACCAAAGAAAAGGAGAACTTGCCACCTGCTCCATTGGGGAGTTATTTAAAAATCCTCTCCCCTGTATAAGACCTTCTTCAAGCCAGAAAGCAACAGACAATATAAAAAGAAATAAATGATCTCTGTATACGTGTTGTCAAAATGTATCACTTTAGGGATGTCTTTATTTCCCTTCTGCCTGGTAGCCACAGCGCTTGCTTAATCTCTTTTCCATCATCTAACCATTCTCTGGACGATGGACCATCAAGCTTGGTTGTCAGATAATGGATGGGTCGGTTATCCATTTACAGCCATTCTTTACTTCCCATTGGTCAGAAAGCTTTCTGGTGATTTATCACTCTTTAAAGTTAGGTGACACACAGAAATAGGCAGGGAAATTGGCATTCTATACTTTTTTGCTTTGGGAATGATTATTTTAATTTTAGGAAGTAAAAGAAGTGGGAGAAAAATGATTAAAAAAAGCACCCGCAATATTCAGCTCACAACCATTAAAGAAAATTAAGATATTCAAAGTCTAGTAATAATATTTGAATTTTTTTACTGCAATTCTTTCTGCAAATAATTTAAAACCGGACTTTGAACATTACTGCCTCCTTTAATTAACAATTGTGAGCTGATTATCTGTGAACCATTATTTTCCTAAGGTACTGACACACGTTTTAAACGACAGAAGCGGCTCCTGACGTTGTGGCAGGACTAAATGACTCTGCTATTTTTGAGATCTCAAGAAGAATTACAGAAGCACAACTTTAGGACCAAGCTCAGGGCTGAAGCTCCAGAACTGTAAAAGTCTGGAGATGTTTACACTTCTGTTTCACAGATTTTGCCCAGCCTTTGCAGAAAAATAAAAGAGAACACCATGATCAGGTGCCTCAACCAGCAACGTAATGAGCGTGACAAACAGGTAAGGCAGTCACACCTGTATCTGCAATGCTACAAGCCGGACAACAGCTGTGCTGAAGGGCAGAGGTGGTGAGAGATAAGGGCTGAGATGAAGAAGGGGTAATCCATCAGCAACACTGGAGGGTCCTACCACTCCCATCACCTGAAATACAAACAGAGCACATGACCAGCCTTGACTATTGCAATTTCATGCAACTGTAGTAAGGGAGTCTCAGTCAATGATAATAAAAATAATGATAATGATAATAAAAAATTCGAAGGTTGGGCATGTTACTTTCAATCTGTTCGTGTTGCCTTCTTCTGAAGGCAAGTAATGTCTGGAGTCAGATCAAACGATTACACTGGATTCAGCCAAGGTTTTGTAGAATGTTGCTCATAACTATGTAAATAATGAGAGATGAACCCAAAATTGTTCTAAGCAGGAGACTGGACATACTTACTTGTGGACTCAAAGGAATGCAATCAACATTCTTTGATGGAGCAAATACCGACAACGATGATGATGGCAAGAGCGCTACTTGTGCTAGGCATTCCAGCTACAGATTTATTGCTCAATTAGCTAAGCAGCAGATTCTATTCAATGAAATGCTCTACCATGGTTTCCACATTGTACAAAACCTTGTCAGGACCAGACTCTAGATATTACGTAACTGATAAAAAATTTTTTGTTTTCCTGTAAATCCTAGACTGGCCAACCCATAATGTGATTTTTCACTAAGAAAGAAAGAAAAATCCTCTTTGCATTTTAATCTCCCCCACCCCAGACTACTTCGACTTCCAGCCAATTGTGCAGTCTCCCGCCACCCCACTCTCCAACTGGCAGCCCTCAACTCTCAGCGCAACTTGAAGAGGTCAATTGTCAAAGTAGTGCGTGGGAAGCAGCACACCAAAATCCCATCTGTAGAGGGACGGGCCCCTTGATCTCCCCACACACTACCTTGAAATGTACCTCACTATTTTCAGTGTCACCTGAGCCGTCTGTTTTCATGGGTAGGTGTGTAGGTAGATAGGTTGACCTGTAAATCTTCAATTCAGAGAAATCAATAGCAGAGTTAAATTTTGTAAAGTTTCATAAGATTGCCACTTGGCTACTCACCAGATTGACACAGACATTGATCAGTGACCTAAGGTGAGGCAGGAAGGATATGATTGGCTGCCTCTGAAGTGTCAAACAAACCCCTTCAATCAAATTGCTGGCAGGCTCCCACTCAACCTGTCGCCTGGAATACAATATAGGAGCCATTAGCAGCGTGGCTCCCTTCTGGAGACTGTCTGAAACGAGTGAATGAGACAGTGATTCTGACGCCATCTAAGACAGGATGGGTGTCTGAGACAACAAAATGCTTCAGAGGGGAGGAAGTTTACCCACGTTGTTCCAAAAGTACAGAGCACATTAGGAAGGGAAGAGGATACTGAAAACGTAGCAGAGGCACTCCTGCCCCACTCGACTAATGAGACAAAATCTATTGAAGAAAAAACAGAGATGATGAATGGGTGGCATTTCAAGTTTCCTGGTTTTAACTATGAGAGAGGGTATGAGACTACCATTTTAGGAAACCCATTATAGGAGTCATTACTCCCAGTAGAACTAATTTGACTATAGGCTGTGTTTCTGAAATGTTTTTTTATCAGACTACAGTTGATCTCATCAGCTTTTATACCAGACTGAAACTAATTAGATTTATATGGCTTAACTCTTGCCAAAAAGATGGCATTAGAGGAAAACAGTCTATTTAAAAAGTGTTCTTTCTTTGCCTCCTAAAAAATGATATTTTGGGGCTACATTCTATGGTAGTATAAATGGTGGTATACATAACCCAATTAGATGAATATGAGATTTTCTGTAATAGAAGACAATCTGGTCTGTAATTGTCTCCGTACTGAAGAGTCGTTTCTGTGGCCCCCTAAATAAACAAGTTGGGCTTTACTGAGATCAATGCTATTTCCTGGAAATAATTTCTAAGCTTATATTGCCTACCAAATTGAAATCTCTACAATGACAAAATGGAAACGTTCATACATGAGGCTATGTTGACATTCCTGATGCTCAAGTAACCTACAGGTTAGGTTCAGTCAACATTTCTCTTGTTGAACTGAGATCACCTGAAGAAATTAAATCCAAGGCAACCCCAAATTCACAGTATGCACACCAAGAAAATTGCCTACAATTAATCAAGTCTATGAGTTTATCCAGACGTCTACTTTTAGGAAACTGCTGTTCTTTGTAATGGGTTTAGTTATATGACAAATGAGCTAGCCTATGGAGATGTTAACATCTTTAGAAGAAACGTTATTTTAACACACCCTCGTGAGATTTATAAGACTGGCCATTTGCCAATAGGCACAGATGTTCCACTGGGACCACTAAAGAAAATAGGAGTGCTTTAAGGATACTCATTTCTATGCTACTAAAATAAATAACCTTGAAATAACATATAGGCATCCATCATCACGGTAGAAAAGAATATAGGAGCAAACTGTCCATTATTAGAATAAAATCTTTCAATTTCTTTTTAATAAATTCAACAGCTTCTGATGGCTGCATAAATGAAAAGAGCACAGGATAAAACCTGGAAAAGTTCTGACAAATTGAACAGTAAATGCTACAGATTCTTGGGCAAGAGTTGCATTGATTGGGGGTTTAGTTTAACAGGACAGAAAATGGTCTCACTAACCCAAAGTGGAAATTTCCAAACTAGTGGGTTTATTAGCATTTATCAATTGATGTATCTTCCCACTGTGGCTATAGGTTTCCAAACTGGGCTCAGAACTCCAGGTAGCCTGGTTCGGAGGCGTCTGCTCACAGAAAGGCTACCAACTGATATTTCAGGCCACTGAGTGGAGGGTAAGTGGCAATAACATTGACTTAGTACCACCTGAATTAGGTGAAAAGGTGAAGATTAGGTATTTGTTATCAACCCTGAGAGCTCTTTAGCTGCTGCTTCGCTGATTATTGTAAAGCTTGGCATTTCTATAAACTGGTACCTAAAATACTATGTTAAATACACATTTTTGAACATCAAGCTAATTTTTCTTCTCTCCTTAGTTGTTTAATTTATAAGGCATAGCTTGCCTTACTTTAAAAGGAATTGAAGGATACACATTGAATTTCTTATGTGTGTCAGATAAGGAAACTGATAGCTAAGAAGTGAATAGATTTTTCAAGATAAATATAGTTTTTTGAAGAATATGTTATTTCCTCAAAATATAGACCCTGCTATTTATGCTTTCGTATACCTGATTAGCTCTGCACATATAACCAATCGAACACTTCTGAGCCATTCATTCAACTGCGGATTGATCCACCACCTTCACAAATGACAAACTTGAAGTTTGAAGCTTGTAATACCAACAGCTGACTAGGAGGTCTCCTCACCTCAAAGTAGGCATCTTATGAATTTTGTTGAACATCCTATCCAATCTCTTTAAAATGAGGATAAGGGCCGGCCTCACTGCCTCGGCGGTCCAGTCGGTGATAGGGAGCATCTCCATGATGTAGCGTCGAAGCCCACGGCTCTCCATTGTCTGGGTGTCGTATGGTGCCAACTTCAGAAGGGAGTGTGCAATTTCTGCCAACCTAAAATGTTTTGTTTTGTTTTTAAAGAATAAGCTTAGAAAGCCACCATGAGAATTTTCCCACACAGCATCATGCTAATCACCCTCCTTCCAGCACACTGACTCCCTAAACTGGGAACATTCTGCCACATTATCTCATAACTTGTAAATAAACGTTTTAAAAAACAAACCTGGACACAATAAGGCCCATACATTTCAGTTGGTTGATATATCTCTTAAGTCTTTTCAATTTGTAGGTTCCCCCTCTTCTGCTCTTGTTTTGACATCTAGTAATTTATTTGTTGGAGAGATTAGCTGTTGGTCCTGTAGCATTTCCTGCACTCTGGATTTTGCTGATTGAATCTCCATGGTGTCATTTAAGTTATCCTATTTCTCCTGTACGTAATTCAATTGGTAGTTAGATCCAGGGGCTAGATCAGATTAGGTTTTGATTTTCTGGTATGTGTCCTTCATAGGCGATGTGTACTTTCCTCAGGACGTACGTGATTCCCAGCTGTCACTCTTCATGATGTCAGTGGCTACTAGTGATCACTGCACAGACTCCTCAACTCATTAGAAGTAGTACAATGGTAATATTGTATCGTTCCTTTTTTTCCATGTATTAACTATAGCATTTTAATAAGAAGTCCTTTTGATTACTCCAAGAGAGACAGGACAAATGCTTAAAAAGAACTACAGTTTAAGAGCACCCCAGGTGATTCTGACAGGCACTCTGGTATAGGAATCAGAGCTAGGCCCTTGCCCCTCTACCACATGGATTGCTCTACAATTGCTCCGTGTGACTAGTGCCATGGATGGAGGATTCACCACTGCATGAGGCAGCTCATTCCATCTTTGGACATCCACACTGTGAAAAGCTCTCCTCATATTAGGTCCCCAAATGCCCTCAATATTTTCCTATGAGGCTTCATCTGGAAGCATGAATTCAATCCATCTTCTCCATGGCAACCCTTCACTATCAACAGTCACTGTCTCTTCATCCCCACTCATACTCTCTCCAGACTGAACATACACCTTGTCCTTCTAGAAACTGTGTGTGAGTGTGTGTGTTTTAAAGAAATCGTTTTAAACAGTCTTCACACTCTTTTGTTTATCTCTTTCTCACAAATGTGCCATGCAGAAAATAATGCTTTACTTTTCAGGTCGTTTGATTGACAGATACAAGTATATCTATATACACATATTTCTTGGTGTACAGCGCAATGATTTGACTCACATACATCATGAAGTGACCACCACAACAAATCTAGTATATACACAGATTTCTTTTCCCTTGTTATCTTGTAGGTAACCTTAAGAAATGCTAGAGAAATAACTGATCTATTTCAAGCTTGAAAACAATACTTAGAGTTGGATTTGTGTCATCTGATGGATTATTAACTGAATTTCTCTCATCTCTCGTCATGTTACAAAATGAATATGCTTCCAGCATAAAACAAAACTTTCCTTTAATACAGTCTTTGCTGTACTATCACATGAAAATCTTGAGAACACAGGGAGAGACGGAGGGGGAGAAAGGAAAGAGGGAGAGTTGGAGAGAGGTGGGCGAGGGGGGAGAGAGAGAAAAATTCGTTTGCAGAGCTTACTGTCCTGCTATTCTGCTGCTGTGGCAGCTTTGGTCTGAGAAAATGAGGTAATAAATTCCTTTAGGGTAGAAACTCTTATCTAATCAAGAATGTTTTACTTGAGAGCCTTGCAGCCAATCATAACTTCTGCAAATGCAGGGGTACAGATTGCCTCAACACTCCTTCTTGGCTCCTTGATTCAAATCGAGTACTTCTTGCAATTATCTCCTCTATCTTTTATATCGTCCCATTTCTTTTTAAAAAAAAAAATCATGGATACTATCCTTGATGGATACTATCTATTCTTAGGACTTTAAATACTACCTATAGGTCCCCAATTCTAAAATTTATATATTTAGCTCTGACTTTGACATACAGCCAAATGTGTACTTGATTTACAAAAGAAAACCTTAACTATACCCTGTGCTTTGGTGTAGGGTCAAAACATGTGGAACTCAGCAAACTCTGTTTGGCCAGAGAACGTGACGGGTCCATTTTTATTGAGAGCTGGTGTGAAATAGCATGAACAGAGGAGATGTCGTCTAAACAGTCCCTGGCATTAAAAAATTCTGCCTACCTTCCCATAGATCCAGGCCATGAAATAACTGTTACAGGTTACTCTTGCTGAATTGCATCGTGACGTTCTGCAGCTTTTGGTACCTCCAGGCATCCAGTCACGTGAGACTGGCCCTTTACCTGTGATGGGATGTTGGTGAGGCTGCTGCCCATCACTCTGCTCTTTCCTTTCAACATGCCTCAACCAGGAGATACTTCTTGTTCTTCATATTTTAAAAAGGGGATTTTGCTTTACCAAAAAAACCTAGCTGTGTGTTTTATCTTATTGACACTATGATTTTATGATCAGCCATTTCTCCCTGTTGTTTTGATAACTCAGAAGCCCAAAGTCAAATTTACAGTTCATCAATAGTATCTAATGTGATAAAATCACATAGGTTTCCCATGCTAATCTTATCATAAACTATTTCCCTGCTAATTTTTCACATTGTTTCGACTCTCTAATTTGTAAATTGTATCCCTTCGCATCATATAATTTTCTGAGTTGCCTCAAGTACTTGGTAAAATAATAAACACATAAATACATGTGATATATAGTGCTTGCAACACCGCATTCTGTATTCTTACGTGTGCCTCACGTATTGAACTGTGATCATGTTGAGGACTAGGGCTTTATTTTACATCCCCAGTGTCTAGGACAGCACGTGGATCTTTCTCATTAGCCTTAGCATCTATTGAGCCCTAGATCTGTGCCAGGCACAGAGCTAATCATTTGAACTCCTAGAGCTCATTTAACCTTTAATAGGGTTTGACCTCTAGAGGGAGCTCCAGGCCTCTCTAACTCATGCTCTCCCCTCTCTCCAAATGCCTTGAGTGTAGATACAGATATACATAAGACAGGTACTAACCCATTATCATGATTTCTCCCCTCCCCTCCCCCCACTTTTCACTCGCTCTCCTATCTTTCAGGAATCTTTTCCCCTTTCTCCCACAAAATGTCTGTCGATAGTAGTGATTCTCTGACTCTGGGAATGTGATGTACAATTACTCAGATCAGCTAGTCATTATCAGTAGGAAAGGAGGGGAGATGACCTGAATGGAGCACGGAGTTACTATGGCAACAGAAGCCTAACACTTCAAACTTTCCTCGCCTTTCCCAGTGCAGGAGCTGAAATTCTTAGTGCAAAATAAGTTCTTCCCCATCACAGCACAGCAGGGAGTGTGAACACATGTGACGCTCTAGACTTCTGGGTGTGTGCCAGTAACTCAGAGAATGTGAAATCAGTCTGGAGGATAAAGAGCCTGTGTTCTCCAGACATTTCTGGCTTCTCATTTTCCCTCACTTAGTACTTTCTAAATTTTTCGAGGAATCATTTTAAGAAAAAAAAGAGACGATAATCAGGAAATTGGTGTGTTTTGCCAAATTGCAATGTTATTGCTGAAAGGCTAGAACTTAAGCCTACCTTTAGTTTTACAGATATACTAAACTTTCCAAGTGAATGTTTTGTTACCAATGGAATTTTCCTTTCAAGGAATTTTTATGATGCTTTAAAAACTGTTACAAATCTAAACAGAAGATCATCTGGAATCATGTTCCTTTTAAGAATCTGAAAATACAGACACAGCCTTTATAGTTTGAAGCAACAAGTGACATGACATCTCCTTAGGAAGAAGGAAACACGAGTGCACAGAGATATAATTCTGGGGGCTCTCCCTGACATACCAGGAGTACACATTTTTAAAGGATGACTGGCCTCATCTAGTGCAGAATTTTTACCAGGACACTTTTTCGAAACATTGGAAGGCTATCATGCACAACATGTATATAAGGGATCTCAGACTCAACCAAAGTGTGGCTCCGAGTTAAAACTGCTCCTTCCCTGCAGGCCCCTCACTGAGTCCTCAGATAGTGTAGCGGCAGAGCAAGTCCTCAAGCAGAAAGTAGCTGTGCATTTTTTTGTGTAAAATAAGAGAGAGGGGACATTGGATTCTTGTGAAAAATTAGAATTTGTGCAGTAAAGAGCATGTGGAAGAAAGCTACTTCCCTATGAATTCAGGTGATGCAATCTCCCTTTCACTCTCTTTTATTAAGGAGCAAATATATCAACTGGGCTTTTCCGTCTTTAAGAACATTTCCCCCTGTCCACGCTAAGATCCTTGTCCACAGACTTAACATCTATTTTCCCAGAGGGCCCTGTTTGATGTGCATCCAAGCTACAGGAGACCAATCAATTTCAGCCAGTTTCAAGTTTTTATCCTGCCCCACATTTATCCCCCCACTGCATACACCCCTCCCCAACCCCCTCCAGACATCCGGCCCAAGCTGTGTGCACACTCAGGGGCAGAGACAATGAGGACAGTACCTCATGTGGGACTTCACGTCCAACAACTCCAGGGCAGTGACCCGCGGTTCCCCGGCCAGGTTTTGCAAGATCTTCAGCCTGGGCCCGCAGTGCTTGTAGAACTCCGTGCAGATGTTCAGCAGCGACTCCCGGGGTCTTCTGAACTCCTCCCGAGCAAGCCGTTCATCTAGTTCCTCTCTGGGAAGGCCCTGCCCTTCCTCCAGTAAGTGCAGGTTTTCTCTGGGGAATTATAAAAGTTTAACTGGGGGTCTGGGAAGGTGTACGGGGGGCAACTATGAGAGGAAGGTATCACACTGAAGAAAAATATGATGCCTTAGATTACATGCAAGTTGACGAAGCAGCAGGGCGGGGCCTAGGAGAACCTTATCGGAAGGATCGAGAAAGTTCATCGTCTTGCAAGAGACTGTCATCCCAAACTGCAGTGGCTTTCCATTAGCCACTTCCTGAGGATTTATGCAGAAGTGGGATGCCATGCCTGAATGAAAAGAAAGCTGACGGAACCATAACCCAGCTCACAAGGCAAATTATCACAAGATGACAGAATTAGTACAAAATTAGGTTGTCTTTCTGTACCTGATAAAGTGCAGTTTGGCGCCTTGTTCCTGGTACCTGGGAGTCAGAAAAACAGTCTGCGTAACTATCGGAGTAAGAGCAGGGGCCCTGTGGTGGGGCCTCTTGACGGCTTTTTCTTATGAGAAGGCTTTGAAGTTACACATTTTGGTAAGCTCCCTAATACACACATGCTAATCCTAAAATATAAAATCTTGATCTTTCATTTGCCTACCACATATGCTGCAACTATAGCTGCCACGAACGCCGTTCCACTGCCAGATAATTTGCAGAAAGACAGATACTCTAAAAACACACACAAACTCATGGAATGCGGTCAAATGAAGGAAATTTTGGAAAACTTTCAAGGTGAGGTGAATCTAAGTTGCAGTTTTAACATCATGTGCTATATTTTAGGAAGAAATATGGCTGACTTCCTTTCAGTTCTAGAGACTTCTTGCTTTATGAGTGATGGGTAAGAGGACTTTAGAAACCCTCTTTCTCTGGGCACCTTTCATCTAGTGTTGAACATAGCTCAGTAAGCTTAGAGAAAACCCCTAAATATCCCTTAAACTCATTACTCAAAACCCATATAATCATGTTCCCCTAATGTGAGAAATTGAGGTAACACTATCACATCAGATAATTTATATCTGATGTGATAGTTTGGAACTTATTTCATTTTTAACATAAATATATGATAAGCAGGGAATTTACATAAATAATGATATATACTTAAAAATGTGCTTCAGAGAAAATAGAAAATTATTCAGTTTTTCCTTATAATCTCTGCTAATTACTCCATACTGGGAAAAGAGAACTTTCTCCCTAGCTGATTTTGGGTTTGCTGTGTCTTAAAATCTTCCTTGGAGGAGGAAGCTAATTAAACTTTTATTTTTGTCTCAGAGTACCTAGAGGTTAACCCAGGGAGAATGAAGTAAAGTATTAACTAGTGCAGCCAGTGTCTGAGTTGCACCAAGAGGGAAGGTGATTAAGTCAACAACCGTGAAAGCATCAGTTAAGGGGCTAAGTCAAAGCTTGGATGAAATGTCTGTAGAAAATCTGTCCAGATGAAAGAAAGGTGACTCTGCACAACTGCCCTGGAATGAGAAGCCACCTCCTGATTATTATTGTTTCCTTTGCCTTTTTCTTGGAGGCAAGTGAAACAACACTGGAATAGTTCAACGACCACCCAGGAGGCAGAGAACATCTTGCATGTTCACACAAACAAATGGACATAAATGCCACTTTCTGAAGGTGGCTTACTTCTCTTCATTTACAAAGGTGACAACTGCAAAAAAAGCCTAGGTGTTTTCGTGTAACTCTCAACTCTCACCTTCTTCTCTTTTCCTTGGAGATTTTCACGCTCAATATCGACTATTTTCAGGATTCCTTTCACTCGCAACAGCTGAGATTCAGGTTGTACGACATTGAGAGACCACAGAATAAAGCCAGTGAATTACCTGGTAGTCACCCCAGACGACATGGTGTGGTTGGCTGTGGTGGCCCCTTTATGACCCTGGTCACACCTGCTCATCTGGGGGGCCGTCATGGGCCTGCAACAACAGTAACAAAACCACAGAAGTGGAGACACTTATGAAACCCTCAAGTTACTGCAGCTCACACAAGCTTGAAGCTAGAAGCTTACAAAGACTTTGGCCTTTTCTGTCACACTCCCCTGCTGAGTCTGTCCTGGAAGGCACTTTAAAGGGAACACTGATTCCCAAGGGTCTATAAGCTCACCACGATTTAAGGTCTTTCATTTCTTGGTCCTGAGTAATAAACAAGTACTCTTCAGACCAGACATTCATGAAATCAGACTTCTAAGTCTGTGCTGATTAAGTGAGTTAAGAGTTCATTTTTTCAATTCCACAGGTACCAGGAAGTTAGCCATTCTAGACAGTAAAAAAAAAAGATAAGGGTGTACATATCATTTGGGCCACCTGCTCCATAATCAATCACTCTGTTTTTCTGAGAAACTATCAAACAAGGAAAGAATCTTTCTAGTCAAAGTTAGACCTAAGTCTGTGTCTTTATTCCTGTCGTAGAGAATGGAGTTGAGGACACGGGGACGGGGAAGGGTAAGCTGGGACGAAGGGAGAGAGTGGCATGGACTTATATATACTAACAAATGTAAAATAGATAGCTAGTGGGAAGAAGCCACATAGCACAGGGAGATCCGCTCGGTGCTTTGTGTCCACCTAGAGGGGTGGGATAGGGAGGGTGGGAGGGAGACTGCAAGAGGGAGGAGATATGGGGATGTATGTATACGTATAGCTGATTCACTTTGTTATACAGCAGAAACTAACACACCATTGTAAAGCAATTATACTCCAATAAAGATGTTAAAAAAAAATTGTACCTAAGACTACCCAGGGAAGTGAGTAAATTAGTATCTATTGTTAAGTCAGTAATTTATTATAGATGCTAAGAAACAGGTTCAAATGAGCTCATATATAGGTAAACTGCGTCTGTGTCATCTGTGACGTGGAAAGGAAGATAAGCCCTTTCAAAGCAATTGCTTACACGAACTCTTTAAAGCTTGCTTTTGTCATGCTCATTTTCTGTATGCTGGTTGTGGCTGGAGAGTAACCTTTAAAAATCGCCCCAGACCGTCTCTTCGGTGCCTTTGCTGTAGGGGGCAGCATTTAAAGCTAGCCCCAAGACCTTCCCCCCACTGCCCCACTGGTGTTACTCCCGTTATCACGCTACATCATATGGCAAAAGGGAAACGATCTGGGTAGGCCTAATCTCATCACCGGCCCTTAAAAAGCAGAAAGTTTCTCTTGGGAGGGGCAGACAAATTTGAAGTCTGAGAAGGACTCAAGGCATCCCTGCTGGCTGGACAACTGCGGGGCCCTGTAAGAGGGAATACAAATGTCTTCCAACAGCAGAGAGTGGCCTCTGGCTGACGGTCAGGAAGGAAAGGGGACCTCAGACCTAAAGCGGCCTGGTGCTGGATTCTGCCAAAACCCTGAATGAGCTGAGAAGTGGATTTTCCCCCAGATCGTTCCAGTAAGAGCTCAGACCAACTGACATCTTGATTTTGGCCTTGCAAGACCCTGAGCCGACAGATCAGCTGAGCCTGCCCAGATTTCCGGCCTACAGAACCATGCGATGAAAATAAACGCATTCAGTTTTAAGCCTCTCAGTTTGTGGTAATGTGCTATGCAACAATGGAAAACTAATACTGATACACTTGTAATATGCTTGTTTCTGTGTTACTACCTATAGAACGGTTAATTTTTTTTCATGAGCAACTACATTAGGACTGTGGAAGCGAAGTGGTATTCTTCTCATTTTCTTTTCGTAAAAACAATGGAGCCAATTTTGTTGTGAATAATTACAGCCAGCCAATGAGGCTAGTCTTCCACTCCATCTTTTGAATATTAAATACACTGGAATATTTAAGGCCACAGAATTTCAAATGTCAGAGCTCCATCCATAACTCTTTGTGGAATTTTTGGTAAGTCAGTTTTGGAGAAGTTAATTGACTTATCCTTATAAAAAGGAATAGAAAGCATCAACACTGTGTACTGTAAAGAGAGAGAATCAAGTGGCCCTTGAAGGAAATTGACTGCTCTTCTCTCCTCTAGTCACAGGAAGGCACTAGTGACATAACCAGGTGGGTGCAGAAGGGAGGGTGTAAGTCACGTATTTCTCCTTGTAATGTTCTTCCCCCTCAGACTTTCAGGAAACCATCATCAAAGCACTGGGGGCTGTTTCTCACTGCAGTTTGTCACTGCTCCCTATTCCACTGCTTCCCATCCCTTCAGATTAGATGCACGCGGGCAGTTCAGCAGAGAGTCTACCCAAGGCTTTGGGCTATGTTGTGCTTGCCTCGGTTGGCAATGTAGTGCAAGATTAGGAACTAAACATAGGTTGAACTTAATGAATAACAATCTCACTCCCCCTCTCACTTGCTGGTGCACACTGGAAAAGTCCTCCCTGGACTGAGGGGTTGCAGCGAGTACCCTCACCAACTGAGCAAGATGGGGCTGGAGAAGTTGGTGCCTGTGACGGGAGTAAACCATAGAATTTTAGGCTAACAATGTGGCCAAATGGGATGGAGAAGCAAAGACATCGATGCAGAAAGACGGCTTCCCCACCTCCACCCGTGGGGAGGAACGTCTCCTTCCAGCTGATTTTAGATGACAATGGAAAAGGAAAGCCTATCACTATATAGTGTCCTGCATCTACCACCCCCACTCGCTCTATCCTTGGTACACAGACATCCCCCCGGCCCCGCTAATGCCCCCACCCGCCAACGCCTGCCCAGGCCTCATCTATCCAGCCCTTCCCTGACACAGGGCAGCTCAATTCCTCTGCTTCTGTACCCAAGAATCTGGTGAGAGGGCTAACTTCTTGGAACTTTGTTTAGGGCTGAACCCTGGTGTCAACTGACCTTTCCAATCCTAAATCCCTCAGTCCCCTCTCTCAGCACTCTTGAGTCCTGTCCGACAGAGAATCTATCAATTCTAGCATTAGAATAAAATTTTGTAGTTTATGTTTGTTATGTAGCTTCTGAAATTAAAGTAAAAATAAACCCAGCTCTTTACAAACAGGAAAATAATAAAAGAATGCTTAGCTGAAATTGCAGACATTTCATGTCTCGTAAAAAAAGAGCTAATAAAAATGTGGATCACATTTTCATATTCACTAAATTAGCCCTTTTACAAAAGATTTGTTTACTGCTGGGTTAAAACTGCCACAGAAGCTCGGCAAGCTACATGTAAATGTGTGTTTAGCAATCATGGTAGAATAATAATACTAACAATTATTATTATTATTGTCATCATCATTATTATTATTTAGAGTACTGAGCACTATTTATCTAAACAACTTAGGGAATGCTTGCAGTTTCAGCTGAGTTTGGATAAGTTATCTGTAAATAAAAACTGGGTTTTAGAGATTTTCATCTTTTTGGTGGATACATAGAGCTTATGGCTGTGGCTATTTCTGCCGGTGGGATTACCTGGTGAGGACCTCTACGCTGTATAAAAGGGCCTGCAGGGATGTCGCAAGAGCAGCCATGGCGGCGATCTCCTCTCGGGCAGCGGGCCCTGTCTCCACTTGTGACGTTTGCCTCTTTAGCTTTTGTAGGTAACATGGCACCAAAGCTTCCAAGACCATCAGCATCTGAAGACTTTAATCAACAGATAGAAAACCAAATCACGTTTTTACACCCTACTTGATATTCTGGAGCATGGAGAAATGAAAAGCCTCTAGAGAGTTGGAAAACTCTGAATCCCCTTCCCACACCACCCAAGTCAAGAGTAATTAAAGCTGCTGGAAATATCTACCAACACTAATTAATTAGTTAATTAAGCACCGGATAAAAGGTGATAAAATTCTGCATTTAGGAAGAATATTATCTACTTGGGAGAGTTAGCATATATACAATTGGTTGAAAGAACAATAGAATGGTGACAGGCAGAGCTATTCAGTCAATCAGAGAAACAAGCTTTACAAAAATCAACAAAGCTTCCATTCAGTAATTTGTAACAAATCTGAGACAAAATAAAACCCTTCTTGGGCTTCCCTGGCGGCGCAGTGGTTGAGAGTCCGCCTGCCGATGCAGGGGACACGGGTTCGTGCCCCGGTCCGGGAAGATCCCACATGCCACGGAGCGGCTGGGCCCGTGAGCCATGGCCGCTGGGCCTGCGCGTCCGGAGCCTGTTGCCCCGCAACGGGAGAGGCCACAACAGTGAGAGGTCCGCGTACCGCAAAACAAACAAACAAACAAAATAAAACCCTTCTTTAGGAGTCTGGCTTCTTAAAGCTTAAGCAAGTTTACAGCAAGAGTCTGGTCTGGAAACAGTCACTGTGATACAGGTATGAAAATGGCTGCTTACTAGTGTGAATAATTTAAAAATTCAGCTATATTTTGCTATCAAGAGACATTAAATATAAGTATATAGAAATGTTGAAGGTGAAAGTAAGAGCAAACACCAAAAGAATGCTGATGTAACTATTATGTCAGACAAAACAGACTTCAAGGTAAGTTAAAGATGGAAATTTCATAATTGTAAAAGGACATATTACCAGACATCAGACTTTTTATAAAACTATCATAATTAAGACAGTATAATATTGGTGCAAGGATAGACAAATAGATATGTGAAACAGAATAAGGAGTCCAAAACAAATCCACAGATACTTGATTTATAACAAAGATGACACTGCAATGCAATGGGGAAAGGCTAGTCTTTTCTATAAATGGTGCTTGGGTCTATTGCCTATTAGATACCTCTATGGGAAAAATAAACTTTGGCCCTTACTTTACACCATACCAAAATTAATTCCAGATGGCTTGTTAATCTAAATGTTAAGATAAAAACAAAGAAGCACCTAGCATATAAGGGGATATATTCATAACCTTGGGTTAGCCAAGATTTCATAAGAGGACACAGAAAGCACTAAAAAATAGGAAAAAGGTGATACATTGGACTGTATTAAAATGAAGAGCTCTGTTCATCAAAAGACAACCTTAGGGGAGTAAAATTATAAACCACAGAGTAAGAGATGTTATTTGAAATACAAGTAGCCAGTGGTGTGCTGGAATGGCTAAATAACCAGTCAAGAAGGCCTACTGGACAACCCTCAGGATGGGAGAAAATATTTGCAACTGAAGCAACTGACAAAGGATTAATCTCCAAAATATACAAATAGCTCATGCAGCTCAAGATCAAAAAAACAAACAACCCAATCAAAAACTGGGTGGAAGACCTAAACAGACATTTCTCCAAAGAAGACATACAGATGGCCAACAAACACATGAAAAGATGTTCAACATCACTAATTATTAGAGAAATGCAAATCAAAACTACAAAGCAGTATCACCTCACGCCTGTCAGAATGACCATCATCAAAATATCCAAAAACAACAAATGTTGGAGGGGGTGTGGAGAAAAGGGAACACTCTTACACTGTTGGTGGGAATGTAAACTGATGTAGCCACTATGGAGAACAGTATGGAGGTTCCTTAAAAAACTAAAAATAAAACTACTATATGACCCAGCAGTCCCACTACCAGGCATATACCCAGAGAAAACCATAATTCAAAAAGATACACGCACCCCAAGGTTCACTGCAGAACTATTTACAGTAGTCAGGACATGGAAGCAACCTAATTGTCCATCAACAGAGGAATGGATAAAGATGATGTGGTACATATATACGCTGGAATATTATTCAGCCATAAAAAGGAACGAAATTGGATCATTTGCAGAGATGTGGACAGACTTAGAGACTGTAAGACTTCACTTCATACAGAGTAAAGTAAGAGAGACAGAGAAAAACAAATATTGTATATTAACACATATGTGGAATCTAGAAAAATGGTATAGATGTTCTTATTTGCAAAGCAGAAATAGAGACACAGACATAGAGAACAAACGTATGGATACCAAGGGGGAAGGGGGGGACGGGATGAACTTGGAGATTGGGATGGGATTAACAGATATACACTACTGATATTATGTGTAAAATAGATAACTAATGAGGACCTACTGTATAGCACAGGGAACTCTACTCAATGCTCTGTGGTGACCTAAATGTGAAGGCAATCCAAAAAAGAGGAGGTATATGTATAGCTGATTCACTTTGCTTTACAGCAGAAACTAACAACATCATAAAGCAACTATACTCCAATAAAAATTAATTTAAAGAAAAAGGCCTACCGTAAGCATCTCTTTCCAGCACCACATTCAATGATGTCATTCTGGTATTTTGTATTCAGCAATTGCTACATATTGGCAAATTGGCAATGCTACACATCAGAAACTCTTTCTCCCAGAGAGTTGGTTGTTAAATGTTTACCAGCAACACCACTCTATATAAGTTAAAATGTATTTATATCACACTCTTTAAAAAAAATTCTATATATCAAATAAAAATTACTGATAATCTCATTTAAAAATAGGTAGAATACTTCAATAGGCCCCTTGCAAAAGTAGATATCCAAATTCCAGTAAACAATCTGAAAGGCTTCCAAACCTTTTCATTTGCTGGAGGGAAATGGAAATCAAAACCACAATGAGATATCACTATAAGCCAACAAAAACAGTTAAAATAAAAAAGACTGACAAAGTGTTGATGAGGCTGTAGAGTACTGGAACACCTATACACTGCTGGTGGGAGTGAAAACTGATACAAGCCCTCTGGAAAACTTTTTGGTAGTATCTACTAAAGCAAAACATATACAGACTCCATGATCTAGCAGAGCATTTCTACCCACAGAGACGCATATATATGTGCACACAAAGACATATATAAAAATGTTCACTGCCGCATTACTGGTAATAGCTTCAAACTGGACACAACACTAATGTCTGTCAACAGAAGAAGAAATACACAAATTGCAGCATAGCCATACAATAGAATATTATAGACAAATGAAGAACTACTGTTATACACGATTGCGTGGATGAATCTCATGAAATAATACTGAATAACAGAAGTCAGACATTAAAAAATACCTACCATATTATTTCATCGTAGTTGAGTTCAGAAACAGACAAAGCTGACTTGTGATGTTGGAAATCAGGATAGTGGTTCTTTTATCTGATTTTTCAATTTGAGTGGTAGTTACACTGATGTGTTAACTTTGTATACATTCATTAAACTATAAAATTACAATTTGTAAAAACTTTCTTGTATGAATATTTAAATAAAATACATTATTTAAAAAAAATTTAAGCACAACAGGGACTTGGTATACAAATGTTGAAGTCTTGTAAGAATTGAATTTATTCCCATGAAACATATCCTAGGGAACAACTACTTAAGAGATCCTGGCTCCACGCAGGAATTAAGAACAGTTCTGGCTTAAACAGAGCAGAATAAGGTATTAGGGAGGTTTTTTTAAAAATTTTTAATTTAGCTTAACAGTATTGGACTCTGGCTCTTAACTCACAATGACAAGAGAATTTGATTGTGAACTCTAATTCCTTTTGATTTCAATGTGTTTGGATTTTAACTTGAAAGTGTCTTTCATATCTCATTGGGAATTTGATAATGTGAGAATTTTTTAGTCAAATTTAGGGCTTCTCTATGCTGTTAGCATTTTAATATTAGAGAATCTTTATACATTTTGTCATTGCAGTGTCTTCATGTTATCACTTAATCGCACTGCAGAATCTCTGATACACCCTAATAACATGGTACTGGATATGCTTGGAGTGGAAAATAGAAGAGGGGGTATTTTGACACTCAGGAATCGAGTGGACTTGGAGTTAAGTTAATGTAAGGTTTTGATCCATTTTTGAACCTTTTATGGAGCTGTGATATTGTAGGAGGAGCCTAAGGAAAGTAGGATGAAGACCGTCCTGAGAGAGGGTAGATTTGCCCTCCTGAGGCAGGGTTGACCAGGGGCATAGTGTTTAATCCCCATTGCTTAAGACAGAATAAGGTGGGAATGTTGGGGATGGGGGTGGCATATTTTATTCATTCCTTATGTTTCCTTCCAGCAGAGAGAGTTCAGTCAATATCAATCCCGGTTCCTCTTTGCCCTTTTACTCATTCGGTTCTGGAGAAGACAAAGACTTACCTGAGGGGCAAATTGATATAGACATACTGGGCAAAATCAGCTCAGCTCTTTTCCTTTTCCTGCAAAAGCCTGCCAACAGGGCTTCTATCCTCTGCTGTGAGTTCTCAGGGCAGTCCTGTTTCAAGCCTGATTCCCCTACTTAATCTTTCTCAGCACTAAAGGTGATATTTCAACCTCCCTTCTGCCTGCCTTCATTTATTTAGAACATGGGCAAGAAAGAAGTCACTCTTCACTGGATCCTTCCAGAAACCTCAACTCTTATGACTGACACCGTTTCAGGAGTTTCTGAGAAAGGATAAAGAGGACCCTGCAGATGGCTGTGATATTCAGCTCAGGCAAGGAGAGCAGAGATTTCCACCAGAGGCTGTGGTAAGAATAAACTGTACGCGTTTTCTTCAGGTGGCTCCTCATGTTTACAGACTTGGTAGGTAAGAGGCAGGATGAGGTAAGGTGACTTGGCTCAGCGCCTCGAGATGGCTGAGCAACAGATTTCATAAGGGAAAACTTCAAAATAAATTGCTCTGGGACCGGAGGCAGGAGAGATTATTTGCAGTGGGGGGACCGGGAAATGCACTGTGGAGATGGGGCAGAGGTCACCCTGCTTGTCAGTGGGATGTTCTGACCCTACCATCTGCTCTCTCTGTCCCAGCAGTGTGTGAGGAGATAGTGCATAATGAACAAACTGATGGAAGAATATTAAATAATGGTATTACACTCTAAGATTAATCCCGAATAATAAAGCAGTCTGGGAATACCTGACCAGTTGTCTGCTGCTTTTTTCATTGATTACTTTAAAAATACAAATTCCCAGTCTTTTATCCAATTCATAATAACTATTCTGAAAGAATTTTTGATATAAAATAAAACTGACAATTGTTAAAACACCACTGAGTAGAATTTGTTATTTAATAAACATCCTGCTTCAGATGTTTATTCTACATTAAGAAACTACATCTTATGGGCACCGTTGAAATTTGACTTGGGGAAACTGCAGTAATGATCAAAACCTGAAACACAAAAGCTCAAAATGACAGAAACTCTAATGAGCAAAGTTTGATACAGACCAAGATAAAATAAGTCCTCCCCTAAAACTTAATCAATGAATGTAAACTTTATTATAAATTTTACATAGAAAGAAAATAATTTCAATGAAAAGAACTTTGATAAAATGAAAAGTTGAAAGTGGCTTATTTGCAACATAAACTGACTGAGGAATTAAACTGGCATAAATAAATTAGAAAATAATCCCTTAATGAAAATTTATAGGTATAATTATGATTAAGATGTTTGTATTTATAAAGTCGTAGTCAAAATATCCTTGGGGTCAAAATATCCACTGGGTTAAAATAGTAGAGTTGCAATAGTTGGGTCAATATTTTTCTACACTAATTGAAAACCAGAAGTAGATTTAAGGAGGAATATGAGAAACTGATAAGGAGATTTGATCAAACAGAGAGAATTAAGAATTTTAAGTAATGTGGAAATCTGTAAGCCCCAAGCAATCTTTAGATCCCAAGTAGACCACTATGCTTTACTTTCAGATCAGTTATACATTTCTATCTAGTGTTCCATAAATCACCCGATCTATAGATGTTTCAGGATAGGCTTGACTATTAGGTTAGAACTGGACTGGTATGAATAGACAAGCGCTAGTTCTCTGTTGGTTTCACCAGGAGAATCACTAGTCATCTTCCCTGTCACTTCAAACCTGAGTCAGAGTCACAGCTCACCCTGAGCACATGAGATCAACAGCTGGTCCCAGGAGGCAGGACCAATGCGCGTGACTCTGGGTTAGATCAGAGCCAGCAACCCTGAGTTCACACTCAGATAAGATTTATATTTTATTCCCGTGTGACAGGAGTTTGTAGTCTCAGTTCTTTGAATTTACATCAGAAAGGTGATAACCTACCTAGATCTGGCAGTCTTAACAGAGGAGCAATACCCTGGAATAATTCATTAGCCCATCCTTCTCTCAAAAGAAAGAAAGTTGAGGCAAAAACTGTGATATGTTTATGACTAATCCATATTTTTATTTTCAAACTATTTTCTCACCACAAAGGCCTATGCAAGAAGAATTACAAATGAGAGAAATAGGAACATGGAAACAGTTGGCTGTTACCTGATTCATTCATTTTATAAATTTATATTGTTATATCATATATGGAATACAACACTGTATTAGGCATTGGAAGATGTATCACATATACTAAGAATATGGTAGAATACAATCGAATGCTTTGTTTATGGGTTAGATATTACAAGAAAAAATCAAAGTAGATTGAGAAATTAAGAGGGAGAGATTTCCTAATGTTGAATTGAGGAAGAGGAGGGAGGGCCATAGGGCTGGTTAAGCCAGAATTATGGAACATTTGGAAGGAATGCAGCTCTTATCTTTAAGCATGTACATTACATAAAAAGGGGTTATCCATAATTCATTTGAATTATTGTCTCTGCCTTTAGAATACCTATTTTAATAGAGAGATGAGGCTGATTTTCACTTCACATATTTTACATATATATATATATATATATATATATATATATATATATACAATATATATATATGTAAATAAAATCAGGTCAGAGCCAACATCCTAGAACTGGAAATAACACTCGCCATGGTGAGTCCTTTGGATTCCTTGCACTTGGCAAAATGACAGGCAAGATTTCTCTTCCTGCTCTTTGTGGGACACAAGTTCTTATTGCTCCTTGAAATGAGTTTTCTTAAGTAGCTTAAATGTCTTTTCTGAAATTTTATTTGCTATTAATTTCTGTTACATGTGAGGATATTTCCTAAACAAGACTAAAACATCTTAGCCACTTCACAATTTCCAAATTAGGGGATTTCAAATTGATGAAGATTTACTATATTTTTCATAACCTCTGCTATGACAAGTTCCCTAAATTTAGTTTTTGAAAACATACTTGCCAGAACATTACAGGCTAATCTTAGCAAACATAACCTTTGTAGTCGCTCAATTTTATTTCCTTTGCCATACTTACTTATTACAAGGCATGGACTAAAAGGCTGCAGTTACCTTCTGAATGACTCAGGAGCATATGCCACCACAGTAACACAGAGCTTAATGGCTTCACTTATAGAGAAAGTCAGGTCTTCGTTTCCATAGCAGAAATCTGAAGGGACAGAAGGGCAAGGCACACAATCAGAGTGGATTCCACCAGGGATAAAGAAGAATTTATCACTCCTAACACTTTCTTTCCAGTTATATTTTGTAGGCATTTCCTTGTTAGACTTTATTCCTAAACTGTGAACACTTAATATCCTCATCTAAAGGGACTAAAAATTCTGTTCTATTTTTGAATAATCAGATGACAAATAAAAGTGCTTTTTTTTGGTAGTTTAAAAAAACTCATCTAATAGAAGGATATTTGGATGCTCTAAGGTAAGACATGAGACTTCATCTTTGAATACCTCTAATTGTAGACATTCCATGATAATAAAAGCCTGTCTTAAAGGGTTATTCACTTAGAATTGCCCAGGAAAACCCAATTTTCTGAAAACTACAGTGGTCTATTGAGGCCCCCTTTTAATACAATTTTCATGGCAGAGAATCCTTTACATTTTAAGATTTACAAGAAATTTAAGAAAAACAGGAGATAGGAAAATGTACTCATTTAATTTATACCACCCTTCCACTTATTTTTGCTATTTTGATTTAGCTCAAAATATTCAGTATAAGGTCGTTTAAAAAAAGAAAGATTACAAAAAGAAAAAGAATGCCAAGGCAAGTTTTGCTTTTACCTAATGACTTAAGAGGCTTCTCAGCTTTGACCAGCTCTAAGATGTCTAGGATGTCCGTGGTCTCCCCCTCCAGCGACTGCAGCAAGTCAAACAGGCACTGAGCTGACACGCCTTTGCTGGACCCAGTATTGGCAGCATCCTGTACAAAGAAAAGCCATTTTAGGCCATCATTAAAAAGTTTACAAATAACAAATTCTGGACAGGGTGTGGAGAAAAGGGAACCCTCATACCCTGTTGGTGGGAATGTAAGTTGGTGCAGCCACTGTGAAAAACAGAATGGAGGTTCCTAAAAAAAACTAAAAATAGAGTTGCCATATGATACAGCAATCCCACTCGTGGGCATATACCCAGAGAAAACTCTAATTCAAAATGACACATGCACCCATATGTTCATAGCATCACTATTCACAGTAGCCAAAACAGGGAAACAACCTAAATGTCCATGGACAGATGAACGGATAAAGAAGATGTGGTACCTATATACAATGGAATCCTACTCAGCCATAAAAATAATGAAATAATGCCATTTGCAGCAACATGGATGGACCTAGAGATTATCATACTAATTGAAGTTAGAAAGAGAAAGACAAATACCATATGATATCACTTATATGTGGAATCTAAAATATGACACAAATGAACTTACCTATGAAATAGACTCACAGACACAGAACAGAATTGTGGTTGCCAACGAGGGTGAAGGGGGATGGACTGGGAGTTTGGGATTAGCAGATGCAAACTATTATATATAGAATGGATAAACAACAAGGTCCTACTGTATAGCATAGGGAACTATATTCAATATCCTGTGATAAACCATAATGGAAAAGAATATAAAAAAGATGTATATATATATGTGTATAACTGAATCATTTTGCTGTACAGCAGAAATTAACACAACATTGTAAATCAACTATACTTCAATTAAAAACAAAAGAAAAGCCATTTTAGTTTATTAATTCCTACATCAGTACTAATATGGTTTGATCAGAAATACAAGTTTCATAAATACTGCCATTGATAACAATATCTAGGCAGTATTCAGCTTACAGAATTCTGCATCCAACCATGCTACTGTATGGAGTGAACACCTGAGTTTTAAGGGATCTATTAAATGCTAATCTAGTACAAAAGAGATATTTGTGGAAACTCATAAAAATACAGCAACATGTGAACTGCCAGTAAAGTTCATGCCTATGTTTTCTCTGGTCTATGATAATGGGACTCAGCATTCCCCCGCAAATTTCCATAATGGATTGGTTGACTACATCAAATATGTTTGAGAAACAGATGAACTTTTTGACAACCCTGGGAATTTTACAGGTCTTAGTTGATAATCTGTCTCCAGAATGGAGATACTTACCGTCTCAAATCTCTGTAAAATGACTTTGATTCATTCATTAAAACAACAAATCCTCCTGGGCATATATCCAGAGAAAACTCTAATTCAAAAAGATACATGCACCCCAATGTTCATTGCAGCACTATTTACAATAGCCAGGACATGGAAGCAACCTAAATGTCCATCGACAAAGGAATGAATAAAGAAGATGTGGTATATATATACAATGGAATATTACTCAGCCATAAAAAGAATGAAACAATGCCATTTGCAGCAACATGGATGGACCTAGAGATTATCATACTAAGTGAAGTAAGTCAGAAAGAGAAAAACAAATATCATATATTAATGCATATATGTGGAATCTAGAAAAACAGTATAGATGATCTTATTTGCAAAGCAGAAATAGAGACATAGACGTAGAGAACAAATGTATGGATACCAAGGGGGAAGGGGTGGTGGTGGGATGACTTGGGAGATTGGGATTGGCATATATACACTACTACGTATAAAATAGATAACTAATGAGAATCTACTATATAGCACAGGGAACTCTACTCAATGCTCTGTGGTGGCCTAAATGGGAAGGAAATCCAAAAAAGAGGGGATATATGTATACATATAGCTGATTCACTTTGCTCTACAACAGAAACTAACACAACATTGTAAAGCAACTATACTCCAATAAAAATTAATTAAAAAAAAAAACCTCATTAAATTCCTACTATGTGCCAGGCACCATTTTGTGCACTGCAGTTACAGCAAAATAAAAACAAAAACAAACAAAACAACAACTAAAAACAAACAAAACAACAACTAAAAACAAGCAAAAGGCAAGCAAAAACCAGACAAATGTCTCGTTTTAACGGAGCTCAAATTCTATTGTGGGGTGTGGTAAAGATACATATTAGTGAAACAAATACATATATTACATGTGATATGATATAAATGCTCTGCAGAAAAATAAAAATAAAGCAGGGTAAGTGCTAGAGAGTGAGAGAAAAAAATGAGAATCCGGAACTCTTCCTTTTATCATTTTCCATTTTCCATCCTTTCATTAACTGAGTATAAAAATCCAGAGAGTTGATCTATTTACATCCTAGGGGCCGAAATAAGGGTTGAAGAGAAACGTTGAAGAGAGAAGATTTTCTTGTTGAAAGAGAAATAATTTTTGGTATTTATATTCCATTGCTTGAATAAAGAGAGCTGAGAGACTGATTATACAAATGCACAATGACCAGGCCATACATAAATATAGAACTGATCTACTATCTGTAGTAACCAGCCCAGGAATCCCTTGCTGTAGTAAGCTCTGAATAAACAGACTTTGCTTTCCTCGTTGGGTTGGTCTTTATTTCCACAGAGCTTACTCACAGGAAACTCCAGGAGAGGGGCCACACTTGCAAACAGCTGGAGCACAAAGGGCTTCCGGTGTAGAATGTAGAACTGATGGCAGGCGAATTCAATGGCTTGACGCAACTGGGGATTGCTTTCATAGTCAGAGTACACCTATGGAAAAATGTCACCATATTCAGAAAATTCCTTAACAGCCTACTAGAGTTGTGTTTGCTTTTAAAACTCATAGCCATGGGAAGCATGGACGGAAATGACTAACTTCATAAACTGATGGAGGGGAGTGTAAAATGGTATATACCTTCTTGAGAGAGATCTGGCAATATACATAAAAATCCTAAAAATATAGATATGTTTTATATATATATATATATTTATATACTTATATATATATATTATATACTTATATATATATATGTATATTTATATTTAATCCTAAAAATATAAATATATTTTTTTCTTGGGAAGTTTGTGACTAGTGATTTATCTTAAGAAAACAGACAAATGTACAAAGATATAATATATACAATAATGACTGCTGCAAGGTTGCTTAAAATAGTAGAAAATTTGAAACAAATTATTCATAAATAGGGGTTAAGTGTATTATGTATATGCATTCAACAGAATACTATCAGTTATATTTTAAAAGATGCTATATAGTGCTACAGGGAAAACTCCCACAATATTCTTAGTGTCACATTAAAAAAGGTAGGTAACAAACTTGAATATATGGTACGATTCAACTTCTGTTTTAGAAAAAGTAGGAGAGAGTACCAAGATTTTCAAGATGTGTAAACAATGGTTATCTAGGGGGAGGATTATGGGTGATCTTTTTTTTTTTTTTAAATAATATTCTTTTTTCTTTAAACCCCACATTTGTTTATTTATTTATTTTTGGCTGTGTTAGGTCTTCGTTTCTGTGCGAGGGCTTTCTCTAGTTGTGGCAAGCGGGGGCCACTCTTCATCGCGGTGCGCGGGCCTCTCACTTTCGTGGCCTCTCTTGTTGCGGAGCACAGGCTCCAGACGTGCAGGCTCAGTAGTTGTGGCTCACTGGCCTAGTTGCTCTGCGGCATGTGGGATCTTCCCAGACCGGGGCTCGAACCCGTGTCCCCTGCATTAGCAGGCAGATTCTCAACCACTGTGCCACCAGGGAAGCCCCATGGGTGATCTTTATTTTCTTCTTTAAACTTTTCTTTATCTTTCGAATTTTATAATGAGCATTTATTGTTTTTGATAATTATTTAAAAAGTTATACAGGAAATTCCAACTATCTAAAAATAGGACAGAGTGCCCTGATGATATTAAAAATCAATTTCTTGGGCTTCCCTGGTGGCGCAGTGGTTGAGAGTCCGCCTGCTGATGCAGGGGACACGGGTTTGTACCCCGGTCCGGGAAGATCCCACATGTCGCGGAGCGGCTGGGCCCGTGAGCTGTGGCTGCTGAGCCTGCATGTCCGGAGCCTGTGCTCCACAATGGGAGAGGCAACAACAGTGAGAGGCCCGCGTACTGCAAAAAAAAAAAAAGAGAAAAAAAAGTCAATTTCTTGCCCCTGTAGTTGAGCAAATGCCACTTTACACAAACATGCATTACTTCCATAATTTTATTAAAATTTCCATAAAAATAAGAAGTAGGATGAGCCCTCAAGGCCCCTTCTGAACTTTATTCAGTACTCCTAACTGTAGCCATGTACACATTAGGCATGACTAAGTGAAAACTGTTCCTGCTACATTCACCTCCTCCAACCTTGTCATACCAAATTTAATGGCAATGAAAATCTCTATTCAGATAGAGGTTGGAGACTCTCTTGGGAGAAACATCAACTGAATGCTTGCCATACATTTGAATAATGGTTCTCAAGCTTCCTAGGGCATCAAAACCACCTGGAGGTCTTGTAAAAACACAGATTACTGGGCCCTGACTCCAGACTTTCTGATTAAGTAGCACTGGGATGGAACCCAAGAATGTGCATTTCTAACAAATCCCCAGGTGATGCTGCTGCTTCTGCTGCTGTTGCTCCAGAGATTGCACTTTGAGAACCACTGGTCCAGAAGAAATGGGAAAGCAGAGCCCAGGTCTGGGAGATCTCAGAATAGAATGGAATATTATGACCTTTTGGAAGTTTCTAGGGGGGGTTCATTTGGTGCCTTTTGAGGTCATAAAAGAAGATAATTCCATCATTAAAAGTTTTGGTACAGATCTTGTTGACCTGTTCCATGGGCAGGAGAGGACAGCCTGTGCACCTGCAGCATGGTGGGCAGAATCCACTGGTAGCCGCTGAGGGAGAAGAGGTGATTGAAGTGCACAGCGCTGTTGATGACGGTGGCCGCGTACTGCCTGAGCAGGGCACTGTCTTCTGGGTGCAGGATCAGAGCCCCGTTAAAAACGTTGAGGAAAAGCATGATTTCATCTCCCCAGGGAAACTCGCTCGGCATGCCCAGGAACATCTCCTCCAGGAGCTGGATCCACAAGCTTTTCTGAAGAGTGTCGAGGCCAAACAGCTCCTTCCCAGCTGTGAAACATGAAACAGCAGAGACAGAATTAGCCCCACGCCAATCCTGTCAGTGTGGAGGGCGATCAAACCCCAGGGCGCTGATGTTTCCAGCTCAGGGACATGAAGATCTACTGCTGATACGCTTCCCAGAGCAATATTGCAGCCATTGCTGTGACACCTCCTAGCCCTCCAAGTACTTTCTTCATCAACTCTTTGATTCAACTCTGTGGGCAAGACGGGGCAGGCAGGTGCAGTGTCTTGCTGCTGCATAAGCTGTGGCTTTGAGAAAAAATAAGCTATTAAGAAAATGGCAGGGCTGGGACTTGTTCTTGGTCTTTGAACTCATGGTCAGACTAGAGCTGTGTCTACTATTTCTCTGGAGCTTCTGGATGAAGATGTAGAGCATACGGATGCTGATTTAAGTAAACTGTCCCAGATTAATAACTGAGTAACAGAGCGTGGTTTCAAAATGGGTCTCTTCCAATTTCTCTGTCTCAGTCTCTCTCTCTCAATTTGAATAATGGTTCCCAAGCTTCCTCGGGCATCAAAACCACCTGGAGGTCTTATAAAAACACAGATTACTGGGCCCTGACTCCAGACTTTCTAATTAAGAAGGTATAATTTTAGATAGAGTAAAAGGCACAGAACATAAATGTAGAATTCAATGAATTTTGACAAAAATACCCACTCAGGTAACGAACACGCCAATCAATGTATAGACCATTTTCATCACCTGAGAAAGTTCTCTCATACCCCTTTCTGGGAAATCCATTCCCCCCAGTCCAGAGGTAACTACTGTTCTGATTTCTGTCACTGTAGATTCGTTTTGCCTCCTCTTGAATTTCATATAAATATCTGTTCTTCACTTAGTCAAGTACTCTCCTAACAATACCACACTGCTTCCTTCAATTGCTTACGATTAGCTTAGAGCAGTGGTCTCAGGATTTGGTCTTTGGCACAGAAGCACCAGCCTCACCTGGGAGCTTGTCAGAAATGCAAGTTCCCAAGCCCCATTCCAGAGCTACTGAATCAGAAACTCGGGGCTGGAGGGTGGGACCCAGCAATCTGCGTTTTATCAAGTTCTCCAGGTGATTCTTGTGCTCACTCCAGAGCTGAGAGCCACTAGCTTAGAGAACTGTCTGCCGATTAAGACAGAGATGTCCTCTAGCTGAGGACAAAAGAAGGGCAGGAGAAGAAGCCCAAGAGAGGAAATGCTTCTTTCTTGATACCTTGAGGATCACTGAAGAGTGAAAACTCCGCATCAATAGCACTTCGAGGGAATGAGGGCAGTCGGAGGAGGTCTTCCTGGAGCATGGAGACGTGGGACTGCTTGTGGGCTGTGGGGATCTTCTGGGTGAGGGAGATGAGAAACAAAACCCTCCCCACTTCCTCCAGCTTCCGAGTGAATACCTACCGGCAAAGGCAGGAGCAGATGAAAAGTAGAATTGGCAATTCTGAAATTACCAAGAGTGAAGAAACTGAAGTGAAAACCTTAATGGCAAACCGGGCTGATTAAAAATTGAAAGATGGGGGAAGTGAAATGGGAGAGAAATATTTTTTCTTTACCACACAGAAAGAGCAAACAATACTTAATTGACTCTCACTTCCTGCATCTGTCCTACAGAAGGAAGTGTTTCTTATGGAGTTTGCCAGCTAGAAGAGGAGAACAAGGCAAGCACTGTCAAGAACAGTTCAGCAGTAAATACAGCCCATTTGTTTGGATGTCATAACATAGAAGACCTTCTCCAACAGGAGCCAGTCGGTTCCAATTGCTTCTATCATTTCTACTGATGCCTTACGCTGTTTCTGGGTTTGCCTCTTAAAGACTGAAATGGGCTCCAGGAAAAACCTATCCTGGAACAAAAGCTAATAGGACCTAGATTGGTGGTCCTTTAGCCCTTAGTTTAGATGACGTGAACGTGGATCTTTTGGTCCTTCTCTTAGTGCCTTTTCTGTTGCTGATCAGTGGGCAGGGGGATGTGACTAGGAAGATGATAAGCAGTGAGCAGCTGTGGAGGAGACTTCAGAGCCAGAACCACAGGTCTGTCTATTATTATCTCCCTGAGGAAATTCGAAAGAAGTCTTAAGATCCCAACTTGGAGTAAGGGCCCCATTTTATGTTATTCTCTTAAACTGTGTTCTTAAACATGACTAAAAAAACACACTCGTGAAGTGCGGTTATTGATTATGGTTTTCATTATTTTGCTGCCAAAATCAGAGGCTGGGATAATTTGTGGGGAATTGTTTTAGGAATTGTTTATATTTAAGGTCTTACAGTTTTGCCCAACACCTCACACTTTGTGATACATTCACTATTTTCTTTCTTCTAAATGCAATTTAGGTAGTTAATACTATGTTTTTAATTACTTAAGTGGTCGGATTCTATGCCATCCCCTGAAGATATTTTTGAATAGCATCCTTGCTACATGCGGAAAAACTGAAATAATAGCGTGTTTCAACATTTTATTAAAAATAAATGAATAGAACACAAAGACCACATTAAAATTGTATCATTATTAGAATTGTGTACTACAGCTATATTTCGCTCGCAAAATAGTGAATTTCCTTAAGCTCAAAGTCTGATTTATGATGAGATGTGTAAACGCTATTCTGTTCTTCAATCTTAAATCTAAGTACAGCTGCTTGATTCTGTTTCCTCCTATTTTAAGAGAAGTCAGTAACATGTCCAAGGTCAGATCCCTGGTCAGTGGCAGAGATGGGACTGAGTCCAAATCTCTGGACCTTGGTGCAGGGCCTTTTGCAGGCACACTACATTGACCCCTTTTATTTTTTTCCAGCTAGCATAAATTTCCGGGACAACCTTCTTATAGCTACACTATGTGTACTTCCAATCCTGCTTTACAAAAATGTGGAGTGAAAATCCAAACTTAGAAACTAGTAGGTAAATAAATTAGAAGATTTCTGTTATTTATACCCCAATGGTTTCTCATAGCATTCTCCAAGTGAGTGTTTCTTAATACCTTTACATTATTCAACCAATTTATAAAACTTGGTTAACACACTATTTTGGGGAACGATCTATTGACCAAGGGCCCATCATTCTCTCTCTAGAAAGGATCATAACAGAATCTCAGGGCTGGCAACCGTTTACAGATCATCTATCCCAATGACATGACAAAATAGAATAAAACTGTGGTGGTCAGGCACCTGTTTCTGAATGAGCTCCTGTCCTTTCTCTGGATGCATATGTACAAGGTTCAGCTGTGGAGACACGGATCTCCTAAAAGGGTAGATATCCCGAACATAGGTCTGTGGTGGGATTACACAAAGACAAAAAGAGTTCCAATAATTAAACTCTGACTCTCATTTCCTCTTTCCCCAAAGGTCAGACAAACATGTTATGTATTTTCTGATGGTTTAGATTCTTACTATTTTACGCTCCCCAATTCTACAAAATCCTAGGGAAGATAAACACCCTCCTCGGGAAAGCTTCAATCTCCCCAGGCTGAGTATGCTTTCCAAAGTCCAGGATGCTCTGTCAGGAGCCAAGGAGCCAGAGGCCATTTACTAAAACCCATTCTGAAGAAGAAAAGAAAAGCCCTGTAAAGTGATGTCAGTGGTCTTCCTGAGGTTTCCTTTGTTCATTAGATCACGTTACCACAATCATGCTTAATGTAGTAGAAATCGGCACGAGAACAACGTTAACATTCCAAATAAACACGTGTACTTACAATACGGGCAACTTAAGTGTTCATCTAGATGTAATAATGATGAGTGACGAAGTGCCTTACTTATCTCCTTTAATTATTACAACGACCCTAAAGTAGCTACTATGATCACCTTCCCTTTACAGACAAGGAAACTGAAGGGTACAAAGGTAAAGTGGCCAGTCCAAAGCTAATACATCAGCAGTGAGGTGGTGTGAACCAAGCGGCCATACGCCTCACCTATAAACAGCGACGCCCCCCTGAGTGAAGCTGCCCTCCGGAAAGGCATAATGGGCTTTTGACACAGCTCTCCATGAGCGTCATCACTGCAGTCTCACCTTATTGTAGTGGATAAGGTTCCATCGTTTATCCATGAGAAAGTAATGTGTAGACTGGGATTCTGGGATATTAAAAAACTCCAGACACTCCTAGAACGACAGCAATTTTTAATAAACATTTACTGAGATCGTATTATGAGCCAAACAGTAAGCTGAAAGGTAAAAATGTCGTAAAACAAGGTAACTTCCTGTAAGGAATATATATGTATTTATATCTTACACACATTTTATATATTATGTGTGCATATATATACGTATATATATTATATACACACACATATATACGAACATTTACATGCGCACAGCTATCCAAAAAAATGACAGCATAAAGACTGATTGTGTAAGGTAGTGCAAGATAGGGGTAGGGGGTTAAGACGTGCAAACGACTATGCATAAAATAAATAAGCTACAAGGATATATTGTACAACACAGAATATAGCCAATATTTTAGAATAACTATAAATGGAATATGACCTTTAAAAATTGTGAATCACTATGCTCTATACCTGAAATGTATATAATATTATACATCAACTATATCTCAATTTAAAAAAAGCCTGATAGTGTAATACAAACTATCTGCTCTGTTCTCATAGAGCTAAAAGAGGTACAATTACAATGTAGACTTGAGTGATGAACTGTGAAGGCACAGTGGCATCTACTGGTCTCCATATCAGGAAGAAAGCATGTTTAGTAGCAACATTAAGAATAATATGAACCACAGTGATTAAGCACTTATTATCTACTATATTCTATGCTCAGTGCTTTCAATGTAGAGAACTTGTATAACCTGCGCTAATAATCGAGCACTGTTGAAAAAGAAACTGAGACTAGAGAGAGCCTGTCGTTTGACTTATTTAGATAACACTGGTTGTGGTGGAGGCTGGGTTTGAACTCACTGTCTGCCTTCATGCTATCCTACCATCCAAAGTGAGTAGGAAAATGAAGTGGCTGTTAAAGTTTGCTTCACTGGGCCTGAGAGATGCTCTGGAGATGAAGGCGTGAGGCCTGGAGGAGGCTTAACGACCCTTTCTACTGAAATAAAATACACAGGCTTGCAAAACTGAATTTCTCAGAGGTCTTTCCTGGGCCGAAAGTTTGGGCTCCAGATAAACAGGGAATCACTGCACTAGTGTACTTACTACTTTCCCTTAACAACCCTACAGGCATGAGTAACAATGGACTGCGTATCTCTTAAGGGGCGTAATTGTCATAACCATTAAAAATACTTTCTTGATTCACTTAGTTTATTCTAAGGTATATATTTTCTACCTCTCCAATCATTTCTGTCAGTGGCAAATCAAGACTGTGGATTGTTCAACTCGATGCCACAAAAAGCGTCTCTGGCATGGACTGTCACCTGACCCCTAGAGTTTGTCCCAGTGCCCTTGGCGTGCAAACCCAGGGCGGCTCCAGAACTGCCACAAGTGATGCCAGGATACTCCTAAGCAGGATTCACAGCATCTCAAGAGGAGTGTCACGTGGCTGCTGTAACTGAGAGGGAGCCAGCATGATCTTGCCTACATCCCTGTGGGGAAAATTATGCAAGGAAATAGAGGAAGTACACAAGAGTGGGGCAGATTCTAGAAGAGGTAAATAAATGCATATATTCATTTGAAGATAGAGAAAGGCAATTTAATTCAAAACTGGATGATCAGTGAAGTGGCCATAGCCATTGTGCATTAAAAACAAATCACTTCTGTCAAAAGTCATCCCTACCTTTAACAGGGCTTCAAACTGAGTATCTTCATGGACTGGTAACTGGGTTGGGATATCACACTCATTCTGTCCATGAACTACCAAGGTCTTGGTACCTACAGAAGGTAAAAATCATAATAAACCGACTTCTACTATAAGAAAGTTTATAGATAAAGCACAAATTATTAAAATATTACCAATAAGCTGATGTTTTTATTATGATTACTACTAGTGAGGGTTTAATGCGACTTGTGCATTGTACTAACTGCACTCCTTTGTTTCTAGTTAAATATATATATATATATATATATTTTTTTTTTTTTTTTGCGGTACATGGGCCTCTCACTGTTGTGGCCTCTCCCATTGTGGAGCACAGGCTCCGGACACACAGGCTCAGCAGCTATGGCTCACGGGCCTAGCCGCTCCGTGGCATGTGGGATCTTCCCAGACCGGGGCACGAACCCATGTCCCCTGCATCGGCAGGCGGACTCTCGATCACTGCGCCACCAGGGAAGCCCTAAATATATATTTTAAATATGTTTACTTATTATTTAAAAGTCATAGCTACCGTTTATGGAGTTCCCCATACTTTTAAATGGTTTTATGTGCATAATCATATTTAAATCTCATAGCAACCCTATGATATGGGTATTATTATTTTCACACTACAAATGAAGAAACAGAGAGAACTTATTCTTATAAATAAGAACTTATAAGTAACTTAGTCAAAGACACATTTATTTAGTGGAAGAGTCAGAATTCAAACCTTAAGCATTCCAACAAATAATCTATTCCTTTATTTTAAATGAGATGATGAGGTAATAATGGTTGAGAAGATACAAACAGAGCTATTAGCAAAAGCTAAACAAGTACCTGAAAGGTAGTTTAAATTTACATTTTCTGTGTTCTGCTTGGCTGGTGAGACAGTGAACATTATGATATACCTTGATTTATAATGAGTTGTTTTTAAGTGTATGCCTGACAATATGTTTCTTTGCTGTGATAAAAGCTGATCTCTTTGTTGAGTAACCTATAGACACATAAATATACCATCACCACTTACTGAATGCTTACCACGTGTCAGGTGTGGCAGCTAGTATTGTACAAACCTAAACTCATTTATTCCTCACGACTATGAAGTATGAATCATACTCCCATTGTACGTGTGAGTAAAGAAAGCTTTAAAAGTAATGTCCTTTTTCATAGCTAATATTAATTACACAGATGATAAATGGCAGTGCTCTGATTTTAACATAGGCCTCTTTGCTGCCAGAACCTGTGTTCTTATTTATATATAATTTTGTCTTTTTATTTCAGTACATGTATTCTCTCACATTTTCTTAGACATTGCGCAAGGATAAAGGCTTGGCAAAATTTCATCTCCAAGAAAGGCAAGCTATCCAAAGTGAAAAGGAATTGTACCTAGAGTTTATATCACACTGCATGTTTTTTTGTAATTTTCCTTCCTGCTTTTCCCTTTTCCAATTTTTCATAAAGCCATCTCTCAGTGAGTTTACAAAAGTCTGGGGTCCCTGCCATGCAAACAATAGTATTCTCCTTGCAGTGCCAAAAATTCATTCAAAAAGGCTCTCAGTTCAGCTGGCCCTCTGCAATAGACTTAAATAAATCTTTAACCTTGGCAGTCCTTCAAGTACTGATTCACGTGGATCTCAGTTCTGATGTCTCCCTTTTCATCTGGCAATTGCTGACTTTTAAAGGGTCTATTGTATTTCTTCAGATTGTATCCAACAAAAATTCTTTGAAGCACTCAATCCCAGGGTCAGAAAATTTTCTCATGAATGAAAGAGACTTGGTATGTAAAAGCCTTATTTATACTCCTAAAAAAGTTATGTCTTCCAAAAGCAGTACCTGGCATTGAAGCGGTCACCAGGAGCTTGACCTCACATTGCTCCTTCTTCATGGTCTGCTTCAGATCCTTGAAGAACAGGCCTTCTACGTAACCGACCACCTCCCACAGGAAAGTCAGAGTGGCTGAAATGGCATCCATCCCCCACTCGCAGGGGGTCCGCACAAAGTACATGATTAATCCTACCTATAAGTCAGAACAGGAAGTGGTCACAAAGTCACAGTAATTCTGAGCTTACATTCTCATTGCCTTGGCTTTTCATTTTCTTAATTAAATATTGTTTTTTTGACTTTGAATTCTCTGTTCAAATGCTTCTCTAACACTTTCAGTGGAAGTAAGCAGAAGAAGGGACAAGGGGAAAACTGGCCTGAACAGGTTGCCATATATTTTTATGTCATCACTAAAATACTTACTGCTATTTTTTTTTAACATCTTTACTGGAGTACAATTGCTTTACAATGTTGTGTTAGTTTCTGCTGTATAACAAAGTGAATCAGCTACATGTCTGCGTATATCCCCATATCCCCTCCCTCTTGCATCTCCCTCCCACCCTCGCTATCCCACCCCTCTAGGTGGTCACAAAGCACGGAGCTGATCTCCTTGTGTGATGCAGCTGCTTCCCACTAGCTATCTATTTTACATTTGCTAGTGTATATATGTTAATGTTCCTCTCTCACTTCATCCCAGCTTACCCTTCTCCCTCCCCATGTCCTCAAGTCAATTCTCTACATCTGGGTTTTTATTCCTGTCCTGCCCCTAGGTTCATCAGAACTATATATTTTTTTTAGATTCCATATATATGTGTTAGCATACCCTGAGAAAACCATAATTCAAAAAGAGTCATGTACCACAATGTTCATTGCAGCACATTTACAATAGCCAGGACATGGAAGCAACCTAAATGTCCATCGACAGATGAATGGATAAAGATATGGCACATATATACAATGGAATATTACTCAGCCATAAAAAGAAATGAAATTGAGTTATTTGTAGTGAGCTGGATGGACCTAGAGACTGTCATACAGAGTGAAGTAAGTCAGAAAGAGAAAAACAAATACTGTATGCTAACACACATATGTGGAATGTAAAAAAAAAACCAAAATGGTTCTGAAGAACCTAGGGGCAGGACAGGAATAAAGACACAGATGTAAAGAATGGACTTGACATGGGGAAAGGGAAGGGTAAGCTGGGATGAAGTGAGAGAGTAGCATTGACATATATACACTAGCAAATGTAAAATAGATAGCTAGTGGGAAGCAGCCACATAGCACAGGGAGATCAGCTCCGTGCTTTGTGACCACCTAGAGGGGTGGGATAGTGAGGGTGGGAGGGAGACGCAAGAGGGAGGGGATATGGGGATATATGAATATGTATAGCTGATTCACTTTGTTATAAAGCAGAAACTAACATACCATTGTAAAGCAATTATACGCCAATAAAGGTGTTAAAAGAAAAAGGAATTTTAAAAAAAACGACATATACATTTTTTCAACAGAAAACTAAAATTATGGACCGACATGAGGAAGTTCTACAATGCCAAAGGGAGACAGAGAGGAAAGAGACATTTACTGAGTGCCCACCACATGCCAAGGATTGTGCGAGGAGGGACTTCCCCATACAAACAGTGGTGAATTCAGCTGACCATGATTCACCTTCAGTCATATAATTAATGGGAACTTATTGAAAAAAAAAAATCTCCTAAAATCTTTTTCTCTTATTGTTGCTTCCTACTTGGAAATGAATATTTATAACCTACTGGAGGTGAAACTCACCAAGTAGTTGAATAGGATGTGAGAGGTCTGAGCAGGAAAGTCTCCGATATTCAGGAGAAGTTTGCGCAGCATGTACATTAGCTCATCCTGAAAGAACAACAGAATTTCTAGGTCTTATTCAGCTGCCATGCTGTAGGAAATAAAATTAACTTCTTGAAAAGCAAGGTAGGGGGATTTTTCTTACTTTTGCCCACATGTTGATTTCCCTTATGTTCAGAATTTTAATATGGTATTTGTGATACTTGTTAAATAGCATTTAAACCAACTGTAACACCGTCTCCTAGAAGCTAATACATGAAATTACTAAGCAAGAGTCAAATTTTTAAATAAAAATGCAGACTGTGTCTATAGGTCCCAGGCAAATCACAGGAAAGCTGTACATCTAGTCATCTGTTTGCTGTGGCTTCCAGGTGTGATGGAAATGTGAGGAGGATCTATCTTAAGAAACCATTAAACAAACTAGGTTTATTGAACTTCACAGTTCTGCTTCCTACGTTTCAAGTCAAAGAGATAAAGCTGGGCCAAGAGAGAATAAATGGAGGTGTTTCTAATTAACCTTCCTTTCAGAAACTTAATCTTCCAGTGAACAGGACCATAACACAGAAATGAAGAAATAATTTGTAATCATCAGGGTATTTTGCCATTGCTCAGAAAATGACTTTTATTTGGCATAATCTTCTCACAGGGTGACCTGATAAATTAGATTTTTTGATTCATGGAGAGTTTCAACATGCTCTAACAATACTACCTGCACCACATACTACCAGCCAGTCAGAATTCAGTAAACGTACCGAACACTGAAAACATTAAACTGAATTTAATCTTTGTTGAAAAGACTGAGAATCTTTCAGTATCTTAGGGTCATTACTAGCAGGGTACCATATACATACGGAGACATCAGTGAATGGAGAAATTCAAAAGAAAACAGCCAAGTTTAATTTGTTCATCATTATCATCATCCAAAGTACTTCTCGGCTATATGTCAGAGGACACCAATGTTGCATGCATGTCACTGTAAAGTCCACTGCTTGTTTTTAACCATGTTCACACACATAGCTACACAGCTACACTATAAAGAAAGAGGAATTTACTTGTCTGTTGCTGATGGTCAGTTTTTCCAGGAAATGTCGAAGAACTGTTGATGGATCTTCAATTAGACAATTCCATAAGACCTGCTGGGCCACAGCACTCACTTCAGAAGAGAAAGGAAATTGAATATTCATCTTAAATGGAGAAAAATCTATTAGATAAAGTATTCAAATAATTTACTAAACTTTAATAGGTCTCTCTCAAATTCTTGCCTTACAGAGGTTCTGTGAACTCTTTTTCTATTGAAAGGCACGTATCTGTTCTTTTTGTTGTTGTTTCTGAACATTTTAGCCTATAAGGAAAATGTGACAAAAGAGTATGGGATGCCCTTTAAATATCAGCATTGCTTTTGTTAAAAATGCATTTGTGATATACAATGGAGTATCATTTAGCCATAAAAAAGGAAATCCTCCCATTTGTGACAATACGGATGGACTTTGAGGGTGTTATGCAAAGTGAAAGAAGTCAGACAGAGAAAGAAAAATGTATGATCTCACTTACATGTGGAATCTAAGAAAAACCCAAACTCATAGATATATAGGACAGATTTGTTACCAGAGGTGGGGGGGTGGGTACTGGGGGGAGGGAAGGTGGTCAAAGTTTACAAACTTCCAGTTATAAGATAAATAAATCCAGGGGATATAATGTACAGCATGGTGACTGTTGTTAACAATACTGTATTGTATACTTGAAAGCTGTTAAGACAGTAGTTATTAAAAGCCCTCCTCAGGACTTCCCTGGTGGCACAGTGGTTAAGAATCCGCCTGCCAATGCAGGGGACAAAGGTTCGAGCCCTGCTCCGGGAAGACCCCACATGCCATGAAGCAGCTAAGCCTGAGCGCCACAGCTACTGAATTTGCACTCTAGAGCACACGGGCCACAACTACTGAGCCCGCGCACCTAGAGCTCGTGCTCCACAAGAGAAGCCACCACAATTCGATGTCTGCGCACCGCGACAAATAGCCCCCGCTCACCGCAGCTAGAGAAAGCCCACGTGCAGCCACGAAGACCCAAAGCAGCCAAAAATTAAAAAAAAAAAGTTCCCATCATAAAAAAAAATTGTAGCTATGTATGGTGATGAATGTTAACTAAACTTATTGTGGTAATCATTTTGTAATGCATACATATATCAAATGTTTATGTTGTATACCTAAAACTAGCACAATGTTATATGTCAATTACATCTTAATAAAAAAAGAATACAGTTATGAATCTTTGTTTTGGAAATTACCCTAATGTTAACAGTGGTAAGTATTTATTAAAGTCCCACTTCATTGTTTATTGTATGCAGAAATCCCTAAAGTAATTATTTGGTTTAGAAAATATGCTTTGTTTAGAATGCACATGAATTAGACATGACCTTTTATTCTTCACATGAATGTTTTAAATAATAACTCCCACAGCAAGATGACATAGTTGAGCCAGTAATAGTTAGGGTTCCCACTTCTAATGAGGGTGTCTTAGGAATAAATAATTATTCCTAATGTGAAAGAAAGTGCTACTTCTTTGGGAAAAGTGGTCAGTCTAAGGTTGCCTGAAGTGCCCAGGCTAAGAAAGCAGGTGGGTAAAAGTGAGTAGGGGGTAAGCATTAGATGATCTTCAGTTTAAATGGTTTAGTTTAGTTTTCTAAACTAGGAATATAGAGTTTAGCATAAATTTATTTTTCAGCCTATATTTAAAATAAATCATACCAATTTTTTTTGCTTCAGAAGCTAACCATCCAATTAAAATTAAAATTAAATATATAAATAAATAATTTAACAGATGTGAATATAAGCTTTAACTTTCATGTATCTTTATAAATAATTAAAATAGATGTGGGTTTTTGTTAAGTTGAAATTGGTTGCAAAACTATCTTTATAACACTATTTGTATTCTAATTGCTAAGTACGGCAGTTTAATGCTTAAAACATGAGAAATACAGAAAAAGACAAAGAGGAGAATAAGACTGATAAGCCTACCAACCACCGAAACAACTATAAACATTTTAGAGTATATTTTTTCATATATATGAAATATATATATTTACATGTATCTTTAAGTAATATATAGAAAATACGCTCTGGTGCTCACATGTTTAATTATAAATTGAACACTTTTATGTTAATATTTTTCTAATGTGCACAGAAAGCTGTCATATGGAGGTACCATGATTAACTAATTGCTTATTGTTGGACATTTAAACTCTTTTCGAATATTTGCTATTTTAAAACTATACAAGGTACAGCGTTCTCTGTAAACCTTAATTCACCCCTCATTACTGCCTTAGGAAATTGCTAGATACCAAAATCTGTGTCAAAGGGTGTACACACTTTTAAGGCTTATGGTGCATACTGTGAAACTGTTTCAGAATGCTTGCATTAAATTTTTACTGCCGTCAGCAAGGTGTGAGGATAATCTTTTCTCTGAATCTTTACCAGCTATGCATAATTTCTTTTGAAAAAATCCTTGCAATTTTTTATATGAAATGTAAGATTTCACTGTTGTTTTAAACAACAGTGTTATTTACAGATTTAATTGGCTGTTAGAGTGTGTGTTTATATCCTTTGTCCATTTCTCTACTGGGGTATAAAAATGTCATTATTGAGTTATAAAGGTTCTTTTTTAAAAAAAAAATAACATCAAGAATATTAACCTGTTATCTGTGACAAATGTAACTCATCTTTACCCCTAGTTTATCATTTCATTTTTCAATTATTTTCTTTACATACTACCTTTGGAAAGGAAATCAAGTGAGAAAGATGGCATTAATGATGTCAAGCCAATGGCTAAGATTTCTAAGGTGGCCAAAATCACTATTTGATTTCTCCGTAGCCAAATGAGGGTTGGTCTGTTCTACGGTCCTAAACAACGCTCCTGGAAAAAACTGCCTATTTTAAGTGCAATATCTTGGTCATAAAGTTTGTGGGAGGAAAAGGTGGAGAAAGTGGTAGTGTTAGTTCAGCCTACTACAAATTTGTCATTACAGTATGTCCATAAAACAACTCCACACGTGGCCAGTGGTTCATGGCTTCGAGGGCACCCTACTGCTCTTTATCAGATGAACGCCTTCAGTATTTATTAGAGTTACTGACGGTTTTGACTAGTCAATACTGTATACCTGTTGGGCTTCCCTGGTGGCGCAGTGGTTGAGAGTCCGCCTGCCGATGCAGGAGACATGGGTTCGTGCCCCGGTCCGGGAAGATCCCACATGCCGCGGAGCGGCTGGGCCCACGAGCCATGGTCGCTGAGCCTGCGCGTCCGGAGCCTGTGCTCCGCAACGGGAGAGGCCACAGCAGTGAGAGGCCCGCGTACCGCAAACAAACAAACAAAAACTGTACCTGCTACTCCATCTTCTCGCACCTCACCATCCTCCATCAGGTGGACAATGGGGAGCACTGCTGCACAGATGCATGCCGGGAACACAGCCTGCGGGGGCTGAGGCACGTGGGGGCTGGGCAGGTGTTCAGTGGTGTGCTCCTCATCTGAAGAGGGAGACAGAATCGGCGTGCTTTTCTCAGTTCAAGACCTACTTATGGAACTTTTTTTTCTGTGCAGATATCTAGTCGTGCCAGCATCATCTGTTGGAAAGACTATTCTTTCCCCCATTGACGTTTCATGGCACCCTTTTCAAACTTGAAATCAACATACATGTAATGGTTTACTTCTGGTTCCAATCTAGTCCCTTGACGTGTATATCAACCCTCAAGTCCATACTGCACAGTCTTGGTTACTGCAGCTCTGTAGTCAGTTTTGAAATGGGGAAATGTAAGTTTTCCAACTTTGCTCTTCATTTCCAAGATTACTGTGCCTATGCAAGGGTGTGGAACGGTTGGAACCCTCATGCTTTTTGGTCGGAATGTAAAACGATACAGACACTTTTGAAAAGAGTTTGGCAGTTTTCCTCACAAGACTTATACATAATGGTTCATAAGAGTGTAATTCATAATAACCAAAGGGTGGAAACAACCCAGAAGTCCACTCTAACTGGTGAATGGATACACAAAACGTGGCGTATCCATATAATGGAACATGATCTTGTAATAAGAAGGAATGAAGAACTGATACATGGGGCAGCATGAATCGACCTGGAAAGTATGCTGAGTGAAAGGATCCAGTCACAAAAGGCCACATACTCTATGATTCCATTCATATGAGATGTGCAGAATAGGTAAATTCATAGAAATAGAAAGTAGATTATTTCTCGTCAGGGGTTGGGGGGAGTGGTGGATGAGGCGTGACGACTAATGGGTATAGGGTCTCTTTTGGGGATAATGAAAATATCCTAAAATTAGGTAGGGTTGACGGTTGCACAGTCTACAAATATACTAACAACCACTGCATTATGCACTTCAAAAGGGTGAATTTTAGTATGTGAATTATATCTCAATAAAGGTGTTAGAAAAAATATAGATATGCCTTGGGCTGCTGTGATTAATTAGCATTGGTCATTTTTGAAGTTTTCCAGGGTTGTGCAGTGAAGGGTTGAGAACCACTAGTTTCTGTACAACTTTTTGATGACTTTATAAATCGTGATGAAATCTGTATAATCATGAAGGAGCGAGTCCCCAGACAGTTATTTATCATTAGAGAAGCATAGTTTTTAAATTCTTAGAACTGAAGAGTATCACAGTTCTCCACCGGAATCAGATTTCATTACAGGACTGGCACGAGCTTTGTTCTTCCTTTGATAAATTATTCTAGAACAGCATTCTAACGCATCCTACTGAGTCTTAGCTATGCACTGGAATCACCTGAGATTTTAAAAACACTGAGGTGCTTGAGTCCCACCCTTAGAGATTCTGATTTGGTCTTGGGTGTGACCTGGGCATTTTTAAAAGCTCCCTGGTTGACCGTAATGTGTAGCCAGTGTTGAAAACTGTTAACTGCCTAGAATGATGTTTTATTGAACCCTCAGCAATATGATGACATGTAATGTAATTAAAATAGAACCTATTTATCAAGGACATTTGCTGGATTAAATCAACAATTTTTTTTTAGAATACCACTCATCTAATATACATTTTTAAACTTTAAGATCATGAGACAGGTTATTTAATCAAGACAGTGTAATGAAGTGAGATAATCATATCAAATAAAAATTGTTTCAAAACACACAAGTCATGAGGAATAAAGGACACATTTGTAAGAGGACACACCTTCAGCACTGACGGCTGAACGCACTGACCAGACTGACCCTCGGCGGAAGGAATAATTCCTGTGGGAAGTGCTGGAGGTACAGGATGGACTCACAGACAGTCGACGGGCTGCCAGATTGGTGACTTCTTCTACTGGCAAAGAAAATGGGGAACGTGAACTTTGGTTTTGTAACAAAAAAGTTATCATCACTATTATAGTTGTACTTACATCAAAGTGTATATAGGTCTCATAGCATAAGGCTTAAGTAATTTAGAGTGTTCTTTGGTGAGGAAAAAACACCTACAGAAAGGCAGACAGAAAATTCCTCCCAAAGATTTCACAGAAGTGGGGCAGAGAATCACTGAATTTAGAATGGTTCAGAAATCATTTTTCTGATACCAACCAAAAAACTGTCTGCACTTGTGAAGGCTGAAAGTAGTTAATGGACTAACCCCATTTTTAATGATGAAAGATTGATTGCGTGTGTTTTATCACACACTCTGGATTCAGCTGCTGCCTGAATCATAGTCACTGCTTGGTCCATTATCATATTAGTTCATTCAATGTGGCTAATGTCCTCCTCTGTAAACAAGACAGCTCTAAACATTTAGAAAAAGACAACTTTCTTCTCTTTCTTTAGATAGTGTCAGGAGGTAAGAGAGAGAGACAGAGGGAGCATATCACCTCATGTCACATAAAATCGTCAATGTTTATTTCAAAGCAAGTCCTTTCCCTTTTGTGTGACTCAGCGCCCCCCCCCCCCCCACAAAGAAGTCCAGTGTGTAGAGGGCACCTTCTTCTTCCGGCTCTGAGTTGGGTGTGCAGGTGGGCTCGTAGCAAGCCTCCTGGGTGATGGGGATGGCGGTGATGAGGCTGGCTTCTCGACCAAGACGTTTCTTCTCTTCCTCCTGTTGCAAGTTCTTTAAGATGTGTTCTGCCCTTTGATGGGAGCGGGACACAGCCCGGGCTGAAAAGGATTTCTACAGAGACATGAAGGCAAGTTTACTTACTAGCAACTCTTCTGCAAGGTCACATGTATAAAAAGTGTTCTACTAAATGTAGACACAGATGTGGTACTTTGTTCTCAGGAAATGTTAGGGCATCCGTGACCTAGTTTCATGGAGATTTATTTGTTTGCTTCTTTTTCTACCAAGTTTCCAGGCTGTGTACAACTAAGACATTCCTTTTCATTCAATCGGGATAATTCTTCAAGGATGTTTGTAATTTCGGGAAAGAAAAAATGTTATTTTACTTAATCTTATTTTAGGATAAAATATCAATGATCCACTCTTTAAACACATCGAATAAACATTTTTAATGCTCTGTTTCCTTCCAAAATTTCTTGAACTCGTTTTAAATGAAGGACATTTACTTCATAAGGTTAATAAAAGAGAAAGTCAGAACCATGGGAAGGAGGAGGAAAGATCTCTTTCATGTAAAACAATTAATTATGTGATTTATTTCATTTTTGTATCTTAAGTATCTACCACCCTGCAAATACTTAATATTTAGAAATATTAATGTTAAATAATAATAAATATAAATAATAGAAAATACAGTGGCACACTGTAAATACTTAACAAGATTTATAGAAACAAAGCTACTGAATGGAAATTATGAGAGTTGGTAGTGTTACTACGGTTGAATGTAAAATCTGACTCTGTTTACCAGCAGCAAAAGCATAACAGATAAGAAACAATAAAGGAGAAAAGATTCACTTTGCAAAGGGACCATTCTGTTTTTGCCTGAATCATGATGCTTATGCTGAGATAAATTCCAAGAGCTCTGGGGATGAAGTAATTGGTCTCAGAGCAGGGAAGTGATCACTGACGTTCTTCACTACCAATTTGAAGTGATGTCTATGTATAGTAGAAATTCTACGTCTTTGTTGGCCAGTGGTCACATAGGATTAAAGAGACAGACAAGGGGTGTTGGTAACTCTTCTAAAGGACAGCTGTCATCGAAGTTCTCTTTATGCAGGGTATTAACATAAGACTAAAGGTTTCCAATAGTGGATGACACAACAGCAATTAAGGGCATTTGATGGGCCACATGGCAGTTCATTTTCAGAGCCAGGGGTTAAGCTGGTTTATTATAATAAGATAAGGGAAAGATAACTGGATACAGAATTAGGGGCTTTGGCTTGAAATTCACTGTGAAATTGGGAAGAGAATGTACCGGACTCAAATGAATCTATCACATGTATGAGAGAAAAACCAAGGATCTTTATGCCAGTGGTTCCGATGCAGGAGGGAAGAACCAAGCGTGCCTTTGTCCTTGGCACAAAACCATCAGATATGAAGGCAGTGTATGCAGAAGAATTAAAAGAAAAACATTCTGATGGGTAAAGAGTTCAAACAAACAGTTCAAAGAAAACTACAAATGCCTAGAAAATATATGTATGACATGCAAAAACGTTCAACCTCGCTTCACATATTCAACCAACTTTTTAAAGATGTGTGAATAAAAAAGCCAATAACTTTGTTTTTTGCCATTCAATGTGGCATTAAAAAATAATACTAGTTAATTTGAATAAAGAAGACATTTTCCTATTGTGTTATATAAGGGTAAAATGGTACAATCATCCTGGGGATATTTTGTGAGATATATCAGAAATCTTTAATATTCACATACCAGTTGCCCTAAATCCTGTGGGAAATTATGCAAGGAAATAATCATGAATTTGTGTATAGAGATGTGTTCTTTTTCTATATTTGCTTTATCTTCCAAATTTTCTACATTATTTGTAATTTAGGAAAATGCTATGCAACAGGTGAAAAAGGCATATTTTGAAGATTTATTTTTTCAAAAGGCACATATTCTTGGTTCTTGTTTATAAATAGACTGGGTTCTAAACTTAACTGTTTATAAATTATACTACTTAGAGCAGTAATGTATTAGAAGAGCATAAGACCTGAGCTCTCAGGGTGATGTTTCTGATGATGATACTGATGATCAATAAGGTAAAGAACAGACTAAGGTCCAAACAAGGACAGCAAGAGCAGGAAACTCAGTTCTTTTTCTTATTCATCCAGAGTCAATCTCATTAACTTTTGGGTAGCTTATGTAGGTTAAATGAATTGTTTGTTTTATAATAAAGAGAGGCAAAAGCACTACCTTTGGCTAGCAAATCAATGCCTAATGCTTTTAGTAGCTTTTATTATGAGATGGCTGCTTCTATGATTACGGAACAAAACTGTTTTGGCTTTTGGAGGTCTGCAAATGCTCACCCCAGATGTCAGTTCCTTCTATCTCAAGAACTAAAGGCCTTTTGTGGTTGATTTTCTGTGCTGTTATTACATTCTTATGATAACCGTCTCACACATCCATTGTTCTCTCTTACACGTATACCATGGAGCCTGAAGATATTAGAAAGAAAGGGCCTGTTACTCACAGACTGGTCTTCATTAATGGGGTCCTGGACACTCCCGCTGCACTGAGGGACCCAAGGGGGGTCAAACATCGGGACAGATGGCATTCCAAGCACTGGGGAGGGCAGGGTGAAGTTTATACTGGGAGGCGGGATCTGTTAGTTGATATCAGAAGAATGAAGTAAGATGGAAAATAAGATAGAATGAGTCTGAAGCAAAATTATGACATAATCTTTTAGAGCATAGGATGTTATAAGGCACGTGAAGAACGTCTCTGGGCCTCAGTTTACTCATTAATAAAATGAAGTGTTTCAACTATATGATCTCTATTTGTGTTAATCACCCCATCTTCCAAAGAACATCTGTGTTTATATAGTAAAATGTATGGAAGATTACACCCCAAACTTCTATGTGCTTACCTCTGGGGATGGTGCTGAAATCTTGAGGTTTATAGAAGACTTGATTTTCTTACTCTACATTCCTACATTTCAATTTGTTTTAAGGACAAGAATTCACTCATATATGAGTCAGGTTTACTTATGTATTCAGAGAGGGAAAAAAAGAAGTATCTCGGGCTTCCCTGGTGGTGCAGTGGCTGGGAGTCGCCGGCCAATGCACGGGACGTGGGTTCGTGCCCCGGTCCAGGAAGATCCCACATGCCGCAGAGTGGCTGGGCCCGTGAACCATGGCCACTGGGTCTGTGCGTCTGGAGCCTGTGCTCCACAACGGGAGAGGCCGCAACAGTGAGAGGCCCGCGTATGTATACCTCACCTTAAAAATCTGCTGTGCTCCCTCCTCCATCCGGGGCCAGACCTGATAGCGAAACCTCCAAAGCGTGTGGAACTTAAGGACAGCGTTCAGCCGCTGCACGGTCTCCGGGTGGTGGAACTCTGATGTCAGCATATCAGACACGGCCTCAGGGACTTTCACCGCACACAACAGGAACATGGCCGCTAAAGACAGTCAACATCAAAGACAGTTCATCAGCTACACATCTCTTAATTTTGCATGATTCCTGGGGATGGGTAGAATGGGGAAACTGCTTCTGTCTCTTGAAAATGACTACTGAGCTATAGAGCCAGGCCACCAGCGCTGGCAAAAGCAAAGCCTGTTTCAGCACCTGGAAAGCAGACTTCATCCTTTGAGCCTCCCACAATCTTCTAATATCTGATGCGAGCATGATCTGTGACAGCATGACATTGCAGTAGAAAAACTCATTCTAAGCAAAGTTTCCTTTGGCTCACAGTGAAAAGTAGATGCCAGAGGAAGCAAATGAAGAAAGGAAATTACAAGCTGAAATATCCTTTTTAAGAAATGGCTAGAGTCATCTCAGAGTAACCCTAGGACAGTACATAAAAATGTCCATTTAAAACTGTCTCAGTGGGCTTCCCTGGTGGCGCAGTGGTTGAGAGTCCGCCTGCTGATGCAGGGGATACGGGTTTGTGCCCCGGTCTGGGAGGATCCCACATGCCGCAGAGCGGCTGGGCCCGTGAGCCATGGCTGCTGAGCCTGTGCGTCCGGAGCCTGTGCTCCACAACGGGAGAGGCCTACGTACTGCAAAAAAAAAAAACCCAAAACTGTCTCAGTTCCATTAGTTATATTAAAAATAACATTCATCATCCAGTGAGTGGGCGCCACTGGGAAACTCTGAGGGCGCAGAAGTGGCTGACGTGTGGTGGCTTGAGGAAAGGAAGACGAGGGCCATAAAGAGCCTGCCGTGTGGTTGAAAGGGTCTCGGTGCTCCGTCCATGTGTCAGGCCTGAGCCAAGTAGGTGGAAGAGCCAAGTTCAGGACACTGGACCACCAGAGACTTCCCAGCCCCACATAATATCAAACGGTGAAAGCTCTCCCAGAGATCTAAACCTCAACGCTAAGACCAAGCTCCACTCAACAATTAGCAAGCTTCAGTGCTGGACACTCTACGCCAAACAACTAGCAAGACACGAACACAACCCCAACCATTAGCAGAGAGGCTGCCTAAAATCATACTGAGTTCACAGACATCCCCAAAAAACACCACCAGAACGACAAGGTCCAGCCTCATCCACCAGAACACAGGCACCAGTCCCCTCCACCAGGAAGCCCACACAACCCATTAAACCAACCTTACCCACAGTGGGCAGATGTGAAAAACAACAGGAATTACGAACCTGCAGCTTGTGAAAAGGAGACCCCAAACACAGTAAGTTAAGAAAAATGAGAAGACAGAGAAACACACAGCAGATGAAGGAGGTAAAAACCCACAGGACCAAACAAATGAAGAGGAAATAGGCAGTCTACCTGAAAAAGAATTCAGAGTAATGATAGTAAAGATGATCCAGAATCTTGGAAACAGAATAGAGAAAATACAAGAAACATTTAACAAGGAACTAGAAGAACTAAAGAGCAAACAAACAATGATGAGCAACATAATAAATGAACTAAAAAATTCTCTAGAAGGAATCAATAGCAGAATAAATGAGGCAGAAGAATGGATAAGTGACCTGGAAGATAAAACAGTGGAAATAACTACTGCAGAGCAGAATAAAGAAAAAAGAACAAAAAGAATTGAGGAGAGTCTCAGAGACCTCTGGGACAACATTAAATGCAACAACATTCGAATTATAGAGGTCGCAGAAGAAGAGAAACAGAAAGGGACTGAGAAAATATTTGAAGAAATTATAGTTGAAAATTTCCACAATATGGGAAAGAAAATAGTCACTCAAGTCCAGGAAGTGCAGAGAGTCCCATACAGGATAAATCCAAGGAGAAACATGCCAAGACACATATTAATCAAACTATCAAAAATTAAATACAAAGAAAAAATATTAAAAGGGAAAAACAACAAATAACATACAAGGGAATCCCCATAAGGTTAACAGCTGATCTTTCAGCAGAAACTCTGCAAGCCAGAAGGGAGTGGCAGGACATATTTAAAGTGATGAAAGGGAAGAACCTACAATCAAGATTACTCTACCCAAAAGGATCTCATTCAGATTTGATGGAGAAATTAAAACCTTTACAGAGAAGTAAAAGCTAAGAGAATTCAGCACCACCAAACCAGCTTTACAACAAATGCTAAAGGAACTTCTCTAGGTAGGAAACACAATAGAAGGAGAAGACCTACAATAACAAACCCAAAACAATTAAGAAAATGGTAATAGGAGCATACATATTGATAATTACCTTAAATGTAAATGGATTAAATGCTTCAACCAAAAGACATAGACTGGCTGAATGGATACAAAAACAAGACCCATATATATGCTGTCTACAAGAGACCCACTTCAGACCTAGGGACACCTACAGACTGAAAGTGAAGGGATGGAAAAAGGTATTCCATGCAAATGGAAATCAAAAGAAAGCTGGAGTAGCAATTCTCATATCAGACAAAATACACTTTAAAACTAAGACTATTACAAGAGACAAAGAAGGACACTACATAATGATCAAGGGTTCAATCCAAGAAGAAGATATAACAATTGTACATATTTATGCACCCAACATAGGAGCACCTCAGTACATAAGGCAAATGCTAACAGCCATAAAAGGGGAAATCGACAGTAACACAATCATAGCAGGGGACTTTAACACCTCACTTTCACCAATGGACAGATCATCCAAAATGAAAATAAATAAAGAAACACAAGCTTTAAATGATACATTAAACAAGATGGACTTAATTGATATTTATAGGACATTCCATCCAAAAACAACAGAATACACTTTCTTCTCAAGTGCTCATGGAACATTCTCCAGGATAGATCATATCTTGGGTCACAAAGCAAGCCTTGGTAAATGTAAGAAAACTGAAATTGTATCACATATCTTTTCTGGCCACAATGCTATGAGACTAGATATAAATTACAGGAAAAAATCTGTAAAAAATACAAAGACATGGAGGCTACTACTAAATACTAAATACACTACTGAATAACCAAGAGATCACTGAAGAAATCAAAGAGGAAATCAAAAAACATCTAGAAGCAAATGACAATGAAAACACGATGACCCAAAACCTATGAGATGCAGCAAAAGCAGTTTTAAGAGGGAAGTTTACAGCAATACAATCCTACATCAAGAAACAAGAAACATCTCAAATAAACAACCTAACCTTACACCTAAAGCAGTTAGAGAAAGAAGAACAAAAAAAACCCCAAAGTTAGCAGAAGGAAAGAAATCATAAAGATCAGACCAGAAATATATGAAAAAGAAACGAAGGAAATGATAGCAAAGATAATAAAACTAAAAGCTGGTTCCTTGAGAAAATAAACAAAATTGATAAAGCATTAGCCAGACTCATCAAGAAAAAAAGGTAGAAACTCAAGTCAATAGAATTAGAAATGAAAAAGGAGAAGTAACAACTGACACTGCAGAAATACAAAGGATCATGAGATTACTACAAGCAACGATATGCCAATAAAATGGACAACCTGGAAGAAATGGACAAATACTTAGAAAAGCACAACCTTCCGAGACTGAAACAGGAAGAAATAGAAAATATAAACAGACCAATCACAAGCACTGAAATTGAGACTCTGATTAAAAGTCTTCCAACAAACAAAAGTCCAGGATCAGATGGCTTGTCAGGCGAATCCTTTCAAACATTTAGAGAAGAGCTAACACCTATTCTTCTCAAACTCTTCCAAAATATAGCAGAGGGAGGAGCACTCCCAAACTCATTCTACGAGGCTACCATCACCCTGATACCAAAACCAGATGAAGATGTCACAAAGAAAGAAAACTACAGGCCAATATCATTGATGAACATAGATGCAAAAATCCTCAACAAAATACTAGCAAACAGAATCCAACAGCACATTAAAAGGATCATAGACCATGATCAAGTGGGTTTTATCCCAGGAATGCAAGGATTCTTCAATATATGCAAATCAATCCATGTGATAAATCATATTTACAAACTGAAGGAGAAAAAACCATATGATCATCTCAATAGATGCAGAAAGAGCTTTTCACAAAATTCAACACCCATTTACAATAAAAGCCCTCCAAAGAGTAGGCATAGATGGAACTTACCTCAACATCATAAAGGCCATATATGACAAACCCACAGCCACCATTGTTCTAAATGGTGAAAAACTGAAACCATTTCCACTAAGATCAAGAAAAAGACAAGGTTGTCCACTCTCACCACTATTATTCAACATAGTTTTGGAAGTTTTAGCTACAGCAGAGAGGAAAAAGAAATAAAAGGAATCCAAATTGGAAAAGAAGAAGTAAAGCTGTCACTGTTTGCTGATGACATGATACTATATGTATAGAATCCTAAAGATGCTACCAGGAAATTACTAGAGCTAATCAATGAATGTGGCAAAGTAGCAGGATACAAAATTAATGCACAGAAATCTCTTGCATTCTTGTACAGTAATGATGAAAAATCTTAAAGAGAAATTAAGGAAACACTCCCATTTACCATTGCAACAAAAATAAATAAATACCTAGGAATAAATCTACCTAAGGAGACAAAAGACCTGTATGCAGAAAACTATAAGAAACTGATGAAAGAAATTAAAGATGATACAAGCAGATGGAGAGATATACCATGTTCTTGGATTGGAAGAATCAACATTGTGAAAACGACTACACTACGCAAAGCAATCTACAGATTCAATGCAATCTCTATCAAATTACCAATGGCATTTTTCAGAGAACTAGAAAAAAAATTTCACAATTTATATGGAAACACAAAAGACCCCGAATGGCCAAAGCAATCTTGAGAAAGAAAAACGGAGCTGGAGGAATCAGGCTCCCTAACTTCAGACTATACTACAAAAGTACAGTAATGAAGACAGTATGGTACTTGTACAAAAACAGAAATATAGATCAATGGAACAGGACAGAAAGCCCAGAGATAAACCCATGCACATATGGTCACCTTATCTTTGATGAAGGAGACAAGAATATACAATGGAGAAAAGACAGCCTCTTCAATGAGTGGTGCTGGGAAAACTGGACAGCTACATGTAAAAGAATGAAATTAGAATACTTCCTAACACCATACACAAAAATAAACTCAAAATGGATGAAAGACCTAAATGTAAGGGCAGACACTATAAAACTCTTAGAGGAAAACATAGGCAAAACACTCTATGACATAACTCACAGCAAGATCCTTTTGGACCCACCTCCTAGAGAAATGGAAATAAAAACAAAAATAAACAAATGGGACCTAATGAAACTTCAAGCTTTTGCACAGCAAAGGAAACCATAAAAAGATGAAAAGACAACCCTCAGAATGGGAGAAAATATTTGTAAATGAAACAACTGACAAAGGATTAATCTCCAAAATATACATGCAGCTCATGCAGCTCAACTGCAAAGAAACAAACCACCCAATCCAAAAATGGGCAGAAGACCTAAATACACATTTCTCCAAAGAAGACATACAGATTGCCAACAAACACATGAAAGGATGCTCAATGTCACTAATCATTAGAGAAATGCAAATCAAAACTACAATGAGGTATCACCTCACACCAGTCAGAATGGCCATCATCAAAAATCTACAAACAATAAATGCTGGAGAGGGTGTGGAGAAAAGGGAAACCTCTTGCACTGTTGGTGGGAATGTAAACTGATACAGCCACTATGGCGGTTCCTTAAAAAACTAAAGATAGAACTACCATATGACCCAGCAATCCCATTAATGGGCATATACCCTGAGAAAACCATAATACAAAAAGAGTCACGTGCCACAATGTTCATTGCAGGTCTATCTACAATAGCTAGGACATGGGAGCAACCTAAGTGTCCATCAACAGATGAATGGATAAAGAAGGTGTGGCACATATATACAATGGAATAGTACTCAGTCATAAAAAGAAACGAAATTGAGTTATTTGTAGTAAGGTGGATGGACCTAGAGTCTGTCATACAGAGTGAAGTAAGTCAGAAAGAGTATAACAAATACCGTATGCTAACACATATATATGGAATCTTAAAAAAAAACAAAAATGGTTCTGAAGAACCTAGGAGGAGGACAGGAATAAAGACACAGACATAGAGAATGGACTTGAGGGCACAGGAAGGGGGAAGGTTAAGCTCAGACAAAGTGAGAGATTGGCATGGACATATATACAATACCAAATGTAAAATAGAAAGCTAGTGGGAAGCAGCTGCATAGCACAGGGAGATCAGCTCAGTGCTTTGTGTTCACCTAAAGGGTTGAGATAGGGAGGGTGGGAGGGCGACACAAGAGGGAGGAGATATGGGGATATACATATAAGTATAGCTGATTCAATTTGTTATACAACATCAACTAAAACAACATTGTAAAGTAATTATAGTCCAATAAAGATGTTAAAAATTTTAAATAATAAAAATAACATTCATAAGATAGACTCTATTAGAAACACCTACCCTTCCAAGAGGTAGAAGGACTGAGAAACCAAAAGAGACTTCATGAACCATAATACCATTGTTGTTTTTTTGGGGGAAAGCCAAATATGAATAAGAGAAAGATCAGTGCCATGATAAGTTACGAAGTCAATGAATAATAAGGAAAAGAAATACACTCTGTAGCATAGATGGAGGAGCCAGTGTTGATCATAAAAATATAATTTAAAAACTCTCTTGTACTTTTTCCAAGATCCTCAAAACATGCTCAGGCAATTGTTAGAACAACTGGGGTTAAATCCCAGCTCTGAAACTTCTCTCCTATTGATCTTGGCCAAGCCTCTTAACTTCTTAACCTTTGTTTCTCTATTGGTAAAATGTCAATGATGATGATGAGAATGAGGATGAGGATGCTGCTGATATCTGCCTCCGAATTTGTTGTTAGAATAAAATAACGTATGAGAAAGTGCTTTGTGACATGAAAAGTACTACAGAATTCTAAAGCATATTTTATTTTTTAGAGGCAAAGTGGTATATGGAAGGGGCATCTATTTGTAGTCAAAAGATCTGGATTTGATTTCCTGGGTCTGCTAATTCTGAGCTGTGAGCACTTGGTTAAAAGTCCTTTCAACCTTCTGAGTTGGATTTTGCTCATTTATACAATCATTGTTATGAGGATTAAGTAAGATAGTGTGTATGATAGAGTTCTAGAACAAATGTGAGCTACTGTCATCAGTAGCTTTTGATAATCTGTTTCTTAATCCTACCACCTCCTTAAATTTCCACTTTTTCTCCTTTCTTTACTTTTCTTTAAAGTGTACTCTGTCTCAATTTTTAAACACCATCGTCACTCTCTAAGTCATTGCAGTTGGAGTTCTACCTCAATCCCTTTACTGAAACAGCTTTCTTGTAATGCTCACTAATCAGCAGATCCAGTGGTATTTTTACAGCATTTCTTTTCTTTCAGTTTTTAACACTTTCATAACAATCTCCTTGAAAAGGATCTTCCTCTACTTCCATGGTTTGAGATTACTTAAGTTCTACTTTTCTGGTCGTTTTTCTGGCTTTTGCTGGTCAGCTCTTCTTCCTGTCCTTTGAAGGTAGAGAAGGCCAATGGCCTAGTGTTCATTCCTCAGCCCTCTCCTCTATACCAAGAAATCATCCTCCCCCGGAATCATTTCTCCCCTGGAAATAATCCTCTCTCATTGCTTCAGCTGCCACATACATCAGGTTTTCCCAAGTTTCTCTCTAGCTATGGCCTTTCTCATTAGCTTTAGTGTCATATCACCACTGATATGTCTCCTCGTCATCTAAAAATCACTGTTTCTAAAACCAAGCCATTCCACTCATTGCTGCCACATTAAACTTGGTAATAATTCAACACTATATGCAACATTACTCTTTGGCTCGGAACCCCTGAGTGGTTTCCCACAGTTCAGTGGGAAGTCCACACTCCTAACCCTGTTGTTCAAGGTCTTTTACAATGTGAGACCTGCTCACTTGCCTAATATTACAGACTAGCAACCTCTTTACAAAAGCCACTCCAGTCTCAATTCCTCCTCAGGCTTTCCACATCAACCCAGTGCATTTCCACACCCCATGTGGCTTTGCATACACCATTTCCTCTTCCTTCTAGCTTTTCTTAAAGCTCAGTCTCCCTGTTCATAACGTTCATGAAAATATCCATGGCTGTCCCATATTTAGGGAGCATGCCCTTCTCTCTGAAAAATACTTGGTAGAGAAGCAAAAATCTGATACTTAATGTGAACAAAGACATTTTACAAAGACATTTGATGCAGCATAGTATAAAAAAAGCAAAAGGCAAGAATCAACTAAAATTCCCAGGTTAAATACATTGTTATATCCATTCATTCAATGGAATATTTGGTAGCCATTAAAAAGAATAGGTAAACTTATAGACTGATGTTAAAAATGGTCTCCTAGAGAGACCTCTTAACCACTTCTTGTTTGGCATTTCTCAATTCAAATTTATTTTTGTTCAAATTTTTAATATGCCTCAGTTTACCTTTTAACAGTTCTGATGTCAGAAGAGGGAACCAAAGGAGACCCCCCGCAACAGCCCACAGGAGCAATGAGCAACCCGGCATAGGTATCTGTTGAGACCTTGAGCTTGCTGCTTTCTCGCTGCCTCTGGAGGTCATGGGTAAGTCCCTCTCAAATCCTAGCACTGAAGGTTTTGTACTATGAGCTTGCAGACTTTATCTGAGCCTTTCTTTTTCATGCTGGGTCCAGAAACCGGCTGGAGTGGGAATGAGTCAGACTTAAAAACCAGACTGGGCTCAGGAATGGACTGGTTCCAATTTAGAAACCAGACTGGATCCAAGGTCAGACTGGGTCTGACTTAAAACTGGACTGAGTCTAGTGTGAGGTCTCAGGTGAACAGAATTTTTTTTTTTTTTAAGGAACGAGTAGGTTAACTATACCAAAGATAATCTTGAATTACATTGGCCACAGTGGAGAACTTTAAACCATCTTAGATAAGCCTATCCATTTATGAGTTATCCTAGAGGAAAATGTATTTCAGCCAGGCACTCACTATTAAGGGTAGAGGGAAAATTACTTTTCCTCCTTTACAGTTACTGGTGACCAGGATGAGACCCACTGGAATGCCTCCCTCACTCTGGAGCCTGCAGACCTCACCCTGGGAAAACTGGCAGAAGCCGGCAAAGAGTAAGAATTTTTACTAACGTCAGCTCCCCCAGACCTCTCTACCTGTGGTGGCTGGTTGAGAGAAGAAGGTAAAATTCCACACTGCCGCTTCCTTTCCAAATAACCAAAAAAAAAAAAAAAAAAAAAAAGGTTATTGATCCTTTCTCTCCCGGGGACAGCTATTGCCTTCTTGTCCATCTCATTTTTTGTCCTGAGAACTTAGCTTGGCAATCATCAGGTTGGGGAACTCAAAAATATAGCCAGGCAGAAATGTGGGTTACATTCCATTTGTGACTAGGGTCCTCCCATTGCCAGCTCTCAGGGGAACTGTCTAAGTCCTTCTTTCTTCTGGCTATCTTTGGGAGTGGCTCTGGATGTTGTGCTCATGGGGTAGTTCAATACTGCCAGGAATATTTACTGTTTGTCTCGCTCGAACCTGACAAGATATTTGGAAAAACAAAAAAATTTTTTTTAATTAGCTCTATAGTCAGAAGTTGACCAGACTGGAAGCTGATATTCAGAGCCTGATAGGAACCATTTTTTAGGCCTTCTCCCCTAACCTAAAATAAAATTATGTACCCAGAGGGAACGAAAAACATGCTGAAGCCATTGTAGAAGGATTTACTGAAGCGTTCCAAAGACACACAGCTCTAGAACGCAGGAATCTTTGGATTTCCATCTTAGAGCTCTTCTCCCTGATATAAAGAAGAAAACTAAGAATAATGTAGTTGGATGGTTGGGTCAGCATCTTGATAGTCAGGCTGCAACCCAATCTTTCAAGGAATTAAAAACAACTGTCTAACACACTAAGTCTTTGTAAGAACAGAAATGTGGCTCTAGAAACAACTCAAAGCCCACCTATCCTTTTTACCTATCCCCAAATTTCCCCTATTTATCTCAAAAGGCTTGCAGATATTGTTTAAAAAAAAACTGGATTTAGGAAACAAAAGCCTTTTTTGGAGAAATTTGTATCTTTTCTCTGTGCCTTTGAGATATAAACGTTCTACCTGGTCTTCTCTAGGAACCCAAAGCCATCTCTGGAAATGTAAACTTCATGGAAGTAATTCTTATCAGAAAAAGAAGGGAGCTGTTTTGGAAATTAAGTGAATGAAAAATCTTAAAAGTCTTTCCCACAAATATTAGTAAAAGTTTTAGCTATCTGAGCAGGTAACCTTAACTTATTTTATCTGCCAGAAACACAATTTAGATCCAACTGTTCTTCTATAAACTAGTCAGTTTTGCATTATCATACCTGTCTCATGGCCAAAATTTTAAAACTAAAGCTATAAGATCTCTGCATCTGTCTGTATGTTTATGTATATCTCTGTTCGTATGTTGTAGATGTGTGATATTTTTTCTACCTTTGGATGGTATTGCCAAAATTAATGTGTAAAGAGCTCTATTAATTGGCTTAAAGACAAACAAGCATTTACATAAATCAAGTATACTCTCAGAAATCCAGAAACTAACCAAAAATTTTTTCAAGTTCATTTGATCTAGGATAACCTTCAGTAAATAAAAGGTGGTTTAAGTTTGTTGGTTTAATCAAAATAGGTATGTCTTTAGAGTTATTAGCATTAAATATAATACTTTTATCCTACCTAGGTTTACTAAAAGTCAAATAAACTCATGTTATAGAATTTGTCAGAAAGAAAAATAACTTAAAATGATGGTTATCTGTTTAATGTCTCACAAAATTTTCATGAATATTCTAAACATAATTGTTAAGAACAAATAAATTAAATAGATGTAAATAAAAGTTTACTTTTTAGAAAAGTAAAAAGTTTATAAATAAATTTTTCAACATTATGCTTTATGGTATGTCTACTTAAAAATAGTTTCTAAAATCTTTTGGGTAACTTGAAACCTTAAAGTTATGCTGAGATAAGTTAAATGATGGATATTCATTGACTATCTAGATCATTTGCAAATAAGATACAATATTGAAACATTAATTACTGAACATAGCTTTATCTACTTTTGGCTTCCTTTTCAGAGGCACTAAAGATATTTGCGTTTATTACTAAACATGTTTTGTGCCACAATGAAAAATTTACTAAGAAGGAATATACTTCCAGAAATCGTGAAATGTATTTATAAATTTGCCAACTCACAGAATGCTAGTATAACAGACACTCCACAATTGCTTACATCTTAGTTTCACTAGGAAAAAACAGTTCTAAGTATTAAGACTTCTAATCAATATATACAATTAAAACTACTTAGAAAACTTCATGGAATTGAACCTTGGGTCCACATCCCTCAGTTAAAAAGGGCTTCTCCAAACTCTTGGAACTGCATACCAGCTGGAGACCTAAAATTAAAATTGACTAAGGAGGTTCTTACCCAGAGGCAGATGGCATCTTGTGGTAGACAGCTGTCTCCCAAGATTGCAGATCAAGGTCTTTAACACCAATATGAAATGTTTATTCCTTTTGCCTTTTCACTACTTGTTTTTTTTCTCTGTTAATGCATAGGAAGGTAATGCTCCTTAACTCTGGCAACTGTTGATGAATCTACTGCTAAGGCCGTAGCTGAACAACCAAAGTCCCAAGATTTTCTTGCTAAGGTAAATTTAGATAATAGAATTGCTTTAGATTAGTTATTGGCTGAACATGTGCCATAGCAAATGTCTCCTGCTGCGCCCTGATCAATATCTCTACTATTGTAGCAAATACAGAAAATTAACAAACAAGCCACTTGGTTAAACAGGTACATCCTTTGATTTATTTGATACTAGCTGGTTTGGTTCACTGGGGCCCTGGCTAAGGAGTACACTTCAGTCTCTTGATATTATCCTCCTAATAGTTATCACTGTAGTCTCTGTGGTGTGCTATATTCTCTCAACGGTCTTAAATGCATGTTCACAGCCATCAGCAGTACATTAGCTGGTCTTACTGTGCTTGGAGAAACAGGAACAAGATGAACAATGAGATGAACAGCAAAACAATTCTTCCACGGACATGACATTATAACCCACTATGAGTTTCACAATGAGACAAGAGAAACTTAACTCTGATGGTGACAAAGTGGCATTAATACTAATTTTTGGTCAACTTTTCACATATGAGAGGATGACCAAAAGGGGGAAATTGTTAAGTTGTTTTAAAAGGAGACCATTAGACTGAGGTGGTTCTAATGCCACGGCAGCTTACATAAGCAAACCAAAATCTATGCCTATAAACACCTCAAGGTTACAAATCAAAATGCTAAGGATAACCAATCACAAACAGCTAACTAGGCTTTATGCTACAGACAATAAATAATTGCTTTTCTTTGCTTCTGCCTTTTCTCTATAAAAGTCTCTCCCTGAGCTACTCTCGGTGGAGTGCTCCTAACCACTTGTAGCTTGGCACTGCCTGATTGGAAGCAATTTTTGTTCAAATAAACTCTTAAGAAAGTCTCCTAGATAAAAATGAAAAATGCAAAATGCAGAAGTCTCTATGGTATGTCCTATTTGTGTGAAAAAGGAAACATAATAGATACATACATAGGTATATATATATATATATATATATATATATATATATATATATATATATATATGCATAGTTTACCCCAGAGGTTTCCTGGGAAATTTAAAAATTGTCACCTCTGAGAAAGAGGACTGGGAGTCATGGGAAAGAGGGTGATACTTTTAAACTTCATACACTCTTATATTATTTGAATTTTAACCATGTGCATTTTCAATTAAAATAACTATAAAATAAAGGAATATGCACAAAAAATGGAAAACGATGAAGAATCCAGATTCTACCTCTACCATTTGTTAGCTATGTGGCTTTGGACACGTCACTTAAATTTCACAAATTTATTTTGATATTGTGATTTGAACACAGACTATTACTCACATAAGATTTAATAAAATTAATGATGGTTGTTCATGGTCAATCTGGGAAATCACAACGCACAAAAAGAATTTTATCTTTTGTGAAATATAGTGAAAATGTAGGTTCTGGGGGAAATCATTCTCTATAATTTGGGAACATCTTGGGAGAGACATGCTGCCCTTGTGCACACTATACAGTGACATGAAAAGGGTGCACACAGAACCTAGGCCTGTTTCTGTTTAGCGCACAGCTCTGTCTAGAGGTCCAGCCATTGCTAGCAATCTGACCTAAGGGTGAAAATGGAATGAATGTGCCTCTCTCTTGTTTAGACGCTGGGATGAGTGGCGGCAGGACCAGAGTCCCAGGTGGTCTTTCTTTACCTGCTGCCCCGGCCATGTGCTCATCCATGCTGAGCAGGAGCTCCCAGGCAGCTGGCTGGATGTCTCCATACATCTCCTCCGTCAGAATCGGTGCTGCCTTGATTAGCAGAGATAAGGGAGCAGGCGACAGGCTCATCACCTGGAAAAAGATGGAAATGATGTCGTAAAATCTTTGAAGACACTGATTGTTGTACTCCTCTAGAGTGTTAAGTGTCACTTCCCCTCTCTCTGCTTTCCTTAAATGACCTTAAAATATGTTCTAAAGTGGGAGCGTATTTATTGGCATGATGTATAATAAGCTTTACACCCTATTAGTTGATGTATAATTACCCCCAAATCATATTAATTTTATAATACTTTCACCACAAAAATTAATTTGCAACCACCTAGGGAATAAACTGTAGAATAAGTATAGCTCTGTGAGAAAGAAGGACTCCAGCCAATATATCTTTGTGTTTAAAGTCCTGGTGGACTTTCATAGCATCTTATCTTCCTTCCTGTTAGAAGCTGATTTCCACTGGAAACTGTGATCAGCCTCTAATTTATAAAGGAGTCCCATTCAGAAAGTTAGTTTTCTAAGCCAGTGAACTTGGATGGCATTTTCCCTTCACAACATTATACATTGTGGTTATTGCTCCAGGTTAGCCAACAAAATCCCATTTAATCCATTATTTCAAATAATTTTGGTGATAAATGTAGGTTTGGGGCAAGTCTAGGTCTTTAACCATCATTTAAAACACTTTCTAGAAAAACATGAAACTTTTTTTTTCTCTTCCCCTGGGAAATGTGTTATGATTTAGAGTTTAGGTTGTAATAACAATATAACTGTGCCAAGCACTGGATAAGTAGCTAAATATACTATCTTTTTTAATCCATGCAATAATTCTTTAAGATGGGTCTAGTGTTAAAATCCCCATTTTAGAGATTAGGCAACTAAAACTGAGAAAAATTAAGTTGACTTGCCCAAGGTCCCAGAGCCAGAGCAGCAGGTATAGGATTTGAAACCCGACTGTCTCATTCCAAGACCTATGAGCGTCGCTACCACACATCGGTGGGAAGCTGTCTCCATTAGAGTGGAGAGAGTGGGAAGAGGCATGGTTCTAGCCAAGCCCCCAAGCCTTGTCTCTATGGAAGTTGGCTGTCTAGCAAGAAGGGGTTTTTCCTTGCATACTTGGTAGCATTCTTGCTCACCAAATTAGAGGGGACTTTATGCCAACACTGTGCCAGTTGGCATTGTATGTCCCAAACATTAGTAAACAAGATATCTGGAGTTCCCTCCTTATTACTGCTCCGTGAACATTTCTGATCCATGCATCAATACCTGTAGTCTGATGTATTTCAGCATTCCAGAGTCCTTTTTCCCCTCTAGGTTGGCATCTGAAACTCTCTTTTTCAGCGAAGGTGTCCTCAGGCATGATTTATCTGAGCACTGGAAAGAACATAAGATAGGTGACGAAGAGTGTTGTGTTCTCTCAAAACCCAACAGTGCTGTTTTCCTCCAAATTCTCCAAACAACCAACTGGTTCTAATGCAACAGATGATTTCAGTAAGGACTTTTTATGGGCCTGCACTTTCTGAAAGTGATAAAAGCAGTTAATTTTGTAATGAAAAGGTAGCTTAGGGGTATTTAGCAACAAACTCCTCTTTTACCACTGAAGAGACCAGGACCCAGAGAGGTGGAGTAGCTTGACCAAATTGCAAAACTGGTTATTAGTAGAATAAGGAAAGGACAGGATCTCCTGATTTCCATTTCAGGGCTAATTATATTCCACCAAGCTGTTAAAAACACAAATCTTTTTAAATATTTCCAGTTAAAAGCCACTCTCTCTAATAATCCCTTTAAAGGGTTGGATGTTACAAGTTGATTATTTGGAAGAGAAAATGTTTCACAGAGGAGTGTTAGGAAGTGAAAGACAAAAGACTCATCAACGAAGTACGAGTTCATAGCATCCATCATCCAGGTAAAGTGTTTTTTTGTTTGTTTGTTTTTTTGTTTGTTTGTTTAAAAACCCATACTTGTCTATTGGAGGCAGCAGCTCTTCTTTTAAATTGTGCTCTCAACCAGGGTCCAGAATAAGCCTGACATCTGCATATACACGGAGGAGACATTTTCTTCCCCTGACTCTTTAAGTGCCAAGGAATGGAGTAGACAGAGCAGCTGGGAGAATGATTGCTCCAGTGGTGGCAGGCCCTTGTTTATTTATCCTGAGTCCTGATGCCTCCATTTTTGCACTCCAGGCTGAGCAAACAGGGAATCCATCCCTTTGCACAGTATAAATGCTCATTTGTTTTTCCAGTGACATGTCAATGAAACACTCTCTCCCTCAGTGCCAAGGGAAAACAACTGAACTCCTTAAGAATTTCTGAACAGAGCTTCACAGTGTTATAGATGGAGATATTTTGAAAGAAAAAGCAAATTTAAAAAGTACATGCATGTTCCAAGAAAGTCTTTCAAAACTCTGACAAAAAGACCCAAGACAATGCATCTGTTATGTGACCAGTATGGAATGAACTCTTAAACGAATCTACTTGGAAACAAATGAATCAGAGCTCTTGCTGTGTTTTCTAAAGATTTAAAAAAAAAAAAAGTGGAGGCACATACTTGGGAACACATATCATTTGGAGAGAGAAATCCTGCTTGGGAATAAATATCATCTGGGGAGAGAAATCCTGCAATGCTTTATTTCCCCCCTGTGAATGTAAAAGCAAAATATAGCATAAATATCATGCTTATTTTATATAATTTGAAAACTTCTAAAATCATATATGGCAATCATTTTCCATATAAATATAGGGGTGTATCTGACTTTGTAAAAAAATCAAGGTATTTAAAAAGTGGCATCTTTCTGCTTTTATTCTATTTATAAAAAAATGTAAATTGCAGAAACCTGGAAAATACAAAAAAACTATGAAGAAGAAAATAAAAATCCTTATAATCCTCAACTCAGTGATGGCCATTATTTGGCTCCTTTCAGCCCTTTGTCCCCCTAGGCATCTTAGCAAAGCTATGACGATGCTATATATGTGGTACACAGTTTTAAACATTTCATTTCACTGTGATTTTATGATGAATATTCCCCAGGTTGTTAGAGTTATTTTAAAATTGATTTTTAAATTTTGAAAATATTTTATTGCTTTCTCCTTTGGCTGGACACTTTATCTTTTCAGGGTTACCTTTGAACAATACTTTTGATTAATTTATAGGAATTTTAAGCAAGCAGATACAGAAAAATACTCAGAGGAAAAAGGACAAACATTTATGTCTGTTTCTCACACTCTGTGAAATGTAGGCTTCTGTTTAATCCTATCTGCTGGGGACAGAAGGTATAAGTCAAGCTTCTCAAATATCAAATATTTAATATCCTGGCATGCTTCCTTAAGAAGCCTGGTGTGTTCTGCTGGCTTCAAGATATTAGGATGTTTGTTTTAGTGGAAAGGGAAGGGAATTGGAAAGGCTTTTACACTAGGGTGATGGGCTAGGAACTCTTCTTGAGTGACTTGTTCAGGCCTGAAAACAGGTATTAAAGATGGGTACACGTGTGATGGGCACTTGGGTACCCTATGTGAGGTCCCTAAAGTCCTCTACTGGTGTGACCCTGACTCAGACTAACAACATTATCATCAGTTGCTTTTTGCTTTGGTAACGTGGTGTAAAACTTGGCTAGAAGAGAGTAAGAAAATGGATGGAGTAGGAGGCTGGTTCTGAAGGCATTTATAACCATATTATATAATTATAACCATTAGTGGTTCCTGAAGAGTTAGAAATTTCACTGGACTGTGAGATGTAGGCGGTGGTTGGAAACACACATCAATCAGGGACTGCAAAGAAAACCAAAACTAGTAACCCAAGACTGAAGGACAGAATTTATCACTAATAGAGGATGTCATTCATTGTTGAGTCGATCTACCAGAGGAAGCTATGGTCAGTGGGAGGACATTATACAGTCCCAAGAGCTGGCAGGGATACTGGGACATGCTTGCTATGGGATGGTGTAGAACTTCAGGTAAAATCTGTAGTGCAAAACCTATCTTTTAACTGTCCAGGGAATTATCACTTGTGGTGTTTGGATCAGAAAGAGGAGGGGTTGGTCCCATCAAATTCCTGTCCTAGGGAATTAGGGTACCGAGTCTGATTCATTTAGTGATGGTTACTGGGGCTGAGAAATGATGATGCAACCTTGAGACTTCAGTCTAAGTACAAGATGAATAAAGCAGGGGTTGCTGGTCAGGGGACAGAGATGAGTCAGCAGACAGAGATGATACAGAAAGCAGCAGAGATGAGACACTGTCCACCCTCAGATGGACAGCTGCTTTGGATCTCATTCCTTTGAGGCTTGACTGTGTTTCCCACCTGTCCTTGGTTTCATGAGATTCTGCTATATCCTTTGAAGAAACTCTAATTATTTGAACAAATTTCAATGGGTTTCTATTACTCACAACAAAATATTATTGACAACGGAGGCATAATACGTAATTAGTTTAAGTAAAATTTTTACTTATTCATTTAATAATTCAAGTATGTTTATTAAGAAATAACCATTTGCCAGGAACAGGGCTAACTTCTGAGGATATGCTGAGGAGCAAAACCCCCATGATACACCCTTCTGGAGAGTGTATCTTACCAGGAGAGACAGCTAGCAAACAAATGAAAATTCAAGCTAAGTAGAAAAGGAGAATACATGTCATAAATGATGATAACACTGTGGAAATAATGAGGTATTTAACATTTGGGAAAATTGGAGTCAGCCTACTGGGTTCTTTGGGAAAGGGATTGCCTCATGTTTCTGGAAAGAAACATGCCAACAGAAGTATAGTATTTCCCCAGAGGTAACCCAGACCCTTTGTGTCTCATACGTCTTTGACATAGGAGTTATGTATATCATAGTGAAGAGTAATTCTGACCCATGAAATCAAGACCTAGGGCTTGGGCTTGGCCTCACAGCTGTGTTTTCCATAGCTTTAGAAAAATATGAGTCCTGCAGGAGATCAGGTGGCCTCTTGCCATTTACACTGGCTTCACAAAATTTATGGACACTATGCCCTTTCTTTTTTGGGGTACATATAACCTTTTAGTTACCTCCCCTTTTTGGCTGAAAGGAAAAAATGTTTTATCCACCCATTTCCATCAGCAAGCACTAATTGCACATTACTATGTTTAGAACATAGCATTAGACAAGGTAGAGATATACAGGAAAATTCAAAGAATTCTTTGGTGAATTCACCTTTTGGTGAAGGTGATATATATAATGATAGCTTATCTAAACCTTTCAAATTTGGAAGTGCACTAAAACAGTCTAACAGAATGTACAGGGAGTCTCTGAGCACTGAAATGTAGATTAGCAGATTGATCAGAGTTAGAAGGGTTACAAAATGTACTAGCTGCCACAAATATATTCTGCCATAAAAAACAATTAAAAAGGAAACACGAATGAAATACCAATTGCTCATAAGTCTCGATTTTAATCAGAATCACTGCTTTTATTCTTGATTTATTGCCTACTCTGTTTTCATTTGGGCTCTGAAAATGTGGGCATTGTTCATTTATGTGACAGATTCAGAACAGGCAAATGGAAACATCATGAGAGAATAAAAAAGAAGCTTGAACAGGAGGCTGGCATTTTGGAAATAAAATGTTTATCACAGAAGACTCAATACATCTTTTCAGCTCTCCACCTGCATGACTAATTTAAGTGTGTTAGGGTTAGGGAACACTTATACTCTTGCTTTACTTTCCCTTTCAAAAATGTAAGCAACATGTAAGGTTGGTAACCTTTTCTGCTGCTTCAGGCCAGTGTCCTGGACGGGCCAGAGGTGAAAGGCACTCATGAAACATCACAGAACTCTATAGCCCACTCACTCACTCAATATTATAGTCTCTCTGCCATAGTGAGGTACTCTGTTAGGTATCACACAGGATGCAAAATGTGTAAGACTGCCTCAGTTCTCAAGAAGCTTTATAATTAAGTGAGAAGAGAAATAGGGATGTAAGTAGCCCCACTTTGCAGGCAGAGCAATCTTAAAAACCTCTCGGTGCTGTCACTATTCACAGGATAAAGACTAAAATCCTTCCCAAGGCCTCAGAGGCTCAACCTGGTCTGCTCTCTACCTGCTTGTGCAGCCTCATCAGGCACCACGGTCCTCCATGCTCCAGCCATCATCCTTGGTTCAAAGTCTTATTCATAAGATCTCTCAGCACAGAGTGCTTCTCCTTCACTGTGCTTATCATTGTTGCAATTTTACATCAACTTGGGATGTTTGTTTGATTAATTTCTGTCCCTAGACTAGACTGTGTGCATCTTACAAGGGTAGGGCCATATCTCTTTGGCCATTACTATACCCAAAACAGTATGGACTCAGCATGGTCCAGAATCTCTTTAAAATGTGCTGAATAGACCCATGGATGGATGGATCAATGAATGAATGAATAATTGAATGAAGGATGTGAAAAGCACAAGTAAACCATCATTGTAGTTTAGAGGAAGAAGGAATAGACAATGTCATTAATCATCCACCTGCAGTATGCCCAGTGGTAAATGCTAGGGAGATCAGAAAAGAAGGAGGCAGCACTTGAGCTGGATCTTGAAGGATGTTTAGGTTCAGCCACATGTAGATTACAGGTGAAGATACAGCTGGAGCAAAGGTATGGAAGTAAGAAATCTCAGCGTGTGTATGGTGAACAATGAACATTAGGTTGGTGTATTTTTACAATTTTCAACATATATGGTTTTCTTCTAAAGCTAAGGGAGTTTTTATATGAAGGAGAACTTACCTAAATAAAAATAGGTTTTCTTTGTATGAAGTGTCATTTATGTTTGAGATACATGTGTGTACATACATGTATCTCAAACATAAATGCATGTCTATGTACATGAATACACACACAAACATATATACACATATATCTCAAACATAAATGTATCTCAAACATAAATGTATACATGTAACTCAAACATAAATGCATGTCTATGTACATGCATACACATACAAACATATATACACATACATATTTTTCTGTTTATGTCATCATTTAGCAGTTCATGTAGTTTCCCCACCTGATTTCCCCTCAGAATTTGTATAGTTTGAATACCGGTAGATGCAATAGAGTCTAGTTGAAAAAGCCCTGACTTTGAAATTCCATGTTTATAAATTAAAGTCTAGCTGTTCTAGATGTGAACTGTGGACAATCCCATCTTTCTGAACCTCAACATTTTCATCTGTAAAATGTGATGAAGAGTGTCTCCTGCACAAGATTTGCAAGAATCAAAAAGTACTTTGTCAGTGATGTATACCTACCTTATACGCTCATACATATGCTTTGAAGAAAATACTAAAAGGTCATTTTCCAGAAGGCAAATTAGCACACTTATGATATGCAGGAGATACATATCTTTTTTCTTTAGGATCTCTTTAGGAGCTCTTGTATTAGCCAAAATTTCTTCCATATACCCATATTGCTTTCAAATTTTTAAAAATCATAATTAAATAAATCCCTTTTGTGAGTGCTAAAGCATTACAGTGCATTTTTTGTTATTGTTTATATTCTCTAGTTTGATTTGTATTTTATTGCCATCCTCCCACCCCACCAAACCTGGTTCACAAACTCTTTAGTATCAACAGAAATAACCTCTACTCCTGCTTAATTATTTTTTATTTCTCCAAGAATATCTGGCCTCATATTGTGCCAACAGCAGGTGCACAATGAATGCTCATCGAAATGAATAGGGATTATATAAAGATCTCTTGGCAGATCCACTTGTGAGAAGCAGCTGCAGGGGCGGCCAGCAGCATGCAGTAGAGCATCTTGGCCATCACGCCTGTTCAGGGGCAGATGGGTAACTCAGGGCTTCCCTGGCAGAAGCACGGCAGCCCTGGTTACTGTCTTCATCTTCTGCCAGTTCAGCTGTTCAGTTTTCAGGAAAGTGCAGCTGAATGCTTAGAAAATGTAATAGTTTCTTGAAGAAGTTTCCTTTAGTTTGATTTGACTCTATTATTTATCAGTGAACAGTTGGGCCATTTATTGCTTATTTCTTAAGCTATAACTGTATCAGTCTCCTATTACTGCTGTAACAAATCACTAAAACCTTCCTGGCAAAAACATAACACAAATTTATTATCTTAACAGTTCTCTAGATCAGAAGTCTAAAATGAATTGGCAGGGCTGTGCTCCTTCTGGAGGCTCTAGGGAATCATCCATTTCCTTGCCCTTTCCAGCTTCCAGAGGCTGCCTGGACTCACTACCCTGCATCATTCTGACCTCTGCTTCTGTCATCACATCTCCATCTCTACCTCTGACTACGTTCAGCCCACTTGGCTAATCCAGGATAATCTCCCCATTATAAGATACTTAATTTACTCACATAGACAAAATCCCTTTTGCCAGGTGAGGTAGCATATTCACAGGTTCCAGGGATTAGAAATCGGACACCTTTGGGGGGGACATTATTCTTCCTACCACAGCAACCTACTTATCACCAGTGCCCCTTTGAGTTCATATTTATTTGTAGAAATAAGCCTGGGAAAAGAGTTGAGCCCATGTTTGCTCATGGACATGAAGACAAAGCACTTGTCTTTTATTTATTTATTTTTTTTGGCACTTGTCTTTTTTGTACCCATCTTCTAATTTTGCTGGAAATCACACAGATCTGTAGCCTGGTTTATGCAACTGCAGTGGGCTGAAGTTTGCATTTCCAGAGAAAAGATTGTTAGGACATCACTTTCCCTATCATTGGTATATTATCATGTGATCATTCGCTCACCTCTTTCTGCTTCTTGCCCCGGAGAGCCACATTGCTGACGCTGCTGCTCTCTCGGAGGGAGTCCACGGAGTCTCCGTAGAGCAGCTTAATGGCCCTGACGAGCCGGGCACAGGAGCGGCTGTGGTGCAGGTAGCAGTGAGGGTGGCAGTAGTCAACGTGGGTGCAGATGAAGCTTTGCTGATTGCACAGCAAGATCATGACCTGGAACACAGACATCACTGAAGCTCAACCAGGCAACCAGGGTACAGACCAACTGTGAACGACGATGTGGGGTGGAAGATGAAAAGTGAGAATGTCAACTTTCTTTAATGGGTCTTAAAATCACAATAATTCCACAGAGAATAATAATTCCCACAAGAGAACAAAGAGTTACAAGCCTTTATGTACGTGGCTTCTTTTGCTCCCTGGATTCACACTTGATAGAAAGTTCTTTTTGAAATAATACAAGGTTAAGTGCTCTTCAAAAGTTGAAACAATTATCGGGGAACGTCTGATTCCCAAATATTTTCAAATGAAGATTCTGAAATTAAAATGTATTATTTTTTCAGCTCTTATGTTGTAGAAGGAGCCAGGAGAAGAGCAGAAACTAATGAGAAGCTCCATCCCAAAGGATTTGGCTGGCCTTTGACAGCTGTGGGATGTCTTTAACTCCAGCCCATCTACATGGAACATGAAAACATTTCTGCATCTTCCACCCTGGCCTCTAACCTTCAACTGGGCCTTGAAACCCAGTGTAGCACTTCATTTCCCTCTCTACAAACTAATTTGTTTTCAGCTTTTGGGCTATTCTAGCTCTTCACTTGTGGCTTGATCTGGCTCAAATCTTCATATCTTCTAGACTTCTCAAGTAGTATTACAGAAAAGAACTCAGTTGATTTAAATGATATGGTTATTTTAAGAAAAGAAATGAAGGGCCTTGAGATGATAACTTCTTAAGTTGCCTTCCTAAAAAGGCAGTAGCATTCCTAGAGCTGCAAGTTTAGTCAAATCTGCACAGAGTAATCTTCTGAATGATTCTATCCTTCATGAAACTAGTTCCCACCCCAGCACCTAAACTGTGCGAGACCATGTGCCACATTGAATGGAGAACATAAAGTAAGTCTACACAGATAAGACCAATCGAACCTCTAGAAAGGGCTGCCATGCATTTCCTTAGGAATGAGAGGTCCTGCTTAATCTGAGACAAATGTAAATAACAGTATCAATGCACCCCTCTCAAACTCAGCTAACAATACCTCATACTCTTCAAAGTTTTTTTAAAAAAAAAATAGGTGTTGTCTGAACAGAATATCCAGATCTCTCTCAAGATTCATTGAAGATCCCTGATATTCCTGTTTATACTAATATGAGTCAGGGCACAAAGAAGAACTGTAAACCTTCCCTTGTTATTCTTGAATCTGGCCAAAAAATGGTTCTTTGACTAATAAAACTGAAAAACTTCTAGCAAGACTGATCAAAAAAAGAGAAAGAAAAGATAAAACCTACCAATATCAGAAATGATAAAGGCACATTACTGTAGATCTCACGAAATTTAAGATGATCTTAAGAAAATATTATAGAGCGTCTCCCCACAACTAGGGCATCTGCTGCCCGCTGGTGGGGGACCCTGACGCCCAAGGAGACAGGAGGAACCCCCAAGTGAACTGGTAGGATGTGGGGGGACGGGGGGGAGGAGAAGTGGAGGCCAGACAGGATAGGCGTCCCTGAGGCCAGGGAGATCAGGAGAGGCAGAAGGGAGGGTCCCTCCAGGAGGATGGGAGAGGAGAGGAAGGTGACTGCTCCACCCACTTAGGCCTGGGGAAACTGCTGAGCTCCCAGGCCAGTCCTCTGCCCTTCAAAGCCCCCTCCAGGCCACGTGGGTGTTTGGGCGCATAGGAGGGAGGCTGGGGAGATCAGGAGAGGCAGGTGGGAGGGACCCTCCAGGAGGAGAGGGAGAGGAGTGGAGGGCGTTCACCCCAGGCACTCGAGCCCAGAAAGCCTGCTGGGCTCCCAGGTGAGGTCCCCTACCCTCTGAGACCGGGGTGGGGGCATGCCCAGCCCCTTCTCTTCCTTGAGCCTAAGCACCACCCCCCACAGCTCCCAGGGCCTTTTCCAGCCCTGTGGGTCCTAAGCATAGCCCCTGCCCCCGACCCAAACCTCACCCTTACTTAGGCCCCACCCTCCACAGCCAAGGCCTTTTCCCCTTTTTTTCTTTTTTCTTTTCTTTTTTGTTTTTCTCTTTTCCCTCCTCCTCTTTCTTACTCTTGTGGTACTGTTGTACCTTCTGGTTGTTGATTCATCTATATTTTTATTTTTATATTCTTTCTAACATATCTGTTAGTTTCCTAGTATAATTTTATTTTTTACTTTGTAATTGTTTTTTGTTTGTTTGTTTGTTTTGCCATCCCACATGGCTTGCGGGATCTTGGTTCAGAAGCTGGGAGTTGGGCCAAAGCTCCTGCTGTGGGAGCTCTGAGTCTGAACCACTGGACTAATAGAGAACCTCATACCCCAGGGAATATTCATCAGAGTGAGGTCTCACGGAGGCCCTCATCTCAGCACCAAGACCCAGCTCTACCCAACAGCCTACAAACTCCAGTGCTGGAAGCCTCAGGCCAAACAACCAGTAAGACAGGAACACAATCCCACTCACTAAAAAAAAAAAAAAAAAAAAAAAGAAAGAAACGGCAAAAAAAAATGTCACAGATGAAGGAGCAATGTGAAAACCTGCAAGACCAAGTAAATGAAGAGGAAATAGGTAACCTACCTGAAAAAGAATTCAGAGTAATGATTGTAAAGATGATCCAGAATCTCAGAAAGAGAAGGGAAGCACACATTGAGAAAATACAAGTGTTTAACAAAGATCTAGAAGAACTAAAGAACAAACAAACAGAGATGGACAGCACAATAACTGAAATGAAAAATACACTAGAAGGAATCAATAACAGAATAAGTGAGGCAGAAGAACAAATAAGTGAGTTGGAAGACAAAGGGTGGAAATAACCACCAAGGAGCATAATAAAGAAAAAAGAATGAAAAGAATTGAAGACAACCTCAGAGACCTCTGGGATAACACTAAACACACCAACATTCGAATTACAGGTGTCCCTGAAGAAGAAGAGAAAAAGAAAGCGTCTGAGAAAATATGTGAAGAGATTAGAGTTGAAAACTTCCCTATCATGGGAAAGGAAATAGTCACCCAAGTCCAGGAAGCACATGGAGTCCTGTACAGGATAAACCCTAGGAAAAACACACAAAGACACATAGTAATCAAAGTAACAAAAACTAAATTGAAACGAAAAATATTAAAAGCAGCAAGGGAAAAACAAATATAACATATAAAGGAAACCCCATAAGGCTATCAACTGATTTTTCAGCAGAAACTCTGCAGGCCAGAAGGGAGTGGCAGGATATACTTAAAGTGATGAAAGAAAAATACCTGCAACCAAGATTACTCTACCAAGCAAGGATCTCATTCAGATTTTATGAAGAAATCGAAAGCTTTTCAGACAAGCAAAACCTAAGAGAATTCAGCACCACCAAACCAGCTTTACAACAAATGCTAAAGAAACTTCTCTAGGTGGGAAACACAAGAGATGAAAAAGACCCACAAAAACAAACCCAAAACAATTAAGAAAATGGTAATAGGAACATACATGTTGATAATAACCTTGAATGTAAATGGATTAAAGGCCCCAACCAAAAGACACAGACTGGCTGAATGGATAAAAAACAAGATCTAGATATATGCTGTCTACAAGAGATTCACTTCAGACCTAGGGACATATACAAACTGAAAGTGAAGGGATGGAAAAAGATATTCCATGCAAATGGAAATGAAAAGAAAGCTGGAGGAGCAATACTTGTATCAGATAAAGTAGACTTTAAAATAAAGACTACTACAAGAGACAAAGGACACTATGTAACAATCAAAGGATCAATCTGAGAAGAAGATATAACAATTATAAATGTTTATGCACCCAGCATACGAGCACCTCAATACATAAGGCAAATGCTAACAACCATGAAAGGAGAAACTGACAGTAACACAAAAATAGTGGGGATTTTAACACGCCACTTACATGAATGGACAGATCATCCAAACAGAAAATAAATAAGGAAATACAATCTTTAAATTACACAATAGATCAGATAGATTTAATTGATATTTACAGAACATTCCACCCAAAAGAGGCAGAATACAATTTCTGCTCAAGTGCACATGGAATATTCTCCCAGATAGATCACATCTTGGGTCACAAATCAAGCCTTGGAAAATTTAAGAAAATTGAAATCATGTCAAGCATCTTTTTGGACCACAACGCTATGATACTGAAAATCAATTACAGGAAAAAAAACTGTACAAAACACAAATACAGGAGGCTAAACAGTGAACTACTAAATAACCAAGAGATCAGTGAAGAAATCAAAGAAGAAATTAAAAAACACATAGAAACAAATGACAATGAAAACACGATGATCCAAAATCTATGGGACGAAGCAAAGGCTGTTCTAATAGGGAAGTTTATAGCAATTCAATCTCACCTCAAGAAACAAGAAAAATCTCAAATAAAAAATCTAATCCTACGCTTAAAAAAACTAGAGAAAGAAGAACAAAAAAACCCAAAGTCAGTAGAAGGAAAGAAAGCATAAATACCAGAGCAGAAATAAGTGAAACAGAAACAAAGAAAACAATAGCAAAGGTCAATAAAACTAAAAGCTGGTTCCTTGAGAAGATAAACAAAATTGATAAACTCTTACCCAGACTCATCGAGAAAAAAAGGGAGAGGATGCAAATCAATAAAATTAGAAATGAAAAAGGAGAAATCACAACTGACACCACAGAAATACAAAGGATTATAAGAGACTACTACAAACAACTATGTGAAAATAAAATGGAAAACCACAAAGAAATGGACAAATTCTTGGAAAGGTACAATTTTCCCAGACTGAACCAGGAAGAATTAGAAAATATAAACACACCTATCACAGTAATGAAATTGAAACTGCAATTAAAAATCTTCCAACAAACAAAAGTCCAGGACCAGATGGCTTCACAGGCGAATTCTATCAAACATTAACAGAAGAACTAACACCTATCCTTCTCAAACTCTTCCAAAAAATTGCAGAGGGAGAAACACTCCCAAATTCATTCTACGAAGGCACCATCACGCTGATACAAAAACCAGAAAAAGATATCAAAGAAAAAGGAAATTATAGACCAATATCACTGATGAACATAGATGCAAAAATCCTGAACAAAATACTAGCTAACAGAATCCAGCAACACATTAAAAGGATCATACACCATGATCTAATGGGATTTATCCCAGGGATACAAGGATTCTTCAAATATGCAAATCAATCAATGCGATACACCACATTAACTAATTAAGGAATTAAAACCATATGATCATCTCAACAGATGCAGAAAAAGCTTTTGACAAAATTCAACACTTATTTATGATAAAAACTCTCCAGAAAATGGGCATAGAGGGAACCTACCTCAACATAATAAAGGCCATATACGACAAACCCACAGCAAGCAGCATAATCAATTGTGAAAAACTGAAAGCATTTCCACTAAGATCAGGAACAAGACAAGGATGTCCACTCTCGCCACTCTTATTCAAAATAGTTTTGGAAGTCCTAGCCATGGCAATCAGAGAAGAAAAAGAAATAAAGGAATACAAATTGGAAAAGAAGAAGTAAAACTGTCACTGTTTGCAGATGCCATGATACTATACATAGAAAATACTAAAGATGCCACCAGAAAACTACTAGAACTAATCAATGAATTTGGTAAGGTTGCAGGATACAAAATTAATGCACAGAAATATCTGGCATTCTTATACACCACCAACAAAAGATCAGAAAGAGAAATTAAGGAAACAATCCCATTCACCATTGTAACAAAAAGAATAAAATACCTAGGAATAAACCTGCCTAAGGAGGCAAAAGACTTGTACTCAGAAAACTGTAAGACACTGATGAAAGAAATCAAAGATGACATAAACAGATGGAGAAACATACCATGTTCTTGTATTGGAAGAACCAGTATTGTGAAAATGACTATACTACCCAAAGCAATCTACAGATTCAAGGCAATACCTATCAAACTACCAATGGCATTCTTCACAGAAATAGAACAAAAAATTTTACAATTCGTATGGAAACACAAAAGATCCCGAATAGCCAAAGCAACCTTGAGAAAGAAAAATGGAGTTGGAAGAATCAGGCTCCCTGACTTCAAACTATACCACAAAGCTACAGTAATCAAGACAGTATGGTACTGGCACAAAAACAGAAATATAGGTCAATGGTACAGGATAGAATGCCCAGAGATAAATCCACACACATATGGTCATCTAATTTATGACAAGGGAGGCAAGAACATACTGTGGAGAAAGAACAGCCTCTTCAATAAGTGGTGCTGGGAAAACTGGACAGATACATGTAAAAGAATGAAATTAGAACACTAACACCAAACACAAAAATAAACTCAAAATGGATTAAAGACCTAAATGTAAGACCAGACACTATCAAACTCTTAGAGGAAAAACACTCTTTGACATAAACCACAGCAAGATCTTTTTAGACCCACCTCCTAGAGTAACGGAAATAAAAACAAAAATAAAGAAATGGGACTTAATTAAACTTAAAAGATTTTGCACAGCAAAGGAAACCCTAAAACATGACAAAAAGACAACCCTCAGAATAGGAGAAAATATTTGCAAATGAAAGAACAAAGGATTAATCTCCAAAATATACAAACAGCTCATGGAGCTCAATATCAAAAAAGCAAACAATCCAATTAAAAAATGGGCAGAAGAGCTAAATAGACATTTCACCAAGGAAGATATACAGATGGGCTAGAAGTACATGAAAGGATGCTCAACATCACTGATCATTAGAGAAATGCAAATCAAAACTACAATGAGGTATCACCTCACAGTGGTCAGAATGGCTATTATGAAAAAATCTAGAAACAATAAACACTGGAAAGGATGTGGTGAAAAGGGAACCCTCCTGCACTGTTGGGAGGAATGTAAATTGATACAACCACTATGGAAAACAGTATGGAGGTTCCTTAAAAAACTAAAAATAGAACTACCATATGACCCAGCAATCCCACTACTGGGCATATACCCTGAGAAAACCATAATCCAAAAAGAGACATCTATCCCAATGTTCACTGCAGCACTATTTACAGTAGCCAGGACATGGAAGCAACCTAAGTTGCGTGGTCTGGGAAGATCCCACATGCCTCAGAGCGGCTACGCCCGTGAGCCATGGCCGCTGAGCTTGCGCGTCCGGAGCCTGTGCTCTGCAACGGGAGACGCCACAACAGTGAGAGGCCCGCGTACCGCAAAAAAAAAACAAAAACGATTCAGGCACCTCAGTGTTCATAGCAGCACTATTTACAATAGCTAAGACATGGGAACAACCTAAATGTCCACTGACAGATGAACGGATAAAGATGTGGTATATATATATATACACATACATACATACATACATATATATATATACACACAATGGAATATTGCTCAGCCATAAAAAGAATGAAATAATGCCACTTGCAGCAACATAGATGGGCCTCAAGATTTTCATACTAAGTGAAGTAAGCCAGACAGAGAAAGACAAATACCACATGATATCACTTATATGTGGAATCTAAAACATGACACAAATGAACTTATCTACGAAACAGAAACAGACTCACAGACATAGAGAACAGACTTGTCATTGCCAAAGAATAGAGGATGTGGGAGAGGGATGGACTGGGAGTTTGGGATTAACAGATGCAAACTATTATAAATAGAATGGATAAACAACAAGGTTCTACTGTATAGCACAGGGAACTATAGTCAATATCCTGTGATAAACCATGATGAAAAAGAATATGAAAAAGAAAATATATGTATATATCTGTGACTGAATCACTGCTGTAGAGTAGAAATTAACACATTGTAAATCAGCTATACTTCAATAAATTAAAAAAAGAGAATATTATAAACATCTTTTTGTTAATAAATATGAATATTTGGATTAAGTTAACAAATCCCTAGGAAAAAAAATCAATTTGCCCAATCTGCTCCCTGGAGAAATCTTAATTATATTACATAAATTAAATCTGTAATTAATAACTTTACTACAAAGAAATTTTTACATCTAGAAGGTTCTACCAGTGATCCCTTCTAAATATTTAAAGAATAAATAACTCTGGTTTTACACAAACACTTCCAGAGAGTTAACAGTACACAAAACTAAAAAGCATTATTGAATAAAATTGAAGAGATCCTAAATGAATGATGGAACACAAATTAATAGAGGATAGACCATTTTATACATTAGAAGACTTATTAAAGATTTTAATTCCTCAGTTTTAATGATCTTTGTATTCAAAGTAAGGCTGCTGTGGAAGCTTTCTTATGGAAATTAACAAGGTGATTCTAATAGAAATGAATATAGCCAAGAATAGAACAGGCCACCCTGCAGAAGAACAAAGCTGGAGGATTTACACTTATGTGAAAAAAAGAAATCAGACACAATAGAGTACCCAGCATATGTCACCAATTATATGCATTTCAAAAACAGACAAAATAATTATTGGTTTTAGAAGTTAGAATGGCAGTGACCAATAGGGGAGAGTAGTGGCTGGTCGAGGGCCCGGGTAGGGCTTCTAAGGTACTGCTAATGTTCTTCTTGAACTGGTGGTGGTTACACAGACGTGTCCATTTTGTGAAAATTTATTGAGCAGTACACAAAGATTTTGTATGCTTTTTAATATGTAGGTTGGACTTCACTAAAAAGATTACTTTAAATATAGCTGCCTCAGAGATTTTCAAAATCAGCCAGTTCTGGAGATTAACCAGTTCCAAGGGCATAGCACTGTAAACACTGAGCGTGAGGTACCAGCCAGCCCTTTATCTGACCCTACCAGGAAGTCAGATTAAAATCAGAGGAGATGGAGACATTCCATATCTAAGATCAATAATAGTGCTGGCCTCTTCAATAAGTGGTGCTGGGAAAACTGGACAGCTCCATGTAAAAGAATGAAATCAGAACACTCCCTAACACTATACACAAAAATAAACTCAAAATGGATTAAAGACCTAAATGTAAGGCCAGACACTATCAAACTCTTAGAGGAAAATATAGGGAGAACACTCTATGACAGAAATCACAGCAAGATCCTTTTTGACCCACCTCCTAGAGAAATGGAAATAAAAACAAAAATAAACAAATGGGACCTCATGAAACATAAAAGCTTTTGCACAGGAAAGGAAACCATAAACAAGACGAAAAGACAACCCTCAGAATGGGAGAAAATATTTGCTAATGAAGCAACTGACAAAGGATTAATCTCCAAAACTTACAGGCAGCTCATGCAGCTCAATATCAAAAAAACAAACAACCCAATCCAAAAATGGGCAGAAGACCTAAATAGACATTTCTCCAAAGAAGATATACAGATTGCCAACAAACATATGAAAGGATGCTCAACATCACTAATCATTAGAGAAATGCAAATCAAAACTACAATGAGGTATCACCTCACACCAGTCAGAATGGCCATCATCAAAAAATCTAGAAACAATAAATGTTGGAGACGGTGTGGAGAAAAGGGAACCCTCTTGCACTGTTGGTGGGAACGTAAATTGATACAACCAGTATAGAGAACAATATGGAGGTTCCTTAAAAAACTAAAAATAGAACTACCATCGGACCCAGCAATCCCACTATGGGGCATATATCCTGAGAAAACCATAATTCCAAAAGAGTCATGTACGACAGTGTTCATTGCAGCTCTATTTACAATAACCAGGACATGGAAGCATCCTAAGCGTCCATCAACAGATGAATGGATAAAGAAGATGTGGCAATGTATATATTCCATATATATTCCATATATACAATGGAATATTACTCAGCCATAAAAAGAAACGAAATTGAGTTATTTGTAGTGAGGTGGATGGACCTGGAGTCTATCATACAGAGTGAAGTAAGTCAGAAAGAGAAAAACAAATACCATATGTTAACACATATATATGGAATCTAAAAAAAAAAAAAAGTTCTGAAGAACCTAAGGGCAGGATAGGAATAAATACGCAGACGTAGAGAATGGACTTGAGGTCACGGGGTGGGGGGAAGTGTAAACTGGTATGAAGTGAGAGAGTGGCACAGACATATATACACTACTAAATGTAAAATAGATAGCTAGTCGGAAGCAGCCGCATAGCACAGGGAGATCAGCTCGGTGCTTTGTGACCACCTAGAGGGGTGGGATAGGGAAGGTGGGAGGGAAATGCAAGAGGGAGGAGGTGTGGGGATATATGCAAATGTATAGTTGATTTGCTTTGTTATAAAGCAGAAACTAACACATCATTGTAAAGCGATCATACTCCAATAAAGATGTTAAAAAATGATAATAATAATAGTGCTGGCAGTACCCTGCCAACTGTGGATCTCACATCATGCTTCCCGACCTTTCTTTTCCTTTCTTTACACCCAGGTCAAACCTTGAACTGTAATCTGTGCTTGGGATTCCCTCCTGCCTGTGCCCTCTGGAGAGCCCTTTGAGGTGTGACCTTCATCATCTTAGAATCTCCGTGTCCTAGTTTACAATTTGATCTAATACAGACTCAAGACTGACACCATGACCTTGCTCTCAGCACTTGTGGTGACCTGTATAAAACTATCATGATGCCTTGCCTTGTGTCACTCAGTCTCTCTTGACCACCAACCTGGCCTGATCCCTCAGGGTTTTCTTCCCTGACTTATACTGACTCACAAGCCAACTATAACAAAGCACCCTTGGTCTTAGATAAGCTTCAAATGAATATAATCCAGCAGAAGACCAATCTTAGTGAGTATCCAGAGGTTCAGCTGAAATAAAAGCCTATAATGTTTCTAATAGGCCGAAATGATGGATGTTTTTAGTACAGTCTTTCATCCTACCTCCACAGATCTTCCCCAATGCCAAAAGAAATTGATCTCAGCGCTCTTTCTGAGATTCCTACTTACATGAAGCCATGACATGTTCCTGTGGTAATTTTCCTCCGTGCTGGCTGTACTCATTCCCTCTGGCTCAATGCTGGGCTCACTTGCACTCCAAGGACTCCCTTCTTCAAAAGAAAAATACCAAGAAAGGTTATATTGTTCTGTCTCCCTGGAGAGCATGTTGCTATGGTATAGTGGTCCATGCTTTTGAATCCTAGGGCAGACTACCACGGCCAATGGGTTACAGGGCATAGCATCGGCTTTAGTGGAGTAATATTAATAGGAGCTGTTCCCTTCACCACCAGCTGAACTGGCAATTACAAAGACATTTATGATCTCTGTTATGGTGGCTTCCATTTTGAGATATGGGAGCAGAGAAAAAGAACAGAGTCAAGTCCTTGAATTGCTGAGATGAGCAAGTTATTGGTTGAGTGTGCCCAAATCCATTCCAGACTGCCCAGACCTCGCAGGTGTAGTTAAGTAGGGACACCAACCAACCTGCAGTGGCCACAAAGGGTGCTGCTGCCTCCACTGCTGCTGTGACTACGGCTAGTGCTACTCCTCTTAACACCACCTGGCTTTGCTATCAGAGCTATTTCAAAGATGGGTGGTGCCTTGGAAAGACTAAGGGAATTTGGAAGTAACTGTGCCCAACTGTGGACAACCCTTTGTCCAAACTCGTCTCTGTAGGAAACTGTGAAGGAGACATGTCACAGGAATTCTCTACTTAGTATACTAGATAACAAAGCTTTGTCCTCAAATCTACAAGCTTTTCTGGGTATTTTCTATGACAAAACTATGCTTCTAGCTTGGATAGTTTGACTTAACTGGCTAGGCTACGTTGATCAATTTAAATAATTAATTCAAATAATATTTTCCCCAAAACTAACTGATGATACTCTTACAGCTCAGGCCTGTAACAAAAGATGTCGTAAGGTTTTTTCTATTGTCTCCTTAAAAAAATAAGCTGAATCTTAACTAACGCATAAATTAGCTATTTTCAAAGGCAAGGGTGGGTAGGTGTAGAAACATTTTCTATTTTAAACTCTCCTTGATTAAATATACTCAGCTTCTGTTTCAGCAGGCTAGATTGATAATTTATCCACATTTCCTGACTGACTTCTGAAACAACTTACTTAGAAAGAAGAGTTTTACACTTTGGTTTTCATACGCGACTGAAAGGCAAAGAATATGCACTTCAATTTTTAACCTAACATTTAAATTCTAGGCAGCTGGTGAGTCCTATCGGCAAGCCTGCTTAATCTTTTTCTTGTCTACTAAGATGATGATGAGAGCCCATAGGACTAACACACTTTGGGATTCAGAGTCTCTTTGGGTCCTATAGTGACAATCTACAGCTCTGATTGTATATAAAGCTTATTCTTAGGAGTTTAACATACCTTACTATCATCCCTAATTTATCTTTAGAGCATCCTTTCACAGTAGGCAAGGAGTACACAGAATTATTCTCACTGGGTAGCTGGGGAAAACAAATCCCTGAGAAGTTAAGTGACTTGCTGAAGGTCACTAATTGTTAGATGTAGACAATCTTTCCTTTCTGAAATTTTGGTTGTTTCTACTGGGAAATAGAGGCTTTAGTTTACAGAAGACTTTAAGCCAGCTATTCCCAAGGGAATATCTACATTTTTGCTTTAAAGGTCTTGACCAGAAGAATAAAGGCACAAAGATCTAGATTTCAAAAAACTGTCCTTGTCATTAAAATGTTTTCTTTCCCTACTGTACACTCCATATGCTCCCTGCTCAAGCTGTGGTCCTTGAACCAGCAGCATCAACTTTACCAGGAAGCTTGTTAAAAGCGTAGAATCTCAGGCTCCCATCCCAGAGATGCTGAATCAGGATCTGCGTTTTAACAAGCTCCCAGCTGACCCTGTGCACAATAAGGCTGGAGCAGCCCTGCTCTGGAGGGCAACATAGCTTATGGACTAAACGAGTACTCTAACCTATGACTCTGCCCTCCATCTACTGATGTATCAGAAAATGGACTTGAGCTGTTTGGGGATTCGGTCTCTGTCTTCCTACCCCCCACGTCCCTGCACAGCCCACTCCTCTATGTTACCTAGGTCAGTGACAGTGTCCCTGCTCTGGGACAGCTGCAGCTTCTCAGCCTCAGACTCTGAGTCCTGCCGTGATAACTTGCTGCTCTTTAAGCTGCCGACCCGGCGAATGCTGGACAAGGAACCCCCCTTCTTCACCTGGAAACTGCGGGTTCCTTTAATCTGGAGCAGGCGGGAACCTCCTATCCTGATCTTCCTGCTGGGAACTGTATTAAAAGAATAAAATAGGGCTTTTTCCCCCTTAGTTCTCCCCAGCCAGCGTTAGAGCCAAGCTCTCCCCAACTTGTCCCTGAACAGCCTCCTCTCTGCTGGCCGGGATGAGCAGCATGTCTGGACAAGGAGCTTCTCCCAAGCCCCAAGTCAGGCGGCTTTGTTAGGTGGGCAGGAGGCTGGGTCCACCACGAAGGGCTGGTGCAGCTTCTTTCTTGGACACACAGCTCATCAGTGCTGGGAACAACCTGCTCTCTCTTTGGCCCAGAATTCACAAGCATGAGCGCGCCCTCGCCACGGAGTCCTCCGGGACCGTTAGTACGTTCACACAGCATCATTGCTTGATTCAGCAGAACCACCAACCATTTGTTTTTGTTTTTCTTTTGAAATGGGACTGACAGACTTATGTGAGTTAGGGAAACCCCTTCATGGAAAATCCCTTCATTTGGGAATACCTCATTAAGAAATAAAAACAAGAAGCGCTTCTCTCTCCAACAGTCAGCAGTGGGTTCCACTCAGCTCCTCAGCAAAGTCACTAAAAGATGTTTGCAGTGGGGTGCTTTGGGTGAACGTGAGTGTGAAATGGTTCCATTTTCAATGCACCTAATGATTTCATAGCATCCTCCTCTCAGTCAAAAGGTTGGGTGAGATCTGAGTCCAAAAGTTGCAACACCCTGAATCAACCTTACAGTCTACGTGAACCAAGAAGAACATGTATTACTCCTCTTTAGTGTTCTGGAAGAAACAGTCATCAGTGAGGAAAATAAAAGCGTAAAAGAAACACGTTCAACTTGAAACCTACATTTTAACCAAAAGCATCCGTATTTCCCATAGTCATATCCACACCTTCTTTTTCTTTTGAGGACTTGTTGTTGTCACACATTGATATGGTAAGGGTGATTTTGAAAGTGTTTAGGGCTTCAAGTGATTATCAGGAAGGGGCTGTTTTTGTAAGGTTTCCTTCTTAAGACATGAACAAGATTTCTTACTAATTATTTAAGGCACAGCTATTAATATTTTAGTGCCAATCAGGAAGATTGCATTTTAGTCTCAAGTTTCTCACTCACAGGAGAGTTAGTCTGTGATAGAACTCATACTGCTCCATAAAATGTTAATTAGTGCCATATAAAGGAGCCTAGATTCCTGTTGAATAATGTGAAATGTTTAATCTCTGATTTACTCGTATGACTGAGAAAGACTAAAATTGTCACCACTCAGCTGGCAAAGGCTTCATGGAGCTCCGTGAACACATCTGGATAGAATTTCACATCTAGACAGAAATTCTCACAGCACAGTTGAATACATCCCACAAAGACCATAATGCTCTATTTTAGTTATAGCACAAAACTCATCCACTGTATTTTTCAGTGTTATTTTTAGGTATAATTGAGACTTTATGACTTATCTGAAATGCATTTGAAACTGAATATACTTATCATTTTTAATTACTATTAATACAATTTATGTCAAAAGAGATTGGGAAGTAGAGAAAAAGATTAAAGAAATAATTTAAAAATTTTTACAGAGGCACACTTTGGCATTCTTTGCCTGATTTCATGATATTTTTCAGCCTACAAGTACAGCAAAATAACCCCAGATTAATATGACATGAAAAAAAATTTAATTTTGAGAAACTGTTCTATCACCAAAGATAATTGGAGACATTTTATAGCACTGAAAAAAATAATGTTCAGAATTATGGCATTGGTTACAAAGGACATAACATAGTTAGAATTCAGATTTGGTAAAGTACATGAAAGACATCAGTCGAGATTCTACACCACTGAAGTTTAGCCTTTATCTCCATGACAACGAGAACTAGTATGAAAGCAAAACAAATTCATCTGAATTAGATAAAACATCTCTTTTCCCTTTTCTCTTACACCACATATATCCATCAGCAAGTCCTGCTGATTCAACACTTCAAAATAGCGTAGGATTTTGAAAGCCCTGTCACCTATTCCCTAGACTAATATAACTACCAAACTGCTTGCTCTTACCCCCACTCTAACAGCTTGACTCATCTTTTAAATACATAAATCATAAATATAAATATTATATCGCTTTTCTGGTCAAAACCTGACAACAACTCTCAGACACATTTAAATAGAATTAAATTTCTAACCATATCTACAGACCCTATTTATTTGTCCTTTGCCTGACCCTCTCTCCTACCGCTCTTCCCCCAACTCATTCTGTTGCAACCTTGTTGTCCTTTTTGCCCTTCTTCACATGCTCCAAGTTCATTCCTGCATCGGAGCCTTGTTCTCACTGTTGTCTCTGTTTGGAAGACTCTTCTCTCAGTCCTTCACATGACTGGATCCTCAACATCACACAAGTCTCAGCTCAATGTCACTTAGGACTACAATCCTTCCTACTTCAGGTCGCTACCAATTCTCTGACCCTAACTTGTTTTCTTCATACTACTTATCTCTACTTGAAAGTCCATAATTTAATGTTATTCACTATTAAGTTATTAACTATTAGCTAATATAAACTAAAATACATGTGGGAAATTTTCCCTGTTCATTGCTGTATTCTAGGAACCTGTAATAGCGCCTGGTATACAACAGGTGCTCAGTATATGACTGTTGAGTGATCACACATGTCTCGGTGTCTGTATTCTGGAATGCCAGTCTTAGTTTGTATCTGGAATATGGATAAAATGATCTGACAGATCTTGCTTGGAGATTTTAGGCAGACATTTTTAGTTCTAAGGATTATTTCATGTTAGTTTTCCTTTGTAGAATCCAAATTGTCCTCAAGTTATTTCAAGAACTCACATTTTTAGATGTTATACAAACAGATGGTATGAAATTTTAAATAAAATTTTAATAATCTGAGTTAGCAGGGTCCCTGTGGTCCCCATTTTCACATCAGCTTTAGCATCTGGTATCAGCTTATTGAAAGGATTAAGGAAGATTTAGGAATCTTCAGGAAGTTTCTTGCCAACTGGTAAAGGACATTTTATGAATATGTTCTCATTTTATCTATACTTTTAGTTTTCTGCTCCTAATTTATTAAATAACTTTCATGTAATTACATAGCCATTCTATGAGGAGAAAAATTATTAAGTATTTGTGTGTTTGAATATTAAAGGCAATTTACATAAATGATAATCATGAAATTAAAGTGTTCTTAAAAATTAATCTGAGGTTTTATTTTTTTAAATGGTGTAGAATTTACTCTGCTGAAATTTGACCATGTCAGTATTAGCAATTTTTATTTCAACTACTTTAAATAATAACTAACATAATAATTTTGAATGGGAAAAAATCCCTGTGGGATATGTTTAAAAGATGGGAGTTTCACAGAATCATGGACATAGAGAACAGAATGGTGGTTGCCAAGGGGTAGAGGGTTGGAGGAGGCATGGAGTGGGAGGCTGGGGTTAGCAGATGTAAGCTATTATATACAGAATGGATAAACAACAAAGCCCTACTGTATAGCACAGAGAACTATACTCAATATCCTATAATAAACCATAGTGGAAAAGAATATAAAAAAAGAATGTACATATATGTATAACTGAACCACTTTGCTGTACAGCAGAAATTAACACATTGTAAATTAACTATACTTCAATTAAAAAATATTGATAAAAAAGGAGGATGTTTCTCATCATATGCAGTCATCCTTGTCAGAAGTAGTAGTATTTGAACAAACCTTGACTTGATACCTCTTCATACTCAGAAACTGCTAAAATTTGGCTAATCCTTCCCGCAACATGGCTTCTGTTCACCATAAATTCAACACAATATAATTATTTGCATTTTTTAAATGCTGTGACAACAATCTGATCTTAAAATATTAAAAAATTTTTTTTCAGAATATATCCATTCCTTACAACATTTTAAATATTTAAAATATGTTGTGTTTTCTTTATCTAGGGCTATTTCGTTTTTAAAAAACATATATATATTCTTTTTCAGATTATTTTCCATTATTGGTTATTACAAGATATTGAGTTTCTTCCCTGTGCTATATAGTAGGTCCTTGTTGTTTACCTCTTTTATATATAGTAGTGTGTATATATGAATCCCAAACTCTTAATTTGTCTCTCCCCCCCCACCATCCCCTGTGGTAACCACGTTTGTTTTTCTATGTCTGTGAGTCTATTTCTGCTTTGTAAATAAGTTCATTTGTATCATATTTTAAGATTCCACAAATAAGTGATATCGTATGATATTTGTCTTTCTCTGTCTTCACTTAATATAATCTCTAGGTCCATCTATGTTGCTGCAAAAAGCATTTCATTCTTTTTTATGGCCAAGTAATATTCCATTGTTTGTATATGTATATATATATATACATATGCATATATACACACACACACACACACACACACACACCACATCTTCTTTATCCATTCATCTGTTGATGAACATTTAGGTTGCTTCCATGTCTTGGCTATTGTAAATAGTGCTGCTATGAACATTGGGGTGCATGTATCTTTTCTAATTAGTTTTCTCCAGATATATGCCCAGGAATGGGATTGCTGAATCACATGGTAATTATTTTTAGTTTTTCAAGGAACCTCCATACTGTTCTTCATAGTTGCTACACCAATTTACATTCCCACCAACAATGTAGGAAGGTTCCTTTTCCTCCACACCCTCTTTGGCATTTATTATTTGTAGACTTTTTAACGATGGCCATTCTGACCAGTGTGAGGTAATACCTCACTGCAGTTTTGATATGCATTTATCTAATAATTAGTGATATTGAGCATCTTTTTATGTGCCTGTTGGCCAAGCCTTCTTTGGAGAAATGTCTATATAAGTCTTCTGTAGGGCTATGTCTTTTGAGAATCATGCATTCCTTAAACTACCAAACATTTATGCAGTCACTGTCTGCAGAAAATATACCAATGGATAAAACTGTCTTTGACTCTTTTTACAAATATGCTGTTTTCTAGTGGAATTCATTAGAAAAACATTGAAGGATAATGAAACTTAAGAAAATAGAAAAATCAAATAGAGAAGTTAACAGTTTAAAGGAGCCTTTAAAGAGCAACTTAAAACTTTGCAATCTGTAACTCATATTTAGGATTTTCTGCATGGATTTTAATCGATATGCTCATGATACAGATTAAAAAAAACCATGGTGACAATTATTTATTGTGTCCTTATTAGGTATCTGGTACTGAGTTTATGTTTTACTTGCAATGTCTCTTTTAAAGCTTTCAACATTCCAATGTGGTAGGTGTTATTAATCTAATTTTACAGGGAAGAAAACTGGCTTAGAAGGTAAGCAACTTGGACAAGGCCACATAACTACTTTATTTCACCATTTTAAGATGCACATTTTTTTACATTTGAACATCTCTGAAATTGAGATTTGGCTTACAACTGATGACATCTTAAGATCACTAGAGCCAGGTGGCAGTTGGGACACATTTGCTATTGCTTGTGTTCATGTGAATATCTAAAGCACCAGCAACAAAATGTACAAAATGGGTGCCAGTGTCTTTTAAGTCCCAGGAACCAAATGATAGTTGGGTGGAGGAGTGGGTGGGATGGTAAGTCAGATGTGTTTGGGAACATTCCTGAAGCAGCGACTGAAGTAGGCTAGCTTCATACAGTTGCACGTTGGCTTGTGTAACTATCACCAATAGCTTTACTTCTTTTACAGATTCATTTAAGAAATGATGTGTTACTAACACAGAGGACATTATCACATATAAAAACACAGACACTGACAATTCTGAGTTGAAAAGTGATTAAGAATTTGATCTCTGAATTGAAGATGGTTTAGAAAACCTTTAACCAGTTTACCTGGCTGCACAAAGAATGATATAGACCGATAATAAAAATCTACATCTAATTACATCTGAAAGTCCTCTTTCAGTAAGAATAAAGCACAAATTAAGTGATAAGAAAGTACTCATAAGAGCTGAATGGGGAGTATTTTTCCTTTCTTATTGGTATATAAGATAATGGTTCATCTTACAACTGAGGCCATCTTAGATTCAATGGGATATGGAGAATTGCTGAGACGGAATTAGAGTCTGACTGCAGAGTCCAACTCCTAACTAGCATGATTGCCTACCTCATTGAGTCAACAACAGTTTTGGACTTCTTTCAGTGCACAATTCTGCAGTTTAGACCCGAGACCAAATACCCCATGAGAAACCCTGAAACGTGAATTAATTTTTGCTTATCCATACCTTTCTTCTCCTCAACACCTGCATCTGATTTGAGGGTGTGGCTACTACTGTGAAGGGAATCTTTTGAGTCTTCATTTTCATCCAGGACACCAGCAAAGCTGATCTTCCTCTCATATCTGTGCCGGTCCAACTCAGGATCCAAACGAAGTCGGCAGCTCTCCAAGTCCTGAAATGTCAGTGAGGAGCACATGGATGCTGGCATCTCCCCAGCACTGCACTGGTCTTCCGGCAAACCTCCCTCCTTTTTTTTTTTTTTTTTTTTTGCGGTACGCGGGCCTCTCACTGTTGTGGCCTCTCCCGTCGCAGAGCACAGGCTCCGGACGCGCAGGCTCACGGGCCCAGCCGCTCCACTGCATGTGGGATACTCCCGGACCGGGGCACGAACCCGTGTCCCCTGCATCGGCAGGCGGACTCCCAACCACTGTGCCACCAGGGAAGCCCCCTCCCTCCATTTTAAGCTGCACATAACAGCATCTAAACAGCCAAATTTCCCTCTATCTAATGCCAGGTTTGGACTGGGGTCATGAAAATGTCTTCCTTAATCCACAGGTTAAGGATTCAGTCTCACAAGACTGTCCCCACTTCAGACATCAGTTGTAAGGCCAAGTGGTCACCCGTGCTTCTAACCAACTGGTTATAAATTGAAGGTTCCAACAACACCCCTCCTCAGGTTCAATTAATTTGCTATGGGGGGCTCATAGAACTCGAGAAATATTTTGCTTACTAGATCACTGGTTTATCATAAAAGGATATAATCAGCAACAGCTAGATGGAAGAAATGCACAGGCCAAGGTATGGGGTGATGGTGCCAAGCTTCCATGCCCTCTTCAAGGGCAGCACACTCCCCAGTCTTCACGTGTTCACCAACCAGAAGCTCTCCAAACCCTGTTCTTTTGGGTCTTTATGGAGGCTTCATTACATAGGCATGATTGATTAAATCGTTGTCACCTGGAGGTGAGGGGGTGGGACTGAAAGTTTCAATTTTCTAATTATTTTGTTGGTTCATCTGGTGACCAGCTGAACCTTAGGTAATCTAGAGGCATTCTACAAGTCACCTCTTAATATAACAAAAGACACCTTGGTCACCCTCCCGACTTAAGAAATTCCAAGGATTTTAGGAGCACTGTGCCAGAAACAGGGATGGAGACCAAACATATATTATCATAAATCACAATATCACACAACAAAAGTAGAAAACAAATACCAAGGTGATGTTGGAGTTAAATCCTTAGGATTAAGTAAAGTTAGCTCTGCAAACTGGTAGGGAAACCAGTTTGGTTTCCTCTTAAGAAACCTCAGGGGTAATGGCCAGAGGTTTAAAACAGGATCATGCGTTGGAGGAATCTCTCACTCTCTCTGAGGAGACTTCATGATCCCAAAACTGAAAATAAGCCTTGGGGAGTTTAAATATTTAGTAGGAGTTTGGCCTGTGAGGCCCCAGTGTAGACATTTGACCTGTTCTGTAAATGGAGACTCGCTCACGCTGAAGATCATAATTAATCACTAATCTATGAAGCGCTTTCAGACTTGATAAATGAAAAAAATATAAAATGCTAACTTTATTTTTATACAGCATTTTTTCTAATTATGACATAATAATCCCTCAGATTCAAGTAGTTTGAAAAACAAAAACTATTTTGAAAAACCCAGTTTGTACCAAGATTAAAATCTTATGCTTTTAACTATTATTAATAAATGAAACTTTAGACTCTACATATCGTTTCTTCTTTTCCCTTTGAATTAAGAACAGAAGTTATACTTTGGTACTCAGAAAATTATATCACATCTAGAAAAATAAGGAACTACATGGAGTCTATTTAACACTGTCAAAAAGTATTCTAGGAATATAATTGTTTCTCTGAAATTAATCCCTTTTAGGAAAAAAAATAACCTAACTACTTTCCATTTTGGTAGCCAAATTTAATTAGATAAGTTTCTTAGGTGGGACAAAAAGTAATAAAATAACAATTCTGATTATCAAAAGTAGTTCTCTCTTCCAACTTCTTGTATCTACTCGTCAAAATCCTACTTATCTTTCAAAGTTACATTCAAATGTGATCTCATCCAGGAAGGCTCTTCAGATTTTTCCAGTCCCTTCTGTGGCCAACCCTGGCCCTCTGCTCCTTTCTTAAGTGTGTTGTTTACGTGTCGGTTCTCCTGTTACAACATAGTCATCTCTGCATCACCCCCACTCCCACCTCTGCATCCATCACACCACCTTGCTCACAGCCTTACTCTCAAATATTCATCAGTCTACTCTTCATATATGTGAACTGTGCTTTGCTTCTGATTCTTTAACTTTAGGAGCATTTGGAATCCCGCAGTGTATTATTTATAACCTGACTTGTTAAATCCAGTTGATACAGTTGGTACAGCTTCTAGCACAATCTTGTACAAAAGCATCCAATATGTTGTTTTCCCTAATGAGTGAATATAGATGTACAGAGACTTCCTTACTGCCTTTTACTTTATTATTATGGACTCGTCTTGGCGTTGGATGGGAATTAATTTAATTCCATGTTGCTTGGTCATCAGTTATTGGTTTTACTAATTCAACAGGAGAACATTCTAACAGACCAGCAGTTTTATAGACAAAATTCTCTAAAAAATATTTCTTTGTTTTCAAGTTTGGAAGTTAACAATCAGAGTAAAATTGATTGCTATGCTTTTTATGATAAATATTGTAAAAAGGCTTTTTTTTAGATATTATTTGTATGGTTCACAAAAAGAGTGAATAAAAATGCTACCAGAAGTTGTTTTTTTGGGGAGGAAAGCACATTAAGTTGCATCCAGGGATCTATCTGGGAAGCAATTTGTTAAGTTGGTAAAAATATGGTTTTAGCAACATTTTAAACCCTTTTGATATCATTTTTCCTTTTCTCTTACTGTCATTCCCCACCAAACCAGTGAGTGGTCTCCTGCGATTTCCTGACCCTATCAAATTAACCTTTAGTTACTGTATTTTAGGCTCTTTTGCTTTCTCTTCCACACTTTGGATATAACTAGGACTTTTTTTTTTTTTTTTTTGCAGTACGGGGGCCTCTCACTGTTGTGGCCTCTCCCGTTGTGGAGCACAGGCTCCGGACGCGCAGGCTCAGCGGCCATGGCTCACGGGCCCAGCCGCTCCGCGGCACGTGAGATCTTCCCGGACCGGGGCACGAACCCGTGTCCCCTGCATCGGCAGGCGGACTCTCAACCACTGCGCCACCAGGGAAGCCCATAACTAGGACTTTTTCAAGCAAACAAATATTTCACAGGGAAATCTCTTTTATCTTGGAAATGGCCTTATGACATTTCTATCAGAAAGACTTTTTCTTGGTAGAAAGTTTATGTTCCCTATCTTCTCCCATCCTCAAATCTCAGATCCCAGGATATTTATAGCTTCTAATGTGATTTTTCTGGCTTATACTTTTATTATTCTGTACATTAGGGTAGCTATTTATTTTTACTGCTGTTAAAAATGTTACTGAATAAAACATCCCAAAGATCTATAAATACTCTTACAGCAAGTGCTTTGTTAAAACTTTAGAATATTTCATTTTGATGGTATTTATGCTTAGCCTCTTAGATTCACCATTTAGTACAATTTCTTAAAAAAATATTTCAAGCATTTATAGTTTCTGTGTTGGTAAAAGTTTTATGATACTGTTTTTTCTACAATAGTTAAAAAAATGTGATTTGAGTTTTCTTTATCATCAACTGTAGTTAGATAGGTTAAACATGAGAAAGCATCTTTCCCATTTATTTTATAAAGGTCACATCCCAGTACAATATATGAACGTATACTTGACAATGAAAATCCTAGCTTAATGAATAAAAGATCTGTGAGACCTAGTTAAAGGCAATGAAAAATTTCCTCTTATTAACTGAATGACTACAGCCTCTGTTTTAGTTTAATTTCTTGGCATTTTCTCCTAGATAGCCAGTTGATTATATAGTCATTTTTAAAAGATTTGATTAATTTTCTTAAAAAATGAAATGTGTTACAATAATAAGGAATATTTAAACTATAGCTTTATAGTGATGAAAGAAAGAACAAAAATAAGTGACTCAAATTTCAAGATTCTTATGTTTTAAAATCATAATAGGTCAAAATGGTGACCGTTAAAAATCTGTAAATTTAAAAGTAGATGTGTTTCTGTGCTTTTATGAAGACTTTGATACAATTAGAATGTTGATAGAATAACACCAACAGAGGCCTACAGATCAGACTTGACTTTAAACTAAACACGTGTTAAGTGGCAGCCTTGATTTGATTTTATAGAACAGTCTCAATATAATAGTGAAGGTGACAATTCAGAAAAATCAATGTTCAGGATAACATGAAATTAAGTAAGGGCAGTAAGAAGAACTCTCTTTTTCAGTATTTAAAGGGTGCAGTTTCACAGGCCACATGTCGGTATGTTTCTCTTGAAAACATATTTTACCTATAAATATTTCCATTTTATGTTTTAGACTGTGAGGAAACAGGCTGTCCAGACATTGGAAAATCAGAGTTAGAGGCACTGCTCAGGAATACCAGAGCACTGACTTTTTTGTCCCGTTCCCTCCCCTACCTGCCCTCTGGAACTAGGTTATGGCCTTGTTCATGCTGAGTTTGGTCAAAAAAGCAGGAGAGCTGGTGGATTGTAAAATCCACCTAAATGGAACCACACAGATTGTTAGTGTACCAACTGTTCTGGTTGAATAGTGTAAATCTGTGTAAAGGGGGAAAGAAGAGAATTTGGTTCCTCAGCTCTAGTTGGATAATGCCTATGACAAAAGAACCACCGGAAACTTGGTGCCTGTTAGGGAACAAAGGGCCAAGGAAAATGGGCTCTGAGGTGTGCCTCTGTCCCAAATGCTCTGTGATGACTCCTGGCTCTTGTTAGAATTTGTATCCTAAGTTAAATAAATCAGACCCTGATGGTACAGGGGTGTGTGTGTATGTGTGTGTGCCTGTGTGTGTCTGTGTGTTTCCATGCGCGCGTGCGTGTGTGCATGCACACATGTTCTTTCTCTGCCTATCTGTATCCACAAGAAATACTGCAGAAATAAAATATATGTTCAGAGGCATTTACATGCTAAAGACTTGAGTCTTTTCGCCCTTAGTTTAAATGAGAAAATTCATTGGAGGCACATGAATTTATGAGTTGTTAGTATGAAAAAAAAATCTATCAGTGATTCCTGGAAAATGCTGGCCATTAAACTCGTAGTTTGCAGAGTAAAGGAACCTGGAGGTTCTCAGACATTCCTAGGTCAACTGACAGTGATCAATCAAACATCTTACCCAGTGGTACCATCTTTAGTGATTTCAAGGTCAATTTTAGTTCTTTTTTTTTTAATAGATAAAAGAGATTTTCTTTTTATATATGAAAATCCCTTGGTTGAATTTTTAAACTATGTGATACATTTGGTCATTTGGTATTTGAGGAAACTGTGAATACTCAAAGTCTAGCCACATGGTTGGACTCTCCAAGTAGCCTCATTATTAATATGTTTTACGTACCATCAGAGGCTCAGTGCGTGGTCTGGGCAGGCAAGAAAAGGTCTCTCGCAGGAAGGTGGTAATCTCCAGGAGAAGCTGGCATGCTGCCATCTTCAAGGCAAAGGGGCAGCCACATTTAGAGGGGTTCACAGTACCTATGGAATGAAAGAGTTCTTTTACAAGCAAACAAACCAATAAAAAATAGAGAGGCACAGTTTGATGGACATAGCTACACATGTGTAAAATCAAATTGCATATGAGAATGTTACCTATACATGTCCAAAATGAAACTGCAAATGAGGATGTTTCCTATATACGTTCAATTTACCTGGTCCCTTTAGCATAATCTATGCATTACAATACACCTCTCTTTTTCTCCATTTTGCAATTCTATAATGAATGCCTCAGTATTAAAATGTCAATCAATAAGAATTAAATTATTCTCCTCAAGGCATCATAGAGTAACAAAATGCAGCTCCACTAGACTGGAAAGCCTTTTAATTAAAACAGAAACAGAAAGCAGTCCTGCCAGATTTTCATATCGTTATTCAATCAGATTTAGACAAGGTACAGAGCCATGAACTAGATTTGGAACTACAAAAATCCTGTCAGCTCACTTTGTGAAAGACGTCTGTCTTGATGTTCTTAGAGCAGTGAAGTTGTTTCAGCTTTAGCCCAGATGTGTTTCTGTAGCATAAACTAGGATTACTTACTTGGTCACCTCTATTATACTGTTTATACAAGTTAGCCTGTCATATTAAGGAACAGCTACACTAGAATACGCAAATATTCTCCTTTGCTTTGAAGAACACCAGTCTTTGAATAAGTAAAACATTGCATCCACCATAGACCAACAAATGGATTTTGCTCTAAAGGCAGATAATGGCCAAGGTGACACCAGAGACTTTTAAATCCTCAGGCATAGGTCTCAGATACACGACATCACAAATCATGGAGAAATATATTGATTACTTATCAGTGTTCAGAAAAGAAGACCAAAGTCATGCCTCTCATAAAAGAAACAAAATAGTTATCTATTTCCAATGACTCAACTTATCACCAATCATTATATCGTTACATATTAACCTTCCTAAAAATATCTCTAAAATACTTCCTGTGTATTTGGCTTTCTTAATTGAATATAATATATAATTCATGGTTTATATTGATAGTAGGTAGAATTATGGTCTTTCTGAAGATATCTGGCTATTTCTTCTCCATGAAAACCATTATATTTTCTACAGAGGTACTATGTGGCTGGGAACATTGCCTCTTATTAAGAATGAAAACAACAAACTCCTCTAGAATTTCCAGACTGATACTTACTTATACCATAATTATTTTTAAAATGCAAAATAAGCTATGTATTGACTTGAAAGTGGAACTAAAGCAGACATTCCAATCTTATATTCAGTGGAGGCTACATGACTCTAGAAATTGCCTAGATTGCAACTGTTTTTAAAAAATAATTGAACACTAGATATTTAGTATAAACTTCCAGATCTGTCCTTGCAATCCTGAGGATATCATTTAGATTCTTCTGGTCAGTCCTGTAGACGATGAGCTTGGTTTTAGTCCAGGCTCTCTCATAACTGTCATCTGAAATATTGTTATAATGAACGAGTATTGACTTATAAATAACCTCACCAAAAAACCAATATACCATGCATATCATATTGGCCAATGATACTTATGTGGTCTCATGGAGATGTGAGATCATTTTGGCCTATGAAGATACATCCGTCTAAGGTTGCTTTGGCTCTTCTCTGTTCTGAAGGACCCCTAGGAGATCCAGGGCAGTTTGGGGATATCTCCTGGCAGGCTTAAACTAGGTTCTGTGACTTCTGGATAATCTTCAAGTCCTCTTACAAATCAGACCCAATACTATGAGTCATTCTAGGATAGCCTAGACTCTTATGAACTTGAGGGAATCTTTGGGGCCAACTTCCATCATTACACTAAAAGACTAATGTCAGAATTTGGTATTTTGTCAACAGCTAAGTCAAGAAGATTTCTCTGATTTGATATGGGCTGAGGAAGAACAAAATGATGAAAAAATGCAAAAAAAATATTACTGGTATTAAAGTGGAAAAGAAGACAATATGTTTTCTGTTATTATTATATAGTTCTGTCCAATGTTATATTCTAGCCATCCTTTTACATTTCATGCCTATAAGGATGAAGTAGGTTTGGCATCACTTAACTAAGGACAATCCATAAGACATCATCAGGGAGTCTGAACTTGAAACCACTAAGAAAGGTCAAAAGGTAGAGGCTTCAATGTCTTCATCAGATAACAATATTAATTCCAAAACTGTCCTGACATTTGATATTCCATAAAAGGCAGTGGTACACATACACACAAGCTTATATGGTATAGAACACACATATGCACAAAATGGTGCTGAGAAGGAGGTTCAGGAATCTCTTCATCTCTATTCGTCTATGATGGGACTCAATTACACTTTTAATAAATAAGTACAATACATCAAACATTCACAGTTGTAATAATCTGAATCTTAATATTTTAATTTCATGTTAAATATTATAATATACTCTGATTAAATATTTTAGCGATTTGAGAAGCTTTTCACGTTTAATTTTATTCGCTCTACCACTTTTTAACGTTTATTTATTTACTTATTTATTTATTTTAACATCTTTATTGGAGTATAATTGCTTTACAATGGTGTGTTAGTTTCTGCTTTATAACAAAGTGAATCAGCTATACATATACATATATCCCCATATCTCCTCCCTCTTGTGTCTGCCTCCCACCCTCCCTATCCCACACCTCTAGGTGGTCACAAAGCACCGAGCTGATCTCCCTGTGCCATGAGGCTGCTTCCCACTAGCTATCTGTTTAACATTTGGTAGTGTATATATGTCCATGCCACTCTCTCATTTCATACCAGTTTACACTTCCCCCCACCCCGTGACCTCAAGGCCATTCTCTACGTCTGTGTATTTATTCCTATCCTGCCCCAGGTTCTTCAGAATATTTTTTTTTTTTAGATTCCATATATATGTGTTAACATATGGTATTTGTTTTTCTCTTTCTGACTTACTTCACTCTGTATGACAGACTCCAGGTCCATCCACCTCACTACAAATAACTCAATTTCATTTCTTTTTATGGCTGAGTAATATTCCATTGTATATATGTGCCACATCTTCTTTATCCATTCTTCTGTTGATGGACGCTTAGGATGCTTCCATGTCCTGGTTATTGTAAATAGAGCTGCAATGAACACTGTCGTACATGACTCTTTTGGAATTACGGTTTTCTCAGGATATATGCCCCGTAGTGGCATTGCTGGGTCCTATGGTAGTTCTATTTTTAGTTTTTTAAGGAACCTCCATATTGTTCTCTATACTGGTTGTATCAATTTACATTCCCACCAAGAGTGTAAGAGGGTTCCCTTTTCCCCACACCCTCTCCAGCATTTATTGTCCATAGATTTTTTGATGAGGCCATTCTGACTGGTATAAGGTGATACCTCATTGTAGTTTTAGTTTACTTTTCTCTAATGATTAGTGATGTTGAGCATCCTTTCATGTGCTTGCTGGCAATCTGTATATCTTCTTTGGAGAAATGTCTGTTTAGGTCTTCTGCCCATTTTTGGATACAGTTGTTTGTTTTTTGGATATAGAGCTGCATGAGCTGTTTCTAAATTTTGGAGATTAGTCCTTTGTCAGTTGCTTCATTTGCAAATATTTTCTCCCATTATGAGGGTTGTCTTTTTATCTTCTTCATGGTTTCCTTTGCTGTGCAAAAGCTTTTAAGTTTCATGAGGTCCCATTTGTTTATTTTTGTTTTTATTTCCATTTCTCTAGGAGGTGGGTCAAAAAGGATCTTGCTGTGATTTATGTCATAGAGTATTCTGCCTAAATTTTCCTCCAAGAGTTTGATAGTGTCTGGCCTTACATTTAGGTCTTTCATCCATTTTGAGTTTACTTTTGTGTATGGTGTTACGGAGTATTCCAATTTCATTCTTTTAAATGTAGCTGTCCAGTTTTCCCAGCACCACTTATTGAAGAGGCTGTCCTTTCTCCACAGTATGTTCTGGCCTCCCTTGTCATAAATTAGATGACACTATGCGTGGGTTTATCTCTAGGCATTCTATCCTGTACCATTGATCTATATTTCTGTTTTTGTGACAGTACCATACTGTCTTGATTACTGTAGCTTTGTGGTATAGTTTGAAGTCGGGGAGCCTGATTCTTCTAACTCCGTTTTTCTTTCTCAAGGTTGCTTTGGCTATTCGGGGTCTTTCGTGTTTCCATACGAACTGTAAAATTTTTTGTTCTAACTCTGTGAAGAATGCCATTGGTAGTTGGACAGGGATTGCCTTGAATCTGTAGATTGCTTTGGGTAGTATAATCATTTTCAAAATGTTGATTCTTCCAATCCAAGAACATGGTGTATCTCTCCATCTGTTGGTATCATCTTTAATTTCTTTCATCAGTGTCTTATAGTTCTCTGCATACAGGTCTTTGGTCTCCTTAGGTAGGTTTATTCTTAGATATTTTATTCTATTAGTTTCAGTGGTAAATGGGAGTGTTTCCTTCATATCTCTTTCAGATTTTTCATCATTAGTGTACAGGAATGCAAAACATTTCTGTGCATTAATTTTGTTTGCTGCTAGTTTACCAAATTCCTTGATTAGTTCTAGAAGTTTTCTGTTGGCATCTTTAGGATTCTCTATGTATAGTATCATGTCATCTGCAAACAGTGACAGCTTTACTTCTTCTTTTCTGATTTGGATTCCTTTTATTTCTTCTTCTTCTCTGATTGCTGTGGCTAAAACTTCCAAAATGATGTTGAATAATAGTGGTGAGAGTGGACAACCTTGTCTTGTTCCTGATCTTACAGGAAATTGTTTCAGTTTTTCACCATTGAGAATGATGTTGACAGTGGGTTTGTTATTTATGGCCTTTATTATATTGAGTTAAGTTTCCTCTATGCCTACTTTCTGGAGGGTTTTTATCATAAATGGGTGTTGAATTTTGTTGAAAGCTTTTTCTGCATCTATTGAGATGATCATCTGGTTTTTCTCCTTCAAGTTGTTAATATGGTTTATCACACTAATTGATTTGAGTATATTGAAGAATCCTTGCATTCCTGAGATAAACCCCACTTGATCATGGTGTATTATCATTTTAATGTGCTTTTGGATTCTGTTTGCTAGTATTTTGTTGAGGATTTTTGCATCTATGTTCATTAGAGATATTGGTCTGTAGTTTTATTTCTTTGTGACATCTTTGTCTGGTTTTGGTATCAGGGTGATGGTGGCCTCATTGAATGAGTTTGGGAGTGTTTCTCCCTTTGCTATATTTTGGAAGAGTTTGAGAAGAATAGGTGTTATCTCTTCTCTAAATGTTTGACAGAATTCACCTGACAAGCCATCTGATCCTGGGCTTTTGTTTCTTGGAAGATTTTTAATCATAGTCTCAATTTCAGTGCTTGTGATTGGTCTGTTTTTATTTTCTATTTCTTCCTGGTTCAACCTCAGAAGGTTGTGCTTTCCTAAGAATTTGTCCATTTCTTCCAGGTTGTCCATTTTATTGGCATATCGTTGCTTGTAGTAATCTCTCAAGATCCTTTGTATTTCTGCAGTGTCAGTTGTTACTTCTCCTTTTTCATTTCTAATTCTGTATGAATTTGAGTCTTCTCCCTTTTTTCTTGATGAATCTGGCTAATGGTTTATCAATTTTGTTTATCTTCTCCAAGAACCAGCTTTTAGTTTTATTGATATTTGCTATCATTTCCTTCATTTATTTCTGATCTGATCTTTATGATTTCTTTCCTTCTAACTTTGGGGTTTTTTTGCTCTTCTTTCTCTAATTGCTTAAGTGTAAGGTTAGGTTGTTTATTTGAGACGTTTTCTGTTTCTTGAAGTAGGACTGTATTACTATAAACCTCCCTCTTAGAACTGCTTTTGCTGCGTCCCATAGGCTTTGGGTCATCGTGTTTTCATTGTCATTTGCTTCTACGTATTTTTTGATTTCCTCTTTGATTTCTTCAGTGATCTCTTCGTTATTAAGTAGTGTATTGTTTAGCCTCCATGTGTTTGTATTTATTACAGATTTTTTCCTGTAATTGACATCTAGTCTCACAGTGTTGTGGTTGGAAAAGATATGTGATACGATTTCAGTTTTCTTATATTTACCAAGGCTTGCTTTGTGATCCAAGATATGATCTATCCTGGAGAATGTTCCATAAGTACTTGAGAAGAAAGTGTATTCTGTTGTTTTTGGATGGAATGTCCTATAAATATCAATTAAGTCCATCTTGTTTAATGTATCATTTAAAGCTTGTTTTTCCTTACTTATTTTCATTTTGGATGATCCGTCCATTGGTGAAAATGGGGTGTTCAAGTCCCCTAATATGATTATGTTACTGTCAGTTTCCCCTTTTGATGGCTGTTAGCATTTGCCTTATGTATTGAGGTGCTCATATTTTGGGTGCATAAGTATTTACAATTGTAATATCTTCTTCTTGGATTGATCCCTTGATCATTATGTAGTGTCCTCCTTTGTCTTTTGTAATAGTGTTTATTTTAAAGTCTATTTTGTCTCATATGAGAATTGCTCCTCCAGCTTTCTTTTGATTTCCAGTTGCATGGAATACCTTTTTCCATCCCCTCACTTTCAGTCTGTACGTGTTTCTAGGTCTGAAGTGGGTCTCTTGTAGACAGCATATATACAGGTCTTGTTTTTGTATCCATTCAACCAGTCTGAATCTTTTGGTTGGAGAATTTAATCCATTCACATTTAAGGTAGTTATCAATATGTATGTTCCTATTACAATTTTCTTAATTATTTTGCATTTCTTATTGTAGGTCTTTTCCTTCTCTTGTGTTTCCAGCCTAGAAAAGTTCCTTTAGCATTTGTTGTAAAGCTGGTTTGGTGGTGCTACATTCTCTCAGCTTTTCTTGTCTGTAAAGGTTTTAATTTCTCTGTCGTAACTGAATGAGATCCTTGCTGGGTAGAGTAATCTTGGCTGTAGGTTTTTTCCTTTCATCACATTAAATATGTCCTGCCACTCCCTTCTGGCTTGCAGAGTTTCTGCTGAAAGATCAGCTGTTAACCTTATGGGGATTCCCTTGTATGTATTTTGTTGTTTTTCCCTTGCTGCTTTTAATGTTTTCTTTGTATTTAATTTTTGATAGTTTGATTAATATGTGTCTTGGCATGTTTCCCCTTGGATTTATCCTGTATGGGACTCTCTGCACTTCCTGGACTTGAGTGACTATTTTCTTTCCCATATTGTGGAAGTTTTCAACTATAATTTCTTCAAATATTTTCTCAGTCCCTTTCTGTTTCTCTTCTTCTGCGACCTCTATAATTCGAATGTTGTTGCATTTAATGTTGTCCCAGAGGTCTCTGAGACTCTCCTCAATTCTTTTCATTCTTTTATCTTTATTCTGCTCTGCAGTAGTTATTTCCACTATTTTATCTTCCAGTTCACTTATCCATTCTTCTGCTTCAGTTATTCTGCTATTGATTCCTTCTAGAGAATTTTTAATTCATTTATTGTGTTGTTCATCATTGTTTGTTTGCTCTTTAGCTCTTCTAGTTCCTTGTTAAACGTTTCTTGTATTTTCTCCATTCTATTTCCAAGATTCTGGATCATCTTTACTATCATTACTCTGAATTCTTTTTCAGGTAGACTATTTCCTCTTCTTTTTTTTGGTCTGGTGGGTTTTTACCTTGCTCCTTCATCTGCTGTGTGTTTCTCTGTCTTCTCATTTTGCCTAACTTACTGTGTTTGGGGTCTCCTTTTCACAGGCTGCAGGTTCATATTTCCCGTTATTTTTGGTGTCTGCCCCCATTGCCTAAGGTTGCTTCACTGTGTTGTGTAGGCTTCCTGGTGGAGGGGCTAGGTCCTCTGTTTTGTTGGATGAGGCTGCATCTTGTCTTTCTGGTGGGCAGGTCTGTGTCCAGTGGTTTGTTTTGGGGTGTCTGAGACCTTATTATGATTTAAGGCAGACTCTCTGCTAATGGGTGGGGTTGTGTTCCTGTCTTGCTAGTTGTTTGGCATATGGGGTCCAGCACCATAGCTTGCTGGTTGTTGAGTGGAGTTGGGTCTTCGCATTTAGATGGAGATCTCTGGGAGAACTTTCACTGTTTGATATTATGTGGAGCCGGAAGGTCTCTTGTGGACCAATGTCCTGAACTTTATTCAGGTATTTCAGAGTTGCAGCGTACATCAAGTTGATTGTGGAGATTTAATTCACTGCTCCTGAGGCTGCACAGAGAAATTTCCCTTTCTCTTCTTTGTTCACACAGCTCCTGGGGTTCAGCTTTGGATTTGACCCTGCCTCTGCATGTAGCTCGCCTGAGGGCAACTGTTCTTCGCTCAGACAGGACGGGGTTAATGTACCAGCTGATTATGGGGCTCTGGCTCACTCAGGCAAGGGGGAGGGAGGGGTATGGAATGCAGGGTGAGCCTGCAGTGGCAGAGGCTGATATGACGTTGCAACAGCCTGAGGCACACTGTATGTTCTCCCAGGGAAGTTGTCCCTGTATCACAGGACCCTGGCAGTGGTGGGCTGTACAGGCTCCCAGGAGGGGAGATGTGGATAGTGACCTATGCTTGCACACAGGCTTCTTGGTGGCTGCAGCAGCAGCGTTAGTGTTTCATGCCTGTCTCTGGGGTCCGCGCTGATAGCCATGGCTCATGCCTGTCTCTGGAGCTCATTTAGGCGGTGCTCTGAATCCCCTCTCCTCGCACACCCCAAAACAATGGTGTCTTGTTTCTTAGGCAGTTCCAGACTTTTTCCCAGACTCCCTCCCGGCTAGCCGTGGCGCACTAGCCCCCTTCAGGCTGTGTTCACACAGCCAACCCCAGTCCTCTCCCTCGGATCTGGCCTCCAAAACCCAAGCCTCAGCTCCCAGCTCCCACCCGTACCAGCGGGTGAGCAGACAAACCTCTCAGGCTGGTGAGTGCTGGTCGGCACTGATCCTCTGTGGAGGAATCTCTCTGCTTTGCCCTCTGCACCCCTATTGCTGTGCTCTCCTCTGTGGGTCTGAAGCTTTCCCCCCCCGCCCACCCCTACCTCCACCAGTGAAGGGGCTTCCTAGTGTGTGGAAACTTTTCCTCCTTCACAGATCCCTCCCAGAGGGGCAGGTCCCATCCCTATTCTTTTGTCTCTCTTTTTTCTTTTTTTTTCTGCCCTACCCAGGTATGTGGAGAGTTTCTTGCCTTTTGGGAGGTATGAGGTCTTCTGCCAGCGTTCAGTAGGTGTTCTATAGGAGTTGCTCCACATGTAGATGTATTTCTGATGTATTTGTGGGGAGGAAGGTGATCTCTACGTCTTACTCCTCCGCCATCTTGAAGGTCTCCCTCAGGTCTAACCCTTTTTTAAAACTCCAAGAGCAGTAATAAAATACAAACCCTGACCAGCCCTCTTCTGGGGCAGCACAACTATGTTTTCTCAAGTAGGCCTAAAACTGATCTTCGTATTTACAATATTAAGAGTCAGAGACTTCAAAGCAGTGAGTTTTCCATATTGCCAACTCTTTGCCCCTGTCTACAGTCTTCTCCTTCTGGTTCCTGCTCTCTCTTTGTGTGGCTTTACACACATGCTCACATCCATGCAGAGGGAATAGGGGAGAAGGTGCAGTGGGAGACATGGGAAGGTGGTAAGAATGTGAAAGAGGAAAGAGAAATATTACGTGCTCCTAAAGCAGAGGTTCTTACAAGCAGGGGTTCTTGTAGTAAAGGGAGTCTCCTTACTGTCATCTAAAAAGTCTTCCTCATCATCCTCCTTTCTCAGTCTCCTCTTGGTCTCCTCATCATAAATGAGACCCAGCAGGTTGGCTGGGCTCTCACTTTCCCCATGGCACAGCTCATTCAACCGGACGCCAATTGCCTACCATGAAGAGAAGAAGAATGAAACAGCATGAGATACGTCAGACTGTAAAATAGGCTCTCACATTACAGAGGTCACCAGCAACCAATCAATGAGAATGATTTTCAGCATAAGCCTCCTCTGTCTGCCACAGTGTTGTTACCACCATGTTTCATTTCCCAGTGTGGGAACCCAGAGAGGGAAGGCACTGATGCTATCTCTAAGGTCACTGTGTCTAAAGACTTTCAGGAAATGGAATGGCATTTTTTATTCTCATACAAAACATTTTCTGAAAATATTTCTATTTCCTCAAAGGTCATCTATTTTATAGGTTTCACATAAGGGAGTATGCGGTTGATTTTGTTGTTGTTGTTTGTCAGGTTTTTTTGTTTGTTTTGTTTTGCAATTGTTTCTAATGAAGGATTTTGCTGCAGTAAAAAATAAGAAGTCACAGTTCTTCAGACTGTTTCTGATTATGCTATTTTATGAGAAAGGCACTATCATGCTAATGAGCTTGGAGATTGGCATGAATTCTGGAACTGCAATTTTATTTGTATCTGTCATCATATATGCAATCAATGACTTCCTTATAGACTTTGTTCCCCCGCTCCATGATACACTATGAATGAGAAAGAAATATTATTCTTTTGATAGTGTACCCAACATCAACATTAGAAATATGATTTTTAGTAAGTCAGCACATGGGCAATACTGGCTCTTACAAGGTATTCATAAAACCAGTACTTACTATCTGTTCTTCTGAATCATCATGTAGTATTGTCTGATTTACCAAAAGGAATTTTCCAAATGAAAAGACAAAATATGCTACCTCTATCTAATTCCTTTTACATTCCAATGACAAATTGTATGCAACAAAAGAGGAGATGCATGCTTAAGAAAGAGAGTCAAAAAGCTAAAATGAACACTGAACATAGAATTTGACAGTTTGGTTACTCTGTGCATTAATATGAACAAAATTCCAGCTACTTTTCTTTTTTCTTCCTATATTATCCTTTTCAAATATTTAGAAAAGTTACTACATTCTGGGCATGCAAGAGATTAGATTCACTACTGGAAACTGACAAAGATATGTCCAGAACACTAAATAAAAACACAAGTTGTTTGAACGTCTTGGCTATCTGAAAACAAAGGGGTCTGCTTAAACTCCGGAATTAAGTGGGGAGTAACAAAAACCACAAAAAAGGAGAAAGAAAGCAGTGTAGAAAAATATCACAGCATCCTAAAATTTTAGCTGCTAACCTGAGAAGTTTTAAGCAAACAAAACAAAACATAAAAGCAAAAACCACCACCTCAACAAAAAGCCTTGTCCTGATGCTACTCTTTTGGAAATCCTCTCTAAGGAAGGAGATGTGGAATTATGAGTCTGGAGTGGAGCCAGCAGATTTAATAGTGAGATTCACAGGGGAAAAAAAAATCTACATCGATCCTCCCAGGATGCTGAAACCAAGCAATTTAAGTTAAACCCACAGTTCATAAAGCTTAAAAGGTTGCTCAAAAAACGAACTTGTCTGGGATAATACTAAATACCTAAATAAAAATTTAGAGCTCTCTGTCTCTTCTAAGACCAGAAAAGTGCCTTGGGAACATGTTTATTCCTTTTTCATTCATCAAATATTTATTAGGTGAGGTAATTTGTTACGTATTAAGTAAAAATAAAGTTGAATAAATTGTTATAGTACATCAGTATCTTTGTTTAATGTGCCCTAGTAGATTATAAACCTTCATAAAGAAGGATCATTGTTTGGCACTTAGGAAAGTTAGGTTGAAAGACTTGCTCTAGGTTGCTCAGCAACCTTGAACTCGGAGTCAAATAGGGTATCTGACTCTATGTCTTGCTCTTTACTTCATGAAGCTTACAGTCTATTGGGGTGGTAATAACATACCAAAAAAGCAGTCGTGTAAAAGACTGAAAGCACTTTATTTATTGGAATATGGAGAAATCGGATTCATCTCAGAGGATCACACAAAGTTTCATTCCTGTAGATTCTGAAGAATTGCTGTGTAGGCTAATGGGGAAGGGGAAAAGTGGATATTCCGGATGGAGAGTTTCAAAAGATCCATATTCAGGGAAATGCACTGACATGTTCAGAGACTGACAAATAAGCCAATTGGTTGAAGCACAATTCTGTGAGAGGAAATAATGTGCCTGAGGGCTTGGAAAGGTAGATTGTGACTAGATCCTACAGTTCATGAAGCTGGACTTCATTTTGCATTCTGAAGAAGGATGAAAGGTACTTTCTGAGTGGGGGAGAACCTTATCACTCATTCGAGGAACACTGTGACAGCTGCCTAACAATGCACAGAAAAATCATGTACCCTGCTTGCAAGAATTAATATAATAACATTATTATTGAACACCTCTTAGGTGCACAGCATTGAGATAAATGTTCTTTAGATACATTAGCTCATTTGCCTTGATCATCCATAATCTTGGTGTGATTTGAACAAAGGTTGTGGCGAGAGCAGCAATGCCAGGCTAAGCAATTTGGGTTTTATCCCAAGGGAAAAGGAGGGCCACTGAAGCACTATAATGTGATTTGCATTTTAGCCTAATCACTCTGACAGCAGTTTGAAGAATGAATTGGAGGGAGCAAGTCTGGAGGCTGGAAGATAAGTACGAATGTTCTGCTTTTAGATGAGCTACGCCAAAGGGAGATGATTTTACTGGCAGTGTGTAGGATGGGTCAGATGAGGGGAGATTGTGGGAGGAGACTAAATAGGAAAATACTTTCGTCATATAGATGAGAAGTAATGAAGTTCTGACCTAAAAGGGCATCAGTGACATGGAAGAGGTGGAATCAATAAGAAAAGAAGGTTTGGAATATGTTCAAGGCTGTCATCTTAGATGATGGTGGTACTATCAATAAGAATAGAAAATTCAAGAAGGGTTGCAGATGGGGGTGTGTTTAAATGGAGAGAAGGGTTTTATTTTGGTCAGACTGAGTTTCAGGACATTGAGTGAATGCCTCCGAAGTACAGCTGGCGATGCCGGTCGCGGATGCAAAGAGTGCTATGGATAGAGAAGTGTGTGCCCCTGGCATACAGCTAACAGTTGAAAATACAGGAATAAATGTAATCCTGGTGCAGAATATACAGGAAGAAATTATAAGAGATGCTGAGAATGTTTACATTTATAGGAAGGAAAGAGGCAGAGGACCAGGAAAAGAGACAGAAGAGATAATAATGTCTAACTTTGTCGATTTACTGGGAAGATTAAATGAATTACATTTATTTTCCCCTGATATGTTCTGTTCAGTGCCTGGTACATAACGGATACTCAATAAACTGTCTCCCAAACAAATGAAGAAACATAAACACAAAACTTCTATCACTTCACTCAGCCTAATTTTTATAGAAGAAAATCAAAAGCTCACGTCTCCCCATTGGTAGAAGAGCTTGGCAGCGTTCCACTGCAGCTTCTGGTTCCGCTTGTTGCCCACAATGGGAGACCGTCCCCTGGAAAGGCCTTTCTTGGTGATATTCACATGATGCCCTTTCATCCACTCTGGCCAGTTGCCACGGTTGCAGCGGTAAACAAAACGGGCACATTCCAGGAACAGCGCTGCTCTGGCTACTACAGGCGCTTCCTGAGTAGGGTTGTTAAGGAAAGAGTAATGTAGGATTAACAAACAATGAAGTTGAACTTAAATTGAAATACTATGTACTCTTAGTTTATTTTCGCCTCCGTATTTTGACTTAGTTTAGCCATATTTCCCAGGGTAGTGTTAGCATGGTTACAATAGTAGTGGGAAATCTGGGAAATGAATCCATGAAGGCAAATTTGGGTATTGAAAAATTAGACATTTTAAGTAGGTTTCTGAGTTTAGTTTTCTCCTTTTGGAGAATATCCAGTAATTTCATGACTCTTTGCATATTTCAGAGACAGCTGGGATTTAAGTGTGAAATAATTTTTAATCAGAAGGTTTTAAATACGATGCTTTTTTTAAACCTAAAATTAACATGATGCAAACACATATTCAATTTCTAGAACTAGTCGTATGTTAACCAAGGGTGTCAGTAGGGATTTTGTTATGTAGGACCATCCACAAGCTCCAAGCAAGTGCAACTGCTCCCTCGTTTTGGCTAGTAAGAAAAGGAAGAGCTTACTACATTAGGCTGAGTTGTGAGAGAAAACAGAGAATAAAATGGGGCCTGAAATGGAAAACAGACAAACAAACAAATAAATAAATAAATTAGACTGAGTTAGTCTCTTTCCCCAGTTTTTCATAAACAGACCAAATTCTGCTCAAATAGGCATGGTTTCAATTGAAAATGTTTGAAAAAGAGGAAACTGCTTAATTGATAAATGAAAAATAGAGCATTTGTTCAGGAAAATAAAAATATGGCTCCATCTTGTCAAGACGTGCTTGAAAAAATAAAAGAAACAGCTTTTAGTTGATACCCAGAAACTGGTAAGAGTGAGATATCTACCGAATTCTTTATAAGCCAAAAAACAAAAAATGATAATAATAAGGGAAGGCGTGTGAAGTTTCCCATAGGTCAACAGGTCACAAAAAGTACATACGTCAAAAATTCATTCGTGCCAGTTAAAAAAATATACATCACAATATTAGCTATCACCTCAGTTACCTAATAACCATAGGTTGCTTAGTAAGCACATGTTTTCAAATGGAAACCGTTTTCATCATTCAAGCAATAGCATTCTTAACAATCCATCGATCCATAATGTTAAAATAGGGGCTAATATACAGAGAATATCCATATGTGCCAATAAGTTTTTATAAATTGTAATTATCATAACAACCCTGTGAAACAATATCTTCATTTTAATATTTTTTTAAAATGAGATATAATTTTTCCACTATTATATAGCTGGGAAGAAATCGACACAGGATTCAATCTCAGGTCTCTCTCATGCCCAGATCTGTACTAGTTCCTCTTTGGTATCTACATTGTCTTAATTTATACTCATATAAGCCTTGGGAAAAGATGATTTCTAGAATGCATGTAGAAAGTCACTGTTTACAAATGGGACAATTGGGACTTCCCTGGCGGTCCAGTAGTTAAGGCTCCGTGCTCCCAATGTAGTGGGTGCAGGTTCGATCCCTGGTTGCAAACTAAGATCCCACAGGCCGTGCGGCACAGCCAAAAAATTAAAAAAAACAAAAGAGACAATAATGTCATATAATGTTATTTACTAAAACACAAATGTATAATCACATCATTTTCCCATTTAAAATATATTATAGGTTCAATCTACCTCAGTCATCAATGAATAAAGATAACTGACATTCGTTATTTGGTTCACCTCTCTCTCTATCCCCATCTCAAGTGCTCTGTGGTCCAATTATGTCAAACTGGTTAGCCTCCCAGATATGACATCTCATACGTTTCCATGTGTTGTTTCCATGACTTGCAGAGCCTTTAAGCCCCTTTTCCATCTGGCAAATTCCCACTTCAAGCTTCAGTTTAGTTACCTCCTCCAAGAAGCCTTCCTTAATCCCTTCGTTCTTCAGGCAGAGTTGGCTACTTCATACTGTGGAGTACCACACTATCTCAAATACCCTGGATGATTCAAGTAAGTTAGCCCATTAAGCATTTTCTCATTGTCTAAAACTTAAATGAAACCATCAAGAATTCTAATAACAAATTTATTTATGTTGGGACTTAATTTTACAAAGCATATGTTGTATTGCCATGACAAAGTTAATCTATGTGAAAAAGCAAAATACAAGATAAACACAATGGTGAGACTCTATCATTAATAAAAGATGGACACTGATGATGAGAAACTATCATCAACTGCGTCGGTGCCAAGACTTGGCAGCAGGTCACAGGGATAGAAAGACTTCAGATTGCAAAGGGTCAGATGACTTTCTGTATCAAACCTATCATTACTGTGGTGCCATAATATACCGACTAAATATCTATACTCTCTTCTTGTATTAAATATTCATTTTACTAAACATCTCAGATATGCTAATCTGCATCTGGAAAAGGCTGGAACATCTATCTCTAAAAACGAATGCCAGTCTGGAGGGCAAGGCGAGTGATGCAAATTTATTTTTAGCCTGTCACATTTTGACACATTTCCAATAAAAAACAATGGGATTCATTGCTTTATGATGGGAAGACAGAAACAACACTGCTGGAATAGCATTATGTTATGAACCCTGGCTCCTTCATGATGAACAAGGGTAGAACTTAACCTAACTCAAATGTATGGGACAGAGGTGGGTGTTTTTTTTTTCTTTTAATTGCTCTTAACTATTAGATGGCACTGAGAGGACTAACGGAAGATGAATAAAAAACCCAAATTGTGCTGTGTAAGGTTTCCTATGTCGATTGGCTTGCCTTCTTTAGAAAATATGTTTTTATTTGGTTAGGAAGCTCAAGGCATTTTGAATGAAAAGAAATTTTAATCCTCTGCTCTGAAAAGCTTCTTATGATAAAACCCAGACATCATCAGTTATCGGCCCTAAGAAATCCTAATCTAAGTTGGGAAACAGAATTGAGATCATTATCAAAATAATTCCCATTAATTAACCATACAGCACAACATTTAAGGGAGGGTTGGTTATTATCTGATAAATTTGATCCATGTAAATTGGATCAAACCCAGTAACTTTTGGAAATGTCACTGTTCGAATTAAGGGATGATGACATAGCGTGACTTAAATATTGCCTTCTTATTATAAGCCTCATAAACCTGGTAGGTGCAAGCACACTTGGGATGGCACTGAGTACTACCAATTTCTGGGATATTGTAGTGTGTATGTTACTGTACAGAAAACAGAGGATACTGCTGCGGTACAAAGCTAAGTACTCAACTATGAATCCTAGTAGAAGATACTTAGCAACAAGTATCAACTTCACAGTGTGTGTGGAAGAGTATTCAAGGCAGTCTAGTGTGGGTGTGGCTATGGGGAATTATTTTCCTTATAAGTTCCTTTCAAAGTGTAAGTTAGAAAGTATTGATTTTAGGAGCAGGGTTATAGAATACCTTAGACAAAGGATTCTTCCTGGACTTAAAGGAAATTCAATTTTCCCTCTTTTGATGGAGCTTACCTCTTATGGCTCAGTGCAATCTGAAGAAGCAGTGAAAAATGGAGGCGTGACAGAATGGATAGGGATGAATTCACATCACAGAGAAAGACAGCACAAATGGAGAAAAATGAATCAGAAGGATGCTTCTGATTGAATGAATCAGAAGGATGCATGGATGAAAAGAACCACAGAGTATCAGAGGCATAGTTAAAAGTGAACATCTAAACAAAATTTGATACCATTGGTATACCAATTTTGCTGGTGGTCCTAAATGAAAAGTAGGCATATTTAAATTCTTTTTTATTAATATGTCTGCCAGATCACCTTTTTATGTTCCATAACACCACAGAGTGGCTTCAATTCCATTATGTCATAACTTCATAGTTCCCAGACAAGCAAGAATCAATTTTAACTAGGAAGATAAAATGTTAGGTTGAACCTTATGGAATTTCTAAGTTTGAAGGTCAAAAATAGTAGAATATCATCAATTTCATATGGTTCAGTTTTATATAAGGTGTTCTCTGCAATGGGTACAGAGCTGTCTAGTTAAAATTAGAAAATGTCATGCATTATGCAGCATGGATTTCTCTAACATTCTACAGATAGAAAACTTCAAGCATCAAGCTAATTTTCCTTGACTTCCTTTGGCATTTTCCTGCGTTTTATAAGATCGTTATGTATATTGAATGTTTCCTTTATGAAAGTAAAGAAGAGAACTAGAATACTAATTCAAACAGCTGTGCTTTATTTTGCCTGGGGACCTAGAAAATATTGTTACCAAGATATGATGGTTAATTGAAGGTTATAACTGCAATACATTCCTTTCCCTGAAGGACTGTATCTAAACTTATTATGTGAGAAGAAACACTGACTGATCCTGAAAACTCGTAACACAGGACAGGAACTAACTGGTTTTAAAAAGTGAATATTTTATGGTGGTCCCTGGGGAATTACATACTATTTGTATTGCCTTACAATAAAATATAAAGCTCTTGCTGGTGCAAGATACCTATTTATTTAAAAACACTGGGAATAAGCAGTTATTGTGGTTCTTCGTGTACACTGGAACCTCATTTGCTAGAGGGCATGTGCTTGTGACTCAGTATTTATTACTTAGCTTGTACTGAATTCTCTGCCTGACTGAGATCATTAAGCAATTGACAGGCTGTCTCTGTCCCTGCCCCTTTCTGCAGTAGCTGAGGGCAACAAAAATGATTCAGATGTCAGGCTAGAGGCAGGCATTATTGTTTAGTACACAGTCTGGTGGGGTAGTCATTTTAACACTTACTCAGATCATGCTAATATCTTGGGTAAGTGTTTTAAAAACCAAATGAGGACTCCTGTTTCTGACAATATGATAGATTAGGTGTGAAGACAAATATCTTTTGGTTTAGACACCTAAAAATGCTAGATAAAATACCCCAATTTTTTTCACTTTGTTTTTGCTTTTGTTTCTAACATGAGATGATAGACCACTGGAGAGAAGAAAGTACAATTCTGGGGTGAAGGTAGGGAGAAAGGTGTGAACTAGTGTAGGAATATATGTCCCAAGGGTTTCTACTGACTATGGCAAGACCAGAGTATGGGTTTTCAATGGGCCACAAATTAAATGTTTGGGTCCAAAGTGGAGTGTGAGATCAGGCCATACACTCCTATATAAAGCCAATAACCCATGTGTGTGTCACTTTTACTGCATGAAAAATAAAATGATCTACCCCACAGAAATAAGCCTGCATGACTAGTCTTGGCTCTGGGTAGAAAAGGAAAAAAAGAAAAAGTCTTAAATGAGAACTTCTAATCAAAATTCCACATTTTCATATAAGTTTGGACTAGAACAGGCACTACTTTTATGCTCCTTGCACCCAAAAAGTAGTTAAAAAATGATCTTATACATGTAAAAGTATGAGATTAGATCACTCCCTAACAGCATACACAAAAATAAGCTCAAAATGGATTAAAGACCTAAATGTAAGGCCAGAAACTATCAAACTCTTAGAGGAAAACATAGGCAGAACACTCTATGACATAAATCACAGCAAGATCCTTTCTAACCCACCTCCTAGAGTAATGGAAACAAAAATAAAAATAAACAAATGGGACATAATGAAACTTCAAAGCTTTTGCACAGCAAAGGAAACCATAAACAAGACCAAAAGACAACCCTCAGAATGGGAGAAAATATTTGCAAATGAAGCAACTGACAAAGGATTAAGCTCCAAAATTTATAAGCAGCTCATGCAGCTCAATAACAAAAAAACAAACAACCCAATCCAAAAATGGGCAGAAGACCTAAATAGACATTTCTCCAAAGAAGATATACAGACTGCCAACAAACACATGAAAGAATGCTCAACATCATTAATCATTAGAGAAATGCAAATCAAAAGTACAATGAGATATCATCTCACACCAGTCAGAATGGCCATCATCAAAAAATCTAGAAACAATAAATGCTGGAGAGGATGTGGAGAAAAGGGAAGCCTCTTGCACTGCTGGTGGGAATGTGAATTGGTACAGCCACTGTGGAGAACAGTATGGAGGTTCCTTAAAAAACTACAAATAGAACTACCATATGACCCAGCAATCCCACTACTGGGCATATACCCTGAGAAAACCAAAATTCAAAAAGAGTCATGTACCAAAATGTTCATTGCAGCTCTATTTACAATAGCCTGGAGATGGAAACAACCTAAGTGCCCATCATCAGATGAATGGATAAAGAAGATGTGGCACATATATACAATGGAATATTACTCAGCCATAAAAAGAAACGAAATTGAGCTATTTGTAATGAGGTGGATAGACCTAGAGTCTGTCATACAGAGTGAAGTAAGTCAAAAAGAAAAAGACAAATACCGTATGCTAACACATATATATGGAATTTAAGAGGAAAAAAAAAATGTCATGAAGAACCTAGGGGTAAGACAGGAATAAAGACACAGACCTACTGGAAAACGGACTTGAGGATATGGGGAGGGGGAAGGGTGAGCTGTGACAGGACAAGAGAGAGTCATGGACATATACACACTAACAAACGTAAGGTAGATAGCTAATGGGAAGCAGCCGCATAGCACAGGGAGATCAGCTCGGTGCTTTGTGACCGCCTGGAGGGGTGGGATAGGGAGGGTGGGAGGGAGGGAGACGCAAGAGGGAAGAGATATGGGAACATATGTATATGTATAACTGATTCACTTTGTTATAAAGCAGAAACTAACACACCATTGTAAACAATTATACCCCAATAAAGATGTTAAAAAAAAAAATGATCTTAGGTTGGTGATGTTTCGAGGTGCCTGAGGAAAAGAAATGGAAAGCCTCTCTGGAGGAATACTTTAAATTAGTGCTTCTCAAATCTTCAAACTTGAGTATGCATAAGAGTCACTTGAGTATGCATAAGAGAATACGGTTAAAATAGATTCTTTGGGCCCACCCTCAGAGATTCTGATGCAGATGTTGCAGGGCCTGGAAATCTGCATTTCTAACATACCCACAGATGTTGCTAAAACTGCTGGTCCACTGAATAACACTGCTTCTAACACAGGTCTTAAGGAATCAGCACAGATAAAGTTTCAAGGAGTTAAGCTTATTAAAAACATGTTTTAAAAAATTCACCATGAGTCAGAGTAGGAAGAAACAGCAAAGTGTAGAATCAGACCCTTTACAAAGACTGTGGCTATAGGAATCATAATGTATCAAATACATCTACAGATTAATGTGGGTATTGAAAGTAGAAGGAATTAGGTTATCAAAGTTGACCATGTAGTTTTAAAACAAGAAATAGAACTTTTACAAATAAAAAAATGTAGTACTTGAAATTTAAAACTCAATGGACAGATTCAAACAAAAATTAGATCAGTTTTTTTCACCTTCAGCATTATTGGCCGTTTTGGCCAGATAATTCTTTTTTGTGAAGTGTGCACTATGTATTATGAGATGTTTATCAGAATCTTTATTAACTACCAACTAGATGCAAATAGCAATTCCCAAGTCATGACAACCAAAAATTCCTCCAAACATTGCCAAATGCCCCCTGGTGGGCAAAGTTACCCCTGGTTAAGAACCATGAAATTAGACACAGCTGAAAAAAGAAAAAGTGAAATGGAAGAGAATTAGGCAGAATACAGCATAGAAAGAGATGAAGAAATGAAAAATATGAAAGAAGTTGTCAAAAACAGAGGATAAACTGAGAAGCTCTATCATGCATCTTTTCAGTTTATAGAAGGAAAAATTAGAGAAAATGTGAAAGACACAATCTTTGAAGAAATAGCAGTTGGAAAACTTCCAGAATAGACATAATATGCCAATTACATGATTCACAGACTTAATGAAATATGAAATATAGGCTAGAAACTTTTTAGTGAAAGTGCAAAAGATCAATAATAAAGAGAAGATCAACAATAAAAGCAACTGGGAGAAGGAATTGGGGGAGACACATTACCTATAAAAGAATGTCAATTAAGCCAGAAGAGAAGGGGATAATATCTTTGAAGTACAGAAAGAAAATGTTAGCCTATGATTCTAATTCTATTAAAAGTATCTTTCAAGAATGAAGCCAAAATAAAGACATTTTCAATTAACTGTAGCTGAGAGAGCTACTGCCAGTTGATCATCACCGAAGAAGTGTCTGAAAGCTTTCCTTCAGGAAGATATAGATCTTAGAAAGGAATGTCTGAGATGCAAGGAAAACTGGTGAGCAAAGACTATGCTAAGCTTTTGGGCAAATTTAAAAACCATCTTCCTAACAATCAATAAAAGTAATGTCTACTTTATCAATGTTAAAACAAAAATAAGAGAGAACTAAATCTTGAACAATAATTGGGGTTAAAACCCTCTATAGTCTTTTACTGTTTGAAAGAAAAGTAAAGATATTCATTAAATTTAGACTTTGTTGAGTTAAATATGCATGCAATTTTAAAAAATATAAATAGAATAATTTTAAAGCTAATAAAGAAAAATGAATAAAACAAAGCTAAACCAAACCAAAGCAAGAGAAATAAAACAAAATTCAACACTATTTGAAAGATGGCATGAAATAATGAATATACAATGAAATAATGAAAATGAAAAAATGAAATAAAGAAACATATACAATGAAATAATGAAACATATACAATGAAATGATGAAAAATGTGGTAAGTAGGCAGAAGAAGACAGAAGTGAATCTATATAAGTAATCATAATCTGTGCAAATGTGCTAAATTTTCTAGGGAAAAAAAGGTCACTAAAATGTTATAAAAATTCAAATACTTGCTTTTTACAAGACACATATCTAAAACACAAAGATGTAGAAAAGTTGAAAGGAAAGGACTGGCAAAAAGACCAGACCAATGCTAATAAAACTGTTTCAGCTGTATTATTATCAAAGAAAAATATATCTTATATATGCTAGAAATAAACTGGGTCACTAGATAGTGATAAAAGGTTCATAGCACCAGATACTTGTCATACTTCTAAACGATCTGCCTCTAAATCAATAAAACAGAAATTGCTGGAACTACAAAATAAATGGACAAGGTTGTCATCATAGAGGAGATTTTAACACAACTTAGTGTTTGACAGATCAAGTAGTGAGGGGTAAAAATAAGAATATAGAAGACTTGAATATGAAACACTGCACCCTGATGGACCTAGAGGGTATTATGCTAAGTGAAATAAGTTAGACGGAAAAATCTGTATGATTTTACTGATATGTGGAATCTAAAACACAAAAAAATGAACAAACAAAGCAAAATAGACTCACAGATACAGAGAATAAGCTAGTGGTTGCCAGAGGTGGGGATGGGAGGTTGAGGGGGGAACAGGGTTTGGGTAAAATAGGTGAAGGGCATTAAAAGTTTCATACTTCCAGTTATAAAATAAATAAGTCACTGGGATATAATATACAGTATAGGGAATACAGTCAATAATATTATAATAACTTTGTATGACAAAGTTGACAGATAGTTACTAGACTTACCGTGATCAATTCATAATGTATATAAATGCCAAATCACTGTGTTGTACACCTGAAATTAATATAATATTGTATGTCAACTATACTTCAATTAAAAAAAAAAAGGAAAGAAAAGCCTCTGTGTTGTGCCCAACAACTGGAGAATGCACATTCTTTTCAACTACACATAGAACATTTACAAAAATTAATAATGCTCTAGTTCATGAAGCAAGTTTAAATTAATTCCAAAGAATCAGTATCTGAAAATGAAGTTAGAAATCAATAACAAATGGATACCTAACAAAACTCTGAAATTTATAAAACTGAAACACACACACTCATACATATATACATAACCCATGGAAAAGGAAACCATTAAGTAAATTAAAAAGGACTTAAAAATAAATTGTAACATAAATACTACTTATCAAAATTTATGACATAATTGAAAGAGTACTTAGAGGGAAATGAATAGCTAAATGCTCAGTTTTTGAACAGAAAAAATAAAAGTATGAGCTAAGCAATCAACTAACAAGGTAAAATAATAATACAATGAATTCAAAGCAAGAAGGAAGAAAGAATAAAAATAAGGGCAGGATATACTCAATATTGTAATAACCTATAAGGGAAAAGAATCTGAAAAAGAATATTATACGTATATGTGTATTTATAACTGAATCACTTTGCTGTACACCTAAAACTACCACAACATTGTAAATCAACTATACTTCAATAAAAACAATAATAAGGGCAGGAATTAATGAATTAGAGAACGAGATACAATAGAGAGAATCTCTATTGTACCATTAAAAAAGACTAATGAAATTGACAAATATCTGGCAAGCCTAATCAAGAAAAGAAAAGGAAATAATTTTAGGAATAAAAACAGAAAAAATAATTACAGATGCTGCAAAGATCAAAAACTAATAAGAAAATGTTATGATCAATTTTAATCCAACAAATATGAAAATGCAGGTAAACTGACAAATTGCTAAAAAGATTAAAATTACTTAAATGTACTCAAAGAAATAGAACTTTTGAATTATCAGTTCAGATCTGAATTTCAATTTGAATTTTAATTATATCTAAATTTATCTGTGGACTCAATGTAATTCCAAGAATAAATCAAAATATTTTCATAGAAACTGACAAGCTAATTATAAAATTTACATGGAAGAGTAAGGAGCCAAGAACAACCTAGGTGATGTTCAAAGTTCAAGCTATTAAGACAGAGTAGATTAACTCAGAGCACACATGGAATGCAACAGAAAAAAAACTCAGACTTACACCCATGCATGCATAGAAACCTGACACATGATTAAGATGGTTGTTGCACATTGGATAATAAAGTATGAATTAATCAATATATTATGCTAGAATATTTTTTTCATGTGAAAAGAAAAGAAAGAAAAAAAATCCTGTTTTATACACACAATAAATTCTAGTTAAAGACCTAAATGTGAAAGGCAGACTTTAAAATTTTTAGAGGAAAATTTAATATGTATTTATTACTACCTTGGGATTTCTTTGAAAAGACATAAAAATGCTAACCACTAAAGAAAATTTTTATAAATTAAATTACATTAAAAATTTCATTAACATACAGCGTAAGGAAACAAAACAAAATGATATATTCTCTAGGGATACAAGCTCATGTGGTAAAATAAAGCAAGCACAGGGAAGAGTAAAACAAAGTTTAAGACAGCAGTGTCTTCTAGGAGGTAGGGGTGAGTAATTAGGGAAGGAGATACAGGGGACTTTAAAGAAAGTGGAAACGTCCTATTTTTTAAGATATGTGGTGGATATGTGACATTCAAAATTTTTCTTTAAACTCTACATATTCATGATATACATCCTTTTTATGTTACATTTCATAGAATGTTTTCAAACATTCAGTATAGGAATACCACTAGAATAAAGTGAATAATTTGACCATTTAGTTTTGGTTATTACTGGATTATTTCAACTTTCCTTATGATTCAAAACAGGACACAATATTATTTTGCTTTGATAGTTCCTAGTCTGCATATATTCCTAACTCCTTGAAAAAAGCTAATATCCATTCATCACCAAGTAGTTTTATGATGGTAAACCCCAATGTGGATTACATGTGTTGCAGTGAACCTGAAAGTATGACTATATGGTAACCAAATGTTTCATTTTCCTCAAGAGTTCTAGTTTATGTCTAACTGGTATAATTATTGATAGCACTCCATTTCACTCTCAAAAGTGTCCCAATTTGGATAAAAATTATATAACCAGTCCTCCTAAAACTATCTATTTATGAAGCTATTATAATTTAACATGAATTAGGTTTTCTCTATCCACAGACTAAGGAGAAAACTATGATCCCATTGACTCTTATATTCATGAAACTGTTCCTAAAGCAAACTGACATTATGTGTTATTTATGCTAATAAATTACCAGTAAATTAGAAATCACTATGTCTGTATATGTTATATATTCAACTGGGTAAAAAAGGATAGATAATTTCACCTGAAATATACATAAAATAGACAGAAGTGCCTTTTATTTGAACTATTTTTGTGCTTGTAGATTATATGAACCTAAAGATAAAATGAGTCCTTTATAAAACATATCTTTTTAAAAATACCTTACCGTTGCATTTATTAAATTTACACTAAAGAGGAAGAGTGTGAGGAGGAGCTGTGCTGGACTAAAAACGGATCCAATTATCCCTTTGTAGTCATAGCAATAATGACAAGAGGACTGTTTAAAACAAAAACCTTCAGATTGGCAAGACTTTGAACATTGACACTTCTAGTACTTCTTTCATTTAATAATACTTTTTAATTCTGAAGAAAATTGGAAACTTGAAAACAATCACATATAAATTCTATGATGAAGGCAACGAAACAATGAAAACTGTTCCGAAATAAAATTACATCATAATGTAAACACTGTATTTAAGCTGCACTTAAAAAAATGAATGCGACATCCAACAAAAGCAAACAATAAAAGAGAGATGGGAGAAAGTGAAGGACTGGAAAGTGACGATGAACTGAAGACATTCATTTTCCCCTCCTCTCCCAAATGCTATCTGATGAAATGGTAGAATCTATACCTATGTATAAATCTGTATATCTGTACCTATATCTGCATCTGCATATCTATCTGACATCTATATCTATCTATCTGTCACCAGTCTATCCATCAGTATCATTTATATCTACATCTATATATATTTCTATATTCATATTTCTATCTCTCTATATTTATACACACACATATATGTATATGACTAAAACCACAAATGCACTGGAAAACATATAGAATATAATTTTTAAAATATCTTTATTGGAATATAATTGCTTTACAGTGTTGTGTTAGTTTCTGCTGTATAACAAAGTGAATCAGCTATATGTATACATATATCCCCACATCCCCTCCCTCTTGCGTCTCCCTCCCACTCTCCCTATCCCACCCTCTAGGTGGTCACAAAGCACTGAGCTGATCTCCCTATGCGATGCAGCTGCTTCGCACTAGCCATCTATTTTACAGTTGGTAGTGTATATATGTCACTGTTACTCTCTCACTTCATCCCAGCTTACCCTTCCCCCTCCCCGTGACCTCAAGTCCATTCTCTATGTCTACGTCTTTACTCCTGCCCTGCCACTAGGTTCATCTACCTTTTTTTTTTAGATTCCATATATATGCGTTAGCATATGGGATTTGTTTTTCTCTTTCTGACTTACTTCACTCTGTATGACAGACTCTATGTCCATCCACCTCACTATAAATAACTCAATTTCATTTCTTTTTATGGCTGAGTAATATTCCATTGTATATATGTGCCACATCTTCTTTATCCATTCATGTTGATGGACATTTAGGTTGCTTCCATGGTCTGGCTGTTGTATACAGTGCTGCAATGAACGTTGAGTACGTCTCTTTTTTTCCGGTACGTGGGCCTCTCACTGTTGTGGTCTCTCCCGTTGTGGAGCACAGGCTCTGGACGCGCAGGCTCAGCAGCCATGGCTCACGAGCCCAGCCGCTCCCCGGCATGTGGGATCTTCCCGGACCAGGGCACGAACCTGTGTCCCCTGCATCGGCAGGCGGACTCTCAACCTCTGCGCCACCAGGGAAGCCCACATGTCTCTTTTTGAATTATGGTTTTCTCAGGCTATTTGGGGTCTTTTGTGCTTCCACACGAATTGTAAAATTTTTTGTTCTATTTCTGTGAAGAATGCCATTGGTAGTTTGATAGGTATTGCCTTGAATCTGTAGATTGCTTTGGGTAGTATAGTCATTTTCACAATACTGGTTCTTCCAATACAAGAACATGGTATGTTTCTCCATCTGTTTATGTCATCTTTGATTTCTTTCATCAGTGTCTTACAGTTTTCTGAGTACAGTCTTTCACCTCCTTAGGCAGGTTTATTCCTAGTTATTTTATTCTTTTTGTTACAATGGTGAATGGGATTGTTTCCTTAATTTCTCTTTCTGATTTTTTGTTGGTGGTGTATAGGAATGCCAGATATTTCTGTGCATTAATTTTGTATCCTGCAGCCTTACCAAATTCATTGATTAGTTCTAGTAGTTTTCTGGTGGCATCTTTAGTATTTTCTATGTATAGTATCATGGCATCTGCAAACAGTGACAGTTTTACTTCTTCTTTTCCAATTTGTATTCCTTTATTTCTTTTTCTTCTCTGATTGCCATGTCTAGGACTTCCAAAACTATATTGAATAAGAGTGGTGAGAGTGGACATCCTTGTCTTGTTCCTGATCTTAGTGGAAATGCTTTCAATTTTTCACCGTTGTGTATGACGTTTGCTGTGGGTTTGTCATATATGGCCTTTATTATGTTGAGGTATGTTCCCTCTATGCCCGTTTTCTGGAGAGTTTTTATCATAAATGAATGTTGAATTTTGTCAAAAGCTTTTTTGGCATCTATTGAGCTGATCATATGTTCTTTATTCCTTAATTTGTTAATATGGTTTATCACATCGATTGATTTGCATATATTGAAGAATCCTTGCATCCCTGGGATAAACCCACTTGATCATGGTGTATGATCCTTTTAATATGTTGTTAGATTCTGTTAGCTAGTATTTTGTTCAGGATTTTTGCATGTATGTTCATCAGTGATATTGATCTATAATTTCCTTTTTTTGTGATATCTTTTTCTGGCTTTGGTATCAGGGTGATGGTGGCCTACAATCAAGATTACTCTACCCAGCAAGGATCTCATTCAGATTTAACAGAGAAATCAAAAGCTTTTCAGAGAAGCAAAAGATAAGAGAATTCAGCACCACCAAACCAGCTTTACAACAAATGCTAAAGAAACTTCTCTAGGTAGGAAACATAAAAGAAAAAGATCCACAAAAACAAACCCAAAACAATTAAGAAAAGGGTAATAGGAACATACATGTTGATAATAACCTTGAATGTGAATGGATTAAATGGCATAACCAAAAGACACAGACTGGCTGAATGGATACAAAAATAAGACCCATATATATGCTGTCTACAAGAGAACCTCTTCAGACCTAGGGATACATACAGATTGAAGGTGAATTGATGGAAAAAGATATTCCACGCAAATGGAAATCAAAAGAAAGCTGGAATAGCAATACTCATATCAGATAAAATAGACTTTAAACTAAAGACTGTTACAAGAGATAAGGAAGGGCACTACATAATGATCAAGGGATCAATCCAAGAAGAAGATATAACAATTATAAATGTTTATAGACGCAACATAGGAGCACCTCAATACATAAGGCAAATGCTAACAACAATGAAAGGGGAAATCAACAGTAACACAATAATAGTAGGGGACTTTAACACCCCACTTACACCAATGGATAGATCATCCAAACAGAAAATAAATAAGGAAACACAGTCTCTAAATGACACAATAGACCAGATAGATTTAATTGATATTTATAGGACATGCCACATGCCACACTTTCTGCTCAAGTGCACATGGAACATTCTCCAGGATAGATCACATCTTGGGTCACAAATCAAGCCTTGGAAAATTTAAGAAAATTGCAATCGTATCAAGCATGCTTTCTGACCACAACACTATGAGATTGGAAATCAATTACAGGAAAAAAAAAACTGTAAAAAACACAGATACATGGAAGTTAAACACTGTGCTACTAAATAACCAAGAGATCACTGAAGAAATCAAAGTAGAAATAAAAAAATACATAGAAACAAATGACAATGAAAACATGATGACCCAAAACCTATGGGATGCAACAAAAGCAGTTCTAAGAGGGAAGTTTATAGCATTTCAATCTCACCTCAAGAAACAAGAAAAATCTCAAATAAAAAATCTAAACTTACAGCTAAAGCAACTAGAGAAAGAACAAAAAAACCCAAATTCAGTAGAAGGAAAGAAATCATAAAAATCAGAGCAGAAATTAATGAAAGAGAAATGAAGAAAACAACAGCAAAGATCCATAAAACTAAAATCTGGTTCTTTGAGAAGATAAACAAAATTGATAAACCCTTAGCCAGACTCATCAAGAAAAAAAGGGGAGAGGATACAAATCAATAAAATTAGAAATGAAAAAGGAGAAATCACAACTGATACCACAGAAATACAAAGGATTATAAAAGACTACTACAAATAACTATATGCCAATAAAGTGGACAACCACGAAGAAATGGACAAATTCTTGGAAAGGTACAATTTTCCCAGACTGAACCAGAAAGAATTAGAAAACATAAACAGACCTATCACAAGTAATAAAATTGAAACTGTAATTAAAATCTTCCAACAAACAAAAGTCCAGGATCAGATGGCTTCACAGATGAATTCTATCAAACATTTAGAGAAGAGCTAACACTGATCCTTCTCAAACTCTACCAAAAAATTGCAGAGGGAGGAACACTCCCAAATTCATTCTAGAACATATTTAAAAGTGAAGCATTTCTGAAAGTCAGGAAGCAGATTAGATCAGATATTAAGTGAAACCAAACACAGAGGATACAAAAGTTAATAATACATTTAATAGAAGACAACTTGTGAATGTTAGAGTAATCTCAAGGGTCTCCTAACCCAAAGAGACAGGTATGAACAACTGCAATTGCCACACTTGCACAATGATGGTAAAAACAGGATGTTACTATGATTTAAACATATTGGACATGCAGCTATATTTTCCTTCCTCTCAGTTCTCTTGCCAGTATTCACCAGTGACTTCAATTCCTTCACTTTTCTATACCTGAGAAACTGAAGTTGAATGTACCCTCATTTGGGGACCATGTCCTGGCTTAACTCTTTCCTCTTATATCAACAAATAAGACAATGAATGTGAAGGTGCTTCATTAACTATGACATACAATGAAAATGTTACTTTTGTTATCTTCTACCACCACCTCTCTCACCACTGCCGCCACCACCACACCACCACCATGACTACCATCACCACCAACATTACCACCACCATGAGTACCACCACCACCATCACCACCTATCGCTTTTTTTTCAACCAACCAGGTCTACCTAGATTCTGTCTCTGTTTCCTTTAAACCGTGACTGATTCTGACCTCTGGACACTCCTTGGCCTTGACCTAGAATCAAAGATTCTCAGATATGAAAGAAACTCATACTAACCACCCCCTTCTTGAGACTCCTTATACTTCCCCATTGAGTCCAGTGTAGTGACAAAGAGCTAATTACTTCTCAATGTATCTACTTTATCACTGGACATCTATAGTGATCAGAAAATGCTTCTTTACTTTGAAGCTTGAAGACACCACTTATAAGTATCAAACCCCCTTTATTTTATTTATTGCCATGAGATTAATAAGATTGAGAAGGTCAAGCAGGGCCAGAGTTGGTCCAACAGAAAGGGAAGGAAGGAGAATCTAGTGATCTGGTAACTACCTGGCCATAGTCTTATTTGGAGGAAGTAAAATAAATTTTAAATGTTTTCTGGAATTCAGCCCTGAAATAAATCTCCTTGAAAACTCTAAGCATTATAGCAGCTGGAAATCATATATGTATAGAACCATCTGATGAGAGGGAATGAAATTCCAGCATCCAAGAGACTGATTATTTTAAGAAGAATATTGATGAATACTTTTATAACCTCCATTCAGAAGCCAGTATTAATTTGTTTGATTGGGATTTTTTTTAAAGAACCTATTGATAACACGATTTTATTTATTACTTTAAAATATATTTATTTATTTATTTTTGGCTGCTTTGGGTCTTCATTGCTGCATGTGGGCTTTCTCTAGTTGCAGCAAGCAGGAGCTACTTTTTGTTTCAGTGCACGGGCTTCTCATTGCGGTAGCTTCCCTTGTTGCAGAGCACAGGCTCTAGGTGCACGGGCTTCAGTAGTTGTGGCTTGCAGGCTCTAGAGCACAGGCTCAGTAGTTGTGGTGAACGGGCTTAGTTGTTCCAGGGCATGTGGGATCTTCCTGGACCAGGGCTCAAACCCATGTCCCCTGAATTGGCAGGAGGATTCTTAACCACTGTGCCATCAGGGAAAGCCCTTGACTGGGATTATTTTTTAAACTTTCAAATGTATCACTCTCTTTGTGACAAGCCTCCTGTTTCTCCCATGGCCACATATCTTATAAAGCTTAAAAGCTTTTTATGTAGGAAGCAGTTATTCCTTCTGTTTTTACACCATCAATGATAATAAAATCATTCCAACTACTTTATTAAAGAGTCTCTCTTTGCCAATGATAATACATTGAGATTGTGTTATTCCCATTTTTTGTTTCATGGGTGGGTTTTGGGGGAGTTCATGAACCTTCTGATATTACAGGCTGAATTTTGTCTGTAAGTGTAATTCTCTCCATAGCTTTCATTCAGTTCTTAAAGAGTTTATGTCTCCAAAATGTTAAGAATCACTGGTTTAGTGGGTGAATGTGTAGTGTGAATCTTTAAAGTTGAAAATCTCCTATATGTTCCTATTATAAATTCATCATGTATTCACATGACTTTTTAAAAAATGATTCAATTGCTTTTGGACCATTAGAAATCATTTGCCATCTTCCTTATTATGGAGACCATATATATTTAAGTACATTTTCAGTGTATCAAGAGACACTCTTTCCGATTTACCTAAATAACTTTTTTTTTTTTCAGAGAAAGTATACGGTATTGCCAAAAGAGTCCTGAATAGAATCAGAAGATTCTTCTCTGAGCCCAGTTTTCACTTCAACTGGCTTATATGACCTTGAGCAAAGTCACCTTAGCTCTTGGGGCTTTTGTTCTCTCATGTGGAAAATGCGTGAATGAAAAGAGTGGCTTGGAGTCCAGTACATGATATGCATTCATGTGGAGACTTCACTCGGGATATCTGAAAGAGTTGTGGGTGTGGGGCTGAGGCTTTCCAGAAGAGGGAAGGACAATCCATTCTCTATGTCATCAGGTGCTTATTTTACTGACAGTTGTCCAAATGCTATTATCCTATCATTGTCCAATTTGTATGGGCACCCATGCCTCTATCTTTCTCTTTCAACAGTAACTTGAAGTAACATGATTCATTATTATCATTTTCCTTACACTCAGACAGTTGCTGGTGAAATTTGATGTCTCACTTGTCTAAAAATTTTCCAAAGTATCTGTGACTTTAGGATTGAAACAAAGATGGACATAATAGTACATCTGGAACACTGTAGCATAAACTACCCATAAAGTTCTAATGCACCATAGTTATTGTGTATTTAACCATTGTTCAACTAGTTTGTGTCATCTTCACTTTCTTAATCACATTTAAACTATCAGCTTTAAAATACAGAATTTATTTTTTTACATTTTAAAGTTCCTATAGTGATCTCACATAATTTTTTAATGAGAGAGTCAACATGGTATTGTACCAAATATAAGGTCTGTTCTAATCTGGCTCTATCCTTTCCTGGCTTTGAACCCTGGCCAGTTGGTGATTAAGAAGAACCATGCATGACTCATAAGAGTGACAGGCTGGTTTCCTCTCTCCCACTTAGAAAACAAGAAATTGGCTCTCTGCCTTGTCAGCTCTCTTGCTTTAGACAGGCATCTCATTGTTCTTTAATTGTTTGATTGCCACCTGCCTCAGCTCTCCTGGAGACCTGTGACTTTCTACATTTTACAGTCATGATAGCATATATCAGTACACATTAAACACTTTGGAATTAAAAAAAAATACTTTCAAAGACCAATGTCCAGGAATCAGAAACTGACTGAAAAATCTTAAATAACCACAGGTCATGATTCTGGGTGATTACAGTGGTATTTGCATTTTCAGCTTAAGTGAAGCTACATATCTTGCTGGTCACTAAATATCGTGAGAGCAAAAGCTATTAATGTCACAGAAAAATGTCATGAATTATATTAAATGGTTTGGACTATTTTCCAAGGTAAAATATGAGTGGCCAGTGGTTACATATTCATGTGTTATAAAAAGGGATCATTTGTAGGCAGGCTAAAGGGTTTTTGCTGTAAAAATGTCTACTTTAGTTTTTCTTCTTAAAATGTGAATACAGAAAAATTTACTTCTTGATATTTACTTGGAATTTTGTACCCAGTATTTATATAGCATATGAAGAATTTATTAAACCAGAAGATAAATAAAGGAAATTGAAAGATTGTGTTCAAAACTCATATGTGGGTCTTGTTTATTTGACAAAAATACTTTCTAAACAAGATCCACATTATACTCTTGAATCTCTTACATGTGTATAAGGCTACACAATATTCAAGGTGCTTCTGTGCAATTAATTTCAATTGATCCTTGCTTCATATTTTCACTCAATTAATATGCAATTAAATCAAGACAGAGTTTAAAGGACTAATACATGACAGACATGACTAATAATGTAATAATACTAATGACCTACTTTATTGAGCAACTGCTATATTTCAGGCATTATGATGAGGACTTTACATCTAATATCTCATTTAATCCTCACACTAACCCTAGGAGGTAGGCATAATATTATTATTACTCTTAATCTCATTTTACAGGGTTTGGCTAATAAATGTCAGAGTGATTTTAACCCAGGCAGTCTCATTCCAGAATCCTCATATACTGTTAATCATGATGCTGTACAGAATATATTTACTAAGACTTTTTCCCCTTTCTTTTCTTCTTTCACCTTACTACCTTTTCCCCTCCTCTTGCCACTAATGCTGAGGAAAAAAAAAAAAAAGACCAAAAACGTAACCCCATAGTTAGGCTTTAGAGTAGGGATTCATGCTTTCCTCCATTAGCAGAATTAACTGGAATGGGACACAGGGTGAGAAAATTCTTCCAACAACTTACAAGATCCAAGGCGGCTGCCAAGATCGATGCATCAGGAATTGTCCCTGGCTCACAGCAGTTTAACAGAAACTGAAAGCGCTTCATGCCTTGTCGGATTGCTCCAAGATTCACCACGTTTTTGCTTTTTCCGCCATCTTGGTTGGAAGACAGATGGTCATCAAAACTGTGGCAACCTATAGGGGTTTTCCCATGTTGGAGGAATGAAGGAGAGAGAGTGTAATGGTTGTAGATTAAAAAAGAGCTTTGAAGTTTCAACAATGCATTTTCTATAGTGTTGGCCTAAGAACTTTTTCCTGAACTACACTTCCCTCCTCTCTATCTAATGCTTGATTTGGACACCTTGACTTTTAGGAATCTGATGACACATAGCATATGTTAATAAGGGGTCTTATATAACTATTTTAATATAGGGTCTGATCCATAGAGAACAGACTTGTGGTTGCCAAGGGGGAGAGGCGGGTGAGGGAGGGATGGATTGGGAGTTAGGGATTAGCAGATGCAAACTATTATATATAGAATGGATAAACAACAAGGTCTTACTGTATAGCACAGGGAACTATATTCAACGTCCTGTGATAAACCATAATGGAAAAGAATGTGAAAAACAATGTACATATATATACGTATGCATATATATATGTATATATATGTATGAATGTATATATATATGAATCACTTTGCTGTATAGCAGAAATTAACACAACACTGTAAATCAACTAGGCAGCAATAAATTTTAAAAATTAAAAATTAAAAAAAATAGATAAATATAGGGTCTGATCATTTTGCTTTCAGGTCTCTTCTCTAATACTGCTAAGAGGATTATTTAAGATGATTCTGCCTGTAACTAACTTCTGTTTTTAAGGAAGATGCAAAATCACTGTGCAATTTCAGATCTGTTACAAAAAACTGATATCAAAGACAGTATCTTGATATCTTAGTTACAATGCAAAGAATCAGTGATTATTAGAGTTGTAAAGGACTTGAGAGGTTGGTCATTTAATGCCAGGATTTCCAAACCTGCCTGTGCATCAGAATTATCTGGGCAGTTTTTGAATCTTATTCAGAAGTTCAGAGCCAGAGTCTCTGAAAGAGGAGTATAAGAATGTGTGCTCTGTAAAGCCTCACAGATGATAAGGATGCAGCCAGCCTGACCCCACACGGTGGTCAGAGGTTTAGGAACCACTGACTCATCCTCACTTATTTTTCCATAGTTAAACTGCATACGAATGAGAATCAGTCTAGAGCTTCTTAAAATGCAGACTATCAGATCTCATCGCTAGAGATATGGATTCCATAGGTCTGCAGGCTATGTATATTTTTAACAAACATGCCACATGATTTTAATACAGAAAGTCTAAGGATCACACATTAAGGAAGAATAATACAAAGCATTTTTTTCATTTCTTTTAACCCCATGTACGTTTTTAAAAACCTAAGTATCTCATAGCTTTTCTATAGCTTCTAGTATATATATATATATATATACACACACACACACACATATATGTATATATATATACACATATATATGTATATATATATATAATATTTAGTTTATCTTATATAATGCTATAATATTGAATATAGTTTTAAACACCAAGCCCAAATTACTTCCCATAACTCTGAAATGTACTTTCAGCACCTAAGAATATACCCCCTGATTTAGTGCTTGGCTTAATGTGTGCTGACACCATTTGCGATGTTGCCAACTCTAGGTCCTCACTAAGTCACAGATCCCATCACAGGAAACGGCTTTCTCACCTCTTCTGTCAAAAATACATTGATACCTCCCACCCACTGCCCCACTTTCCCACTTGCTGCCTCAACACAAAAAAAGTGGCCCCACGTAGCCTTTGCTCTCAACTAAGGTGCCCTATACGCAAGCAGGTCATGATTGGTGGTTGCAGATGTATGGTGAATAATCTGTTCCTATTAATAAACACTAATGCTCACAAATTTGCATTTAAAAATCAGATCCAGAGTTGGATGTACCCCTTTAATAACTTGTATTCTTTGTAAATAAAAGGGTGATACTTACAATTATGAGCTTGGTTTACCATGAAAGTATGTACTAGTGGAAAGGGGTGAGCACCTGTTCTTTTAGAAAACACATCCTTTGGAAGCAGTTCAAGCTTGGGGAAAAGATTCCTTTGGACTTTATTACACAAGATAAAAAATTATGGCATGGGGCTTGAACCAAGATGGCGGAGTAGAAAGACGTGCTCTCACTCCCTCTTGTGAGAACACCAGAATCACAACTAACTGCTGGACAATCATCGACAGGAAGACACTGGAACTCACAAAAAAAGTACCCCCACATCCAAAGACAAAGGAGAAACCACAATGAGACGATAAGAGGAGCACAATCACAGCAAAATCAAATCCCAGAATCGCTGGGTGGGTGACTCACAGACTGGAGAACACTTATACCACAGAAGTCCACCCACTGCAATGAACGTTCTGAGCCCCACATCAGGCTTCCCAACCTGGGGGTCCGGCAATGGGAGAAGGAATTCCTAGAGAATCAGACTTTGAAACCTAGTGGGATATGATTGCAGAACTTCGACAGGACCGGGGGAAACAGAGACTCCACTCTTGCAGGGCACACATAAAGTAGTGTGCGCATCAGGACCCAGGGGAAGGAGCAGTGACCCCATAGGAGACTGAACCAGACCTACCTGCTAGTGTTGGAGGGTCTCCTGCAGAGGCGGGGGGTGGCTGTGGCTCACTGTGGGGACAAGAACACTGGCAGCAGAAGTTCTGGAAAGTACTCCTTGGTGTGAGCCCTCCAAGAGTCTGCCATTAGCCCTACCAAAGAGCCCAGGTAGGCTCCAGTGTTGCGTTGCCTCAGGCCAAACAACCAACAGGAAGGGAACCCAGCCCCACCCATCAGCAGACAAGCAGATTAAAGTTTTACTGTGCTCTGCCCACCAGAGCAACAGCCAGCTTTACCCACCACCAGTCCCTCCCATCAGGAAACTTGCACAGGCCTCTTAGACAGCCTCATCCACCAGAGGGCAGACAGCAGAAGCAAGAAGAACTACAATCCTGCAGCCTGTGGAACAAAAACCACATTCACAGAAAGATAGACAAGATGAAAAGGCAGAGGGCTATGTACCAGATGAAAGAACAAGATAAAATCCCAGAAAAACAACTAAATAAAGTGGAGATAGGCAACCTTCCAGAAAAAAGAATTCAGAATAATGATAGTGAAAATGATCCAGGACCTCAGACAAACAATGGAGGCAAAGATTGAGAAGATGCAAGAAATGTTTAACAAAAACCTAGAAGAATTAAAGAACAAACAGAGATGAACAATACAATAACTGAAATGAAAATTACACTAGAAGGAATGAATAGCAGAATAACTGAGGCAGAAGAACTGATAAGTGACCTGGAAGACAGAATGGTTGAATTCACTGCTGCAGAACAGAATAAAGAAAAAAGAATGAAAAGAAATGAAGACAACCTAAGAGACCTCTGGGACAACATTAAACGCAACAACATTTGCATTATAAGGGTTCCAGAAGGAGAAGAGAGAGAAAAAGGACCCGAGAAAATATTTGAAGAGATTATAGTCGAAAACTTCCCTAACATGGGAAGCGAAAAAGCCACCCAAGTCCAGGAAGTGCAGCGAGTCTCATACAGGATAAACGCAAGGAGAAACACGTCAAGACACATAGTAATAAAACTGGCAAAAATTAAAGACAAAGAAAAATTATTGAAAGCAGCAAGGGAAAAACAACAAATACCATACAAGGGAACTCCCATAAGGTTAACAGCTGATTTCTCAGCAGAAACTTTACAAGACAGTAGGGAGTTGCATGATATACTTAAAGTGATGAAAGGGAAGAACCTACAATCAAGATTACTCTACCCAGCAAGGATCTCATTCAGATTCGATGGAGAAATCAAAAGTTTTACAGACAAGCAAAAGCTAAGAGAATTCAGCACCACCAAACCAGCTCTACAACAAATGCTAAAGTAACTTCTCTAAGTGGGACACACAAGAGAAGAAAAGGACCTACAAAAACAAACCCAAAACAATTAAGAAAATGGTCATAGGAACATACATATAGATAATTACCTTAAACGTGAATGGATTAAATGCTCCAACCAAAAGACACAGACTTGCTGAATGGACACAAAAACAAGACCCATATATATGCTGTCTACAAGAGACCCACTAGAGACCTAGGGACATATACAGACTGAAAGTGAGGGGATGGAAAAAGATATTCCATGCAAATGGAAATCAAAAGGAAGCTGGAGTAGCAATACTCATACCAGATAAAATAGACTTTAAAATAAAGAATGTTAGGGCTTCCCTGGTGGCGCAGTGGTTGAGAGTCCACCTGCCAATGCAGGGAACATGGGTTCGTGCCCTGGTCTGGGAAGATCCCACATGCCACAGAGTGGCTAGACCCGTGAGCCATGGCCGCTGAGCCTGGGCATACGGAGCCTGTGCTCCACAACGGGAGAGGCCACAACACTGAGAGGCCCACGTACTGCAAGAAAATAAATAAATAAAGAATGTTACAAGAGATAAGGAAGGACACTACATAATGATCAAGGGATCAATCCAAGAAGAAGATATAGCAATTATAAATATATATGCATCCAACACAGGAGCACCTCAATACATAAGGCAACTGCTAACAGCTGTAAAAGAGGAAATCGACAGTAACACAATAATAGTGGGGGACTTTAACACCTCACTTACACCAATGGACAGATGATCCAAAATGAAAATAAATAAGGAAACAGAAGCTTTAATAGACACAATAAACCAGATAGATTTAGTTGATATTTATAGGACATTCCATCCAAAACAGCAGATTACACTTTCTTCTCAAGTGTGCACGGAACGTTCTCCAGGATAGATCACATCTTGGGTCACAAATCAAGCCTCAGTAAATTTAAGAAAACTGAAATCATATAAAGCATCTTTTCTGACCACAACGCTATGAAACTAGATATCAATTACAGGGGAAAAAACGTAAAAAACACAAACACATGGAGGCCAAACAATACATTACTAAATAACCAAGAGATCACTGAAGAAATCAAAAAATACCTAGAGACAAATAACAATGAAAACATGACAATCCAAAGCCTATGGGATGCAGCAAAAGCAGTTCTAAGAAGGAAGTTTATAGCTATACAAGCCTACCTCAAGAAACAAGAAAAATCTCTAGTAAACAATCTAACCTCACAACAAAAGGAACTAGAGAAAGAAGAACAAACAAAACCCAAAGTTAGCAGAAGGAAAGAAATCATAAAGATCAGAGCAGAAATAAATGAAACAGAAACAATGAAAACAGTGGCAAAGATTAATAAAAACAAAAGCTGCTTCATTGAAAGATAAATAAAATTGATAAACCATTAGCCAGACTCATCAAGAAAAAGAGGGAGAGGACTCAAATCAATAAAATTAGAAATGAGAAAGGAGAAGTTACAACAGACACTGCAGAACTACAAAGCATCCTAAGAGACTACTACAAGCAACTCTATGACAATAAAATGGACAACCTGGAAGAAATGGAAAAGTTCTTAGAAAGGTATAACTTTCCAAGACTGAACCAGGAAGAAATAGAAAATATGAACAGACCAATCACAAGCAATGAAATTGATACTGTGATTAAAAATCTTCCAACAGGGCTTCCCTGGTGGCACAGTGGTTGGGAGTCTGCCTGCTGATGCGGGGCGCGTGGGTTCGTGCCCCAGTCCGGGAGGATCCCACATGCCATGGAGCGGCTGGGCCCGTGAGCCATGGCCACTGAGCCTGCGTGTCTGGAGCCAGTGCTCCGCAGCGGGAGAGGCCATGGCAGTGAGAGGCTCATGTACCGCAAAAAAAAAAAAAAAAAAAAAAAAAAAAAAAATCTTCCAACAAACAAAAGTCCAGGACCAGATGACTTCACAGATGAATTCTATCAAACATTTAGAGAAGAGCTAACACCCATTCTTCTCAAACTCTTTCAAAAAATTGCAGAGGAAGGAAAACTCCTACACTAATTCTATGAGGCCACCATCACCCTGACACCAAAACCAAACAAAGATACTACAAAAAAGAAAATTACAGACCAATATCACTGATGAATATAGATGCAAAAATCCTCAACAAAATATTAGCAAACAGAATCCAACAACACATTAAAAGGATCATACACCATGATCAAGTGGGATTTACCCCAGGGATGCAAGGATTCTTCAATATATGCAAATCAATCAATGTGACACACCATATTAAGAAACTGAAGAATAAAAACCATATGATCATCTCAATAGATGCAGAAAAAGCTTTTGACAAAATTCAACACCCATTTATGATAAAAACTCTCCAGAAAGTGGGCATAGAGGGAACCTACCTCAATATAATTAAGGCCATATATGACAAACCTGTAGCAAACATCATTCTCAATGGTGAAAAACTGAAAGCATTTCCTCTAAGATCAGAAATAAGACAAGGATGTCCACTCTCACTGCTATTATTCAACATAGTTTTGGAAGGCCTAGCCTCAGCAATCAGAGAAGAAAAAGAAATAAAAGGAATACAAATTGGAAAAGAAGAAGTAAAACTGTCACTGTTTGCAGATGATATGACACTATACATAGAGAATCCTAAAGATGCCAACAGAAAACTACTAGAGCTAATCAATGAATTTAGTAAAGTTTCAGGATACAAAATTAATGCACAGAAATCCCTTGCATTCCTATACACTAATGATGAAAAATATGAAAGAGAAATTCAGGAAACACTCCCATTTACCACTGCAACAAAAAGAATAAAATACCTAGGAATAAACCTACCTAGGGAGACAAAAGACCTGTATGCAGACAACTATAAGGTACTGATGAAAGAAATTAAAGATGGTACCAACAGATGGAGAGATATACCATGTTATTGGATTGGAAGAATCAATATTGTGAAAATGACTCTACTACCCAAAGCAATCTACAGATTCAATGCAATCCCTATCATATTACCAATGGCATTTTTTACAGAACTAGAACAAAAAATCTTAAAATTTGTATGGAGACACAAAAGACCCTAAATAGCCAAAGCAGTCTTGAGGGGAAAAAAACGGAGCTGGAAGAATCAGACTCCCTGACTTCAGACTATACTACAAAGCTTCAGTAATCAAGACAATATGGTACTGGCACAAAAACAGAGACACAGATCAATGGAACAAGACAGAAAGCCCAGAGGTAAACCCACGCACCTATGGTCAACTAATCTATGACAAAGGAGGCAAGGATATACAATGGAGAAGAGACAGTCTCTTCAATAAGTGATGCTGGGAAAACTGGACAGCTACATGTAAAAGAATGAAATTAGAACACTCCCTAACACCATACACAAGAATAAACTCAAAATGGATTAGTGACCTAAATGTAAGACCAGACACTGTAAAACTCTTAGAGGAAAACATAGGAAGCACACTCTTTGACATAAATCATAGCAAGATCTTTTCTGATCCACCTCCTAGAGTAATGGAAATAAAAGCAAAAATAAACAAATGGGACCTAATGAAACTTAAAAACTTTTGCACAGCAAAGGAAACCATAAACAAGATGAAAAGATAACCCTTAGAATGGGAAAAAATATTTACAAATGAATCAATGGACAAAGGATTAATCTCCAAAATATATAAACAGCTCATGCAGCTCAATATTAAAAAAAACAAACAACCCAATCCTAAAATGGGCAGAAGACCTAAATAGACATTTCTCCAAAGAAGATATACAGATGGCCAAGAAGCACATGAAAAGCTGCTCAACATCACTAATTATTAGAGAAATGCAAATCAAAACCACAATGAGGTATCACCTCACACCAGTTAGAATGGGCTTCATAAGAAAATCTACAAACAACAAATGCTGCAGAGGGTGTGGAGAAAAGGGAACCCTCTTGCACTGTTGGTGGGAATGTAAATTGATACAGCCACTGTGGAGAACAGTATGGAGGTTCCTTAAAAAACTAAAAATAGAATTACCATATGATCCAGCAATCCCACTACTCGGCCTATACCCAGAGAAAACCAAAATTCAAAAAGACACATGCACCCCAATGTTCATTGCAGCACTATTTACAATAGCCAGGTCATGGAAGCAACCTAAATGCCCATCAACAGACAAATGGATAAAGAAGATGTGGTACATATATACAATGGAATATTACTAAGCCATAGAAAGGAACGAAACTGTGTCATTTGTTGAGACGTGGATGGATCTAGAGACTGTCATACAGAGTAAAGTAAGTCAGAAAGAGAAAAACAAATATTGTATATTAACGCATATATGTGGAAACTAGAAAAATGGTACAGATGAAACAGTTTGCAGGGCAGAAATTGAGACACAGATGTAGAGAACAAACATATGGACACCAATGGTGGAACGTCGCGGGGGTGTGGGGGTGGTGGTGTGAATTGGGTGATTGGGATTGACGTGTATACAGTGATATGTATAAAATTGATGACTAATAAGAACCTGTTGTATAAAAAAAATAGAGAAAACCTATTTATTAAGTTTATAGACGTGTGTAATTTTTTAAAAAAAGACTACTGTTACCTTGGGAAAAAAAAGACTATACATTTTCCTGTAAGCACAGCTTTAGTCACATCCAAGTTTTGGTATGTAATATTTTTATTATCATTCTGGTTAACTTATTTTCTAACTCCAATTGTGATTTGTTTTTTGGGGTGTTACTTAGAAGTAGTGTATTTCATAACTTCTAGTTTTTCATTACTGATTTGTAGCTTAACTACATGTCAAGAAACACACTTTGTATAATTTTAATACTTTGAAATTTGTTAAAATTTGCCTTATAGCACAATATGGTCAGTTTTAAAAATGTTCCAACTGTGCTTGAAAATAATTTGTAATTTAAAGTTTTGGAGTATAGTGACTATATATCTGCTTGTTGAATCAAATTTGCTGCTTACATTATTTAAGTTTTTTATATCCTTACTAACTTTTTTTTTGGGGGGTGTGTCTACTGGTTCTGAAAGAGGTATCCTCTATCAGCGAATGACAGCAGTATGCTAAATCTCCTATTATGATATTGAATTCGTCTATTTTTTCCTTGTAGCTCTATATAATTTGAAGTTAAGTGCATACAAATTTAAAACTTCCTGGTAAATTGAAAAAAATTTATGGCATGGCATGAAAATAATTACCAATTCCTGGTCAACAACTTTTAAAATGTCTCAGCATCATACTGAGATATGTAGGTGTGAAATGGTATGGTGTCTGGAATTTGTTCCATAACACACTAAAAAAAATAAGATGAAGCAAGTTGGAAAATTTTTTTTACCATTATTGCAAGTCGGCGATGGATATTTGGTATCCCTTGGGTCCTTTTTACTCTTTGTCTATGTTTGAAATTTTTCATAAGCACAAAAATGGCTCAGGGGCTTCCCTGGTGGCGCAGTGGTTAAGAATCTGCCTGCCACTGCAGGGGACATGGGTTCGAACCCTGGTCCGGGAAGATCCCACATGCCACGGAGAAACTAATCCTCTGTGCCACGACTACTGAGCCTGTGCTCTAGAGCCTGTAAGCCACAGCTACTGAAGCCCGCGCACCTAGAGCCCATGCTCTGCAACAAGAGAAGCCGCCACAATGAGAAGCCCACGCACCGCAATGAAGCGTAGCCCCCGCTCGCCACAACTAGAGAAAGCCCATGTGCAGCAACAAAGACCCAACGCAGCCAAAAATGAAATAAACTAAGTAATTAAAAAAAAAAAAGCAAGGTCCTACTCTATAGCCCAGGGAACTATATTCAATATCCTGTGATAAACCCATAATGGAAAAGAATATGGAAAAGAATGTGTATATATGTATAACTGAATTACTTTGCTGTACAGCAGAAATTAACACAATATTGTAAATCAACTGTACTTCAACAAAATAATTTTTTTTAAAAAGGCTCAGATTATAATTAAAATATTATTATCAACATTTCCCATATTTCATTCCTTATGGGTACATTTCCTTTTCAGGTACAAATATTCCATATTGAAAATTCTATATTCAACAACTTCAGTATTTTTTTTCCATTTAGTATAGCATATTTTGTATTAAATGCAAAAGGAAGTAGCACAAGAAGAATCTAAAGGTGGAAAAAATTGAGAAGACAGAATTTCAAATGGTATACAGAAGGTAAAGCTAGAAACTACAAATAAGGAACAAACGTTTCTTGGACAATGCTGTTTCCAGACAGCTGCCTTTCAAAATACTACTCTATTTACTCACTGGACATTACCAAAGCTATCAGAACAGGTAACTCCTGCTATTTTTCCTATCTATATATCACTTTATTAATCATTTATATATAGCCCTTTGATAGGTATCCATATCACAGGAAATCTCATCCATTAAAAAAAATTATAACCTTAACAGTACCTAAACTTAAACCTTGAATTTAAGATAGATCCCAAGTAATAGTTTTCTTTCTATTGAATCCAGTTGTTTTATTTTTTCATACTATAATTAAGATTTAAGATACATTAAGTGATAACTCTAAAATTTGTAATAGAACTAATATATAAGACAGGATGGATGGCAAAAAAATATTCTTATTTAACCAATTTATTAAAAACAGTTGTCATCATTTTATTAAAGGAAGCATTAAGAATAAGTATCCCACCATTTCTTCCAATATTTTTGACAAACTAATTAATTCTAAAAGAAATGTATTCAATATTACTAAAGAAAGTGTCATTTTGATTGAAAGAACTTCAGAAACAATGCAGTTAAAGAGTATAAATAATTAAGAGAAAAGTGATCAAAACAATCTTTGTCAGCAAGAACCTATTCTGTGAAGAATCATTCACAGAATGATGTACACTTATTACAGGTAAGAAGATCAGCAGACTCCTACGAGCCCAGGACATAAGGATCACGCTGTAAGTAAAAGCTATTTACAATGGAAATTTTCCATTTTATCTATAAAGCATTAATAGATAACAATATATTTACTAACTTTTTGAGCACTTAATATGTGCCAAGTACTATATGAAATATTTTATAATTTATTTAAAAAAATTTTTTGTAACAGTCATGTAAGATAGATCTTTAAAGATAATTAAAGAGAGAGAGAGAGAATGAGAGAGAATAGAGACAGAAAGATAAAGAGAAAAGGGACAGGTTAAGTAGCCTAGTCTAAGTTCATGCAACAGAAAGTGATAAAGTCAGAATTCAAATCCAAACCTAGTGACAACCAGCCTGCACTCTTACCACTCTGCCACACTGTGTCTCTAGAATACCTGAATGTTTATGTTCAAAGAGTTCAGACCTTTACACACTGCTTAAGGTAGTGATTATGTCAGGAAAACTACTGTAATAAATAAATCAACACTGTACATGTTACAAACTGATTGTCAAGTTGTACCCTGCTGACATTTCGTATTGTAATACTGAAAGAAATGTTGAAAAGTAATTTGCCTATAAAAGGTACCTCTTCTATATCAATCTTTTATATAAACTTACTAGAATGTAAAGATGCCTCTTGGCTTCCTTGGCCATGATTAATTTTTTAGTCTCAGTACATTTTAGTTGCATTTATTTACTATTTTTTAACATTAAATTTACTGAGGTATGATTTACATAGAATGCATTTTTAAAAAGCTGTTAAATCCCAAAGGAGCATTTCAAAATCTAGTATTTCTTTAAGCAGCATTTTCCATACAGTTTATGGCAGAGTTGAGCACAAAGAAGATATTCAGTAAGTTTTGCTGATCAGCTGAAAAAAAAAACCCATTGCTTTAATGAAATATCTTCCCTCAGATAGAGACATCATGATTTCTAAAACAAAATATTCTTAGTGAATAGAAAAATATAGAAGAAAAAGATAGCCGGTCTGTGAATGTAATTTCAGTTCTGTTAAATGTTCAGCAGATGTGTTTTTCATTTGTTGAATAAATTTTTAGATTGAAAAAATTCTATCGCCTATTGCATTTTATCTTAGCTCAGTGAAGTTCAGGTACTACATTGAAATTGAGGGTAAGAACGTTTCATATTTGCTTTCTTTAACAACTTTAAAGAAAGAAACAGAAAATATGCAATTAAATGAAAATAATTTAAATGAGAAGGAAAAAAGACAATGCATCTATAATGGATGGATGGGGATTTATTCACAGATTGCAAAGCAAAAAAGAAAGAAAGAAATAAGCAAAAGCAGGCTTAAAGTTAGAAAGATGTTCACAAGGCCAAGTATGGTAGTTGTTGCAAAATACAATGTTCTTAGATTAGCAGATAATGTCCTTTTGGTTTTTTAGAATAGCTGGAGATACCTGTCTTTTGCGAGAGATTCTGAAAGAGTTAACTCACAGAATACCTTTTATAATTTTTAACAAGCCAGAGATCGTGGATAAAGAATGATGATGTACAAGCCATCTTCTTTTGCCAGTCCAAAGCACATAAAATATTCCAAAATCAGTCCCAGATTTTATCGTTTTGTCTTCTAGACACACAGGAAGAGACTGTCTGTATTACAGGTATTGTTGACACAAACTCATCCTAGACTCAGGCTGTATGAATATTCTGTATCAGGTCTTTTCTATTTGTGAATGGAATATAAAAACTATGTGAAACAATAGCTGAAATCTGTAAGAATAGTGGATGAGGAAAACTCAAAATCCAGAATGTTATGAAACAATAACGATAACATATTTGGAACAAGAGTAAGAGTAAAAATATTGACCTATTACTTGAAGAAGGGAGTGTAAGGAAATCAAAGGAGGGTAAACAACTCAATTATGCTTTCATCCTTTCTACTAAGGACAAAAATTCACAGATGGGAAAGTACAGAAAAGCTTCATTAAAAAGGCACCAAATGTGAAAGACCCTAGTTTCTGAGTTTAAGCCTCAGTTCCATCAAATTACCCTCCAGTGCATAGAAATGACCTGGAGATGCGATCACAGTACTAGTCAAATGACATCCAGCTAACACAGCACATACCTAGAGAACGTACTTTAGTTCCACACTTCATTCTCAAAGAACCACCGCAAAAATGTCTTTATAACACCGACAGTTTTGAACACTAGATATATCTCTAAAATATCATGAGTGGTAAGAGTACAAGAGGATTGAAAATGACAAAGATCCCAATTATTAGGAAGATTCTTGAAACCATAGACTAATAAGCCTGATGTGTGTCCTAGCCAAATTCTGTAAGAGAGAATTGGATAGGCAGGAACACTAAAAAAAACAACAACACAGAAGTAATCATAGACACCACTGTAGTTTACTGAAGAAGACAGCGTGTTGAACTGTTACATTCCTCCTTTCGACAAAGTTATAAAGATATCAGTGAGATAATGTTTTAGTAAAGTCTAATGATGTTTTTTGCATAAAGTAGGAAAGTGCTTGCTGATCACTAGTAAATTAAATGTATGGTTGGCTGAAAAACTGTACCCACAAATTGTTAATCAATAAAAGTCAACTACATGTGCTCTAGGAGCTATTTCTTTGTATTTGTCCTGCTTTGTGAGAATATCAACAACTTGGATGAAAACAGGGAAATGTATATGTCTCTCATGATGGATTTTTATAGCACAACTGTAGAGAAGAAAAGATTCAGAATTCCTGGACAAGTGACTTAACTACCCCCCAAGTTAATGAAACAATACATTTTATTTATTTTGAGATGAAGAATGAATAAGGGCTACAACAAAGTAATGCATGATATTTGTTCATGAGAAGGACAGGTGGCAAAAGTTAATCCAAAATTCAATACAGACCAACTCTGTGATGTGAAAACAGATAATGCAGTCTTAAATTGTGTTCATCCACTGGCTGTATCCCTGGGAGCTTAACAGTTACACTATCTATTACACTGATTAAAGTCAAATATAGTGCATTGCATTCCATCTGAAGCACCATATTCTGTAAAGCACATCATCTAATTAGAATACATAGTAAAATGGAATCAGGTTGGTGATGGATCTAGAGACTCTCCTATGTAAGGAAAACAAAAGGAATCAACAATATTTAATGAGCAGAAGTGAGATCAAAAGAGAGAACATGAAATAGATAATAGGTGAAACTGGCATTATGTGGGTATGAGTGTGCGTGTGTGTGTGGCTACAGATATCATGACTAGGACTAGTGAGTCAAATTTATGGATAAGTATATTTTCAGCACATAAGCAAAGACTTTCTCACAATGAAAGCTGTCTAGTTCTAGAACAGGTTGCTTTGTAAAGTAATAAACTTGCCCTCGGTGGAAGTGTTCAGAGGGTGGCCGGCCACCCGTCTGGGATATAATGTGCAGAATTCCTAAGTAGATAGGTGGGTGGATAAAAGGATACCCGGAGTTTTTTTTAGAACTCTCAGATTTTAATAAGGGACAGAACAGCAGAAGAAAAGTCTGTGTCTTATTCTTTGCACACCCAGGGCCCACTAGGGAATGAGGAACATGGTAGGACTTCCATAAATGTTGCACCAAATTGATAATAAATAGAGAAGCTATAAATAGTAGTACAAACAAAACACATACGAGAAAGAAATGAATAAGAAATCAAAGGAAATAGAAAGTAGATCATTTTATCTAATCAAATGTTTGTTCTGTGTAATGAAAGTTGCATGTAATTCTTAGGCCAAGTGACATTTACCAAGACGCTTGAAGAAATTCTCCTCTTCGTCTCTCCCGTTTTCCATTCCACTCCCTGGTCCACCTTCAGAAAGCTTTACAGCACTGGTGAATTTGACCTGAGAAAAAAAAGGACGGTAGTCAGATAACTCAATTCAGAGGAAATTCTTTGTGTTTATACTAACCTTTACCTTGAAAAATAAGTTGTTTAGAATATAAAGGTCACTTCATTTCTTTTGGCTTCCACATCTGGTTAGCTAGTCTGTATAGTTTATTCCCATGTGCCAAAAACGACATCACTTATAACTATAATTTGAGAGTCTTGGTCATAGATTGAAAGTAAAATAATCAGGCACTATGAAAATAATTTAGTGAGCAATTGAGATATTCTTAGAGTTTAATTCTGATAAAGTCCAAACTCAAATTTATGAACAAGTCATATTCATCCTTTACAAACAACACCACAACTGAGAATCAGATGAAAGTAAAAGATAGCCAAATAGAAGATTTCAAATCTCTATGAAAGAACCAGTATAAATGAATGTATAATGTGTATTATAATGTGTATAATGTGTATTATAATGTGTATTGTAATGTGTATAACTAAAGTGCAGTAACATGTTTTTTTCCTAACACTTAAAATGTGTTTGTTTACAGCAAAGCAAGGAAGCTATGGACCTCACAGACCCTCAAATACTTGGCCAAATTTTAGTAAAAAGAATATGAAGGAGGAATTATAAATATATCTTCTAAATGCCTTATAAGGTTGCTATAATCTTTTTATAACTCCAAAATATTACTTTAAAAAGAGATAGAAGAAAACTGGTTTTAGTGAAATTCAAAGAAGAAAGAGTATAAGCAAATAATTTGTATATAAAGAAATGTAACTCCTATTACATGCTGAAAATTACAGCAACCAGGCCATGAATCAGCCACAGGGAAGACTCTTATCAGAAATGGATTTCACTAAGAATCACGACCTTTTCCAAACTGCATGCTACTACAATGCTCAACAGAAGAAGCACTTAGTGGGAAAAATCATCCTGAGCTTCTTAATCCTTTTCAAAGGGGAGAAAGGTTCAGATGGTAGGAAAAGTAGGGAAGGAAAATATATGGGGGGTGTGTGTGTGTGTGTGTGTGTGTGTGTGTGTGTGTGTGTGTGTGTGTGTGTGTGTGTGTGTGTGTGTGTGTGTGTGTGTGTGTAAAATAAATCACTATACAATTATGTGTCCTTGGATAGGAGCTTGAGATGTTAGGATTTCATACATGTATTAAAAGTAGCTGGGGGCTTCCCTGGTGGCGCAGTGGTTGAGAATCCGCCTGCCGATGCAGGGGACGCGGGTTCGTGCCCCGGTCTGGGAAGATCCCACATGCTGCGGAGCGGCTGGGCCCGTGAGCCATGGCCGCTGAGCCTGCGCGTCCAGAGCCTGTGCTCTGCAACGGGAGAGGCCACAACAGTGAGAGGCCCGCGTACCGCCAAGAAAACAAAACAAAAAAAACAAAGAAAAAAAGTAGCTGGGAATTAATACCTATATATCTCTCTATATATGCATTACAATTTTATTCATAGTTTCTTGTCACTTTTTTCCTTTCTATGATTGCCTCATACTAAGACATCTTAGTTTCCATAGTTCACTTAAGTTTCCAAAACTTACTTACCTTGAAGAGAATTTCTTCAGCTCCTCCTTATTTGGCCCCTCCAGGTGTTTAGCAGTTCCCAGCCCTGACATTTTTCTATCAGTGACTCCAACATTCTCTTACGTAAGTAATGTCCTGTTTACCTTGGAGCTTTGCCTGATGAAAGAGAGGCGGTCCACAGAGCTGATGTCCAGGAGGTCCTCCACACCATCTGCCAGGCCTGAGAGGGAGGATCGTTTCAGCCAGTTTCCTAGTTAATAATTCAAAAAAAATTAGACCATTATAGCATTTTCTCCCAAATGGATTAAACAAAAAAGTTGGCATATGCCCAACAAGCAATGAAAGTTACGTGACTTGATGTAAATAAAAGTGAAAACAAATTGTCTTCGAAATGTACATGCTTTGAATAAAAACATTCAGTGTTGGACTATAAAATTACATGACTAAATCAGAACAAAAAGAACCCAGGCCTCTTGCATGATTAAGACCGTAATCCATACAGTTCTCTTTGACAACTTTCACATCTTCCATTAAGTCCTGTTGATTTTACCTCCTAAGTATCTTTCAAATATGTCTACTTCTCTCCATCTACACGGTCACCACCCAGTCCAACCTACCATTACTTATACCTGGAGCACAAGGGCAGCTTTCTGTCTGGTCCCCCATATCCACTCATGCTCCCTCCAATGTGTTTTCCATGCAGTGATCTTTTAGAAAAAAAGTTTACCTGCTCATGTTATCCCCCTGTTCAACATCCCACCTCGGCTCTGTAGGGCTGTAGGATGAAGAGACAACCTGACCTGCAAGGCCCACACGCTCTGGTCCCTATGGCTTCACCATAGTCATGCAGCCACTCTTGTCTCAGTTCTTCCATGTCCCTCCCTCCTAATACCTTTGCGCATTGTACTGCTACCACCTGGAATGCTCTCCTTCCTCCTTCTCCCAAGTACCCTGCAGATCTTAATCTCTCTTCCTTCAGGAAGCCTTCCCTGATTCCTGCCTCTCCTCCCCCTCATTTAGGTTAGGTCTCATCCTTGCATGCTTTTAGGGCACTACATATACTTCCCTCATAAAATTGATAGTTTGGGGACTTCCCTGGTGGCACAGTGGTTAAAGAATCGTCTGCCAGTGCAGGGGACACAGGTTCGATCCCTGGCCTAGGAAGATCCCACATGCCGCAGAGCAACTAAGCCCATGCGCCGCAACCACTAAGCCTGTGCTGTAGGGCCCGGTGCCACAACTACTGAGCCCGCATGCTGCAACTACTGAAGCCCATGCGCCTAGAGCCCATGCTCCACAACAGGAGAAGCCACCGCAGTGAGAAGCCTGAGCACTGCAACGAAGACCCAATGCAACCAAAAAAAAAAAATTCGTAGTTTGCAACTCTACTTAGTTGTATGGTTATCTGCTTTAGTGATTGTCACCCCTAATAGATTGTAAATTCAGCAAAGTCAGGCATTGTGAAATTCTGCTCACCATTTAATCCCTGAATCCTAGCACAGTGTTTGCACACCATAGAAGCTCATAGGAAAGGTTTGAGAAATATCTGCTGAAAAAAATGAATGAATGAATGAGTAAATGAAGGAGTCAGCCTAGGCTTTGTGACTTGAAAGCTTTCCCTTTCTCGACCTTCCCACAAGTTGCTCTGTTTTGATTGTGAGTTGGTTTGAGGACATGGCAGGGAATAAGAGAATCCGTAAGATAAATACAGACATACTTTTACCTATGGGGAGTTTAAGCTTCTTTCGGAGGGAAATTCTACGTGACCGAGAGCGGGTGCGCCGGTCAGAGGTGGTCCCCGAGTGAGCAGTGGTGCATTCTGAAGTGTCCTGCTCAGACTGGCTGCTGGTGTCACTCGCCGCACTCTGGGATTTGAACATCTTGCGCCAGAAATCTTTCCGCCCCATGTTGCCCCCTTGCATTTGTTCATCGCTGAAAGCAAGCAGAGAAGAGGGTTAAAAGTCTGAACACATGTGAAATTCTCTTACCTTTCTTTCAACCTCCTGCCAATGACACTGTGGCAAATCGTGCAGGATGATCTTTGATGGGCCGGGATTTAGGAAGAGGCAGAGTGGGAGTGGAAGGAAGGAGATCAAGCTTGACTCTCTGAGCTCTTCTTGATAATAGCCATGTCTCAGCTGTCAAGTTGAGGAAATCATTTTTTTCAGCCATGATATAAGACTAAATATTACTGAAGGTAATCGTCTGCGAGTGTGAGTCATAAAAGCTGAAGCACTTACAGTGTCAGTAAATATTTAACTTTTTATATTTTTAAGTTCCCTGGGGGTGTGCAGTACCATATCTTATTCCCCACCCCTAGCCCAGGACAGTATAATTCTTGGCCCTAAATAAACTCACAAAAATACTTGAACGACTGAATAAGTAAAATGCAATCAGCACACCCAGGGGATGCATCATCCCACAATTTTTCAGTAAGTAATTTTCATAGTGCCTGATTATTTAGCTTTCTTAAGTCAAAGAAACTTAAGGTTTGAAAGTAAAAAAGGGCTTCCCTGGTGGCACAGTGATTGGGAGTCCGCCTGCTGATGCAGGGGACATGGGTTCGTGCCCCGGTCCGGGAAGATCCCACATACCGCAGAGCGGCTGGGCCCGTGAACCATGGACACTGAGCCTGCGCGTCTGGAGCCTGTGCTCCGCAACGGGAGAGGCCACAACAGTGAGAGGCCCGCGTACCGAAAAAAAAAAAAAAAAGTAAAACAAAAAATTAGCCTGACTCAATAAGACAAATGGGAACATCTCCAAAGGGATTTTTCACTAGGGCATTCCACAAGAGGAAAAAGACAAGTGGCCAATGGTATGCAGAGTTTAATCTCACTAGGAATTTTAAAAAAAGGCCAGTTGAAATGAGATCCCTATTTTCACTCATTAAATAGGCAAAGATTAAGGTGGGGTGGGCTGGGAGGGGAAGAAAGCAATGATACTATCACACTGCCATGATGAGAGAATGAGTCAACTTTTCTAGAGGGTAATTTTGTAAGATGTTATCCAAAGGCTATGTCTACACCCATGACAAAGAACTTCAATTTCCAGGAAGTTATCCCAAGGAAATGATGGGACAATATACTAAGATGTAGATACTAAGTATCTACTTAGTATCTAAGATGTAGATACTAAGAAGGTCAAATGCTCACTGAGGCTTCTGGGTCAATGTTAAAAATTGGAAATAATCTAAATGTTTACCTCTAGGGAAACAGCTGAATAAATTATGCGACTTCCATATGATGGCATCCTCTGTAGTCATTAAAATCCTATTTTCAGAAGACTAGTGATATGGGGAATGTTGATGATACATTGCAAAGTTAAAAGGCACTGATAAAATGGATTAAGCAGGATATCACCAGGTTAATAAAAAAAGTACACGTGTATGTGTCTTTGTGTAAGCTCATGTGTACACATGCTCAAACATGTACCCAACATAATACACCAAAAGTTTACTGTGGTTATTTCTAATTGAAGGTATTTAAACATTTTTTTTCTCTATGCTTTTCTGTGTTTTCCACATTTGGCAACTTGAAGAACACGTATTATTATACTTTAGTAATTTGGAAAGAAAAGGTTATGGAGAATACTCTAGTAACATGTGATGAAATTTTTTTGAGGGGGGTTTGGGCAATGGTCTGTTTATAAGCTTTGGGGTTAAATCTGGGATCTACCTAAAATCTGACAGTACTGTGTAAAGCAGTCATTTTCTTGGGATATTTACACGGGGATGCAGATTTTTTATCTCAAAATCTCATTAGAGTACTAAATACCTTTAATTATTATTTTAACTCAGGACATTCTGTTTATCAAATATGGTGTGAATTTAAATCAGTGTTTTAGAATTTGACTTCCTTGTTATTTTTATCAAACAATCACAGTGCTTGAAGCATTTCTTACCTTTGGGAAACGTGCAACACAGTGATGAGTATATGACTACGTGGCCTGAGTGGGGAAATATCCAGGGAGACTATAATTGATCAGCTTTACAATAAAATGCCGCATCAGCGCTGTCCAATGCGTGTGTATCAATCATGAGTTTCAGAGATGTGGGCATATAAAACTGCTTTTAATATTACTCAGTTAATGTGATTTTTATTTAAAAGGGAAAAAGGAGAAGCACAGGGTATGAGGGGCGTAGGGGGAAGAGAAAGTTCTCTGTCTTCTGGCAGAGAAGCCATGATCACCCACCCACCTTTCTCCGGTGCTAAACAGAGGACATGTGGTGTGCTCATCTCCTGGGCCCACTTGGACCAGGGAAAAGTCCCATGTTTGACATTCTGTGACATCCCTCCAAGTGGAAATTTTTATGTAGAGGCATATTAATACATGTATCTTCATTCAAGGGAAAGAACAGACCTGTGCTAAATGCTGAGAAATCAGGTGGTGTTTACAGAACACTACAGAGAAAGAATCTTTTGCAATCTAGAAAACTAAATCACCTAGCAAGGTAGACAGTTTTATGTTTAAATCTAGTTTACCTATTAAATCATTCTTATTATTCAGATTAGCTTAACAGTTATTAGTGTTATTTTGGGAAAAGTCCTCTCTCCTTTTTTGGACAGATTCTGTATGTAAGGACTTTTAACTAGTCTTGTGGTTGGCTATTCAGCTACAGACAGACCTTTGCCTTTCACATTAATTTTTTTTCCCTTAGAGCTTATGTTTGGATTTTTGCTATGTCCTTAAAGATGTCCTGAAAGGAAAAACTAAACCTTGGTTTTGAGAATGGAAATTAAAGGAGACAAAGGCTACATGGTAATTTGGCAAGTCTATTGTTTCATTGATTGTCATTCATTCATTCTTAAAATTAAGTGCCTACCATGGGCCAAGCCCCGTCTAGGCATTGGGTCTGTAATGGTAAGTAAAAACTCATGAGGTCCCTGCACCCATGGGGTTGATTTACCTTCTCCTTACTTTTCTCCACCCATTTTAGGGGCAGTTTCTAAGAGTTTGAAGGCCTACAAAAACTGCAGGCTTTTTGTTCCTTAAAGGTTTTGTTTGTTTGTTGTGGATTACCAGGTCCTATTTCATGACGGTGATTTCCTTGACTATAGAGAGGGCATATTATAAAATCTGGACTATCCTGCAGAATTTCTGGAAGGATAATCATTTAATACTAAATCAGGGTTTAGGGAAGTAGAATGGTATACCTAAAATGATGATATTTTAAATATTGATCACACCACTTGTGGGTAAATAGGTCTCAAAAGAAGAATGAATACAGGTGAGCCTTGCATAGAACTAGACTGTATATTTGGTGTCTACAGTAATCCTCACATTTTCTGAGGGCACTATTTTCATGATGCTTTTGATTTTGTTATTATGAAAAGTAGAGGGCTTCCCTGGTGGCGCAGTGGTTGAGAGTCCGCCTGCCAATGCAGGGGACACGGGTTCGTGCCCCGGTCCGGGAAGATCCCACATGCCGCGGAGCGGCTGGGCCCGTGAGCCATGGCCGCTAAGCCTGCGCGTCTGGAGCCTGTGCTCCGCAGCGGGAGAGGCCACAGCAGTGAGAGGCCCGCGTACCGCAAAAAAAAAAAAAAAGAAAAGAAAAGTAGAGATAAACTGACATCAGAGGGCACTGGAAAGGATCTCAGGAGAGAACCAAGGTGAAAAGGAGAAGAGTCGATGTTTCAGCTAACGCTGGACAGGGGAGTAGATTATCTTACTTATTTTTGGAAAAGCTTCATTGATGACATTGACAGTCGTAAGTGATTTTAAGCAAGAAAGTGGATGCCATCCCCAGCCCACCTGATACACATGCTATTTTTCAAGATTAATCTGTAGGATTGTGCATGAAAGGCAGAAGTGGGGTAGAGACTGGCAATGGGAAAGGCAGTGAGGGAGGCTTCCTGGAAGCACGAGGTTGGTTATTTGTGATTTGGGCCCGTAGAGATTAGTGGCTTTGGGAGTGAAAAATAAAGGGCAGAAGGAGAAGTTCAACAGAAATGAAAAACAAACAAACAGCAACTTGGAAAACAGAATTTCTTCCAGTGGGAAGTGCTCAATCCACTCCATGGGAGACAAAACCAACGCTACTTACTGCTCTGGAGTCTGTGAGGGGCGACCGGACATGAAGCTGCGACATTCCTCAGGTGCAGAGGTCACCTGGCCTTTATCCACAATGCTTCCTGCCTCTGACCTGTGCAAGTGGTACATTCCACCAATCACAACATAGCAGGACACCACCTCCCAATACTTCATATACTTCATAAAGCAAAACACTTTGTTATAGACAACTTAAATGCCCTGCAAACCCTATACCATCATGAGTCTATGTCGGTATGGAACATATCCTACCATTTGAGTCATGACCTAGCTACCTTATTGCCTAAGGATACCACCATCATTGCAGACAGAGCCATTAACTACTGGCAGGATTTTAAGATTAGGTATTTCTTTTAATCTTTGTAAGTGGCAATTCTTATATAATAGGCATACAATAAATTCGTATTTATTAGAAGAAAAAATAATTGGGCATTGCTCAGCAATTTTTCTTTTGCCATGTTAAAAATATTAGTTGCTGAACAGGATGACACGGTATCAGTAATTGCTTTTCCTTTCTGGATAAGAATGTAAGTTAGCTATAGAAGGGACCAAAACACAGATAACATTTTACCACGTAATTAAGAGCTATGAAGTGTGGTTCAAGTGTATGAAAGTTTGGGATCAACTGAGCTCTGATTCATACAAAGGCAGCATTTATTTGACAGTAAACTCATTCCTTTTCTAATCTGTTGCTGGGCCACCACCAGTGATATCACTCGTACAAAAAATTATAGTTCCCCCATCCCTGTACTGGAGTTACAAACCACGTAGGAACCACACGGACAGTACAACAGAAGATTATATTCTACAGACATAGGCAAACCCTCATATTCAGAGAGCTCAAGCTTCCAACCTTTTGCCACCTCCAGGCTTAGATTCTGGTTCATTTTCCTCCACCTTTTTCCCTGGTGCCAACTTCTCAGCACTATCAAGCAAAGCACTGAGGGCCACTCTCCTGAAGACATTCCCATGGGCCTCTTTGATAAACTGGACCAGCTGACGGATGTCACAATACAGCCCCTGTTTGGAGGCCAGAAAGAAAGTGCGGGGAAAGATAGCTGTGATTGAATAGTGTCCACAGAAAGAGGGGTAGAAGGTAATTCCTTGGATCTAGATGAGCATTGGAATCATAAGAAGAAAACATATTACTACAGTGAAACCAACGGTATCCTGTCCCTCCATTGTTCCTATGGTACCATTACCAAGAACCTTGCCCATCATCCTTAGTATGAAAAAAGATGGTTACCATGCTTCATATTCAGAAAGTTGGCTGTATCATTAGAAAGACATCAATTTACACTTTTAACCACTGGATTCCCAAGCTTTTAATTTTCTCTCTTAATTGTGACTTCTGAAGAGATGCCTGCAAAAAAAAGGCAATCAGAATTTTGTCTAGACTAGAGATTTCAGTCTCTGTTCAGCTTCTCCAAAGTTTCTGCATCACTGTGATAAAATATGCTAAGTCCTCTAGATACTTCCAACAGAGCCTGATATTCAAGGATGATCCATTTTGCTTCACAGATTTAACAAATAATATGTATGTTGTCACCCATTTGAACATGAGCTTGACTATGGACTTAAGATGATACAGGGCTGTTAAAACCAACATATTAGTGATTCAACTTTTAATGCAGGACTTTTATTTTAAAGATATTAAGCTTTGCATTCAGCATTTCCCCCACTCTCTTCTCTCTTTAAGAAGGTAGTTATTGGGCTTCCCTGGTGGCGCAGTGGTTGAGAGTCCGCCTGCCGATGCAGGGGACACGGGTTCATGCCCCGGTCCGGGAAGATCCCACAAGATCCCACGTGCGGCGGAGCAGCTGGGCCCATGAGCTATGGCCGCTGAGCCTGCGCGTCTGGAGCCTGTGCTCCGCAACGGGAGAGGACACAACAGTGAGAGGCCCGCGTACCGCAAAAAAAAAAAAAAAAAAAAAAAAAAAGGTAGTTACTTATATTCTTTGTCTTAGGAAAAGTTCATGACAAAGCAGAACAGAGAAGCCTACAAAACACTTATCTTATAACCCTTTTGGGTTTCAGAACCTAAGACCACTGGGACAATTATGCCTATGATGTTTAGAAAAGCAGAAGGAAGAACTACTAAGGAAAACATAGAATGTCCTTTGGATCCTGTGGGCAGCAAGGCCCTATGCTCTCACTCTGCAATTTGGTGGCTCCTCCATGGAAGGCAAGGCCCCAGAAAGCAAGGGTTCCAAACTCACCAGAGAGCCCATCCCTAAGCAGCAGAGAGTACTACGTGAACTAATAAGCATGACTGATTGAAACCAACGGAGCCTCACCAGGCGTTGGGTCCTACCTAAGACTTGGGGATCTTTGCACTACTCTGTGAGGTGGGGAGACCCATGAATGACTGAGATTCAACTTCCAGCCATTCTGGTGGAATGGGGGTCCAAAGCCAAACTTAAGTTGATTTAAAGATAATTAAGAAATATAGTATCTCTTCTATACACGAGTTTGTAGGTTAAGACTTATAAGAGCTTGCATATACTATAATCAACTTGTCAAATTACTTCTTGCCATGACCAAACTGAAGGCACGGATGGTACCCAAGTTATTCACAAACTCCAAGAACCTTGCTAGGATGGCTTCAACAATCAGCAAAATTAAATTCCTTTTCATTTGGGGTTTTGTTCTGTTTATCTCAAGTTAAGTGAATACATAGTTTCAGTGGTTTAGAGTAGCTTAAGACCATTTCTTTGATTTAGATAGATTAGCAGATAGTGTCCATATGTGTAAATGGGCTGATTTCTGCATAGGAGTCATTGTATCTAACAGATCGGTAAGACAGAGAAATGCTTCTTTATTCCTCGGAGAGACCTGAATTCATCTAGTCATATCAGATGTCTCAGTCTTCATCCACATTTTCCTATCCCAAACCACAATCTCCTTAGTAGCAATTAAACGCTAACCTTTTATAGCCTGGCTCTCTGTACCTGTGGCTTCAGTGGTTTAATTAACAGTCTTTGTCTTTTTGAAGAGTAGCTAAAAGATTACAGTGTTCGATAAAAGAAGGCAAAACCCATTTCAGCAGCATATTTGCATTAATTTTTAAAGTAAGCATGGTTTCAAACAAAAGCTTGGTATAACTTTCTTTAATATTTCATGAGCCAACACGCTGGGCTCTAGCACCTTCTCTCTGAAGGGCTCTTAAGTACCTAGCAACGATCTCAGCAACTACCACAGAACCTCTGAGATGGAAGAGATAATCCACTTTGCAGGTAGGATAACAAGTAACGGAGGAGAAATGTGTTGCTGAGTTTCTACTGAGAGTTACTGGTGACACTGAGAAAATAGATATTTTAACTTTAAAAGTTTTAGACTTCACTTCTCTTTCTCAAGGCCACGGCACGAGACTGAGAACTCCTGTGGGAAGAAGAGGTGAGCTTCTCACCAGATTCTCAGGGCTGTGCAATTCATGAGTAGTTGAAGCGCAGCGTGTGATGAGGGATTTAAACATGGCGCTGACGATGACGCCTTCCACATTTTGGGCTGTGGATTTGTTGTCCACCGTGGTGAAGTTATTTCCAAACCCAGCCTTGTCTGGAATGCAAAGGCACCAATTAAAGGCAGTGTTTCCATTCAGCTACATAGTTTAAAGAAGTAATGAAGTACTCCAGGACTTACTGAAGGGCTACACAAAATACAGAAACAGAGGACTGAGGATACTCCCGGTTTGATCATCTCTATGAGGACTTAAAGATAAACAACTCATAGTCTCCTTCAGAGTCTTTACTATGACACATTCCAGCACTTTGAGAAATGTTTTCATTGATAACTCTTAGCAACAAAAAGAGGATCAACTGTTGACCCTATGAAAGTCTTTTAAACCTAAGTAGTTTTCAAATAGGTGATCACGTAAAAAAATATATGGTTTACTGAATGGTCCCTCAGTGGAGACAGACTTAATTTGATTTGGCTTTTTTGGTGGTGAAGAAGGCTGGCTTCTCACTGGAAACTGTTCAGTCTGTGAGAAGCGGAGTGAGGTTGGGCTGACCAGGGGAGCCGGCAGGGGGAGAAGAGGGGGGACAGGGCCCTGCAGAGGAATTCATGCCAGCACTGGAAACAGAAAAGACTGAGTCTGGCCAAGAGCTGCACAAGGCTTCTAGCAGCTTCTAGGGAGTCCAGAGACTCCACAGCCACATGAATTGGAAAAATCTACCACCTCCCTCGGATCCGCCTTCTTATAACTCATTCACACATGAAACGCCAGTGAACTGAGGCCATCACCCTATGTGGCATTTTAGGCCACTTTTTCACATTTCCATGGACACGTTCTGTGGCCTTGCCAGGGTATTCCTCATAGCTTGCGAGCCACCTGTGGACTGTAGGGGCAGGATATGTGCAGCTCCAAGGCTGGTCAGATAGGGATGTGTGTCTCTGGCTGGCTGATTCATCGTGAGCCACTTTAATGTCTCAAGAATTCCAAAGGGAATTCATCACTTTAAAGGAACAGACCTTATTACCAACCTCTCACTGTCTGTGTCAATGGGCCGCGGATTCTCTTTAGATTTTACATTACAGAAAGAAATGTTTTAGTCCATTCTTATAGTTTCTATCTCAAATAGGTTAAAAAGGAGGAAAAAAAAAGTTTGTAATCAAGAATTTCTCTTGCAGTACCTCAACTACAATTCTCACTTCATTGATTTATAAATTTGTTGTGTGCTTGGTTTAAAATAATTTCAATAACATAGATTATTTCAGGGATTCTATAGGGAACAATATTTTCCTTTAATGTGAAAACCAAACAATAAAGCCTGGGGTACGAACAGAAAAACTGTTTCTAAATCCATCACAAATAAAAGGGGGAGTGGCATGAATTGGGGGGTTGGGATTGACATAGACACACTACTATGTATAAAATAGATAACTAATGAGTACCTACTGTCTAGCACAGTGAACTCTACTCAGTGCTCTGTGGTGACCTAACTGGGAAAGAAATCCAAAAAAGAGAGAATATCTGTATACATATAGCTGATTCACTTTGCTGTACAGTGGAAATTAATACAACATTGTAAAGCAACTATACTCCAATAAAAATTAAAAAGAAAAAAGATTATGAAAGCAGGAAAAATAAATAAATCCATCAAATATAGCTCCATTATAAATTAATCAACCACTATCACACATATACTATATAAAAAATAACAGCCTATACTAAGAAGTTATTTCTTCCCAGACTCTAATTAAAATGTATATTTTACTCAATCAGGCTTCATACATCACCTTCATTTCATTACTGCATTTGCATTCAAGTGGTATTGGAGGTGTTCATGTATTATGGATGCCATTCGTGTTCACTGGTTGTGCCCTGTAATATAGGTCTCTATACTGGAGTTTTCCTAAAGCCATGAAGCTATAGTTTATGAGCCTATCTATAGATCCCTTTGCCCATTCTTTTTAAAATTCAGTATATGTGTATATCAAAATTATGTTACTACTATGTTTACTGTCATGTTTTTTTTTTTTCCTTTCCTATTTTATTTTGTGAAAAAATCACCAAGCACTATGCCTGGCTCATTTCATACTTGTTGAACTAATGAATATAGTTCTTTGTTCCTTGATCCTTGCCTCAGAAGTCATATGACAGAAAGTCACGGGAGAGAGAGGAGTGCCATGAGTAGAGCGTAAGGATAGAGGGGCTACAGGTGAGGGTGCCGCAGCTTTTCCAAATTCCCCTCTGCTGAGCTAAGTTGTCCTCAGAAAGCCTCTAAAGTGTGTCAAAGATGATGTACAAGCTTCTCGTGTTCATATTTTATTACACACACGATGCACACGCACACAGGTATCTTTTCCTCTCCATTCTACCCCTGGAAATTTAGGGTGTCTCTGAAATGCTACCTGCTTTACCTCCCAGCGAGTTCTCCTAGAACTCGGTACAGCTTTACTTACTGTCGGTGACCGGCTCCATACAGAATCCTAGCAGAGCATGCAAGAAGTCCACTACGTTATTGAGAGAGTCTTTGTTCACATAGTCCCTCATGGTTTGTCGGAACTGCATCTTATCTAGCTTGTATAACTTAGTGAGGCAGTTCTGGGCCTGCAAGGAAGGAAGAAAAGTGAAGAAGTCACAGGTACCCGCTTAAGCTACAGGGACACCAGTGGTCTGCGACAGAAGCCCTCAAAAGGCAAGCATTTCCATCCATCCCTGCCGGCTGCTGCCCACCAACCCTGCCAGCCCCTCCTGTCTGAGAATGCATTGGGCAGAGACAGGCTGAGCAGTACTAGGTATATGACTTGGAGAAGGGCTGCTCCTCAGGAGAAACCCCAAACTAGGGGCTAGTGCTGTCCCAGAAGGAGCTCAGTATTTTTGCCAAGATCAAGATTTTAAGATCTCAAGGAAAAACTTAAAGTGTAAAATTTAGGTAGGTGATAGGATTGGTCATCAAGGTTTAGAAAACCTCAAAGGGTTTGTGCCATGGGAAGGAGCAGGCCACTCCCATGCTCAGCTGTCTTGAATTTAAGTAGATTTAACGGATGGTGTGACTGGGCTGTAGGAAGTGCTTTGTCCAGAGTCCTCTTATATGGTCAGGAGGGAAGGATCTTTGAAACATGAAAGAGGCATAAAATAAAGGCAAGTCTAGTTTGTTGATTTTTGTGTCTGCTTCTGAATGTGGAAGTTTGGTATTTAAATAGAAGTTGGTCTTCAGGATATGAAAAGCAATTGACCATTCACTAGGCCCTGCTACTCAAAAATATATTTCTTATGATCCAGCAAATAATTTTGCCATCTAGCAAAGGAAAAGGAAGTAATCCCCACCATCAGAACAAATAAAATCACATTCATTGGTTGGAGAAGGCCACAGACAGGATGCGCTAATACTATCTGAGACCCTTAGTGGTCTCCCTAACCCTCTCTTACTACTGAGAGAAAAATCACATTTGTGCAGTGCTTTGCTGTTAAAAATGCATTTCTTGCTTGTAAGTGCATAACGACATTGGACTTTCACACCTTCTCTGTGATTTGAAGAGTTTCCCTATATTACAGCAGAAGAAACTGAGACTCAAAGAAGTCAAGGACTTTGCCCAAGTTGATACACCAAGTTTCACAGCAGAGCCAAAATTAGAAGCCAGGGTCTTACCTCCTCATAGTGGTTATTTCTCCTATGATATAATAGTCACATGAATAGTTTAGATAGTGATTGTTGGGGAAAATGTATCTAGATAACACCTACTTTGAAAAAAGATTTAAGATGACCAATAATAGAGATTAGTTGATATCTTGTGGAGAACAAGATCATCATAAAAAAGAAAGTCCTTAACAATGGAATGAAATCGGAAAATGATAAGAGAGAACTCTGGGTTGAGGGGAAAAAGCTAAAGATCAAATGGGAGGGGACTTCCCTGGTGGCGCAGCGATTAAGAATCCGCTTGCCAATGCAGGGGACACGGGTTCAAGCCCTGGTCTGGGAAGATCCCACATACTGTGGAGCAACTAAGCCCGTGCGCCACAACTACTGAGCCTGCACGCCACAACTACTGAAGCCCGTGCACCTAGAGTCCGTGCACTGCAACAAGAGAAGCCACTGCGATGAGAAGCCTGCGCACCACAACGAAGAGTAGCCCCTGCTTGCCGCAATTAGAGAAAGCCCACGGGCAGCAACGAAGACCCAATGCAGACAAAAATAAATAAAATAAATTTTAAAAAAATAAAGAAGGGAGGGGTGGCTGGGTGAGGACAACCTTAAAGGAGGATAGAGAAATTTGGACAATCAGACAGAAGCAAGGAAGTTACATCCCTGAGAAAGCAGTCCCTGAGAACTGGGACTTATTGATGGGCCTTAATGGTGGCCCAGAAGAAAATTTAAGTTACATGACCATTTTGACAAATCAAGGCCCAGAGAAAGATTCTTGGAAAACTCGAGAGGAAAAAGGAAGATTATAAAAGGTTGAAAACTGTAATTAGCAATAGGCATCCTGGTGTGACCTTGTTATAGTCTCTCCATCTGTATCACAAAGTCAGGCGGATTGATTTTTTTTTCTTCCATTTTTCCTTTACTCGGTCATAGAAGATTGGGAAATTAGGTGTTAACCAGAGGTTACTGGTTGCTAGCTGTAAAGCAAGCTTCTCTTCTTATAAAATAAATGATTCTTGCTATAAAATGAAGCCTGTAAAGTACTTCTTGCTTCTCTGTAAAATACACCAAAAAATGCATTGTTTCAAATCTGCTCTTTAGAGGCTATTAGGACGTCTGAATGAGTTCAATCAGAAGTTTAAGCAAGAAACAGAATATCAAACCATAAGCATTTTGATTCTGAATGAATATTTTAAACTTCTCCAAGAGATATAAAGAGTGAATTCCCTTTCAATAATTTGGGACAAGCTAATGATTAAACTATCCCAGGAAACATGCTGGAATTGCTAGGCACTTTGATGAACATCATTGCAGTACTAATCTGTTTATTAAAAAAATAAAATATAGAGGACCTGATCTGGTAGAGGTAAGAAATATCTTTAATATATTAAAAGTAACTTCTGACAATCTAATGCCAGAGAAATCTGGAAATATCTAGCTTCCTGAATTAGACATTCCCAGGGAATATTGCTCAAATTTCTCTCTCGGGGCTTCCCTGGTGGCGCAGTGGTTGAGAGTCCGCCTGCCGATGCAGGGGACACGGGTTCGTGCCCCGGTCCGGGAAGATCCCACATGCCGCGGAGCGGCTGGGCCCGTGAGCCATGGCCGCTGAGCCTACACGTCCGGAGCCTGTGCTCCGCAACGGGAGAGGCCACAACAGTGAGAGGCCCGTGTACCGCAAAAAAAAAAAAAAAAAACTTCCCTCTTGGACAAGGTGTTTACTAAGCATGGACAAGTAAGTATAATCCCTATAGTGAGTACTGAACTGGGCTACTAGAGAATAGAGGTATTGCCACGTAAATCGACAAAGTTGAGAAGGCAGGTAGAAAACTGGACATCCTGACAGGAAATATTCAGTACTCTTGAGGAAAGAACACATGGTGATTAAGCAGTAACAACAGCCTCTCAAGTGGTTTCTGATCCAACTAGTCCTACCTTCTCCTATTCTAGAAAGACAGGTTCTGATGTCAAAACGAGTTTATACCTCCAACTACAGCATGACACTTCCTTTTATATTTTGATGCTTGATTTCATAGAATTAGTTTTCTGCATGAGGAGTGATGTGGTTTTAGCCTTGAAGGCGTTTATTCATACTGTGAGAGAATAAAAATCAAAGATCAAAAATCACACACACATGTGCAGAGATGGGGGCAATGTCAGCTTTCTACTGCCTTATTACTTATTATTTTGATTTCTTAAAATTTGGGGCCTCAAAATCTAGATCTTGGTCAAAGTTTTCAAGTTTCAGAATTTAGAAGTTAATTACTACGAATAAAACTCCCCCATGCAGATAATTAATATAATACAACACAAGCGAATATAAACGAAAGAGAATGATATACAGATGGATAGATAGGTAGATGATAGATTAGGAAAGTAACCCAGCATGCTAAGGCTGTGTGAACGTTTCACGACAAAACCTAATACCAAGGAAAAATGGGCTGGCATTAGACTTTGGCATGATCCTAAAACTCTGCTAAGATATGCCAAAAGGTTTCCTGGTCTCAAATTTGCATCAACCCCTTATTTTTAAGGGAATGTTTTCTTATTATTTCAGTTCAAGAGTATGTATGAGGGCAACTGTTGCAGTTTGGACTTGTTGTGGAGGTGGGTTAGTGCTCAAGTCTTAAGTGAACAGTAGTCATCAGTGGAGGCAAATGAAAATGAGCTGGAATTACATTTCCATGTTCCATTACAGAATTATGCTTTGCAAGCCTGAGCGCAGAGTTTCAAGTTTCACACAGTTCAAAGAGATATGATCTCAAATATTTAGTAGTCAAGGTTCATTCTCAAACAAAGCAGCCAGAAAATGACTGGCCACTTTTGTAGTCCTATTTTGTCCCAATAAGGGCCATTTTCCATATCTAAGAACAACAGACCAAGTCCTAAACTTTGATCCCTTTTTCTAATATAACGTATGATTCCATAGTGCCCAGGCAGGTGATAAAAAGTTATTTGCCACGGACTATCAGAAGCTTGCTAAATGTATTCATTTTTGCAACGTTCTTTCAAACTCGAATTCACATGTTCCAATTATACACTCTTTTACCAGTTGGGAGTTGGCCTGCCCAGGCTGGAGGCAGAAGTGGTTTTCCCAATTAAACTTTCCTAAGCCTGGGTTTTAGATGTCTTTGAGATATCTTGTGGGAATCCTCCCACCTTAAGACAGCATTAATTACCCTTACAAAATACAGTATTCTTCAGGGAACACTGACCCTCATTGTCAAAGGACTCATGCCTAATTTGGAGGGAGGGAAGAAGAAGAGGAAATGGAATCTACTTTAGTTCTCTTACATTCTCCCGGAATACCTGGTGTCTCAGACGATCCCCAGAGAGCCCTCGGTGTCCTTCTCCGCAACCATAGGCACATCCCAGAGACTTCACTATTTTGATGAGCATGGTTAGAGCAAGCCTATGGTTGCTGACAGGCGTACTTTCATCCTAGTACCCATGAACGAAAAAGAAAGAAGATTTGGTTCATTTAGTCACTAGGATTCTTTTGGTGCTAAGACTCTATTTTATTATTAAACCAAGTTTCTATGTTTTGCAGCAAGCCCCTGCAATTTGGGAAACAGAATTGTCAAGGGCTCAACAGGCAAGCTAGCTTTTCAAAACTCTAGAACGGACTTACGAGAAAGAAAATGTTTATGCATTTTGAACACCCTCTAGTGCTACAGGATATGAATGCAGACCTCTTTATTAGAAGACATGCTTTCGTATCCTCATTAGACTATCAGAATAACTGTCTAGAGAGAGACAGTGTGGACTATCAGTGATGAAAGCAAGTAGATTTTCCAGAAGGTACCCTCATCAGCAGCTTCTGTTAATATCACGAAGCAAGGATTATTGCTAAATTTCTGGAACTGATCAAAGTCTGAAACTGTGAAATCATGTGGCAATTTCTGACATTTTCAAAGGACTTTTCTAATTTTATACTTTCGTTATATTGTAATATTCATGCACAAGCAAAGAGAGAATATGTAAAAAAAACTGTAAATATTCAGCATGGTTCTTTGAGGCTAAATCGGAAGCCCTCCCGAAGTGAACTGTGAGAAGTGTTATCATCCTCTCTCTTGACTCATTTAATCCTTGCTCTTGGTGAAGAACATAGCTTCCAGAAAAATGAACTTTCTTGAATTATTTCCAAAGAAGCATAAGGAAACTGTTGCTAAGGAATGATGCAGATCCCAGCGTGGGAGTGCCATTACCTTCAGGAAGCTCCAACATTCCTCAGTCCTTCTAGCTACTTTCTGCTGTCAGCACAGCCACTGCGGACCTGAGAGTCCCGCTCCCGTTCCTTAATTGCGTATGACGGTAGGTAAATGAACTAATCTCTCTGTGCTTTAGTTTTCTCACCTGTGAATCGAGGCTCCTGATAGCTTCCCTTCCTACTTCATCAGCTTACTGTGCCAAACAAATGAAATAATGAATAAGAATTGCTCTGTAAATTGCGAAGGCCTTTTCCATCTTCATATGCTCAGGGTGATACATAAACTTTGGGGCCATCCACATAGAAAGTATACTCAAAAGCAGGGAGGGTGTGAAAGGGATGGGGGTTATCTAGACATCATGTGCTGTTCATTATGTGATGGGGTAGGCTCTCTGCTCCCCTAATGTTATATAATTGGTCCTTTTTTTTCTAACCAAATGCTCATGTACTGGATGTGGTGCTGGACTCCAGAGATGCCCCCTTCAGAACTGAACATTCATTCTCTGAGCCGCTGGGAGTATTGATGGATGATAGCTCTCAGGTGAGTCCCTCTCCAGGCATTGCCCTTAGCTAAAGAGACCTGCCTTGATCCAGGTTATGCTCTCCTCCTGGAAGCAGTCTGCCTCCAATGGCTGGTCAAAAGCATAAAGAGTGTGTGTGGGGAGGTGTGTGGAATAAAGCGGGCTCCCTTACTTCACCCGGGGATTACCTTGAAGAGCCATCCCATCTCTGGAGCTCCCTGTGTGATGGGCTGAAGTCTCTGTTACAACTACACTGCAATTCAACTTCTCTCTCTGCCCCCATCCTGCTTCTTTTACACCCCACAGACGTTGATCCTGAGCAGACACCCCAGGAAATCTCCTGTGTGCATATCTCCTTGTCTGAGTCTGTTTCTTGCGAACTCTACAGCTCAGATGCTTGTAAATGGAAGACTCAAACGTACACACACACAGATACATACATTTATTTATTTATACATGCGTACATACATACATACCAAATTCAGAAATGTTTTAAATTCAAATCTTAGCTCCATAACCTTGGGCAAGCTACTTAACCACTCTGTGCCCTACAAAATAAGAATCATAAAAATATGTATTTCACAGTTTGTGAGGTAAAACATGGAAGGCATGTAATAATAGCAAAACCAGTGTTAATTATTATTTCTAGGTGTGGGGCACTGCTATCTACTGGGGACACCATTGCGCAAATTAGAAAAGGCACTCCTCTCGGTGGATGAACTAGAAAAAGGTGAATCCTCTCGGTAGTTGCAGCCCTTGGGTAAACAGCTTGGTGAGCAGAGCTCAGACTGGATTTCAGTCCTGTCTGGACTCCTTAGGCGAGAGCCCTTGTGGAGTACACAGCCTGCACAGCCAAAGGTCACCCTGGGTAACGGCTGATTTGGAAGATTGACTTACATACATTTAAAAACTATTGATATCATATGTTCCTTTAAAGCAAATTCCTAGCTCCAAAAGCTTTTTGTAAATATCTATTTGTATTTCTTTGGACCTTCAGATGTCCTTGCGATTTTGGCTCCTCTAGCAGAAGACATTCAGAAAGTTGTATCCAGCTACAGGCAGAAATCAGGACAGATATTAAATAACATTTCAAGCTCTCAGTACCAGTTAGTGGCAAATATAGAAATAGAAATTAGATCTTCCTTTCTGAATTAATCAATTCCCGCATGCTCCTGGCATTACTAGGTTGCAAAATTAGATAAACCTCCTGATTCCACTGAAAATAACAGATGGGATAGAGGCAGAACAGACCTGTGTGACTCCCAAGTACAACGCATCTGACCTACGGTCAGGTATGATTTTATAAATTCTCTGTATTACAAAGAATATTATTCTTTAGAACTGACTAAAAAACATTTGTATCTTTGGTGGCTGTTTTGGAGAACACATTATCTGACTCCGTAAAATCCCATCCTGATTTGGTTAAAGTAGCATTTATATTATCAAGTAGCATTTATATTATCAAGTAGCATTTATATTATCAAGTTTCTAGTATGATAGCTAGATTTTAAATAGGTAAGAGACTTGCAGTTCTTTAATATGAAAGTAGATGAAAACACTACTTTGGGGACTTCCCTGGTAGCGCCGTGGATAAGACTCCGTACTCCCAATGAAGGGGGCTTGGGTTCGATCCCTGGTTGGGGAACTAGATTCCACATGCATGCCACAACTAAGAGTTTGTATGCCACAACTAAGGAGTCCACGTGCCGCAACTAAGGAGCCCGGGAGCTGCAACTAAGGAGCATGCTTGCCACAACTAAGACCTGGTGCAACCAAATAAATATTAAAAAAACAAAACCAAAAGAAATCCCCACTACTTGGGTGAAATTTTTGAACTAAAAACAAAAACAAAACAGAAACAAAATTCTAATAATGAACTTCAGAGATCCTCATAAACATAACAAAGTCCTCATCAATTTAGGGAATATCTAAGCTTTACTGATAAGAGCTTATCAAAATTTCACAACTTTAATTTTTTTCTATTTTCCCCTGAATATTATGACATAATAACATAGCACTATTCTCTCTTTGAGTGGCCACCTAAATTGACAGGTAAAAAAATTGAAAATTTAAGAATCTCACTGTTTGCTGTGTTTATAAATTTGGTCCTTATAACTTGTATTTGTTTGCTAATTCCTACATAACTGTTGATTGAATAATTCCTTAGATCTTAGCATTCAATATCAAATCCCTTGTGATCTATATCATCATTTAGATAATTTTCATCTACAGTGAGATCTGAGGAACCTTGGATTGTCTTCAGTGATGTTTGGGAAAGTAAGAAGTTGGGGACCTTAAGTACCAGAAGATTCTATTAGAATCGGAAAACATATACATGATTGAGGCAGGAGAAGAAATCCTAAAGAAAAGCTTAGGTTCAGGAACCTAAGAATATTGGGGCAGAAATAATTAGATCAGAGTCCACAAATATTGGGAAAAATAAGAGTAGACAATCAGGGAAGAAACAGAGATGATTAAATGCACATTAAACATGCATCGGGTAGGACTGGAAAGAGATGGAGAAAAAAATATAAAAGAGGAAAGAGCACTGAAACACTTATTCAAATGTAAAAACCTGATAGCCTACAAGAAAATAACAATTTATATTCTAGATAATATGTTGGTGGTAGAACTCTGTACAGTGAAATCTTGTACTTCTAAACACTTGGCCTGATGTGTAGATTGTCACCTGTTGGAGATTCAAATCTCTTGTTGATTTCAATTCCTTAATAGCATTTTCCAACTAAAACCCCAAATTGAAATCAGCATAAATTATATGGGTTTAAGCTATAGTAGTTCTTATTTAAAATTCAAATTAAAAGAGAAAACTAATTAATGACTTTAAGCACTGAGATCATAAATCAGGTGTTGTCAAGTCAAAGGGAATTAAATTCAGGAACAATCAGTAATAAGAAAGCTAAAGACAGCTGGAAGTGACACACTGATACATAAGAGAACCAAGGCTAGTCTTCCAAACCAACACCAGCAAAGCAACTAACTAAACAAAAATTTTCCCTTTCTTTCCCTTTACCTGTGATTGAAGCAGGCTACCTAAAAATGTGTTCCTTAAATCAAGAGAAAGAACTTTATTTAACTTTTTTCAGGAAAATTATACTGCTTATGATGGACTAAATGTTTGCATCTCCCCCAAATTCATATGTTGAAGCCCTAACCCCCCAGGGTGATGGCATTTGGAGATGTAGCCTTTGGGAAGTAAATTTTAGGGTTAAATGAGGTCATGAGAGTGGAGTCCTGGTACAATAGGATTAGTGCCCTTATAAGAAGAGACACTGGAGAGCTTGCTCTCTCTTTCTCTGCATGCACATAGAAAAAAGATGTCATGGGAGCACATAGCAAAATGGCAGCCACCTACAAGCCAAGAGAAGATGCTTCAGAATGAAATCTACCTTGCTGGCACCTTGATCTTGGACTTCTCAGCGTCCAGAACTGTGAGAAATAAATTTCTGTAGTTTAAGTCACCCAATCTATTGCATTTTGTTTTGACCGCCTAAGAAGACTAGAATGCCACTCCATTAGGTCAGACCCTGAAAGTTTTGAGAGAGGGACTGTTGTTGGCAGACTGAGAATTATGGCAATGTAGTGTATCTGAGATATTCTCTTGCAGAATTAACATGACCAGGGAATTCGTTCTAACACTGCTTGGATGGCAATGGCTTTTGAATGTAGGATACAATTTCACGTAACTGTTTTTACTAATACCTGCCGAGAACCTAATGAAGAGATTTCTAGACTCACCACTTTCATGCTCTAGTGACTAGTTGCTATTCTGAGTCAATAAATTGCTGGCAAGAAAGAATTGGAAAGAAATCAGGAACAACATTTCAAGAGGACACAAAATGTGGTCCAGTCATACCTTCTCTTGGTTCTTATCATTCTTCTCATGGGGGCCTCCTCCACCTCCACCTCCGTCACCTCCTCCATCTCCTCCATTACCACCTCTTCCTTCTTCTCCTCCTCCATCTCCAGCTCCACTAACTGAAGGGCCCCCAAATCCAGAGGTGGAACTTCCAGATACTCCTTTGAACTGGAACGTTCCCTCACTTGGTCTTTTTTCCACAGTCACATTCTCCTTGTTTTCACTCTTCTTTCTGTTCTTTTCTACACAGGGCACCACACCAAGTTGAAGCAAGCATTCCACGATGTTCAGTGCCACATCGCAGATGCGAGAACTGATGTCATGGTTAAGGACAAGATAAACAGCCTTCAGAACCACCTGGGGGAAGACAAAAGTAAACTGAGAGTGATTAAGTTACTTGAATTACCTCTTCCTAAATAGATTTGGTTATTCCATTTAATACATTTCCTTTAGGCTGTTCTATGCACTTAAGCATAAATAATTCAGGTAATTTTCAGATGATCTTATTAAGCTGCATTGGGACCTTGTGTATGTGCTTAATATAGAGTACAAATCACCCAAGGAATTAAAAATGTATAAGTGTGTTATATCACTTAAGGACTCTAAGACTTGCCATAATATAGACAGTTAATGGAGATAGCAAAACATAATGAATTAATGGGAGAGTAATTATTTGCCCAAATGGAAACTTGTTCAACTGATTTTTAAAATCAAAGTGTTTTAATTCCCTGCCAATAATGCTTTCTACCAATAATGGGTGAAGGGAAATGGTTTCCTTATGCACGTAATAGAGGAACATTTGCACATTCGCAATTGTATCATTATCTACATTCAATTTTAAAAGCAAAATATTTGCATGTTTAAATTATGTCCTTATATTGATTTTAAAATTTTAAATTATTTGCTGACACAGGTTCCCTAATGTGAAATTAAAAAATTGTGTGACATATATTTGTAAAATATAACAACCCTTTCATTTGCTAATAACCATAATTAAGACAGGCATTCTTGAGAATGCAGGTTTAAATGTTTTAATGGACTTCTGTTCATTTTCTCCTGCTCTATGGGTGGTTTATAGTCATGCTGCTTATATAACAAAAGGAAACAAACTGAGAATTTTTTATTTCCATTCTAGGAAAGAAGGACTTGGTGTGCGCGTGCACGCATACACACACATTTACTGTGTGTATTCAGGATTCATTAATGTTTTTCGATTATAAAATTATCCTGAGATCAGATCAAATCTAATGTAATGCTTAAGAAAAAAAGAAAAGAAAAGGTGCATCTAAGATGGGTGATACACTTGTGAAATTTTTTTAAAAAGGGTAGCTTTTTCAGGGACTTCCCTTGTGGCACAGTGGTTAAGACTCCACACTCCCAATGCAGGGGGCCGGTGTTCGATACTAGTCAGGGAACTAGATCCCACGTGTATGCCAAAACTAAGGAGGCCATGTGCCTCAACTAAGGAGCTGGCGAGCCGCAACTAAGGAGCCTGCCTGCCACAACTAAGACCCAGCACAACCAAATAAATAAATATTTTTTTTAAAGGGTAGATTTTTCGTTTAAAGGCTCAACATTTCTAAGAATTTATATGCACATTTTATTCAACATTGTCAAAACTGGGCCAAAGATTCAATATCTTTCAAGCTTCAGTAAGAAAAATTCTTGCTCCTTACAGAAAGATCAAGCATGCCATTCTTGTGGACAAAGTTATTGGTCCCATCAATATGTTCTGTGTCTTCCAAGTAGCTGTAGTTTATGCAGGAGTCTGTGAGGCTTCGAGGCAGGTTTGCACATGCCAGGGGTTCATGTGGCATCTCAGGTATAGGCACCTGGTTGCAGAGCTTCCTCATATGCTCACTGAAAAAGTCTGCATAGCCTACGTTAAATGACGCCAATGTGGTATTGAAGGTTGCAACTGTGATAGTGGAGATCTGGGATCGCACTAAAAAAAGGAAAGCAATGTCTTAGTTTTCCCCATATTAACCTACAACATCATGTTAGACAGTTATACTACTATTTAAATCATGACCACGATCACAGCATTAGCAGATATTTGACTAATAGTCTCAAAGCTATTCTCAACTCCCATGATGTTAAGTCATGTAATATCTGATAAACAATGAAGGCTATAGAAAATGTGAATTCTTAACTGGCTTCCTTGAGACCCAGGCTAGAATTTTTTGTCTAACAGGTGCATTTTACTCACTGTTAGATGACAGACCCTATTGGTATAGTTAAACTAGTTTGGTTGAAGTATTCCCCACAAGTAAATAGCTGTTAAAATATTTGGTTTTATCTAGTATATTTAGGTAACAGCAAACAAGAAATATTCTTTTTCACCTTTGCTTAAGAATAATGGAACATAGATTTGTGGTGGTAACTAACAGATGTCATCAAATACTTGAACTACAGCCCAGGGAAAAGAGGGACTAAATTTATGCTCATAGGTTAAGAGCACAGAATAAGAAACCCCCATCTTGGATCCCATCCAGAGACACACATTTGCTCCACAGAAAGCACAAAATAGCGGCTGTCTGGAAAGGGAATAGGTGGTCTTGGAAGGCAGGGACTTTCCTCCCACAGAAAGTGGACAAGCCCTTCAGAGGGACATCACAGATGCCCTCAAGTTTCTCCAAGCTCTGTAGGTCTATGCTCTTTTGAAAACAACCATGAATGGCTTGCCCTTGCTTTCCCTGAGAGGCATGGTGTTCATAGTGTGCTATCCAATAGCTCTTGCTACTGAGGAAATTTTAAGAATGGCTCACAAGTAAATTATCAAGCAATATAATACACGAATGCAATTTTTCAAAAAAGCACACGGAGCCAGATTACAATGAAAATGGAACATGGAATAAAAACAGGAAACGGAACCTGGACGCCCACCTGCAGCGGCCGCCTCCAACCCACCTTCCTTGACGGTGTTTTCCCCATGGCTGTTGGAGTGGTCCGGCAGGTCGCCCACCAACGTGTGATGAGAGTGGGAGTGCCTGCCGCTCAGGCTCTCCATCTCAGTGGCCGCGTCCGAGCTGCCCCGCCGGGTAAATTTCCCTGAGATGGACAAGAGCACCACAAGAGGGTTTGAAAATCTGAAAGATTCTCTGCCAAGATTCTGTCTGTCCAAAGGACAGCAGTGATAGTGAGGGGATATTAGGCAGTATGTGAGGCACAGCCGACTAGCCTGCCTTGGGAACATTCAGGGTCGAGATGATTGATGACGCTGCCTGTGATAAGGTCAGCCCCAATCTAAGCCAAATGTCAGAAACCATCTGTTCGGCCCCCGCTAGCTGTCAGCTCTTGCTTTTAAGCTGGGCTTCGTAATATGACATCCAGAAAGATAAAAAAAAAAAAAAGCTCCTTTTTCTTTTCGTTACATCTTCCTATTTTAATATCTGAGTTAAAGGGAAGTCTGCCTTTGGATTCACAATGAAAGTTAATGCACAGAACCCTCTAAGGCCATGTGTCCACATCAAGAATGATCTAATATAGAAAACTTGCGGTTGCCAAGGTGGAGGGGGTGGAGGAGGGGAGAGAAGGAATGGGAATTGGGGATGAGCAGAGGCAAACTATTATATATAGGATGGATAAAGAACATCCTACTGTACAGCACAGGAAACTACAGTCAATATCCTGTGACAAATCGTAATGGAAAAGAATATGAAAAAGAATATCTATATATCTATATATATCTGAGTCACTTTGCTGTACAGAAGAAACACAATATTGTATATCAACTATACTTCAATAAAATAAAATCATTGAACTATAGAATGATCTAAGAAATAGGGCTATGACCTGTCTAATTAAACAGGATTGCTGCATAATTCAATTATCTGCATTTCTTTGGCTATGAAGACACAGCATTATTTTGGTCCTGGGGAGCCTGTATTTGGGCCCAAATTCCTTGACTAAACTGTTCAAGAAAGATCCACATTTCCCTGGGAGCCCTAGATCCAGATTTCTAAACAGGTCACTGAAGCTCTGCCCTACTTTGGAAGGTCTTTGTGGTCACCTAAAATGGTGGTTTGCCAGCTTCCTTTTTCCATGCCTCGCCTGTCTTCTCCAAGCCCGGAGAAACTTCCGAAGGAGAATGCGCTGCAGGTGGGGGACACATCCAGGTGGTCCTCGTGCAGCAGGAATGGCACTCCCATTCTCCGAGGCCGCCTCTTCCCCGCGTGGTGGAATGGGATGGAACCTTTTCTCTCTCTGTCTTCTTTGCGGCTCTTGAACTACAGAAATGAGATGTGAAGGGTCAGGCACAGGGCAAAGGCAAGGTTACAGTTTGCTTCCCAAAGGGCTCCATGACCTGGGGTAAAATACAGGAAAAGGAGACCTGGAAAGTCACTGAATGGCATCCAATAGAGATGGAAGAAATTTCTACAATGTGTCAAAAGAGTGAAAGAAACTAAGGAAAAGATAATGTATTTCCTGGGTTTTTTTTTCTTTTGCTGGGTTGGGTTTGAGGAGTGCTTCTCAAAGTGTAGTTCCTAGACCAGCAGCATCAGTGTCTGGGAAACTGTCAGAAATGCAGATTTTCAGGTTCAACCCCAGACATACCGGATCAGAGACCAAAAAGGGGAAACCAGCAATGTGTTTTCATAAGCCCTGTAGGTGATTCTGATGCTTGGTAAAACTTGAGAAGCCCTGGATTAGAGTATAGGATCCCTGAGCCATCACTTGGATCAGCCAGTCTTTTTCTGTTCCATTTCTCCAGACTGAGATACATTGTTTCAACCAAACAACTTCATATGTGCGCCTCTGCCCATAAGGAGAGGCAACTCTATTACTCCTACCAGTCAAATAAGTTCAAGGTCCAGTATAACTAAGAGTTTATTGCTTGGAAATCTTTTAAAATATATCGACGTCTGGGCCTAACCTTCAGCAATTGTGACTTAATAGGTGTGGGGTCAGGCCTGGGCACTTGAATTTTTTTAAGTTCTGCAGATTCTCATGTGCAGCCAGTATGGAAAACCTCTTTTGCCCCCACTGATTGACATTTTTAGAAAAACTACAGCCATTGCTTATTACTACATCATCAATGAAGGCAGAGCACTGCTTGTGTGGCAACACTCTGAGTTCATAGATAGGTTGTTAATTCTGTGTTATTCATTGACATAAACCAGTCATTTTGCAAAAGAGAAAAATAAGCCATCACATATATTATTCTACATGTATTATTTTCTATTTGATTAGCTCCATTCACTTATAAAATAGAGAGGTGAAGTGTGGATTCATAAGAGCATGAATTACTTAGTTAGAAGACCTAGTTTTGAGTTTGGACTCAACCTTTCAAAAACTACATAAAGTCTCATTTCATTTCATATTTTTTTTGAGAATAATAATTAACATTTATTGAGTACTTGCTGAGTACCAGGCACAATAAAGACTTTACATGCATTATCTCAATCCTCATAACCTTTTGAGGTAAGTATATTATGTACCCATTTATAGATGAAGAAACCAATATCATTTTGCCAGTATCGCATAGGTAGAAAGTGGTAGGGTTGGAATTTGAACCCCAGTCAACTGACTCCCAAGTCAGTTTATTTGCACAAAGACTCCACCTTTAATTTCCCACCTTTAGGGTTCTAGCTTCTTATGGATGTTCAATAAATGTTTATTGAATGGAAACCTACACTGTCATTCACAAAGAGAAGTGATGGTCATAAACCTAGGGATCAGTTATAAGGATTTACTACTTCATCAACAAACTTGGTTTGTCCATTGCCTTTAAAACAGAGATGATTTCAAGAATAAATGTTCCATGATGATCCCAACACTTTAAGAACTGCAGTAAGACCCAGTTTCTTAGGTGTAAATTGTGGAGAATAAAAATCTCATTGGAGGACTTCCCTGGTGGTACAGTGCTTAAGAATCCGCCTGCCAATGCAGGGGACACGGGTTCGAGCCCTGGTCCGGGAAGATCCCACATGCTGCGGAGCAACTAAGCCCGTGCACCTCAACTACTGAGCCTGCACTCTAGAGCCCGTGAGCCACAACTACTGAGCCTGTGTGCCACAACTACTGAAGCCCGTGCACCTAGAGCCTGTGCTCCACAACAAGAGAAGCCACCACAATGAGAAGCCTGCTCACTGCAACGAAGAGTAGCCCCCGCTCACCACGACTAGAGAAAGCCCGCGCGCAGCAACAAAGACCCAACATAGCCAAAAATAAATAAATAAATAATAAATAAATTAAAAAGAAAACAACAAAACAGACCTTAGGGGAAAAAAATCTCATTGGATTAAATGAGAATTATTTATATAAAGTGCTAGGTAAAATGAGAATGAGCCATACAAATGTCAGTTACCATTACTGCTACTACAACCTTGTCCATAACCACACGACTAAAAGCACTTTACACACATCATCAGGATTGAATTCTGTAACAACCCCACATGACATGTAGAATGGGAAGTACTCATGCACAGGAGGGACTTGCCCAAGGTCATGCTGCCCAAGGTCATGCTGCCAGCCAGTGCTATAATTGGGAGTGGACCTCTGTTCTGAAGTCCTTCCCCATCCCACCCAACTCTGCAGCATGATCAGAAGCACCTCATGCTCCACTGTGTATTTTTTTTTTTATTACCAAAATGCAAAGAACATAAATGGTTCTACTCACCTTCTTAAAAATGTTCATGCCAAGGTCTGAAGAAAGATCCGGGACTGCAGACCTACGTAGGTTGGTCAATGAAACTCTGGAAAAAGCCTCAGAGCTGAGAGATTTTTCCTCTTCATTACACTTCATGGTGAGATCCTTAGTAGACAATAAAGGTAGATTAATGATCAAGGACTTAGAGATATATTTCATATTAATTGTAACTTCTGTTTGGAGTTTCAACAGTGAGACTACAAAGTTCCAGATTTAGGAAAGCTAAGAAAATAAGGAGGGGACAGGTATCTCTTTTTCTCTTTCTATTAAAAAAAAAAAGTATTTTTACATTTAATGATTCACCAGAGGAGATATTCACTTTGGGCAGAATCATCTATTACTAAAACAGAGCATATTTCCTTTTCATTCTGATATTGCTCCTGTTTATTTTCAGAATACGCAGACGTCTTTTAGACGCAGCCAAATCACATTTAAGTAAGCCCAGACAACTGGAACACACGGTGAATCGTACTTTTCTCTACATATTCAATATGTGGTATTGATGAAAAGGATGAAAAGAACAAGCATTCAAGCTGGTATTAGGACTTTCATTTATCAAAAAGTGATTTTCAGGGGGATGTCATCAGTACACATTCAGTTTACTCCTCCAAACATCTATAATAAAGAGCGAGACTATATATCAAAAAATGAAATTGCTAATGACGACATTGAGGCACTGGAAAATGTTGAGCTATGCAAAAGGAGGTCAAATCACGTTCAGTAAAGTGCTAGTGTCATGCATTTTATAATATCATCAATTGACACTTATATGTGAAAACTCTCAATTGACCAGCACTTTGATTAACCAGAGGATCCATTTTCCATTATCCTGGATCAACAGAGGCTTACTCTAGATAACTGTGTGTAAGAGGCATTTAGATAGCACCTCTTTGAATGGCCAATTAAATGCTAAAGAACGGCAAAAGGGTCCAGCAATAAAAGATGGAAAATAGCATCAGAGTAACCCACCAATCCAACAGTCAGCACTGGGATAAATAAGAGCTGGATGCACAGAAGAAACAAAGAATCTGTTATGGCTGAAGTTGTTGGTTCAAATGATAATGGACCAAGTTTCTCTTACTTGGGTTTTGTGTGTGTTCACTAGTGAGGGAGCTGCCGCCACCATGGAGCTACTTCTGGGTCTGGGCAGGAGAGGAATATCCGGCTCTGTGGGCTTTTGTGGCTTCTCTTCCAACATGTGTCTCAGCCTTTGCAGATAGTACATCAGAGACCACTGAGTGCCCTCCTCAGACCAATGGGGCTGGAGTAGGCAGCGAAGAACAGCAACGTCAAAGTAGGTGGCATAGCGGGACCTTTGGCATGGAGGAATCATGAGAGAGACCCTGTTCCCAACGGCAGAAAGAACATGATTATCCTGGCAGTCATACATTCCAAGGGGAGGCACAATGTAGCTTATAGCTCTGCTTTTCTCATTTGGTCATTTATTCATTCACTTATCTCTTGTCTGATTTACTCTACTGTCCTCCTAACTGGTCTCACTCATTTTGCTTTTGCTAGATACTACCTAGAAGTAGAGACATTTGAGAGAGTTTTGAAGGATAGGTAGCAATTATACAGGCAAAGTTGAGGATGGGTCAGGAGAGTGGATCAGCATTTCAGTCAGAGGGAACAATGCCTACGAAGGCACGGAGTTTTTAAAAAATCATGAGTTTTAAGTCGGTGGGGGAGAATCATGCAGTTGGTATAATTGGTGAGTAATTTGGGTGGTGGGCACTGATGAGATCTATAAAAACAGATGAGGTTCAGATCATGATGTTTCTTTTATGCTAAGCTATCAGGTTGACTTGTACCTTGATAGAAATGGACATAATATTTGTGTACTTCACTGGGATATTTTCAGTTTGATAATATTATGTAAAGGAGCCAAGCAAACTGCAAAGTACTAAACGAACAGAAGTTATACTCTGAGGAAAATGAAATCATTCTGAAAATTCTAAAGTCATATCCATATAAGACAGCAAAAGTAATTTTTTAAAAAATCTCAGAATTCTGGAATTCTATTATTCAGTTTACACACATGATATATTCATTATTTAATGTTCAACTTAATTGCACTACAAATTAGTTTTAAGCAATTGCTCAGCATCTCGGGTATCTTAGGGGATATGAAGGTAAGTTCAACTTCCTCACCTTGAGGAACGTATGGTCTGGTGAGAATGATAGACAATACATGACAAATTATAAACTTAGAACTTCTGGAATCCAAAGATGGAATCTTAAATCTAAAATCTGAAATTAACCCCCAGCATAATTTCTTCCTGAATTAAATGATGCAAAAGAGAAACTTTTATACCCTGCTATCAAGTAGCAAATGGTGCCACCCCCACGTGAAGAGCTTCAGAAAAAAAAAAAGAAAAAAAGAAAAATGCAGCCACTGAGAGTGAGAAGGAAAGGTTCTCCTTAATTTACTAGGCACATATTTTTTGAATTGGAGGTTATGACTCATTACTGGTTCAGGAAATTAATTCAAAAGGATATGACTATTATTAAAATGTTAACTAGAATAAAAACTATCAAAATGCAACAAATGGAGTAAGGATTTGTATGGTTGGTGATACTTCTGTTTCACTTTACATACTTGCCGTGAGTCATGAGTAAAAAATATTTCTTACTGTGAGTGCAGTAAAAAGTTCAGATATACAAACCCCGACGAGGTCTGGTGCCCTGTGAATCATTTTCATAGCCTTTCTACTCCCTTACCAAAGCACGTGATGCCCTTTCTCCTCTCTACTCTCATTAGCATTGTCTGGCATGTGGAGGGGTGACTGTCTATGTACACGATGGTTGTGACCGTTGATGCTATCTTGTAGTCTAATATTCTTGAATATTTTAATGGAAGTAGCAAACTAAGTATAAGTTACAATTCAACCACATAAGTTGCTACGATACTAATTATTTAACCAAGTGGGCAGTCAACTGGTTGTAGAAAGCGTTTCTTCATATCAGTTCCTATGTATGGAATGTTAGAGTTTATCCCTTTTACAGGGAGCTAGAATACGCTTTGGACATCAACAACATGGCAACTTTTAATCCATCAGGAAGTCCCATAGATTCTCCTTCCAACCACTTTGCTCCACAGACCCCAACATGTCCCATTAGGCTTTACTGCAATTACTTCTTCCTAGTCTTATTGCTTCTTCTCGTTTCTCCACTCCTCTGCTCAAACCCCTCCAATAGATTTTGAAATAAAGATCTTAAAATGAAATGCAAGCTGTTTACAGTGGCCAACATGGCCTGCATAATCTGGCTGTGTCTATCACTCTAACCTCATTATCATGCTTGCACTGGTATGCCAGTTATTTATTTTTTCCCTCTTAACTCCAAGTTCATCTTTTCTGCTTGCTCTGTGAAAATGGATTCGAGTCCTTTAAATATTTTTCTGTGGACAGCTGGCATGATGTTAAGCGTTGTCAGTAGAGGGAATGGAAGAGGTATTGCAAGAGGAAAGAATTTTGCTTCCTGGTTCTGATGGATTTGCTTGGCACGTCCCTCCACTGTGTGCAGCTTCTCCAGTACCAGGCTCCCGTCGCGTCTGTGTGTATCCAGTGCTGAGCTCCTGCAGGGCACACGGCTTCCCCAGTGTGCAGGGTCTGCAGCCTGGGTGATTTTTCTAGCACCAGGCTCCTGCCGCACTCACAGCTCTTCCTGTGCCCAGCTCCTCCGTGATCAGTGGCTAGCAGCACCCAGTGGTCAACAGCTCCCCTGGCACATCCCGTTTCAGGAAGTTCTGTACCAAAGTGCCTCTACTAAGAGCCCCCCCCCCCCATGAACAGCTTTCCCTAGCACCCTAGAGAGTGGATTTCTGACAAGTTCCAGAGGGCAGATTTCCAGCATGTTCCCCTGATACAGCACCACGCTGACTTCTCTTCCATTCAGTGAGGTGTGACTCTGTCCTCTCCAACAAGGTCTGGATCTCAGTCCTGGAGGGGCTTCTTCCTTGGGTGTTGTGTCTGAGCTTCAAAGTTGGTGACTGCTCCATTATATCTGCTATTTCTATATGCTATAGAATTCTCTTTACTTCTTACTAGCTGGTCTCTCATTACCCCAATACCCCAATCCTCTGTTATACTTAATAATTCACTATATTAAATTTGCCCTGTTCAAATTACTGTGTGGTTTCTCCTTCCTGATTGGACCCATCTGGATACATGTGGTAGTTGTGCTCTACTCACACTGACCTTCTTACCACCCCTGAATACATCAAGCTTTTGCCTGCTTCAGAGCTTTTCTCTATGTGGAAATTTCTATCCTTATGATCTAAGCTTTATCCGGGTTCTGTTCCAATGTCATCTTTTCAGAGAGGTCTTTCCTAACCATTACGGGAAATGGCTTCACTCTCCCACTATTCATCTCTTCATCTTGTTCTAATTTTCTTCATAGCACGTGGCATGACTTGAAATTATATTTATTTTGTTTACATGCTTATTGTCTGTCTTCATTTATTTGAATAAACTGATAAACTTCAGAAAAGGATTCAAAACAAAGATGATGAAATCAATGGCTTTTGTACATACAAGCAATAAACAGTTTGAAAATGTAAATAAGAAAGGCCTTTTCAGGATTTCCCTGGTGGCACAGTGGTTAAGAATCTGCCTGAAAATTCAGGGGAAATGGGTTTGATCCCTGGTTTGGGAAGATCCCACATGCCACGGAGCCACTAAGCCTATACGCCACAACTACTGAGCCTGCATGCCACAACTACTGAAGCTTGCACGCTCTAGGGCCCACGTGCCACAACTACTGAGCCCACATGCTGCAACTGCTCAAGCCTGCGCACCTAGAGCCCATGTTCGCGACAAGAGAAGCCACTGCAATGAGAAGCCCACGTACATAACTTATTAATACATTCAAATTTAAATAATATTTGACCTAACAAACTGAAGATAAACATCCACTCCAAAAAGTAAGGGGAAGAAAGATCAATTTAACATCAATTGGTATCAGTTTATGTAGGGAATATCTAACACTCAACATAAGATTTGATCATTGTCCTATATTATGGTTTACAAACCACTGAAAAAAATAATCAGTATCAGGATATATTAGGAAAGATTGCACAGGCACTAAAGAAGTTAGCCTAGAAAATCAACCCACAAACTAAAAGAGAATGGCAATACAAGAAGCTGGCGACACTTGGAAACCACTATAGACAGTACTATAGAACATTTTAAAAAATCTTAATAAACGAAAAGACAAACTATAATCATTGGAATAAATACTCAGTTCTATAAAGATTTCCACTCTTTATAGGTGGAATCCGTAAGTTTAATGTAATTCTCTTTTGTGTTCTGTACCCAGTTTCAATGTGTGGAAGTAGGAAGGGAGTGTTTCCCACATCACCAACAATTCTTTGGATGCTGACTGGATGTCCTACAATATAACTCAATTCTGACACCTCCTACCTGGAGACAATGTCAGATTCTACAGGTTAAGGGTTCAGTGCTACAAGACTGCTCCCACTCCACTTCAGACACCAGTCACAAGTCCAGGTTGTTACCAGCACTTCTGACCTACTAGCTATAGATTGGAGGTTCCCACAACCCCTGCCCCGGGACTTCAGCTTCCAGCTGCAAGGCCAGGTTGTTACCTGTACTTCTGAATGACTGGCTACGAATCAGATGTTCCCATGGTCCCCTCCTTGGGTTTAATTAATTCACTAGGGAGGCTAACAGCATTCAGGAAACTCATGTACTCACTAGATTATCAGTTTATTATAAAAGGATATAACTCAAGAACAGCCAGACAGAAGAGATGCATAAGGCAAGGTATGGGGAAAGGGCACGGAGCTTTCATGCCTTCTCCAGGCTCGCCACTGTCCTAGCACTTCCATGTGTTCACCAGCCTGGAAGCTCTCTGAACCCTCTCTTTTGGGTTTTTATGGAGGCTTCATTACATAGGCAGTGATTGATTAAATCACTGGCCATTGGCGACTATTTCAACCTCCAGTCTGTCTCCCCTCTTGGGAGGTCAGGGGTGAGGCTAAAATTTCCAACCCTCTAATCACATGATTAGTTCTCCTGGCAGCCAGCCCTTAACCTTAGATGCTGTCCAAAAGTCACCTCATTAACATAACAAGAGACACCTTTGCTCCTCTCGTCACTTAGGAGACTCTAAGGGTTGTAGGATCGTTGTACCAGAAACAAGGCCAAAGACCAAATATCATCTATTTCTTTTTATAAATCACAATATCACAAATTCTAACCAAAATTCTAAAGGGATTTATCTTTGATAAATCAATAAGACTGTTCTGAAACTTAACTGGATGGATGAAGAAAAGTTTGGGAGTAATCCAGAAAGGTTTAACAGGAAGTATAAAGAGTATAAATTGCCAGATATTAGTCTGTGCTTTACAACAATAATATTTAGCCAAGAGTTTAAACAAAAGTTCAGTGGTATAAAATATGGAGCTACAAAAGATTCAAATATTTACAAGAATTTAATATATAAAAAGGTCATGAATCAAATTAGTTCCAAGAATATACTAGTCAATAATATTGGCATAATTGACTTACTCCTCAGAAAAAAACTTAATTTAACCTTTCTTAATTAGCATATTTTATCACCAAATAAAATCAAGATGGATTAAGATTTAAAGGCAAAAATATAAAACTATAATAATACTAGAAAAAAAATTGGCTATTTGTTTTTATAATCTTGGAGTGGAGAGGACTTTATAAGAATGGAATTGCCCCAAACTTAAAACAACACAAATGCACATCAACAGGTGAGTGGATAAGCAAACTGTGGTATATCCATTTGACAGAATATTACTCAGCAATAAAAGGAAGAGAACTATTAATATATTCAATAATTACACTGAGTAAAAAGAGTATGTGTTCACTTATATGAAATTCTGGAAAACTGCAAACTAATCCATAGTGACAGAAAGCAGATCACTGGTTGCCTATGAACGAGGAAAGAGTGGGGTGCAGAAGGGGAAAAATTATAAAAGGCACAAAGAAACCTTAAAGGGTGAGGGGTATGTTCATTATCTTGATTTTGGTGATGTTTTCACAAGTGTATATAACAAGGCAGAGCTGAAACACTGGGATTTTATTTAATTCTGACTTTCAATAGATAAATATCCATGTTATACTTTCAATGGTAGCTGTATAATAGAAAATCTCCTTCCAATAGAAGAAAAAAGGAGATTAGAGAAAACTCAATCAGTTAACAGGCAGAGCGGAAGAGAAAAAAGAAACATAAAAAGCAGAGTATAGGGGCTTTCCTGTGGCGCAGTGGTTGAGAGTACGCCTGCCGATGCAGGGGACACGGGTTCGTGCCCTGGTCCGGGAAGATCCCACAGGCTGCGGAGCGGCTGGGCCCGTGAGCCATGGCCACTGAGCCTGCGCATCCGGAGCCTGTGCTCCGCAATGGGAGAGGCCACAACAGTTAAGAGGCCCGCGTACCGCAAAAAAAAAAAAAAAAAAAAAAAAAAAGCAGAGTATATAAAAAGCACAAAATAAAATAAAATGGAAAATATAAATCCAAATGGCAGTTATCAAAATAAATACTGAATACATTCATGGGCTAGAAGACAAAAATGTTCACATTGGATTTAAAAAACAAGGTTTAGTCACATGCTAATTACAAAAGAAAATCCTAAAAGTTGAGGGCACAGAAATTTAGGAAGGGAGAGAATGGGTATAGAAATGCAAATATAACTAAAAGGAAGTTTGTGTAGCAATAATAAAAAATAAACTTTGAGGTAAAAGTATTATTAGATATAAAGACTGTCACCACAATGTTAAAAGAAAAACTTAGGAAGCTATGCTAATTCTAAACATGTATTGTACATACCTAACAAGAATGCTACCAAATGCTTAAAGCAAAACCTGAGAGACTTGTAAGGGGAAAATAGACAAATAAATAATAGTAGTAGTATTTTAACACATATTTTCTAGCAAATAGTAGATCAAGCATACAAAGATTAGTAAGAATATAGGAGATCTGAATAACACACTCAGCGTTATTTTCTTGTACCTTGCAGTGTTTACAAATGAAGTCTCAAAAGAAACTGAAAACTCAACATCTCACATAAATCTAGTACTCTAACCATAGTTGAATTCCAGTAGAAACTAATAGCAAAAAGAAAAGCTCTCATCAGTTAGCAAATTTAGAAATACACTTTGAAATAACTCATGGGTCAAATAAAAAGTTACAGTTAGAATTTTTAAAATATTACATGGAATGATAATGATTCCACATATGAAATTGTGTGAGATACAGATAAAGTGGAATGAGAGGAACATTTAGAGATCTACATGCTTATAGCAGGATAAAGGAAACATAATGAAGTGAAAAATAATGAAGTAAGCATCTACTTCAATAGGTTAAAAAAAAAGTAAATAAACCCCCAAATAGTAAAGAATAAAAAAAGATAAAATAGGAGCATATACTAATGAAATATTAAACAAAGATAGATAGGATTAACAAAAACAAATGTTATTTCTTTGATAAAACTAATACAAATTAATCAAGAAATGTAGTAAAAAGTATGATCAAAATACTATCACTGAAAAAGCAGACATAACTAGATATGGTGACGGTTTCAGAAATGAGGGAAAACACTGTGAACAATGGAATTAAAAGTTTGAATACCTAGATGAACACATATTTATCCAACCAAACTGATTCAAGAAGAAATTAAAACCTAAATAGACCCACCACCTTTAAAAATTGAACTGTGGTAAATAAAGTTTATTTTAAAAATATATCAAGCCCAGAAGGTTTACAGCCAAATTTCATTAAATATTAAGGAAACAGGTATTTCTAGTTTTATACAAAGTGTTCCAAAGACAGAAAAATGAGGGAACATTCTTTTCATGAGGCTATTATAAATTTGCTACTGAAACCAGACAAGAACAGAACAGGAAAGGAAAACCAAAAGCCACACTCATTTATGAGCACAATGTAAAAATAATAAAATATTAACAAACTACATCCAGCAATGCACAAATTGGGTTTTCCCTAGGAATTTAAGGATGATTTATTATTAGAAAATCTATTAATTTACTACCTAAAAAGATTATAGGAGAACATGTCCCATGATTTTCTTAATAGATGCACAAAACCTTTTATAAAATTTATTATTAATTTATTAAAGTCAATAACAAACATGAGAAAAGAGCTATAATGATAAGACTGTAGAATATGGGTAGAGTCAGGCAAATAGGGAGATGCAACAGAATGGAGAGCCCCAAAATCATACATTCACATATGTGGCTACTGATACTGATACTCAATAAAGTTACAAATCTGCAGGAAAATAACTGTTTAAGAAATGCTGAGGGAAAAAATGAGTCATTCATGTGGAGAAACCAAATCCCTATTTCATACCACCATGTATCAGAAAAAGCCAACTTCAGATGAACTGGAGACATAGCAAAGGCAAAACAGAAGAAAACTATGGAGAAAATATTTATAACCAATATGAAAGGATTCTTAAAGAAGATACCATCCCCAACTATTTTAAGAGAGTATTGATAAATTTGACTATTTCAAATGTAAAACTTCTATTAAAAAACATAAACAAAGTGAAAAGTCTACAAAATATAAAAGATAATTGAAATGTATTTAGCCTACAAAGGATTATTCTTCTCATTAATAAAGAATGCTTATAAATCAGTAAGAAAAAGACAAATAGTTCAAATGGAGCAAAGGGTATGGAAGGAAATTTCACCAGAAAGAAAACCTAAAGAGAGAATAAACATAAAGAGATACTCTACTTCATGAATAATCAGGGAAATGTAGACTTAGATCACAATGAGATATCACCTCACACCCATCAGATCTGTGAGAGTATAGAAGCCTGAAGACAGTAAGAAATGCGGAGGGTGCAAATACATGGGAACGCTCATACACTGCCGGTAAATCCTTTCAGGGTGCAATTTGGTGATCTCTAGTAAATTTTACAGTGTCCCTGCCTTATGATCCAGAAAATCCACCTTAGAGAAACCCTTGTACACAAGGAGACATGCACAAGAATGTTTATTGTAGCAATTTTGTTACAGTAAAAACCTAGAGAACATTCTCAAAGTCAGCCAAAGGAGAATAGGCAAAAAAATGCTAGTACGTATATTCATTTAACAAAAATTAATTAGGTGTTATATGATCTACCAGGCTGGGGTGCTTGTAATGTTCTATTTTACCTGGGTGCTGATTACTCTAGTGTATTCACCTGTGAAAATACATAAAATTAACCACTTGGGTGTTGTGTACTTTTCTCTGTGTTTCTTTAGAGGATTTTAGCCAACTAAGATCTTGAACTTTATCAATATAGACTAAATATCCACTATTTATATATACAGAAACTCTATCCATATGTACACTATATTTTATATAATATACACATATATTGATACACATTTATACAGAACTCTGTACATCCATTATATATAAAATAAATATATAATAAATGTATAATGTAAATATTTATATATGTAATTTATATTATTTATATATATAGTTTTATACAAATGTCTCCTCATCCTCCGGGTGATGTGTTAGACTGTTCTTTCAAAATACTTTATTATCTAACTTTTCATTATGTAATCATTTTATTTAAAAGGCTGAGTCTCAGAATTGTGAATTGCTGAGTTTTCATAAGAAGTATGAGGGTTAGATTCAAAATTAAGGTTCTCCTCTTGGGCAGGATATCTCTTATTTGCCTCCAACCCTGCTGCTCCCCAACCCCATCCACTTTCCACCCTTCTCTACCTCCATGTCCAGAAAGACTGGTCTGTATAGACTCTATAGAAGGCTCCCATGCCTTTCGCTCCAGGGTGAATTCTGCAACAGGAGGCTCCCACAGGAGATGGGAAGGAAGAAGGACAATGATTTTCTCCCTCCCAGAGATCTGAGGAGAGCTCACACTGTGGCCTAGGACCGATGTGACCACGGTAGGTCACAGATCTTATTAATCACTCTCTCCCTACAGTTCTCCACAGCTGTTCCCTCCCATTGCCCACTCAGACTTGGAGCCTCCTGGTGGGCCTCCTGAGGGCACTCTCCCTGGAGTACTGCACTAGCTCCTGTGGTTTCGCTACATCCTATCTAAACCTTTGTAAATAGCCCTTTTTAATCTCTTCTCAAATTACCAGTCTATCACTTGTTTCCTCCTGAGACCCTGACTGGTTATGTCCCCAAGCCCAGTTGGAGGGAAAGTAACAACCTTGATTCTCATTTCTACCATTTTCCTAAGAGGTCTTCAACACTCTTCCCTCCCACCCACCCCACTTCTCGTTTTTTAAAAAGCATGGACTAACCCACTCCTCTCAGCCTATCGTTCATACCTAGAATAAGAGGATTTTATTTTTTCAGTGCTGTACTCTTGGATTTATAAAGAAAAGACAAAGAATGAGGTTGGCTTGGCTACCAGCTGGGTAATTTTAGGTTCTCAAGCATTTGTGACAGTCAATTGACTTTTTATAAGAGCCGGTTGTTTTCTTGACTAGGCCGCGGTGATGAAAGCAGACATTAGTAGTTCAACAGATTTCCATCCCCCCACCATTGGACTAGCTATCTTTACCCTTTACCTTTTGCCCCACACCACAGTGTCCCCAAATATTTCTAGTTAGTAAATTAGTTTAGGAAGTTCCATAAATAATTTCAAGTCCCTAGAGCAGTGTTCTATATAGTGATATGTCAATGTACTGCTTCTGTGAGAATTTGCACACTCCCAAGTCTTATCCCAAACTTAACTAAACCAGAATTGCTGGTGATAGAACCCAGGAATCTTTATTTTAAACAGTATCTCCAGGTAATCTTTTTTTTTTCTTATTGAAGTATAGTTGATTTACAATATTGCATTAGTTTCAGGTGTATAGCAAAGTGATTCAGTTTTGTATATCTATATATTTTTTCAGATTATTTTTTGTTAGAGGTTATTACAAGATATTGAGTATAATTCTCTGTTATATAGTAAATCGTTGTCGCTTATCTATTGTATATATAGTAATTTGGATCTGTTCATCCCATATTCCTAATTTCTCCAGGTAATTCTTAAACATTCTTAATAAGATTGGAGGGCAACTGCCCTAGAGAGCAAATAATGCATGACTTTTGTACTTTTAAACAACATCCAAAACAATTCCTATATGGAAACACTAACTGCAATGATATGTTGGTAGTTTTGTCCCTGAGGGTGCCAGATGACTATATTTCTGTCTTTACACACAAAATTTATTTGACTGAAAGTAATTACTACTGTACAGTTGAGTCTCATAGTTATTAACTACTTACTAACAGATCAGTTCTGCTGATAATCAGGTCTTCAACAGCAAGACTCCACCAATATACGGCTGCAATCAGAGACTAAAAACGAGTCTATAACTTAGGCAATCAAAATTTGTTAAGCAAATTCACATTTCAGCTGCTTAATATTTAAAGAGACTCTGAAACAAGAATGAAGTTAACAGGCCATTCTATAGCAAATATTTATAACGTGAAGTACCTTCATTTTATCAAGTACAAGTTTATTTGGCTTAAAAGTGTGAGCTACACTGGGGTGAGTAGTCAATAAAAGGCAAGAATAATCAATCATGATTTTTTCATTTAGGACAGGATTATCAGACAATCAACTTGTCACTAAGTAACCAATAAAGTCATTTTACTTAACTAATCAACTATCTACTTAATTAAATGTGAGAAAAAATTTACATAAGTGAATAAAGATGGTATGGGGACAGCTCATTGTATGATATGATAGGAGAGTTATTTCCAATGCTAATATTCTATGATTCTGTAAGTTATTTTGCAGAAAAAAGTGAAAATTTTATGAAAGTATGAATACAAGTCTTATTCTAAATGGTATATGTAAAAGTAATAAAGAGAAGTATATATACAAAAAAAATGTTTATATCTACCTGATGAGCTCATGGATAATTTTCAATTTTTTAAAGATATTTTATACCCTTAAATTTTTTTCTATAATTGGCACACACTTCTCTGATATGTGTAGAATACATCATGACCAAAAAAGACTGTCAAAAAAAGGTAGGAATTGCTTTAGTGAATTTTCCAAGCAACTATGGCTTTAAGGAAACCAAGTTATTATTAATTAGGGTCGGGAGATCCTAGTAGAATGCATCCGAAGCAAAAGAACACTTTGGAAATAACAGACAATCTATGGAGGAAGAGAACTGTGGAAATTAGTCCTGACCCTATGCAGTATTTAATGAAGCAGAAATTAAGTCTATGCATATGGTAATTAAAGATGAAATCTCACATTAATTTTAAAAAACTAGCTACCTGTTCTCTGATTGCAGAGTTCCAGGAAGAGTGATGTTCCATTCAGTCAAGGTCAGGGCAAAAGAGATGGTAAATTGGATTTCTCTGATATAAGAGGACAGCTTTTGTTCCTAGGATATTTGCATTGTTTTATTAAAGTTCTCTTTATTTCTGACTAATACATGAACTCCTCCAATGCAGACACATTAACATTAGCATTTTCTGAAAGGTCTACCTTGTGCCTCATTTCCATGGCAACCACTCCCTGCAGCTAGGCAAAGAGAAGACATAATTCATTTTTTCTGCAGCGCCACTGAGTTCATATCTAATTCACACGTGAGGTTTATGTGTGCTATGGGTGACTGTGTGCATATATGTGTCGATGAATGCATATACACGTAGATGATTGACTGTGGCAATATCAGAGAACGGGAAAAACAATGTCCTTCCACAAAGAGGAAACCTTGGACATTATAGTTGGCTTTGTCTTTACAGGCAAATCAGAATAAAGCCATTAACACTGAGTTTTGGCAGAGGAAAGAAAGATCATTTGTTATTTATATTTGCAAATTTCCAATGCTTACTCTGGTTGAGAAAAATTATGTAAGAAATATAAGTTCCTGGGTATTTTATGACCTCAATATTTCACCATAACATTGTTTTTCACAATTGTTTAAAGTCAGGCAGAAGCATAGTATTTGAGGTAAGAAATCACTTACATTTAAATTAAATTAAACTCCTTGGAATATGTGTAGAACAGAATTAGTAAAGAAGAAATATGAGAATACTTAATGACTGATATAAAGAAAATACAGATATCTAGTCATAATAATTATATATAAAATGATGGTGACATTGTAATCATTATTATTTATTGTAATTAGCCTCCAAAATAGCCCCCAATGATCCCTGCCTCCTGGTATCTACACCCTTGTGGAATCTCCTCTCACACTGTACTAGGGTTGGTTCATGTGATACACAGAATATAGCAGAAGTGATGGCATGTCACCTCGGTGATTAGGTTATAAAAGACACTGAAGATTCCATCTGGATATTAGGTTATAATAGACAGTGAGACTTCCATCTTGTTTTCTCACCCTCTTTCCTGGGTAACTTGTTTTATGGGAAGCCAACTGCCAGGTCATGAGGAACTCAGGAGGCCCAGATGTTGAAGAACTGAACCCTTTGGTCAACAGCCATATGAGTGACCTTGAAAGTAGACACTCCAGCCCATTCAAGTCTTCAGATGACTGCAGCTCTGGTCAGTATCTTGAGAGACCCTGAGTCACAACCACTTAGCTAAGCTGTTTCTGGATTCATGATTCTTAGAAACTATGTGAGACAGTAAATTTCTTTCATTTTAAGCTGCTAAGAAATTTGGGTAACTTGTTGTACAGCAATTGTAGTGAATACAGATTTTGGTACCAGAAATAAACATGAAAAAGAAGAGGCAAGAGAGAAGTGGGGAAAGGTAAGCTTGGTCGGGAATGATCATGAAGACTTAACATATGCTGACCAAGGAGTCTGAAATGTATCCTAAAAACTATGGGTAGCCACTGAAGATTTGTTAGCAAGGGGATAGAATGATCAGATATGTATTTTAAATCACTTTTGTAACATTATATAGATAATGGTTTAGAGGGAGGCAACACTGAATGTAGAGATACCAGTTAGGATCACTTGCAGAAATCCAAATAAGAGATGATAAGGATCTGAACTAAGGCAGTGACTATGAGGTTGGAGAGAAGGAGAGGATTTGAGAGACATTAATAAGGTAGAATGTAAAGGACTTGGAGTGGAGCAAACCTCCCGTTTTTGACTAAGATGTGTGGGTTGACAGTGGTGCCATCTACTGAAATAGGGAAGATAGGAGAATGCATTTGGTTTTAGACAGGCTGAGTTTGAGGTACAGAAAGAGCTTTCTATCAGTCTCTTGATTACATGGGTTTGGAGCCTAAAAGAGTTGTCTAGATGGGATATCTTTTGAGGGTCATCATCACCTTGCGAGTCATTGAAACTATGGCAGTGAATAAGACCACTCAGAGGGAGAATGTGGGAGGAGAGGGAAACAGCAACAGTAAGAGGAGGGCCATGGAAGAGAAGGCAAAGAAAAAGTCTAGGGCTTCCCTGGTGGCGCAGTGGTTGGGAGTCCGCCTGCCGATGCAGGGGACACGGGTTTGTGCCCCGGTCTGGGAAGATCCCACATGCCGTGGAGTGGCTGGGCCCGTGAGCCATGGCCGCTGAGCCTCCGTGTCCGGAGTCTGTGCTCCGCAACGGGAGAGGCCGCAACAGTGAGAGGCCCGCGTACCGCAAAAGAAAAAAAAAAAAAAAGAAAAGAAAAAGTCTATAAAGGTTCCATTTGAAAGGTAAGGAAAACAACAACAACAGAGTATAACGTGAAAAAAGTCAAGGAGGAAGTGTCAGGAAGTGTAGAGTGGCCACCGGGGTTAAAGTGTTGAAAGACCCAATTAGATAAGGACCAAATAGGAGCTGAGTTTCTGACCTGTTGGGAGAGGTCAGGGGAAGGTGATGCTAGCATTCGTTCCTGAAAATGACTAATTCTGGCAAACAACCACAACACTTTCTCCTTTAATGAGGGATCAAGAAGAAAAGAGGCTTCCATAAAAACATAGTTAAGGAGGTGGGTGGCTTGCTATGGGAACTCCACTGTGCTCCCCTAAAGGCCTACCTTCTCATGGAAGAGGAGTGAAGAGTGTGGACCGTGTAACTGTCTAGATTGGGCTCAGATCTAGCTCTTCTACTTTCTGTGTGTCCTTGAGTGAGTCATTTAATCTCTCTAAGCTTCAGCTCCTCATCTTTAAAAGAGAAACAATGTCTTCTTTGCATGGCTGTTGTGAAGATTAAACTCATCCACTTATTCAGCGCCCTTCACTAGGCCATGTGCCAGGCGCTAGAGATAGAGCAATGAGTGAAAGAGATTTGGTCCCTCTGCTCATGGATTTTACAGTGATAGCTAATCACACAGGTCTTTAAATTACAATTGCCATTTGTACCGTACGAGAAAACAGGGAGTTCTGTGATTGTATTTAAAATCTGCCAAAGCCTCCCTAGGAAGTAAGGAAATGCTATTTAAATTGAGTCTTGAAGAATGAGGAGCTGGTTAAGTAAAGAGAGATGGAAGAACCATCCAGGCAGATGGAATAACATACTCCAAATCTCAGCGCTAAGAGGAAGTACGATGCATGTGAAGAACTCAGAAGATGTTGGAATCTAGTGATGTGAATGTGAGTAATTACACAATGTTAGACAGGAGAACTAGACAGCAGCTAGATAATGTGGAGCTTTGAGGGGTATTTCAAGGATTTTGAATTTTATCTTGATAGCAGTGGGCAGCCTTTGAAAAAGTTAAAGTGTAGGAGTGGCATGATTAGTTTTTTTCATGTCTCTGTATGTCCTCTATTGGGTGGTGACAAGAGTGAATAAGAGAAGATTAATAAGTAGGCTGTTGCAGGACTCCAGGCAGGAGGTGATGAATGGCTTGAATAACGGTGGTGGCCATAGAGGTAGGTGGAAGTAAGCAGATTCAGAATATTTTTATATGTGATTTTTCTCAGTCTTCCTTATATCATAAATTTAATAACTACTCATAGAGTTGTTCAAGCCCAAAACCTAAGTTATGCTTGATTCTTTTCTTTTTCTCACTCTTCACATCCAGTCATGTCAGCTCTACCTTAAATACATCTCAACTGCAACCTCATCTCAGCCTTTCCACCCCTGCTACCACCATCCTAACCAAGCCACATCCTCTCTCACCTGGACCGTTGCAAATGTCTCCTAACTAATCTCTGTATCTACTTCCGCTTTCCAAGCCTATTTTCATAAACCATCTGGAGTGATATTTAAAAAGTATAATTCACTTAATGTCACTCCACTGCTCAAACAACTCCAATGACTTTTCATCACACCTGGAACAAAATTCAAACTTCTTACCATGGCTTCCTGGCTCCTCCGTGATCTGACCCCTAATAACCACTTTGGTTTGATTTCCTACACCTTACCCCCCGCTCACCACTAGCCCCTGGTCACACTGGCCTCCCTTCCATTCCTGGAACACATTGAGCTTATTCCCACTTCAAAGCCTTTAGACTTGTTCCCTCTGCCTGGAGTGCTCTTCCCAGATCTTCCTGAGGCTGTCTCCTTCATATCATTTAGGTCTCTATGAAAAGAGCCCATTTCCCATCCCTTTGCTTTGGTTTTGTCTTCTTAGTCCTAGAGTAACTTGAAAATATTTTTACTTATTTATGCATTTACTCTCTTTTATCTGTCTATCTTTTTAGAAAATGAGCTCTTTGAGGATAAGAACTTTGACACTGAAACAACCCTAGTGTCTAGAATACACTTAAAAGATATAGAAATGAATGAATAAATGAAAATTTAGACAAAACTATGAATGTAAAGACCCTAGTTCTGTTTTTTGGCACACAGGAGACGTCTAACAACAGGTAGTTCCTGTTGTTATTCTCTTTAATCTGTGTAGTAAGGAGTTACTTTTTCCCCAGATATGATTAAATTATACCGTTGATAACTTTGTTAGTGAGTTATTGTCACTAAATAAAATGAGAGTCTTGGTGTGTGGAGGGGTCATCATAGTGGTTACTTTTGAATAAGTGGAACAGTAATATGAGAAGAGTCTGTACATACTCAAAAGGACTGTGATGGATACACTTTGGGGAGCCACCCCTGCTTCCCACCTGATGGTGGTCACACCCTTTATAATCCTCTTTTCCTGAGTTTGGGCAGGGCCTGTGACTTTCATATAACCTCTAGAATAGGGCAAAAGTAATGGCATGTCACTCTTGTGATTAGGTTATTTTATATGACAACGATAATGAGATGTCACTCCTGTGATTATGTTATATTATAAAGACTGTATAGGCAGACTGGAATTAGAGAGGACTTCTCTCCCTTGCTGGTTTTAAAGAAGTAAGCTGCCATGTTGTGAGGTAGCCTGTGGAGAGGCCACATAGCAATGAACTGTGGGTGGCCTCTAGGAATGGAGAGCAGCCCCGAAATAACAGCCAGCAAGGAAACAGGGCCCTCAGTCCTACACCCACAGGAAATGAATTCTGTCAACAACCTGAGAAGGCTTGTAAGCGTATCTTTCCTGAGTCAAGTCTGTGATGAGACTGTAGTCCATCCTGACACCTGGATTTCAGTCTGATAAGACCCTGAAGCAGAGAGTCCAGCTAAACTGTGCCTGGATTTCTGACGTACAGAAATTTTGAAATAAAAAATGTGTGTTGTTTTAAGCCAGTAAGTTTGTTGTAATTTGTTACATAGCAATAGAAAACTAATACAAGAACCATATACAGAAACTAAAGAAAAGCAAAATTTAGTCAAATATAAAAAGGACATGCCAAATACATATATACGTATGTATAACAATCACTTTGCTGTAAGTCAACTATACTTCAATTTTTTTAAAAGGCCATTAAATAGAGTTATCTAAAAATGAAATGAGTTTCATCTGAGAGTACTAACTTTCTCATTGCTGAAAGTGTCCAACTGGTTCAAATGTGGTTAGTTTATCAGCAAGGAAACAGGAGATTGGATTGGTTATCCTCACAGGGTTCCTACCACATTAAAAATGATATGATTTTAAGAATGAATTATCACCATTGACCTGGCACAGTAAATCCTGTGGATAAACACAAACAACCCCTGCTTACACAACTAAAGTTGCTGTCAAACTTTCATATTCCCAGCCAGCAAAAGCTTATTCAATGGAGCCACTTGCTTTTAAAATCCAAAATAAAGACACAAAAATAAACTCTTTTCATTTTGCTTTTTGAAAGCACAACATAGTGTTTTGGTTAAAAAGCAGTTATATTCATTTGATTCCATGCTTTCAACAATTGTAAGAAATCTTAAAAAAAAAAACACTATACACGGGGAGGGGGAAGGGTAAGCTGGGACGAAGTGAGAGAGTGGCATGGACACACATACACTACCAAATGTAAAACAGATAGCTAGTGGGAAGCAGCCACATAGCACAGGGAGATCAGCTCGGTGCTATGTGACCACCTAGAGGGGTGGGATAGGGAGGTGGGAGGGAGACGCAAGAGGGAAGAGATATGGGGATATATGTATACGTATAGCTGATTCACTTTGTTATAAAGCAGAAACTAACACACCATCGTAAAGCAATTAAACTCCAATAAAGATGTTAAAAAATAAAAATAAAACACTATACCCATGTGGCCTGATTCTGGTGCCAAAAGGAGGTAGATCATTTTAAAATTACCTACAAAAAGGCAAGTTAATACTGAGAGGAAATATCTGTGAATCTTTTCTCTGGGGGTGAGGGAGGTATAAGGACTTGTATCCAGAATACATTAAAAACTCCTACAATTCAATAAGAAGAAGACAAACAACTCAGTTAAAACTTGGGCAACGGTTTGAATAGGTATTTCACCAAAGAAGATATTCAGATAGCTAACAAAGACATGAAAATATACTTAACATCATTAGGTATTAGGGAAATGTAAATTAAAGCCACAATCAGATCTCACATCACACCCACTAGAGTGGCTATAATAAAAAGACAACAACGAGTTCTGCCAAAGATATAGAGAAAAGTGAACCCTCATACATTTCTGGTGGGAATGTAAAATGGTGCAGCCATTTTCGAAAACAGTTTGATAGTTCTTTAAAAAATTAAACATAAATTTACCATACAACCCAGCAATTCCACTCCTAGGTATCTACCCAACAGAAAGAAAAACATTTGCCCATCCAAAAACATATACGTGAATGTTCATCGAAGCATTATTCACAACAGGCAAAGCGTTAGAAACAACCTAAACATCCATCAACTAATGAATGGATAAACAAAATGTGATACATCCATACAACAGAATACTATTCAGCAACAAATTGGAATGAACTGTTTGTACATGCTATGATCTAAAACGCTGCACTGAAGGAAAGAATTCAGATGCAAAAGACTGCAGATGGTACGATTCCACTTATTTGAAGTATCCAGAATTGCAACTATATATAGACAAAAAGCATACTAAGTGATCAGTGTTTGAAATGGGCAGAGGGGATGTTTTGGGGTGATAGAAAATGTTCTGAAATTGAATTGTGTTCATAATTGTACAATTTTGTAAATTTGCTAAAAATCATTAAACTGTACACTTAAAATGGGTTAATTTTATGGTATGCAAATTAAACCTCAATAAAACTATTTTTAAAATACCTCCTTTTAAAATACTATCTACTAGACAATAACGTCATTTGAAAACAGGGATATACAAATGGTCTCAGGGACCCTCCCCTCCTAGGTGGAGTTTATAGATGGGTACAAAGGCAAACCTCATGAATCCAGGCTTTCATCATTTTATCAGGGAGTAGAAAGAAGTGGATCAATGTTTGTCCCTAGGGAAGGCGTCGGTAAGTAGAGTCACTATGACACAAGCTAACAGTCAGCCTTGGAATATTTACAAAGAACAGACTTTGGAATTCCCTGTCAGTACTTTAGAAGCACTCATTTTTTAATACAAGGATCTGCTGGTATAAAGTATTTTTATACATTAGAACAGATCATTTCACACTCCTGCAACACAATCTTTTGATAGCATCACTTATTTCTGCATCGAAATATTTAAAATATTATTCAGTTCAGACATCTCATTGAATCAGACATGTCTTTCCATGTCTACCCGAGTGTGTTTAAATGAGTTATTCATAGCTCATTTCTGGAATTATTAATCTAATTATACTTTGACCAAGAAGATGTACATACGTATCGTGCACTTACACATTTTAAGGGACAGAGGCTATATAAGTAGCTAGAAATGTATATTTAATTTTTGGGAGCTGGGGATACATTTTCGACCCTAACATTGCAATTGTGTACCTGGAATGCGATGGTCCTCTTTCCTGGGAAGTCTGGGAGGACAGACTTCCATCAAGGGAGTTTCCTCGGTGGCAGCCTGAAATGGTGGCCTTGGGTGAGACGGAATCTGACTGGAACGTTTCAGAGACCACCTGGAGTCCCTTTTGGGGGTGGAGATAGTAGATTAGTGCTTTATTTTCCTTCAGGCATATCCTCTAGAATTATCTATCATATTATATACATTGTTTTTTAAGTTAAAAAAATTTGCAGCATAGTTAAATATCATGTCATAGAGGAAGGGATTTTGCCTTCATTTAAGAGGGAATGGAAACTGGCTTCTAGAGAGCACCTGTGTTATTCTAAGCCTTGGGCTAAGTACTTTCATGTCCTTTATTTCACTTTGCCCTTGATTCTTTTCTTTTTCACCTCCATGTCCAGTATCTACAGAAGAAGAGCTACAAACCAACGATTCATCAAAGATACACCAATACTGAGGTGAACTGAATAGAGACATGAGGCAGAGAACAAGGGTCAGGTTAGAAAGAGCTAATCAAATCAAAGACAAAACATAAGAATGAAAGTGCAAGGTTCAGGTTTTTCCATTACGCATTGGGGGGCATGTAATACATTTTTCCAATTGGATACAATTACCTTTACTTGTAAGTACAAATTCATTTCACTTTATTTACAGAGTAGTTTAATTACATTTAGCTGATAAATGTAATTCTGCCCAGGTAATGTGAGCTATTTTTCCATCAGTATTACAGATAAAATTCTTTGCTAAAAGATAAAGACCCTCAAAAACTGATCCTAGCATTTTAGCCCTTACAATTTCGATTTTCATATGTAAAATAAGAAAGCATTGTTCAAACATGATGCATAGAGAGACAAATACAGCTAGAAATTTGATGAAATAAATCCTCTGAATTTGATCAAAGAATCCTTCCGCATGAACATATGATGTGTGTTTCATGTTAGATTTTTGGAGATAAAAAAATATTGGATGAACCTGAACCTTGAAATCCAGAGCTTACAGTTTAGTTTTAAGAGAAGTAAATACAGGTTACAGCAGCACATCTGATAGAAGTATAATGCAAGCCACATATAGGAGACACACACCTAATTTTTAAAGTAGTAAAAAGAAATAGGCAAAATTAAAATTTTAATAATATAGTCTGTTTAATCCCAAATTTTCATTTCAACATGTCATCAATATAAGTGTTACCAATAAGTATTTACCTTTTTTATACTAAGTTTTCAATATCGGGTATACATTTTATACTTAACACCAACTCAGACTATTCAATCAATTCAAACTAATCATATTTCAAGCGCTCAGTAGCCAAATGCGCCTGGTGGCTACCATATTGGACAGTGTAGATTTAGAGTAATTAGACAAGAGTTCATGGGGAGTCAAGATCTAAATTCGTCCCTAAAAGAAAGATACAATTTACATAGGGAGGAGGAAACAGTCTGAGGGAAGACCCAGAGACTAAAACTGCATGCTCTGCCCCCTGGGAGCAGTGCTTAACTAACTGAAGGGATAATCAGGGTCACCTAAGAAGGATGATGTCAAGCGGTGGAATGCACAGAGAGCCAGGGAGAGGAGTGTGGTCTTGAGGTGATGGTTGATGGGATCCACTAAAGGTTCCTAAGGAGGAAGGGATATAATAAAAGGATGGCACCTTGTATATAATGAGCCTCTGTGGAAATGATGAGTTAATAAAAAAATGATGCATTAGGAAGATTAGTCAGGCATTATGAACTGATATTTATGTGAAGTAGGAGAGGCTAGAGGTGGAAAATCCAATCTGTGGCTCCAGCTGCAATCTAGTTACGAGGACCTGGATTTAGCGGGGTAGCAGTGCACACCTGAGCAACGGGATGAAAAGAAAACAGGATGACTCAGGAAATCAAATGGAAAGGATTAAAGAGACTAAAATGTGGGATTTATGTATTTCATTGTACCTAAGATGTCTTCAAGTTATAAGATACACCATTATTTTATGTATGATTAAGAAAAAAATTTCTGTTAATTAAATTAGGACACTTCTTATCAGTGAGAACTTTTTAATTTTATACTTATTAAAAAGGTCTACCTTAAAAAAAAAAAGGTCTACCTTAGCCTTATTTATGCAGAGCTTTTGATTATATATTAATCCCATGTATATGTAAAAAGGAAAATATAAGTGAAATAAATTTGTGTAGGTATTCCTAAAATTCTTTCATTTAGCAATTTCAACTCAGAGCTGTTGATACATATTTCTCCATAGAATAACTTCCTCTGTGTCAAGAGTGTTATTTCTTAAAAGAGTGCTTCACTATCCCCTCTGACATACTATTCTAAGCCACTGACCCTGATTCTGCAAACCTGGATGCTGAAAATGACCAAATTTATGCTGCAAGAATGACAATCATATCAAGACTTCTACCAGGCAGGGAGATGGTTAGAGGCCAAAGATCATGAAATACACCAGATTTCAAATATGTTAAAAGTGAAAAAAATGTACACCTTAGAATAGATGAAATACAGCATATAAATCACAGTGTCTATACTTAGCAACTGCTCAGTAGGAGATATACTAGGACTCCAAAATTTCTAGTTTTGATGGTGAAAAGGATGGTGCTACTCCTGGCAATAATGCATGAGCTGGAAGGAGGATCCAATTTTGATGGAAAGCAGTAAAGTGTATTTTTCACATGCTGAACTGGAAGTGAAAGCAGGTCATCTAACACGTATTAAGTTAATGACAGTATACATTTCTATGTGGCTTTGAACTACCCTAGTCTTCATTTCTCTTCTGAATCAAATAGTGCATGATGAATTTACATTAAATTATATTCTGTTTTATTATGCATCTTCTGTTTTATGTGGATTGGTCTTGATTCCCCATTAAACTTTACTTTCCTTAAAGGATGCTGTAACTTAAACCTCCTTTCCTTCCCCACTGCTGCAGTACTATTGTACCTATATTAGGTTTGCCTAGCAAATATTAGGAGATTCAATAATTGAGAACAAGATGATACTTGAGTTAATGCAGGATGAATAATGATAACTAACATTTATTGTTACATGCTAGCCATTGAGATGCAGCACTGGTCAAGTCTTACCCTTCACACTACACTACGTTCAAGGAATGACCACCCTTCTTCTCATGATTATAATATACTCACCTCTCGGTGTCTTGTGTCTTGATTTGGTGATTCACAGGTCTGACTTTGACTGTTGATGGGAGAGCTTCTCTTAGCTGCAAAGATAGATGAAATCCCACCACAAATTTTATAAGTTTATATGTTATATAAGGTATTTTATTTCCTAAGTTCATTCCACTTTCAAATCAAAAACCTATTTTAATAGATCATTAAAACCTTGCAAGAAGACATTTAATAGCATATGTTGTAAGAGAAATCACATAACCTATTCAAAAATCTTAGCATTTCTAGGATATCAATATAGATTTCTTCATTTATTCAGTATGACTCAATAAGTTAAGGTGCTAAAAATTGGCCATACTAAAAATTATAACAGTTAACATCTACATAGTACCTAATATCTGTCAAGTCCTGTTCTAAGCGTTTTACGTATATCAACTGATTCAACACTTACAATAACCCTGTAATAACTTATGGTATACTTCCAGACCCATTTTACAGATGAAGATACTAAGAAACAGGGAATTTAACTTGCCCAAGGTCACTGACCCTTAGAAAAAGGTTCCAGCCCAGGCTACCCGGCTCCAGGTGCTTTATTGAACACATTAAGCTGCCCCTGAGGTAAGATTCAAACCAGTCACATCTTTACCGGAGGATCAATGGGAAGCCAAAACGACAGGCCCCATTTGAATTGGAATATTTTGGTGCTGAGAGGCAAAGTGATTTACCAAATCACAAAGCAAGAGATCAGAGGAGTGTCACTCATGTGCCATTGTTTTTCTTCTGGCCATGCTAAGTTGAATTTTCCCTCAGTGGACACCATTTCAAGTCCAGAGGCATCAAGCAGCGGGTAAGGAACCCGCTGTGAATATCACTGAGAAGCACAGGGAGCAGGGAAGTGAACAGCTTAGGTGCTTTCATGGAGGGACATGATTCCTTAGTTTTTATACAAGTGTTAACCTCATTCCATCCATGGATTCTGAAGTAGGTCACTTCTGACTATGGCATCTTTACTTAGTTCCTTGATATCTGAACATTATGATAGACTGTTACTCTTTAATTTACAATTTATTTCAATAGTTAATGGATTATATACATGTAAATTGAGGGATTAGTCTACTTTCACTGTATGAAAAATTTCATCTTTTGAATGTCTATAATAAGCATGACTTGTCACTATAAGCATCTTATCACGTATATGAATAATATGCAACTCCTCAGTTTACAAAATCCCTTAACATTCTATGAACCTTGCAAGTTTGTGTTAAGTTATAGGGGAAAATAAAGCATGTAAGAACTTGTTTATGGTTTCCTTCCCTTTACAAAGCTCTTTTCCATTCATAATCCTCCACTGTCTGCAGAAAAACCTTATAAAGTTAACAAACTATATATATATATATGTATGTATATATGTATACATATACATACTTCTGTATATACTTCAGTGTGTGTATATACACACACACACTTCTGTAGATTTCCCACACAATTTATCTCTTTTTAAATTTTGTTATTGATGCTAAAAGTTGGGCTGGGAATAGAAGTATGTAATTAAGCACTCTCTATAAAATGGGCACTTTATATGCATTTTTATTGACTCCTCACTATGAAGCCATATAAGGTGGTATTTTTATCTCCATTTTAAAGAAATAGAAATGCTCAGGGAGGTGAGGTTACATACATGGTAAGAGATGGATCTGGGGTGGAACATGAACTTTTCAGGCACTTTTCAAGCTATCATGTTGTACTCTTTCTACAATTCAACAGTAGGACTATTGCATTGGACCATTCCTGTAGTGAAATGTCTTGATAAAAAGAAAAACCAAAAACAACCCACTAACCCTACCCTATTTTACAGATGAGGAAACACAGGCACAGGAAGTTTAAATGACTTACCCAAAGTCACACAACTCAGCAGCATGTGCTCCTGGTTTAGAGTTTCTCATCATGTAAATGAGCCCTGTACCTGGGGCACCTAGACAACACCCTGAAGTTGTCTTCCTCTTGGTTTCTTAAGAGCAAATCATCCCATCGCCCTCACTCCTGTGTATGCTGACACTGTCCCACTGGGCGTCTGAGTCACAAACCTGTAATGATGTTCCTGATGGGCTTCACCAGTGCTGTGAAGCCAGAGACTTCGGGCTGTCTGTGCTCCCACATGGGCTGCCATATAACAAGCCCACTCGCCAGTCGGAACGTGAGGTCAGATTCCTGGGAGAAGAGAAGATCTATATCCAAGAACTGGCTGAAGGGACCAGTCAATGCAACGGTTAACATCATTCACCCAATAGTTTGTGGCACAAACGACTGGGTGTAAGATAGGCTCAAGGATGCATTGTACAATATGGGGAATATAGCCAATATTTTGTAATAACTATAAATGGAAAGTAACCTTCTAAAATTGTATAAAAAAAGATCATTCACACGATTATTCTCAAAGCAGGCTGATCTTCAAGACCTTTCTTCTTCACTCTGATGAGTGTTTCTAGGGTAAACCAATAGCCTTAAATTATCATCATAACTACGATAGAAATCACGGTGGTCTGCTTTAGGCAAAATGAATAATTAATAAAGATGCAGCTTTGGGTAGAGCGTGAAACACACAATTATTGTTTTCTGTTAGCAATGATTGAGGCCTTTTTATTTCAAGGGTCTTGGCAGATCTCTTTACTCGTGGTTATTGTTATTATTCCTCTTAATGATTTAATGGTCCTTCTTTCTCCCTCATAAGGCAATATCCTCAGATGCTATTTTGACTTTCTATTCTCCAGTCTAACTCTTGTTCTTGCATTTCATGGAATCAGGAACATATAGTTAGACCCTTCTTAGCATGTTATTTTATACTGTTGCCTTCTCAACAATCTTTAATTCCCTGAGGGCAGCGATGTAGCCACAGCCCCTGTCATCATCACAATGTTAAATACAGCATTAGGAATTGGGTGCATGATAAGTACTTGCTGAACTGTACTTACTTTGCAACCCATACTCATTCGGTTATCTACAACTGAAGGTCTCTTCCAGGGAGTACATTCTCTGCTTCATCATTACATCATTTTGAGTGGCTGAGATGTTTAAAATGCAATTGTATAAGTACAAATGTATGACATTCTGAGGTTACATTTTCAACAACTCGGCCTCTCAAAACAATGTAGAGATGGAAGCAGAGAGAGTGATTGCAGATTAATGAACATAACTGAAACCAGGAATTCACAGGGTGGTGATTTGCAACCTGGCTTGTATATTATAATCACCTGGGGAGCTTTTAAAACCTAGGAGGCCCAGGCCCCACTTCCTCCCCTAACCAGACCAATTAAATTAGAATTGCTGTGAGGTTTTCTTGAGTTGCCCCTGGTGACTCTCATGTGTAGCTATGGTTGAAAATCACTGATCTAGAAGGAGGAGAGCTGGAAAGAAATTGAAAAAAAGGAAAACAAATTTATTCTGCAAATGGTGAATCAATGTAGCTCAAAGGAAGCTTCAACTGGAAAGGCTAGATGAAACCCCTGAATAAATCTCCACGTTGGTAAAGAGGGGACTCTTCCGTAAGCTATAGGCCAAGATCCTGGCACCACAGCAATACCCATGATGGAAAAGCATCTAGTGTCAGTATTGGAAAAGCATTTGTTCAAATTCATGCCACTTTCATTCTACAAATATTTATAGACCACCTACTGTGTACCTGGTCCTATTCTAGGTTCTGGGATACAACAGTGAACAAAGCATACAAAAATCCCTGCTCTCCAGTGCAAAGGAGAAGTAAAGGAGGGAAAGGGAAGTACCAGACAAGGTGCTGGTGTTTTAGACAGGAAGGCCAGGGAAGCCCTTCTTGTGCAGGTGACTTTTGAATAAGGATCTGAATGAAATGAAGGAGCTGCCAAGTAGATATTTCCAGAAAAAGCATTTTGTGAAAAGGGATCAGCAAGTGCAAAGGTCCTAAGTATATCTTGTGTGTCAAGAAACAGCCAAGAGACTGCGGGCCTGGAGTCAAGCGAATGACAGAAGAGTAGAAAAAAATAAGATTGGAGACGTTTTTGAATGCCAAATAATATAGGGCCTGATACGTCATAGTAAGGGCTTCAATTACTGAGTAACATGAGAAGTCACTGGAGGGTTTTGAATAGTGGAATGACATGACTCGATGTATGTTTTGAGGATCACTCAGGCTATTGAGAATAGTTTGAGAAAGGGCAAGGGAGGAAAGAGACTAGGGAGCTCTTATTACCAACTAGGTGAAAGATCGTTAGACCAGGGTATCAGTAGAGGGAAAAATGAGAAGCTGTAGATTCTGGATACATTTTGAAGATACAGTTTATAGACTTTGTTAACTGACTAGAGGTAGAGTGTAGGAAAATGAGATGTCAAAGATTTTTTGGCTTTGCCACTGATAAAGATGGGCAAGATAAAGGAGGAACAGGTCAGGAGCCTAGTTTTAGACATGTTAAGTTTGAGAGGCCTGTTAGACATTCAACTAGATATACTGAGTAAACAACTAGATAGATCCGAAGTTAAGGGGAAAGCAACCCCTTTCCCTTGAAATGGACATGGGGAAGTCTGCATGGTATCATGTGTGATCCAGCAATCAGGGAATTCACCATGTGCAAAGTATATCAGATTTGTCTCCAGAAATGCAGAATGCTAAATCACAATTGATCTGGTTTTGACAATTTCTTAGTTTCAGAGATTGGTCCTTTTCCACATTTCTTCTAAGTAATCTTGGCACAAATAAAACTCCAATGGACATTGCAGCAGGAAGTGGGCTCTCTTAAACTGACATCCTGGCCTTTAACCTCTGCTCTATCCACTCAGTGACAGTTACTGTCATCATTTTGTTTTGTTTGATATACCCCCAACTAGACTGTATATTTCTTGAAGACAAGTTGAGATCTCCTTCTGGGCACTTTTCCTTGAACATCAATACATAATTGTTGATTAATTGAGCATGTTACAGTCTCCAAATAACACCAAATAAATCTGATCATTCTTTAGACCTGAACACCTGCAGAATGGATGGCCAGTTCTTATGTTGATATGCTCCTTTGTAAGTCCTCTTAAGTTGGCTGAATGTATAAACTCTGGGTCACTAATTCCTCTTATAGAATTCCCTTTCATGGGTCACCCAGTGTGATATATACACATATGCACACATGAACAGAAACTCTGTAGTTGGAGAAGGTACTCTATCATTCAAACAGCTGTGGGGTGGGTGGTCTAGAAAGGTTGAGAAAAACCAGAAGGTGTAAAAATTCAAAGAATCAACATTTCCACAATGTTGCTTGCAACGAAAGCCTGTTTTTAGAATTGCTGACATGAAGCAATTCTAAATGTGTTTACTAGTAGCTTAGAGACATCTACTTAAACAACTATTATTTTAAATTCTGTTTTAAAGTTGTTTACTTCAGACATGCGAATTTTATAAAAATCTCCTTGAGGGCTTGGATTTTGTTTTATCCCCTGCCATTTCTCCAGCACTCTGAACAGTGCCTCGCATGTAGTAAGCACTCAATAAATATTTATGGAAGGAATAAGTGATTAGGATCAAATCAAGAAAATGTTGGCAGCACAGTTAAAGTAGATTCCTTAGTTGTAACAAATGTTCATCATTTAATAATATATTTGACAGAATTTTCAGATTATTGATTTCATATAAAATATTTGAGCTAGTTATAAAGTAAAAGCATAAAAATGCATTGAATTATACACTGTCTTACAAAAGGATGAGTCACTTAGATTATTTGCTAATTAGTAAACTAATTCATTCAATAAATATCAATTAAATGCCTACAAAACACAGACACTACATTAGTTACCCAAGATACAATGATAATTCCTATTCTCAAACCATCTGGAATCTAGTAGAAGAGATGGACAGATAAAGAGATAATGATAATAAGAAGCTAAAAATAATTTTTAAAAATATGTCTAATATATTATAGAGATAGAGAAGGAGGGAGGATAGATCTTGAATGAAGTCATAAATGATGAGTAAGAATTTTCTAGGCAGAAGGGTAGGGTAGGAGGGTATTCCAGGTGACATGACCAGCATAAAATAGGCCTGGAACAAAGCATGTTATGTTCTTAGGGAGACTCCAAGCATTCGGAGCTCATAGTCAGGAGAGGTAACCACGCAGGTCATGGAGGTCCCAGTTACCACACTGGAGAGCTAGAGTTTCATCCTCTGTATAATGAGAAATCAACAAATTACTTTAAGTATGTTAGTGATATGTTCAGATATGCATTTTAGAGAGATCACTTTGGTGTTGAGGTTGGATTTTATGAGACAAGCCAGGAGACTGTAAATCCAGTTAGAAAGTGGCCCAAGTAAGAGGCCCAAGCAATGGATGATGAAATCTTGGGTTAAGGAGGATAACAGGGATGAAGAAAATTAGGTAAATTTGAGAAATATTTAAGAGACAAAATGAGTAGAACTCTGTGATTAGTGGAATGTGTAGGTAAGGATGAAGGAGTAATCAAAGGAAGCACCTAGGTTTTGAGTTTATATGAATGGGTCCATCACCTGAAATATAGAACATCAGGACAATGGCTCACTCCAGGGGAAATCTGAAATGCCCTTAGATTATCTATCTGGAGAAGCTAGTTGACAAGTTGGTCTAGAGGTTAGGAAAGGAGACTACTTTAGACATATAAAATTAGATGACCTCAGCCTATTAGGACACAAATGGTAAATGAAGCAGGAGGGGAGGTCTGCAAAGAGAAGACAAAGTGAGAAGTGCAAAGGGTCTAGGTTGCATCTCTGGAGAACCACAATGTTAGAGGGGCAGGCAAAGAAGATACGCTCTCAAAGGAGATAGAGCAGATAGCCAGGGATGCAAGGTGAACTAGCAGAGTGTGGTGCTACCAAAGGAATAAAAAACTTCAAGAAGAAAGGATTGTAAGTTCAAATGCAGCTAAATTTTAGTGAAATGAAGACAGCAAAATAAATATTAGGTTCAATAGCTCAAGGTTGTTCATGACCTTGATGAGAAGAGTTCCAGCACAGAAACAAAAGAAACAGTATAGTTTTGTAGAAAGTCAGATGGAATTGGGTTTGAATCCCACCTCGGTTACTTAAATGAGCTTGATTATTACCTCTCTGGACCTCAGTTTCCTCTTTGGTAAAATGAAGACAAAGATATCCACCTTCCTGTGGGTGTTTGTAAAAATGAGAAATGACATGTGAACACTTCTGTTACCTAATAGAGGAAAGCAAGTGGAAGGGATTGAGGAGGTGTGAAGTGGAGGCACAGGCTCATGCCTAGACTGGATTTCAGCCCTTCATGCCTCCTGCAGCACTATGTCCTATAAGAGCCTCAACATAAAACATTGTCTATGTGAGCACAGAGTGGGGACTCGAGGGAATCATGACAAGTGGGGCAGCACACGGAGCTTGAGACCACAATTTGTAGAAACAACAGGTTGGATTGTTGTCTAGTTTTACCCCAGGAGCATGCAGATCTCTGGGGCTGGGATAGAAAAGGTGGCTTTCAGTCTTGATCTGGGGCTGGAGTTCTGAAGGACAAATGCAAAGGAAGAATAGGGAGAAAAGGCTATTAAAAGTGCTGGTGAGGAGTTGACATGGGTACAGTATGGAGAAGGAAGGTAGGGCCTGATACCTGCAGGCAAATAAAAGATCTAGGTCAGTGGATCTCAATCAGGGGGCAATTCTCACCCCTCCCCACCCCTTAAGGACATCTGGCAATGTCTAGAATCATTTGTGGTTGTAACAGTTCGGAGGAAGGAGGTACTACTGGCATCTAGTGGGTAGAAGCCAGAGACGTCAGTAAATATCCTACAAAGCACAGGACAAAGAATTATCTGGCCCCAAATGCCAATGGTGCCAAGATTGAGAAACCCTGTCAAGGGATCGTTCATTCCTCACTACACTGATAGAAGCAAAGCCCTTGCTCAGAGGAAAAAAGCGTTGTGGTGAAATGTATTGACTCATTAATATTTTTTGTTCCCTATGGCATCTAGAACAATATTTCTCTCACAGCAATAATAAAATGATAAAACAATAATGCTAGTTATAATAGCCAACAGTAATTGTTACAATACCATGTATTAATCGCCGTGCAGTGTTTCATAGGCATTGTTTTACTTCCTTATAAATACTCCAATCCCAGGCCATAGGTAAAACTTGGGGACGTTGAGCCAGCTTTCCTCACTGTCTGTGTGGTCTCCCCTGAAGGAAGATCTGGCTCCCCTTCTACTAATAATTCATGTCAACAGCAATAAAATGCCAACACTAAAAACTACCATTTGTTAATGCCTTTTTGTGTGTCAGGTTGAGCACTTTAATTTGTTTAATCCTCACAATGCTCCATAAAATTATTCTTATGTTCAATTTATACTTGAGAAAACTGAGGCTTAGAGAAGTTAATTGCTCGATGTCTTTCCTACATAGAATAGGAAGCAGCAAGCACTGGATTCTAACACAGGTCTATCTCTTTCCAAATCTTGGACTCTCAACATGTCTTCAAATAAAATTATAGCCATTCCAGCCACTCCTATACTTCCACATTTTTTTTTTTTTTTTTGCAGTACACGGGCCTCTCACTGTTGTGGCCTCTCCCGTTGCGGAGCACAGGCTCCGGACACACAGGCTCAGTGGCCATGGCTCACGGGCCCAGCCGCTCTGCGGCATGTGGGATCTTCCCGGACCGGGGCACAAACCCGTGTCCCCTGCATCGGCAGGCGGACTCCCAACCACTGCGCCACCAGGGAAGCCCCTTCCATATTTTTCAATCCAGAGGATCTCTCTCTACAAATAGACATGTTGTAGGCTATCTTTTTTTTTTTTTTTTTAAAGGAGCTTTCTTTCTTGCCCTTTCTGTTTTGGGGACTATGTACATATGTATAATTGCTACTTTTAGCATCTGGATCAGCTTCTGATAATAACTTGGGTTTATTTAGTGACAGTCATTACATATTTATTGATTGCCTCATATATGCCAGACACTATTCTAGACACTATCAGATAGAGTTGTGACCTGGACGGCAGTGTCCCTTTGCTGGAGAACCTCTGTTCTGGTGGGGTTGATGGGCAACAAACATGTAAACAAACACATAAAATAATTTCAGGTACTGATAGGTGCTAAGAAGGAAGCAACAAAAAATGTAGAGTCATGTCCTAGTGGCACTAAAGTAACCAGGGAAATACTTTGAGTTGGTAACATTTGAGTTGTGAGTAAATTGATGGAAAGAACATGGCCATGTGAAAATCTAGGGTGGAAGGTGGCAGTAAATGTTTTAGAAGGAAAAACCAGTGCAAAGTCCTGAAAGCAAAAACAAATGTGTTGAGTTTGAGGATAAGTCTCTGGGGAGCCTGCAACTTCGTGAACAAGAGAGAGGCCAGTGAGATGGAGGGAGATGAGGCCAGGTAGCGGGGCACGAGGCAGATCCTGTAGATCCCACAGGTCAGGGGGACCGTCTTAGTTAAAGTAATGCTTTCCATTAAGTGTAACCTTTATCAAAGACTTTTAAAAATAGAAAGTGTAATGCTTTTAAAGCATCAATTTAATTTAACAACATTTAATATCTTTTGATAATTCTGATAGACAATGTGGCCAGTGCATGTGAAGCATTTTGGGAATTTACAGGTAGTTTCAATCCTAGTCCTACCAGCCATGGAACAGAGTCAATCAGATTAACATCCTAATATTCTATTAAAGAACAGTTGAGCATATTAATTCCTTCTTATCTCTTATCAGAGCACTTAGATGGAATATTGTAATTTATTCATTCACAGAAGTAACAAATAGTTCTTGATTTCTTTCCATGTACTTGATTTTTTTCTACATACTTTCCATGCATTATGTCTTCATATATATTCACCCTGTGTTTGAATATCCACGATTTTATGCAATGGAGGATCCAAGAGGTTAAGTAATATCAACAAGATGACACAGCTAGAAAGTGGTAGCACTATGATTTAAAATAATATTGTCTCTTTCAGATCCAAGGGGTACATGTATATAATTGTATTTTAATACAATTTGTTTCCATGTAATACTATGTTTTGTACTTTATGCATTTAAAAGTATTTTGAAAAGCAATTCTTAGATTGTATACCAAAATATCAAAAAGTCCACAGTAAAAACTTCTGTTCCAGATCTTGCATTATAATAGAAGTAGCTACAACATGCTGTAGAAATACAAAGGAGATGGTGACTAAACCTACATGGGGAAGGTCAGAGGAAAAGCTTCGTGGAAATGATGACACTAAAGTTGAAGTTTGAAGAACCATGAAAGGAACAGAGGAAGGAAAGGAGGGCGGAGCAAACAGCAAGGGCATATTCAGGGAATGGTTCACAGGGCTCCCAGAACTGGATCACGAGGTGGCCAGCAGGGATCGGCAGTTCATCAGTTAAGATAGGATTTAAGCCCCAGATCACAGTTGACTCTATATGCCATGTTTAATATATTGGGTATTATCTTGGGGCAGATGGAGAACCACTAAAGACTTCTGAGTAGGACAATTGTGGTTTTGAAATAACGTTCAATAGTTTAGTATAAAAACAAAGCTCTCCATGTCTTGGCTTGCTATAAGATCATACAAAGACATGGATGCCAAATACAGAAATATCATTTGAAGCAAACCCTCATCTGACTTCTAGTTCCCCTTAGCCCTCACCAGCTTTCCGCTTACCTTGATTCTGTGTACCAGAGGAGCAAACAGAAACACAAAGAGCTCCACAGTAGCCATGGAGTTCTGGAAGATCTTCCATCGGTTGTTTTCTTCTTCATCATTGGAGTTGTTTTGGCAAGGCTGCCCTGGAGAGCCCTGGTTTTCAACCTGGTGGATGAAAGCACTGCTGCTGCCACCCCAGCTGGAGCCTCGGTCTGTGCCCCCAAAACGCTCGCTGTTGCAGTCCTGGGGGGCCTCCAGGAGCATCCAGTGCAGGGTATGAAGGAGCTTTGTCTCAGCGACACCCAGTTTATCCTGGTGGCCTGCATGGGACAACAACACAGCTAGGTTAAGGCAAACTCTGTGACCAGAACAACGGGTGTCAACCTTGGGTGTGGGAAGAACATCCTTGCTTTGTTCTATGGCTTGATTTCCTGGGAGAAACTAGCATTTCTCTACACCCCTTACAGCCACTGCTGAAAGGGTTCCCTCTTGCTTTGGGACTTTCTAACTGGCTGCAATCCCTGCAGAATGATATGCTGACACAGGGAAAGAAACTGCATGCGTCATATCTCTTCAGTCAGATACCCACATATATTTCCAAATAAGCAGCAGAGTAGTTAAGAGTATGGGCTTTGAGGATAACAGCTACTCCATTTTAGACAGTGTGATTAGGAAAGGCCCCTCTATAAAGGTAACATTTGAGCAGAGATCCAAATGAGGGGAAGGAACTGGATGGAGAAGATCTTGGGGCAGATGGCTAGGACATAATGCCATGTGGGAAAAGCAATCTGCAAAATAATCTAAACAAGAAAAATAATATGTATGTGCATGCATGCACACATACACATAATACCACGAAGTTGGGAAAAGATCTGGAGCGGAATATGACAATCTCATGAAGGTGGTTGCTTTAGGCGTTGGGAGGACAAAGGGACAACTCTGATTAGAACTCATCTTGAACAGGTGAGAGAGAGTCTTTAGCTTCTCTATAACATTCTAATGTTTAAAAGGAGAATACATTCACATATTCTTGTAAAGTTAAAAAGTTAAAACAAAGAGAGCTAGTTCCCTCATTGGTAAAATGGAGATAACAATGACACCAACGTGAGGGAGATTTTGTCAGAATTAAATGAGAATGTGTGCCCAGTGCCTGGAAAAATAGTCAGTTATACAGGTTGTTATTGTGAGTGTTATTATGAGTCACCATGAGTGAGGACAATGGTATGTCATGAAGAAGGAATGTAGCAGCACCAACCTAGCTTGTTTCTGTTTGACAGCAGGGTTGCAGTGCAGTGCAGGACATGAGGCAAAGCAGCTTGTACCAGTTCCCATCTGGAAATGCTCTGGATGGCTTCAGAGAGGGCTGGAGAGAGGCCATGCAGCTTGTTTTCTACCAACACTCGTTCAAAGGACTGTAGATACCCAAAAAAAAAAAAAAAAAAGTAAAATAAGAAATTAGAGATTCTGATGGGTGAAAAAATAGACAACACGGTACTGTATACCCAAAAAGATACGTATCACTAGACCAAATTCTTTAGCGTGCCTGCACATTGCATTTCATTGTATATGTTGACATGAAATGAGCCAGTGATAATTTCCTATTGTCTACCCATTTTCACGTTTTTGATCCAAAGTATATGGCTTGAATTATTACATGATTTTTATTTCCACCAAAATAAGCTCCTGTCAAAAAGAGTACAACAACACATTTAGCTGTATGAAGGTTTTGGACGTAATATTTTATAAAATGATCCTGGGTCATTGAAAGGAGCTATCACAACTGCAGACCAAGGTGAAATGTCTTTTGTGAAAGTGTCTTGAGGTGCAGAATTTATGTGAATGGGCAACAAGTGTTAAATAAGATCCAACTGTTTCAAGAGATCTGATTTTGGGGTCTCTGAGTTATTCCATGTCCCTAGCAATGATGTGGCACAGGACACTCCTTACAGAATGCCTAAAACCATAAAGATTGTTCATCTAACTGTCGAATAAAGAGAGAAAAGGAGGGGAAGAAGAAAGGAGGGAGGGAGGAGGGAATAAGCCATTTTTGCTTTGGTGGTTTATTAAATCTTCTATCCTGGCCAGGGATACTTTCAGCAAGTGAAGCACCCCACCCCCAAGCCCCAGAACAAGTTGACCTACTGAGTTGTTTTTTCTCTTTGAAGGTGGAGGAGGATATCCCTATAAGGTGTTGGGGAAAGTGCAGCTACCAAATATCAGAATAAAGTTAATAAACATTTGACTTGTATGAACAGAACCTGCTTGCTACTTGATGTCCCAAATGATCTAGAGAGCTGTGTTCTCCCCAAGTGGTCATAATACCAGTCCCAAGTGCTCAAGCTGTGTTATTGGAATTATTAGGATATCTGAAAAAAGATATGGCCTAATACAGAGATTCTCCAAAGAAAGCTATTTACCTTTGATTCAAGAAAAGAAAATACATTCACCTTCATAATGAAAGGCATGCTGAGGTTTGGCAAGGAGTTCAATCAGAGATGTAGTCTTTGGGGTTTTCTTAAAGAAACCAGATAAAGGCAGGTCCAAATACTTTAAAATTCCTCAGCCCTCAGGGATCTAAGTATTCATTAAGTAAAGGGTGAGTATGTTAGACATTAAAAGATTATAAAGAATTTATATAGTCTTGATGAATATACTTTCAGAGGATGAGTTATACATTTTATAATCTCAGGAAGCTTTAGATACTTAATGCCATTTTCTTCTTAAATGTTACTAATATAACTTTTTGTAATTTTAAACCTTGGCAATTGTTTTCTATACTTACATCACTCTCTATCTATCTGTATCTATGAATGGGACTTACTTGATATTGTGTAACAACATTAAAATGTCAGACGTATCTTTGCCAAGAACAGAAAAGTCAGGGTTATTTTAAGCTAGTATAACTGCAAGCATGATTTGAGGAAGGCGCAGAGATTTCAGGTGCCAAATTACTTTAACTTGAGCTAAGTACAACAAATCCCATTAAAAGGTCCTTATTAAAAAGTTGGTTAGATTTAAAAAAATATCTGTGACAATTTTGAAGGGCATGAAATGCAACAAAAAAAATTCTTATTTGAGCGTGTGCTGTGCACGTATGTGTGTGTATGGGGAGAGGTGTTTGACTTTCCAGTTGGCTTCCATAATAGTGTGTGGCCCTAACACATTTCAGAGCTCCTTACTAGAAGGTCATTTATCATCTATCAAGTCATTTGCAAATATCATGGCAATATCCAAATGGGTAGGTTTCCACTTTTAGGTTATAATATATGCAATGTAAAGACCTTTATGTGAGCTCCAAGTTTTAATGAAGTCTTTGAAAAGCCCATTTTAATTTTGCTTCACGTTTTTGTGTCTTCTAAATTTGTAAAAAGACAATCTGTAAGTCATGGGATTCCCTCAGAATCTCAGGACAAGTGCACTGTATTTTGCATAAATGTTAATAGCATTATTTTCATAATTATTTCATATCATCCATTTCAGGCTTGCACAAAAAATGGAAGACATAAAAGTTCAGAATTGCATATTACTTTGAGTAGGTCATAGGCTCTCATTTTATGAGCTTCCACTATATAACAGTTTTGATTTTGTTGATTAAGGATTTGACTTATTATACTTGTCCTCATTCTGTTATCTTTCCACACTCTCTTCTACTGCTCTACCCCTCCCCACTTAGGGCCTTTAGACTTGCTTTCCCTCTGCTCTGCCCTCAGCTATTTCTCCCTCCCTTCCTTCAAATCTTTGTCCAAGGGTCACGTTAGCAGGCAAACCTTATCTATCCTCTACTTCTAACATGAAACCTCCACCCTAGGGCTCCTTAATGACCTTTCTTGCTTAATTTTTCTCCATAGCGCATATCACCACCTGGCTGGCTATGTATTTTACTCATTTATGAGTAGCCTATCCCCCTCCCAGTAGAATGCAAACTCTATATTTGTTTTGATTATTGCTCTATCTCATCATCTAGAACTGTGCCTGGCACATAGTAGGTGCTCAATAATATTTGCTGAGTGAATTAATATACACAGTACAATTTAAATTCTTTCTTTCAAATTACCACACAGTATATGCAAATAGTCATTAAATGGTGAATATCACATACCACACAAGAGGCTTCATATTGCTTCCCCAGTTTAGGCCTCAAAAATGCACTGAAAAATTAATAGAAATAATCGTTTTAAACGCAAGTAAAATTATTATTAGAGCATCCTTATGACATATTTTCAACGAATAAGACATAGTGCTATGAAACAAATTTCACGCCTCCCTATGGCTTGCTAAAGGGCGGGTATTAAACAGCTGACGACATTTGCTTTTATGTGTGTGATTACATACATGAAAAAGCTGTGGATTTCTACGTTTTCTGTATCCAGTCTTATTCTGAAGACTTCTTACCTAATCGGATTCTAAATCACCAATGGTCAGAAGCGTTGCATTACTCATGTGTACCGTCATTTCAAAAACTGAAAACTGAACACAGTTTGTGGCATATGATTTTCAGAATCTAATTTCTTATCTGATAAATCTCTAAAATAATAATAATTAATAATAATAATGGAAACCTTGTTTCCTGTTTATGGAAATAGGTTTCAGGTTTTTCCAAGAAAAAAAAATTATTAAAAATGATTCTTCTCAGAGGCTTTAACCAGGAAGATTACACTAGCTGAATCCGAGCAAAAATGGTTAACAAGTGGGCATAGCAGACATTCAACAAACAGGAGCTGGAAAAACAACAGGTCACCGGGCTGGAATTACAGCAGGAGATGGGGGGGGAATTGGACACAGGAGCACAACCAGTCATAATTATCTTCCCTAATTCCCCGCCCCCTCTCCCTAGGCTCTCTGCCCTCTCATCCCCTAAATAATGTATATATTTATTCTACAGCTGCCAACCTGCTTGCTGTCAAACTTCACTGAAATATTTTTTAAATGCGTGTTTTTACGCGGGTGCAGAAGGCTCGATTTCCAGCCCCAGAGAGGGAGCTGCAGGCTGTGGCGCGGCCTCGGCAGCAGCGGCAGCGGCGACGACGACGACCCAGGCGGCCCCAGGAGCGCTCCCAGCCCAGGGCGGCCCACGGTGCGCCCTCTGCGCCCCTCACCTGGTTTGCCGCCACAGGAAGGTCTGGATGGGCAAGGGGATGCCGCGGCCGCTGTCTTGCTCTTGGCCCTCGGAGCTCTTCCTCTTCACCATGATGGTGGCTCCTGGGAGTTCCACTGCAGGACCCAGCGCTGGCTCCTCGCTAGCCGCCGCCGCTTCCTCCCGCTGCTCTCCCCAACTCTCATCCCCTCCTTCCCTGAGGCAGAGCAGACGCTCTCCGCCCTGATCCCCCGTCCCTCTCCCCTTCCCCAGCCCCTCCCCGCGCGTGGAACATGGCTGCGGGAGGAGGGGAGGGCTGGAGGAACCGAGGAGCGAGGACGGAGGCGCTCGGAGAAGCTGTCCGCCTCGCCGCCCCCGCGCCCTCTCCTTGCTTTCAGCACCTCCCACTGTGGACAGCGGCCCGCGCCGGACAGGGGTCCGGTTGCGCAGCAGTGGGACGGCCAAAAGGGTCCCAGCTCGGCACCGCGCAGCAGGTCCCCTGCGTGGCCTCTTTAGCCCCCAGAATTCGGCTTCCTCCCCTTGGAGCTGCACCCCAGGAGTGTGCCCTGTCCTGCTTCCCAACCTTGGCAGCTGAAGAACTGTCACGTTCCGGGGAGGAGGAGCTTTGAAGAACCGCAGAGCAGTCGCTATAACCCTGGCATCCTTCGTACCTCCGGCAAGGAGGTCAGGAGTCCACCCTCGGGATTCAGCAGAAGGAGCACTTGAAAATTATTAGAAGTCTAAACCAGGAAGGAAGCAAGTTTGGCAAAACAGAAAGCTTGTAAGTTCTCTGATGTGAGAATTTATTGTAAAAGGGTAACCACAAGAAAGTAACCATGCTTGTTTCGCCAAAGCAGAAATATTGCCAAACTAACCAGTTGTATCAGTTAATTACAACTTGAGAAAGAACATTGATATTCATGTTCATTCCATTGATATCTGCCATTTTACTTGAGTTGTCACAGTCAAAGCCCTGTACTATAGTTTATAAGTAGATTATTGTTAGATGTTTTATCTGGCAGTAAAACAAGTAGGGGGTGGGGTCAACAGTGAAGCAGTGTGAGTAAAAAACCATTGCTGTGGATCCAAATACTTGCAAATGAACATAGTCATACACCATGTTGAGCAAAGGTATTGGTGTGATCCACAAAATGGAGAATCAGACACCCCAGGGCCTCATCTCAACAGATAGAAATATCTTCTATTAACTACATGTGTGTCTACACCATATAGAGACAACTATATGGTATGTATTGGTATTTTCAGTCACAGAAATAAATTCTTCGTTTAATTTCTTAAAGCTTTTTTTTTCCTTTTTAACCATTGGACAAAGAATCTTATAATCAGTATCAGCAGCTCTGTGAGGAGGAAAAAAGATAACAATGATGTTTTATAACATCAATGAGTAAGTTCATTTCTTAGAATTATGTGATGGTCATTTTTTTTCAGTTATTCATAGATACTTTCCATTGCTTAAGATTATAAATATCTAGGGCTAGGACATACAAAGGAAACTTAGAGACAGTCCACTCCTATTTCCAAATTGTACTGATAAGGGTGATGAGGCCTAGGGTTATGAAGTGACTTCCTAGCTGGTTAATGGTTAGGACCCAAAGGAGAAGCAAGTCCTTAGGATTCTCATCACAGAGCTCTTTTCTTTTATAGGCTATATGGTAAATAGGTTTTCTCTCTCATGCCAACTCAGATCAATTGGTAGGCCTGGCTGTTGAGAAAGACTGTGGAGATAAGGCCCAGGTACTTCAAGAAAAGACTGCTGTTATTAATTAGTGCTGTCTGCTATGTGAACAGCATAGGGGAAATTACACACATTTGTTACTTCTCAAAGGTATTCTTTATACACGATCTTTGAGCCTAACTTTCAATATTTCTTCTGCCTCGCTTGTAGCTGCCATCACTCACAATGTTACTTAATGTCGTCAAATGTATTCTATCCTGAGAGGTAATATGTCTCAGTGTACCAGACTTAGATTTGATCATTGGGAAATATGTCATTCTTAGTTCGGATCTTCATTGAGTTTTCTTGAGCTGTTTCTCATTTCTCATGTTGCTAAATGTCTTGGGCTTCTGCATTATTATGATGTGACCTGTCTGACTAGGATCTCAAAGCTGCCAGGGCAGGGCTAAAGCTCTGAGTACAGGCTGACTCCAGTTTTGCTTCTCTTGAAGTCATCTTTTAATATGAATCTTGAAACAAAGAAAGATAGATTCTAAATAGTTTATTCATATTTACTGAGTCCATTTTATATGCCAAGCACTAATCTATATAGATTCCTGCCCATAAGAAACTCACTGTATTGAAGGGAAGACAGATAGGTAAAGAAAAGGGTACAATGGGAGACATGATACAAATTTACTTATGAACAAAGGGACAAGGCAGAAAATGTGGGCAAGAATCAGACGGAGAAAGATTTTGTATACAAAAGTTTGGATAGGAAGATTTTAAGCAGGGCAATAAACACTTCATTTCCATTCGAAAGTGACTGATATGACTGGAATGTAGAGGTTATTTGAAATAGGCAAGAGTTGTATGTGGGAACCTAAGTCTGGAGATTAGAAAAATATCCTATGAGATCCTGAACTAAGGACATGACAACAGAGCTAGAGATAAGGAGATGAGTTTGAGTGGACTTGCAGAGGCAGAATAGATAGGACTTGATAACAAAGTGGGCATGGGGAAAGAAAAATAGCACAGTGGTTAAAAGCTTAGGTGTTGAGCCAGACAGGTTTGACTCTAGCCCTACCTCATATTAGATATAACAACCTGGGAAAGGTTCTTCACTATGGTTTTCAAGTAATTGTATTGATACTTTCTCCATAGAGATGTTGTGAAGATTAACGTTAATACTTGTAAAGAATTTAAGAGAGTCCCTGATCTATACTAAGCCTTCAGTAAATATCAGCTGAAGCTCTAAATTTTCTATTTTGAGCAACTGAGTAATGATGATCTCATTCAAAGAGAGAAAAAGTTGGCAAGGAGAATCATGTTCTTATTTTATGAGTGTGTATGGGAGAATTAATTAGTTTTCCTTGAGTAGCTATTGGAAATTCCAATGGATACCACGAAGAGGCAGCTAGAAATATGGATGTGGAGCCCAGAAGGGTTAACGGGGTAGGATAGATTGATTAACACTGTATAAAAGACAGTGAAACCATAGAAGTAGATAGAGTAATTCAGGTGAACATATGGAAAGAGAAAAAAAGAGCCCAATTTGGAAGTATAGGGGAAAACAACTTTAGTCTTTTGTCACCAAAGATGTTTTTAGGAGGTGACAGCATAGGATAGGATAGAGGGGTAGGCAAAATTCTAAGATTGCCCCCAAGATTCCTGCCCCTTGCTAAACACACACATCGTCTCCAAGTTATTAATAAAACCCATACTAACCTAGGTGCTGCAGTGAAACAATTTATATAAACTTTAAGATTTTTTTAAATTATTAATAGACTTTATTTCTGAGGGCAGTTGTGGTTTAAAGAAAGAATACACAGACAGTTCTCATATATTCTCTCTTTTCCAGCCCACAATTTCTCCTTTTAACAACTTGCGTTGGTATGGTACATTTGTTATTATTGATGAGCCAATCTGATACATTATTAACTAAATCCATAGTTTACATTAGTGTTTACTCTTTATGTTGTAGAGTTGTATAGGTTTTTCCAAATAATGTCATTTATCCATCATTATGATATACAGAGTAGTTTCATGCTTTAAAATTTTTCTCTGCTCCACCTAATTCCTCCCTGCTCCTCTCCAGCTCCTGGCAACCACTAATCTTTTCACTGTCTCTATAGTTTTACCTTTCTCAGAATGCAATGTAGTTGGAATAATACAGTACGTAGTTTTTTCAGACTGGCTTCTTTCACTTAGCATTTAAGTTTCCTTCATGTCTTTTTGTAACTTGATAGCTTATTTCTTTTTATTGCTAAGTAATATTCCATTTGTATGGCTGTACCACAGTTTATTTATCCATTCATCTTTTTTTTTTTTTTTGGCCGTGCTGCATGGCTTGTGGGATCTTAGTCACCCCACCAGGGTTTAAACCTGGGTGCTTGGCAGTGAAAGCATGGAGTCCTAACCACTGAACCACCAGGGAATTCCCTATCCATTCGTCTACTGAAGGTTGGTTGCTTCCAATACTTGGCAATTATGAGTAAAGATGCTACAAACATTTTGTGCGCAGGTGTTTGTGTAGATGTAAGTTTTCAACACATTTGGTAAAATACCTAGGAGTGCAATTGCTGGACGATTTTTAAAGACTGATTAGCTTTGTAAGAAACTGTTAAACTGTCAGCCAAAGTGTCTCTACCATGGAATTTTTTTTTTAAAATAAGAGATTTGGACATATTTATGGGCCAGAATTAAAGGGTCATTTTAGAAGGAAATGTTGAGCATATTTAAGAGAGAGAATAATTAATTAACCAGGTTCTGGAGCACAGCTGGATTTATCATTCTTTGGTGGAAAAATAATTCCTAGGATGGGAGATAAAAAGGAAGAATGGTAGAGTCTAAGTTAGAAGGAAAAGAGGAAGAATGAGAATATGAGAGTGTTCAGCCTTGATGGCCTATGTAAGCTCTGTAGTAATCAATAAGGTCATTTTTAATGAGTGATATTTAATAGATAAAAGTAGGGTATTTGTCAGAAAAATATTAATAGCAGGTAGCATATATTGGGTACTCGTTATATGTCAAGGTCTGTTTTAAGTGTATCAATCAATTGATCCAAAAAACTCTGCTGTCAAAACTTAAAGTAGAGAAAACTGAGCCACAGAAAGGTTACATAACCTGCCTGAGGTTACACAGTAAGTGCTAAAAGAAACTGTGAAGTCTGGCTTCAAAGTTATACCCTAACTTTCTATTACAATACTGAGTATTGTGAAGTTTTGAGGGTTTGGAAGAAGTGCTATGAATCATGTAAATGAGAGCTACTTAAGGACATACGAAAGAACTTCTCTGTTAATGATAGAAGATGAAGAAGAGCTAATGGTCCTTTCCATTTCCAAATCCCCTTAAGGCAATGAGTCATATGGAGGTGGAAAAAAATCTATAATAAGCACTGTAAAGATCTGTTTTCAAAATAACATTTTAGTGGAGAATTAAGATTACCATGATGGTTCACTTCTCATACCTCACTGAAAACCTCCAAATACTTTTTGCCTTTGGGAAAGAAACCTGCCTTCCCTAAATGCTTTCCTCTACACTGTCTTCTTTAATACATTTCTCTTTCAATTCAGATGAACACTGTTGGAGGAAAGCTAAGAACTGAGTTAATCTGTCAATCATAGCACCAGGGTTAATAAACCAGTCCATGATAATCACTGCATATTATTATCTCACTGTGCAACACACTGAATTGGATGTGGAGCTTCCCCAATGATGGCATTCAGTGATGGAGTGGCTTTGGGTCAGAAGAGGAAACTGGCTACTGGGCTTTAGGAAGCATGTGAAAGGAAACTGCAAGAAGATGCACACAGATGTAGCTAAATATACGTCAGCTTTGAAAGTTATCCTCTCTTTTAAATGGAAGGGTGAATTTTGATAGTGGCCAGGAGCCAAGTTGCCAGATGAGTATATAAATAAACATTCTTTGCAAATAAACTGAGCAGAGGAGAACTCTGTTTGGATTTTGGAAAAGACTGCTTTAGTAAGCAGAATCCAGAATGCTGTGTTAGTATATGAAGAGTTTGTAGTAATATAAACACTCATAGTAATTAATAAAAACAGTTTTGGCAAGAGCCCACTGTTACTCTACAGCAACCCACTAGAATTTGAAGATGAAGCATGATTGCTGTTGTCATGTGTCTATCAGTCAAAGTGTACAATGAAAACATTGATGCTGTAGTTTTGGAGTTTGAGGGGAGAGGCCACACCCATTATGCAGGAGTGGATATATCCCATGTGTCTTGGGTATCCTTAGCCCAAATAGCTGGTATCTCTAAGGAAAGCAGTCTCAGTGGTCCCTCAGTGAGAAGAACAAAGCTCCAAATCCCAAGTCCATACTCATCTGAGCTCCTTACTCTGGTTTGCAAGGTTCTTCATGATTGATTTCATTACATACAACTCTTACCACTCTACTTTGCTCTAGATACTGTCTTCCTCCAAATCTTTACAAGGCTGGTACCTTTTCACTATTCAGGTCTCAGTCCAAATATAACCTTGTCATATAAGACTGTTTATTAACCTGCCTGAAATTGTCTTTCCTATCCTGTTCCAGAAATGTTATTATTTCCCCCTGTTTTTTACTTCATAAAATTTATCATTCTCTAATATATTTACTTGTTTTAATATTTGTTCAGTCTAGATAATAGCAAGAGAATCTATAATATATTCAAGAATAAATCTAACAAAACATTTAATACCATTGTGGAAACAACACCATAAATTGTTTAAATTCATAGAGACTGGCAAAAATACCATGTTCCTAGGTAGGGAGAGTCATTTTCTTAAAGATATCTTGCATTTAATCAACAAACCATTAGGATCCATAATATATTAAGATTTATTGCAAAATCAATAAGACAAAAAATTTGAAAAATGAGAATATGCTCATATCTCATCAGTGGTCCCAATAGTCAATATGCTCAGTCTCATGAATAACCTGGAAAATGTAAATAAAAACAATTTTCTCTCCAAATCCATAAAGTTAAAAAACTTTAAAAGTCTGATAACTTTTAGCTAATGCCATGAAACAAGAAAAGGAAATAAAATGTATACACATTGAGAAGGAAGAAAATAATAAAATTTTGTTTGCAAATGACATGCTCATCTGTAGAGAAATTTCAAAAGAATTGACAAAAAAAAAAAAAACTCCTCTGGAAAAAGTGATTACAGCAAGGCTGCAGGATGCAAGGTCAATATACAAAAGTCAATCACTTCCCTATACACTAGCAATGAGCAAGTGGAATTTGAAATTAAAAACACAATACCAAGTATGTTAACACCCCTCAAAATGAAATACTCAGGTATAAATCTGAAAGAATATGTACAAGAACTATATGAAAAAAAGTACAAAACTCTAATAAATGAAATCAAAGAGAAACTAAAAAATGGAGAGATATTCCATATTCATGGATAGGAAGACTCAACATTATCAGGACGTCTGTTCTTCCCAAATTGATCTACAGATTCAATGCAATCCCAATAAAAACACGAGCAAGTTATTTTATGGATAGTGACAACCTGAATTTAAAGTTTGTATGGAGACCAATAGCCATCACAATATTAGAGAGAAACAAAGTTGGAGGACTGACACTACCCAACTTTAAGACTTACTATAAAGCTACAGTAATCAAGACAATGTGGTATTGGAGAAACAACAAATAGATCAATGGAACAGAATAAAGATCGTAGAAATAGACCCTCATAAATTTAGTCATTGATCTTTGAAAAGGAGTAAAGGCAATACAAGGAGCAAAGATAATTTCTTCAGCAAGTGGACTTCCACATGCAAAGAAATGAATCTTGACACAGACCTTATGTCTTTTAAAAAAATTAGTTCAAAATAGATCAAAGATCTAAATGTAAAACACAAAAGTATAAAACTCTTAGAAAATAACATAGAGGAAAACCTTGATAACCGGTAGTATAGCAATAAAACCCATTTTTTTTGTGTGGCATAAAATGATGTTTTAGATAAAACACCAAAGGCACAATCCATGAAAGAAATAAGCTGGACTTCGTCAAAAGTAAAAACTTCTGCTCTGTGAAATGCAATGTCAAGAGAATGAGAAGATGAGTCACAAACTGGAAGGATATATTTGCAAAAGACACATCTGATAGAGGACTGTTATCCAAAACATACAAAGAACTGTTAAAATTCAACAATAAGACAACAAACAACCCCATTTAAAAATGTGCCAACGACCTTAACAGAACCTCTCCAAAAAGACAGACAGATGGCAAATAATATATTAAAAGATGTTTCACATCATATGTCATCACAGAAATGCAAATTAAAATGTCACTACACACCTTAATAGGCCCAGACCCAGAACACCAGCAACATTAAATGCTGGTGAGGATATAGAGCAACAGAAACATGATACATTGCTGGTGGGAATGCAAAATGATACAGCCACTTTGGAAGACAGATTGGCAATTTCTTAGAAAATGAAACATATATTCTTACCATAAGATTCAACAGTCACACTCCTTGGTATTTAACACAAATGAAATGAAAATTTGTGCCCACACAAAAATCTGCATGTAGATAATTTTGGCAGTTTTGTTCATAATTTCCAAAACCTGGAAGCAACTGAGTTATCTTTCAATAGGTGAATGGATAAATAAACTGCGGTACACCCAGAAAATGAAGTACTATTCAGCATTTAAAAAATGAGCTATCAAGCTATGAAAAGACATGGAAGAGCTTAAACACATATTACTAATTGAAAGAAGCCAATCTGAAAAGGCTATAAACCGTAAGATTCCAACTATATGACATTCTGGAACAGGCAAGACTATGGAGACAGTAAAAAGATCAGCTGCTGCCAGAGGTTGGTGAGGGAGGAGGAGAGAATAGGTAGAACAGAGAGGATTTTTCAAACAGTGAAAACACTCCATATGATACTATAATGATGAATGTATGTCATTATACATTTATCCAAACCCACAGAATGTACATCAAGAGTGAACTGTGGGGATTCCCTGGTGGCACAGTGGATAAGAATCCGCCTGCCAATGCAGGGGACATGGGTTCAAACTCTGGTCTGGGAAGATCCCACATGCAGCAGAGCAGCTAAGCCTGTGCACCACAACTACTGAGGCTGCGCTCTAGAGCCTGTGAGCCACAATTACTGAAGCACGCATGCCTAGAACCTGTGCTCTGCAACAAGAGAAGCCACCGCAATGAGAAGCCTGCGCACTGCAACGGAGAGTAGCCCCCCACTCGCGGCAACTAGAGATAAACCCCGTGCATAACAACAAAGACCCAACTCAGACAAAAATAAATAAATAAATAATTTTATTAAAAAAAAAGAGTGAACCATAAGATAAACTATGGATTTTGGGTGATTGTGATGTGTCAATGTAGTTTCATTACTTTAACAAATGTCCCACTCTAATGGGATAATATGGGGGATACAGATAATAGGAAAGGCTATGCTGGTGTGTGGGCAGGGGATAAATGAGAAATCTCTGTACCTTTCTCTTGATTTTGTTGTAAACCTAAAACTGCTCTAAAAATAAAGTCTTCTAAAAAGTCTGGTCATACCAAGTTTTGTCAAGAATAGAACTGCCAGCAAGAACTTAATTTATAAAATAATTTTGGAGACTAATGTGGCAATATCTAGGAAAACTGAAATATGTGTACACTTCAACAATTCCCAAAGTAGACTTTGGAGGATTTATCACATATATGCACAAAAAGATAAGAACAATAATTATTCATAACAACATTTTAGTGAATTCTAAGCATCCGATGCATATCCATATATAGGAGAGTGGATAAATTATCTATGACACATTCACACGTTGGAATAATATATAGCAACTACCATGTATGAATTAGAGCTCCATGTATCAACATGGGAACATTTCCAAACTACAGTGTTGATTGAACAAAACAACTTTCAGAATTATCTTATGGTACAATAACATTTACTTTAAAAGTTTAAAATACACAAAACAATGCTATATATGTTATGTATATTTAGGCATAATAATGTAATAAAATATGTTTGGCTATTATCCTGACCTGAGCTTCCCAGGAAACGCGGGCCTAAAACAATGGTTTACATGTTACTCCTTATTAGGGAGTGCAATTCAAGGGGGTGGAAGTGAACTAAAAATAGATTAGGTAGGGAAGGAGGCAAAGCTAATAGGATGGTGCATTACCAAGCTGAGTACTACTTTGTATCAAAAGAAATTGCTTAACACCTATCCTTCTCAAACTCTTCCAAAATATAGCAGAGGGAGGAACACTCCCAAACTCATTCTACGAGGCCACCATCACCCTGATACCAAAACCAGACAAAGATGTCAGAAAGAAAGAAAACTACAGGCCAATATCATTGATGAACACAGACGCAAAAATCCTCAACAAAATACTAGCAAACAGAATCCAACAGCACATTAAAAGGATCATACACCATGATCAAGTGGGGTTTATCCCAGGAGTGCAAGGATTCTTCAATATATGCAAATCAATCAATGTGATACACCATATTAACAACTTGAAGGAGAAAAACCAGATGATCATCTCAATAGATGCAGCGAAAGTTTCGACAAAATTCAACACCCATTTATGATAAAAAACCCTCCAGAAAGTAGGCATAGAGGGAACTTACCTCAACACAATAAAGTCCATATATGACAAACACACAGCCAACATCGTCCTCAGTGGTGAAAAACTGAAACCATTTCCATTAAGATCAGGAACAAGACAAGGTTGACCACTCTCACCACTATTATTCAAAACAGTTTTGGAAGTTTTAGCCACAGCAATCAGAGAAGAAAAAGAAATAAAAGGAATACAAATTGGAAAAGAAGAAGTAAAGCTGTCACTTTTTGCAGATGACATAATAGTATACAGAGAATCCTAAAGATGCTACCAGAAAACTACTGGAGCTAAGCAATGAATTAGGTAAAGTAGCAGGATACAAAATTAATGCACAGAAATCTCTGGCATTCCTATACACTAATGATGAAAAATCTGAAAGAGAAATTAAGGAAACACTCCTATTTACCATTGCAACAAAAAGAATAAAATACCTAGTAATAAACCTACCTAAGGAGACAAAAGGCCAGTATGCAGAAAATTATAAGACACTGAAGAAATTAAAGATGATACAAATAGATGGAGAGATATACCATGTTCTTGGATTGGAAGAATCAAAATTGTGAAAATGACTCTACTACCCAAAGCAATCTACAGATTCAATGCAATCCCTATCAAACTACCACTGGCATTTTTCACAGAACTAGAACAAAAAATTTCACAATTTGTATGGAAAGACAAAAGACCGCGAATAGCCAAAGCAATCCTGAGAAAGAAAAACGGAGCTGGAGGAATCAAGCTCCCTGACTTCAGACTATACTACAAAGCTACAGTAATCAAGTACATTATGGTACGGGCACAAAAACAGAAATATAGATCAATGGAACAGGATAGAAAGCCCAGAGATAAACCCATGCTCATATGGTCACCTTATCTTTGATAAAGGAGTCAAGAATATACAATGGAGAAAAGACAGCCTCTTCAATAAGTGTGCTGGGAAAACTGGACAGCTACATGTAAAAGAATGATATTAGAACACTCCCTAACACCATACACAAAAGTAAACTCAAAATGGATTAAAGACCTAAATGTAAGGCCAGACACTATCAAATTCTTAGAGGAAAACATAGGAAGAACACTCTATGACATAAATCATAGCAAGATCCTTTTTGACCCACCTCTTAGAGCAATGGAAATAAAAACAAAAATAAACAAATGGGACCTAATGAAACTTAAAAGCTTTTGCACAGCAAAGGAAACCATAAACAGATGAAAAGACAACCCTCAGAATGAAAGAAAATATTTGCAAATGAAGCAACTGACAAAGGATTAAGCTCCAAAATATACAAGTAGCTCATGCAGCTCAACATCATAAAAACAAACAACCCAATCCTAAAATGGGCAGAAGACCTAAATAGACATTTCTCCAAAGAAGATATACAGATTGCCAACAAACACATGAAAGAATGCTCAACATCATTAATCATTAGAGAAATGCAAACCAAAACTACAATAAGATATCATCTCACACCGGTCAGAATGGCCATCATCAAAAAATCTACAAACAATAAATGCTGGAGAGGGTGTGGAGAAAAGGCAACCCTCTGGCACTAGGAAGTTGGTGGGAATGTAAATTGATACAGCCACTACGGAGAACAGTATGGAGGTTCCGTAAAAAAATAAAAATAGGGCTTCCCTGGTGGCGCAGTGGTTGAGAGTCTGCCTGCCAATGCAGGGGACATGGGTTCGTGCCCCGGTCCGGGAAGTTCCCGCATGCCGTGGAGCGGCTAGGCCCGTGAGCCATGGCTGCTGAGCCTGTGCTACACAACGGGAGAGGCCACAACAGTGAGAGGCCCGCGTACCACAAAAAAACCCAAAAAAACCCTAAAAATATAACTACCATACCACCCAGCAATCCCACTACTGGGCATATACCCTGAGAAAACCATAATTCAAAAAGTCATGTACCACAATGTTCACTGCAGCTCTATTTACAATAGCCAGGACATGGAAGCAACCTAAGTGTCTATTGACAGACGAATGGATAAAGAAGATGTGGCACATATATACAATCGAATATTACTCAGCCATAAAAAGAAACGAAATTGAGTTATTTGTAGTGAGGTGGATGGACCTAGACTCTGTCATACAAAGCGAAGTAAGTCAGAAAGAGAAAAACAAATACCATATGCTAACAGATACATATGGAATTTAAAAAAAAAAAAGTCATGAAGAACCTAGGGGCAAAACGGGAATAAAGACGCAGACCTACTAGAGAATGGACTTGAGGACGTGGTGAGGGGGAAGGGTAAACTGTGACAAAGTGAGAGAGTGACATTGACATATATACACTATCAAATGTAAAATAGATAGCTAGTGGGAAGCAGCCGCATAGCTCAGGGAGATCAGCTTGGTGCTCTGTGACCACCTAGAGGGGTGGGATAGGGAAGGTGGGAGGGAAATGCAAGAGGGTGGAGATATGAGGATATATGCATATGTATAACTGATTCACTTTGTTATAAAGCAGAAACTAACACACCATTGTAAAGCAATTATACTCCAATAAAGATGTTAAAAAAAAAAAAGCAATTGCTTGATCTGGGAACTGTTCTTTGAGAACTTGCTTCTCAGAATAACTGCTTCTCCAGAGAGTGTATCTACAGAAGGAAGCCAGAAAAGTGTACCTGGAGATTTGATTTGCTCTATGGAGTATAGTTCCTTTGTAACAGGGAAGAACAAATCTGACTCCATACTAGATCTGTTTCTTTTAGTTTAACCTTTGTATTCTATTTCTTTTGCTTCAAGTTAAGAAGGGCACCTATAGCCTGAAATATACATGACAGCCATTCTCAAGGCTCTGACCTTTAAGGGTGTAACATTTCTCCATTCAGATAAAGATAAAAAGTTGCAGAACAGAGAATAACATTTGTCTTGTTGGAGGTTTACAGGAACATTGTGACCCGACCTACAAGGACAGCTGCAAGAAGGAAGGATTCCAACACCAAGAAATTTGCACCAACCAACCATGCCCCTCCCTCAGCTTGCCTTTAAAAATGCTTTGCTGAAATCCTTCAGAAAGTTCAGGATTTGGGGGGCATGAGCCACCTATCTCCTTGCATGGCCCTGTAAGAAACCTTTCTCTGCTCCAAACTCTGATGTTTCAGTTTGTTTGGCCTCATTGTGCGTTGGGTACACAAATTTGCGTTCGGTAACACATTCACACACTCCCTGGACACCTATGTGTGGGTGCAGAGAGGGTCTTGCAGCATCTCATCTCAAAACGGATTTCTGGGTTACTAGTAGCGTATGTGGCAGGGGCATCAGGCAAGGTGAAGTTGGCAAGAGTCCGCACAGTACTGGTCTCTGTAGAAGTGCTGGAGGTTGAACAAGTGGTCACTGACTCCAGAAACAGGTGAGGCCAAGAGGATTTGAAATGGCACATAAGAAGCTCAAATATGATAACCACCATTCATCCTTAAAAACAAAGACCCTGGAACCTGGGTCCTTCCTGGGTTCAAACACCAGCATTGTGGCTCACAAGCCATGTAACATTGAAAATGCCACTTAACATCTCTGGGAGCCAGTATCTTCATCTGAAAAACGAGAATAACAAGCATAGCTATTTTGTAAGGCTGTTGTGAGGATTAAGTGAATCAATATATTTTCTGGTTCCAACTGTTGTATAACAATGATTAGTCTAAATCTTTGTGGTATAAAACAACCATTTTATTGGGCTTATGATTCGTGAATCAGGAATTTGGGAAGTATCAGCAGGGTAGTTCTCATTTATAGTCTCTCGTGCAGTTACAGTTAGTCGTGAGTTGGGACTGTAGTTATCTGAAGACTTAAATGGTCTGTATGCCCAAGACAGTTCACTTACATTGCTGACAGGTGATACTGCCTGACAGCTGGGAGTTCAGCTCAGGCTGTCAACTGTAGCAAGTATACACAACCTCTCCAGAGTGTCAGTCTCTGGGTAGTTGGATTTTTTTTTTTACAGCTCACTTCCCCCAGAGAGCATCCCAAGAGAACTAGGTGGAAGCTGCCTAGTCTTTTCTGATCTAGCCTCAAAAGCCACGTAGCAGCACTTCTGCTGCGGTCTATTGGTTATAAGTAAGTCACTAAGGTTCCTCCAGAGTCAAGAGGTAGCAACAAAGATTCCACCTCTCAATGGGAGGACTGTCAAAGGATTTGCAGACATCTTTTAAAATAACCACACTATAGGTAAAGCACTTGGAACAGTGCCTGTTCGACTCTATCCTTAGTACTATTCTTTGGACATGATGCCATAGACTTTTAGCCTTTTAAATGAACTCTTCTGTAGCTTAGTCATTTCTATTTTGTCTTGATGTTACAATCCATGATGTTTCTTTATGGAGTGACACTGGGGAAGATGGACAAACAACAGTTCTGGTAATTCTCAGAGCTGATGTTATATAAACCTTGCAGTTATATGGAGAAGATGGCTAGAGCATTTTCACTTAATTTTTCTTTGCCACTTGGTATCTTGTTAGGGCTTGTTAGTCAACACATCCCTGAAGCACAGGGTGAAATGACACATTGTTGCTCGTTGATGCCTGCAGAGGATGGGGGTGGATGCTAGCTCCTGACATCACTTTAGGATCCACTTATTTAAAATCATGACATATGAATGGTTAGTCCCTTAATAGGTCAGATCTGTTTTAACTTTAATTCATGCCAGTTCTCTGATTCCTATCAATTGTCCAACAGCTCTGTTTCTGGAGTAAAAAAACTTTTTCTTCTATAGATTTAAGACAAGAAGAAATATGTATACTGTACTTCAGGTAGACTTCAATATCATAAAGCCTATCTTTGTTTGTTTCTAGTTTTATAAACAATCACATGTATTTTGGTTGAAAGACTAGGAAAGCTTCCTGATGCTGGAAGCCATATTTGCTGAGTCACTGTGTATTTATTTTCATTTAACATTGGTATGTTGAATATTTGAAATATTTTAAATTCTCAGACTTCATTACTATGCACAGTTTGTCATATTATGAGGAGGAAGATGTATATATTTCCACTTTCTATCATGCTGTAATGTTGTAATGAAGGAAGCTTTATTTTATTAATGTGGAAATGCTGAGCAACCCCTTAGAAAACTACCTTTCAATTTAATTTTCCTTCTGAAGTATAGGAAAAAAAAGATTTTTTAAAAATCTTCTTTTATATCAGCACTATTAAAAGAATGAAGAGACTCATGTTTTCCTAGAGTCTAAACGATTTTTGCACAGGGTCAATTTAGAAAAAATAAAATTGTTTGTTTTAGAAAGTGTGTCCTTTTAAAATGTGGAAAATGCCATATCTGCACTTAATATTCTATTGACATTTCTTATTAATGAAAGGTTTGTTGGTGTGTAACTGGCCGAAATTTCAGAAATACTGTAATGCTGGTATGCAATATGCAATGTAATAATGCAATATGTAATAATGAGCATTGGTGTGAGAGGAGACCTGGTGATGCTGGGCTCCTTAGGAAATAACCAGGGAGAAACAGTCTCACTGTTAACACTTCTCCCTGCTGCTGTGTCGCTGCTTTTACTCCTCCTTCCTTCTGTTCTCTAGTGCATGTAGGGTGCGAGTCTGTCCATGACTCAGTCATGTGGCGGCAGCAGCACAAACCCCAGACCCTGACCTGCCCCCGCAGAGAGAGCTTTCCCTGTTCCACAGTGAATACAACAACTATTTCTTGCACACCAACAGCATCTGAGAGTCTGCTTGCAGAGAAACCTTGCGACCTTGGGCAGCACTTCCTCCCCAGAGGAAGGGAATTTGATATGCAAAACACTTGCAATTTGATTTAAAATACGATCAAACTCTGACAGCTCATAGTTTTCTCTTTTAAAAAGGCAAGCAATAACCACCGATCAAATAACTTTTATTTTCAGCATAATCATTCTTATCGATGGAACCAAGATCAAGCAAGCCTGCCCAAGACCCTCTTGGGGATTTATTTCACACTATACTTCTGAGCTACAAGTGTAGCAAAACTCCGCTCTCCTCGTTTCCTGATCCAAAGGGTTGCACATCTGGGTCAATATCGTTTTACCTGATCAAGAAATAAACTACACATTTATCAACCCTAGTGCTGACTAACTGGATTCTAGGAGAGGTGGATAGATTTCTTGAAACCATTTGTTTTCAACCTTGGTGATTAGAATCTTATCAGAGGAGCTTAAAAAATATTAATATCTAGGTTCCATCCCCGATCAATTAAATCAGAATCATTGGAGACAGAAAAGTTTCTGAATATTTTTACAGAGCTTTGCAGGTAACTAACTCTAAAGTGCAAACTGGATGAAGAACAACTGTGCTCTAATCCGGCTAAAGTCAAAATACACATATATTAGACCACACACAAAAATAAACTCAAAATGGCTTAAAGACTTAAATAAAAGACATTACACCTTAAAACTCCTAGAAGAGAACATAGGCAAAACATTCTCTGACATAAATTGTACCAATGTTTTCTTAGGTCAGTCTCCCAAGACAATAGAAAGAAAAGCAAAAATAAACAAATGGGACCTAATCAAACTTACAAGCTTTTGTACAGCAAAGGCAACCATAAACAAAATGAAAAGACAACCTACAGAGCAGGAGAAAATGTTTGCAAATGATTCAACTGCCAAGGGCTTAATTTCCAAAATATACAACTGGCTCATACAACTCAATAACAAAAGGCCAAACAACCCAGTTGAAAAATGGGCAGAAGACCTAAATAGACATTTCTCCATAGAAGACATACAGATGGCCAACAGGCACGTGAAAAGATGCTCAACATCAAAACTACAATGAGGTACCACTTCACAACAATCAGAATGGCTATCATTAAAAAGTCTACAAATAACAAAAGCTGGAGAGGGTGTGGGGAAAAGGTAACCCTCCTACACTGTTGGTGGAAACGTAAATTGGTGAAGCCACTATTGAAAACATTACAGAGGTTCCTCAGAAAACTAAAAATAGAGTTGCCATATGATCCAGCAACGCCTCTTCTGGGCATATATCCAGACAAACTATAATTCAAAAAGATACATGCACCCCTATGTTCATAGCAACATTATTTACAATAGCCAAGACATGGAAACAATCTAAATGTCCATCGACAGACGAATGGATAAAGAAGATGTGGTACCTATTATACAATGGAATATTACACTCAGCCATAAAAAAGAATGAAATAATGCCATTTGCAGCAACATGGATGGACCTAGAGATTGTCATACTAAGTGAAGTGAGTCAGAAAGAAAAAGACAAATACCATGTGATACCACTTATATATGGAATCTAAAATATGACACAAATAAACTTATCTATGAAACAGAAACAGATTCACAGACATAGAGAACAGACTTGTGGTTGCCAAAAGGGAGGGGGAGTGGGGAAGAAATGGATTGGGAGTTTGGGATTAGCAGATGCAAACTATTATATATAGAATGGATAAACAACAAGGTCCTCCTGTATAGCACAAGGAACTATATTTGATATCCTGTGATAAACCATAATGGAAAAGAATATGAAAAAGAATATATATACGTTTAACTGAATCACTTTGCCTTGCAGCAGAAATTAACACAACGCTGTATCGATAAATCAACTATACTTCAATAAAATAAATTTTTAAAAAATACACATATATTAGAAAAAGCAGGTAAGTAGCTCAGGCCAAAAGGGAAAACTGAATACATTAAAGGCACAGATAACAATTATTTAACTTTTATTATTTTAATATAGAAAAGGTGACTTACACAAAAAACTGAAAAACAGAAGGAAACAACTCCAATTGTCGTACGAATAGGATTAACCAAGAAAGTAGTGTTTTAATCACCAGGAAAAGCAGAAACAAATACCATAAAGGAAACAATCCTCTAACTTCTACCTTTAACCTTTGATCAACATTTGTTCATGCAACAGGCCTCATCCAAAATAAATTTCATGGTTAGCAATAATAAATGTTCTTTACCTCCCACGAGAAATAATTCAAAACCCAGTTTGCCTACTCTGATCATATTTTTTAAACGTGCCCAACATTACATAGATACGTAGCTTTTAATGTGGGTTTTGATTGAAAAATCCCATGGATTTATATAGGTGTTTAAATAAAAATGCACCATGGACAAAGCAGTGTGTTTTATTTTGAGCTTATTTGGTTGGAATAAAGAGACCTATTCAGACTAGCTTAAACAGAGGGGGATATAAAGAGGGAATTCTCACAGACACAGAAGTTGCGCTTAAGCCTCACTGAGAGGGAACTAGGTGGGGACGAGGATGTGACAAGGACCAGACCATCAGTTTAGGCTATAGCTCCCTAGTTAGTGAGACTTGGCTATGCTCTGTGGGCCTGCCCCTCCCTGTCCCTTTGCCAGGGCTGAGCTGTCTTTGACTCGGTGTCCTTAATAGTTCCATAAACTGTGGTGGAATTGGGAGGAGAAAGGTCATGTTCTAAACTGTGACTAAGACAGCAGGAACTGTGGGCAGAGGGGCAGACCCTCTTTGAATCTCTGTGAGAGTCAGGCCATGAGTGACAGCTTCAGGATAAGGGGACAACAGAAAAGCCAGCTGCCTAGTCTTTCCAAATGTGAGAGGATCCACCTGGATGTGGAAAAGAGAAGCCTGGACTTGGGGTTAGAAGACCTGGGTTCAACCATAGCTCTTTCATTAACTAGCTGTCTTCTGTATAACCTTGCAACATTACTTCATGTCAGTTTCACTACAGAAAATGTGGCAAGAATATATACCCCACAGGACTGACTTAAGGAATAAATAAATAAAAGGTTGAAAATGCTTCGTAAATCTGAAAGCATCAGACAAATGCAAAGGAATAATTACTTCAATGGACCAGAATGTCAGGTTAATTACTACTGTAAGGAAGGCAATGCAAGGCGACGGCTTATGAATAAATATCAGCTTGGCTGTCTATTTTAACTCATGTATCCAATATACTAATGTAATACCTCATGTGTGAATTTTCCAAAACACTGAAGAATGAATACTGGCCATTACTGCTTTCACATGAATTAAGGGCATCATGTGGATGATTCCAACTTCATCATAAGTGAGGAAAAGCTGACGTTCAGAGAGGCTAAGTTGCTTAAGTCCACACTGGTGGTAAATTACAGAGCAGGATTTGAAGTCATTTTGGACCGTGGGAGGGGGCAGCTCTTTCCTTAAGACTAAAGGGCACCAGTCTCTTCAACCAGTTGACCTCCTATCTATGTTGTCTCCTCCCTTGCCTTGGTTACATGAAAATCAGGCAGCATGAATCACATGTAATCACATTACATCTATTCAAATTGGGGTCTGCAAACGACAGCCTAGGCCAAATCCAGTCCTCTGTGTGCGCTAATAATGGTTTTTACATTTTTAAATGAAAAGAAAATTGAAATAAGAATAAAATTATGAGAAGTGAAAATTATATGAAATTCAAATTTCCATGTTGATCATTTGTTTACATGTTGTTCGTGGCTGTTTTCACACTACCAAGCAGAGCTGAGGAGACAGAGAAGGTATGGCTTGCAAAAACCTAAAGTATTTATTATCTGGCTCTTGTTTACAGACTCCTGATCTCCATTACTGGTTGCTTTTCATTTGTTTTCTTATTAATAAGAAAATAGTGTCTCATCAATTGTCATCAAAAGCATTTAAAGTGAAAAACTAATGGATGTACAACAAATTGGCAAAGATAAAAATATTACAGTGGGGAAAATCCCTCTATTGTGGGAATAAAAAGTAGCACATGATTTCTGGAGACAATTTTACTACATGTGTAAACAGTTCTTATAAATCTGGATACCCTTGGACTCAATAATTCCATTTCTATAAAATTTTGCTAAGGAAATAGACATCTGTACAGAGATGTAGGAAAGGAGAATCATTTATAATAGTGAAAATTTATAAACAGACCAAGTGTCCAAACATGTATAATTAGCTAAGTAACTTATAGTATATCCATCAAATGGAATGTAATAAAGTCATTAAAAAGAATAATGCACACCTACATTTACTGAGTTGAAACATGTGCATAATACATGTTTAGGGGAAAACATCATGGTACACAAGAACATGTATAGTATGTTCTTTTAGTAAAATTATATGTTCTGGGGCTTCCCTGGTGGAGCAGTGGTTGAGAGTCCGCCTGCCGATGCAGGGGACACGGGTTCGTGCCCCGGTCCGGGAAGATCCCACATGCTGCGGAGCGGCTAGGCCCATGAGCCATGGCCGCTGAGCCTGCGCGTCCGGAGCCTGTGCTCCGCAATGGGAGAGGCCACAACAGTGAGAGGCCCGCATACCGCAAAAAACAAAAACAAAAAAAACAAAAAATTATATGTTGCGGTATTTCATTAAGTGTGATCTTTAAAAATATAAAAGGTGGAACGGCAGAAAATATAGCATTTACTGAGTTTTAAGTACTCTATTAGACAAACCTAAACGTTATTTCATTTAAAATTCCCAACAATCCTGTAAGCTATTCACTCATTTTTAATTTAATTATATTTTTAATGTACTTAAAATTGTCTCCATTTTATGAGTGTTGAAACTGAGGCACAAAAAATTGCCCAAAGTTACATAACCAGTAAGCAGTAAGGCCAGGATTAGAAAGCTCATGTTCTTTATACCCTACACCACAGTTTCCTATCAGGGATCAGGTTGAATATTTTATTTTAATAAAAATCAAACAGTAAACTTTAGTATGTTCTTTTACTATAAATGGCTGAGGCCCTTCCTGAGATACAGCCATGTTTCATGGGAAAACTGTGGGAATTCCAATCAGAGAGATCCATGTCATTCACTGCTTAACCATTTACTGTCTGCGTGATACTGAACGAGTTATTTAGCCCAATGAGTTCTTCTTTCCTTAAAATAAAATGGACATAATGATATTTATCTCATAGAGTTATTGTGAAGATTAAAAGAAGCAATATAAGCACATAAAAAAGCATATTAAAAAAGCATGTAAGACATACTTGAAAAGCAATAAACTTTGATTCCCTTAAGAATGTAATAAACGATGAGTACCATAATTTACCCCTGTGTGTCTACATATGGATTTCTAAAATACTAAGCAGTGACCATGTAATTTAATTTTGTACATTAAGACTGGTTGTCATCAGTTTAGAGCTACTAATTTAGAAATCCTTATTTTGTCTTTGAAGGAAATGATGCTAAAGGAAGAGACTGACTTATCACAGACATAGCAATCATTCTCTGAGTCCTTGATGTAAAATTTATACAGCCCTTCCATTACAGACAAGCACACTTTACATCTAGAGATATTACTTAGCATGCCTAAGAATGACATTTGTCTGCTAAAAAAATATATGTTAGCTGGCAAGAAAAATATCTAATTCTTCAAAAGAATGATTTGGGAAATTTCCTTTCTGATAGTGTTAGGACTACAACTTAGCAAGTTAGAAAAATACCAACAATCGAGGAATGGTTGCTATGGGATCCTCTTGCAGGTGTCATGGCTGGGGTACCGAAATAGCTGAGTACAGTCCTAGCCATTGGTTCAAACACAAGAAAACAGATTGAGTCAAGTGTCTTGAATAGGGAAAAGTGGCACCTGTGTTTGATACACCTTTAAAACAAGGGAGTTTCATCTTGTTCCATGATCTGTGCTGTGCCACATCTGGTAATTTTCATCTCTATTTTTCTAGCATTTTTTAAAACAAGCCAAACAGACTTCTCTTGATGTTTACTTCTTTTACTGATATCACACCTAGAATCTTCCTTTCCAGTGTATGAAATTGATTCTGTGAAACTTTGATGTCTCTGTAGAAAATTGGTGAGAAATTTCGCTATAAAAATGGAATGACATTGAATGTGTCTGTGAAATTCAGGAGGAAGTATTCTACTTCCTCTCATTTAATCCATGCTGCATAAAGAGTGGAAGGCCCATTTATGCTCTGATATTTAATATGATTTCATTTTTTATTGGTAAAAATTTTCCTTACAAAGCATAGGTAAATGCCGCATCTCCTCTGGGATTTTTTTTTTTTTGCGGTACGCAGGCCTCTCACTGCTGTGGCCACTCCTGTTGTGGAGCACAAGCTCCGGACGCGCAGGCTCAGCGGCCATGGCTCACGGGCCCAGCCGCTCCGCGGCATGTGGGATATTCCCGGAACCGAGGCACGAACCCGTGTCCCCTGCATCGGCAGGCGGACTCTTAACCACTTCGCTGGCGCCACCAGGGAAGCCCTTGGATTTTTCTTGAAGTTGTGTTGCTGCTAATGTGCTTCTCCAATTAAGCACCATGGTGCTTGATCCAGATGATTCCTCTGACATCAGGAATGAAAGCAAGCACAGGCAACATAATTGGGAAGAACTACAACCCTGCTGTAAGCTGGCTGCAGACTGAACCCCCTTTTTATTCTTCTATGAGAAATTCTTCTCATTTCCCAAGCAATTGAAAACTAACTTAATTTTAGAATGGGCATGTCATAGAATATTTAAAGTGTGCTCACATGCATGTATGTGCAAAACCAGGAATGAGATCAAAATATCAATAGAATATAATTCAAAGGCGATTATGTACAAATGATTCCATGATTGTATAATGCAGTCAAGTCTATCTGGAGAAGAAATCACAATAAATTATATAGCCCAAATTAATCTAGTGTGGTTTTCCAGACTGGCCTTGAAGGCAGAGGTTTTTAAATTCATCAACTCATCATCTATTACAATTCTAATGTTTAAATGAGAAAACTCAGTAATCTTCATCTGAGAATCACAAATCACTCTGCAAATCTAATTGGCTAAAACACAAGGACATAAAGAAGAATTATTATCTTCATTTTTGTGGCTGAAAGGTTTGGTTCAAAGACTTAATCTAAGACCAACAAATGAAGCAGTTATGAAACAGACATTAATCTCTTCCTTTTAACCCCTGAGATCCTACTGAGACGCTTCATATACTTACAAAGTCTGTTTACTCTTTTTAAAAATTTGATTCATGCTATTATATAAAAAATAAATCTACTTATATTCATTTAGAAGCCAGTATAGAGTGAGCAGTCATGTGCCAGCAAGATAGGAAATGCAAGTGTTTGTGAATGAGGGGAAATACAAACTAGTTTTCAAAAATAGTCATCGGGACTGATAGGGTGAGTTGCCAAAGTGAAGAGAGCTTGCCTTTTCACCCTTGACAATGCTGACAAATACTGTGTGCCCTGGATGAAGGGCGTTTCCAGAAGAGAACATTTATATTCAAAGTTCCCCAAGCTACGAGTGGGAAATGCATTGCAGATTGCCCTTTCCGAGCTGGAGAAGATATTTCTTTGCCACTGGCTCAGTTATGTAATTTGCCCCAGGTCATATGTAAGTGAAATGAAGAAGTACAGCCCAAGAACCCTGTTCTAGCTTCAGCATTCACCATCGTTCTGCAAAGTCACCGATCTATTCTAGAATTCAACAGCTTCTCATTTCTCACGTTTGGCAGACTCCCTGCAGATTTTAACCCTATGCAACATCTACTCCTGTGGTTTCTGTGACATTTTCTCTTAGTCCCATCCCTCAAATGGCTGGTCCTCAGTTTTTATGATTAACCCCCTTTTTTTCCCTCTCTGCTTGTCCCTTAAGTATAGGAATTACACTGTTTCATTTTGGATTTTTTAACTCCTCTCTTTTGTGAGCCCAGCCTACATGAGCTCATCCATTCTCCAGGACTAATATCATCATTCGTATGTTAGGAATTTTTCAAAGCCCTGTTTCAGATTATGAGGAAAGGAGAACAAATGTCAAGTATTATGGGAACATAGCAAAATTAATAACACTGTACTGGTCCTGGCTGACATGAAGAATGTTATTTCTAGATGACTTGATGTTTCATCCTTAAACAAAATAAATGGAGCTAAGGTAACTGATGTTTAATGAGTGGATGTCAAGAACAAATAAAAAAGTGGAAAAAAAGACCTTTTCTCTGCTTAAGATCAAAGTCTTAGGGGCAATGGACAAATTAAGAATTAGCATTGATGCTGACATAGGAAGAGTTAAGTATAAAATCACTGAACCAAGGAGGGACTGTTGCAGCCTGCATCCTACCGACTCATGATGTTTTGAAACTTAGCGTCTCTAACTTTCCTTAAAACTAGGAACATCTGCAGAGATTTACAACAGGGAAGTTGTGGACCTAGGGTGGTCACCAACACTGCATTCATGTCAACTAAATTCACTCATCCTAAGGGATGATGCCTGAACTAAGACAGAACCACACTCTGGGATGAACGGCAAGAGCATTGCTCATTATTGAGCAGTACGGTTGGGTTAGAAATGATTGGGGCAAGCCACCCCCTTCCTCTTATTCACTCTCCCTGGCTTGGAACCATCTGGAATCTGGGGTGGTACTCATATACCCATCTTTGGTCATGATTCTACTTCTAAGATCCAGATATGAACTGACAAATTCCTGAGATTTCCTAATGAACACTCCACTGACACCATGTCCTCTCCACCTGCCTACCTCATTTTTGTCAATGGCATTATCATCCACTTGGTTACCCAAGTTATAAACCTCACGTTTATTTCTCCTTCTCTATTAACCAATTCACATCCTGTGGTCTCCAAGTTCTGTCCCTTTTACGTTGAGGGTCTTAAGCATCTTTCTTCCTCTAGATGTTCGCTGCTGCTCTCCTAACTCAGGCTCTTAGTCACCTCTCCCTGGTTTTCCCAGCTCTAGCCCCTTCTTTCCAGTCCAATCTCCACACTGCTGCCAAAATTACTCTTCTAAAACTCAGATCTGGTCACATCATTTCTTCTCCTCACCTGTAATGACTGCTCTAGCGTACACAATAGAATCCCCAAGCTTGTGAATATGATAGAAGACCCAATATCTATCTCCAAGCTTTTTTTTTTTTCTTGGCCTCATTTCCTCTGACCTACCTTATGCTCCAGGTACACCAAACAGTTTCATGTTCTCAGAATGTGTCCTCCACTCATGCCTTTATGCATTGCTTTAGAAATCCCCTTTTATTCCCTGCCCCTGCTGGACTCCTTTTTCCCCATAGGTTTTGTGTAAACTTGAGTTTCTACCACTTATCACTGTTTATCCTGGGCTGTGGTGTGTCATATATGATCTGCCTCCCTCACTTGACTCTCAATGCCTTGAGGCCATTGGACCAGATGAGGATGCAGCATTCAGTAAGTGTTTGTGGCATTTATTCGTTTCCTATTTAAAAAGGTATACACATTTTGAGACTACTCTAGCCCAAAGTGCAGAAAACACAGAAGAATTTTAGAATTGGACTTTTTTTTTGGCCTGAGAATCTACTGCATGGCTGGCCTGACTGACAGCAGGACACAAAAGTGAGAGTGAAAAATTGTCCCTGTCCATGTGCAGATTTATAAAGGAAATGGTCTCCAGGACTTTGTTTCTGTGTGATTAGGGACACAAAAAGGGGATAGAGACATGGATTGGATAGAGGAGGTTGATGAGGGGATTTCTTTGGACAGAGATGCCATGCTGTCTGTCACACTTCTTGGGGAGGTCTGGGGAGCTGTTGCCTTGTTGCCTTGTAACCCTAAGTTTAATAAAAAGAGGACTTAAGTGCTTGGAGAGCACTGAAATGTGTTCCCTGATGTTGGGAGACACTAGATTTCTACAGGCTGGAGAAATCCAGCAGCCAAAGAAGGGCTGATGGCTCTGGTTCTGGTACCCTTCAGCGCTTTTTCGTTTTTTAACCCTAGGCAACATCTACCCTATGCGATCCCACCTCGCGGCCTGTGAGATCCTAGTTCCCCGACGAGGGATTGAACCTGGGCCCTGGGCAGTGAAAGCATGGAGTCCTAACCACTGAACCACCAGGGAATTCCCTAGAAGCGCTTCTGAGCTGGAATTTGCCTCGACTCCCAGAGTAAGGAGGGTTGGTAATACAAGAGGGCCAGGCGAGGGCCGGGCGGGAGAGGGAGCTGGAGAAAGTTGTCTTAGGTCCTGTCCAGTAGGGCTGCCTGGATGGGAGAGAAGCCTCAGCAGAAAGAGGCTGGAGGTACACCCCTGGAAGCCCACAGAGAAAGAGAAAAAAAATCCGCTAAACCACCTGCCTGTCATGGGATGCCCAGTCTCCAATCAAGGAAGACGTCTCCTATTCCCATAGTTTTCCTTATTCCCCCAGCTTTATCCCTAGAGGGAGCAAAAGCAGCTTTGTCAGGAAGAAGAGAGAGTTGAGTCCACAGAGAAGAAAGCAGGCTTGATGCCTGAGGCAAATCTCTGCTACAAATCTTATAACATCAGCTCTGGAGTTTTGACTATTCCATGGGCTGTGTATTTTAATTTCTGAATTCAGACTTTTTAATAATTGAGATTCTTTTTATAGCCAGAAGAATGTTATCATCTAAGAGTGACTAAAACGTCACGAGTCTGTCCAAGCCTTCAGCTTGAGTCAGGGGAAGATTTCTTTCACTGCATAATGTTTAAAGGAACGGCGAGAGACAAAACTAAATTTGTGTCTTGATCACAACTTACATGCGTCATGCTTGTTCAACACATTGGTTACATAGGAAAAGACAAAATATTAATACTTGGGTGTCCACATAATGAGTGCTTTCTGATTTTTCTACAGTTGAAGCAAAAAAAATGGCTGAGGAGCTCCTCTTGGTATCTATTTGTGTCTTAGTTTTCTGATGTTAATGAAAATCTTTTGTTTACTCATATTAAAAGTTAGACTATCAGAAGTGTGTATTCCACATCTAAAGCTTGAGCAGGCATTCTTACATTTTATGCTATGAATTGTAGGTACCTGTTTTACAAGGAAAATCTAAGTGACATGCCATGCTTGTAATGAAAGCGAGAAATTTAATTCAGTTATTGGTGTCATAATAGAGAAAGAAAAACAGCCTTTAAGAAAGCTGCATGGCGCTGGAAGCAAGAGTAATGTTAAAATACAGTCATCCCTCAGTATCTGCTGGGGACTGGTTCCAGGACCGGCCTCGCTGCAGATACCAAAATCTGGGGATGCTTAAATCCTCTATGTAAAATGGTCTGGTACAGTCGGCCCTCTGCATCTGCAGATTCTGCATCTGCGGGTTCTGTGGTTGGTTGAATCCAGGGATGCAGGACACATGGAAACGGAGAGTCAACAGTGTTTAGCAACTGACACATCATCATAAATATATACAATAGAAAAATGCTTTTATTCTCTAAACAATATGAATTACGAAATTGCTTGTCAAGTGATGTGTGTTTTGGCACAAACAGTTCATCCAATTTTCCTAATAATTTCCAAATATATTGGTGATTTTCAGCAATGTCTGGTTGAACTTTGCTTGACGTAGGAGTCACTCGCTAAATGATGCCTTTGTATGAGCCGTGACTTGACATAGAGAAGGGCAGAAAATTGTCCCAATAGTTCCCATTTAATTGTCATTGAATGGCTTGCATTTATTTTTTTAAAAAAAGAAAATTTCTCTTTACATACATGATATTGTTTAGGATCCACAATCCTGTCATTGTTTGCTGAATACGAACAAAATACGAACGAGCAAAATATGAACATTTTTCTAGCCCTCATAATGCTGAGATTTTTACATAATATCTATTTGGTATCTTTATCATTGTCAGGAAAATTGTTTATTAGAATATGTAATTGGATCAACCCTAATCCATTAGACCAGATGAGACATCTCGGGCTGCTTAGGTTCAAATTCCAGCTTTGCCCATTAACTTTTAAACAACCTCTCTATTTTTCTCATCTGTTAAATGGGGATGCTGATAATTACAGTACTCATAGGAGTCAACATGTTTATAAGGTTGCCTGTAAGAGGCAATCACTAAATAAGTATAAAATTAATGTTAAGGCCACTCCATTTGGGCTTTTGGTGGGTTTCAGATGGAGATGAATTTCAACAGGGACCATAAAAGGCTTTCCCTTAGGCACTGTTAACCCTGCATGGTCCCATGGGGCCTATATGTTGCTCACAACCTCCTGTTGTTGGCCTCAGGAGCCCCGATTACCTCCTCAGTGCCTGTTGCCCGTCCCTATACTCTGGTGAGAGTTAAAAGTCTTGTGGTGACTGCAGTTCTTACAGGCAACTGTAGGAGAGGAGTCTGGGGAAAAAATGAAGACTGGTACCAGCTGGCCATAGCCAAAGTATGGTTATATGAGCACCAGGTACCCGCCTACCAGAAAGCCCAAAAGTGCTGTCTCCCCTGTAGGGTTCCAGTCTTCTTCTGACTTGGAGAACAATGCATGCATAGCAATAGTTGAGAAAAAGCTGTGGCAGGCTGGCTAGCGGCCAGCAGGTTGCTAGAAGCCAGCAGAGACAATCTGGACTTCCTTGAACTGGCATGCACAAGCCAGTCCTCTAGAGGCCCTGAGGGGATCATAGCAACTGGTGATGCCTGGAAGGCAGGACTTCTGGGGGCACTGCAACAGGATCTTGGAAGCTCTCTGCTGTACCAAGCATTAACCTCATAGAGGCTAGGAATTGGAGGTGTCTATGACACCTGTGGGAATAGGCCTGGGTGGCAAAGGGCAGGCACTGATAAGGAGGAGCTTGGAAAGCAAGTCCTTTAATATTATAACAACTTATTCAACTGGATAAAGTGTATGTTGACTGAAGATCAGCCCTGGGTTTAAGAACATGTCACTCGCTTGACTAGGTTAGAACATCCTTCCGCTATGCCTTTCTTCTACTTCTAAAAGTAATAGGCAAGTATCCCATAAGTTCAGGCCTACTAAGTAAGATGATAGCTTTTGCCATTTCTCACTTGACAAGGACATTTTTATTTATCATAGCGTGGGGAAAGAAGGAAATATACTCCACTGCATTCTTCTTTTTTCTCTGCTTTATGATAAAGGTGGGAGCAGAATCTTAAATGTGTTTATTACAAACATGAAATTACCAGATTATTTGATGGTAAATAATTACCAATTAGTAATAAATGATGGTAAATAATTACCAATTAGTAATAAACATACTGGTTAAAAGGGTGTTTTTTTCTTTTTTCTTGAGACAGGGCAAAATCTATTGAATATTGATTTCTCAGGCTCCCAGTCTCCCTGAGGATTCTGATCTGACCTACCCCACCTGACCTTTTCCTTCCCCCACTGTAGGACTGGGGCTTATGCTTTTGGGTTTTTGTTTCACAGAATGAGGAAGAAATTGGGAGGGAGAGAGGGAGGGAGAAACAAGTGAGTTTAGGCCAGAGGTTACAAACTCTAAATCCCACAGTGGTAAGCGAAAGGGAATAATGTGGGCTGGGAGGAACAATAGGCACAGATGGGTGCCGTGGCCGAGGGGAGGCCACACGATTTTATCTCATCATTCATGGACCAGCTCCAGTTAATTATGGTGAATGCGGGCCTACTGTTGCCAAATCTTTTAACTTTTCAAAGATCCAAATCTGGGATTTTGTGTGTATGTGTGTGTGTGAATCTTCTTGAGTTTAAAAACAGGGTGCGAACCAAACAAAGCACAGCTGGAGGCCACAGGTCTATTACCTCAACGAGGCCTGGGGGTAGGAGATTTTGGTGGAATTTGAGGGCAAAGTGGGAACAGCTGTGGTGTGTTTGTGATGAAAAGGCATGAGAAGAAAAAAGGCGGCTTTAAGGGTGTGTCTGTGGTGTTTCTTTAAGGTACTTAAGAAAACCTAGGAAGGACAGTATTTTGAAACAATTTTAGGTTGCTGGAAAGAGTACTTTTGACAGAGACAACATTCTAGCCTTGAATTATAAGTAAGTAAGTGCCACATCACAAAAGAGGAACATTTCCCCCCCATAAGCTGCACAGAGGGTTATCCTGCCCTCCTACATTATATCTGAGTTAATTTGTCTCTTCTTTGCCTTAATTAATTAAAAAAAGCTTTCATTGTGTCACATAGCTAATTATTAGAGAAATGCAAATCAAAACCTCAATGAGGTATCACCTCACACCTGTCAGAATGGCCATCATTAAAAAGTCTACTGGGGGGCTTCCCTGGTGGCGCAGTGGTTGAAAGTCCCCCTGCCGATGCCGGGGACGCGGGTTTGTGCCCCGGTCCGGGAAGATCCCACATGCCGCGGAGCGGCTAGGCCCGTGAGCCATGGCCGCTGAGCCTGCGCGTCCGGAGCCTGTGCTCCGCAACGGGAGAGGCCACAGCAGTGAGAGGCCCGCGTACCGCAAAAAAAAAAAAAAAAAGTCTACAAACAGCAAACGTTGGAGAGGACGTGGAGAAAAGGGAACCCTTGTACACTGTTGGTGGGAATGTAAATTAGTGCAGCCATTCTGAAAGACAGTATGGAGGTTCCTTAAAAAGCTAAAAATAGAACCACCATATGACCCAGCAATCCCACTCCTGGGTATATATCTGAAAAAATTGATAACACTAATTCAAAAAGATACATGCACCCCAAATGTTCATAGCAGCACTATTTATAATAGCCAAGACATGTAAGAAATCCCAGTGCCTATCAACAAATGACTGGATTAAGAAGTTGTGGTATATATACAATGGAATATTACTCAACCATAAAAAGAATAAGATACTGCCATTTGCAGCAATGTGATTGGACCTAGAGTTCTATGCTTAGTGGAATAAGTTGGACAGAGAAAGACAAATACTATATCATATCGCTTATATGTGGAATCTAAAATATGATACAAATGAATGTATTTACAAGACAGCAAAAGACTCACAGACATAGAAAACAAACTTATGGTTATCAAAGGGGAGAAGGAGGTGGGGAGGGACAAATTAGAATCACAGTATTAACAGATATGAACTACTATACCTAAAATAGATAAGCAACAAGGATTTACTGTATGGCACTGGGAATTATACCCAATATTTTATAATAACCTATAATGGAATATAATCTGCAAAAATACTTAATCATTATACTGTACACCTGAAACAATATTGTAAATCTACTTCAATTAGCAAAAAAAGACTTTTATCGTGATTCCTGCTACCAGACAGATGTCTTAATCCCTTGTGGTTTAAAGACTTCCTTTACGAAGTATAACAAAGATGTTAATCTTAAAAGATTACTAAAGGAAAACTCTAATGATTTTGGCTATATTGCTCCAAATCTGTATTATTACCAAAGGAAGAGTAAATAGAAGGTGATGACATTATTGGTAGAAGAAGTAGGTTTCAGTCAAGTGAGAATATGAGTCTGGAAAACCTTCAGTACAAAAGTAATTCTTCCACCAGTCACACGTTTCTACCACTTGAAAACTAACCTCTTCGACATCGGAGTCGGTGACATTGTCTGAACAGTTTTAGGAGTGATTTTTACCTGTTAGGGGTCTCTGCCACGGAGCTCTTCCTCCTTGAACACGTTAGCAGCGACTGGATGAGCCGACGCTTCTCAAGCTTTAACGGGCCGGTGAAATCACCTAGGGGAATGTTGTAAATTGGCCTGGGTGGAGCCTGAGGATTTGCATTTTGAACAAGCTCCCAGGTGAAGCTGCGCACAATCTAAGCAGCAAGGAGCTAAAGGATGAATAAAGATAGAGAGTAGGGCTTGTGGACGTCGAGGATGTCTGTTTTCACGGCCTGCACGGCACTGATTTCTCTCTCTTCTGGCAGTAGCAGCCTGACTTGACTTTGGAGGAAATAGTTTCTCTCCATGGTTAGTTTATGGAGTTCAGATAAGGCCACTTCTCCCTTTACTCTCCACCTATCCCAACCACCTGCGATAGAGTGAGGTCTGTGACCCACCCTCGCCAATCAGCATAAGTGAGCAGGTGACCCACGTAATGCAGTGATTTTCAGAGCTTGGATTTTGGCTAGTGCTGTTGGGAAAGAGGCTTCCTTTGGGAGGCTATGAAACCTGGAGCTCCCAGTAATCATAGGGAGAGAGGTGCCTGCCTGAGGATGAAGACAACATAGAGGAAGCAGAACGAAAATTTGAAAAAAAGAAAAATTCCTGATGACATCTTTTGAGAGCCTAGATCCAGAGTTGAAAAAAGAGTCTTTTTTATTTTATAATTTTTTAAAAACATATTTCTTTTATTTATTTATTTTTGGCTGCATTGGGTCTTCATTGCTGCGCGTAGGCCCCCCTCCAGCTGCCGCGAGCGGTGGCCTCTCCCGCCGCAGAGCACAGGCTCCAGGTGCGCGGGCTTCAGCAGTCGTAGCACGCGGGCTCAGTGCTCGTGGCTGGTGGGCTCCAGAGCGCAGGCTCAGTAGTCGTGGCGCAGGGGCCCAGTTGCTCCGCGGCACGTGGGATCTTCCCGGACCAGGGCTCAAACCTGTGTCCCCTGTATTGGCAGGCGGGCTCCCAACCAATGCACCACCAGGGAAGCCCCAAGAAAGAGTCTAAATGACATTTTTTGAGTGCCTGGATACATCCTTGCCTGAGGCAGATACTCCTGCCTAGTTGGATACTTGAGCCAATAAATTTGCTTTTATACTTAGGCCAATTCGAGTTTCTGTCACTTGCAACAGATAGCATCCTGCTAATACAGTAGTGAGAGGGCCTGACACATAGTAGGCATTCAGCAGATAACTGTAGCCTTCTCTTCATAATTTTTCTTTGGTTGGATTGAGGAATTTATATTAGATTAGATTAGATCATATTATATATTATGTTTTTTTTCCAGAGAAGAAGAAACAATCTGAAACTATCAGTTAGGTGACAAGCAACTTTATTTTGCAAAACAATCACTATACAGCAACAAATACATTTGCAAATTTTGCTTGAAAAACATGAACTAACTACAACCAGCCATTGAAGAAATGCCTTTCTATGGTAACAGGCTCTAGAATTATCAGAAGAAAGAAACCCCCCACAGATTTGTAGCGGCATGTTGGAACCTTGGAATCCCAGCATACAGAGTATACTTTTTGTTGATTTTTTTTTTTCTTTTTGCTAAAGTTGAAGTAGATCTTCATGATTGACATTTTAGGAGTCTAAAAATAAGCTTTTTCCTGCCAGGGACTTGGCCTCAACCTACATACCCAGGCTAAAAATCCTAGGTGTTAAAAAACAAACATCAATGCTAATTTTAGCACATCAGTCTTTGAAGGAATGTGTAGAATTTGCCTTTCCAAGCCATGGATCTATCTTTTCTGGCCACTTAGACCATGAATAGTTTATTTTCCTCCTTTCTGTGGCATGAAAAATAGGAGAAAATACTATACTTGCAGCTATGTCAGAATCAACCACATTGAGATTATTTCTTTAATAATATTGACATATTTTGGCTGATGACCCATTTCCTGCTCGATAACTATATGAGTGTGTGGAGAAGGTCAGCTACCATCAAGTACATCTTTCCATTTAACCAAGTTCTCTCTTCAGCCTTCTTCAGTGATACCTAGTTAGTGTGACACAGGTGTCTTGCTTGTGGGTGGGATTTTTAGCCCATCACCCTGCTGGAACTCAGCAGGAGAATCCAGAGAGAGTTGGTTCCTAAATGAACATGGCCTTTGAGACTCATCATGGACTCGGATCTCTCCTGCATCATTGTAAAGTACCCAATTATTGGTTGCAGGTGACCCAGAGAGAGTGAGTGGGCCTTTTAACTCTTCACAGCTCTGGATTACTTATGTTTCCTTAAACAGGTTCTCAAAGGCTAAAGCCAGAGAGAAACTGGCATTAATAGATCTAGAATTGGAACTATGAAGCCTTAATTTCTAGATCAGCGTATGGATGTCCCCACAAGAGTGGTGTTCAAAAAGCTTAATTTGTGTCGTTAATCTTGAGTGTAAAGGCAAGATGGGTTCCACCCCTTATCCCCATAAGAAGACATTTAGCCTGTGTTTCTTTCTTCTACTTGTACAAATTATCAGGTTCATTTTGTTAACTTTTTATAAAGAATTTGTATTTCCATACAAAGCAAGGGCATTTATTCATTATAATTTTGCTGTGATTTGAAGTAAACATTTGTTTTAATGCCAAATCTTATAACTTGGTACTTTATATAATCTTTATTTTAGACATGTATTTGTAAGAAACAATTTTAATATGTAGATCATGTTTACTTATTCTTAATGCTTATAAAAAATTTAAACCAGGTTGAAAAAAAATACTTGTTTCACAGGTTAAAACTGTTCTAACCAGCTGTTAACTTCAGCTTTAATCACTATCTAACACTACCAAACACATAAGAAAATACTGTTAAGTCTCCACACTCCTATTCTTTCTTCTCCTATATTCTGGTGCATTTCAAGGGAAGCTGATGAATAAAATGCCCAGATGGGACAAATCAAACCTCACAGCAATAATTAGGCAGAAAACAGACACATCCACAGTCCTAATCAGTCATTTCTAAATCTTTGTCCTATAAAATAACTGATCTATAAATAGTTTCAGAAATGTTTGCCTACGTAAAACCTCTTAGTTGAGAATGAATGGTGCACTTTTGCTCCTAGAGTTTCTTTTATGGAAGTCGCATTGGTTGTAATTTCCAACGGGTCACAAAATGGCACCCGCGTCTCTGTCTTTGCATCCCTTGGCTTCTTTCTTAGATGCTACTATACTAGCTTGTTGCCTCAGTCCATATTCATCATTTTTTTCCTTTATATTCGAGAACTGATTTGGCTCAAAGGAATCAAACGCCTACTGGACCATTTGCCTTTAACTGTTCAGATCCAGCCTACCATCCCTGAGCAAGAAAAAGAACAGATAAAATACTAGAAAGCATCCATCTAGCCTGGTAACCCACTGCCTTATTCAGGCTATTGACTATTTCATTGCTTATTCATAAATTTAAGATGAATGATTTGTAAAGTGAATTAATTAATAGATTTGTGATTTCTAGACCGCATCTTAAGTCAGAATGGTATTATCTACTGATAAATAATAGTGTTCCTTTACAGAGTACAATGTTGGAGTTATGAAAAAACTGATTTAGATATCTGCATCTCCAATATGTTATAGCTATAGCTTCTCAAAATACCGTATTTTTCCCTTCTGATCAAGGGATCTTTGGGTATGGAGGTCAAACATTTTCTATCAGATAATTTAATAAACAGGTACTATTTGGAAGAATGGGATAACATGCCCCCAAATCCCACTGTTAGTTTCAACTTTAGCAAATGGAAAAAAAAAAGAAAAAGAAATCTTAAGAAGTCTGTTTCATGAATGATTACAGGAATAAAACCCAAACTATCCTGTGATTCAAAATAAGATAAATCCATAATCTTACACCAACAATCTGTAAACCCTTTTATGTATAACTGGACCCACCCCCACAAACTCCATGTTGGTGAAAGCAAAGAAAAACAAATTTTTTCTAGCATCACGGGAGAGACTTGTATCTGGCACTAAAACAGGGTTACAGCTTTGAGTTGTTACAGAAAGCAACTTCATGCTAAAACTTTTTGTCTTTTTAAACTTTTTTTTAATAGGGAAAGAACCCTGCTAACACCTACTTTCACATACCTAAAACTGCAACACCAAAGGGTGCAGGAGACACAGATGCTGTGAATAAGGAAGTATAATATTCAAGTATATGAGGAAGTATCACAAATGGCCACAGAGAAATATATATATATTTATATCTATAATACTGTATCAAACAGATGGAAAAGGGGTGTGAAACTGGTAGTGTGTACACAAATCTAGCTGATCAACCAACGTTCTAATCAGACACGAGTCCACCCTAATGAAAGTGCTTCATTCCTAAGAGATGCACTTTATACCACTTCCTCAACCACAGCTCAAATGCGTCGTAACTATTTCTTAATTAGTTAAATAATTTATTGGATTGACTTATACTCTGATATAATTATCCAGGTCCCAAATGTTAATAACTTAATTGAATCTTTCTTCCCATTTATACAAAATAACGCTTTAAAAAAAACTTATTTCTTACATGCTCTTCCCTTCCTGCAATCAGACTCCTTGATTTAATTTAACCTGTAATAAGTTACAATGGGCAGCTTTTTATCTTTTCACCCAGCAACAAAATAGTGAAATGAGCAGCTTGGATTTTAACAAGGCCTTTCAGGATGTAGTGGATAGCCTTCAGGCACATGAAAGGTAGAAATGCAGTTTTTAAAATAATATTACTCCATGCAAAACAGAGCAGAGCAAAAATAATTGTCCAATTGTACTCATGTAAAGCCAGTATCTTCCTTTTACAAATGGAAATCAAGTCAATTTCTGCATATACTATTCTTTTTTCATATAAAATTGTAACAATTACTACAGTTTGGGAATGAGATTATTTATTTTATGGTTTGTAAAGAATGAATATAACACCTGCTCAGAGCCCACTCCTGCCAAGAGCTCATGCCTAAATAGTATTACTTCAATGCTAAACAAGAAATATTCACAAGCCCTGCTTAGCGAGTGCGGCAGTGACATCCTCGGCCAGGGTGGCAAGCTGGGGGGATTCGAGCAGGTTGATGCTTCCAGAAGAGGAGACGTTGCTGAGTCGTCGGGGGGATGCCACGCTGGATCTGCCTGGGGACTGCGTAATGATCTCAGCCCCGTGGTCCACACGGGCCTTAGCATGCTCTCTGAAGTTCAACTTTTGGCTGTCAATCTGTTTAAGACAAGCATCAGTCCTCGTTAACTCAAGCATCTTAACTGTTGCTTAGCTCTTTCTCTATATCCCAGAGCTGACGTTCATGTCACTTCTATCCAGCTCTACCATCCCTACTTCTAGATGTCCAGGCCTTCAATTTGGGACCCATTTTGATGAAGAGTATTTCAGAAGGATTTTTTAAAAAGGCAAGATCGGCTCAGGATCTTGTTTCTTACCTTGACATTACCACCTCCAGGTACGTGGTGAGCATTGTCAAGTGAACCAACTTTAGCTTGGGCTTTTTCTTTGAAATCCAGTTTCACACTCTCAATTTTCACACGCCCACCACCTACGTAGGAGAGGAGAAAGGCTTTTAAATGCCTTGCTAAAATTAAATCTTATATTTGTGGTGACTAGTTCCCCAAAATGATTATAGTAGGTAGACCATGGCAAATGACAAACTTAATGAACTCTACTATCCCTCCGACCATGGATGTGAAAGGAATCTTTTAGATTTCTAGACTATACCATTTTCCCCACACCATCTACGGTAGTGACATCCTTTTTGTACCATTACGTGGATTGCTCTACATGTTAATTCCTTTCTCCTCTACTCATGTCTAACCTAAAATATCAGAGGGGTTTTTCTTGTCTGTGTGATAAAAACTCTAAAAATAACACAATGAAAGTATCATATGTATCCTTTCTCGAACTTGGCACATTTAGTCTCTTATTTCTAAGGGAGCAAATTAAATTGCAATGAAGCTCTTCTTTAATTTTCTTAATGGTAATAGGTCACTTGTTCAAAGAACTATTAGGCTAGCAATGGAGTGCATGTGGGTAATATTACCATTTGTCAATTTTCAGCATTGATAGCTTGACTGATGAAACTGGAGTCAGGGGCTAAGTTGCTTAAGAGCTTCCATTTTAATTAGCAGATGGAGTGATAGGAAGAGAGTCTCAGGAGATCCCACTCTTTTCCAGATGCCATAGGACCAATGTGACTCTGACTTCGATCTGATAATACTGAGACGGAGTTTTGACCATGCCATTTCCTTAAATGCTAATTAGTCTGAAACTCGAGGATCTGCTGATAGATGAGAGTGCCATGAGCCACCCTTCTGTGGCACTCCCCATTTCTGCACACCTTTCTCAGGCTTAGGAATGTAAGGAGTTCTGCACTGAGTTGTCCTTTAGCCTGTTCTTGAGCCTGTCTGCTGATGTCTTTGACCTGGAAGGAAGCTGGGTTAGATACCTTTACCTGTCTCCACCTAAGGGATTAGCTTTGACTTGCATTATTAACTTGGTTTTGGCGCTATGCATTTTTTTTGCAAGGCCAGTGGTAAGCCACGTGACCCTCTACTATCATTGCATCTCTCTTGGGATTTTGATTTGGGAAGAATACCTGAGGGACTCTATGGAAACATGGAAGAGATTTTTCAATTTTGGACTCTTGCTGCTTATTTATCTCTGTAGACGAGAGAAAGTTCTGTTAAAACTTTACAGGTCTCTTAGGCCTGTGGTGTTTTTCTCATGTGATACCTGGACATTTATATTAACACCCAATTACCTGGCCAGGGGCCCCTTGAAATTGTATGGTGTTACTGGATTAAATTTTGAAGATTCATTCATTCTCCTCCTGAAGGCTTAGGATGTACATGATGTTATTTAACTCATGCTTACAGAAGACATGTAGTTGTCCTTCCCTCAAAAGATGCATAACTGCAGGAGTGTTATCCTTCCAACATTTTACTTGGCCCCATGGGTCTCACTTGTTGGTTGTTACAGGATTAGTGTGATTCATAAAACATAATTATATTGGTTAGAGTCTAGAAGATGTTGAGCTTTCAGCTACATGAGATCAACTTTCTTAGGATCTTACTTTTCTATTTTTTGGTGGCCTCTGATAGAAATTGTCTTTTCAAGTTTTCTTTTATGGTTATATGTTGTGTCTATGTAACCTTGTTAAAATTTTTTTGAACTGTATTTTGAGAGAGAGAGAAAAAAAAATAACAATGTAACATTGACCCAAAATATATTCAGAAAAGGAAGACTGAGAAGTCTACTTCTGTTGAAGTTCTACTAGGTATTTTTACGTAACTCTTAGAGAAGCCCATTTGAATTCAGACATCTCTGCCTTCGGTTCTGAAAAATTCTGGCCCCCTCAGGAGCAGTAACTGCAGAAGACTATAATCCCCATCAAGCTTCATATGTCCCGAAGTGGAGTCCACAAGACCGGATATTTCAATTTGTGGCTCCAGGTATCAAACTGTTTCCTTTATTTTCTCCTTAGATATTCCACAATCCAAAGTAGCTTTGTGAAAAGCTTGCTATTGACACGGATCATTGTGTTAATACATCTTTATGAACTTAGTCACCTGGTTCATTTATTACGAAGTAAGAGCTAGATTTAGAAAAAGGTGGGAGTCCATGACAATAGCCTTTTATGACCAGTAAAACATACACAGAATATTTTCTTATCTATATAAGATTTTTCTGTGCATCAAGACCCCAGGTGAATTTAACTAAATGTATACTTACTGTCTGGAATGAAAGAATCCGATATTGTCTTTTGTATTCTGGAAGAAAGTAGGCAGTGTAGCCAAATACTTCTATCATACTGTTGGCACAGTACAAAGTCAACTAAATGTTTGTAGACTTAAGTAATAGATGGGGGGTTGTGAAGATACCCACATGGGAACATATCCCTGCTGTTTCCTAAATGACAGAGAGCTAATTCCAGGGTGGCAATTCTGAAACCAGGAATGGAGATTCCTTACTCGTAGTTTCTAACTCATTGACTTGCCTTATGAACTCCCTTTGCCAAAGAGAAGCCCAATTTCTAGATATGTTTCCAGTTCGTTTATCTATTTTGAAACATATCCTATCTACCTTTGTTTTTCAACTAATAAATTCTTCTTAATAACCTCCTGGTCAGAAATCTCATTGGGCTCAATTATTCTTATACCTTGTTTTGATAACATTTGAGACAATGATTAATGGGAATAACCTATTACCTGGTTTAATTAAGATGCCAAGCATAGATGGTTAAAACCAATTGCTTCCTCTTGTCCTTCAATGGTATATATAAATTGTGTCAAAATATTCTCAAGAAAATTTACAAATTTGACAGTTGTCCATTATTTACATATGCATGGAGGTGGATTTAGCAAAAACATAATACATGATACTCAGAAAAAGTGACTCATAATACATTAGAGGGAATTAAAGAGGGAAAAATCCCCAGCAAGATGAGTAGAAATTCTACCTTAGAGCATCAGTCTTATGAGATATTCTAGAAAAACAAGAAGTCCATGGTCAAATAAGTTGGGGGAGACATTGCATTCTGAGGATTCACAATACTTATAGACCTGGATCTGAGAAATTCAGCAGAAAAGTTAATTTTTTCAGCTTTGCTTAAGCACAATCCTTTTTTCACATAATGCAGAAAAACAATTTCTTGAAAAATCTTTGGAAATGCTTCTTTTAGTGTATGTATTATGTATAAATACATGGCCCAGTGTATTTTATAGACTATATATTTCCAACGAGCTCCAACATGCATGTTGCGTACATCGAGATAAACGCATCTCATGTACCTTTTAATTTTTATTTATTTATTTAATTTTATTTTTTTGTCTTTTTCTCTCTTTTTTTTTTTTGTACCTTTTAATTTTTAACATGTCCTATGATACTTGTCCAAGTGAAGATGCCTTGAAATTTCTCATGTAAATTTCTATTAATAAAAGCATGACGTATCAGGATTTGGAAAAGTCCTTCCAATTAGATATTTCACAGCAACACAAATTTCACTTGTCAATTTCTTGAATCCAATCTAATATCTCCCAGACTACTAAAAAGTACGGATTTACCTGGCCTGTGGCGGATGTTTTTCAGAGAGCCGCATTTGGATGTCACGTGGCTTAGGTCTATCTTCTTGGTGACAATCTGTACCTGTGTGAACCACATAAAATGTGCTTAAAATAGTTTAGACATAAACAACCCCCAAGATCATACGTCAAATCTAGAAACATATCCAAACTCACAACATACAACAACATATACATACAAATGGGAAAACACAATCTTCCATAGATCCTCCCACATGTTTGGTTGGAAAGAAAAACCAAAGTGAAGGAAAATCCTAGAATAGAAGATTTTATTAGCAGAAAACAGATCATGCCCCAAGGGGATAGAAACACCTGGATGCATACGGCAAGCTTCCACCCAGAGAACGAAGCCACATCGTGTCAAACCTTTCCATAAGCAAAGAGCCAAGTGAAGAGAGAAATTATGCTTTAAAAAGTGATTTTTTACATAAAAGTGACCAACTTTGCTCATAGAAACAAGAAGCCCAACACTGCTTTAAGATAACAAGAAGAAGAAAGCTCTAAACATGCTTTTTTAAAATACTATTGTCATGTCTTGGCTAAATGGAATTTTTATTGCACACCAAATTATCAATATAAAATGACAGCATTTTTTCTTCTTTGTGTCTTGTTGAAATTATTTCATCTCCCAATATTTGAAACAGTGCTTTCCAAGTGTGGTTCCTGGTCCATTTGCATCAGAAATACATGGGAATTACTTAATTGAACACTGGAAATGGCGTCAGGGAATCTGCACATTTGAACAAGTGATTCTTCTCTAGGGGAAAGTTTCAGACTACTGTTTTGGAGGTTGGAAGCTCCCTTACTTACTTTAGAGATCATTAGTTATCTCAATTTATCCTTTTCCATGTAGGTGTTTTGACCGGCAGCACCCGTAGTAGAGGGCAGCTGGGTCTACCCTCTGATACCCTCAAATTATTTCCTAGGACCAAGATTGCTTCTGTGAAAGTACCACATGGTGTGAGCTTACAGTCAGGGCAACAGGAAGGAGGGCAACCTTGTCAGTGTAAATGCTGAGCCTGAAGCTTAGCCCTGCACCCTGGAAAGAGCCCAGAAAACCTTGCTGTGGTCCTCCCACATGGCATATTTTCACACCCAGTGGAGCTACTCTGAACATCAGGCGACAGCTCCTGCTAGAAGGCACTTGCTTGTCTCTCCTTTCACTGCTTGACTCCCTCTCTGCCCAGTTGAGGAGCAAGGAACCAAGAGTTATTAGATAGGTGAGAATTCCGGATTTGATAATCTATAAATTACCTGAGTCACAGACGGTCAGAATCTGAAGTTTAGGTGACAGGATCTGTAGTATAGAGAGTCACCCAGTTCGCCTTTTTTGTTATTCTAATTTTACAAAGAACCATGCTTTCTTTAGCTTGAGTTTGCCTGTTTCAACTCTTCCTCAACTACATTTGAGAAACACGGATTCATCTTTCCCTTTCTCTCATAGGATATTATTTTCACTCAATTTAAGAGACAGGAAAAAATTCCATCAAGACAGAGTATACTGGGACTTGAATCTTTTCACTGAATTACAGATGAGCCATGCTTCACCAGTTTTGTATTATTCCAAATGATAGCCCAACTCTCATGAATAATGAAGCACAAAATATTGACATTATACACTTTGGGTGCTTTCAAGTACATCAGACTTTGCCCCAAGAGTAACTTAAATGGAGCTAGAAAAGTGTGTGCACAGCTGACTTTTACAGGGGCGTAGAGACAGCATGAGAAAATACCTTGAAGCCAAAGGCCAGCAAACAAATTGGCAAGTGAGGTGGGTTTTCCATCTCCCCGAAAACCATGGCGTACCCCATTAAAAAAGCAAGAATTCGCCAGTGATCTTAGAGGGAAGGATGGGAAGGCCATCACCAAAAATGCAAGGTTGACAAGCTCCCAAACCAGGGGGACGTGTGGAGCAGCAACAAGAAGGGGGGAGTGTGTTGGGAGGGAGGCAGGAAAGGAGACCAAGTGCCTGCTGTGCAGATGGCTCCACACAATCAGGACGGCTCCTAACAGAAGCTTCTACTTACATTTCCGCCCCCAGCAGAATGTTTGATGTTATCCCTGGAACCACATCTGGACTGAACCTTGCTAAAATCAATCTTCTGGTTTAAAATCCTAACCTAAAAGGAATTGGAAGTAACTTCACTGTGCATTTTTCTTTCAATATGCTGGGTACAGGGAACCAGAAATGGGCAGCACCAGAGGCTCCAAACTCCCTTCCACGTACGTAATCATTTAAGAGAAAAAACTAACACTGAAACTGAAGAGCAGATCTATCATATGAATATGAGCCCCTTTTCTCCTGCACCCCGCTCCCCCAAGGGCCAAATGCTTGAGAGCCTTAGATATCCCAGCCGTAGGCTGCTATAATCTGGAAACAATATAGGAAAAGAAAAATAAAACTTGAATTATCTGTGAGGAGGAGGCTTCTGATATTGTGGGCAACGCTGGGACTCAGGTCCACTCTCTGGAAGGGCCAAGATTGTAGTTCAGCCCAGGATCCTGAAGGATACACCAGTGCCCTTAATCCCCCTTAATCCCTAAAGGGTCACCCATCACAATTGTGAATCACCTGGTACACTTGACTTGACTATGATTGGTCCACATAGAACAGGTGAGGTTCACATTGGTCTGGCTGAATGCTACAGGTGAGGGTTCTCATTCATCCAGGGGAAGAAGCCCTGGTTTCCCAAGACGGTCAACAAGGAGGCTCTGGGCCTCCTCTCCTGAAAGGATTTATGATTCCCTTGCTGGTCTGGCTCAGTAGCCTTTTGAAAGGCCTCTCTCTGACAACTGCTCATAAATAGCCCTTATTCTTGGATTTGGTGTGAAAGCATTATTTCCGTCTTTAGAGGGGAGAAAACCAAGGACCATTAGCTAGCTGACTTGTACTGAGTCATGAACAGGTAGTCCAGGCCTTGGTTGGGCCCAACAGATATGAGGTTAGGTGTTCTATTTCTATTTTCAGCAAGTCCAGTACTCACCTTGAAGGCAATAGTAAATCCAGGTAATAGCAACTCCAGGTCTGGAAAGATATTACTCCGGTGTAATGTAATGTGCAAAGTAATAACTCTTGTAGCTTCTTTCATGTGTTTTTGAGTTGTGCGTGTTTTGGAGGGCCAACAAGCAATGTAAGAATGGAAGGAAAGGTTTATTTTTGTTTGTTTTATCTTACTTTGGCTACAACTACCCCCCAATAGCTAAAGGGAAATCCCGTCTTTAGTGGACAATTTATCCTCTTATATATGAAAAAAAAAGCTTAATAAAATTACCCTAGATATACAGCTGTCTCTAAGACTGGGATCACATCTCTTGGTATTCGCAAAAAAGAGTAAAAAATTCAAGAGCACGTTGAATCCTGACTATTTTTAACTAGACAAAGCTTAAATTGCAGCATCTGCCTAACATTGACAAGATAGCTCGTTCCTTTCAGGAAAGTATCATTCACCGCTCTCATCGGCAGCCCAAGGGAAGGGCCTCTCGTCAAAATCTGAATTCAGAAGACGTGATGATTGGGCCACTCTCTAGGGCATAATACAAATTCCTATTAAAAAAAGGGGGGCTATCACAGAGTCTGTATCTAACCATATGTGTAGTTGCACTGTAAGAGTTTCACATAAATTGTAGATGCAGATAATGAAGTCACTAAGGGCCACTACATTTCAAACCTCACAGGTAAGTTATTTTTAGAAAGCAAATAATTTTGATTTGTTATTTCTAATAATAATACTTTAAATTATTCTCCATAAGGATCTATTTATTTTGGCAATGAAACAGAATTCATCTAAGCCATTTTTCTAATCCTTGGGGATATACAGAGTCTCATATTTCATCTACAAAGTTTAATTTAGAGATCATAAGAGTACCAATCAAGTGACTCATTACCAAGTGACCAAAAGCCAAATGTTAAATCTGACTCATCTGTTGCAAAAATGGAAATTCCAAATTCAGTTATATAAATTTGTTTGACTCTAACTTTTAATCAATTGTTTGACAATTTTTATGATTTCGAAAACGAATGATTCAAACCCAAAGGGGACACATTGCCTGCATTATTTAGAGATGATTTAAATCTTAAATTCTAAAACTTCAAGGCCAACTTCAAAGTCGATTTTCCCGAGAATCATAGATTTTCTAGCGGAAAAAACTAGCTGGCCTTTTTTTTGTTTTTTTTGGTACGCGGGCCTCTCACTGTTGTGGCCTCTCCCGTTGCGGAACACAGGCTCCAGACGCGCAGGCCCAGCGGCCATGGCTCACGGGCCCAGCCGCTCCGCGGCATGTGGGATCTTCCCAGACCGGAGCATGAACCAGTGTCCCCTGAATCGGCAGGCGGACTCTCAACCACTGCACCACCAGGGAAGCCCTAGCTGGCCTTTTTTGATGGTAGACTATATTAACCCATGTTTGCTTAATTTGACATGCATTAATAACACATTCTTTACATATTTCCATAATTGAAAAAACTTCATGGCATATATATATATATATATATATATATATATATATATATATATATATAAAAAGAAGATGTTGGGGGTAGGAGTTTTTATTAATTAATTAACTAATTTTTGCTGTGTTGGGTCTTCGTTTCTGTGCGAGGGCTTTCTCTAGTTGTGGCAAGCGGGGTCCACTCTTCATCGCGGTGCGCGGGCCTCTCACTACCGCGGCCTCTCTTGTTGTGGAGCACAGGCTCCAGACCTGCAGGCTCACGCACAGGCTCACGCACAGGCTCCAGACGCATGAGTTGTGGCTCACGGGCCTAGTTGCTCCGTGGCATGTGGGATCCTCCCAGACCAGGGCTCAAACCCGTGTCCCCTGCATTAGTTGGCAGATTCTCAACCACTGCGCCACCAGGGAAGCCCCATGGTATATTGCTTTTGTCTAAAATGAGGCAAAGTATGACATTCATTTTGCTTAATGGTTGAGTGGACAGAAATAAAACCACTCTGGGCAGTGAATGTTTGATGTTCAGTAAGTTTTACACTCGAGCTTGACAACTTATATCTGAGCCATGTGACTCACATTTATGCCTTAGCAAAATTACAAAATACTTCATGCCAAATATCTCTAGGATCATTGGCAAATAACACCTTAGAGAGTTAATTCCACAAATACAGGCAGTCCTCAGCAACCATCCCATAAAATAGAAAAATAGATGACTGCTGTGAAGCATAAGGCTTTATTTCAGATTAGTTTTTTTTTAATCAGAGTTGAGTTTAACTTTCTGTTCTCTGTGGATAGATTGAAATAAAAACTACTTTCTTTGGGAAGAAATTTTCATTGGACTTTTGTTTTCCTAAAGCCTATGTCAAGAAAAATTATGTTAACATCTTAGAGACTGCCTAGAAAAAATATAATGACCTTCTAATTTACAAATGAACTAATTTTCTATTTAAATGATATGAAGGAAAAATTATTTGAATAATCATTATCCAACATTAACTCTAAATCACACTTTAATCTTTGTTAATTTCTTTCAATCAAAATTTTTACTTGCTCTATTAATGCAAAGAATATGACAACCTTTCCTCCTGCACACTTCATAGTGGAAGTGAAATGTATTATTGTATCAATCAACTGGATCATCCTCCTAAAACTCTGCCTTATTCAAAATTCTACCAAACTCCCTATTTCCTATTAAATGCAACAAAACTTTTAGCCGAGCAACCAGGGTTTGTAGCAATTCTGATTTTTGAGTCCTCTCTTAATACTTTACATTTCATCCAGACTGTATTCTAGTCCATATTAAGGGCCTTGTTACATTTTCAGGTTCACCCCCATGCTTTCTTCATGTTCTTACCTCTTGACAGAATGCCCTCTTTCCAAGTTTAGTCTGTAACAGATCATCCTTCAAGGCTCAGCCAAACCAGTCCCTCGAAGTGGGAGGCTGGCAAAAAAGGACTTTATTCTCATGGGCATACATTGATTACTTGTATGCACACACCACTGACTTTTCATTCATATAAGGGTCTTATAAGCATGAAGAGTTATAAAGAACAGGTTAATGTAATTGAATAATTAATCAGAATTATTTAATTTTAATTAATTCTATGTATTCCTCCACAATGTTAGGAAAGAACAGAATAGTTACTTTCTGGATATTCTTGATGTGAGTCTAGTTGAATTTTACCATAATGGTTCAATTGAAGTGATCTGCCACTGTACTCTCTCTGCATATAAGTTTAATTGCTCCTTTAGAGAAATGAGCTTTTTGTTTTCCCCCCAATATGGGGTTACTCTAAGAAAGAGCAGGAATACAAAATGCAGGCTATGCCTGTAGACAGGAAAAGATCTCTTACTAGAGATTAGTTGGAAATATGAAACATGAAAAATGAAAGAAAATACAATCCTAACATAGTTTTTAGTAAAACAGTTTATAAACCAGAGGCATTAATCACAGTGTCAACTTGGATTTCTTGAGCAACAGAAACTTGATTTTTTTGACACCCTCTGCTGCTGCTTATTTAAGTAAAAATATCCCCATGTCAGCTCAAGGTAGCAAGATATGGAAAGTAACTGGGAGTCTGAAAGTTTGGATTCTGTTCTCAGCTCCTTTACAATCTGGTACTAGGTCTTTCAGGTATCTTCTAGGTATGAACCTCAATTACAAGAAATTTCTTTCTTTCTCCATCCCAGGTTGTCTTAGAAAGAAATTCTTTTTGAAAGGTAGTGGACAGTGACACTCAATTGACTTCCCTTCAACTTTATGGGGAATTAAGCTTTTCCTTTGGGTTTGCATCATTTCTCAGGAAGGCTTATTAAGCTTTCCTTTATACTTGCATTATAAAAACACTTTTCTGTCTTTCCCAAAAGTATTTCCTATTCCATAACATTCAATTTTAATGAAAACTATTTAGCCTCTATAGAGTCCAGAGGTATCATATATTAAAACAAAAATATTATTATATCATATATTCCTGAAGATTGAAAGTTCTCTGGAACAGATGATGTTCATCAAATATTCATCTGTTAACAACCCTGTGCTCTGGTCAAAATGCATACAGGTATACAAACATTATAGTCCCTTCTGAATTTTAATTAACTCTACCAACACTGATCAATAATTTCTTCAAAACTAAGTATATAAATATAAACAATAAGTAAATTTCAATACACATTTTAATAGAAATAATAGTCTATGTGAAAACATACAATTCCACAGATCTCTAAGGAAAAGAATATGGAAGAGGGCCTATTAAGGCATCAGCCCAATTTTCCTGTGCAGACTGTCAAAAAGCACAGAAGGTAAAACCTTGTTGAGAAACCTTGGGGTGAATGCACAATGCTGAAAAATTTGGAAAGAACTTTTTGGTGAAACAGACATTGAGTTTAGCCATTAGAAGCACTGTTAAATATTTTAAGTGGTCTGCCCATGGGCACTGGAAGGAAAGTTATGAATATAGCAGTCATTGTGACTCATGAAAATTAACAGATAATGAGCTTTATCAAGTTCATATGCCAAAATCTTAACATTACATTTTTTTCTTTAGTTTAAAATTTTAAGGAATACTGGACCAAGTTGGTAAGAAAGTAACTTTTTGAGAGCCTGTTCAGTTGTTTGAAAACAGCCTGAGATTCAATGCTGTTCCCACGTCCTTGCTTGGTTTGTAAATGAACAGCAAACAAAAAGAGACTCTACAGGCCACAACTTTGTAAACCCAAAGTAATAATTTTTTCATAGTTTTAAATAATTAATATTTATGAAGCGTAGCTCAATAACTTTTCATTACCTTAGAAAAGATACTTGAATTACAGTTATAAAATTCTATTGCATAAAGACAGGGTCCCTCAAAGAGAGAGAGAGGCATGGACATATATACACTACCAAACGTAAGGTAGATAGCTAGTGGGAAGCAGCCACATAGCACAGGGAGCTCAGCTCGGTGCTTTGTGACGGCCCGGAGGGGTGGGATAGGGAGGGTGGGAGGGAGGGAGACGCAAGAGGGAAGAGATATGGGAACATATGTATATGTATAACTGATTCATTTTGTTGTGAAGCAGAAACTAACACACCATTGTAAAGCAATTATACTCCAATAAAAAAAAAAAAAACCTGAGGGAAAAAAAAAAAAGATAGGGTCCCTGATCTCAAGGAGCTTTCATTTTGAGATAATGATGAATTTGAGAGCAAAAAAATGCCTTGTAATGTATTTTGGTGAAGAGTTTTTCTTCATGCTGGGCTGCATTTTACAGCGAATGGGATATTTTATTACACTTCTTATTTAGCATTTATTTGGAGGCCTAAGGAGATGGAAAGAATGGCTTGGAAAAAACTTAAAATTAAATAAAGGCAGGGAACTAGGGGAGGACAAGAAAAAACAAACAAACACTTTTTTTCTGCCTAGACTGTAGAGGCCAGGGGATGTTATTGTCATCCATTCCCCTTTTATCGTATAGTGCCCAGCATAGTCTTCGTAAATGATGAAAGAATAAACATACAAATGAGAAAAAAGATCTAAATAAGCTTCAGTCTTTTTTTTTTTTATAAAATTTATAATTTGTAAATTTGCATATATATTAATAGCACTCAGTAGACCTTCACAGTGGTGACCATCATAATTTTATATAATGAGAAAAAAATCCTGTTTTACTATAACTCATCAGTTGCCTCCAGAATTAATTCCATTTTTTCATTTGAATATAAAATTGAAAGCAACTCATTCAAGTTAGCATGTGAAAGGCCAAAAAAAGTCTCAGGATAATGCCTAAAACTTTATAAGAAAATATAAAAAAGATTCCACTCTACATTTCACACATTTCATTCTCTCCTTCCTCCTTCCCATTGCTCCTCCTTCCTCAATTACACTCCTATTTCAGAAACACTGCTTTTTCACTCAACTTCAGCTGGCCCTTTGTGGCACAAATATTTATGGAGTCTATTAGAGTACCTAAATGAATGTTTTTTGATGAGCTGCAATGCAAAAACACTGTAGAACCATGGATCTGAGAGCTTAAATTATCCACATAGTTTATTTAAATGAGGTGGTGCTATATACAGAAACAAGTATTATTTTGTTGCTTCTATCCTACAAATAAGAAAGTTGAGGGCTACCCTGGTGGCGCAGTGGTTAAGAATCCACCTGCCAACGCAGGGGACACGGGTTCGAGCCCTGGTCTGGGAAGATCCCACATGCTGCAGTGCAACTAAGCCCGTGCACCACAACTACTGAGCCTGCGTGCACTCTAGAGCCCGCGAGCCACAACTACTGAAGCCCACACACCTAGAGCCCGTGCTCCATCACAAGAGAAGCCTGTGCACTGCAACTAGAGAAAGCCCACACACAGCAATGCAGACCCAATGCAGCCAAAAATAAATAAATAAATAATTTTTAAAAATAATAATAAACTAAAAAAAAAAGTCGAGGACCAGAGAGCTCAGTATCTAAGGTCACACAATAATTTAGCAAAAAAGCTGGACCAAGAACTCAGCTCTTACATTCTGATCCAATATTCTCTCAGCCAAAATTCACTGTGGTCCCAGAGTGGGGTGTTTCTTTGGGTAATAACTGTAACAGCTTTAGGCAGTCACACTCATTCAACGAGTCACTAGAAAGAATGCATCTCTCGATGCATACAGTATACTACATTCATTCAACTTTCTCTCAACAAATATGCCAAATACCTACCATATACTGAACACTGAGGACAAAACAGACCTCAGTCCTGATTTTATGGAGCTTATGGTCTAGTAGGTGAAACAAGATAGACATTAAATAATCAATTATACAATAGAATGTATAAATATGGTGAGAAGCCCTGGCTACAGTATCGGGAGTATATCAGATAGAGAAAGTAACAGAAATATTCTACTCAATATTCTGTAATAACCTATATGGAAAAAGAATCTGAAAAAAATGGATATATGTATATGTATAACTGAGTCACTTTGCTGTACACCTGCTACTAAGACAACATTGTATATCAACTATACTCCAATATAAAATAAAAATTTTTAAAAAAGAGAAAAGAACAGATGAAGGGAGACTAGTTAACAACTATTGCAGTGATATCAACAAGAGATAACATATCCTGTGCTAGGGTGGTGGAGAGTGGACTGAAAGAAATGGGTAGAATAAGTGCTGTCTGGGGCACAAAATCATTAGCACGTAAAGATGGCCAGGATATGGAATGAAGGAAAGGGAGATGAAAAGAAAACTCTTTGTTCTGATTTGTGAAACCACCTCATTAGTAACTTTCAACTATCACAAGGTGCTTTGTATACTGATCTTCATAAAGCTGACAGAGAAAAAACAAGAAACTTGTCAAAACATGTAGGAGTATTCCATATAAATCCAAGTGCCTGTAAAAAAAATCTGACCCACAGATAGAAAAAGTACCATTCATTGAGCTGTTGCTTAAATTTTTTATGCCACACATTTAGAGAAATTGTTTATTTTCTTACCTTTGTTTAAATCAAGCAGCCTAGTCCTTAAAAAGCTAACACTTTTTATTCTAAAATGTAGCTTTAGATTTAATGTAGCTTAAGGAGCTAGGTGCATTGAGATAGTTTTAAATTAATACACTTAACAAGATAGCTTTACCTATGCCTTGAGTTAAATCAACCAAGCTTACTATCTATAGTGAATCTGAGATGACATATGTTCTTTACAGTAGAATGAATTTATATTTTAGCTGAAAAGATTAACTTTATTGCTTTCTGTAAAGCTCCTCGTATCTTCAGCTAGCTTATCTATTCCATTAGGCATTGATTTGCCTCACTGAACTAAGCCCTGAGGTGAGCCTCTTTGCCAATAGAAAATTGGACTTCAACAGAAGAGATAATAGCCATAAGCACAAACCTTATACATATGGAAGAGCAATGAATGTTCAAAATGGGGCAAATAATAAAGCTTCCCAACTTGGAAAGTTGTTGAATTCCTAAGACACTATATCTTTCATTATACATTTCTTCTCCCTAATATTAGTGATTGCACAAACTTTAAAACAACAATAATAAAGCTTTTAAAATTAAATTATTTACATACAATTAAACCACTCTGAATTTTATGACAATAGAGTCTGTGCAGATAGTTTGAATTAATTAAATTAAGGTTACATCTACCAATTTACTCCCATCTTCACCAATAAGAGTTGTGTGACTTTTTTTCTTAATAACTATAGATGACATATGTCTATTATAAAACTGGGCTCCTACAGAAGGTATCAATGTTGTCTTGGTCCTCTTCAGTGATTCTGGGTTGGTCACTGTCCATTCAAATATCCTAGTATATACAATTACTATTGGGGACAACATGCCACTGGCTTCAATTTCCCCAACAGGGTGCACTTATGGATTCTCTGTCAGATAACAAGGGTCTTTAGCATATTATCTTGAGAATTTCTAAGAAGCTTTAACATAAAAATTTCTCTTAGTCATTTTATAAAGTTGAACCTTAAAATCCAATCAAAATCCCCAGTTTAACATGTACAGAAAAAGACCCTTTCCTCACTCCCTGTATTTGAGAAGATCATACACTATAAGGAGGCTTCTAGGGGGATAGTGTTAAAGTGTTGACTGAAATACTTTTCCTACAAAAACAGTTCAACTGTAGTGCATCTCAATTTCCCAATTCATTTTCCTGTCTAGTTTAAATGCATTGATGCCATCTATCACAAAATAGAAGGCAAATATGTTCCCTCCATCTATTTCTTATCTTGGTGAGGAAATACCTCCTGCTTCTCCAACAAAAGTCACTTTATAACTCCACTGTTGTAGATTTTTTCCAAGTCACCTGAAGATGCCATAGGATAATTTTGCATCAGGTTACCACTTGCCTCATGGAACAAGAGATTTTCTTCAAATGACATGATGATTTGAGGCTATTTTTGTTCCTTCTGTAATTTTTTGTGTCATATCTTTACTAATCCTAATTACCATAATCTCTAGGGCAGCATTAGTTCAGCTCAAATGAGTGAGACATCTTTATATCAATTTTATCAATTAACAAATATAGTAGAAGTCAATTAAAATTAGACATAGAAATATTCACAGCCAGATATCATAATGAAGTAGAAAGAGAAAATAAATAAGTCTTCATATTCTGGGCTTCGTTTAACTTAATGATTCTAGCAAAGCTGAGGCCAAAACAATTTTTTGTCTGTCTTGAAAAGTCCTTTGAATAAAATCATTTATTGTCAAATTATATCAATAATTATTCCCTTCTTATTAGATTTTCTTTTTAGTTTCAATAAAATATCTTTGAGGCACTTAATATTCCCTTGTGATTCTAAGAAGAAACAGGTTCTTTTAAGTATCAATATTTTCCAGAAGATAAGCAAGTAAACCTCACATTTAGTTAAGGAGAATACCAGGACACTGGGATATTTATAAAAAGAGAATTGATTTTAAATACACATGATAATTACTCTATTTTAGGGGGTAGCTCAAAAGAGCTAAAATAATAAACTTGCAAATTGGTACTAAATTTATTTTATTCAACTTACTCTTTTCAATTATTTATGTATAAATATAAAAATAATATGGCATTTGGATATTTCCAAAAGGCTCAAAATATTTCCTTCTCTTGGATGTGCAAAACTATGACAAAGGCAAGAGTATGAGATTTTTCGAATTACAGGCTTAAACTTGGTAGAACTATTTTTGTTTTATGCTTAAAAAGTGTTTCTTGTAGCTCATATTTTAATAACATTTTTCTATGAAAAAGCATCTTTCTGTGACTATATTATTATAGAATGTTATAGTTGTTCTGAAAATGGCATACTGAGTCCTTCGTTCCTTCTTTGGTTGATTTTTGCTTAACTCTTTGGACTTTCTTGAACAGAATCACAATGAGAAAGCAAAGAAGTCTGTTGCTAAAGGAAGAAGCAATATTAAACTTTTGTTTCAACACTGAGTAGGAGTCTTCGACAGCCTCACGTTTTGGCAAGACATTTCTTCTAAACCTGCTGAAAATACATTTTCTTTGGCATGAGAGAGGGATACCAGAAATCAGTGGCAGGAAATACAAGAGATAAGAAAAAGAGTGGAAGAAAATAATATTGAGGTTAAAAAGAAAAGCTGTTTTGGTATATTGAAAGGGCATTACAAGTTTGCTAATGTATAAAGGAAATGATTGCTTTCTCTCTTCTTTCACTAACGGATGGGTGTTTTATCTCTTCATTGACAATAAAAGTCAAACTATGGGTATATCAATATCACAAGGGAAATATTAAATGATATTTGTATTTGTATTGTATTAGTCCTTCCAGGCTAATTGCTTTGTCCAAACACATAGTGTAAAAGCAAAGTTCAGGTTAAGGTAGAACTCAAAGCCCTCTGGTTGGAAAAATATGTGAATGTTTGCTCTGAAGCTGAAGTTAAGAGTTAGTAGGTAGAATTTTACTAAGAACCCTATTCAATACAATTAATCTGAAATAGATTTTCCAGTAGAACCATATAGAACTGTCTATTAATTATCAACATGAATATTTGCCCTTTGCAATGTCTGGGCAATAGCAGCCAGAGAAGAAACTTGGGGAACCATGTTCTGATGTGGAATGAACATGGGAAAATGGTAGAAGATGTCATAGGAAATCCTTGGGGAGAAGGAAGGAGATAAAAGTGGAATTACTAAAAGATGGTCAAAGGAACTCACAGTCAGGATCTAAAATAGATCACTCAAATTCATATCAGAAGTGTAACTTTAATCTCTTAAGTTAAAATCCACAAGGCAATAGAGATACATTTAGAAAAGATCTGTTAGGTAGTCAACTAAAAGATTCTCTTATACGGTTAAATCAATTTTTATCTAGTAACGACCACAAGCCATATGATTTCCATCATATTTCAGAAGCTATCTTTCTCAGATAAGACCCATACCCTCAGCAATAAATCATAACCTGTAACGCTTTAAAACCTCCATCTCCCTTTTGTTTCAAGAACCGTTAGCCTATAATATGAGGATGGCAACATAATAAGTAACGGGATTTTACTTTGGCAGCAAATACGTGTGTTCATGTGATTCTTACCTGCCCCCCTTTAGGCTGGTATTTGATGTTCTCTGTCGATCCAATTTTGGATTTGACATTCTTCAGGTCTGGCAGTGGTTGGTTGATAAGCCGAAGTTGCTTGGGAGTAGCAGGAGATTTTGGAGGCGTACGTATAATGGCAACTTTCTTCTCACTGGGCACCAAGATGGCAGACTTGGGGGTTCCTGGTGTGTGAGGGGTCCTGGGGTAGCTAGGGGTTCCAGGAGTGCCTGGTGTGCGTGAAGAATAGCTTGGTGGGGTACCAGGAGTGATGGCGGTTGATCCGGGGGTAGTGGGTGTTGAAGTGCCACTTTTTCCTGCTCTGCGAATTGGCTCTGACCCTATATTAACAAACAAAACAGAACCCAAACCACAGTGTCAGAAAGTTCTCCTCGAGACACCCCCCTTCCCATCCATTGTTAGAACTCATAATTCATTAAATTTCTAAAGGGTTTAGAATATTTATGAATGACAGCAATGCTCGAAAAGGTGAGAACCTCCTATTTTTAGGCCCATAAACTGGTGACATTCTTTTGATTCTATCAATGTGAAGATAATACTTGGGTTTTCCTGATTTATTTATTTATTTATCTATCTATCTATTTATTTATTTATTTAGCGGTACGCGGGCCTCTCACTGTTGGGGCCTCTCCCGTTGCGGAGCACAGGCTCCGGAGGCGCAGGCTCAGCGGCCATGGCTCACGGGCCCAGCCGCTCCGCGGCATGTGGGATCCTCCCGGACCGGGGCACGAACCCGCGTCCCCTGCATCGGCAGGCGGACTCTCAACCACTGCGCCACCAGGGAAGCCCCTGATTTATACTTAATTCTCATTATGAATGTGTCAAAAGTATTTTCTTCTTGTGTGATCATTTAGGCATATGGACCTGCCTTTAGTTGGAAAAACAGTCTGCACTTAACGTTCTTTGTGGGCTCATATTTACTGAAGAGTCTTTGAATGACATGCAGAACACTTGTTCTTTTGTGTAGTAAGTTTATTCCGAGATCCAGGTGGATACACAGCATAAAATTGTATATTTAGATCACATGCTTTTGGCCTGCATAGAAAATTATTTAACTCTAAAAAAAAAAATCTAGTTCTCTCCTTAGAAAAGTGGGATGTTATAAAAATTTATTCACAGTGAATCTTGTACCTGATTGTGTTTGCAAATATTTCCTTTACAAGGAAATATATCTTAGCTCTTATTAGAAAAAACAAAACAATTTCTTTCCTTAGAAAAGTAGGGTGTTGTAGCAATATGTTCACAGTGAATCTTGTGATTGCGTTTTCTCCCATACTTCCATTACTAGTTTGCAGTTTGGAGTCAAATCAATAATCCTTCACTGTCTATTAATAATAAAGATATTGTGAGGTGTACTTCTTTGCCTCAACTTGATGTTAACCTCATTTTATCATTTAACTCATTTCCCCTCATTTTCCTATGCTATGTTTCTCACATTATTTTTTTAATGTGGGTTTAAATGCCATTTCAAATGCTTTTTTGAAAGAATAATGATATAAATGAGGATACACCTTAACAGATTTCAAAGCACTTTTGTGAATACCGAACATTTGATAACCAAACATACACACACGCAGTAGAGGCAGCTCTTATTATGTCTAACTTAACAGTAAGGACATTGAGCTTCATGTACCCAGATGATACTAAATGCTAAGCCAGATATGATATTTAGCTTCTTAACATTTGTTGAACTTTCTCTTAACTCTAAAAATCTTTTGTCTAAAATAATACATTGACTCCAATAATAGAACACTGATTTACATTGTTTACATTTATTATACAAATTCTTTCACTTTTTAAAATATTTTATAGAAGGGCATGATTTTTATTTTTTACTGCTGAGTATGTAACTTTGTAAAATCAATGAATCTTCTGGAAATTTTGTAGAGGATAAAGATATAACTCATTAATTTTAAAATCAATGAAGTAAAAGGGATCGTAGAGTCATCTGATGTAATTAATCATCAGTGCAGAAAGTTCTTCCTGAGAAAGGAGACAATTAATCTTTGCTTAAATATTTACAAGGAGTGAGCTCAAGAGCGCTTCTGAGAGAATTGTAGTCTGCAGACAAAGTAAATCTACCCATTGGTCTAGACTCAGTCTCCTGGATAACCAGAATAATTTTACTTCCTCTCTCAGTGAACAGTTTTCACATATCAAGGCAAAGTTGCCCCGTGTCCTTTTGGTCTTTTAGTAAAAGGGCATGACATGGGTAGACTATTCAACTGGCAATATGAAATGGGATTTGAGAAGAGTAAAGTGATAAATTAGTGATTTTTATTGCTTTCCACAAATATGACATTTCAAGACCAGGATAATACAACCACATTCAACTTGTCTTTCTGTAGATTCCTGGCTATAACATTTGTTTATGGAGGTTTTGATGTTGGTTTGAGTCAGTCACTATGTCCTGAAATATCTCTTCAGAAATTTATTTCTTCGTCAAATGTATTCTCCATCACGTCATCACTTTTAAATAGCTCAGGTCTTTTGGGGAGAGGGATCATCTCTGTATTATTTGCCCCTCTACCTAACACTGGTGTCTTTTATGGGGCCTGAACACAGCAGGAGCTTAACATATTTTTTTTTAATGGTATGAATTTGATTCAGAATTTATCCAAGTGTGCTGAGGTATTTTTCACTTCATGGAGACCGAGTTAAAGCAATAATCTGGATGTGCATAACAATATTTACTAAAAGAAACATTTGTGTAAAAGTAAGAGTTATTTCTATACCCCCAGAAAATGCCTTTAAGTTTTGAAAAAGTAAAGGAGGAAGGTTCTGTGTTATATCTGGAGAATGAGAAAAAAACACAAGTATTAAGAAGCTCTTAATGCTGCTGTTCAATAGATATGATCAATTTTTATTGTAATAAATTATGTTCTAGTCATCAAAAATGACAAATTTGACTGTTTCTTATTAGTTCTGAAATGGAGAAGATTAAATTAAATTACTAAAACGATTTTAAAAATATTTATGAGTTACTCTCTGACACTATGTTCTTATTTATCTTGTCATCTCTTCAGTGACAATGTCTTTCCCTCCTCTTGGGCTGAATGAACTTCCTGCATAGCACTTTCTTTCAAATCTTTTCAATAGCTGTACAAAATGCTAGAATATTCCTGTGTGCAGTTAAGGAGATGATCGGCAAATGGGAGGAGGCAAACTGCTAGTTCTGCTAAGTGTCCCTATGCCTTTTAGCTATTGCTATGTAGAGCTAAAATAGACCCTACGTCCTAGATTATCAGAGTATCCTTTATGTTCACTGCCAAATAATACAATGTTGTATGCTTATGAGCATAAGTAAAGGTAAAAAGTCAAGGTAGAATTGGCTCAGAACATAAAAAGCAATTTGTATACAGATACATTTTAAAAGGCAGAGTACAGTGGCTCAAAGATGTGGATTTATGTAAGAAAGTATCATTTTGCTTCCATGGCAACAAATACAAGCATAATTCAAGGTGTGTTTGGGAAGCACTCGGGCCTTTGTGTTGGCTCAACATCCCTGGGGTAATTGCTGATGCTCAATTCCAACTCCAGGTATTTGGAGTTAAATTCTCTTCTCTGGAGATTACTGACTCTTAAACGTCTTCTTTGCTAGTTCATTTGCCTACTTTACATGTGTTAAGGTGAAAAAGAGTGATTTCAAAGGCCTAGCATGTATTTCAAAGGATGTTAATGCTTCATGAATCCAAACGGTGTGGGACACAATGGCTTTAATTATAATAAACACTTTCACTGTAGGCAAAAAACACTGTTTAAGTGTCATACAAAATAGTCACATTTGAAGTGGGGCAATTATCATTAAATACTCAGAAAATAGGTGGTGAAATCAACTATAATGTGATAGTAGTAGCAATTTCCAACACTTTCGTAATGGATTTTAAATGACAGAAAGGCTATTCTCCAAATGTTTCCACAATTTTGTAATAGTTTTTAAATGACAGGGATACTATTCTCCGAGTGGTTCTACAGAACAGTTCCCTAATACTATTTCTTCTAAATAAATATAGAGAAGACATTAAGAGGACAGGTTGTGAACTTATCAGTGGGCTGAAAACCAAATTCAGCCGCTTACTAGCTGTGTAGTATTGAACAAGTTACTGTCTTTAAAAGGTCAGTTTTCTCATCAGTAGATTTAATGAGGTTATTAATACCTAACCATCAGCATTGTTAATTAAACTGATTGAAAAATGTGTCTTAAGATTTTAGCACATATATGTGATTAATAAATGGTAGTATTTTTGTGGTAATAGAAACACGTTTATGAAAATAATTTAAATTACTAGATAGTCTTGGTAGCAACACAGCACATAAGTGGGTAATGATTGGAACTTTTTTATATTCTTTACATAGACTGTGATAATTGCTGACCATTACATTATGAAATCAAAAGAAATTGAAGCTATTGCACAGAACATGCTATGTTTACAGCCTCATTGGAATGCAAATTCTTACCAAATTGAGCAGGATCCTTAATTTTGATTGTTGATTTTCTAGTTAGATTTTAGGACTTGGAATTCTAATAAAGGTTAAGTTTTTATATTTAAAAAGTCCCTGGACTTCCCTGGTGGTCCAGCGGTTAAGACTCGGAGCTTCCACTGCAGAGAGCACAGGTTCTATCCCTGGTTGGGGAAGTTCAGTACGCCATGCGGTGTGGCCAAAAAAAAAAAAATCCCTGACTATTGGTTTTCTCTACTAATTAGTTCTTTCGAATTTTCTTTTTTACTTTAAACTTCAAGAGAGAAAATATATTCTGAAAATGACTTTATTTCAATCCTATTTAAGGGATAATGAGGTAGTATTCCTCCCTCAGTTGTTTTGACTCAAATAATGGTTTTGGACCCATTGATAGCCTGGATCTCTGATTCTTAGGACAAATATAATCTGATTTTAATGCATATTTTATTTGCAAATGTAAAATATAAGTACACTATAAGCTACTCCACTTAAGAGATTTTTAAAAAATGAATGAAAACGAAGCCAAAGCAAAATAAACCTACTAGTGGTCCGCCGTGCAGAAGAGGAGATAGAACTGTTGAGAGAGAAGGAGTTCTCATCTCTGTCTCCTGATACGCCTCGGCGAGGAGGGAGAATGGAGGACGGTCTCGGCAGAGAAGAGCGCTTTTCTGGGCTCTTGGTTACTCCATCCTGGTTGGGGAAAATAAAACGACGTTGGGATCCTGTGAATCTTCGTTTTAATTATGCAAAGTAATTACATTGCTCTGGCTAAGTTTCCTCCTGTATTGATAGATGAATTTCTTTTAATCCACACTACTGACTTTTATATACTTATAAGCATTTCTGCTTCAAAACTTAGAAAGAATTCAGATTTGCCTAGAGGTTTTATAAAAATATATTATTTTGGAGTTAGTGCTAAAAATCGATTGTGAAATTCAAATTCTAAATGATAACATTATGATAAAAATAATATGCTCAAGTAGTCTCCAGGTAATTAATAATTTTAACTGAGAAGTCTTCATCAGCATGATAATGTATTAATCAGAAAGGACTGGCAGAAGAGCACTGCATGTGCAGTATTTAGCAATGATAACCACCATATACTGTGCACTTACGTGACAGGAATGCTAAGTACTTTACATCCATTTATGATTTAATTTTTACAAAAAATGTTACATGCATTTTAGAGCTGAGGAAACAGCTTTCATCAGTTTATGTAATTTTTTCAAAAATCACTGAGCTGAGAGGTAGCAGAGTTAGTATTAAATCTTGATGTGTCTGATACTGAGCCCAAACTGTCTATTATATTATATATAATATAATTTGGTACAATATTATATATAATATGCCACATGTAACATCATATATAGTATATTTTGTATTTGAAATTTTATTAAATATCAAATAAATAATAAATTAATTATGCATTGTATATCTTACAAAAAGACATTTATTTTTTAATGATTAGACTATTTATAACTATTGAAACACTTAATTTGTACTTGTTTTTAATAAGGTCTATTGATTATATGTCAAACACTTCAGAACTGAAAGTCTTTGCTTTCATACATTTACTGAATTGTGTCCTTCTCCCAAATTATGTTCCTTTCTGCACCTTTGATTGGCTTGCTGCCTTACCTTGTTCCCTGATTCTGAGTATGGTAAACGGTCTGTGGAGCCCGCTGAGGTGGGCTGTATGAATAAACTGTCAGAAAATGTAGCCCTTTTAGTCGTACTAGGGCAGGCTGAGCTGCATCGTGGGGACTTTGTGCTACCCTGTAAGGCAGGAATCTTTGACAAGGTAGAATTCTAGCCATGAAAGAAAACAAACAAAAGCACAAAATAAACCAAACTATGAAGTAAAAGGAAAATTAAAAAAAAACATGTAAACATATAAGAAATTAAATGTCTGCTTTTAATAAGAACACATGATAAATGGTTATAATCAATGATAGAGACGTATATTATGTGAGAACAAGAGATTTTCATTGAACACATCTTTTTAACTGGAACTAACTTAAGAATACACATATAATGAGAATATAGATTAAAATATTATTTATAAATTCTATGTATAAGGTCTCTGATTAAGCCATAAACCTTATAATGATTCCATATTTGGAAAATATCTTGAGAGTCTCTTGGAATTGTTCCTTTAATAAACACAGCCCTTAAATGGTATATATAATCAACATTTTGATCACATTTCAAGAACTTTAGAACAAAGTATATTTAAGGCCTAATAATAGAAAATAGTTCTTTTTTAAGTTGAGAAAATGTATTTTCAGATTATCTACACTGATTTCATCAGAAAATTGCAGATTTTATATATAATGAGTTCATTTTATGAGTCAAATGCATACCAGGGACCAAGTTATATCATAGAATTAATAACATTTTTATGCAGAGACCACAGTTTGTATGATGTGCTATAAATTCTAAAAATGAAAGTCAACACTGACTAGATTGTCCATAAAAATCACAAGACTTATTTCACAGGTGTTGATAATCCCTGGGAAGATTGTCGGCAAGAGCAAGTGTAAGTGGGTTGGACATATATATACAGCTTTTGGAGAAAGCTATGCTGGCATGCCACATGTCTCAGGGGAGACTGTCAAAACTACAGACGAGTATGACAAAGCCGAGGAGGTTTTTATCTTCAAATAATTAATATGATTTAGCCGATACAAAAATAGCAGTTGAAACTAAGATTTTTATCTCAAGTTGTAACCTCCGTAGACACTTCAAAGAGGCATAAGTATTCACAGATTGCACGAATCACTTCTTGTTTTACAGACCCAGCACCTTGAGTGGGAAGTATAACTGGGTCAGCACAAGTCATCCTTTTTTGACTGATGCTACCCACAAATTAGTGAATTTCAAAAGTGTGGAATAGGAAAGAAAAATGGAGTAATTGGATTGCCTCAAATTATGAAAGACATCTACTAATCTCCTGCTAAAAACAAAAACAAAATAAAATGAACAAACAAACAAAAAAACTCAAATGAAATGAAAGATTATAGGTTAGGTTCACAATAAAGATCAATTGAAAAATCGGAGAGAACTGTTCTGATGGATGTACTGAGTTAATCTTGAGGTTTTGGGAAACACAGGAAGAGGATGAGGTTACAAGGAAAAAGGAGGATTTTAAATGAGAAAAAGTGAGAAAGAATGGTGGTCTAATCTCTCTTCTTCAGAAGGATGAGATGGGCATTTACAAGGAAAAAGGTTAGTTTTGGTGTCAGATGTATATGGTCTCTGTCCAAGTGTAAGCATTGAATGCTAATTCTTGTTGAGTTACTTGAAGACCAACGGACTTGAAAATTTCTGAAAGATTTTGCAAACAATGTAATCTTAAAAATTATTTTCCTACCAAGAGAAAGCTCAGACTTACTTTCCGTATCTGCTCCTAAAGACTTCCACTTTAAAAAATAATAACTATTGCTGTTTATTGAATAAATACTATGTTCTAAGCACTATAGAATGTATTATTTCATAAAATTACTGTACTTAGGATTTACAATTCACTTATGATATAGGAATTTTTACTCCTCCCCTTATTTTTGGAAAATTAAGACACAGGAAGAAAAAGACCATATAGTTAATAAACGTTCAAAACTTGGATCTGGCCTGTTTCATGGCCCTGCTCTTAACCAACACAACCCACTAGTTCCCCATCAGAAACAGAAGGTAAAGAGATACAAATCTTGAAATAGCAGTGTGGTCAAAATAAGGACTAAAATTACCAAAGCGATAAATGGATTCTATTGCTTGCCATAAGTTCAGAACTATGTCTGAAAACATTTATATAATAATCAAATATACATATATTTTTTAATCAACATAAAGTCCCTTGGCTTCAAGATGATATAAAAGGTTTGGCTGTCATTGAATATGAATTCCTATTTTTCACAATAAATAAAAAGAAGTCTAAAATTTTATTAGTTTTTAGAAAGCTAAACAAAGAATTGTGATTTACCTATCATACATGATGGCTAAGACCCAGAACACTGTGATACATTACTAATTATCATCACTCAAATGATTTGTTGTAATTGTAGGATTCCATGATAAATCTTTTAACTTTTTTCTTTCAATGAGAAAGAAGTAAAATACTTTGTGTTGGTTTTGGTCTTTTGAAAGTTTAAAAAACATGATTAATAATACAAAAATAAAATTTGCAAAATAAGAAATATAAAAGATTTATAAACATAGAAGAAGCTAAACATCATTAATACAACCAAATTAAAACAAAATATTTCATCTCCATAACTTGGTAAAAATAGAAAAAGTATAGAGATATTTAGTAATAACGAATACAAGCATGTTCATATACAGCTGGAGGACATCTAAGCTGTAGAACCTTTCTGGAGGACAATTTGACAATATGCAGCAAAAAGTTTAAATGTGGACTTTCTTTTTGAAACAATGATTTTGCTACTAGAATATTATCCTAAGGAAATGCATATGGATACATTCATAGATGTAGCCAAAAAGATTTCTACAGTAATACTGCTAAAATAACAGAAAACTAGTTTGAATGTCAAGTAATGGGAAATTAAGTACATCACTGTAAAAATATAAAATGCAATATTATGTAGTCATTAAAATGATGTACAAGAATGTTTAATGACATGGAAATCTGTTTATTGTTTAATTAAAAAACCGATATGTGGTGTTTCCATCTTTGTTATTAAACCTATAAATGTGTAAAAAAAATTAAGATTTTATGTCAAAATGGTAACTGCAGCATTATCTCCTAGATAAGGAGATAATATAATTTTACTTATTTTTCTCATCTACATTAATTTTCTCATATTCTTATTTTGTAAAACAACAATGAAAATGTGTTGTAAAATACAGTTTAGTGTTGATTATAATGGTTTATCTTGATTCTATGAAAGTAAATAAATTGGGCTCCTCCGCTTTTGCCATATCATTATGGTGTTTCACATGTTTTTGTTTTACTAACAAAGAGGCAGCCTAAATCCCAGCTCTGCCCTCACCAGCTACCATCACATTCCAGAAGACATTCGGACGTGCTTGATTGAATGCCATCGAGAATCAATCTGGGTGAGTGAATGATCTAAAATGTTTTAAAAGAGTAAACATCTAAAGTCTAGATTTTATCTAAAATTATTAAAACATTGCCACTAATACCAAAGGGAATGTTGAATGAAGAGCAAGGAAAAAATTATTTTACTCACAGACACTTTGTCCTTTGCCTGTTTAAATACACTGGGAGCCTGAGCTGATTCAGCACCTGCTGCTGTTGAGAGAGGAGACAAAAACAACCCCACACTTAGTGGCTAAAGACCACATAAATGCATTTTTAATGCCTTTTGGATATTCAGTTGTGCCAACAGACTAATGCAAAGCGAATTTTGTTTATATTGACACTCAAATTCAGTAACTGAAGAAACCCGAATAATAAGAACATTATAGCATGTGGCTCCCACTATAGAGTGTGCTAATTACTATAACCCAGTGTTTACCAAAGCACAGGTAAGCAGACCAAGTGATATTCTATCTGTTACCAATGTACCCTTACATTAGTATTGATCCTTCAGAATGGAAATCATAGGACAGTAATCCGAATGCTGCAGAATTTAAGGAAAAGGGGAGTGATTGGTTTCTAGGGTGGGCATCACATAAGAATATTCACAGAGATTCCCAAACCTTCTTTATGTAGCCACTGTCATATCTACAGATATTTCTGCATTTTACACTTTAAACTGTCATGGTCTGCCAACCCCTTTCCCTCTGCACCCCTTCATTTCACAATATGAATGACACACTTGTTTGACGTGAAACGGACCACATGAGAAGGGAAGGGAAGAAAAATGGCTTGTCAAGAAGAGAAAACATGAGAAGAATTTTAAGTTCAGTAAAATAGACCATGTTCTACACATGCACTTCCTGTATGAAATTATTACCACATCTGTTACTGTTGTTTCTCTTGCTGCTGTTTTATACTTCTGGTTTCAATTTTAAACTCCATCATCTCTAGCATAATTTCTGCTGATGACTTACCTGACTTGACTTAAATATCTTTCACGACTGAACACAACCCTTTGTGTTTGGGGAAACTGTCCCTATTTAACAATTGGGCTAAGAATATAAAAGGCATAAACTTGTGTGTTTACTTCCACCTTAATTTTCTTTCACAAGAGAGAAATCCTCTGGAAAAAAAATACTTATCCTTATAAGCACTCCAAATGAGTTTCAAAAAGGTTTCTTATGCCATGTGCAGTTCTAACACAAAAATAGTAACGGTCTACAATATGTTCTATGCTATTTAGGACTGGCTAGTAAGATTATTCGCAGACTCTGAAACTAATTTTTTTTTTAAAAGAAGCAGTGCAAATTATGCCTCTTTACTATTTCTACAATATAGCTCATTTTTTCTGTGACATATATACTTTGCTTTAAGTCAATGAAACTTATCTTTGGTATATGCTTTCTGTTTGAGTATCTTAATATTTGAATAAAAAAGGAAGATCCTAATTAGTCCAAAGATCTTAACTTTCCTTTAATGAATGAAATAAAAAGGCAAGTTATTCTCAGTGTGGCATATTGAATACTAATGACATGCAGGTACTTCACCAAACCATTTGACATTTCCTCTGAAATTGTACGATCCTAATATATTTTTCATCTTTTTAGGTGGCGTATAGGGCTTTTATGCCCCAACCAAGAGATTCTGCCTGTGCAAGCATTTTTCTAACTAGAAGAAAAATTCCAAGTTTAATGAAAATGTACTAAGTAAGATGCACTATAAGATTTAGAGATGTCATGTTAATTCCTAAGTCTTAACTTAGAGGAACCCCTCATTCTAATAAACCTTCATCATCAAGGTGTGTGTATAATTATGTCTTCTACTTTCAAATCCTGCCTTACATACTAGTTCTTGAAGGATGCTCATGAGATAGTTCCTATATGAAGAACACAAATGAAAAATACTTGAAATTTTTAGTGGCTATCATGAAACCATCAACCTTGATTTTTTTTCTTACAAGGGTTAATGCTGCTCCTAACCCTTTAAAGCCACCCAAAGATTCATATAAAGGCACTTCTAATGTATAATGGATTGGGAAATCTTCCTTTCTGACTTAAGAACTCTGATGCCTTCTTTTGTAGACTGCAAGTGTGCCATTTAATCAATGCTAAAATAAAATATATTCTAAATGAAGAGTAACCTAATATAATTATACATTTAAAATAAATACTTTGCACTGAAATTTAGGAATAGAGTTTACATTATAGATATTATGTATGGTCTTTTGTGATGGTTTGTAACATGGTTCACTCCTTCATTCCACTACTTTTTTAAACAGCAAAAAACAAGTATATCTGAAGAAGACAGAACAATAAGAAGGTAGGAAAATAGAAATAAACCTAAATTCTAAGATATTGGGAGGGAAGGGGTTTATTAAATTTTAAAGTTATTAAATTTTTGAATACTACGTTATGTAGGGGAATTTAGCAGTTTGGATTCAACACATTTAAGAAAATCCCAAGGACAAAATGTCAGCTAAGAAATGTAGTATCACCAGAAAGCCTGGCTAATTTTGGATATGAAAAATAAAATCTGGTGGGAATACCAGACAATTTACTTTTCCATTTTTTTCTTTCATCCAAAAGCAAAGTAATTTTTCAACCACAATTTCACCCCAGATTTGCTTTTCATTTTCCATCTCAAAATCACTATGCATTCTTGGTGGTTCTCAGTAAATTCATCAACATCAGTAACAGATTTGGCAATAACAATATAGAAAATAGGACAAATACATATGGGTTTTTAAGCATGAGGGAGATAAATAAGCAAAATAATGAGAATGCATACCACGGTTATATTCATCGCCATCGTCTAACCAAAAACACAGAATGAAAATAGGAATCCCCAGAACGTGACACTAGAGCACAATGCCAAGATACAATCACTGTTAAGTCTGAGCATGACAAAGAAACAGATGGTCATGACCTCTTCTGCAGGGAGGGAAAAAAAAAAAAGAATAATGATACAAGACACTTAATAGCGAAATTGTTCATGACTGCTGAGATTCTTGGAAGGAAAACAAAACGAAGCTGCTACAGTAATGAGATAAAAAAAATACACGTCCATGTTTGCCAGCCACATTGCAGAATTGAACAGTCACCTGTCGTTTTCCGCTTAACACAGGAGAGATGAGTTGGTCTAGTATATTTGATAGCAGGTTTTAAAATGAATTTCCTGGAGGGAGAGTGGGCCTGAACTTCTGTTTTTTTAGCAAGTTCAGCCTTCTTATAAACTGCTATGAATAAGAAAACACAAAAAGCATACCATCAGGAAAAAGTAAACACTTGGAGCAAAACCGAATGAAATTTCATCAATAATTAGTTACCATGGTTAGGCAGTTTCTTCTACAAAAGAGTAATAATGAATTACTTCAAAAACATTTTTTAAAGAAGTGATTGTTAAATGAACCTTTTTTCCTTCTCACTTCATCTCTGGAGACTGTGCTAGGTTCCTTTTTAGCTATTTTTCTTTCAGGAGTGGAAATTCTGCCTCTCCCGGTTTTAAAAGGCTTTTCTTTTCTATGTTTCTCAAGAGATGGTCTCCGAGCTTCCTTTTCAGCTTTCTCCTCTTTAGGAATAGTTTCTAACTGTTCTGTCATGATGCTCCTATCATCATCTGTGGATCAAAGCAAACCATGACAACAACAACAACGAAAACATTAGTAACAAATGTACAAAATCCTTCATCTATTTAAAAAATGCAAAATCAAGAGATAAAGGGTCATTTTAAAATGTTTAAAAATGAAAAAAAAATTCCACTAGGTTACTGGATTTTATTTGGGAGTAGAAAATTTAAAAAGATAATGCACACCTTGAGTGTCCACCCAGAGGCTGTCAGCGTCCATGATGGAGTCATCAATGGTGGTCTCGTCTTTGTAATCGTCATAGGTTTCTGTCTTATATTCTGAGAGTCCAACCTCTTCTCTCTCAGGGGAAGCCGGAGCTTCTGGGGAGCCATCCTTGGGTTCAGCCTGGGCTTCAGCTGCCTCTTCTACTTCAAGCTCTTCCTCAGCACGGGGGGATGGTCTCCTTTCTACCTCAGGCTGCTCTAAGGCTGCAAAACGCACACTGTGGGAACCCGACTCCCCTTCATCAGTTGTGGTTTGCACGACAGTGATGAAATCATCCTCGATGGTTACAACGGACTCAATCACTCCCTTGTGTTCACCAGGGCAGGTCTCCACAAATTCCTCCCTGACACCTGGGACACCCAGGTCAGTAATCTGAAGGGTGTCTGAGCGGAAGAGGAGTTTATCATAATCTCCCCGGGCTTCTATCTCTTCTTCCTCATTCTCAGCCTCTGCTGGTTCAGCTCCAGTGGCTTCAGGCAATGGTACTGTAACATCAGAGGGCGTGATAGATATATCTGGGGTCTCCTTGTTTTCTTCTTTTGGCAGCTGAATAAGTTCCATCTGGACGTCAGCTCTCTCATCTGCGGCTAAATCAGCCTCTGAAACAGCAGGTGCACAGGGTATTTCCACAGACAATTTGATGGCAATCTCGTCTTGAATTAGAGAAGATTCTGGGGAAATTTCCTTCTTGCCCTCATCAGCTTTCAAGGACTCCATGGTGAGGCTTTCATGCTCACCGCTGGACTCATAGGACTCCTCTTTGTCTACAGCCTCCTGGTGCACCAGGTCAGGCTTGGCCACCTTCTCCTTGACTTCTGTCTCACTAACTTTTGTGCCTTCTTTCACGTGGCCAGACTCAACACCCATAAACGCATCTGCCTCCTGAGGTGCTGTGGATGAGGGGGCGAGGTCCTGGGTAGCCTTGAGTTTAAGCTCTGCTGCCTTTCCAGCATCTATGTGTAGCCCTGAGGCCATCTGTCCAAAGTCACTGATTTTAACATCTAACTGACCCTGGTCAGCTTTCTTTGCAGCAAAATCCAGCTCTGGTTCAGCTTTTTGGGATGGTTCTACTTCAGCTACCTCTGGCACGGAACTAAGACCTTTCTCTGCTTTCTCAGCCACGAGAGGTGATGCATCTTTTGAGACTGTCAGTTCTTTGGCTGAAGCTTGCTCATGGGTTACTCCTAATCCAAAGGTTTCAACTTTATCACCAGCCTCTTCTGTTTCCTTGGCATGTTCTTTTGAATCGGCATGTTCTTCACTTTTTTCTAGTAAAGTATCCAGCTTATCATTCGCTTTCTTCTCCTGATCAAACTCCCTACTCAGTCCTGATTTGTCACCAGAGATAGGCGGGGATGCTTCTTTCTCAGCACTGAGTTCATCTTTGACTCTTCCAGCAGCTGCCAGTTTGACTTCAATCAATGAAAGATCCGTGACCAAATCTCTTCGTGCTTTATCATCAGTGCCTTCATAAAAGGAACCACTCTCCCCAGATAAATTCTCACTGTCTTGAACAGGTGATGGGAGTGGGACTGTGTATTTATTGAACACACAGTAGCCCAGGTCTTCGAGCTGACTGTCAGTTTTAACAATGACGTGGTTTTCATCAGTGACAGGGGGGAAGCCAGTACTACTCTCCTCCACCACAGTCTCTGATGGGACTGATTTTCTCCTGGCAACCTCAGCATCTGCACTCATGGAAGCTAATCTTGACCTTGTGCCTGCCAGGTCTAGCATCTCAGGCAGGTCAGGTGCCATGACAGTACCATTTTTGTAATAATCTTTGGCTAGGAAAGGTGACTCACACGATGGCTCGACTTGGGTGTTTTCCTCTCCAGTAGCTTTTTCCCCCTTTATCTGTTCTTTTTCTTCTTTGCTTTCTGTTGGGAAGCAAGGGGCTTTGTCCACTGCAGGTGTCGTGGCCGGAAGGTAATCATCTCCTTCGTCCATACTTCCACTAGTGTTGGTTAGAATATCAGAAGCAAGGGGAGAAAGATCATGCCCCCGACCAAAGTTAAATCCAAGGGCTATGGAATCCAGGCAAGACATGGGCAAATTGATTGACATGCTTCTTTGCTCTATTGCAGACCTACCACCAAGTCCTAAACTCCTGCTCAGTGTCAAATCATCCTTATTCTTACTGTGGAGATCCCTTTTCTCCCCATACACTTTTGGATCAATAGTGAACATTCTTTCTTGAGGAGAAATGGGTTCTTCAGGTAAGTCAGATGGATAACTCTGTGCAAGAGTGCTGTAGCCTCCTTCTTGTGCTACAGCACTGGGCTGGGAGTCTTTCTCTGCCGTAAGTGCCTTGTCGCCGTTTTTATACATGGAAGATACGGTATCAAAAGACTCTTGGGCACCTTCTCTTGTGTCACTCAGTTCATAGTAATCACTGCCTGGCTGGATACTTTTTGTCACTTCTTCTTTCAAGGCAGATGTTTCAAAGTACTTGGACATTCCTGACTTATCTTCATAAAATGGCATGTCAAGCTCAGCTGATGTTACAGCTCCAACTCCTTCAACATTATCTTTGTCAGCAACTTTTTCTTCAAAAAGCTCCTGGGTGGCACTCTTTTCACTTAGTGCAGCTGGTTCAGTCATGACTTTTTCTGGTGTCTTAGAGGTCACGGCTGAATCGGTAACTGCTTGCTCCAAACTTACAGGGAATGAGTCCTGTTTTAATATATCTGTGGGAAGCTCCTGGCCTTTCGGTTCTTCTTTGGAGTAAGCGTGCTCTGTGGAGGTCTGAATTACACCTGTTTCTTCATCTGTCAATTTTGGGGCTTCACTCTCTTTTGACACAGCTTCTTCGTCAGAAACGGTTGTTTGTTCTTCAAGCTTTAGGTGAGGTTCCTTTTCAGTAAGCATAGATTCCTGTTCCCTGAAGGTGGGAGTCTCTTTTATCTGCACACTCTCTTGCTTTATTGCCCCTTTCTCTTCTCCTAAACCTTTCTCCAGAACATAGTCTTCCACAATCGAAATGTGAGCATCTTTGGGTGATGTAACTGCTTCTGAGGCTGGTGCTTCTGCCATTTTGTCAGGTTGATCCATATGGGGCTCTTCAACTTTAGAACTATCTTTGGCAGTTGCTGGGCTACCAGTTTCTTCCAAAGATTTTTTGTCATCTGGCTGTAATAGGGCGGGGGCAAAGGGTGATGCTGCTGCAACAATGTCATTCTTTGTGACATCAAAAGGAAGAGTGAAGCTTCCACCCTGAAAGGGACTTGGCATGGGAGAATCAAATTGTTTCCCTTCCCATTTTGGGATGTCCTCAAGTACGTCTTTTTCCTTCATGGGTGTTAGGGGGCCAGGAGATACTGGAGCAACCAAACCCCACTCGTCCTTTTTTGCTTCCATTGGCATTTGGATGAACCAGTCCTTTTGCTCTTTTGCAGCTGAGGGCTCTGCGGGAAGGCCAATACCAGGTACCACTAGGCTCGGTTCTGTCTTCTGTTTTGTGTCTTCTAGGCTGGCACCCAGAGTATGCCCAAACAGAGTGGGAGGTACTTTTTCTTCTTCTGTGTCTTGCATGTCCTTTTTATCAGGGGAAGTTTTAGTTGTCTCAGGCTGAGAAACTAAGGCAGCATGTTTAAGGTCTTCACCAGGCTTACTTTCTTCCTCTGACTCCTTTTCCACCTTTTCTAATGGCTCGGCTGGAGAGGGAGTCAATTCCTGTTGATCATGAAACTCCATCTTCGAGGCTGTAAGCAAACCTGAAGTAATTGGGTTGATTTTTAAACAAATAATAGGCAAGTGCTTTCAGGCAGTAAGCTTAAAATTATATTTTGAAATGGCAAATGAATGGTAGGGTATAAAGAAAAACTATGAAACATGCAAGCATGCTACTCATTTAAAAATCAATATGAAAATGTCAGGACTGAGATATATTTGTACGATGGCTAAAATGAACTCCCATTGTGAATTAATGTGTACAGAAATTGTAAAAAGAGTATATTTTGAATACTTTTTTTTCCTTTGTTTGGTCTCTCTAAACAGTATGTGATGTATACTGTAGTAGAAAAAAAATTTCATGTGCCTTCTACGGATAAAATTACAAATTAAAGAATATTGAATAAGTACTTACATTAAGGTACAAAAGAATCTATATAGTAATCTAAATATGGGAAAGACTTGATTTCTACTGACCTTTTTCTTTTGTTTTCTAATTTGTAAGTGAATTTGCAGGCCATGGGCAGAAGGACAATTAAGTTATAGTTATATGTGTTAAATAAATTCAGTTAACTGGATTGACAAGTTCCAGGACCAATTTTGGGGGCACTGAAAGGTTACTAGAATAAATTTTTAGAAGTCATCTGAGATTAAATTTCGGTAATACAAATAAATGATTACTACTGACTTTATATGATATGACCTAAATATTGACAAGTCAGTTTCTATCACATATCAAAATTCTTCAGTCCTAATCATTACTTACTCTGTATGGTAGATGTAAGAAAATCTGAATTATACTGATAATACTGGGAAGTCATGTGACTAACACAATTTTAAAGAGTCAACTATTAAAATTCTTTCTCTCCTTGGTCATGACCTCATTCTCTGGAATGTGACCAATTGGCAAAGCACTGACCAGTATTGGCTTTAGAGATGCTTCACAGAGATTAAATGACTCTTTTAAATTTTTATTTGTTCACCAATCCAAAAGGCTTCAGAGTCTCAATTGTATTTTAAGGTCAAGGTTATTTTACTGTGGTGAATAGGGCTAAATGAAATTATCTGGAAAATAAAACTCAGTCATCTCCTGAAGAGCAAGTGAAAGGATGATTATTACCTTATATACTTGTGTGTCCTGTTGTCACAATAGAAAAGAAATACTATACGAACTTTCTAATAAAGATTAGATGAATGAAAACTCAAGAGATATGGTGATTATCAAAGGAGTTGGCTGCCATGGAAAGGAAATGATATGAGAAGCATCAGCAGGCGCTTTTAAGGAAACCAAACCGTATTCACTGAAGCATAAAAAAATAGAGCACACTGCGGTTGCAAGCAGAAACGATTCTACCGTTTAAGCCTGTATGTGCCAAAATCCATCTCTACAGTCTGAAAGAAAAGCATATGAATTGCTGTCCCCCAAAATAAAAATAAAAATATACATGTATTAGCAATGTGACTGGCAAACATTTGAGATGAAGAGCGGGGGCGGAAAAAAGCTCACATAGTGTCATCAGCCTGGCTGCAAAGCGTATTGTATCATGGCAAAGTAAAACCAGGAATCAGCTGCAGCAGTGGAAAATCAAGCTGCCACACAGCACCGGCACAAGCCACACTCTCTGCTCGTTAAGTCTCAAACAGTGGTTTTGGGATCATGAGAAGACCCAGCGATGGAATAGCATTGGAAAGGCATCAGGTTGGTAAGCTGCTGGAGACATCTATCTTTTGCAACAAAACACATGCAAATCCTAAGAAAGACACACCTTCCCCGGCAGAGGAAGGGGTTTTTACTTCTGGAGACACCTCCGCGACCTCTTTTATACTTTTCTCCTGTGGGGTCCCTGCTGGGGCGCTCTCTTCAGGAGCTATTTGGGCCTCCGCACTAGACTCCACTTGGCCCTCACTGAGGCCCTTGGGCTGGTCTGAGGCCTTGGCAGCCTCATACTCTTTCCCAGGAAGAGTGGCAGGTTTCTCTTCCTCGGCCATTGGACTCGCTAGCATTTCTTCTTCTTAGGGAGGAAAAAGATGTTGACATCATGACCACAGAAACATACATGAAACAACAGAAATATTATTCAAGGAACACTTTCAGCTCGATTATATTGACCTCACAAGAACCTCTTTTACCATTTGGATGTGCAAATTAATATCCTAATGCAATGGACATTATGTATTGCTTGGAAAATTATTATGCATAATCTGCAAATCATGATGCCTTTTACAGTCTCATGAAAAGGCTCTTTATTTTAAAACTTGAGAGCTGAAAGAGTTTTATTGCACTATTACCCTCAGTGGAAATGGCAGTAAGTTGTACACAATGTGGAAAGCTGGCTGGAAATAAGAGATGGTACTGCCAGATAACAGATGGTTGTGAAAAGATAGAAGCATTGATGTGCTGAAACAAACCTTTAAATTTGTTAGACATGTGCTGTTTTCTCCAATGCAGGAAGCCCCTACATACGAATTTCTGGTTACTTAATTTAAAACACGCAAACTTCGCTAAAGAAATCTTTGGGAATAAAAAGCCTGGTCTCAAAATAATATCCAATCAACTATGTGATTATCAGCTTTATCATGAAATCCATCAAAACTCTTTAAAATATAATTTATTTAGTATTTTTAAGGCCAAAGACTACCAAACTTAATTTTACCTTCATTGCATTATATGACTGGAGTATGTAAAAATTTTCAAGAAGTAAGTAAAATATTTTGAAAAACAAGGTCCAGGTAAGAGTTAATTTCACTACTATTTAGAGAAGTCTACCTCTGGGACATGACTGTAATCAGATTGTTCAAACCACTGAAATATCAGTAATATAGTTCTTGTATAGTTCTCTTTGACACTGAAGAAAGGAAATGTGCATATCAAAAAGCCTCATTTCTGCAATTCAAAACAAAACCACCAAGGAAAGATAATTGAGTGGAAACAAAACTGCCAAAATATCCTCCCCAAAGATGTATATCACACAGAAGAATGTTAACAATCAAAACGTAAAAAACAAATTTATGAAGGCCATGAATTATCGTGTTCATTTGTTTCTCATTTACACTTGAAATGTCAGTAAAATAAATCCCATTTTATTGCTTACGAAATTAGAGGGAGGGACTTCCTTGGTGGCACAGTGGTTAAGGATCCGCCTGCCGATGCAGGGGACACGGGTTCGAGCCCTGATCTGGGAAGATCCCACATGCCGCGGAGCAACTAAGCCCATGCGCCACAACTACTGAGCCTGATCTCTAGAACTCGCGAGCCACAACTACCAAGCCAAGGGGCTCTCTAGAGCCCGTGGGCCACGACTACTGAGCCCATGAGCCATAACTACTGAAGCCTGCAGGCCTAGAGCCCGTGCTTCACAAGAGAAGCCACCACAATGAGAAGCCCGCGCACCGCATAGAAGAGTAGCCCCCGCTCGCCACAACAAGAAAAAGCCTACACGCAGCAACGGAGACCCAATGCAGCCAAAAATAATAAATAAATAAATTTATATATACAAAAAAAAGAAATTAGAGGGAAATATATAAGCTGTTTTCTAGTTCTGCAAATGAATGACTCTTATGAAATTCCTATGAAACGATTATACATTGTTTAAATGGACCTATGAGAAAGACTACAGATGGAAAGAAATTTTTTGAGAAATATTAAAATCCTTAGAGGGGGAAAAAAAGAAGACGACTTCTATTTTCTCACATTTAGCACTCAGAAACTTTCATTGTTGTAATTTAATTATGTCAGTAACATTTTAAGCATTCAGATTCTAACTCATTATTAAGGCAATTTTTATAATGCCATAGAATTAGACATTTTGATTAAAGCTAAGAGACTTTTAATATAGCTGCTTTAATATAGCACCTTATTGGATGAAATCTTATCAACTTAATTTACATGTTTTCCAAATTATGTAATTTTTTAGCTTTCCATTTTCTCATTTTGTCTAAATCATGTTTATTTCCACACCTGTTCTTTATTCAAAAATTCACATAGTTTTCTGAATTGTTTTAAGTTCACTTAGCTGTACTCAATATAGGTTATATTTCTCCATCAGAGTGTCTGAGCCACTGGTGCTCTTGCCTTGGAACTCTCTGCCCTTACATTAAATATTGTGCCATATAAAAATAAACTCTTCATTTAAGCAAGTTATCTTTCCTCATTTGAAAATAACTTCTTCACCTAAGCAAAAAAAAACTTGAGCTCTATTTTTTTTCCTTATAAAACTACCTTGTTAGAATGAGACAAATTGCAGCCCACTGCCCACTTATTTTATCCTCACCAGAGCCAACGATACATAGGGTCTCCACCTTCATGAGACTGGAATGACAAAAGCTTTGGAGCATTTCCCTCATTTTAGCTCACTTCTACTTATTTGAAGCAAGATTTAGGTCACCTAGGGAAGCCTCTGTAGTTTCTGTAGATGATTAAGTGATTTGGAGAAATAAATTCATTCCATAACATTTATTCTACCCTAAACAGACCTTTCTCTTTTAAAGAGTTATCACATTAACATAGCACTAAAAAGAAACCTAACTCTATTGAAGTCTGGTCCTGGAAATATTACGTATCCAAGAGGATAAAATTATATTAAAGTTCATGTTCTTTGGTTTGGGTAAGAGAATATATTCTTCCCCCACTGATTTATTTGCAAGGGGCAGAAAGAAGTCATACTTTATTTGAACTTTTTTTTTTCCTTCTCAGAAGCCGTGAAAAAAAAAGGAAGTACTCATATGTCTCAAATAAGGCTTCTTAGACATAAATTGTTGAGGCATTTGGATGGACTGAGCTATATAGGGACTTCACTTTCATATGGAGAAAGCAGGCTCCTGTCCCTCCCACTCCACACATGAAGGCACACTTAGTATGATGCATGTGGTCAGAGCTGCAGGCAGGGCGGGGGGAGCAAAAGGGGACCATGCTTGGTTCACCTTTCTCCTGGTCTAAGTGGGCCTCTGCACTCTGCGCTGGGACACTGGGGAGCACACTAGAGGTAGTCCACTGTGAACTGAACAAAGGATTCTCATAGTACTCCCCATCGGAATTGGAAGGGTCATCATCAGGCACAGACACCGAGATGGTGGAGGGGGCTAGGAGCCTACACCTCTCCCCACTGGTGGCAGGTTCGTGGCTGGGCAACCTGTGTAGAGGACCCACTTGATCCTCAGCCCCTTCATCTACAAACAGACACACAGGAAGAAACTGCAGGGAGAACTGGGCAAGACAGACACAAGATCAGACAGACGAGACAGACACCTGCACGAGGACATGGGGCCATGGAAGCAGCAGAGCAGGATGGAGGATGGGAGACAGTGAAGTCTCATGCTTCAGTAGCCGCTGCATTTCAGCTATCCCTTCAGTAATCTTGCCATTGATCTAAATGAATCAAATGCTCTGACACCCCCACTGCATAATAGAAATTATCTTTACATTCCCCTCAAACAAGTTAAAACAACAACAGGACACTGGAATAGAAACAAAGCACTATCAAACAAATACATTTGTTAGAAGAAATTCTTTCAAGTACATAAATTTTCCTCATGCTTTTATCAATATATGTATAAGTTAAAAAAGAGGAAAGCTGTTAGGATCTGATGCCTGCACAATTATGGGGGAAATCCGTCCTGCTGACGTAGAACCTTAATTATCTAGTATGCTCACATGTTTAGCATTTTGGTTGATTTAATTCTTAGTTAATGACTTCAACCAGAAAGTAAGTTTTAATTTCAGTCCTGTTAAGAAAAATCTAGAATGCATTATCTTTCTTTCCTGTCTTGCTTAGGGGAGCACAGTTGGCACAGCTTTTTCTTTGGATGCAAACTCCTAGGCATCTTTTTAAACCCTGGTTCTCATTTGCATGGCTGTGAAAATATTAGAAAGTTTTAGAAAGTACCTAGCAATATACAGTTGTTTTCCTGTGTTCTGCTTCTCTTCTGAAAGCTTAATAGAGATTACAATTAGCTGAGAATTTCTACTGAGTTGGCTTCAGATTCATCAGTATTTTATTCAATGCAGTTTCACTTGCACTACTGGCTTCTGACTGTTTTTATACCTCAAACACCTCATTGCATATTTCTCATTGAAATGCCAAAGGAACTGCTCTCATTTCTCTCCTTTCCTGTGTCTTGGCTTAGAAATCTGCATTATTTAAATATACTTCCTTAGTTACACGAGTGTAGATAGTGTAGATCAATCAGTTTGCTTAGCACTTGGATTCTTGCATATTTCAATGAGCCTCAGGGATGATGACAAAGAACAATATTTGGCTGCTGATGTAGTGCAGACACTACACCTCAGGTCTACATGGCAGGTTACTAAATTTGCTAATCACTATTTATTTACTTATATAGAGAAATAATTTTAGAATTTTGTGATTTTCAAAATTTGTACTATCTATATAATTTTTATTTCTATCAAAATTTAAGTTGACAAAATTACAGAAATAATTTGAAAATGCACTGTATTTTTAGGGCAATAACTTATTTTCAGCAAACTGAGTGCTGACAGCTGGAAATGAACCTGAAATCATAAGGATGCTAAAATAACATTTTGAAAGGAGAATACTTTTAATCTTTTGAGCACATTATTTACTGATTGTTCAATGGAAGTTGTTTCTGGATGGGTGCTCAGAACTTTCTCAGCCAGCATGCTTATTATAACATGGGATAGAAGAAACCTAAAATTACATTTGATATTCTTAGTTCAACTCAGCATGATTTCTCAGCTGAGCAGACAACTGGCTGAGATGTGGCCTACAATGCTGGCTGAATCCTAAGTCCTGGGCTTGTCACAAGTCCCAGCCATTCATATTTCCTCTAGTGACTCCTGAGGCTGTAGACTCCCTATGGACACAAGTTCCTCCTAAAACTTCTAATACTTTCAACAGATTGCATGGACAATCAATTAGTGAAAATGACATATTTGCCTCTCTGCTTTTCAACATGTGCTGGGAAGTAGAGCAGACTACTACAAAACTAAAGAATTTAAAGCTGAGAGCTGATAGCTTAAAGGCAATACCCCGTGGGTGTTTTAACCTTTTGAAGATTTCGGCTTCCTCTTTCTTGTTGCTTGTTGCTCTTTTTTGCAAGTGCCAAAATGTGAAAACAGCCCAGAGTCTTGCTTCTGATCTATAATATTTCAAAGAAACAGTACTTTCTATTCTGAAAACTTTGACTAATCAGAGAACAACAAAAACAACAAAAACTTTAAGTGCTTCAGTGGAAAAGTAGCTTCTCTGTAGTATTTGTCTGGCCCTTAGCCAGGCAACGCCAAAAAAGAATGTCTGGCAAACCCCAGTCCCGTCTGGGTACTGTGAGCTGTATGCACTCCAAGTCTCTGTTTAGGACCTATGAGCCTGCAGTCCATCTACATTACAAGTCCCAGAGATGTGCCAGGCAAGTGACACTTAGAGGATCATGGCTGGCTAAGTTCAGACAGTGTACCAGTGCACGGGCTTCCAATGATAATGCTAGAAGACAAGAGATCCTCGTTTGCTACAGAACTGTGTATGGCAGGTGGTCTCAGTTCATACCCAAATAGAGGTGGGACACATAATAAATAAATTGTAAATGAGTAAATTATAAATACATAATAATTATAAATATATTATAAATGAATGAATTATTTACATGGGAGTGGTTTGGATAAAAAGGAAATCAGTCCAGTGGCTTGTAACCAACAAACTCTCATTAGAAGATCACTTCACATTCATTGTCCCACAGTAAAAGCCTAAATAACATACAACTTTAGGGATGCAGTGAGGCTGTTTGTAGGGAGTTAGATTTGGATTTAAATTCTGGATAAGCCACTTACTAGCCATGACATCCTGGGCAAGAGTGGAAGTGAGTATTATCTGTATGGGTTGCTTGGAGGATTAAATGGGAAGGTATTTGAGAAAGCACCAAGTATCATGCTCAATTCCATATACATTAGCATCTCTGTCTTCAGTATATCAGACAAGTTGTCATGTACCTTTGCTCTTTACTTTCATTTGACACATCAAAGCTAGACTTGAGAGATTTATGAAAAATGAATTCATAACAGTTTTGTTCTTTAAGACCAGGATTGAATGTCTCCTTTTACTATAAGTACACTTGCTTATGGAATCTCTGCTTCTGCCACCAAATAGTCTGTTTCATTTAATAATGTGATATTTTAAAGGATAGGGTAGCCTTATGAACCTTGGACTTTTACATAAATTTCTTTGCGTAATGATAATCTTTAAAAATGAAGTTTACCTGGTTTCAGTGGAAGAATACATTTTCCCTAATTGGCTTTCACCCAAACCTTTTTTTTTTTTTAAAGCATTTGAAAATTTATATTGCGTAAAGTTTGCCACACAAAATTCAGTCTTGGTATGTCAGTCCCCTTTGGTACAAATGAGTAGTCACTTTTATGAGAGACTGAGTCTCTTGGGGTATCAGTGACTCAGTGATTTTGCCTGTCCTGGCATCACCGCTTCCGCCCCATGCCCTGGGGCAACTGGCTCCACTTACATTGTTTCCTACCATCTCTAAGCCCTTTCCATTCTACAAGCTTTTGATGAGGACTCCTCAGTTGGCCCTCTGTGTCTGCTGCCCCAGAATGTTATGGAGGGAAACTGCTTCAGATCAGCAGTTATAATGTGGCCAAATCATTGACATAGGAAATCATCACCCTAGGATTTGGAGCAAACCTAAGAGGGCAGAAGGATTCCTGGTTCTGTTTCCAGATGTTTCCACTGTTTGTGCACGGGCTTCCAAGTTCTAACAGTTCAGTCCAAATGACAACTATTATGGTTAGGCCAAAAAGAAAAAGGAGATTAATTTGAAAATATCGTAAATAATACAATATTGGTTCACTGTACCTGGGTTTCATTTCTAAGCGTGCTACTTATTTAATTTTTTCATTAAAATCCCTTTGTTTCCCAGAATAAGCACAAATTCTGGGAATTATGAATATTAAATCAGTTATAATAAATGGATATTCATAAATGACAGTAATTAACATCTTAAATTATTTTTAGTGAGAGCTTTCATGCTTCCCCTTTGGGAAAGAACAGCTTTTAAAATGTTTGATAATTAATAAAAAGTAAGGATATCCTCAAAATCATTGAATTACTCAATTTAAGAACTCTTTTACGTTTGTATAAAAGTGTTGAATTGTGACATTCACTGTGCCTTTAGATTAAAGTTGCTTTGAGAGTGTTTTGAGGAGGGTAAAAAATCTCCTAGATGAAAAAATCCACATGCTTTCTTTCCACCCAGTGCACTATGAGCAGTAGTATATCAATGGAATTTTGGCTTGGTCTTTACAAACCAACTGGTTTGAATAATTGAAAAGCTGAATCCTGTCATGCGGTTTTTCACTAATTTTTTCTGATAAAACAAATAAGTTGTTATATGTACTTTAAGAGCGGTTTAAAATAAAAGAGAGGGACTAGTTTGATTGCCTAGATCACATATCTTTCATATATTTAAGGTGAGAATATCTGATCTTTTAAATGAGTGAGGTAGAGTTTATAAAGTACATACTTTTTTTCTATATAACTCAAAACTATGGTTATCCTTTTAAAAGCAAATCATTAGGCCTTCGTATAGGTTAATGCTTTCGTTTGAAAAAATAAAAAATAATAATTCAATAAAAATACAGGTTTGGTTTGAAAAATGTTAAAAATAAGATATCTTCCAATTACTTTCAGTAGGAAGTAAGTTGACATTTTCCCTAAATATACTGAAACGGCTCCAAGAAAACAATCCCGAAATGTGAAGGAACAGTTACTTTGGAAAGTGACACCTAAGTTACCAAAATGTGAAAGTGATTCTATATTTTATTTATATTTTCATTATATCCACTGTACCACCCTGCAGAAACAGACTGGGTCAATCTCGGATGGGAGGACCCTGCTGCCCTTTCGGCTCCAACTCCCATAAAAGAGTAAGAAGAATAAATTACGTGACCTCTAGCTGACTTTGGAGTCAACATCATACCGTTCTCTGGGCTAAGAGGATTCTCTGACACTTGGAAGGTTTTAAGTACAGGTTCAGAAACATTTTCAGTGACCTGAGGGAAGCACAGCTGTCACAGAAGGGTTTCTAATGCATTCAATAAAAGCCAGGTCCCTGAACCAAGTCAGCTGCTGCTTACTCCCAAGCTCCTTCAATCCTCTACCCTTTCTCACACATTAGTCATAGGACTCCTTCAGTTCCTAGAGCACTTCATGCGCTTGTTCACCTGAGAGCCCTTGCACATCCTGGACCCTCTGCCCAAAATGCCCCTTTCCTCCTTCTTTGCTTGGCCAACACCTTCTCAGGCTTCTGAGATCAGCTCCCAAGTTGTCTTCTCCCCATCCAATAAACTAAGATTACTCTTCTCTCTTAAAGCTCCCTGTTCTTTTCCTTCCTAGTGCTAAGCTTATTTATTGGATATCTGCTCTCCACCAGACTGCATGCTCCTTATAAGCATGGATCATGTCTGTTTTGTTCACTAGTGTATACCTAGAACTTGAAGACTGCAAGGAACCTTGGGCTTCATAGGTATGTGCTGAATGAGCAGAAGAACATAAGGCCAAGATGGATCTTTCAAATCTATGAATTAAAAGATCAAGTCACATTTTCAGGGAGTTAACTAATAATCAGTGGCTATAATGATGCTGATTATATGCACTGCTTGTAGCCCTCAAATTTTCTTTTATTCCTTAGACTAATTTAGTTTAACATTATATCAGGCAGCAAAATTAGAAAAAAAGGCCTCAATTTAAGAAAAAAAGACCTTGCTAAAAAAAGGTTTAAGTTTATAAATCTGTGACGAAAATAAATTATATTTATTGATAGTTTATAGTTCTGTAATTTAGAATAATCTCCATTTAGGAATTCAAAAAGTATTTTAAACAAACCTAATTACAGATTATAAAAAGACAGTGGGTCTTTTGTGACATTCTTCCATTTTTAGCACAACAAAATGAGCTCTAAAAGGGACAACAAAAGGAAAAATAAGTGAAGAAATAAATGAATAAAATGGAGAAGTATCAACATTCTGATTTTAGTATACAAAAACTAAATTATATTGAAACAAGTAAGCTTTCAATATATTTTAAAAGCTTTCTTCTGCCTTCTCCTGTAACTCTCAAACAATAGACAAAAGTTACCTGATCTAAGTCAGAGAACCAATAATAGTTTGCTTTTAAATAGTGCCTTTCATCTCGGATTCTAAATGAATATTCTTCAAAGGCATCTGTCTGCTTCATCACTGAGAACTGAAAAGCTGACATGGCATTCCATGTTAAGTAAATGCATTAAAAAATTCAAGGACAATAACAGGTCTCAGCAGGAAAGAAGCCATGATCGCAGTTTCCAGTTCACTACTCTCAATATCAGATTCATTCACTGACTTCTTCATTTATTCATTAATATTTATTGAGAGTTTGCTACAGGCCATGCCCTGGGGAAGCCCAATACAATAGTGAGCACAACAGAGACAGTTCCTGCCAACCCTTCCATAAAAATGTGTTGATTTCATCAATAAATGTATTTTGGTTCAGTCACTTATAAAATTAAATTGTATCTTTTCTGTCAAAACATTCTACATGAAGTAAACTGGTTCTCTGTAGTTATTTTAGTTAGCAATTTAAACACAAAGTTATCTTTTCCTTTATCGAGCAGATTTTTCCTTTTTTATTTTACCATATTCATCTACTTTTGATTTTGTATAGAGAAGTGATAATACATTTAATTAAAGTCTTTGTTTCTTCTTGACTATTTGAAACAGACAGCTCCCAAACTGCGTCACATACTAACCCATACAGAAGTACAGCGCGTATGGGTTGAGGTTTATTTACCCTTATTAGAAGACAAACCTCAGAGTCCAGCAAGCCTTACCTTCCTCCACTGTGACAGTCTGTTCTGAGGCTGGTGATGGGGGTGGAGAAGGAGGCAGATTAGCTGTCTCTTCAGCTGCTGAAGAGCAAACAAACGAAAAAATGAGATACAACAATTAATCCTATTAGGCCAGGAGATGTGTAGGCAGTTCTGCTATCTGTAAAAAGGACTCGTTATTAAATTCAGGGAAAGACTCAATAGCAAGCTGCAGTTGACTTATTTTTAGCCCCATTACCTGGTTCACGTATTTTTGAAAACCTAAAAAAAAGAAGAGCATTTCATATTTTAAAAAAAAATCATTTTGTCCTCTCCATAAAAATGGATTAGAGATGGCTGCTAAAATTCTATCATTGATCCCATTAATTTGTGTCTGCTTGTTCAATTAATAAAATATTTCATTCTGGTCCTAATTTACTATATTCAAACCTACCCAGGCAAGCATTTTAGTTTGGATTTGGATTGACTGATTAAAAAAATGTTAGAGCTCTCTATTGTTCATTTTGATATGGAAACTAATCACAGTTATTTTAGGAGATGTATTTTTTAAATAACATTTTGTCCACTGATGATAATGTTGAAACCCATCCTCTGTATGTATTCTTAGAAAAGAAAAATGAAGCTGTCACAGCTTGAGGCAACCTTAGATAGAAACATGTGCTAGTGGGAGCTGAGAAATATTCTACCCTTGGCACTACACATGAAGAAGGACCAAAGAGAGAAAGGTTCTAAAAGATGGAATTCATTCACATTTCACTCCAAGTTTTCCTCTTCAAGACCCTTACCTTCTTTATGACCACTCATATGAAGGTAAGGGATTTTAAAAGGAAATATTTATCAGTCAAGGCCAGTGGTAAAATTTATTTTAAATAAGCCCTGTGGGCTTCTAAGGCATATTTTAAAGTTTCCATTTTTAAAAAAATTTATTTATTTTATTTATTTATTTTTGGCTGCATTGGGTCTTCATTGCTGTGAGCAGGCTTCCTCTAGTTGAGGCAAGCTGGGGCTTCTCTTCTTTGCGGTGCGCGGGCTTCTCATTGCAGTGGCTTCTCTTGTTGCGGAGCATGGGCTCTAGGCACGCAGGCTTAGTAGTTGTGGCATGCGGGCTCAGTAGTTGTGGCTCGCGGGATCTAGAGCACAGGCTCAGTAGTTGTGGCGCACGGGCTTAGTTGCTCCGCGGCATGTGGGATCTTCCGACCAGGGCTGGAACCCGTGTCCCCTGCATTGGCAGGTGGATTCTTAACCACTGCGCCACCAGGGAAGCCCTCAATCCTTTTTTTAAAAGAGATTTTTCTTTTAAAAATGAATGAAATTTTGTCATTTGTAGCACCATGGGTGGACTTGGAGGGCATTATGCTAAGTGAAAGAAGTCAGAGAAAGACAAATAGTGTATATCACTTACATGTGGAATCTAAAAAATATAGCAAACTAGTGAATGTAACAAAAAAGAAGCGACTCACAGATACAGAGAACAAACTGGTGGTTACCAGTGAGGAGGGGGAAGGGGCAACATAAGGTTGAGGGTGTGGGAGCTGTAAACTACTGGGTGTAAGATAGGCTCAAGGATGTATTGTACAGTTCGGGGAATGTAGCCCATATTTTGTAATAACTGTAAATGGAAAGTAACCTTTAAATTGTAGTAAAAATTAAAAATTAAAAAAAATTTAAAAAGGGGGGTTTTGTTTTATTTGAAAGAATACAAGTAAACCACAGAAAGAAGGTTAATGTTTTAGATAAGTTTTTCCCTCTCTGTTTTAGAAGAAAATAATCCTTGATAATCAAAGAACATTTTATTGACTATAATGAGATTATTTTTAATTACTATTCTGGGAGAGGAGAAATTTTTATTGTTTAATTTTTAATAGACAATGGAGTGCTAATCAGAAAATCAAATATTAAGGATACATTAGATTGAAGGACAGAAAAATAGATATGTACTATTTTTAGGCTTTAAAAACCATACCTTTCAATGTGTTAGTTATATGCACCTGTGAAATAAACATATATGTTCAACGTAAGAGAATTTCCTTTTTTATGCATCTCTGCATGTACATACATCTACATTTAGCATCTATCTGTCTCTCTATCTATCTATCTGTCTATCCAGAGTAGGGACAGGGAGCCTTTGGTTGAGAATGCTTTCCTTGGTGACCACCATTATGTTACCTGTTTGGCCCTGCAGGGCATTTGACTCGTGATGGAGAGGGCAAATGCTATCTCATTTTCCTTAAATGAACCAAGTGAAGACCAGTACACTATATGAGATACAATGTCACTGATGATTCTAACAATCTCTGGCTATAGGTTTTGTGTAGCCTGTTCAGGGAGACCAAAAAGAGACTGTAGTATAGACAATAATTAACGAAAACCCATAAAGGGAAAAAAATCATCTCTAATTAAAGCATTAGAACATTTTCCTTATGAGTAGGGGCCATGACATCAAAATGCACTGGCTTTATTTTTATAATAACTATCTCCAGTGGTCTGGAAAAGGAAAATTAAGGGCAATTTAGGGGCAAAGTCTAATTATAAGTTGACTGTCCTAAAGACTACCGAAATACCACGAGTCTGTTGAGGAAGGTGAAAATAGATCCCAGGGCGTCCCAACAGAGATGTTTGATGAATGTCACAGTTAGGGATGAAGTATGAGATATGGCCTGTCTTCGAACGCGAAGACTTGATTCTGTGATCAGGGTGCAGCAGACGCAGCCCCTGACCCGAGGCTCTTTCTCATTTACCTAAAGGCAGAGGTGCAGGCTGATCTTTATGCTGAGCTTCTTTCTCTTGTTCACCTTTCAGAACTGCTACAGCTTCCGCCGTGACTACTTGAACTATCCTTGCAGACACCTCCTCTGTAATAAATAGTAACAAAAGAAAATAAAATGATGAGCCATCCAAAACAGGTAGCAACAAGGAAAAATAATCAAACAGTATAGTCAATTAAGATTTTATTTTCACTGTCTTTCTCCCAAGGAAGTACAACAGAATTTATTAAATTGCAGATAAATACACACACACACACACACACACACACACACACACACACACCACACATATAAACCAAAAAAAAAAAAAAAGTGAGAGAGAGAGAAAATAAAAGGAGTTGGCATTCTGGGAGCTAAGCAAAATTAACACAGAACGAAGGAAAAATAATGAACCTGTATGGCAGCTTAAATTTTAAAAACTGTTTATACAAACAGAAACAATGTAACATTTTGTACCTAGTAAAACAAATTCTAAGAGAAGAGAGGATTCATTTTAGATTTAACTTAAAATACTGTTTTATAGTTTTCTTACAGTTTTATAGAAAAGTATATTAAAATAATCTTCTATGCTAATTTGCAGAAATACCATGATTTAAAATCGAAAGATGCTTCAAAATGTGAATTTATGATTAAACAGCACTATCTGGGATTAGTTTGAACACAAGAGATTAAGAAAAATCTGGGAAGATAAAATCTGAGTGAAATACATGGAAATGATATATCAGATGGTCTCTTTCTAAAGAGCTACTACTTTTCTAGACAGTGGATGGTTTAAAGATCTTTAAGGTCATATGATATATATTCAACCTAGTCAGTGCAATAGTTTCATTAAAAAAAAGCCAGGGTGGGAGGGAGGGTCATCATTAAAATGATCAGTCTGTGAGATGCCTGATAACTAGTTTTTGGCCTGAAATGGCATCTGCTGAACCATTAACAATGCTAACTTCATATAACCTAGTCAGAAAAAATTCAGGAAATGATGTTCCATATATCATCAACTAAAAAGGAAAGAAGCCTTTTGAGATTAAAAATATTTTCTAAATTAGAAATAAATCCTACAGAATTTAACTTTTCATCATCTTTATATAAAAACATCTACCGTACTAGGAAATAAACCCACTTATAGCCTTAATAGAAACAAGTTGTCCTGGATAAGGGGATGGGTAGGGATTTGTTCTCATAATTTTAATCAAGATTTTAGAATAAATATTTCATTGAAATTATGGTTCCTGATTGGAATTAACACATTCACAAGCAGGTTGGGGGAGATCTGCCTGTTTTTACCTGGCTGGTTCATTTAGACACAGCCTCCTGTAGAAAGGCTTCATCACCCCACCCAGGATGAGAGAGACCATAGTGCTTGAGAAGCAGGCTTCTGGGTAAGCAATCCACTTGGACAACATTTATCTGAATTTTAAAAGCTGGATTACCTGATTGAATACATTTGCCTCTATATGTTTAACTTCCTGATTTTTTAAATAGCCACTTGACACTATACCCTATGTATATAGTCTTAAGGGATGCACTTTAAACACTCTTATCTACAGCCAGTAGCAGTAATAGCAGGAGAAGCAGTATTTTAAAAATATTATAGTGCTCACTACGTGCCAAACACTTTGCTAAGGTGGTTGCTCTCATCATTTTAATGCATTATTTACTATTATTACTCCCATCTTTCAGATGAGGAAACAGAGGACAATAGGATTAGATCATATAATCAGACATTCTTATACATATCATAGTTAGAATACCAATTTTCAAGTAATTAGTATATTATAAAATGCCTTAAATACTAAAACTAAACTAAGTGTGATTTAATATATTTTAAAAATTATTTATTTTGTTTATTTTTATTTTTGGCTGTGTTGAGTCTTCATTGCTGCGCATGGGATTGCTCTAGTTGTGGCGAGCAGGGGCTACTCTTCGTTGCGGTGCGTGGGCTTCTCATTGTGGTGGCTTCTCTTGTTGCAGAGCACGGGCTCTAGGTGTGCGGGCTTCAGCAGTTGCGGCTCGCGAGCTCAGTAGTTTTGGCTCGCGGGCTCTAGAGTGCAGGCTCCGTAGTTGTGGCACACAGGCTTAGTTGCTCCACAGCATGTGGGATCTTCCCGGACTAGGGTCCCCTGCATTGGCAGGCAGATTCTTAACCACTGCACCACCAGGAAAGCCCTGATTTAATATTTTTTTATGTTTGAAGTATAATTTTAAGAAGCTGGAGTCCTAATTTAAATTTCAAGTATCCAAAGAGCAAGTATGGATAGGCTACTTAAAATTATTTCTGAAAAAGCTTTAATTTCTAAGCAAGGCTCCAGCAAATTCATTTCATACATTTATATAACAAGTATTTTTCATAAAGCAATTTTTCAGACAATACACTTTGCACTCAATTTAGTTTCAACAAGGAAGGATCTTTTTTCTTTACTATTGCAAAAATGTACAGAATAATTTTAATATCAAATAGTAATGATACAATTCATCCTTATAAGGATGTTTTAAACTATACAATTTAATTCATAGCATCACATAATTTTAGAGCTGAAAGAGCTCTGAGAGATTTTGTCTAAATCCTCTCATTTTGCAGATGAGGAAACAAAGGCTGGGTATACTGATGAGATTTGCTCAAGTTCAGACAGCTGATGGAGGTAAACAGACTAGAACCCAGGTTTCCTACTATGGTGTTTTTTCTCTTAAATAGAAGAACAGAAGGACTAATAGAGAAACAACCAGAAAATTCTCTAGTAGTCGTGTGAATGGCTAATGGAAATATATGATCTTTAAAGGTATGAACCAAGGAAACATACTCTCAGACCTGCTTGTCTATTCATCTATCTAATGTACACTATTACCATTCCTGATTATATTTTGAGACTATGTACCAAGTGATTGACCATGATTGAGTAATTATCTATCTATCTATCTGTAATTATCTATCTATTTATCTATCTAATCATCTACCTATATATCTTGTAGACCATGTTAGATACTGTAATAGATAATTTAACTCAAGAAGATGAATACTTTATTTCTGAGACAGTACTATTTTATTAGAATTTTTGTTCTATTTTAGTGTTTGAGCAGAAATTTTCATAGTTGTTCTAGGTAAATAAATGACAATAACAATCATCAAAGCACTGTAAGGAATACTAACTGCTGTGCTATTTGGTGGGGAGGGCAGAAGAGGAGGAAGGGCTGCGTGTTTTCATGAAGCCAGGCTGTTGGGGAGGCTTTCTCTGAAAAATCCCTGAAAGGCTAGTCTCTCAAAGTGACATTTTCAATGGGAAAGAATACTGCAAAAAGGGCTACAGAAAGTTAAATCCACTTTGAGACACCTCTTTGTTGTCTACACTGCTTAATAATATGGCAAAAAGAATTATTTTATGTTTTGCGAATTGCCACTTGCATATATTAATTTTCAATGCAATTCAGACCTTTAAAAATCAAGAGTGCTTTTTAGCACTTCTAGCATCCAGGTGTTTTATGGAAAACTGGATATAATGGAGAGGTGGAGCAAGAATTGCAGAAAATGGGACATATGTAGAACCCATGCGTCTTCTGGATCATTCCTGCATCTCCTTGTTGGCACGTATACAAAATTTAGTATCTCTCTATGGCATTTAGTAAATACATCTTGCATGGAATTGTGTCAGTACACAAGCCTTATCTCCACTACCATGTAAAGTTTCCCAAGTCAAGGACTTTCTCTCTGTCATACCTGCAATTCTCGAAGCTTCTCTCATTGAACTTTACCCAGACTGAATGCTTAACACAAGTTTTTGAAAGGATGAAAAATTAACATGAAAGGAAGGCTTGTTTATGATGCTTACACAAATTCAGAAATAATCTGTGCTTGTTACTATATTTACTAACTTAACCCCCCCAATTTATATTATTTATTGTATTCTTGTTTAAGTTTTTGATGCATTTTAGAATACTACTTCTTAAATGGGGGTTCCAAATTCTTCTGTACCTACTGAAGAATTTTCCAGGATCTAAGAGTAGTTAACATAAATTAAATTTGTTTAAATTGGGAAAATAATCCAATAAAAATAAGTATCTACTAGTTTATGTGAACAAATTACAACTGAGCTATACTACATTATTCCAGTCTTTTTGTTTGAGATTGTATTTAGAATAATTTTGAAACCGTGGAGAACTAGTTTATATGTTGTTGGCTAATGAGAACAGAGGTGAACTTAATAAAGAATGCATTTGCATGAGGTGTAGGCCAAATGACATCATTAGGCACTGTACAGACTTTCAAAATATTCTAAACAGAGATAAGGGAAAATTGAATCATTACTTATCTCCAGTCAGTTTAGACATGTCCAACCTAAATAAAATGCACTGTATCAGCTGGTACCACATATCTTGTGAGTGATAATTTAGTCTTAGCAAAACAATATTATTTACTTAGATGGGAAGAGACAGGACATTTGAATTTTATTGGTTTTGTTGTTTCAGAGAACATTAATTTATAAATGTGTTCGAGTTTCATAGTTGAATAAGCTGATTTTATATTTGTATGTATTTAATCATAACTAGTAAGAAAATAATTTAGCCCACTCTTGGGATAATTGATCATTTTTTTTCTTTAAAAGAATTTAACAGATTATAAGAAACGTTACTTTAGAATAATCAAACGGGCTGTATGGGAGTCAAGTTCGTGACATGTTATCTTCCGTTTGGGGTAAAAATAATACTGTTAAAACTTTAAAAACAACTATTTTCTAGTGTTAATTTCATAGTGTTAGGAAAACATGAGTATAGGATTGCTCTGGGGGTTTCAATTGGTCCAGTCAATTCAAAAATCTTCCTCTAAGAAAGGGCTGTCATCAGTGCAGAGATGGTAGCTTCCCCCACGGAGGATGGCCTTTTCTCAATGGAGGCCTAATCAGCAGATCTCCTGAGTGAGGCTCACCGTTATAGCCTGGCTCCTGGAACAGGAGCAAATTCACTCAGGGTTCAGGTAAAGTTCAGGGAAGATTAATGGTAAACGTGTCAAACATATACAAAAGATAAAGGAAGGCAGTCACAAAATCAGACCTATAAAAATGATAACGTAAGAGTTACAATGTGTGTGTGTGATTATATATGTATATATATATATAATTATATGTACTTAATTTTATAATTATATAATTTCTTTATTCATTCTACAAGTATTTATTAAACGCCTCCATCCATCCTCCCATTCATCCATCCACCCATCTATCGTATCTTTCTATCTAGGAGATTACTGTCTTTTATAGTGTGCATTAGACAAAGTCACATGGACTTTAATTCATAGAAATGTGGGTATAAACTCCAGCATTGCTACTTTCTAGTTACTTCATCCTAGGAATTTTACTCAAACTCACTGAGTTTCAATTCTTCAATCAAAAAATGGAAATGATAATAGTACCCATCTCACAGGTTTTTGTGAGGAACTCAATTACAAAAATATATAACAGGCCTGGCACATCAAAGAACTCAAATAAAAAGATCTCCCACTAGTTCTTTACCAAGATGTTTTTATTTTCTCTCAGCCATATATTGTTCTGAGTCTTCTACCTTTATATTTCTACTTTAAAGAAAGAGCAACAGTGATATGCCCTAAGGGTCCAGCCCAACTAGGCTATCATTATGATGAATAGCAGATAATATGGTTAGTCTGCAATCATCTATGTTGATGGTTAAGGGCAGTTTTTTGTTTTTTTTTGTTTTTTTCTAGACAAAGCTAGAGGGATGTTATTATTTATTCTCTGGCTTTATACCCACTTCTTTGGCCGTGTAGGTTCTGGTCTACCATCTGCTCTAGATTGCAGCCAGTAACTCCCAATTTAGGACTGTCTTCTAGACAGTGTTCCTAAAGGCATGATAACCCCTATCTACTGCTGAGGACAATTAGCAACATGAAACATTCTTTTTGTAATTAAGAGATTAGACATTTTAATTTTTCATCGCTCACTTGTTCTACCTCCTTATTGCCTTTCTTACTTTCTAGTCTAATTCTTTGTTGTTATTTTTTCTTCCAAACATTATACGTATAAAATTTTGAATAGGACTTAGCTGTTCAGAAGATTAAAGATGAATACAGATTATGCATAAATTGAAAAAGTACTATTCATTATACTTCATTGAAAGTTAGCATTGATCTTCACAGCTGAAAACATGACACATCTTACTGTAATCTGAAATTTTGAAAGGCTCGGTTATGTTTCTTTTGAACGTCTAAAATTTTCTGGAAGTGGACACTTTTAGTCTATGTTAGAAATTGTCTTAGTTAAGGAGCTTGTATAATATGTTTTATTCTCTCTTTTGTTAATGTCAAGGATTTCGAATTTCAGTGAAAACCTTACAACCAGTATTTGAGTATTAACTTGGCGTTATTTTATTAGCAGTGTCATTATGGTAATGAGACAGTTTTTATAAATAATACAAAAATGGCTCATGATATGGCTGTAAAGTCCCATTATGCCTAAGCAAATGAATAACTTGGAATTGATCTGATAAGTGATCTCCCTGTAAATCAGCTGGAATAAAAACATTAAAAGCCTCATTTTTTTTAAACAAATTTATGACCTCCAAATAATGTTATTGATAATCGGCTGATATAAAACAAGGGATTTAAAGACACAGCCCAGGGAATAGAGCAACAGGTGATATCATATCATCACTATATAGATAAACAGCTACAGGTAAAAAGTGAAGTCTGTCTTGTAAATGTATTCTGGATAACAGATATGGGGTCAGTATTCACAAGAGGATCAAAGCAGTCCTCAGTAGACTGAATTGAATTCTGGAGAGAAGAATGTTTTTTCTTGTTATTGGATAAATATATTTGTGGAAACATATACAACCAATAGGAGTAAATAAGTATAAGAAACTAATTGAGGGACTTCGCTGTTGACTCAGTGGTTAAGAATCCCCTGCATCGGGTTCGAGCCCTGGTCCAGGAAGATCCCACATGCCGCGGAGCGACTAAGCCCGTGCGCCACAATTACTGAGCCTGCGCTCTAGAGTCCGTGAGCCACAACTACTGAGCCCGCACGCCTAGAACCTGTGCTCCGCAACAACAGAAGCCACCGCAATGAGAAGCCTGCGCACTGCAACGAAGAGTAGCCCCCGCTTGCTGCAACTAGAGAAAGTCCACGCGCAGCAATGAAGACCCAATGCAGCCAAAAAAAAATAAGTAAATTTATAAAAAAAAAAGCAACTAATTGAGACATGCTCTCATCCACAGGAACCTACTTGATAATACCTCAAAGATATGATGTTAAGATACTTACATTATCATAAATAATGAATAAGCATCATACTGCAATACAAGGTTATTAAACAAGTTGCTACACTAGGCACTTTTATTTCCTGTCAATATTATTTAATCCACACAGTAACACATTTTCCAGGTTGGAAAACTGGCAAAATAACAGATAAAGGCAATTTACTGTCTCATTTGAATATCATTTTGATTCACGTCAGTGCAGTACAAATATTTTATATCAGAGTAGATTCTGGTGTCAGAAAATCTGGAATAAAATTCTCTCTTTATCTCTTATTATCTGCAAGTAAGTGACAATCTCTCTAACCCTCAGTTTCCCTATCTGTGAAGGGGAATAGAAGTGATATTCATCTTTTGGTATGTTGTGACAATTAAATGAAATTTATATATCAAGTGTTTATTTAAATTACATATTACTGTTTTAATCACTTTTACAGTCTTGTTATCACCAAGTCTACTATCATCATTTGATTGCAAAATGTAGGTAAAGACCTGAGGGTTTTTGTTGTACATTAGGACGATTCTCTCATTTTTCCCAGTGAGTACTTTCTTGCCTGAATTTTGTGTCACTGTCTAACAGACTCTATCAGGCTCGTACCACTTATTATTTAAACTAACATGATAAAGTAAATTTTACTCTACCCTTGTACCATACTATTCAGCATTTACAGTTGGGTTGCAGCCCTCTGTTTTCTTCCATGATGCTGCTTCATGCTACACCACTGCTATGCTCTGCTGGTCACATTATTTTATCACATCAAATTTTGTTGCCAGTCTCAGAACCAGTTTTTAGCACCTTTTTTAATTTAGTTATTTTGTTATATTAATCTATCAATATTGTTTCATTGATTTATAATAAAAACAATGGCGTTGAAGCTTTCTCTGTGGTCCTGACAATTCCAAGTTTGTCCTGAGCAACACAGGACATTGTTGGTATGCACAGGAGTCTGATTTTGAATGTGTACCTTTTGGGTTTTCATCAGAACCAGCTGTGATTACTTGAACATGTAAAGTCTCATCAGTTAGACTGTGAACAAAAAAATCCAAGCAAGTTGGCATATGCCTGAGAACATATTTTTGTTGATTTCTTTCAGGTTGTTTAAGGGAAAAGTAAGAGACAGAGACAATAAATTCAACCACATGGAATATAAAAGCCAGCAAGTGTTTCTGCTTTTAAGAATAATGAGCATAATAGTGCTGTGTTAAAAGAAATGACAAGTAAGCCTACCATACACTTGTAAAAGAAGGAAAACAAAACAATTTTAGAACGCTCCTGTCAAGAAAAGGTTTTTCTCAGTAGGGTACAGAATGGTTGCCTAGGAAACCGATGCTAATTGCTGCTGCTGATGGAAACTAGTCAACAAGGAAAGCACTGTGTTCGAAGCGCCCTGCCAAACAAATACCTTAGATAAATTCATAAAAACAGGAAAGAAGGAAAGTTCCTTGCTTCTACTCCTTGCTTAATTTGGAGAGTAAATATTCTCTCTGAAGCTATTTCCTGTAATCAAGTGGTGATGAAGGAAATTAAAAGAGCAGATTGGATTTTTGTTGTTGTTTTGTTTGTTTCTCTGGCACCTTAGCACTTATTAAAGAGGCCAGTGTTGGCATATCCCTCGCTAGTCAGACTCCCATTGATTCCAAAGGGTCACCCCGGCCAACACTGCAGCTGTAGATCTCTGCATACCAGCTTTTTCAAAGATTTCTTCCTAAGACTTACTGACTAAACCCAGGATAAATTTAATCTATGGGGGGAAATGCTTTTGCAGTAAAGTTAGTCTATGGAGATAAATGCACTTAAGATACACGATCATGACTGCACAAAGTTTATTCTGATGGGTACTTAAATTTAAGAGAATTTATATCGCATCCACTATAGATGATGGAACTATGCTTAGTCATTACGGGGGCTACAAACATGAGTAAGACATGGTGTTCCTACATTAAAATTGTGCTTGAAAGCGGGGCAATCTCATTGAAGGGCATGGTTTTGTTTTTTAAGATTTTTCTAGTAATGGCCACCGATTTTAGCTGATCTCACCATAATCACTCATATGGTCCTCTTCTGAAATGCATCTGGGCTAGGATTAGGAGTACGGTGTACGATTATAGGAGAATTTTCCCTCTTTCGCTCTCTTTTTTCCTATTTCAACCTGTGTGCTTAAATCCATAATCTTGTTTAGACTGACAATTTAATTTACTCAAATGAAATTTTTAGAACTTGGATAGAATTGGCCTAACATTTAAATTTAGTCAAAGGGAAAGGCTTAGTAAATTAAGATGGTTATCAGTGAAAGCATACTGCAGGTTAAGGATATTATAGTATGGAATCAAAAGTAATTAGAAAAGCAAAGCATGGATCAAAAATAGTACCTACTGGAAAATTTTACTTGTAATTTTAAGGGTACAGCAGAAGAAATATAGTAAGCAAATATGGTCTAGCTTTATACTTACATATTCTAGTTAAAGATTTGTGCTGTTGTTGGTATTGGGGGATCCCAATATAGAAATGTGTGTATATTTATATTGTTGTTTGTACTTCATATATTAAACATTTACTAATTAAATCAGCTTGTAACATTTTATTGATCTTAAATTAATTTGAGAAAGAAATGTCTTGGGGAATATGCCCCTCTGAAAATTTCAAATAGCTTAATATTAATAAATTGAATGCAATAATTAAGGCACTGAGGGAATTGATAAAATGCTTTTAGAGCTTTGAAACGCTCAGTTTTGCATTTTGTCAAAATCATTACAAATGTACTACTTCTTGTAGACTTTGAGAATTTGGATTATCTTCTGCATTATCTTGAACACATCACACTCTTGAAGGAAGGTAGCATAAGACATTATTAATAACATTGATGAAAAGGTGAAATATCAATAAAACTAAGAGAGCTTGAAAAAATTCATCCTTAGAGTAACTGTGGGATAAACAATACAAAATGTACCGTACGTGCAGAACAGCACTTGCGTACACGTGTGCTTATGTGAGTGTGAGTGTGTGAATTTTGCATATATGTGTGTGTGTGAATTTACGTATGTGCCATCATTCATGCACATGAGGGTCTCTCCGTGTCTTCAAAGCTTCATCTGTATTTGGGTACCTCAAAGGACTTGGGCACGAGGCGCAAGTCTAAGATTTCATATGGGGAAATCATTGCTTCTACAGTTGCAAAACCTAGGAATGTCTGAGGCAGAGGATACAATGGAAAAATGGAAAAACATTCTAGATTCCAAAAAAAGTCACTGGAGTGAACTTTTAAAGTATAAGTGCTCCATACACCAGGAAGAGTCTTTACTAGTTACCCCTATTAATTTAAATATTTCATCTAGGGAAAAACTGTTACAATAAAATGGTAAAAATCACCAGCTTAGCTACCTTTTGTTTGCTCCTTCTAACTCATTCCCAGCATAATAACTTAAGTAAATCTTTGGAGGCCTTGTGACCTAGAAGCATACGGAATTTAGGAACTATGTGATGAGAAAAGCACGTTGTTCACAATACATCATATGGTACATTCAATCAGCAAACAGATAAACCAACATAACTTCTGTGTAATTACAGTTTGCTTAAGCCTCTAGTCCTCACATCATTCTGAGAATGAACGTGCAAATAGCAACATAACAGCATCTACCTTATGTGCTTTCTTCTTAGCCAGTCTCTCGTGAACTGTAAATATTTTAAATAAGTGATTCTCCATCTTCTATAACTGCCTATTTTATTTTTGCCATTGGAGCTCTATAAAATATTGTCCACAAATATTCTCTTTATATCAGCCCTAAAAGGACTTGGCAGACTTTAAGTCACTAAGTGCACATGGTAATTCTTTATAATTTTCAAATTATAACTGAATATATATAACCTGAGAACAATGTTTCAATCATACTGTGGGTAAAGGGACAATGGAATTAATTACATTGTGAAATTCTGAAAACTAAAATGCTATGGTGAAAAAGAAAACAAAAGAAAATGAGAAGATAATTTTGAGTCATCCTTCTTTTATCCTTTACTAATGTTTGTTAAATTAAGCTCAGTCACAACCTGAGAGAAGGAGGACCGCTTCCCTGGAAAAATTCCAAACAAGCAAAACTGTTGATAGTTAAAGACTTTTTTCCATCGTGTCTGAATAGCAAAATCAATAGACTTTGCAAGTGAGAAAATAATTTTTTAAAGTAAGAAAATAAGTGTTAGGTCCAATGTTATATTTGTACTATTATGATAGTATTTAAAAAGCAAAGACTTTAATATAATTTTAAAATTTCTTTATGCCAAAAATTATTCTAGAATAAAATTTTCTTTTGTGTTCTGGATTAATACATCCCATGGAAAATACTATTAAATGAATTTCTCTCCAATCATGGGATACAAAAGTTCATTATGTTAAGACAAACAAGAACAATAATAGTAATTTCAAAGTTATCTTCAGAAAATTTAAAATAACATACAAATCCTACTTTAGAAAATGCCCCTTAGGGATCTGTTGAAATAAAATTTTACATTGATGATTTTGCTTCAATGTTGTTTACTTATTTCAGCCTATACCTCTTCTCTGTGTAGTGGGTCTCATTGTTACCAAGCACACCTCTAGAAATACTTGCCAATTGTGGGTGCCCAGGGTGATATATCGCACTTAAAACTGTCAAAATATTCATTCTTTATTTGAAGACACTGACGCTTTATATCAGAAAGCAAATGATATCTAGGAAGCATAAAATTGTAACTCATTATGGCAATAGCTCTGGTTGTTCTACTGTAGGAATGCAGCAGAAAGAGAAAGGTAGATCAATATTGATGGAGTGGCAGTGTTGAGAAAAATGCGAGAATGTAACGCTAGCTAGGTAGGTAGCCTAACATGGGGCAAGGCAACTGCGCTTTGCAAATGGCATTGAGAGTGGGATCCTGGGCATATGTGGTATCTGCAGGTGACTGCTGACAACCTGAAGAAAATGAAGAAATAGGATTCAGGAAGCAAATGGGAAGGTGCTCAAGGCAAGTTCTATTTACTTCATAATTTAGCTTTGGATTGGCAGATGCTACTGTAATCATACGCTATGCAAAGTCAAAAAACACAGAGCTTCATTTGGCATAAAAAACACAGTCCTAGGGAAGAGTTATAAGGGGCTCCCTGATAATATGAAAATTCAAGTTTCCTAAAAAGGTCCTGAATTTTTCTTAGTAAAATATAGCAATGAAAATTCAATTTACTATGAAAATATCTATTATTTTCTTCCTGACATATAAAAAAAATTTGTAAATCAGGACTTGTAGTTTTTCGAAATGAAATTACAATTTCAATATTTCATATACAATAGCCCTGATTATGAAGAGGCTGGCCAAGTTTTGGTTCTAAGAATATGACCCAAAATAGCTTGGTTTCTCTGATTCATTTTCATTCCCCTGCTACATTATCAGTCACTCCTTCCCAACATTTACAGAGGTCCTCCACCCTTAAAAAATGTTTTATTTGAGCTTGTACTTGGGTCTGATTTCCTAAAGAGAAGTTTGTTGTATAAGTAAGAACTCTTATGAAACCAGGGAACTTTGTGCTCTTTTTTTTCTTGGATAATTCTGAAATGCAACATGAAATGCAGAAGCAGGGCTGACTTGGTCTGACAGTAACGAGGTGATCAAAAGCTACGGGAAGAGAAGTTCAGTTTTAATGCAATCATTATATCATTTGAAGCATTACAGTTAAAATTTTATAGAAACAAAATAAAAGAAACACCTTGACATTTTAATCAAATAGATATTAAAAATACTTTCTAACATTTTCCACAGACCTAACGAAGAAAGGCATTTTGTATTTATAGTTTTTTTCACACCTATTTACATCAGAGAACATAAGGAAGAGCTGAAACACCATTATCTGAGCATAGGAGACTCAAGCATTTCTAGTTAGAATTGAAGAAATGCTCATTATTTTAAAATTTACTTTAAAAAAGTTAAACATAATTTGGGAGGTTTTTATTCCTTCACTTAAAAAAAATAAATCAACCTTCTCTGGTGATTCCAGTCCTAAGACGCTAAATTATCAGCTAGGGTAGCTTCAATTCACTCATAAACAGTAAAATGTAACTAGAAAGGAAACGCGTGTCACCAAAACAGCCAAATCCTTGAGCAGTGTTTTCAATACAGCATTCAGATCATATGTGCAAGTTCACTGTGGTCCAAAAGCATTTCAAGTACTAAATTTTTCTTAGGTCGGAGAGCAGATATTTTCACGAGGTCAGAAATCACTGTTATCTTGATTGAATGAACTTCCTCTCCTAAAATGTGACTTTTGAAAGTGGCATCTGTATTTGCTTCAAACCCATTTCTCTGTTTCTTGTTTTACTACGATCAAGACATAAGAATTGGGTGAGAACTGGCCTGCAGGACTATCTTACATGCTTTGTGACTTAGGCCAAATTAGTGCAATTTTCTTTTTGACAAAAGGCAAGTCTGGTAAAGCTCTCAGGGGAGGTTTATTCCAATCTTTTCAGTGCATTAGTCACAAACCTTGGTTTTTCAAGCTGATGAGAAATACAGCCAATAGGTAATTTTTAAAGAAAGAGAAAAATATAATTTGGCTTTAAGGTAAAGAATAGCAACGTGCAAGATGCAACAAGGAGAAAAAGTATCCAATGAATTGATTCATTTCAAAAATTGCTTATAAAAGTAATAGTAGTTGTTTTTCTTGTCCTTTTATTATTTTCCTCCTTGGAGAAAAAGAAAGTCCTTTAAATACTGAAAAAATTAATGATTAGAATTAGAAAATGTAAATGGGAGCATCTTTCATTTTAATATGTCAAAAAGAAAAAAAATTATCGATTACGAACAGCTTTTATCATTTTTTAAAATAACAAAACTAGAGAAGTATATCTAATTGAAATTGAAACATTTTCCCTAAAGTTAGTGAATAAATATCCCTGTTATTCAATAGGGAAATGCTGTTTATTACCTAAGAACTTATCATTTTCAAATAATTTTATAGACTCACAGATGAAGTAGAGTAAAAAAGAACATTGGTGATATTTTATTCAGGTTAACCTTCAAAAGCAGGATACATAACATCTCTCCAAGATAAACTGGTATATTCCTTTACAGAAGTATAATTAAGCCTATGATTTAGAACATCAATTTGCTTTAAGATTCAGTTTGTCCATTTGTCAGAAATGAAATTTGTGTGACCTCCTGATCTATAGCAGTGAGGCAATCCTTACCTTACAGCCAGAGGATAGGATCAACAAAGACGTTCATTTTAGAGTTTTGTTTGCAGGATATTTCAGTATCATTTTCTATAGAGGCCAACTCTATTACATGAGGCTCAATTTTGCAGGAATGAACAAGAAAAGTTGTTCAATATCTGTATACTTCTTAGCTGTTAGGTTATTGATGTCTCTTAGAAAGGTCATTTATCCTGTTTTTTCATATTCTTCCCAGTTCAGCTGTTTTCATCATCAAGACAATATTTCTAATCAAATATCTTACTGCTATTTTAAGTCAAAGATATATTTTCTTTCTTTGCTTCAAACCTTCACTCCTATTTTCAGAACATATCAGAACATATCAAGTCTTCTGCTATATCCCTCCATGACATTCCCTTTATAACCATATTTCAGAGTTCCTACTTGATTGTCCTAATCAAGTTCTATAGTCTTTACTTTGAATCTAGCCTCCTCTCGTTGTTCCTCCATCTGCCTCTTTAGTTCCAGTATTCCTTTCTAACATCATCTTTCCCACAAATGTATTGCTTACACTGTGGTGTAATTTTTGTAGCCCCATTTTGTTGATGACATTTCCATTCTCAAAACAGAACATGGATACTAATGCTCTTTTTCTTTATCTCACTTCAAAAAAATGTTTATTAGCACCTACTATGGAAAATAAGCATTGCATTATATACCAGAAGGAACATGAAGATGAATGAAGCATAGCTTCTACCTCAAAACACGTAGAACCTAGTGATGGGGATTAAAACAAGTAACAAGTAACCTCAGTAAAATGTTCTGATATGATCAATGCTATTATTAGCAAGATATAAACATGGTACATGGGGATGTTTGAAAGAAGAAGAGGTTCATTTGAGAAAATAAAATGAATCAGCTCTGGATCTTTGATCATGGACTTCTGATAATCTCTTCTGTTGTATGTACCCTTTCAAAATATTTTTCCATCACTTGTTTCACGATGCTGCACACGAATGAAACCATAACAGATTGCTTGGGCAAATTATCTTTGCTTGCAAAAGAGAAGATTGTTAGTTCAATCAAAGGACTGACCATTCATGCTAGAGTCACTTATGCAAGAATCAGAGGTGCTCAGCTCCCAGCACCGCTTGGACCTATGTTTCCAAACACAAAATCTGGACTGAAAATATTGAGTCTAATTTTCAGGCTGCTGAGGCCGAATCATCTCTATTATACATGATTTTTCTCTGAACCTTGATTCCTCCCTTGGTATCCATTTTGCCTAATATCTTCTGAAGTTTGAGTTTTGCTGAAATCAACTGTAAAAGCAGATATTTAACTCTCATTTCTGTGTTCTAATAACCACCTACCATTTGCATATTTGTTCAAAGTTGCCATGAGAGCCTAGGACATATGCTTTCCTCTTTCTCTGCTTATCAGCTTGGCTGGTTTTAGAACTGTATTTTCTCTGAGGGTTGTTGAACGGTGACTCATTCTGTGAGGCGAGTAACACAGTGAGAGGGCAGCGAGCGTGCAGTGTCCTTTTCCCCTGGGGACTCATGATGCCAAGTCAGATCATGCTTAAACTACCAGGTCTGCAATGCAGCACCAGTTGTTCTGTTCATCTGCTCCTGGTATGAATTTCCAGGCTCCCCAGACAGTCAAAGCAGTGTTTTACGTAACATGCTAAGGTGCAGTGAAGTGTGAGAGAGCAAGAGGGCTTGATATACTGAAGCAGAAAGTCAGTTCATCTCAAGTAGCTCGGGGAGAAAAGAGGGAGGTGTGATGACTGTTTGGTGCTCCCCAGCCTACTAACCTCCCAACAGCAATAAAATCAAACCTGAAGCCAACCCTCAAGGGGGTATTTGGTATACAGAGACAGATACTTTTCTCAGGTATATACAAGCAATATAATCAATTTATATATACATCATACTTTTCAAAAAACACATTATTGATTGATGATGAATACATTCCCCAGATATTAGGGAAACTTATTTGTTCCAAATTAGTATTAAAGTTTTTCTCATCTTTTTTTCTTTTTTTTGTCTTTTCTCTTTTGTGAGGAGAGAATGCTTAGAAATTGAACAAGGGACAGATAAAGGCTGTGCATAATCCTAACCAAAGCACGGGCTTAGAGGGTTGAAAAATGAATCAAGGAAAACTTGTTTCCATGACTGATTACTGTCATCTACTCACTACGAATAAAAAAGATTTTATGAACTGCTTAGAGATCTTCTCTTAGTGGAGATTTTAAAAACCTCAAATAATTGGAATATATTAAAAGAAAAATATGATGACCCACCATGACAGCAAATTAGGAGAAAATTTGATAAGGTCTGAAAAATACAGGATTAGGAGAAAGGCTCAAGTAAAAACTACAATGGTATTAAATTATATTTACATCTAGAAACAAGCGAGACAATAATTTTTACAAGTAGTTCTGAATTATTCTTAGCTCAAATCTGTTGCATTGATTAAGATTCAAATTCAACACAATTTTTCAAAGTGTCAGTAGACCAAACAAAATGATAAAATAGGTTTTTTTTAAAGTGTTTGTGACGTGGTTCTGACATTTAACACAAAACAAGACAATAAAGAAAAGAGAATGATTTCCGCAAGTGCATGGGAGGAATTTTCTGGAGGACCATACATGGGAGTAAATGCGTATGCAAATTAACCTTAATTTTAAAATATCATATTATATTGTGTTACATCGAGCCTTGCTTTTCACAACTCGAAGTGTTTGTAGGCAATTAAAATTCCAAGGAATAAAATCATGTTTTATTTGTTGCATCATTGGGTTTAGTTAAAAGGAGTCTAGAGAAACCAAGTTTTCCTTAAATTTTGTTTCATAATTACCGGCTTAAGACAATCACATTCTACTCTAAGACTTCGGCTGAAGAGCAAAGAAAGATATAAGGTAATTTTTTATAGGAAGAACTACCCTCTAACTGCACATTTAAATAAACAACTGTATCTGGTACCTGTCTTTTCTTCTAATTTGTAAAACGTTATAAGCTCTAGTTAGCAATACCTGCTATAAACAAGCTCATACCTTACCAAGGTTCTTTATGACAATGTCCACGCAAGCTAGCCCCCAGTTAGGTTCAGATCCTTCTATTTACCAACAAGACAAGTCACAGATGATTGAAGCCAATCTCCAAACCTGCCTTCAAATAGTATAGAGACCACATAGGACAAAGCAAACGTGACAAATACAAACCTCATGCCTTTTCTATCAATCCTTGTCTTTCTCACTCTTTCTAGCCCCCGATGCCTAACCTTTCGAAGGAAAACATTGAAAAGATCCCCATTCTCTGTCCTTATCCATCGGCGCCGCCGGGCCAGACACTCTGCAGTGAGGCTGTGTGCTTTTCTGCAGATCCGCCCTGAATGCTAAATAACTGCTCAGCACACTCCTCTCTGTGGAGCTCAGGGAAATGGCAGCCAGAGAAATGAGTGGTTGGCATGACAACAAGCAAAGGAAAATCTGCAACCTCTTGTATTGTTAGGCCAGCTTGTTTATTTGCCTTAGGGGTCGTGCGGATGCCTTCAGTCGTTTCACAGGAGAAATGGTCCTGTACTATTTCGCTCTGCCTACGTTAATATATATTACATACCATATGCCACAGTTTAAATGGGATGGTGACTCCTACCAGTAACTCTCAAATCTGGGGATGGAGGAGGGGAGAATGGGGAGGTCAGAAAAGGCTGAATTTTCCAAGATCGAAAAGGGAAAGAGAGAAGTTTAAAGGTATATTCATATTTTTGCTTGTAAGTGATGACAACATTTTTCTCCACTGTGCATTTTCAAGCTTAAATTTATAATTTCAGCAACAATAAACTTAGATATCCGACTATGTTCGTGACTTGGCTGCTTGAGTCATGCAGATGTGAAAGGGCAGGCCAGGCTTTAGAAGGCGCATCTCCATTGGAAAACTCTAGAAAAACTGACCATGGATAACCCAGAAGAGCTTTTACAGATCTCACTGCTTTGACAGGGAGTAGACCTGGGAAGAATCCAGGGAAATGTTGGGGAAACACAGCAGCCCTGGGAAATCAAGGGGCAGTTACTGAAGGAATGCCCTTGAATCTTTAAATTTACTCAGAGAGATACCTGATGCTGGCTTTTGATGATCATGAAGGCACTTTATACTGTGACTGGTGTTTTTACTAGTATTCAAAGCATTGTACCTTAAAACAGTCAAAATCACGAAAGCGTGATTTTAAATACTTCAAAGTTTTGCTATCTGTAAACTTCTCAGAATTGCCTCCTTTCTTTCTCCATTCACGCTGAAAACTGGGAATAAAGGTCTCATTTTCTGTCATGCTTCAAGGTACATGGATGTGACCATTCTGCAATGGAAGAAGAATTGCCTTCTTTGGCTATCACTGGTAACAGCCGCAGCTGGGCGTGTGGCTCTGAATCAGGCTGCGTGGGGCAGTGATAAGATCACTCGCCTATAAAGCAGGAGACCTGCATGTTGGCGGTAGCCATGTGATCTTGGATGGGTTGCTAAACCCATAAAGAGGAGTGTGAAAGGTCATCTTACAAGCTAACATCCAGTTATCTTGATATTATCATATGAATTCTCATATGAGTTTGGGCCCCACCTATGAATAAGAAGCTTAAAGATGAGGCTCCTAATTTTCACTCAGAGTTCAAACTCTATAGCGACCAAAATGCATTCTGCTTGCTTTCTTTAATGAAGATAAGGTGGAAAAGAGAGGAAGGGTTTATTACAAGACTTTACTCTTATTATTCATGTAGGGAAAACAATTTAAAAATGACTGCTTTAGTCACATGTTTTATTCACTTATCAATAATAATAACTTTACTAAATGGCCTGATTCTCAATGTTTTCTCACTTCTTTTGCTAGGCTTCTGTGGCATGGCTTCTAAAAAGGACACGTCAATAAACAAATGTAAGAAAAATTCTTAAAGTAATAGGTGAGCATTTAATACTATCTACCTTTCCATGGATTAGCTTTAAATTGGAAGCTAATTTGGAAAGAGACAAAAATCTAGAAGGGTAAGCTGTAAAGAAATATAATGTAAAGTATAATTTCCTTCCAGCTCTTCCTGTGCAACTCCTACCCTCCTGCTGCCTCCCCCACCACCTCAGGGCATAAGATCAAAGATAAGCTGACTATGGCCTTGTACCTTTACAAATTAAAAGTTATTATGGCCCAGAAATGAAGGTGCACATTGAAAAGGGTAGATGAGAGACAATGAGGTAGACCTTTGGGTGAAGTAAGCCCACTCTGATAAAGGAAGGAAGAAGGAGGGGGAACTGATGATTACAATTCATTTGTTATGTGATCTTGTTTATAGAGATAAAAATAAACAATGTTGAGGAAAAGGTTTATTTCTCAGAATGAAGAGAAGGCTACAGCAAAGAAGGAAAGTAGAAGAAAGGTCTTCAGCTTTAACCAGGAATGGTCTGGACACGATAGCATATAGCTGAGGATGTCACTGGGAAACGTTTCATGTTCACAATGTCCTGAGAAATATCCATTATAGGGGAAATTGCAATATACCAATACATTATATGTAATGATAAAAGAGTGGGCTAATATATAGCCTGGTCCTCTTTCAAATAATCACCTCAAATTATTGATATAATGCCAGCTCGTATCAATGGTCTCCATCATCAAAGGACAGCATTTTTAAAGAACATATCTAAGATTTGAGAACATTTCTTTTTACTGGGGATAACTTTTGTTTGTGATTTGTGAAACAGTTGTATATAAACCATCATAATATAATTTATTCTTTTATTAAGCTAAAGTTTGGAGAGAAATTTAATTGCACATTAACTTATCACTGGGAAATCCTCTGTGGGTATGAGAAGATAATATTTTACACTTTTTCCTCTCCTACTGCTTTCCACATGTGGATAATTGATGGATTCAATACTTGGCCTGTTCTTTCTGGAGGGACATTGATTTAAAATCACATCATAATTTGGACTGAAACATCACTCTGGTAACCTAGAGCAGGCTGTTTACACAACCTTTGTCACTTTGAATATACGTACAAAACTTACATAATTAGTCTCCCAAAGGTAATGTAATATTCATTTGATATATATTAAGATGAATTCAAAACTGTCTCTGGATGGTCCTGAACCCACAATTTAAAGAAACATCTGTTAGTCTCTTTTTCATTTATATTATTTTCTCAAAGAAGCTGGCAAGGACACACTGACCTGGCAAATACATTTTTCTGATGCTCTTAAATAATTAAGACCATTGAAAAAAATGAAATAGTGAATGACGTTGGTTCTCTACTGCTTGACCAAGCATGCTACAGTGGTTTTTTTACTTGAGTATGTAATAAGCCTCCATAATAGTCAGTGAGAGTCAACTAGGGAGACTTCAAGAGACAAAATAAGACTTTCCAATAGTTTTCACCATTAATTTGAAAAGGACTTTCTTCTTTTTGCAGCATTCATTCAACCACTCACTCAACACACATTTATTGAGTCCTCGAGGTATAATGTCAAGTGCTGCGGGGGACGATGATGAGAAAAATCTTGGTCTCACGTTATCTCCTTCCTTCCCACAACCATTTTGTTCTAACTTGTCCTCAACTCTTCGTGCCTCAATCCCTTCAAAAGTTTCCCAGTTAGTGCTCCTGACACCCAAGTTCCACCCTCTTCAAGTTGAATTACAGTCAGCTGTAGAAAAATATTCCTAGACCCAGAGTGCCCTGTTGTCCATATAGATACAACTACCACCACTGATAATCATAATAACAATAATGGTAATTAATAGACTATTTCTTGAGTCATTCATTTTATATACTCTACTATCTCTTTCAATCCTCCTTGTAACCATGAAAAGTAAAAATAATATTTTTATTTCATTCTTAACCACAATTTCTTACTAATGCGACATTTGTGCCTATAGGGCATTGTACAGCTTTTCAAATCTTTGAATTAGATTGGACACTGCCACCCTCTTTTTCCATTCCACATACATCTCTGCAGGGTATTTGTTTTTTTATCACAGCAACTGCCAAAATGCAGCTTCACAAAGATAGGGCATCTTGAAAAGGAATGTGGTGTGATCTAGTAGTGATATGGAACTATCTTGAACTAATAGTTCATGTAGTATTTGAAAGCCATTGAGTATCACGGTGTTTCTTCTGAGTATTTAGAACACTCTGCCGTACTCTTGTGCCTTTGCTGTGGCACCTCAAGATGCTTCCGTGCACAATTTGGGAATTTTGTTTGGAAACAATCCCTCTCTAGCTTTGTCCTCCTATACTGCTTATTTGATACTTAACACACTGTGCTCTGTATCTGAATTAATTGTATGCACATGTCTAATGTCTGCTACTAGATCATCTGCTCTGTGAAGTTCAGAGTCCATTCCTTGCACATACCCTGGCACAGCTTGTACGTAGAAAATGCCCAATAGTAGTTTGTTGAATGAGTGGATTAAAAAAAAAATCATACTATATTTGAAATGCCTTTCATACTTGCCCATTAAAATTTAAATATATTTTTTGAACTGAGTGTACAGTGCACGTGTTACTAACTAACTGACTGTAGAAAACCAATCTTTGAATAAGTACGGGATGATTTTGAAGGCGGTATAGCCTTTCTAACTAGTAGTTTACTTACTCTCTTTGGAGTAGCATGTCAGCAAGTTGCTGTGTTCAAATGCATTAAATTCTGAATTACGGAAAGAAGGGAAATAATGGTGTAGAATATTATAGGGCAGGCTAGTGTTTCTCTAAGCCATTAATGACAATATCATCAATAGTAAAGAGGACTATTGGTAGAAATTACACTTTGAAAGGAAGTACTTCAGATTAAATTATATTATGTTCTCCTTCAAGCATTTGTATATTAGTTCTTAAAAAGCTATCTGAGGAAGTATTAAGTGGTTCCTGTGTATGTATGTGTGTGTCTGTTTTCTTTGCTTTTTCTGTTTTATTTTTTAAAGGCTGGGAGATAGACTCTACATTCCTTTCTGCCCTAAAAAGTAAGTATGCTTCTTATCAATTTATCGATTTAAGTCCAGTATCATTCAAGAGTATCAATAAGAAACTATTCGTGAAGTTTTCTTTCAGTAAGTTACAGTGCTGACAGTTACTAGCAAAACATGCACACATCAAGCCATTTGTCTACCAAAATTAAAGTGGTAAAAACTAAATAGGGAGATGAGATTGAGCATACAACTAATTTGGGGGAAATGTCAGACTAGTTCCCATGATTTTTCTCTCCTTTTGGTGTCTATTTCCCCTGACCGACTGGAATTTCAGTCCTAGCACTAGTGAAAGAAGATCAGTGCTGTAAATTAATTCACTTTCAGCCTAAACAGACTTCAAAGCACAAAGCAAGCCCTGGTGACAGAAGAGCCGTTAGTTACCTGCTGTTTCTCTGTCAGCTGAGGTCAGCTCTCCATTGATCCCATTCTCTTTGGTATTTGAGTAGGTGTCCTGTGACCCATGTTCTCCAAAGGCGCCCTCTTCATCCTCCCTGTACGGGAATCCATTGGCGCTTCTGACAAGTCCTTCCCCTGCCCCACCTTGATCCTTGATCTCAGGTGGATGTGGGTGGGCGGATGCCTCTGTTAGTTGAGCTGAGGTCCAGTGAGGCGCCTTTGCTTCATCTTTCCGATCATCTGCCATTCTTCAACGTCCTGTGACTTCTCCTGTGATTGGAAGAGGAAAAACGGCAGCCATGACTTTGGAGAAAGCTTATCTGATATTAGTAGTACTAAGATAGGGAAAATTTATAGCAAACTCACTAGTTAGCTATGGTCAAAGAACATATTCGACAACCCACTTTTTTTTCCCATTTTTTGCGGTACACGGGCCTCTCACCGCTGTGGCCTCTCCTGTTGCGGAGCACAGGCTCCGGACGCGCAGGCTCACGGGCCCAGCCGCTCCGCGGCATGTGGGATCTTCCCGGACCGGGGCACGAACCCGCGTCCCCTGCATCGGCAGGCGGACTCTCAACCACAGCGCCACCAGGGAAGCCCGACAACCCACTTTTAATATCAAGAGGTAGCTATTGTTAACACCTTGGTTTTTACAGATCTTTTCTGGAATATCTATTCTTTTAATATAAGATCACCATCAGTTTACATATACTTTTTTTTTTTTTTAAACTAGTGCTTGGCATTTAAGGACATACCTGAGCTAACTTTCACTGACATGTGACATTGTACAGTAAAGGAATTCTTTAGTATAGGGAAAATCTGTAGGGTGACAAAACTGGATAGAAAAGAGTGGGGAAAAGAATGGCTGAGGGGAAATGCTGGATTATGGAAAATTATCCCAAATACTCTTTTAAACCACAACTCTGTGAAACCTAGAAAAGACGATGGCCAATATATTAGCCCTTTCAGTTTCAAAGATGATCAATTCAAACCAGGTAGATATGTTTTTCTGGATACTGTGTATTAAGAGAAAGATCGTTTTGACAATTTTTCAGCAAACTTTTCTAAGCCCTATGTCTAGATTACAAGGGAATGAAATTTTCTCAGTATAAATCTTACATAGAGAATAAAAATTATAATATCAGGCCTATGTCATAACTTACAGTTTTATTTCACAATTAAGTCAATTAAGTTAGATCACTAACATATATTAGGTGGCCGTAAATTAGAGTAAAGTTTGAATAAGTCGTGGGGTAGGTGTTCTGTACATGTTAAGCAAATGGCAGATACCGCACGGCCTTCACTTACATGCCGATGCCACTAAATTTAGAGATGCAGTTGCTGAGAGGTGATAAATCACTCAGTTTTGAAAAGCTCTTGCCAGCAATGTAGCTTTGTTGATGGTCTATTGTCCCCACACTCATGATAACATAGACAATGAGAGTCTCTGATGGAAACTAAGAACACTTTCCTTTCTTTCAAAAACAGTAACTCAAGCAAAACCCTCTAAACAAGGAAACAAAAACTGTATTAAAAGAAATCTACTTTTGGCTACCAAGCTCTGCTTAGAGACATCAAAAATAAATTAAGCTGTAAAGGAAGCAAGCTTCCTATCAGATTCCTAGTAAGGCTCTGTCTGCTTTTTACTGAATTTCAATCTACTCTCAGGTCCCTATTCTAATTTTCTGTTCATACCAGGAAGAACTAGATGAATCAACTCATTTAAACTAATTTGATGATAACACACCCCTAACCCCAGCAATTGCTTCCCATAAGGATTCTGTTTATTGTCTCTATGATCATATTTAAATAGGAGATAAGAGGTTTAACTTTTAAAACATTGATTGAAGGGCTTGTGAATAAACCAAAGAGCATCTGCACAGCACTGATGATGTACAAAGAACTGTATGCACGGAAGAGTTTCCTCATATATAAAATGAGGACAACGATGCCTAGCTTATTGGTTTGTTGTGAAGTTTAAACAGAATAAAATAAAGGGCTCAGCACAAGTCCCTGGCAAGCTCAATAAATAGTAGTTACTGCCTTTGTTATTATTATTATAATTACACTAACAGTCATCATACCACCAGTCATTACATATAAAATATTTTCAGTAGTTTTACTGGAATTGCTGGCATAGGAAGAAGAGCCTGAAAACTTGGTAAGTCCAATAATAATTACTTGCAAATCTGCTTCCAGATATCACAGAAAACTGAATGAACGTCCCAAGACAGACACGGCAAGTGACTGGGACATGAAAGCCTGATGGGAGGAGTGTGTCCTCAGAACTAACCACTCCATGTGTACACCTGAAAACTTAGCTACATCTTTTATAAAGACAGTTCTGCAGTGTTCTAGACTCCACTCTGCCATTGTCTTCTAGTCAACTATCAAAGGACCTAAATCGGGAGTCTGAAGATTATGTTTCTTCTGAGAAACATAATCTTGTTTCGGCATCTTCATATATCTAATGGGCTGAATAAATTATTTACATTCAAAGCATGACTCTGATCACAATATTTTATTGCTAGCGAGACTGTTGCCTCAGCACCCTTATCTTTACATGCCTTGATTTCTTTACTTTTCCTTTACCAGAACAGCTTAAATAAAATTTCCATATTCTTCTACGGTCCAAAATATTTTTTGTGCAGAGTGAATACTTGTAAATAGAAAAAGTTTTCCACAAAAAAGTACATGCCTGGCTAATACTGTTTTTTTAAAAATTTATATTTTTAGAACAGTTTTATATTTATAGAAAAATTGAGCAGACAGTACAGAGATTTCCTATGTATCCCTTGTATGCAATTTTCTATTAATATCTTACATTAGTATGATACATTTGTTATAATTAATGAAACAATACTGATGCATTATTATTAACTAAAGTCCATAGTTTATTTAGATTATCTTAGTTTTTTCCTAATGTCCTCTTTCGCTTCTAGAACCCCCATCCAGGATTTTACATTACGTTTAGTTTTCCTGTCTCTTCAGGTTCTTCTTGGCTGTGAGAGGTTCTCAGACTTTCCTTGTTTTTGATGACCTTGAGAAATACTGGTCAGGTAAATTATAGATGCCCCTCTACTGAAATCTGTCTGATATTTTTTCATGAATAGTCTTTGATTATGTGTTTTGGGGAGGAAGATCACCAGCAGTAAAGTGCTCAAATAAGCTTGAGAGATGCTGAGTTACATGGGCATGTATAACACAAGCTTTCTGAGAGCTTTCGCTATTCTACTGCGCATGGGAATCTCAGGGAAGGCAAGTGGTGTGCAAAGCATCTCAAGCAATTGGCTATAGAACCTTCATCTGATGCCATGTTTATTAACATCTCCAAAAGGATTTGGAAAATACTTAGGTTTGCACTTTAACCCATGTTTAACTCTGGGCATTCTAGCCATAGATATTCAAAGGAAATAAAATAATATGAGCACCCATAACTCCCAGCTAAAATTGGCAATTCTTCCCCTAGGGCTATCTGGAAAAGATTTTTCAATGACTAAAAATCTTCAATTTGAACCTAAAGATCCAACATGGAAATGAGCAGTGTGTTACTTGGTAATCATCCATTTGGCACAGTGGTTGAGAGTCCGCCTGCCGATGCAGGGGACACGGGTTCATGCCCCAGTCCGGGAAGATCCCACATGCCGCGGAGCGGCTGGGCCCGTGAGCCATGGCGGCTGAGCCTGCGCATCCGGAGCCTGTGCTCCGCAACGGGAGAGGCCACAGCAGTGAGAGGCCCAAGTACCGCAAAAAAAAAAAAAAAAAAAAAAAGTTATGATAATTTGTTTTCAAGAGACCAGGCATTCAAAAAGTGAATTCCTTAGTGTTTAATAGTTTAGAGTTTTCAATTCTTCCTTTTTAAGTAATCAATAAAAACTAATGTTGGAAGAAGAAAGGGCAGGCTGGCTACACTGATTTCACTTACTATCAGAGGCACAAATAAAGTGAATTTATTATCTAAAATGCATCATCTGGCTTCCTGATAAGACTACTCAGATAATACTCCTTAAAATGTATACAGATCAGTCAGATATCACTTTCTAATTTGTTGGGCTTTTGAAATGTACATAGTCTAACTCTCTATTAAGTGACAATCATTTTAGGAGATTTCAAGCTAGAATTGGCATTGCTGACAAGACTGACAGAAAATATGATTTGCAAAGATTTCCTTAGGTTTTACTGAAAAGCAGCTGGAAACAGAGGAGACACTATTTAGCTTCTCTCACTTAAAATCACAACATGGTATTATTAAAATACCACCCATTCATGGTAAATTTCACTTAAACTCCCAATCAATGTTTTGGGGTCACAGATTATCTCTACTCCTCAAAATGGTGTTAAAACATAGTTAAAAGTGATCACAGCTTCCTTTAATTTCTTCTTCCTGATGTATAATATTACTTTTACCTGAATCTCTCTGAAAATTGTGCTTATGGAATTAAAGAAGATAAGAAAACTGAGATAAAGGCAAATTCTCTCCAACTCTATTAAAGACAACTTGCGAGGTACCAGGAATTGTAACATCCCATTCCTACTGTGTAATGGAAAAGACTCCTCTCTCCATATTGCAAAAGATCACAAATCCTCTTTGCTCCTAACTGCTGAACAGCTGGGCATCCGCCGTACAATCTTCTGGATGGACAAAGCAAGCTGAGAAACTACCTACACTCTTCTCCTTCTCCTCTTCCCAAAAGCCTAGCTTGATAATGTGAGCAAGGAAATTCCTGAGTTTTAAAAAAAAGGTACTAAGGCCAAGACATTGACCTACAATTCATAATAAGTTGCAACGGAATCTTAGCTGTTAGGGCTAAACACAAATGCCAATATGAATGAGGATACAGATACCTGTAATACGGATTTTTAAAAAGAAATCCAAGAAGTTCAAATTTCTATTTATTTGATTTGAGAATGAGATATTTCACTTGACTCTATCATATCACGGCTATTATGCTACATAAAACAGGGCCCCAGTCTTCTTCCCAATTAAGATATACAGTTGGAAAGAAAAGCTAAGAGAAGGTCTTGTGCCACCACAAATGTTAGTTATAGACTTGAGGGGTGAGCTTCAATCTTTGCCACCATTTGTTATTAAACAATTTCCTTCTGATATTTGAAAGTTCTCTAAGGACAGACATTTCTTCTTTCATCAAAATTCCAGCTTTTAAAATTCCAGTTCTTCCAGTTTTTCCCTTAATAAGCCTTAGACCTGGCTCTCTCAATCTAGTGCTCCTTGGTAAGAGCATGCAGGATTTTTTTCACACCAGCTGTTGAACCTACTAATCATGGCTACACTCTGATTCATATCACTGATGGATAATTATGAAAAAATGTAAGATTCTTTAGTGTTTGGCAACCTGTCATTATCCTTTGATTACAATGACATGAGCCAGACATTATGATGTGGCATTGATCAGATTTCTAACTTGCTGAAGATTCAACCTGTATCCTCTTATATCATGATAATAAAACTGCTATAACCTTAATGAAAACAGTCTTTCTACAGAGTAATTTCTACGTTGAAACGGTATAAAAACTAATTTCTTGTCTATTTAATATATGTGAAATTCATCAGTTTTGTTTTTAGGTAGATTTAATGCATATATGTTTAATGTTGCAGAGTGAAAAATAAGTACCTTCCCGCATGTTGATTAGAAGGTTTTTATTTCTATGGATCAGTAGCCTAAGAATTAGCCAAGGCCCTTAGATAATTCTAATTAAGAAATACTGAGAGAGAGACAAAAAGCAAATAAAAGACTGGAAGGAACAACAACAAAGAGCAAAAGAAAGAACAGAAAGAAAAAAGGAAATATCCAGCTCAACATAAAACAAGGCTGTGATGGCAAAACTCAATTCATGGTTTGGGATAGACATATTCTAATTTTCAATTACTTAATAGAAAGTGTTTATCTTATATGATAATTAATGTAGGTTCTCAGAGACCCATTTTGTAGCTTATGGGTAGGTCTGTCAGTCAGTACTGCTATTACTTAGATTTCTAGAATATTGACTACAACATCCATAATTTGATTTCTACTATATTGAGAATCACTTGTATTTAAATGCATCTGCTTTAAAAATTGTCCAGGCCTAAGACTATAATGTTCTATGTTTCAGAACTCTGAGACTTTACTTGAGTACCTGTCCAGATACTTAAATAAATTCATATTTTTGTGTGTGTAAGAAAAAATTTGGATTTGCCCACAAGCAACCTAAAAGTCTGCCTCCAAATCTGTAAAATCACTCTTGAAAATAGTCTTTTGTGATATGATTGTTCCTTGCTTAAGGATACACCCAATAGGTTAATTTATATTAGAATTTAGAAATAAGATGAGATAATGTATTTTGCTTATTTCTGATATTTCTTTGTCAGGTAATATATCTGTTCCCACATTTCCCCTTAATCACCAGGAACTCTTTTAATGCTTAACTGCAGTATTTACCTCATTCTAAGTCTTTGGTACTGTGTCTGTTTATAGAAATAAATTATATATAAATATAATTTATATATAATTTAATTGTAAAACTTATCAAATCTTTCCTCAAGTCAGGCAGGATATATATTATAAATAAATAATAACTGTATCTGTTGCCTTCTGACATTTTATTATAGGGTACCATTCCTTTGAGCAAATTACATAATATTATTTAGCACATAATAGCTCTGATATTAACCTTCATGTATATAAAGTGAATAAAATACAAAACAGACATCGATCTTTTTCATACAACATGTTTTATAAAACTTCACTTAATATTCTAGATCTTTCAGACAGGTTATAAGTTAAATTCTAATGAAAATATAATTTCTTAGAAAAAATAACATTACATGGCTTTTTAAAAAAGTATCTCTCCTTTATTCATTTTCCCTAGAACACTCTTTTAATTAACATCCAAGCAAATGTTGCTAGTAAGTGAATGATAATTTTAGAATGACAAAGTATTTATTATTTTGAAGGTGGCCAAATAATACAGTTTTGCTGGTTCTCCCTAAAGGTTACAAAACCATATGTGTACATTAAAACTTAATGTGTTTAAAGGCTAGTTTAAAAAGAGAAGCATTTTCATCTGGACCTTGATCTATCATTGAACTGCCTGCATATTGTACATTAAAACAAATTTGACATGCTTTGATAGTTCCTGTATTTTTTGTTCTTTAAAGCAAGTGGTGAATGTATTTATTTAAGTGAACCAAACAGTAGTTCCTGAGCATATATGTCCCAAGGGCTTTCAGATACAAAGAAATAAAATAAAATAAGGTACATCTGTCACATTTCCTCCACTATAAAGAGAAGAAATAAGAACTAAACAGAAACACTCAGAAGAAAATGTCCCTGACTGCTCTGCTGTCTGAGCTACCAATGAATTTCATTTCTCAGGGCAAATCCAGGACTAAGAATGCAAATCAGAGATACATTTTTACTAAAAAAGAAACCATTCTCTAATTTTCTGCCTACTTGGTTGGAGCTTTTCATATTTTTCCTTCAAAGTATGAAAAGTGTTATGTAAAAGTAAGATGCACACAAGCAAACCATGACAGTAATATTCAAACCTACCAAAGGGCCATTTAGTCATAAGCTGGGCTTCAAACATTTGTTGAATATTGAATTAATTAATACATCCAGATAAACACAGGGAAAAAGATTCTGTCAGCTATAGATATTTGGCCAACATTAGCTCAATCAGTGAGAGAAGAATGGTTTTGAAACCTAATTTTCAGGCACGGTAGAAGAAGCGACTCAAGTTCTAACTCCACTGAGAGTGTATGAAAAATAATGCTTAGTAGAACAAACTTCTAGACCTAGCATACATAGTAGTGACCATGCAACATACAGGTTTAGAAATATCTTTAAGATAAACAGTTTCATCCCTCTCAGAAAAAGGCTTTAAAACATGAAACTAAAACGCTCTTTGGGGATCATCTATTCCAATGTAACTTAAAGTGTCTTCAGCCAATCACCTCCAACATCCATCCAATAAATGAGAATTTCCGGGTATAGGGCTTGGAAATTGGTATTTTAACAGGTTTAACAGATGACTCTGAAACACTGAAGTTTGAAGATTGGTGCTTTCAGGCAAGCCTGCTGCACAGGACCTCAGGAAAGAATGGGGAGTGATAGAAATGCACACATGAAATATCCCTGTAGAATAACTGGAGTAAGGGGTTAAGGCAATTATCTTGATAGGTCAGGCAGTCATTCTCAAAAATAGAAGCTGGATCTCTCATTGCCTTAGTCCAGGACATTTATGATGGTGGGATGGAGTCCAATCACTGCTTTCAGTCAGCTTCCTGGGAACACGCCAGTCCTTTGTTGTGTCTAATCCTACTTGAGGGAAGCAGAAATGTCTCAGAAGAATGTTTAAAGTTACCCATTTTCTGTGGTAAAAAACCTACTGCACACTGTGAAAACAGTGACTAGTCCTTGGTCAGTTTAACAACATATTCAAGCTGTCTTTAGAATATTTATTTCAGATACTTCTTGGCACTCGTTAACGGTTTAGGACAAAAATACACTTTGCCTAAAATACCTCAAATCCAGTTATAATCTTCTTTATCTGTTAGATCACTTTGGAGATGGATGTGGGGTAATAGGCATGGTGTGAATATGTGATATTCTGAACTAGCAAAGCCCTCAAAGGAGTAACTGAAGGATTTAATATCTAGAGAGTTGAGATGGGTGCCGAAAATGTCATTTAGTCAAGAAGAACTTTCTTCTCTTGGGATTCCCACAAAACCACAAACCTCACTGTTTTTCTTTGGATTACAACATTAGAAAGATCACAAAACACAGAAAGAGTCACTGATTATAGTTATTACCAGGCAACATTAAATACTCTCAAAAATTGGCAAAAGGAGAAACAATGAAAGCTTGGAAAATCTAAAGGAAAAATACACTGTGTGCTAGATAAGCATGTCTCCATTTTTCTGATGCACTTGGCATTAGCAATTCTAGAATGTTTTCTGTGATATGCTCTGCCCTGTCATCATGTAATGTGCCAGTTCAGTAAAAACACTGGGATTCTAATTTTGTACTGATACATATCCAAGGATGAACAAAAGAATACAACAACAAGTCCTATAATACAATTAAGCATATGAATATCGTTTCCCTTTCCCATGTAGGCTCAATTATGCTTCATACTACTAACTATCCGTATCAGTACTACAAAACAGAAACTTTTGTTTGGGTCCCTCACAATATAAGAAATTTATGCAGAATCTGTATCTTTCCTAACAAATGCTGAGGAGTTCTAAGCTTAAATAGCTGTTGACTAACAAATTACAACCCTATGTATTTTCTCTTTGTCTCTATACAAAACTGAGAAAAAGTTCTTGATGACATGAAAATTTGAAAATCCAGGTATTTGTTTCATGTCTTTTCTGCTCTTTTCAGGCTGATTGTAAAATACCAGCAAGGATGATCCATTCTTCACCACACACCGTGACTAATAAACAATTCACATCAAGAGAGTTGTTGAGTGCATCATTATTTCTGATGATAATGGACACAGAGTATACAACAAGCCAATGCTATGTTATTGATAGAATTAGATAAGGTAATACAAATAAAGCATAATTCCAGGCAAGTTGGAAGTGCTCAACAAATGTTACCTATTATTTGTTATTTTGTGGCTTTTATTTGAATATTTTTAGCAATAGGATTCAATGTATGGTCTGCCACATACTGAAAAACTGAGGCCAGAGAGAGTAATTATTTGACAGTTAGACACTTCCAGGGAGATCTGGAATGAGAAGCCAAATCTACTAATATCCATTCCATTGCTTGCTCTTTCGCCAAGGAGTTGGTGGAATGGGGTAGGAACTAGGAGAATCCAGTCCAGATGACACTAACTTCATACATCCATTCCACTGATAACAGTCTATCATATTAAACTGGGTAAGGAGCTTTATGTGACCATGGCATACAACCTGTACTTCACAGTTGTATATTATTTCTGGCCCTTTTTCATATTATATAAAAGAACTAATAAATACAGAATACATACCAGAAATAAATAATATTTAAATGCTCTAAAGCTTTAGCCTCTACTGATGATATTTCGCTAAGGACCTGGAGATATAGTGTAATAAGTAATAGATTTCTAACAAGAAAATTAGGGTTGAATACTGGTTCTCCCATTTACTAGGTGTACAAACTTAGACATGAACAAAACCTGAGTGTGTTTCATAAGCAAGGGAACTCTTGAAGGGATAAATTTTGACCCTTACATCAATACTTTTCTTTTACCATATAAAGAAAAATTCAATCATAATAATTTTAATACAATTTTCTTTAAGCATAAATAAAAAGGATAAAAAGCGTAGGAGGGAAATTTTAATTTGGATTTTGACAATTAATAATTTTGTTTTAAACTTTTTCCAGTTTGAAATCTGATTCCAGATTTGTCAGACTTTGTCCAGTGTCACATAATAAAGCACTGTAAAAATAAATCTCCTTTGGGTACAAAGCTAAGGCCTATTCTATAGAATTACAGGTTTTCCAAAAAAAAAGTATGTCCTAAGTATTTACTGGCACCACTATCAAATGAAGATCCTTTAGTTTCAGACACCTGAGAACCACCTTAT